>NC_140307.1:6760937-9160937 GCF_964211825.1 Aythya ferina
TTTGCAGAAGAAACAGATTCCTATCGTGACAAGAACAGGGAGAAAACTGCTTTGAATTCTCCCTATGCCTTTTGTGCAGCAAATTCTCCAACACAAAGACTTAAAACTCCCGCATGCTGCAGTGCTATCACATTACTATTTCCAGTGACAGCAGTCAGATTTTAGATGCTTTTGTTCTTCATCCCTCCCTTCCCTGCTTCACATGCTCTTTATTTACAGCCATCTACCTCTTGGTTAACAAATTACTGCGTTACATGAAGGGGAAGACTGGCTCTCTGAGAAGCCAGGTGATGAGCCGGGTGGTCTGTGCTAGGAGTTTCTTCCTCAACCCTTTGCAGCATCACATTTGCAGCCCCAGGAGGATGGGCTGTGTGGGCCCCAGGCATTGGTGTTGGCAGGGTTGGTGACTGTCTAGGGGTCACTTGGAGCACAAAGGCAACTTAAGAGCCCTATCACTGCTCTGTCCCAGCTCCGCAGGTGTCCCTGGTGGCACAGCTTGGTGGTGGATGGTGCCTGAGATCAGGAACTGGCGGCCGTGCTGCAACTTCTCCACCTGGTTTTGCAGCTGAGCTGGAGGTGCACGTAACCGTGCCCCAAATTCAGGAGAGGGAGCTCGGCGATTTCAGGTCACCTACTTTCCAAGGCCGCCCACCTCTGTTCTCATGGCCCTGTGGAGATGAAGCTGTCGTGTCTAAGTTGGACACCTCTATTACTCAGCCAGATCATGAGGGGTCGGCCTCAATCTGCTCCATGGTTTTGCTGCACTGCTGTCCCTGGGCAAGCAGTGGGGATGCTGCTGCAGCCCCCTGGCAGCAGCCACCTTTCCCTGCCCTCTCCCAGGGGACCTGACCCCAGCTGCTGCCAGCGTGCGTCCTCCCCCTGCCTCTCCTCCGTGTTAATCAATCCGGGACATTTATCAGATGGTTTGCAGTAACCTGGCATTTGTACTGACAGCGAGCTGGGTCAATGAGTAAGGGATGGCCTCAGCTTTCACAGGGATTCAGTGTCATTTTGGCCTCTTTTAGAGGCCTGTTATTTTTTTTTTTTTTTTTGTCCCTGAGAACAGGTCCTGTTTGTGCTGGGGATAAGACCAGCAAGGGCGACTCTCAGATAAGTCAGAAAATATGCAAACAAGAAAGATTTGGAGGAAGGCAAGATATTTTTCTCAAGGTTTGTGTGCTTAAATGAAGGACTGAAGACTAGTTAAAACTTTATTTCAAGCAGAAGTTCATGTGTGTAACTTGAGATGAAAAGAGATCAAATGCACCAACCACAAGACTCTAGGGCTGCCTGGAGCTTTTTTTCCTTTAAAATCATATTTTTAACACTGAATTTTCAGTGTAAACCTGTTAGTCTCTCTCTGTGGCCCATTAAAGGGAACTCCAATTTCAGACTCCTGCTGAAGACATCCATACAACTATAACCAGGTTTAAAGAAGGCAGAGACATTGGAAAAACAGTTTTCTGGGGATAAAGTGCATTTCATATTGCTCAGCTGTGGTTTGGAGGTTTGCTCCTTTTTCTTTCTCCCCTTCATTTGCTATGTTGTGTCTTCCCTCCTGGTAGTTAGCAAGAAACTAACACCTCAGAGACGAAGCGGGTGATTGAAAAATCACCAGGGCCTTTGCTGGAAAGCCTTGACTCACTGCCAGCCAATATACCTTTCGCTGCAGTTGAATATGAGCTTGCGTTTGGATATTTGATGGAATCTGGCTGAATTCAAATTAAACTGTAGCTGGGAGAGGAATAATGCGAATGCAATCTGTAGTAATAGTCCCAAGTAGTGCCGTTTGCAGAACGACACCGTGCTACTCACTGCGTGTTGCTGCCGCATTGTTAATGAGACCTCTGAACACGCCGAGCCCATTAATGATGGGGAAAAGCCTGCGGGGAGCTGAGCACCCGTGATTTTCGGAGGCCCTCGCCACACTCCCTCTGCCAGCTACAGGCACTTCAGTGCATCCTGCAGCACCCAGTCATCCTCTGCTGTGACAGCTCTTCCTCCTGCTCCCTCACTGTCATGAGGCTGCCAAAGCCATAGGCAGGTTGTTTATAGACCTCACCTCAAAACAAACAAACAAAAACTCCTGGTTAAGTGGAAGACTAAACCTGGAGCTAGCCAAGAGGTCACCTCTAAACCCCTGCAATGGTCATAGATGTGCAAAGTTTATTTCTGAGCTGGGTAAGATGTTGTGGAGGTTGCTAAGCACAGCTAGTGAGGTGGCAAGTGCTACCAGAAAGCCCCCTCAAAGCAAGGAGCTTCAACAGAAAGGTAATCATGTCTTTCAAGCAGCTGGCTTGAAAGCTCACCATTCCCATTTAGCATTCGGCGCCACTGGTTAAATTGATGAGCAGCAGATGAGGGAGGGGGCTGCTTCCATTTGGATCTCGTTAATAGCATAATGTAAATAGTCACAGTGGATTTTTCACTCCAGCTTTCCCCAGATGTAGGAGATGACGAAAACACTGTGGCAAAAGGCCCAGAGGGATATGCTCTTATCTCATGTAATGGCGAGCTTGTGCCGGACCTGGTGATGTGAGCAGGGGTATGGTTAGAGATGGGGACAGAAACTAATCCCAAACAGCAAGTGGGAGCAAGCAGGCATGATTTCTGTGAGTGCTGGCTCTGCTTCAAAAAGAAAATCCTCAAAGATTAAAACAGAATTTAAGAGATCAAGTGGCAAAAGCTCTTCCATTTTGGGTGGCTTCACAAAACAGGAGAGGAGTTGGGCAGATCCTCACCTGCCGCAGCTACAGCCCATATAAAGATACTTGTTGCAGGACATGGACAAGCCTTTTGCTTCGGGGCCAGGAAGAAACACGTCTGTGGAGCAGGTCACTTCTGGATCTACCCCTGCATCTTCTGGATCTGGCTCAGCCCTAGCCTGGAACAGGGTCTGAAATGCAGCAGGTCCTGGTGTGGGCAGGTCTGGCTATTCAGATACTCTGCCCTCAGATACAAAGAATAACCTTTCTGCCAGCTTCAACCATTTAAACCCAAATTTTGTATTCAGAGTCTTCATTACATTAAAGAAGAAATCAGTATTGGAGCAGATTCTGAGGAATAACATTGACTCAGGATTTTTAATACAAACCGTAGCCTTGTGCTGCCCCATGGGGCATTTATTCAAGCTTGGCCCTCAAAACGGGTCATCAAACCCCCGTCCCAAGGTATTTCTATTTGCTTTCAATTACAAATGAACATTGTATAAGGACCCCAGTTTGCCTTGAAGTAATTGATTTATCACTTAATAACACCCTTGCTGAGATGGGGTGAGAGGAGGCAGAGCCTGAGCAATGGTTCTGTTCTGCCGTCAGTATAAATTAGAGCTGAAGACATTACTCTTTAACCACAAGCATTGGGGTTTGTGGTTGTTGTTCTTGTTTTCCAAATGCAATTTTCAGCTGACAAAAGGTTTTTTTGCACAATGGATTCTTTCCTGTTGAGGGTTTCCTTCCACGCAGTTTTCGCAGCCTTGCTGCCCTCTGCATCTCCTGCAGGCAGCAGCGTGTGGGGGGAGAGAGGGTCAAACTACAGAAAAGAGAGATTTCTGCTTTCTGCTCCATAAATTGCAACATACAATTGAAGATGATAATTATAGAGAAAGGATCACCAATTTACACGCCACTTTCTGAAAAAGAAATGAAGTTTCAGTAGACCCAGTGAAAAGAAAAATTAAAATTGAAGAAATCTGTTCTACTTTGTTTTATTGGAGAGGCAAAGAGAGAGCTGACTTTTGAGAAGCCCACATAAATTGAAGACTTGATAGTGCCTGAGTTTACCCAGCCCAAGACTCAAAGGTAGCATCAAGCAGCCTGGGATTTCTTTGGGCTGAACAGGAAAAAAGAACCCAAACACTATAAAGTAATATAACCCAGTGCTTATGGGGTTAACTTACTATGACATAAAGAATTATAGGGGGGAGAAAGATTTATTTATAAATTAACATTTTATACACACATACGCATAAACTCATTAAATTGCTAGAATGTATACCAGGAACATTTAATATATTCTTCAACTGCAGAGAAATTTCTGTTCAGCTCACGAATTCATCACCAGTGAGAGATAATGAGCTTTTTGCTGTAGGATGTAGCTCCTGGTGAAGGAGAAACTAGAAAACCACACTCTTCTTGATATTAAGGCTAGACCAAGAAGTGGAAATTGGAGTTAACCCCTGTCGTTTTTGCTAAGTATGCCTATAACAAAGCATACTAAAATTACTGTAAAGAGGTAAAGGCATTTTAAGCAGAAACTAAAACACAGAACTGATGTATTTCATTACTATTAAAGAAGAATTTGTCCTAAGCAAAACTTCTCTAACATTTTGTTAGACCTTTTGTACTCACAGTCTCTTTGGTCTGGAAGAACAGAGTAAGAAAATGTTGGGAAGATCTTTCAAAAAAATGTATCCTAGAAATTATTTAATTTACATGTCCATTTACCGTTATTGCACAGTATATTTGGACTAATTTATTCCAATATCTACCCAATTCACTTGTATTAACATTATTTTTATCATGATTCAGTTCATACTGGTCTTACAAATATTTCCTCAAAATATTCGCCCCACCTTCCATTTGCTCTTGCATGGAAAACATTATTTGTTAATAAAGATGCTTTAGTATGTCAGTGAGTGATTTGGTACTCTGAAAAAGGAAACACAGACCTTATTCATTTTTTCTCTCTTGTTGGTGAGAGATTTTCTTTTCTTTCTTTCTTTTTTCTGTTTTTTTTTTTTTTTTTTTTTTTTGAAGTTCCATATGTTCTTAAAGACACTTCACAGAATAATTGAGCATTTCCCTCTCTGTACTAATACGACAGTCATTTCAAACCTATGAAGTTGAAGGAGAAGCTCCAATCTTTCATGAGCTGCTGAAGAATGCACTGTGCCATCCAACATCAAACATTCAGTAAAAAACATAATTAAACCATTTTCTAAGTAATAGTAATGATCTCTTGTATTTTCCTAGATGCTTTCATCCCTGCAAGTACTATATCTGAGAACTTGCAGGCCTTTCTTTCTCCTTTCTTTCTCAATAGAAATTAAAAAACAAAACAAAACAAACAAAACACTTGCTTTGATGAGATAATTTATCCATTATTTATTTATTTTTATTTTAATTTAACTTTCTAAATATTTATTAATGGAATAATTTTTAAAAATCATGGCTGGGTCATCTGTATGTACGTGCATGAATATATGCCCAGGCTAGAATTTCTTTTTCTGGCTGTTGAAAGGTATCAGTCTCTTCATGGCACTCTGTAGCTCTCCTGGACTAAAGGCCACTTTATCAGATGAAATAAAAGATGTGTTTCTTCCACATTTTCTTCTCCATATTTTGCAAAATTATGCAAAAAACCTCCAGAACTGCAACATTTTTTTGTTTTGTGAGTGTTTTTTTTTTTTTTTTTTTTTTTTTTTCCCCAGAACAGGAGGCTTCCCTTTCTTTCTCTCTCTCTCTTTTACTTTTTTTTTTTTTCTTTAAATTAACACATCTTCAGGGACAAGGCTGTGAGTGCTCTCTGAAGAGCCTTGACTGCAGACAGAAGCCCTGAAAGGCGTAGGTGGGCAGCAAGGCGAGCGTCACCGCATCCGCACTTCGTGTTGGTAGCCAGCCCACACGCCGGTGGCATCTGTTCATCTCTTCATTTAAGCTTTTCTCTCCCTGCAGTCCTGGGAGAATGATGCCTTAATGCAAGCAGACCCAGAAAATCAATATAAAGTGTGCCCCCTTCTATTTTATTTATTCCTTTGCTTTTATCTTTTTTAAGGGAAGAAAAAAAAAATCTTTCTTGCTTGTTCATCCCTTGTGAGGGATTTTAAGGTAATCTTTCATCAGCTTTCCTTACAACCACAAGAAAAAAAAATCTCTCTCTCTCATTCTTACTTCAGGCAACTGAAGCATGAAATGGGAAATCTCATCCACAGTGGAGATCAAATGTGTCACCTTATTTATTAATTTCATGATCAGCTGAAAACTTTGATTCAGTGGACAACACCAGCCAGAGTGTTTTTGATAAAAAACAAGAATAAGAACTAGTCCTGGAGAGGTTGCTGAGGATTTCCTTTTGATTATTTACATGGAGATTCAATGACAAATGTTGTTTAAAATTAAGAAAGAAAGAAAATGAACAAAACCAGAAACCCTTGTGTTTTCCCTTCCTCTGCCAAGTCTCTCATCATGGCTTTGGCCACATCATATACAGTCCCAGGCCTTGATTTGCACATTTTGTAGGGGTGTAGCTTGGTTTTATGTGACCTTAAGTTTGATTTAGCTAAGCTGATGTCATGGCATAGTGTTTTCAGACCCTGAAGTCCTAGCTTCAAGGTGTCACTGAAATAGTAGGAACGTAATTTAAATATTTGCAGCGCTCACATAGTGCTTTGAGCTCTCAGGCACTGTGGAAACGTCTGGTATTTTCTTTGTAAAAAGTATTTGCATGTATTTGAACATTTAAAATCTTGCAAAAAAAAAAAAAGGAGAAAAAAAAGGACATACTAGAAAAGGAATTTTGTTTTAAAACTAAAGGCCTCTGGAATAAATATTAGTAACTTTAATAAAAACATCTTCAGCCTCACTGGGACTTATAAACCCCTTATTACTTGATATCTACACATCGTGGCTTAAAGACAGTGGTCTACTAATGTTGAGACATAACATCCACCCGAGTAAATTTCCCATTTTTCTGAGAATGACTGTAGTAAGAATTTTAAACACGTAATTATAATCTCTGTAGTTTGACACCATTAGCACAGCACCTAATTGTACCCGTGCACTGATCCCAGCGCCAAGGTCCTGGCAAAACAACAGCCTTATGAGAGAAAAGAGAATTAGCAGGTACAGCTTTGTGTGGAATAGAAAAGATCACTGAAGCACAAAATTAAGATACCTTATTACCATGAAGAAATCTCCAGTGAGACCTCTGAGCAATAGCCAAAGTTTACTGGGAAGATATTTATTAGAAAGGTGGCCTCACATTTTATTGAGCTGGATTTGGTAAATAGAACATGTAAAGACTATCTTTCAAAATCCACATTTTCCTGTTTTCCAGCGCAAGCATAAGGCACCTTCCACATGGAACCAGCATGATATAAATCATTCAAAATTTGCAAAAATGCTCAAACTTGCAGGAGCATAGTGAAGGAGATCCCTGTGTAACACTGAAACCTGAGGTCTCAGATACAAAATCGGAAGAATTGTAAAGGCAGAGAGACCCTGCCTTTACAGGGTCTCTGCCTTTACATGCCTACGCAGACATCAGCGTAAGTGGATAGCATGTCCCATTGTGATATCCCCCCACTTTAAGAAGGATGCTGAAAAAATAGAGGGTTCAGAAAATATGTGAAGATAGAGTAACCTATTACCTGTCCAAAAATAATAATAATAATAAAAAAGACATCTAATCTGTTTAGTGCCTTGCTGATGAGCTTAGAGGGCAAGGTATCATTGTCTCCAATAGCTGCAGAAGGAAGCAAAAATCAGAAATGAGGGCTCTTCAGTGTTGCAAGCAAGAGCAGAGCAAAATCAAATAGCTAAGAGCTGAATTTGGATCTGTCTGCACTCTGACTAAGAGATGGCTGTTAAACAATGTGGCCACTAGCAACATTTCCCCAGGGTCATTAGTAGATTATCTAGTGATGGATATGTTTTAATTAAGCATGGACACAGCTTCCAAACCTCTGATCTTCATCCAGATGTTAATTCAGAGATGTATTCTGGTCTGTTCTATGCAGGAGAATTGACCAAGATGATCTGAACAGTCCCTCCTGGTACAATAATCCATAAGTCTTATCAATAATTTACACCATGGCTCCAGACTTCACCATGGAATCATACAGGCAAAGGATGTGATGAAGAGGAACAAATCCAGCCCTGATCTTTGTTGAAAGCTGCCCTTTTAAGTGGGATTGCATATAATGGTTGATTCACCCAGCCCCCCTCCTCGGGCCACCATTTAATCATCTAGAGGGAAAACACAGACTGACGTTAGGGATGTGCACATATGCAAACCAACCTGTTTTATTACTATGAGGCAATTAAGCTCATAGGTACAAAACAATTATGCTTTTAAGTTTGCTTCTTTCCTTAAAGAGAAGTCTGTGGCATTTAAAAATGCATGTTTATAATTGGGATGCAGTTGTTTGTTTGTGATGTTTAATGGATGTGGGGCCAGAGGGTTAACCGTGCTGCTAGATGGATTTACAGTAGACATCAAAAAGAGCATGAATGAGTCCCAGTTTGACAGCTTGTAGATAAACTGTAGATGGGAGACATAATTTATATGTATTTTAAAAATTCAACAACAACAGCAAATAATTCAAGGGACTCTAGCCAGCTGGTCTTCCTTCTAAAACTGAATATGGAAAGCAGGGAGACTTTGCACAGCAATGATGACATGCAGAAGCCTTCTATATAAATTTACACATTTATCAAGTCTTTGTGGAATAATAAGCTACAATCTAGCCAGCCTGGGGCAGCCTGCTGTAATTGTTATGATTTGTTTTCCAGATACAGTACAAATTCCTTGGTAATCTTTCCTGAATTTTAATAAGGGGAAGGGAAGACTTAATTAAAGAGGCCTTTGTGCTGTTCTATAGCGACTGCCATCTGCAAGTGCTTCAGTTCGGTGTCTTATCTCCATCGTGCAGCCCACAGTTTCGCCTTTGTAGACAGAGGTGGTAACTTAGGCTCAAGGAGTGAAAGAGCCAAGCAGCGTGTTTTCGGGGAGCCTGCACCACTCCAGCATCTTCAGTGGCTGCTGCGGAGAGGCAAGGACACAGCCCTTTGATCTCCTCTGCTGCATTACAGGCTGCTTAATAGCATTTATTCCAAGATAAATTAGGGAATACATGGTTTACATATGAAAGAGGCATGAACCTTTCTTTTTTTCAAGGGGTATGTACAACATAATTGACTTCTATCAAGCATAGGCTCTGGTGTCAATAGGGCCTTTTATACATTGAGCCAAATAGGCTTTTATTTTTGCAACAATGAAATGAGCAAATGTATCTTCCCAGTAGCTCACTGGCACATCCCAGAAGACAGAAAAGAGGTGAGATTCTCAGCTACAGTTCTATATAGAAAAAGTTTAGGATTTATTTGGAAATAAATCCCCTCCCATTTTGGGGGAATAACTGACATTTATAACAGAGCTTGTAATTAAACGTGGCTGCCCAGTTTACAAGACCCTGAAAATCCAGATAAGATGACAGATATGCTCACAAACATGACCTGGAAACTGGCTTGGGTTTCAGAGCGGATTACATCTGACAACAGGCAACAAGAACTCCAGAAACCACGTCCTTGGCTTGATGCAACAAGAGCAAGCGCCAGGGACTCCTTATTGAGCCCTTGCTCCCTCCTTTCCTGCTATTAGGTTTCTGAGCTTGTGATAGGGTTTTGGACATCTAGGTGCAAGGATATTAGATAGTCTTAATGTGAGGTATGCAGGTAGCAGGCATTGAGATAAAATGGTGAGGATACCTATGGCCCATGTAGTACATCATATAGGCCTAGCTTCTGTTGCAGCAGGGCAGTCAGTTGAGCAGCCTTGGCAATGTGATTTAGTAATTTACAGATAGCCCTGTAGATATGGGTTCGGGATGGAGCTCTGCCTCAGAGCATGGACAAAGACTGGGGTCCCATTCGGATTCATGCCAGGGGTCCCTGTTAGGGCAAGAGCTGCCTGTCTACCACTTCTCACCGGATCAGGCCTTTGGTCCTGGAAATAACTTTTGCCAAACTGTGTCCTTTGACTTCTGATGTGTTTCCCATTCAGAGACATATTTTACAGTTCAGGTCTGTCTTTAGCCAACAGATGACAATGTGGACTAAGTCTTTTCCACCTGCATTCATGGCCAGGATACTTCAAATTTTCAGTGAATTCAAATCAGTCATTTGAAGCACAGGTGAAATAGAGTCAATAGCTGCAGAAACCTTCAGGGCAGGACCGTTTGGTGCAGATTGTGCCTCCTTTGCAGTGAGATGGAGAACTTACTTAAATTTTCTTAGGAAAAGAACTAAGCAAAGCTCAGTTAGAGTATTCTGCTGATTTCAGCAGCCTGGTGAGAAAGGGCATCCGTCAGTCCTATGGCCAAATCACTAGACAGGTGGGATTTTAAAGATAAAAATAAATAGCTGGAACTCCACCTAGTTACACACAGAAAACTGTGAAAGGGCTTGCTTTGATCAGCAACTTTGACATATGTTACGGAAGGTATTGACATGTTTCCTCAAAAGGATTTTACTGGGAAAAAGGCAAATGAATATAATTTTATGCACATTATGCTATAAGGATTTAAAATCTTGGCCATTGTCTCCTTCTCCCTGTTCTGTTTAAGGAAGTCTAGTATGGTTAGGAAAGCTTTGCTATTTGCTCTTTGCTTTCTTTCCTCCACCTCTCCCCCCTGTTTATCTACCCTAGGTACCTATGGGCTGAGGAGCTGCTATGGCCCCAGTCCTGCTGTCCAGGTGGGAATCCTCAGCACCTGGATTGTGCTTGCACCAGGAGAGCTTTGCTTTCACTCTGGTCCCCCACAGGAGCAACTAGGACACTAATTATAGATCAGTTAATGTGCTGACTGGAGAACCAAAACGGGATCACTAGATAACATCCACCCCATTTAAACCTGTCCTTAATGTGTGTGTTTGAAGAAGCATCTTGGAGCTTTCTGCCTTCTGCTGCACCCTGATATGAACACCCAGGGTTCCCCTCAGGAGGAGAAAAGAGCAGCAGCAGCAGACCCAGCAGTGGGGGTTTCATTATTTCCTTTCTGTACATAGACAGCATGTGTGGCACGATGCTGCTGCATTAGCTGATGGGTGGACAAAAGCCTAAACTGTGGACAGAGGGAGTAATTTGTTTAAGAAAATAAGGATCTCATTTCCTTCTCTTTTTTTTTTTTTTTTTTTTTTCATTTGCATCAAAACCTATTCAAGCAAACAACTTTTTTACTACACCTAAATGCATTCAGTCTGCATTTTATTATTATCACACGTTTGTGTCCTTCCAGCTCTGTTAAGATAGATCAAAACAATACAGGAGCTTATGTTACTGTCAGATTTAATGTGCCGACCTCCTTATATCCCCCAAAGCCTTTTCAGATGCAGAGCTACATTTAAGCAAGCAATTAATCACTGCATACCTCTTCCAATGCAAACACAATTTGTTGGCAATTTAAACTGCAATTCCAGCTCTTTTGAAGTTTCCCTTCCGAGCTAAGGCTTGTGCAAATTTTGATCTTAGGCAGTACCTGTCAAATCATCAGAAGGCACTGGGGAGCCTCTGCGTGTCAGGAAGGATCTCCAGTTCTTCACTCATCTCAGTGGAGGTCAGGGACCAGGCAAATTCAGTCACACGTATCTGTACATGGCAACCAGTGGACTAAAACCTCCTTTAAAAAAAAAAAAAAAAAAACAACACACAAACAAAAAAAACACTTTAAACACAGTGTCTCAGCTAGCCAGATGCAGCCTTCCTATAAAAATAGGAGCAGAATATTTAATTAAATCTATGATGCTCTGAAACAGTAAGCAAGAGGGTGTGCTTGGGGAGGGAGAGGTGAAGTGAAATTCAAGTGCCTTTCTGAAGAGATGGGTTATCTGTAGTTCAGCTGTCATGCTGGCTGCAGACAGGACTGTTCTTGCAGACCCAGAGCCCTGACAGAGCTGGGAAATACTCACACTGGGGCTGGGGGCAAAATATGTCTTTCCACTGGAGCACTACAGGAGGTACGATGGCTTGTCATGCTGTAAATCGTCTTCACCGTGTGATAGATCACCTGCTCCTAACCCAACAGGAGGCACTAGGGCCCGCGGACAGCAGACCCCATAAATACACAGAGGAAATTCAGAGGGTTAACACAGGGCTTGTTGTGTTGATTTTTGAAGGAGGGCATATAATTCATCACTTGGGGGCAATCATGAGAGGGATATTTAAATTACTCTGAGAGCACAGAGCACATAAATAATAATGAACAGAATAAAATGCAAATGGCCTGGAAGAAATCTATAGTCATGAATGAAATCAGCCCTCTGATCCTAATTGAAATGAAAATGAGATGCATATTCAATATGTACTTAATAGAATATACACAATATGAGCATCCTGAGCTAATGAACAAGACTTTTCAATCACACAGATACATATGGCAGGCACCCCTCCTAGGGAGAGAATGCCAACAGAGGCACCCAGCCCTACCATACCTGCACACATAGCTATTGGCATATACACATGCATATAGCACAATGGAAACTATGAACTTTTAACCAACTGGTGCTAGATCACAACTGCAAGCCTTCATGAAAAGGCCAGCTGTGGTTTTTGAACATCTTTGAGGCAGGTATTTTGCATATCCTTCTGATATTTATTGGAAGGCTTTGTTTGTGTCGGAAATAACACGGGCCAGGGCTTTATTCTGCTTCACATTGTGTCATTTTACAGTAATTGATTGGGTGCTCACGTGCTAATTGGTCTGGCTGGTTTCTCAGTTGCCTTTTATTGGAGATCACTGACCTACGCAGAGCAATGGGAGCTGCTGCCCTTTGAATCTAATTACAAGGAATCAAATTATTTCCTGACACAGGCTGGAGTTGGGGATCTCACATCTCAGCAGATGTGCACTGTTGCGAGGATGCCTTACTTGACATGTTCAACACCATCACACTCCCTTGAAATAAGAAAAGAGCTGCCTTTTTAAAGCAGATTTGTAGTGTTCTGAGTCTTGGAAGAACCACCATGCTGTCCACCACACATATTAACTCCTCACCCAACAAAAAAAGGATTAGACATATCCTACTCCCAGGCTAAAATCCCAAAGCCTGATAGTCCCAGCTTGCAATTCTGCCACTGCCCATCTCGGAGGTGTCTCTCACAGCCTCTGTGCTTCAGTTTCCTCATCTCCACCTCACATCTCTCCTTTTTTAACATTGCAATGGGGTTTTGAAAATGTTCTGTGCTAAATCCTAAGAGTACCTAACAGTTAAACAGATTGAACCTAGTTTATTGCTTTGCAAAGCAAATGTCATCTGTATTGAATTTCTTTCCTCATATGCTAATGAAATGCTCCTCTGTTGTTTTTTTTTTTTTTTTCCCCATTTCTGTGGAGGCAGTGTTGTTGGGAAAGGAGCTGAACCCAATAAATTAAGGGCTGAGATTCTCTTTCTTGCTTTGGTATCCAGCAGAAACGCTACTGCATTGTCACTGCTGAGCCAGGGTCCCCGTGGATATCAGACTGAGGAGGTCTTCATCTCAGACCTGGAAGAGTCATTATTTGTCTCCACTTAGGATAGAGGAGCTCAATGAAAGCAAAAAAAAAAAAAAAAAAAAAAAAGGAAGTTTCATTATTTCTTACATTGTATGTATAAAATATTGTGGCTGCAGTGGTCCTGGCTGAGCTGCTCCTGCTCCCCATGCTCCATTGCTCTTCCCAGTCTCAGCTGAGGCATCCCCTTTCTCAGAAGTGAACATGGCCATTTGGGAGGCCCCTTGGCCAAAAGCAGTGCATAGAGCCAGCTGAGTAATTGTTCCAGTTATATGACTTTCTCTTCCAGCAGATGGTTCTCTATAGCTGTTCCTTTGTAATTTTGCTCTTTGTGTATTGACTCCAGTCAGTGGGGAGCCAAGAAAACTGGAGACGTTGACATGATGTATCTATCCTTGTCACCTGGCCTGGATTCTCTCACCCTACTTGCCCAGAACCGGAGTGCTGGGTTCCAGACCTTTTTCCCAAGGATCCTACAGACTCTGCTTCTTCAGGAAGGTGGCTGTGAGTCATAAGAAATAAGCTCGTAAGAACTTGAATCTATCCTAGGCTACTGCTGCCAGGTACAACAGATGCTATCCATTAGATTTTACTTTCCCAGAAATTCCTCTGATTCATAAAACATTCAGGACTGTGGGCCTCTATTTGGTCCACTCCTGCTCCCCCACTGTGTAGGCTTTGGCAGTGGAAAAGGGTATGAATGATTATGGAGCAGGTCTTCTTCTCTAATACTTTGGTTGGCCAGAGCAGTATTTCCTACCTGTGGGCCTCTGATCCTGGGGAGTCTTTAAGGCATTGGGAAGTGATTTTCCACATGAGAAGAAGAAAGAGGAAAAAAAAAAAAAAAGATTTAAAACTATATACATGAACACCCATGGATGCAAAACAAAACAAAATTGAGAAGAATGAATTTAAGAGCATTCAAAGTTCAGTCTTCTTTTAGGTTTTTACAAATGAAAACTCATGTAGCTACACTGCATCACAGTGTATTTGGAATTTTTTTCTTTATATTTCTTTTTCTGGATTAGGCAATCCTTCAGTTGAAAAGGTCAGGAAACTCTGAGCTGCAGAGATCAAGAAATTCCTCCTGCTGTCTTCCCTGTGGAGCAGTGCTCCAGGGCAGATGTTTGTCCCTGGGTATCCACAACGGCTCTCAGCACATCCCTTAGTACTGACATGAGACAGACGAGAATTATATGGATTAATCTGGAGCACATGTTATTGCTGCTGCCCCTGGCAGGAGAAAGTACAAGCACATGCTGAGCTCAGTGCTGGGAACTCAGTGTCACAGTTTGCAAGGAGGGTACATCCCTGACATGGTGGGTGATGATGGAGCTGAGATCAGATTTGAAAACCTGAACCTACACCTCATATACCAAATGGGCACCATTGCTAATGCTAGAAGAGTGAACCAAGGGTGACGTGAGAATGGTTTCACATCAATAAAATTACTATTCAACTGAACTCTCTTTTTTGGTATATCAAATGTTCATATGCAATAATACATCAGTAAGATACACCTATTTCTGAACTTACCCATGCTATTTAGAATATGAGCAGGAATCATTCACGTAGGACTCACAGACTGATGACAAGACAATACTGGAAGCTTGAGGAAAAACTCCTACAATTTAAACTGATCCGGAGAAGTAAAACATTCAGGACCAATCTCTCACCCTCTTCTCCACCAAGTTGTCCTCACCTTCTAGCAGGAGACTTCTTCCCTACTGCAAAGTCATCCTCATCTCTTGAAAGACTGTTGCATTGTCAGTATCAAGATGAGTTCAATACTTGCTATGCTGGTTTCATTTTTTTTCCCCTAAGCAGAATAGATTTTATTTTTAAAGTGAAATTACCAGATGGGAAGCTAATTTAATAAGCTGATAATATCTGTTCATTTTAATTAGAAGACTGCACATAGAGCTGTTTGCTTGAATTACAACCCGAACACAACTGAAATATTACAAAATTGCCAGATTTGATTTTTTTTTCTCCAAGCAGGAACTTGAAAGTACTTTAATTTATTTAAAAATGCATTGGAGAAGATAATATTTCATCTACAAGGGCATACTTGAAGAAGACTGACTCAGGCACTCAGAGACTTGGAAAATGACACAGGTAAAAGCTATTGAGTTGATATACAGTGAGGACCACCAAATAAAAAGAAGCATAAAATCTGCAAGTAAACAAACCAGTTTTGCCATCTAAACCTTTGTTACTTCTCTATAAAACATGGGCAGAATGCTTCTGTGATTCACAACAGAGCTTATTTTAATATTCTGCTCTCTCTACACATATATTCCACGAATGGGAGGACTGAGCTTTACCTTTGTATTCTCAAAGTGTTTGCATCAGAAAAACAGCTCACAGAAATCAGACTGACTGGAAATAAATGCAGAGTTCATGGAAGGAGAAATGCAGATCCACAGATGTATGATAAAAATCAAGATGTATCTTCAAGAGAGAATATTATGTAGACCCCCAAATGTAAGAGGGTATTCTGCTTTTAAATGTACCTACTTCCTAACTCTGTTTCCACTGGAGGAAATAAATTATTTTTAAAATTCCATTTTTATCCGTGGAGCAATCTCAGAAACATTAATGAGCAGGAAATGTTGTCTGATAGTAATGCGGTTAAGAAGCACATTACTTTATAATCATTTTACTTGGGTTCAGATTAAGACTTTAAGTCCCAGAAGAAATGATTTCTCACTTTTTTTTTTTCAGTCAGAGATTGTGTACTTAGGCCAATTCAGATTGGAGATAATCCCAGCTTTATTTTACACAGGGAAAAGGTTAAGGTAGAACACGTCATGGGAAAACATTGCATAAAGATGCATCTGACTTTGTATTATCTGTGAAGAGAGAGGAGATGTGAGCTACAGGGAAGAGGGTGATTTATCTAAAGGAAAAGGGAGAAAGGATAATTTTCCTTGCTTCTAGAAGAAAAAAAAAAAAAAAAAAAACAGTTTTTTTTCCCCCTCCCATACCACCCCATATACATGAAGTACTCAATGTGAAATGAGTTCTTCAGCTGCTTCAGCATGCAAGTCCACTCCACCAGCTTTCTTAGTTTGACTTCTTTGCAAAGCCCATGAGGATTGTGTTTTCTCTCCCTGCTGCTACACCACTGCAACCAGTGTGGGTTTCAAGCTGTACTGATTCTTTACACGAACCAGAGGCAAATCTTAAGGTTCATTCCTTCTCTTTTGTGCTACTAATTTAATCATAGCAAGCAAAAAAGCGTTGCCTACCCCTGCCATCATTGCAGCCCTATCACTTAACCTTGGAAAAAGGCTTGCATGAAAAAAAAAATCCTGGAATAACTGCAAATCTAGGACCAAAAAGTCTGAATGACCTCCTTTTAAACATGACAGAAAGCTATTGGGAAACACTATAAGATAAATATCCATCCACTCATGGTTAAATTTCAAATGAACATGATCTAACTAATCAATTGTTGTTTATTTAACATGCTCTAACTACTCAAGTAAATCTAAATTAATGGCATGAGTAATTGGATTCATTTAAGACCTTGTATTTCCTCTCCTTGTGCTCTGCAGCTCACTGCTGCTTAAATGGAAGCAGCCAAGCCATTTTGTTCTGCAGGCCACACAGCTGATACTCTGATCACCAAAATCAGGGGCCCAGCTGCCCTTTTCAGCATTAGTCAAACATGAGCTCAGCATCTCCTACATGACATACCTTGTGATTAAACCTGCCAGATAACTCTGAGCTCCAGAACAACCCACAGCTGAGATTTTTAGCAAGGAAGAATCAAGTGTACATAAGAGAAACAAGCCAGGGTTGTTCCCACTGATGCTTTCTACCTCAAGGCTTGCTGTCCCTTCTTTAATGTCCAGTGATGTGCTTTCCCACAGCTCTCCTCCCAACATACATCCCAACACCTTTATCCCTTCCCACGAACCACATACTGTAATGGGTCTGAATGTGCACAGTGCCTACCCAGTTGATGGACTGATGTACAAGTTTTCCACTCTTTTCTGGGGAGCTGGTTCTGCAATATTCTTGACAGCACAGCACACCTTCTTCCTTCACCGCACAGCAGGGGTTGTGTGCTGCTCCTTGTCTCAGGTACACACATGCTCCAAGCACGTTTGCATTGCAGGATTTAAGATGTTTTTTTAACCTCTCCCTTTCTGAAAAGCCAGGACTTGGGAGGGAATTTTCCACTTGCAGCTTGCTAATGGCTGGTTTCAAGAATCACTTTAACTTCTCGTTTAAGCTGCAGCAGCTGCTCAGGTCAGCCCTTCCCTGTCAATGCTTTTCTGCCACACTTGTAGATGAGATCTTACAGCCCTTCTTCCATCAGTGGCCTCCACTCTTTGCTTTGTGGTCCTTGACACTCCTTTCATCTGACAACTTCTCAAAACAGCAACAGGGAGCCCTCTGCAAGCTGCTTTGTACAGCTGCTCTGTCCTCCCTCTCAGCTGAAAGCAAGCAGACTCCAGGCATTCACCTCGACTCCAATCCACATGAGAGGGGAAAAATCTCCTTGCTCTTTTACCTGCTGCTGCTCTAAATGATCTCCCGCAGGTCTGGGCTAGCTGTTGGTAGCACTTCTGGTCCAGTACAAGATAGGCTGATATTAGAAATAGGAAAGTTTTAAGTATTATTTACAGCTTTAAGTATTCTGAGGCAAACAGGGGTAAAGGTAAGAGTAGGGCAGCACTTAACTGAACATTAAACAAGCTGCCCACCTCTCCTCTGCTGCTCCTCTACCTGTTTAGGCTCCCCAGCAGGTTTCAGCTAAGCCTGTAGGCACCTTCACACAAGGAAAGCTGTTTGGTGTAGGGACAGCAGCTCTGACCCATACTACAGGAGGAAAACAGCTCACCACATAACCTGGCTCCCTAAATACACTTTGGCACCTCTTCCTGAGCCTTGACTGCAAAAATGAATTCCTTCCCCTTATGCTGATGGGCATCAGTTGCTGGAAATCAGGCTCCTTTCTGTTCTCCTGGAAGTGAGGACAGAGAGGAGACCTTCTCCACAGCAGACACCTTGGCATCATTTAATCCAGGCCTGGGGTTTCAGATGAGCCTGTAATCCAGTTATTCAATTAGTAATCAAGAAAGACTGCACGCTTCTTCCATCTTATCACAAGGAAGTCTGGTGCCTCCTGTGGCAGCTCTATTTATAGCTCCCTTACTCCCCTTCCCCCCTCTCACAGGCATGCAAGAGATTGAAAGCTGGGGTCTCCTGCATGGGGAAAGGTAAATATTTGGGTAGGACACATGGGGTTTTGCCAATGCTATGTCACAATTCATAGCATTTCTGAGACTATGTATGGAGGCTGCTTTTTTTCTCTCTCTATATATTTTTTTTTACACAATAGACTTTTTTTAATGGAAACAAAATAGTTTTTGCCTAAAATCCTGAAGTTTTAGTAAGGTGATTTGGATCCAAAAGGAAGGAAAAACGTTATATTCTACCAGAATATTTCTGGGAGAGAACAACTGCCTTCTGGACTCTCCCTGAATAGATCTGTGTTCTCCATATTTTAGCTAAAATTTCTGGTGGGATAATGCAGGTTTCCTGAGGCCCTTTACCCCTTAGCCCATCTGCATGGGTAGAGTAACTTGTGTGAGGATGGACAGGCAGGAGAGCAGGACAAGGTATCCTGGACCAGGAGCAAACTATGTTATGAGAGCAGCTGATTTCCTAACTCTGGCCATGCAATTGCTGACTCTGTTTCAGATTATTTTCCCTTTACTTTCTATAAGCACTAACAGGCTATAAATAAACCCACAAAAACTTACTGCCAGGGAAGGCTAAATGCCTCTTGCATTTAATGGTGTTTAGGACTTTCTTTTCATGCCAGATAAAATCACTGGGATGTTGGCTGTAACTAGTACTGCATTCTGCCATTCCTTTACTGGTTCAGTCAATGACCCTAGGGTGGATTTTGCAAGAGGCTGAAGGAACTGAGGGCCCAGCCTGACTTATTTTGTCTATTTGGCTGCCTAGATTTACCTTAAAAATATAAACTGTGGAAAAGTACTCTCTGATTTCAACATGTAGCCTACTGAGCAGTCTTCAGAATGAATGGAGTTATTTTTCTTTGGTCTCTTACCTGAAGTCTTCCTTTGGCTTCTGATCCATATAGCAGGCAAGAGATAGTGTTGAGAACACCTGAAAAGCAATTTTAAAGGCAGCAGCTGTTGAGGGCCTGCTTCTTCATTGCCCTCCCCTGAAAAGTTTCATGAAACACTATTTGCTTTCCTTGAGCTTCTAAAGAAAGTATTAGACAAATTATGGTTCTGTGCAGAGGTGTGTGCCTGCCCTAACCTCCCATGTCTCTGTGGTATCTGGAAATCTATTGACAAATTATTTCCTATCTGCCGTTCACAGTTGCTAGATTCATGGGATGAGAAAGTCTTTATTTCTTTGCAGGGCAGAACTGTAGTCAACTAGATTAGAAAATGTTACTTTCTGATGGATTTTTTTTTCCCCTTTAGATGTCCAACAGAATGCTATACTGAGGTGCACTGAGAAAAAATAAATTCCACACCAGAGATATGATTTTTCTATTAACCCTCTAACCCCAAACTTCTTCAGGGACTTCTTTTTTTCCTACAAATTTCTACAGAATTCCTCCATAAGAGCTGAAGAAGTTTGCAGAAATAAGTCATTCATGTCAGTATTTCCTAATGCTTATAAAACTGTTCATTGTTTTTAAAAATTGATTCTTTTTAAATATATAATCAAGTTAGAGAGGAGATCTTTTGAAGCTTCAAGGATTATCTTGCAGAGCTGTTCATTACCAGGCTCTGGTAAAACTCCAGCCCTGTGTGTTTCCAGTACAAGCTTCCAGGAAAAAAAGGCTTCCCAGAGCTGGTATCACACACAGTACTCAGCAGAAAGCTGACGTTTAACAAGACTGGAACATCAAATAAAATTGTGTATAATAGACTGGACATTCACTGGCCTACATGGAGCAAGTACTTTGCAGCCACGGTTACCAGCAGAAAAACCCGCCTGTAAAACTGTCACTGGTATAGGCAGGGGCAAGGAGACAAGCACTGTTAATCAAACTTTCTGAAACATGAAAAGAATCAATTTAGTATGCAGCGAGTGTTGAAGACTGCTCTGAGCAGGAACATGCCTCCGTGCTCCAAAGGGAGACTTCCCACGTTTTGATTGCACGAGTACTTGGAAGAGCAATATGCGGAGCGCTGCCATCAGGGTCGCATTTGCCATTTGCAATCAAACACAGCCTAATGCAACACTGCTCCTTGTTCTGTTAGTTTTATTTATTTATTTATTTATTTTTTCCTCCATATGACATTTTCTCTCCCTCAGTCTTCCTCTATTTATTGTATCCTTTCAGGCATTAATTTCATCACTGCTAAATATAATTTCCTACCAACTGAGATGGAATGACAGTCAGGCCAGGATTTACACTTCCAGTTTAATAAAACCAGTGAGAATGATTTTTAAATCAATGCAGGAAGGGAATTTCAAGGAACCCTGGGTTCATGGCCATGATTGCATAGGATGGAAGTAATAACTTTGATTTGCTTTGATGTGAAGAGTTTTCTCATGATTCTCACGCAACAACAGTTGTCCTGTAGTGCTGCTTAATAATGCCTAATCTAAAACCAGTGACTTTCACTAATGGTAGAACCACAGCTTAACAAGACTGTTCTTTCTTCTCTACCCAGAGCATTTCACTACCTTTTCCTTTGCAAATGTGCTTTCTTCTAAAATTTGGGGTTGATTCCAAAAAGGGTTTTACAGATACTTGGGTCAATGGGCAACTGTGTACAGTACAATTTATAATGATCACATACAAGCTATAAATTCAGGATCAGCAGTGCTGACAAAAAGGCACAGTAAATATTAAACCCATCTCTTCCCTGTTTTTGTTTCATAAAACTTTAAGACTTTTAGTAACTTCTTGTAAGAGACAAATAAAATTTGCTCCAGTACTCAGATGATTGATGTTTGCTGCCTAGGGCTTGGGATTTTATCCTGGAACCTGGGGAACTACTTAATTTCAAGACTGCTCATACCTATATCTAAATTTAATGATTCAAGATGG
The DNA here is from genome assembly GCF_964211825.1 of Aythya ferina. Lineage (NCBI taxonomy): Eukaryota > Metazoa > Chordata > Aves > Anseriformes > Anatidae > Aythya > Aythya ferina. Next base: position 6,782,273 of record NC_140307.1, read on the forward strand.
CTTTCAGAAAACGGCCAAGGTAGCAATGACACCCTTAAATTCTGGGTATGAATGTGAGTAGCCTCTCATTTCAGAAGGCACCCAACAAACTTATTAATCTTGCTGAAATAGTTTAGGTATTGATGGTGTTACTAATTATTGTATTAGAAAATCAGGGGTATAGAACTATCCCTAATTGTTGATGGTTGCTGTGTACTAACAGGAATTTTTTATCACTTGGACTAGAGCATGATTTTACCTAAGTAGATATAATTGACTTCACTCTGCCTTTCTTCTCCCTGGTGCACTATTACTGGTGCTCTGTTGTACTCATTCTTTAGGGCAAAAGGATTCACTGAATAAAACAGTGTTAATTCCTGCCCACATACCATTGTGTTGTAATGCTGTTATTTTTCTTTAAATTGTATCTGTCATTTGCCTAGCGCAAATGAAGTTATGGAGATGAGCACAGTAGAAAACGATGCTTCGAAGACTTTTCAGTCTTCCTTAGTTATGGGAAAGAGCTGCTCTGCGTGCTGGGGTTGTGGGGAGATGTGTAAAAGGAATAATGATTTGGCAGACAGATGTCCTGTTGGGCTTTCTTATGCCTATGTGGTTTATTATTTTTTTTACTTATTCTATTTAAGTATATGCCACACCCAATCCCATGGTAACTCAGTGTACACACACACAGACATACACAGACGGGCTGTTACCAAGGCATCAGCAACACACACATATTCTCTGTCACTATGGTGACAGCAAATATTTTATACTTTTTATATGTGGGCATATATGCATACATTCACGCATACATATTTGCTCTATCACAGCTTTTCATGCACCCCTGATGCTGTACGCAAATAGGGCCAAATCCTGCAAGCATGGAGCTGAGTAGTCTTGTTATATGCACTTCTTTAAGGAGTCTCATAAGTCAATGGGATTTTCCTTGGCCTGAGCTGTATAAAATAGACAGTGTAAATACTTCTGAGGTTTGCTCACAATCAAAAAAAAATCTTGTTGAATTATGTTTTAATCTAAATAAGTACAAATACTGTTTTTCATCATCTATAACCCCAATGCTTTTTTTCAAATAATTAAGCCAGCTTGCTATTGGTAGAAATCACATTTACCTACACAAGCCTAAGACTTTCCAAGTACATGAGATGAACATAAAAAATAGCTTTCATAACCAAAGGTGTTACCAGCTCTCCATCTATTTCCCAGTTTATCTTCAGGTTTCTCCCATACCACATTCCCCATGATGCTGGATTCATGTTACTGCCGCATGGCAAGAACCCCCTCTCCAGGGAACGTCTGTTCCCCCTCACCCTACACAGATACGATGACTGCAATGCACAGAGTGCAGCAATTACCCACGTGGCAGAAGTCCTGCCCAAAGATTTATTTACTCTCCCTGCTTTTAATTTTGTCCTTGTTCTGCATCCTACAAAGGTTCTTGTCATGCTGCCAGGCCTTCGGTGCTTGCTATTTATTTTATTTACTGTTGAGAAAATGCAAAGATGTGTAAATCCATAAATAGCTAATGTAAGAAATATTGCTCCTGTGACATAAATCTGAGACTTTCCACCTCTTGCATCAAATGAATGGTCCAATGGGCCAGGCAGCTCCATCCAAGTCTCCCAGGATCTGGTGACATTTAAATAAAACTTAGCTTTCAGGGTTAGGGGAGAAGGGATGAAGAACTGAATGAGTTATGAAAATATAAATTAAACCGCACTACAATTGATTTAGAGCATCCTGGGTCACATTAGACAGCCAATGTGTCTGTTCCGAGACCTTGTCTTGTTGCTTTTACATTTATGTAAACTTATTTCTGTTAAAAAGAGAGCAAGAAAGGAAAAATCAATTGAAACAGAGGACAGATTTAATTTAGCTGGGGGGAAATCTGATCAAGGAAGGAAAATGATGGAGATAAAAGTAACCCCTGTCCCAATGCAGAAAGAGAGGAGCTGGCCATCTGATGTTCATTAGAAATAATTAACAGTGTTCTGCTCCTCTGGGGCCTGGGGGTGAGGAAGGTGAGATTTGCTGCTGTTTTGAGAATGAATTGGAAACACAGCCCAAATGAAAGGGGAACCAAGGATTCTTCCTCTTTTCTTTTCTAAAAAGACAATGAGTTGAAAGCTCTGGATGCAGAGCAGCAGAAGCATGGCCATTCAACCACAGCCCTTTCCCACCACAGCTCTGTGGAAGCAGGCAGAGAGAGACTGGGAGTTTGTTGTAGTTTACCGGTAAGGGAGTGGAAGATGTCACCAAATGCAATGGGGGTGACAAAGCCTCAACTAAAGAAACTCTTGCACTCCTGGGTGAATCTGCAGCCAATCAGATGATGATGATTTTTGGCCAGTTTACCTGAGAAAGTGAGGTTTATGTGATCAACTCTACATATGCAACTGTTTTCTCTTTGCCTATGGCTCTCTAAAAATCATTAAGTCCAACAACTGATTTGAACCAGATATGTGAATACTCTGAAAAATATGAAGTTCACAGAAGGAAATAGTCCAGCAAGTAGAAAAGAGTCTGCATTTATGTTCAGGTTGATACTGGGGCTAAACCCCTGTTCCTTATTAGACACCAGAGAAGCAAGCTAAGTCAGAGCTATTATTAGTGTTCTAACCATGGGAGAAGCTGCATCCCAAACCATTGAATCCAGGATAATCCAAACACCAGACACAAAATGGCAGGAAAGAAGTTTCATAAATTCAGCTACTCATAGATCAACTTTTTTTTTCTTTCCTCTTTTATTTTCCTCTTAATCCATCACCATAAAGTCCTGCCAGGAAGCCTGCTCAAGCCAGCCCTGACAAATACGGTGCCTGCACTCACTGCATGCTGGAGGAGGCAAGGCAGCCAGTCCAAGAGTGCAAGTTAACCAAGAAACCTGCTTTCAAAAACATGGTAGGCAACTGGGACAGAAGGACACAAACTGTTTGTTTGCTTTGGATTGAAAGGGGAGGTTTATTTTAAACTTCATCAGGATTTTTGAGGGATGGAAGGAATCAGGCTCTACTAAATGCAGGGAATAAGTGAATTTTCAAAACCTAGAGGGGATCAGAGCCTAAACAAACAAACAAAGTCACTGAAATTTAACCATGCAAATGTACTTGACTGATTCCCAGTGCAGAAAGTAATGCCCAAGAACAGATAGTTCTTTGGCTGTTGAAATGTTACAGGATATTGGCAGCCCAAAGAAATGAAAACAACCCCCTGAATAAAGACATTCTGTGCAGCCCGAGCTGCTGTGCTGCTGCCCTGTGGTCAGGATGTGGGAGCACTGTCAGGATGGTGATGGCTGAGTGATTTATGAAACCCCCTTTTCAAAGGATGCCTTGATAGGTAAAGCTGATCCTAGCCAGCCATGGCATCAGTCACTGAAAACTCTTCATTATATAAAAGCAGAGTGTGGGCCATAGCTTCATTTACTGCTTTCCCTGTTAGTTTGGAGAGGGATGGAACATGAACAAGATGGGTGCATGACTCAATCTGGCATTCAAAAAATTAAAAGCAGGTGAAGCAAGGGAATAGGGATAAAATGGAAGACCGTATTAGTGTTTCATCTCTGCCTAGAGCCATCTCTCTGGACCTGCAGCAACCTCAAAAGTCTTCCCTGTTTAGGAAGGTATGATGTTGTTGAGAAAAAAGGCTTGTTAGTTAGGAGCAGTTGCCTAATGGAATAGCATACACAATAAATATCCTAACTGCAGTCAGGTTTAGGAAGTGGGAAAAGGACTGGGGAGGAGCAAGAAGTCTCTTGAACTGCACTCTGACAAGCAAAATTGCCCAGGCATTTCAGCTACAAAGCTACCTCCAAACACACGAGCAGGATGAAGCATGAACGTAGACCAAGATCTGAATTAGGTAGGTCAATCTTTCTTCAGCGATTCTATCACACTAAATTCAATCTTTAGTTCAGAGAGGAGGCACAGAGCTGAAAATTGGAACTCAGCTATAGAAATTAAATCTCAGGAAGGCAAGAAAGCGGTCAGGCACAGAGGGAAAAGAAAATAATTTCTTAAATATTTTCCCCTTTGCTTTCCCTAGCTAAAGTCAGTGTTTGCCAAGAAATAATCCATCCATGGCTTTCCCTCCTGCGCTTCGGGAAGTAATCCACTGGGGGCTGGAATTTGAAAGCCCAGCACCCAGCAGCCAATTTTGAGCTATGTTACTGAGCACTGTTTTTCATAACTAGTCCTGCTGGCTTTTCAGAGAGGAGAGGGAACCCTTCCCTCCCTGGGGGAAAGGAAAGTCAGTCTGGGATGTGGTTTGCACATAAAAATGACCTCGAGGCAATAGTGCACAGTCATCTGGTGCCACTGAGAAGTCCATCTACCAGAATTAGATACTCCATCATCAGTAGGACTGAAGAAGGAACAGATAAGTGTCCTTACTCAGATAAGTGTCTCTCCCACTCCCACAGAAAACCTGGTGAAGTTGTAGAGATCTACAGAGGGCCCTGTAATTTTTGTGGTTGCCACCTACCTTGGAGCTGCTGTGGTTCTCCAGGAGCCAAGGCCATAGCTCTGTATGGTCCTTTGGGGACAGTTCAGGTCTTGGCATGAGGAGTTCTGCTTTGTGCTATCCAGACATGAAAGTTCAGTCAGAATTTTCTGCACCCAAAAATATTAAAATGAGAGAAAATGAATTCCTCCTCTTGCAGGAGCATTCAGATTACCTCACCTCCCAGCTTGGCAAAGTTCTTGCAGGCACAGCAGATTATCAGTTGGAGTTATAATAGTAACTGTGTATTGTGATTTAACACATTTTGCTTGAAGCACTCTGCAAAGAACCAATATGGCAATAATAAATAACAATTTAGAAATGATCATTAAAGTGGAAAACCAACATAGATAAAAACTAAAAAGCCAAAGGGCATCATTAGAAGGCAGGGAAGTCTTCAGAATGCAGCCAGAATGCATAAAATGTCTATTCATAGCCAACTTTCACCTGCTTCCTATTCCCTTCAAGAAAAATGTGCATTAGAACTTAACTTTACAATTTATATGCACTAGATTTCAAAGAGCAAACACAGCCATGAGCTTCTAGTTGCTCTGAGATCTCATTCACCCTAGCTCTCTCTTCACAGATATTATACAAACTTAACAGGTAGTAAAGGAATACAGATATCTCGACTGCAGTGGGGCTCAAAAATATTTTCTGCTCTCAACTCAGTGAAAGATCAGGATTTTCATGGACTTGGGCCAATAGTTAAATTACCACAAGCCACAGTTGTACTGGTTATGACTGCATAGTCCAATAACAGCGACACATGGGAGAAGCAGTATAGCTTTAAAGTATTACAGACGTGATTTACCATGCTTCTTAGATTACTGTGACTGTACAGATTCTTATAGAAATCAAGGGTTTTCTTCTCTCTCTCTCTCTTTTTTTTTTTTTTTTTCTTTTTAAGAGAACACTCGTTTTCACTGGAGGGAAAGGTGCTGAAGAAATGTCTATTGTTTCCTTCAAAGTCTGGGAATGCTTCTAGAAAATAATTGAAGTCCTGAAAGAGAATATTTTAATTTTCCCCTGAAAAATACTGATCACTACCTGCCTAAATTGCAGCTTAATAGAGAATAGGGAAAAACTATGAAAACAGGAAAAATCAACATCTCACTATCAAAAAATAATTTTGACAACAATTTTTTTTTTTTTTCTTCCCCTCATTGGTAAAGTATTTTCTTTCTCTAGGTTGTTTTTACAAGTTCACTGGTACCAGCTATGTTCCTTTTCTCCTCTTCTAGGTAAGCACTTAATACAATCTCCTCCCTGCCCACTCCAAAACATGTAAATATAACACTCAGTTTTAGGAGCTGCCATCTTATTTGCATCTACTGAATAGTTTCTCATATTTTTCTGGAGTTTATTCTGGTTATTTAGCAAATGCTGTAGAATATCTCAAAGTCATTGGCAAACCCTCTTCTGGAGGTAACCAGGATTGGTTTTTCAAGAGCAATAAAAGGCAGGGTGTTGAAGGTCTCTCCTCCCCTCATCCCAACAGGTAAGCACTTTTCTGCCTTTAATAGCTTGGTGCGGGAGGCAGACAGGCTGGAAGGCAGAGCCAGCCCCAACAAGTGGCGCTGGAAAAGGCTGACCAACAAGGCACAGGTCCCTGACACCACACTGTCAAAAGCAATGTTCCCATTTAGCCACTTGCACTCAGTGTCTTTCAAGCCTCATTGAACTCCAACAGGGGTAAAGAAGTCTTTGCAACGAATGTTCTCTTCATCCCCAGGACCGAGACGTTTAGAGGATGTCAGTGCCATCACTCCAGCCTGGGATAACGCTGAAACAACTGCTGTCAGCGCCGTGATGACAACAGGATGGAGGAACGCTGTTAACAACAGGCGGCCGTCAACACTTCCAAAACTCTCCTCTGAAAGAAGGCCACCGGGTTGTCTCTAAATCTTGCTCCGGGTGCGTGTCTCACTGTGAGCCACGGTGTTTGGGGTCTGTCCGAAGCAGCGAGTGGTGCAGCAGCTGCCAGGACCCCAGCCGAGGGTGGCAGCTGTAGAGGCATCATTACGTCCTGCCTCCCGCTGCTCTGTGTGAGCTGCTGCTCCTAGCTATGATGGGCTTTTTTATTTCCATTCGGTTTATGTGTGACATAATTTCCCCATAAAGGAGGGCTGATTGTAAATCCAGATGGAAATGGAACAGTTTGCATGAAATGCACTTTAATTAATTAGCTAAATGCTTGCAAAGTGCTTTGAAGATGTAAAGCACCATACAAGTGTTAAACGGTAATAATAATAAAATAACAATAATTAATTTCCCCAGGAAGCATGTGTACAGAACATGCCCAAAATATTCCTGTTTAAGAGCAAAGAAACCAGTAACAATAAAAATAATTTAAAAAATCCACTTTACTTCTGACATTCTACTGAGGGCCAAGAACCTCAATCAGATAAATTAATTCATTTATGCATCCATGGAGACAAGAGTTTGCATCTAGTCTAAAATGAAAATAATGTCCACAGTGCCCATTAGTCAGTGTGACAGAGCAGAAGTATAATTTTGAGCAGTTAAACAAGATAGAGCTGTTCAACAATAAAACGCTTGATAAGGGGACCTGACCACAGCCTAATCACAGATTTCTTTTCCCATAAAACCAGTATAGCCCAGCAATACAATGTCCTGCAGTGGCTCAAAGTCTGGTTGTTGGTCCATCTCCTCTGTCTTACAGAAGAGGAAGGTGAGAATCCAGGCTGAGATTTACTCTTTTACACAGTGTTCCTGGCAGCAGTCTGGAAAACTGCTCCCCTCCCTTTAGGAAGTGTTCACTTTGGTGCCTCCATTCAAAAAAATTCTGCGTGCAAGAAGTTATTGAGAAGGAAAAACTATTGCAAGGGCTAATGGAAATATGCATTTGCCAGAGGATTTGCTCTGGAAGCATCTGAAGGTTGTCCTGAAGTCTCTGTAGGTCTTCAGGGTAAATCATCTGCTCAAGTGCCAACCTCGTGCTGTATCACCAGGACTGCACTTGCTAAAGGAAACTGGGCTAGATCATCCTCACTTTGGAGGAGGAGATGACAGCACAGTATTTCCTCAGCTTTGTGACAAACTTTCACTTGAAATCGTCCCAGAATTGTTAACCTAACCGTGACATCCCACAAAGTACATCTGCTGGTGCAGGTCACCACAGAGACTAAAAGGTAGGGCAGAGATACTCTGTAGATGATCTGATTTTGCCTTGCATTTTTCATGCTTTATACAAGTGCATGGATGAACGGTGAAAGTTTATGTCATTAATCAGTGGCTTATACCCAGAGCATTAGGGATTTTAAAGCTGAGAAGATAATGTGACAAATGAAAAAACGATGTGAATTAATGAAAAACTGACTTTTCCTCTTGATATTAATTCACTTCTATGGCAAGGGTGCAATCAAATTCATGAAGAGGTTTTGATGGATATGGAGAGAGAGAAAAGCACCATTTATCACTCGGAAAGGCTTCACACAGCACAAGAACGGCCCCTTTACAGTAGCATAACTGCAGGAGGTGTCATCCACCATGAAGCCTCTCTGATGGCTATCCCCCCCGGAACTGGGGGGATGTAAGGGCTGCAAATGAGGTATTAAGCTTCTCCCAAGAGCCTGGATCTAGGAGTTTACTTTTAATCTATTTTAGAATTATAAAACTGAGATGAAAAGCTGTGCTGCTATCTTGCAGAAGGACTCTGGCATGCAGTTCAACCACAAAAAGTACGTATGAGAGTCACAAGTCTAGCAGAATTTTGAGATTTTTTTCCCTCAAGTACTGTTCTGTATGGTACAACATCATATAACAAGAGGCACTAAAAAGAGAGACTTTAACTTTACCAAACGTGGACTTTATCTCTGTGTCCGTTAAAAAAAAAAAAAAAAAAGTGGTTCTAGATGCATCTATAACCTTGCCACCAAAGCAGAGAGAGATGCAATCTCTACCAGAAGAGGTAACAAGAAGCATTTAGAAGTATTTTCATGTTTCTAAGTCCAGCCCTTTTCCCTAAAGCAAAACCTCAGCTTTGCTCCAAAACAGGAATGGTATCTGACAGTCAAAGAGAATTTTCTTGAAAAGGAAGCCTGGAGTATGAAGAAAAAGCTGAAGATTTTGAGCATGGGAAAACAGGGTAACCTTACCCTGATTCTGAATTCATCCCATTTTCACTGAGAAGCAACAGGGAATTTGTAATCTCCACACAACTCCAACAGTTCTAAATGAATAAAAAGATTGAGATTGACCTGCTGAATTTGACCATTATTTTAATGAAAAATTCCCATCTAAGGACTAAAAGACTTGGCCCTCAGAAATCCAACTTGTACTTGCAGAGCTGTTTACTGACCTTTTCTGTAAGCCGATGTAGTCACGAGCAGTAAGATCAAAGGCCTGATGAATGTCTGATGTGAAGTGAAAAGAAAAGGCTTCAGGCTCTTTCCCTTAGAGACTGATGAACACTCATTTCCAGTTAATTTAATAGGATATATGATGAAAAAAGGACTCCTGTATGCATTACATTGAATGCAATCTCTTGTATTTTCTCGGCCTAAGTGGCCAGTCTGTTGCAGTGAATCTGTGTGTTAACAGATACACAACATTGTCAGATGAACCTGCCTCTTCAGGGCTCAGCTTGCAAAGCTCTGGATGCACCATGCTGTAGAAATCATACACCCGTGGCATAATGTAGGTTTGGGGTGGATATAGAAACTCAAAGATACGGTTGGTTTGTGGCAAACAGCTGAGATGATCTAAAGCCTCCAGTGGGACCAGCAAAGCTTCACTATTTGGAAGGGAGCAGCAGTGATAACAACCATGATGGTCTGAGTGCTGTTTTAGGGCTGTGAAATGATTAAAGCAAGGGCATGAAGGAGGAGTGTACTCTAAGGCAGTGATTATCAGCATCAGACTTTAAGCTGACATGTGAAATTGAATAGCGCATTTCTTGACTTGTGAACATTTTACTTCCAAGCCATCTCTGAGTTTTTTTTTCTTGTTGTTGTTGTTGGTTTTTTTGCACAGGAACAAAGCCACACACCTTGAAGGAGCAATGGCAAGCCCAGCATGAAGCAGCCCACTGCCTATGGTACGGCTCAGTGGGAGCAGCTTTCCCCATACACCTCTCAGCACCAACTCCTGCAAGTTTCATGGAAGGGAGGAACACAAAAATATTCCTATGTGCATGCCCACTGATAGTTCCTAGCCCGACTCCCTCTGTACAAAAGTAAAACTCAAAGCCTTTGAAAAAAGAGTATATATTCTTTCATTTCCACTTGGAAGACAATAATTCATTCCTATACATAATGATTTTGGAAGGAGCATAATGAAAGGGAAGATGGAAAATGTCAATACCATTCAATGAAATACATTTAGTGAAGCTGAGCATTTGGCCTTTGTCAATCCTGCTGGGATAGTCAGGGCTGTAAAATGGTTCAGTGCTTGTCTGCACTTTTAAAACCTTTTATTTTTCTCCTACAGGAGATAGTGTAATGCTGGAAAGACTGTGATTTACCTTTGCAGAGGATCTAAAAGGAGACATGCTCCCAAAAGTGCATTTTACCTGGGGAAGCTACAGCTGCTGCACCTGTACACTATTCTTTCAAATTTAGCCTAGCACCCACCCTCTCTTCTCCCTGAGACTCAGCATTCCCATTCCATATCAAACGCATATGAGATGCTACCATATGAGATGGTCTCTGAATGCTGAAACTGCTCCAAAGAAACTATAAACTATTTCAGTTGTAGCAGGTCCTACTTGCACAAAAAAAGGATTGCCACGATTACTCTCTGCAAATCAGGACTGCAGAGATAGCTCTGCAAATATCTGCTTACCATGTTTTCTGCAGCCTCCTTATTGTTTTCTTATCCTCCATTCTGTTTTCTGTAGAGTTAGTCTTTTGTCCTAAGCACGTTGGTGCAAGCACTTTCTTTATTTTTTCTTGGGATTTTCTTGGCACTTACCACAGTGGCAAATAGGACTTTACCCAGGCTTCAGAGATCAGATGATGGTCACAATACTAATTAATAATAGCTCCAAACACTTTTGGGCCTCATCAAAGTTTTAATCTCTTTATGCTGAGTAGTTCAGTTTGCTTTTGTATACAATTGTGTCCAGAATTACCCCAACTGATAAACTGCCAGTCAGCAAGAAGAGCTCTGATTTCATTACCTCCCAAGTAGACGTACACTGGAAATAGTCAGAAGAGCAACAGGGTTAAGTCTCTTCTATAACTAACATTAACATAGGCATGAATTTTGTCTGAGGTTCCAGTTCTTAAGCAGTCATCCTACAGCCTATCTGCTGTGCCTTACAGACACTGTCCACTTTAACTAATTAATACAAACTTTGGGTTTTAAACTAGAAAAATGGAGATGTCAGCAAGAAAATGAACCAATTCAGGAGCTTCAGCCCTTCCTGTGCCTAAATCCAACTGCTAGTCTCAATGGCAATAAATTAGTGTTTAAAACACTTTAGCTTTTCATCATCCATTACAGTAAACATCCGCTGCTCATTTATTTTCCTGCTGCAGGATCATTGTCTTCACAAGTCTGAATGAATTGATTTCTTCAAATTGGGCTGGGTATCACGAGAGGGCTAAATATTCCCAACAGACCAGAGCATGAACTGAGTGGTGTATGTGTGTGAAATAAATTCTCATCCAAAGAAGGAGGAAGTGACAGATCAATACAAAGCTACCATTACAAGTCCGGGAGTGCCAGGAAAACCACACAGCGCACATACGAGTAAAATGGGGCCTCCTAGATAAGAAGGAAAGTATGACTTTTCCCATTTTATAGTTAAAATGGAATTTTAGGATGGAAGTCAAATAATTTGAGAGAGATCAAAAAACAAACCTTAAAATGATGAAGAAAACCCAGGAATTCTGGATGTTACCCCCACACTTTCTGTTCCCAGCTATGCTGACATCTGAATTTGTAAGAAAATAAAATATACAATAAAATAACCATGGATCATAAGTCACTGCAATTTATGCTGGCAGGAGGTACCTTAGTTTTGCATTTCTGAGATGAATCAGAAAGCAAAAAGACAAGGAAAGTTTTTTTCCTGTCCAATAAAATTCCATTACTCTGTCTGACTGGTTTTGCATACACAGACACACACGTGCGTGCACTTGCATTCAATGTTGCTGCATGATATTGGGTTTTCTGGATCAGTCTCAAAGCTGGCATTACTTAGAAAACCAAGAGCTTCTCCTCTGCTTGTTTATGGACCATGAATGAGATTGCACTTACCTTGATGATCCTTCTATTAGACCACATTTCATGACAGTAACATAGCCTGCGCCAAAGAGAGGACACATCCACACGAGGATCTGTCAAAAGGTGTCAATGCATCACTCTGAACATGCCCAGGAAACACCTATTTGTCTCTCATCCTTTAATTTAATCTAGTTTTTCTCTTTTCTGGTTTCTTTCCTTTTTTACCTGCTCACCAAATGGAATCGCGCTGATAGGAAGGCAGAGATACCAGCTGCTCTGTAACTCTCTCCATTTATCTCTCTTAGGTACTTATGTGCCTGCTTAACAATATGCACCTGCTTGAATCCATCCTTATTCAGTGAAACATTCAGAACTCATTGTGAGCCCCACTGATACCAAGCAGAGTTAAACACAGTTAATGTCATGCTTAAAATTCTGCCCAGATGAGTAGTGCTTTGTCAAATCTTTTTATGGCACTGAATACCTTAGCAATGCAGGTGTAAATGACCTTCAAAAAGCAGCTTATTACAGTTGTTCACAGGAGTTAAGGACCAATACTTTAGGGGACAGTTAAGGAAATGTACCTGACTTTAGATCTTTGCCGCTCACAAGCAAAAGTTCAAGGAAGCTGGGATGAGAAGGCTCAATCGACTCAAAAAATCACAAAAGCCCTGAGAAATAAATGCACAAAGATGCTATTTTTAAAGTTCTTGGGATAAAAATTGCTCTTAGCTGCCATAAAACTCAAAAGGCTTCTGTATGTTTCATTTTATCTGCCTAAAAGCTTATTTTACATGTTGCAAAATACAAAGGTAACGTGGGGTGTTGTTTCGTAGCTGCTTACCTACAATTTTCAAAACCTGAAAATTATGATCAAATAATGAGACCACCCCAGTGAAAACCTTCCAATATCTCAGATGCTATCCTGACTCATCATGACTAAAGCAATAATTTATCTCTGTTACAATCAGTACACTTATTTTCCATCAATGACAGAAATAACCTAGAAAATGTATGGAGTGGACTCATAAAAGACTCTGTGCCAGAGTAGGTGGAGTGAGGACTCCAAAACTGTACCTGTGGTCTATTTATCCTCAAGAATATAAAATAAATAAAACTGTTTCTAGCCTAAAGACAAATTGTCTGTGGTGTTTGTAAGAGCCATCTGTTCTCCAGGAGATCACTGACCACTGCACAAATGGAGTGGCAGTGCCTAATGGGAGGTGGCTAGCAGGCAGGCACAGAGAGCAAGCTGAACAGCTCAGCCTCTAACTGCTAAAAACTGGTGCTGGTTGAGCTGCCTGGCTGAACTGCCAACGGCTCGGCCATTAGAGGGCTAAGGACATTTATCTGCAGACAGTTTTAGGGCTCTTCATCAATTTTCATCTCTCTGTTCTTTTCTAACCCTCTATAAACTCCATCTGGTCTTTGGATCCGCCTGGAGCTTTGTGCACGATAAAACTAATGCACCCAGGGTGGAAGGTGTGTGAAAGCCATAGAAAAGGAGTAGATTTTGCAAAGGCAAACATTTACATTTTTATTTTTCTGTTCTCTCTGATGCAGCCACAAGAACCATATCACTGAGAGCCCCAGAAAGTCCTTCCCAAGGGCTGGGAGGCTTATGGCTGGGTGTGCTGTGGAGGCACCAAGGTCCCAGCGCTCACCAGTGCCTCAGTGCTGCATTTCTTTTGGTGCTCAGATAAGTCTTTTGCCTTGAGAAAGCTCTTACAGAGCACAGTTCATCTTCCCAGCAATACATTCACCACGGGCTTGCCAGAGATGACTGCTTTGCACCACTTCCCCTGTTCAATCTGCTGAGATATTTGTGTCTGGCTCTCCCTACCCCTGAAATCTCTCCCCAGTAAAGCCACTTTGCTATGAGGCACCAGTGAAGCTCCCAGCTAGTAAAGGAAATGATGAGGCAGAAGGCATGGCCCCTGTAGGAGGTAAATCATGACAACACAGCTTGCAAATAACATCAGACATCACCACGCTCATCCAAAGCCAGCCGAAGAGCTCTCCCATTTGAGTTTCCCCCATCACCTCTTTGCATGCACACAGCACAACTGCTCATACGCAAAGCCAGTGGACGACTGCATGGAAATAAAAACACACAGGGTAAAACTAAATCAAATCCTGCTCCTCCTGACAGCTGGAAAAGGAAGGTTGGGGTGTTTATCGTTTTCCTATTTTTCACCCTCACAGTGAACCATGAGAGCCTGTGACACTGGATACCTAAGAAGAATCCGTATAGAAAGGATGCAGCATTATAAGGAGGATAAAATAACTGAAGCAAGCTCAGCCCCTTTGCCCAGAAGGCAAATTCATTGCTATTTCACTTCAATGCCTGCTGAAGCTGTGGACTCCTCCCTTGGTCTCAGCAGTGATTTTATTTCCTTAATTAATCAATTACACATGTAACTGTGGTCCATTAGCAAGGCAGATGATTGTCTTCAGTCTCTGATTACTGGTTTTGGAAGGACCCAAAAATATTTCAGTTAAGATGAATAGATTTCCTCTATGAGGTTTTAATGAGACCATTTAGCATTAAAAAAGAAAAAAACAACAAACAAACAAACAGACAAAAAAAAAATAAAATGGGCATAATAAGCCAACTCCACCTGCATCATGCACTTGGGAGAAACAACAGGCCCCAGTTTTAGACCTTGTCTGTGCTTAATTGTACTTGGAAGAGCACATAATGGAAGGCTAATGGTACCTATGTGTTTAGTTCACTTAGCAGCACAAAGGGGATGATTTCCTACATGCAGTATAGCACTTTGCTTGGCTGCTTTATAAGATAATGATCAGGAGACATACATTAGTAATAGACTGCCAGGATCAGCGTGTCCTGGGTTATAAACCCCAGCTGGTCATGATCATAGTTATTAATAATAACAGTAATTTGCATTTGTAAATCACATATGACCACAAAAGCTACCAGAGTCTGTTTATACAATACACATATTACAGTAAGTCTAATTTCACCTGTGTATAAATATATGGGCATTTTCCAGCGCAGGGGCATGTTTTCAAAGACGCAAAACCTGGGTTCTTGTTGCCACTCAGTGCACTGAGCTGCTCACGAATATCCAGCCAGGATTTCAGCACTCACTTTTCTGACATCTTACTACACCGTGTGTGTGTACGCTTTTCATTAATCTGCTATTGACAAGAAGAGCTCAGCGCAGTGACTTTAAATATTATCTGGAAGTCTGAAAGCTTCTAGTCTCCACGAAGTGCTTGCCCCTGTGTCACTGCCATTATTACCGGCTAATTTGCATTTATATACTTTGTTTCGTATTGTATTTACCACCTTCTGTCTGTTTTCCTTCCTGGCACTGAGGATGCAAACAACAATCAACATGTGACATCAGCTACTGCTTACAACTGTCCCTATCCCTGTTGCCTTTCGTCAGCCTTTCTTAATGTTTTACTGATTATTTTTCAAACTGAGAGGCCGAGAGCCAGGAAATTCCTGAAAAATTAGTTCTGAATGCAAGTGCTAAAAATACACATTTCATATAAGGCTGAAAAGAAGACAAAGTGTTCCCCCGACTACATTTGCCAAAACATCTCTGAAATCCAAATAAATTAAACTTCTTATTCAATCAGCACTGCCAAGTAGATGGGTACAAGCATCTTGCTCTCCAGCAGTGAGCATTGGATAACAAGTATATTAGCCAGATTGTAGGACTTATTCTGGTCTTTGTTCTACCAGGAGTAGGAGGACCAAGGCCTTCACATTCTTGCTGGAGCAGATGTCCTACATCCCTGACAGAGCACTTCCAGAGCTCCTGGTGCTGTCCCAACCTATGAAGTCAACTGGGCTTTCACCCCTCTGCCTTCTAAGGATATTCAGGCACCATAGTGGAGTGAAATTTCAGAAATAAAAGGATAAAATGGCCCAAAAGCCAGTATGAAGGCAGTTCACTAAGGAGCAATTTGCATTGTAAAGAAGCCTCATAAATATGCAGCCTATTAATATCTGCCTCCGTTTGTGACAAATGTCACCAGGCTGATTTGAGTTGCTTTGGAGGCAGAACAGATAGCAATTATGTATCACCCCTGAAGACTCTCTCAACAAATGATTCACATTTGAGGGGACATGTTTTCTTTTGTTGTGTTTTCCTGAATAGTAATTTCAACACTAAAGTCCAGGTTTTCAAAGGCTTCAGACTTAGGGTCACCTCTTTGTGCCATTTGCATCTCCCTGCTGCATCCTCCCTATTGGATGATGCACAAACTTGAAAGAAAAACCTGCCAAGGATCAGAAAGTAATGGAGACAATTAAGGCTTTGGGCATTTCACATAGCTTCAGGGCTACGGTGGCTGAGGACAAGTTTTCTGAAGGTGTGTCAATACTAAGTCTTGCAGACCAGACCCTTGAAGGTTTCTACTGCAAGCTGTGGTGAGATCAAGAAAATATATTCAGCTCCCCTGTAGGAAAATGTGAGTAAAGTGAAATCTGTAGTGCCAGAATGTCACCTTTATAATCTTGACCACCTACATTTTACAGCCACAGTCTTGTTCTTCTCCTTCTAGCCCACTGCACCCATGTCTTCAAGGAACCAAGTATCTCTTGCATATCTATCAGTAATCACTTCTAAATTGTGTCTTTTATCTCCTGCCTTTCTAATATCTTTATGTATTTGTATATCTCAGGACAGACAAGCAAAAGACAGAAATTTCCTGGGCTGTGAATAGTCTGACTTAGGGACATCTTTTTTTTCCCTTCGATTGCACACATACCTTTAACAGGCAATAAACTTTGGATCTTGAAGTAGGGCACTCAGCGAGATGAGTGAAAGTTCAGGAATCATTTGAATGTGATCATCTAACTTATTTATATTTGTATTTAGTTTGTGGAATAAAACGTCAATGTAATTGAGCATCTTGAGTGCAATGTGTAGCTTTTGTAGTTTCAGGTGTTTCTGAAAATTGTCAGAGAAACGTGCCATTGCCTGGCCCTTGCTGTAGTTTGACACTTTTAAGAAATTTGTCATAGAAGAAATGCTCTTACTGGACCTCAGGCATTCAGAGGAGAAAACAAGCTCAAAGAGAGGCCAAAATTTCACTCCAATTCACCTGGTGGACTCTCAGCAAGAAGCCCATGAAACAGATCCCTGGGGGAGGGAACAGAGTACCAGAATCTGTTGCTTCTCCAGAAGCTGATGACTGCTGATGGGAGCCGTCAGTCCCCAGACACCACAAATCCCTACCCCAGCAGGCACTGACTGGGTGCCTTGTTTTACATCCCATTATAGAGGTACCACTTCTCCACTGCCATCCAGTCCTCTCCATCTCTCAGGCAGTTTAAGAGGCAGTAATAGCAAAGTTATCAACACCTTCCCATTTTCTGTTTTGTTACCTCCGGTACAAATATCCATTACACATTCTGACAAGGAGAAAATGAAATTGCAAAGTGTTAGGCTGCAGGTATTTAGTTTAACGATTGGGGCTGTCTTTAAAACACTATAATGACACCATCCCAGCCAGATAACTTAGAGATAGGGTATTATGGAGATTTCTACACTTTGAATTTAAATTAAAATTTGCTGTGATTTAAGATGTTATCTGCTTTGAAGGTCTGTGCTTTCCTTGGAGAAAATAATTATTCTCAGCTAATAATGTGAGTCTCTAGGCTAGTGATTAGTATTTTTGCAACAGTGTAAATTTGCTTTCTATTGTCAAAGACTCAGGTGCATTATTTACTGCGTGATAATCGATCTGGAATGAATCTTTGACTCGAAAGGACATCTATTCTTTAAAGCTCATCATCACCTTGCCCTGCTTTTGTTTATGCCTCAGATTGGAAGGTATATTTTTCTTTGTGATTTGCAGAAGTCATTGCCAAATGCTTGAAAGTCCATCAGCCATGTTACCTTGAAGATCTCTTTTATGAATGATAACAACGACGATGACAATAAATAAAGCACAATTATGTCCAAAGAGATACAAGGTAGTCACTTGTGAGGTGTGATTGCAAAGATAGTTAGTAAGAAAGATGTAAGGCCAATACAGTCAGCACCATCCCCATGTCTCAGTTTGAAACACAATTAATCAGGCCCCAATTCAAGGACTTTACTCTAAGGTTTAATGTCAGGCAGTAGTTTCTCGTTACAGATGGAAAGGGGAACACAAGAACTAATAGCTCAGGGTTATGACCACGGAGCTGCTCAGACCAAATAAAAAAATAAATAAATTGTATTGCTTTGTTCCTGAATTAGCTCAAGGGCAGACACTCAACTAGATTAGGATCCCTATATGGCAAACACAAAGATGGAGATTTTCCTCCCAGTTTTTCTTAATGCTTTGTGCCGTTATATTCAGAAGTATACCTTAAAGTGGTCTGGGGAGGTATCTACCAAACAACAGCAGAGGAGATCTGTTAGGAGTCATCTTCCAGTAAAAAGTAGCCATTACACACTATACCATGCCTTGTATATGAGCCTCCCTCAGCAGAGTGGGCTCATAGATATCCACTGTCTGGTTCTTTGCTAGCAGAGCACTCTCCTATATTTGGAGAATCCCAGAGATCGGGTGCACAGGAACCTACAGGTTCCTACTGCTGAAACACCAGAAAATCTTGCTGAGACATGCATGCTGATTAGCTCAGCCCTTATCCCTTCCCTGGCACTGTCTCACATACTGGGAATTCCTGGGATGACAGTGACTGAACATATTGGATTTACATAATCTTGCTTAAAAATCAACATGGAATTTGCATTGTGTTGCCAGATTTCAGTTGCAGGGGTGGATCTTTGGGGAAGTCATACCTGAAGATAAACAAATAAAACAGAAAGAAAGTGACAGGAGCTGATTTTCACAGATTTTTGCTATGCGTTGAATCATCTCAGAGATCTAGTTTGGAAAGTCTTTCTTTTGAAGTGAGAAAAAACTGCCAGTCTTCCAGTGAGCCACAGCATTGTCCTTATTCTCATTCAGAGAACCTGCCACCCACGCTCCATTGGTTGGGGCTTGCATACATGATAGAAATTCAAGGTGAGGCTTTTTGTTTTGCATTTTCATCAGTGTTGTACTAGGAGAAACCAGAACCTGGTGGAAAGGCCCATTATAATGCCTCACATCAAGCAGATAGTGGTCAGAAAAGGGTCTGGATTTGAACTTTTTTTTTTCCTGTATGTTTTCTAACATTTTCATGCATCATTTTCCTATTTGGATTTCTTCATTGTGAAATCCTGTCTCTTAAACTCATTAAAGGCATTTTTTTCATCTCCAGTGGACATTGGAAATTTGCAATAACCTTGGTCATGATGTAGGGATACACTAAGCTGCAGCCTTGAACTCTGAGGTATGTATGGCATTCACCCAAAGTTACCTCTTTTCCCTCCTTAATCAACATTTCTTCCACTTAAGTTTTCTACTAAGCCTTGACTAAGGAGACAAGGAAACTGGTTACTTTGGGTTAAATTTGCACCACTTTAAAAGGAAGCTGTTTTAAATGACCTAGAAGAGGGATGTGCTGAAATGCCACAATATCAGGACACTGAAAGTAACTGACCCCACAAAACCTCTAAAAACCTGCTGAAGAAGGTCTCTCGGGCACCTAATGCATCGGTGACCACACAGAGAGCAAGACATCTGCCCCGAGGGACCAGTGCAAAAGTGGCACTATTCCTGTCCCCATCCAGGTGGGACACAGAAGGGACAAATTGACACAGCAGCACCCTGCAGCTGAGCTGAGCCAGGGACACAAACTCTCTTTGGTTAGGTCAAACAAGCGCTGCAAAAAAAAGTTGTTCTGAAACATTTAAAGGCCTAAGGGCTCAGTACATGGCTAGTTTCTGCAGAGCAGTTTGTTGTTCAGGGGCCTAAGAGAAGGAGCAGGGCGGCTGGGAAGCTTTCAAAGCTCTTCTGTCCTTATCCTGAATAGGAAGGGATGAAAGCACTGAGTTTATCATTCAAAGATGTGTTTCAGGAGGCCACATACAATAACCTCTTCCCAGTCTGTAGCAGATTTCAAGGCTAAGAAAGGGCTCCCTCTGGAGAAATATTACCAGCTCCTTCTGAAATCCCGCAGCCTGCACAGAGCCTGCTCCTGCTCCAGAGGCATTTCTTCATGGAGAGCCTGGGAAGAGGTGGCAGTGCTACAGGGCTACAAAAGAGAGGAGCAAAGCCACTTGAGATTTGGTTTTGGTCTCCTTGTAAGTAGGTCTGCTTGTATTTACTGGATAGTTTTGGTTTTGTTTCTTTTACTGGATAGTTTCTTTACTGGATAGTTTTGGTTTTGTTTCTTTTGATTGTTTATTTTTTTTTTATTTTGAAGCAGAAGTTTTCCAGGGGAACCCAGCCTCTTGGTTCCTAGATAGAAACGCTCTATATAAAATTCACATTAGACAGCAGCTGCAGCCAGCCGTGGTGGTTGCAGACTGAACAGACTTAGCTCACAAATCTGGGGTGTAAAAACCCACTTAACCATGTCACAGGCCTCAGGATGGGCTCCGTGATTTCTAGAAGCTGTAAGAAAGGCAGCCGCACCATTTGTTTTTGCTATTGGGTTATTTTTCAGCAGGCTCAGTCCTCTGATTGAATCATATACCACCCATATCGGAAAGGCACTGAGGTTTTGTGGCTGCAGGTTGTTCTGAGGTGGTAAGCAATGTACTGACAGGTATGTGTGATGCCCTTCATCTTACCTTTGTGGCTGCCGCAGGAGCTCTCTGGGAAAAGCACTAGCCAGCCCTGGGTATTTCTCATCCAGCTGGAGTTTCACCACATTTTGACAAGGTGTTTGCCTCTTTGCTGGAAAACACACAGGAGCTGCAGGCCAGGAAAGCTTGAAACCCATTGCACTAGACTATTGAAGCAGAAACTCTCATTTTCTCCTCCATAATTACATTTGCTTTGCTCCAGGTTTGCACAACTCCCTCTTCAAAAGCTTTGGCGCTAGGCAGGGCTCCGTCCTTTCAAAACTTTCTAACCATTGCTCGATTTTGCCGCCTTTCCCTTACTTTCCTGGGGGGACCAGACCCCTGTGCTCTGCACCCGCTGGCAGCACCCGTGCCCAGTGCGGGTCCTGCCGGGGCCCCGGTGCTGGGCGCATCCAGCGGCAGCACTGTGGGGGCTGCCGGTGCTGCGGGCAGCTGCTGCCATCTTCTGGCCTGAGCCGGGCTCGTTTCTGATCCACACGGACTGGGGCAGAGGCAGCAAATGCACTCGAGATAATTGAGGTCACTCTATACATGCACTTGTGCACGTATAGTAGGTATAGGTATATGGCTGTTTGTATAGGTGAAGCAAGTGGTGGAACAAATAAGCTCTCACTTTTCAAATAGTACTTTTAAGGATTAATTAATATCTATAGTGCACTCAAAATGTAAAAGTCAGATATAAGCCCCAAACCTTATTATGGGTTAAGGATGCTGCAAGTTCCTTGGTTCCCACCGAAAACGGTCAAGGAAAACCTGCCACAATCTCTTTGTTTAACTTTCTGTGTGTTTTATACATTAGATTACAAAAAAAAAAAAAAAAAAAAAAAAAAAGTCTGAGAACTACAGGCTCATTTGATATCAGCCACAAAGTCATAGTTTGTAATCAGCAGGGCACTCAGCCTGCAGCAGTTTCTGCCCCAAGCTGGAAATTCAGGGCTCCAGTGTCCAGCACCAGTTGCCCAGCCAAGTGGTTGATTTTGAGTCAGTGTGAAGTCAAACCGCCAAATTGTATCTCCTCTTGAAAAGCCTCAAAAACAGTAAAGTTCTGAGATACAGAAGAATTGACAAAATAATGGTCTCGTTTACCATACACC
Source organism: Aythya ferina (assembly GCF_964211825.1). Lineage (NCBI taxonomy): Eukaryota > Metazoa > Chordata > Aves > Anseriformes > Anatidae > Aythya > Aythya ferina. The sequence goes on from NC_140307.1 coordinate 6,803,739, forward strand.
AACTCAAATCACATTTCCAATATCCCAATTCACAATTCAAGCATCACTCAAACCTACTGCATTTAGTGGCTGCTGTAATTGCCATCATTTCCAGCCTTCTTCCTCCACTAGGTAACCTTCCCTGACAGCTTGGCTGAACCTGCGCATCCAGGGAATCTGGGTCATTTATTCGTGGTTACAGGAATCTATGCCTGAAACTCCACTTGGTGAACATAAGATGGTCAAGGTAAAATCATCAGTATGGAAAAACAGCAACACAGATTTACAAAGCTTTTCTTACCATCTAGTCTATCCCATGCTATCTCAGGCAACTGTGCCAAGTAATCCTGTTCTTAAATTCCCCAGGTCCTACTTTAAAACCAGTCTTTATTATTATTATTATTATTTATTTATTTATTTATTTTATTTTAACACAATTTCTCTCAGAAACCTTGTCTGCACATTCAAATATGGGATTTTCCTGCTTAATGAGATTGCAGCCTTACACACAGAATGTCAGATAGCCCGGAGTAAGGACTACTCTGAAGCACCTCTGAGGCTTTAACTACAAATCTCTGACCTTTATCTAAAAGCCTTTTTCTTCTAAGAAAATTATTTTTGACGGTGGTTGCTAATACACAGCCTTCTGTATAAAAGCAGAATACACACGAGGGGCTTATGAGCTGTAGTCACTGTAACTCTTTGTAGCCAGACAGGGGTATTGCAAACTTCCCAGCTGGCAGCTCCTGAGACCAGTCCCTACCAGCTGCTGTCTGTGGCCCACCCAGTAAGACCCCAGCCCAGATGGGTCCTCTGGCATCTGCTTGAACCCAAGCTGAGGAAAAATGCCTGGTTTGGTCTCCTGATGACTGATGAACCTACATGATTCCTTTATTATGTTTCCAATATCTAACAGCTTGAATATTAGCATTAGCATGTTGCACATGTAGTGCACTCAAGGAGAGGACTGGACACTAATGGACTTAACCTTTCTGTACCTAAATGCCTTACCAACAAGCCTGAAAAGAGTGTGCTATGTCAAATGCTGTGTGTAGCTACAAGAAACACCATTTTTTTATTAGACGTGTTCCTGTTGCTAAACTTTTCTTACACGGCACTTAAAAATACGTTATGCTTTCTTCATCAGAAATTTTTTCAGGCTATAGAGTTTCTTATGTAATGCATTAGGAAATGCACAGTGTGATAATGCAGTAGTAGAAGGGAGTCTTAATTGAGGTGGGATGGTGTGAGATAGCAAGGATGTACACATTGCAAACATCAGAGGAAGTCCCCACATTTTCAGAGTACAAAGTCACCCACAGCAACTCTTGTAAAAGGACTCAAAGTGCACATTAAACACAAACACTGCAGGAGCCATTCTTTTTCTTCCAGCTTTTTAATGTGACAGGGAGAACAAAAACAAAGTCCGTTGGAACAGCTGCAATTTCCAGTGACAACCAGACACAGATCAAATTAAAAAAAAAAAAAAAAAAAAAAAAAAAAAAAAAGTTTTAAATGAAGAAAAGGAACCAAGGAACCAAGGGATTGGAATTGGCTATCTCACACACAGAGCTGATAGAACACCTAAATGAAACATTTCATTAAATGCACGACACCGGGTGTTATTTACAGGGGAACTTGCAGTGTGTGAACATTTACACAGCTCTAGCATTACATACAGCAAAAAAATTTCTTCATTTTGTTTCCTTCACAGTTCCCAGGCTTGATTCTTCCTAAAAGCAGCATTGGCTAATACGAGGGTGAGAAACCAAGGGAGAAACTTGATGGAAATATAATGCATGGGGCTCAAATCTACATAAACCTAAAAATATACTCTCAGGTTTTATGTGTCCTTTGGAGAGTCAAAGGACATAAACAAGGACAGAAATTAACCTAGGATGTCCTTACCAGTGTCAGAGTATACTCTGTTGCTGGAAGTCTCAAAGCAGGACCTAGAAGAGACCTTAAGAAGTGCAGAAAGCTCAGCTCCGTGCAGCTTTGCTCTGTGCCGACTTGTGAACCCAGCCCAGGGGCCAGACAGCTCCCAGGCTCAGGGAATGTCCCTCACTGCATCTTTCCCCTGTCACCAAAGGACATTAGCTGACGGACCTCTCCCCAGAGTGCAGAACATCTGTCTCTGGATGTGGGTTTTCATAGTGTGGTCCTTTTCTTAGTCCAGAAGATCCATACACTGCCATTCATAAATCGCACAGCATTTCTGGGAGATGAGGATGGTACGGGCAAGCAGGGGGTCACCCCACCCAGCCCCAAGCAGCAGCCACTACCAGCAGGATGTGGCAGAATGAAATGTGATAGCAGAAGCAGTGCTGCACAACTGACGTTCAGGAAAAACAGTACATTAAATCAACGGGAATATAAGGAGGCAGAACTCTTATTGTAATGCCACTGGTCTTGTACAATAGCAACAGTGCTTTCTGTTCCTCTAAATACCTGTTTCTGCATGCTCAGGAACCCAGCAATGCTCCAGGGGCCCTGTTACTCCACTGTATGGATGAAGACACCAGGACCCAGCAGGCTGGTTTGGGTTCCCTACACCCATCTCTTCCAAGCCACAAAGTCCCTGGTTGAGTGGCTGGACTGGCATGCCACATATGCATGAAGAGGTCCAACTGTCCTCTACAGGAGGTTTTTGGGATTTAAGGCAAGTCCCCTGTCTTGGTCCTCTGTGCCCTCATTGCTGAAAAGTTCACAAATCCGAGGAAATGGTGCTCAGTGAGGATTGTTATTGGGCTGTGATCAGCACTTTTGCTCTGCAGATGATCCAGTAATAGCAGAACTCCAAGACATGGAGACTGTTCACTGTGGCAAGTGTAGGCAGGGAGAACTGCTGGAGGAGGCAAGCTGGCCCTTGCAGTGCAGCTACAATGCTGATTTTACAGCAGAAACAAAGCTGAGCCATCAGAGGAGGTGCCCGACAAGAAACCTCCCCATGCACGGTGCTTCGGTGCCCCATGGCTTGGGCTCGGCCTAGCTGGTAGCACACAGCCTGAAACTCGGAGCCAAACCAAAACGGAGTGGCCACAGATGTTCGCTATTTCATCTAACTGGGAGTAATGGGAACCCTGGGTGATTAGTTTGAATTCAGACAGCCGACTTGTAGGTGTCTAAGGCTAGCTAATGTGGTTTCCCCTCAGCTTTTCATTTCTTCCTTCTCTGTTCACTGCTCCTCCTTTCCCAGGCCCTGGTGTACCAGCTGCAGTGTGTGTTTGCACTTTTGTAGCTGTTCATGAACTCCCTGGTCAAATATCAGGGATAGGAACATCATCAAGCCCCATACCCACTGTCCCCTAACTCCGAAGTGACCAACCCATGCATTTTAGTGGCACAGTTGCATGGGTAGCCAGGGTGACACTGACTGCCAGATCCTATTGCTCTTTACCTTGCCCCAGCTAATCTCTCAGTCATGAGGTTTACCAGGCAGACCCTGTGAAGGACCCATTCTGCAAAGAAGAAAGTTTCCTAAAATTGGATAACATTTCCTGATGTTACCTTACCATTTCTATCACCTTAAGACCTCAATTTCTTCTTTCTAAGGAAACCAATGGTGAAGTTTTGCAAAATAAGTGATGCCATTTTTGTAATTGTGCAGTGTCAATGGAGAACACAAACAATCAGGTTTGCTGTCAGAGCACTGGATATGGATGTAACTGAGAGTGCTTCATGGAATAAATAAAGATAAGTTCTGGCTCCACAGAGCAGCACAACAGAATAGTCCAGGCCATGAAACAAACCTTTTTTTCCTTGTAAATACAATGACTTAATGGGCATTCACAACCCAACAGAAAGAATGAAACATAGAGACCATGGAGATCTTTTGTGTTGAAACACATATTTAGCTGCTTTTTACCATGCAAAGGGATCAGACATTCTTAGAGAAAAAACACATTTTGGGCTGTGATTCTCAACAGAAGCTGTGAACCACTGCCAAAGGACATAATTACATTCACTCCTACCTCAGTGAAGGAACCTTGCTGTTTTGAAGACAAATCAGAAAAAAGGCCCTAAGCTACCCATAAAACGAGAAATGAGGCATAATAAGCCGGGCTATTAAAGCCGCTTGTGATTTTATCAATTTCATAAACCTCAGAATAAATCTATAAAAATCCCAAATAGCCCATTGTAGCCTAGCTGCTCTTTAAGTGCTTATCCCCAGCTGACACAGTGATGAAAGTAATGCTGTTTAGACACTTTTGTCTCATCGGCAAGGATTTGCTTCTTGTGATCTCACCACACTTTGTGTCTTTCATCTGTCCTCTGCAGTGGTGCTGACACCGACTGCCACAGCTGCGCGGGGCTGGCCCTGGTGTGAGCTGTGGGTGTATGTGACTGCCTCTGTGCAGCTGAAGGCAGAGGTGGTAGACTTCAGTCCTGCTGGATTTCAGCCTAGCACTGCTTGATTTTCTTAAAAAAAAAAAAAAAAAAAAAAAAAAAAAAAAAAAAAAGGAACCAATGAAAAGTAAAAAGAAAAAGGTCACTAGCAAAAGTACAAAATAACTCATAACTTTTAATGTCAGAAAATATCACGGTGAGACAAATTCTCTGCATTATGTGACTATTTCCCATTTCTACTCAATTCTGGTCTATGGCTGAGCTTGTTGGATGGGTCTAATTAGCACTATCTAGGTATTTCTGTGTGTTATTTAACAGTCTACATTTCATTCCTGCATCTCAAGAAAATATATCCAAAAATACACAGCTCACTTTGCTTTCAGGTGCAACAGAACTTAAGTTGTACAATATAAAGAGCATATGAAATTCAAAAAGAGTCTTTACAGCATATCAAACTTAACTGTCCCACTTAATGGAGAATTTAATGTTCTGTACAGTGAAAGCTTGCTGTGTGCATTCCCCATGTAGCAAGTTAAATGGCTATAAGTAACTGTGCTTACAGTGTTTCGATGAGACCCAAATATGTAAGAAAATGAAGCATCATATTCTTTAACTAATATGGCTAAAATGCTGGTAAATTCTCTGTTAACGTACTCTAGGTATTAGACAAAAAGTCCTCTATTTACACTGGATAATATGTACACATTTGGTTTGTGGAATGCTCCAACATCATATTAATTTCTCCTCCATCTGAGTTTGTAGGAAAAAGATCTTTAGCATCATAGAAATATATACTCCCAGTCATCAATGCATTTATATATTTGGTGTCTGGTATAAAGAATGGTGTGTCATTAAGTTGGCCATAGCTCCAGATAAACTTGAATTAGTGGGAATAGTTTTTAGTGCCTCTCTTAAAGTCTTTTAAATAGTGCAGAAATTAAAAATTATAAATTTCACTAGCTGATCACTTCAATATATGCACATATATTTGCAAGTAAGTGTAAATACATCTATAGATATAAAATTATGTATATATTTCTCTCCCAGACCAAGAAGGTGCCTAGCGATTCTTTATGCCCAAGTGAAGACAGTAAGGGGCTTTGAGATAGTGAGTCTTCTAAGAGAGCTGAGCACCCACTCTCAAATCCTTCAGAAACGAGGATTCTCATTTTTTTCAAGTTGTAACCCCCAAATCAAGACAGCTAAGGTCCAATTATAGCTCTTGGTCCTGTTGCTGGATCTGACCTATGATAGGTTTGTTACCTGCCTGCCATTTGGATGCCTTTTGTGTCTGAGCACAGCTTGTTTGAATTGCCAGGGAGTGCTCAGCAAGGCAGACAGGCTCTCACAGCTCAGCTCAGGATCTGCTCACACCCCCGCAGGCACACGCATACACAAAGCCCCTGTTCGTGTCTTGTGTCACTACACGGGGATGGGGAGGGAAAGGATAGGCTCCCAGTGTAGGCAGGATTAAACCCAAACAGCAAAGCTCTGCAGGGTGTGTGAAGTAGCTGCATGCACCAATCATGGCTGTAAAAGGGTCAGATACTAAGGGGCTTCATTTTATCCCTTTGGGCTCGTTCGCCTCTGCTCCCTCTCTTTGAGGTATCAACAAAACGGTATAGAAAAGGACATTTTGATTTTTCCAAACATGGCTCCTTTTTCTTCTTCTTCTACGTCCACCCCTGACCCCCCTGGCCTCAGTTGCTCACATCAGGACCTGGTCTCGAGTCTCTGGCAGGCGCAAAGCGAGCAGGCCACCTCCAACCAGAGCAGAGGAAGCCAGGAGGATGGGAACCACCTTGGTTATCCCTACAAAGGAGGCAAAGATCGAGTTCCCCAGGATGGCACCAAACTTGCAAAGCCCATTGAGGATGCCGAAGGCTGTTGCCCTGTGGGGAAGAGAATTAGAAAGCAATGGTTAGGAGGGATGATCTTGGCATAACTACAGAAGATCTGGATGGATTATTTTGTGAATGCTCTTATGTTTCCTAGGCTACGCTCCCAGCAAGTAAGCCAGCCAGAATAGATAGTAAATAAATAGATATCACTGTTTTGCATGTCTGTGTGTATGAGGAAAATGTCTGTGTGTACTCGTTTCTCTTCATCTTAACTTTTCCCTAGCTCTCGAGCTGCCCACTCTGACAGCCTTTGCCCTTCCCAAGAAAAGCAGGACCCAACCTGCTCTAGAACTTCTCAAAGCCCTTGCAAGCACTGGCTGGGGTGGGCTGCCACCAGAGCAACGACCAGGTCTCTCCTTCTAACCCTGCTTCACCCAGAAGCTCAAAGCATGCTGTCTTCATAGCACAGTCTTTCCCCTTCACTTCTGACTCTCCCCAACATCTTAGAAAAGGCAAAAAAAAAAAAAAAGGTTTATAATGATGCTGGCAGGAAAGATCTCATCTGTAGCTTATTCCCCCAAAGTATCCAATGCTACCTCATCTCCCAGATCATTCTGTGCACGTGGTTGCCTCTTTGTTGTGGAGGGAAAGGCTGTCATGGTGATAAGCTAAGAAGAGAGGCTGGAGGACACAATCTGAAGGGCCAGACCTCATGCACATACACAGAAATTATGTACTCTCCATAATTTATCTGCCTATAATCTCCATACCACCCCCACAACTCCCTGAGTACAAGCCATGGTGCAAGCAGAATTATGCTTGCAAATGGCTATGCTGATCCAGTATAGCCTCAGGACTACCAGGCTGTTAAGGTCTGCTTTATTTTATTTATTAAAATAAATAAAATACAATTCCCCCATCAATGTATCTAGAGTGAGCATTGGTCTTTTCCATCAGGGAAAGAGAGGACAGAGTCAGAAGGCCAAGAGTGGAAAGGAAAAAGACTCTGAGCACCTCTTATCTGTGGGGTAGAGCTCCACGGTGATCACATCCAGGGCGTTCCAGGCGGCAATGCTGGCCCCACAGAAAAGGCACTGCCAGCCGATCATCGCCGACTCGCTGTTGCCAAAAAAGAGGAAGAAGCAGCACACTGCAGAAATCAACATCGAGCCACCTGCGGGGGCAACCAGGAGAAAAATGTTGGCACCGGTTTCCCTCATCCATGGCCGAGCTGCCACAGTGTTGATAAAGATGGCTTCTAAGTGACAGCGCTTCACCCAGAAATGAATGAAATCTGCAAAAATCCAAAAATACTGTGATGCTGCCTATCTGTCACTGTGTGATGCTGGAAACCAGCCTAAAAATGTTCTCAATAACCATCTGATCATGCTGATATTCCTGCTCTACGGAGAGGCTGAAGACAGGCTTTTCCAGGCAGATTTCCAGCATCTCAGACTTCCAGATGGACCCAGGAAGAGTAGAGGCAAGTAAACATGAAAGCCAATGAGGAGGAAGAATCATGAAGGTTTTTCAACTTGAGTTTTGAGTGAAGAGCTAGAGCAATTCACATCTTATTGAAATCACTTGACACATTTCTAGACTCAATTAAGGTAATTTACAGCCGATTGTAAGAAGCACTTGAGGTCTCTTTTAATTATAAGAACATCATTAGATTTCATGGCACATTTGCACAAGAGCTATAATTTTTTGAACGCCACTGAGGGAGAAAGTGAGAGCATTCATGCTCAGTTAGCCACAGTTCAGATTCAGGAATATTAATGGCTACATCACAGCCTTCTTTCCCAGTTGGGAATTTTCACCTGAAAGAAGCAATTTTGCAAAATCGAAGTCTCTTTCACTGGAAAGTTCTGTTGCTGCTGAAATATCTCCATTTACCACCAGGAAACCAAAGATTTTTTTTTATTTGTTTGAGGTTTTTAAAATCAGTTTGACACCAACCAAAATGATTCAGATGATGAACTGGAACTAAAATGCTTCATTTTGTATATTTAGTTGTATTTTGCCACTGTGATGTTCTGCTTATGGAAAGCTACCATGCAGGACCCCTGCCCACTTCTTCTCCACAGCCAAACCACATCCCCCTCTGTGCAGTGCAGATATTTCCTCTGCTGCAGAGGTACGGTGCAGCATCAGGGTCACCGTGTGTGCCCCAGATCTGACATTCGGCACAGGAGAGGGTTTAGTGGAACACGATAAAACCAAACTGAAGTCCCAGTGAGGCACATAACACAAAAGAGAAATTCAGTTTTCACGTTAAGATGACCAGAAATAATGTGTTCAGCAGAGTGATACGGGTGGGATGCCAGAAGGCTGTTTCAATTGGAAATTCCATAGTGAAACGTTTCAGCATGTCGTTACCAATTTTTGTCCTGTACTTTTCATTCTGCAGAAGAAATAAGCATTTAGGTTTCCAGCTGTCATCTCAATTCCAGATGAAAATGCTGAAATGCTGACATGTCTGCAGGGTGGACAACCTGATTCTCATTCAGCTTTATTTAATTTATTTCCCACAGACCCACTGGTTTGTTTGGGTCTTTTCCAAATTCACTATGTGAAGGCTCATTGTGCCCTCCTGGTGTAAATTCCTGACACACTGATGAGATCATCTTCCTTACCTTTACCTGTCTGACAGCGAAGCTCAGCTAACTAAACTTCTGTCTGTTCCCAGAAGAGAGAAACAAGTGAGACACTCAAGAGAGTGTCTCATCCCTGATTTTACTAAGCTCACTTGTCTGTCCCTTGAGGCATGACTCCACAGCACCTGGCAAGAGAGCAAGGTCTGAACCCTGGAGCAAGCAACACTAGAAATTCCCAAAGTAATCAGAAGTTGATAAGGTGATAACTTAGTCCCGTATGTCTAAAGGATGGCAACTTGCTTGGATGTGACATGGGCAATTAATCTACCATATGTTTCCTGAAGCTCTTTTTAAAATCATTTGAAGATCAGAAACCTCAAAGATGGATCTCCTAGGCTGTCAAACAGCCACAGCAATTGTTGTGATTTTTCATCACTACAAGCAAAACATGTTATTTATTTATACAGAATGTTGCAGAAACCAGCACCAACTGCACAGCACCAGGTGGTCCTGCTTCAGCACAGACCCCGACAGCCAACTCACCGATCATCTTTATCCTCCCTATTTTGTCCATGAGCAATGCAGAGATGATGTTACCCGGCAGCACGGACAGGCTGCCCAGGAAGCTGACCAGGTAGATCAGGAAATCATTGTCTTCCTCAAAGTCCATGTGGCAGCCTTCCTTCTCCTTCAGAAACGTGCTGTTTATGAGCCTGCAGTTGATGAATTTGTGTTCATAGAGATCTGCAAGAGAAAGAGGCAAAGTCTTGATCCTGCTCAGCTGATCTCCCTTCATACAGCAAGGAGTCAGGATCAAAACTAACTTAAAGGTCTCAGAGATGCTCCTCAATAAATGGAAATGGCTAGGGAGTTTTTATTTTAGTGACAAACTCTACCTTCATGCCTGATAGCTGGTGGCATATTTCATTTCTGGAATGACCTGGACCAGTATCCCTATGCCACATGGATGGGGCAAAGCAGACTCACTTTAATGGCATTATGGTTTGTTCTCTATTAGAATAGAAATTAAAAGCTTTTTCAGGACAAATTAATGAATATTTTATTATCTGTAATCAACAAACCAAAAGTTGAATATGAATTAAAGACGGAACTAAAAATTATATTTTAAGCCAAATTTGTTGGATCAAGCTTTTAAACTGCTAGGCATTTTGCCACTACTTTAATGTGCCGAGGCCTGAGCGCAGACTTTTGCATTTCCTTTTCAGTAGCAAATGAGACCAGAAGCCATGTAGTTAAAAACACTGTGAGCAACCTGAAGCATCCTTCCAAATGTAGCAACAGATACATTGAATTAAGCAAGAAACAGAACCTGAACCACAGATGGGAGCAGCCTCAGCCCTCGGGGCAATGCTAGTGGAGGCACACTTTTTTTTTTTTTTTGGCAGGCTGATGCCTACATGGGAAACTAAACTCAGTCTGTGAGAAAAGAAATATATCTAGCTAAACCATAAGGCAAAAGCACCGCCAGCACCACCCTGGCCAACCAACCATAAAGCTAAGACAGCACTAGTCCCTTATAACCTGCCTTCACCCTCCTTTTTCCATCACCACTCTCATTAGCCAGTGCATACACACACACAGATCCCTATCATCCTTCCTCCCAGAATCTGATTAAATGGTTCCTAATTACAGGGATGAAACCATATCAGGAATCCCATTACCAGTGTTATAAAAGACAGTAGAGATGATGGTGCAGTTTTCAAAGAAGGTCTCACTGGACGTCACGTCTTCAAAGTAGCATTCCTCAAACAACGAGTCCTCAAATCTCACTTCTTTGAATTTCATGCCGATAAATCTGGGGGGCAGGAAGCAAAACTTTGTACTTTGAGGTATTTCCTACATTATATAACATGTTTCAAGAGACAGCACTGATGATAATTTCTACAGTCATTTACAGGAAAGGTTTTGCTTAAATGTGTAACTGACCTTCCAACAAAATGCTTTTGTAGTTTATTAGGAAAGAGGGGTTTGAAGACATTTTTTAAGAGATGGCTCTTATGGAATTTCTGGCAGTTTTCCTATTCCTCAAAGCAGTGACCAAAAAAAATTAAAAAAAAAAAAAAAAGTGCTTTTAAAACCCAAGTTGATTTTCAATGCTCAGTCTCACCCAGTGCATGGCATTTTCTCTGGCAGTTGACCTTCCTGCCTTCTTTATTCTGCCCCTTCCTCAAACAGAAATAAAAACAGACATTATCAGGAGCCCATTTGGTGAAAGGTTTCTGACAGCTGTTTAAACTCAAAGTGATTTTTAAAGCAAAATTGCTGTAAGCTTTCTAGAGGGAGCAGGAAGATTATGGGTACTGCTTGTAACCATCTCTGTTTGAGGACTGTTGCATATCATGTAAAGAAAACAGATTACTCTAAAAATAATCAACAGTGTCAGATGATTGATTTCTCCTCTGATGGGAAGCTTGACATGTCTGACCTGCCTGCCTGAAGGATGACACAATATTGATTTACCTGTGAGATTTTGCAGGGACATTGGGAAGATGTATTAGTTAATGCACAGACATGTTTGGAAGATGTAAGAGGTATTAAGTGCAAGCATTATAGCTCTAGCTGAGGACGCCACAACTGTCACCAAATAAAAAGGCTTCATAACATATGCCCAGAAACATAATTGAATTGAGCACTTACAAGACAGGCTAACTTGATGGCTATTTACACCATTAAGTGAACACTGCAGGACTTCTTAACCGAGACTACTAACAGATATTATTAATGTTCAAAATATAACAAGAAGACTACTCAAGTCTTTTGCATCATGTAGAAGGTCTCACAGGTTACAGCAACACTTCAGCTGTTCTGCATTTGCCCAGTAATAGCCTGTGATGTATTTACTCACAAAGGCTGTTAGAAGTCCTTTGCCTGCAGTTTGCTTTCTTAACATCTGTCTTTAAAAGAGTCACACAGCAATGGCCTGGTGTTCAATGGAGTTTTAATGTACAGTCAAGGGCTAGAGGCAAAACGGATCTGTAAATCATGAGATATGCTCTGGACATTGCAGGAATGTAGCTTAATCAAGTTTGAGTTATTAAACTGGAGAGGACGAAGGCAGGAGTATAGTGATATACATCACAGTTTTATATGTTCATCCTGGAAGGTGCTGAGCATCCTTAGTTCCAGTTGATGAATAAATTAATAAATCATTTTGTAACAGTGAACGCCCTGTATGTTCCCCCATAGTGCCAGGATCTGGAGTAACAACACCCTGTCTAGGCCCTCTGGGGCAATGGGATCACCACAAAATTTACATAGGGGTATTTTCCTACCCATTAGATTGGGATTTAGAAAAGTAAAAATGTCCTGCTACAAATCACTAGGGTTTATATTGCTGTGGAGCTCACAGTGATTGAGGTCAGGCTGGATGCAGAATAAAAACCCAGGCCCAGCGCAAAAAGAAGAAGGGGAAGGAAGCAATGATGTTCTCCTAGAGTACCTTCTCTGACTTTAGAGCAGTAAAAGAAAAGGTGACAGGTTGTGGGGAGATGCTGGCCAGCGCACCAGTGCAACTGGCCATGGCACAGCTCATGCTACTGGGCTGCAGGATGGAGACTCAGGTAAGTCATACCAAGGACTTCAGCGCAACACAGCTTTTTATTTTCAAACAAGTTTTAAGTGATGGGCTCTGCTGCCCAAGACCAGTAGATGTCAGTGTGTGCTAAGCAAAGAAAATCACAGCTGCATCCTGAGCTGCCCAGCTCCCAGTAAGGGTGCTACTGGAAGCAGGACACCTCGGATGGATCCCACTGGGCCTGGAGATGTGAGTGGCTCAGGCAGTGTGTGTGAAAAGTAGGATAAAAAGGACATTTGCTCTGTGGATAACTAATAAAAAAGAACTTTCCAAAAATTAATTTCAGTTACTTTGCAATCAGGGTTAGTTCCTAAAATTGTATGTGTGTTTTGGTGAATGTCATCCCCACATCTGCTCATGCCCTCTTCCCTGTCAGCATCAATTGAATCAATTTCTGTTCACTTACTTATCGTTTCTGTATTCCCCGTTTCTATGGATCTGGTTTTCCAGGGTGAAATTAAAGGTAAAGTGTGACACTTCTTCCTCATCAAAGATCTTTACTCGGGATTCGTATGCCTCCTCTTGGAGATACCGGATCATGTCAGGGAACCAGACAATAAGGCCATAGTAACTAAAGGAAAATGGGAGAAATACATTAGGGATACAGGATCCTAGCACTGAAAATACTGCAGTGCTTTTCCCAAACATCTACTTCATAACTTGTAAGCCTGTTAAATTCATAATACAAATGCAATTCTGACTGAAATTCTTGCATAACTCTGACATAGGACCAAGCAAAATATCTCCCTACTCTAAAATGCTGCTCTCAAGTATGTTGGTCCATTTTTGTTCACCTAAAGCAGGGCAATTCATTTAAATTTTAGTGACATTGACATCTGAGCCAGAAAATACAACAATATTCTGTCCTTGCTGCCCAAGAGACCAGCAGAGCAGCAAGAAATCTGGAAAATTCCCCTGGAAGGGAGATTTCTGCAAGTGTGAGAGTATAGAGGGATTTAGCTAAAATTTACTTGTAGATTAGATTCGAGCTAACCTGAATAATTTTGGTTTAGACTGATATACTGCTAGAAGCAGGTAGTTTTTTTATTTGTTTAGTTTTGGTTTTGTTTTGTGGACAAAATTAAATGAAAGGACTAAAAGTCAGAAAGTACTACTGCCCCACTGACTTCTCAAGTCCTGACTTGTTCAAAGCACTTTGTGTTCACATAAAGGCAATCAAATTGATCAATAGTTCATCAGAGACAAAGCTTAGTAGAAAAACACTCTTTAAAGTAATACCAGGATTAATATTGCAATAGTTTATTTAAATGTACCAATAATTATTCAGACTCTGAGAGCCCTCTAATTTCCTGAAAATGTTGAAGTGCCTTACCTTAAGGCCATAGTAAACCAAACCACAGCCAGAATCAGTGTGTTCATCCTGTACTGGGCTGTTAAGCAATATAGCACGTTGTCCCAGACCTACAAATCCATAAGAAAGAATTATCTACAAGGAAATCCTCACAGAGACTCAAAAGATTAATTTCTGAGTGCATCATAAATTTAATGTTGTCAGTAAAAAGGGCTTACTAGGGGAAGGTCAGATGCATGTCTTATATTCAGTGTTAGTTCAAATTCATGTTTATTGAGATAAATGGTTTACAGAAAGATCACACATTCAGCTGTGTGCCAGGGTACTTGATCTGAACACTCTGTAATGAGCTGGAGTGCCTGATGAGGGCTGGCTCAGATGACACACTGTGCCCCTCAGCCTACACCAGTAAATGTGGCTATGAACCTGTTCTCAGACCCTCTGACAATTTTGTCATTTCATGTATAAGTATGACCTCAGGAGTACTGTCAAACCAAGCTCCAAAGCTCATTGAAGAGCAAAAATCCAAATTAAGTTGACACTTTAAGAGGGACACAATGAACTTGGGTGGGGATGAAGCCAAGCAGAGCAGGATAGAAAACAGGATCCAGGATCTGCTTTTCTTGACCTACTGCAGGAACTACTGCCAGAAACATACAGGAACATAATTCCTCATGCTCCTAACTTGACACATAAACATGAACATAAACCCGCATAGCTATTAATTAAGAAGGACACTCCTTTACTTTAAGCTCATTCTCCTAGACTGGAATCATCCAACAAGATTTTCCACAAAGTTCTACATGTGTGAAGGGTTAAATTGGCTGAAGAGATAATGTAAAGCTGTTAGAAACTTAGTCTCAGCAGGAGCAAGGAACAAGCACTCACGAATCCACTGCAGGAGGCAAATTCACTTAGGCTTGGGGGAGAGGAATCAATATCTGAAGGAAAGTCAAGTGCTTGGGGCTGTGGCTGGGAGCTCTGCCATTAGCACAGCGTGGTTGCCTTGCTGGGAACAGGGGCATTTCGGGGCCTGGCTGCCAGTGTGGCATCTTTCACGTGCTCACATCTGTATAGAAAGTACAATCTGACTACAGCCCTTTGCAAGCAGCATCAGGTTTTTGAGAGAGAGTCAGGGTTTCAAGACACAATGACCTGAGGCAAAGAGGCACTGGAGCTCCGAGCTCAAAAGCCCCTGTGGGATGTTTTATTTTCTCTTTACCTGTTTGAAAGTGGTTGTGATTCTGACCAGCCACCGCTGGTACCAGGTCCCTGTTGAGCTCTGGATTTCAATAAATTCATCTACTTGCTTTGGGGTTTTGATGTAGGAAACCTAAGAGAGAGAGAAAAATAATTTTGGACCAAAGTTTACAGAACTGATATTGGATGGATATTAAATTCTGCTGCCTTCTAGATAATGTTTCCATGTGATATCCCTTACTATCTTTTTCTTGAAAGTTATCAAGAAAGAGAGATAGAAAGAGAGATAATTGATTTATTTATAACATGAGATTTTATTATAGGAAAAAGCCTTCCTGCTAACACTCCTTCCTTACTGTCCTCCTTCCCTCCATCCTTTCTCTTTTATTTCTCTGCTTCCATGAAGCATTTAAAGTACACCACTTCCACTTCAGTCTTTCACTTATTGGTTAATGTGCCTGTGCTCTATGTTATTTCTGCATCCCTTAGATTCCCTCTAGGAATTAGGATCAGACAATTGCAGTAAAATATATCTTCATGATCTACATCTTCATATATCTACGTCAAACTGTGCCCCCAGGATCTCCTTTTCTATCACAACTGGCAGGAGCATTTCTCATTTAGCACCTTTTCAATACCCCTGGCAGAACCTTTGTGACAAATGAACAAGTAGACGGGAACCTTTGCATCTGAAAATGCCTTCGCTCATGAGGTGAGCAATCAGTTCGCTCCACCAAAACAGCCTGAATTTTCAGCACTGAACACCTTAACTGAGCTGCTCAAGAAACCTTAAAAACAAGCCTTGGAAAATGTTTGCCCAGTAACTTTAAATAAAATATATGCTCAAGAAAACCATGATCGGTTTGTAAATACAAGAAGGAGGTGAAAATTTACTGAATAAATTTCTGAGTGTGAATGAGCTGCTTGGCTCAGCTGCGGAGTCTCTGTGTTCCTCTTGCTGGCACTGCTTAAATGTCAGCTCCGGGAGCTGTCCTGGTTACAGCTGACTCACCACAAACCGGCAACTTCTGACCTATCAGATAAACCCAAAATCCAACAGTTTGTACTACACCAGCCGAACTGATCCTCTGCCTGTGCCAATGGCTGCCAGTCAATCTTGGTTCAGCCAAGGCACCGTGCCTCGAGGTGCAACGCTCAGCTCTGCCCAGCCTGTAGTGGTTGGATGGAGCAATGAGCACAACCCAGTGTTGTACAGCTGCTCCTTGGGTCTCCCACACAGCTCAGACTCTCACAGTGCCCTACCTACAGATATATACATTTTTGAGCCTCTCTCCTCATGGAGAAGCAGCAGACTGGCCAGCCCGATGCAGCATTACAGGAAAGCCAGGTAGGCATTTAGAGACGCTGGGCTCTCTCTCACCTCTGCTAACTCACAGCAGTCTGATGGGCTAAAAATAGCACATGCTCATTAAGGTCCTATTTGAACTGCATGCAGTTGTCAGGTAGGGAAATTAATCTTTTTTGTTCTCGAAGGATCATTCCTGAGGGGCACTACTTCATGACAATCCTTCTGAACAGGGAGCCTGGCTCAAATTTTTGTTCAAAAAGATATGTTTTACATACATATATAACTCCTTTTCTTCCTTCTTTCTATCTTCCAAGAGCATGCATCTTCTTATCTTTAAAAGCATAAATCAGGAGCTATTCCCCAGCTGTCTCACTGGGAGTTCACAACTGAATTACAGTAATTTGCAACTAACCCCAGCATACACCTTTTACCTGATTTTGCTATAAACCAAGACCCCTGGTGTGACCTTATTTGCAACAGGCAGCAGACTAATGAGTAGTAATCACTCATCTTGCTTTCTCTTGGAGACTTTTAAAGATGGGGAATGAGGCAGATGGAGTTTGGGAAGCTCATTAGAAGGTACATGAGGTTTAATCAGAGTTTGATTAGAAGCCGGAATGGATAAAGGAGTGACTCAGATCTCCCACATGACTAATATCACTCTTACTCGGTTTTAGTCTCTTAGAGCAGACCAATTAAGTGCATATGTAATTGGAAAATCACTGTTCTATACAATGTAGTGGAACATCAGGAATGAAGAGTATTCACAGCAATTCAAAGGACTGATTGATTCTTGAAAAAACAGGCTGGCACCTAACCTTAAATGCATGAAGTGTATCTCAGAGCCCTGATGGCTGGGGGTGGTCACACTGAAAGGGAGGCTCCCAGGGAGGAATAAGCTGGTGCTGTGCTGCACCAAGGAAATTATGTCCTGCTTTTCTTTTTAAATGGCAGTGGCTTTGTAACACTCACCGTAAACACCCTCTCTGGCTCGCCCTTGGCCCGCATATTGGTGTCATGAACATGCTTGAGGATCATCCAGGCTTCGTCATGCTTGCCCATCTGGAAACATCAAGGAAAAGGAAAATAAATGTTGCAATTCCCAGCTGTGTAATTCAGCAGAGTGTAGAGAGAAATCAAAAGGTCAAATACACTGGAGAACACCCGTATGGCTTGGCTGAGTTAAGGGCAAAGAGCTAGAAGTGTGGTTTGTATGCACGGTGCAGCATTTCTGTGCTGGGAAAAGGAGTTACCCAAAACTGTCTGGGGCAGGAGAGGAGTCAGGAATGGAGCATTATGTCTGTATCAGAAAAGAGGAGATGTGTGAGGAGACCTGGGCTCTACTCCCACCTCTGACTTGCAGGGGCTGTCCTTTGCGTTTCCACCAGCATTCACTAGTTACGTGCCCAGACTTTGTGAGATGTTTTCAAAATGCCTTGGTTGGGCTTATAAAATTCCTGGCACCCAGCACCTTCTTCCTATGCCACATTCACCACTGGCCATCATTGATTAACCCCATAATCTGCAGTCTTTGGGGTTGAAGCAATTTGTGGAGCTAGTTTAGATGTGTAGGGCCACTTTTGCCTCTGTGCTTGTGCTGTGTGTGTTTGAAGGGGCAAAGAGAGAGAGATGGTGACACGCTATCACCAGCTATCCTCTGTTCATACCAGGCTGCAATGTTCACATGAATCATCTTACCTCCAGCAAAAACCGCGGGCTTTCAGGCATGAATTTCAGTGCCACCAGGGAGGCGATGCAGGGCAGAGAGCAGACAAGAACAAAGACTCTCCAGCTGTGGAAGTGGTACTTGGTTCCCATACTGAACCCCCAGCCTGGAAACAGCAACAGCCAACAGGTGAAGACACTAAATGGGGAGCCTGATTTTTCTCTCCTAAAGCAGCTCTGAACCCTACAGTTCTGCGTGACATGGGGACAGGTTGAAAGTTTGCTATTCTTAGTAATGATGGCTTTTAGAGGCTCGATAGCATGTTCAGCAGATAATAGCAAGAGAGTTCACGTTCATTACAGAAAATGAAACATCCTTGCTCAGGCTCTGCCATTTAAAAATATCTTATCTTTGTGTTTAGAAATCATCTAACAATACAAATAGCTCTATGCAGATGTAAGCAAGTAAGACTGGGAAAGGGTAGAGGAATCAGGCCATAATTTATTGCTTCTGAGTACTGTTACAGAAAATTTACAAAGGCTAAATCTTCTCTGATCTGACAGGCATGTTAGAAGCATCTCCTTTCCTTCTCATACCTCATACACGTACTTCACTTTTTATGGAAGCAAGCTAGGAAAGCAAGGTGATTTTTTTTCCAGAACTACAAAAACTGGGCTGAGATTCATACTCAGAAGATCAAGATCCTAATCCAGCATTTGGGATTCCTCCTCTCCCCCCTTTTTCCTGATGTCTGACCAGGTCAGTATTCCCCTGACAAGGAGCAGAAAGTACAGGATCATTCTTATGTTGCTGCATTAACAACCTGCACTGATGTAGATACTTTCTTAAAATAAAACAAAAGGCAATTAAAGAAAAAAAAAAATAAAAAAGGAAAAAAAATGAATATAAGCTTTTTTTTTCCTTAGTTTACTTTCCCTAGATACAAATTTCATAAAGAACATTTACTTTATTTTTTTTTTTTCTATAGACATTTTAATTCATGTAGTAATGAAATAATCAGGCAATAGCTTTTGCAGAGTTCTCACATGAACCAGTCATGGTGCTCTAATCCTTTCCTCAGGTTCCAAAATAGCAGGGAACCTTGGGAAATCAAAAACAGAAAATACAAAAACACAGCACCAAATGAAAATCTGAAAAATAACTGTAAATACATACTTTTTTTAAAAAAAAAAAAGCAATGTGTTTACAAATAATAAAAAATACATACTACAGCCTGACATTGCTATGCAGTAACTTTGCATTTTTGTTCCAACAGCCTCTGTCATATTGATTACAAACATGAACTTTATACTGATTGTGTTTTAAGCATAATAAAACCAGATTGATAGATGCATAAATGTTAGTTATTTTCTTCATGGTCTTTGTGGCCTGACCTACTTTCCTCAAGCAGGATTTTGCAGACAGCTGTTGTCACTGAATACCGAGGGAATTAATCTTTTCCAGGAGATATTTGCTTCTGATGTTTTCCTGGGGCATGCACACGAGTTGGGAGGAGTTGCCCCATCACAAGCAAGCTTTGCTCCTCAGAGCACTGTTGCAGTTCACAGCTCACCCATCGACTTTTTCTCTCCCACTTGCAGCTCCATGCAGGGAACCCACCCACCCCTGGGCTCCGCTAGGTGAAGCCAGACATGACTTCAGCCCGTGGCATGCCGGAGAAATGTGTCACCAGATACACAGCCCTGAGACTGCTGACACTTGGCTGAGGAAAAGAATATGTGCTGTCCTCACCGCTAACGTTCACAGCACCCAGTAACTCCCCCATTAAAGTTACTTACTTTTGACAACCGGATCAATTTTTTTGCAATATAATCTCAGTCCAGTTATCACTTACCACACCATCCTTTTGATTACTGCTCGGGCTCTGGAGATATAATTTCTGCAGTGTATTTGAGGCTTTTGAGGCAAAACAGCCTTCACATGAAGCAATCTCTCTTACAACCTTAGCATCAGCCAAGCAATCAATCAAAACATTTATCAGCCCCTTTGTGTGCATTTCAGGTATCTATTATTTTCAGTTTTGTTCATCCTGGGCTGTGTAAGGACTGACTAATGTCATCTGTGCGGGATTTTGGAGTAGCGTAGTGTTGCAGGAAGGTGTTGTTGCCAGAAGTCAAAAGCACAAAACAGTTACCGTAATGGGGGATGATGCTCCAAGCCATTGCTGAAGCAAAAATGCCACCGATCATCCAGAACATGCAAAGCCAGCTCAGGTGCTCCCCCCTCTTCTCACGAGACAGGAATTCAGAGAAATAGGCAAACACAATGGGGAGGGATCCCCCGATACTGAGGAGAAAAAACAGCACATGAGACAAATAAGAGTCTTCAATGTCACGTAGTTGGGATTGTTTGTGTTAAAAGGGAAGGTCACACCTACAGATGTGCTGCACAAAATGCTGTGCAGGAAAAATGCTAATCTCTTTTTGGCTGGACTGGTCTTAGATATCTACAATAAACAATCTCCTTGTTATCTCTGAAAGCTGCATTTAATGCCCAGTTTGTATAAAGCCCTGGCAACCGTGACTGCCAACTGAGGTGGGCATTGATCAGCCTCCCTGCCCTTTATGCGCAATTTGGCAGTACCAGAAAAAATGTTAATGACCAAACCTTCTTGCTGATAAAGCTTTCAGGGTCAAGAGCGAGGAAACACAAGCTCATGTGCTAAACCACAGTGTCCCCCCTGGCTCGGTACCAGAGATGCATCACCCCATCCACCTTCCTTGCCCACCCTGCACCCCTGGGTGCTGCTCAGGAGCAGCCGAGCTGTGACGGGACTCCTCCAGGACATGGGACAGATCCACCTGCTACCCACCCGAGGCCTGAGATAAGGCGGCAGAAGAGGAAGAATCCGTATCCCTGGACAAAGGAGGAGAGGAACGCGAAGGCAGCATTGATTGAAAGTGATATGATGAGGCATTTCTTTCTTCCCAGTTTGTCGGCCAGGCCACCCAGCATGACGGCCCCCACCATCATCCCTAGGTAGACTATCAAGCCTAGAAGAGAGGGAGAGAAACAGTGAGTTTGGTAACATCCATTCGCCTGTTTGCCATGAGAAAATCGTTTGCTGCTCCATACGTGGCCAATATCAGCTGCTGTTCCCTCAGATCACAGCCAGCTACCACCTGAGAGGGAAATGAGGATGGAAATACCACCGAGGGTCTGTGTGCCTCACAGATATTCTGGCCATTTCAATGGCAGACCAATCTTGTCAGGAACCAGCATACATAATGCAGAGTGAGACCTGCCCCAGCCGGGCTCTGCATACTCTTATGACTTCTTGTTTTCCAAATATATTACAAAGACAAGGCTTTTCAAAAGCAGTGCATGAATTTAAACAGAAATACATTCAGGCTTATTAAAAAAGCCCTTTGCATTTTGCAGGTGTCATTAGGAGACACTGTTACTGCTCCAAGTAATAATCATTAATATTTCCAAATGAATAAAATAAGGGCTGTTCCAAAAGCTAACACTCTCCTGTAACTGTCACATGTAACTGTGTTCATCCCTTTTAGGCTTTGCACCTGGGGAGTCAGCATTACCTGTTCTGAACCCAGGGCTGATGCTGGGAATTTCTACATGAAGCTTAAAAGCTGCCCCTACACTGCACACTGCAGTGAAGAACGATATCCCCATTCTCCCCAAATTAGCCATCTCAGATGAAATAACCTCTATCCTTTGGCAGAACCTAATTTCCCCATCTATTTGCCCATGACCTTTCACTGCTCCCTACAGCATCACATCTTACAGTACGGATATACCCTCATCTGACCATCTGACCAGACCCACATCTTTCTTTCCCAGCCTCTCTGCTCACATATCCCCGCACGTAAGCAATGGCCAGGCATAAGCAGCTTAGGATGCACGTGTCCCAGCTGTGTGCCACCACCAGCACAACAGAAGTCTGATGTCTTATCTCTGCTAACCCCCCTGAGTGCAACAGGACTGAGGATGTGCAAGGAGGAGGCTCTCTGGCTGCTGTTTATACACAGAAGCCATGAGGGAAGAGACTGCCAAAGCAGGGATAAATCCCTTTGCAGGTTGTCTACCCTGCCCATGCTTCCTTTGGAAAAATAAAATAATAAAAAAAAATCTCTTTCACTCGCTGCTTCTCCTAGCACTACATGAAAGGATCAGTCTGTTACTGATCTGACCTGAGTAGCACAGATACTTCATTCACTACTGCGCCAAGATCTGATGTCTAAGAGAGCAGAGTCTTCATCTGAACATTTCAGGAGAAGGAAGAACCTACTGCTTGTCTTGATAGTTTGCCCTATGGAGTAACCACTCCGACACTGCTAAGAAAAACGGGTTCTTCTTTTTGACTCAACTTCATTAGATCTTCTACCATGGGGTCTTCAAAAGATAGTTTTCGTGAACACATTGAGTGCAGACTGAATAGGAGAGAATGGTTTTCTTCTCCAAATAGGCTCCTTGTATCTACCTCACTATGTTCCTGCAACTCCGGCCTAAAGAAACAGGCAGCTTCCATGGCTCTTCTACCAAGAACAACACTGGAATGGCCATTTATTATTTTACCTTTTCCTTTATGTGGGTACCAGCACAAATTAACACTAATTAATAATGCGCACAGGTCCAGGACTGTTTTCATTTTCATTTATTTTATCTAATTTCAAGATTTAGAGATGTCACTGAGCAAGAACATTCCACAAGCTATGGTTCTTTTGCTGGCAACATTCCTGTTGAAGCCTGCAGGAGTTACAGAGTGAAAGGACGGTAGGATCAGATATTAAATATTTAAAATCTAATAGCAATCAATGCTGCAGGGGTTAGAAAAACTGATCAGCTACAGTGAAAAGTTTTATACTGCTGATAGGGATAGCATCTGGGAATTGGTTAGCCCCGTAGTTAGCAGCAAATGGACCAGGTGTTTGAACACTGTGTAAGGATGGAAGGGGTCAGGCAGGAGCATGTGTCTCCAAAGCTCTTTGGAGGGTCAGTCCACACCTTGATCCAAGTGCTGACTTCTCTTGAGAGCCAACATCTCTCCCAGGACCTGTTTTGTCAAAGTCATCACTTGGGAAATAAGCGTGATGATGAATATTTTTGTGATTCATTAATGTTATAGCAAGGCAATCAGTCTGATGGCCAAAGCCTGCTTTGTACCATCCAGCAAAGCTAGCTAAGGACCAACGCAGAGAGGTACTTGGCAGCTGATTCTGTCTTTCTTTTGCTTGCAAATGCCTGCACTAGATGTAAAATACATTACCAAATTAAAAGCTATGCAGCAGAGAGCCACTGCGGCATTCTGAAGGATGCTTGTCTCACACTGATCACAGGTGGGAAAGTTCAGACTCTGAAACACCTTGAAACACGTAGCAGGATGGTGGGATCACCTCTCAGTGAACAGTTCTGCTTTCTTTTCTATCCACACAATGTCTATTGGAAATCAGGATTTTGCGTGTCAAAGGCAAAGGACTGGTATATTCTAGCCCCTTGACAGACTTTATACCAGAGCAGGGGTGTGGGATTTTGCCAGTGTGGTTGTACCTCCACGGTGAGCACTCAGCTCTGTGCGGTCCATACCCTGCTCAGTGCCTGCCCTGCTCAGCCCAGCTGCCCTGCCAGGGGGAGCTGAGGGTGTGCAAGTCCAGAGAGTCACCTGCAGCCCTCAGAGACAACACACACACAGCTGGAGGCCTGGGATCTCTTTCTCTATTAGATTTGGGCTCCTGCTTGTTCACTCAAGTGCAAATTACAAGGGAGAGCTGAGGGAAAAAAAAAAAAAAAAAAAAAAAAAAGAAAAAAAGCTTTCAATCCAAAATCTTTCTGAAGGAAGAACCTTAATGCAGTGCCTTGAGGCTTAATGCTTTGCCCTGGCTCCTGAGCTACATCTGATGGAGCAGTGCTGAGGGCAGCCAGCAGCCAGAAGTGAAGATACGCCCTGTGCATCACAGCCACCACCTGGCAGCGAGCCCTGCCAGCATGGAGCACACAGTTCAGCCCACATCACCAGACCCCAAAGAATTAAAAAAAAAAAAAAAAAAAAAAAAAAAGATCTGCCTATATTTACACATATAAGGGTGTTTTTATTGTTGCTGTTGCTGCTGCTCTTCTTTTTTTTCTTTTTTCTGAGAAAATCCCTGAATGGCAGATGTTGATCCAAAGCCTCTTAACAACAGAAAAGGTTCCGCATTAGGAGGAGGTGGAGGATGTTGTTGCTGTCTTCTAGTCTGGGATTTTTTACAGCCAAGTGCTCTAGCTGGTGCAAGGCAGCCAGCTCTGTCCAGAGCTCAACAGCCTCCCAGCTTGGAGGGAAGAGAGGATGCTCCATGGAGATGGGATTGGAGTTCAGGAGTTGGGTTTGACTTTGTCTTTAGTGTAATTTGCCTCATTAATGGTGACCACAAGGATGTGGTGAATATAAACCTTCCTGTGTCTGCCATCTCGCAGTAACTTGTGTTAAATCCACTCATCAGATCAACAGCCTGTGCTGCCCAGAGCTTAACACATCCACCAAGCCCTGAGAAGTGTAAAAATCTGCGGAAAGACAGTTTGGAGACAGGGCAGTTAAAATGCTTCACATTTAATTCACAGTGCCCAGAACAGAGCAGATGCAGCGAAAAGTTCCCCCTAATCAGGAGCACAAAGAGGAGACTGATCATGTGGAGATTTCTCAGGTTTTCTCAAGTTGTATTCAGTATTCCCAAAGACTCAGCTAGCTCAGACTCCCCTTCCTCCAGGAGCCTAAACTTGTGATGGGAGGGAAGATTAAACCTCTGCCACACAGCGTCCATCAAACAGCTAGCAGCATAAAACACAGCAGAGCTGTTAACATCAATAACTCACTAAGAGCATGTGGCCTTAATTGGTTATCGTTCATGATGAGCCAACGGATGCATTGTCCCTTAGAAACTTAAAGCAATGAAAATCTTCAGTAAAGGGAGCCTGAGGGATGACCAGGGACTGTTAGCTCAGCCAGTTTCTGAGGGGAAGGATGCTGGTTAGATAAATGTTTTCTCCAGGGCTGAAACAAAATCAGCAGGGCACTTTATTGTGATGGAAAGGTCCCTTCTGGGAAGACTGTGTGTTCCAGCTGATATTACTAAACCTTCTTTTGGGGCAGCTGCAATAAAACGCTCCATCCGCTAACAGATCTTGGGGCCCGAGGTACAGAACAACCTCAGGCCTTGCAGATTCCTGTTTCCTGGACTAGCACCCCACCTTGGCTGTCATTCCTCTGTAGCGAATCAGTTCTGAAAAGTTGTGTGCATCACTTCCCAGCAGCGTTTCCAGCAGACAGCAAGTTTCTTACAGAGCTCCCCTTCCTGTTGGCTCCCTGCTGCCTTTATCCTGCACTTCTCAGCTGTTTCAGGAGACCAGTGCGTGGCCACAGCTGTACAACCACTGGGCCAGAAAGTCTGGCTGCCCTACACTACGGACTGCATGATGTCACTTCATTAATTTTTGGGGAAAAAAAACACAAGCTGATGGAAAGATTGCTCGGTCAGATCTGACCTGAGCACTGCCCATGCTAGCAGGATCCCCAAATCACTGACTCACACAGCAGTGTTGCCAGTAAGATGCTAAATTGTTCAATAAGGTGGTGGGGACCCAGGACTGAGTGGAGTAGTTACTCATACTAGTTGCTACTCATACTAGTTACTTGTCCATGTAAGAGCGACAGTCTTCTGGAGTACTGCTAGGAGAATGCGGCAATGGTTGTTTCCTTTGGAATAGATCCATGTCATAACAAGGAAACACAAATTTTAAGGAGAATTGGGCCAAGAAAAGTGATCACTAAATGGTATTTCTTCTCCTGTGTTCCTTCTGTCTACCAATTGTTCTAGAGAACAACACCATGCAGCTTAGGCTGTGTTAGGAGAGCTCAGCTTCCAAGTTAACACACGCAGCGGATGGGTGAAATGTTAAGGGCAACTCTGAATAAGCCATTATTTGCAGACTGTTCCACGGGTAATGGAGTATAATGAATGCCTGCGGGAAAGTCTGCTATAGCCTCCCATAAAATCTGTGGAAAACCGAAGAGCTGAAATTCTAAGAATAAATTTGGGGTTATGAGTCATCCAATGCTGAAGTTATAAGGAAAATATGTGACCACTGACTGGGCTTATTCCCACTGGAAAAGAGGTAACATATACAGAATTTTCACATTAAGAAATTTATTAGCCTTTACTGAAGCTACGTGCTCCATGTTAGACAGGAATCATGGACATAAAGGCTAAAGTTCTAGGAGTAAAGAAAGGCAGACGTGGCTATGTATGTGCAAACTGTCTTTTTCCTATTTTGGCATCATTAGAAACAAACTCATAAAGACTTCAGAAAGAAAAGGAAAAATTCAATATTTACCTAAATCTCCATCACAAGCCTGAATTACTTTCACTGACCATTAATGGGATTAAAGTTCTTAAAAATTAGGCACATCTTAAAAGAATCCTTTTCAAGTCATGCAAAGGACTTGAGGAATAAATGACAAATCCAGGCAGCAAATGGGAAGCATTAGTCCCAGATCCCTTCGGGCTGTCAGAACAGCGAGGAAGCTGATGGGTAGGGGTGCAGCAGCAGCTCACCTCTGCCAACAGGTCCACACAGAGCCAGGAGCCACAGGAACATGGGATTTCTTACCTGCATTTAATACAGAGGCTGCTGGCAGCACAGTAATAAGAGTGTTTTTGAATGGGGAAAGCATTCTGATAACCCAAAAGGATTAGGACCTTATTCATCTTGTGATTCAAACTGTAATAAAAACAAAATTGAAACTCTCTTATGAATACTCTTATGAGCTTAGCATCTATTATATAAGGATGCATTTAATGGACACGACTGAAATGCTGTGAGTCAGGTCTGGCCTATTTGGGAGATGGATGAGGCAAAGCCCAGGACCCATTTGTGTGTGAGTGATTTGAAGAGGAATAAAACCCAGCAGTGCTGCCTGGCTGGTGCTCTAACGGTGGCCGGCATTTCCCAGACAGAGAACGGTCTCAGCAGAGGGTTAGTTCAGGGAAATTTTTTATCTGGCCTTGCTTGCAGGCTTATTAGTGCTTTGCCCTTGAATCTCACTGATCTTTTAAATGGGAATCAAGTGAAAGGGGAGTCTCATTGAACTTGCCTTGTTGATTAAATATCAGCAGAGAGACCTCGTCTACGCTAATGGCTCTACTGCTGAGAAAGGGTTGCGATTATGAAAGGCGGCTTTCCATTTTCAGGGCTCTGGGGGTGGATACGGAATGAATCTGGCTGTGGAGTTTGAGGGGATTCTGCACAGGAAAGCCAAAGGTGGATATGTGAATCCACGAGTGTTTTGGCACGGCCCCGGAGAGGCAACGCACGCCAAACGCCTCAGCAAGAGCTGCCAGCATGGCGTGGGTGGCTGCTTACACTTATCTGGCTTCACAGCCCCCCACAGGACTTGTCCATCACTACAACATTCACAGGACCATCTGGTCCCCCTGTCTAGCTTCTCTGCTAAATCAAAGTTTTGTTTGTGCTGGCTCTCTGCAGATGAAATTCCCACAGCATTTACAAAGGGGGGCTCAGCCATCCCATACCAGCCCCACACAAGGTGCAGGGTGTTCCTGAATCACAAAAGCACCTTTTTTCTGACCAGCACATCCCTCCTGCTCAGGATGATGCTGCTTGTTGGGCTATGGAAGTTTTCCTGCCCAAGAACAAGTGTGAGACCAGGAATTCATGTGGGATGCTCGGGGTGCCCGTGCAGAGGTCAAGGTGGGGTTTGGCATGGAGGTGGGAAACATCAGGGGAGCCACGGCTGGGCTCCTGGTCTGCATTTATCCAGAAAAATATAATTAATTAATTAATTAAAAAAAAAAAAAAAAAGAAGAAGAAGAAGAAGAAGTGGAGAAATACCACTGAGCTGAGGGGATTAGGATTTACTGTTGTATCAGGTGAATTCAGGTCAATGAGATGATGAGGCCAGGTTTTATCGCAGTTGATGTGAAAGCATCCTCTTCACACAACTAAAAGAAAGGATGGTGTTACACATCTGGTTTAACCTGACTCACGCAGCCAAGCTTGAATTTCTGCATAACTGCATAATTACAAATGGGATCTTTTTTATGTTTTTTGATCTAACATTACGAGTCTGAGAGTCTGTAAGATGATATTATCCTTAAAATATTATTACTATACCATAAAAAGGAAAGGGAGCCGCGTGCCTGAAAGACAGATTTCGCTCTCAGCTTTGGTGTGGATGTTTTGCAGTCATGGGCAAAGGGCTTTACATTTTTCTTGTCTCAGTTTACTGAACTGTGAAACGATGATAACAACTGCAGCCCTGGTGTCTGGGAAGTCTGATGCTCTAACTGTGCCTTCAGTTTTTTATACACAGGATGTGAGAAAGTTTAAAACATTACTATGACACCATCTCTTTTGCTTGTTGTGTACTTACTACTCCATCCTTGCCAATGTAAGATTTAGTCCTCTGGGAGGTGATTAATAGCACTTGAAGATGCACACTTACACGATATTTCTCCAAAGAATTATGGTGTGTGCCTTTCAGCACATCAGCAAATAGAAAATTTATAACTCTCCGTATGATTGCCCTTATCAAATGAAAATACAGTCTGTTTCTGTCAGGATATGTTATGTTGAAAAGGAATATTCTGAAAAAGAATATACTGGTGCAATAAATTTAACAAATGCATTGTTATTATGACTATTGTTGGGGAAAGCTCAGCAAAAGAAATGATACGAAATGAATACATTAAAATAATGTTACAAGTTAGCAAGCTTATACTAATGACTAGTTTTAAAAATTACGAAATCAAAGAGCTAAAATACCTACAGTTGTTGATGCTTTTTTCTTTTCTTTTCTTTTTATATACCCCTGCAGTCATCTTCGAGATAACAATTCACATCACAGAAAAATTCTAAATGTGTGCTTTGTCCCACGAGGGATAGTAAGGGCTAAAATAGCTGTTAATTTGCATCTGATGTAGATGTGTTTATTTTCAGAACAAAATGTAAACGTTTTCTAAGAAGTGTTAAATTCATTTCACACATTTCATAAAACACTGTGGGCATCTGTTTATTTGTAATTTTTGCATAATTTGGCCATAATTTGCTTGATATTTTTCCACTCTTCCTTTCCGAGGGAGGAAAAATAAGCAATACACAGATAATTTAATGTGAAATGTCCTTTAAGCAAAAGCTGAACTTCGCTAAATTGGTCTTTAGGGGGCAGCTACTTTAGTTCTCATTTGTCCCTTCCGATTTCTGTGTGAATTCAATTACTTACCTGATTTATTTTCTCTCTCTCTCTCTCTCTTTTTTTTTTTTTTTTCTCCTCTTGGCCTCATTTGTTATGGCTGAGACCTTTCAGGTGTTTAACCATTTGCAGCTGCCTGGAAGCAACCCTAACTCCACCTGGATAAACTGATATAAACATGGGATAGCATAATTGTGTTTCCTTTGCAAATATGTGTTGAGATGAATGGTTACCTAGGAATAAACATAAACTCTCTGCAGGGACCTATTGCTACCTGGTGATAAGGTAGGGGACAGCAATGTTTGTGTGGGCAGTGACCCCATATCTCTAAAACCTCATGATAAAATAGGGGAAATCTGCAGCCTCTCTGCTGACCTGTCTCTCTGTTCAGTGCAGATACACTCTTGCTTTTCATCACTGCACATTAGACAGAAATGGAGGCAAAGATCTCTGTGATTGGCACCCATTTCTGTGACAAGTCAGCCTGTAAGTGCCACCAAACCCTGGGAATTAGCAAGGTCAATTTGTAATAGCACAACCCAAAGACCTTTGAGGGAATGGAAACCCTGAGAGAAATGAGCATCTGTTGGAGGCCCTGAGCTTCGTTAGCAGTTAGCTTCTTCTTGTCACCGGTGGATGGGTGCTGAAGCTAATCCAGGAAAGGTTTTGAAGAAGATTATATTCTCATTTCCATCAATATCACTCCCCCAGCCTTGCCTATTAGGTGTCTATGTCTGTCTGTCCTTGGTGTGCACCCACAGCTGCTTGGAGCAGGGAGAAAGCCTGGGACACCAGGCTGTGCTGGAGCCAGCTCTGCCCCAAAACTCACTGCCTCGTGCCCACCAGCAGCCCCAAATGTGCTCTGGCCTCCTCACATCCTCACTCCTTGCTGCCCTTGAGTACTCATTGCTTGTACCAGTGCAGTGCTCTGCTTTTTAAGCCACGCTTAATTCCTTTTTTTTAGAAAGGATCACCTGCCAAACCTCAGCTCCAAGAGGGAACCTGCAGCAGAGAAACACCCAGCTGCTGAGGAAGTGGGTTAACAAGAAAAACACTTAATCACAGGCCTTCCTCGTGTACAGCACCCGTCAGTAACATACGGGTGTTACCCTCAGTAGCTACTTCCCCCTCTCTTCAGTCTGTCTCAAGTCAAGGTGAATGAACTTTGTTGTGAGGAAAATTCTTTCTTTTTCCTCATGCTTAAACAACAAATGGTATGAATGCAAGCTCTGACTGTAGATCCCTCAATACGAACAAGCTTAGGACAGAGAAAACTGTTCTGCAGAACCAGGTTCTCAGAAGCTGCCTTTCTAAGCAGGGAGAGAAGACAGCAGGAGGAGTGCTCTTCCCCTAATTGGGAATTCCAGTTTAGCTCAGTTAATGTGCAGTGAGCTGGAGCTCAAGTTGGATACGGATCCAAATGTCTCCTTGTTTGTCCAGGGCTTATCAGAACACCCTGAACTTTCAGCCTTGCAAATAGTGAGCTGGAAAAAGCAGAAGAAAAAAAACTCTCTTGGGAGGTTTCTTGTTCTTTTTTACCTGTAGTTGGGCCAGAAATACTTCAAAGATAGATTTTTCTTGTGACATTTGAAGTTTTCTGACTCTGGTGCCTGCCAGGGACTGCAGAGATGGATATTTAAGGGGTCAGAGATTCAAAAGATCTCAGATCTCATATAGTCACCAGAATAAATGACCTGCTTTTCAAAAAAGGTCTTACCACTGAAAAGGCACCCAGCCTGGTGTTCCATAGGGAGCTGCTCAATTCGGAAGTTCCTTTGAAATCAAGATCCAATTGTGAGCAATGTGATTTTAGATGATTTTAGATATTTGACTGGAGCTATTTTGAGCTAGTAGTTTTAAGTGGTTTGTGAAGCAGAAAAATATTACCATACCTTTTCAGGCACAAAACCAGGAACAAAGCTAGCTGACTATGGGAGTAAGCATCCTGAATCTCAAGTTCAGAGATGAAAAAAGAAGAAAGAGAAAAAAAAAAAAAAAAAGGGGGGGGGGGGGGCAGGGTATATTTAGGACCTTAATACACCAAGGTGAGAGGTCTATATAAGGGTAATTATATAACATCTTTGTCACATAAATACAAATAAAATGGAGTCAAGGCCTGGGGTCTAATCCCAAATCTGCATTCACCTTGCATCAGACAGGTCTTCTCGGATAAAAAAATACACTGCAGGCCATGATGATTTCCCTGTGACCCTGGTACACTTCCACCCAGACACACCATCCCCTCCTAAAGCAGCTCTTCCAAGAGCTACTTTATTTTCCTTCCAGATGTGCTGTACTCTTGCACAGCTGGCTCTGACTACAGGACATGCTGGATGCTTTCCTGGTTCTTAGAGATCTGGGAGACTTTGCCTTCTTTGGCTTATGATGTGCAAGGGGAAAAAAAGTGTTCATCCAAGCCTTTCTACCCAGTCTTACTCACAATAACTAAGTCTTTGTATTTTGACCGCAGGGAGGTGTTAATGGTGATGCAGAGGGGATGTTGTCAGTAGCCTGGCCCTGTAATCTCCATGCAGCACATTAATCTCATTCTGCAGACCTAAGGAGAAACCTCCGTAGGCTAATTCTGACCCAGTACGTATTAGCAATCTGCTCTGGCTGAGAAGTTAGCATGTAGAAGGAGCTGGCTGCACAGCTGATCTGCCAGCTGGGACTTCCAGCTAAAGAAAAGGGGAACCTGGGTGTAGTGAAAAACTCTGGAGAGCAGAGCAACATCAGGAGCCACAACATGATGGCAAAGTAATCCAGATCGAGCTGACCCCTGCCTGTTATATCCATCATACTTGGATGGTACTGCCTTGTGGACTTCTCATTACCGTTTAATTTCTAAAAGCATTGAAAGCTGAGTCATTAGATGCTTAATTAGGAAAAGTCGACCTTAACCTTTTTTTTGTATTTGACCCTGAACATCCCAAGAAGTTTTTCCTTGTGGATCTGCTGACTGTGAGCTGCCTGGTTCAGATCCAGTCTGTGGTGGCCAGTACCAGGGCCATATCATATTCATCAGGTGGGCTGAGATGTGGCGTGATGCTGCAGCTGCTGTTTTACAGTAGCTGCCTTCTCAGCAGATTGCAATCCCCTCTCAAATCAGACCCACCCAGCCATGACTATGCATGACATACAACATAAGAAAGGGGCCACCAAATGTTCCTAAAGCTGATCTCACTAGAAATGGATGTCCTAAGTACTGTCTGTTGCATTAGAAGACCAGTTTGCAAGTGGCACTTACCTAGCATGCCTTTGTTTGAACTGGATAAGCACATATCCTTCTCAGCACTGGGCAGAACAAATCCAACCACAAACAGCTCCACTCCATCTGCCATCAGTGCCAACCCTAGAACAAAGAAGAGCGTCCACTGGAAGCGTCCATGGCCACACTCCTCAATGATGTTTTCGTACTGGTGGGCCAGTTGCTCCTCATCCTCCATCCTCTCTGCCATAAGGTCAGCACGGTCTCTGTAGTCATCATCCCCAGCAGGTGCTCGCTGCTTCTGCTTGGCTTTAATGTCATCTGGGTGTGGGATCCCTTGGTACTCCCCCTCATAGACCTCATCGTCTTCATCGTGCCCTTCTGTAACATCGCTCTGGGCATCTTCTTCATGAGTGGGCTCGTCCCCACCACGGTAGTAGCCATCGTTGGGTGTGTAACCTTCGTAGTTGCCATCCTGGTACCTATAGTCATCAGAGACTTGGTTTGTGTCCCTGCCCCCCTGATAGAGGTTTGTGTTTCTGTAGCCATCATCCATTGTGAATGCAGATTTCTCAGTGCTGCAGGTCACTGTGTGCAGATACTCAAATATATGTATTGATCTGTGTGATTTTTGCCCCGAGTTACTTGAGCATATCTTCTCTTTGTTCTTTGGAAGTGATGTGATACACGGCTGCCCAGGCTCAGAGGCAGAATTTCTATATAAAGTTTCCCTCTGACAGTCTCATGCAGTTGTTGATAATGCTTCACTTTTCAGCTGTCATTTGTGACTTGCTGGCTTCTTCCTTGCTTTGGGTGGGAAGAGCTGGGGCTGCTGGCTGGTGAACAGCAAGGGAGCAGCAAACTGCACAGCCAGGGAGCTAGGAGGATTTGACAGCTTTTTCTCTATTCATCGTGGGGGTGAAGGTCACGTCCTGAGGAAACAATAGCAATGAGACAAAGGTAAGCTCGCAAGCACGCATGCATTGAGTTTAACATCCAACATTTTGAACACACATTTTTTTCCATTGCAAAAAACGGCAACAGAATGTTTGGGGAGTGGTTTTGCATCTGCAAACCCCAGAGCCTCAGGGAAAACAACAACAAAAACAGGCATTAAAAATTACCAAGCTAAGTGAGAACCTAGTATAGACCATAAAGGAACCTAAAGGAGGTTGTAAGGTAATGTGTGGTCTCAAATTCTGCCATTCCCAGAAGTCTTGTCTCCCACGGGTGGTGCTGGTTTCTGCAGAGAGCAGAATATTACCGAGCTGGGCTGCCTGAAAAGTGCTCTCTGGTTGTTAAATCTGTGCTTAGCCACCTACCCAGAGCATGCTTATCCTGAGTATCTACAGTGTCTAACACCATAATGACACAAAATATGAGCTTGGTTTTCCTTTTCATCCAGATCCCCAAATTAATTTTATTTGATGGTTTCTTTTTTTTCCCCTGGTGTCTACCCGTCTGTGTGACAGATGTACAACTAACAGGCAGTGTCTGCCAAGATACAGTCACCCAAAGTCCCACCAAGCTCTGCTCTCCCATCCCTAACCATTGATGGAGGCTGATTTTCACAGAAAGCAAAAAACAAAAAAAACAAAAGTTAGTATGGAATCACTGCTCTCTGCAGGGAAAACCGAGGGAAGCCAAGTCACATCTAAACACATTCTCATTTTAGACACCTGATTTCCATTATTTTTCAAGCTGTTTTTAGCCAGCTGGCTCTCCAGCATTTCGGGTTTGTTGCTGCACACAGCTGTAGACAAAGATTTTGAAAGGAGTCTCACATGGGAAACTAAGCAGAGTCACGCTAGAGGAGCCAGCACAGTGTAGGCATGCACAGAAATGTGGACTTCTGTTTAAGCTTTGAGCTACTTGCCTAAATAAAGTGAGCTAAGAAATGACATGGGCATATGTACATGCCTGTATATATCATGGAATCATTTCAGTTGCAAATGACCTTCAACATCATCTAGTTCAGCCATGAATCTGGCCTTCTAAGTCCTACCATGTGTCCCTTAGTGCCACGTATGTGGCTGTTACCCACACAGGTAATCTATAGAGCTGTGATGTAACTTAGCAGACATGCATGGGTTTAAAGTAAATGCAGCTAAAATGACTCCAGAGGAGAAATTCAGTAGAAACACTCTCACAAAATGCTCAGAAGGGCATCACTCCTGCAAGTTCTTTGTATTTTTTGCAGCCCAAATGTTCAGGATAAAAGGAAGAGTCTCACCTATGCTGTTCATGGGAGTTGCTCTGAGAAACTTTTTAAAAGTTTTCTATTCATTTCTGTCTAGCTATCTCTATATTCATGGCATATAATTACAACACGGTCTCTGCAGGCCCTTCCAGAGCATCCTCCTTTGCTCTGAACCATCTGCCATTTTTCACTGCTTTCAATGTGTTTCCTGCTCCTTTCTTTGTGCTGAATCACACAATATATTTTGTATGAAGTTAAAAAGGCAGTAGGGCATTATTCCAGGGCAGAAAAAGCAATCAATAAAGTAAAAAAATAAATAAATCCATTAAGCTTTCTGTTCAAGTCAGAAAGATCAGGAGGCTACAGTGCATGTAGCAGTGAAGAGAAACACTTGCATCCACAGTGGAAATGTTAATATGGAGGGGAATGAATACATTTGACAATCATTAGAAGCACTTAAATTGGCTTTACAGCTCTTTTTTCAATGTGGAGTGTCACCACTAATGGTTAAAAAAAAAAAAAAAATCCAAGGGTACTTTTGAGCCTCAGAACCTCCCAGTCTTGAAGTAACTTTCATGATTACACAGATTTGTGTCATGACTGAACAGCATGTTCTCCAAGGCAGTGAAAACGTAGTTCCATAGAGACATATTTTCTTTTGAAAAGTAGAGGAAAGAGCCTTAAAAAAAAAAAAAAAATATGCTAAGGATCATTAGACCTTGCTTTGGAAGTCTTTAAGCATCATTTGTTGGCAGGTTATATTTCAAAGTGACCTCAAATATCAGAGCAGGAATTGCAGTGACCTCACTGTTCTTGTCCTCTGGTTGATACAGAAGTGGGTTGAAAACTGGTCTTAGGAAGTGAAGTATTGATATTATTAATGATTAAGAACAGGATTCATCAGATTTCAGATCTCCACAGGCCTTACAACTCTTTTTTCAAAAAGTGAAAGATGGTCTTGAAGACCAAGCACCGGAAACCTTTTCCTTCTCTATTAAAAAGCCATGGCTGGAAGCTGGGCACTCTGCCTCCTACAACTGCAGGAACACAAAAGACCACGAACTCAGAAAAGCCCTGTTTAAGCATCTGTGCTCTTTTGATGACACACAAAGATTGTTTTTTACTCTATGAGTTCACTCATATCATGGGCAGCATAGGAAATATTGACACGAGCTGCTGAGTCCATAGACCAGTGACTGCCGCCCGTGTGAGGAATAATGTGCAATTCAGAAGACAAGACTCAGTAAATAAGTCTCTGGCTTCCTACTGAGCTTGTAGGATGGATATTTTGGGGGATTCCCCCAGGAGAGGGGGCAGTCCTTAGAGGCAGGCTGTTATTTAGTACTCTTCAATATTTCACTTAGATATTTCACACTACTTGCTTTCTTCCATTGCCATGCATGCAGGGGCTGATTCACTCTAGACCTGATTCTTTAACACCCTTTCACTTGAGCTAAGCTGCACTTACTCATATTAGCAGCCCCATTTAGCGTTGAGATGAGAAATCATGACTTCTTGTAAAGATTGCAGGCTTGGATTGCTGTAATTATACTTTGCAGTGATGCACGAAAGCTTGAGACAAATGTACACACAACATCGAGCCTATTTCAAGCTTGGGCCCTTTTTAAATGATTGCTACAAAACCAAGGCATGCAGGCAAGGCTTAAACATGCAACACATGAAACTCTACAGGGGAGAGGGACAGAGGTAAGGAAACTTTATTCTGGGTCTCCCCAGAGTGCTTCTGTCCCCACTAACCTCAGCTGTGGTGGGGTCAGAGTCAAGCTAGGAACTGAAATCTGGGTCCTCCTCTCTGCCTTTCCCCATTCAGAAAGGGGAAGGTCTCACAGAGCTGAAGGGGGAGGCTCTGTAAATCCTAATGCAAAGGAATTACAGGTGGGGAGCAGTGCAGGAACACTGCAGGATTGCTTTCAAGGGATTTTTAGCATTCATCAGAAGAATCCCTGTAAAACAGACGGCAGAGAGGTTTAATATTCTGCCTGAAGGACAACTCCTGGCCAAACATCCCTGCCCCCAGAGCTGCTTTCTGTTGGCAGCAGTGGGAAGATGCCCAAGATCCTGCTGCGGCCATAAGGACACTGCAGTCACAAAGCTGGCTGTGAAAGAATTGGAGAGGAAATCCTCCTTTCGGAAAGGGAATAGCGCAGATCGGTGTTATTGGCTTTTGTAAAGTTCCAATCTTATCCTCTTAATGAGGATGCAATTAATGGCTCCATTTGTACACATGAAGGAGCAGGTTTTTGCAATGCTTAACAACTCGCAGCTCCCAGGGGAGCACTAGCCTGGATTTCAGACAGCCAACATTTACACGAGTGTTACTAGACCGAGGGCTGTAGCAAGGTCTGGTCGCCACGCTGCTAGATGGAGGTGTTGCAGCGCTGTGCTGCAGACCCCCTGAGCAGTATTGGGGGACTGTCACTTAGCTGCTTGGGGGTTTTGGGTCCCCAGCTCTAAACGGGAAGGGCACAGCATTGTCACTTGATTGCTCAAACCCTTTGCAGCTGTGTTTGCATGACTAGGTGGCAACTTGTGCCCCAAAAGCCTAAATAAATTGAAGATGGGAGATGAGCTATGAGCTCCCTGTGTTCCCTTTTCTATAAATGAAGCTCAATGTCTTTGTCAGGTGTCCACTGACCTCTGCAGTCCAGCTCCATAGTTTTTAACTAAGAAAAATTATTTTCCCCCAGAAGAGTTCTAAAATTTTTCCTTCATTTTGGAAAGAAAAAAGCCTTAAATCAATCTGCAACCCCACAGTCCACACAAACAACACTTTCAGATCAGGTCCATTAAAATGTTTCACCTTACCTATGGCAGAAGCCTGCCCTTCTCATAAACACCAAATAAAGCATGGAGAATTGTTTCAAGAGGAAAAACATTTAATTTAAGAAGTTCCAGATTGTAAGCTACTTGATCCGTTTTTTATTAGAAATGTTTGTTGAAACAGTTTTTTACCTGGAAAATTCACGTTTTGAAAAACTGACACTTTTTTATCAATGAAAATTGTATCAAGCTCTTCAATTTACTTTCATTTATATAATATTCTCTAATGAATGTTGTTAAGAAGGGAATATAGAAAAATAAAATATAGGGAAAGTAATCCTATTCTTTATATGCATGTGACTGAAAGTATTTGACCTCTGTTGCAGGGCAGAAAAAGGTTTTTTTTTTCATCACAAGGCTCTGATTGTTTGTTTTGTTTTGTTTTATATGTATATATTTTATTTTATCTTTGCTGACATTAACATTGCTGCTCCAGCTACACAATTCAACATCCAGAAGAGAGCTTTGCAGTATCATAATTTTCCTGGACAGATGGCAAGGCTGGGCTCTTGGCAAGGATCCTGCAGAGGGAAAAGTGGCAAGATCTGGAGAGAATACATTTGTGAGTGCAGTTAGAAAAAAGGAGTGAGGGGGCTTCAGTGGCAGAGAGGTTGAAAGCAAGTGAAATCAGAAGTCAGGGAGTGGGGATAATGGTCCAAATTGTGCTCAGAAGAGGGTGGGAGATGGCCAGGGAAGGATGGAAGCTCTGACAGGTTATTGATCCACTAACAGGGAAAAAAAAAAATAAAATCTATTCCTTAGTAATAACAGCAGCTCTTGCTTTATACCTAAGGATTATAAACCCATCTCAGGCCATCTCTGTCAGAGCTCAGCTGTAATCCTCACTAATTCTTGCTTGACTTTTTGCAACTCTATTTTACTGCCAAAATAATAACCAGACAGGAAGAAAAGTCTTGGAGTATATGATTATGAAATACTTTTGGACACAGTTGGCTGTGGGGAATATCACTCAGGCTAAAGACCTATTGACCACTTGAGGAGGTGACTGTATCAAAATAGGCCATGTATTGCATGTTTTCATCAGTCTCTTGCCTTGCTTTCTCTTTCCGTCAAATATAGTAATCCTAAGGTGGTAATGAGAAAAGAGTCCCCGAGGAGTTTTGAATAGGATGGTCTCAGATCTGAGCACCGGTCAGTACATTAAAATGATTTAATTCACTGAAGATCTGGTCTCTTTAGAAATACAGGTCAGCTCTTCACATAGGAGTTATATAGTTCATATATGATGGTTGTCAGATAAACGGGCAGCGTATATACCACTTAAAAATCCTCCTGATTCCTCCCATCTCCTCTCCAGTCTCTCAAGAATGGAAGAAATGTTTGTCCTTGCAAATAAAATCCAAAAGAAACCATGGCCACCAGGCCTTCTTGAGAGAGGACCACATCGCAATCCCAGGTCTGAGACCCTTGGATTTGGAGGAATGTCAACTCCAGCCTGAATTTTTTAGAAAATCTAGCAGAAAACAGAGCTGTTTCACTTCAAGAAATCAAGGCAGGTGAGTGAGTCTTCTATTTACTTTTTTTATCAGCCACATGGTAGCTGGGAGCAAAAGGGAGCTACTTTGCCACTAAAGACACTGTATATCTGTGTAGGCATGTTAATTAATGGTTTTCAGGTGCAAAGCTATGTGTTTACTGCTATAACAATCAGCTGTGGCTGCAAATACTCACAAGAGGCTAACTGGGTCTGGACAACAGAGATTTAAAAAAAAAAATCAAAGCTGCTTTGTGCATGTCTGTAATGGGTACCTATCTTAAAGAGTCAGCTCTGGATAAAGAGGTTTCTTTTGTTGTGGCTTCAGAGCTGAGCTCTACATTAAGTAAAAGCTAAGAACAAAAACAATTTTCTCCTAATTTTTTTATTAAGAAGTTATTTGATAGATATGTAACACAGGTTCAAAAACTCTCTGTGGAGCTTATTAAGCAAGCTATCTGTGCCACAGATCCCGCATGAGTAGCTGTGAGTTAAAAGACGAGCAAGAGTTTTGAAAGTCATTGACTTGAAATCACCTGGTTCAAAGAACTGGCTTTCAGCAGTACAGATGGCACCTAATGATTGCTCCCCTGCAGCGCAGGTAGGACACATAGGGTAAAAGTCCTCTGTTTAGTGTAAAAATCAATGATTTTCTCTAACGTGCTGCTTGGATCTCTGGGACAGGACTCATTTATTCAGTTTGCTTATGCTGTAAATGGGAGGATGATCAGTGTTGATGCAGCCCCAGTGTATTGAGAATGAAGGGAAAAGAGAGCTCAAGCAATGTGGTGTGCTACCAGCAGATCAGATTAATTATTTAACAGAGAAAGCAGTACAAAATTATCTGCTACAGAGTTTATTGAACTTAAGTTGTCTTACGGTTTCTGGATAATCTCTATTGATCTGTGGTGGTTTATACATATTTCTGTGCAGGTCCATACCATGTATATTTTATTTCACTGTGGCAAAACACCTTATTTTATATGTCCCTAGCATCCTGCATTACTTTGCTACAGCAACATAATTTATGTGAGGTTATGTTTGAAGATCATGCGTTTACAATAGCTTGTGAATTTGGGGGCACAGCTGGATGTGGTATGAATGCCAAGAGTCCAGTTCTTTTTCATTGAGCCATCCTGATTTACATTAAGTAAGAACCTGGCTCTGCTGCTCTAATGCTGTTACACTTTTTTGTGCTATTCCATCCCGAGTGTGCTGAGGGAGGTTTCTGGTTTCCAGCACATCAGGCACTAAAATCCAACTGTCTGATGTGGTGGTGACTTTCACAGTGGGCTGAACTTGTAATCTGCCATGTTACATTATGAACCGAGGGACAGAAAGTCCCCGTGATTGTTAAGGGAGATTATATTTTAAAGCCTGATATTCTTTTGGTACAGATGCTTTAAAGGTCATATCTAAGACAGTATGTGCTGCAGCAAGCTGGCACAGTGAGTATGTAGCAGATAAAAGAAGGAACAAGCATCAGTCAAGCAGAATAAACAGCTTTTCTGAAGTTAAGGACACAGACTAGTAAATTGGGTGTCCGTGAGATACAGAGGAACGTCTAACAGTAGGAGTTGGAAAGCAATGGCTTAGAAACACTGAGCTATATAAGGAGGGCCAGACTACACATTAGGATTCCACAGAAAGGCCCTAAAAGGTCAATTTGACAAGCTGAATATGGATAATGAGTTGAGACAGATGGTATAAGTGTATGGCAGCTAATAAATAATGAACAGACTTGCTTCAAGGAGCAAAAGGAGGGAGAAATCGCAGCTGAGAGCTTAGTCAGAAGGGAGGAGGTGAAGGGGAAAAGAACAAAACTGTGGATGATGGGAGAGGATCACAGCAGGAGGACTAGTGGGAGAAGTGTCTGATTTCGAGTGCCAGAACTCGTGGAGATGGTAATTTACGCAAAGACATCTTAGAAATGCATATGCGTGAACTGGAATTTGGCCATCTTGTTGAGATTAACTTCTTTTTGCTGGAGAAACACTCATGGCCTATAAGCCTCTCCTAGATGCCTATTCCTCCTCTCCTATTATTGCAGTACCTAAGCATCTTACAGTGCTTGCACATCCTCTGTAAGGCAAGGGAAAGTTCTCAGGCTTGTTTAGCATATCACAACCTGAGGCAAAGAGAGACTAAAGCTTCACCTGTGCACCAAAGTGCTCTGCACTGTCCCTGAGTCCCAGGGCCCCTATAGACCAGCAAGCTGAGGCTTCCTTCAGCCTTCACACCCAGCCATCTTTGACACGACCAAGATAAAGGTGAGCATTGCTGTCCCACAAATCTCTTCCTAATGTGAAGCTGAAGCACAAACCCTGACCTGGATACCTAGCAACACTCCCAGATATCCCAAAGCAGATGTAAATCAGGGAGCTTTCTTAGGGTCACCCAGGGAAGCCACACCAGTGTCAAACATTGAACCCACGTTTCCATTATGTCCTTGTCTTTTTCAGTATCTTAGAGCTAGAGTCTCTGGGGCTTTATTGCTTATTAATGAACCAACCCCTCCATCAGCATTGTACCTGGCAGTATAAACCGATAGGTAATTTAGTGCTGATTCAGAAATAACCATGCCCTGGTGACCTCCAATGAGTTTGAGCATTTCCATGTGTACATGCCCTTGGACAGCTTCGAACTTTCCTGGGCTTGGAGGCCCTGACAAGCTCTAAGAAATGTCTGTAAGCAATAACCTTGGAAATAAACTGCCTGTGATTCAGCAAATTCTGACCGTGTCAGACAGCAAGCATGCCTGATTAACTACAAACTGCTTAGCTCATTGGCAAAGATGTGCCTCTAGCTACAAAGGGGACTTTTATTTCATCACACTTACAATCTGTGTTATTAAATAACGAGCTACTTAATTAACTAATTCATTAATACAGGGCTGTGATGAATAGATTTGCTCCAGTGGCAGAGTCATGAAAGCAAATGTAACCCTGAGTGATTTCTAAATGCTGCTTTCTTTCAGAAGGGTTTTAATTCAAGCAAGTATCTTTATGAAATCCCTCATTCTTTCTACTGTCTCTAGCTAATGGAGTGGCATCAAGGTCTGCTGTGTCTGTGTCCCTCTGGCACTCTCTGCACTTGTCCTTCCCACCTTCCTGCCTTGCCAAAACCTGATGTTCCCCCTTGGGCTCCTCTCAGATGATGTCTTCAGGACAGCTGTGCCACAAAACCCCTTTGCCCAGAGTTAGCACATTGCTGCAGCCAGGGCCTCAGCATTGTCCAGAGCAGGCCATGAGGATGCTCAGAGGGCTGGGGCACCTCTCCTATGAAGACAGGCTGAGGGAGTTGGGGTTGTTCAGCCTGGAGAAGGAAAGGCATAGGGGAGACCTCACAGCAATCTGACAGTGCCTAACAGGGGCTACTGGAAAGCTGGGGAGGGGACTCTTGTTAGGGAGTGTAGTGATAGGACAAGGGGCAATGGCTTTAAACTAAAAGAGGGTAGATTTAGATAAGACATAAAGAAGAAATTCTTTAGTATGAGGGTGGTGAGGCACTGGCAGAGGCTGCCCAGAGAAGCTGTGGCTGCCCTATCTTTGATGTGTTCAAGGTCAAGCTGGATGGGGCCTGGGCAACCTGGTCCTGTGGGAGGTGTCCCTGCCCATGGCCAGTTGGAACTGGAAGTGCTTTAAGGTCCTTTTAAGGTCCTTTTCAACCCAAAACACTCTATGATCATCTATTAAAATATGAAATGACTACATTGTTTCAGTTAATGTAAAAAATCAGCAGCTATTGCCTGTGCTCACCTTCCTGTTGCTGTGGGACTGACAAACCTCCCCACAAACAAGAGACAGAAGGACATAGCCAATGCATTTCACACCAAGCCCTTGCAGGGTTGTTCTCTTGTTTTCCAAGACAGTGTCAAGAAAAGGCCCTAGCACAGAGATTTCCACTGGCTGAGCACTTCCCCTGCAGGGAACTGTTCCTGCTATTGGGAACAGCTCTTTCCCTGCCCAGGGTGCTCAGGCATCAGTCTCTGGAGGCAGTTGCTTGCCAGCTCCAGTGAAGTGTACCAAGGCACTGGCTGTGCCAGAACACAGACTCGTTCCAAGAAATCCCCCGTGCCGCAGCCTGTCACAGTCACAGCCAACCTTATGCTCTCATCGTGCTCTGTAATAGGTTTGTTACTTATGCTTCCTCTCAGAGCTACATGAAAACAGTCTCAGGAAGTGCAGTTACTGCAAAGCTAAGATTTAGATCAAATAAGGAGGGTGATTCTCAAATTAAATTCAGCATCTTTCTTTTTTTTCTTTCTTTATTATTATTATTATTTTTTTTTGTCTTCCATGAGCCCTCCAATACAATTGTTTTGTGGCCACCACAGCTTTCCAAATTGCAAATGCACTGTTCATTATACACCTTGCCTGTGGAGAAACGCAAGTGCACGCAGCAGCAGATTTAAAAAGATGTTCACTCTGAGACTCCTTTCAAGGTTATTTAACAGCGAAAGTACTGGAGCAATTGTTTTTGCTCCATCTGTTTTCATAGCATTTTGATTGCTTTGACCATTTTTTTAGATATGAAATACTACTGAGGAGACCTGAAATCTGTAGCATCCAGGATCATTCAACAGATACCATTAAGTGTTTATCGTATTCACAACGCGCACCCACAGAGTGGTGTTTTCTTCTGTAAGAAGGCAGCTTGCAAAGCCTATCTTGGCTGGGAAACTGTACTGTGAATATCTCAGATGTCCAGGTCTTTGAACAAACCTGCTTTGGAAACAGGCATCTTGCAGGGAAAAACAAGCAAACAAATAAACAAACAAAAATATATAAATAAAAAGAAAGATTTTTTTATTTTATTTTATTGCCTAGCTGTGCAAACAAAAATTGTCATAATGCCTGGAATATGTTGGTACTCATTTAACAGTAACACAAAACCTTGCATACAGCAACCCTACATTTATACTCATGTTTTACACCCATGTGGAGGCTTTCAACTCACAAGAGCCCCCAGCAGTTTCTGTGCACTCCTACAGCAGAGAAGAAGGGCAGATAATTTGAGCTCGTGTAGTAGGCTCCCTAACAGCGTGGAAAGAAGGATTGGCAGTATTTTTTCCCAGGCATTCCATAATCCTTTCTCGTCCTTGCAGGAGTTTTTAGGATAGCTCTTTGCAAGAGCAACTCGTTTATGCAGAGCTTTAAGCTCGGGCAGTATCCTGACAGCCCAAAGTCATGTAGTTCTCAGCTGTAACATGGGTCTCCTACTGTCTTCTGAAACTATGTTCATGCCTCTGCTGAATTGGCAAGGAAGAGGAGAGAAAGGGAAAAACACTGACACAGAGCCAATATTGCAGCACCCAAAGAAGGAGAGAAAGCAACAGCAGGATATGCTATATATATATAAAAAAGAAGAGGTAGGACAAGGCAGGGTGAAGGAGGAGGA
Source organism: Aythya ferina (assembly GCF_964211825.1). Lineage (NCBI taxonomy): Eukaryota > Metazoa > Chordata > Aves > Anseriformes > Anatidae > Aythya > Aythya ferina. The sequence goes on from NC_140307.1 coordinate 6,847,956, forward strand.
GGAGAAGGCATAACAGTAGCTGGAACACCCAGTCTTGGAAACTAATATTACCTTGAGACAGTAAAAGGGCAAAAAGTATTCAGTTAGGCACATGTGCAGTGGTGAGAAGGCTGCACGTTTGCCGCCCAAACAGCCTAATAAATTCTTGTGTTCAGGTTGGACGTTAATGATGAAAAAGCTTCATCTCCAAAAATTAATAGCTTCAATACATCAACAGGCTATAGCACCATAGTTCATGAGTACGCAAGAGAGAAAATCCTCAAAATCACCTGTTGAAGCAGAAAGATTTAGCTATTATTTATTACTTAGTGTGACTCATGCTTGTGGGCAGGAATGCGGCAGTACATATGGGAGTTAAAGTCGAATTGCCATCAATGCAATTTATGCCAGGAGAGTTGAATTCAGGCTACTTCTGCTTATGTTTTACCCACGATTTTTCTGTAAAATATGGTAAGGAAAAGGTTTGAAAAAATATATGTCTGGGCAGACATTTGTCAGGACTCAGAAGGGTTTGGTTAGAGGAAGAATGGCTTAATGTCTTGGGAATCCCTCACTGGGATCCTTGGGGCCGTGTTGACTGCTTGTTGCTCTGCCATTTTGATGGTCTTGACATTTAGGACAGATGGCCACGCTCTGTGTGCTGCAAATCCAGGCACAACAGGTCCAAAGAGCATGGAAAGCTACGCCCGAAAGATATGCTAGGGACTTCTTGCCAGGGTTTGGGTACAACTATTGCCAGCCCTTCCCACAGCAGTGCACTGCCACATGGCTTCTGAAGAGCATATGAGCAGGATCAAAGAGCGTGGGCTTTCCTTTAGCTCCTGCTTTCCTCAGTGCTCAGAGGGGAACTCTTAAATTTGGCATAGTGTGCAGCCCGAAGTGTGTTAGTCACACTTACTCCTACTGCTGATACTACTTGTCCCCACCTAGCTTTAGAGATCACGTCCTGCACCACCGTGTAGAGCTCTATTTTTGCTCCACACTTCCACCCCAAGCTAGCTGGTGATGCTTTTCTGCAAGACTCCTTCTCGAGACTGGTGAAGTCAGCTGGTGGCAGATGGTACTGGTGGCCAAGTGGCTGCTGAAGGCCCCACCTGGGTGGAAGGGAAGGCATGACAAGGCAGCAAGCCTGGCGAGGGGTCTCCATGCAGTACTTGCCTTTCTAATCCCCTGTGTAGGTGCTGTTTCCAAGCTTCCTCTGGGACATAAGTATTTCTTTCAGCATGGAGGAAGAGGGAAAAAAATCAGGCTCTTTGCCCTAAGACAGTAAAAGGGATGGACTTACCTGCTGATTCAGAATAGGAGACAATTCAGGATATTCATAAGGCAAGAAATTGAAATCTCACACAAGGAAATCCCTATCTACATGTTAGCATAAAAGCAAAGGCCTTGACTACATTGAAAGCAAGGACAGGATGTGTCTGAGGGAAGGGAGAACATGAATTTCATTGGCCTGGACAATCTCTTTTTCTACCAGGAGAAAAAAGTGTTTCAAGATATAAGCCAACCATCAAGAGGAAAACTTCACGGTTGTGTTGGCTATTCTGCTGCTGTCTACTGAGGAGGTTTTAGATATATTTGCTGCTGCTCATTGTCAGAGAGGGGATCCCAGGCTAGAAAGCTCCCTGGGTGATCATTCCTGGGCAGCAGTAATAGGAAGGCTATGAAATGGCTTCCCTTGACCAGCTAAATTGGGGCTATTCACACAGAAACGACACCAGGAGATAGTGCTATCACAGCAAATGGCTTCTGCTCCTGCGAGGGAAGAGAGAAATACAGTCTGTCACACTCTTGAGTAAATCTAAGATAAAATAAATTCAAGACTTTTGCTAGAAGCAGGAATCCTGGATGATATAAAAGAGAAAGCAGGCAAGCAATGGAGTGTGAGAGCAGGTGTCCTCCAGATGATGAGCCTGGGGGGATTCGCTGGCAAATTTCAAGGGGATAACAAATACTTCAAGGCAGATGGTGCTTCTTCAGGGGAAAAAGGAGTAGAATATCCCAGGTGAAGGAAGTGGCAAGAAGAAGATGATAATCAAAAGTTATTTATCAAAGTGTAACATCAGGCTGACTTGAAGGGAAGCCAGGGAATGGCCTGCAGACAGTGGGTGGATACAAAGCCTTTCATCTCACCCAGACAGGTTGGGGAAAAAGATTTCTCTCTGATGACACTTCAGTGACCAACGTAAGATATGGTGGTGGCTGCAAAACTTCCCTGATTACTCAGGAGGAAGCAGCAATGGCAATGAAACCCGAACGCCAAGCCTGCAGCAGGTCCCCTGGCCACATGCTGAGCAGAAGGGGCAAGAGCTGACCCATCCCCTCCTGGTGGCAAGAGATCCTTGGAAGGTAGTGAGGGTAGGAAGAGGAATATGGACCCATGATTAACGTATCAGTTTGGGATTTTTTACATATAAAGTCCTTTCTGTGTAACAGAATTTCTGTAAGATGTCGAGAGACTCCTGTCTCTGCCTCTGTTTCCCATCCTGAGGAGGGGATTGATTGCTTTCTACCTCCCAAGTGTGCTGTGAGCTGCTTGAGAACAGAGGCAGGTTATCTATCTCACCTGGACAAGGGCCATCAAAAGGTTGTTGCCTGGGGAAAGTGGTATACCTGTGCTGTGGTGGAGGTTGGGTTTCAGGGCTGTGAAGTTGCTGCTTTGCCTGAGTGCTAAATTCACTTGTTACCTCTCTCCTGCAAGGTGCAGATATGAAAAAAACAGGTAATGGGCATGGAACAAGGGCAGCACTGAGTCTCTGCAATTCCTGCACATGTGAGAACCACAAATGGATCTCATGATGGGCACAAGGCAGTGAGTAAAAGACACTGAAGTGTCTGTTGTGTTTTAAGCTGCTGGAAGATGGCCAGTACTGCCTGTATTTGACAGTAAATGGGTTTGTTGTGATTGGGCTAAGATGGGTTTTTAAACTGGTCTGTGGAAGGAGCTTTTATTTCCAAACATAACATATTTACCAGTTCCCCGTGGAGAAGCTGAGAGCTGGAGATGTCTTGGATGGTGGGGACTTCCAAAGCTACTAGATAGTACTGATAAATAGTACTGATGGTTACTATTCAGCCTTGCCAGGGCTGGTCCTGTCCAGACCCCACGCTCTGCAGTGCTGGGGCCCAGCCTTTCACCTGGGACACTCATGGGCCTCATGCCCCAGCTCTGCCTCACCACAATGTGCTGGATGTTCACAGCTCACCGCTTTTCACTGCTGTGCAAGTCTGTTCACCGCCCCATAGGACCCAGGTGCAATATTTTTTTTCCTAGGGCTAGTGAGGAAAACACAAGTCAGCCACACTACACCTGCAGAATACCCCAAAACAAATCCATCATCCTCCAGGTGAGGCAGTTGGCCCATCATGGTGTTTTGGTTTTGAATAAAGCCAAATTTCTTGTAAAAGTTAGTGGCTAAAACCATTGTTCATCCTCTACAAAGTGCAGGTGACAGCTTTACATGCTTCCGAAGTGCCACCTGCCCAGCTGTCCCCATCGAGGACATCCAGGAAACCCAGGCTCTGCTGGAGGTTTCTGGTCACCAACCTCTGCATGGTGTCTGAATTTGGGGTACTGGAATTTGGTCGAGAAGATTGTAGACATTTCCTGTCTGCAAGTGATATACTTTGAAATTCGACTGTGAAATGAGCAGGATCTTCTCTGGGAAATAACCACCTGCCTTCTTACAATGGAGTCTCTTGTTGGAAGCTGAGAAAACATTTCTTTCCCAGAAAGACTGCTGCTGTGTCTGAGTGCTATAAAGTCTGAGGGAAATCCACCATGGTCGGACAGAGGGCATCAGTCGAAGGGTGTCACTCAAGCAGTGGTCTGCAAAATGTATCAGGGCTTTGTGAACCCAAAGTCATCCCTCGTGCTTGCCCCCTGTAATCCCCAGGGAGCCTCAGTGAGCCTCCCAACTGATGCCTGATTCTTCCCAGCTCATCTGGGGTGCCCACCTCACCCTGAAACCACTCTGAGGTGACACAGCCCACAGGACAGGCAGGGAATTTTTGCCTGGCTTCCCTTTCTGCCCCTTCATCCCATGTGCATGGCAGGAGGGAAGCGATGCCCTGCAGCGAGGGCTTTCCCTGCAGCCTGACATCACGCAGAGAGCTCCCTTGGCTCACGGACCGTGCTGATTTCTTCTGGTAGAGTAATCCTGGTTGCCAAGTGAAGGCAGAACTGCTGATCCTTCTGCACAGCACCCTCAGCACCTGCCCCTGGCCATGGATAGAGCTTTTCAGAGTCGTTCTGACACTGCCCTGACAAATCGCCAGCTGTGCTGCTGCAGATGGTCGAGGCACCGCTAACTTTTTCTGCTGGAAGGTGCCAAAGCTTCCCTGCCCTTCCTGGCTCCTTCCTAGCTCAGGCATCCTGTCTGATTTTTCTTAACACATTTGATGTAATTTTCAGGAACTTAGCAGCCACGTTGGCTCGTGCTGCTGGTCTGTTTGTCCCTGAGCTCTGCGCTGCTGATGAGCAGTATCTGATATAGTTCAAAGGATGTGAAAAAGCAGCCGTGCTTTGCTTGCTCTGTAAGCCTGTGTGAAGGGAGGAATGGAGAATCCAAACCAACCCCCTGAGCTGATCGACTCTACGAAGGGTAAGATCAGAGGATATTTAATTAGGTTCCTAATTACAGTGCTTATTAGCAGTCGTAAAATCACCAGGGTTTGGATTGCATAGCAATGGGAACGGTGGATCTCAGAGATATGCATCGCATAGATAAACATGATTATTCCTCTGGCATGATCCCAACTGGAAGAATAGCACGCTGCACCATAAACGACTGAAGATTTACCTCTGATGTGTCATTTGTTCTTTCCACAATAAAAGTAATATTAAAAAAAAAAAAATCGCATAGGCACAGTTGGGTTCAAATACCAGTCAAGGCCCACAGTATTTTAACCATAAAGTAAATTCAAAATAATAAAAAAGGGGAGCACCACAGGAAAGCCCCCCCACTACTTAAAGAAATACAACATTATCTCTATTTTCTGAACCCCTGCTAAAAATACAGCTCTGCTGACAAGAACAGACATTTGTTTCTTCCACATGATTGTGACTAAGAGAACCCCGCAAACCTGGAGTCCACTGGAAGCTACTGGAATAACCCTGAGTATTAAAAATTGAGTCTGAAGTGTTTTTTCCTCCTTGCTTGCCTCTGTTTCATTCAGGGAGATAAAGGTGGGAGAAGGGGCCAGAAATTTGTCCAATTTTCTATGAAAAAAAAAGCAAAAAAAAGTGTTTCTTCATATCAGTCAGTATTTTTCTTCAGAATTTGTCAGGTTTTCCCCAGAGATACAGAATTTTGCAGTGACTTCAGTCTTTTTCAGTGAAAAATGGGCAAAAGGGAACATCTGCTTCTCAAGCATATTCCCAATTTGTTCAGAATAGATCTCTTTTTTTTTCTTTTGAGAATAAAATGTTTGGATGAAAATTCTTTGAGCAGAGAGAGGGAGCTTGTCCTTCAAAGATGGAGAGCTTCTTGTTTGCACTAACAGATTGGCCTTGCTGGGGTGTAAATGGACTGTCCGTAGTGTCCAGCTGGACCCAGCTGCACTGACAGCAGTCGAAGAGAAAACGAAGGAAAAAGTGCTACTTAATCCAACGTGAATGCAAGAACAAGGAGATTGTGAACTGGCCAGGAAGGCATTTCAGCTGGGAACTAAAAGGAAAGTTCCAAAGCAGTCAATGAGTCAAAAACAAAACAAAACAACAACAAAAAAAATCTATTTCTCAAACAGAGCTGGGAAGGTTTACTTGGGGAGTAAACCAGGGGACTGAGCATTCCTGCTCATCTATCCCCAGGTGCACCAAATCAGAAATTAACTTGGCCAGGTTCTGGGGCATTTGCAGCAGATGTGGAAGCCTGAAATTCAGCCTGAGGCTGAAGTTTAGACAAAGCCTGATGGCAATATTCCTGGGCTGAAGGACAGGATGCATGGGGTACAAGGAGCGGTCAAGTCAGTTGAGGATCAGTTGGTGGCTATTGCATGTGCTTGACTGCTGGCAGGCTCTGAAAGAACATCCAAATGCCACCCAGCATTAAAGGGGATAAAGGCCAGGCTGCTGGGGAGGTAAATCCAGGGAGCTTCATCTGTCTGTGCATTTTGCTTGAGTCATCGTTGCTTTTGTGGCGGAGGAGCCCTTCACTGCAGGCGGAGCAGAGCCTCAGGGAGTGTGGAGACTCATGAAATATAGATAGGAGCCAGGCAGGCTCCTAGAACTGGGTAAATACATGCATGATAATTGGCTCCATCTTCAAGCAAGAAATGTTTTGCATAAGGATGCAGAAAGGGCTTGTTCAGTAAACTTTGATATGCACATTTGACTCAGCAACTGCTGGGGAGAAAGAGAAAGGAAGAAAAGAAAAGAGAAGAAAAGAGAATAAAAGAGAAGAGAAAAGAAAACTTTCCAGTAACTAAGCTGTAACTGAACAAGCAACTCCGTTTTGCCTCTTCTCCTTTTTTCCCTTCACCCACTCAGCAGACTGTTATCTCCAACATCCTTTAGAAAGAGCACCTGATGAGCATTGACATGGTGCAGATGCAATACCCTGATCCAAACTACATACAGCCTTTGTAACACCTCCAAAGAAAATGTGTCTACGTGGAACAGGCAGAAAAAAAATGCCACTGATCCTGGCATGGAGACAAGGCAATGGCTAAAAGGGTGCTGTCATTGTGGACATTTGTTAATGGCTCTTTTCCAGCTCAGGGACATGCAAACTCACTGGGATACTCTGAGTTGGTGCAAGCTCCCTGTGAGTTCACTAAAGGCTTGGTGGATCCTTTCTGTCCTTTGCACATGAGCTGGATCCTGAGAGATCTCTGCCTTTATGTGCTTTAACCATGCATGGCTGGTCAGAGCAAGCCTCTACTTCTGCAATGACATTATTTATTTCTAAGCACCTCAGGAGCCTCTCAGGCTTACACTGATCCTCCTTGCTTGGAGCAAGTAGGTTACCCCCTTGGTGGGGAGACGAAACCTGAATGATGATCTCCCTGCAAGCACAAGGCAGTCCAGACATGGGCAAATGGGACTAGACCGACGCAAAATAAAGCCATGTTGGGAGTCTGCATTGAAATCTTACATAGGTTGAATCTTTCAACGCAATCCCCTAGAATCTCACAGGGGAAGCAGCTGTGGCATCTCCTCCTCAAATGCTTGCTTTGAAACAGAACTTGAATGTTCTCTGATGTTCACTAATGGTGGTGGCAAAATCACCCCAACCCCTCCCAGCTCCAAGCTGTATTCATGTTCACATTAGTAATGCTTTTTGTCAGCATCCTAGATTGGGCTGCTAATTAACTCAGCAGCCAGAGATAATCAGGGAAGCATCTCCACTCTCCTCTGCACCCCCACGGGCAGGCACCCACCAGCTGGCAGAGCAAGAAGCTGCCCTTGACCTGCTGGAGCTGAAGAGCTCCTTTTGGAAAGAGCCGTAGGTTTTGCTTGGTTCCTGAGCCCCCATCCCATGCCTTCACAGAGCATCAAAACGGGAAAATCCTCCCATCCCAAGCAAGGGAGATGCACAGGAGATTGAGGGCCCTGTGAAACATCTTTAAGGAGCTGACCTGTCAGCCTAGAGAGCTTCTCTGCAACTTTTTGGGGTTGATGGACCCTGTGTTATTTCCCAGTTGAGTGGGAAAACCTGTCTAGGATGGATGTAACAGACTGTGTTTTCTTCCCTACGTGTCACATGCTTTTGAGGATCTCCATGGTCTCACATGCTGTAAGTCTGCCAAAATTGTAGCATTATTTCATAGCAGGTATAAGAAAAACAAAGAAACAAACAAAAAAAATGACACAAACAAACAAAAAAAGAAAACCAAACAAGAAAATAAGTCCCACAACAGTTAATTAAATCCCTTCCTCAGAAATGGAAAAATTATTATCAGGTCCTGTATTTGACAGTACGTTGTTTGGAGACGGAAATTCTGGATGGTTTTTAATCAAATGCCTTATCTACATCTAGTAGGGAAAAAATCTGATTCAGGTATTTGATTTATAAAGGTAATAGGAAATATTTTGTTTTGGAAGTCTTCCAGCTGGAATGAGTGCCAAGATATTTTTTTTATTACAATTAGGAAAAAATGATTGAAACTGAACAGCTACACTAGACACTCAGAAAGAACAAAAAAGATGCCAAAATTTTATCAGATCATTTCCACTACGAACAAACATCCCATTCTAATAACACCACCAGTCTGTTTTTTAATTTAGTTTCAGCTATGTTACGGATCAGAACCTCGGGGCTGTGGATGAACCCAGATTTGATCAGCTGCGAATTCATCCATCAGCCCTTCTGTGATTATGTTCTTCTAATCAAGTACAATCACCAGTGATCACGTAACGCCATTAAAACCCGCTTAGGAACTGATCAATGGCCAGCACAAGCTGAACTGGTTAACGTAATTTTTGAAATCAAGTTTCAGCATTACTTTCAATTAGCTCTGAAGAATAATGGCGATGCATAGTGATCAGCAAGTTCTGCTGTGGACATGCCACCTTAGTCTGAACAGGAAAAATAAATATGATCCCTTTTTCCTCACCACTGAAAAAAAAAAATAATAAATAGCTGCTAAGTTCCTCGTTGGGTTTAGCAAACCTTAAAGTAAGCACTGTCCAGTGTCACTTAGGATGCAAGAAAGCAAAGCTTTGCTCATCTGCTTGCTCACAGGCATTTCTGTTGAACTCCTTATCAGAAGGATGCTACAACCAAATCTATCAGTACTTAGCTGAATTGTGGCAGATTTGACTGAGTTTGTAGGTGCAAACAACAAGAAACCATTTTTTGACACCGATTATATATGTAAGAAGGTATGAACAGCTATGTTGGGCACTTAGACAACAAAGGTAACTTTCTTTTCCAGGTCAAATGGCTTCTCTGATTGCTCAAAGTGACTTAAACTCCTGGTGAAGCCCTGCAGCTGTCCTTGCTGGGATGTTCCCTGCAGCACAAACCCTACTGAGAGACTGAAAACAGCACATCCTCAGTGGAGCTGGAAGCAGTAAAGGAACAGCTCTGTAGAAATTCAATGGAAGCACAAATAGGCATCACTTTTGGGGCCTCTCTGGGTGGCTCCATGGGCTTATCTGAAAGCTTAGGGGGGTTCTGGAAAATGTCTGCCACTCATTGATGGGAGAAATTGATGGGAAATCTCTGCCACCAAGGAAGCCTGCCCCTTTCATGCTCTGTAAGGAAGGCACCAAGCCACAGGCCTCAGGAGGTTCCCAGCCATGTGCAGCATGGAAGATGCCCATAGCACCCCCTTTGTATGCTTCTGGAAGATAGGAGTGCAACAGCAGGCCTGGTTGGGGAACAGGAAAATGGTCTTTTTTTTCCTCCTTCCACCTGAAAGCAGCTCTTCTCTGTCTCTGAGATTTACCTATGGCACAAGGCAGTAACGAACCTTCTTTCCCCTAATCCTACAGCCCACCACAAACCTCTTCTCCCTCCCTCTTCTCTGCCTGTTCCTCCATCCATCACCTCCTCTCCGAGGGAAGTCTGGACGTGATCCTGGCTGCAGCCTGGAGCAAGGCAATTGTGTGATCACCCATGTTGGGTGCTTGTGCCCGTCGCCCTTTGAGCACCCACAACAGCCTCTGATGCCACTGGGTCCCTCTGATAACTCAAACTGCCCCCTCCTCCCTACCTGTTCTAGTCCTGCTCTACCCTCCTTCCACAGCTTGCTTTGGAGTAGAAAAAGGAGTAACCTAAACCCACGTCCTAACAGCACCTTTCCGCTCAAACCCACAAAGCTATTTTTGCTCTGTGTACGGCCCCCCCTCTTTAAGCAAAGAGAAACTGCGCCAGTGCAAACTTGTCCTCACTTAACTTCGCTGCCATCCAGACAGAAGCTTTCAAGCAACAACAAGCAGACCCTTTCAATATTTAATCAGCTGCACGGCCTGAAACAGTGAGTACCAGCCCCATCTGCCTGCGTGGAGCAGCCCAGGGGCAAGCCTGTCGTCCTCCAAGAGCCTCTCTCCTCTTTTGCAAGCTTGTTGTGGTGGGAAGTCAAATAGGAGCCCTGGCCACTGCTTCAGCTTTCAAACAGCATGGCTTTGAGGCACCTTATTTCTCATTCCTCTGTTTCTCAGCTGCCTCCCAGGTGTAAATCTTGCTTTCTTTCCTGCTGATGGCTGGGAAACTGCTGTGCTCAGCACCCTGTAGCCGTAAGTCAGCAGGGCTTGAGCTCTCGCCCACTTCTCTCTGTGTAAATCTTGGCTGCGGGCAGGACTTTGCAGGAGTTGCATGCATTAGGCTTTTCCTAATGCACAAACATTTCCTACCAGAGGACCAGAGTCCTACACCCTCCCCAAGCTGCTGTGCCCCTTGCATCCCCCTGGCAGCTCCTCGAGGCTCTGGTTTCTCCCTTCACATCCCACTGGAGATGTGGTGCTGGGGATGTCCATGCTGCACAGCACCATGGGCACTGCAGCACAAGCAGCATCTCTGATGGTTTGCAGTGTCTGAGCTCCTAAGTGTAAAAGCTATCCTGCTAGCATAATAAAAGAGACACTAATAGCCAACCCTAACTATCCTCATCTAAAAGAAAAAAAAAAAATGCCCCAAGCTCATTCAATTAATGATAATAAATGCAAGATTAATTGCAAATTCTCCACTTTGATTCACCGTTCTCCAGCTCTAGGAACGCACCTTTGCTTTTCCAAGGTGGCACAACCTCAGAGCGCAGCCACAGTCACCAGAAGGTTAATGAATGGCTGTGGTGACAGCACACACGTTTACCCCACTGGAAATGGGCTGTGTGTTCTTTCCGTGCTGGTCACAGCCAGAGGGAGGTTCAGCCTCCACCAAACCCAGCAACTTTGGGCCCATATCACAAGTGGAAAAGCTCCTCAGCTGCTCCTGAACACCAGAAAACCTTGACCTGCCAACTGCAGCTACACATCAGGAGACGAAACCACTGGGATTTCTCAATCTGTGTCTGCATATAAATCATTTAACACCCCCTCCACAAGTGCTCTTAATTAAAGCACGCTCGATCCCTGCAGTGAGACAGCCCTGTTAAAATATCTGTGAGTTTGGACTGTGAATGCGTGCGGGGTGGGGGTGCAGAAGGACACCTTAAAGCTCCCCGACAACGGGCTGGTCTTGCTGGTGCCTGCTCCAAGCTTCAGGGGAAGTAGAGAGGAATTAGGGTCAGACTTCCTCACTCATGTCTGCTGAAAGCTTTTCTGAGCCAGCCCTCTGTTGTTGCAGGTTTTTGGAAAAGGCCCACACCTGTCCTGTACCCAAACTCTGCACAAAGCACCCTCTCTTCTTCCTCCCTCCCACCGATCAGGGCAGACTGAGCCCTGGCTCCAAAAAAGGGAGAACAGAATAGTTGCTTTTCAATTTTATTATATTATGAGGTGCCATATCCCTCATAATAGCCCATATATCTGTGCTCCTGGCAGAAACCCAGAAGAATTTTGCTTATTTTACTGGATTTGCAGCCCTGGGACTAAAATCGGAATCCACCCACCCAGGGATAGCTTGCAAATCTAAAGGAGCTTTTACCCATTAGTGTTAGCGTCTGGTGCAATAGATCCTCTGTGCCAAGTACAACAGGAGAAGGATTTTTGTGCACTTCCATTCCCCCGAACCTCGCCAATCTTATGGTCATCATTGTGGAGGCATCTGAATAAACCTGCCTCTAAACTCGTACTCTGGCTGTGCTAATCCCCCTAAGAACAGGCCTCAGAGGAAATGGCAGCCACCAAAACAAGATGTCACCAGGCTTGTCTGAGGATTGTCACTGCTTTGTCTCACTGCTTCATAATTGGGATTCCTCAAAGAAGCCTCTGTCACCACCCCTATGGGGTTTTCCTCCGGCTGCTACCGAAGAGGGAGTCACCAGGAGCATCACACATGCCCGTGGGAGCAGGGTGTGAGCTCAGGAGGTCAGGAACCTGTGAGTTGCAGTAATCAGAGCTCTCAGTGCTGGTAAATCTGCAGCAGCCTGAACATGTGCCATAAAGGACGAGACAAACATCCCATGGAGGAGGCCAGTTCTCTGGAGTTGTCCTTCAAGTGGCATGAACTTCCTAGCTTTCTTGCCCTGGCTAAATACTCTTCAATTTCGATTTCAATTTCAATTTCAATTTCAATTTCAATTTCATTTCGATTTCGTTTCCAATTCCAATTCCAATTCCAATTCCAATTCCTTTCACCTTTTTCTGACCCAATCCTCCTTTCTAGTTCATTCCAGACAAGGGAACCTGCAAGGCCACCCTGTACCTCATCTTCCTTCCCCCCCCAGACACCAGCGTGTGTTGACTGGCAGAAACGTGATGACAAAGTCGTGACTGCACGGGAAGAACAAACAGGCTGAGCAGATGGGCTGTGAGGGAGGAAGGCCTCGTTTAAAACACAAATAGCTGGTGATAATTTAACAGATGTGGTAAGAAAAATCTGGAGAGACGAGCACGAGGTGACTGGATTCCAATTCGAATCAAATATTGTGGAATTTTCCCAGGCAAGGAAAGGTTTCATCTTCTATCTCCTTGCTTATCTCATCCTGAAAAGATAATGACACTGATGCTACGGGTCTTACATGAATGATGTAGAGTATTTTTTGTTTAGGATTTCACATGACTCCCTGTCCTTACCAAGTGGATTTTTCACAAGAGAAATCCCCCCTCTACAACCCAAAGTCCATCTGAAAAGATTAAAATTCAAGCAGAAGTCCAGAGTCAAAGATTTCAGAACCTTTCCTTTACTTCTCAATATCAAATCAGCATTTCTCAGGAAATATCTTTGGGATGCTATAAAGATCTACACATCTAGCAGATTGTAATATTAATTTGGCCCTAGAATTTCATCTTGGCAGGTGTACCAAAACTACCACAGATGGGTATGAGGATTTTCTCTTTATAAATATCACAGAGCACATTAATTACACAGAGGAAATGAACCCTTCTGAGCAGCACCGCAGCAGGGACCAGGAAAGCACAGTCACCACTGGCCAACACCTCAGGTTGGACGTGGGAGAAACGTCAGCTGCACACAGACACACGACAGATAGCAGAGATACTCTGGCATCAACCTCCCTGCAGATTTTATAACCTAGTTCATCCAGAAAAATAAATAAATATAGAAATTATAGACATTTCTGGTGCTCAGAAGTGATTTTCCTGCAAACAGGGAATGAAGGATTTTTAATCATTTGAAACAAACCATTTTTTTCTTTTTTTTTTTTTTTTTTTCAGTCAGAGGAAGCAAAACCTGTCCTCTAAGATTTTCCTACTGATAAAATCATCAAACACCTCAAAGAATACGCATCTGGCAATTCCTGCACTCTTTCCCTCTTACACAGTGCTGGGATTCAGACACACACACAAAGCTCACTCCACTTTCCTGTATTCACTTCACCCACTGGTCACAAGGCACAGATTTTGTACAGAAGATTGTCACCCTGAAGCCCACAAGAAAATAAAACAAAACAGAACAAAACAAAACAAGCCAAAATTTGCTGTCTAAGAGAGGAGGATCCTTATCTTCAGATTTAATGTAACTGGTGCCTGAAACTCTAAGGATGCTCTAGAGTGAGCACAAGCAGCAGGGTGCCCCACTCCAAGTGTTGAGGTACCTGACATCAAGGAGTAGGAAATGGGTGAATTTGGTGCAGGTGGAGGTTTCTGTATGAATGCTTCATGAGAGGAACATTTTTATAAATCAAACACCCCTGAAATTTTCTCCAGGAGTAGTTTTTTTAACTCTGCCTGTCATAAATAAACCCAGAAAGAATTTGTTTTTGTATCACAAAACCAAATGTTTTCAAAAGCCTCTTCTCACTAAATGATCTTAGCAACTACTGGATCGAAGCAGCAGGTTTTGGGTGGAACACAGGCACAGGTCACTCTAGTATTTTTCCTCTTTCTTTTTTTTTTTTTTTTTTTTTTTTTTAATTTTATTTTTTCCCAACGGGAACATTATCCACAGACCTCTGTGGATTCAATGCCACCAGGCTGCTAAGGCTGCTCTTAGTTTTATTACTCCCTGATCCTCTTTAAACAAGGGCCCTAAATTCCTGGTGTAAGAGCTCTGCTAGCAGTCGACCTAGACACGGGACACCCATTTTGAGAGCCTCATGAGGTAAATCGACTCACAGACCTCTTGTTCAGAGCAAGCCAATGCCCAGGACATCCGACAGCTCACAGTCTATGTAGTCCAGCTAGACCCCCTTCCTTCCAAGCACCTCTATTTGTTCCTCTCTATATAACAGCTATTTGCAATGTCTTGGGGACTGCTTTCAGGGGGAAAAACACAACAAGACCTCACACCAGAGAAAGTTTATCAGCTAGAAAAGTTGACGAGCTTTATGCACCAGCTTAGAAATCATGAATGACCATGCAGAAGTCCTGCAGTAAAGAGCATAGGACCTAAAAAAGCAGGATTTGGGTAGCAGCACCTGCCCATCCATTCCAAATATTCCCCAGACCAAGCTGGAAATACCATAGGAAAAAGGATACAGAGTGGGCAATGAAACGTTATCTGGGTTAAAGCTGCTCTGATTGCCTCGGCACACACATTGTCTGATCCGCTCGGCTCCCATCCTCTCACTAACAGTAATTAAATTGCTTTGATGAGCACTGACCCCTAGAAAAGCTTCAGTGCAAGCCCAACTGGCTTTCATTGTGTTTTTTTTTTTTTTTTTTTTTTTTCTTCCCTGTGGCTTTTTCAGCTCCCCTCCCTTTGCTTTTCACCCCCTTAAACCTTCTTACATTTACACCCCAACTGCTTGTCCAGAAAAGGACCAAGAGAAAAGCATCCCTTACCAGAGCTGGGAAACATTTCATCGCAGCCATTCACCATCCATTTCCCTTCTTTCCAACCCGGGGAGCCGCTCCTGAAAGGCTCGTCCCTTTCCGCTAGGATGTCACAAGCTGGAGATTAGAAGTAAATGCTCTGCAAGCCGAGCCGATCATCCAGGTACTGAGGCGCAAGCAGGGGAAAAGTCCATCGGGCAGCAGCAAAGCCCGGCGCACGCACGCACACCCCAGGCACAAAGCGCCAGGAGCTGGAGGCAGGAGGGAGAGCAGATGGGAGGGGGGTGGCTGGGGGGAACCAGGCAGCGGGAGATGCTAACGTGACAGATGTGAGGACTCCAAGTTAAACAGGAAATTGGGGATGCTCGGCACACGGAGGAAATGCACTGAGCTCACGTTAAAGGCAAAGATTTCCCATGGTCTTCCCTGTTTTTGCTCCCTCTCTCTCTTCCAGCCAGGATTTCCCCGGTGATTTCTAGCTCGAACCTCATGCTCAGAAATAATGCAGAGCAGGTGCTGCAGGGCCAGCTGAGGTATTTCCCTTCCTGGCTGGGAGCTGGGAGCCCAGCCTTTTATTCCCCTTCCAAATCAAACTGCCACCAAGTTATTTCAATGGCATCCTCTAGATGTGAGGGTAAACGTGGGAATGCCGAACAGCACAATGAGGCTTTCTATTTGTCCCAGTTCTGGGTAAGGGAAAATACAATAGGGTCTAAATCCTGATTTAGGTTATGTAGGCTGTAGAGCAGAAAATAGAATAAACTGATTTAAATGCAGGGAAAAAATAAAGTGTGTTGGTGTATTTGGCTTCCCCACTAGCAAACTCTACTTTTCAGCAGTTGAGTCGAGGGTGGGCAGGGTGAGTCTGGGGGGTGGCAGCTGCACCGTGAGGGTGAGCAGTGGGGATGTAACTCCACAACAAGGTGGCAGGAACCCCAGTGAATGGTAAAATGCAAAGATAAAAAACTGATTTCTTTGTTAAGGTCTGAAAAGCTGAGCAAAGGAAGACAAACCATACTGTTCTGAGATAGATTCCAGCTTCTGGAGATTAAGGGAGGAAAAGCAAGGGCCCCTCACACGCCCTGCCACAGATCAGCAGTGGCACCAGCTCTGTCCCTGCCTCAGAAGCAGATGCCCCTTTTTGGTTGTTGGTGCAATCCAGGCTGTCTCCTTCCTCACATCCCTTTCCCCACACACATACTCACTGTCCCTGAGCTGTGTTATTGGCTTCCCTTCAATGTTTTAATGGAGAGCTGACAGTGATTCATTCGCACTCCGAAGAGCTGAACCTGAACTTGCGTCCCCAGCACTGCATCTCCAGAGCCAGCCCGAGCAGGTACGCTGGGAACATCTTCTCAGGGGCACTGTCTGTTATCCCCAAAGCATCCCTTTTCTGATTAAAGGAACAGCTTGGAAAAGCCTAAGGAGGAGATTACACTTTGGGAAACCACTGCTTTGGGTCCCTTGCTCCTCCTCCTACCTGCTGCCGCACTCCCTGGTCTCTGCAATTATTTATAAAGCTCCGCGTCCTTTCCTAATCAGGATGCTGTAATGTTCCTTTCTGTGCTCCGTTTTGTGCCGCACGTCACTCGGGTGTCACTCTGTGCCTGGGCCCCTGGTGACCTCTGGGAGCACTCGGCAGGGCTGGCAGCAGCGCCCTGAGTCACCAGCAACCTGCCCGCACCTCCGCCTCCCTCCCTGCCACTGCCCTTTCCAGCAGGGGAGGCCTGGGGGGTTTAACGCAGCCTAATCCCCAGGCTGGATAATTCAGGGAAAGAGGATTAGCCCTTCTGTCCAGGGCCCTCACCTAAATATAGAGCGGCCCTCGCTTTGTGTCGCAGCTCCTTCGCTCTTCCCCATCCCGCCCCAGGGGATGTCCCCGTGCGGCTGCAACCCAGGGAGTTACAGCACGAGAAGAGCAGGAGCGAGGATGAACTTCTGGGAAAGGCAGCAGGGCCTGGGCAGACCCATCCCCAGCTGTATATTTTCTCCCTAATGACTGCCAGGCTCTCTTGGTGGGGTCACAGCTCTTCCTATGTATTTGGGAACCTGTGTCACAGTCCCAAACTGCAGAGGATGACGGGAGGGTAGATGGGCAGTGCAAAACCTGGATAAACCTGGGAGAAGTCGAGACCTCCAGTCATCCTCCTCCTCCCATCCACCCCAGACATGAAGTGAGGGCTGGCACAGCCACCACAGGCTCTCTTTTCCTCCCGTGTCTTTATTTGGCTGTCAAAGCCCTAATGGGTCCTTCAGTTGCTGTGATGTTAAACATTCATTAGCACCGGAGTAATTCCATAATCTTTTCAGACAAGAACAATTTCATGAGTTTTCAGCTCATGAGCTGGAAAATTAATTTGCTGACCTGACAGTGAAGGAAGAGACTTTTGGAAGCAGGCTGTGGGCTTTGGCTAGGACTGTTCCTAGCCCTGGGATTTGGTATCTGGGCCAGGAAAGGGGAATGGTGAAGCTGGGAGCTGGCGCTCAGCGTGGGTGAGGCAGGGAGCCTGACTCATGCTGCACCAAGCGCGGGCTCCTCCAAACCCTGACCTCCTTGCCATGCTGCACGGGCTGGAGAGCATCACCGCAGGTCAGTGGGGTCCCTCTGCTTTTTGCATCTTATTGCACCAAAAGCAACATTCCCAACCCAGGAGTTATTATGAGCAATGAAAAACCCCTTCTTCTGCACCCTGGCTTTTTCCTTACAAGGACAGACTGAATCAATTCTTATTATGAATCTAAACTCATGTACCCCCTGTACCAAACACTAGGTTGCGTGCTTTTATACTCATCATACATGTAGGACCTTCCACGTCCACTTTAACAGCACTTCCAGAAGTTGGTGCCCTCACCCTACCTGCAGACAAGCAGCCAGATTTACAGAGATCATCTCCATGGGCTAGGCTGCCTGGCTGTCTTTTGGGTACCGCCTGGCTAAACCTGGCAGGAGGATGCACAAAAGCTGGGCTTCCACCTCCGGCTCAGCTCCCTCAATAAACAGTTGTCGGGTACCAGGGATTTTCATGCAGGGAACACAAAAAGCTGCAAATAACAGAGCTACTTCATGGGGCAGAGCACTCTCTGCTGGGCAAGCTGACCAGGATGGCTGTCCTGGGGGGTGCTTTCTCTTTGTCTTGCTTTGATGCTCTGGTAGGGTTTCTCCAGCTCTTGCATTACACTTTGCAAAATCATGTCAGCAAAACCAGCAGTGTCAGTTCAGACCTGAACCCCCAGCTCTCCCGCAGGGAAGGGAGAGGTTCCCTTCCTCCTTCTGCTGAAGGATCAGAGTCCTGGCTCAGTGCTTCACCCTGGGATGGCCAGTGAGGCATAACTGGATATTCAATATACGTATATATATAAAATAATATATCTGCCTAAGTAAGGCAGATCATTAGCCCCTTTCCTCTCTCTTCCCCCAAAGGATAACATCAGGGAGCCAGAAGAGCCATGAAGCAGCAATTTTCACGCCAGGTCGGACACATGACTTACTCTCTTCCTGCCTGTAATTTCTGCCCAGACCTCCCATGGCAGGAAAGCCCTTTAAGCTCTACCACTGTGCTTAAAAGCACCCAATCTCAACACAGTGAGGGTTCCTCTGAGCACTGCAATCCTCCTCACCTGTACATTATAATTGTTGAGTTGTTATTCTTTTTTTTTTTTTTTTTTCTTTTCCTGAGACAAAGTGATCCATTACGATTAGCTTATTATGAATCCAGTTCCTATCCGTGATTTTTAATGGGATCCTGGCATTATGAATCATATTACTGCAGCTAGATGAATATCTTCCTTGTACAACATTTGTTCTCTAAGAGAAGAAGCAGTCCCCTCAGAGATGTAGGTCGGGATGTGCTGTGGGGAGCAGAGAGGTACATGCACACACACACAGCAACTTCCCACCGGAGAATCCATGTCCTGCCACAGTCACTGGTCAGGGCGCCAGCCCCACCAGCACCCCAAACCATCGCTTTCTCTCTGTGGCTTCATTTCATCCTTCCTAACAGAGGTGACGAACTGCAGTTTTCAGTTTTAGCTACAATTAAGGTCTCCCAGGGTCTGGAGAGGATGATGATGGGGGACAATCCAAAGGGGTGCTGGCAGTGTGGTGGGCAGCGGGGCGAGCAGAGCCACCCTGGGGTGCTACACCCACACCCACATGGGTGCACAGTGCTCCTGGATGGATACAGCAACCCCTTTCCCCATGCACTTTCTCCTTTTCCACCCCAGCCCACCCCGACCTGGACACACACCTTGAGCACTCATTTAAAAATTACCCGAGCCCAAGTTAAGAGTATAAAAGACAGCAGCACATCCCCTTCTGGGGAGGGCACGGGCAGCTGGGCAGCGTGACGGGGCGAGTTTGCACGGCTGCTTCACTCCTGGCCGCCCCGACACCTCCAATCCCCTTACACTGACACAGTCCCCGACAGTT
This sequence comes from Aythya ferina, assembly GCF_964211825.1. Classification (NCBI taxonomy): domain Eukaryota; kingdom Metazoa; phylum Chordata; class Aves; order Anseriformes; family Anatidae; genus Aythya; species Aythya ferina. The sequence continues at coordinate 6,867,170 of NC_140307.1, forward strand.
CCCGTGGATTCATCCCAACTCAGCCACCGGCTCCACATCCTTAAGCACCTTCCTCTCACGGCATCTTCCGTACTAATTTTTAGACAGAGCATTTCCCTGCCTCTTACACTAACCTCCCCGGCACTCATCACGGAGCCCCCAGGAGCTGCCAGCTTTCCATCAGCCTCTCCTCACCCTTTTTTTTTTAATATATGGAGCACAGAGGGAACACCTTGCTCTTACCTTGGGCACCCTGAATCGCGTCCGGTGCTGCTGGCTGTGCGGCGCAGCGGGGTGTGCGGCTGCGGGAGGCTCCGAGCCGGCATCTCCTCTAGCAGTGATGCAGTCCTGCCGGGCGCTGCATGCCAATGATGCAGCCCGGGGGATCCCAGCCTGGGGAGCCCAAGGCGGGGAGGGAAACGGGGGGCTGCTCGCCCCACCCGCAGCGCCACCCACCCCAGCCCCGCTGCGGAGCCGAAGGGGAGGGAGAGGAGGGATGGGAGAGAGCGAGAGGCTGCACAGCAGGCAAGGAGGGAGCGAGATGAAGCTCATGTCATTTCCTCACGGCAATAAAACCCAGCCCGCTGCCTCAACGTTACCGCTCTAGCAGAGTTCTGCATTGCATGTTTTTTCTTTTTTACTTATTTATTTGTTTTATTTTGATTTTTACTGCTGTCATGCAGGCGTGTTTCTGCAAGTAGAGGGGATCCCAGCATGACTGAGTATTATTCCGGCACCCTTCCCCTCTCCTCTTTATGCACTAGCCCAGTGCTACATGCAAGACCCTGTCCCTGGGGAAGGTGGTGCTTTACATGCCACGTTTAGGGGATAACCCTGCTGCAGAATAAACCTCTTCTGCTTAAATCCCCCTTGTGTTTATAAATTGAGAGCTCACTGTCAGAACACCAGCAGCAGAAAAACTCCCGGTGTCCATGCAATTTCGTGCTTGCAGGAGACCGTGTGGGTAAAAGTGTGGAGCTTGTTCCGCTGCAAAGATCCATCCCAAGTCACTTCGTATGGTTAAAAGAGATAAATGAGTAACGCAAAGGGGTGTCTTACTGGGAAGCAAAACACGCAGAGCTTGGCTACACTGCAATCCAGTTGTAGGGCTGTTCTCCAGGTAGCCAACTCTGCTCTCGGTTCAGCTGAGCTACCTGGGTATCAGTCACAGCAGCACAGAACTGAGGCTGAACTAACACCTGAGCAGCTCCCCACAGATTTGGCACTATTTGCTCACCTTTGGTCAAGCTGGGGACTGCTTGGCAGGCTGATCCCAGCACCAGACTGCAGTGGGGCATACTCTCCATGTGCAGACACAGTTTATAATAACTAAGAAAGCATTGCCTGCATGTTTGAGGATGGGGAGCACATCCTGCCACATCCCTGCATGCAGAAATGCCCAGATTAGTCCAGATAATAGGAAATAGTAATAACGATTTTCGCTGTCAGATTTCCACTGCTGCTTCTGGTAAACTAAAGCTAAAGAGGAGCACAGAGCTACAGGCTTATTGGTAAGGAAATAGGGACTGAATTACCCAGCAGCATGAATTTCGTGTACTTGCCAAAGGGACAGAGCAAAGATTTGGGACTGCAGACCCAGCCATTCCTCCTGGCTCCATGTCAGCAGGTGACAGCCACAAAGCCACATCTTTGCCCCATGCCTCAGTTTCCCCACCTGTGAGACTCTGCTGGTGCTACTGGCCTCTCCAGGCTGTACCAGCACTAGGAGTCATCATTCATCTGGCTGTTTCCAAGGCCTCTCTGTCCTGTATTTTACAGCTCATTCACTTGCCTCGGCTCACCTGATGTGAATCTCTAGCTCAAATGTGTTTGCAACTGCTGACAGCATTATAAATGGGGCCTGAAAATTCTTTCTTCATCCAGTTGTTTACTGGTGCAGTTCCTGTGACTGTACCGGTGGCACCACTTCCATATGCAAAGTCCAGGAGGTGATTAATTCACTTATTTTCACTCCCACTCATTTAAAAAATTGGAACTAAAATCTGAAGTTCAGCTTTATTCTCTCCAGTGTGATACATTAGTTTAATTGCATTTTGTGTTTGGTACAGGGCACTGACTGCTTTGATATGGGAGCACTCCAGAAGTCAAATTATCATCACCCCTCCTGTATGCTACAGGCCAAGTACCAAGGCTATGGTAAAACCGAAAAGCAAGCCAATCTATCACAGGGACACTGAGCACCACTTTGTGTGCACATCACCCTACACGCCATTTCTGCAGCTCATTAAACCTTCAAATTCTTCAGATCACAGTAATTCTGCTTTGTGTCGGATTCATTGCATCTTGCGTGGGTCACGGTCAGGAAGTGCAGCACCTTTCTTGATTGTATTTCCCCAGAGGGGGCTTTGGGGCAGCCCCACAGGTGCTTTCCAAAGACCACTGCAGCTTCACTCTGAGGAAGGCTGCTTTGCCTTGCATTGCCTTGCATCTGCAGCTGGCATCATGAGGAAGAAGCAGCAAACCAGCTGAACAAGCACCCCACTGTTCCTGCTGGGCTTTTCTCAACTCCCAGCAATGCCCCTCACATCCATACCTGCACTGCTTTCTGCTGCCTAGGCGTGACAGATCTAGCTAGAGCAAATTTATATTAAGTGTCATTGCAGGATAAGCAAGGAAGGGGACAAAAAACCTGGGAGGCGTTCCTTATCATTGGACTGTGATCATCAGTGCTTTTAATTACCTCTGCACCCCAGGCACATCCCTGCCTCTCTCTGTTAACTGCTGTCTTGTGGAGCCAGGCAAACAGGAGAGCTCCTCTTCAGCAGCTGCTCAAATGCTGTTGGGAAGGCGTACAGGGGAAACTGAAGCAAAGCAAGAAGGCTTGCAGGCTGTCCAGTGAAAGGAAGGTAATTAGAGAAAAAGAAAGACTCCAAAACACACTAGCAATGTGTGTTTCATGGCTCTGCCAGGGTGCTTGCTGTGAGAGGCACTCAGTATCCCTGGTGTTGAGAGACCAGCAGACGGTCAGGGCAGGACTTTTGGGTTTGGATTTTAGGGTTCTCTCCTCAAATGCACTCACTTGTCCTTCTTTGCATCATCTGCATACAGAGATCCCAAGCAATGTTTGATTCCATCTGCTATTGTACCTGGCGAGTGGCATTACTAATACGGATAATGAATACAAGGCACAAAGCTATACAAGTGCTAGCTCTAATTACTGTTATTGCTGCCTGCTTGCTGGCAGACGTAGGTAAAGTGCTGATGGCAGAATTCTGGTTATCAATAAAAGAGCTGTTGGTCCTCTGCACTGTGGGTCTCACTGCAACAGGGTGACATTGCCAAGACCCACGAACAAATTGTGAGTACAAAGCCAACAGCAAAAGGAAAAAGCCAAGCTGGGCTGCGGTGCGGGAGCACTGCATTGCCTCCCACCATGACAGGTCAGAACTGCCGTGTGTTTGGGAAAAGGATAGCAGATCTCCCCAAGCAGATAAATATGGCATAAAGAGCTTTATGTCCGGTGTGAAATCTGTCATGCTAAAATGAGGATTTGGATCTCTGAAAGATTTCTGTGCCCATAGTTCAGGTACATATGGGTATGGGTATATTCATATATACATGACACCTGAAGCATGACACTTGCTACCTCTCATTGCCATCTGCTGATCTTACTATTATAAGGAGGGACTAATGGCTGGGACTGGGAGGAAGAGGACACAAATCTCAGCACATTTTACCTTTCACATTGAAATTCTGATCTTGTCTGTCTAAGGCTTGTTTTCACCAAGTATAATACTTTTTTTCTTAGATTAATCAGTCACTGTCTGTTTGGCACAAGCACTGGCTATCACAGCAAACTGAACAACTGCAGTCAGTGGCTCCAGACAGGCCTCTCCTCCTCAGAGAGGTGATAGACGAGAGTAGGCCTGCAAAATGCCAACTGTATTTGTGCTCTTTGATGTATTCCAAAATGTAAAGGGCTCTGACACTACCTAAAACTGGCACATCTCCACTGATGCTGAGATTTCAGGGCAAAAGTGCAGCCATTGTGGCAATATCAATTCACCTGAGCTAAAAATGTGAATTGGAGAGGCCGGGCCACACTAGAAAAATAGCAAATGAGTGTAATAAAAAGAGCTTGGCTGAAAACTACTTGTGACATTGAAACTTTAGTTTTCCAAAGAGCTCTTAAATGGTGCCCCTGATGCATGCAGCGACAGGCCAGTGAAATGCAATGCTAAAATACTTCCATCAGGAGCATCACTAGCTACAAATGGTTGAGCATGAAGGGATAAGGGTGCTTAAATTTCTCTAATCCAGCAGAAACCATTCCATAAGACAGGCCTGAGCAGAAAAAACACAGCTACGTTGGCAGGTGTTGGTGCAAAGGCCAAACTAATGAGTGCAGTAGGACCTGTGCTGACAGTGTCAGACCCACTCAGGTGTAGAGCTGTCACTGTCACATGCAAGGCTCTGCTAAAGGCACTGCACTGTCGTCATGTCTCTGTAATGGCTGCATCCTTGACAGGCATCTCCAGGATCACTTTAAACTTTATCCTTTTTATTTTTTTTTTCCTGCTAATGGTTCTCTTAGTCATGACTTAAAATCTCAAGTAAAATTGCAGTGAACCATTAAAAAGCAGTTCAAACATCTTTTTCTTCCTTTTTTTCCCCTGTCTTTCAAAAAGGTTGAAATGGTGGAACACATTATGAGGTTAACTATGACTCTGCAGAGCTCTTATGTGCTAAGCAGAGTTTATTTATGTGGAAAGGATGAATAGTTCCCTACATGTTAATAGCACAATCAACGACAAAATCCTTGGCATTAATATTTAACATCCTTTGTTATGTACATGCCTGACTGTTATCCAGAGAGGGCTGAGTCAGGAGATCAGAAGCTGCTGGGAATTGAATAACCATTATTTGTGGGATTTCACAGAATGGAATCTGGAAAATAGAAAAGACTTTGTTTTTCTATATGGCAGTCCAATTTTCAAGAGATTGTATTTTTATGGATACTGTGCAATATAGGCAAGAAATTATTACAACTGTGCTCTATGGCTTTTTTCAACACCTGATTTATTTAACATTATAGCCTGCTTAGTCTCGCTCTGTAGGTGTATATAGGTATTAATTTTATGAGAAATGAAGGAGAAAATTTAATAGTGCAAGCCCAGCAGGCATCCATTGCAAATTCATAACTATTCATGTAAGAGTAGGACAGAAATCAGAAAAAGAGTCGGCTCTACGGAGCAGATACATACACATATTTAATATAACATATATTCTATATGTTACATTAAATACATCTTAACCTTAATATGGGTACTCTTCCTTTGTACCCATTGTGATACAGATGACTGTTATAGATGTTTTTCCCCTGATGCCCTGCACAGAACAGGTATCGATGTTGTCAGTAGCTTTCCTGATATCAATCTAGTTACGGCTGTTATTCAATTTAAATTGCCCATAAACGCTGCACTTGCAAAGCCTTCCCACATTTCCAGGATCGCTCTGTAATTACAGTAAATTTTCTAGCCCTGGTGTGCAGCACTCTTTTCATGTGAGTGATTTTCAGGAACACTCTGTTTTATGTGGGCATCTAAGGGTGTAAGAAAATGTGCTATATTGTATTACAAAGAAGTTTTATATGAACCTGTGATGCCAGAAACAAAGAGACAGGGGAAGAAAGGGTTCGTGTTTCATATATTTTTTACTTGTCTGGAAGAGCCTTTTTTCTTGAAGCCATGCTTTCTGGGGAATTTCCTTGAGGGAAGCAAAGGGGCTTCCCCCTCCTTCAATAAAAGTCAGAGAAAAAAGGGTTTGGGGGATTTTTAGTAGAAGCTGCTCGCTCATGTTCTTGCATCCCAGCCTATACACTAGCCTGCTCTAAATCGCACCAGAACTGTTTGCACGGGGGAAGAAACTCGGTATAAAAAGAGAGAGAAGGGGGAGGAAAAAAAGTAAAAATAAATAAAAATCCAGGGAGCAGAAGTGAAGAGGAGGCGGTGAAAAGCAGGGAAAAGCACCAGAGGCAGCAGGCGCAGGGCCCAGCCGCCCCCAGCAGGCGGCAGCAGGCAGCACGGGCCTGCCTGGCTCCTGCGGCCTCCTGGTAGCTGCTGCCCGCTGGCCAAAATCCGAGCTGAAAACAAATAAATGACTGAATAAATGGTTAAAGGGGCAAGGTCCTGCAGCAGGGTGGAGACAATCCTAAGCATGAAGACGGGCTGGGAGGAGAGTGGATTGAGAACGGCCCTGAGGAGCCGGGACCTGGGGGTGGTGGTGGATGAAAAATGCACCGGGAGCTGAGTGTGGGATCACAGCCCGGAAAGGCAGCTGCACCCCGGGCGGCACCGACAGCAGCAGCGTGGGCAGCAGGGCGAGGGAGGGATTGTTCCTCTCTGCTCTGATCTCCAGAGATCCTGCCTGGAGTCCTGTGTTTAGCTCTGGGGCCTCCAGCACAAGGATGTGGAGCTGTTAGAGCAGGTCTGGAGGTGGCCGCAAGGATGGTTATAGGGCTGGGGCAACTCTCCTTTGAAAAAAAAAAAAAAAAAAAAAAAAAAAAAAAAAAAAAAAGCCTAAAAGAGCTAGGGTTTATATCACAGAGAAGAGAAAGCTCTGTGGAGACCTTCTGGTGGCCTTCCAGTACCTAAAGGGGGCCCACAAGAAATCTGGAGAGAGACTATCAGGAGTGTAGTGACAGGACAAAGAGTAATGGCTTTAAACTAAGAGACGGTAGATTTAGATTAGAAATTACAAAAAAAAAAATCTTCACAATGAGGGTGGTGAGGCACTAGCATGGGCTGCCCATGTGGATGCCCCATCCCTGGAAGTGTTCAAGGCCAGGCTGGATGGGGCCCGGACAACCTGCTGATGGGAGGTGTCCCTGCCCATGGCAATGGGGTTGGAACTGGATGGGATTTAAGGTGCCTTCCAACCCAACCCATCCTGTGATTCTGTAATCCTATGATTCTTTGAAATGAAGGCACAAAATCCACAGGCCACGCCATGTAAAGAAAGTGAGAGGCCCCCTGGGCCTCAACCCTGAGCAATTGTGTGGTTCTTCTGAAGGAGCTCTGGGGAGGTGGAGGTGGGACTGTGCTGAGAATTTTGGCCCCTGCCCATATTCGCCAGGTTGAGGTTGGTTTTGAGGACAGTTTTCCCTCAGAATCAGGCTCATTGGTGCAGGTGGGAACACAAGTGTTCAGATGTAGTCCTGGACCAGTACATGAGCTACTTTCAAGAAAAAAAAAAAAAAAAAAGAGAGGAGATTTGCTTTTCTATTCTCAGACATGCCCTGGTATAAGACTAATGTAATAAAATATCTGTTATATATAAACAAACATAATGAGGAGCCATTCCAATTTATGACTGCCATTCCTGCCTCCTGGGAGGCCTTCAGGGAGCTGCTCAGATGCAGCACTGCATTCACTGTTATCCCAAGCCCCACAACTGACAGACCATTCCCCAAACTGTGTCCTCCCTCCCCTCAGGAGCCAGCTGGATGCCAGTTGCATGTGCATGTGTGCCTTGCAGCAGGAATTTCATTAGCTGGGATTAGATAGACTCCTCCTTTCACCCGGCCCCCGGGGTAAGTCAAAAAGGAAACCCACAAACTTTTGGTTTTGCAAAGCGTGTGATGGCTCTTTATTGAAGCTAATGAAGAAAACAGTTTGCAGGTTACATGACTCATGCTTATATCCTCTCTAGCTACATGTAAAACCAGTGTCAGAAGCTCTCATCAGACAGTCTGACAGGTCAGCATGTGACCACAAACACCACTGCCAAGACACATGGGGTTTGATCCTCACAGTAGGGATGGGCACACAGGCTTGCTCAATGCTAATAAAGATGCTTTTGTTTTGTCCAGCTGGAAGCAGGACTAGCTGGATACCCCATGAGAGGACTGGCTCTCATGTGATTTCCAGACCACTCTTTTCATATCGCACGATCTGAAGTGACATTAGAGACAGAACCCAGTCCTGCTCTGAGCTTCTGAGGCATCCTTTGGTTTGCCATTTGCAGCACAAGCTCTGGGCACAGTCCTCTGTTAAGAGTCATTTGGGAAGGCCTCTGGGAGACCAGGTAGCTGGCAGATGCCCCACACAATGTAGATGACTCTTTTAAACACTGATGTGCAGCACCACCATAGGACAACATTTTCGTGCTTAGTGGGAGACTAAGCATGAATGGCGCAGGAGTGCATTCTCCCAGAAGCTACAGCACAGCATAAACCTTGTGTACACAGCCTGAAGCCCTCCACGGTATGACCTGGCACATGTGCAATAAACACATTTCATCTGGAAGCATCAGGGTCCCTGACATCCTCCCTGATTATGCTGCCCTCTCTGCTGATTTCTTCATCGTGAAGCTTCATGCAGATGAAGCCTTCTTCAGAAGGCTCCAAGGCCTTCATTCAGGCCTTCCTTCCATGAAGGGAGTCTTCTTCATTACAGATCCAAAAGACATTCAAAGCAACACACTTTTCATGTGTATGCATGCAACTGAGCTGGGGAGAGATCCGAGTCTTCCCTGGCCTTGCCAGACATGAAAGCAGCCAGATTTCCCTAATGTTTTGGAGACTGAACGGGGAAAATAGGTGCTGTGGGATTGCCAGGGCACTGCAGATTCAATTCCTGGCCTTCCTTTCAGCATTTGCTTGTGGCCTCACCTCTGCCCAATTTCTTTAATAGGCTGGGAGGCAGATCATGTGCAAAACCCATCCCACTCCCTTAATCATCTCCTTTCACCATATGTGTGCATCTGCCCAGATGTGTGCTTGCTGCCCGGAAGATTTACTCCCCGTGCACACAGTTTCCCAATGCTGCAAACAATCAGCTACTATGTTCCTCTGCGGGCACAGCACTTCCTTGCACAAGGAGAGAAGGGGAGGCAGAGGAGGGGATCTCCGCACATATTGCTTGAAATCACTGCCTTGCAGCATGCTGGCAGGCCTTGCAGTGTGTTGTGCTACATGTAAAGCTGCTCCCTGGGTTCTTTTTCTCCCATGCTTTGGCTGCAAAAGAGCTCAAAAAGCCAACTCAGACAAAGATTTGAACATGTGAAGGAGTTCTGACCCCAAAATGCCCTCAAAAAAGCCCCTGACCTTTGGTTGGACCAACACACCAGGTCATGAATAGGTGCATTTTAATGACCTTGCAGCCCAGGTCACAAGCAAAGAGATGCAGCTAGCTGAGATAGCAATGCGAAGCAGGATTCACTGCACAGTTCCAGACTCTGGAAGACCTGCAGGCTCTGGCATGATCCTTCCAGCAGCAATTCAGTGCATGAATGACCAGAGAAGTTGAAGTCATGCCACAGAGCAGGGGTACAAGAAGAGATGACTGGTGCTGCATGCGTATAGTGGGAGAGACGAGAGAAGCCATGAGGGGAAGTGATGAAAATGTAAACCCAACTTGTTTCCACCCTTCTCTCTCTCAGTAAGCATCTCAGTGCCGGTTATCTCCTGGGATTGCTGGGTTTCTGAACCTGGAGATGCACGCCCTCATGGGAGAAGCTGCCTGCAGGCTCCTGCTGTGCCAAGAGCTGAGACACTTGGATGCCGCATATCCCCTGCCCTCACCAGATGGGAGCATCTCATCACTGTCTCTAGTGGTGCATCTCTCTCGTGGATGTGGTGCCAGCCAGTCAGCAGCCTCATCTGCGCAGAGTTCAGCCTTGTCCCTGTTTTGTTTGCTTCTCTTCATGGCAACAGACAAGCTGCGGAGAAGGTTTTCACCCACACACTCTACCTGATAACAGCCTCGAACCAGCATCTGTTTGCCTGGAGGCACAACTCCTTGCTGCTAGTTGGGACCTATTTCTTAGGAATTGTTGCTGAATGATGTCACTTTGGTATGAGCTCCATGTCTGCACTACCTCACCTGCTCAAAACCACTGAAACTTGCTTCTGCCAGTGTCCAAGTACAGGGATAAATGATAAGGATCAAGCAGCATGGTTCAGGCTGCAGGACTGACCTGTGACAAGCCATGGCAGGGGGATATGCTCAGCTCCTTCCTGAGCGTTTAGGTCTACAAAGGCTGCAGACCAAAGAACTAAAGCTGTGCTCTGTACACAGTGCAGTATTTAACTTAAAAACATGGGTATTTCACAGACTTGCATGGAGACGGCTCAACATCCAGTTTGGGGTTGGCTCTTTAAGAGCACTTGGACCATCCTTTTAGCCTTCATCTTCTCCGGGTGATGGTCAGATGTGAACAGGCACCAAACTGCAGCTCAAACACAACCGTGGCACGGTGGGCTTGGTGCACAACATGCTCATTCATGGAAATGTCACACACACACTGCCAGGGGTGGGCAAGAGGAGCACTGAGGGGGCCTGGTTTGTGCCTCTCTCCAATTTCCAGCGATGCACAATGGTGTATTTTAACTCGGACAGCTGGGCTGTTGCCTCATTCCCCCATGTTTGCTCTTATTGTAGTGGAGGTACAGTGATCTAAGCTGCCACACCATTTTTAAACACTTCTCAAATATGTTTTGGCCTGACCGTGGCGGGTGTGGGACCCAAGACAAACACCCAGTCACGCACAGACACACATTCGCACACTCAGACACCCTTCGCAACCTCATGGCTTTTACTGGCTTATGAACAAGGGAGCGAACGATCGGAGGGAATGCAACTTTGCACCAGAGCCCGGCGGAGCACAAAATCCCACCCAGCGCCAAGGACTCGTGATTTACGCTTTTGTTACTGCAACAACAGGCAGAGGCAGGGGGAAGAAAAAATAAAATAATTAAAAAAAAGGGATCTTTGCTGGATTTTCCATCCCCTGCTGAGAAGTGGATGCCTGATGCCAAATGGCAGCCAGGAATCACAGCAACACCCATGGGCAAGCACCTGTGCCAGCTCCTGCAAGGTTATCACAAGCCTTCCAGCATTCACTTGCCTTTCTGAAAGCCCCAGCTCCTGGAACCACAGGATGAAGCTGGGATCTCAGCTTTTGAATTTAATAGTGGTTTTATCCCTCACTGTTAAGGAGAAAGGCTTGCAAATGGGACAGGTTCAACACCTACAAAGAAAATAAAGCAGTGTATCTACTGGTAAATGCTAAAATTATTTATTTATTTATTTATTTATTTATTGAGAAAGGGTTTTAAACATTTTAGAAAGCAGAACGCATTAGCAGCTGAAGGAGGTACCATGACAAAGAGCTAAGTCTCAGCTGAGAGGATGCTGCGGGAGGAAAATAGACTTATAGGTAGGCTGGGTTTTCCTGGCTTTTTCCCACCAGGAAGACCAGCAAAGGGAGAACATCTAGGTTCAGTAGCTGAGGTAAAGTGTTTTTTTGTCAAGAATAAACATTAGAATTCAAAATATGAAGATGGAGACTCCCTAGAAAAAGAATTAAGCTCAGTGAGTAACCCTGCCTCTGTCCCAAGTTTAGACCCTGTGGACAGTACTGATTTATCAGTGTTTTGGAAGAAAGAGGTGGGGGATCTACACATGAAGGAGTGTCTTCCATTTCGCAGTGTTTGCTCTTAGAAGCTTGGTGTTGGGCTCTACCAAGCAGCCAGAAGGACAGACTGACATCCCCACAGCCCCAGCCCCTGGGCATGCCCTGCTCTGCCTCTCCTGTTCTGGCTGCAGCTGACTTGGATCTGGAGCAGTTTCAATTTTTTTGTCCTATGCAGTGCTAAAATCAATTTCAGTGCAAAGCAGCTAATTAAGAGCAATAATTATGCAGATGACTTCAGAGCAGGGCCGTCCCCTGCCTTGCTGCAGTTTTTCAACATTGAAAGTCGAGAAAGCTTGTATGATCCTAGCACCCATGTACAGCTTGAAAGTACAAAACGGGACGCTTTAAAAGACCGTGCTGATAAATTGCTCCCATAAATGATGAGAAATGTTTAAATCAATAAAACGTTTGTTTAGATGCCCATATGGAGGAAAGATACAGTCTGTTGCTCTTCATATTGGATTGATCCCACTGTGTTAAATTACAGCTGGCTACAGCCCTGCGCCGTTTACTGCACAGCTTGACAAGCATGTAAAATACTCACACTGAGCACAAAAATTTTGAGTGTCTGATCTCTGCATTGTCCTTGTCACTTCCTCCCAGCCAGGGCCAAATTAAAGGCTGCTTAATACGGGGGGAAGCTTGCCACAGCTCTCCCGCAAGCCTTTAGCCACATTACCCGATATCCTCTCGGATGGCCCGGGGGAGCGAGCAGCTGGGGAGCAGATGTAGGCGGTCTTCTGCACGTGACCGCGCGCCTGCCTACAGCGCTAGCCGCTTTGGGGATCTATCAGCTGCTGTGGGCTGGTGGTCATAAATACATAAATACAGCAGGAACGTGGGCAGGGTCTTAAAGGAGTCGCTGCTGCTGCAAGGTGCCCGCTCTGTGCTCCTGGGAGAGTGGCAGCAGTGGTGGTGGGTGGCAGAGGGAGCAGCAAGGGCAACCAAGTGGGAGAAGGGAGCTTTCATTGATGCTCCCAGGCTTTTGCTGCCGTTCCTAGGTGAGCCATACCTTTCAGAGCAGCATGGGATATACCCAGGGATCCCATGGAGAGGTCAGGGAAGAGGCTGAGCCAGTTATTGGGGTTCCTGTGTTGTCGGTGCTGCAAAGTCTCAGGTGCTGCAGAAAGTGCTCAGTCTCTGTCCCAGTGGGTTCACTTCAGTGGGTTCACTTCAGGTAACTGTTACTCGGGAACTTGGGCCAAGTTTCATCACACCCCTCTAAACACACCTTTTGGACACAGCAAAATAGCCCTGTTTGTTTAGGGATGCTGCCAAGTGCCCTTGTGCTTCCTGCAGACACCCATCTTCTACAGCTCTCCCTTTTCCCTTGGGAAAAGGAGCCCTGAGCCCTGCAAAGCCTGGGCAGCGCTGCAAGCAGCTGCATCAGGGAGAGAAGCAGCAAAAAGAAACAAAACTGATGTCCTTGTGAGGGCCAGTAGAGGCCACTGCTGTATGCTTTAAAAATAACTCCAGGGCTGAGGTCCCTGGCGTGGTCTTCAATTGCAAGCACTCTCCTTGTTCCTGCGTGTGTTTTCCTCTCTCCTCTGTGACATGTCTTGGCTCCAGCATCCCCAGGCGTGTTGCAGACAGTGTTGGGTCAGAGCAGCCCTTTCTGCTCTCTGCAAAGGGTGATGTCAGTGGCTGCATGCCTCCTTTCCTCGCCGCCAAGCTCCAAACCCACCAGCTGCCACCAGGCAAACTGTCAGCAACTAGTGCTAGCCAAGGCAGACCCCCAGGGAGCTAGGGCTAGCCCAGGTGTCTTTAAGGCATTGTAGTATAAAGAGTTTTTGTAAAAGAGCAAGGAAAATGTAATCTGGACTCTCTCAGACTTGACAAGCTGAGAAACGTGGCACCTTTCATGGGGACAGAGTCTGCTCTCCTGTCCCTAGCTCTTTGCCTTTGTCCCCTCCACAGTCCTGTGGTGCCTGTGCTGGAGGTGATTTAGGCTGACCCTTGTCAAAGCCTCTAACCATTGGTGATTGTAAAGATTGTGTGTATATATATATATATATATATATATATATATATCCATGGGCTGCACATTGAAATCTATAAAAATATTGCTGCAGGTCTGTTTGTACATAGGCGGCGATGAAGCACGATGTGAAGTGCCTTTGATGTTTTAAATGGCTTGGATCTGTGAAAGTGAAGCTGAACTCCGCTTTGACTTTAATGAAACAAACAGAGAGGTGACTATGAATGCCAACTGCTACTTTTAAAAAAGGTACCAGTGTGGAAAAATAAGCAGGGCACCAGCGGTAATGTCAACAGTTCTTTTAAAAATAACTTAATTTCTTTAAATAACTTTAAATGTATTTCAGAATAGCTGAAAATGTTATTTTAAGAGACAGAGGGCCTTTTTCATTAGATGATGAAAGAGGGTGTTAATTTTTCAGAAATCTGGCATTTTGTCAACATCTGCCTTTGAAATTTATGAGGACAAACTCACTCCCTGTGCCTGTGTTTTATCAACTCATGCTCCCAGTACCAGGGGGAGCAGAGTGCTCTCCCCGCGTGCTCTGATGGAGACGTGTCTCAGTCCATGAAGAAATATGGCTGAGCGTTTTCAGCTGATGCTGCACCTCTTTTTGCTCTCCAGGTAGAAATCCAGTCACCAAAGGGTGTGTATTTGTGTGGGAGATGGCTTCCACCAGGCCGCTGGGATGCAGACGCCGACTTGAGGCATTGCCTCATGGAGAAGATGTTAGGTGTGGGTGCAGCCTGCAGTGCCCAGCTTCACCATTAGCCTTGTGCCCCAGTCAGGACCAGAACCCAAATGAGCCCTAAATGAGCCTAAAGTAAAGGTGTATTACTTTCTGCCTCAGTTTACCCACCTGGTCAGCGATGCTGGCTTCTTTGTTTAGTATTAGAATAATACTTCTGATGACGAGCATGGCACTGTTCATTTCCCACCTGTATCCATACATAATCGCATTCCCAGCTCCCCAGCTGAAAGCAGCACTCCACAACCCGCTGCCAAAGCGCAGAGGACAGAGGACATCAGGCTCCTCATGAGGGGAGGAGCAGAAGAGAGCAGCAGCTGCAAGGCCTGCTCCGAAAACGCGAGGCACGAGTGCGTTAGGAGGCTGCACGTCCCCCGGGGGCTAATAAAGCTTCCCGCTTCCCTATTTTTTTAATTCAGTGTGCTTGTTTCAGGAATTCAGCAGTTCCTTGATGCTGAGTTACGGTGGGAATTGCCCAGGGAAGGCACGTGGTGTGCATGTGCAGGGAGGTAATGGCTTTACCACGAGCGGCCCGCTGGGGCTCGGAGCCAAGCAAGAGCCTCGTGGTGGCTGCAAGGAGGCCGAAGGGCTGCTCCTCACCCAGCGAGCATGGATCATGTGCAAAGGGCTGTATGCGTTTCAGAGTAAAATGGTTCAGGCAAGAGAGCCAGACACAGCTCTGTGAGGTGCTGGATCACAGAAATCTCTGAGGGGGGAAGAAAAAATAAATACATAAATAAAATGATGGCTATCTCGCTGTTTGAGACGCTTAAAGTTCGGCTGATAAAACACTACAAATGGGCTCCAGGGAACCAGCTATGCCAGCAGAAGTAGCGTGAGGGTGTGGGGAAGCCTGCTACATGATCTAATAGATGGTAACTTCTGTGATTCTACAAAGCCATAGTAACAGGACGCATCATGTGCATCTTCCCTGCCAAGTACAACCAGCTCCCTTCTTTGCTCAGCCTTTCAGCACACACTGGAGGCTGCCATATTACACAAGCCATACACCTGGTAAAGCATTAAAACCAACCAACACCCTTTACAGGCAAGGGAAGGTGATTAGTCTCCATCTTCATTCTCACTTTTAGAATAATTATCGCTGCTCTTTGCTACAATGGACAGAAAAGCCGTAAAACACAAACACCTAAACACTCCAAGGCCTGTTAGGTTTCTGTCTCTTGTCCTCTCAGTTAGACTCATGGTGAATTATGTCCCGCAGCAATATCAGAGTGCATAGAGGGGGCTGCCACGACTCATCTGAAGGTAATGGGGCACAGTAAAAATCATTGCCCTGCAAAGACTGTAGATATCAGCTGAGGTCCAGCTACTGAGAAGTGTTTGCACTTCCATCAGCAGGAGTCTGCACAATTAAATTCTGCATAAGAATAATCAGTTCAATATCTAAATGATCATCTGCAGAAGCAATTATCAGGTGGTGTATATAGGCACAGCAATTGAGCAGCCAAGTTCTGCTTGTGGCTTCTGAGTTACTTTTTTTTTTTTTTTTTAAATACAGATTATTTCAAAATAGCCTTCCATGTGCCCAACGAGAAGTCTTGATTTTTTTTTTTTTTTTTGCAAGTTCTTTACATGCACAGCTGTAACCTCTTGGCCTGAAACTTTTTTCTTTAACCAGGGGTTTCAGCACCAACTACAGTGTCTGCTTTATTCTTCTGGCTGCCACTAAACCTGAGAGAATAACTCAGTTCCTCTTTTCATCTCAAAGACAGCTGAAAAAGGAATCTCTTGTGATTACAAGAGCAACCTGATGTGACCATGTGTTGGCACAGAGAGATGAGCCTCCTGGTTTCACTTTCAGAATCAGATAGCTGGTGTGGCAGGAGTGTCTGTGGTTTTAACAATTATGCAGATGTAAAGGAATTACAAATAGTTTTATTGGTATTTGGATCAGTGTGCAAATCAGCCAAACAACAGAGGAAGAGACCTGTTTGTCTATGTACATTAAGGTTTTCAACAGCTTTTCATAAGCCAATGAAATAAACAGTGTTCCCAATTTGTAAAAAGTGTAATTTCACTATCTTCAACGAGGAACAGCGATGTTAACACCACACCAAGATGCCTAATGCTTTTCAGGACAAAGTTGGCTATATACACCTTTGCTCCCATCGTGGCAGAACAGTTTCAAGGATGTTCACTTGATTCTCTTCCTGTGTAACACTAAACCCTCAGATGTGGTTTGGGGTTGAACACATACATGCATCAGTGCTCTTGGTGTGTGACAAACATGAGAAAATGAGTGCCAACATTTAGAAATGGACTATAAAGAGAGAGAAAGACTCAAAATCAAAGCAAGGGACTTTGAAGGATATAGTTATGCAAGAGAATCATCCTATGTCTTTCTGTGCAGCGTCAACTGTTTTATGTATTTGAGACTTTTATGATACTAGGCATTTAATCTCCTGTTCTGCCGAGTGATCTTCCTCCATGAGGAGGCTCTCAACTTGCTGATCTCTTGCTGTAGGCACATGAGTTACTTTCTGCTACCCCAGGCAGACAGTGGGGGAATGGAGAAGTTAATAAAAAAGAGAAACACATATTTTGCTGAATGTCTCAGATGACAGGGTCATTTAATCAGCCACAAACGAATTCCCAGGGCTGGCAGCTTACCCAAGGGAGCTGCTGCCATGGTCCCTGTCCACCTTGCTCCCAAAGGCAGGTCTGTCCTTTGGCACCATGAGAAAAGCAAAGGGAAGAGAGAAGTGGGGAGATGGCAAAGGGTGGGAGGGAACAGGAGGGAGGGAAATGTGGTGCAGGAGTTATTTGTGCGAGGCTGAGGCCCTTGGCTGGGTGCTTGTGGTTAGGCATTGATACGAATATTCTGGTCTGGGCACCCTTTCTCCAAATTGGGAAGGCACAAGGCTACAAAGAAAGAGGAAATGGTAATATACAGAATCAGTTTCACTAATAGTGAAGCTCAAATAGGTTAAATGTCTTGTATTGGAAAGCAAAACAAAACAAAACAAAACACCAGCACCACCACCAACAAGAAAAACACATAACAATAATAATAACAATAATAATAGTAATTGTGGAGACAAAGACCTCATTAGTTGGAGAAGTCTGCAGACTGTAATGACATCCAGGACACCTGTCAATGCAGGGACAGAGGAGGCTGTTTGATCCTAATCTATTTCTTGCCAGCATGGCTCAGTTCTGTCCTTGTTTGATCTAGCAGAGGTTTAGATGGCTGGCACTGTGGCCCACTCTGCTGCCTGCAAGGCTGGAGTTAAGTCTTCAGAAATACCCAGCTGACCTTGGAATGAGCTTTGCTTGGATTTGCTTACAGGTGGCGATCAAAAATACCGTGTGACGGCTGCTTAGTGTGAAATAGATCCCTTCCACACAAAAGCACATCAGTGTGTGTTGCAAAACACAACTTGCCCAGCCTGGGATGCCAGAGATGCCGTATCCCATTTGTGACACCGCCAGTGTGATGGGCTCCTTAGCCCAGGCTGCTGAGAAGTGGTCTAACATTACAGGAGCACGGGGAGCCACTGAGCAGTGATAACACCAGCCCTGCAATGTGTCTGCCCCGCAGCAAGCCCCATGCCAAGCTCGGGCTTCCCCAGCAGCCAGAGCTACAGCAACTGAAACAAGGGGAGAAAGGAGAAATGATGCTCTCATGGTGGCTGTCCCAGGCTGGAATCTGGTTTGTCCTTAACAAGTTCCTTTGGCAATGGGGACAACCTCCCAGCCAAAGCCATAACCTATTCATATACATTAACTCTTCAGAGGAAGGGCAGAGGGAATGTGGTGGCATTATGCTGAGTTGCTGCATGCAAGCACAGCCCCCAGTGAATGCCCAAGTCCCCACTGTCCCTCCTGTCATTAGGATTTGTCACAAAGCTTCTTTAATTTTCTAGGATCCACGTGACATTCATTTACATTGCACGGTGAAGCAGCTTTCTTTTCCTCTCCTGATAACCGAAGTTATTTTAACCCACTGTCACAAGAGATCTGCACTTGATGACAGGCCAACTGTTCGTGCTGCTGAACAGAGTGATGTTCAATGGCCTTTTGTACTTCCCTGTGATTTGGAAGCGTGTTAAGCTGAGGAAAAGCACGGTGGATTTTTGCTGACCCCTGTGCACATCAGCAGTTCTGGTGCAGAAGTGCTGGGACCATCTGGCGGGTGTATGTCATCCTACAGAGCTGGGCTGACTGGCGACGGGTGCAGAGCTTGTGTGCGAGAAAATGGGGCTTGGCAACGTGGGGAGAGGAACTTGCTGGCTCTCCAGCACTGGAAATTTCAGTAAAGGGAGTCTACTTTGTTCTCGATGTACGAAGCCAACAGCCACAAACTGCTACAGGTACGTGTTGTAACACACTACTGTTGGCAAAACAGCTGGTGGGTGGCTGATGATGGAGATTCACCGAGCGGTTCTTTAAGCAGCTCATGTTCAGCGTGTGGGTTTTGTGAATGTGCCTCAAGTTGCCGACCAGAGCCGTGGGTTCCCTGGCTGCGTTTGAGTCTCTGATGAAACACATGCTCCCTGTTTGCCTCCTGAAGAAGGCGTCTCTTTTGGTGCTTCTTTTTCATTATGCAGTGGCAAGTTCATGAAAATCAACAGGAAAAGTTTGGGAAAGAGCTTAATGCAAGGATAGGAAGGGGAGATGGTGTTAATATGTCTGGATAAGCTGGAAATTTTTGCCACCACCAATGCAGTATTGGTTCCCAGTGCCTGAAGGACTCTCCTCTCACTCCATCTGTGACTTGGGAAGTCTTACCCAGTCCACATAGATCCAGAAAGAAAACCTGGACACTGTGAATCAGAGATGGAGCACTCAGGTCCTAGACAGATAAAAGATACCATTACATATCATGTTACAGATATAATTTTGGCCTGCTGCACCCTTCATAACAATTGCAAGGTTCAAGCAAGTATCTCCAAATGCCCTAGCCATTGATGGTTTCTCTTAGTGGCCCCCACAAAAAACAAATAGACCCATCAGCTTTGGCATCGGTTCAAGAAAAGCCAGGGATGCCATATGCGTTCACATCCTGGCCACACGTGGTGATGGTAATAAATAATTGGTTGCAAATGCATGTGTTGCTTTCTTGATTAGTTGCTTTACTGTGGGATCTGCTGTATTGATTAACTTTAATCTACTTTGTATGTTATTCAGATCTGAAATTGAGTAGAGTGCAGGGGATGAGGAAACTGCTCTAATTTTTAGGGAGTATACTGCATTTGATTAATTTTATAGCCTGCATTGACTAAAAGCTTTTATGCTGGTCTGCTACCAATTTAACTCTCTGTGTTTGTCATTTTTTACTCCTGGGGTCCCACATAATTCAGTTTTGTAAATTGATTTGATTGATGTTTTCTGATACTTCAATAAAGCCTTTTGGCATAGACTTGTCTATCCCTCGCTTTGCACGTAACTGGACAACAACCACTGCTAAAGACAGAAATAGAATAGTATTAAATTAAAACGTATACTGAAAAGAACAAGATGGCCAGGGCAGATGCCTGTTAACGGCGTCCTTTGAAACAGCACGAAGAGTAAAGCTGAAGTGCAAAAGAGCCTGTGTGTGGAGAGAAGAAAAAAAATCCCCTGGGAGACAGAGGTAACAGTTTGCAGCCTGCAGGTCTCCTTTCCTCCCTCCTTTTCTGCTCCATCTCGCACCTATCCCACGGGGCTGCATGGAGGGCGAGCCTCAGGCATGGCTCGAGCGTCTGCTGGGACATGCAAGCTCTCAGATCTCCAAAGATCTGGCAGAGGCAGTGAGAGGCTGTGCAAGTTATTGTTGGTACAGTCGCTGTTATTTCTGAGCACAGAGAGGAGGAGGGCAAAGGGGAGGCATTGTCACCTCTCTGCAACACCACCGCACACACCTTGTTCCTGCGTGATGGCAAAACAGATTGTGGAGTTCTTCTTGTCCAGCAGTTGCTTTTATTTATTGTTTTTGTGTTAACAGCTTGGGACCTGCACATACAGATTGAGCAAGGCAGCAGGTAGAGGTATAACACAGAGCTCACGAGATGATTTCTTTGGTCTTGAGAACAGTTAAAGCAAATACGATGTAAAATAAAATTATCTGTCCCAGCCAAAGATGCATGTGGGTGTACTTTTTTTTTTTGGCCAGAAGAGAAAGGTAATGCTCATATCAGGGCTTCCAATAATACACCTAAGGGGGAGTTTTAAGGGCTTGCTGTTAGCACAGCTTATCAGCACACAGAGGGGCCCGTGAGCTGCAGACATGGGCCTGCTAGGGGTGCCCCCCATGTGAGCCACTAACAATAAGGACATCTGCATGACCGGCTGATAAGCACTGCCTCCCAGAACTGAGAAACAGTGAGAGAGGACAGTGATGAGCAGCTGAAGACTGCAGCAGTGACAGCGAGGTGCAGACCACCACCTTCTCCTCTCACAAAGCCCCACAGCCTTCCCACAGAGGGGCGGAAGAACCACGGGGAACTTCCTCTGATTTTGTGAATTAAGCGTGGTGCTTAAGCAAGAGTGCTTGCATTATGGTTTGGGTGTTTTTAATTGCTGTCACCCATTCCAGGCTATCTCCTGTCCTAAGGGCAAACTCCAGTGTCTGATGACTGTGACTTACTGAGGGCTTTTGCATGCTGACTGCGATATATCCTTCCCAAGAAAGGGGAAGCTTCAGCTGATGGCTGCTCTCAATCACAGGCAATAATTTTGCAGTAAAAATTACTCAGCTCACAGGACTTTCCAGACGATAGTGGTAGAGAGTGAAGAAGTAAAATGATATTCAGATCTCTTCAGGTGTGGCTGCTGTTATCTCGACTACCAGTGCCTCATTTTACAGGCACCAGCTTCAAAGAGAAACACAAAGAAAGCCCGGCACACGATTGTCAGCCACACTCATGCTCTGTGTCTCAGTTTTGTAGCTGCTTAAACATGATGAAAACAAATCTTCAATAGTTGCTGCTTCCATCATTACATTGAACTCTGTTTTCTATTCAGTTGCAAGGACAGCTAATTTCCAGCAAATGGGAACAATGCGCTCATGTTGCTAATTCATGCCACTACACACAAATGTTCAGATTATGTTGTGCAGATCCAAATTCCATTCTCATTCGCGAGTGCAACTAGTACTGGTTCCCGAGCAAGGAGTAAGGAGCCCTGAAGCAAAGTTTGTCACAAACTAAACCCTGAAAGAAGCAATGAAAGAACATCTGATTATTTTATATATATATATTTTATTTTTCATTTTTATTTACTGGACTTACGGCATGAGGGAACCAGTGTCAAAGACAATTTGAAGGCAAACAATTTGTCAGAAAGCTAGCATCTGCAAAGCTGCCACACAAATTTTCCCTCATCTACTGTCTGTCTTTTTTGGTTTGTGGTTATATGTGGGTGCAGGCAGGATATTTTGAGATAAAGGATTTGGGGGTGGAAACAATTGAAAGACATAAGTAGAGCACAGACTACATCCTGGTGAAGGCAGAGAGACAGAGTGATGTGCTGATGAGAGCATGGCTGGGCATCTGAAGTGGTTGGCAGTGGAGATTTTCCTTGCTCTGGTCCTGGGCAGAGGCCTTACGAGCCCTTCTGTAGGGTAGGGGAGCCTGGGCTGTGACCGGGCCTGAACCTTTGCCTGGCACCTCAGGGAGCTCAGTACTCACCCCATGTCCCTTCCTGCCTTTGTAATTCCCTGCATAAGTCATGGCCAACGCCTGGCGCACTGGAGAAGCTCACTCTCACACAAATATATGTAATTACACCCTCTCTGCCCCCTTTTAGATTCTTGGAGTGAAAGGGTCAGGCTGCCTGTGAAGGATGGGGCCCAGCGGTCGGTCCCATCACCTCACCGCTGCGTGGTTTGAGCTCAGGTGGCCTCCTGCTAAGCTTTGGTGCTGGAGGCTGCGCTGCCCCACCTCGCTGAGCAGAGGGCAAGGAGAGCTGTGCTTGGAAGCTCCCTGACTCGGCAATCTGCCCACAACTTCAGCCACCACATAAAATCTCCCCAGACTCCCCCATTTACCAGCGGGGAGTCATCACCCAGAAACTCCTGCCTGTCAGAAGTAAATTGAAAGTCATCTCCCTTCACAAATTTCTTGATATTTCTGTTTTCTAAGCTCATTTCCTTGCCTCCTGGAACATTACGGCTCTGGTAAACACTCCTGGACAGCCTTGCTTGCGGATTATACTTGTATCCTCATGTGCAAAGCCTCTCTGAACTATTTGCAGCCCTTTGCTTGCCTTCTGATCCTCAAGACATGGCTGGGGCCTTCAGCAGGCCTGGGGCCATGCCAGCCCTGGAGAGGCAGCCACAGACAGAGGTTGGCTCGCCAGGTTGGGGCCACCAAGCAGAGAAGAAACTTGCCCTTGATGGACGGCCAGGAGGGTAAAGCTCCAGATCTCGGAGCGTGTTATGGAAAATTTTAGGCACCTGTTATCTGTCACCATGCTACCTCCTCCTGATTGCCTCACATTATGAGGTAGGTTGGGCTGGGCTGGGCTGGGTTAGTCATTGTTTGGTTGGAGACTCGGAGGGGACAGAGTTTCTGCAGGAGGTGGCTTTTCACTAGATGGTGCTCTTTCCTGAGCCATCCTGTGCCGTCCCCTTGTTGAGTCTGGGAACTTCTGAGTGTTCCTCTCGTACGCCCTTCTTACAGGGATGGGAGGAAGGCAAATTAAACTGTATTTCCAGTATCCCTGCTCTCAGGTGCCTCACCCTGCTGGAGCCATGTATGAGAAATTATTGCTTTACATCCTGGTTTAAAAGGGTGTACAGTGTCAGTACATTTCAGCCTCCAGATGATCACATTGCACAAGGGGTGAAACCTTTTTTATTATTTCAGTTGATTTAAACAGGATCAGCGCTGCACACCTTGGAAGACGATGCCAAGCTCATGCAGAGCACTTTCAGCAGGAAATCTCCACTGTACACAGCTCAGTGTTATTGTTTTTATTCTCCAGAGAGAGCACACCAGGTACAGAAATTACCCGCATCCTTTGTCCAGCTCTCTGGCCAGCAGCAAGGTCTTTTTGGGAAGTACAGCAAGTGTTTTTGGGGTCAGCTACAGTGAGGTGAGACTGCCCAGCTTTAGTGTGACAGGAATCGCACGAGTAACTCAGCCTGGCCGCTGTCTTTGTGGCCATGATCGCCTGGCCACCACCAGGGCTAGCAGGATGCATCTGTGTGCAGTAGGTTAAGCAGAGGGGAAACGTTGGGCCGCCACATGAACTCATTTCCAAGAGCTTCCATCATAAATGCTAACTGAAGGCAGGTCACCGCCACAACTGCTCGTGCATCTTCTCTCCAGAGGCCTCCTCAAACCTAGCCACACGCGGACCACAGGCCACATGAATGCATCTGCTGACGGTGGGTTGCCATCGCCACCGTCTTCCGGGGCAAGGCATGGGAGCAGCGAGGGAGATCGTCCTGGATCAAACTCGACACCTCATGCAGCAGAGCAGCGGGAAGGTGCTGCGGAGCAGGACGGGGCTGCGGGCTGTCCCTGTGGGGCACGAGTGGAGCTGCTGGATTTTGTGCTAGGAAGCGATGTGCAGCGTGTGTGTGCAGCAGATCAGCTTGTGCTGGGAGAGGCCTTATCCATTGCAGGAGGTGGACACGCCAGCAGTAGTGTACCACCAAGCTAAACAAGCCATTAAAGCTCCCAGCCAGCGCGTGGGGAGGAAGTATCCCCTTTAAGTAAAATAAAAATAAAATAAAATAAAATAAAATAAAATAAAATAAAATAAAATAAAATAAAATAAAATAAAATAAAATAAAATAAAATAAAATAAAATAAAATAAAAGTGCACATTAAAAAAGAATTAAAAATAATAATAAAAAAAGTTCTCTGCTTCTTTTCGCACCAGAAACACCCAAACCTCAGCGAGCCCAACGAGCGGGGCCAGCCAGGTGGCCGGGGGGGGGGGGTGCGGGGGTGCCACTCCCCAACAGACCCGCTTCACCCGGGGGTCTCTGGGCTGAAACCCAACCGACCCCAAGCCCCCGGCCGGGCACTGCCCGTTCCCCACCCGCTGCCCCCTGCCCGGGGGCGGCCCGGCCCGGCCCGGCCCGGCGGGCGGCGCATGCGGGCTGGCGGCTCGGGGGCGGGCACGGCGGCGGCTCTCGGCTCGCAGCCCGCAGCCCCCGGCCCTCCTTCCTGCCCGCCTCCCCGGGCGGAGAGCACCCGGCCCGGCCGCTTTTCCCACCCCCCTCCCTCCTTTCCCATCTCCTTTCCCCCCCCTCCTTTTCCCTTTCCCTTCTCCCCGTCCCCTGTCCCTTCTCCCTTCCCTCCCGGCCCCGCTGCTGCCAGGGGGCGAAGCCGCCCGCCCGCCGTGGGGTGAGTGTGTGCGCCCCGCAGGAGTTTTTGCGGAGGATGGGGAGGGGGTTTAGGGGGATAAAAAGGGGTCTTTTGGGGTGATGAGGGAGTGGGGCCCCTCCGCGGTCCCTCGGACACTTCCCCGCCCTTCCTCCTCCTCCTCTTCCTCGGGGCTTTTCTCCGCGCAACTTCGTGCGGAGCCGCTCAGCCTCGCGTGCTTTTTTCTTTTTCTTTTATTTTTTATTTTTTTTTTCCCTTAATTCGCACTCTTTTCCTTTACTTTTCGCTTCTTCGCTGGCGCGCCGCGCCTCGCCTGCTCCCGCCCCTATTGTCTGCGGGCTGCCCGGGGGAGAGGGGGGGGAGCGACCCCCGGCCGTGTGCCCGGGCTGCTGCGGGGGGGGGAGCACACGAACACACCCCCAGAAATACATAAATACACCCAGATCTACACAAACACACGCATATATACACACAAACACCCCCCCCGGCTGGCCCCCAGCCTCCCTCCTCGCTATTCAGCCCATTGATGTGCTGCTGGGGGGGGAGAAATCAACAAAACCTCGAGCTTCGCTGATGCAACTTTGTATCTTAGTTTGTTTGGGTTTTGCTGAGAAAGTAATCCGGGTTTTCAATCAATCTCCTCTGTTCTTGTTTGTTTTTTTTTCCCACCTTTGGGGCTCAGTGGGTTGTTGGAGCCAGGCAGGGGGTCGTGGCTGGGGGGCTCTTGTTGTAGGGTCGCCCTACTGCTGGAAAATGTGCTCGAGGGGAGCCCCGCTTCTCCTAAAGCCACTGCGCCGATTCCTGGGTGAGGATTGTGAAAGCCTGCTCGTTTCTTCACCTGCGAATTGTCCGAGCTGGTTAATCCACCGGCCGTGGCCGCGTTATCCCCACGAGTCATGGAAAGGAGCTGGGATTAGTGGAGCCGAGTTTTGCTGACCTCTGTAATGGGCTCTGCCCTGTGTCCTTCGCAGGGCTGCTCGTTAGCTGGAGCTCAGGAGAGAAAAAGTGCTTTAAAAAGTTCGTAAGGGTGTTCTGTGCTGGTTGTGGATGACCAGACAGGGTCTTGATAAAGGGATTATGAATGCTGGGCTCGTGCAGGACAGTTGGTAGCTGCGGTGTTCCCTGCAACCAGTGTCAGCCATAAAACTGTAGGTGCTCATGGAGATACGCGGTGCAGTAGAAATATGTAAAGCATGTAGCTTCAGCGCTGAGTTTAGACAGTTGCTCTGAGATCTGTGAGTGTCTCATGTGCTGGCAGTTTCAGCTAATGTAATCTCAGTGGTTTTAAAAGGCCAAACTACATTATTTCCCCCGGTGGTGACTCTCTTCAGCTGAAAATCCCTCCCTTGCCTGGCGTGCTTTTGGTGCTTTGCACACCCTTGCCAAGTTGTAGGGGGACTGCGGAGGTGAACCGAGTTCCTCACAGTCCCATGAAGGTAAGGCACGTGTGATTCAGTTAGCGCCGTGTTAGAGGAGGTGTATTTTATTCAGAGATATCCTAGCAGTGGGTGTAGATTGACATTAACCTCACAACATCCGTGTCTGTGGGCAGAAGCTGTCTGTGCTAGAGGAGCACCCATTCACGCAGAGGGCTCTTGCTACACCACTGCGGTTCCAGGCTGTCACCTTTCGTGGTGAGATATTTTGCTTGGACCCTTTTTTTCCTTTTTTTTTTTTTTTTTTTGTGATTTCCAGGCCTCGTAGCAGGGTACGGGTGCGTTAAGCAAGGTGAGGATAACCCAGGCATGCGTTGTCCCTTGGCACGGGTTCAAACATGTACCTATCTTGGTGCTTATGGCGTGAGCCTGGCGCGTCTCCCGTCTGTCCTCTCGGCGCTGCCCGGCGCTGGGCAGACAGGCTGGCCTGGGGCTGTTGCTAGAAGGGCACGGATGTGGAGTTGGGCAAGGCAGACGGGTTCTGCAGACAGCCTGATTTACAAGTCTCCCCGCAGGTAGCGCGGCACCGTGTCAGCCCCGTGCTCCAGCCCGTGTCTGGCAACCAGGTCCGGGGGCCAAGGGATGGTCAGCACGGTCCAAAAGGTGAGGACGTGGCAATGCGTGGAGGAATGGGGGCCGGAGAGCCAGGCAGGAGCTTGGTGTTCATGATTTACAGCCCCACAGCAGTAGAGGAGGAAAAACGCAGTTGAAAAGTCCCAGCTTTTCATATAAATAGAGCCCTGCCAGGTAAATGGAGGGTTTTAAACGTAGGCTGTGTGGGGAAGCTGTTGGATGCAGGCTCACGCAGAACTTGCTGCTAATCTCTCAGCAGGATACGCTCCTGACTAAGCCGTGTTCTGGTCCAGGGTACACTTCTGTACTGAGAGGGGGATTAAGTGCTGTTAAAGGAATCTGGTTATTCTATCCAAAGCATGAGGTAGGGCAGCGCTCTATAAATTATACCAGAGGAGAAGAATGCTGGTAAGCTTACTGGCAGTGTTACGAGGGCAGAGGGGGCTTTCGTAGAGCCTTCTGCTGGCATAAGAAGTTTTAACAGATAGCTGCTGAACAGAAAAATGGTCAGTGGAAGTCGTTGTGCATGCTGTACGTATATCTTTTCTGCTCCTTATCCAGGACACCAGCAGATCAGTTTTCTCTGCCCGGTATTTGGTGATGTTCCACTTGCCTGTAAAACAGTCCTTGAAGCAGCCTGGAAGCCTTCCTGCTTAGTGCTCTAGCTCATTATCTGTAATCTACGCGAGTGCTATTAAATATTATTTCTGTGGGGGTTCCCCACACAGGCAACAAGTAGCCCGTGGTAAATTGAACCATGTAGCTGATAAGTATGGAGAATCTTTGGGTTTGGTTTTGCCAGGGATGGCAGGCAGCGTGCAGAAGTTAACAACTGGGGTGAAAGGCTGGGTAGTGCAGGAGGCTGCCAGGATGCGATTTGCTCACTCTGAGTGATCGTGGCCCCGTGTTTTAGCAGGTTGATGGGTAGTGGTTTGGTGGTGTTGACCTGCTTTCCAGGCAGAGGGGAACGTCGGCAGCATCCTGTTTGCAGGCACACAAAAGGCTGAACGGCCACGCAGCTCAGGTGGGAAGCACCTCGCAGCCTGCAGCTTGGGATTGCCGGGTGCCAAGTGCTTGTTTGTTGCTTGCTTGCAATGATCACCCATGGGATGAAGGTAATAAGTGACTTTGTGGAGCAGCTGGTAGCTCTGTGGACATAAATACAGTTTGGCTGTGGCTCACCACGGGGGATACAGCCTGCCTGGGAGCCTGGCATGCACCACCTGCACGGTCATTTCCAGAAAGCACCACGCTTCTCTAAACCAAAACTTTTTGTTAGGGTGTTAGACACCATCAGATGTTTACAAAAAAATGTAGTTGCCTTTCACCTTTTTTTTTTTTTTTTTTTTTTTTCCCCTTGAAAACTGCTGACAACAATTAGATGTGGGGTGGGAATCAGCCACTCCTAGTACTTACCGAAAACTCAAACACTTAAATCGTGGTGCCGCAGCCTGGCATCGCAGTTCTTGGCTGCTTTTGAACACAAATCCAGGGATGTGGCACACCATCCTCTTGCCTCTTTATTTATTTATTTATTTTAAAACCACCTTTCTCCCTTGCAAATGACTTTAATGTAGATCTGGAAGGTAAAGCCCATCACTTGGAGTTAGCTGGTTAGTTACTTTGGTTAGCGATAAGAAAATGGGATGGCAGCACTCCAGGGAAAGCAGCTAGGCTGGGAACTTGTTGCTGCGTTCAAGCTGTACGGATCTTTGTGGAAAACATCTACCTTTATATATTTATGGCCCATTCCCTTTGCCACGCCAGCAGGGTGACTTCTCGGTTGCTGTCTACGTGACAAATCTGCCGTGACACCACGGAGCCAGTAAACAGCTTCATTCCTTCCCAGAGATTGTGGTGAAGCAGGCAATAGGTAAAACTTTGTCAGGGTTACCCTAACCTCGGACTGCAATTTCATGAGCTCTTTTGTGTGGTGAAGCTGTAAGCAGCCTGTTCTGCTTCCCGGCCGGGCCACGCAGGTATTTACGGGTCTGTTTAACGAACCAGACTGAGGCGTTGATTCCAGTCAAGAATAACTTAATATTCTTATTATTTCTGTACAGTTCTTACCTCAGGTCAGTTCCCTGGTGGAGGAAAGCTCAGCCAAACGGCTCCTCCTGCCTGCGTCGTGTCGCCCTGTGTCTGGTGGGGCAGCAGCAGGAGATGCGCCCTTGCTCTGGTGCTTCCTTCAGGGAAGTTCTCCTGGAGCTGCACCCTTGGAAGTGCTTTTCCGATTGCAAAGAAGGCATTTGACTGCAGTGCCCATCCCTGTTTTACAGCATGTGAAGATGACTAAGGAGATAGATGTTTCTGAGATAAGCCAGTGAGTTAGAAGTTAAATTGTTTCCTTTTAAAGTTCCCTAAGACTGCCATTACTTCTAGGCAGGCTGAGGGAGATGTCCCCTGCAAAAGCGAACCCTGACATTTTTATCATCTTTTTTTCCTTTATAACCATTTTAGGTACACTTACAAGTCCCTGAGGAAGAGGGTGTAATCACAAATACTTTTAAGTAGTCAACGGTTTTTAAAAAGTTTGCAGTGTGATGCTTGCAGAAAATAAACTTTAATTCTGTTGTAGCTGTACTTGATCCCATGTCATGATGTGGTCATGCAGCCTAACAAGATTTTCATATCTATATATAGATGTAAAAAATAAAAATTGGATGTGGAAGAGTTTCTTGGGTAGTTCTTGCAACAGAAAAAAATAAAATCCTTGCAATGGAGTTCTCACAGTCCAAGCACAGAGCTGTTTGGGAGCCTCTCAAATATTGGACATGGGCTTGGAGTAAGTTAAAGTAAAAATACCCCTCAAACTACTGTCAGCACCTCCTACAGATGTAGTATTGAGGGCTTGAAACAGAATATATTCTAAGCATGTTGTATGAGGGTATGGTATGGCACCTCCTGTCTCTTCTGTCTTTTTTAATTTTTTTTAATCAACAGATGCGAAAAACGATCTGTCACAGTTTTCTTGCATGGGTAGTCCTTGCATCAGTTTTCCAGTAGTTTCCCTAGGACTGGTGGGGTGGCGATGGCTTGCTCCTGTCCATGAGGTCGATCCTGTGTAGTTGCACTTCTGAGATGCTGTTTAAAATGTATGAGCACGGGTACTTGCAACTGATCCCCTACATCTTAATTTCAAGCGGTTGTGATACTTTCTTATAGTCTGTACTAAATGTTAGCCTTTGCCAGAGCAGCTGCAAAAAAATCTGTCTTTTTTAACTTCATTCAGGTGTCTGCTCAACCTCTCACAAATGCTACTAGTTTTCAGTCTTTTTGTTAAACTGCTTTTAACTTTCCATTTGCAAAACACAATCAGAAATTTCCCCAAATTGTTGTTTAAAGTGAAAAGGGAAAGGTAAAGTGAAGGAGTTAAGGATTTCCTTCTGTAGCAGTAACTTCAGGTGTGTTTTTTTTTTTTTTTTCTCTGAGTGGGAGGGAAAATAAAATAGGTGATGAATTACTTCATTTAAATGAAGAGATGAACCTTGGTGAGACTTATTCTTGCTGTGTGCGATGTACAGTGATTGTCTTGGAGTAGAGCAGGAGGGTGTATGGCACTGGATGGCGATGTTCAGAGCTTGGTGGTGAGAGACTACCTGACGAGCCGTGCTTCAGTCCCACATGTGGCTCCGTGCTTTTTATCACCCATGACTAATGCAGATTGGAGCAGTAAGTTATGTTAAAACCTGTGTCGGGCTTTGTAGCTTCATCTAAATTGTATCTGAGGTTTCTGGCAAAGTTACTTGGGAAAGTAAATCTCTTTCCCAACGTGTCTCTGCCCCCAGTGGTGTAACTGCTACATCAGCCCAAGCACTACAGTTAATACAACCATTACAAACAAGTATTTTGGCATGGAACAGCTGTTCTAAGCCAGGCTGCCTCCAGACTCCAGCTACTGACTCACCCTTTTCTCTTTTTTCCATGGGCAAAGGCGCCTGGGCTGCGTGATGTGCGGATGCTGCTTTCCGCAGGTATTGTGGCCAACTGCGAGCATCCTGCAGGGCTGAGCCCCCTCCTTGTGTGCAAATGCAGCGGGGCTGGGTACCAGGACGTGTGGCACACTCGCCTTCCTGGCACGTGTGCCTTGGCACCTGGATGAGCCTTGGAGGCAATAGTAAGGAAGGGGAAAAATAGGGAATGCCGAGGTCTGGGGTTAATGCAGTGAATGGCGAGGTCTTGTATGGAGACTGCTTGTTTTATAGACTGGTTTTCCTCCCGAGTTTCCTCTGGGATGCTGGAGCCTTCGGTCCCATAATAGCGTTTGGACAATGAATGGAGGAAGCAGGTGTTAAAGAACGGGGGAAGTGACTTTTTTTGGGGGAGGGAAGGGGAGACGGGATATCAAGATGCGTTGGGTATACAGGGCGATTTCTCTTGATGCTTGAGTGCATACAGCGTTGAACCCACGGCTAAGATCACAGCAGAACTGGGGCTTGCCCTTTTCTCGGTTCACATCACTCGGTGAGTCAGCTGAGGAGTGAGGCTTATGCCGCCGCGTACCTAAGGTCTTACGTGACAAATTCTGTTGGGTTTGTTCCGTGCTCTCGTAAATCTTGCGGTGTAGCAACAAGGCTGCCTCGCTGATGGCACTGGACGTCTTAAACTCTGCACTTTGAGCTTGAGGAGTGCTGTGTTTTAAACAAACCGGGGATGCATGAGTTTGTGTGACCTAGATTAAAACAGTTCCTGCAGTCTGAGCTGAAGCTCTTTAAGTCAGTGCAGATATTGATCCTGGAGATGAAAGTAAAATATGCTGGTTCACATGCTACGTAGCAGATGTTTTTGCATCCGTAGCTGAAAGACTTCCCACACTGGGAGTAACGACAGCGCTTTGCATGTCTCCATGGGGTTTGCAGCCCGGGCAGGAGCTTCCCTTGACAAGGGAGTCAGATTTTCCATCGCCGAGTGGTTTGCGGCTGCTCCACCCATTTTACGATGAGTGATCATCGTCTGCGAGCGCAGCGTTACACGAGGTGGTGAGCAAACCTTTCGTTGCATTAAATGTAAATGTTTACACTTTCTCTTCTCCTAGCAGCTGCAAAGAGGGGAGCTTGTCTTAACCGAGGGCTGGCTAGAGAAATGAAGACTTCAACCCCCTTTCCCTGCGCTGCTGCGAAGGGAAGGCTTGTTTAACAAGCAATCATTTCACAAGGTCCAGGTGACTCTTCACGCTTTTGTGTGATGCAAGGCGAAATGTTGCTGCAGATGTTGGGTAGCTGTGGGTTTTCCTGTATTGAGCAGTGCAGTCACCACCAGGAACATAAATCATGCCTCGTCTGCAGGGCTGCTGGGGGTGTTCGCTGGGGATTTCGGCTCAAGAACTGACCTGTGCCCGGCTGCTTGTGCAATGTGGGCTGAGCTCAGAGCCGCTTCTCTGCGCTGGCCATGGCCACTGATGAATTTCTGAATGAGTCTTCTGGTCGTCATCACCTGAAGGAGGGTGCGTGCAGCACAGAGGGTGAGGGTTTGAGGGCTTTTGAGCAGGTTGCCAGTGCCTGTTTGGGTGCTTGAGTGGGGGTCTTGCTCATCGTCTCCAGAAAATGCTGGGGGGAGCAGGGCGATGGGACGATACAACTCAGCAGGCGTTTCTCAGCTAAGGCAGAGCCTTGGTCCTGATTGTACTGAGCCCTATTTTAAGCTAGAAAAAGAACCAGCTCATTGCTTAAAGAGCTTGCAAGCTATGACTGCAGATAACAAATATGTTTGCATGGACGTTAAGAGGATTAATTGTTTGTGGAGCGCGTTGGATGTAGGAAAATCCAAGTAGCGCTGGAGAGGTAACCAGTTGCCTGTCATGGACTTGTCATTAGTTTGTTTCTCCCTCCTCCATTCGGATTACAAGCGACGTTTGCCCATCTGTGAAATTCATGTATAAGTCCCACATCTTCCTGTATTCTGGGTATTTTACTTTTTACTCTTACAGCTTCCTCACGGGCAGTAGCTTGAAGGTGGTATCAGATGCAGTATCTGCTGAAGAGGTGTGCTGCAAAATGCGGTGTGCTTCCTTCTGCAGCTGGAATTAGCTCTGTTTAAACTACGGGGGAAAAGAGTGCTTAAGACCTCCCTGGTTTTGGCTTTATCAGATTAACTAGGATTTTGGCAGGACTTTGTGCTGCTTTTTCTTAGCCAATCGACTTGCATGTGAGTATTCAGTAACTTTCTTGTGTTATAATCTCAAAGTTCAGAAGTCGTCAGGCTGCCTGAGAATAATCAGAGATCCTGTCCCAGCAGTGGGCATACAAAATGCTGGTGCTTCAGAGCACTGATAGCAAGCTCTGAAATGAAACCTCAGAGCTACCTGAAGAGCATGGGGGGCTTATGGCAAAGAAAATGCTTGAAAATGTGTATATCTTCCTGAAACTGCAAAACGTGTGCTTTCCCAGCCTTTCTTTGCTAAGCTGCTTGCGTGACCCATTCCCTCTGTTGTGTGCTTTGAGATGGTAGATAAATGGCAATCACCCAGTTATTGTACACTGCGTTATACAAACCGAGTGAGTGTTTGAAGTGTCTGAAAATGATAAAGGGCATTCAGTGAGTGTAAATTTAGAAAGTCTTTTATGCTCTGCTTGGAAGATAGATATTTTTTTTCCTCCCTCTAGAAATTAATTTGTGATCTTTGCCAACTTTTGCTAAAAAATCCTGTCTCATCGCTGCTTCTGATACTAATAAAGAAATACCAATACCGTTTGCTTAAATACCTGTGTGTATTTATGCCTGGGGCTTATGATATTCCAGTGCCGAGAGAAAACTTGGGCCGTTTGGAGGAAGCGTGCTTCAACTCTTGTTAAGTTTTGTCTTCAGGAATGCTGCATCACTTGATGTTTGCTTTGAGGGAGCTAAACTGTTTTCTTTGTAAGGATTTTTTTTTTTTTGGCTGTCTTAGCTAATGCTGGACCAGAGCCACTGGATAACGTGAGAATGAGGGATGGGGTTTGCTTCAATCCTTGATGGAAGCCGAAATGAAGAGCAGGGAGCTGTTGCAGCGTGGTCGTGATGCTCAGCAGAGCAACGTTTTGCTCTCCTGTATGTAATGCTTTCCTGTGCCCTGGGATGCTGTAACACAGGTATCTAGCAGCAACAGAGATTTTGGGAATATGCCGGAGCTGGAAAATGCATGGATGGGCTACGGATGTGCCCCTTCAAGCTAGAGGGAGTTGCAGAGTGGCAGTGGCATGGAGCACACTGGGAACTAATTGCCACCTCTGCTTCAGCATCAGCAAGCAGTTCCTCGTTCAGGAGCAGATTTCTGGATGTGTTCAGGGCTCTGTGAAGCACGAGTGGCTGGTTTTGTTAATTTCTCCTTGCAGCAAGGCTGCAATTCACTGCTGGGTGCAGGAGGCTCGCCCCCGGTGCGTGCCGTGTCGGGTGCTGGGGGTAGTTGCTTGCCTGGTGGTTGGTGCCCGTGCCTGCCAAGGAGCCCAAGAAGGATCAGGCCAGATGCTGATTTTGTTTCGCCCTTTAAACTTTCTTTGTCAACTCTCCCATCTCTGTTATCCAGAGAATAAACCTGATATGGCCAGCCCGGAGAAGTTTTGATGCATCCAGCAGCCGAGAAATCAAACAAGTCCTAGTCTATTCTTAATTTCTTGTGTTTCCTGTGGTTTCATTGTTTGTGTTACCAGCCCTAATATTTACATACTTTTGAATGAGCTTTTCTTTTTTTGGAAGATACTGCTTTGTTCATATGCCTTGCAGAACAGGTTCTTCCATGCTTTTTTTTTTTCTAATAACCAAACAACTTCGTTTCTCAAAGGAGTAGGAGGGGAAAAAAAGGGAAGATTACAGGAAACACCGAAGGGAAATATCTAAGAATAGAATTGTTTTTTGCTGATGATATGCTAAGACTCATTCTAAACTTGCATCTACCCTTGCAAATGTCCTTGGGCTCTTTGAGAGCTTTGTAAAACTTCTTGCATATCGAATTACCTGGTCGGGGGTGCATTCTGTGAACAGCGCATGCATTTACAGTTGGCATTTTAAATGCAAAGGTGCTTCTATGAAAATGATTGTAAGAACAAAGCTGTCCTTCCCAATAAAACCCCAAAGTGCTAGTCAGCGGGCTCTGCGGTGTTAACATTTAAAAGCAGTGCTGGTATATGTCCTGCTGTATGGCTCTGGGAGCTCGGATGCAGTGTTTTTCAGTGAGGCAGGGGAATTTTACAGTTAAGCTCCGTGCCTTCCTTCAGGGTGCAGGGCAGTGACATCCTCTGGCTGTGTTTTCCATGGATGCTTGGTTTCCTCTAATCATCCTTTAGGAAATCTTATTTTATTTACTTATTTTGAAACTCATTCATTATTTTTTTTAAATATCGTAGTCCCCAAAGAAGTTGTGATCAACCTCTATTTGCAGGTCTCATTCTTCCCTTTTGATTATTGTGCTGCTCTCCCAGTGCATGCCTTCTGAAAAGAAATAAGGCAGAATTTGTGGACTTCTTTTCCCTTAGATTTCCCCGCCGTGGAGTAAAACCTCTTTGCACGTTGATGAATAGTGGCTGGGAAGCCTGTCTAGCTCTGCAATGGGATCCATAAATAGCATTAGTGTCTGGTTTGCTTCGGCGAGGGGAGCGTGCCGTGGTGGCAGGAGGGCAGCCCCGCTCCCTGCAGGAGAGGTTCCCTGTCTGGGCAGTGTTCGCCAGCACGACGCTTTAAAAGAAACATGATACTGAGTGTGCAGCTTAAAAATTTCAAGCGCAGAACCCCTTAAAAGCTTGTGCAAATACTGATTTAATAGAAATGGGCTCTGTTGACTCTTTTTTTTTGCTCTCTCCTCTGCTGTGGGTTCGGAAAGGATGCAGCGGATAATATAGCTGTTGTGAAAAAATGTTTTTTCCTCATCGCCCTTTCTCTCCCGATCTCTTGCTGTTGGGGCCACCTCGGGACAGGCTGAGAACGTCGTCAAAACGTGCTCTGTGCATAAAGCTGCAGTGTTTTCGGGTGGACAGGGCAGCGCGTGGCAGAGCTGTTCCAGCTGCCAGGCTGGATCTGGCAGCCAATTCGCAGACCTGCTGGGTCTCAGGATTGAGGGTTGGATGAATGCCACCGAAGTGCACCCTCCCAACAGTCTCTAAGGTGTTTTTTTCTTTTTTCTATTTTTTTTTTTAAGCCAAGAGTGTGCCAGGTTTGGTCTCAGGAACATTTGGTTTGCAGCACACTTACTCTGGAGGAAAAACTGGGCAAGAAATCAGTTTGTTGTGGAAGCCAGAAGGAGAAGGTGACACGAGCCACGTTCAGGCTGCTCTGCAAAGCGCCTGGTGGCTCTCAGGGCAAAATGACACAAGGCAAAGCTGACGAATGGGAATAAAACCGGCTTTTGGCTTTCCCCCTCGGCGAAGGCTGTGGTGAAACACTCCCCTGCTGCTCCGCGTTTCCCTTTTTCAACTGCTCGTGGCATGGTTATTGCTAGATGTTGAGAAATGTAAATAACACCAAGGTAGTGAACCCGGCATTCCCGGCTCCTTGGCAGCATCCTTGACTGGAAACATCTGCCTGCGAGCCCTCCGCCTCGCGCTTCGCTCACGCAGCTGCACGCCTGGAGCCTGGGTCTGTGCAGAGCCCTACGTGCTGTCGAGTCCTAGCAGCTCTCCTTCGCCTTTGCCTGTGTAAACCAGACAAAATGGAGGAAAACCTAGAGGTTAAAGCAAACGATTAATGTGATTTTTTTCCCTTCTTTGTCAGATAAAGTCGATAAAAGAGAGGTGGTGGTGTGGAGCCAGCCTGAAGCGAGGTGGGAACGCAGAGGGGGAGCAAGGAACCTGTCCTGGGGACCCCCGAGAGCAGATCTGCTGCTCCGGGCAGGATCTGGCCCTGCTCCCAGCCCCTGCTTCCCCGCTCGAGTTTCACGCTCAAATCACAACCCCTCACGTGGCCCCGATGCGGCAAATGTGGAAATAAATGCAGTCTGGCTCTCCTAGTCCTATTATCTGAACGGGCTTCGCTTGAAAGGATGCCTTCATCTACAGGCTTGTAGCCCGGTGGTGACTGAACTGCTCGTGCATGAAACCGTGTCCTGAACGGGGCTGGGGGAGAGAAGGAAATTACATGAAACCATAGCAGCGAGCACAGAGAGGAGGGTAGGAAACCACCCTATCAATGCTCTTGGTGCTTTTTCTCCAGTTCGAGTGGGAGATCTCAGTCGCTTTTTACTAAGTGGGCATTAAAAAAAAAAGTCCAAGAAGTGATGCAAATAATGCAGGAAACACGTAACGAATGTTTTGCGATTAGGAGAGATAGTAACCTGGTGCTCAGAGCCTTGGGTCCGCTGCAGGATGTCAGTGCTGCTGGTGCCGAAATGGGTGAGTTTTGTGTGGCGGTAGCGTTGGCAACTTTGCCTCTAATGCAGACTTTGTGCTGTGCTTGCTGCAGGCTTCCTGTAAACTGTAGGCAGCGCTTTCAAAGCTTGTTAGGATTTTAAAAAAGGTCAAAAATCTTTCTGTTGCATCGCTTCTGTTTAAAGCAGAACTGCACGGCTAGATTTTCTTGGGCTTGGGGCATAGTAGTTAAATTAAAACAACTGGGTGTGATGCATTTATGAAAATGTTTTTGCATGTTTTTTAAAACTTCTTTTTTTTTTGTTTTCTGTCAATATGTGAAATACTATTCCTCTAAGGGAGTCCTTAACTGTGCTAGCCAGAGAGTAAGTCTACATGCAATATATCCAGTTCTGGAAAAAAAAAAAAAAAAGGGGTTATTCATAACATAAATTACATGCCCAGAATTAACTAGGATTAAAATTACAGTGAAGACAGGCTAATAAGGGCTGTACTCTGCCTAGGAATTTGACTTAAAGCCTACGTTGGAGCCTGAAGTTGAATTTGAGCTGCCAATTCAGCAGAAGTGTAAAACGCCTCCCTGTATCAATTGGAGTGAGCTAATCCAGAGTTTGAAGTGAATTAGTTTTTCTTCTTTTCGTTGGACAGATTTACAAAGAATTATTCTGATTTTTGTTTTCCCCTCTGAGTCATTCCAAAGCTAACACAGTCATTGCATAACGCAGGGGGGTTGCTGCTGCTGTCTCTCTAGTGTCTCTTCAGGATTTCCAGCACTGTGAGTAATCGCTCAAGGCAAAGGTACACTAATATCATTTGATGAGCAGGAAGTCTACAAATAGCTGTGGTGTTGTGCCATAATTACATTTGCAGTGATGCAGGTGCTTGGTCTTAGCTTAGTCAGGACGACCAGTGCTTCAGATAGCCAGCTCTGTACGAATGCGCGAGTGAGGAGGTGGGGGGTATTTGGAGCACAGTGCGGGAGCAGAACTGAACACAAGAGTTTAAGAAGAAAAAAAAAAAAACAA
Organism: Aythya ferina; assembly: GCF_964211825.1. Taxonomy (NCBI): domain Eukaryota; kingdom Metazoa; phylum Chordata; class Aves; order Anseriformes; family Anatidae; genus Aythya; species Aythya ferina. The sequence continues at coordinate 6,904,902 of NC_140307.1, forward strand.
ACAACAAAATACCCCAAACTACCCTCCCCAAAACCAAACCACCAACAAAAAGATTTCAGGAAGTGTTTTGCTGGTGGCACTGCTCCTGGCTTGGCTTTGCAATACCAAAACCAAACCACCTGGACGCCCATTTCTTCTGAAACGGCAAGATGCCTTCCTCGAGACTTTTTGGGGCCAATTCTGGTGGTATTAGTTTGACGTGCTGCTGGTTTTGCTCAGGTGAGTCTCCTGCTGCTGTCCCCAGGCTGGGTGTTATTTGTTGAGGTGCTGTTTTCAGCTCGTGCTTCTCCCCCCTCAGACTTGCCCTTCGCTCACGAGCTGCAGGAGCCCTTCTCCTGATGGTCCTGGAGGAGCACAGGAGTGGTGTGTTCGTCCTGGAGAGGCTGGTTAGGTGACACCCACCTCTCCTCCAGACAGACAGAGTGTGAAAGCACTTCATTAATACTTAACTGGAGTACTTAGCGAAAGGGCTGGAGGGAAGGAAATACTGCCACTTAAATAATGCCGTGAGAAAGGTGGGAGGCTGGCTCGTCCTGCCTGCTCTGGCCACAGCAGGATGACACCCTGCCTTTTGTAGCTTTGTGACCTTGTGTCACTGGCCCATGAGTTTATTTGGGATCAGACCGATGCAGGAGAGGGGATGATAAGCATATGGGACTGTTTCTGTAGGTGATGTTCCTTGCTGAAGTTGTCTTGGAGTGGTTATTTTGAGAGGAAATCTTGGCTCGCGTTCATTGAGCTGAGCTATTGAGAGCAGCCTGTGATGCGGAAGAAAAAGGAATGGAAGAAGTGAAGCAGATTGGGGAAGGCCATGTGGATGAGATAAGTGGAGCACCACTCACCCTCTCTCTTGAAGTCCCCAGCTTTTCCTCTCTCTAGAAATGGTCGGTATTGCAAGGGGGCTTGGAGGCTTGGAAAACTTGGTTTGTGTGCAGGGAGCTCACGGACAGAGAGTTGCAGAGCTGTGCCTGAGCTTGCTGTGGAAGTTTATCGCTGGGAGATGAACTGATGTCTTCAGCTGCATTGGCCCCAGAGCTCCGGGGACATAACAGAATGGTTGAGAAAGGGAAAAGTCGAAATTCCCCAAGTGTCTGGTCCATCCCGTGGGGCAGTGTGCGCTTACTTCTGCAATTATGAATGGCTCTCCCCAAGAGACACCGCGATAACTTCACTGCTGCCCTCCTGTTATAAATACAGCTTCTTCTGTGCTGTTGTTCAAAGGCTCCTTTGGAAGCCTGATTTAATCGTGGAGCTGAGTGAATAATTCAAAAACTTTTTTATCAAGCACTTGTTTAAATTCTTAAATGAGCTCACCATAACCTTTTTATGCACCCCTCCTGCATGTGTCATACAAGTATTAGAATAATTGAGTTTTACTAGTGCAAATGTTTCTGTGAAGCGAATTTTTAGAGCTTGATGTATGACTGTTTATGGAAAGGGGGAATGTTAAAATCTCGCACACCAGTGTCTTTGCCAGAAACTCTCGCTCGCTTACTTAGGAGAAGGGGAGGGGGCGCGGGACCCTCGGCTTCGTTCGAGCAATCTCATTTGTCAGATTGACTGGTATGCAGCTTAAAAACCGAGCACGTGTTTAAGGGAACTTCAGCTGTATCTATTTTCCAGGCCTTTCTACAAACAGTAGCAGTACTTTTTAAAATATTTGCTTTTTTTCTGATAAGTACTATTTCTGACTTTTTTTTTTCCCCTCGTCTCCCCTCCTTACATGAGAGGAAGCAGCATGTTCACGATGCATCTGCGTAGCATCACGGAGTAGCTTGGTGCTGGGATGCCGAGCAGAGAAAGTCCCCTGTTGTTTTTCGGGTCAGGTCTGCTCCTGGCGTGCAGACCCGGATCAGACTTGGGGGAAGCCTTGCTGAGGGTCCTTTGGGTGTGTTTAGTGGGGCTGCTCACCTGTGCTGCTGTTTGGTGCTGGTACAGCTCCCTGATGTTAGCTCACTGCCCAGCAGCGACTGCCTTTGCAGCACCTTTATTTGCCTTTCAGCCAGGATGTCTGGTGAACCAGCTTCATTCATCTTCCGCTTCCGAAGCGAAGTGGAAGACTTAGGAATTAAAAGCCAGCTCGAGGAGGGGCTGAGGATTAGGTAAGCAGCCAGGAGATGCTGTATTCTCTGTGGAGAATAGTTGGTAATTGGTTACAGGAGTTTAGCAGAGGCTGTTTATTCTGTGTGCACACAAACCTTCTGTGCATGCCTTGGCGGCCCTCTCACCCTCCTGGCAGCAGCGAGCGAGTGCTGCAGCTCCTCTCAGCAGGCGAGAGGGACAGTCCTTACTTCCAGAGCATCCGAAGTTTGGGAAGCCTCAGCTGAATCTGCTGGGCTTGCTTTCTGATTTTGGGGTTTCTTTGACTTGTCTCTCAGCTTTGCTTCCAGACTCCTTTAGCAGACTGAACGTGCACTGGGAAATGCAGGTGGTTGTGCTGAGCACAGCTGCTGGTAAGTGTCCGTGTTCACAACATATCAAGAGCATTGGAATTGCAAGCTTGTGTGGTGGAGCAGATCCTTGGAGCGACAAAGAAGCTGCTGTTGAAATCTTCTGCTTCCTTCAGCCACAGCTATTCCAAGTATAACTGTTAACGGCACAGAGGCTAGAAATTAAACAGCCGTGCATCCATATCCAGGCCTGTAAAGGAGGAAAAAACCCATAGGTTGGTCTCTAGAAGTAGGAGCGTTTGTTTGGGTTCTCCAGAAAAACCCCAAAGCACATGACAATAACCAATCTTGGATTTGCAGAATACCAGCAGGTCACACATCAGAGCCCAGTCGAGCTGTTCGTTTTTGGGTTTCCTGAAACTGTCACATGCAAGAAGTCATATTTTACCCGAAGGAAGATTAGCTGCGTCCAGATAAGTAACAGTGGGCATTGGCCTTATTGTGACTTTTTATTCTGTTGTGACCAAGGAGCCATCTAGTCTGCGCCTTTTCATTTCCTTGTAATGCGATGAGTATCAGTGGTTCATCAGCTCCAAATTGCTGGTGAGTTGGACTCCTTGGACTTGAAAACTAATGGGAAGGTTTGGGTGCACTTTCTTCTCTTGCTTTTAATTAAATATTGGTGCAACAAGGGTTGTTTTGTGACAGGAAAGGCCAAACAATCTTACAAAACGTGCAGAACGAGCAGGCTGTGTCTTGTCATCTTATTACGACATTCCCACCATAGGCAACACCCTTTGTGTTTTGATAAACTCGCCCTTATTAATGGTGTTAAACTGCAAATTAAGTAATAAGAACAATTGCTTTTGTGCACTGTGTATTTCTAACAGCGTATTAGCTCCTCGGACGTTGCGATGCAGAGGGTGTCTGCAGATGGGTAAGCGGCATCACTCCCACTTGCTGTGAGGGGGATCTGAGATTTGGCAGCTTTTTGTGAAATCCCCGCTAAATCTGAGCGTTTGGCAACTGAAGTTGGTGATTGCAGCAGGCAGTATCTGTGCCTTGGCCCGGCACAAGGAGGGTGAGCCCCAGCTGAGGTCTGACAAGCAGCCCGCTGGTGGCTGGGCTGGAAGCCACTGTCATTGCCTGGCTCCTTCGTCTTTGCTCTGTTGGAGAAATTACCTGAGCACAGAGCAGGCTCCAGGGGCTGTATGTTTTGTACTGAAGTCATGTAGGAGGTTAATAATAGCTGCAAGGAGAAAACGGATCAAGACGAGCTCCAGGTTTTGTTATGGCTCTTTTTTTTGCTTGTGGTGGGTGTTTGCTGGAAGGGGATGGGAGCGAGGAGTGCTGGTGGACGTGGTCTTTGCTGGGACCAGGAGAGATGTCCGAAGGAGACCACAGCATTTTGAGCCCACTATCGTCGTGCCGTTTGCTTTGGCGTGCAAGAGGAGATTTGGCAGCCTTGTCCCTTTTTACGTACATGCCTACTTTACCCTCCCTGTGGGGACCTGTGGACCATCTCTGCTGGGTTTCTGTGTCATGCCAGCTACGCTTATTCCTTCTTGCTGCCTTTTGGAGGTTTGTACACCCTCCCTGTCCGATTCAAATCGGTGCCTGTTTTAAAAACAAGCAAACAAAAGACATCACCTTGTGTTTCACATCTTCCTGCCCATATAGAAGTGTAATAAAACATTTCATTATTTTTGCTTGTGTTAATTTCATTTAACACATTGTCTGGGGGAAAATGGTTAATGACTTGACGTCCGTTTGGAATGAATGGAGTAATGAAGGATAGCAGAGCTGGTTTCTTCTGAAGCTGCATGCTATTTTCTGCTGTGGGTGTTTTGATTCTTGTTTATTTTGCAAGCTATTTTGGAGAAGAATAGTCTGGGAGAGGGGAAGGAAGAGGCAGGCTTTGCCCCTGCAACCATCATTGTTAGCCCTGACTTTTGGTTGAGGTTTGCTTCTTTGGCTTGACCTTTCAAAACTTAAGAAATGTGTTTTTTGTTTGCTTTTCCATCTTTTTACGTTTTAAAACAATTGTAACTGTACCGGATTGTTTGAACATTAATAGGGAGAATGTTTTTCAGCATCTTGATAGAGTTTCCAGGCAGCTTTTCATCAGCCAAGTACTATACCAGGCTCTCAGTGGTGGGGTTTGTTTGGTTAGCTCTGAGAATCTGCAAAGCAACTGTTTAAAATTGCTGACACATGTTAAGTAATGTGGAAATCACCATCCTGCTCCGCTGAAGTCTGAGCGCTCATGTCTGCAATGAGAACAGGACCTGACCCTGAAAATTGCACATGAACTGTCTTAATCTGGAGAGCATTTCCTAGACAGTGTCTTCCCTCCAACTCTGGCTAGTTTATCCTATCGGTCTTGGGAATTGTTTGAATTTAATTTATTTTTTTTTTATTTGCTCAATCTGTTAAAAATATCCTGTTCTCCCTTGTCCACGTATTTTTTTTTTTGATTTATTCATCTACGTGCACGCTTGGTGATGCTAACTTTAAACAAAACAAAATCCTGATCCTGTAGTTGAATATCAGGAGAGGTAATACCTAACCCTAACAGCAATGCTCTTGGTATAATGCTTATTAATAAGAAATCCATAGTCTTCCATCTCCCTCCTGCAAACCTCTACTTTTCTTGCTTTGGAGCAGCTGTGATCAGCCCGCACAGCTTCCCTTCCTCCTCTCCTGAATAAATCCAACTACCTTATCTTCTGCATCGGAAAGTCTTCCCTGACTTTAACAGCCTCTCTAGGAGCACATATAAAAGGGGCTTTCACTAGCTAACAGGAAGCGAAATGAATAGAGGAACTCTTGATAATGGCCTGTCTGTCTGAGCGCGGGATCAGCCCGACGAAATTGTACCAGATTGGTGAATGATGGTGCTTCAGCCGGGGCCAGAATTATAAGTTTTTAATCTTGGAACAAGCAAAGACTTCTTCGTCTTAAATAGTCATCAACTCCCTCTTTGATTTGGAGGCCTGTAGTCATCCATATTCAGCTAGGCTTTTTTTTTTGCTTTGTTTTTTAAGTCTGAGTTCATGAGTCTGAAGAAGCCTTGAGTGGATTTTTGTGCAGCAGTGAGTGCAGGGGGACCTGGTAGTGCCCACATGCTTCCACTGCCCTCCGCTTCCGAGCCTTTTAATTTTTATGCCCAGGGTAAATTCTTGAGCATCGCAGCTTTCTTCACATTGGTCTGTGCCGTGCTGCCCTCAGGCTTTTGCAATTAAGCCCCGGCATTGTTTGGATATTTTTAATGAGCCATACTTTTGGTTCCTGCCACCTTCAGCCCTATGAGGGTGGGGGATGCCTCCCGGCTTCCCACCCCACAGCCTGGGCATCCAGCAACACGCAACAAACAGAGGAACAAATGACCAAAAATCTAAATGGGGCAGCTTGGCTAATTGCCTTATCCCCAGCTCGTCTGCCAGATAACACCAGTTTTAACACAATCCAACATGACTGACATTTGAGGAGCTGCGTTGGTATAATACTGGCAGCACCTGTGGAAAATCTGTCGTGTTGTTTCTGATATGTTTGCTGCCTGATTAGCACCTTTTGCTTACAAATTACTGTCTGAAATGCAGCGTGATGTAGTGAATGTACTCCTTTTTCCTTTATATCTCTGACTTCATGTCCCAAGGAAAAAAAGTAAATGAGAGCTTTAGCCTGCTTACTAAAATTTTGCACTTTTCTCTGTTGTTTCAGACCCGTTTTCTTGGATTTTAGTACTGGAAGACTCTCAAATGACAACTTTGCTTAGGTAAGTGAAGCAAGACTTTTTTTTTGTGGGCCTTTTTTAGAATCACTTCCCCTATCTAACTACTTCTGCATGTTGTGTTGTAATTGTAAGCTGCCAGCCAGCTGCACTGCATGTGCTGTGGTTAGGGCTAGAAAGATGTAGTAAACAAAAGTAGGGTAATGCCTGTAGTATGACATAAGGACCTCATTTATTAATTTAATCAAATGAAGTGGACATGGTGCAGAATAATGAAATACAGCTTTCATCTGCATATTACTACATCATCTTATCGATTTATAAAAAGTTTGTGTTTTAAGAGTTTCCCTCTTTTTTTGGAAGCCAACTTGTTTTACTGGTATTTCTTAACGTCATTTTCTTAGGAAACTGAAGTCTTAGTATTTCCAGATCTGCAGTCGCCTCTCCTCCATCCCTTTCAGTTCCCTCGATAGTTCTAGGCAGCAGTTTTTGATGGTGAGGACAAATCACAGAAATCTTGAGATGTGTTTTCCTGAATACCCTTGGAAATCTTGCTCCTGTGCTGTTAAATAGCCCAGCAGTGGTCTGCATGATGCGTGGAAGGGCCAACAGTGTGCTGCTGTGCCAAAATGCACTGTTTTTTCCTTCCTTTGTGATGGAGAGAGGATTTGGTTGCTCCCTGACGCAAGGCAACAAGTTCACTTACAGATACACAGCTTCTTTGGTGTCCTAGCTGGAGTTGCTTGTTGGAGGCCAAATGGTGACAGCAGCACTGAGATGGGAGTAGAGCATCCTAGCATCTGTGCTAACTAATACAGAAGGGTCTGTGAAAGAGTTTTCCTTTCTCAACGTTCTGTGCCGCCGGGCCCCTGGCTGTACCCACCCTCTCTCACTTTTGATCTGCATCCAGTGGCTGCTCAGCCCGTAAGCTGCTGGCCTTGGCCCCTCGAGATCACGGACCTCAGTGAAGTTAATCCAGTCCTAAATCAGGAGCGTGCTTCAGTCTGCTTCTCCCTGGTGTTTGTTTCTCTACAAAACTTGGTTTAGCAAAAGGGAAAACTCCAGCGAGGCTCTTGGATTCCCCTCTGTTTTCCATTTAGCTAAGTTTCCCGAATGGATCTGTTTGCTGTTCCTGTGCCAGGAACTCGTGGAGCCTCACGTGGCGTGGCTTTTGCCTTCTCCAGAGATGCACAGACCCTGGCTGGTGGCCTCCCAGCTGCGGGGTCTGCACTAAGGTGGGCCCTGCAGTCCTGCTGGGTGCTCTGCCAGGCGGCTGATGAGCTGCAGGCAGGAATGGGCTGTACGACCTGGCTGCTGCTGGCCATGCCAGCATCCTGCACGTTTCTCCAGTTCTCAGAAGATACCTCGGCAGAGCTGTGCATGTCTGAAATAGCTCGTCTCCTCATGTGCTCTTTGCACCTTGGATTTGATCTTGCAGGAAGGTGAAGGGTGAGGTGAAACTCTTTCAAAAGCCCACCAGCAGGAAGGGTGGGCTCTTACTTCAGAGCTGTGTTCTGTGCTCAGGACTGGCCCCCCTCCTCTGCGTGCAGGAGCAGCAGCTCCTGACCTTCATGCCACGGCCCTGCTGCTCACATTGCTGTCAGAATAAGGAGGGTGCAGCAAGCCCGGTGTTCCTTCTGTGTGGGGAAGGCGTCCGTGCAGGAAAACTCCTGGTTTCTGACTTATTTCATCAGCACCACTGCTTGCTTGGGGCCGGGAGGGTGTGCATGGGGATCTAGCAACACCTCACTCCTAGGACATGGACACATGTGCCCGTTGCAGCCTGTTTGTGGTTCCTTTGTGTCTCCTCCACCTGCCTGTGGCTTCTGCCACGTAGCCTGGGGGTGACCCAGCTGCAGCCTGGGGCTGTGTTGATGCCGCAGCCCTGAGGAGCAGGCCGCGCCAAGCAGGCAGGCGTTTGGGCAGCGGTTCTGAAGCCAGCCGAGGAGCAGAGCCTTTTAACTTTGTATATTAGACACATCTATGAATATATGCAGAGCTGGCTAATAAATAACCCGGGGAATGGTAGTTAAGAGGAAAGGACATAATTAATTCTGTCGTGTACTCTGCTTTAAAGTCGGGTCCAGAGCAGTAATGTTTTATGCCAGAAAGGTAAACACTGTCATTATTCAGCAACGAAATGCGCATGAGGCTGACACTGTTTTCCTCCTTTTGATTTAATAATTTTTTCTTGTAGCAGTTTTAATATCTCAGATGGTCTTTGTTTGGTGCAGTGGAAGCCTGGTGAAGTCCTACGCTTTCCGAAGGATCATCACTCCTTTATTTTAATTGAGTTTTGCATGAGTGCTGCAGTGCTGACATGGGTTGCGTGCTGTTCGAGAAGGCTCTTACTGTGTGTGCTGTGGTCGGGGTGCTCGGCTGTGATTCCTGCAGTGCAGCTCGGAGGGAGGGTGTTTCGGTTTCATCAGGTGATCCCTTTTCAGCTCCCTGTCCTGCTGTGTTGACCTAGGTCAAATGCATGTGCTGTTCAGAAGAAAAAATCTTTGTGGAGATGCTATTAAAAAGTTGACGTTTCTGTTAATTTGTACTTTTTGTTTTCTTCTTTTATACCAAAGCACAGAGGAAAAAGTCTGACTTAGAGCAAATGTAACTTTACGTCTGCTTCAAGTTCAACATTTGTTGTTGTTTATTTAGAGGGGGGAGAGAGGAATGGGTGAATCCTCAATTTTTGTCTTAAAGCATGTAAAGTTGCTATCAGAATGACACCTTTGCTAACAAGTGTAGCTGTCATGGTAAGAAGTTATTTAAAATAACATGATTAACTTTTTGCCTTACAATCATAACTGGTAATAGGAAAAAATGATAAACTTCACTTTGAAGTGCCCACCCTTACTATTACGCATAAACCCACTGCACTTCTGATCTTAGCAGATCTCTGGATGTATAAACACACACAGCTGAGCAAGGAATTGATACCCCTGTTCCTGTTTTGTCCATGCTGTAGACGAGCCAGCCTGAATATCTGAAAATCATTTGAGTTTGCCTGAGTGAAGATGTGTATCCGGAGTGTGGTGGTGCTGTGCAGCCCCTCAGTGCCTCTTCTGGGGAGTTTTCTTGCCAGTTTTCCAGCTCTGGCTCTCCCAGCAGCAGTCATGGTTAAAATGCACTCATGGAGACACCAGTGCAGTCTCTGATGTAGGTCACAGCCACCTCCTGTATAAGTGGAGGAGGGATGCCTGTTACTCTTAGAGGTTTTCTTTGGAAGACCAGCATCTCCTCAGTGTACCCTTGTCTCTCTCTGTCTCCCCACCAAATTATACCACGAAAAACTCTTTCTTCTTCCACTGTTTGCAGCACTGTCAGTTCAAAAGTGGCTGGTAAAAAAGCAACGTGGTAAATTATATTTCTGTGCTTCTTCAGGGTTCTTCTGACTCCAGAAAGCTTGCAAAACTCTGAGGAATGCGGAGAGGAAGGGAGTCCTTCCTTGGTACAGAGCCAAAAGAAGTTGCATGTTGTCAGCTTGCACAAGCTCTCTTTCTTCGAAGTATGAAACATCTTTTTTGGGGGGGACGGATCTGATAGAAAATTGTTTGCCCTTGGTGGGTGGCATGAAACACATTGACTAGAGGGGCTATTGTGTGGTTAATGTGCTGTTTATTTTGCATCCAGTGGTCTTTTTATTTTGCTGAGGCAGATGGAGGGTTTCCCAGCCCCACAAGCACAACCATGGGAGAGATTAGTTGGTTTTAGGTTTCACCACTTGAATTATGAGGTTAGCCTGAGACAGAGATGCATCCCTGGGTATGGAAATGGTCTTGGCCCAGATCTTGTCTAGCGATGTAAAGCCTGAGAAAGGACCAAGAGGTCAGCTTGAGCTTCTTAAGGAATGCAATGTATGTTCTTTCTGTGGCATGTGTGGACTGTTGCTTTTCTTTCTTTTTTTATTTCAAAGGGGAAAAAATGGCTATAAGCTAATGTGTTAATTTTTTTTAAATGCTTTAATTGTAGCTCACTTTACAGCCACATAAATATTTATATCAATGATATTGAAGCTTCCATGTTAATTCTAAGAGAAATTTTGCCTCTTCCACAAAGGAAAGAGCATTTCTCAGAGCCTCTGCCTCTTAGCATGTCTCCCCTACTTTACCTGTCTTCCAACTGCCCAGCTGGGCAATGTTCTCAATCTGCAGACACTGGGATTTTTTTTGCACAGATAGCAATAATTAAGAAACTACTGTGCAGTTCTCCCAGTATTTGTTACAGAAGTGAGCTTTTTCTATTCGTGTCAGTTAAATGATTGCCTTTTTTGACGGTGCATAGAAAACTGAACCTCTGGAACAAGCTAAAATGAACAGAAGCTTGTTTCCTCTTTGCTCACATAGGCACTTATTCACTTCCCCATCTGCTTTGACTTTGAAGATCGCTGAGATTCTTCCTCTGTCTGACCCACTTGGCATAAGCTAGAGCAGATTATCTTTCTTCAATAGCCAAGTTTATAGGGCTCCAGCTTATTCGTAAATAATCCTTGGAGTTTTTGAGTGCTGCCTTTCTCCTCCTTCCCCCTTCAAAAACTGACTTGCTGTCGTTCATCTACAAACTGGGGAAATACTTTTGCACTTTATAGGTAGAGAGGAGAGTTGGCTCTGTCACTAGGCAAGAGGGCGTGTAAAATGTGTGGAGGAAATTTCTCAATGTCTGCGTGATTTTAAGTATTTCTTTCATGCAATTTCTGTTCGTGGTCCTAGCACAGAGGAGAGCATTGGCTGTAGGGAGAGCTTTGCTCTGCTTGTTTTTGCACAGAGTGTGAGTGTGATCCTGATCCAGAGTACAAAATCAGTATGAGGTAAAATACAGGGCCTGCATACACAGAAATGCCTTTATAGAAACATATACTTAATGTGCTTCAAAAGAAGGACAGAGAGCGCAGGATGTTTTGAAGGCCAACACTCTGTCTTTGCTCTGTTCTCGAGTGCCTACATCAGTAACTGGTTTGTGCATGAGCGATTATTTTAAGGTAGCATTAAAACTCATTTTCAGCTTTCTTGAACATCCTTTTCTATTGCTCTGTTGGGCCTGTTGAGGTAAGCTGTGGTAGCTGTGCAACTCGTCCCTTTGTGTCTGGCTGCGTACTGCAAGCGACCTCTCCTCCTGCTCTGGTACGTAAGGATGTGCTGTGCCCTGACAGGTTTTGATGAGTAGCTATCGATGGCAGCACTTATTGATAACAGATACAGTGTTTTATAGAAAAATTATTTTTTTTTATCTATCCGCACCTGAAAATTTACTTTACAATGATCTAACATGTAAAAATCCCAACATTTTCCTGCTAGTTTTTGTAGGTCCTACTCAGCTGAATCTGCCAGAAATCAACTTGCATCTAAGCACAGTTACTAAACCTTTGACTTCTACGTGTTTGTAGTTGTAGAGGAACAATAAGAGTAGCAGAATAAATATCCTTGTTTTGGACTTGGCTTAATAAGGGAGTGGTGAATACCAAATATATGGAATGACTTGAGGTGGTCATCCTGCTGTCTTTAAACTCTTATTTCAGTGTTTCTCATTGCACCAAGTGAGCTTGATTGCCTGATGTAGTCCTTTGCTTTAGCCCTGAATGAAACAAGGCGTGACTTCACATCTGCTTGCTCGTAGTAGCCTGGTATTAACCAAGAGCGTATGTATTTCTGGGTTCTGGCTAGCTTTCCTCCTTTTTTCCTTCCTTAATTCTCCCACGTTTCTAGCCATTACACCCCTGCCAAAGCGTGGGGTAGTTTTTTTGGTTTTGTTTTGCTTTTTCTCTGCAGGCTTCGGTGTGGATGTGACTTTTTCGGTGGACTCCATAGTTCTGCAAAGCAGCTTCTCTCAATTTGAGTTTGCAAGCCTTGTGACCTGCATGTGGCCCTTCTGGCCCCTGGGTAGCCAGAGACAGCAGCCCTTTGCAGCGAGAGAGGCTGTGCTTTTTGTCCTGCTTTGAACATGTGGGATTCTAAGTATTTCCTATTAGCTGTACCAGTAGTATAAACAAACTGTTTTGTTTAGTATAAGCTTTTTATCCTGATAGGATTGGAAACATCTTATAAGGCAATGAATATAAATTTAAAACTAATATTTGTCATTATTTAAATAAACATAAACAAGGATGGTATACAAAAGCACTGATGTTCCCAGCCTAGGGACCTGAGAGACGGACCTACTTGGATGTAGGCTGTTCACTTTTTGCCCCCTTTATTGAAGTTAAGGTGTCGTCCACCAAGTTCATACCTCTTAAAATTTTTGTCAGTGATGGGATGGATATATATAATGTACACGTATATTGCAGCAGAACTTTGCCACCCCAGTTGGCTTTATACAGCTTGAGTCCTAATCAAAACCTTTAAACTGGAAAGGGTAAAGTAGCAGATAGCATGCTGCAAAAAGTCTTGTAGAGGACTAGAGGGTGGGAGTAGTTCCCAGATCCTAACACTGTAGAGAAGTTTCCATGCTAGTCTGTTGTATTTAATTGGTGTACTAGAAAGGAAAATAAGAAGCCCCTTTGTCTTTATAAAGTTTTTCAACTCTGTTTAAGTTCAAAATATCCCATTAGATTCAACAACAAAATGATCAAGCACTTGTCTGGATGCCAGCACTTCCAAGCTCACTGTATTTCTGTGAATCAGTGTTAACTTTATGAAAAATTAAGCTTAGGGCTTGGAAAAGGCAGATGCTGATGAACATGGGGAGGGAGGAGAAAGAGAATGTGGTGTTTTGGGTAATAAGGTGACCTCTGACTTTATTTACCAAGTAGCTAGTGTTTTTCATTATAGAAAATATAAAATTTTACCTCCAAGGAACTTCGCTTTGGCGGGTGGAGGAGTTCATAGTGCTTTCAAGGCCTGACTTCAGTTCATAATTCATGTATCTTCACAGGCTAAGAGCATTTTGAGCTTTAGCTCATCAGGCTTTTCAAAAAATTACAGCTTTGCAGATGTGAGAGAGGCTGAGGGAAAGCCCTCGCCTCAAAGTGGTGGTAAAATGTTAAACTCATATGGGTATGGCTCTGATCGACATCCATTTCAACGTTCCCATGAAAAGCTTATGAGCTGGCAAGGATTCAAGGACGGAAAAAAATGCTCTGTATACAACATGTTTTATTAATGTTGAAAGAGTAATGTTGCTCTATTTCAGTGTCTGCCACTGCACAGAATAAGCTCAATTTGGCTCTTGTAGACTTTGGCTTTTACCCTGTATTAAACAAGGTGTGACTTCACATGTGCGTTTTCCTAGTAGCCTTGTATTAATCAGGGGTATACATATTTCCAAGTTTTGGCTAGGTTTCCTCCTTTTCCTTCCTTGATTCTCCTGTGTTATGGAGTGAATTCATGATTCTTGGCCCTCAGCTGGTATTGTAAAGTGTACTCAGAGTAAGCCTTGATGTTAAGCATCACATCTCACTTACTTGCAGTGATGACTTTTTGCCTCCTTTTATATGTAAAGGTGAATTTGAAATTAGGCAGCTGAGAAAGTGGAGTAGCTTGTTGAAACTTGGCAAGTCTAGTTGATCTAATACGTGATTTAAATATATAGATAGATATTTCTAAGGGAAATCAGTGTTGTAAAACATGAGCTCTAAGATGAAGTTGCTGAATTTGTGCAACCATAATGGTACGGGTGGCATATAGACAATTCAAGCACAAAATTCCAATTTACAACCATAAAAAGTTGGTGTTAACTTTGGTAAGATGACCTCTGCATCAGGGCTGGCTGGTGAACAAGGCATGGCTGATGGAGACAGCTGAAGTGGGAATGCCTGCAGCGTGCAAGGCATCAGGTCACACACTGAAAAAAGAGCCTGAATTCAAATCCTGAACACTGGCTTCTTTCACTGCCGTGCAGTTTGACTGCAGGATTGTGCCAGGGTTCTTTGGGACTGGGAAAAGACGTGTGGATATCTGGCTACTTTAGAGTACCTTTTGCTTCCTGAGTTATCATAGTTAAACATTAAGTGAGATTGCCTCCTTGTACTTCTGATTCGTGGGTACTGCTGCTTCATTAATATTTATGAAGCACTTCGAGCACTTTAAAAGTGCTGTAGGATTACAAAACATTATGGCATTTGCGTGTGCATGCTCTTAAGCGTTGAAGTTTCCAGCTCCTGCTGTGCAGCCGCCTGGCTGAGTCATGCAGGTTCTCCCTGCCCCAGTTCTTCCCTGATCTGCGCACTCCTCCCACTTGACCAAAGCCACCGATTTATTTTTTTTTCCTCACCTTCCTTCCTGCCAAGGGCTGGTCAGTCTGTCCTTTGCAAATCAAGCAGTTCTTTTCCCTGCTTTTTCACATCTCCTCCATAGCAGCTCTTTTGAAGCTAATTGTGGTAGTTTCCTCCCCGTGCCCTGTTGGCATGTTTCAGCGGTGCCTATGGACATCTTGACCTTCTTGCCCATGAGGTTGGCTGTTGGTTTCTGACAAAAACAAAGCCTTTCCCCCATCAGCTACTCCTTGGATGAGCATCAGCTGCTCTTCTCCCCAGGGTTTGCATGGAGATCCCTGGAGCTGGAGAAGATTTTGAGGCGGCAGCCAGAACTGAGGCCAGAGATGGGTGTGCATGTGGGCACACGCTACAAAACAAGTGTTTTGGTGCTGCCTGTGTGACGGGGACAGAGCGAAAACATGCTTGTCCAGAAGTCTGGTGAAGGTTCACCCTTATGGGTATGAAGGCCTGGCAGACGTAGTGCTCCCCCTGCAGCAGCCATCTTGTAACGGCAGCCGCTGCCAGTGTGAGGAGCTTGCGTTGCCTATCTGACCTGTACATGTTTTGGAACTTATTTATCACCACCAGGCAACTGAAAAATCATGCTGAGCATGGTTTTGTTTTCTGTTTTCATTTAGTTTTATTTTTTGGAAAACTTCCCGTTTTTCAGATCGGAGTAGGCTGGACTTCTTAATACGCTTAATATACCATGTCTAACTAGAGATCTGGAAATATCACCTGCGTCACCAAAAACTCAAATCCCCTTTGTTTGTAACCAAACCGAAGCTCGCTGGGTCTGTCTGTGCTACCTGTGGCCCTGGCACCAGTGCTTACGGCTGGTGTCCTCTGGAAGAAAAGCTCATGTAACTCGGTCTGCTTCCCCTTGCGGAGCCGAGGCCTTAATTCAAGCGTGGATAAAGCAAGGAATTTGATCAGGCCTCCTAATGTCGGTCACACTTTGAATGAAGTGAAATGGAGTAGGGATGAGTTACAGAAGACAGACTTTTTCTTGTGAAATTTGAAGTTTTTGGCATGCCACTGAAAATATGAAGGAATTGTCCCTACCTATTTTGCGTGTTCCAGTTCAGCTCCTTGCCTCTACCTTTGTGTTATGAGCGGATAATATGGAAGAATTCTTTTATTTTCTGCAGCGTTGCGTGGGGCACAGCTCAGATTTTTGAAGTCCTGCTAGCAGAGTCCACCAGCTTGTCTTGATTCTGGATATTGCTGGATTAAGACACACAGTGAGTTGCTTTTAATCCTAAATTCGATCTATGTTCAGTCTAGCAAAGCTGAGAACATTTTGCTATGCTGAGACCCCTCTGTGGGGGTTGTATGGGTTTTCTTAAAATAAAACTGAGAGGAAGGGAAAGGAGAATAGATGAGGTGGTTAAGTTACTATTACTGTTTGCTTACTGCAGCAGTAACTTTTATTTTGTGGCTTTTCCCAGGGCTGGGAGAGGAAGAGAAGGAAGGAGGAAGTTAGTTGTACAATTTTTGTTAAACTGGGTTAGCTCCTGTTAAACTGGTGCCTGCCGCAAAGCAAAATTCTGCTTTGTTGCATCCAGCATCCCTAGGCATCTTCGAGACGCAGAAATAGTGGAACTCTTGGAGGAGCTGGACTCGACTCACCGTCGTCTTTGTGGGACAAGAGCAAGCTGAATGCAGCAGGGCCTGGAGAGTTTGCATGCTCTGCTGATTTTTGGTATTCTTCAAATCCTGACAATGCCATGAGCTGGCATGAACATTGTCAAACTTTGCTCCGGATGCCCTTCGTGCTTGCTGCTGTGCTCCTTCCAATCTCCCTTCCAGCTGAGTGTTACCAAAATCTTGTTTCTTCCCCTTATAGCTCTAGTGAGGCAAGCAAACCAAACCTTGTGCAGGCTGGTAGACTGAGAGCTGAACCTGCTGCGAGCCGGGTTGTGGATGGGGAGGTGAGCTTGGTGAGGGCGTCTTTAAGTCTCCTGTCCTGCACCTGCCTCGGCCCACGCGTTGTGCTCATCTTGCTGGCCTGGGGCTGGCCCTTTGCCATCAGTGCTTGTTTAAGAAGTTAATCCTTCTAAAAGGCGCTGAGCCACTTGGCTGTAGTGTGGCTGCTGGAGTTACAGGTGCATGAGACAGCAACACTGGGGGGAAACAGAGGGGGAAACACTTGCTGCTTTTTATTTGCATGTGGAGTTACGAGAGCGTGGGGTACGTGTGATGGCGTGGAGTAGTTTTTATTTGAACACTGGCTCAGCCATGACCTCCGCACATTTACATACTGAAATGAGGTATTCAAGTCATTGCAACGTGATAAACTACAATCTTAACAGATTTTTCCTATTTTTATCAGCTGACCTTGTTCCAACTAACAAACCAATTTTGCTTAATCTCTTTTTTAGTTAAGCATGTTGTACTTAAAGGAGTAGATTACTAGTATTATTCAAAGCATCTCTGAATCCTGTCCGTTGCTCTTCATGCTGCACAGGTTGATATTTCAAATTAAGTGCATAAAAGTAAGGGGAAAAAGGAGTGAATGGTGTACATAAGAGAGAGTTCACTTGCTGTTATTCCTGTGAGCTGGTTGCACTTACAGTTTCTCCTAAACTTATGTTTGTATTGCACCATGGGGTGGGTGAAGTGCCACACACCTGGGGGTTTCAGAGCAAAAGTTATCAATTTGGCAAAGCTCACGAACGCTGTAACCAAAGTTAAATCTCGAGTGTGTTTGGCCTTCCATCCAGCTGGTGTTTTTGTAGAGCTGAACTGGACTTTACAGAGGGGGAGGAGGTGGCTAGGGTTGGCAGCCCTGCCTTGCAGAAACGCTGCTGTTCTCATGTGCGCAGCCTCTGTTGCTTGCCAAGCTTCTTCCCAAGCCCGGGGGAAGGGGCAGAAGACAAGGTGTTGGGCATCTCAAAGCCAGACTGCGTCAGGGGGTTGCTGGTGTCATTCCGTGACTTTTTAGTTCTGGTGTACAGTGTTAGGACTATTTGAGCAACTTTGGAATTTAAGTCCTAGAAAGAGGAGATGGATGGGAGCAAATAAGATGAGGTTTCGTGCTTTTGTCCCCTTTAATATGATAATTTATGCCAAGAGAGGAGACCCCTTGAATTATGTAAGTTGTTTTCTTGGCAATGATTATGCAGAATGATGCTTGCTTGCTCTGAAAGGTAATACCAGAAAAGTCTTCCCTGTCCTTTCCTTCCTGTTGTCAGCCTTTATAGTTAGCTTCTTTGCTGCAGTGACCCTCTAAGATGTGTGGTCTGCACGCTACCAAAAATATATGACAAATAAGCTTGTCCGGGTGAGAACATGGCCTTGATGCACAGTTGCTACCTAGAGCCCTCGGCTTGGAAGAAGTATTAGTGTTGGAGATGGTGGTAAAGAGTAATCTTCCAGGTCTGTATATTTAGTGCTTTTAATGTTTTAGCTATGCTCCTGGACTATAATTTTTTTTTTTAATTGCAAGGGACATAAATATTGTTACGTTACAAGGGAACGCAAAAAAACTTCTTTCAATTCACACTACATTCCTCGTATTAAAAAAAAAAAATAAGTCTAACAGTGATGCTGAAAAGCTTACACCTTTTGAAGCTGTGTGGAGATGAATATTCAACGTATGAGCCAGGAGCAAGCTGCAGCAGGGATTATGTGAGAGCTTTGTGTGGGAGGAATTTAATTCATCCATGGTTTACATAATATAAAAGAGAAGACCCCTCTTTCTCTGACTTAGGGGAGTGGCCCCACTAAAGTCAGAGCTGCTATTCATATGAAGGAGGATTTGCAGATTGTAGCCTAATTTAGATGTATTTATTTGTGTAAGACCAGCTCAGCGATACAGATAATGCACAATTTATTATGTCTGTTAAGCTTTCAGACTTCCATCCAGTTTAGGAAGAATTCACTGGACTTTATCATTCTGGGAAATGAGCCTGTCATTTCCTGAAGAGATACAAGGAGCATTGGCAAAGCTTGTGATGCCAGAAATGTTTCTATGTAGTGCTTGCAGCCTGTATAGCACAGAGCACCCAAAAGGACAGTTGGGAGTATGCTTGTCTTACAATATTTAACCAACCAGAAGCATGGCTGGTTGAACATTGCCTGTGATTCTGACTTGGTATGTGAGTTACAATGCCCGGCAGTAATGAAGCACTGGTACACAAATACCGGGAAGTGGTAGAAGTGGAAAGAAAGAGTTTACAGCTTCGTTTCTGGGAATTTCATGGAGGAATCAGTTCCTACTCCCAAAAGAGACCTCCTGGTGGCCCTTTCAGACCCAAGGACCCAGCATAAGCTTTCACAGCTTTCCTTTGCATTACTGTTGGAGGGTGATGAGATGGAAGTGGGCAACCATGAAGCAAAAGTGAGAGGCTCTTGCTGGCAGCTCAGCAGAGCTGGGTGCTCAAAGAGAAAGGAAGTTACAAGATGGCAGCTTTGTAGATTCTATGATTATTTTTGAGGTACGGTTTTATTGACCTTCCATGATCATATCTGCTTTGGGGTATACCTGCATTTTTGTATTGGACCTTCTTCTTTGAATATGTTGGGCACCTTTCTCAGTGCTGTTAGAAGTCCCCCAGACTGCTCATCCCTTCCATTTGAGCCATGACGCATCTGGTGACGTTTGTCTGAGAAAGTTTCCTCTTGTTGCTCTTGTTCCTCTTGTTGCCCTGAGAATGCTCGGGGTTATATTCAGCATTCTTCCCTCCTGCCTATCTGGCTCAGAAGGGGCTGGAAAATGCTCTGTCAGAAATTGGTAGGTGTTTCCTGTCCGCCTGAGGGTACTCTGCTTCCAGTCCACTCCACCACTGCCTGCAGCTCTGCTTTGTGTTGCCTTGTACCAGCAGCACGTCCCTGGGAACATGGTGTACCTGAGAAGAAAGGCACGAGCCTGTTACAGAAGTTAATTGTCATGGATGCTGATGTGGAGAAAGTTTGTGTGGCCAGCACGATCAAAGCTAGTTTTTAAGGGGAGAGAAGCTGTATGTGAGAGATGGCTCACTGATGGGAGCCTTCCAAAGGGGAAGAAAACAAGCTGCTGGCTTTTCAGCTTTATTTTAGGGGAGAAGAAAGGACTAAGGGGTCTCTTTCCCCATGTGAGTTATATTGATGCAGCAGATGGACGGAGCAGGGCAAGCACTTTGACAGGTGCCCCGCTAGCAGTTTCACAATGCTGAATGTGTCCACTTCGGGTTTAGCTCCTCTCATGCTCCATCCACTCAGTGCCAAACATCTCCTGAGGATGGAAATGAGCTGGGCTCATGCTGCCTGTTGGCACTGAAAAGCAACGCCTGGTGCCCCGTTTTCCCTTTCCAATGCCCTCCTCCAGCCTTTTGCTGCCGAGCTGGCTCGGTGCCGGGCTGCTCGCAGGCGGGCAGCGCGATGTGCTGCGGGGACAGCTGCTGGCCTCCAGTGTCCCTGAGCTGCCCATAACGAGGAGTCCTGGGACGTTTTCTTCAGGGCATAGCCCGCATTGCTCTCACGCTCCCTTCTGCCCGTTGCTTGCCATCCCAGTTGTAAGCAGGGTAAGAAGGAGGAGTGTTTGGTTTGGCTTTGTTTAAACCAGAGGTTGAAATGTTTGATCAGTTTTGAGAGGTAAGAGCAACAAATAGGGCACGATGGCGTGTTTTAATGGAGGAATTTGAGGCACAAGGATTGTTGCACTGCAGACTTCATTGCTAGCGCCAGATGGCATGGCCGGAGAGCGAGCTCAGCCTCAGGTGAGGGTGTCCAGGGTTTTAGGAAGGAATTCTGTAAACTAAAAGACATTACCCGGAGTTTTGTAGTGACGTAACTCAGAGGCATGGCTCAGGTGCTCTGTGGTCTGAGGGCGTCTGCCCTGCATGTACGTGGCTTGGGTCTTTGGGATAGATGGAGCCAGAGTTAGCTGACGAAAGGGACTTCTCCCTTCTTGTAACTCTAAAGGACTTCTACTTGGGGGAAGTGTCCTTTTTCCTCCCCGTTTTGCTGTGCCGAAGTGCATTGGGACTGTGCAGTAAAGCCACACATGCTTACAATAAAAAGAAGAATGAATCTGCATTCTTCCCCGTTGCTTTTATGTGGGCCTTTTGGCTCACGCCTCACAGGCTTGTTAGAGGCTTCCAAGCCAAAAATGCAGCTGCATTTTTCTGTGTCACATGCTGCCTTGCCAGGTCCAGTAATAGCAACCATTGGACAAGAGAGTAACACAACCTGCCTTACCGCAAGTGTGCGCGGAATCAGGCTCGTGGGAAGCTCGAGATGACTTTCATAGCAAGTAAAAAATGTTGATCGCACTTCCTCCTTCTCCTCATCCCCGCGCATATGCTGCTTGTTAACACCCTGGATGCTTGTGGAAATAGTAGTAATAGTAAAGTACATCTCTGGTCCGGTGATAGAAGATCTGTTTGCAGGAACTGGATCGGGAAATCTTTCTGGGAAATAAGTGTAGCAGTAAAAGAGAAGATTTGGATTACGGTTGGAAAGCGTTGAGAAATGCATAGTTCTGGCAAATGATACATTCAGCTGAGAAAGGAAATGCAAAGCAGGGACCCGGCTGGATTCTCCAAGTGGCTTGCATTCCCCGCGTAATGCAGATGTTTCTCAGAGCAGTTTACCAGCACGTCTTCCACATCTTCAGTCCCCTGAATGGTAGTCTTGTCTTTTATACTTTCAGCTTTTCAGGGTTTTAGTTTTAAAGTGCCGTGAGAAGATTTGTTGGTCTAAAAAGCAGAAATGGAGCAATGCTTGGAATTGTATTTTGAAGTCATTTGGTGGGCTGGTAGTTTGGCACTTCTTTAAAACGTTCCGGAGAAGCCCCATGGTAGCAATCAGCTGCTTCTGGTCAGAAGACAAGCTTGTAGGCTTTGAGAAAGGACACGACTGCTTAACTGGAAAAAATGTGCAGTGTTGGATCCTTCCCCTGGGACGGTGAGGATAAAAGATGCTTTTAGTGTTTCCTGAATTCATAACAGCACTTGATATGTAGCCCATCCTCTCCCTCTTGTGTAATACATACACGTTCTCCATGTACAGGTTTTGAAGTGCCTTTCTGTACAGTTCTATGAAGCTTCTTTAATCCATTAATAAAATGCAGCGAATACAGACTATGACTGTAAATATCATATACTATCACTGAAGAAAATTCATCATCTTGGAGGCTGTTTTAGACAGCGCTTTTTGTTTTAATTAGGGAAAATGCCAGTTTACCAGTGCTGCTGCTTTTTCACACTTCAGGTTGTAATCCTTTTTTTTCCACAGGAAGATAAATATCGCTCCCTCTCATTTCTGTGTGTGAGATAGTGGGATGTGAGGCTTGTCCTGCTGCTTCATGCTAAGATTGGTGGTGCTTTTTGGGGAAGAAGCACATCTGGACCACCACCCAACGAGCACCGCATGTTCTGGTACTGGTGCTGTAGGAGCCTTGATGGCAATAAGAAACCAGACGAGCTTGTAATGAGAGTTTGGGTGATGAAAAAGACTAAAAATCTTTCACAAGTCTTTTCATGGTGCTGCAGTTTTCTATGCTGACTGCTTTTAAGTTTTCTGTTGATTTCTAACCTGTAGCTGTCAGGACCAGTGTGTCTTTCAGTGCCTGGTGGATATTTATGTGACAATATTTAAAATGCTGAGTAAAGATACAGCCAACATAGGTATAGTTCCTATGGTCTTGCTCAAGAACCTGTGACTGCGTTATGTCATTGAATGTTTGTAAGATACCCTGCAAAACAAACAAAAATACCAAATTCTTCACCCAATTATTTCCAGTAGTTTCATTATCTGTGAAAATAATAGCCTTCAAGATAGTGATGTTTCTCTGCATATCCTTTTGCATTACACGTTTGTTTATTGTTATTAAAATAACTTCCACATTTTGCAACTTCTGTTCCTTCATCAGTGTGAACTGCAACTGTTTGGATTTCTTACTTTTTGTAAATATGTTTAGTAAAACTTTGGTTTTCTTATCAAGATTGATCCTAAACTCATTAAGGAAGCACTGACATGTAGGTGAATCTGCTCTAAGGCAACATAAGCACACCTGTGTGTGCACAGGTACCTTCTAGTCAAATGACAAGACAAAAACACATTTCCCATAGGTGTTAAAGGAGCAGACTGTGTTACTCTTGGACTCTTCCTTCTCCTTTTCTTGAGATAATCTTGGAGCTGAGCACTGGCCCTGCTAATCCAGCAGTGAGCTCCATCCCCTGTTTAATACCAGCGGGACGGTATTGCCGCCGACCTCGGTGACCTGCTTATTTTGAAAGCAGTGCACGCTTTGCTGAGCAATGGGGAAGGCATCGAGGCCTTGGCTCTCCAGCAGCCTCGAGTGCTTACTTCCTAGCAACTGATTAGCGATTACTGGGGGACGAGGAGATTCAGCTCCTTTGATGTCAGCCAGCTAAAAACCCAGGCGAACGCTATCCAAGCTCTGCAGAGCCTCCCTGCCAGCAGTGAGGGAACAGGCACCCTAAAGCATGCTTCCCCTGCCCTAAAATCTCCCAGACTGGGCTGTAGGCCCAGCTTAGCCTGTGCCCAGCTTTTAGAGGGGTAAAACAGGGTGATGGGACTCTTTTCTGGCATTGGTGCCCTCAGCCTCTAGGAAAATGCCATTTGGCAGTGGGTAGGTGTTGCTTGAGGCCTTCTCGTGGAGGTCGGGATGGGGATGGGCCCCCCTCTTTGGTGGTGGGAAGTGGGGCTGGATGAGTCACTTTGCTCTGCCCTTTTTGGGATAATGCTGGCTAGATCAGTTGTTAAATGTGGCTGGCTTTGTGAAGTTCCAAACCAGTTAAACTTCTGTATTCACATCAAGGCCGAATTGATAGGAAGAACGTCAGCTGTGCATAGACCCTGCTGTTTGCTTTGTCCTGTTGCACTCTCGGGGTGGCAGGAGAGTGGAGGAATTTGGGAACAGAGCAGCAGCTGAACACAGCAAGGTGAATCAAGGGCAAAAACAGGAGGCTTAACTCGCAATTTCCTTGTCTTTGTTGGTTTAACTCTGACCCTCCCTGTTGTTCAATGTTTTGTATTTAATTTCCTCGGTTGCTTAAGGAATGGTTGGGGCCAGCAGAGGAGCTTCAGAGGTGGAGCATGCAAGATACAAATCATGAACCTGTGTTTTACTCCCAGCAGAGAGTTAGGTTTCTCAAATATGAGGTCAGAGAAAGTAGATTCAAGTTTCAAAGGTGTGGAGGAAGCTTTTAGCCCTGGGTGGCTCACAACTTTGTTCTGTAGCCTTGAGGATGAAAAAGGAAAGTCCAACCTTAATTTTCTGGTGATGCTTGGAAGGCGCTAGATGAGTACATTCATGAGCAGATTTTCTGGCAACAAAATGGGATCTGATCTCTTGCCGTATCTCCGTGTTGAGTCTTTGTTTCCAGCCCTAGCACTTTGCTTTGTTCCTCTCCTGATGCTCTGGCAGCTGGAAGGTGGAACTTGCAGAGGAAACCAGCTGTACTCCAAGCTTTTGCTTGGCAAAGTTGCTGAACACAAGTTCTTTGGGGTTACTGGGCTTGGCCTCCAGCTTTGAATCTCTCCTGTGAGCCTTTACAGACAGGGCTAATCCTGAAGTAATCCTGAAAATATGGGTGAAATTTGTCAGCCTGTGACAGAAGCAATTGAACTTAAATGATCCCAATACTTTCTTCTGACCCTAACGTTGTCTCAGAAAAGGCCTGGAACAGAAACAGCCTCTCAGCCTAACATACCAAAGGAAAAGCATAGTCAGTAGATAGATGTTAATCTTGTAGAAACTCTGGAAAACAATTTGTTTTTTCTCTTTCCCTGTCTGCCACCACCCTTTTCATTCTTTCTTAATCGCATGCATACCTGTTAGCCCTTGGCCACTCAGGACGTTTGCAGGAAGAGATCTCTGTTGCTTGGGAGCTAATCGGCTTCTGCTGCTTGTCCTTTCTCCACCTGAAGTTCTCAGGAGATCTCCTACTCCTGCGTCACCAGCAAGACTTTAGATGTAAATGAAAAGCCCTTCCCTGCCGCCCATGGGGAGAGCCCTTGAGTCCTTCAGCCCAGCAGGCTTTCCTTAGGCACCGTGAAGCATTAAGTCTTCCATGGGCACTCTAAGAGCTGTAAGATTTATTTGCCTTTTTAAAGCGGGCATTTTAAAAGCTTGTGTGACGGTATAATTCTTTGTGAAACAGACTTTCTTCACCTGTGACACTAACACTTACTATGATGTGATCAGTTATCTGTGATCTCTAGCAACCTCTAGTGCTAACTGCTTATTCTGTGTACCCCTTGTGTTTTTCTCTTTGTGGGGAAACAGCATGATGAGCGTTTGCTAACATTAAGAAGTGGGTTAGATGGATCAAGAAGATGTGGAGATTGTCAGAATGCTTTCTTAAAAACTAAACTCATTTTTTGTTTAGATTTCTGGACAGGCATTAAGTTCTAGTACCTTTTGTTTTCTATCATTTGTAGACATACTAGTACTTTTCCATATATCTGAAGCATATTATTTATTACTGTTTGTGTGCCACAAAAGGTAAGTTGACATCTGTGTGTCGCAGTCCTCCATGCTGTGAATCTACCCTCCTAGTCCTAACTGTGCTATGGAAAAAGTGCACGTGCCCTTAGACATCGTGGTGAGCATTTTAATTGAGCATATCTTGGAGTGCTTTGTAAGTATAGATCAGAAAAGTGGTGTTTAGCAATAGATGCTATCTGCAGAGTAATATGTACTTTTAAGTCTGCTGTTGTTCAGGGCAGGGCACCTGGAGGGGAAAAAAAGAAACAAAAGTGAAATCATTATCTTGAAAAAGATAACTCAAGCATCAACAAATGAAAAACACAGAGTAAAGGTATTTGACCCAAGGTAAGAACAATATTAAATACCACGGCATGGTCCCTGCCTTAAAACATTTTCCATCAGAAAAAAATAAGATACCAAGCAAATTGGTGTCCTAAAAATAGGCAAGTGGTTTAGACACTGACTGGCTGTCAGTTTGTCTGGTTATGGTTAGGGACAGGTATCTGTCCCAAGAAATGGTAGTGTGAGTACTACTTTTGCTTCTGAGCTCACCGATTCCTTTCTGGTTCTGAATAAGGGATGTATGCTCTTGATCAGCAGGCACAGGACAATTAAATCTGGCCCTAAATCTTTCTGGTAAGTCACGCTGCCAAGCATCCATGCGTGCCCCGTGCAAGGAGCACACGCGTGCCCAGCAGCCGCGGTGCTTTCCGCACGCCGTGGCCTTGGAGCGGCACCATGGATCTGTGAGTGGTTTGCGTGTGGGGGGGTAATTCCTGCGTGTGCAGGACTGCCCCGGGGTGGGTCTAGGATGACTCCTGCAGCCTGTTTACAAGGACAGCCTGTGCCTGTGATACGGGCTGTTGGCCAGATGGACTTTAGAACTGTATTCGGCTCCCTGTAGCCATTATCTCTGTGTGTTGCTTTGTCTCTTTTTCCCTGTTCCTAGCAAAAAAACAAGTCCTGGGTCAGATGGTAATCAAATGTGCTGCCCCAGGCTGGCTGTGGTCAGCTGAAACAGTGCAAGGAGCAGTATCTTTCTTGGTCCTGATAACTGTGCTGTACTGAAGAGGCTGCGCGGCTGTGAATACCATTGACAAGTCCCTCTCAGCTCAGGATGGCCAGTTAAATATCGTTGGTGTGTTTTTTTGTTTTGCTTTCTTCAAGGTAACCCTGTTTACTGTTGTGCGGGATCATGACAAGTCCTGGGGAAGGCAGGCAACATGAGAACAGATCAGCATCAATTGCAGGAATATGGGAAAGTGGAGATCCAAAAGATTTGGGGCTGTGCTTGCAGCGGGTGAATCACCACTGACACAGGTGCAGATGGGCAGATACATGTCGGAAACCCTGTGAGCACGTGGAAGTGTGGGCAGTGCCTTTTGCTGTGTTCCCGTGTTCATGCTCGGGTAGTGCCTGCTGCTGCTGTTGACGCCCAGGCTGTTGCACAAGCAGGCAGGTACAGGTGCAGTGGCCAAAGGGTGTGTATCAGCAATTACAGTCAGCTGTAACTCTTTGTTTTTCCTGCACTGCGCTGATCGATGAGATACTCTGCTGCACTTCAAGGGGTGGGGGGAGCAGTCTGTTGAGCAAAAACTGCCGTCATTGCTTTAACCAAAGATGCTTTGCTGCAGGGGATGGTTAGGAGGAGAGAGGAGCGAGTCTGCCAAGGAAGGTACAGGGAGATGTGTCAGCAGGGCTGCGTAACTCCCTGTGTGCCCACAGCAGGGTTTGGTAACTGCCCGCAGCCTTACCGGCATTTATTTTTGTGTTTGTTTTTTACAGGATGCCAGTGAAGTCATGGTGGTGCCAGTGTTGTAACTCGCCATTGATAAAGGGGGAGGAGTGTGTTCTGCAGGGAAAACAAGGAGCAGGCCACGCTCTGGCTGCTCCAGCCCATGTGGGAAACCCAGGGGAGAGGTGTGCAGGCACAGCCAGCACCCAACCTTGCTGCATGAATGCAGAGCAATGGCGGGTTTGGGGCAGTATTTGATGCCAGTATTCTGGACACAAGTTATATGGATGCTTGCAGGCTTGTTTTGGAAATATACTTTCAGGTTGCAAAAGCTTGTACTTCCTCCCCATGAATTACTGAAGCACTGGGCTGTTTGGTTGTCAGGCAAAATCTGTGTGATGTGCTCATGCAATTTATTAACAGCCCTTGCTTTTCTGCTCGGAAAAACACAGCTTTTCTGTACTGTGTTACCGTGACCTGGCTCTTTAAAGATATTGTTGCAGGGCTCTGCATCCTGAGAGGGAGGAAAAAAACAAAAGCAACTGAATGAAAATGGCCTTTTTGTTGGAGAAGGGGGAAAAATAAAAGCTGAACTACATGAAAGCAAATCAGACAACCCCCTGAAAAGGCACTCTGTGGCTGCACACTGTTAGTTTTCAGCCACCCCATGACGTGAAGTGCCTGATCTGCTGCTGTTGAAAAAGGCTTGTAGCAGTGCCCCGCGATAAGTTATGCTGTTGGAGAAATGGCCCTGTATGTAAAGAAGCAGAGTACAAATGCCACGTGATTCTCCCAGCTTTGCTGCTTCACGCTCAGTGATATTTGTGCAGCTCCCGCTTGCCCGGGCTGCTTCCCCAGGGCTTGGCTGGCCAGGAGGGCAGCGTGTGCCAGTGCACCCAGAAACAAGCTGTGGGCCCTTTGGCACGGGGTGAGTCCACAGGCTTCATTCAGAGCCCTCAGTGATCTCTGAAATGAGGCATGCGAGCCCTGCCTGCTGTCGCACAGAGCCCCATTCATTGCCAGCCCTGCTGCTGGCAGCCCCGGAGCCCGCAGCAGCCGCCGAGTGCCCTTCTGACGGCGGGGAGCAGAGGAGGGATGGTGGGTGAGATGTGGAAGTGAGTTCTGGAGTCCCTCACTGTTCAATACCTGCATTGACTGCGGCACGTAACTCCTTTTGAAAGCCCAAATAATGCCTCCCAGCCCTGATACTGGTACAGCGTTTTTTCACTTGACCGCTTTACAGAAAGAACGAAAATTATGCTGCCAAACTGCAGTTCAGCACTGTGTTTATTGACATAAAAGCTCAATACAGCAGAGAAGAAAACTTTAAGCTAAATGATTTCTCAGTTACGTGGTACCAATGCTATGAACAGAGATCGGTATTGTCAGGAAGTATTTGAACCTATTCATGAAAAGAAAAAAAGGCAATCTCAGGGTATGTGTGTTCTTGTCCACATAAAGTTCTCGTGCTGTGAGTGCTCATCAAATAGCTACATTGCCGTGTTCGTTGTCGCAGTTTTTGGGCGATCTCCCTCTGTATACTTGGTACTGATGATGCTTTCTGAAACGGGACTGCAGCTGGGAGCAGAAGTCACCATGGCAGTAGAAGTAGCAGGCACCGCCAGGGGTAGGTTGGAAGCGGTGCCCACTCTGTAACGTGACCTGGCGCTGGACAGGGCGAGCGCTGCTCTTGGACAGGCTTTGGATGCTTCTATCGAGTATGAATGTGAATTTGGCAAAGAGGAATGGAGAGAAGGGATGGCTGTTTGCTTTGGAGCATCTCTTGTGCTCTGCTGTGCGTGGCACTGCTGCTAAAAAAAAAAAAAAAAAAAGTGCTCCCCATTCAGCCCTTCCTTGCTGATGGGGGATGTGGGTGAGCTCACATGGCCGGAGCCAGGCGGTGTCTCCGGGAAAACGTGATCCCCGATACGAGTCCGAGGAGCTGCCTCACTGTGTAATAGCTCGAGCTGTTGTGCAACCCGCCTGTAATCTGAGCGCCGGGTTGCAGGTTTTTGTTGCATCACTGGACCTTCTCTTTCATTATTGGTTTAGGAACATTAGACAGATCTCATTTATATAATTAGGCGCTACGCAGCTCTGGTGACATGTTGTTTTGAGCAGTGAAACAGCGTAATCCTGTCATGCCTGGCAGACCCAGGCAGCCTGGCACCTGAGCAGCTCCTCTGCAGGCAGGGGACAAGCCACCTGTGTGGGGACATGGATGCTGGGTGGTGTTACGTGCGGGCACGTGGGTGGAGAGGTGACACCCAGGTGGTTTGCTTCATTTTCTGAGCCTCATTGTCCCCTCCCAGCGTTTACCTGTGGGGTCTGCGGACAGCCTGGCGAAGGGATGCTGAACGGCTTTACTGACGTGTCAGTGGCTGCTAGGTGCAGATATTTGCCTGCAATATGTATGTTTCTGTCTTTATCATTTGCTTTCTAAGCACAATAAAAGTGGTGTTGTTTTTTTTTTTTTGTTTTTGCTTTTCTTTTTTTTTCTTCTCATTTCCACAGTCATATTTTTAGTTTTTCAGTTAGGGTGCTTTGCAACTGCTGATGACTTGGGTTTCATCCCTGCTGCGGAGCAGTGCTACCTCACTCCATTTCCTGGTCGGAATTGAGACAGGTCACAGTTAAGACAGATTCCAGCTGGGAACCCATGGGCTGCTGCCCAAGCAGTGATGTCACATTCAGGCCTGGACCAGGGGGCTGGAATGTCAGGGCACCCCAAGGCCTTCCAACATCAGGTATTGTGCGAGTCTTGTTTGCTTTTAGTGTATTGGTGAGATCTCTAACGGGGCACAAAAATATTGCAAACAGCAAACCCATGTCTTTGGCATCTGTCTCGAAGCTCCGGAGGGGAAAATGTGTGTCTGGTTGTAAGGAGAGTGAGCAGGGAAGTGCTCGGTTGGGTGCTGCCTTGCTTCCCTCTTCCACCGACATGGAAAGATCGATGGCCACAAGTTCAAGGAAGTGCTTTCAAAGGAGTTGAAGGCTAAAACTCAGTGTATATGAAAGAAAATAAAACATCTATATGTCATGCCATTGCATGCGGTGCAGAGAAAACAATAACATTGAGCCGTTCACTAGAATCCATTAATTCGGATTTCCAAGAGGTGGGAAAGAAAACTTGTCTTATTTTAAAACTCTTAGCTTTTCTTCATGCAGCGTGCCATCTCGGATACTCCCCTCTAAGCAAAACGTATCCACTGTTTAATTCTGGAGGAACCTGGGGTGTGGGTGGTAAATGTGATGAGCAGTGTTCTGCCCTCCGCTGTGCTGGTAGAGATTTAGTGTGAGGCAGCGGTTAGCGGATCCGCTTTGCCTTTACATCTGTAGAGCAGATTTTAGGCAAAGGAATTTTTATTTTCCCATTTATATTGCCAGTATGTGTCCATAGCCATAGCAAATTACTACGTCCCACCGAGTTGTGCTGCTCTTCTCCAGCTTTGGTGGGATCCGCTTGGCTTTCCCGTGCGGTAAAGAGGCTGCTGCTCCCAAGGTGGCTCCGTAGCATGTGACTGTGGGAAATGTCCAGGCTCCTTTCCCTAAATAATGAGGAAGCCTGGTTCAGAGCATGGGGTAAACTTCCAAAAAGGTCTCGTGAGTCAGTTTTTCCTGGGAGGCTTAGCAGAGGCAGGAAGAGGACGTCCTGCAATGAGAACATCACGATGGGTAAGTATAGGCCGTGTATTAAAAGCAACAAGATAGCAGCAGCGTGCAGATGTGCATCCAGCAGGAGCTGAGGAGGGGAAGCAGGGCTTTCCTGGACAGCAGTTGATATGAAATTGTGAGGAGGTTTTGTAACGCGCAACAGCCAAAACTCGGAAATACTCCAGAGGTTTGTTTGGGTGTCTTAGCTGCAGGATTGGCTGTGTTTGGGTGTCTTGGCTATCCAAAGGTTCCAGCTGTATCAAATAATCCAAAATAATGAGCAGTTCATCTCCGAGGCCATTAGTGCCCTGTTCTTGGTGCTGTTTTTTGGGTTTGTTGAAAGCTTCATTACTGCAATTACAAACAGATGGTGAGATAACTCGTTCTACGTGTCAAAACTATCTGTGCAGAGAAGAAAACAAGTAATGCTGCTCAGAATGAGAAAATGGATTTGTG
The DNA here is from genome assembly GCF_964211825.1 of Aythya ferina. NCBI lineage: Eukaryota > Metazoa > Chordata > Aves > Anseriformes > Anatidae > Aythya > Aythya ferina. The sequence goes on from NC_140307.1 coordinate 6,935,499, forward strand.
TTCAGGGAAAAAAAGAAAAAAAAGAACAAGCTGGGAAGTGTTTTCCTCTGCGATGGCCGTGTTTTGGCAGGCAGGGAGTTCTCTGCTCGCTTGGCTGGACTCTGCAGAGAGCCAGCTGTGAGCAACTGCCCCCGAGGTCTGGATGCTTTGGTTCCTGCTGAGCACCTGCCTTCGTCTGGGCCTTGCTGGCTGCTTCTGCCCACCTTTGCTCTGCCCTTTTCTGCCCTCTCCCTTCCCAGCTGACTGCTCCGGTGTGATGTAAACACAGGATGACTCCGGCTCTCACTGTTTGCAGTTGCGGTCATTTGGTTCATTTAGAAATGTGCAGAGAGCACCTGCTGATGTGTGACTCCTCTGCCTGTAAAGATGCTCATCACCTCTAAGCTACCAGGCTCTATTTTGGGGAAAAGAGCTTTTTTATTGAAAAAAAAATTACATATGTAATCGCCCATTTTCACATGAGTTACCTTTTCTTTTTAAAAGTGTGCTTACGCATGCAGGAGCTATCCCATAGCATTTCCATGGGGAGAAGAAACCTTTAAGGAAAGGGTTATTTGATTTGGACAGCTTTACTGATTGTGCAGTTCACATACGGAACTGAAAGTGTATCATAAGACTTTTTAATATTCCTTGCGTCTCTCTGTACTAATCTAAGAAATCGTCCAGAATAAAAGCAAACAAAACAACAACCTGTAAGGATGTTACGGTCGGTGTTGCTGCTTTTGCATTGGGAAACCAGTTGATTTTCTCCACTTGCTAATACTTTCCAAGTCACAAACATCTAAGTGAGTTTTGCATGTGCGTCTCCGTATACACACCCTCATTCCTTAATGGATATGATGAAAAGCCCTCAGTGATTCACAGCAGACTCACTGGGTACTTTACCAGCATTATCTATGCCCATGCTGCTTGCCAGCTCACGGGAGTAGCAATAAACCCTCCTTTCTCTGCCCGAGAGTTGTATGGTATCGAAAGCCAAGTTATTGGTCTCCCAAACGAGTGAAACCACCGTGTTGCTGTAGTGTGTGCCTTGGAGAGAGGTGTTGATCACCAACCTCTCAGATCAACACGGGCTCGCTAGTAGGAGCCTTGGGTTAATGTTGCTTACTTAACGTAGTTAATCATTGCTTTATCAAACCGTAACCGTGCTTTAACATGCGGTCCTGCAAGTAACACTGCAGGAATGCTGGAGGGAAGTTCCAGGCTGTTGGTTTGTGACTGGGGGGGTGATTTTTACAGGTTAATGAATCCAAAGAAGGTTTGCTTCCCGTGCCTGAGATTGAAGAATTCAGGCAGTTCTTGCTGCTGCAGTTGTTTGCCACAAAAATATAATTTAGAAACGTGTGACACCAGAATTAAGTTGTTGTTGCACAGTCATGGGCTCCTTCTTTTTTCTTTCTTTTCCTTGATGCTTTAAGAGGAACAAGAGGGTAAACTTTGTTCTTTTTCCAATTTGAAATGCTCTGTGCTGAAGTGTATATTTGTGGTAAAACGCCTTTTATGCACGCAGCGCCCTGCAGCGCCTCACCAAACGCTCTCCCCATTCCCCAGCAGGAGCCTGCCAGCAGAAAACAGAAAAGTTTCAGTACCAGCTCTCAGAGCACAGGTGTCCAGCCGACACTGCAGCATTCAGGCTCTGCTGTGCTTGTGATGGATGAATGAAGGAGGTTTGTTTTGCAATGCATCATCTCCCAGTGTTGTACCTTCCCCAGCCAATTCACTAAACACAATTGATTCCCCAGCCAGTAACCAGCTCTGCCATTGTTCCTGATGCGCTTGTAATTGCGCTTTGAACTCGGCAGGTTGGATCAGGCTGCGAGATTCCCTGATTACAGATGCTTTCCCAACCAGGCAGCGTAGGGGCAGCGTCTCCTCCGGCTGGTCCAACAGGAGCAGGCGGTGCAGCGCGCTTGTGTTGGGGTGATGGGTGCCTATCCTCAACCCTTCCCAGTGTGGTAACCAAACGATGGCCTGAGGTGCCCCGATAGCTTTGATTTAGGTAATGCAATCTCCCACACAGTGTTTATTTAATAAACAAAATCACAACCTGTGCTTTTTCTCCTCTTGCCATTCAATCCACTCTGACTGCTCTTTCCAGGTGTGCTCTGTAGTCCAGGCTCAGCCCTGGGGCTGGAGCAAGGGGAAGGCTTTGCCTCAGAGCAGGAAATCTGCCTGTGGAAAAGTGTAGGCAGCCCATAAGGGTTTGGCAGAGGCTTGTTGCTAGATTTTGGGCTTCATCTGTCAGCCGTCTGCCAGCTATCTCCTGCATTTGGTGCTTTTGCCTGTTCCAAAATGCAAAAAAATCTTGTGATAAAGAGAGTTCACAGGAGGGAGCAGCTGAGGGAGCTGGGGTTGTTGAGACTGGAGAGGAGGCTCAGGGGAGGCCTTATCGCACCCTACAACTGCCTCAAAGGAGGTTGTATCGGGGTGGGGATCGGGCTCTTCTCCCAAGCAACAAGTGATAGGACAAGAGGAAATGGCCTCAAGTTGCACCAGGGGAGGTTTAGGTTGGATATTAGGAAAAATTTCTTCTCTGAAAGGGTTGTGAAGCACTGGAACAGGGAAGCAGTTGAGTCACCATCCCTGGAGGTATTCAGAAGATGCGTGGATGTGGTGCTTAGGGACATGGTTTCATGGTAGACTTGGCAGTGCTAGGTTAACGGTCGGACTTGATGACAGAGGTCTTTTCCAACCCAAATGATTTTGTGGCTTCCATCCCCATCAGCCTAAGCGTTACAGGGCTGGTCTGGGTGCTCAAACCAGGCTCCCCAGCAGCCTCACTGCTCCCCACACCTTCCCAGACCCCACTGACTCCTTCTTCCTCTTTTGCAGGAGCTGAACCTCGTGTCCTGCCCTGTGCTTGCTGGGGGAAGGCCCTGAAGGACATCTTGGAGTGACGGTACTGCTTCATGCAGTTCAAGTAAGGACAAATGTTTTGGCAGCTCTCGTGTATAAGTGAGCACTGAGGCGAGGTGTTTTGGAGAATGGGTTTGCCTAGCTTACCTGCTTCGTAGCAAGAGGGGATGCTCGACAAATTATTTTGCCATAAAATAATTTTTTTTTCAGAAGAAGCAAGAAAAACAAAACCACAATCTAGAAAATAAATAAATAGAACGGTATGAAGAGTGCTGAAGGATTATGTGAAGAATTGTGCTCTCACAAGTGAACTCGCAGCAGTTCTGCAGGGTCTCACCCTTTCCATTGAGCCTACGCCATGGTATAAAATCGCACTTAACGCTTAGGGCACCAGCTGCTCTTCCCTGTTATTTCAAGGCACTGAGTGCATGTCCTGAGGGCGGGCAGGCGGTTGTGGCATTCACAGCCTGAGGATTTCCCTGGGGGCTGGTCCGGATGGGAGCTCAGCTCCACAGGGCTGGCTTCCCCGGGAGGACGGCTCCTTGCTGGTGCTGTGCCCCCTGCCCCACGCCCTGTCCTGCACCATTCCGGGTGTCCAGGGCTTGTTTTTCAGTTCCGAGGGCTTCTCGGTGCGGTGAACCAGATCAGGGCATGGATCTGACCTAAAAGCTAACGCACAGTTGCTGCAGGACTGTCAGGAGCTGCTCTGACTCATGCAGTTACACCCATTCTCTCCAAAAAGCCTAGAATTGGCAAAAGCTGCTAGCCTGAAGCAAAGAAACTGCGAGAGTCTTCTTTGGAAATGGGTGCTTGGGCTCTCTCGAGGGAGGAAGGGAGGGAGGAAAAGCACTGCACAGGAGTTGTTTTCTCCTCCCGCTGTGTCTAACCTGTTTACCTTCTGCAGCATCTCACATTTTCCATGGTGGAGACCAGGAAGACTGGGGCTTTGAAAGCAGCGTGTTTAGCAGCGCGGGGTCCAAGTCATTTGGCGTTGCTGAGCTCTTGCAGCAGCTGGGCGGATTAACCATAAACTGCTGTTACTCTAGGGGGACAAGTTCTTACTGTGATTATTTTGGTTTGTTTTCTTCAGTGGGTTCGGCAGGGGAGTCATACCTATTTTCAGATCTCAAGAAAAGAAAAAAAAATAAATCTTTGGCAAAGTTATGAATGAAATGTACTTTGCTGGGAAATAATTCCTGTGAGGACGTGGCTGGCGGAGGGCAGGTCCCCGAGTCCATCATCAGCTCAGCTGCTCGCTAGCTGAAAGTGCTGGGGCATGGTTAGAGGAGGAATACGCTGCACCGGTTGCTGCACAAGAAGAGCAACTTGTGGTTTGATTAGCCATTAGTTTCTTAGCTTATTGTTCATTTCTGGAGCACGGGAGCTTGGGATTAGCAGTGCTTGCTGCAAGGGAAGGTGCCAGACCCTTCCCAGGGCTGATTTCTGCCATGCCCAGCAGCAGCGGTCCCTGGGTGCAGGCAGCAGGCGCTGCTCACCTGGCCTCCTGGGAACAGCCTCTGCATCGCGGCTGCTTTCGGGTGTGCTTCCTCTGAAGGACCTGGAAAAAGTTGTGCTTGAGTTTAGGAGTGGCTTTCCTTATTCCTCGTAGCCTTTCCTTTTTTCTTTTTAATTTGCCTGCTGGTCAAGTATTTCCATAATTGTGCTTGTAATGATCGTCTTTTCATTTCAGTCATACAGTGGTTGGTGCTTAATGAACTTCGCGTTAATGAACTCTGTAATATTTAAAACAGGCGTAACATGAAGAGGAAAAAAAAAACACACAACAACAAACAACAAGAACCAAAAGCCAAAAAGCAAACCAGTAATAAAGGGATGTATTTCCACTCCCCAGATTTAATCCTGCGTTATAACATAATTGCGTGGAGCTGCCTGGCTGGCGAACAGCTGCGCAGCGTGGGCTCTCGGTTCTGCATAGCTGCTTGTCCCTGAGCTGGGGTAATAAATGATTTACTGGTGCGGCTGGGACCTGTGGGCGCTTAACCCATTCGGCTCCTCAGGGGCCAGCCTGAAAGACTGCTTTGTAAAGGCTGCCGGAAGAAATGGTTTCAGGTGCGAAGCTGGACAGATTGCAAAGCTTGCTTTATTGCTTGTGGGCTAGTTGCAGAAACGCTCGAACGCAGGTGAGGTAGTGAAATTGGGTAGAATCTGTTTTTGAGTGGGTAGCACTTGCTAGGAGTTGATGAATGATGTGCGTTTTTCATGACTTTAATGCCACAGATGGGATGCTCCAGTAAAACAACTGTATTCTGTGGCTACCTAAATAAAGTGTTTGTTAGAGGACGCTATTTTTCCTATAATTGCATTATTGAAAGAAAAAGAGCACTTAAGAAGAAACAGTTCTTAATCTTGCAGGGGCAGATGTTTTTGTGCTGTATAGCAGGGAGTGGGGGTGAGCACAGGGGCTCGAGTAGGAAACCTGGGGTTTCTGGTGAGGCTTCTTCTTTTGGCAAAAAAGACCAAGCACACGTTTCCTGAGTATGTCTGTGATGCTGAGAGCTGGAGCATTTGAAAAGGGAGCCTAGATGGAAAAGCAAGTCATGTATTCCTCAGAAAGGTAAAGTGCATTCAAAAGTTGGGTACAGAAGCTCTGACCAAAACGAGAGCAAAGACATCTTTTGGATCTTGCTCTTCATGCCAGTTTTTCCAAATCTACCTGTGGCTTTGGCATTTAAGGTTGGTGTGTACACTCACTAAAATATGTACTGGCTAATGACCCGGTTTGCACATGCTAGGAAATGCTTCTCATTCGTCATCTTAAAAATATGCCTGGTGCTTTGGGCCTCATGAATTGTTTTCCACTCCAGGCCTGTGTTTTTGGGAGCACAGTACCAGTGCCGTGCCTTGCAGAGCACAGAGGAGGAGGTCTTATCGCTCATCTCTAGCACTTGTTTTTTGTTTTTCCTTGCTACAAACCATACAGGGTAATATCGAAATGATCATTGCTCAGTGCAGTTCTTAAAATAGCACAGCACTGAGAGTCTGGAGGACAGTAAGGTGGAGAAAGTTAGTGTAAGGCCACATCCTATAGCCAGGAGTTCGGGGATCGATGCCTAAAGGCTCTCCCACTGCAGGCGTTTCAGTGCTAATGACAGCTGTCCATCAGGCTCATCCATTTTATACCTTTGCGTAAAATCCTCCCCGAATCCTGCTCTTCCCTTCCCATCACATTTTGCCTGGTGCTGTGCAGCTGGAGGCACTGTAGGTGCTGTAAAGCACATCTCCATTTCCAGAGGTAACCAACTGCAGTCTTCGTGCTTCTGTTTTGCCTGCCCAGCTTGGCACACCTGGGGCTGGACCCCATTTCTGCAGACAATGCTGGATTTACTTTTCCTTTGAGAACTGGGGCTTTTCAAGAAGCTAAGCACCCAAAGTCAATAACGGCTCTTACAAACGTGGTTTATCTTTGAGGACTTCCTTAGAATTCATTCCTGAAATGTGTATTCAAGCTACGCAGTGCATTAAAAGGTATCAGCTAGGTTTTACTCAGATGAAGGGGCATCGAGAAGATCTGCTAAGGATTTCTGGCAGTTAATATTTGAGCCTGGGCTCAATGTTTCATGCCTACGTGAAACAGCTGCCCCAGAACCTGTTGTAGGACTTAATTTGAGTATAAACATACGTGTGCTTTTGCGTACATGCTGCACTTTAATTCAAGTCAACTGTTAGGTCTTAACTTTATTAGGATGTAGCTACTTGAGCTGAAGATGGGGCCTGTGGTTTTTTATTTTATTACAGCAACACGGTAGCTACTTTTTAAATGCTGTTTGGATTAGGAATTGGTATCTTAATTATTGTTTGCCTTTAGTAGTATTTTAAAGTAAAAATTGACAAGCGAAGGCAGGGTTGTATCTTATTACAAGTGAATTGTTTGACAGCGTGTGTGTATTGTAAAATGTGAAATTAATCGCCCTGTGCTGATGACCCTTGTACGTTTACAAAAGGCTGGTCTTCGTGGTGCACAAATAGATTCCGGACACAGGAAAGAGGCTTATGACAAGAGGATGAGATCAGTTTGTATAATTAGAGCTAGCTAATAATCCTTTTACTCTGTTGTTTCAGCTTCTACAGTATCTTCATTTATTTGAAATTGAGCATATGGACTGGAGGGTGATAACTACAGTGATTTGAGTTTTGTGGGGGTTTTCTGTCGAGTGGTGGCAGTGAAGAATCCAGATGTGCATCTGGGAGAGCTTGCTGCCTTCCTCTGGGCACGGGGGATGCCGCTGCTTTGATTAACCCCGCACTCCTTGATCTGCTTCCAGGGTTTGGGGAGGAATCAAGTAACCCATTCAATGATTTTTGACAATTGTGAGATGCCAGTGGTGCAAAAGAAGAGATGTAGTCCTGAAACCCCAAGTTTTTGGCCAGGTGTTCATCCCAAGAGCAAGAAAGGGTTGACAGAGCTAGGTAAGGGGGTGGGAATAGCATTGATAAAGCGTGATCTGAGATACATATATATATGTGTGTGTGTGTAATTATGTCTGTACAGCCTCCTTAGCTTTGTGTGGAGCTTTGTTATTTGGAGGAAGATAACTGGAAAAACTGGGGAGCAGGAAATCATGTTGCTGGGAGGTGGGTGACCCGAAACCACAGCCCCATGGTCCAGACCAGGTTTCAGCCCATTAACAGCACGGGTCCGTTCCTGCCACCAGGAAGCTGAGCTACATTAAGCAAAGCGAGTTAATCTATATCCAGAGCGTTTTATTAAATCATCAGTCAATTAAATCAGTGACGCTCTGTTAGCTTTCGTTCCAGTGAGCTCTGCACGCAGTTATTAAGCTGTTGCTGTAGCAACTCTTGGGCTTCTGTTTGTTGGGCTGGTGCATGCGAAGGCCACAGTGCTGAGCTCTCCAACAACATTCAAAACTTAATAATGATAATAATAATAAAATGGGCTGATTTTGTAGTTCTTTTTCACTCTTTTGCTGGGAAGGAGGGCATCAGAAAGTTTCATTTATGTTTTGTGCTGTTAAAGCCAACTGCATCCACCTGGTTTTCCAGAGGGTGACTTGCAGGGCTGCCTCTGGTCCTTGGGAGGTGAGGGACAGAAGAGCCAGGCCGACACAAAATGTGTTTAAACCTCCTTTCCATCGCTCACAGCCAACAGAAACTCCTCTGTATTTGTAATTGAGTGGCAACATATGGTTTTGTTTGCAGACAGGATGCAGCTGGGAAGCAGCATCACCTGTGGAAATGCTGCACGAGCGATTTATTTTTAATAAGCAATCAATTTAGTGACAAAACATAATCTTCAGCAAGTTACATGAATTCAGATAATTGTATACAAATATCTGGGATATTTTTTTTAAGCTCACCACTTTCCTGCTCAGCTGCGATAGTACACGCCGTGCTGCCGTGCGCTGGGAACTTCAGGGCTGCCACACCTTTGAGGAGAGGTTTCTCATTTCCTCGCCTCTTCTCCTTTCCACAGTCAATGGCTTTTGCTGGTGGTTTCACTTACCTGTGTGCTTGCAAAGGAACCTTTGGATGGGTTACTTGCCTAACTCCTCCACCCTCCCATTTCTGACCAAATATGTAAAATTATGCCTTGTTATATCTACAGGGAATGTCGTTCTGCATTTGGTAACATAATGCCCGGAAGCATATACATTCATCTCCTGTCTTAAGGTTTATTTTAGTCACTGCAGTTGCAGCTGCTCTATTTATACAAATTTCTCCCTGTGTACAGTTGAAGAACTGGGTTATTGGTTTATTTCTCCTGACTAAACCAAATGTAGGTTTTGCCCTCATTTTTTTTGTTGTTGTTGTCGGCTTGCACATTAGAGGGCATTAATACATCATTTAGAAACGTTGGTCATTTTATGAATAGCGATTTCTGGTATCCCTTCAGTGTGAATGAAGCTAATGGGACTAGGCAGGCAAACAACCCAGGGTTTCACCCAGTGCCACCAGGTGAGAGTAAATTATTGGAGATCTGAACTTTGCAGGAAGATAACCAGCAAAATACTAGACAAGGCAATGCAAGTAAAATTAATGTTGTACAAGACATTGGTGTTTTAGTTCTTTGTGTGAAATTCAAGGCTCCATCAGGAACTCATCTGCACATGGCCAGCTTGTCTTTCAGCCTGCCCCACACTTGCTGTTTCCTCCTGTCTCTGTTTATCTGCTGGAGTTTACACCAGGAGCACTTGGGGGCCCGAAACCCAATCCTCCTGATATTTCTAAGCACTTCATAAATTAACGTTTTGTAAAACCGTAGCGTGTGGGAGTGCCCATGAGGACGCGGTGCCTTGCTGACTGAGGTTATGGTTTTGGAAGCTTGCTTTTAGTTTTGTGTTGTGGCCCCGTAGGATGAAGTCAGGGCCCTGAGGTGGGGTGCTCCTCGGTCCTCACTCAGCCCATTCACATCAGTGGCAGGACTGCCCGTGGTGCCAGCAAGCACTGACCGGATCCAAATGGGTCCAGCTGAATAGTTAGTGTAATCCCCGAGTTTCTTTAAACTCTTTTGCAGTTTGAGTTGTTCCTCTAAAGAGGGAGGATCTGAGGAGTGCTTGTAAGACATTTTAGTGTAGGTTACCCCACCATGTGTATGTCTGTCGATGGTAGCATTGCAGTGCCAAAGTCTGCTGATAGCTGGCTTTTTTTCTAGCTGATTTGCACACCTAGGGCTGCTCTGATATCTGTGGGGTATATGTGCTTTGGGGTACCCGGGGCAGTGTTCCTCTAGACCCCTGAAATCACAAAGTTTAGTCCTTACAAGGACTGGCATCCTCACACTGCAGCGTTACAGAGCTGTTTTTGCGTGATGCAGATTCTGTTACAGTTCGGAAAAAAATTCTCCTCCTCTGACTCTCAGCCTGGCCAATGCTGTGATGCAGTGCCCGTTACAACTGGAAAGTCATCCTGCTTTCTCTGCATTTCTGCTTATCTATTCAAATGCCTTCCATGAGATCTGTAACTTCATCAGATTCTCCGTGTGTTTTTTGGCTGTCCTCTCCTACCCGCAACCACAAGCTCTTTATGGCTGGGGCTGTTTTTGTACAGCTGGGAGCGTGTGGTTGAAGCTTTGCAAATACAGATCATTGTTTCTAAAATCAAATGCTAAAATAAGATTTTTTTTTTTAAAAAAAAAAGTATTTAGATAAAGGTAAGATTTAGCAAAACTTAAACTCGAACTGTATCTAAAACTGAAGTTTACCTTAAAAAGAAGCTTAAAACAGAACTTCAAAAGCTTGAAGAACTCAGACACTTAACACTGAAGTGTATTTAGTCATGTGCATGGTGCATAAAGGAGAGGAGAAGGGAGAGGTGGGATCCCACAGGGACACCGAATGGTTTCAGTGCCTCTGATCACCCCCTGTCAGATGTTACCATATCCAGAGAGACCAAGCACAGTAGTTTGTCCTCTTCCATTTTATTTTGTGCAAAATAACATGGAATTTCTCTACAAGAGGCTTCAAGAGCTCTTACTGTATTTGTTCTTTAATGCTTAACAGAGCAGAAAGGCATCCTTCCCGTTCTGAGAAGGCTTCAATACCGTTCAGTTTTACTGACCTGTGCAGTTCTTTGTAATGCCTAAAACCACTGTTGCTTTTATGAGCTTGAACCTGGACTTTTATTTCATGTCCTACTTTAAAATTTGCAAACACAAGGGATTTCATTGTGGTATCCTAAGGGGAAAAAAGGAATAGAATTCCAGAACCCCTGCAAGATAAGCGTCTGCATGGCCCTAAAGCCTGTCAGAAACCTCATGGATATTGAAATCCCAAAGGTTCAGCTGTTTGGGAAAAGGCACGTGAGTATAAAGGCAACTGCTACTGGAAAAAAAAGATCTCAACATCTGGGGACATCTGAATGTGCCCATAGATAATTAATCATACAGGCAGGAGAAAAGGGTGAGTTTGTTGTCAGATGAATTCCTTTTGTTCGCTTTCTATAAATGTTTCAGTAAGTGGATTTATGGGAAGCCTTTCCTTTTGTTGACATCGAGGATCTCCATGTAGTCCCGTGGGACGATGCGGTAAGCCTGGGTGCTAGGCAGCCGTGGGGGCTGTGGGATGTGTCAGTGCTGGAGGCAGTGAGTGAAATCCATCTTTGTGATGAGTACGTGATGGAGATACTTCTCTCCAGTTACATTTTCATAAGCCAGTTATGTGATACACAGCTGAGAGGATGCTCTCTGGGTGCAATGAGATGTATTTGAGTGGGTGCCTGCTATATTCTGGGCACTGCGACCACATTGTCTGCTGGAGATTTGGCAGGATCAGAGCAGTTCCGATGGTTTTATTCCCCCCAGGTGACAGCCTGCTGACAGAAAGTGATGCTGGCTCTGCCACGAGGGTATCCAGAGCAGGGCTTATGCTGGGTGGGAGCTGCACAAAGGATGCTCAGAGCTTTTCCCCCACTGTGGGGAGCCCGACGCCAAAATGCCCATTGCTCACGTGAACTGGTTTGGCTCTTCGTGCGGTCGCAGCTTTGGAGGCTTTCTCAAGAGACAGCATTTAGAGTAATCGCATTGTCTGCCTGCTCCAGCACCGTAACAAATCGTGTTTGGGGAGGAAGCTGAGCCCTTCCAAGCTGGCTGTGACTGGCATTGTCATTTTCTTTCTGCCGTGGTAAATAGCCTTTTAGGTTGTGTACATGCAACAATTGTTTCTGGTAGAATACGTCAGTGTGTTCGCTCTGCAGGCTGCGTGTGCCCTGCCTGCAGAAAATGAGCTTGTCTTGGTGATGGAAAAGGCAGGATGGATGTGATTTTTCTCTTTCTTTACAACACAAACCCTAGCGGGCTGAAGGCCTTTAAAGCAAAGGTGGAGGTGGGGTTCACGTTTGCCTTTTCTTGCTAGCTTGGCTTCCAAAACAGTTCCTGTGCAACCTGAATCCCTATCTTGCAGCAAGGCCAGGTATTCTCTCTGCAGGCAATGTTATCTGATAGAGCAAGTGTGCTACCAGGCCAAAAAGATAGGAATTGCTTTCTGGGGCACAGGCGGGCATCAACTCAAAGGATGTATTCCTCTAATTAATGTAGAAGAAAACATTTTATAACTTTTCAGCTTTTGACACCAAAGAGCCTTGCTTTAAAAAAAAATATCTATTTTATGCATAAAATAGTCTGACTTATTCATTGATTAGGTTAGGGTCCTTATGGATCTTGGTTTAATAAGTCTGTCTGGTCCTTTTTTTGTTCTAATTTTCCTTATCATATTAAGCTTTTTCAGAGACTGCCTGCCTACCCACTGGCTGGGAAAGTTCCCTTGTCCAGAAAGCTCAACGTACCTCTTTGGTGACACAAAGTAGTCTTTCAGACTTACCTCTCACTCAGTTTTTCTCATATGATTTTGCCAAAGCACTTCCTAACATGATAAAATATCTTCCAAACCTGCTTGTCTCCTTGCAAACGAAGTTTGCATCCTTTGAAAAATGGGACTGACATATATATTATGAAGTATTAAATCATTTTATTAGAAGTTACCGATGTGAAGGCCAACTAGTAGGATAAGAGGGGAAAAATCTTTCTGCAGGAAGTATTTCCAGGGGTTTTTCCTGGGTTTCCCCTTTTATTTTTTCCCCTTTTATTTTCCCCTTTTATTTTTCCTGGGTTTCTCCTTTTCCCGAGTATTTCCTGGGTTTCCCCTTTTTTCCTGATGAGAGGTGACGGTATTCTCACTTCCTTAGGCATCGGCTCTTTATTTCTTTTGGACTTTGTGACTTGATATGCTTTCGTTTTAATCAAAACCATCTCTCCCACAAAACAAGGTTACCCAGTGGGAGTCTGGGACACCAGCTCATCCTCTCCTGACCTGCACGTGCTCTTCTCCCCTTTCCCATTTCTGTCTCCGCTCAGCTGCAGCCAGGTGTCTGCCAGGAAGGTGACGGAGCAGTACCACATGCCTTTCTGTTGGGTGGCAGAGAGGGTGGATGCAACTCCCTTCATTTCTTGAAGCACGGAAACCAAACTCACTGTCGATGGGATACCCTTCTTTTGGTGCCTTTGATTCAATCTGCTTGAGCTAAAATTCTTTTCTGATGTTTACTGATGATCTTAAAAGGAATATTCTTCTTAATTCTTATTAATGCTCATGTTGTCTGCCCTGTAAAAGTGATCTGATGGAAAAACTTCATCTAAAGAGGCTGAGCAGTGTTTGCAAGTTGGGAATTTCAGCATAAATGGCTTGATTGTATCAGGCATGATGTACACTGCATCAGCATCTCACCTTGGGTGAAGCTGGCAGGGCAGACCTTGCGATGGAGCACACGAGCTGTGGTTCCTCCTGTGTGTAAAGGTGTGAAGAGCATCAGCAGTAGGTGCTGGAGTGTGGCACCTCGAACAAAAGCTGTGAGAGCAGGGAGGAGGCTCGCTGCTGATCGATCCTATGGCACTGCAACCCCGACATCAAGCCAGAAGCATCAGTTCTGGTGTATCGCAGGTCCATGCTCGGCCTTGCTGAGAAAGGGCAGTCTAAAGCACCTGTGAAGCAGTCAGCAAGAAAGGAGAAGAAAAGTCTAGCTCAGCTACGTGATTCCTTCTGTCAACAGCTCTCCTGCTTCTCAAACCTGTGTCAGGGAGGGGACGAGCAGTAGGAACGCTGAATGCTGCTCTCAGCGGGCGTGTTGGGGTTCAGTGCATGCCCCAGGTTTGCACTTACAGCCTTCCTGCCTATTTCCTGAGGCTGTGGGTTGGACTTCTTTGAAAGCCTTGATTCGATGAGTGGGTAGAGCAAACACACGGGGCAGGACGGATGGGGTGGTGGTGGGACTCCTGTGCAGGGTGTGAGAAGCTGGCGCGTTCCCCATGGGTTTGTCTCAGCAAAGCAAGCAGCTGTAGTCAAAAGCGAGGTGTGACCTCGCTGAGAGTGTTAATTTGGGGTTTGAGCGAGTGTAGATGTAACTTGCAAATCAACTGAGGTGTTTTGTGTCGTGACAATAACATACCTGTGACCTTGATGTGGAAGAGGTAACGCGGTTAGCTAAGGAAGGGAGGAGGAATGTATTTGAGTACATTAGAATAACTTCCTTTCCTCTGAGCAAACTTCTGAGAAACTAAAATGGCTGATGAAAATGTAGTAAAACTAATTATTGGAAATGGAGAGGAACTTGAGGAGGAGAATATGCAACTTGCCTGTGGTGTCCTGGGCAAATACAGGCCTGTCGCGTTCTGTTTTCCTGAATTTTTCATGCGACAGCCTTTAACTTGCATCTTATCTGTATTGAAGGCCAGTGGTAATATTGCTAGCGTAGAGTTGTGGCTGAATTTCAGGGATAAAGAGTAATCCTAAAAGTTGTTATAAATGCAAAAATTTAGATGTGTTGACTTTGAAGGTATATCACGCTATATCTTTTATCAGCAAAAAGAAAAGTTGTTCGTGTACTTGTCAAGACTTGAAAAGAAATGGTGAGAAAACGATGCTTTGTAATAACTCCCTTTAAGCATTCTCAGACGAGACAGAACTGTTCTGCTTCTCTTGCAGCAATGCATTTTTAAAAATCATATCCAAGTACTACCAGATTGCTGAGCCGGATTGCAGGGCTTTTAATTTTGCTTTGTGAAGGGAACTGGTCTGTTGCAATGAGACTTTGTAAAATAAATAAATAAAATAATCCAACCATGAGGTGGGCTTAAAAGGGAGTTTTTTCAACTGTAGTTTAATCTCTGTAAGACACAATAAAAAGCCCTTGGCAGATAATGCTTTAAACCCGGTCATCTTGAACCAGGGGAACCTGAATAGGAGAAGGAGGTTCAGGTAGGTGCTGAGGCAGATAGACAGGGCTTGTGTGATATATTTTATTTTATTATTTATTTATTTATTTAGGTGAGAGCTCAGTAGGACTGGAATAGCAGGAGCGTGTTGTAAGGCAGACAGAAGCTACTTTTGGAGCTCACCTGCCCAAATGCTATCGGTCCCCTGTTCTCACAAGCAAGTAATTCTTTGTAAAAGCATAAAGGCAGGGAAAACCACCAAGTGTAACCGTTTTAAGACATTTTGGTTGTTGGAAGAGACTTCTGAGGTTGAAAATAGGTATGAACACAATAGATTTAGAAACTTGAAAAATGTTCTTCTCTGCTGGTGGTGATGTAGGGCCTGCTGCAGAAGTGGGATGTTTCCGTGAGCAGGCTTGGCAGGTAGCTCGGATGTTTCGGCATAACCAGTGCAAAAATGCTTCTCTGCAAAATAAGGAGAGCGTGTGAGGGAGCGAGAATGGCTGGAATCAGCTAAGAAAACTTCTGTGGTTTGATTTCTGTCTCACTAAAGGCAAACTGCGGGATTTGGACGGGAGTAAAGTATGAACAAGATCCTGTGTTTTCGTGTGGAAAAGCAGAGTGGTATTTTGTCTCCTTGGAAGGGGGGTGAAGTACTTGCAGAGCAGTACTAGTACTGCAGACAAGAGCAGCAACAAAAAATCCATTTTAAATCTTTTTGCATTCTTTCATCTTAAGATCCCGAACTGCTTAATGAATGCTTTAAATGAAAACTTTCACTTAGGGAAAATATTTGCTGCTAGACTGGAGAAACTAATGGAAGTGAAATGCTGGTTGAACTGATTCAGAGCTCGATACAGGCAACTCGCCCGGGGTTACACTGAAATTCCAGGAGCAGACCTGGAAGAAGAAAATTTCTAGACTAAAATTACTTTGTTAGGATGAGTAACAGTAGTTTTTGGACTGAAAAATTGTAATGCAAAATCACAAGCATTGTCTATTTTGTATGTTTTCCCTCGATTTTTTAAGAAATGTTTTTGCTGGTTTGATTTGTATGTTGTTTTGAGATACTTCTCAAACACAGTCCAGTTCAGGCACGTGGTGGGAAAGGGCACCAAATGAATTTGGGGAAAGTTGGACTCTTCCACAGCTGGAAGAACTAAAAAATCCTTACAGACATTCTTGGGTGGGAAATGGGGGGGGATGTATGGACAGATGTGCAATTAAAGACTGGCAATTGTCATCAAAAGCAGTGATGCTTTGAGGAGGGGTGAACGGAGAGGGCTGCGAAGGGGAAGGCAGTGTGACTCAGAGTATCTCCAGTGCCATCAAGGCCAGTGGTTCAGATGAGGAGCGCTTTGCCCTGCAAATCATTTTGGAATTGTCTTTGATGTCAGCATAAATGGGGAAAAAAAAAAAAAGTAACAGAACCTCGATGGTCTGAAAGAGAGAAAATCTAAAATTGAAGGTGGCTATTAGGAACAATAATGTGTGGGCACTAATACTGCGTTGGAAGTTTAACGTTCTGCGGCTTATGGAGAAGTACTTAAAATTTTACAAAGAAAAGCCTTAAATTTGCCTTTTCTTTTTTGTTTCAGTGTTCTGAGGTCATGAAACTTAATCCACAGCAAGCTCCATTATATGTGAGTACAAAGTTTCAATGTTTTTTCCCCTTTCCTCCTGTTCCCATAAAATGCTTCCCCCAGCCATTGCTGGCCATTCTGCTCATTTACGCTTTGCTCCCCGAAGACCTTGCTTGTGTTTGTTCAGTTGCACTGCAAATGCCCGGTGATAACCCCCAGGTAAGTTACAGAGCCCCTCTGTCTTTCAAGGAGCCAATTTTAAGGAAGCTTTCCGACACGTAGTGCTGTCATGTAGCCTGCATAGTGCAGGAATCCCCCTCCTATTTTTCTTTTTCTTGTTTTCTTCCCTAACGATGACTGGAGTGAATGACTCGATGCGTTAAGAGGCCATAAGAGGAAACTGCCTGAGTGGAAAATAGGACGTCCCAGTGTGCAGCACTCGCCCACTGTGCTGATATTTTTCTGCTCAAAGTTTTAAACGTGGCAGGGAGCAACTGAAAGCAGCGAAGAGCTGGGCTGTGCTGCGACTCCTGCAGCAGGGCATGGCTTACGTCAGCCTCCTGCAAGCTCGTAACCTCGATGGCTGAGTTAATAGGGAACAAGCTTCCTCTCGCTCCTGAATAGCAGCTTTGTTGCAGAATATGGGGACTGTCAAACTAGACCTGAATTTGTGGGGGTGTATGCATGTGTGTGAAACTTGTGCCAAAGCTGCCAGCCAGGGCTGTAACCGTTTACTTTCTGCAGTGCCTTGCCACGCACTGAACAGGGTTTGCCGGTGAAGCTGTTTAAGGTTTGTGGTCCTGCCCACGGACCTTGCTGATACGGGTAGAGCTGGGTCCGAGGTGGAAAATTTGGAGGAAAAATTGCTTGCAAACAGAGCTCTGAGGGGTAGGAGTGGGAGACTGCTAGGTTAGGTAGTTGAGCTGTGGCTTAGCAAGTGTCATTTGTTGACCTTTAATTTCATGGAAGCTTTCAAATTCCGTCTAATTACCAGCTGAAAGTTTGTACTACATTGTATTAGAGCGTATTTTCTACCTACTGTACTAGGTATTGTACTTGCATCAAGATTAATGTTATACAGATTGATCTGACTTTGGCAAACTGGCCTTCCTGGAGTAGACCACCGTGTTCTGTATTATTGTGAAACTCAATTCAGCCCGAAATGTGTTAAATTACAAACATACTGAATACAGGGTGACTTTGAAGAAACCTAATCTAAACTTGGGGCCTAATAAAAAGGGATGAAACTTATGTGCAACTACCTGCTGTAGATGCCACAGAAGAAATGTATGAATGGCAGAAAGCAGGATAAAATTATTCTTACGTCTTTTGAACAGTGCATGATTACCTAATCTGGAGGCTTTGTTTTCCCAGTCTTATCTTCTGACTTAGTTTATTTTCCCACCGTTTTGTGTGGTTTTGCATTCAGCGTGTAATACTTCAGTGGCAGATTTAAAAGTTCGCTTCCCCACGTGACGGTGAGGAGGACTTGGCTAAGGTCAAAGTGGAAAACAATGATTGTATGACTCTCAGGAGTCTGTTCCTTTGCAGTGGGAATAAATTCATGACAACTTCATTACTACATGGAGTCCCTCTTCTCTTCCCCCCTTCCTCCAGTGACCGGGTGTATATGCAGATCAGATCCCTTTCAAAACAAACAAGTTCTGGCAGCTTAAGGAAGAGGAAAAAAAAATATAAAAAGAAAAACTGAATGACCTTGGAAAACAAATTGTTTAGCCTTCCTGTTTGCTTTCAGTGTAGATGTTATGTACATTTTAAGATCAGCTTCCGTTTCCCTGGCAGTGCTAATTGGCAGCTCAGCTCATCTGAGGGAGCTGTTAGATGTGAGCAGAACATAAAGGAAAAAATATATCTTCCTGGTACTTTCCTGTTTCAGAAGGCAGACACAACAGTCTTGTGGGCTGGCCATTGGTAGGTGAACAGCAGACCCTCACTGCGTTCCTTGTTCAAAGCGATGCTGACTCCACTTTCCTTGTACAGGCTCCTCTTTCAGCTTGCTTTCAAAAAGCTGAGAACAGTGTCCCATGAATTTCATCTCTGTGAAATAAATGACGGGAAATAGCAAGCCATACAAACATGTCCGGGGGTCTCCCTACATTTGCCTGCTTTTCAGTAAATCACTTCCCTCAAGTTTTACCCTTTTGTGCCTGGGGCCATTGCAGTGCATCCTTTATCCTCTTCCACTTTTAAACTAATAGCTTAGATTCAAGATTACTTGATTTTATTTATTTATTTTCTGTATCTTGCATGAATTCCATCCTGAAAGTTCTCTGCAAAGTGAAGACTTTGACCAGTGAGCAGAAACGATACAAGAATCTGTCTTACAGAAACGTTGCATCATTTGGTAATAGCAGCATTACTTTTGGGAGGAGAAAGTGGAAAAACACTGTCTCTGGGTCAGTTCCTGGAAGCCTATCAGATAGAGCACATTTCATCCTATCTGATGATCGGCAAATTGCCCAGATTTGTGCCTCCCAATTCTGAACGATGTTCTGGGAACCCGAGATGCCCAATATACTTGGAACCAAAATGTGCGTGAGGGAGAGGAGGGTACTTCCACATCTGAGCTGACACAGGGGCTGGGCTTGGTGCTGTGCCTGCCGTGCCAGCAGCACAGTCACGAGGCGGAGGAGCTCGTGCCAGGAGAGATAGGGCAGCGAGGCGTTCCTCGATATAACACGGCGCAAAGTGCTTGACGGCAGGGTCAAGGAGCCATCTGAGCTGTGTGGCTCCCAACACACAGTTTTTACAAAGGATGAGGCCTGGTGTCGTAGCATGGATCTGAAATGAAGATGCTCAAACCCACTTCTTTCTTCCTGAAGCGCCTTGATGGGCTCTAATCTCAGCTGCTGCCATCAGTGGGGTTCTGAAGAATTGGGGTAGCAGAGCTGGGAACTCCTCAGAAAGGTCTGCTGTGGTTCACGGGTTCACGTAGCTGTGATGAAGGGTTGAATTCACCCTGTTAAAGCAGCGGCCCTAAGTTTTGTGGTACAAACTTGAGTTTAATCCAGAGGTGGTCTCCAGTCCGTAATCAGCAAAGCACAGGGCGGGCTGTAACAGGACCAAGCTTTATCTCCTGGCTCTTTCACTGGCACGGGTCGAGGTTCTGA
This sequence comes from Aythya ferina, assembly GCF_964211825.1. Classification (NCBI taxonomy): domain Eukaryota; kingdom Metazoa; phylum Chordata; class Aves; order Anseriformes; family Anatidae; genus Aythya; species Aythya ferina. The sequence continues at coordinate 6,954,749 of NC_140307.1, forward strand.
CAAGTAACTGTCACTTGGCTGGGGTGAGTGTCTCTGCTTTCTGTGCTGGGGCTCTCCTGGATGTTTTTTTCCCCCAGTGTGTAATTGTATCGATCATATTTTGGATAGTCTGTGGTGTAACTGTGGATATTCAGTAGAAAAGGGGCTCTATGAAAATCTTTCACATACTTTTGATTTCTTCAAGTGCATTTTACTGCAGGATGTGCAAAAAAAAATAATAAAAAACAAAATAGTCCATGTGGCTGGGCAGTCCTTGGGCTGCCTTCCTGGGGCAGCATTTGGGAACATCTGTATTGATGTTAGGTACCAGGTTACAGTCTGAAGGTGGCTTTACCTACACCCCTCTGGTGCTTCAGCGCCATCCTATTGATAAGGGAACCCAGCTGAGAGCACAGTGTAATGGGTGACATTATTTCAAAGCCCCAAGTCTCAAAGCTGCAGGGCTGAGCATTCACAGGCAGGGTTTGGGGTGGAATGGGAAGGTTGCAGAAGTCTTGTGTTAATGGCAGGCAGGAAGCTGGGAGCTGAGTTTTGTTTGTTTGGGTTAAATACATGCAGTGGCTTCTTTGATCTTCACCCTCTTATGGAAGTTGTATGTCTACCAACACAAGTCAAAGTTTCAGCCTGAGTGTTGCAAAGTGCTCCCTAGCTGTTGTCAGTGCGTTGTTGGAATATTCAGGTCATCAAGGAGTATGTGGGTAGGAAAAAAGGGCTCAGCATTGCTCTGAGTAATAGAGCCTTATTTTTAAGTGGCCTTTTTACTGTTGTGATTTGTAAATGAAGTTCTCTGTTCATAAATTAAATAACTTACATCGATCACTTAGCTTAAATACTGCTGTTGCTAAAATCCAAGTGAGAAAGAAAATTGAAAGGAGTTTTGTAAAGTGTTGATCTTTTTATAAATGTTAGCATTAATTGAGAGGCCAGAAGAGTATTCAGCAGGAGATTTAATTGCAGAAGGATCAAGGATCTCAAGCTGCGTCCTTATTTCTAACAAAACTTCAGTAAGTACAGAGTGCACACGAGTAAATGACCAAGGTCGGTTCAGTTGCATACAATATCCTGGTAGTCGTACTTCAGAAGTACTCGGCAGCCTCACTGGCTTCTGGCTGTAGGGTTACTGTAATGTTTTTGATCATCCTTTTTAACCCATTCACATCTTCTGCCACTCTGAAATCAACGTTGTTTTTTAGAAGTATAACCTGAGAGCAGGACTGGGTATGGGAGTGCTGGAACAGGACGGAGGTGACAGGTAGGGGTAAGCCGTGAAGCATTAAGTGGCATCTTCTCTTGATTACTACCAAGACTGCAACCTTAGATCTGTCTTTAAGACAGGAGTGTTTTTTCTCGGTGATAATGATCAGTGGGTGTGAAATGGAAAAGATTAGCAGCTGGAGAAGGGTGATGCATCACTGCAATTTTTTTTTCCTTTTCCTTTTTGATTAAAAGGAACAAACGCTCTAAATCACAGCACTCCTCCTCTGCACGGTTTGTCTAAGGTGTGTCCGCATTATTCGGGGTGACAAAGCCAAATGTGTCATACCCAGAGATTGTATGGGAGGGTGAACGCTTAATTGATAAAAGTGCTCCCATTGACTTTGGTCTTTAATCAGGTCTGCAGACTGAGTCTCTCCTATAAACTGCTACCTGGGAGCTGCACAACCCGCCAAGTTGCTCAGGGAGGGTTTTGATAGAGATGAGAGCTCTCACTTCCACGCCAAAATGCCGTGCAACTTAATGAAGTATGAACTTCAAAAGCTTCGGCAAGAATGCACTGACCCTCTCTTAATGTAACCTGGGTTTGGGTACAGTAGTTCCTCTCTTCTGTTAATGAATGAATTGCTGTAGGTTACCCATAGTGTCACCTTTAATCTAGAACGGGAAGAAAAGAGTAATGCTTATAATAGGAATATATTTCTTTCACTTGTATATCTCACCCAGAATGAAATGCCCTTTATGTGTGTATTCCTCAGGAGGAGTAATTGTGATAACCTCTGATGTTTGTGTTTTACGAAAACCCTCTTTTGAATAAATATTAAAGGGTTAAAGAAAATAAGCACGACACAGCTTTGAGGCTTGTGACAGGAGTGTCTGTCAGGTTGTTATCATGTCTGAGACAGTCCCAAGTATGGCTTGTGCAGTGTTATGAGCTGCTTAATTAATCTTCTTCAGAAATCTTTACCAAAGGCGCAAAAGGAGAAAATGAAATACCTTTGTAGTCCTAATACAGTAAAACGTTGCTATTAGGTTGGCATCGATGTTTTAGTTAATCTACTAATGCTGAATTTGTTTTCTTAGTGGCATCTACGGTCACAAAAGCCACTGAGATGCCCAAATATGAGATCAATCCAGCAGAAAAGGTGGAATATGCCGAGAGTGCTTTTAATGTGGGAATTTCTCATGAAAAGCGCTATACAGAAGCCCTGTCTGACTTTCTTTTGAGGTCCTTAGGCAGGAGGAGAATGAGCCTTGATGTTCAGCTCAGTGCTGCGGTGAGAGGATCTGATAAGCCTCTTGTCTTTTATTTGTTGGTCCTTGAGTTCTTCTTAATGACAAAGTAGTTTGCTGCCCCACCTTCAAAGTGTCTTTGAATTACGAGTGGAAGGCCTCTGAGCACCCTTTACAAATAAAATATTTGCTTGTGTTCCTTGTGGAAGAACCTGCTACTTGGTTTTAAGAAAGTTGGTTGGGGCACCCGATCAGATGGACTTTGGAGAGGAGCATGTCGCGTCTTTCCTGGTTCTGTTTTCATTCTGCAGGCAAAATCATATCCTCCCTAAACTGTGTCCTCATTTCTTGAGATTTTGTTTTTTAAGTCCTTGATCCACATTTTTTTCATTCTTCTCTTCCCAAACTGTGGTATACATCATGCAACAGAAGTCCCCCCACTGCTGAAATGGGATCAGCACCTGCCACCTGAGCTGGGCATCATATTGTGATGAGCTTCTGCTCTTGGGTACCCCAAAAAAGACTGTGGCTCAGATGAGTTACCACATGGCTGCTGACTTGCTCCTTTTATACGAGGCATCCTCTAGCACACAAGATCCATTCCGCGTTAGCGTAGGACTTCTTTTGAGTGGTGACCCCTATGGATTTACTGCAGACGGTTTTAGCTGGAGAATTGAGAAGAGGCTGCCTGACCATCAGCACTGCCTTCCTTCAAGGTGAGCCTTGGGTTAAATTGTAGCTCAGAGGTCTCTTCTCAGCACTTTTTTGCTATTAGCCAAAATCAAAATGCTGGTGATTTGGGTTCCAAGCCCTCCTCCCATAATTGTCCATTTGATCTTTGCTTCTGTGATCCTGTTTAGTGTATATGAATGTGCTGGTGCACAGTAAGTGGCCTAGCTTGGAGTCTAGAGAGCTTGCTGTCTGAAGTTCTGCCCTTCAGTCACCATTACTCGGCAGCACTGCTTGTGATCTTCAAATAATAAGACTTCCAGAAGAAAGATACTAGAACTGGTACAAGGAAAGGGTGGGAAAGTAGAAAGAGAAGGCATTAATCCCCTCTTTGGCGGTGCTATTAGATTGGTTCAACCTGCTTTCTGAAGCTGTGCCCCAGTGCAAACATGCAAAAGGAATCCTTGTATTGTCACACTAAGAGTTTTAATAAAATAAAATTAAAAAAACAAAAACAAACAAAAAAACCCCACTGTATATTATACCTCTTAGGCTCTGAATTTAGGGTTCTTTATGTCTTGAAGTATCTGATGAGCTGATTAATATCTGGAAAGATGCTGAGAGATTGCATCCCAACCCCACTGCTGGCTGATTGCGGTGCCTTCCCTCCTGATCAGTGGAGCTCAGCACTTGGTGTTTAAGAGGATGAAAATGCTTTGTAACTCCTGTTCCTCAATGGAATGTATTTATATAGCTTATAAATATTCTTACATTACCTTTAGGACAACCAACCAGATTTCCTATCTTATCTGTCAAGATGCAGGTCCCTGCTTTATTTTCTGTAACAAAATGCGGGCATTCATTTTGGGAACTGTTAGGCTCGAGCCAATTTTGTCAGCAAAGCTAACACGAGGGTGTTTTTGAAGATGTTGAATTGATGAAGGCGTGATGCTTTCAATTAAGCTCTCAAATCTCCTGTGAAAAGCCCATCTGCTCCTGGTCTCCTTTGCTCTACCTGCAGCGCCCTGGTTCACAAAGTTGTGCCGCATGCGGTGCGCTTGCAAGCACTCGTCCCCTGCAATCCCATATTGTGCATAAGTGGGAAATAAACTGTGATTAATTGCTCTCTGCTAAGATCGATGCTATGCACTGCCATCAAGTGGCAGCTATGCTGCAGGAAATGTTTTCAGTGCTGCTTTCTGCAGGGCTGCCTGCATTTCTGTCTGTTTCAAAGCGCTTCTCAGTGTTACAACAGTTTGCTCTGCATAGCAGTTGTGGTTGGGGGGTTCTTTTTCAGTAAGGCAATGGTTGTAATGGTTGCTGTTCCCTAATGGCAAAAAAAATAAGAATTATGTCACTTTTTAAAGAGAGTCTTAGGCATTACAGTAGCTCCAAGTACTGTAGCTATGAGGCTAGAGCAGATATTTCGCAGCTGGCAGGAAAATCAGCACTCTAAAACACACTCTGAGCTGTGTCTCTTTCAGGGCTTACTGTACTGTAGAGGATGCTGAAGTACAAGGAAAATGCTGTCCTTCTATCTTATGCCTTCAAATGTTAGTGTTCAAATCTGATTATTTTTTTTTTCCCTTTAAAACCCATCAAGACTATTTGTGAAAATACTGCGGTGATAGGAGATTGTTTCAAATAATGTGTCATCAAATGTACTTTATCTTCCAGGATCATATGTACTTTATCTTCCAGGAATTGTGACTCTCTTCAACTCCCTGATGCCAAGAGAATAGCTGGATTTCTGTTTCTTAGTCACTGAATGCATTCAGGCTGTCTGCTCTTTTTTCCAAGCTCTACGAATTTTGTTGTTATTGCTATGTGAGTAATTAGCAGGATCAATCACTCAAGCTGCTGTTAATAAAACGTGTGGTTCAGTTCACTTACAGTGTACTGAAGAACAGAAGAAGCTGTAGAAAGAGGACAGAACAAGACATTCCTATCAATTTGGGTGTGTTTTTATAGGAAATAATTGTAGTAGTTTCCACGGTTTCTGAGAAAAACTCTTTAAGAGTAAGATCAGCACTTGCTGTGGAAACTGGATGGTACCAGGGGGGATATTCTGCTATGGAGACTTGATGAGATGAGAAGTGGACCTCCACTGCTCCTCCCTTCATGCCTCTTCTCTGGACCAGAGCTCTGTGGGGCTTGCTGTGACCGGGATTTGGGGTTGCTGTCGATAGCTGCTTGTTCCAGCAGTCCAGGCCATGACAGCAGGCATGCAGTGTTTTAAATGGATGACCTGGCCAATATTAAACTGCTCAAATAAATGAAAATAAATCAATGTTTTCTTCACTATACTGCCAATTCCAACCACACAATAAAACTGTGTTCCCAGCTATTCTTCTTATCAGAGTAGATCTTCCCTAGATTTTCTTCCCTAGTATATAACAAACTTTTGAATGACACTTTTCTCATCCTTTCTATTTTTCAACTTAACTTTGCTTTTTGCCCTTTTATTGTTAATGTCATTGTTAATTCTTATCACGTCCTTCTGTGAGCTAAAAACCATTAGACGTGCCCTTGGCTGGTTAGTTTAGTGAAGGCTGTCTGCCCAGCACAGCACCTTGCAGAGGCCCTCGGGATGCTCTGAACAAAAGCAGGTGATGGAAGTGCTCCAGAGGTTGTGGAGCCCTGTGCTGAAGCAGTAATACACCTTGTTTGGCTCTTAACCACCCGTTCTAATAACTTCCCCAGCTCTGTGCGCCTAAGTGATGTGTCATAAAGATACATCCATAAAGATAAATTGTGTGTCGTCTTCAGCGCTAACAAGATCCTGTTACTTTGATGGATTTTCTGTTGGCAGTCTGCAGAGATCTCCCGTATTAACGTGTGTGTAATACCCATAATAGTCTTCTGACACTCAATAAAGATTCATCACCGAGCTGATTGATTTGAGATGTAGACATGCTCTGTCAAAGGACGTGGGCTGCTAATGATGGACTTCTTTAAGTGTATCCAATTCTGTTGGAGCTTGTGTTGCTCACAGTGGTTTGGAGTAGGAAATCCATTCCCTGGTCCCCCTGCACCATATATCTCTTTGCAAACAAACCCCACTGCAGATTTAGACACCTGAAGTGGCGTGGGACATGGTGTAGCTGTGAGGTCGCTCTGATGAATCAGCCATAACACTGTGGGCTCTGCAGACAGTGGAGGTGAGCAGCACAAGTTGCACTCAGAATGGATCTGCATGAGCCTGGAAGCAGCAGTTCGTGTAATATCTGTAAGTATCAGTCTGTCACAGCTGCCTCTGTCCCCTTAGCACGAGGTAGGGGACTATTTGTTGATGCTGTGTTTATTGTAGGTGCCTGTCTCTACCCATATATTCCTCGTACCTGAAGAGTCTTAGTTAAAGGGTCTTTTTTTTTTTCTGTATTCATCCTTTGTCCCCTGTGTCAATCTTTTATCCATCGGTGTGCTAAACTAAACTTATTTTTGGACTGTATTCTTCCTCACCTTCAGGGGGAGAAAATGTTGGACAAAAGAAGGTTATTTTGCATGTGCAAGTCAGTGCTTTGGTTGTGGCTTTGTGGCTGATGCTGGACGAGGAGCTGGGCTGGCTCGCTGCAGCCTTAATGAAATGTGGAAGGTGTCACCCCGAGTTGCTCGAGGGGCTGGCAGCAAAACCTGTAGCATCGCTCTGCTCTTTTGGTGGCCTGTGGGCAAGCAGTCACAGTCTACGATTGTGTTTTCCAAAGGGCAGCAGACTGCATTGCAAAATCTGTCTTTCTGATCAAAGAGGGGCTCAGCCTCCACGACGCTAACCTGAAACCTTGCTCTGGCACAACCAATAGTGCTGATGTTCATTTAAGAGGAAAATAAAGTTAGATGGGAGGCTGTGATTTTTTTTATTTTTTTTTAAACCACTGAAGTCATTCTTGTAGTGTCTGCCTGTGTGATTTGTTTTCTTAAAAAAAATTAAAAAAAATAAAACCTCTGCCTCGTGCTGCTTTAAGATCAAGGCGCCTGCACTCATTGGCCATGAGGAAGGACCCAACCCTATCCCAAGCCTGACTCTTTGCCATTCTGTTTATTTCTGGAGTCTTTCCCTGAAGGTCTTATCTGCAAGAGAGGTTGCAGCACTCTGGCAGAGCGCCATCCATCTTCCTTTACGCTTCTGACCCAGGTCACTGCTGTTATCAGGGGAGATATCTCCACGTGAGGAGCCGTTTCTAGAGCTGCCTGTGTTCGGGCAGATGGCACAGCACTGCCTTTTGTTTCTGGAGCCTGGAGCTCTGCAAAACGAACTGCTTTTGATGTGAGTTTTCTCCCAAGTGCTCCTCCAAGTCTATGAATACTGGTGAAATTGAGGACGTCTGTAATGACTCCTGTTATCTCCCTGTAACGTATCTCCGACTTCTTCCCTGCTCCATTCCTTTTACATATACAAGTGCTGGGAGGCTGTGGGATACATGACCATATTTGCAAAAGGGGCTGAGCGTTTCAAAATGCATCTGGGCCTGAAGTGCCAGCCCTAACAGTGTTCCCAAGGAGGAAAATGCACTTGAGATGAAGCAAGATGCATGCACAACATCCCCCACATGCAGGCAGAGAGGAAAGGTGGATGTTTCGAAGGAGGACCTGTCCCCAGTTCCACCTGTCTCCCTCCCAATTAGGGAGCCCATGTATCTGTGCCTGTTTTTTCTTTCTGTAGAGCTGTTCATGTGTTCGTGTGCTGTGGCATCCTCTCCAGATGATGTTCTCGGGGGAGTTCAGCACATGTTTGCATCACACTGAGGTAACCTCAGCTAGGAGGGATGCACCAGGTTACTCAGCCCAGATGGGGGCACTTTGGGGGCAGAAGTTTGCCAGGAGCAGGAGTTGAGCCATTGATCTAGTTTACTGGCAGAGGTGAATGAAAATAGATCATAGAAGATCCAAACAGTTGTATTTTGTTGCCTTTCTTATGGGATGATTTCTGCTGTGTTTTCTAAAAGGGCTTTGTTGTTGCCTTTTCTGTCTTCCAGCTGGTTTCAGAGCATCCTACATTTCTGGGTTTAGGTGGAATTGTCTCACCTTTCCCTTTGATTTTGTTTAACTTATTTGTTCTCAGTCCTGAGCGCTTCCCAAAGAAAGTGGGATATAATTGAAAAGTCAGCTTTTCTTTTAAAAGCCATTTGCATGAAAAACACACGGCGAGTTTGACCCGTTATTCCCATTTCAGTGGTGGGGAAGCTCAAAGCCCAGGGATGTGAAGGGACTTGCCTCCTGCTGCAATTACAGCCTGATTCTGTGGCAAGCTGTAGCAGGTGTAAGAACGGGACCACCTCCATCTGAGAATTAAAAAAAATGAAGGTACCGATGAGCCTGGATTCCTCGAAGGAGGAGAAGGAAGGCACAGCTGTGATTTTGGGTCTGTCGTCCTGGTATGGAGCAACTCTGTTAGGAGCTGCTTGGAGCTTTCCAAAGGGGAAGGAAAAAAAGGATCTGTTTCAAAAGCATATTTCTCCTTTTGTGTCCTAACGTAATGCAATAAGCAATGACCCAACAAGAATTTGATTCATGTTATGAGCAGTGGAAACAAAACAAAACTTGTTACAGTGGCAGGTTACGCTTACTCATCTAATCCAGAGCCTAATCCAGCCTCTTTAAAAGAGCATCAGATTGCTGACTTCTACAACATCTCTGCAGGAGGAAATATACTGCAAAGAGGTTTCTTTACTTGCATGTGAATCTCTAAGCCATCCGATACATTGATTTTCTGTCCAATATGACTGCACTGCTTAGGTTTTACCTGCATGAAAAAGCAGCCAGAGATGGCAGCGGTAATCAGCGGTTAATTTGGCTTTTTTTTTTGTGCAGAACAAATGCAGCATTGCTAGTTGTTAGCGTTTTCTCACTGAAAGCAGAAAGCTAAAGCAACGCTGGAGTGCTTCAGCTTCGCTATCTAACACATGCTTTATTTCCATAAGTATTTTTAGACTTCATGTGGGGGGAGGTCAGAGTGGGTGGTTAATGGGTTAGGTAATGCACTTCACAATTCCCAGTATGAACGAGGAGAGGAAAAAGTTTAGAAATCACATGCTTCACATACAAAAATATAGCGTGCTTCTTCTTTTTATTATTATTTGGTAGAAATTTTAAAACCTGTTAGCCAGCAAAACCTGTTAGCCCCTTCGTACTTTGGAGAAATGTGCCTGCAACTAGGAGAACTGGTGTCCCCTGGGGAAATCTGCCCCTTGCCAGCTAAAGTCCCATTTTTCATCTGAGTGCTTGCATTTTGCAAGGGCTGCCCCTTGGGGTCCTGCTGAACGGGATCCTCTGTGAGCACTTTCCCCAAACCAGGTTTCCAGACCCTTGAAGTGGCAAAGAAAGGTTAAAGCCATTGCTCCTTGTTGGAAGGTGGATATTATTTCTGAGCTAACAACGCAAATGATCTTAATTCGTTCCAGCTTAAAGCTTGTCAGCCTCATTGCCACTTGCAGATATTGCTAATGTCATCTGTAAGGACTCCTTTGGAGATAAATCACTCACCTTTACAGACACAAACTGACCCTCAGAGGGAAGAAAGGATTACTTCCACTTTCCCCTACTTTGCCTACACACAACCTGTGTGCCTTTATAGTTGTAGCTCTTGAAAATAAATATCTGAAATGGTGCAGTTGTCCCAGTGCTGACAAGCAGGTGCCTTGCTGCTTTCTGGTTTGATTTTCAGACCCAGTAGCTGGATTTGGGCCTTTTTACGGGTAGATGTGTTTATGCTGCCTTAAGGAGAGACGGACCGCACCGGCATCCCTTAGAGTTGCGTCGTGGTGGTTGAAAGCCCAGGACCAGGTCTGGTTTTCCCAACATACCAGTCGTCTGACAAGGCAGAATGTACGCCTTCCCCCTTCAGTTTGAGAAAGGGAATGTGTTTTTTGAGTAAAGAGCAGCATCCATGCTCTTTGCATCACGTTACAGCTACCCAAAATGCTTTTTCAGAGACTCTCAGATCAAAATGAAGGCAAGGGTGACCTCTTTCATGAATGGACAAAAATGGAATGTTTTCATTTCCAATGGGATTTAAGCCAAGTAAATATTAGCCGATCCAAACTAGTTTTGAAATTAAATTATTCTTATTTGTTGGAGCATTCCAGGGAACGGCTTTGATCTGGCTGTACTTTCACCAAAGGGATATTGGCAGACTGACCTTCCAGTTCCAGCCGTTCAGCATGAAAGAAGGGTTATAATAACCACCTTGTGTGGCAGTGATACTGAACAGATGACTTTTTGGATAATATTAAATGAATAAAGGTAAACATACTTCAATTAAGATGTTTTTGGAGGCTGAACGCAATAGTGCTGTTGGAAGCTCTTCTATGCGGGTCGAAGGAATTTTGGCTGCGTTTGCAGCCGATTTTCTTGAACTCCAAAAAAATGTTTGAAAGAGAGAGGCTTGCTCTGTGCACTATTTCCTTTTCGAATAAATATGTTGTCTCGAAGTGACGTTTTAAAATTAAATGAAAGCTGGCAGCGAACGGCGAAGTTGTTAATAGCTGGGAAGGGAAACGTGCGTCGAGGGAGGGCTGCGTTAGCGCTTTGTTCCTCCTGCTCCCCGGTCACGTCGCGCACAGCGAGCTGAGCCACGCGTAGAGCAGCCGGGAGGTAGCTCCAAAGACACTTGGGAATAAACAAGCACACTGCCATTAGGTGGCACCTTATCCATCTTGCTGATGATATTTGGAGGCGATGTAACGTTTTAATTTAAAAATAATACTCATGCCCTGCTGTTGTAATAAGGATATTGGGTTTTTCCCATTGATCTTGGGCTGGGTTCTCCAGAAGAGCAGGAGGAGGGAGTGGGGTGTTGGTGACCGTCCCTTCGTAAAATGCTGGGGAGACACAGCTGAAAAGCTGCCAGCTGGTGGGGCTTTGTGTCATCTTGGCTGGAAAGGACATGGTCTGTCCTCCTGCCCCAAAGCAGGGCCACCTCCACAGTGAGGTCCAACTGCTTGGCACCTGCATCTGTATGAGTGAGGAGTTCATCTGCCTTGTTAAGCCTCAGTTTAAACAGATTTTGGGTTTCTTACCTGCGTTTACACAGGCACCGTGTTGCATTAACCTTTTTATTCTGCTTCTTTCATCAATAACAAAGCATACAAGTTATCATTGCAGTAATGCTGCAAATTAAATGAAATCAAGTGTTGTAGTGGCGAGTGCCTGGTTCACAAGTATAGGCAGGTGTCTTCTCACATGTTTGCTCTGCGGGTTTGCTTTTATGTCACGGGAATTGGACTGGCTGCTCTTGGATTCAGAGTTAAATAAAAATTCCCCTTAAGGGACCCTGCTTTAGACAATCAGCCCTGTTGATGAGTATCCGTAAATGTCACCTGCATTTTTAAGTCCATTTAAGTGCTTTGTATGTTCATGCCTTAAGGGAGGAACAGTTTGAATAAGGACGGATATAAAAGTCAAAGCACAAAGGCTTTGCAGGTTAAACCTTCAGCTTTTTTTTTTTTTTTTTTTTGAACATCCGCACAGAACTGGATCCTTTTGCTTGCAGTGGGATATTTAGTTTTCAGCTCAGCGTGTGAACTGGTCATGCTTGAGTTTAAAGCTTGATTTAGTTCTATTTGCACTTGTTTTTCTTTTAACACAATGTATGTAACACCGCATATATGCAGACTCTGGAAGTCTGCTCTGGTGTTACGATGTGGCAACTTCCTAAAACCTCTGTTTCTAACTCTGCAGCCATGGAAATGCAAACTAGACTCCCTGCTCCATTTACCTTTTGGAAATCATGGTGTTGTTCCTTTTAAGACTGACCCATATATTTATTTAAGACCGGAGGCTGGTTGCACCTGCCCTGACAAACCTCATTTCTATCAAAAGCAGTATCCTGTGCAAAGCTGCTCCTGGCGAGAGGTACCAGGTGGGAGGAGGAGAACTGGGCACGAACTTGGAGAGGGGAAACTGCTGGAGCATGCCAGGAGCTGAAGGGAGGGAGACAACGGACGAGGCTTGAAACAGGGCGTGAGAAGCGATGCTGCCGTGGCATGGGTGCACGGGGGTCTTGGAAGCCTTGGGTTTTTCCTCAGTAATTCTGTTTGACAAAGAAGGGATGAACTGAGTGATCTCAAGGAGAAGGTTTGAAACGAAGTGGCATGCGTGTTCTGTTGGCTATGCAAATTAGAATTACATAATCTGCAAAAATAATAACAGCAAAAATCCTTTCCAGATTTGCAGCTGTAACCATATGCTGAACAGCGTGGCGGCCGAGAGCTGGCTGACGCAGCTGGGGTGTAAAACTGGGGCATCCAACTGGTTTTGATCTTTGAGGGAAATGGGGCAGAAGGTCACTTCCCAGTCTGTTGCTGACGATGTCTTGTAGTTTATACAACGCTTCTTTGGGCAGATAGAAGTTGGGTTGTCAGATCAAGTAAGCATGCTTCATGCTTGCAGTAACTGCAAGCCACCCTCCTTCCCTGCTTTCCCTTCCCCAGGGAAAGCTTAGTTTGTTGGATATTGCTCCTTGGTTGTCCGTACAAGTGTAGGAATTGCAGGTGGATTTATTTTATCCTTTGCTAGGATAGCAGTGATGATGATGCGTGTCCTCTGTGTACATCGTTTTTGCTCACAGCAGCTCTTAGATGCTGAAATAAGTCTCCATGAAGTTAAACAAGAATATTTATCTCATGTACAGGCCTAATAAAGTAATAATAAAAAAATATAAATAAATAATGCAGTAATGCTGCAGTAATGTTGCCCTTGACAATTTGCAGAGATGGGCCAGTAACCACTGGGTGCAGCTTCATTGCCTGGCTGTGACAATCTGCTGATGTCCTTTTGTCCATGTTGCTTCTCTTGGAGGTGGAGAAACCTCAGTGGACACAAAGCTTTTCTATCTTTGTGGTTATTGATGGAGGATGAGATGCATTCAGGGATTGAGTTGGTCACACTGGAGCTGTCAGCACAGTGGCTAGCTTGGCAGGGGAAAGAAATGAGGAAATTAATTTGTCAAATTATGTGAAGATTGGCAATTTTGGGCTGCTAGCCGTTTTGTTTTCTTAGCTAAGTATTTGTGGGGGGACGTGTATATATATATATATATATTTGTGAGTGTGTATCCATCCATGTTTGTGCTTTTAAAAGACCAAGTGTGGGGTGTGCGTCAGTCAGACTTCAGTGAAACGGCATGATTTCCCCATGTGAAGTTGCTATTTTGAACATACCCCGGAGATTTCTACGTATCTCTTCCCAGAGCCATGCTCAACATATTTTCTGGCTGGTTGGCTGCCTATAATGCTTGATAGTCTGGCTAAGAGGCGTGCTAAGGCTGACTTGCATATCTGCAAATTAGGATGGGCCCCAAGTCATGTGAAAGGAGTGCAGGAACAGAAAGCAGCAGCCTCGGGGGTAGAGAAGTTTTATTTCATGCAGTTCTTGCGAATGTAAACCTAACATATTTTTGTTCTTTTTCCTAGGGTGACTCAGTTATTACCGTGCAGCTGACTGAGGAAGATAAAGTTGAAGATGATGTAGTTTTCTACTTGGTCTTCACTGGGTCAACCGTCCAACACTGCACAAGCACAAGAAAGATTAATCCTGGGAGTCTGGAGACGATTTCTCCTGGTAAACAATTGTCTTATTTTGCGTACCAGTGTATCCATCCATGATACCTACTTAATTGAAGTGGATTTATATGTAATTCTGTTTTGGTCATCATCTTCCTCGTTTGCACATTCATTGAGGATGTGTGGTTTGGATTACTGCTTTTGCCTTTTAAAAATCTCTTGCTTGACTTCACTGGAATTAATGACTCTGAGGTGGGAATTATTTAATGTGTAACTGTGGGGTTCTATTGTTGAAAATACAAAGTTATATTTACACATAGTAAAAACCAACAATTTAAAAATGTGAGCAAGATGCTGGAGGACGCGTTTACAAGGTTGGAGATGCTATTGTCCAAGTGGTGTGCAGCTCGTTAAGAGATATCGGTGCTTAGGATCTGCTTAATTAACGTGGTGATGTTCATTACTATAGGCCTGGTGAAACACGGCCCTTTTCCCTGAAACCCTGCCATGCAGTTCATTCAAACACAGCGCTTCTGAAACTCTTGGGCAGGCAATCAAACACACACCCGGTGCTTGGTGCCATCCCTCCAGCGCCAGGGGCTCAGACAGAGTGGTTTGTCACATTAAAGCCCACCACTCTTTTGCAGTTCAAGCAAAACAAAGCAAATCAGCGCGGCGTTTCCCTTCGGTGACTTCGGGACCGTGGGAATGGGCATGTTCCAGGCTGCGGTCCCTGCCATTAACCTTTCCTTCTGACTTGTTGCTATGCAGCACATTGATCCGAGTGTGAGAAAAGCGTCTGACATTTCCACTACATGCAGCATAGCTGATGTGTTTGAGTGTATCGCTTGGTTTTGTGATTTATTTATCTAGTGACTAGTTTTAGGAGATGTGCATGAAGCACAATTCGGGCTCAGGGCTTTGCTAACAAAATAGGACGTTTCCTCCTGGCGATTAGCAGCTAGGAGTTGGCCTCCCCTTGCTCATTTCCGGCCCTTTCTGTGCTCTCAGGGTCGTTATTATTGCCTGGGAAGAGAAGCCTTTTTACAGTTCTGGTTCCTGGAAGCTGGTGCAATGGGTTAGGTCACCGCCTGTTTGCTCCCAGCATCTCGCAGCCCGTGTGTGCGCGGGGCGCTCTGGGGCTGCGGCAGCGCTGCTGGCGGTGACCTCATCTCCCTGCGGGGACCCAAACGGCCGAATTGCCAAGAAAGGAACTGAAAAGATGCTGTGTTCGTCCTCGGCCGCCGAAGGAACCAGAATACTTCATGGGATTTCCGGGCAGCAGTAATGCTTTCCTACAGCTCTTGCCCGGGCATCCTCTGTGCCACGGCTTGGCTGGTGGCCGTGCCTCATCCCCTGCCACTGCTTCTTCCCATGTCCTGCTGGCCCCAAACCTAAGGGAGCTGCTAGGGCGAGTTCCTGAGGCTCTTTTTGTCACCATTAGTCTGAATAGGTGGGAAATCTGACTGTGCTTCTGATTCAGAGGGAAGGGAGGTAATTGCTCTCAATTGTTCCTTGCCTTATAGTAGGTTTTTCTTTTTTTTTCTTTTTTTTTTTTCCCTGGTTTCAATAGAGTTGTGATTTTGTTGCGTGGGATGCTCCACGAGGATGGTCGCTGTCCTAAAATGTGGTTTAGATCAGGCAAATACTGAGCAGGGATCTCAAGGAAAGGCAGTCGTGTGCCTGCTAGCCAGAGCGAGGGAAGAGCTGACACCCTAGATGTAAACCTACCATGGCATAGCACCTTCTGCTGTGCTCATACCTCATTTTGGAGAAACTACCTGAGTTTAAAAAAAAAATAAAAAAAAATTACTTCAGTGGTGAAGAAGATGCTGGGGAGAAACAAACTGGGAGGAAAGAATCATTTTATTATGCTGACACAGATGTGTTTGTCCAGTGTTACTTCAGCACCGACTACTCTGATTTTAATACAGCCCTGACTTATTTCAGCCCAGCTCTTCCTCCTCCTCCTTCCTGCACCCTGCAGTGGGTCTGTAATCGCGTGTTTACATCGTAAATTCAGCCAGTTGCCTTGGAGATGGCTGTGGTGACTCACGGCTGGCGTTGTTTGACCTCCCTGCAGGATTAGCCATCAGCAAGAGGCGGTGTGTGGGAGCCCAGCCCTTGTTTAACACCCGAGCCTGGGCAGTCAGCAAGTGCTGTGCCAGTAAACTCTGTAGGCAGATTTTAACCAAAACTTTGTCCTTCTCCCAGCCTGGAGCTGCTTGCCTTTACCTCCATGCAGCAAGAGGAGTCGCGCATCCCTAGGATGCTGCAGCTGCTGGAGGGGCGAGCAGGGCTCTGGAGGATGAAAGGAGGGCTGAGTTGTAAGAATGGAGCCAAGCCCCTCCACCAGCCCTCCTCAAACCTCCTCTCATCCCTTCTGGCTTCGCAGCTCTTCTCTCATCCTCTTCCCAAGGCCTCACAGCTCCATACAGTCCCCAAGGGCTTCAGACAAAATCCCCCAGGGAGCAGGGGTTACAGGGGAGCTGGTGTTCTGCTAAAGCTAATGTAAAGACAAAAGACTGATTATTTTTTTTTGTTCTCGACTTTGTCAGGAGTTTTGGTGAAGTATGGGGGTGTCAGAAGCAGAAAGGGAAATGATTTGATTACATCTGGTGCCAAAATTAAGTAGAATGTTTTAGCAAAGCTTTCAAAGGGAAATCACATTTAAAAAAGAAATCTCGACAACTCAAGGTGGTTTTAGATGAGAAATTAAGGAAAATGAAATGGAAATATAAACTGTCAGAATACGTCCTAGATTTTTGCATGTGAAAATTCTCCATTTCCTGAAAGGCTTACCTAAAGAAAAGCATACAACAGCACTCAAATGACTGCAGCATTTTATATAATTACTGGAGCAACCTGCCTCTGCCTTATCCTGTCTTTAGCATCAGCTTTAAACTTCGGATAGATAAAGTTAACAGTGCTGCGCAAGTATAAGCTTTTTATTTCACAATAAAAGAAAGGATATCAGATTGTAAATGTATGGGAGCAACTTCTCCTCAGAGAAAATGTTCAATTAAGACATTAGATTTTGCACTCTGTTTGCTAATTAGCTTGTATCCTCTGTCAGCGTGCGGCTCCCTGGCTGATGGTGTGCCCCTGGCAGTGCTGCTCGTGGGATGGTGCTGTGGAGCCTCCCACGATCAGTGCCTTAATAATTAATGAGTTGCACAAGTTAATAAGGAGAGAGAACGGGCTTTTGTTTGCCCATGGCTTATGTTAAGAATTTCTGGGGTGGCTGTGCCCCCTCTCTGCAGCACTCGCTAGAGCATCTCTCGAACATTGTGTTCAGTTTGGGGTGCATTTCCCCACGCAGGGAAGATGATTAAAAATGGTGCTGTTATTTTACAGGAGTGTAAGTTTACCACATGCAGCTGTCAATCTGCAAGTATTGAGCTTGAAGTGAAGGCACCTTGAATTCTGACAGCCAGGTGCATGTGTGTAGGAGAGTCTTTTGGACAGGAAAAGACTATAAAAGTGACATAAAAGTAAGGAAAAAACGCTCGCTACGGATGCAGTAAGATTGTGACTCATACTATAGGAAAAAGAGAGGCAAGGATTGGACCCGAGAGGCTTCAGGGGTGTCGGATGTGTCCTGGTTTGCTGCCTTGTTTGTATTATCAACAGAATTTAGCAACTCCTAGTAGGGACATCGAGAGGAGCCCAGCATAGTCGTTAATTCTTTATAGATAATTAAGTGCGTATCGTTTCAGCCTCGGTGCCTTGAGAAAGGCACCTGAATATGTAGCTAAATGTAGATTCAGAAATCACTCAAGGGATGGAATAATACCCGTGGTTTTGCACTTGCTCTGACGGATGGGCTGGGTGGTTACAGGTGGTTCTCCTGCCCCACTAGTGGCTGTGTCAGGAATTTAGGAGAAATAGTTTCCCCTTGTAAGAGACAGGTTCTCAGATGATCTGATCGTTCATAACTAAAACATCAAAACAATCTACTGAGTGGCAAGAACCGGGCAGTGAATTTTTTGTGTGCTTCCAATTGCTCTTTTGCCAGACTAAGAACAAATCAGGTTGTATCCTATAACTAAACTTCTGTTTGCCTTAGTGAAAAGGTACCAAAACCTGATTTTACTATTGCTTTACAGTGACTATTAAGATGCTTCAATTTCCAAATGATCTGGTTCAAATTTTCCATAATTTAAGAAGATTTCCACTCTACCAGAGCTACTTAGGAGTTGAGCAGAACTATTTCAAGCACTTTCATCGGGCTCTTCCCCTGTTAAGGTCCATCCGCGTGGCAGGTGGAAATGCGGTGGCACTGAACCTTTCTCTCCTTTGGATATCATTAATTACCAAAGCACGGCCACTGCATTTTGGGAATTAAGAAAATACCAAAGTGTAAGCAGGGAAGGACACGGAGAAGTGATAGCACCTCTGCTGCTGTGGCTAAACTGATGTTGCTGCTGACATGATGCAGTCCTTGTTACTGTAGTGACTAAGCCTGCTGTAATCACTAATACAGTTTTCTTTCCAGCATCTCTGTAGGGTAGGGAGGGTAGTGGAGACACTGAATGGCCAAGCAAATGGCACATGGTGCTACAGAAAGTCTGTCAAAGCAAGGAAGTGAAACTTGATTGCAAGGCAGCAGCCTCATCTCCTGCCTCTGCTTCTGGAGCAGTTTTCTCCCCCCCCCCGGAAAACAAAAATAAATGAAGCCTCAAAGCATGGTCTGGCAAACAAAAGCAGAGAAAAAGCACGACCTCATCCCCATTTTCTTGAGTCAAAAGCCCCAACTGCAGTGTGCAGCAGGGGCAGCTCAGGACCAGCAAGCCGTTGGGCAGATTTAGGGAGAGCTTCCCCAGACATGTTTGGAGGAGCTCACATAAAGAAGCCTGTGGTGCTGCGAGCTGGCGTGCTGCAACTGTGGCTGCATCATCTGGCACGGGTTTGGCTTTGTGCTAGAAATGTGGTAGCTGGGAAGCACCAGGGAGCCCAGTGGAGCAAAATAGGGAGAGACAGGTACTGTAGGTGCTGTAAATGCAATGCTGCAGCAGCTCGTAATCAGACCAGGGACGTGAAGGAACAGCACGTCTGTAAGCCAAGTCACTGAAACAACAGCTAAGGTGATCCTGCGTGGTGTGATGCTGTCCTGATGCATTATATGGCCACGAGCCTTCTCAGTGTAACACCTTCACCACTTTTTCTGGTCATCTGACCTCAAAAGTTAGGGGATCCTTGCCTGGATTTCAAAGGGAAGGAGAAGCACCATCAGAGGCACAAGGTTTCCTGCAAGAGTGCCCGGCTGCCAGCGGTTTCCCCAGAGCCATAACCCTCCTGTGAGCTCCAGTTGGCCCAGTCCCAGGCAGCTTTCTGTCCAGGGTGCAGCTCGGGTGGAGAAGCAGGTTCTGATTTTTATTTATTTATTTATTTTTGTGGTTCTGAATTTGTATAGCTCTTTGTTTTTTTTTTTTTTCCCTTCCTTCCTTTCTGCTAGTTGAAAGGGTAAACTGAAATTAATTTCAATTAGTTTGGAAATATTTTCATTTCAAACTTCTATTTTACTGTGAAATCCTTTACATATGTTCATGCTTTATTCTCTCCTACCACAGACTCTGTTTTCCCTGAGGAAACGACTTTTCATAGAAAAAGCTATATTTCATGAAGTACAATCTTTGTATTGGTAGACCAAAAGGGTAAACAACTTGCATAACAAATGACCACTTGGCAGTACCAGTTGTGGATTTTAAAATACTCTTAATTATGAAACAAAAAAAAACTAAAATAGAATAAAACAGTGTAGCCAAGAAGACTTTTTGCAGTCCATCCTCTTTGGTGTACTTAATTGCTCTAGGCAGCGCAATTAAAAGGAAATGATGCCAGTTCGAGATGACATCAGTCACAGGAAAAAGTGATTGAATCTGCATTGAAATTATTTATGAGGTAATGTGTGGGGTCTTACACTTCTTCAGATTTTTAAGAACCTCTGCAGCATAAAGGACCTTAAAAAATCTTTCTACGCTCTCCATATGAGTAGCACAGAGTTTAAAATGAAAAAAAAAAAAAAAAAAAAGGCTCCTGTCTGTCACTGGTACAGTGCCTATGTATTTCATAAGGTCTTTTGTGATGCAAGGGGGAATACAGTAACTGTAAATCCCCTACACACTTCAAATACAGGCTCTAGTTTTCAGAACTAGAGTTTGGGATTTCTGAAGGAGAAAAGAGCTCTTTCTCAGATGGCCATAGGAGAGAGATCCCTTGACTTGCCTGTCTACAAGCCACCAGATGGCAACATCTAGTGGATGCAAACACAAGCTGTTCCAGGGGATTGCTGCCTGTCTTCCCTGTCCTGCTTTTAAACCTCCTTGTGAGATGTCTTCAGGCTCAGCCCCACCATGGTAGCTCCGAGGATGCAATTAGCCCAGTGGTCCTTAGTCACCTACCAGGCAAACCTAAACACATGCTTCCAGCAGGGCTTTAAATAGCCGCCCAGGCTGGGGGCCCATTGTCTGCTATCTCAAACGTGAAGTCTGAAAATAGGGGGTTTGGACAGGATTTCCACTTTCAGGGCAGTGGGAAATGAAATCATGTTTTAGTAAGAGCTCTGTTTAGCAGCGACAATGTTTTGTCTCCGTGTGTGCCTCGTTTAGTGGTGAGAAGCCTGCTAAGGGTCCCGCTGCCACCCTTTTAACCACACCCCAGGTCGATGACATGGTGTCCTTTGGCCGGCCAGGTCTGTGACCATACATTAACCTGTCTGCCAAGCCCTCACAGCTCCGAACCTCCACCTTTTATCCTCCTCGTTGTTTTGCAACGTTATTGCGTGGAGGAGGCAGCGCTATCGGACCCATGCATCTCATCTGAGCAGGGATGAGCACAGAGAGGCCAGAACCCCGCGTTCCTCACTTTTTGTTGTTGTGCATTGCCCAAAGCAAGTTTCACCGAGTGGCCCGGGAAGGAATTCCGTAATTGAAGAGCTGTTGTCTTGCTTTAAACAATTTTTAAAGTATGGGTTTATGTGAAGATGAGGAATTCACTTTATCATGACAGAAGCAACCTCAGCGCCCATTGCTGCATAGACTGGAAAGTTTTAAAATTTCTGTATTTTTCCTGCAGTTTGTTGGCACGGTAGTAGCCAAGTGCTTCTAAATTTGGAGCAACAATCTGAGGAGAAGGAGAAATGGGGTAAAATGCAATAGAGGAAGAATTAGGGGGTGGGTGATTCGACTTTTGTCACGGTTAGGCTAGCACAAAAATGATGTAACTTTATACTGTGGCAAAAACTGTACGAAGAAGAGAACAGCATGTAGCCTGAGACATCAGCGTGGTAAAAACTCTGCCGTGTTTGTTGGAGGAGGTAAAATTCAAGTTGGAGTATTGCTGGATGATAGCAGTGTGGCCGTGGTCACGATTTAGTCATTTGCTTTTGCTCTTTTGGCCGGGGGTCCGGGTTTCTGGAGGCGACCGAAGGCAGTCAGCGTTGTGCGGCGTTGCAAACCCAGTTGCGCTCGAAAGCTCTGAGATGTCTCTTGCAATTTGTGGGTGCACCCACGTGCGTGATTTATTCAGCCCCCTGCGTTTTTCAGCCTTCTAAAAGGCAAAGCTTTGCAGACAGCCTATAGATAGGCTCGTCATTCACCCTGACGCACCCGGGTTTTTCACCTCTGTGGTGAGTCAGAAGGGTTTTGTTCCTCTCCTGGAGGGGAGCGCAGCGGCGGGTAGCCGGCACCCTGGTGCTTGTGGCACCCCGTGCTAGGAGAAAACCCCGCTGTCTGCCTGCTGGAGCAGAAAGGAGACAATTCAGAGCAATAGCCTTCGTTCCAGCACTGCCCTGAGCTCCTGCTGATCTTGGGCAAGTTACTTAACCTCGTAAAAACAGCTTTGGGCTTGTTGTGCAGATGATAACCACTTATCTCCTGAGAGTGCCAGAAAGCTGAGCTCACTTCTCCTAACGCTGCTCGACGTGCTCTGGGAAAAGGGGCTGTTGAAGTTCAGCTGCTGGTCCAGGCGCAGGAAGCAGGGCTTTGATGTGGACAAAGCCCGGCCCCACCAGCGGGTCATGCAGAAGGTCGTGTGTGCGCGCTCGGCTCTTCGGGCCCTTTGCTTACGACGTCCATGTAGCTGTTTCAAAGCAGGGGGCAGAGACCTCTTGAGCAATCGTATTTAATTGCTCCTCGTTCGTTTGAACTGCTTGCCAAAGTCAGAACCTGTCCCAGACTCTTCCCCCCCTGAGCCTGACATCTCCTCGGATGCGGGGAAGGAGAACATCAAAGCGGTGTGAGGGGTTGCCCTTCAGAAGAGCATTCCCCAGGGCTTGGCAGGATGCTCGTTTGATCCCATCAGATGGACACAGATTGTCGGCTCTGTCACCTCGTTTTCAGGGCCGCATTAGGTGCTGGTGGGAGTTAGGAGAGGTTGTCACCTCCGCTTGTGTCGTGTTGAATGCTCCTGCATTTATTTTGCAGGAGCCTAAATTGCATTTCCTTATATTTGCTGCCAGCCTGGCACTTCACCTGTGCCCGTTTAAGGAGACCACGTTTCTTGACTGAGGTTTCTCCAGTTGTTGTCATGACTGAGCTCTTGCTGCCCCACAGAAGGGTTGTTTGGCTTCATCACAAGGAAGCAACCGTCCTGATGAGTTTCTCCATCACTGCTAGCTGGCCGTGTTTGCCTCCAGCTTCAGTCCTGAAGGACAACCGGCTTCCTGGCAGAGTGGCTGCGTTCTAGGGTGTTGTGCAGATGGGATTCTTAGGGGAATAGAGAAAAATAGTTTAAAAAATAAAAATAAATATCAAAGGTTTAGTTTTTCTCATGCTATTAGGCAATCTTTTATTAGGATTTTTTTTTTAACTTTGCATTCTAGAGAAGTTGCACTGCTTTGCATGAGGGACAGCCAAGTTCACAGCCCTTGAGTCAGCTTTCGTAGGATAGCACGGTGCTGTTCATGCTGCCTACAACTTGGGATTTTGTGGAGGTTTTAAAAAGTGCTAGTAAGTCTTACTATCTCCTTATTGTGATACTCAAAGGAAGATGAGCAAAGGGATGTCAAGTTCTGAACTGCATTAAAGGGAAATTCCCCCAAAATTACACCTTCTGCCTTGAGTATTCAAGGTTTCTGCTGTGAGGACGGATGGAGTTTGTTCATGGACCTCCTCTGGGCCACTGAGGTCTCTGCCACTGCCTGCCCTTTCAGCTGGTGACGGACTGAACTCTGAACACATGTCCATATTTCCAAGTCCTCGCTGCTTTAGGATGCAAGGAGTAACCGCATCCCGTGCTTTTCTCCAAGTGAGGCTTAACCACAGCTTCCAAAGAACAGAAAAAAAGGACTTCTCACCCTTACTCTTAGTTGTAGCATCAGTGCTAGTTTGTCTGTTCCTTCAGCTTTCACATCATTTGTCTCTGAAACATTTCCAGCTGCACTTGCTCTCCTTAGGAAGCCACACAGCCTTGTCTCAGACAATTTTGGTGCTGCCCACAGTGTCCTAATAGCAGTTTTGACCTTTCAGTTAACTTCAGGATCTCCTCTTTCAGCAGCCAAACCTGTACAGATGCTCTGTTCAAGAGCCTCAGAACAGATTTGGGAGGTTGGCTGAATGGCTGCAGAGATTAGGGACATATTTCCCTTTTGTCAGTGAAATCAACGGCAAAGGGCCCTGACACAAGAAGGAAACTTTCCCACTGACCACAAATAGGGGCTTAAATAGAATTTTCAAGCCTTTAAAAATAAATCGTCATTTTGTATTTAATTAAGTCGGGTTTCATGAATGTAGTAGGATGCTGAGGTCATGGGCAAAAAGAAGCTGTTCCAGTAATTAGTGCCGGGTCCATGCTGTTCTGGCAAAAACAGCGCTGATGTCAGGCTGACACTGGAACAAGGAGCTGTGCCGCACGGTGGGCTTGAAACATGAACCTTACTATTGAAGGGGCACGTCTGACAGTTGCCAGTGCTGGCTGTGTTGGGCACATAGTATATTTTTCCTTTTAAAATTGCCAAATATCTTTTTTCCTCCTCTAAACTTTATTTTTTAAGCTTCTGGGTCAGTTAAAAGTGTTGCCACTCCAAGGCATCCTTTCTCTGGCTTCCCCTGCCCTAATTAAATAAAGCTACCGAGCTTCTACCCGTCTCTTGTTTGGCAAATATGGCAAGTGGCCATTTCCAGGTTTTTATTTAGCAGAAGCAGCTTAGTTTACTTCTGTCTTTTAGGCTGTGCCCTCCTAGTGATTGCTGCTTTGTAGGTCTGTGTGTTAGGTGGCATCGCAGTGGTTGTCGTCCGAGCCAAGTGCTGGGACAGCTTTTGGAGCAGGCAATTTCATGGCACCCGGGTTCTAGTTTCTGGTGAGTTCTTGAGTCCTACGGAGCTGGAAAAGAACTTGTCTGACCTAGCTGGTTGGACCATTAATTTCATTGGTGCATTGGCAAAATCTTTACTTGAATTACCTAGTGCTCTTGAATTTGCTTGTAGCTGATCAAAAATAGTCTGGTCAGATCAGAGCTGCTTTAGATATTTATGGATTTAGATTGCAACAAATAAAAAGAGAGGAATTACACATTCCTTTTAAGATCTACAAGAAATACTTGTCTCTGCAAATATATGTAAACTCCCAAGAAGGTATTTAATATAGAGTTGTGACCCTCAATAACTCACGCTTATCTGATTTAATGTAAAGAGCATGTGTGATTCTCTCTCCTATACCATTTCCCTTGGTTTTATTTTGCAGGCCATGACTGCTGTGAGACGGTGAAGGTGGTACTTTGTGCCTCCAAAGAAGGCCATCCTATTCTGGTCGTGGCAGAAGAGAGTTTCCAGTTCATCCAGGATGAAGCCTACGACGCAGCCCAGTTTCTGGCCACCTGCGCAGGGAACCAGCAGGCACTCATCTTCACCCGCTTCTTGGACCGGTCAAGACCACCTGCTGCCGACGTGGACTTTTTGGATGAGAAAGTGGCTTTGGCATTTCGACACCTGAAGCTGCCAGCAGAATGGAACGTGCTGGGAGCAGACCAGTCCCTGAACGGTGAGGAGCATGGGGGCATGCATGAGATGGGGCTGGGAAGAGAGGTAAAAAGTCATCTGCTTTGGGAGCCATCCACATGGCTTTCAAAATATGCATTGGTATTCGTTCGCAGAGGTGGGACATGATGTACCCCGTGTCCTACTGCATCTTCTGTGTCCTGTGCTTTGCACTTCAGACACCCCAAAATGCAGAAAGCACCGATGTTTCCTCTGTGTCTTCTGCTGTAAAATAGAGCACGCTGTGGTAAGAGGTCAGTGTTGTAACACCCACCCAGGTGGGGATCCCTTTGTGTCTTTGCAGTGCTGTGCGTGCATCAGCATTGTGCTTCTCAGCTTTCCTGAAAGAAATGGGTCTGTGTAGGAACCGTAACGTCCTGGGGAATATTAGCCTTGTGTCACAGCCTCAGCACGTTGATGGATGGTGGTTTTACAGCACAGGTGCAGAGGGATGCGATATGTGCAAAATGCATCTTGTGTCTCTTGGAGGAGCTGGCTGCCTGCCTGTGGGCAGCACAGTTGGTGTGCGAGCACCCCGAGGCTTTGTCCAGCATCCCTGGTTGTACGGCCATCTGAGCGAACACAGATGTTCCCCAAAGTGAGCCTGGATAATTTTGTGAATAAAAGAGAGTAGAAGTGGGAAAGCCCGACTTATATTAGCCCTCAACCACAGCAGTGAGGGCTACTGAGCTTATAAATAAAGGTTAGTGCTGGCCCAAAGTCTGTGATAAATGCAAAATAGAAGAGTGGGAGCATTCGAGGTGCTGTAGCATGTCCATAGCCTTGGAGATCTGTTGGTTTTATCACACAGGAGCTTTAAGGAAGCATGGTGGGGCACTGTGGAGCTGGTTCTAGTGCGTACAAATTATTGCTGTGAATTTTGGGAGTATTTTGGCAAATAATTTAACGTGGCTGTGGGGCACCCACTGTCTCTTATGGGATACACCAGCATGAACACTGGAAGAGGAGTGGGACGTGGTTTGTTCAGCACAGAGGCTGCAGTTCTGCTTGCCCTGACGGGGTTTTCTGCAGGAGTTTTTTTTTCTGCTTTCTTTTTCTCTGATTGTTTTTGTAAACATGAATGCATGGGCAGGCAGCTGAAGCAGTGTTAGCAGACATTCAAAGATGTGATCATATTTAGTGGTTTCTGGATAGAAATTCTGACGCTGTTGTCTGTTTACCAGCAGATAAACACTTGGTAGTTTTTTCCTGATGTTTCTTTTTGCATTTTAAAAAATTGTGATAACACAGGCATTTCTATTTTGTTTAAGTGATGAAAACACAGTCAAAGACTGACAAAGCGCTGTTAATTAATGAACATTTCCATTGAAGCTCTTAAGTGTTGCTGACTTTGCAGAAAGGCCGAGATCTACTTTTTCTTTTTGACTTTGGTTACTCTTAGGAAAATCAGTACTTAGGGAAATCAGGCCGTAGGGTTTCCACTGATTTGCTCAGCATACACTTACGTGCCTGAAAGGCAGGATGGTGTGGGGCTGTGAATGCTAATGGACCCGAGCAGCATCTGTTACATCTTACAGTGAGGAGGGGGAGCTGAGCGTTTTGGCATCGTGTGCGAGGTTTCTGGAGGCATGCGTTCGTGTAAGGGAACAGACACCATGACAGGAAATGCAACTTTCATCTGAGAGCTGCTGCTCTGAACTGTTCCCGTGCAGGGACTCCTTTCACAAGTAACCGTGTAAGGGCAGCTTGCTTATGACTTGCTCTGGTTTTCATCTCCTGACCAGCTTTTTGTCCGGAGGCAGATTTATCTGGTGGTTCGTTTTCAGTGAGCTAATTATGCACGGGGAACTTGGGGGAATTCTTGTGATTGTGACAGGAAGGATTTGTATGTATAATCATCCTTTTGGTCACGTAACCCTAATTTGGTGGAACAAGGTGGAAGTGATGTCTCTGGTTCATGATGGAGGACTGCTTTAGGAAAAGCTGCTCTGTGGTAAAACACAACGCCCCTCTCTGGTGGTGCTTGTGGGTTAATTTGGGGTTTGGAGAGTAAAAGCATAGCACAGATTGAAACTGTGGGAGCACGAGAACAATTCTGCGTGCTCTGGCCTGTGCTCATGCAGCGGGCCAGCCCGTCCTGCATTGCATCACTACCTACAACAGTTCCCCCGATTCATATTTCCCATTTTGCTAAATGTCACCGCCAGATACTTCAAGTAAACTTCTCGAAGGAGAAAATACTATAGAAATGAGAACAAAAGAGAATGTCAGATCCCTTCGTGAAAGATTTTCGCGCTGCCTCTCAGCTGGCATGTCTCTATGGGCTCTTGTGGGCTGCAAACAAAACACTGCTGTTCAGCAAAACCTCTGAAAGCAGGAGCGAGCGGCAAGCCTCAGCCAGCTCTCTGGGCATGGCAGCGTGGTGGGAAGCACTGTTCGGACGTGGCAATTGCTATAAAACACGTCTAAAAGGGCATGTTTTGAAGGGCTGGAGTCTAGAGACAGGTAGGAGGTTGTGGCCTTTCTGCAGGACGAACTTGGGTACATGCTGTGGGGTTGAGCACGGCTCGGTGCTGGTTTTTGGGGAGGGGTTGGCTCCAGGCAGGGGCTTCCTTCACCCACTCCAAAGTCTTTCAGCAGAGGACAGTGAGTTGTCACACCCCAAAGGGCAGAGAGGATGCTAGAAGTAACACTTAATAAGGAAAAGTGCAGGATTGCTCTGCAGCAGAGCTATGCAAGAATCGTGTGCTTGCTTATGTTTTGGTTGCCAGACCAAGGCCTTCATTCTTTAAGGGTTTGCCATTGCTCAAGATTAAAGGCATGGTGCGTTCTTATAGCCAAATTGCTAAGAACACATTGTTTCAGCTGCGGGTTAAAAATACCTCTAAAATTATTTAAAACTGCTAGAGGACGTTTGCAAACATTCCAGTGGAACACCTTTCTTTTTTTTTTTTTTTTTTTTGTCCATAACCTACCTAATTAGCTGTTTCCATTCAACAAGAGAACTTTGTTTGGTCTCTGTAATCCCAGTAGTCTTTCACACTAGATTTTCTTTACATTTATTTCTTGTCATCTCTTTAGACATCATTTTCATTAAAATAAATTGAAAATAAAATCAATGTTTCTTCCTGTGTTGCCATCAGAGCATTGTCAGAAACCCAATATGTTCGTTCGCAGCATTCTCACTTGCTTTATTTTCACTGGTCTGGAAGAGCACAAGTTTTTGTTGCTTAAAAGGAAACTGTCCCCAACTTAAATGCATTGAGCAGTGTTGATTGATCTAAGCAGTAATTTAATTGAATTTGATTAACATTGCTCAAAAACAGGATTTATTAATTAGTATTGCTCTGGTACAATGTAAAAGGCAAAAATAATCTGTTACCACATTCCCTTGTTCATCACCTATAATTCATTGAAGTAGATTCATTTGGACCTCCGTAAGCTCTGAATGACCCTTTGTGCCAAATTTAGCCCCAGACTGTTTTTGTAGGACTTGGACTTTGATGACAAGCTTTTTGTTCAGCGTGGAGCAATACCCAGCCTGGTCCTACCAGCGACCGACAGCGATGCTCGTGTGGTGGAGGGCAGTGGTTGGACCTCGTGAATCCCTGATGGAAAAGCGAGTTCAGAAAACAGAATCCTTTTGCTGAAAGTGTTTATCAGTGGTCTCACCTTACAGCTTTCCTTGTCTGCTTTTCTCTGGGAAGGTGATGCTCTTACCCAAATTTCTCGTTTCTAATTCTTTGCCTTCTGATTTGACCATGATTTAACTTGAATAACGTTTCCCACTAACAATTTTCTTATGGAGAATTTCCTCATTAAAACACATGGCTATGTATAAAGCCTATTCTCAGGCTTTCCTCGTGTCAGCTGCTCTTGCTGGGTGTAGCTGGGTTTCAGGGCATTTTGTTCAACACTGTTCCTGAGTGGAAGGATCTGACTAGAAAGCAGAGGAGGAAGCTGTGGAGTTTTGGTCCTTTTCCAGTAGCAGTGCTTGTTTACCATGTTTTTGCTGTCTGGTTTGGTCTTAGGATGTTGTACATCTGACTTCTAAATTGCCTTCCTAATCTCCACTTCTTTCTTTCCTCATTCTCCACAACCCCACCTGCAGTGTGGGATACTCAGGGTGCAGCCCCCTACTTGCTACTTGTAGAAGACCTCAGAGAAGCCTTCAATCCTTAGTTTAGAGGAAAAGACCCCAGGAAGACTTGCAGTAATTCTGCATTATGTCTGTTTATCCACAGATACAAAATATTTTACAGAGAATGCTAAGCTGTTGTTGAGCTAGTAGTGGGAATTTGGGAGAGGAAAGTACAGGTCCTGTACTGAACCAGGGGTGGGAGCACCTGAGTTCCCTGATGCCATCAGGGAGCAGGCAGAAGACTCATGACCATTTGGTTGGATGGTCTGGACAGTGAAAGAAAGCCTGACATGTGCTGAGACCACAGAGGATGGAGGAAGCAGTGCTGTAGAGTCACCTAGGTTGGAGCAGACCTTCAGGATCATCGAGACCAACCAACCTGGTGCCCTGTCAGTGGGGCAGCAGCATGGCCTTGCCTTGCAGGGACCAGACAGGGCTTTCGCTTGGGCAGACGAAGGCTTTTCCAAATCCAGAGAGCATCTGAACCCCTTGGGCACAGGTATCCAGCCTCTTCCCTGCATGCTGCTGCTGCCCCGGGGCCACGGTGTCGTCAGCGCTCTGCTCTTCCCCCAGCCCTGCTCCAGCCCTTCCCGGGCTTTGCCCTTAATTCTCTGTCAACCTGTGTGAACTCAAATGGCATCCAAAAATGTATCTCAGACTCTCCGTAATTAGGGATTGCTTTTGTTACCATGGTGTTCCAAACACGGCATTACTTTCAGGTGCTGTATAATCATGTCAGTCTTAATTATTGCAAGTGCACTGCAACTTTCTAAAGAACGTGGTCGTTACTGTTGTTAAGGGTAGGGTTATTTACTGTTCCCAGTGACATTTGGAAGGCTGTTGTTAAAACCAAACAGATGGTTACACTTTATATCTAGAAATCAAAATTTAATATGTATTCTGAGGGTATGTGCAAGATAAATACAGGACTGTAATTTTCTATTTTAAATTATTAAAGAGAAAATAAACTAACTGGAAAATGAAAACAGTATTTGGAGATAGAAGTAATGATTATGGCTTGTTTGTGTTGCAGCAGGGAAAAAAGGCAGGAAAAAA
Source organism: Aythya ferina (assembly GCF_964211825.1). Lineage (NCBI taxonomy): Eukaryota > Metazoa > Chordata > Aves > Anseriformes > Anatidae > Aythya > Aythya ferina. The sequence continues at coordinate 6,984,499 of NC_140307.1, forward strand.
ATTAGGGAGGATCTAAGGCTCAGGTATGAAGAGCATACAGAGCTTAATCCGTGAGTTAGCTATCACCAGTAAACAGATCGCTTTCAAAATTCCTTTTAGGAAACACTGTCCGTTCAATTTAGTCATCAAAATAAGTGGTGAAATCCAGACCTGTGGTTACGATCGTGGCGGTGTGGGCTTCTCAAGAGGGTGCTTTTTGGAGCGCTGTGACGATCGGCCTGGAGAGCGAGCCCTTCCCCTGGGAGCGCGGGGAGAAGCCGGCCCTGTGATGAGCTGTGAGATAGCCACAGATGCGGGTGGATAACCAGGAGGCCATCGTACTAGATAAAACCTGTAGCATCTCTCTGGCTTTAGGAATGCAGCTGCTGACGTCCTCAATACGTATGGCTTCCCAGAAGCACTGAATAATAAACATCCCTGTGCAATACGTGCTTCTTAAGAAATAGAGCTCTGCGAGCTCGCCAGGTAGGAGGTCGGTGGAGAAGAAGTTGCTTTGCCCCAGTTTGGAATAGTCTGGATTGCATTGCAGGTTTGATAACTTTGCACCAAACCCAGCAGGGTTGTAGTGTACGGGCCACCAGGATGAAAGATCAGAAAGATCCCTACAGAATACAGAAACAAAGTCTGAAGAGAGAAAGTAACAAAGCCTTCCTAAAAAGAGAAAAAAAAAGAAACCTGAAAAAAGCTTTTTAAAGCTTTCCAGAAGTAACTAAAATGAAATTTGATTATTAGGAGCTAATGTTTTTTTCTGTTGGAGCATGTTACGGAGATGTGGCTGATGATGTTTTTCTGACATAAAGCTTTAATCTGCTCATCTCCTGCACTCCTTTTATAGTTTCTTCTTGATTGCTTTCGGGGTAACAGTTACTAGTGTTCTTTTCATTGGGCTTTGTATTCTTTCCAGTCTGCTTCCCACCTTTCTCTCTGCCCTCTGATAAAGGACTGTATATAAGAAATCAGCATGACCTTTTCTGAGCCTACTGCATGAAGTACTCTGTTCACCTACAGCACTTGATAAGATGAAAAAAAAAATCTTTTCCATATCTAAATTTAATGCCCTCTGCAGTGGAAAATGTGAAGCAGAAAATGCTTGTTCTTGCTCAGCCAGTGTCTGAAATGTACTGCTCAGTCTGTGGCTGAGAAATCGTTGGCATGAGAGTGTTTCTGTTCCCTTAGATATTAGTGGGAATGAGGACATGAAGATCCTTTGGTGTGCTTTGAAAAATTTATTGTTTATAAGACTAAAAAAGAATTACCCACACATCGTTTTATTAACTGAACTCGAAACTCCAAACACAGTGGCTTCGCCTTGACCTTCCTTTGGTACTCATCTCTTGAGCCTTCATGCGGAACCTCGGCATAAAGTGACAGCTTGTTTCTGCTCTCTGCTCCCTGTGCTTCTCAAGGGTTGAGCTGAGCACTGAGAACATTTCCAGCCAGAAACAAAGAGAACAAAGTTTTGAGGCCAGATTTGATGGTAGATTTCAGAATTGCCAAGAATATGTGATTTCATTTGAGAAACAAGTGAAGGTCACCATCCCAGGAAGATGAGTGTGAGATTCTCTGAGCTGTTCCCGTCCATGTCTCTCTCTTCCTCAATGAGCTGTCTCTGCCTGTGGAGGACAAAGTGAGCAGTTTGGTGTGGCTAACTCTAAATAAACAACAGGTTTCAAAAAGGAATAGTTTATTATTATTATTACTGTTCTTTAATCAGGATTAAAATGAAAGTTTTTACTTAAGGAACAGTTTGTGTTCTCAGATGTGTCATAACCAAACTGCTTTTTTTCCCTCTTCAATGCTTTTTTGTTTAGTGATAATAGCACCTTAAACTTTAATCCTTTGCAGTTAGCAAAGTACATTTGATGTTCTTCTACAGATTTTTTTTTCCTTAGTTACCCAGATAAACTGTCTGTTCATGTGTCACAGCTGCAAAGAAAAATACATAAAAATAATACATCTAAAGTCTTCTGTTTTGCCAGCTGGATTAGAGTGCCCTGCCATTATGGGACAATAATCATATGTTTCAACTCTTGCCTATTACTAGGAAACGAGAAAGGAACAAAAACAATCTTGGCCTTTCCAGTATCGTGTGTCTTGTATTTCCACAGTTTCCTAATTGCAAGAACCTTTTTGTTGACATTCAAAGAACGGCCATTTTAAGATGAGAAGCTCATGCTTGACGTGTGGTAGGAGAAAAAGCTCAGGTTATTGCTTGTTAAAGCTTTTGTTGTTCTCCATAGCTGGAGCATGCATTTTACATCATGCCAGGACGCTGCAATCATCGGCTAAATTTCCAGCGTCCCGTGGTACGAGCTTCATCCTTTCAGAGGTAGTGTGGCTGTAGGGTTGCTGCCCGGCTCCCTCTCTTCTCCATCCCACAACACTCCCATGCTCAGTGCAGACCCACTCTTGGCTTGTTCTGAGCAACGCCGTTCACCAGCAGATGTATTTTTCATTGTATGTTAGTAGCTAATCCAGTCCCCAGATGGCATGCGCCTTTTCACTGTAGCTGTGCAAGTTTTGCACACTCTGAAACCTTCTAAAGCCATTGCCCAGGGCCCCGCAGTTGTTGTATGCACAGTACTTCGTCTCTGTGCTGCCATCATCCATGCCCATCTGTCAGGATGGCCTCGGGCCAGTTTATATGTCAGGCAGATCCTTCCAGCTGGGCCTGGAGAGTGAATTTGTGTGTTTAGTACACTCGGGATGGCAACACGCCACGTCTTGTGCACGTCTTCTGTGCACGCCGTTGTTGCTCAGAGGCATTGGGGCAGTGCCACGACCGTTCAGTCGCGTTTGTAGACACCTCCAGCCACCTGCATCCACTAGCCTGACAATAGTGAAGATTGTTTTAAAAGAACGGGGAAAAGGGTGGGATGTTCAAAAAGCGCAGTCAAATGAGCAGCTTCACTCCCATGAAGGTTCGGCACATCGGGAGGGGCATTTCCTCTCTGGAAATGGGAGGCAGGGAGGGGCACCCAGCTGGAGCAGGGGTGGGATGAGCAGCTGCCAGCACCTTTCCAAGCCCACAGCTGGGGTGTGATTTGCTGGTGAACTGTCAGTTGGCATGAAAAAGATGTTGGTGCCTAACCATGCAGCTCTCAGCTGAAGGAGGAGGAAAGATTTTGATTCGGGAGTCCGTGCTTGTGCTTTTCAGGTTTGCTCTGCTCAGTTTTGGTGCAAGGGTATCCATTTCAGCAAGGAAGATGATGTCCCCTTCCAACAAAGCAGCTAGAGCAGGAGCTCCCTTGCTGGAACAGATGCAGTCAGACCAGTGCAACACGTTCTTTATTTGGACACCAGTCATTTGCTCCAACATAAGTGCTTTTGTGCTTCCTACATCCGCAGCAGGAAGAGTTGTATTGCTTTAATTATGCTAGCTGACTGCCAGTTTATTCCTACAGCTAATGTAGGAATTTTGTGCAAGTTCCCTGAGTGAAACCTTGGGCATCTGCTTTCACTCCACTTAAGTCCCACCTGTATCCATGCTTCCTCCTTTTTGCAACCTCCTCTGTAGTTCTCCCGTTATGTCTTATCTATAGGGTGTGTTATTTTTCATTATTCATTAAGGCCAAGACTGGCAGCCGTTGATTAACTACCTTGTTGGTTGTTTATTTCTAAAGCACTACATTATAGCACTTGACACCAAAATCCTTGTCATTACTCTCCCACAGGCTAAGAATTTGTCTCTTAGTGAGCTCAGCTATTCCCTTTTCCTCTGATCAGCTGGAGCCTCCATTCAGACGTACTCGTGTATTCAGGACAGCGTGGTTTTGCTTTATGGTAATCAAGAGAAGGCTGGGGAGGAAGGCTTGGTTTGTAGCCCAGAAACCCAATTTGGAGTCATATGGAAGAGAGTTGGTGCCAGAAAGCTTTGGTTCATGAATACAGATTAGTTCTTCAGGAACTGATCCAAAAAGTGGGGAAAAACGGTGTGTCAGGCAGGGCAGAACTCACTCTTTCTGCTTCGTTTTCACTAAAGGTCTTAATGATGTCCCTTAAGAAAGAGAGCAAGAAAAACAACAGCCCGCTGACAAGATGATTTCTCTGGAGGCACACTTCTTGGGGAAAAAATAATTAAATCTTAGATGCATTATGCACTTGCATTTTTAAACCTACTGTATAGGTTTGGCTGGCGACCAAATTAATACCCAAATAAATCATTGCTATGATATTGAAGGTATTATACCAAGCGTGCTCAGTGGCGTGGTTTACGCAGACCCAGCTGGTGCTTTTTTGTTGGTGGTGCTGCCAGTCAATACTGCAATCCTTTGTTAATTAAAAGAACAAATTTGTGTTTCTTGCAGTTTTTTTAACCCGAATGCTTTTGCCCTCCCTACAGAAGTACCACGCTTTGATCTGCAAGTGCCGTATTTCAGCAGTGCATCTGGAGCCCATTTCTGGTTGAAGCTTTTCAGAGCAAAGTTGTAGGGCTGCAGCTTTTAGAGGAGGGGGATACTTTTCCGAGATGAAAGCTTTAGGCTCAAGAGTGACTTTTACCAAATTAGAAGGTCACGGTTATTAAACATAAAAAGCAGCAGTGGAGATTACTAGTTTATAAATGCTGCTACTCAGAATTACAGAGCTACTGTGGAAAGCTGAGAAAAGCTGGTCTAAGGCACAGTGAAACCAGGAAATCAAAACCCTCACTTTTTTATGTCTATATGAGAGGCTAAACTGTTCTCTTTTATAACCGCTCTGCATATGGGCTTCAGTTGCAGTTCATTTTCTTCCTGCCTTGGGACAAATCAGTGTCCCGTTAAATAACAGAACTCGTCCATTCCTAAAACCTGGTCCTGGGCATGGGGGAAAAAAAGGGGTTGGATGTGCAGAAAAACCCACCCGAACATGCTGGGCTCTATAGGGCAGCTTTGTGGTAGTCGTGGCTGTCCATGAAGCCGTTCTTTTCACGTTGACTTCTGTGGTCTTTCAGTCTTATCCCAAGAGGTCCTGAGCGCGTTCAGTCCCACCATAGCCAGTCCCTTGCTTTCAGGCACTGGCCTCTCCTGGATTTCACAGCCAGCTTGTGCTGAGTATGTTTTTCCAGGTGCTGCAGTGTTTAGGTTCCTTGGCTTTTTGGCTGTCAGCACCTCCAGTTTCATGCCAGCCATTGTGCAGTCCTCGGCGTGTGCATGGCTTGTCTCCAGTAGCGAGGATGTGGGGAAATGGCATTCGCCTCAACTGCAGCCTGCAAATTCCTATTTCTTTTTCCTTCTTTATTCCCAGAGAACATCCCTCGGGAGACACTGATGCATTTTGCGGTGAGGCTGGGTCTGCTGCGGCTGACATGGTTCCTGCTCCAGCAGCCAGGAGGAAGAGGAGCGCTCAGCATCCACAACAACGAAGGCGCTACGCCCGTGAGCCTGGCCTTGGAGAGGGGCTACCAGAAGTTACATCAACTTTTGACAGAGTAAGGATGATTTTAATGGTTACTCAGCTCGTTTTCCATTCTCTGTGTCATGCTTCCCTTTACTTTATCCTTGAGGAGTGTCTAAGAGCTATACTCTACCCTTAAAGACGTTTTTTCTATAATTGTGCTTTTACCTTTCTTGCTAGAAGCAATGGGGGCGTGTCCTTAGGATTTATGGTAAGTGCAATAACACTGTTGGGTTCTCCTTTTTTACTGCACAGTGTTCTGTTTCCAGCAGTCCCTTAAAGCCCAACATGAGTCACTGTAACATCGCCTAATTAAGACAAACCTTATGCAAACACAAGAGGAAGAACTTTGCTTCAAATGAGTACAGCTGTCCAAAAGAGCGTAGCTGGCAGGCTTTGTGGTGATGGTGGGGACTGTCACGTTCTTATTTGGTAGATTTGGAGGTTTTTGGTTAATACAAGGCCACAACAATTTATTGAAATAAGGCAGCATCTTGTAGAGAACAAATATCTACCAGGATAGGTAAGAATTTAGGTAAAAATTAATGCAAGTATTTACAACAGAAACTAAGAAGCAGCCAGGTCTTGCCAACCCGTAGCCAGTGACTTACATGAGCTCTTACTGCAGCATTTTACAAGGAATCCTTCAGAAAATGGAAAGCTGTTTTCGAACAGCAAGTGTTTGGAGTACTAGCTTTAAAAGCTGCAAATAATAAAGACAAAGAGCTGAAATAAGTCTGGGGGGTGGGGATTTGTAAAAGAGGAAAGATTTGGTCTGCATGTCTGTTATTCTGATGCCTAGTTCCCTTAAGCTTTGTTATTAACTTTGTTTTTCTGATTTGAATCTGCAGATGCTTAGGGTTTATGTTGAGGGACCCAATGTCATGTTTAGGAGTCTTCTGTGTTGTCTACATTCTCACGCAACATTTCTTTATGCTACAAACTGTAAATTATTCCTCCCTCTACAGTTGTTGGACGGGATGTTAGAGGCAGAACAAATAAGATCTGCTGCTGGAGTGACTGCATTTAAGTTTCATCTTTAATAACTCAGCCAACCACAAACCAAGTGGGGATGCAGGAGAAGGTGCAGGGTGGGGCAGGAGCTATTCTCTAACCATTTTTTTGCCACCATTGAACCAATAGAGGGGTGATGGCAGTGTTGCTTTCTTTCTTTTCCATGTGAGTTCAACAACAGCCACACTGTGAAAATACTCAACACTCTTGCAGGCTATCTTGTAAAATTGGAATATGCCAAGTTGTCCTGTAACTGTGGCAAAGTTCTGTTAACACCATGAGTCTCACCTTGGAGAATTTGCATCCTATCAATAAATGTAAATTAGCCAAAACTTGATTATGGAGCTCACAGCAAAGAGCAATCTGCATATCAGCAGAGCTGTTAATTTAAAAAGAAATGGGAAGTAAACAGAGCTGTTACAATAACTATTACAGTGTATCTGGTAGTGTATTTCACAACCAGTTCCAATAGGGGGATGGCAGTTCTCGCTTGATGGAAGAGAAACGAGCATGTGGGTTACACGGCATTGCCCTCTGCCATTCATTCATGCAGCACTGCTGCTGCAGTCCAGGGGATCTCTCTGGTGACCTTTGCAGCTCATCTTCGAACACAAGACACGGTAGCAACCTCAGTACTGTTAAGTGCTGGTCCCTTTCTTTTAAATACACCCTTAAACTGCTTACATGGATTAAGCAGAATTAAGGTTAGTTTTCCTCTTGGGCCTCTGGGTGGAAATAGGATGCAGAAATATCTGGTGGCCGTGGCTCTGAGAGCTGTGCTACCTGTATGCAGTGCTGCAAGCAGCATGCCCAGCAGCAGGCTGTGGGTGCTGGAAGTCACAGGGCCCCTTCTCGCTGCCCAGGAAAGGGAAAGGTGCCATTCTGCAAGCTCGGGGCTGCCCAGAGTGGTGGCAATGCTGTATGATGTGGGGACCACCACGGCCCTTTGCACATGGGGATGGTGGCTGCAAAATGAAGGTGTCCTGTTTGCACAGCAGACATTTCCTGGTGCTCAGTGCTTTCTGCAGTCGCATAGGATCAGGGCTTGAAAATCCCTGCTGGGAGGAGAACTAGTGAGTTTCAAAATAGAGAAAAGCAGCCAAATTCCATGACAAGAGCATATATCATTTATGTGCTGTCAAAACACAATGGATGCTGTACAACCACTTTTCTGCACTCTGCTTCTGCACAGGCTGTACAATCCACGCACAGAAATTTGGCACACAACTCGTACCACTCAGCAAAATACGGAGCAGCAACGCATGTTAGCGAGAGCCCATACAAAGGAGTCATTATTTTTACAAGTAATTAAACTGCACTTCACAAAATAAATGAATGCAGTGCGTTTTGTGATGCATTATCCTTGGGGGGATTTCATTGTTCACTTGCTTGCTAATTTGCAGGACCCCACGCTTCACAATGATCCTCCTGGCCAGCATGGGGAAGGGGTGAAGTTTGGCTGTAATTAGGGTCCAGGCACAAAACCTTCTCCGCTGATGCAGTTTTGTCTGGGTTCAGCTGCAGAGCACTCTGATTCAGCCGCAGCGTAAATATTTTTCTCAAAAACTTAATTACACCGGTGACATTTTGGATTTCTGTTTATCAGCCGAGCTTTCCCTTTTCAGCTGCCGGTGTGCATTTGAAAAAATGAAAGATGACTTCAAGCGAAATGGTGCGAGCCTGGGAGTCGCCTTTGCTGTAGGCTCCAGCCTGTGAAGTGGCTCCTGCATCCTGTGGCAGGGCCGATGCAGGCTGCTGCTTTCGAGGCTGAAGCGAGGCTGAAGCTGCAGAGGAGCCCGCGTGGGCTGCCTGAGCTGGAGAACGAGATGCTGATGTGCTGATAGCAGTGCTCTTCGGTTGTGTGGCATCCCTGAGGGTGCTCATTTTATCTTCTAGATTAAAGCAAAAGTCTCACAATACAAATGGAGTAGGATGGTGCAGAAGGGCAGGACTTTATTTTTAGGGACAAAAAGCATGGAAGGATTTTCTCTAGGAATATTCTTTGCTTTCTAGCAGCTTGGTGTGCGGTTGTTTCTTAAATACACCTGATCTTGCCTGAAAAAAGCCTCGGACACCAGGCAGGTTGCACAGCTTGCTCTGACCTTCAATGATTTCTGAGTGCGGTAGGAGTGAATTCAGAAGCGGAGGCTCCTTCCTTGAAGCCTGCTACTTCCTTATGTTTAAATTGGGCAATGCTAGCTCCAGGGCGTTGGCAGCCCTTGTCTGCTGTGCTCCTTGGAGAAGAGAGGGCTCGGGAGAGGCAGTGGGGTTGTTAACCAGGGGGAGCACGCTCCATGTGAGTAACTTGGCCTCTGCAACGGGACAGCTGCATTTTGCACTAGTTGGTGTTTTCAGATCCAGCCCAGCGTAGTAATATAATCTGCCTGCCAGCTCCATGTTCTTCAGTGCTCTGCAAGTCAGGCAAGTAAAATGGCTCCAAGAAAGAGCGAGTGTTCACAATGTCAGAGGAGTCAGAGCGCCGTTCTGCGAAACACACACTGCTTGGTAATCTGATTTCATTGCTGCAGAACAAAGTCCTGTCCAGCAACCCAAACCTTGCAGGTTTTTCTTTCTGTGAAGCCAAATGCTTGTCGTTCCTTCCCAGCTGTGAGTGATTTATGCCCTCTGAAAGCGGAGGCAGAGAAAAGTGAAGTCGGTAAGAAAGCATTTTTCCAGTCCCTGCAGAGCGAAGGATTTGGGACTTCAACAGTCTCTGGAGTTTTTTACTCTAACGTTAGTTCTGCTTTTGCCGGTTTCCCTGCATGCTTCTTATTGCCGTGGAGCGCTTCTGTGCGGCTCTGTGTGTAAAACCTCCTGGTAACAGCCAGGAGGCCCAGCGTGTGAAGCCATCAGCCACGATCAGCGTGTATTTCCAAAATTAAACTGACCCGGATTTAATTAACACGTACAAGAAATAGCTCCCTGGTAGCAGGAGTGTTTGGTGACCATTTTGCAATACTGGATTATCACTTGCTATTGTTCTGGTTTTATGTAAGTAATTGATGGAGTCTGTGCTGTAAGCTCCGTGGTGCCTCTCAGATGAGGAAGCTTTTGCAGTAACTTTACTTTGGTAATTGAATACACTTTTCTGGTTTTCTAGGCCAGAGCAAGAGGATTTGTCTGGCATCTCATTTCTCTGCTCACCGATGCAGCACGTCCTTTCAGCATGTGTTTTATGTCAGAAGTGTCCAGTTCGTCTTCAGCAGGTGGTTTAAGTGTGGTCTTAAAATCAGGCATTTCTTACAGCGCTGCCAAATGGGGACAACAGTTAAAGCTGGACACTTTTAATCTAACGTTGCTGCTAGGTTGTTCCATTAACTTCAGTCTGAGCAGGACAAGAGCCATCTGTGGTGCAGATGCTTTCCAAAATCACAGGTTTCCTGGGGCTGGAAATGCCACCGACTGCTGTGACTTCAGGACCAGGTTGTGGCACTGCACGTAACGGGGTGCTCAGATGCTGTCCCCTCTGCGCCCTTGCCTTATTTATGAGCTGGGAACTGGCTGTAAAGGCTCCTAGTCTCCCCTCGGTCACCTCTTTTCCCATTATTATTATTATTGAGCACGAGTGGGACACAGCTGGGGACATGCAGGTGCCCCAAAGGTTGCCACCTCAATAGATAATTTTATTTTTGGCTAACCAGACTCAGCAGCGAAGGAGTTTACTGAAGTAACTCTCTATTATCTAGTGTTTTTCCTTCCGTTCTCCCACCCCAAACCGAGCAACAAACCCTTTTGATGGCTATTCGGGGTGTAGGGCAGTAGGTTTTAGGGCACGGCTTGCTCTCATTGTGCAGCCTGTTAGGAGAGGAGAGCAGCTGCCTTTGTCTCTGTAAGTGCTGGCTCAAGATTAACGTTTAAAGGAGCATTCAAAGTCATTAAAAGGGTAATGAGAGAGGAACTGATGAGAGATCCATGTGTTAAGAGGACGCTGTTTGGCTACAGAAGCATGGGAGTAGGAGCGATCCAACAGGATCCGGTCTTGTGGCTGCGTGTTACTGAACTTTGAGATGACTTTCTGGGACGTGGTTGTTTCATTGATGTTTCTTCCTGCTTGGAAAGATGCTGGGGTGCCGTGGGTTTCCACCGGCCCCAAGAGTACAGCAGAGGAGCAGATGGGAGTGGGAGCAGTCAGGTCTGAACGTGATGGAGCAGGAAGAGTTTGTGCTTCCCCCTTTCCACCTACTCACCCACTGCATGCTCCAGCTTTTCCTCTTTTCCTAGTGTCTTCCAGCATCCCTATTAAAACTTGTATTTTCATTCATCAGCTCCCTCCTTGTCTTTGTTTTGTACTTATCCACCTCTGAAGAGAGAGAGGCGGCTTTGTCCCTTTGGTAGGAACAGCATTTTACTGTCTCTGATACCCTGCTTGGCAATCAGAGGTCCTAGGAGGTGACGTTCATGTAAACAGGCTTGTGAGGAGGAGAAAGAGGAGATTTAGAAGAGATTTGAGAAGATTTGGTAAGATATGAGAAGAAATGCCCCCTGAGCAAGGCATCTTTCTTGTTAGGTAAGGCTATGAAAATAAAACAAATGCAAAAATTCGTTAAACCACAGACAGCTACTGCATCCTATGGAATGTGTGCCATATATATTGATACATAAATACATTTGCTGTCAGTTTGTAATTTTTATTTTTTAATATATAGCTTCAAGGCCTGAGAAATGCCTGGGTTTAAGAGTGCAGCCCCTTTGTGGTAGGAAATAGGTTCTGTTTGCTGAGATAACTGGCCGTGCTCTCTTAGGATATGTGAGTCTGCAAACAGCTGTCGAAGAACAAGCCAGCTTTCCTCTCGTGTATGATTTCCTATTGTATGGTGTGTTGATCATGGGACTGAGAAGTTAGCATTAAATATTTTGAATCCAGTCGTTAAATATTTAATCTGATATTGAAGGATAGGTTGTGCAATCCTGAATTCAGTGCAGTGTCCAAACCCACTGCAGCTCATGTCTGTGTGGAGTGCTCTAAGGGGTTGGTCATCGCTTCTGCAGCTGGTGAGCTTTAACTCTTTCTTTCCTCCAACATAAAAGCAGTCCAATTAGTGAGTGTCTCGTGAAATTGTCTTATGTAAGAAACTTTTTTTTTCTTCTTTTCTGTGGCTTGGTACATTTGGAAGCACCTGAAGTATGAATACTGTGTTTAAATCCCTTCCCAGTGCATGCATTTGCTTTAACCCAACCTAGCTTGTACTAGTTGCACCTGTTTTCTCAGCCTCCTATCTGGTAGGTGCTGATGAGTACAAAACTGGGGAGGACCAAGAAAGTGTTTATGTGCACTAGTATTTTGTATGTCACTACAGACTGTGAGGCTGTTGATGAAAAACTGATCGTAGCCATACAAAGCCTGTAGTACCCCAGCACTTCTGCAATAGTTTTAAGTTCATTAAGTTCTGTCTTGTCAAATTTCTAAGAAACTGTTTCCATTTACCTTCCAAATAAAAAGAGTAATAACAATGTTAAAAGGTCATTAAGGGAAGGCAAAGTGAAAATGGATGCATTGGGTCCTCTTAGGAGTAATGGCACTGTCACTAAATATTAATTGCCATTAGTAACGAGCAGTTGCTGCCATTATCCGTAGCTGTTTGTTGCTGGCAGCCTGCAATTTCCTTTGAAGAATACAGAGATCCGTCAGAGTCCCGTACCCGGTTCCGTGATGGGTTTAGGAAATTGGCTTTTTGTGGTACGGGTTTCTGGAGGCTTGGTCAGAGACTCTGGTGCCTGGTAAATCTGGGTGCAGGTTTCCATCGGAGGGACTGATTTGTCAGCTTGACATCTGTAAATTGTCAGTGGAAGGGACGTGTGGTGCAGCAGCCACCCCAGGCAGCTTCCTGCCCCAGTAGGCACCGTTCCTTGCTTATCCCAGACCACAGACACTGCTTCTCCTCTCTTCAGTATGATAATATAACAGCAAGAAATCAGAATTTGACTAGGAGTGTGAGATGAAAGTTCAGTTTAGGTTTTATTTACCCTACAGATAAGAGCATCTGAATTCTTCCATTTCCTAGTTTTTGGCTGTAACCATAACACTAGTTGTTATGGTGTTGTTTTTTGGTTTTAAGAGATTTTATTTTCTCTATCACATGAATGTGTGAGCTGGTGCTTTCAGAGTCGCCCAGCAGCTGTGGCCAGGCTCGCAGTAAGATCCCAGGAGCTGGCAGCGCTGCGGCGTTTGTTTGTTCGGCTCAGAAATGCGGAGGGGATATCCCCAGGAAATAACACCTTGAGTTCCCACACTGCCTTCCTCACCCGGCTGGAGAACTGTGGGATTCTTCACGGGGTTCTGCCTAGTGCACTGAGGCCATTTTGATCCTTTTCTGATCTCTTCCCCACTCCTCCTCTCCCCTGCGGTTAAAACCTGTTATCTGGGTACTGGAAAACCCTTCCCAGCACAGCCAAATTTCAAACCTCTCTCACCGGCGGCTGCTTCTGAAACTTTTGAAGGCAGGCAGAGTTTTTTTCCTCCAGTCAGAGCTCAGGGTTTTTTTTGTTCCCCCCTTCTCCCTTATCTTCCCTCTTTATAAAAATATCTTGCCGGTATCTGCAGGAAGCTAGGAGCCGCTCTGTGTCACTGCAGGCTTTCCTCTACCTCTTTCCGCCTCTCCTTGGCCCAGGGCCATCCTATCTGCCCTGCCACAAGACCAGAATAGGTTCAGAGCACACAAACGCTGCACGACTCCTCCTTCGCAGGGGACGGCCCCGCTTGGGCACTCGGTGGAGGTTTGAAAAATAGCATCGCTTGTGGTCTTCCTCCTGTCAGATGTGCAGGGGGTGATGCTGTGGTTGGAGCAGAAGAACTAGCACCCGGGGCAAGCAGCTCATGGCCTGAGAGCATTTTGGAGGTGGTGAGGGTGTGGGTTTGCTCCTCCCTTTACAGTGTTTGGGGTCAGCATCCTTCCTTGAGCCCCGTTTCCGCAGATGAAGGGCTGGCTGGTAAGTCTTTCCTTTGTCCTTCAAACACTGTTCTTTCTTCAAGTCAGCGATTTCCCTTCTGGGAAACCTCTGTGCAACAGAAAGCTGGGTCAGAAGCGGCAGGGAGTGGAGCTGGAGGACTCCTTCCAGGTCTCCTCCACGTGGCTGTGCCCAAGGTGGGGGCATCCCAGTGACCCTGGGGACCTCATTGGTCGGCCCTTGCCTTTTGAACCAAGTGAGATATTCTCTTCTGGAAAAGTCTGGCTCAGAGGCGGTACAAGGGGAACTTTCTGTTCAAGTATCTTTCAGGTCTTTCTATAGGAAGCTGTTGAAAGAGGAGGGTGAGAAGGAATTGCCCCAGGCTGGTCGGATGCTATAATAAGACAGATTTCCCCTGTAGTTTAGGCTTCTGTGCCGAATGGAAGCAGACTTTCAAAATGCTCAAATGCAAGAGTTTCTATATACGTTTCTTAGTAAATTTTCAGTAAATATTTGCATATTTGTTTTTATCTCCTGGTAGCGCAGCTTGGGTATGCACTTGTATATAATTACAGCTACTACAGAAATTGCTAATCTATGCAAAATGAGCACCTTTCCTGGTGAGGGAGCACTAAGTGTGCAGCCTATAAAGCGTAATTTCTGGACAGATGTGTGTTTTTGTTATCTTAGTACATACAACCCAGGGCTCGCAGCGAGCCAGGCAGGGGACACACAAATGGTTAAGTTCAACGTATAAGGACAAGTGAGCAGGAGCATGTTTTCATGTGATCTACGTGCTCTTGAAAGCAATTGAACAGCAGAAATAGCAGTGAGCCAACGAGTTAACGCTCGGGAGCACTCGTCCTCTCTGCTGCAGTCCGTCAGTGCCATGGATGCATCGGTGTGCAGCACACGCCTCTGATTCCCCTCCAGGTTTTGAGGCTTTGAAGCCACCGAGGGTCCTGCAGGTCCACAGGCTGCTTTGTGGGCACCTATTTGAAGATGCTTCTAAGAGCACTTGAAGCTGGTGAGAAAGCGGAGAAGGCTGCTGTGTCCTTTCAGCCTGCTGATGTTGGCCTCACGAGTGGGTGAATCTGGTTTTTGTGCTGCCTGCTTCGTTGTGCTCCACGTGGCCCGGCGAGCAGTGATTTCTCATACATGACAGCTGAAAAGGAAAGTACAGACAGAAATGGCTGTGTTTCCTTGATAAAGGAAAGTCATTTATTTAGCCACTTTGCACTTGTAATGGCTCAGCTGACTTCAGTGCCTCGATGACCGGATTTATACAAATCACCACAAAAACCTACGCGTCCTTCTGTGCCTCTATAGCAATAATGATTCTGTTTAAATCAAGAGTAATTCCGCAGAAGTCAATTGAGTTACGTCGTGGCTAAGGGTGGAAGGCATAGATTCACTTTGTCTGGATTTGCTTTGTGTCGTGCTGATTTAACCCAAGATGAGTCATGAGAGGAGGTGGGCTGTTGTACCGGGGCACAGCACATCAGCTGCTCAGCTCCATGTCTCCAGCTTCCCCGCAGCGCTCTGCCTGCTGCTGTTGCCACTCGTGGTATCAATCATTTGATCGTTACTACTTTGCTTTCTAAATTGCATGGCTTCCCGGAGAGGTGGCCTTGTGGCCATACTGTCGGCTCAGGCTAATGCTCAGCAACTGCAGTCCCAGGGAAGGGACGATGGAGAGGTCTCCGTTGCTCGTGCCCATACGCAGGTCAGCGTTAGCCCCACGTCCTTCAGTCCCTGCCCGGTTCTCTCCTGGGAGTTGTCTCTCTCGTTAGGGCGTGTGATGGTTTTGGCTTCCTGAATCAGTTCTGATTCAAAATGAAAGCTACAAACCTGAAGCTTCAGATGAACACCTTGATAAGAAGACTGCTCCTACACCCCGTTGAAGTGACACTGCTATCCCTGTGCAGCTCGGTGAGAGCAGCCACATGAAGAATTACTGCTCTGAGTTGTAAACATGTGCAAAATCAGGTCTGACATCTGAGATGACTGAACAGAGATTTCTATTGACTAGAAGTAACTGCTGAGCTAGTTTTTCATTCTGATCTCCAACAACCCCCTTTTTTCCTTTCTTTTCCTTTGGTAAGGGGAACGTTGGTGTTACTGCCGCAGAAGGACAGCGGTCTCACCGCACTGAGGATGTCTTGCGTCAAAGCAATTCCACAGGGCAAGCAGAATTCATTTCAGGAGTGACAAAATTGCTGCAGTTTGATGGCTGTTGGGTGTTGGTGAAGAGGTGTGCTGGTTTCGGTGTAGAAGTTGTAGTATCTGTGTCATAAAAATCGTTGCTCCCTTGAACTTGTCTCCCCGCAGTCTTTCAGGTATCTGTTGTTCTCCAGCAGCTACTTTGGTGATCTTCACCTGCAATAAATTCTGTTTTAAAAGCAATTGCAGTGCCCTTTGCTACTCGTGTTCTTCTTGTCCGGGGGAAAAAAAAGCAACAGGTCTCTCTACCTGAGATAGACCTAGTGGAGTAGAGCGTGTGGCTGGCGCTGGCTCTAAATCACTTTCATTTTCAGGACGGAGACGTGTGCGTGTGTGTGTGTCTGTCTGGCCCTGGAGCCACTGATTAGATGACTGTCCAGAGTGAGGAACAGCGTGCGTGTCCTGCCGTGCACCATCCCTTCTTGCTCTCAGACTAACCCGTGGTGGTTTTGTTTCAGAGAGGAAGCCAGGGAGCCAGACTCGTGGAGCACCTTGTCCCACACGGTGCACGTCGGGGAGTACTGCGTGAAGCACCACCGGCGGCTTGATGTTTACTTGCTGACAGCTGAAACCAAGGAAGGGACGAAGGCCAGCCTGGAGAGTGACATACGGCAGCTTCAGCTACACATGCAGAGCCACCAGCACCGGGTAAGGAAACACCTGTGGTTATTGAATAGACAGGGAGCTGGCTGGCTGCTGCTGTCACGAGCAGCCTGGCACCTGGTAGGGTGTCCACACGCCGGCACCATCTGGGGGCGTGTGTACCAGTGAGTCTAGATGTTTGCTCTGGATGTCTTTAGCAAACATGCAGGCAGACACCTGCCAATTATCTCCTTGGAGCACAGGGAGATCTGATAAAGCCGTGTTAGGAAGAACATCAGACAGGGAAAACCTTCGTGGAGGTGAGATGCGTTGTCCTTCCAGCTGCTGGCAGCTGTTGGGTGGTGTGTGTGTGCTGGAGGGGGTCAGGGCTTGGGGTCTGGCACCTTGGGTACATCTGTGTTTGGATAAAAATTACAGGGAGAGGGAAAGCTGATGGAGAAAGCAGTGGTTTTCTTGGTGCCTCGGTGTAGGATTTGGAGAAGCCCACCCCAGCCACGTGGTGTGCGTGCCCGTAGCCCTGCCAGCAGTGGTACAAGGCAGGGGCTTGGGAGGTTTCCTCTTGGTGCTTGAACATCAGTGCCAAAGGGATGCTCTCGAGGGGGGAAGATGAAGCAGCGGGACACTTCTGTACAACTTCTCAGAACTGCTCTGCGTGTGTTGCACAGGTGCCATCGCTTTATCACTCATAAATATGCTGCTGTGGGGGTGTGGGGCTTAAATAACAGTGCTCCCAGGCATTTCTGTTCCTTTAAGCAAGCAAAGAGAGAACTGCACACTGCATTGGGCTGGGGGGAAGTTCAGAGGTATCGGCCACCCTTCCCCGAGCAGGAGATGTTAGTTACTCCCCATCTCGACAGAAACTGGTGGCAAGAGTGGCAAAGCAGAGAAATCACCTCCCTGCACTTCCCCTTTTCATCAGCTGGCACTGAGGCACGGCCACACATCGAGCTCGCTCCTTGCTTGCTAGAGCCAATGCCAGATGGGTACATTTCGTCTGACAATGAAATCACAAAAGGCTATGTTTAGACTTTTTCTTCCCAGCCCTGTTTCACTCCACATCTAATCTGATTTGGATTTGGAGCGCGGCCCTGTAATGATTGCGTTTAGGTTCATTCGGGGTCGGGTGGAAGCCACTTGGCTTCGTTTGGAGCCGCTTCTATTTTTCAGGCTATCAGCAGAGTGACTTCACCGCGAGGATGCTGGGGCTGCCACCGCCCCTCCGGCTTATTCCAGCACAAGTGTCGCCGTTGTCTGCGGCCGTTTGTCTGTCCTGGCCAGGGACCAGCAGCACGGTGTCCATGCTCAGCTGCAGGGTTGGGTGGCCGAGGAGATGGTTCTGGTTTTGCTGCCCGTGCTGCCTGCCCCCTGTGCTCACCTGCACTGAGCTTCCTCCAAAAACACGAGCTGCAGGGGAGGTGGGTGGCGGGGTTGTTTGCAGCAGGAGAGCCATCGCAAACACCAGAAGTGCACCCAGTGGTCTGTGATTCAGTGATTTGGTGGCCGTGGTCAGAGTTTGCAAACCTCAGAGTGGAAGGAACAGTAAGTGCAATATCCTCGATGCAGAAGGGATGGGCTTAGCCACGGTTTGTACATGCAACACCCAGAAGTTCCCTGCAATGCATCAGCTGACGCTGCTCCTTTTGATACCCAGGGAGAAAAGGGTTGTTTAAGCTGGTATATTTGGTGCGAAATCCTATTTCTTTGGGAAATTTTAGAGTCTTAAAGAAGATTTGAAGGAACCTATTGGAGTTTGACTGCTAGGGTACTTTTTTGGGGGAGTATTTTTATGAATAAAAGCAAAGAATACCAGAGGTTTGAAATAGATTAGTTAGTGTTGAATTTAAGAGGGCCACAAGCACTCATCACCTGCTGTCTGCGTGTCAGCGTGTCCTCTGAAAGCTGCAGTGAAATCCCAGAGCCTGCCTCGAGAGCTGCGCTCCACAGAAAATCAAGGAAGCTCTGCGGGGTGTGTGTCCAAGGGCTGAGGTTGCTCGTTAATTTAGCGAGTCGCTTTTTGTGGTATGTGAACTCTGAAATGCAGCAGAGAAGAGGGAAAAAAAAAGATGATATTGAAACAGAGATGATTCTTTTTAAATAAAGGTTTGATTGTATCAGGCTATAAAGCCTGGTGGATCCTGGAGAAGGCAGATATGCTGGAAAAGACATGCAGATGAGACAAACCGACTGCTTTGCTACTGTTCCACAGTATTGCACTACTAATTTTAATACAGTGTTGTCGTTTTCATTTTTTTATTTCCACGTAGGAAATAAATTTCAGCTTTTTAATGATGCTTGCATTTTTCGTGAGTGGATCCGATGATGAGTTCAGTCCTAGAAGCAGGAGACAGATGAGCGGGTTGGGCAGTGGCAGCCAGCTGCCCTGTCTGGAGCGGTGGTTAGAGCAAAATAGGGAAATGGAGCAATGCAGAGCAAACGTGGGGAGTGCCATAGGGCAGGGGTCTGAAGCTCTTCTGCAGCAGTGTCAGCTCAGGCCCCTTGGGACCGGGCTGGTATGCATTTGCATTATGTGGTAGATTGAACTCTGCTGTTGACTGATCTTGTATTTAAGTGCACTGAAGAGCTAAGAGCACAGCTAACCGAGGAGCAATGGCAAAGGGGACAGAGCCAAACTCTTCTCGGTGGTGGCAGATGGTGTAGCAAGGGGTTAGAGGGACAAATCTCGGTTTGGGGGGGGGTCGGACTGGCTGCTAGGAAAAATTCCTTCACAGGAGGATGGTGTGGGACTGAACGTGGCTCAGAGACAGCAGGGTCCTCCATCACTGGAGGTTTTTGGAACTTGCCAGAGCCATGGCGAACCTGAGGTAACACCAGTGGTAGTGCAGGTTGGGTGGGAGGTTGGACTAGATGTCCTTCAGAGGCTTCTAAAATATTCCTGTTGTTCTAACAATGTCATTGTTGCTGCCTAACAAAACCAGCAGGTAACATGACCTCGGCACTACATCTGTAGCTCTGTCCCCAGGGCTGTGGACATCAAGTAGGAGCACAGCGGGAGCAGGAGTTGAATGAAACAGGGGGTTGTGTTCACAGGTCTTGTACATGGTGGATCCAGAAAATAATTATAATTTGTTTGTTTGTTTTTTTGTCTTGTTACAGAGTTTAAGGAAGCGGACGGAGCCTGTACCGGGAGATTCTGGGAATAGCTGCGGTGGCGGAGCAGAGCCAGGGGGTCACCCAACCACGTCGTCTCAGAGCCTGGAAGAAATGGCAGGAGAAGGAAGGGAGGAAAGTCCATCTGATGTTGTTCACCTCGACAGTGGGCAGCTCTCTGACCAAGCCGACCAGGAGGACAAGAGCCCCAACGGGAGCTTGGGAGCTGTCAGTGGTGGACCAAACGGCCTGCTGAGTCTGGGGGATGCGGAGAGCCCAGCGTGCTCTTGTGAAAGTAAAAATACCGTGACGTTGGGTGAAAAGGAAGAGGAGGGGCCAGGCTCTGCTGAAGGCTCTGGGGCCGTGTCAGATGAGAACGGCTGCACAGCGAGCCCGCATGCAGGCGTAAACGGGGCCGTAAATCTCCCGTCCTGTGGAAATACAGATGAGGAAGCTGGAATGACATCTGCTGGAGTTGTTCTGGATCAAGCTGGCTTGTGCAGTAAGGATAGCACCCATCAGGAAGCGCCGGCTGCCGAGGAGCGTGCAGCTGAGAGTGCTGTCCCTGGGCTCCAAACTGCAGGTGAAGCCCCGGCCTCCCCGACGGGCACGGATGTGGCCATGGGCCAGACCGAGTGCAGGAACTGTACCGGGGCGGCTGACAGAGCACCGGGCCAGCAGCAGGTAGAGGATAGGATGGCTGAGACCGCCAAAAGGAGGACTGTGGATCCAGAAGAGCGATTGGCAGCTGAGGAAGAGCCAGCCAGCGCTGCTCAGCCTTTGCTCGATGGATTTAATGGCTCTGACTGTGCGGGTGAGGAGGATGCAAACGTGGGAGTGGTAGCGGCGTGTGCCAGTACGAACACAGGTATTGGCACTGGAGGTGTCTCCGTTGATCTTTGCAAGAGCGGTGATAACAAAGAGACTGGAGCAGGCTCACGCACAGATCAGGTAACTGTTGGCCTTTTGGAAAGCCAAGGTGATGCCCGTGTGGAGGAGAGGCAGGATGGCACTGCGAGCACCGCGACAGCGTTACCAGCAGTGAACGGCACGAAGGCTCCTGCGTGTGTACCTGAACCTGGTCTTGTTTTGGAAAGCCAGGACAGCGCTACGAGTGGGGAGCAAGAAGGACAGGTGGAAGTGGATAGCATGGATGGCAAATCCAGCTCGCCCTCCCTGGAGGACAGCTTGGAAACGGATGGCCCTGAAAATGGTGATGGTGCTGGAGCTTACCAAGGCAGCACAGAACCTGCCCATGGCCAGGGAAGCAGTGAGGTCGCTGAGAGTGCGGGTGAAGCAAGGGAGGGTGGTGAAGCCCAGAAAGAGGAGTCAGTAGGAACTGATACCAGCAGCAGCAGAGATGGAGGAAGCGCAGACTCTGCAAACGGAGCTCAGGAAGTTGCTAGCTGCTGCCCTTCTGTTGATCAAACCACTGTTAACGATGCCATGGGCGACAGCTCAAAACTGGATGCTGCTCAAGTGGGAGAGCAGGAGCCTGGATCGCTCCCTCTGGAGGATGCACGTGCATGCCTGGTGGAGCAGGAGCCTCCACAAGATGGAGAGGAGGCAGCAGAAAGCCCTCCGGGGCAGGAGGGGATGAGCAGCAAGGTGAAAGCGCTCTCACCCCATCCCGATGCAGCGCACCCGACCGGAGATGCTGCAGCGGCACTTCCCGGGCAGGAGGCGGCCCTGCGCGGTAATGACCCTGGATTATCTCCATGTGCCAAGGGCGCAGACTGTGCAGAGGATAATTTCGTAGGCACACCCTCTGTAATTCATAATGAAGAATCTGAACAAAAGCAGGAAGTGGCAGCAGCGGCGGCGGCAGGCTCGGCAGAGCTGGCCCCGCCGTGCAGCGAGGAGCATGGCGAGGTAACCGGCGTGCTGGGGGAGCATGCCGGGGTCCCGGGCCCTCCCGAGCACGGCCTTCAGCCTCAGGCAGAAGGAGGCACGGCCGAGCCTGAGCGGGAGGCTTCTGACAGCAGCCGGGAGCAGGTTTTGTCAGAGGAACTGCTTGACACGGTTGTGAAATCCTCCGCCTGCAGCCCAGGGGGGCCCGCGGCCGACATCGATGCGGGTGCTGGGCTGAAGGAGCCGGTCCCCGAGGAGTCGGCGGGCAAGGCCGGGGCAGCGGGTGCTGGGGAAGGCACCATGCAAGGAGCTGAGCCGCCAGGTGAATCGCTGGTGGTGGGGAGCAGCCCTTGTCCGGACACGGGGCCGCACCAAGAGCGTGGTCCCAGCCCGCAGCGCATCTCCCCGCGCAGCAGCACCCCCGAATTAAAGGATGCTTTGGAAGTGGAAGCCCCGAGCGTGGCTTTCGAGGCTGAAGAAGCGTTACAGATAGCGGCCATAACCCCCGTCACGGGGTACGAGGAAGAACAGCAGGATTTGGAGAGTGTCCTTCCCAGGGCAGCGCTGCAGCCCATCGCGGAGGAGCCCACGTGCGACAGCGACTCCAGCACGGACACCGTGTGTCTGGGCAGCGAGGGCGATGCTGCTCCCGCTGCCGCCGCAGCCCAGGGGGAGGTCTCGGCACAGCCCGAGGGCAAGCAAAGCCGAGCCGTGTTGGAGTCAGCCCTCTCGCCCTGCTCCTCCGGCTTAAATGCTGTTGAGTCACCGGAGCATGTGGGAGTAAAGAGTTTGGTTTCGGCAGACGATGGCTCCTCTCCGGATAAAGTTCCTAAAATGGTAAAAAGCTTTGATGCCGTAGTGTTTGCAGCGGGGACCCCTTCTTCTCCTGACCTACCAGCCGCAAGAAAAGCGGGGCTCGAGCCCCAGCCTGCAGTGGATGTGGGAGCTGGCCTGAATGGAGAGGCGGATTTCAGCTCCTCCGCCAAGAAGTCGGACGTCAGCCTGGCACCGCGAGCTGCTGAGCCTGGCACAGGTATGGAAAATCGGGCGGTTTCCTCCTGTGCAGCTTTTCTTTGCCGGGCTGCCCCCAGCATCAGCACAGGAAGGGAAGTGAGTGCATGAGGCCTGCCTTACAGAGGAAGTGTAGGTGTTTGGGGGGGTTGCTTTCTTTTTGCTTTCTTGTCTGAGAAGTTACTTACTGAAACTTGCAGCCCAAATGGATGTTTCTTGGCTGGAATGGGAGGCAAGGAAAGGACATCCTCTCCTGTGAAGCTGTGCAGAAGAATTTCTAGCACGTAAATCCCTTCTGGGGAAGGAATGAATGGGAGGGAGATATTTCGACCGCCGTATCTTCAAGTTACATACTTCATTGTGGGCCTCAGGGTTTATTTGCTCAGTGCTAATTTGAGCTATTCCTTCACTTTTCCCCCCCATATTCTTGCTAGCGTACAGTCAGAGGATACGGCAGCGCTGCCTTACGTTTTCTTTCCTCCTCGGCTGGAACAGCTGCCGGTGTCCTTCTGAACTGTGCAAAGCCACGTCCTAATTGGCGGGGTTAGGTCATTTAGAAGAGAGGGCCAGCCCTACCCCCTCTGCCTTTTCCTGTCTGAGAAGCTTTTGTCGGGCAGAGCAGCCGGGGTGTTTTCCAGTGCGCTTGGGCAGGGCCGGAGCTCGCCGGGAGCTGGTTCCCTGCTCGCTGCGGCCAGCTGGAAGCAGAGGCAGCGCTCCCCTGGGAGCAGGGATGCTGCGGGACAGCCGCGCCTCGCTGGGGACGGTTTAGACCCCGTGCCCGTGCACCACGAGCTACCCGAAAACGCCGTCAGGTAATGCTAAGAAAGGGGAAATAGACCTGGATAAATGGGCTAAGCGAGAAGTGAGTTGGTCGCTGGAGTTAAATCAGAGGTGGATTCGCTCCTGAAGCGTGGAGCTAATCTGATCTCTCTGTTCCACCTGTTCCGGCAGCTGTTCAGCGCCAGCAGCTGAACTTTTTCAGTTGCCAGTTTTTTCTTTTTGCTATGAGAAAATTACACAGTGCATCCTATTTCACAGCACTGAACAATCAAAAGGAAAAAAAAAAAAAAAAAGATAGGAATAAATTAAAAAAAAAACCCTGCCATGATATAAATCATGAAGTTCTAAAGGTTTTTCACTGATTTAATGCAGGGAGCTTTTACCTCGGTCTAAATACAGGATAGCGTGATGGCAGAGGATTTGGACTGAAAAGTGATAGCAGAATAACTGGGGGCAGGGGAAAGGTTTGATTTTTGGAGGGGTCACTAGTGGGTGGCTCTGGCAAATACTGTTTTCTTTGATCTCTCTGAGTTTTCTTTGAGTTCTTTGGTTTTCAGAAAGTTTATTTGTCAGGAGATAATCAGTAAATGTTAGTCATTAGTTCATTAGTAAATAAGTAGAATGCTTTAAAGGTGGATTAGAAAGCTGTTTTCAGAAAGAAATTTATTTTTGTGCTCTGGCAGATTGACATTTCAATGGGATGGGAGTGGCTGTAAGGCAATACCTGGGAGTGTTAGCTCTGGGAGCTTCTTGGGTTTTGCCTCATTACAGCTCAGGTCTTTATCTCTGGCTGGATTCCTGGAGGCACGATGAGTTTTTAAAAGGAAATGGAACGAAACAGCTCAGTAAGGTGGTAGCTGAAGTTAGAAAAAATAACAACAGTAAGGCATCATTGTGTGTTAGGGCATGGAAAGGGAAGAAGAGGAGGTGATCCTGATACAGGTTTAAAATGTGTAAGGATTTAGGATTAAAAGACCTGGGAATCCAAGGGTTTATTGTCCTGTAAAGTAGGACCTAGAGCTGTGAGATGGCAGCGATTCAGGCCATGGGACTCGTTGATTGTTGCTGTTAGTGTGTACATCTCTGCACGTTGATGGCTGTGCTTCATGCGGCACGTTGTGTGTGCTCCTCCTGCAGCAGCCTTCAAGGCTTTGTGGGAATTCCTCGTTGCTGTGTCAGTGTTGGGGAGTTTTCCCTGCAGTCTGGGGTTGTACAGAGGGTTTTGTGAGTAGTCGGTGCCCCAAATGAATCAAATCTTTTTTTCAAGAGCCGGCAATAAAGCCTTCTCAAAGGAAGTGCAGGTCACGAGGCTGTTTCTCAGTAACACGTGTGGTCAGAGGCTTTTATTGTCATGCTAATTTATCAGACACGCAATCAGCTGGTGCTGCTGCTGCCATTCCTCCAAATCAGAAGTTGAACTCTTTAAATTTTTATTTTTATATTGTAATATTGTCCTCAAATATATACCTTTTTTTTTTTTTTTCTCATTGCATCTTGTTAGTTCCAACCTCACCCCAAAGCAGAGATTTCAAAGGAACAATCATCTGATCCAGATAAACATCTCGCGTCTGATCACAAAATTGAAGAAAGGCAATGGATGTAGGAGATCCTCCTTTCCTAAGGCAGCTCCCCATGCTCTTAGATTTCTACTCAGGGCTGTGTTACAACCAAGTAGTGGGTCCTTCGGTGATGTTATTTGCAAGTCAGGCAGAGATAAGCTCTTCTTTTAACCAGCGGGCAGTTAGGGTTTGAAAGCACACCACGACAGCTAGGCTGGGCACGGAGAGGTAACAAAATGTGTCCCAGTAATTCGTCTGTGCTGACAAAACACCTCCAGGTAGGTGCAGCTTCTCAACAGCAAGCGACCCTGGCTGTGTGGTTGGGGCCTGGCATCTCACGTTTACAGATACCATAACCAATGCCCCTGAGTGCTTTTTCTGAGAGAAACTTCCCTGGTGTATCTTCTCATAGATCTCATCCTTTAAAACAAACACCCCTTGCCAGGTAGGAGCACGTCACCCTATTTGAGTTTTACTACTCACCTCATGGTGACGTGCACAGGCGCTTCCTACAGTTTCCTTCCCCTCGTGGAGGAGCAGGGTGAATCGATAATGAACGATGCTAATGACGCTGCACTTGTGGTAAGGTGCTCTGTGCCCTAAAGGCCTGCGGTAATATTATAATACCAGTCTCTAGTTTGGGGTTGTGCTTCTGAGTAGCAGTTTACGAAGAAGTGACAGAGTGCAAAAAATGATCCGCTTGTGTTTCACCCCGAGGGCGACGTGGAAGTGAAGCACCCAAGCCTCAGCACACAAGCCACATGTTCCTGCTGTTTAAAACTCTTGATTTTTATCTAGCCCAACCATAAAATGAAGGTCTGATCCTGCTAGGATTGAGCTGAAATGCTAATTGCTGACCTTAAAGGGAGCAGTGTTCTTGACACACTGTTCGGGACATGAAAATGCCACGAGCACCGCCTGGGCTGTGCTTTCAAGGCCATTATCAGGGAGGGGATTGTCATTAGGGTTTCTGCTGCTCAGATGGGGAAGCAGAGACTCAGCCTTAGTAACTCGTTCAGATGCATGGAGGAAATCTCAAGCGGAACTGGGAATCTCCTGATATTCTTCTGATGCCTACAGCAGCATTTGGCCCATGGCTTGTTCCTCTAGGTCTTATTCCACCCTGAATATCGCTGTGCTGCTTGCTTCTGTCCCAGTGCTCCAGCAGTTTCCTTCTTTGGACCAACCTGTCAGCTGTCAGGGCACATTTCTCCCCATCATGGCATTGCTGTGACCCTAAGCAGTTCTCTTTGTGATCCTGATTTCTGCTTTTCCAGTAAATGGGACTTTCAGAAACTTACAGTGTCACCTCAGATTTCTGAGAGTCTGCCACTAGCCGCACACAAACACATCTAACTGAGACAAAATTATGCCGATTTGAGTTAGTAACATGGGGTTATTTTATCAATAGTGCATTGCAGAACCAGATATCCCTAAAGCCCCAAAGTCAACAACAGATTTAATGCTAATGGAAGGCCATTGGCAGCAGTCGCTGCAGCAGTTTTCCAGTTGAGATGGAGGCATCCTCTTGCAAAATCCCCTCCTTGAATGGGAAAATTCGCTGCAAACATGCATCTCCCTTTAGAAGGCGATGACATTCATGGGGTGTTGGGTTTCAGGAGAAATGAGAGTGAGCGGGATTAGAGCAGGGCTTCAGCCCTAACACTTGCCTGCTTTGACCAAGTCTCTGCGCTCCTCCACGCTGGGCTGCGTGGCCATGGCGTGGGCATGGCACTGCCACAAGCCCCTGGGGAAAAATAAATGAGTTTGCTCTAACAAACTGCTTTGCAGACAGTAATCCTGTCATTGAAGCATCATTTTCTTTACATTAATTCCTGGTGTTCATGGGTGTTGTGAGAGCCGTTGGCTTAGGGGAAAAAGATTTTTACGGCTTTGATGTTCATGCCAAGGAAAGGTACACAGAAGGGAACCCCTGGGGGGCGGTGACTGATGAAAGTTTTCATGGTTTTGCTGGGCACAGAAAGCAGCAGGGACAGAGCGTTTGTACCAGAGCAGTGGTGAGGAGGGGGAAATCAGCTGGGGCTTTGTGAAGTCCACCAGACGATGCTTGGCCTTTCTAGTCCTGGGACCAAACCAGCATCCCGAAGGCAGAGCTGAATTTTAGAAATTTATCATTTTGTCAGCACTGAAAATATCAATGGAGAAGGCAAGGCTCATATTCTGCTATCTCTTCGGGTTATGGTAAGAAGAAAAAGAGCAAAAACTTTGATTCTTTAGCTGGAGGGATGGGAGCCAAATGAATACATGGGCAAATACACGCAGATGTGCTCAGCCTCACCTAGAGCCTCCCAGGAGCAGCCCAGCCGCACGTTTCTCCCTGGGCTTGCTGCTGTTTCATAGTTTCCTTCAGCCCAGACACGATAGTTGTTAAAACTAATAACAAACAAGCAGCAAAGTCAGGAATGAAACCAGATGTCGGGAGTAAAATGGACTTGTTGAAGGGGTTTGGTTTTCTTTTTTTTTCTTTTTTCTTTTCTTTTTTTTTTCTTTTTTTTTTTTTTTTGAGACTGGTTTGAATAAACAGAAAAATCTCAGCAGCACTGAGCGAAGTTTGTTTTAAATTGCCTGTGCAAACCTTCTGTTTTCACAGGGAAGTTGGAAATGAAAACTGAAGATGAGGTGGATTTTATGAAAGATCCCAGAGACAGCGCAGCTTGCGAGGAAGCGGTGAGTGTCGTTTGTGCTTTGTTACCTGCTATTTTTAATGTGCTTTTTAAAGAACAGCCACCGCTGCAGGAGACGGCCACCTAAACTGCTGGTTTCCTTCTGCAGCCTTTGCAAGGATGAAAGTTGTCGCTCGTTGTGACGCTTTGTTTCAGCATTTTAAAAATAGTGTGGGCTTTTTTGGTTCTTGCATTTCTAAAACGCTCTGGATTAAGCCACGTTTGGGTTGTGAAATACAGATTGGCCCAAAAGGTTCCTCATGAGGCAGCGTTGTACAAAGATGTGTATGAATAAGGTCATTATCCGAACCGAAGTGAGCAGTGAGGAGACGTACAGGGATCAAACAGGAGGGAAAACCCCAAATTCCTCACAGGGGGGAAGCCATAGGAAAGGGCTGAGCCAGAGACCTGAAATGAGTTGTGTTGGTTGTGTTACCATTCCCCCGACCCCTCTGCTTTGCCATTTTTAAGCACCGTCTGCGATAAAAAATGTAAATATTGAGCTCAAAAGGAATGTACTTTTGGTTTAAAACACCCCTACTGTGTTCTGTGCTTTATCAGGAGCTGGGGTTTTTGGTCTCACCTTTCTTAGCTGGATTTGCTTTTGCTCCTGGGTTTTATATATAGTTTCTTGTTCCTGAAAAAAGAGTGTTTTGTAAATGCTAGCTTGCTCGGAGCCTGTGTTCGTGCACGTTGCTGCTGAGCAGCTGTGTTTGTGTGTTAGCTTGCCATTATGAAGCTGTTAAAAGAAAAAAAAAATACTGGGGAGATGAGTTAACATTACAGGGTGGAGCACCAAAAACTTTGCTCATCCCACAGTAAAGCTCTTTAGGCAGAAGAAGAGTCTTGCCAAAGCTTGTAATAAAATCAGGTTTATTTTGTTTTTAACAAGTTAAGGCTTAATTTCTGTAGCTGTTTGCTCAATGAGTTACCCGGGGACTGGAGCTAATAGCTTTTCAAGGTAAAATCTGTACTGTTTGATAAGTAAGTCTTTTGTTACTGGAATGCGTGAGCATTAAGATGCTGATGTTACTTTACTGACCCTTTATTAGAGATCATTTTCACAACTAATGCTTAGGTGCCGTACAGTAAGATATATTTAGAAGGTACGAATTAGGACACTCCCTGTCCTCTTATTATATCAGTTTATTTTCAGCTGCTTGCCTCTCAAACAAGGAAAAAAAAAAGTAAGAAAAAAAGTAAAGAAACATTGAATTTGGCTTCCATTTTGCATGTTTTACAGGCATTTGGAGACTTTGTGTGTGCTTTCTTCTCTTCTTCCTCTCCACCTCCCCACCCCATCAAACACCTCTTTAGAAATCTGGCTTTTCTGTTGCAGGAATGGGAGTGTCAGGGGAATGGAAAGTTTGCTGCAGGACTGACACGGTTTCCTGTTGCTACGTTCAACAGAAACAAAATAACAACTGCACTATATTAAGGCCATTAAAAAAAAAAAATATGGTGCAAGGCTTATAAATAGAGCTTAATTCACACATCTAGGTTGAGTAGGGAGCTGGCCAGTGAAAAAGCAATCATGAAAAGTGCATCTCCTGCCCCGTCCTGTCTCTGCTTTATTTAGTGCTGACTTTTTTGTAGCCAGAAGTCTTTCAGGTGCTCATTGCCTTCTCATTACCGAGCCATTTTGTGGTTAGTAAAAGCGGTTTTCTGAACTTGTTGCAAATAGAAGTGTTGTTACTTGCAGCTGGTCAGGAGCTGCAGGTATTCTGCTCTCAGGAACCGGGGAAAAGCTGCCTGGGAAATGCATTAACCCTTGGTTTGTGGCTGAGAGGTTTGCACAACGTTGTTTATTAATACGCAATGTGGAAAGCTGTTTGTACACACAGGCTATTTAAAAAATAAAAATAAAAAATTGGAACCTAACAAGTTCCAGTACTGCTTTTGTAGTGGAATCGGGCAAAATAACAAGAAGATCAAACACACTGGAAAGAGAAGGGGGAAAAATCCTTCTTGTGAGTTGGTTTCCAAAGACATGGGGGTTATCAGGACCCTTGATGCCAAAAGCGTGCCCCAGTGTTACATGTAGAGGATACACGTGCTGGGCCTGAGCGAGGTTCTTGTGCATGTCACGGAAAAGCTGCAGCTGAAAAGTGTTTAGGAAAATAATGGTTTGTAGGGTTGTAAACACTGAAAAGAAAATAATGGAAAAATGGTTTTTCCAATTAAAATGGGTTTTTAAAATGTCTGTTTGTTAAATCACCAGAATGCTTTCTCAGAGGTTGGATTTATTCAGCTATAGAAATTCTGTACCAACAGTTCCCCCAGTCCCTTTCGTGCTGAGCGAGTGCTTGTCCTGCCGGAGACTCCACCAGTTCTTACTGAGCTCTTTTGGGGAGGGATCTAGAGCAGAGCTGGGGTGACAACTTGATGTGATCTATGAAAATTAGACTTTAGCATTTTTTAAATTGAATAACTTAAGATCCTTGATGTTAATGAGAAATCTGCTTTGACTTTTACATACTGTGATAATTCAAAATAATTCAGGAATGGAGCTGGGTAGCTTCAACAATATGGAAGTTAAACAGCAACGTGAAATGAGCTGTACCCTGATACACTTTTCTTCTTGTGCTGATGGCAGAAAGCAGTTATGATTCATTACTTGCTAAATCTTTGACTTCATGTAGCAGACTAGATAAAGTTGCACTTCTGGGTTCATCTGATGGCTTCTGTTGTCTAAGCCTGTGGCTGGAAGAAAACAGAAACAGTTCACTGGGAAATGGCCTTCTCTTTGTATTAATTGCATTTAGTTAGATCTTATTGAGTTTAATGTTTCCTAGCTCTGACACATGAATTAGTTTTTAAATGAACATCTGTATTTCCAGAAGTTGCAGCCTACCAGAAAAAAAACCATGTCATTTCAAAATAGCTTCACATAGACCGAAGCTTGAACAAAATTTGCAGTTTCATCTCCCCACTCATCTGAGTACTACAGCAATATATCAGCGAGGTCAGTTTCTGGAGGAAAGCTTGCAGTATTTTCAGTAATGGTTTGGAAGATGGAAGTGTGTTTATAAGACTTTCAGATGACATCAGGATGGGAGGGGTTGCAGGCACTTGGGAGAGCAGGGTTAGAGTTCAAAGTGACCTTAAGAAACCAGAGAGTGCGTCCAGATAAGAGAAGAAGGGGGATGCAAACCGTCTCGCTTGCAGAGAAGAAATCAAAATGCGCATTTACCAAGTCAGGATTGCCGGAGAGTGATGCATAGAAAACAACCGAGGATTTTTAGCGGACCACAAATTAAGCATGAATCATCAGTGAGAGGTGATTGCAAAAGAGTCGGATCTTGTTTTGGGTTACTCTGAAGGAGTGTCATCCATAAGACAGGGAGGTGACTTACTCATGCGTGGTGCTGCGGAGACCTTGTCGGTGTCATCAAATCCAGTTGTGGGTGTCCTGCTCCGAGGCGGATGCAGGCGTGCTGGAAGGTGTCCAGAAGGAAGCAACAAGAAAAGATTAAGGAACGTGAGAAGAGGTTGAAACAACTAATTTTGTTCAGTGTAACAAAAAGAAAACTGTTGTGCAATCCAGCAGGCTTCCAGCATGTAATAGTGGTTATTAAAGTCCTAGATTCCCGTGGCAGCTTAATTTACTGATTTGCTAATTTGCCAGGATGATTGAGGCTGGATATTGAAAAAACTTCCTGTTATCATCATGAAACTGTTGCAAGACCACCTAGGGAGGGTATGAAACCTCCTTCCCTGGAGGAGGGGAGGTTATCCACAAGACAGCTGGGGTAGAGCCTAGTTCTGTTGCTGGCCATTGCTTTTGATTTGTAGGTCCCTAGGTTTTGTGGGTGGTTTTATATTTTTTTTCCCCTTTCTTTTCCCTGCAAGGTTCCTGTATGCTTCGTGTGCATGCACTGCATGTGTGTGAGCTTGCTCTGCTTCGTTGCCTTCCCTGGCTCTTGTAGAGGGACCTGCGGGGGGGATGGAGACCTGGGGGCAGCAGCTCCTGCCCAGCCCCACATGCTCCTCCCGAGCTCCTGTGCCATGGATTACAGTTGTGCAGCTAAAACGTCTGAGGACCTTCTCTAAAGGCTCCATCCCAGGGTTTCAGGAGCTGAGCGAGGTTTTCCCTGTGCCTACCTGGTGGAGGTAGAAAGAGGCAATGGGATGGACTGGGGTGGCAGAGGGCTTACAGGTGGCAGAGACCCGCACAGGAGGGAGGTGTCGGGATGGGCAGTGAGTGTGAAGGATCCCAAGGTCTGGCTCTCCCCCAGCTCTGTCTCTTGTCCCTGGTGTCAGCAGGTAAGTGGAGACAGTCGCAGACAAGGTGTCCGGTGTCACCCCCTCTAGTGGCTGCTGCTCAGAGAGGAGAGCCCGGTGCTGGGGAGAAGATAGGAGATGCTTCGTGGCTCAGAAACGCTGCTTCCTTCCAGGGTCAGAGTCCTGCAGGCTCTGCTTTAGATTTAGATTTACTTTCTGAGGAAGTAATTTCTTTAACAACCTGCTCACAGTGAGGAAACACCAAAATTTTGGTGTTGGTGTGCACCGAAGCCAGCTTGCTCCACGTGTGTGCGTACAGCTCTCCATACCGTGTGATTGTCCACGATCGCGTGATCGCATTTTCCAAAGGCTCTGCAGAAAAGCTCGGGAAGCCTCCCAACGGCATGGGGAATTTCAGACCGAGTGGCTGAAGTGTCAGAAACAAATCAAACCAGGGTGCCGTGGTGGAAAGTGCAGCCCTAACAATAGGCTGTGTCCCAGCCCTGCCTCTTTAAAATCACTTGTGTAACTCTCTCTTTGTAAATATTGTACTGTAACTAGAGTAAACATGGAAAAACCCAGCCAAAAAGGAGCCTGCCCGAAGCCTGGCATCGGTGCTGAAGGGTGACACACGACTGCACCGGTCAGGGCTTTGGGCTGCCCACCCATAGGGCCCTTTCTCACACCCACTGGCATCCTGTGCGTGCCCCTGGGCGCTCCCAGCAGAGGCTGGAGAGGGCTGGGAGGAAATAGTGTCAGATGCTCGGCCCCTGCTGCATTCATGGCTCTGCAGAAGAGCTCGCCCGTTGCTGCGGGCTGCTTCTGGTGTCTGCTCCGCGCGTCGCTGTGTAAGCTGTTGAGTCCGTGGCACATGCTGTGGAGAGCTAGAAAAAAAGCAGGGGGAGGAAAAAAAGCAATTCAAACCAGCCTGGGATTATTGTTGGCCTTTTGCTATTACTCATGCTTTGAAATCTGCAGCAGGAAGGCATTTATACAACCATTGTGGCAGCTTTTTTGTCCTACACTGAGTTTCTCTGGGAGCTGCAACTGCGACTCCTTTTTCTCCTGAATGCTGCTAATCCACAGCTCGAGACAGTTGCTTCCGAGTTCAGGCGCAGGATTCACGGATGTTAGTGAGAAAAGCAGGGAGGCAGACGACGAGCCAAATCCCCGACTCGGTGCAGAGATGCAGCTCTCAGCTTTGGCTTGCAGCGGGGTAGATGAACGCGCTGTGGCCGTGGGGCTCGTGGGGATGGAAGCAATATGGAGATGGTGAGGTTCTTCTCTTCCCTGACACCTTGCCCTTCGGTCACTGCAGGGTGTCCATTATTTCACAAGTGTGAAAAAAAAAAAACACAAACAGAGCTAAAGATCCCCATCATAGAAAATCCTGGTTTTGTAGTATGAATTTTTTATGTGGTCATGAAGGTACGGATACATAAAATAATGGATGTCTAAGACACTTGCCATGGCAAAGTAACGCTGGCACTGAATATTGTGCCATGAGGAGGAAAATACTGTGCTGGTTTTGAACAGCTCAGTCTCCTGATTCGTATGGATTCTTTTATTTGTGTTTGAAATCTCTTAAAGTTTTGTGGTGTAACTGTTGTATGGTAGACATGGCAACCACACACCAAATTCCTAGTCTAAATATAGAGGGAATTAAGAAGACAACATAGGGAACCAAATGTGGACTTTTCAATGGAAACTGCATTTTTAGGACAAATGGGTACCTTGGTGTATGGCGTCACTGAGTTTTTACCCTTCTGAACGAACCTACCCTGCTCCAGTGCTGATATTTTGGAGGTTGGAGTTGGCATCCTACAATGCAGAGAAGCCAGCACGTACATTTTTCTGTAGACTTAACCTTTCTGCAGTTCACTGGTACTTACAGTGCCTGAGAGGAAAACCTTCCTTGCCAAGAATCGTTAATACAAGAAATAGGTTTTTAATTCTATTATCGTGCATTTCTTCTGGGGTCTGGCGAGGAGTTGTGGTCTGGTGCTTCAGTTCTTTTGCCATCCTCCCCTAGTAGCTGTCCCTCGTGGCAAGTTTGCTAGGTGTAGCTCTTCGGGATTTGGGAAAGCTTTCTGAGGCAGTTTGTGCCAAATCCAGCAAGTCCCCTGTGAGATGAATGACAGCAAGAAGCGAGAAGTGACATGTGGAGGGAGAAAGCCCCTGGGGACCGCTGGGGCTGAGCTGCTGGAGGCCACTGTGGTTCTTCTTCCACTGCCTCAACCCAAGTGTTTGGGTGGCCTTGGACTAACCATATGCATGGGACAGGGATTCCTTCCAACATTTTGCTCTGATGGAGGAGCCATATGTGCAATGTGGGCTTAGAAGATGCGGCTAAGCAAGTTGAGGCTGTAGGAACGACAGTGCAGGCTTTGAGGGCTGAAGATAGTTAATTTTTTGAGTAACATGCTGTAGGAAAGAGTGAGCGCTCCATTGTTTGAAGTTTTCCATCAAGAACTGGATGTCCTACCGAGCGATAAGCTCTAAATGATCTGCCAACCCAGGCTGGCTGGCCTGCTATAACTGGAGGCTCGTATGGGCTCACGTGCTTTCTGCTGTCATTAGGATCCCTCTTAGAAGATGAAGCCTAGCAGTGCAGCGAAAGGAACAGCAGTCTGAGAGAAGAGCAGGGCTCTTGGCCACAGATGGAGGTTTACAGTCCCCAGCACTCCCCAGGCACAGCATTTTTGATTGAATCTTCCAGCAAAGGTTGAAAACAGTGGTGCAAAGAAGAAAAGGGTAAAGGACAAAGGAGAGAGAATTGTATTCGAAGCTAGAGTGCTGATTAGAAAGAATACTCCTTCTGTTAAGTATTTCCATTCATGCAGTGTGAATCGTTATGAAAACGTATTTGGCTTTTCACCCAGCACGGTTAAAACTCTTTCCATGGAAACATGGAATCAAAACACAATTAGCTTTGCAGTAGTTGCACAGATTCCCCTGTCTGTTATCGTTTGCAGTCTTTTTTCCCCCACCCTTTGTAGGTGGGTCATCTTCTCTCATATTCTTTTCAAGCAGAGGTGGAAATCTCAGATTCTTTTCCTCCAGCATCTCTGCTGTTACTGCTTTCTATCACGTGTACGTCTTGGTGAGGCCCTGAGTGGCTCGGCTGTGTCGCAGGCTGCTGTTCAAACACCAGATGAAATACAAGCCCCAGTGATACCAAATGTTTGTCTTTCCATGCAGCGTCCGTGCTTGTGTCAAGCAGATTCACTGCTCTCTGGCTTTGTCGGCGACGTCTTTCCTGCTGCTTTCTGCCTCGTCTACAGGCGTGGTCTACGTGTGCTCCGTGGTGCAGAGTGATTTAGCAGCAATGGAGAGGGCTTTAAGCTTGGGGCTGTGAAACAGGAATAGATGGCAGTGGATGATTAGAATATCTCGGGTCTATACAGAAGTGCTGGTATCCAAGCATAGGATACCTAAAATGAAAGCACTTCCCTGGTATGGAAGGAACTGGGCTTGGCTGAGCAGAGTCAGAGTGTGAAACCCCAAAGACAGAGCGGTGCGTTTGTGTCATGTCTGGCCATAGCCAGCCACAGCTGGCCTTACTGTCAGGGCAGCAAACTCACCAAAGCTTTCAAGGAAAGGAAACTTGAATTTTGGCAGAATACTTGTAGTTGTCATCAGTCACACGGAAGAAGAGGTGATGCCTTCAAGTGCAGATGCTGTGAAAAGAAAGTATTTGCAGTAGCAACTTCTTTGTCAAGACCCCGGAGCAGGTGGGTGTCAGGGATGAGACGAGAGGTCCTCGCTGCCGTTCACCTCCTTCCATCACCAGTTTGTTGTTTTTACTACTGTGGGCTGTATTTTGGACTTCTGCTTTGGAATAACCCCAACGTGGAGGCTGGAACAAGAATGTGACAGGGTTTTGCAATAGTTTAATAAAATATACTTTATCAGCTGTATTGGAATTAGCAGAGAGGAACAAATTCTAAACCAGGCTTTCTTCTGCATTTGCTCTCTTGCAGCTAACAAGGTTCTTGTCCTTCCACCTTCTCATTCTGCTTCATTTATGGATTAAATTTATACCTATACAAGCATGTATTTGATGTCACCATCCTTTTGATTTTCTCTTAAGCACTAGTGAACTTAACTACCCCCTCCCTTCTCGCATACTGCGTTTATCGTCTTAGTGCCAGCAATGTACTCAGCGAAAATGAAGGCAGTAACTGTGCCCAAGAAGCTAGTCCAACAGATAGAGCCAATATTTCTGGGTTATCTTGTTTGCTTTCTCTTCTGTTTGTGCTGCTAAACTCAGAGTAATTGTTGCTAGCTTGTACTTAACCTGAGTTAACACCGCTCTCGTTTCAGATCTGGAAGAGGACTGATGCTTGGCTTATGATTGTGTCAGCCTAGTTAGATAATGCTTCTGCCTTGATTTATACCCTGATACTCTGACAGCCACAGTAATGGTAGTTTCACCTTATTTATGCACTTAGTTATGTGGGGACATATTCCCCATGCAGGAAGCACAGCACCTTTGTCAAATACCATGTGCCTCCCTGTCCTGAAGCATTTCCACCGTCTGTGCTGCCATGGGAGCACTAACGCCCGTCTGCAAGTACCTTGGCACTAGGGCTGCCCAGCTCATTGACCAGCTGAATGCCTTCCCCCTTCCTTAACATCGCCTTCCAGCTGGTGAGATAAGAGGCAGGAACGTGAAGCCTCGCCCTTGCTAACTCATTAGTCTGAGCCCTGGTACTGAGTCTGCTTAGCATCAAGCGACTTGTTTTTCTTCTGTCTGAGACTGTACTTACCTCCATAAATCACAAGCAGATCATAATCCTAACTTACTTGACTCTGAACTTTTGCTTAGTTTCTTAACACAGCTGGACGCACTGAATGCCCAAAAGTGGTTGGGAGGCCTTTTGTTTCCAAAATACACATTTTCAAAGGCTGGAGGTGCAGTTCTCATGTTGGTTTCGATCCGAGGTCTTGTTCTTGGGAATTTAGAAATCTCTTCTGCCTCTCCAAACTGTTACCTGGCAGATTGCAGTGATTCTTACCAAAGACACGGACACGGGTGGGGTGATAAAGTCTGCTGAAATAACTGATGTGCTTCTTGGTATACTGTTTCACCATGTATATACATACATGTATGTCTAAGATACAATAGTTATTTAACTCTCTGGCTATAACATGGAGGAGGAGGTGGATGTGTCTTAACTTCAAGTGCCTGTATGTAAGGGGTGAGCAAAGAGCAGTAATGCATCTTCTTGAGCCTTTTAAGAGAGTAGGAGCTTACACCATTTCCAAATATTCCCATCTGTAGATGCCAGAAGGGAGCTGTATACTGTAAAGACTGGGGTTCTGTGGTATTAAAAAGGGAAGGGGAAAGAGGATGCTGAAAAAAAAACAAAAAACAAAAACCAATTCAGTACTCGGTTTTGATAGATTGGGGTGCTTTTGCCTATGGTTGACCAAGGTGTCTGCAAAAATGCCCTGGGTGCCCTCACTCATGGTGGCTTTGGACAGGCTCTCCTGGCTTGTTCCTGCCCACGGTGGGGCTGGCAGTAGGGCTGTAGCTGGCATGGTGGGAGCAGTGCCTTCATTTTGGGTTGCAGTCCTTTTCTTCCTTTCTGCATAGTCTGAAAGGGGCTTTAGGGTGTTTTGCAAATGATGGTTTTAACTGCATTTTGGGGATTCATGGAGAGAAGCCTCTAAAGGCTGTTTGTTAATAGCCAGATATCTGGGGACAGTGTTAGATTTGCTTGTCGAGGCTTGTTTATTACTTGTTTTCTGTCTTTGGGAAGCTGAGGTTTACTTCTTATGTCAGAAATGATGCAAAAGGCACCCAGAACAGTGTACATGAATCCTCTGTCTTTGTTATAAATCTGAGTATATAGACTAAATAAATAACTTCTTTCTGGGCTCGAAATCCTTACAGTACACCAGACAACAAAAATTTGCGTTTTGGAGTAGCTCCTAGAATTCTTTAATGCTGAAATATCTCCTCCGCTTGAGAACCTGGGGCTCTCCCTCCCGTAGATAAGCGATGGCTGTTTGAACTGGCTTTGCTTCTGGCTGTCCTTTTGGGCAGAGGTTGGCATAACTCAGCCTATACCAACCGGGACGCTAGGAGTGCGTGGCAGCAAAATACGAAGTTTTGAAGGTAAGGCTAAACAAGTACTCTCTTTGTTAAACGAACAAGGGGGGGAAAGTCTGTGCTCTCAGGATTGCCTTTGTCGACTCTCAGACGTTTAAATCTACACTGAGAAATGATTTTCAGAGTGGTTTAGAAGCTTCTTAAGCTGTTTTCTTCTCTTTCCAGAAAACAGAATTTTATATAGAAACATACCGTTTTATATAGAAACATACTCCGAAAGTAGCAGTTGAATTAAATGTTTAAAAATAGGATATTTCGGTTTGTTTTAGATTTTTTTTAGGTAAGCATTCATCTCCCAAGGAAAGTACATTCTGTTTTTATGCATGTCTTCGTATGAGCAATGTGTGTTCCCTGACTGGTGCGCAGTGCTGCCTGGCGCACTGAATACCTTTTGGCAGGTTGGCTCTTAAAATATATTGTGTGTTATCTTCTACGGAGGATGCCGGTAAATGTCTGGATCCCATACTGATTTAGCAGAAGGGGAGGCAGAACAAATCTGGGTTTTATTGCGGAGCACTGCTGGAAGTGGAAGGGGAGCCAAGGAGATGGGCAGCAGCGCGTGCTGAGGGTGTGGGTTTAGCTCCCTGGTGCAGGGCAGAAAGCAGCTATAGCATAGGGGATTTGGGGCCAATGTTTAGGTAAATAAGTGCAATCATGCAGATTTGCATTTGGGAGTTAAATTTCCTTTATTTCATGTTTGAGGCTGGTGACCAGGAACAGACCCGTGTATCTTTCTAACTCTGGACGCATTCTGACTTTTCTTGCCCCAAACTCCCAGGGGAGGGGAGAGAACGGGGCACTGACTGCAGCCACTAAACAGAGACAAAAGTCAGGAAAGGAGCCCAGCTAATATTTTCTTCCAGTCTTACCGACTGACCTAGCCAAAAAAAGCATAAAATAACAACAGCTGTTGAAAAAGTCTAAACCGTTTGCCTGTACCAACAGATGTTTCTATAAGCCATTGATTTTTAGGTTGTCCTGGCTTAAATACAGTACGGGATGAAAAGGGTCAAAAGGGTAAAATGCATCTAGGAGAGATTTCTCTACTTATGAGAACTTTATAAGCTGTCAGTGAAGCTGTAAACAAAGTTACACTAAAATATATAATATCTTTTAGTTTAAGTTGTGTCTTTTTTGCTTGTTACTGGCTGCTTCGGTTAACAAAGAAAATATTTTTCTTTCAATAGCTTTCAGATCTTTTGCTGGGTATTTTTTCTTATGCGTCTGCATTAAATAAGCCCATTTAACAAAACCTGATCCTCTTATAAACATGGAATAATGACAGTATCCCACATATGGCTTTCATTAATTTTTGCATGTTTTGAAGTTGCCTTTTTTTCTCCTGAAGGCTAACTTCAGAAACAGCGGAGATTAATGCTACATAATAGCCAAAATGACTAGCTGAGCAGTCAGCAGTTCTAACTTTGGATAGAAGGGGTTTCTAGTTAAAATTCTTTAACCATTTCGTACTAGAGAGTTCATTTTTTCTGTGCAGAGCAATGCTGCATAATCTGGCCTCCTCCCAGTTGCAGTTACTGGTTTGCATCGATTGAGCGGGCATCAGCCCTGCTGGTTATCTGCAAGCTTTTTGCTTCTAAGTCTGTAAATGTTTTGGATTGTGGCCTTCTGAGAGCTGCGGAACACTTCACCCTTTTTTTTTTTCCCAGGAAAACAGGCCCAACCCTTTCTGTGCTGTTGCTGGTGAGGATTTCAGGTGATCTGTTTTATTCTAGAGCAAGCTGCCCAGTTATCTGCGGCACCACAACCTTGGCATCTCTGGAGGCAACCCTGGTCTATAGGATACACAGGGCACCAAATATAAGGAACGCTGTTGTTTGACATTTTAGTCCCTAGTTATTGCCCATTGCATTAGGTTTATTTATTTATCTGTTGATGAAAGCTATTAAATGTGTGGAAGCACAAATCTTCTGACAGGCAGGGAATAAGAGAGGGGAGCACAAAACCCCAATAACTAAAGTTTTCCTGTACCACCTGTATTGACCTGACATTCCCAGTGCTTGCTGGGCACTCCCTACCTTTATTTGAGAAGAGAGAAATAGCAGGGTTCAGATACATTATTCCCTTTAGGAATTATACCTGCAACAGCAAATGTTGCTGTAAAGGGGTCTTTGACAAGCCAGTAGAAGAAATGTAGCAGATGTTAGTTTATAACCGAATAAATATTGTATTATTTTTCTGGAACGATGTCAGTAGTTGAGAAAATTCCTCACTAATGACTATGTTTCAACATATTTGGCTGCTAACTATACCTGTGTTTTAAGTCCTGAAATTCCTTTAGGAGCATTTTCTAAAGTTGGGTTAAAAGGGAGAACATACCTAGGATGTGCTGCTGCAGCTGTGCTTTTGACGGTGTCTGAACAGAGCAGGCTTTTCTTCATGGACCCGGTGACTCCTTACCCCTGCATATCCATCTTCAGACCAGAGAGATAAAAGTGGGGTAAAAATTTGTAAAACAGGTTTCTTCTGCAGGGTTAACATTCTTTCCTGGGCTTGTGCTGTAAAGACATGTTTGTTTAATATTCTTTACAGAGGACTACCAGGGAAACGGATAAAACAGTGAGCAAATTAATACTCATGTGGTCCTAAAACGGACCTCCCAGGCAGGAGTTGGAACCCAAATGCCTCCTCTCAACGTTTGCGTTGGATTTTATTTCAAGTTTCCAAACACATGGGGAGAGGGTATGAAAATATTGGTTGGATGGAAGCGTAGGTAGGAGAGGGAGCTGCAGTGTCTGTTATTGCTGGGGAGAGAGAGGGTCCCGGCTGCAGCCAGAGCATCTCAGTTACCGGTCAGGTCTGAGCTCCTCCTTCCCACAAAGCAAACAGAAAAGTTGGAAGGGCAAAACAAATCCCACAGTGTCTTCTAGCCCCTGCCTGCAGCAGCAGCCAAATGAAAAACTGACCTGGAAATATGGTGGGTACCTTCATACCGAGCTCTGCTTTCCCACTGCTGTCTCTACCAGGTTGTTAGTTACAAGATGAAAGAACAGATAACCTTTTCCTTTTTCATGGAGTACCCAGCCCAGACAATACATGGATCGTGTGGGCTTCCCAGGGCTGAATCCGAGAGACTTCAATTAAAAGGGAAAAGAAACAAAAAACAGAAAGAAAGGAAAAAAAAAAGGGGGGGAAGCTGAATCATTTTCTGGCATGATTATTCATTTGAATGACCCTTCGTTGCTTTTCAATTAGATTACCGTGCCTTAAACTGGAGCCATAAAAGAATGGTAAAAGTTGAATAATTTCCTCAGCTAAAGATGTGTCATTTTTACATTGTCTGTTAATTTTACTCACCGATACCGTACGTCATTTTTGTTGGGCTTTATCCGCCAATTCATCTGTGTAATCTGCTATCCTGTCTCCGTTTTTAGCTCTAAATGCACAGCTCTTTAGATAGAAGCACCCAGCAGGCGTATCCTTGACCCGATCCCTTGTTAGGGCGAGGCTGGGGCAGTGCCTGCCTGCCCCTGTGCCATGCCTACAGCAGCGGGCATCGAGCCCTTCTCTGGGAAGCTGATGTGGTGTTTCCTGCACTCCCCAAATACCAGGCGGTCTGTTTTCCTGAGCAAAACTCATCCTAACCTTAAACCGCAAGGCTTCGCTCTTTCTGGAATTTATTACTATGATGGAAAGGAGCACGTTTTTGTTGGTGTAAGTCAGTCCTTTCAAGTACCATGGGTTTATCCCAGGGATGTTGGAATATACTTTTTTATCATGCAGGTTATCAAAATGAAAAATTCCTTTGAGTTTTGAATTTGTCAGCTTTATAGGTAATAAAACATCCCATTCTTCCTGCATTTGAGGCAAATTTACTCTAACTCCTCTGTAGGGTGAGTTACCAGACTTTGCTTGTTTGGGTATCATGGATTGAGCAGGCCTTCAAGTATTTGGTGGATGGCCTGTTCAAACCAATTTGAAGTGACTTGCATAATGTTTACAGTGGCTTGAAAACTCCTATAAGTATACAATTTACTATTTTAAACACATTTGTTTACACCATTACCTTTACAGATGCCAGAAATCATAGTCCTGCCTTCAGAGCTTCAGAGGCTGGAATCCCCAGAGCCTTGCATCACGACCAGCACTGCTGAGAGCTGCAGGGGTCTTTGTATCTGGGGGGTCCCCGTTGGAACCAAATCCTGTAATAACTCTGTTTTCTGTTATTTGTTTTCTTTTAGCTGACTTTTTGTAGGTATTTCCAGGGACTAAACCCCTAAGCCACAAATTCTCATTTTGGAGTGGGTTTGGTGATAGTGGGCCATGCGCTGGGCTGCTGGGGTGGCAGCAAAGATAATTTCTCATTGTGAGAGTGTACAGTTCGCACGTTAGTTACCCAGAACTGAAAAACATGCAGCAAAATTGAAGCTGAACTAATGCAAGCAGCGGAGGAGATTGACATTACTGCTGACAACCACTAGGGCTCATGCTCCGGTGGGACATTGCAGGGCTGCAGGGGCACAGCTTCATTTTGGGAGGCTGGTTTGCAGCTGCAGGTCATAATTCAGGTGCTTCCTGACAACCTTTTGGGGTTCCCTGCTTGTCCACTCGTGTTTTCACTTCCTTGTTTTCAGGATTCTGAAATTCACAGGGAAATACAAAATGTCCAGGGTTTGACAGTGAGAAGTATTTCTCTCAACGCTCGTAACAACCTGTATAAAGATCTGTTGCATTGTCCAAGATCCCACAGCACTTCAGCCAGCCAGACATCTCCATTTGCAGTTATTTTTGGTAAAGACAGAACTATATGTTTGAAACTGATGTCAGATCAGCTGAGAGGTTGCTAATCTCATGCGTGGGATGTGTTTCTCCTGTAACCATTTGGGAGCAATAAGATGGGCAGTTTACTT
Organism: Aythya ferina; assembly: GCF_964211825.1. Lineage (NCBI taxonomy): Eukaryota > Metazoa > Chordata > Aves > Anseriformes > Anatidae > Aythya > Aythya ferina. The sequence continues at coordinate 7,026,806 of NC_140307.1, forward strand.
CCTCTGAAAGGATGTTCAGGCATGCTCCGTGGCAGACAAAAGCCTCGGCATTTTTCTGAAGGTTGTTTGCACAATAGAAATTCCTGAGAAATGTGCACAAAGTCTCTGAGAAATATTAGAAAAGCGAAGGTCAGGAAATGGCTGAAGGTCTCTCAAGGTGTTTTTGTATTTTCTCAAACCACGCGCTCCGTGTATCCATATGTCTGACAGCTTTCCAAGTCCTCCTCATTCCTTCTTCGTGGCTCTTAAACTGTTTATTAGACAGCTCTGTCTTTGAGCTTGAACACAGGCTGCAGCTGTATGATGGTTTGTTTGGATACAGAATTCAGCTCGGTTGTGTTCTCCCAACGTACGGTGTGGTGAGATGTCCCTCTCCAGACCTTAATGTGAAGATCTGAACGATTTAAGAGGAGAAAGCTGTAGGAGAGTCAGAACTGCCTACCTTGGAGAATCGGACTTGTTTTGGTGCTGCAGATTTGCCCAAGCATTTTTTTTGGGGGGATATAGCAGCACAGGACTTGCCATGGAGAGGATCTGTGTGATGGCTGATTGCAGGTGACCATCCTCATCTCTCTCCCTGCCTCTTCTTCCTCATAGACGAGTCCAAAATCACAGCTGTCTTTTAGGGTCTACCCAATGAAGCAGATGCTGCTTGGTGTGGCAAAGGTGGGTCGTGCTGCACCGATGGGGATACAGCCCTGGACCAAAATGTCACCACAGCGATGCAAATGGGCAGGCTGGGCAGGAGCGGGTTTTTCAACCCTCCTCTGTGTCTTGCAATCCCTTTGCAAGAATTAAAAGTGCAATATTTAACTTAATCTTTACCAAAGTCTGTGGCGTGGGTGCTCACTGGCACTCAGCAGCTGCCTGCTCACCTTCAAAACCCATGCTGGAGCATCCGCCTGGGTTTCTGCTCGGGCGGGTGCTGCCCCGCTGCCCGGCAGACACAATGGATGTGCATTCCCATCCAGACTGGATGCTCTCCTCTTACAGTCTTTGCAGTATTAGAGTGCAGATTTCCTTTGCCTTATTTAGTTTTGGAAAAAAAGGGGTTTGTTTTGTCTATCCGTGCAAGTGCCAGAAACAGAATTTTTAAATCACTTTCCAAAAAGCTGATTTCTTTTAAGAAAAGAGCAATTTAAATTGTAATTATTCTCTTTTTCTGTCTGACAAATTTATTATCTCCTGCGTTTAGTGCCCAAAAGTGGGTTTTGACTTGCTTAAGAGAGGGAGAATTTTTTCCTTTCATGTGCTGCTCCATTAGTTCCTATCAGGGCCGCAGTTTAAAATGTTAATATGCCTCAGTATTTCTGCAGATTGCATCATTTTCAGTGTTTCATAACTATATGGCAAAAGTAATTCGAAACAGATAACAATAGTGCTGTCTGTTTCAGAATAACCATGATTTCCTTGTCATTAAGAGGTCTGTTAGCGGGGAGAGGAGGAGGAGTTTTATCTGGACGAGTTACAGATCATATGGTGCAATTGAGTGCCTTTTTTTTTTCTTTTTCTTTTCCTTCCCTTGAAATCCGCAGCACTGGACTTTGGTTTGGATATGAAACGATTGGATAGTTTCAAACTCCTGTCTGCACAGAGCGGCTCAGCGCTTCCAGATGGTTTCAATAAGGAGCCCAGAACTGTCGCATCAGCAGCCGATGGCCCGGCTGCTGCTCGCGCCTCCTCTCCATTTTGAGTAACTCGCAGAAAAAGAGAGCGGAAAGAATTATTTACTTGTTGGAGTTGTTATTTTTTTTTTTTTTTAATCTTTATCTCCTGATTGTCTGGTGCATTGTGTTTCTGAGCCTACATTGTGTGTAAACATGCATATGGCATTCAGGAGATAGCTTAAATAGTTGGCCAAAAGGGACTGGAAACCTTTGTTCTGGTTCGTCCAGGCTCAGCCTGTGTTCTGCGTCCCCTCTGCGTGCCCGGCTGTCCATACAGCAGCGTGTAAGGCAGGGTTTCTAGCCTGGAACAATGCAGCAAAAGCCCCACCTAACGTGGGAAGGGAGGGATGGTCTCCCAAGTGGGAGTGTGTCTGGCACATTATCTGCTATTTGTTTATATTATGGTGGTGGTGTTTTTTTCTTTTCTTTTTTTTCTTTTTTTTTTTTTTCCTTTTCTTTCCCCCAGCAGTAAGTCTGGAAATTAAGATGAGATGGACTTCGGGTGTCTGTAGTCGTCACTGGCCTCCTGATCTTGGCTGTGAGTCAGGAACATAACCACAGAAAAAAACTCTTGGAACAAATTAGGGATTTGGAAGCTTAAATTTGAAAAGAGAGGAGAGGGAAGGGGATTTATTTTACTGGTGTATTTGGGTTTTTGTTGATCGTTTCTCTCTGTGGCTGAAGGTGTAGAGGAGTCCAAACAGATCAGCTGGCACTAGCCTCTTAATCTTCACCAGATCAAAACACGGTAATTAGGGAGGGAGGCAGGTCACCCTGAGTCACAGGCCGGGCATGGGCGCGCACCGCGTCCTGGGAGTCGCCCTGCCCGGCAGCTCCCCCGGCCAGCGCTCGCCACCCGCCTGCACCGTGCACCTCCAGTTGCTGCTCCCTTCTGCCCCGTGACAGCCTGCGCTGGGTTTCCTGTGGCTTTGGGCCACACAAAAGTGCTCCTGCAGAGCTCAGGAAAACTGTCCTCCTCTTTTTAACTTCCTGCTGTGAAGCAGCTCTCCTAGTGCATCTCCCCCACCTCCTTTGGCTAGAGACATTTCTCATTTCTCCTTACCTTTAGGAAGGGTAAGTGTGCGTGCAGCCGCCACGGACTGAGTGGTGATGCTGCTACAGGCCTGGCTTCTCTCAGCATCCCCGTGGAAGATGCCCTGTGGCAGTCAGCAGTGATGCTCAATGGCAATCTCCTCTTCAAGGCAGGCATCTCTTGAGCCCCATGAGCTGGACGTTTCCTTCTGGTTGTCCCAAGGTTCAAAGGTGAAGTGCCTTATCTGACAGAGCTGTGCGGTTGTCATTCAGATGAATCTTGGCCAGTGGATGAGAAGGGGCCGTATATCCAAGCAGCCATCGTTGGAGTGATCTGGAAACAAATTTAAACAGCTGTGCTGGTTTAAAAAATAAAAATAAAAAAGTTGCTACATAATGAAACATTAGAGCATCATTAAGGCACAGCGACTGCTGCACATTCCTCTACCTGACCTAAATTCACACGCTTTGTTTATAGGCTCCTGTCTTGTAAATTTAGATTTGAGGAAATCCCTGCCTTTTATGGTAGCGTTCGAGGGGCTGGAATGCTGTCACAGCCACTTCTGATTCCTCATCTTGACGGGCACATGATTGCTGGGATTCATTACTTGTGGAGAAAACTGGTGGCTCCAGAAAGTCCCCAAAGCACTACCACATTTCTTGTGTCCTAATACTGAAAGCAGAAGCTCTGCTCCTTCCTGAGGAGAACAGAGTCAGCGGCGGAGCGCTCGAGCTGGGGGTTGTTGCTGTAGGAGAGGCTTAGCGAGGAGATCCTCCCAGTTCAGTGTGGTAGAGATGAAGCTTTGGGTTGTGAGGGAGAGCCTGGAGCCTCACGAAATTGGGGCGGGATGCCTCGCGTTGACTAGGTAAGAGCCCTTCATGGGGAGGAGGTGACCTGCTGGGAGCCCCCAGCCTTCTCCAGCCCCTGAGGACCTCCTCACAGCGCGGTGCCCAGTGGGTGGTGGCCGGTCACCTCGCCACCGCGCCGAGCTGGCTGAGGAAGCGAACTCCCTTCTCAGCTTGCTTCCTGAGCCTGCTAGATCTGGAGGGTGATGATGTTTTTGTATAATCTGATTGTACAGATTGGCGGTGTCAGAACCAGCGTAGCTCAAAACGGTGCTGACCATTTCTGTGAACTCTTGCTCCTCAGCCCTCTACCAGAGGTGCGTCCGTGTGCCAGCTCCCGAGTTACACACGGGCTGGCTTCTGGGGACATGGTCGGGTGACTGGGTGGCAACCGAAAGAGAGGAGCTCCAGTGCGATGGGATTTCTAGGTTTAGGCCTCCTTGGGAAAAATTTCCTTGCATTGCCATGCCAAAACCTCATTTTTATCTGTCGGGAGGATGCGGGCCTGTGGCACCTCTGCCAGAGTTTGAGGCGGTGGTTGCAGAGTGCCTTGCGCGGCCTGGGGCCGTTCCCTGAGGGGCTGGATGAAAACACTCCGCAGCCCCTAACGAAGCTTCATGAGCACAGAAGGTGCTCCCCAGGCGTTGATTAGGGTGGCTTTTTGAGATCTGCAATTAAATGGTGGCTTGATAACGCCGTTTCCGATGTCTTTGTCACCTGCTTTGTGGCACAGGTTTAACAATTCCTGCATTTCCAGCTTTCTGCCCCAAACAAGCAGCATTTGCTCAGTGCAAACTCCTGCACTCAAATCCAACCACAGAGCACCCCCCTCTTCCCCTTTTCTTTTCTCTTTTTCTCTTTCCTCTTTTTTTTTTTATTTTTTTAATTTTTTTTAACTGCCCCCATTCTGTTCTGAATCGGTGAATGAGAGAATGTCTAAAGCCAGGGAAGTATGGAAAGATTTTCTCCCTGGAGAGGTCAGGGTGGGGTGGAAAGCGGAGGGGGCTGCGAGGGGGCAGTTTGAAAACAGGAAACCATGTGGCAGCGTGCACGCAGGGCCCAGATGATGTGAATGAGCTATTGAGAGATGGGGAGAGACTCGCTGCCTTGCTCGGCATTAGAAAGACTCAGAAAACTGTGGGGTTTTTTGTTTTAAAGAAAAAAAAAAGTTCGGCCTTTCAGATTAGAATAAATGAGAGAAAATTGTATTTTTTCTGAGAGCGAGGTACTGAAATCTAGTGCTTGTCTTAGTGCTGCAAACATTTAGAAACAAAAATGTAAATGTCTGATTTCCTTTTTTTTTTTGGTGTGTGTGTGTGCACTGATTGAATCATAAGTTTCCATTCCTGTTTTGGGGAAGCGCCGAGCCTGAAGTTGTCTGTCTGTCATTCACCTGGCCCCAGGGGAGAGGGAAGAGCAGTCATTCTCCCTCTCCTCGCCACCCCGAAAACACGTACCTTTGCTTCTTAGTCTCTTTGGACCAAGCAAACACACCGAGAGCCTGAAGCTGGCGGTGGAAGAAGCTGCTGAAGGAAAACTGCTGCTTTTTCTTCCCCACCTCCCTCCTTTTTTTTTTTTTTTTCCTCTCTCTCTGAAGAGATGAATCATGTTCCCAAAACTGCAAAGAAATTTTCAAAGCTGGGAGAACACTGGTGCAGTACTAAAAAGGCAAGTAGTGACGTCCAGCTCAAACCAGGAGGGGAGTGGCTTTATTTCATTATTTTCTTTCCTTTTGCCCTGTGCTGTCATTAGAAATTTAAACTTAACGCAAAACCGAGCCCTTCTGTCTGGTGAACGGTAGACTGGCTCAAAAAGAGGAAAGTACCTTTTTTATTCTTTCTTTCACGTCCTTGTGCACTGAAAGAGAGATCACGTTGGTGACAGTATTTACTTTGGATACGGTGATCGCCTTTTTTTTTTCTTCTTCTTTTTTTTTTTTTTTTTTTTCTTCTGAATCAGACACGTCGTGGCTGAGCCTACCTTCTTTTTTCCCCTCTCGGAGTGTCCCTGTTGCACCCGTCTGGCTTTTGTTCTTTTTCTCTGTCAGGATTTTCATTCTGGTGCTTTTTGGATATCCAAGTTGCCTGGAAAACTTTTCATTATTAATATAACAGGAAGGCTGATACCATTCTTAGCAGCTACAAAAAAATAATAGCAATCATATACGTAGAAAGCTCTCTCGAAGTACCTTTTGTTTGCTATAAGTTCCTGCGTCGCCTGCATAAGCAAATCTGTTCCAAGAAGACTTTATCAGCCGGTCGCAGCTCTGGGATTTTCGTTTTCCTGTTAAGAGGCTCGGACAGGCAGGCGTGCTTCGGAGGGCGAGGAGACGCGGGGACTCCTCCGAGCACGCGTGCGAGCGGTCGGGAGCGCGCAGCACCGCGGTCACTCTGGAGTTCATGGTGGGCTCTGCTTCGCCTCTGCTCGCGGCCGTGTGGACAAAATGTACGAACGCCACAAGAGGCGGTACAGCCTGTGCGACATTTCCAAGGTGGACAGGACTGTAGATGTGGTGTTGCTAAAGGTATGGTGCTTGTTTATGTCTGGTAACTTGTTCCCTTCTCGAGCGCGGCCCGCGGAGCCCCGAGCTGGGCGCTGTGGGGAGGGGGATCAGGTGGAAGGGCTCGCACCCTTCGGGATGCGGACGGGTTTGTGGTGACACTTGGCATGAAGTGCCTCAGTATTATCTCGTAAGCAAATGATCCACTGCGGCATGCAAGCACGCTTCTGGAGAGCACTCTCTGGCCATCTTCCCTGTCCCCCTGTCTGCTGCCCCTAAACACTTGCATCACGATTTGTAAACTTCATGCATCATAGGTGTTTTTCTGTGCCTTTCAGTCAAGGCTTTTCATTTCCAGTGGTCGCTTTTGGGGTTGAAATGTCCTGTCATGTCACCCCCCCAATGTATTCTGCCAAAAAAAAAGCGTGGCAGATCCTCCTTTGCCTCTGGCTTTTGTTTATATTTGAAGGGTGTAGCTGTTGATCTTACTGTTTGGGTGGGAAATTTGACTGAAGATTGGTCAGACCAAGACCTTGGCTAATTGCCCCAGCGTTCCTCTAATCTAAAATTAGCATGTGCTCCACCAAATGGCACAGTGGCAGTCTGGGAATGTCCTGTCTCCCTAACAGCTTTGTGGAGCTTCAGCAGTTTCCTGGCAAAGTGGATGGAAATCGGAAAGCAGCCAGAGGCACTGCAAAACACAGACAGCCTGAGATATCTTAACTCCTGGATGAGCATTTCCTTTCCCCCTCTCTTTCTCTCTCTGTTTTCTTTTCTTAGCAGAGGCGGTGGGTTTCTGCATGATTGTGGGACTTCCTTTTTTATGGTTTTCGCTTCATGGCTTTGTGTCAAGGTTGAGACAAAAACCTCGAAGATGGCAAATATTTTTATTTTCAGATGATTCTGGTTCTACTTCATATGCACTAAAATTAACCAAACACTTGTTAGGTTAACTTGCAGTGTTTAGGAATGAAAGTGTTCATTTAGGTTTAGGTTTTGCTTTTGGTTTTTGCTTATTTTTTTATTTTTTTTTCTTTCATTGAATGTGTCCTTTTTTGTGTGACACCAAGCAAAAATAACCATAACCTGTTTTCTGTATGAACTTGATCTCGTTGAGTATTTTTTGGACTTTTATCTAAATGATATTAGTTGCAGATTGAATCCCATGGGTTTCAATCTCCAGGTGACCCCATGAGTCATTAAAAAAACATAGACATACTGTACACACACTGCTTGTGTGAAATGTCCGTTTAATGGTACTTGGGAAAAGAACTGGTACCTCTGACAACCTTGGTTGCTAATGTAAAAAGCAAACCCTTTTTTTTTTTTTTTTTTTTTTTAATTCATAAAGAATATCTGGATGCCTGGGTTGAAATGTAACTCACTGTAATTATCTGACTTCAGTATTTCTGATGTCATCAGTTCCCTAAATTAGTTTTTGTTCAGCAAAGCTTAGATTTTATAACAAAGTATGGCTCTCGTTAGTTCCCACTAGTATTTTCCTAATTGAGTTTCAAAACTGTGGGTTATGCTGTCTGTTCCTTCAAGTGACTCAGTGTCCATATATGTGTGCATGTGTGCACGCAGTGCTGCTCCCAACATGGACTGTAAAGAGTGCAAATGTTTAAAATAGGAGGGTGCTAGTGACAGCTGTGTTATAAGCAGCTTAGTCTTGATATTCAGTCAGTCCTGATGCTTTAGCTGGTTTCTATAACATAGCCAGTAGATTAAATTAAATTTTGATGATCCAGGGATCTAAGCCAGCACTAGACTGCGTCAGTGGCAGATCATCTCTTGACGTTAATGGGAGCTGGATCAGACCCTTAACAAGCGAGCTGGATTTTTTTTTGTTGGGATTTTTTTTTTTGTTTGTTGGCTGGTTGGTTATGTTTTTAATTAAAATATTGAAATAAAACTGTACCTTTTGCAGGTCACTATATTTTAGTATGTAAGAGGGTTTCTTAGGCGTTAAATATTGAATAGCAAATAAACATCCATACAACAGAACCAAATAGGACCCAGGAATAATATTTGGTCTGAATGAAGTTGCAACAAGAAACCTGCTAAGCACCCAGCAGCTTTCAGTTTGGCCAGTGACTGACTTGTACAAGGTGTCTTTTCTTTGGGTCATAGGTGAATACGTTCTTTGCTTCATTTTAAGATGGGGAACTCAGTAATCATGATATAGGAAAGAAAAACAGCTGGTGGAGAAAGCAACTGGAACAAGTTGTGAACAAAGAAGATCATCTGTCATTTCGGCTGCCATGTGTTTATAGATGGTATTTTATTTGCATTGATTGCAACTGTTCTCAGATAAAGTTGCAGAAGACTTTTGGTTCCTACTGATTACTTTGTGATGCACATGTCTTCTGAGGTATTGCTGTGCTGGGGCTAAAATTTTCCATGTTTAGATTGTGCCTGAAGAAGTGGTTTGTGAAGTTACGTAAAAAACCTCAGCAATTCTGGGGGCTGATGCACACAGTTATTTTTTACTTTAACATGGTTTCCTCCTCCTCCCCGCATACAAAAGCAAAAGTCAGTGGGTAAAGCTGCATCCTAGCTCATTGTTGGAGGTAGGACATCATCTGTGCTGTAGCTCTTTTTGCTGCTGCATCAGGGTAAATGTGATGTGCTTGGTTACCAACCACAGTGGCTTTTGCCCCTGTACAGGGAACCCTGTTTGATGCAGAAAAAAAATTTCTACGCATGGCGTAGAAATTTCACATCATCTTCCCTGCTGAGCTCATAGCAGAGGAAGGAGAAGGTGTGGGTCAAGTGGGATATCTGTCTGTCTGAATGATTCATTGAGCTCTAAGCAGCACTGTGCAGGGTAAAGCAGGCTGCACTACACTGTACCAAGACCCAAAATGGGAAGTCGCAATGTGCCCATGTGTGAGTTGGCAGTCCTGTCTCATTTTTTAATGTTGTGCCTGCTACTGCAAATATAACTGTCAAGGGACAGAACACAGATACCTCAGGAGCTGGCACCTTGCAAATACATGCACAGTTAGAGACATGTTCAAATTTCGATGATCAGTTTGTTCTTCTCGGTTAGAAGATAAGAAGTGGGCTTGTTTTGAAAAAGGGAGGCCGAGCAACTACAACTGGAAATATTTTTTTTAGTTGTTAATTGACTGTATCAACGTTTCAGCTTTGTAGATGAATATTTAAACTGTAATTGGGAGGTAGAAGGTGTAAAGTTTTTTTCCTAACTGGGGAAAACAAGGTTTGATTTAGCTGCTCTTCAGACTAGCAGATCTCATTCAGCTTGCAGTTAGGGCACATAACATTATTGGTGAAATTAAAATCAACCCAGTGTTCTAAAAAATAATCAAGATATTTTGAAATTAAGGTGGGTGACATTTTCCATCCATTTTTCTGCTCCCTTCTTACAGGGCTTCTCTGGCAACTAAAGATCTGCATGAACACGTAAGGCAAAGTACAGTTAGCAGCATCCCGAGCTCATAGTATGTAGAGAACATCCCCAAATTACCTGAGGCTAAGGTTTCTTCCATTGTTTGTTGTCATATCTGCAAAGCATTTTTATTTTTTTCCTCAACAGTTTATGTTTTTGATTATTTGATATGTTCTTTCTTTATTTGAGGTCTGGAGCTGAGGGAAGTGCTGTCCTTGGATGGTGGCTATGCAGCATCTCATCAAACTTTGCAGCCCTAAAATAAATCTGAACTTTAATCTTGAAAACAGAATCTATCCACAGTGGTTTCGTTACTGAAGAGCCAGCAGGAGAGACGTATATTTACGATGATGTGGAGAACCTTGGGTTTATCTGTACCTTGTGTGCAATCAGAATAGGGAAGATAACTGGGATGAAATGGATGTGTTTTCATCCTGGGCAGATACACGTTCGTGTGAATTTTGCTCCCATTTTAGTCAAGAGTTGTGTTTGTGGGTTTTGTTTTGTTTTGCTTTATGCAAAGCCATTGCTGTTATTTTCAAAGCTTAATTAAAGCTTGTTATTAACAGGACTCATTCTGCTGCTGCGGGAAGATCCCCCAGCGCCACAGGCTGGAAAACCTTCCTGGGGCAGACACTTCCCCGTTTGGGACGGTGCCAGGGAGAAAAGTGCACTCTAGGAATTCAGCATTACTCTTACACCACAATGTGCTAATTTATTCAGCCATTTAAAATGTCCTGTGGTTGGAGGAGCCTCTTCCTTTAGCACAGTTCTCTACAGCACTGCACACTTGTTGCAGTGAGCAAGGTCACTTTGGAGCTCCTTGACAAATTGTTGTCCTGATGGGGGGTCACCAGTGCTGGTTTTCTGAAGGGGTAGAAGGTTTGATGCAGCGTATTCACAGTGTTGGATGGTAAATCTCTATAGAAATCACAGCAGGATTGCAAGTGTTGTCACTTTGTCCCTTTTGACATACTGGAGAATGGTCTCTGCTTTCCTCATCCACATTATAAAACCTTCCCCGAAAGCTTAAGGCAAGAAAATACAGGGGGAGATTACAAATAAATAAATAAATAAAAGAAAAGAAAGAAAACCTTCCAAAAAATCTGGAATTTGTAAGTAAAGTGGTGTGTCTCAATATTATCTGTTAAGGTGGCTTTCAAAGCATTGCTTTTGAGTTTCCTATAGATGGAGTTTGTTTCCATCGGTGGCTGCTAAAGGAGGATGGTGGAAATCCTTGCCTAGGTGCCCCAGCCCTCACGCTCCTTTTCAAAGAAGTTTGGAGGTTCTTGAAAGGTGTTTTTTGTGAAGGAGATGAAATTAACTTTAATTTCTAGTTCAGGTATTAAAGGCAACAACCAGATGATTCCATCATTAATGGAATTGTAAAGTTAAAAGTTTGTCAGAATAAATGTTGAATTCCAGTAATGTCTACAAATTTCTTCAATGAAAACAGTATCCTATGGGAATTTTTTAGGAGCAGGTAGTTCCTAAAGAAGAGTTAAGATTCACATTAGTTTTTTTGAAAATAATTGTAAAATTTCAGATTATGAAACAAATTAGTTATAATTGCAATTAAAGAACCTTGTTTTCTGCTATTTTTGTCCTTCTGAGGGTCTTTCAAATTTTTCCTAGTGTCAGTTACAGCTCAGTATGGTGCATAAGTACTTAATGATACACCAAGCAAGCTAAAATTGCTATACTGAATATTTTCCTTTGTGCAGTGGTGTCTGGTTTTAGCTACGAGATAGACCTTAGTATGGGAGCTGGGGGGAAAAAAAAAAAGAAATGGAAACTTGTACAATTAGGGCAAAGTTAAAACAATATGGAAGTAAGATGAATCTCTGGAGATTTGCTAGGAAATGAAAGTTAAAGTCATGTGGTTTCTTCTGCTCTGAGATGCTTCACGTTGATTTATATTGCTACCAGCGAGGCTGTCAAGTGCAAACTTTTAAAGCAGGGGAAGATTTCCTGAGAGGTCAATGTGTTCCTGTTATTGTGCAATGGAAGCAAAGTGCTATCAGAAGAGTTCAAATAAAACCAGAGGGAGGACTTTTCCGTGGTTATCTCCCGTCCTACATTTTTTGAGTTATAGAAGGGCCTGGCAACTGCTGGTGCTGCTGGCAGGTAGCTGTTTGGGAATCAGCACCTTCCTCAGAAGGGATGCTCTTATATGGGGGCAATCTCTGGTAGGAGACAGCAGCTGGCCCCCAAAGCCAGTTGAGCAAAATTAGAAAGAGGCAACTTGGAAATGTCTTCTGAGAAGGAGGAACGGATCCTGGTTTGTGTGGGCAGGCGCTGCAGAGGACTGGAAGGGGTAGGATAACTCCCTGGGACAGATGGGTGCGCAGGGGGAAGGGAAGGGAAGGAAGAGCTTGGGGGAGATGCTACAGAGGAAGGTCTCTGCTTCAGCTGAGGGAATATGGGCTGGTGGTCACTAATTGCTCCCACATGATGGAGAACATCGCGGCCCCGTTTGTCTCGCAGATTGTCTAGCGCTGTCCTTTTCTTATGCAAAGAGGCTTCTGTACTCAGGCACTGCAAGTTTCAAATTAGATGTCTGCAGGAAGAGTGGCTCTGCGATTCAGGAAATACAGGCATGCGTGCCCAGAACGAACAACCAAGCCGTCTGCTGCCTGCAGCTCCAGCTGGTGTCCTGAAGCCCTCTTTGGACATTTAGTCTGCGAGCATTTCACAGGCAAACAGAAAATCTTTTGGGATTCACTTTTTGGTGCCTGGGGATGTGCTTCCATGATTCATTCAGTGTCTGCACTGCAGATAAACACATTCAGGCTTCGGCATGGAAAAATAGCCAGTTTTCTCCTGGCATTTTTTCAAAAGCTGCATATTGAAGCTCTGTTCCCAGGGACTGTTTCGTGTTCCCTTCTGCCATCTGAACACCGCCGCATCCTCTCTGCGCCCGCCGCAGTGATGTGGGATGCCCAGAGGCAATGGGCTATAATCAGTGTGGGCAAGGAGGAAAATGATTTTTTTTTTTATTGTCTTCTGCGGCCGTCAGCCTGCAGTCCCGTTGTCAGGCTTCTCGTAGTGGAACATAGGCTAAGGGAAAACGGAAGGGATAGTTTTGTTATGTATGTTGTCTGTGCATCTGTGAAATCCCAAAACAACCTCATTGCTTCTTACTTCACACTGGTGTATTCCCCAGCCCTGGTGTTCTGACGCTTTTATGGAATTTTCTCTACAACCCGTGATGCCTGTACCTCCAGTCACTAGTCACGAGTGAATACAAGCAGTATTCAGCAGTGGATGGTGGGGTTTGTGTTTTCAGTATCTCTAGACCACCCAGTTTCCTGAGATCTTGCACTAAACCTCCCTCAAATCCTGTCTGGTCTCCTTTTGGCATAGGGAATGCTTGTGTATAGTAGTGGTTTCCTTTGTTTGTGTTTTGGTGGCGATTATTATTATTCCTGAATTAGGGCTACTGAGATAAATATTTAGTTCTTAATACTTTATTTTGTACATAATCAGGTACGTCTGAAACAGCACCTTAAACTTCAGTGTTACTTTCTTTTTACTGTTTTTTGTAGAAAAAGGCAGACTTTTTCAATACTTGGCAAAGTCACAGGGCAGAGGATAGAGCTGGCTGGGTAATGGGAAAAATATTCAAATCTTTTTTGAAAAAATGCCAGTGTCTATAATGCATTTTCAGTGAATGAGTCAACTGGTTCTATTAAAGGAAAAATATACTGTTAATTCAGCCTAATTTAATTTATTCTGTCACCAACTGCTGGGCTGTAAACAGTCTTGAATCTTCTCATTCGTTGCTTGTTTTCTGCTGATTATTGAACAGGGTGCTTAGTTATCATTTTCCAATAGTGGATATTCGGATAATCCAGGAGTAGTTTCCATAGATTTCATGGAGCTACATTGGTTTAAGAATAAGGAAGATCAGGCTTAATGTGTTCAGGATAGAGTTAGGTGCAAGCCAGTCCGAAGGAGGCAGAATTTGATTTTATTTAGGAGATGGGTCATTCCTTCATTTGCATGGACTTGAGCGAATTTGCATTTATCCTCCTATGTGTGTTCAGACTCAACCTCTAGATTTGCCTTTAATTAAATGTAAGATAATGTGCTCCAAACTAGATTCTGCTTTGGCTCAAGAGAAAAGAATATCAATCTGATTCTCATTGACTTTATGGTGATAATGTGATATTTATTGACTTTACAGCTCTTCCAAGAGTAAAAAGCATGTATAAACTCTGTAGTGAAGTTCAGTTGCTGAGGTTAGGCACTGCTCAGCCTCACTAGCAGGCTGGTTCTTGCACTGAAAGAAGAAGCGTGACCCACTCTCCATGCAGCAGTTAAAGCTAAACACCTTTGTGTCACTTTGGAAAATAAGGAATTGTTCTTTTGAGTATCTGCTTACAAAAACCTTTCTCAAACTTCAGAGTACTTCTCTACCTCCCCTCTTTTCCTCTCCACCCCTTATTTAACGTACACGTAACTGTCTGCTAATGGAGGTGCTGTACTGAAGCCTGTATTTGTGTGCATACAGTGTGGGGCAGCAGAAAAGAGAGAAGGTGGCATACACGTGTGTAAATGTGTATGTTTAAGTAGGGGTGCAGGGAAGGATGGGATCTTGAATATGCAGGAGGGTCATACAAGATCTTAGATGAATATAGATGAGGATTCAGTGAGCAGAGGCAAGCAGCAGCTAGTGGCAAGTGTCCACCAGTGTGTGCACATCCAAGAAAACCAGTCTGTAAAATGGCTGGAAGTGGGGAGAGACATCCAGGGCCGTGCACTGAGGTCACCTCGAGACCTCACTCCGGTACCGCATGAGGTCTTTTGCTTTCCTGAGAGACTCATTTTTTCCCTTTGAGACCTGCTCTGTTCCTTCCCTGCCTCCCCCAGCAGGAGCTGCTGGCCAGGGAGGTCACAGCACCCTCGCTGCTGGAGGATTTTTGGGGCACATCACGTTCAGACCTCTCAGGTTTAGCCAAGCCTGACTTGGAGCAGCACAAGGGGACTAGCTGACCTGTCAAAGGCCCTTCCAACCCCGTTCTGTCATCACACAAGTATGGAGGAGGACAAAACCTACGGAAGAAAAATGTGCAGCTGACTTTTTAGCTGACGGGTCTCAGGGGAGTGCTGACTTTGTGGTGTGGTGAGCGGGAGGGCGCCGGGGCTGATAGGAGCCCCCCTGACACAGGCCAGGGGCTGCAGCCAGGCCACCACAGCAAGCGGCGCACTGTGGAGAAGTGCTGAAGGGGAAGGATGGGGGTCCTTAGAGCAGCGAGTCCTGTCAAGGCTAGGGGAGTCACGGATTTTTGAGAAAGGAGAAGATCAAAGGGATAAGAACCTGGCGAGGGCCTGCGAGAACCGAGCAGGATCTCTGAGGAAATTTGGAAACAGGCTAGAGGCAAAAAATACGTAGTAAAAATTCTCTCTCTGACAGAGATGGGGGAAAGGAAAGGCAGAGAGAGGGGAGGAGAAACATTTGTTATGTAAAGTAAGACAAGGTCATCCATTTCAGTGGCTTTCTTTTAGCTAGAATGTGTGGGATCGTGTGTGTGGAGGCAAGCAAAGAGCAGCCAGGCGGGAGGGGAAACAACCTTGGGGTTGGGTGAGGTGGTCCGGGTGAGATTTGTGTTCAGGAAGGGCAGAATGGCAAGGAGAGAGGGCAATGGGGTCTACTGACTCTACCAGTTGCAGATAAAAGCGGTAGGAAGTGAAGGGTTGTGGATAATCCAACAAACTTTGGAGTCGACACATTGGACAAAACCCAAGTGAGGATGAGTAAGGCACAGGCAGAAGGGGGAAGAAGGCCGAGAGCAGATCAGTCATCCCTGCTGAAAGACTGGAAGTCACAGAGAGGGTGAGGGACAGGGTGCGATGATAAGGCTGATGTTGAAATAAACCATGTGACCGGGCTTAGTGTTAAAACGGGGTTTTCTGACACCGTCGTCATTGCAGTGAAGTCAAATACCCAAAGCACGTCGGGTTCTTACCATGACATGGACACTTCCATAGCCCTCATTTCTACACTATCAGACCTCCTTGCTATCTTTAAGGTTATTAACTTTGCAGCAGTATGGGTGGCAAGAAATTGCTGTCCCCTAGATAGTGAACTGAGGCAGAAGGCAGAGGAGTATCTTGCCTGCAGTCCCACTGCAAATGGAAGTGAGAATTGAAGCCAGGTTTCTCAAGTCCTCCACTAGTAGCTTAAACGCTGGCTCATCCTCCCTCTGAACTCCTGCCTTGAGCAGGAGCCACTTTAAGTCATACTTTCCACGGAGAAATACAGCTTTTGGCATATTGTAATGGTTTGTTTAGTGATGAGAAAAAAAAAAAAAAAAAGTTACTTTTGAAGTTTTTATTACTGGGACAAAATTACGCCATAACCATATACCTGCTGGTCAATGCAGAATTAAGTCGCCGAAGAGGCTAACAGAGGATAGCAAAAGTGGCCTTTCTTTGATCTGCTGTTTCTGTTTTTTTCAGATAAACCGTGAAAGCTGGTGCTCGCTGGAGCCATGTCCCGACTCTTCGCTGCTGGAGCGCAAGCGGACACGGGAGTCTCCAGGTAAGCTGTGTGTACTTGGCCAGCACACAGGCAGGAGAGCAGCCCTGTGGCTCTCCTTGCTTGCTTTCCTCACCTTTTCTGCCTTTTTTTTTTTTTTTTTTGTCATCCTAGCCTCAGCGGGGAAAAATACGTAAACTAAAGAAAATGTGTAATGAATCTGTCGTGAGTCATTGTTAGCACATGGCTGCAGCACTTGACTTGTAGTGAGCTGGGTGGTGTGTCACCCTCTGAAGTAATTGTGCACTTGAAGGATTTCAGTGTTTCGGTCTTTTAACAAGCTTGAAAGAAAGGTGTGATAGAGAAAACTATTTTGTTTTCTAGACAAAATGGTAATACAATAAAAGGGGAAAAAAAAGTCAAATATGAATTCTCTTAATCCTTCTCTAGATCCAAATCAGTGGCTCAATTTTTGTTTTGTTTTGTTTCTTTTTTTTTTTTTTCTTTTTTCTTTTTTTTTTTTTTCTTTCCTAAAAGTTCCCATGATTTCCAGGCTTCAGGAAACAGAAAGGCTGTTCAGAGCCATCGTTCCCACACCCTACCCACCAGCCCTGCGTGCTGGCGGGTGCTCTCTGTCTCTTCCACAGGGACAGAAAATCTTGTCTGGCAAGTTTCAAAGAGGGGTTCGTGTCCAAGATAAGAAAAAAAAAAAAAGCATTTCCTTTCATTGAATTATGCATGTTCAAAACAAATACAGTAATTCATCTGGGCTCTGTATGGAGACTTTGCTTGGACTTTTCATGGAGTAGGCACTTCTTGCTTTGTTGTCATTACAAGCAGGGATCTCACCTGGATCACCTTCAGTTTATCTGAGGAGATAGAAAAATAAGGATATAATCACTGTTGAAGTGATTCAAATCCAATCTTTTCAGAATATAGGCTAAGAAGTGATGTTGTAGGTGACTAATCTGAGGGGTTTATTCTAGGTAGAAGTTCTAGCTCTCTTCAAAGTGAAATAAACACTTCTGTTTTCTTAACAAAAAAAAGAGAAGCAAAAACTTCCTGTGAAGTATAGGTTCTAGTAGCCACTATCAGTGAATAGCTGTTTCACAAGTGTTTTACAACAGAACCTGCGATATCATCATGCTGCTTCTTTACTAATTGCTTCCCTGCATCCCTTGCATCTAGATACGGTATTTTAAAGCTTTAAGCTTATCACGCTCCATTTGGCTGCAAAATTACATGAGCTCATTTGACTTGTGGAAACTGTAATCATCCATTCACATGGATCAATATTAGTTATATACTTATTAATTATCTAATACAATATTATACTGCAGAAATGTAATATTTATTATATAATCAGCGATACATAAATATTAATTAATAATTACAGTAATACGTGTCTGTAACACAGTGAGGCGGGTTTTTAACATGCTGAGGAAATGTGCTCTCTTGCCTGCAGCAGCAGGGAAATCTCAGCTCTGCAAGTCCTGGCATTCTAGAAATAATGGAGTTATGCTCACGTGTCCCACTGTAGTGCTGTGCCCTGAGTGAGCTCTCATGCTGTGAAAGTAGAGAGGGGAAGGAAAAACCTGACAGCATGTGATAAAACCAACAGCTCTCCTAATGTGGCTAATGTAAAAGGACACAACTTGATAAGGAATTAGGTCTTTTTCACCTGCAGAAATTGCTTGTAAGGATAGAGTCTTCAAATCTTGCAACTTCA
Source organism: Aythya ferina (assembly GCF_964211825.1). Taxonomy (NCBI): domain Eukaryota; kingdom Metazoa; phylum Chordata; class Aves; order Anseriformes; family Anatidae; genus Aythya; species Aythya ferina. The sequence continues at coordinate 7,044,479 of NC_140307.1, forward strand.
GGAACTTCAGGAACTGTAGCTTCACATTTTCTGCTCCTACTTTTGAAGCTAAAAGCCTTGAAGAGTGTGGTAGCTACGTAGCTATCTATCAGCATGCAATTAGGGGACTCGCCCCATTCTTGGAGAACATGAGGCTTTGGAAAAGAATTGTTTGGAAAGTTTCTTCCTAGGGCTATTTACTGTGCAACTTTTTTTCTTCTGTATCACGTGCAGAGGTGTGTTACCATCATTTTATTTTGGTGTGAATCTCCACAGAGAGAAGCAGATGAGCATGGTTGCTCTGTAAGTGATGTGTGTGCAGCAAGCAGGTGGTGCACGTGTGATGGAGCCGTTCCTTGGGTGCCAGTGTTATGACAGTGCTGTCACTGGGGCTTGGCAGGTCACGGGTGGGAGCGACTGAGGGATGGAGCTCAGCATTGTGCAATGTGTACATGGTTCAAAACAAACAGAACAAACCCAACAAGCTGAGAAAATAAAAATAAAGAAACAGATCCCCCCCCCAAACAACCAAAAATATCCTCTGAAAGGTGAGGGAAGAGTCAAGGCTTGGAGATCAGTGTCTCAGCACAGATGAAGTGAGGTGTGGAGGGTTCCCCCTCTCTCTCTGCTCCTCCTCGTCCTCTCCCTGCTGTCTCCTGTCCTCTGCCCTCTTCCACCCCGTGCTGTCCCTCTGTGGCTCCCGCAGAGCCTCTCGCTGCCACTTGTTATTTATCTGCTGGGTGAGGTCTCGGTTCGTTGGCGCAGCTGGACCATCCCCGCTCATTTTCCACTGGAACGTGGCTCGAGCCCCTTTGTTTTTCAGTCTGGGCTTGGACAAGCTCTGCCGGCTGCCAGCTGGCCAGCCAGCCGCATCCTGGCCCGCTCCCTTACAGCCGCTCTGTCTCTTCTTTGCTTTTCCCTTTTTTTTCTTTTTTTTTTTTTTTTTCCCCTCCTTCTTCTCTCCCCTCGATTATGGAAAAGCAGTTCAGATTTTCCAGGTTTACTGAGTGGGGAAAAGGACGGGGGAACATTCACGCCTCCTCCAACAAGTGCTTTTCCAGTTCTCCCCGACGTGGAAACTCCTCGCTGGGGTGATGGGGTTTCCAGCCGACTTCACCGTCCCTGTGCCCTTGGAGGCAGCACCTCCACGCTGCCTCCATCCCTCCGACTACCCTGGGTCCAAAAAGTCACCTCCCAGCAGCATCGGGTGGTCCCACGGGGACCAGGAGGCTCATGCGGTGCTGTCCCATGGAGAAGCCATGTCCAGTCCCGCAGGCAAACACTGAGCTTACAAACACTGAGCCTGTTTCCCCTAAGCTGAAATCCGCTGTTTATCTAGGGATGAATTTTAATCACAGTTAAAGTGAGCTGGAGCTTCTGCGAGAGACCAGGGCTAGCTTAACATTATTCCTCCGACCACGTACTCGCTCCCATCGGCTGGGGTGTTTTATAGCTGCTATCAGGCACAGTTCTGGATTCAGGCCAGGTAAGGGTAGGGAAGGAAAAAACGTGGCTTTGAGCTACCCTACCCAACCCTGTGTTGATGTGTAAGCCTGCCATAGCCAAGGATGGAGTTTATCGACTGTAATTTAAGAGCCAACCAAAATTTTATTGCCCTTGTTCCTCTCCAGGGAGCTAAACATGTTTTGGAGTTATCTTGTTTAGTTACAGCAGGTTGAAAAATAACACCTTTCTTTTTAAAATACACCAATAATCAGCAAGTAATTTTAGCTGGGTGAAAAGAATGCATAGTTATTGCCAAAATTGTCATTAATACCTTTCCCTGAAGGCTAAAAAAAATGAAATGATATACAGACGTTATTGATGCAGACACATGTCTGTTAAAGCTTTTGGAAAGAACGGCCTTTCTTGATGGCTGTGGTTATTTCTGTGCTGCTAATCACCCTGCTACAAACAGCTGGAAGCATTTTATACAGAAGGAAGGGATTCAATATGCTTAGATTTAAATGTTGGGAGCTATGAAAGCTTGTGAAATTTTAAATAGTGCTTGATTTTTAGGCCTTAAAGTAAAACTTGTCATAGAAGTCATACAATTGCTTTTTCAGTGAGAAGTGTAGAGGTAACCAAGTAACTGGATTGATGTGCATTTTAAAAGTACCTTGGCATTAAAAGTTAGAGGGAATTAATTGTTTTTAATTGAGGAAGAAAGTTAATATTGTTGACTTATATTTATACATTTACTGAATATGAATCTAATTTTGCAATTGCTGCAATCAATAGGAAGGAAATAATCCTGTTATGCTCAGTGTGGGGGTACCTGATATATAGCATATTTATCGGCACCTGAAACTAAAAGCACAGGTGGCTATGTAATGTAGAATTGCTGTTTGCGTGTCGTACTTTGATGAAGCATACCAAGCTTTTAAAAATTTATAAATTCTTTATAAATTTACCATCTGATTTTTAGGAAGCAAACTCAATTTATAAAGCTGCTTTCTGTTTTAAATCTTTGAATTTACTGAGTGTATGCAGGTTGGATATTTTGATGCTGCAGAACACATCCGACTGTAACTCTTTCTGCTTTGCTTCCCTAGAATGTGAGAACTTCTTGGAGGATGGGCTGAGCAGCGTCTGTGCCTCATCACAGGGTGTCCTTAAAAGAGAATCCGGGAGCGAGTCTGACCTCTTCCCCTTGCCTGGTGATGGGATGGAAGACCTTGTCTTTGGAAAGGTAGGAAAGTCTGATTGGGATATGGTTCAAAACGTTCTGAGACCTGATTCTGTAAAGCCATACTGTAAGCTCTTAATTGTCTTGGTTTCGCTGGTGACTTAGAAACCTGGAAGTGATTATCCTGGAACGGAATGGATGGGAAGGATCTGCTCCCCTCTTCAGCTGCAACAACATGAGGGATGTATTTACTTGCAGCTCAATTCCAAAAACTGTGCAGCCCCCTTATGTTGAAAAGATGAAAGCAATTGTGACTATCCAAAAGTAAATCAGACGTTAGGGAAACGGTTGAAAAAGTGGATTTTCTTCATTAATGACTGCACAGACTGTATGAAAGCCATCTTTAACTAATGTAACAAAGAGCTTTTCTCCAGCAGACTTGACCTCTGCACTGACACCTTCAGAATCATATACAGTAATTCGCAGAAGAACCAGTGTTCTTCTGTAAATTCAATGTGACTCCCTTAATAGGAAGGAAACACTCATTCTAAATACTTAAGGCCAATTCCAGGGAATAGTTTTGTTGCCAGGGTAACATACCTTTAATGCCTTTTTGCGTGCAAGCAGAAGGAAAATGTTTTCAAGTTTGCTTAAAATCAACAACAGAAGTCATTACTAACCTTAGTCATCTCTGTGCCCTTTGTGTTGCTCATGGATGAGAAGAGGAGGGAGGAGTGGGCGAAACCAGAGGTACGGATCAGCCTCCTGAGCAGAGGATACCTCACTTCAACATTGCCTGTTGGTCTTCTGCCATCTACAAAAGAGCAGCCCAAACATATTTGGAGGGCAATTGGGTTTTACTTTTTAGAAACCTTGCTTGTAGTGGATAGTTTAATGCACCCAGGAAATGCTGCAGAATGAAGGAGGACATGAACTTCCTTAGAGCATCCACCACATTGGTTTCAGCTCCGTGGAAACTTCTGCTTGGGTTCTGTATAGCTTTAACTAAATCAGACTTACCTGTTTGAGCAGTCACTGTTCCTGCTCTGAAAAACTAAATTTTCAGAGTAGGTTTCACGCTTTGCTTGCAGAGAAATATATATAATGAAAAAAAATTCTGTGTGGATAAATCAAATCAGATGATGTTGAGTATTTTCCAGCAGGACGGGAAACACCACAGCCTGGGCTAAGTGATCTCATGTGCTATGAATGAACAGTAAAGTCATCCTTAATGCATGTGGTAGGGCATAGAGCTCACCAGCCTCACCCTTTCCCATCTTACTCTCAAAGAGCTGGGGGACCCTGGATTCTGAGAATATAAGGCTGTTTGGCAGAGCAGAAGACTGTCTTCAATTCGCTTGTGGAGAATGAATTACAACAGCAGACTTTGTCATTCGAGTCTGATTTAATGGTTGTATGGGGATGCGTGGGAGAATAGTGCTGTGAGAACACAGTACTTTTTATAACGTATAGAGTTTTAGCTTTTTCCCTTTCTTTTATGTGGAAAGTTCACCTCTCCAAATACGCAAAGCAAAAATTAAAAGTTAAAACGAATAGGTAGTGCTACGTAGTGGGAGTGCCACGGGGCAAAAGAGGAGGTACTGGGGAGGTGGATCTTCAATTGCCAATGAAGAAAAGGCAGTGTGAGGAAATTTTCTTTGCAGAAAGGGAAACCTTTTCTTAATTTGGCAGCCCTTGCATTGTTCTCATCATTTGGTGGATTGCAGGCTTTGTCTAGAAGTGGTAAAGTTCAAAAGGTTTAAAAGTTTGGTTTAGGAAGTCATTCAAAGCTAATCACAACCCTACTCACTTTTTATTTTTTTTTATTTTTTTTTTCTGTCTCTGCTTTGCTGGCTAACTCAATTCCCTGTGTCCCTTCTTTTCTACAGTTACCGTTATTTATATAAGGACCAGGGACACTCGTTTAAAGTACAGAGCTTGGTCCTTAATTCAGCCTAGCCCTTTATCTAGGCTATTGAGCACATCTGGTGGAAATGGAAGTTACAAATATTTTTGATAACCATTAAAATAAGCGCTGGATTTAATCTTTCTTCTGCAAAGTGCTATAAGATACATTTGTCAGTTGTAGTCAATTCGTTATAACCCTAATAAGTACTACAATTTTCATATTTAATTGGGAAGAGAGAATCTGTTTATGAACAAAAAGCGGATCTCAAGCCTTTCAGTATCATGACTGCTAGTGGTATTGCTGGTCCTGTTCTTGTTTCCCCTTTGTATGGAGCAAGAGTTGAACTTTCATCTATTAGAGTTTTGTTGTTGTTTTACAAGCTGCTCCTTCTCTCTTAGCTGTTTAATACATTAAGAGAAATTGAGGAGGAATAAGCTACTGTGTAGCCAGGCTCTTTGGGATGCTTCCATAAAAATAACGTGAAGTTCATGGACTTTAAGCCCTGGTTCTGTTCCAGGGCTGTGAAGAACTGAGATCTGTGAAGTCGTGAAATCTGCAGGTGCCTTAGAGTGTCTCTGATGTTACGTGGGGGCTTTCATAGCCTCCTACTTGCTGTCTCCTTTTTTCGCTCTGAATGATGCATGCTGAGCTGCATAACATCAGCTCCCGGGTTCAGATACCTTTTGCATTAAAACCTGGCTCGTTTTTTCAGACTTGAGAGGCTGTCACTGAAATCCAGAAACCACTTCCAACGTGAGGTTTAAGGCTCCAGCAGAATAATTTCTTTTATTTATTTTTTTTCTGCGTCAGTGCTTCATTCCCATGTCCTCGTCATCCTCCTCTTCCTTCTCTGTCTCTACCCAGCCGTCTGGGCAGACTTTGCAACACCCTTCTCGGATGATTAATGCTGCATAAGGTCATTTCTCACAATCATCTGGCAACGTCCTGGGGCGTAGCCCATACGCTTTGCTCATCTTAACTTTTAACCTGCCACTGAAATTCAATGTTACTAGGAAGTTTCTAAATGTGCCCCTTGGGAAATGATTCAGATGCAAGGCCCTTGGGAAGTCAGGGACCTGTAGCTCATTGTCAAAGAAAAGGGTTGCAACTTAATGTTTAGGTTCTGCCTTTGTTTTGGTTTGATCAAGGAAATACACAAATCCATAAATCTTCCGTATTTATTTTCTTGGAGTTACTGTTTGTCTCTCAGAAACAAAAACCAAATCCTCAGAAATTAAAATTTGGACAGAGGCGCTTTCAGCGGGGGAAAGCTATTCCACTCCAAATCGTAAACACAGTGATAAATAATTTATAGGATGTCACTACAGAGGTTAACTTTGGGCATCCTGGAGCCAACAGCAGATCTGAATGAAAGATGATTCTGCTAGGTTATGTATCAAGCCAACTGAAAAAGTTGTCTCCCTTAATGTAATGGTATGCCAAATAAAGTTCAGGATGCCAAGGTCTTTTTTTTATTCTCCTTTATATACCACAACACCATTAATGTCTTTGTCACATGGAAGATCAGGGGACAGAGTAAGTTCATCTCTCAGCTTTTTGCTTGTTGTCATCAAGAAAATAATTGAAAGCACATTTCAATTTCTCTTATCAAGACCTCTTGCAGATTAATGGATTTAGTTGAGGAAGTTATCCTCCCCCCCCCCCTACCATCTTAGTGATTTCTCTTATCCCTATTCAGGAAGAATTTATTGTCTTTCTCAAAATCTCTCTTTTTACTTTTTCCTGTTTATTTATTTATTTATTTATTACTAGTTCTCACCAAGTACTGTTTTCTGAAAGAAGAGAAAGTGCCCATTCGCATGTCTGCAAGGACACGAGTATTGTGGTCATAATTACAGGTTGAATTCATTGAGGTGCAATGCAGCAAGCCTAACCTGAAGAAAATTAATATTTCTTTTAACATTTTGTTATTCCTGTAGGAAAAGAACAAATTAGAGAGCCGTTTCCATTCTGCAAACAGGGTATTTTCTTACTCAAATAGGATTAAACAGCAACGTATATTTACTGGCACTTGGCCAGCTCACTAATTTTTTGCAGGGGTGGCTATGATATAGATGTTTCTTAGATGTGTCAGCCACCCTTGGCATTTTGCAGAGTCCTGGTCCTTCATATTAACTATTTTCATTTGTTTAAAACAAAACAAAAACAAAGAAAAAGAAACAAACAAAAAACCCCACAGATCATTTAAGTGAAGGAAGAACAATGTTTACAGCAATACACATGGGCCACAAGTTCAAGGAAACTGTTTATTGTGTTCTCTGGTCCGTCGGATGCTCTGGGTAAGACTTGAAGTGGACTAAATATATTGCACATTTTCAAATCTCTCTCTGAACTGCAATTTACAATAGAAACCCTAAATCTCCCCCCCTAGAGAAGCACTTTTTGTTCTGCCTTTCAAACTGGAGCAGTATTTCTTGTCGGGGAAATAAAAACTCCTTTTTTTAACTCTGGAGCTAATGCTCCCCTGTATGATTTGGTGTTCTGCGCTATTGTCACTAGATTAGGATCCAAACTTAATGCTCCCGAACTGTCCCATCCTTCCACTGCACAGCTGGCGTGTGGTCATCTCTCCTCCAGCTGTGCTGTCCTGATGTCTAACACTATTTTCCTGCGTCTCAGGAAAGCAAAGCAGACTGCTTCCTCTGAAGGAGTGTTATCCACATAATGACTACTTAATTTGTCTGGATTTAAGCAATTCAGTAAGCTCTCATCCTGACTCACACAAATATCAGATTATCTTGAATAATGCCAAACATAATCAAAAACTTTACAGGGCATGAATTTCAGTTCTCCCTGGCTTTAACCTCTACTTTCTATTTTAAATACGTGTCAAATCCAATACCTTAAAGTTACGGTAAAATATTTCTACAATTTGCATAAATTTGTGGTTAATATTTGACATTCCTTGCCACGAAAGGAATGCCTTTGGGTATATTTTTACTGTGCTGTTTAATATTGGGTGTTAAAAGCGGCTATTGTGCTGTGCATGTTGTCTTTTTCTTTTCCTTTTTGATGAATGAGAGAGGGGAAATAGTGTGGCAGCATTTATTGAAACCACCTTAGGAAGTCTACCTGTTAAACTGGAAGAATAAAAAGGTAGCCAAAACTGAAACGGGGCTTCCCGTTACACTGTGAAATGCTTGATTGGAATACTTTAGCAACACTTGGGTGTCTTTTTATTTGATTTAACGGGAAGCTTTTGCCCTATAACATACACCCATAAAAGCTCAGAGTGTCTGGAGCCCTTCACTCTGCTGGGCTCAACGGGAACGGGAGGCGAGGATGCTGCTCATCCTCTCCCGCGTGGGTTGCGGTGTCCATCGCCCTTCCGAGAACAGGATTTGTGTTCTGCTGTCCTCTGCCAAAGGCGAGCTGACAGACTGCAGCTCCTTGAATGCTCAGCTTCTGCTGAGAACCAGCGAGCGTGCTATTTGAGGACAATTAGCTGCTGTGGCTTTGGTGAATAGCCTATTATATATGATCCGACAGATCGTTCTGCCTATTATTATTTTAAATGATACAGCGCAGGGCTCTGCAGGAGAATAAATTGAAACTTCCCACATCAGTCCCTCGGGGCAGACACCATTTCGGACTGAAGGTGATGTCAGATACATGCTTGTGTTTTTTATCCTAGCCACGGGGAACACAGAATAATCATAGGCTCTTTCTAGGCTGTATTGTCAGCACGTGGCCTTTTGCCAAAGAGAACCAGTTTGGGTTCCACTGACGGCTTTTGGAACAAACTAAACCAAAAATTGCAGTATGAACCAAGACCTATAATGCTGTGGGCTGATGCTGTGGAACAGTATTTTTCAATTACAGTTGGATTTGAAAAAAAACTCTTCAAACCCTGGCATTAACTTTTTGCTTAATGGAAAGTAGCAGGGGATGGGGATTTAAGCCTTTACTTTTGTCTGGTTTCTGCTACTGAATAATTGTTCCTTTTGCACTGCACGGTGCAGCAGAGCAGTGTGTTGCCTTTGTGTTCTCGTGGCTGAAAACTGCAAACCTGTCCTGGGTCACCAGGGAGAAGCTGGCCTTGGTCAGCAGGAGTCCCCATGACCCGTTTCCCCCTTAATCACTCTCTGTCATTAACACCTGGTAAATCTTTGGCAGCTTTCTGCCCCTGACTGATAACAGGTTCAGCCAGAAACGGCAAGGGCAGGATTCTCTGTGCAGCATGAGGAGTGATAACACGGAGATAAAGGCACGCAGAGGAGCCGAGCCCAGGGTTATGGCAGCTGGGGTCTCATGGGATGTGTTTCAACCTCTTTTGAAACCAGAGCAAAAACTCTCATTCTTGTCACTGCTGATTTCGCCTCATGCTCTCCACTACGAAATCTCTCGGCTCATGTGAAATATAGATGTTCTTTATATTTATTAAAAACAATGCTTATTTGAAATGTTAACTGTACTCCCTTAGCTTCACCTTCATTTTAATTTGTGTTTCCCTCCGCAGCAGCCTGAGGAGGAGCAGTCTGCTTGTGATGTCACCAGCTCCAGTTCTTCCGCAGATGACACCATGTCCTTGGAAAGGAACTCGTCCCTGGGCAGCGACACGTCCCTTCCCTTCCCGCCTGCAGTGAGCTTCATGCAGCCCAAGGACAGGCGCAGCCTGGATGGGAGCTGCACGAGCGTGGTAGCCCCAGAGGGAGGAGAGGGTGAGCCCGCTGGTTTGGGAGAGAAGGACGAGGAACTGGACAGCATCACTGATGTGCCCACTCCTTCCTCCGTCCTGAGAAACTCCATGCGGCCGCTGTCACCTTTCCGTCGCCACAGCTGGGGGCCGGGGAAGAATGCCACCAATGAAGCAGAAATCAATCAGAGGAGGTGAGTGGAGAGCTCATCTGCTTTGCTTTGTACCCGCTCGCACAGAGTTATCGGAGCTTTGGACTCAGTGTGATAAAACGAAAAACCTGAGGATGTCACTCTTAAATACTCTTCTTTTTTTCACTTACAGGAGTGAAAACATTCTCCTAACTTACATATTTTCAATTAACTTTCAGGATGAAAGTATTTAATACCAAAAGTACACTGTAGCTTTCCAGAGGACAGAAGGAATAACTCAAAGCTAATTAGAGCGAATGGAAATACCTTGGGACAGGTCTTCCATCTGAACTGTCAGCACCTCTTTCTGTAGGAAGGGCTTTGTTAAAGGATTTACTGGAGTGTTAAATCTCATTGACTGCAAAATAAACACAGCCATTATTGCTTTGGCTGTGTATTAAGAGAGAGAACAGGTCCCAGGGTTTAAAAAGAGGTGTAGAGGCTCCTCATTTGGTGTAATGGGAAGGTGGGTAGTCTCTGCTGGACTGTTGATAATTTTTTTAAGGAACTGGTTCTACCTGAGTCTCTTGTGGACAGTAAGTCCCATCTAACACATCACCATGTCCCCGGGAAGATTCTCCCTCTTCTCTTTTGTTTTTTCAGAAGAGGGGCAGCTATAGCAGGCCATGTGCCTGTAGGAATAAAAGGTGCTCAGCCCTCCATCTCAGTGGGGAAAAATGAAGATGATGCAGGCCAGTAACAGAACTGGTGTGATGTTCACAACTGTGCCCAGTGCAGACGGGCACTGTTTGGGCTGCAGAACACTTGGGGTCAAACCCTGCCCTCTCTGAAACATGTGTAGGTTTGGCCAATGTTTTTCATGCATTTTAATGCTCGCAGGGCAAACGCAGGCAATGGTTATGGCAGGGTCAGGGGGCCGTCTCCTGCCACAGACCCCTTGAAGACCTGCAGAGGCTGCGAGGCACAGCAGTGTTGCTCCCTGTCTGCCTGCCCCAGCTGAGTGCTGCTGTCAACATGGGCAGCAGGCTTTTAAGATAAATGGAGCCATTATATTTATGATGCCATTAAGTTAAAACTGGCCACTGAAAACAGGTTCCTAGAAGGTTGTTACTGGCCCACTAGGATAATGCAGTGAGAGGCAGCAGTCCTCCAGTGGAAACTTGTGCATCCTTTACACATTGGGATCTGTGTGGATTACTAAAGGAATATCGTAGACCCTTCAGATTTTAATATCAATGTTGAAAAACATTCAGGACCCCATAAGTAACATAGGGTGAAAGATTTTGTATTGTAATTGTTATTCTGTTAACTGCTGCTGCCTTTTTTTGGCTTCATTTGTGGTCTCCAGGTAATATTTCAATAAATTAGGCAATACCTATCTTTTAAAGCTACAAAAGACTCAACGTCAGGTATACGTGCAGGTTTATGACAGCATGAGTCCATAAGCTCATAAACTCACTTAGAAAGATTTATTTTTAAGTGTAGGACCTGTTATGTAAGGTTTTCTGAGGGTAATAAACTGCATAGCTGGCAATTACTGCTAACGCTTAACAGATGGGGTTAAATTCTTCTGCATCAGAGTTCAGAGGCAGTTTCTGATATGGGAAAATACATTCGTTGTAAATGCAAGACGATTTCAGTAAAGGAACAGTAATTATTCTCATATGGTCTTAGATGCAGCTGCCGCTACGTAAGGCTAGCTGCCACATAGGTCAATTAGAAAAGAAAAGCTGGGAGGGTCTTTGCTGCTGATTTGATTCCAGTTTGTTTTTGTGTTCCTGTTACGAAGGAATTTGGATTATTTGTTTTTGTTTTTTTTTTCTTTTCTTTTATCTTTGTTCTTTTCATACGTGGCTGTTGTGATGTTGAGATTCTCGTTGCTTAGCAAGCAATGAGAAATACCAAGGAAATGGAGCCCAAACAAGCGGTTTTCGTACAAGTCAGTTAAACCTGGGGCATGTGCTTATTTATTTCACATGCAGTAGATGCTTTTCCATTTAAAGGGGAAAAGCCCTTATAGTAATTTGACTTTTGCAACCCTTTGAAAGGAAAATATGTGGAGCACAAGCTTTTACTAAGAGTAGGACCTGTGCTTCCCCCCATCACCCCATGTCTGTGCTCCCACACCTCCTTTGCCTCCCGTGGCACTTCATTGCCCCATCAGCGAGCAGGTTGCTCTCACTAAATGAGCAGGAAATGAGCCAGAAAAGAAGGAATTGCCACCAGACCCAACCCAGGGAGCGGAGTTGGGCTCCACATGGCAACAGGGCCACTTGCCTTCACAAGCAACTGTGGAGGCAGCCAAGCTGCAGAAGATGCCTCCAGCCCCAGCCAGGGTCTTGCAGCCTGGTCCATCCCCCAGTCCCACCAGAAACCATCCCGTCCTGACTACACAGGGAGCAGAGCTGGGCTTGAACAGAGCTGCTAGGGCAGGACCCAAGGAGCCTACCAAAAAAAATCCATCTTCTGTAGGATTTGGTCTTTTCCAGTGTTGTGTTTTTGGTTTGTAAGAGGGATGAGCATAGCAAAATGTTCACAGAAAATATTAAAAAAATATATAATCATCTTAAGGAAAATGTGAGAACATGCTTAGTTCCCCTCTGCTCCTCCTCTCTCCTCAAACACACTTAATGGATAATCCTCGTGTCGACATTTTGCTTTTAAAAATACAAAGAAAACTAACAAGGCTTCCACAAAAGCATGTTCATCCTTCAGTAATTCCTAACATTCACGGCGGATTTGAAATGCCTGTCTTTCAACAATAATGCAGTGTTTTTCACGTTCGTGTCTGAGGGAAGAAATGCCTGCATTTTTCACTGATGGATTAAGCACTGCAAAACTTGAGCCATTGTTAATCACGGTTGTTAACAGCTTCTGTCAAGTATTTGTCCTTATCTAAACTTAAAACTGACCTGGCTTGGGCAGCAGCTAGGTTGCAACATGGTCAGTACCTGTTAAACCTTTCTGTAAAGGGAAAAACATTATTTGTGAGAGAGAGGAGGAAAAAGAGAGGCTCATTGCTTCCTTCAGTACTTTGTTTTGTGTGTTCTTTGTACTTCCATTCTCTCTGTTGTTTGTCTGTTGGATATTACTCCTTCAGCTGCCATTTGTTCATTTTGTTCCATCCGAGTGTCTGACCACTGTCCATGATTCATTTTCAGTTCAATGCGAGTTCTGGGGGATGGTATAAAGAAGCCTCCCATTCATAGGAGAAGGTATAAAGCCAGCTAATGTGACTAACCGTTTGGTGTTTGAGTGTCTACTAACCCCATACCATCATCCTAGTAAACCTGGGACTAGTCCCTACCTCTCAGAGCATTCCTGGTAGAGTTGTACCCCCTGCTTGGCTGCCTTCCCTCTCCAGCCTGACCCAGGGCAATTTTTCTGACCTGCAGAGCATAATCTCAAGCTGTTTTCTCTAGAATGATGTATTAATAACCTGAAGACATCTCAGAACTCATATTTTAAGTCTTTGGCATGAGTAAGATTTGGACTGTATTAAAATAACTGTTTACCTGGAAGCGTGTGCCTGACTTGTACCTAAAGCACATCCGAGACTTGTGCCAGGGCGTGCAGGAGGGGCACCTGGAGAGGGGATGCACCGAAGCGATCTCAGAGGTACAGAACGCTCTGTACATCTGCAGCTTCTTAACTTAAATGGCTTTCATTTTGCTCTTTTGCTGTTTTTTAAAACCATCTCCTTAACATATAGAAAGTGTTTTTTTCGTTACTTCCACGCATTTCCTGGTGTGTAGCACGCTTTCAGTTCCTCGCCCATCACGCAGGTCTGTATTTTCACTCACGTAACCTTTCGGCTGTCTCCTAACACAGAAAATAGAACACTGAATTTTTGACTCAGCAACCCTGCAGACTGGCCACATCTATACGTTTGTAGGTTACCAAAAAAAAGAGAGAAGTTTAACCTCTCCCCTTCCGGGGTTCAACCTCTTCTGGTCTCACCCTAGCCTGCAGCTTCTCCTCCTGCAGCAGGTTAACTGAGGATTTCTCTTCCCTTGAAATGGCTGCGGTTGGTTACCTGAAGTGCGTGTTAGCTGTGTGCGTAAACAACCTACTCTATTTCCACAGATGGAAAAAATGTTTCTAGGGCCTTACCATGCATCAGCATAAATGAAGCCACATGAGCAGGGCTGTACAGTTCAGGAGAGGGCTCTTAAAGGAAAGGCACAAGAAAGAACATGCTTTTTTACTTCTAAGAAGCCACTTTATTTGCATTGCTCTGCTCTGGAGATAGAAGCACAGCGCTCATCTTCTCAGCTCATGCAAATGATCATCTTTTTAGCATTTGGCTGTTAATGCTACCACAGCTCCTACACAGGAGACCTTGAGTCATAATGTCCTGAAACGGTGAACTTGTACGTAAAGTCACAAAAACGTCTCAAAGAGGCAACCTAAAATACCTGGTCAGTTTTGAGAATGTTGTGATATCCCATTCTCTTATTATTTTCTGGCCTCCCAACCATTTTGATATTATCTACCACCAGTTGCAGAGCAGGAGCCTGAAACTAATTCCATCAGTTTGTGCTCTCACACGAGGCTGTTGTACATAACAGCTCTCCCTCCTCCCCATGTCTTTTTCTGTAAAGGGTTTTTGCATGCTATACAGTGATCTTGTTCTTGTTTTTATGGTGTTGCCAACAGATTGTGGGTGGCTCACCAGGAGCATTATAATTCTGGAAGAGGCTGCTTTCCATAGCCCTTGCCAAAAGGCCTTTATCCTTCCCTGAGATCTTCCACCACTTCCTGGCCTCCTTCTGCATGTATGCACAGCTCCTCTCCCTCCTCTCCTCTGCCTCCCTTTCCTGCAGTTTTAGCACTCGGTGTTGTCGCTGTAACGTGTTACAACAGTCAGAAATAGGGCATCTTTTAAAGTGCTGTATCAGGTGTAAATGGTATATAGTTTATTTAATGAGAAGAATTCTCTATTCTTTGATTCTGAAGTGACCACACAAAATTGCTGACTTCTGCACACAAGTCAGTGCCAGGAGGCGACAGCTCCAAGGGCCCAGCAGTGTCATGGCCATAAGCAGATGGCTGGGGGGAGCAAGAAAAGAGAGAGCATGGTTGATACCTTCCTTGGGGTATCGTGGTGTAGTTGATCATGAAAAAGTCCTTGACATATTGGCATGTGATGGGAAGGTCTTCACAGAGAATAGTTTAGGTACCGAGCTGAGAGCTACCAGTGAAGAGCACCTGGAGCACCTGGGTGCAAAACCATAGGTACTTCAGAGACATCCTCACCCAATTAACATCCTTAATAAAGCAGATAGTAATTATCTGCACTCCAACACTGAATACCAGCCACCAAATCCTTCCTGGATGTTTTCAAGATTGTGCTGTGTGTGGAACCAATCCAAGGACTTGGCAAGTGACAGACGTAGTCAGTGGCTTTAAACCTTCCTTTATGCCATCTGAGGTTTCTGGCGTTCACAAATCCTGGCCCAGGGATGCTTAGACTTGTGCTGCTCATTTTGTAGGCTCCTAGCCTGGAGCAAAGCATGCTCTGGCCTCGTCCTTTCCATGCGTGGATCAGATGCCAGGGGCTGGGAGCAGGACTGGTGCAGCACTGCGTTGGCAGATCTGTGCTGATGCAAAATTTCCTTCTGATGGGTACATTTCCTGGACAGCTTTTCCAGTATTTAGGGGTCTTTTGTATGCCGTAGCTGACAAGAAGATTGATTTCTTTGTGTCTGCAAAACCTGCAATTGACCCATGAGATTGCAGAGAAAAAATAACAAAAGCAGTATTTAAAATGACAACCAAAATATTTGCATTCTGTATTTGCATTGCTTATGTCTTTCCTGATGTAACTTGGGATTCTTTTGGGGTATGGGAGCTGAAAGGTTTTCTAGTCAAAGCACTGCTTGAAGGACCCTGATTTGAATTAATCCCAAGTTAATAGCAAGACAAGCTGTTTTTTTTCTCCTCAGCCTCTTTCGCTGATTTGCTGTGCAGCTTTTCAGAATGTAACTCTCCATCCTTACTTTTCCCAAGTGTAGCCTGAAGTTATTAATTCTTGTATGGAGGGCATTACGTGATTAAATATTTGTAAGGGGTTCTTTTCCTGGTTTTGGAATGAGAGGTACCAGAAAAATACTAATCATGACTAACACAATGGCCGTGTGATTACTTATGCAAAATTGGCTTTGCTGTGTTTCAGCCCTGCGTTCCCCCAAAACATCTCTCCCCACAAGGAGCAGTTTCTCTGGTCCATTGTATACTCACGGGTGGGATGGGTTTGAGGGAAGTACAGGCTGTCCTGCTACCCGTTTGGTGTGTTCTGGCAGCCAGAAATATGTTTATTAGCTACTGCATTATTTCTGAGTTATTTGTGTGTGTGTGTGTTTGGTTTTGTTTTAAGATATTGAAGAGTGAGAGTCTTTTAACATTCCCCTGTTCCGTAACAATCCAATAATCACCGCCCTTTTCCTTTCTTTGCCTCTTTTGATGTTCCCAGTTTGAGCTGGTGTCCCTCTGGTGTACAGTTCACTGCCATGGTTCCTGACTTTAATTGTAGAAGGTATGGTATAAATAAATGTGCAGCAGCAGCAACGGAGCACCGCAAAAACTGTGTTGTCAGCTTTTCATGCAAAATCTTTTCCTCTGCTGTTCTGGCTAAAGTGTGCACGTGTCTGTTTGCTTCATCTGCTATTTTGGCAATTAGTCATGGTAATGGGTCTTCTAAACTGGGATGCAGGTGAAGGTGGTGGCTGCTTTTCGTTGGCTTTGAGTGTTCAGGAAGCCACGCTGTTGGTTTGAGCTGCTCTGCTCCGTGGTGATTTTAAGATGCGTTTTTGTGCAGCAGTGATCGTAACACTAATCGTGACAGCCAAAAAATCGAAATGAGAGTTACTGTGATTCAGCGCCGCTTTGTTCTGGGCAGATCTTGTAAAGGATTTAAGTTCATACAGACTTGCTCTTTGCAAATCGAAAGCTCCAGTTTCTTCTTCAAAGAGGCTGGTCATGTAAAATGTTAAAAAAACAATCCGATAACCACAGATGAAAATTTCCAAGGCACTCAATGTTTGCTCCTTCTGTAGAAAGTCCCAACGTTGAGATTAATGCTTCCAGGTCAGATCTTCACCTGATTCTGTGATTTAATGCAATTGGAAGCCAGTCTCCCGGAGTTCATAGCTTCTGTTTTCCCCTGGCAGCTCTTGCTGGTAGTGGGTAAAGCTCTTAAAACTCTTTCTGAAGACTAGACAATGAGAAAGAAGTTAATCTGTCCTTCAAGTTATGGAATTAATTCCACTTGGGCTACCTACCCTGACTAACAATTACAGGCTAATATCACCAACTCCTCGCTGCCTTATCACGTAGCTAACCACCTTGCAGTTTTGAGCTGACTTGTGTCACAACCAACTGCATTTTTTTCTGTACTATATGATGTCATTGTTACTTTGGGGTAGAAGAACAAATGTTCCTGCACCCTAAATAACTGGTATCAATAGGGCTGATTTCTCTTTGCAGGTATCTTAGAACAAGCCTTATAATGCCTGTTATCGATACACAAAAATCAAAATCTTCCTAAAGCAGATTAAATTGTAAATGCCTTGACCAGTCTCCTTCTTGTTAATCAGCATGAAACAAATCTCAGGAAAAATCACTAAATCTTCTTTCTCAAGATTTATTGCAAATTTTGCTTCTAAGTTGCCTATTTATCAATATGCTTCAAAATGGACTCAGAACATCAATCACTACTGTGCAAGTCTACCTGAATTTAAAGCTCCTCTGGTTGTTTAAATAATCTGTACAGCCTGCAGTGTGTTTTCCCCTTCATATGTTCGTGTTAGCTTGCTGGCCACTTTGATGTCAATATTAGCCTCAAGCCAGGGTATATATTCAGGGTATTCCTGGCTTCAGACTAACAGCACTTTGTGAACATAAGGTCAAACATCAGCCGTAGAGGTGTCCAGGGAGGTGAATCCATAAAGTGTGCACATTAACCCCAAACAGGAATGACAGTGGGGTTATGGATCTTGGCAGGAGGATCATGAGGGTCAGAAGCAGAATATGAGGGTTAAGAGAGATCAGATGGAGACAGTCATGTTTATAAAAGGAGTTCTTTTGTGTAGGTGAAGAGAGGGTGTATTAACTTTATTTTCTGTAGATGTCGCTTATCTATGAGCAGCTTCTGTCTCTACAGAGGTTGTCCAAACCTTTTATAGCTCACATGTTCTGCAATCAAAAGTTTGATATTTTGATTGTCACTGAGTGATTATGTCTGGCTCCATTGGACAGACCTAGCTTCATTATCAAATGATAAAATAACATTGATTGGCTCGTGGAGACAACATTTATTGAATTTTAAAAAGAGAGAGAGAGGCAGAGGAAGAAAATAAGAAGGGAGAAAAGAAACCAGCTTTGGCAGAAAGACATTATTGGCGCCAAAGCTTTGTGCAGTGACAAGTGCTAACTAGATTCAGATGATATGTCTGCAAACATGAACATTGCGTGCAGCCCAGTGCTGATTTTGTGGCTGCTGTGAGGGGCGGTGGACCAACGCAGGCACTGTTGTGCTATGCAAGGTAGTTTAGTTTGGGTGGCTTTATTCCAAGGGGGAACCTGATACAAAGCCGGCAAATAGAATATGTAGAAATACCAAAATTTGTGGAAGCAGTGTTTCTATTCCGCTGTGCACCACTCAAGAAGAAAAAAGAAAAAGCACTGGGCAAGTGCATTGACCCAGGAGTTGAAGGGTTCTCAAGCAACTGCTGTGTCTCATTAGAAGCACAAGATGCTTCTGAATACAACATAAATATAAATCCCTCCCCTGCTATCTGCACTCAGTCATTAAGAAGTAACATGCTGAGGAATAGCATCAGTGTTTCCATGCACACTTCAGCTAGTGACTGTGTTCTGAGTTTGTCAGGATCTAACCTGCATGGTTTC
The DNA here is from genome assembly GCF_964211825.1 of Aythya ferina. Lineage (NCBI taxonomy): Eukaryota > Metazoa > Chordata > Aves > Anseriformes > Anatidae > Aythya > Aythya ferina. Next base: position 7,062,715 of record NC_140307.1, read on the forward strand.
TCTTCAGTTACAGCCTAGAAGGTCTTGCTGGAGATGCTGGTGAAAGCAAGAAGCCCTCTGCAAACTTGGAGGCAGCTTCTCTGAGCTCCAAAGACCTCAGACGGAGTCCACTTGCCAGCAACCAGTGTGGGTCCCTGGTCTTGCTCACCGAAGAACTTGAGCAAGGGGAAATCGGAGACTATGATCGCCAGGTAAAGCTGTCCAACTACTATTAGATTGCTAGGAAATTCTACATCACACTTTTAAAAGTCATTTTTCAAAGTGACAGCGAAGGCTTTCACCCTGTATGTGTAATATTATTCAAGTTTTCATTCTTAACACAGAGGCATTTTCACTTTTTTCAAATTTTCTACTTGATTATTTGGGGCAGCGTGGTTGATGGGAGAACTCTTAGAGTGGAGAACAAGAATCTTGCTGGTTTTCTTCCACTGATTGTATGTATAATCATGGGAAAGTTAGTAACTTTTTAGCATAGATATAGTGATATTTTCAATAGCAGGTGTTGTAAGAGTTCAGCACTTAATGCTTATGTAGTCTTTTGTTGTCCTGAAATGCAAGTACCAAGTAGTAATTTATCTGTCAAAGTTTTAAGGTTTATTTTCCTATTTTAAGAGGAAAATGAAGTTGTTTTTTCTTTCATAGACATAACTAGAATGAAAAGGCATATTATTATAAGCAACAGTTAAGCAAAATGTTAATTGCACATGAAGCAAATTTAGTGTGATCTCTGGAGCAGAGGTCTGTGATAGGTATTAAGGACAGATGGGTCAAAGACGTTATGAGAGTCTCTGTTTATTTTTATAAAAGAAGCAATTATGGTCTTAAATACTTTAAATACCCTGGATTTCTGAGCCTGATGCTTCAGCTGTAGGGCTTCCTGGGTACCTGCCAGAATCATTAGCCTGCCAGCCTGTTTACCTCGTAGAGTTACTGCAGTGAGTGACACATCAAGGCAGTAAATGGGTCTTACAAGATCTGACCAGTGACAGCTGGTATGTCAAGGCTCTTATGTCTTCTCTTGCATGGAGGAATGGCATTTTTGGGGAGCACAGTTAAAAATTAGATTTTTTACCATGTTGCTCCACTGAGGAGCTGGAATCACAGTGGTAATTTCCGTGGCCATCAGACAGTTAACAACATCCGCTTTATAATACCTTGCAAGACAAGCAAGAAGCCAGTGTCTCTGTTCCAAATGTAGTTGCCTTCCACTGAAAAGACAAAACAAAATGTTGCATTTCACTTCTGTGATGCTGCTTGCATTTTTTGTTTCCTTGCATTTTTCACCTATTGCCTTATACTGGGATCATTTAAATATTCACTGTTCAAAAGTGTGAATTTTTGTAAACAGGAATTGTTCTGCAGTTGGGATGCTGATGCTGTGCTTGACATATTTGCCCAATGTTCTTATTTTCTGTTCTGCAGATGCATCCAACCTCACAGCCACAAGGATTTAATTTCTGTACTTCATCTGTTTCATCACCACTGACCAAATCTGTGTCTCTAATGTCAATTAGTAAACCAGCGCTGGACAGTGAGTAACACAGTTTTCCCTTATGCTTATCTATTCTGTCATGTGCAATATCTACCTACCTTCCCAAGGCAGAATTTACTAGTACTTGCTCTTTCTCACCTTTATTATGTGAAATACATGTTTTCACTGCAGCATGGAATTGTGGGTGGAAGACCAGAACTTGTTCAGCTTAGTTCCATATTTTTTTATTCACAATATATCCCTGATGTTTCTAATTCCGTTGGCTTTGTTTCTTAGTTAGACTACTGGTGTGAAAAGTACGATTGACTGAGTTTATTGTTAAAACAAAAAGAGTATGTTTGAATTTTGCACCCTTTCAGAATTTCTTCCTTTGATGTTGAGGTAAATTCCATTTGAGATCTTCTATTCCTACTTCGGGATTCGTTTTAAAGTAGATACAGGCCTTGGTCTCCTTGGGGGAGTTTGTTCCTGTTTCTTTTATTTGAGATAAATTTTTTGGGGCAGATGGGTGTAATTTACTGAATCTCATTCCTGAAGAAAATAGCAAAAGTTGATTAGGGGAAAATTTTCAAATTAGTTTAGCCTAATTGAAGCAATAAAAAACACTTAATTTTGCAACTTCATTGAGTTGATTCTTTCAGCTGAAAAAAGTCATTCAAAAGCTGCAGCTGGGTGTGCTTAGGAAGGGCCATGTTACACATGCTTTCATTTTATTAATTGCCAGCCAGAAAATATTGACTTTTTAGATCAGATCTTGTCAGTCAGTGATGATTCCAGAGCTTTTCCTCTTTACTGATGTGCTTCTTTCTTTGAGTTATGAGATACAAGTCTTTTTGCTGTTGCATGCGATTAGGAGCACAGGGCAGCAGCCTGATTGAGGGCTCACCGGTGCCAGTAGGTATGATTAGCACAACCTTGCTTCCTTCACAAAACCAAACCACCACCTTCTTTGTGTGGTTAGTTAGCCAAGCACCTCTCCGTTAAGTCAGCAGATGGCTTTACGTGGTGGTTGGATGCCCTCAGTTTAGTCACTGAGATGCATCCTGGTGCTGTGCTGCTGACGTTAGTGACAAGCTGTTAACTTGAGTGGAGAAATCAGGTGCAAATGGAGTGGAGTGGAGGAACTGCAGGTTCTGCAAAGCTGAACGAGGAAAGGTGCTGCAAGGAAAGGCATTTTGTTCATTTGGGAGGCTTGCTGAAAGAAGCTCACAGAGATTGTGTTTCGTAGGAGACGTTTCTAAATTCTTTGCCATCGTTCTTCGATGATTAATAAGCATGTGCTCTGACGGATGTGGCCCCAGCAACAGTAACCAAAACACTGGCAGATCTGTCCCATGAAAAGACCGGCCCCTGCTCCGTACCGTGGCACGCCCTCTTTCCTCCTGGTGTTGAAGGCCTTCATTATTTTTTTTTTTTTTTAAGCAACCAATTTCTTGGCATTGCATCCAGTTGCTAACCAAACACTGTAAATAACTCGGCTAACTCCCAGAAAACACGCGCCCTGGGGGCTGAGAGCACCCAGCAGGCTGATGCTTTTCTCCCTCTTGCTTGAGAGTTTCCTTCATGCTCTCCAGGGAAGCTATGACAGTGGAGGTTTCACAGAATGGTTGAGGTTGGAAGGGACCTCTGGAGGTCATCTGGTCCAGACTCCTTGCTCAAGCAAGGCCATCTAGAGAAGATCACCCACAAAGCAAGTCCAGGGGTTGCTCGGGCGCATATCCAGAAAATGTGCCTGCACCATTTCCAGGATTTGGGCCACTGTCTTGGAATATGACAAATTACCAGCTTGCCACTCTTTTCTGGCAAGATGACTCACATTAAAAACATCATCAAAGCCTGAGCTGGTGGTAGACAAGTTAGATTATCCCATCCACAAGGACTGTGGAAGAAATAGCAGGGTTAGTCTTCTGCTTTGAGGTCTTCTGCTGTGAGTTTTGGGTGCTGGAGCTAAAAATGACTAATGCTTCTGTGTGTGTTACTGTTTCAGTAGTTAGTTTGCAACACCTCAGGAGGGCCTCATTTTTATAGGAAGATGGTTTCTAAAAATTGCTGCATTTTGAGGTAGTTGAAGTGAGCATCCAAAAGGATTACTCACCTTGAAAATTTAGCTTACAGAGTCTCTTCCCAACTCTGACGCTTTACTAAATTTGGAAGTTTTTTGGTAAATCATTCCTCTTTAGTCACTTTGAAAGAGGAATAGGGTTTCTGGATCGAGTTGTGATCATGAATGCACGCGAAGCAGCTTAGTACCTTATACAAGACGTTCTGGGAGTCTCAACTCTCCTGCATCACCTACCTTTAACATTCGTTTTATTGCAGCAGAACACTTCATAGCTGTGCAATAAATCCTTGATTTCATGGAGATATATTCTAGGAAAACTAAATTATTATTCTAGGAAAACTAAATTATCAATGTTTCTACATTTCACTTACATAAATTTATGGGAGGTAATTAAAAAAAAAAAATCCCTAACCCCTTTAAATATGTCTGGATGAGAAGAAAGCAACGTGTTTTGCACAAAAGCTTTGAAAATTAAATCCAGTCGAGTAAACATATGGAGTGCTTTCTGTTATTGTTCCCATATATTGCTCTAAGTATTGAGGCAGAAGCAGTTTCCAAGACTGAGTTTCTAACCCACACTCCCATCTGATGTCTCAAATGTTCCAGGAGTTGCTGTGGCCATTCACTACTGTTAATTCTTTAGCATTTTATAGAGGGAGGTCACGAGCTGTTGGCTGGAGCGCTCGGAAGACTGCTTTCAGCTTTGGAATAGCAAATTTCCAGTGTGGAGCATTGTTATAAAGCCAGGAACTGCTATAAATAAAACCACTGAAATGGAAGTTGAATTGAGCTGTGCTGGAGGAGGTTGTTCTATTTACAGTAAAGTATTATTGTTCATCTTGACTTTTAGTCTAAATAGACAGTAGACTACAGAAGAAAGAAAGCAGTGTTGCCTAGTCATGTTCTTCAGATGTTGGACACCAGAAGATGTGCTTTGAAAAGCAGTCTAAACAAAATAAATGCATCAAGTCTTTCCAATTAAGAGTTCTTCACTCTAAATGCCTTTCACTAGGTCCAAACCTAGGGTCGCTCTGCTTAACAAAAAAAAAAAAGTATGTACATGAATTGAAAAACTGTGCACATACTTTTACCTAAACTTACTAGGTGATTGGCATTTATGACTGATGGCTGAAAGAAATTTTCAGAGGAGTGAGCTTTGTGTTGGTTGCATTGCATGAAGATTCTTCAGATAATATTTTTATATTTTGATTTCAGTTTTGGGGTACGATATCAGCAATTCAGAAACTTCTTACTGTTTTATTGTTTAAAATTCATTTTCTTTTATTATACAAAAATATCTTATTGTCTGAAAGGATATGCGTTTGTTCAAAGGGAGTAATATTTGCTACTTCTTTCCTTTGGAAGTCTTAAACTGATAAAATCTTTAACTTCTTCTACCTGTTGTGCAAGCAAATTAGTTTATTCATTACATGGAATGGCTTGAAAACGCCTGAATAAAGGTATTTGTAAAGTAAAGTAAAGGTATTTGATGTAGGTGCTTAATGAAGATGCGTACTGCCCCTAGATCAGACCTGTCCAGGAGCAGAGTTTCCCCAGCCCTGTCCCAGTCATCTTTCCCAAGGACACCTCAGCCCTTCCCCTTTGAGGTGATTCACCTGCATGACCAGAAAGCCGATGTCCCCAGAGCACTGGGGTGATGGGTATCCAGCAGCCTGATGTTTGTCAGATCACAGCACAGAAGTTTCCACCTGGGGTTGCATGATGAGGAGGTTTGGGAAGTCCAGTTCTTGGATATCTCCAAGAACTCCATGAGAGGTGTTAAGCAATAACAAATTGCTTAAAAATTTGGGGACTAGTTAGGTCCTACATCTCATTTCAGAGAAACCTGTACTTGTAAAGAATTTTTGCTGCTATGTGAGCACTGCTCTTAAAATAAATTACTTTTAAACAGGAACTGCAGTAAAACTGTTTTTTAATTTGCAAATTTTTTCAGATGAGGCCATAAACAAATAGCAGGAATTCTTGGAAAAGTGCGTAGCAATGGTAGATAACTATAACTTCAGAAATTGACATGAGTAGAAGGCAGAGCAGTAAGATTTAAAAAATAAATAAAAATTGAACTTATTTCTATTATCCTCCCGATAATGGGAGTTTTGATGTCACAGCCTGATTGCAAAATTTGGCACTGTACTTGGTAGACTGCTAGGCAAGGCCTGGACAGGATGCAGAGGGGCTTTTCTCATGTTTAGGCAATTTCTTTAAAACAAGGACTGTGAGTTTAAGTAGAAGGCAGTAGAAAAGATGGTGGGTTTTTTTTGTTTGTTTTTTTGTTTTATGTTGGGGAAGAAAAGAAAGGAAATTTTGGTCTCTTAATTTTAAAGCCGAAAGTTTTGAAGGACACATTACCAAAATGTTGTGTCTTTATTTAAGAGGTAGAAGCAGCAAGAACTTCTACAGGTGGATTAAGTCAATATTTCATATAAAGTATCCTTGCTATACGCAGCAGCTTCGGTGTGTTATTTAACTGCAAAAAGCACCATTAAATAAATGTCTTGAGTTGTTTTAGTTTGATTCCCTGGCAGTTATTGCAGTGAGGCAGATGCCCTTTGTCCAGAGATCCACTAAGTTACTGCTACTTTGTTTGGGAAAATTACTGTTCTCATGTAAATCTTCATTATAAGTTCCTATGAAAATATACCAGCAAAATGTAATGAAAACATTTAGTTATGCATGCAATAAGACCTGCATCCTCTGAGGCCTGCATCCTTCAAACCTGCATCCTCTGGAATTTGCACATTCTTAATTCTTTGTTTCTTGTGCCTTTTCTGAAGCCAGATGCTTTGCAGACATTTCCTTTGCTTTGGTTCTAGTTTGCTTTGGCTGCTTCCTCTCCTTTTTGTTATTAAATACATTTTCAAGCATGCTCTAATGTCTGCTGTTAACCCACTTCTCAGCCCAGGGCCGGACTCGACCATCGAGACGGATCTCCTTCTCCTTCAGCATCTCTCCACTCATTCCTAAGTCTAAAACTCTCTTTTCTATTGGCTCTTCTTCCAGTGATGAGGAGGAGGAGTTGGATAGTAAGTAATCATTTTCTGTGCATTGCAGCCATTATGGGTGGAAACAAAGGGAAATCTGTTTTTCTGCTTCAAACCTTGAACTTTCACCTTGCAAACACCAGTCTAACCTCTCCATTGCATGATGTCTAACAGCAGTATCTTAGTCCTGTAACTGAATGCTAACTAATGGCAGAATAAAAGGATTATAATCCAAAGCGTCTTGTACGTCAGCGCTGTCAAATCTCATCTGGTTAGTTTTGGGTCTGTATCCATTTGGCAAATGTTACTGTCTGCCACTGATTGGCAATATTGTCATAACCTTTGTATAAAAATTAAAGTATTTGTCTTAAGATCATTTCAATGCATTGAGTTAGCAGGAGGGATAGATCTCTACCCTCTGTATGTGAGAGTGAGTATGTTGCTTGGTGGGAGTAGGAAAGGAAGATAGAAAATCTGCTAGTAAATTCTGAAAATCTTAGCTACAACTTCACAGTTTCCCTGCTGAGCAAAAAACAGACATTGCAGCCAAACACCGTAAATTATCAAGGTGTTCATATTTAGGTCCTGATGTTGAAATTGGAATAATTTTGTCAGGAAATAGGCAAGTGCTATATGGTAGCTTTTCTTCCTGCTGTAAACTCCCCTGTTAAAAAGAAACCCCAGTAAGGCAGAACCTTGAATTTGAATTAATCATTTACCCTCCTCCTTTTTTTTTCTTTTTCTTTTTCTTTTTCTTTTTCTTTTTCTTTTTCTTTTTCTTTTTCTTTTTCTTTTTCTTTTTCTTTTTCTTTTTCTTTTTCTTTTTCTTTTTCTTTTTCTTTTTCTTTTTCTTTTTCTTTTTCTTTTTCTTTTTCTTTTTCTTTCTTTCTCTTTTTTTTTTTTTTTTTTTTTTTTTTTTTGTAAGTAGGCATATCAAAAATACTGAAGGTGCTTCCTCTTTCTTAAAAGTGTTTTATTGGACTGCTGAAATAAACTGGAAGATAACTCTCTGCCTGTAGAGATCATTCAGAACAGCCTCGTTAGTTGGTTCAAATACCCCATTTGCAAGGAAACCAGCCCCAATCCCTCGTACCCATACTGGGATGGGGGAAATTCCTTTCCCGTGCAACAGATTTTGGTAACTTCCTGAACTGCAAAATCTCACACCACCAAATACCTGTTGGAGGTAGCTAAATTCTCCTCCTTTCCACTCCCAGCCTTCACTGTGGGTTTGTCCCTTGCTACAAGCCCTCTGCTCTTCCTGGGTGTCATACCACCTGCATCAATATTTAAGGTTCCTCCTCCTTCCCTTTTGCTCTGTCCTTCCTCTGTCCTTCTCTTCTGCCTTAACAAAAGGCACAGTTTGTGATCCCCACAAAATGAGACATGTCACACTCCCACGGCAAAAAGTATTCTAAGCTAAACTTGTTGGGAGATTTATTTTAAGCATCCAAAGAGTTAAGTCATTCCTAATAGGTGAAGGCATTTCTGTTCGTCAGTATTTATCCTTAATGCTCCTTAATGGAGCTGCTGTTACTGATGAGTATTTGAAGTAAAGTCAGATATTGTTTCCAACAAGAATGTTGCTTTCTTTGTTTGTGTTATTCCCTCATACTTGAGGGTACTGTGGTGACTTTATATAAAAGCTGGTTTAGCCACAGCTATTCATAAGACTGCTTTGGCAGTGGGCATTTTTCACGTAGTAATCCCAGACCAATTTATTTATTTGTTCACATCTTCAGGGTTCATTCCTCGTAAGAGGATGAATGTGTTAGCTTGATAGCATCATGTATATAAGACGGATTTCAGATATCTGGACAAGCCAGTATGCATTTTAGAAAATACAAGGTTATTGTTGTGAAGCCTTTGGATTTTTTGTGCCACAGAAGTTTAAGAGCTGCCTATATGAAGGGGTTGCAAACTGGTTTATTTCATTTGCAATATGCTAGTCTTGTTGCTGCACAATGGATTTTGATGAATTATTTTAAGTCCAGCAAATGTGAAATAATTTTGATGGGTGATGCAAGAGATGTTCAGATAAGTACCCCAAAATTTGGCTGCTAACACAGAAGTGTAAGGCATACATAGAGGTCCTGTATTCAAAGGCCAACTAACGTATTTTGTGGGCTGTTAGTTTTAGCATTTCAGTTTTGAACCTGGCCATGACAGGAGATGCTCACCATGAAGGTGAGAAAATTTGTGCTTTTTTATGCTCATCTTCATGGGCTTTATAGCTTGCAGCACAATATTGATTGTATGATGCTAAATTATAACGTAAAATATGAAATCATAAACAGTCTTCCACTGTGGTTTATGTCTGGATACATTTTGCCTACTGTCAAGAATCTCCAATTTCTACGATAAAATACTATTGCAGTAAAAGACATATAGCACATAATTGAAGATCCTGTGCAATGTGCTTTTTGAAGGTGCTGAAAAACAGGCATGAATATTGAATTATTATAGCTCTTGATTCAGTGCTTTGTATTTCTTACGTTAACTGCAAAGAAACAAAAGGTTTGTGGAATACTGAAATCCATTCAAATTGGGTAATCTATTAAAAAAGGAAAGAGTAAGAAGGCTTGACCCATGTAAAAGCAAACCAGAGCTGAAAAAGAGTCACAGGAGGGCTAACCAGGGACAGAAGCTGGGAGCCTGCAAATTACTTGTGTGATCTTAGCAGGCAGTTTGGTAATAAATAAGTACAAAAAAGGAAAGAAAGAGAAAAAAAAAAAGAGGAATATAATCAGGAAATTAAAGTGAAGACTTCATTCAATATATGTTACAATATTACTTAGATGTTTTAGGGATAGATCATTAATTAGATAAAAGGTTTCGCAAGGGAGATATTGAGAGACCTCCAAGCAGGGATTAGGTAATGAGGTATGCCAGTATTTTAGTTTCTTAAAATAAACAAGTGATATTTCTGTCTCAGACTGTGCTGACACAATGAGCAATTAGGAAAATGTGTTTAGGATCATAAGGCATAATACTGTATGCACAGTTTTTCCTAATGTACGTTTGGATACAGGACCACCTTTACATCTGTTGTGAAGTGGCGTTTTCGCATTCAGCCGTAGCTTTGGTATGTTAACAGAATTTGAAGTCAAAGGACTAGTTTTTGTACAATGCATATGCAGAAACAAAGTTGTGCTTCTTGAAGTTCAGTTGTGGCTGTGAACAGTCCTTGTAGTGAAGAGGTTTTTTGTTTGGGTTGTGCTTTGTTGTTTTTGGTTTGTGGGCTTCCTGACAGGCCCAGTTTCTCCAGAGAGACCCTTCTCTCCTCTGGATCACTTTGTCACGATTTTTCAGTATTCTTCAACAGTTCTGGTAAATGATATCAGCTACCTAATCTGCTCCAAATGTGTTAGGCAAGCAGGTTTCTTGTGGTATACAGAGAAATTGTGTCATTGGCAGGGCTTCGGCTGCATGTCGCAAGTCAGACTTTCCTCAAGCAGAGTTTTGTGTGACTGAGCTCTAAGTTGGTAACGTTTCGTGGAAAATGGAATAAGGCTTCCCTTGTTTCCCGTACTCTTTATGAAGCGCTTCAGGATTTTGATGGGAAAATGAACTATAATTTTATCAAGCAGCAGACTTTTATACATGAATCCCGGATGTGCTGCACAATGGGTTCTTTCTAGTGGTGTATAAATAAAAGTATTGTGGCAGAATGATTCGCATTTCTACATATTGTGATTAAATTGGCAGTTCTGTATCAGATACCCTCATTTACTAGCAAAGTTAACAGATGTACATCCTTTGCTTGATAAATGAAGAATGATAAAAATACTAGGTAATCTTTCACCTCAGCATCTAATTTGAGATCACCTAAGGATAAGGGGAACAGACTTTATCCTGAGCACATGAAATCAATTCTAAGCACTCACTTCTGGTAAACATGTCCCTTTCCTCTTTAACTGTCCAAATATGCAAGCTATGTTTTTTAAAACAGTGAGCTAAGGCAGACTGCAGCCTAACATGTCACCTCCCATCCTTCCACTCTTTTCCAGGTGCTCCGGCGTTCGGCGGCCCCGCAGGTTCCTTGGTGCAGAGGTATGGTTTTCTGGGGTTCCCCATCTCTTCTGTTGCTCCAGTTTGGAAAACCAAAAGAATTCCTAGCAAAATCCCAAGTGTCCGGGTTGTGCAAATCTGTCCCCTATGGATATTTTAGATGACACGATATGAAAGTTGTCTGATTTAGGTCTTATCTCCAACAAGACTTTGTGGTTTCTTCATAGATAATAACACATCAGGCTATTTGTTATTCAACCATAGTAGTTAACCCAGATTTATATTTTACGCTGGAAATAGTTGTTCCCGATTTTGGTCAAGTCTGTCTGTGTTACGTTAATAATCATGCTTTTGTACCTCTCATTAAAGGACGTATGCGTGTCTGTCCCTTTTGTCTGCTCCCAGCCTGAAATAGGCTGGGTGCTGATGATTAAATGCCGAGACTGACTGTATGTGCCCAATGGGATAGACTGCCCCTCTAAATAGGCTCATGCTGCAAGCAGCTTACTCGTTATTTGGCCATTGGAGCAGCAGAGGGTGCTGTGGTATGGCTTGAGGATGGAGATTACTTAAAAACAGATAAAAGGCTTCCTTGATTGGCATTTTGCCTTTTTTGCCTTTACTTTGCAATCTCTGGTGTAACACTATAAAGCAATCCATGACCCTCTAGGATAATACATGCATTTGTCCTTTAAAAAAACATCTATCCACTTAATATATTATTTGGGAGGAAAAATTAAAAATAAAACCCAACCTTTTTCTTTTTCGATTTTAGCATATCTGAAGAGAGCAGCAGTGTCCCCTCTGGTAAAAGTGCAACAAAAGTCAGTCGTACCTTCAGCTACCTCAAGAATAAAATGTCCAGCAGCAAGAAAAGCAAAGTAAGTGCTTTTTTTTTTTTTTTTTTTTTTAAATTTTTACAGCCATGAAATACCTATGGGTATCTGAGATTAATTTTGTATTTCAGTGTGTTTCCATAGGGTGGTAGTTATGTCTTTGCCTGACTTTCTTTTTCCTGTTGCAAGGGGAGGATTTTCTGTGTGGTCGTAGAGAAGAGCAACATGGGAAATGTCAGCAGCCCCAAATTAAAATGCATCCAAGGCGAGGTTTCCTGTGCAATGTTTTTGCCTCTTTTCCCCACTGAATTGTGCTTCATTTATTATAGAGAATAGATTGTGCTCTGGCATGAGTTATGGTTTTGCAGTGACTGATGGGTCTAATTTTTGCAGAGCCTGAGAGGTGTTTAATAAAATGAGGACAGGAGCTGTAAGAAAGGACTGGCTGCCGAAGCTTGTATTGTCTTTCCCTTTTATTTCTACCTTTGCCACAAAGTTCCTGTGCACTGCTGGAGAAGTTGCTCAGACAGTGACCTTGAGAGATGGCCAATATTTATATTTTCTCCCTTTTCTGGAGGAAGTCCTTGAAACCCTAGGGTTGAATTTTCTGAAGGTTAAGTGCTTTCTCAGCGCAGCTGAATTTCCTGGGAACAGAACTGGCTATAGAAATAATTACATTAATGGTAAATACTTTGCTAAAACAGGCTGTTTTTCCCTTAGATTGTCTCCTAAAGATGAATGGTTGTTTTGTTTGGTTTTTTTTTTGCTTGGTTGGATTTTTTTACTTGAATCTCAGCGCTGTTTACCATGTCTGACAGACAGAAGATAACACCATCTCACCTCACAGAATGCAACGTATATTATGCAGTTAACTGATGTGTAGTTACTGTGTTGGTAAGTGCTATTGGAGGGCCTCTGAGACATTAACTACATCTGATGAGAGTTTCAATAGCAAACAGGAAGCAAGGCACAATGCATGGTGCCTGTCACACAGTTAGGATTGGATGAAGTGTGTGTAGAGGGGAGGTGTCACACTATCTGCACAAGCAAACTCCATTTTGCCATTTCCCATCTGATCTTTCAGCCAGAGTGTTCCTGTAACGTAGGGGGGGTTGTGTAGTGTAGAGGCAAGATGCTAATTTTGGTAGATATTTTTAGAAGATTGCATCACATTTGCAATGAGTTATCAGCTGTAATGAGGTCAGTGATCCTAATGCACAGTTCCTCTTTATGGATCTGTCTTAAAAGACACAAACTGCAGCTGCAGGCAGTTCTGAGCTACTGCTGAAGAGTTTTAAAACAATGCTGTTCTCTGCTGTGAAGTACAATATCCAAAAAAGTGTTTGCACAAAGACCTCTATGCAAAGAAACCTCTATGCAAACCACTAGCGAGAAGTTGTGGGGCACATTGCACAGACTGTGCACAGGACTGGAAATTCATTCACTGCTTCTTGCAGTTTGGGTGCACAATCTCTAAGGCAAGAACTGGACATAAATAACAGATTTTGTTGGGACGGGTGAGAAAATACACCAGATACTTGCTTGCTCTGCCTTTCTTAAGTAGATGCGGTCCATTTATTTCACCCATTTCATGATTGTGTTTGAAACCGTTGATAAAACAAGAATCGTTCCAAAATCTCAACCATCATACATACATTAAAAATCGTAATACATAGCAGTTCTGTTATTTTTGTTAGCTAGAAAAACATAATGTCATTCAAATTACAATTTCTTGTCTGCTCCTGGTGGAATGGTTGCATTACACACACTTTTGGGCTTCAGCTGTACATTTGAATAATTCAACCTAAAAATTCTTGGGAACACTGAATTCTCAGAAGCTTTGAGGCTGGTTAAAAACTGTAAGAGTTAAAAAGAAAAACAGCAAACCTTGAAAGAGGAAGTTGGACAGGAAGAGTTGGTTTCTGCTGCTGTCTGGGCTGTCAGGAGAGAGAGAGAGAGGCAGGCAGGCAGGCTTCAAGTTCTTTCCAACTAGGTTTTGCTTTTCTCCAAACCTGGCTTCAGAAATGTATAGTTTTCTAAGATTAACTGTAAAAATAAGGCACTTTTGAGAATACTAATGGCAGTGGCTCTTCTTGAAAATGAGTTTTGGAAAAGTTCTGTTTAAAAAAAAAGGAAAAGAGGATGTTTGGAGTATTAACTGTAGTGAGGATACTGGTATAAGCTTGTTTGTATTTACCCATCCACTTCATGTTATTTAGGGATTAGTCAGTGAATCTTGCAATCAGCAGCATGCGCTGCCTCACGTTTGTAAAGTCTATAACACTCTATATCCCTGTCTGTTAGAAAAGCATACTCGTTTTATTCATTTGGGTAGAGTTTCTGGGAAATGACGACATAAAAATTAGCGTGAGTAATGTCCCTTCTCCTTAACTTGCGTGGTTATTGGGCAGCGTTGTTCCACCAGCAGTTTTAGTTCGTGGTAGGAGTTTTGAGTGTTCAAAGGGCTAGAAGAAGGGGACCGCTGCTGACCCACAGAGCAGGAGGAGTGCAGGTATATGAAGCCCTTCTCTCCAGGGAATCATCTGCCGCAATTTGTGGACTGAAGTACTACGTAGCAACAGTGAGGTTTGTTCAAATTTACTTTTTGTATATCCCAAACATCACAGGGGGGTTGTTTAACCAATCTTTCTGCCTTTTAAAGGCGTGGATCCAAATGGATTTATATCTTCGACGGTATTAATCCCATCCTTTCCTGCCCGTACTTTCATTTGATTTTATTTTTAACAGTGGGAGCTAGGGCAGGGCAGGACGAAAGCAGCAGCAAAGTAGCTAATATCATCTTGGAGGAAGTTAGCGGCACTCGTCCCGCCCGCCCTCCTCCCCCTTTTGCTCAACTCCTCGCCGGCTGCCGTCCCCGGCGCCAGGGCTCTGGGCTGCCACCATGGGCTAGCTTTGCTCAAGAGCAGCTCTCCTGCCCCGGGGGAAGGATGTCAATAAAATGGAATCGATTTTCTGAAGTTCCCCAAATAACAGTGAAGCTGGTAGGACTTAAGCACTGGGAGGTAAGAGCTTCGTGGTTATTTTGCAGCAGGGCAGGCTGCTGCAGCACATAGGCTGTTATTTCGGGCTGTAAAACCAAGTTTCTTTACCCGGATTGTCTGTCGGTGCATGTCGATGCAGCATTGCAATGTCCACCTCTGATAACACCATTAAGTGGTGCTTTAAATCATTCTGGCAGCTCTGATAGAGCAGGACAATGTTTTTATTTTTACAGTCCTTTTAAAAAATGAGTTCCAGTAACTGTCACAGCCAAGAAATAAATAAATAAAATCTCGTTCTGAGACACTGTTTCAGTGTTGTCGCTAGCATCCACTGCATGAAGCTCACTGCTTGCTCCTTGAAGGTGGTGCAGCGTTTCCTGTTTCTCACTGGGCAGTTTAGCTTTAACTGAAATGCTTTTTACAGTGATTTTTTTTTTGATGAAACGATATTATTCCAGACTGCAGAATTGCTGGGCTTTGCAGTAAGCATTGGGTACAGCTGAAGCATAGCGTGATGAATCTTCTTTCAGCATGGTGTTTGCAAGATCTGCCTGGAGCAGTGGGTGATATTCTGTCCTGGGGCTTCACAAGTGCTGGCAATGGAGTTGGTTCGGTGCTGTCCCCAAGAGTTTTAGTTCATGAATTGGGCTGGACCTGGTTAAAGGTGGCCAGGTCGACAAAAAAGGAGTGGGGCTGGGCAGGTT
Organism: Aythya ferina; assembly: GCF_964211825.1. NCBI lineage: Eukaryota > Metazoa > Chordata > Aves > Anseriformes > Anatidae > Aythya > Aythya ferina. The sequence continues at coordinate 7,077,821 of NC_140307.1, forward strand.
TGTACGGGATGACAGTGATGGCTCCAGGAGGCAGACATGTGCTGCAGAGCAAGCTCTTCTTCGCAGGTTTTCTGCTGCAGGCAGTATTATTTCATCCCAGAATGCTCTTATTTTTGTTTATTTGCAGGATGAAATAGCATTTGGGGTCGGTAAAGAGAACTCGTGTCTGTGAGGCTTCGCAGGGAGAGACTGATGCTGACATTTTGCCTTGGGTCTGCTGGGAGAGGGGAGACTTCAGGCTGGGTTACTAATTATGTGAGCCTGTCATCAAAGGCACGAAAGTTTCTCTCCTGGTGGCTGCTGAGCTCAATAACTCTTTTAACTGCTTCATGGCAGTTGCTCACACAGGCTGCTCTGCGGCTCTGAAATTTAGGTTCCTCCTGTGACAGTATTTAGCAAAGAGCATGTGGTGTATAAATAACAGAAGTCAAAGATAAGCGCACAGGAGCCCTTGCCAGTTCATGGTTAAGCTTCTCTTTCAGATGCTGTGAAATCTTCAGTAATAGTTAAAATACAGACTGGGAGATGAATAGCATGATGAGTGCTTTGTAGGGTGGTATATAGAAAAACATGGAGTCACTGTAATTCAAATTTGGAGATTTTCTGTGGAGTTTCCTTTAAAAATTATACAGTAAGCCGTGTTTGGGAGACCTCCAAATCCATGAAATGCCACAGGAGACCTTTTTAAAAAATTTTAGTAGCTAGCAAGTTTCTGTCTCAGGTAGGGATAGAAAGATAGGAAAAACTACTGAAAATCAGAGAAGTTGGCTGTGCTTGACATGTTTCCAAAGACAGCTGAGCAGCTCAGAGGTGGAACTGTGGCTTCCGGAGGACAAGCTGATGTTTTCTGATGTTGCTGTTGTTCCTCAGTCTCTTTGTGATGCCATATTTCGAGGGTTTGTGAAAGATCATTTCCCCAAAAAGTATACTGGCTTCATGTATTCTCTTGGGGTGCCATGAAGCTGTTGAAGGTGTCAGAAGGAAAAAGGAGGTGGGAATAATCCAGCAGTGGTGCTGTACCAGCGCCTTAGGAGGGCTTGCTTTCTCCATTGCTCATGCAGTTGCAAAGCACAAGACTTGTGATTGGCTTTAAAAATTAATCATGTTGCAAGTTCGATACACATTATATGTGGTGTTTTGTGCTTAAAAATCATTGAAATCATTGAAAGTGCTGAAGAGATCATTTAGAGCCTGGATGAAAAAAAAAAAGAACTAAGTCATTAAACCAAGCAAATGGCAGAAGTCAAAGTTGGAAGAAAATAGCTGCCTTCAGAGCAGGCTTGGTTTCATCTCCGCTGGCAAGACACCCGTGCAGAGGGCCCTGAGAGTCACTGCTGTATTAATCCTCTTCCATGGGAGCCTTTAGCTGGTACTTTTAATCAAGAGCTATGCAGACACATGGCCATTGTTACGGTGTGCACCGATCGATATCGTCATAGCGCTGAGGGCAAACACTGAAGAATTTGTAACTAGAGAATAGACCTCTGCACAGTGACGAGGCATTCGTTCATTTTCTCTTGGCAGGAAAAGGAGAAAGATAAAGAGAAGACTAAAGAGAAAGACAAAGATTCCAAGGAGAAGGAAAAAGATAAGAAGCTGTTAAATGGACATCTCTTCACTGCAACCTCCGTTGTAGCCCAAGCAACCTGTTACCACTGTATGAAACCTTTCAATAAGGATTCGTACTACTGTGCAAGTAAGTCTTGTCTTCTCTCCTCCCCCCCCCTTTTGTTTTTTGTTATATCTGATGTGGGAAATGTGAACTCGGTGCCATATCGTTCTCACGCTTTTAAACACTGGTGACGTGGGGCAGGAGGGAGGCTTTGGAGCTGGTGATTCATGCCATGATGGGGTGCCTTGTGGAGCTGAACTGAAGTGAGTCATGGGTGCATGGAGCTGGCCTGCAGCCTCCTGCCTAGCCCGTGCTTGGACAGTGTGGCATCCCGCGGGGGTTTCTGCCTCTGCTTGTCGAGATGGATCAGTCAGATGGAGGACTTGGGTCATTTCAGCTGCCTGGTATGGTTTGAGGCTGAGGTGCTTCATTAAAATTCGTATGGGACAGAGAAAGCCACCTTGGATCGTGGCTTTTATTGCCAGTGGATGTCCCACACACCTCTGGTATTTTGCTTTATATACTTTAGTTATCTGAAATATGACTTCAGTGAGCCCTCAGCAAAAACGTAATATGAAAAGGAAACGCTAGCCCTTTCTTCCTTTATATAAGCTGTTGTGTCACAGACCGAGGGGCAGCTACCTGTATACGTGTGAAGCACATGTAAGACAATGCAGGCCGTACAGAAACCACAAAGTGGGGTTTCTATGAGGTTGGTAATTTTGTTCTCATTTCTCATCCGACAGTTTCGCATGCCTGTAACTCGATAAGGTCAGCAGCGTTTATGTGGTCATGACCAGAATGGTGGCTGGTTTATGCTGCAACCCAAAATTTTAGAACACATAGATAAAATGTCCTGTTCTCAGTGCAGCTCAGGACTCTATTCTTCACTGTTAGTAATGTATTTTCTCCTCTAGCTTAGAGGCAAGGCAAAGCGAGTACAGGAATGGCTCTCAGGCTGGGGCAGGAGGCTCTGCCTCTCTTCAGGCTGGTGGTTGACCAGTGCATGAAACATCTCAAGTGAGGGGGGGCAGGAGCAGATAGCTGAATCCCCAGAGGCAATTCAGAGTTTCCTGAAAGAGAAGAGATTTCATTGAACTTGTTTGCATGAGCCATGCTCTGTGTCAGCCTGATGGGAAATGGAAAGCATCAACAATTACAGGCTTTCAAATGCATCCTCTCCCTTTCCCTACTCTACTTTCTTAACACCCTTTTAAGCTACTTAGAAAATAATCACAATTTAAATTTGTATGTCCTGGCAGGTTAAAATAATCCAACAATGTCATGTAGTAGCACAAGCTATAGTAGCACAAGTTTTAGTAGAAATATTCTTTGTTTCTTTTCAAGGTAAAATGGAAAGTGATTTTATTTTTTCTGCATTGTCCAGAAAAATGAATGTTACAAAGGAAGCCTGATTTGAGCCCAGACTGTTGTTGCACTCACGTCTGAGTGTGGTCTGTACTCACATCACATCTTAAAATAGGATACTTAATGCCTAGAAAATAACTGATAGACAGCCACAGACATTCTGTTGTTCCTGTGCTATTGTAGTCTACTTTTTTTCCACAGAAGTGGCAGTGCTTTACTGCTACCATCACTGTGTCTCACCTGTCGATGACTTTCTCTGAAAGCTTTTCAAAGGATTGGCTCATTTTAAGTCAATGTCTGAACCTTTCAGTGGCACACCCGCTTCCTAAAACAACTAGCCAATGCTGAAAGATTTAGCATACTTGAAAAGAAATGGGCAAGCAAAAAAATGTTTTTAATGAGCCTGTTCTTTCATTATTTTTTGTGATCAGTGATGCAGAAAAGAAGCTTTTTGTTTTTAAATTATTAATATTAATGATATGGAGGAGCTAGAGGAACTTCTTGCTTTCTGAAGGGCTGAATTAGTCGGAGGAATAAAGTCCCTGAAAATAGATTTTTGATCTAAAGCATGCCACGATAACTGCAAAATTCTTTATTGGTAAATAGCATATATTCAGGTTTTCAAGGCTTGAGTTTGAATTGTAAGGGTTCTGAATTGTCTCACTGCCTCTCTTCATGTGATTTCAGTGTCAGACACCAGAAGTGTGTTCTGCCTCTCTTCCTTGTTTGATCTGAAAAATGATACTGCTTGTGGGGTTTTGCAAGAGTATGCAGGTTTCTTTCTGTCTCTCTCTCATGCTCAGGAAGTTGTGGGACATTGATAGAATAGCAACGCCCTATGGCCTTACTCTTTCCTCTCACAAAATATCAGAAGAATTACTGGCTTTTATGAAATAGGCACAAATTTAAGAAACGTTAGGAACGTGAGAATAATTTATCAGTCTGAGCAGGGACATTTTTTCCTTTCATTTCGTATTTCTTTTAGAAATAATTCTGAACTGTACACTTGCAATGTAATTTACACTTTAACACAGTTCATGAATTGTATTTTGTGTTTTTGTGAATGAATAGAAATAACAGGTTTTCTCTAAATTCCTGAAACTGATTTGAATTGGAGTTGTGATCTTTCATCAGTCAGAAGAGTTAATGCTTGAAACCCAGTTATCATTTATGTATTATGAAAAACAGTGGTTTTGTTTGTGGGTTTTTTGTTGTTGGTTTTTTTTGAAAACTTAGATACCCAGAAACATGCTGGAGACTCTCACGAAAAGGTGGCAGACTCTCATGAAAAAGAGATGCAACATTTGCTCAGTGCAGCAAAAAAAATGGCATTAAAGCCTGGTGCTCATTGCACTGGTGAATGTTGTGGTTTCAGCCCCAAGCAGTGACTTCAGGCTAGCTTAGCAGGAAGTCCCTACCTCACTGATGCTGTCACCTGGCAGATGCTCCTCTTGCCTTTTTCTGATAATCCTGTAGTACAGCAGCACTCGGTTCCTGCTCAGTAGATCTCGGTTGTGATATGTCTGGGTTTGTGTAAAATTATTTTCCTGTCCTTGTGCTGCCTTCTGAATCCCATAGTCCTAGCCTTGATAAGAACAATATTTGTATTTGAAGAGAAAATGCTGGCACTGCAGTTGGTTTCTGTTCTGTCTCCTACTTCTGCTTTCTCCCTTACTTTTATTGCAGAGGCATTACTCCCATCTTTTTCCTTTTTTTTCTCTTTTATTTTGTTTTAAGATCTGCTAGGACCTGGCAATGCTACCTTGCAATGATTTTTAAACAGAATTTCCTATTAATTCCATGAGGAAATCTTGTTAAGAAACAAAGGGCTAATTATCCTGGAAAGCAGCCTGTCTGCCAGTATCTGTAGCTACTCATAATCTACACAGATTGTGTAGAAAGTTGTAATTTTCAATTGTGCTAGATAACAGTTCAGAATACAAACTGCAAAAGCTGACATGGTTTATGTGTTTTTTCTTTGATTTTTGTTTAATGTTTTTTTTTTTTTTTTTTTTTTTTTAACTTTTGACAGACTGCAATGCAATTGTTCACAAAGGCTGTAAGGAAAGTTTTGCTTCTTGTGCAAAAGTGAAAATGAAGGTAAGAGATATCATCTACTTTACTACATTTAAAAAAAAAAAAAAAAGTTTAAGCAATTTAGAATACATCTTCTAAAAGCACATCCAAAAGCTTTCATCTTGTTGAAATGCCCTGTGCAATAGTGAATAATTTCTCTAAGCTCTCCTATAATTCTTGATACAAAGGCAGTTGGTAGATTAATTTTGTTGTCCCTCTTGGAGACCTGAAAAATAAATGTATTATAGGCTGGTTTTCTTAATGTGTTCTGTGTTTGGATGGCATCAGAATGACATATAATGCTCTGGGACTCTGAATACTCCAGGTCAGCACCACAGGCTGTTTGTAGGGTGCAGATGCCCTGCGTCATTCCCTCTGGGACAAAGGGACCTTTGGGTGTGATGGTCTGTCCTGTGCTCTGGGTGGTCTGCAATGAGGAGCAAGGACAGCACACCACAGAGAGAGCAGCAGGCTCTGGGAAGAAGTAATGCACAGAGAAACTGTGAGGGTGTCCAAAACTTGAGATGAGATATTCCCAGAGCAAATACCACCCTTCGTGTGCATGTTTAAAGCCTATAAGCATATGATTAAAATAATAAAAAAAAACAACACATCGCTGTCAAAATTCAGGGGTGCCCTGCACTCGTAAATGCAGTATCTCTTAGTTTTTGAATGCTACATCCTGTAATGTGGCATCATGTGTATATATAATGCATAATGACATTTATTAAATATGTATGCTGTTTGTATGAGTAATATACAGAATTTGGACTTGTTCCAAATGTAAGGAGCTTCTTCTGAGGTATGGTTCTCCAAGCTAATTCATACATTTATGAAGAAAGTAAGAAAATCTCCTGCATGATTTTAGTTGTTCTCTTCAGTAGTCAGCCCTTCTCTTTCTTTTTACTCTTTACTGCACATTTCTCCATATGCTATTTTCTGATTGCAACCACTGTTGCTGCTGAGGGTCACGCTGCTATATGGAGAGGAGAAGTAATCTGTTCTGAGGGATTCAGAAAAAAACAAAGATTTTTAATTGTTGGTATGTTGCACAGCCCAACGGGAGAAGGGAGGAAAAATTACAGTGAATTTCCTTTTTCTTTCAGCCACAAAAAGGAATGTTGCAGGCACATGATACCTCTTCATTACCCACAGTAACCATGAGAAACAAAAGTAAGAAAACTTCCTTTACCTCTGTTTTGTTGATGGTCTCTATCTGCTGTTCTCAACTGTTGTAACCAACTAATACTTATATTATGAAAGATAAGCATTTAAAAAAGCAGGTTTGAGAGCATTTTCTCTGCATGGTGAGCAATGTTTGGGATGTCAGAAGTTGTGCTAAAGCTGCACAGATGGTTTATCTGCTTTCTGCAGTGGCCCTATAAATTTAAGCAAATGTAAAGTCATGTCAAATTTGGAATAGCTGCCTGGCTGCTCTAGCTTTCTGATGGCCTACAGCTGAACACTCTGCAAAACCCAGAAGATACAGCCTATGTTCACGTGTCTGGCAGAAAAAGAATAGGAGTATTGTATTAACAGAAGCTATTAAGCTTAAAAGTTGAGAGGATGTTTGTTTAAAAAATACATTTTTAATCAAATAGTCTTATGCTTTGAGGAAGTAAAAATAGAAAGTTTAATTTTGAATGGGAGCGATGCTGACAAAATGTTTGTGGCTGTGCTGAGATGTATGCTGTGCTGCAGAGCTACCCAAAGCAATGGATGGCAAGGAATAGGAATGAAATAGTCCACATAGGTTTAGTAGCATCCTGATTAGATAAACTTGTTTAGGGGTAGCTTGTAGATCACTATATGGAACCACGCTGTGTGATACAGGCATACACACTGTGGTTTTTGTCATGAAGTTCAGAAGTATTGCTCCAGAAACCAGAAATATATTTGAAGATGGGAAAATCTGAAATTAAGATGGAAAGGTTAGTCAAAGTGATGGTGTGAGATAAGGATTAGTGGTTCTCTGTGGCATGTGCAGGTGGAAAAAACAATCTTAAATGGAAGCAGGAAGATGGATGTAACTGTAGGATCTCCTTGCCTACAGAAATTTGAAAAAAACAGCTCAGTAGATTGCTTCATGTGATCATTTATTGAAAAAAATTAAATTTGGTTTCCAAAGTGTATGTTTCTGGACTTGCAGATTCCACTCTGCTCTTTTAGGTACAGTGCAGTCAGTTCAGCAAAGGCATCAATGTTCTTTCCTGCCTAAAACACAGCAGTGCTTAATTTGCTAAGAGCTCAGTCTCTGCTTTTCTGCGTAGTAACACTGTTGGACTTTGAAAATACCACAGGAAAAGATAACAGTTAACGAATTCACTTTGGCTGTCTTTCTACACAGCAAAACTGAAACTTAAACATATTGGGTCTAAAGAGGGTAAAGTTTTCCAGATAGCTCTGATCACTCATGCTGCATTTAATAACATACATGATGTCTGAATTTTGTTTAAAAGTATTTGATGAACCAATTGTCACATTTTATATTTGAGGCAAATTCCAGAGTGCATAGGGACTTTGCTTTGACCAAGTCCTGCCTTAACATACCACAAGAGTGGTTAGGGAGAGGCAGAAAGCTCAGGCTTCCCTGCAGTTAGGGCTGTATCTAACAGCCACTGATCTCCCAACAACAACTCTAGAGAGAAACGGAAGTGAATTTTAAAGCCTGGTTTCATTAAGTCATCGTTGTTGCAGCTAACAATGCAGTCGCATGAGCTGACTTTTCTCTGACACTTCCCTTGCAGGTTCACAACCTAAGGAGCGCCCTCGTTCAGCAATACTTGCTCCTGACGAAAACACCGTCACCTCGATATTCAATAACAGGAGATCCCAACAGACTACAGCTCTTTCAAAAAGTGTCTCAATACAGAACATTGCAGGGTAAGGTTTCCGCCTGTGCACGTGAGTACTTGGGGATTATCTGATGCTGTAAGCGTGGAGAAATTCAGATCTCATTAAAATAAATTTGTGATCTGTGTTAAAGGTGCAAAAGAGGATCACAAAACCAGAAATGCCCGTATTATGTATGATACCATCAGCTGTCTTCTGCACAATCAGATTATCTGTGTTAGGTTTAGTTGTGGCATGAGCTCAGAGGCATCTGACTTGGCCTGGTTATATCCAAGGTCACTTCAGAGAGATGCTCTGGGATCCAGGAAGAAATTCTTGCCTTGGGCTTGGTACTGTGTGAGCACACATTTTCGCAGCTCAAGTATAACATTAACTTTTGTGTGTATAATGATAGGGTGGATGCACAGAGCTGCAGTCTTCATGGCAATTTAGGAATGCATTATACATAATTAATTACAAAAACAGAAGTAAATTACATTTATGGCTCCCATACTACCTGCATATTGAACAATTGTACAAACAGAGCTATTGCATGGACTGGGATTTTCTGATCTTGCTCAGAGCAACAAGTAGTAAAGACTCTTGGATAGCCTTTTGTATTACATTTTTGCACTGTCTGTTCCAGCTTTCTGAGTCCTGATGTGTAGCTGTTAGGAAATAATTAATACAAATACATTTCTGTACCTAACTTTGCAAGACTTGCTTTGGTTTTCAGCTTGTGTTTAAAAATGCATTCCTCTGTGTACTTGAAAAGCCATGTGGCTGACTTTTTGAAATCATAAACAATGTTTTGTGTTCTGTTCTTCTGCAGAGTTGGGAATGACGACAGCTTAATACACACTTGGAAATTTCTGTCGCAGTCAACAGACTCTTTACATAAAATCAGCCGGGTGAATGAATCCATGGAATCACTAGTTGATGAAGGTAAAGCATCCCCATGGTATTTATAGCAGCAGAAAGGTCTCGGTGCTGCTTTCCAGAAATAGAAAACCTATGTTGTCATTTCAGCACAAGTTTTTCTCTTTAATGGACAATTACAGTGCATTTACTGTAACGTTAGAATATTAGAATGATAAACTAAAACAAGGCCCCACATTGTAATTTCTTCAGCATGTTGAACTGTGGGAAAACATTAAGAAGGTTTCAGTTACTGTTGAGTTACTTGGAATTTAGCTTGAGGATAAACATTTCCTCTTTTGTTTTACTCCTCTGGCCTGTTCATACAGCCACATATTTTACAGTCTTTACCTTTTTCATGCTGATATATATGTTGTTTTTTTTTTGTTTCCCTCCCCAGGGTGGGGAGGGAAAAATGCTATTGCTTAGTTTTGTGGTTTTAAAAGTGAAATCATTTAAATTAATTTCTTAACTTTATTTTTATACATGAGGCTTTCTAGGATATAATCAGTATTCTTACATCTTAGCCAATATTTATCTGAAAAAACAGAATTATATTAATTTAATAAGGGCTAAACAAGATCATGCTGGTGGAGACAGAGAAAATTTCCCATTGCTCCATAATTGAGCAGTCTTTCTTAAAGAGGTGGATGGATGCAGTAGTTTGCAGATCTACTTGCATCAGTTCTAGCTTTCTAAGCATGACAACACAGCCTTTACATAACTCTAAGTTCTCTCGATTTATTGATGTAAATGAAGGAAGACAAATTACACGTTGTATGTTAAATAATCCCTTCTCTTTTATCAGAGCTAGAATTTGGTCTGCATGAAAACTGTGAATTAGCAAATAGCTTTTAAAAGAGCTTTTCATAATCTAGTCCTTATGTGGTATAATTTCATATTACCATTTCTGTATTAGTGAAGGAGAAAGTGTATAATGTCTGTGGTATAACAGAGACAGCCTAAACGTAAATAAACAAACGGGAATCAAACAATTGGGGTAAGTTACCCACATCTTTCTGACATTTACATTGCTTTGTGAAGGTGCAGACATGAATGAAGGACAGCTGATGGGAGACCTGGAACTAGATTCCAAGCTGTTGGAGGCAGAGTCCTGGAGCCAAGTAGTGGACAGCAAGTTCCTACAGCAGCAAAACAAAGATGTTGTCAAACGGCAAGATGTCATTTATGGTGAGGCATACATGGATGTTCATTTTTCATTCATTTTAGATGGTTTCTTAATATACTTATGCACATGTGTTTGGGAAACGTCAAGTCAGTGACTAAGAACATAGACTTTGATTGCTTTGTGGCCAAGATTTAATTCCCGAAGTTCTTAGAAACTGTGTGTTCTGTGAAAACTTTGTCTTTCTGCCTTTTGCTTACCTGGAATCCATCAAAAATAAATAAAAATAGAAATCGCTTCTTCCCATTTGGCTCAGTTACAGCACAGCAGCTAGATAGCAAGTCGTCACCTCCCTGATTCAAGAGCCATCCTGCATGACAGAAATGAATTATGTTGAGGCTGGCAGAGAATTACCTGACATTAAATTTTCTGATGCCACTTAGAGAAGTCCAGTTAGCTCACTTGGAAGAGCTTTCTAGTGACAGCTTTTCCTTGTACTTTACACCCAAGTGTTCTGCTGTGACCTTGTTTTTGACCTTGTTCTCATCTTATGCAGAGCTAATGCAGACAGAAATGCATCATGTTCGCACCCTGAAGATTATGAACGATGTATACAGTGCAGGGATGTTGAAAGAACTGCAGTATGATCAGCAAATTGTGGACAAGATCTTTCCCTGTCTGGAAAACTTGCTGCATATCCACAGTCACTTCTTCCAGCGGATTCTGGAAAGGAAGAAGGAGTCATTGGCAGACAAAAGTGAAAAGAACTTTGTTATCAAGAGGATAGGTGACATCCTGGTGAATCAAGTAAGCTGTGGAAAATAACTTGCATTTCTTAGAGCATAGCTGGAAACCAAGCACTCCTGTCTTCTTGCTCCTCCTCTTCTACTTGTTAGACAATCACAGCTGATGTCTCTTTGCACTTCACACACATGAAATCTCTGCTGATTTTTTAAGCATTTTTTGCTATTTGAGATGAAGGTGTAGTTATGAAAATTTATTTTGTTTATTTTATGGGAGAGAGTAGCATTCCATAACAGGCTTAAAATGGTTTGACTCATAGCTGAAAGGTGGGCAGTAGACCACAGTGAAATGTGCACAGTGTGTTTCTTGGCTGAGTTACTGACCTGATGTTTAACTTTGGGTAGGTCCTTTTACTTTTCTTTATCTGTGTTTTCTCCTTTCCTCTTTTTACCTACCTTGCCCTCATTTGGTTTTTAAGCCCTGTTGAGGTAGAATCCCAGATTGTGTGTTAAGTGTGAATGTGGTGAAGTCACGAGTCAGTTCTTTACTTCTTTAAGAACTGACTTTGAAAAGTCAGTTCTTAAATCTTTAGAGATTTAAATGGTTGGTTCAGAAGACTTTGGACTAATTTGTTTTCATAAAGCCCTCTTGAGAGACTGGCAAGCACTGCTGGGATATTGCACAAACAGCTCAATAGAAGTCGGACCTTTGTGTCTCGTGTCTTTCAGTTCTCTGGTGAGAACGCCGAGCGAATGAAGAAAACATACGGCAAATTCTGCGGGCATCACAATGAGGCAGTAAATAATTTCAAAGATTTGTACTCAAAGGACAAGAGGTTTCAGGCATTTGTCAAGGTAGGACCTGGTAAAAGAGAGACAGTTGATAGGAAAACAAATATTTCCTTTCTACACTCTGATAGACGTTGTGCTACAAAATTGAAATTTTCATCTTTGTTCCTTAGAAAAAAATGAGCAGCTCCCTGGTGAGACGTCTTGGGATTTCTGAATGTATCTTGCTGGTAACACAAAGAATCACAAAATACCCAGTCCTGTTACAAAGGATACTGCAGTACACCAAAGGTAGGACCAGTTCCTCTTTTCTAAGTCTGTATTTACTCATCCAGTGTAAATTTCCTGGATCCTTATCCACTGAAGTTAATTTTCTTATGATTGGCTGACTAATCTAATCATTATTGTCTCACACTGCTGTATTGAGATAACTTGAGTTTTATATCTCTGGTTAGGATTAGTTGTTCAGGTGCCTTGATTTGGTTGATATGTCTGTCTTTAGCTAATTATGGAGCAACATGCTTAGAGTACAAAGTCTCCCAGTTTGCTTTTTCTGTGTAATGGCTAAAATATGTGGTTGGTTTGTGTATTTCATATCTACTGTCTTGTATACAAAGTATATTGGAACAGCCTCCAACCTCAGCCCTCCATGTGAAAGGTTTTGTGAAGCTTTCTTTAGGGGGGAAAATGCAACCTGACGTGGGAAAATACTAAAAAGTTATAATGCAGGAATTTGGGAGGGAGAACATGAAGGAGGGAAGGAAGTAAAATTGGGAAGTTAAGAGTCCACAAGGATGAACTCAAATGGAGATGTTTCTCTCTCTCTTTTCAAAGAAAATGAAGTGGAACATGAAGACTTGACTCAGTCATTAAACCTTGTTAAAGATGTGATTGCTGCAGTCAATAGCAAAGTCAGCAACTATGAAAAGAAAACACGTCTTGATGAGATTTACAACCGGACAGATAGCAAGTCCATCATGAGGATGAAGAGCGGTCAGATGTTTGCAAGAGAGGACTTGCGACATCGGAAACTCATCCGAGATGGGCCTGTTTCACTGAAAAACGCAGCTGGACGGTTAAAAGGTAAGTCTGCTGCAGGGGCCACAGATTGCCTTCCCTCTTTGTAGGATTGCTCCTCGGACTGGCATCTCCAATGCTTACCTGTTCGTCTGCTATGAGAGGTTTTGACAGCAGCTTTCCCCATGCTGCATACTCTGTTTCCATCGCAGTTTTTCCAACACCTTGTGCTGTTTCTGAGGTGACCCATAGCTGCTTTTCCACCTGGTGACCAGACGCCTGCGGAAGATGCAGGCTGCAGTGAGGAGCTGGGGCAGCCTTTAGGCCAGGAGGATGCTGGGGCTGCAGTTGTCTGGAGAGTGAGTCAGATCTCTGTGGCAAAATACGCATGTACAGCGATTCCAGGAAGCGTGCTTGCTGAATACGAAACCCAGCCTCAGCTTCCTGGTGACTCTACCCGCCAGCAGCCCTGTATCTCCTTTGCTGTCCAGGCTCAGCGTTACCTATCCCAGTTTCACTAGGCCTTCAGGTGTCCCAGGCATTTATTGCTTTTGAACCTCTCCAGCTGCTGACGCAAGCTGCTCAGGAGAGGCTGGGGAGGCTCTGGTGGCCCTACAGCTGCCTCTTGCTTGGTTACGTGTGTGTCCATGTTTTCTTGAATTGCTTTTTGTTTATCATTGCATGGAAGCGGTTTCTCTAAAGTGCTGTGCTCTAAAGTTCTCGACATGGCACTGAAGTTCTTTACTGAGTTGAGCACTAAATCTCCCAAGCAAGCCTTAAGCTGGGACGACAGCAGTGGTTAGGGCTCAGCTTGAAGGCTGGGCTTTCTTTCTTGCAGCTGATTCCTTTTTGCTCCCAGCATCAGCTGATTACACCAGGGTACTTAGGCATGAATGGAGATGCATAGTCTGGTGATGTGCTGGGCAGTGAGGCAGTGATAGGCGAAATTCCAGATCAGATAGGATTTATTTTGAGGTTTTGGAAACAGGAAGTTTACAGATGGTTTCCAGGCTCCCAAGATTGCTATTGATTTTAAATGGTGGATTAAGCAACTTATGCTGTGATTGTGAAATCTTTCGATAAGTACAGGCTGCATTTGCATTTATAAGTCATAGAAATGCCTTGGCCTGTAGTGCAAGCTCCCAGGGAAAGCAGGTCCTACAGACAAGCAGCAGAGCCCCGTAGGAGAACAGCTGGTTCTGATACTTAGGCTATTTTGTGGTATTTTAAGTGGAGCAGAGAGAGAAATTTAGAACTTTTCTTGGATGTTTTTAGTGTTTCCCCTTTTGCAGAGTGCGCAGAAAATACAGTGATAGAGAAGAACAGAGTCAACAGCTGACTTATTCAAACCTCCCAGAGCTTTGAGTTCATTTTGCAGCTTTGATTAAAGTTTGGTGGTTCTTTTTTTTTTTTTTCTGAAAAGGATCCTGTCTTCCCAAAACAGAATGGAAGGGAAGAACCCATGGGATGACTTCACTTTTTGGTTTGCTTCCTGTCTGTCACAAGATTTCCCAAGTACATTACACAAAAACTCTTTGTGCTGAGGGGTATGGGTGGGGCCTTATGCTTGGTAGTTACAGTGCAACTTCATGATATGTCATTAGGAGACTTGGAAGGCTGTATGCGTACTTTGGGAAAAGCCTGTATTCTGATTTAAGATCCTCACTTTGCTTGATATTACACTTCCTTTTCCCATGAAAGAAAGCCAGGTCCTGCATCTCATGCAGGGCTATGTTGGCTCCCCTTGGAGTCAGCAAGGCTTGTATTTGTCTGTGAGCAGAATTAGTGGTGGCTCCTGAAGTCAGTATTTCCTGGGAAAGAAACTGCAGCTGACAAATGTTGTTGTTGCATGATAATTTACACTCCCCAAACTACTCATCAAGAGAACCATAAAACCCCAATCTTCCTGTGCAGATACTTTGCTCAAGGGCTAAAATATTGATTGTTTGAGAAAACAGCGCTTCTACTCAGTAAACGTCACTCGCTTTTGCTGTTACACCGTGTCCTACCTGTTAGGAAGCTTGTGGCTGGAGAGGAGCCCTCCCACCGAGGTAAAGGCCCTGCATGTTTCCTAGGGCAGTTCAGCGTTGCACAGCAGCACGGCCTGTCCAGGAGCAGTGCCTGCCAACCAGCAGATCGAGCAGCACTGCAGGCTGACCCAAAACCAGCCCTCACGCTCCCCAGCGGCCACAGCACTGGTGTTATTAAAAAATAAATCTGTTTAGGAGTGTGTCACATGCTTATATTGGTATTCTTTTCCTTCTGCAGAAGTCCAGGCTGTTCTCCTCTCTGACATGCTCATATTCCTGCAGGAGAAGGACCAGAAATATGTCTTTGCCTCACTGGTAAGGCTTCAACCTTTTCTTCTCCCTTGCTTTCCTGTGAGAGAGACCCTTGATATGTGTTACTCAGTAAAGCCAGCCGTTGTCTGCTAAACAGCCTTGTTTTCCTGCTTACAACTGTTGAGCAGGCTCCTTTCTTTGTGATTGGAAAGCATGTCTTTTTTCCCCACTTCCCCCACTCACGTTGATTTCTGCAGTGCCTTGGCATTGCTGATAATTGGCCTTGAAAATCTGCCTGCCACTCGATACACGTACTCATTTTCAGTCTGAGCAAACTGAAGCAGTGATCCGGGGGGAAGGGGAAGTAAGGGGATAACATAAACATTGTAAAAACAAATCTTAGCAGAAGCTGATGTCCTAATATATTATGAACCGCTGTGGAGGGCAGGGAATACCACTGCAGTAAATTCAATAGTAAAGCTTACAAATAAGCTTTGTCAGAAGAACATATTTGTAATTCAAGAAACGAACACCACTCACTTTTGAAGGCAAGCCTCCTAAAGACTAGACACGCTGACCTGCTAGAGAAAGTCTGGTACCTCATTGGGTCTGTTTTGGCTGTACCTTGCAGACTTGGTTTAGACTAGGTAAACGTTGTGTCCTTTTTACCCTTTGAACATTTTGAAAGCTGATAATTTGTTATTCTAGTTCCATCAATGAGCTGCACAAACGCAGGGCCCTACATAGAGAGGGCTGATACCAAATCACTGGAGTGTAGCATCCTGTAAAATGCACAGAGGTGCTCACTGGTGGTGGTGACCCAGAAGCAAAGGGACATTTTAACCTAGGCAGGCTGATTACACAGAGACCAACCATAGCACACAATAAACATCCTTTTACGTACAGGTCTGGTCCATCACAGGAGTCAACTATGAGCTTCTAAGAACAGGAGGGGTTTTGTGGGGTTTGAAAATAAGGTGTTAGTCCGTCCTATGGAAAGATTGTGACGATAAGGTATGTGAAGCAGCTGCTAGCAAACTTCACTAAGTTTACGGAGCTGTGATATTAATGACAGAGTAGAGAGTGTGGGCAGGAGGAGATGAGATCAAAGGTCTGCTGGAGATAGAGCAAAATATGGTAGAGTTTGCAAAACCACAAATTCAATTTTAAATTACTTCCCTGTTGAAATACAACAAGGCGAAATTGCTTTTTCTGGAGGACTAATGGAGGAAAACAAGCCTTTCCCTGTTGTGTGACCCCGTCAAAATGCTATATTTTTTAATTAGCCAGTAGCTTCAAATAATGTTTACAACCTGAGAGAGGCAGCTGTATTGGTAATGGGACCTATGTTAGTTCATATCTAACTTTTTGCCCTCCTCACCCATTTCTTTCCATCTGAAGGACCAGAAATCCACTGTGATCTCTCTGAAGAAGCTGATTGTACGAGAAGTGGCTCACGAAGAGAAGGGTTTGTTCCTGATCAGTATGGGTGTAAAAGATCCTGAAATGGTGGAAGTGCATGCCAGCTCCAAAGAAGAGCGTAACGGGTGGAAAGAGATCATTCAAGACACAATAAACACCATGTAAGCTACCAGGCTGCTCTGGAAAGGCGGGTGATACAAGTAGTCATGTCCTGGTACTTATTGAGATGTGTCTCTCTCCCATCCAGGGATAAGGATGAAGATGAAGGAGTCCCTTGTGAGTCTGAGTTTGAAAAGAAAGTGTCAGACACGAGAGTCAGGGCACTGAAAGGTAGGAACCTGGAAACTGCCTGGGACAGAAGGGTAGAGCTTGAAAATCGTTCTGAAAAAAATTACATCAGTTGTCATGTCAGATTTTGTGACTCTTTTTCATATGCATGGTTGAGCTATGACTTCTTCGAGAACAATGAGGACCCTGAATCCAGCAAATATTTGCAATCCCTGTTTACACCTCACCTTGTTTGCATTAGAATTTTCTGAGCCTGATGGGTGCTGTGGCTGTGCAAGATCGAGCCAAGGCACAGTTGTGTCATCAGGTTCCACTAGATGGGGCCAATATCTCAGGAATCACTCTGCTTCCTTGCTGAAGCTTTTATTTTCTGTCTTCATCTCTGTTTTCTGTTCACCCCCACAGAACAACTTCATCAGAAGGATAAGCAGATCCTCGTCCTGCTGGAGGAAAAGACCAAGATCTTCAGGGACATGGCAGACACCTCTGCTCAAGAGGACATGCCAGGCTCCAGACTGCTCTTCAGAGCCAACACTGAAGAGGCACCAAAAGGCGAGGCCATTATGAAAACTGCAATAAATGAAGGTGAGCGAGTCAGTGTGACACGTTACGCTAACCAGTACGCCTGCCTTCAGTGAATACATCAACAATACATCTCAAACACCATTTTTGCAGGGGAAACCTTCTTATTCCCAGTGAAAGAATAATAGCATAGATCAGGAGATATTGCTGCTTATGGTATTGTGTCAGGGACAGGTAATGAGGATCAGGAAAAGAAGCAGGTATTGGTGGCTGTTGAAAGAAGGCAGAAAAGAAGTCTTAGCACAGTGAACAACCCTGCATTGAATCTGAGCTGGGATCGGGGCAGCCCAGGATTTCATACTTGTGTGAAAAGCGGACCATACTGTATTTTGTTGTGCTTCAGGCTCAGCAAGGATTGAAGGGGACTCAGATTCCAGCAGGCATTTTCAGTACCTGCAAGGAACAAGCCAGTCTGTTGGCAAGGTTACATGAAAACTTGAGCAACTTTTCAGTGTGATTTTTGGAAAGGGTAAAAATTACTAAATGCTGTTGTCAGAGTGAGTTTTTGCAGGGGGGGCATGTACTGTTCATGTCATTGTCGTAGAAACATGAGTTCTTAGTATACAAAAGCATGTGAAGGTAGGGACAAAAATAGCTCAGAAGCCTGAGGTGGTCTTTAACAGAGATATTTCTGCTTTTTATCCTCTCAGTTGAACTGCTACAAGACCTGGTAAACAGGAGCTTGGGCTGTGCGCTCGGGCAGCAGGTCAGCACCACCATTGATCAAGAAGGAGTTGGCCCCATCTCTCTTCCTAGAAGGGCAGAAACTTTTGGAGGATTTGACAGTCATCAGATGAACGCCTCCAAGTGTGAGTAGTTACATGTGCCCACAGCACCATTTGTTAATGATATTTAATGTCAACAAGTCCTCTTGCTTCTGAAGGACTTCAGCAGCTGGTGAATTTGGATTTCCCTGCTCTTCTGCAATATCAATAGATAAATTAAATATCGAATTAAAAAAAAAGCATAGGTACAGGTAGAATGGTAGTTGTTGAGACCCCACAGCTATATGAGGATTAAACATCTGAACTCTTTGCTTCTCTTTCTCCATGTTTTTTTAAATCATTCTTCCTTCTGCATTTCTATGCCACATGAAAGCATTTTTCTTGATAGATTAGTTTCTTCATGATCTTCTTACTGAAGTGTCCACAGTCCTGTTCTTCATTCTTCAGGTATCTTCCAGCAGGAGCCTCCTCATGCTGCTGCATTTGCAAATGGACGAGAATATTGCTGAATCCAGCACCTTCTCTCCTGGCTGTGTTCTCCATGCATTTGTGTTCCACATACAACTGCATGTGTTATTCCTGCAATTAAGTCTCTCCCAAGCTAATTAGTGAATATTTATTTCAGCTGCATAGTTGGCTGCTTCCCAATGCTCGCTTTCTTTGCCCTAGTCATCAGAAACTTCCTTGTCCTCAAATTCCTTTCTCTGTGGTCTCTCTCACACTCCCAATACAGCCAGTTTTGCTGTGCTAGTGTCTGTCTCAGCACTGGGATCGCTGGACCCCGTCTGACCTCCTGCATTAAAGGAGCAGTGTTAGCTCCAGACAGTCAGACATGAGAAGTATGTGGAGATTTTCCCAGCTATTGGAAAGCTGCAAAGCTCTCAACGGGCCTTGTCATCATAATGACAAATACATTCACACTGAGGGCTGGAGAGGGTTGGTTAGGGCTGTGCCTCGCTCTGTCGCAGTGATGAATGGGACAACCTCAGGCTGTTTGCTGCCCAGCACTCCCCCTTGCACCCTGTTTTTGTTGTTTTTTGGTGTTTGTCATTGTTGTTTTTCTAGAAATAACCTCTGTTGAATGAGATTATAACTCAATAGTTATAGGTTCTTGGGAGATTTGGGGAAAAGAAAGCAGGGCGTGTTTGTTCAGCTGTGGGCCAGGAGGCATGAAACCTGGCTTTCATGTCCAGTTCTTCTGTTCACAACCTGTGCAACCTTGGGCAAGGCTTATAACCAGACTCCCCTTCGTTCTCCCCTCCAGCAAAGCAGAAGGGAGGTGTGTCCTCCTGCAGAGAGGTGGAAGGTCCCAGGACGTGGCGCAGGAGAGAAGGTCTGTTAGGAGGATGTGAGGGTCAGCCTTTCATAGCAAAGCCTGCCTGGAGGGTGGCGGGGGGAGAGGGCCCTTGCAATAGGTACTGTGTCCTTCATGCTGCTGCAAATACAGGTGTAAGTCAAGTCCTGTGTCATTAGAAGAGAAGCAAGCAGGGAATTTCCCCATGGACTGCATCTCGGCTGGCAGAGGGAAATGTGGTCTTGGCAAGAGCTGGAGGACCAAAGTGCTTTGTGACTTCTTCACATGCTGCGAGCAGAAAGAAAGTGTTCTTGGGCACAGAAGGTGGAGGGCTGCATCTTGCTTGGCTCAACAAGTCAGTTCAGTCCTGCTTGGGAACACTGATGTGAGCCATGCAGGGAGAAGCCAGAAAGAGAAGTCCAGTGTCCCTTTGAAGATAAAGGTTTCTGATAACCAAGGCTGTGGAAATATTGTTAGCATAAAATTACACACCAGTATTGCACAGCAGTCTAACCCAGCTGTAAATTGCATTTGGACAGAGAGGCATTGAAACTGTATCTGCAATAATATACCCTGAGATTGTATTGTTATTTTTCTCCATCTGCTCTTATTCTGCCTCATAACTTCTCAGCTAATGTTCCTTTGGAGTAGAAAACAGTCTGGGGGCTAGACAGAGCACAAGCTAAAGGTGTGTCATCAGCACATTGTTTGAAACCAAAGTCAATCCTCCTCTGAATTCAGATCCCCTTTTTCTGGTGGAGCTGACAGGTTCTGTATATGGAGGGAGCAAATGCATTTAGTTAAAGTGTGAAGAGCTCTCTGGCCCCTGTTGTGAAACATCTCGGTTCCCTGTATTAAATTTCTCAGACACTAGCAAGTTCAGCTGTGGCCTAAAATGCTGAATAACCAGTTTCAATGCTGGCTCCTTCCTTTAGGTGGAGTGAAGGATGAAGGTGACGATGCTCAGGACCTTCGGAGAACAGAGTCGGACAGCATTTTAAAGAAGGTATCACTTGATTTATCTGTCTGCTACCACTCTGAGTTCAAGAGAGTGACAATTCAAGACTTGAAAAATGCCTGAATTTCTTGGCAACTAGATGTATCCTAATAAGTTAAAATAAAATTGTATGTATGGAGTCAAAAACGCTTCACTGTAGCTAAAATCCTGACTTGAAAACCATTTCAGATCTGTAGTATTCCTTTGTGGCAGAGGTTATCTACCATCTGTCTGCAGATCAGCTAAAGCATGTGTTTAATTATGCATCATTATTGAAATGACAAGGTCAAATATAACCTTGCACCTATTCTTGCTGTGGATTGATTCATCGTGTAACTCCAAAATGATACCTAATTAACATTTGATTTGATACAATTTTAACTTGCCTAAAAAACATATATGAATTGTCCCAGAATGAAACATGGAGGTGGGGAGTGGGGGGTGTTTAATGTGTCTTTCATTAGTTCAGCTTCAGAACACATTTGCTGTGATTTCTCATTTGTCCTCATATTAAGTCTGTGTGATCTTTTCATAGGGTGGAAATGCTAATCTGATGTTCATGCTGAAAAGGAATAACGAGGTAAGAATTGATTCAGTTGCTCATCTGCTTCCTTCATTTAAGTGACAAGTGAATTTGTCTCAATAGGTGATAATGCAGAAGAAAATACATTATTTAGCTGAAGCGTGTGTAGACGTTTAAATACATTAAGCAGAACCCACTGTGTCATTTATTTGTTTAACCTTGGATGTTCAGACAGGGAATTTGCTGATTGTCATCTGCTTGCCAGCAGGATGGTATGTGCTGATTATAGGCATCAAGGGTTAATTACCACTAGGATGCGCAGGACTGTATTTATTGTGCATCTGCAGACAGAGGCAGTTTAATTTTATGTTGCAGGTGCAGTGAATTGGGGCAATTAGATTTCTATTCTCCCTTTGATACACATTCATAACTCCCAATTAGCATTAAAGGCAGAATGAGAAGCTGTTCTCTTAGCACTGGCTAGCACACCACTATTGCAAACACCGCTGTGTTTTTTTCATCTTAAAAGTAATTGGTGGATATATGAGATTCAGAGAATATTTTAGCTGGCTTGAAAATACATTTTGGAATAGGGCATCACTCCAAGGTGGCTTGCTCTTGGCTCTGTGGTGATGCACAATGTGTTCATGTTTATCTGTGTGTCTGCTGCGTAGCACAGTTTCCTTGTCTATTGACGGGGGGCTTGTACAGGTCAGCTGGGCTGGAAGAGGGCAAAAAGCACACATTCATTTTAAGATTTTTTCTTTGTCCGCTCCTGGAAGTTATTTCCTTGAAATTTAAAAGCAAAACTTCCAGGTTTCATCCCAGTTCCTCTGTTAATGCTGTGGGAAATGTTTCGCAGAGACAAGCCAGGAGATCCCATGAGGTCTGTGCAGTGTTTCTGCACGTTCCCTCCCCATAGCTGGGTTGTTCAGTGACTGTGTGCTGGGCTGATGGCTAGGCCAGTGAGGACTTTAATGCCAGGCTCCTCTGAGAGGTGCCCAAGGGGGTACATTTGTGGCCAGGATGTGTACCAGGGGAAGATACAGTTGCTGCAGGTGAAGAGTGAGAAAAGCAAGAGTGTAGAGGGATGGCCGTGCAGCTTGTCAGGCTCACCAGTGGGTCACAGTGGAAAAGGAGGGTGCTTTACTCATGCCCTGGCACCAAATGGGTCTAATAGCAACGCTTCTGTTTTCTTGCAGCAGGTTCTCCAAAGCATTACCAGCCTCCATAAGCTGCTCAGTGCTTTGCAGGTAGGCTGGCCTCTCATCCCGCTTCTGCATGCCATGTGCCCAAGCTGCGTCCCACCAGGCAGTAACAGCGACTTGCGCTTCACCCCCGTCTCTCCGTCCCCTTCTCCTTTCATATCCACGTGTGGCCAACTACCCTGCAGTCAGCTTGTGTTCAGCCTCCTGGCACAGCAGCAGGAATTAGCTGCTGCCTGGCAAACCGGTGCTCCCCTGAATTTGGGAAGCTGCCGGGGGAGGTTTAGACCTTGACCAGCAAAGCTGCCACCGCAGCATCCTCCAGCAGCCCATTGGCAGTGCTGAGCAGTGGATGCGGTGGATGAAGACACGATTCAGCAGTGTCGTGAGCTGCTCAGTGTGGAAAAGGCACTGCAGTCATGTCTCCCTCCTTCCTTCCTAGGGTGTTGTCCTGCAGCAAGACACCTACATCGAGGACCAGAAGCTGGCCCTGAGCGAGAGGGCCCTAACCCGAAGCTTCTTCCGCCCGACCTCGCTGCTGGAGCAGGAGAAGCAGCGCAACCTGGAGAAGCAGCGCCAGGAGCTCGCTAACCTGAAGAAGCAGCAGGCGCAGCACCAGGAGGAGAGGCGGAGGAGAGAGAAGGAGTGGGAAGCACGGGAGAACCAGCTGACAGAGCAGGAGGCCCAGCTGGCCCAGCGGGAGGAGCAGGTCCAGAGAGGGCGGCAGGACCTCGAGCGGGAGCGGGAGGAGCTGCAGGTGAAGAAAGCCTCCTACCAGCTCGACCTGGAGAGGCTTCGTACGGCCCAGAAGCAGCTGGAGAGGGAGAAGGCGCAGCTCAAGAGAGACATGGAGCGATTACCTCAAATGTGGTTGGAGACAGACCACAACCAGGTAAATGCTGCCAACAGGCAGGCTCCTGGGGGAGCTGCGCTCTGCAGGGAGCTCCCTGCCGGCTGCCGGGCTGCCTGCCCTGCAGCAGCAATAGCCTGGCTCCAGCCCAGACCTGGTTACGTGGGGCCTGACGTTTAAAACTGGCTCTTTCCTTGCACACGATGGGCAGGGCTGTGTTTTGCCAACATATTGCCGCCGAGCTCTGCCCATATCCCGATGCCTCTGGTTGGCAGACGGCTGCAGGGAGGTGACTGGCACACGGGGAAGACGCACTGGGACATCCAAGGTGTAGCCTTTCACATTCGTCCCCCATGGGTTTGGCTTTGTGCAGCGTTGAGGCAGGTGAGAGTTTGTTCTCAGAAACAGCCCACGCCTTGCTGCTCACCTGCACCCTGCGGCTGCCTCAGAAGCCACTCGCATGGCCCTGTGGAGGAGTGGTAACTGCACGGCAAGGCCTTGTTGTTTGCAGTTCCTGTGCTTATGTCAGTCCAAAAGTGTCCCAGGTATCTAGCAGAGAGATGGACATTGTCCCTGTCCTAAAAAGACCAGGCATTTGCAGTCTGGACATGACCCAGCAAGCAAAGGTCACTTGCTCTGGTGCCGAGAGGCTTCTGGTATCTGACTGCCCAGCATGAAAAAGAAAAGCTCAGGCACGAATCCTCTTCTGTACTGTGCATTTTTTAGCACGAGGTTTGCTCTGTATTATCGTGCAGCAATCTGACAGAGGAAAGCGCACATCAGTTTGCAAAACACAGGCTGCATTTGAACCTTGAGCCTGCTGTTGATCGTTTGTTTGTTTATAACTCACTAATTTTGAATGCAATTTGCTTAGAGCTGTAGCGAAATTAGTTTGTAAACGCTGGATTGCGGAATGGAAATGATTTTGGGTGCCTGAATGGACTAATTGCGGAGCTCAGCAGTGAGCTCTGAAAAGCAAATCACCGGGGGAGTGCCTGCTCCCTCCCACCCCACCCAGATCAGGCCAGAAGCTCCCCGAGCATGCGGCAAGGCTGCCGCAGCATCAGGCATGAGGAGGTGTGCTGGGGGCACTGATGCGATGGGAAAGGCCGAGAGGTAAAATAACTGAGGCCTGGCAGATCAAGGGAAGGAAGCACCTTCTCGAGGCGGGCACCTCGCTGACAGTTCAGAGCTATTAATAGAGGGTTTGGTGAGGCTTTGTGGAGCTGCTGTTTTTGATCTTCCCTTTGAATGTGAGGGCTCAATTATACCCTGAGACAGGCGTTGGAAAAAAGTCAGGAAAATGTTTTGCTTTCATCTTTTGCTTGGGAAGGCTTCCTTCGCCACATGCCTCGCCGGTGCTGCGCGCTGGCGTTCCCTGCCCGGAGAGGCACGCTCCCCCTTGGCCTCCTGCCACCATCTGTGTGCGCGAACAACGCCGGGTGAGTCTTGGGGAGATCTTAGAGAATGTTTGCCCTTGGCTTGTTGACACATAGCATAGTACATGTAGGAGCAAAAGATACTGGAGCGTTACTCTCTGTATGCATCATTTCTTTGTCTTGAGCAGAAAGGGCTTCTTCTCTGATGGCTTTGCCAGGATGGGCTTTGCTTTTTAGGTGGTGAATGGGCTGGATGTTCACAAGACCAAGCTGTGTTTTCAGAAATACCTCTCCTATCTGGACTCTCCACTAGCGTCTTTCCTACCCCAGTGAAATTCATCTCTTTTCTTTTCTAGGTGTCAAATACACATGAGAAACTTGCAAGAGTCTCCTCCCAGTCCAGCATTGAAGACTTCTCCAAGCAAAAGAGCCCTTCCGTTCCTAAACAGGGGCACTTTGATGCAGAACTGTCTGTCTCCCCCAAAAGGAACAGTCTTTCAAGGACACACAAAGAGAAAAGCACTTTCCATTTGCTTAGCACAACAAACCAGACTAACAAGGCAGCTGAGGAACAGCCCCAGATGCCTACCCGGCTCTTCAGTTTATCCAAACCAAAGGAGAAAAAGGAAAAGAAGAAAAAGGGCAGAGGACATCGCTCCCAACAATCTGGTGAGTGCCAGGAGGTCACAGATGTGTTTTCAGGGTCACTGAGGGGGCATTTCCCTCCTGCCAGAGAACTTCTGGAAGCCATCTCACCTTAGTGGAGATGGTAACAGTGAGGGATGGAGAAGATCAGATGTGATGAGTCAATTCTCAGCTTAAAGCGATCTTCTCTATGGGCTTTTCTGCCTGCTCTGCAGCCCCTGGGGTTGTTAGAGGGACATGCTTGGCTCCCTTTTCCTTCCCTTCCCTGTCCTGTTCTGAGCAGCTTCCACAAACTGGATTTTCCCTGTACTTTTCAGCTTGCTCTGCTTCAAGGAGGAGAATGTCCTGTTTCAGTGCATGTGCTTTCAGAAGCTGCTGCTGGGATGGTCTTGGCTGTTGCAGCCCCTCCAGCATTGCTGACAGTTCTAGCTCTCTTATAGTTTGTAAGCAATACCTACAAACATTCTCGTGGGCTCTCCCTTCCCCTGAGCTGGTCTACCATGTCTCTTGAGCTGAAAACACAAAGTTGTTTGTTTGTTTGTTTGTTTTTTCCCCTGGAAGTCCCCTTAGGACTCAGTTCTGCACCCGAAACCTCTTGCCCACATGCAGCTTGATCTCACACTCTCAGATGGCCAGCTGATCCATGTTAACTCACACAAGTTTTCCAACTTGTGCCTGGGAACATTTAACAATTCCAGGTTCTAATTTCATGATAGTTCCTTGGGAACTGGACATCTTCCAAGGTCCCTAGTGGATTGGGCAGAGAGCAGGGCTTCCCCATGTCTGGAGTCCTTCTCTGCCTGCCATACTGCTGTATTCCCTTAGTGAATCCCACCTGTTTTGTTTTTTTTTTTTCCCCACAGATTCTCACTCATCAGAAGCACCTCCAGAGGGCGAGGAGATCTTCTGCTGAGCGTGGATGGCACCATTGGTCACTCTCAGCTTTGGTACAGTGGACATCTCCCTGCCTACTCCACAGCACGCTGCTCGTGCCTGCATCCAACAAGCATCTGGAGGTTTTAAATAAAACAGGTTATGAAAGTTTTTATGTGGTAGGAAGGGGCCTCTCTCCTCAGTTTTGCATGAACTCACGTTGCAGAGGCCGACCGCATGGCAAGTGGTACCATCTCCCTGTGCAAACCTCGCTTCCGATGGATTGGGCTGGATGGTTTCTGTCTGTTCACACTGCTGAAGGATGGGAGAACATAGCCTTAAGGGGTCTGTGCCTTCAAATTCCCCTTTTCTGGGGAAAGTAACCAAAACCAAGCATTTAGCAAAAGATTGGGACTTCACAAATGGTGCGTACACACTGGCATATCTAGAGATACTGTACATATCCATCTCTGGATCTGTGTATCCACTGGGATGTGCTCACAGTCTGTTCAGCCAAGCTTAGCTCGGCCCATGGGGACAGACGATGACTTTCAGGGAGCGTGCAGATATTAAATATCTCGCCCTTACTGCTCCAGCTGTAACACCATGGGCTCGCACGCCCCTGTTGTGCTCATGGAACGGACTGTGGGGTTTCAGAAAGGTACCGCACACCAGGGAGCAGTTACAGCGTGCAAAATGAAAATTCAAGAAACAAATAAAATTGGAGGTTTTTCCAAAAGCTTTCTGTGGGGCAGAGGAGTTACATGTCACACTGTTTCCAGAATCAAGCAGGACCTCTTTGGGTGTATTTAAAACAAGGCAGAAAAGAGAAATTTGGGAGGCTTGTAAGGCAACCCCGGGAAGCCAGAGCAGATGGTGGTCAAGTGGGAACAACTCTAAGCAACTTTTTTTAAGCAGTCTCTTTGAGCTACGGCTCATGGGATGTTTCCCATGATGGATGTTTCCCATCTCCTACGTAAAGATGTATTTGTTTTGCTGGGATATGTTTCTCCAGTTGCATTTGACATCCCTTCATTACAAGCCTGATGACTGGAGAGATGGCTGGAAGTCTGCTTTTAGGGACCTTTGTTCTGTTGTTTGTATTTTTCTTCCCCTGCTCTTTACATTACCACGAGGCTTATGTTTCTCTGGATTTTGTCAGCTTCTCCAGTTTGTTTCTAAGGCAGAACAATAACAATTTCGGAGCACTTCAGTGAGATGTCACAGGTCAGGGGGCTGAGTGCTGTGAGCAGAGTGAGCTCCGAAGAGGCAGCTCTTAGTTCCTATGCCTGTACAATGCCATGCACTTATTAACTATTTCTGGGGAGAAAAATATATTCTTGTGAACAAAAACATTGTGTGAAGGGTCCAAAGGCCCAGAGTGCCTTTGCCAGGTCCGTTTCCGTTGCTGTGTGGTCTGTGGTGGACGAGTCCATGTCTGTGTCACCATCAGCAGAAGGGGAAGGTTCAAGGATGGCTCTCGGTGCCGACTGTGAGATGTTTATACAGCTGAGGAGTACAGGGATGTATCCAGCGGGGGAAGAGAAATGCAGCAAGCCAATTTATTTTTTTTTCTTTCCCAAATTATTGTTCTTTCAAACCCTCTCAGGGGAATTGGCCTGGTGGATTTGTAAATGGTTATTAGACTTTATCAACTTCAAAATAATCCAAGGGTTTGCTCAGAGTTTGAAGCTGTCAAGTGCATCTCCTTTCCTACTAGTTTTTCTTTAAAGAAAAAGAATAATTCTTTAGTTGCACTATTGTTTGATTTCAATTTGCTCTTTAGCTTCTCACAAGCTAGTAACACGCAGCAATTTTCAGAGTTCAGTGCTAATGAGTATCAGCAGTGTTGATGGTGAGGTGGATGCTTAGACTGGTCTGTCTTGGTCAGTGCAGGAATCCCAAGCCGCCTGCTTGCTTTTGAAGCTCTCTAAACTATTAAGATGAAAAAGACAAGAAAGAAAGAAAAAAAAAAAGGAAGAAAGGAAAAAGGGTTGAGATTTATTGATTTATTTTTGTTTTGCTTTTTTAATGTTATTTGGTGCTTGTTCTTACTTGCAAGCAGGGCTTGCAAAAATATTTATCTTTCTGTTTATTTGAAAGAGTTCTTTTTTTAAAAAGAAGTTTACTTGGTTTTATTTTTTTTTAATTTTTTTATTTTGCTTTTGTTTGGGGAGAGCAGTCTTGTTTTTTTCTTCCCTTTTTTGTTTCGTTTGGTTGGTGGGTTGGTTTTTTTTGTTTGTTTTATTATTATTTTTATTTTCTTACCAATAGATTGGTAAACCCCATATCTCCCTCGTTCCGATAAAAACAGGGTTTGGGCAGCGCTGCTTAGCAGCCTATGCCATGTCCAGAGTTACACAATTTCAACTGAGAGCTTTCTTTAAGGCAGAACATCTTCGGGCCAGAAAAGTCTGGAAAGAGAAGCGGTGACTTCAGACAGGACTCCTCCTATCAGTTAGTTTCCTTGTCTAAATATTTTCCTTAGGTTTGCTTCTCGGAGGCAAAGGGAGAGCAAAGCACAGCCTCCTGCAGTGATGCGAGGCTCCGGTCAATGTCCAGGCAGATCCAGGCAGCTCTTCTTGACCAGGAAGGAGGCATGTGCTGGTCTTGTGGTGGTTTCTTCTCTACAAAAAGAGCACCTGTGTAACCAGATGACTTCTGTCCCGCTATTTGTACCTCTGTGCAAATGCATGTGCCAAGCTGAAATTTTTGGAAACCAACCCAGTGCATGGCTCATCCTCTGTTGTATAAACAGAGATCAGGTCCCTGGTATTTCTGAACATTCCTTGGCATCTGTTACAGCCTTTGCCACTAGGAGCTTTTCTTTTCTTCCGACTGTCCTTTCCCCAGCACATCCTCAAGTCACAGTGCAGGGAAACATCCCTGGGCTCTGAGAAGAGCATGAAAAGGGACACATGGGGCCAAGTCTCTGCCTGCTCTGACCATCTCTTCTGACCTGTGCAAACCAAAACGAGCATCCAGTGCCCTGAGTGAAAATAATATTTGCTACGTGATCTCCTAAGGTCCCCATGGTTCCTTGTCTTAGAAACCACAGGCTTGAATCAGGGCATACTGATGAAAAATATTGCATATCAAAGCTGCTTGTGTCTTAAATTCTGGTGGGCAGACCTTTGTCCCTCGAGGATGTACATCACTGTATGATTCACTGGTTTTGGAATGAAGCCTTCACTCCCATGCTGCTTCCTCCTTCTTTCACCTTTAGGAGGTGAGGGCTTGTTTTTATCTCCTTAGCCTTCTCTTTCTTCCCTCTTAGGTTTTCTTTGGAAAGGCTTGGCATCGGTTTCCCAAGTCAGATTCCCACTCTGATCCCTGCAGATTGCCTAAGGTTGTCTGCTACACCACGGTCCCAGTTTTGCAACACCAAAGCCTTTCCTTTTCCTGGCCTTACAACTGCTTTTGCTTCGGTTCCACACTTGGCATCCATCCTGCAGTCATTGAAAGCGTGTAATTTCCTCAGCCTGGCCTCTTGTCTCATTCCCAGAGCTGGTCCCTTGATCCCACTCAGAGAACCCAAACCCTGTAATTCCTCACGGGTTTCCCAGGACAAGAACAGGTTCCAGGACATCTCAGATGAAGTACAAAAGTGGTCAGTATGAGCTGGGGGTGCCAGGGGACCCCGGCAGTTAAGGAGCAGCTGCAGCAAAGGGTGTGAGCCTCGGTGCGGTGCAGCTGGATGGGGTTGGCCTTAGCTTCCTTTAAGCGAGGTGATCATCTCAGCATGTAACTTTACGTCAGTGTGATGCCTTAAAGCACTTTAAATGGAACTGGTCAAGTCACTTTTCATTTTGGTTACGTGGAGACAATCAGCTGTGTAATTGCCCCAGCTCCGCATCCCCTGAGAAGTCCGAGCTGCAGGTAGGCAAGTTCCTGGGCTGGCTTGGCATTGCCCTGGCAGGGGAGGAAGTGCAGAGCATTTTGTATTAGTTTTAGAACAAAGTGGGCACGAACACGACTCCAGTCCCACTGCAGGCAGGATGAGCCCTTTCCCCATGGGGAGAACCCAGCAGTGAATTACTCACGAAGCCCCCCAGACCCTCCCACCTCCCACCAGGGCATTTAGGAGAGCAGGCAGGGGCAGGACCAGAGCAATTGGCTTCTGGTGGCCCAGGTAGCCCCCTGAGAGAGCCCACCCCACCACCACCACCTTCCTTCTCTTCACTCCTGGAGTTTGCCCACTGCTGAAAGCACAGCGATGCCATTAGCTGGAGCGGATTCGTACAAAGGCAAGAGCACCCGTTGAGCCCAATCCTCCTTGCGCCTTCCTTGCTGCATCAGGGTATCTCAGAGCTGTTGCTCAAACACCCAAATCCAGTCCTTCCAAATGTCACCAGGTCAGAAGAGGTTCATCAGGTGCCAAATGCCAAGGAAGCGATCGATGTAGGCTGTCTGTAGCACGGACCAAGGGAGGACTGGGCGGGGGGCACAAGAGAGGGTATCTGCTTAAATCCCACAAAACATTCCTTGTTAACCAGAACTCTGGAAATTTTTCTGCCTGCTGGCCAGGTTTGGGAATTTAACATAATTTAAGGCACCCTTTAAAATAATATTAAAAAAGAAAACTTCCCCTACTGCTCCTGACTCTTGCTTCGTTTGTCAGAAGGGGCAGCAATCAGCCACGATCCATTCTTGATCTGTTGACGCAGCTAAGTTTTAAAGGTAGGCAAGCTGAACTGGCCAAATCTCATACACCTCTTGCTCTCGAGTCATGGGAAGCATAATGCTGGCTCCCTTCCCACCTGCATTTTGAGGGCTTGGTGCCCTTTCTTTCCATGTGCATTTCACTGACACTGATGCTTTGCCCAAATATATTCCGCTTCCATCGCTTGGGGGGAGGGGGGGACAGGATGACATCCACTGCTTTGCATACAGCTATGAGCTTTGTATGTATTTAAGCTGTCTATAGGTATCGATCATTTCCATGCTCTAAAGTATTTTACTATTTTCTTTATTGATAGTAAACACTGACTCAGAAAACTCTTTATGTCCAGTTCAGTTCGCCTATGGTTAAAGTTTAGCCTGGTGTTTATTTTGTACTAATACGGAATGCACTTGAGTAATTCCCAGTGAGGAGGTGTATTATAATAACCTGATATACCTCTGCCTTTGGTTTGTTTCTTAAAAAAAAAAAAAAAAAAAAGAAAACAACAAATAAACAATGCTTTGCATTTTCATGTTGAACCCATAAAAAAAGTTGGAAAAAAAAAGTTGAAAAAAAAAAAAGATTTTTTTAAAAAGAGGGTAAAACCTAATTGCTGTATGTTAATTTGTAATTATGTAAAAAGTGAGCAGGTTATTGACTGTAAAATTCTTCAGTTTTTCTGTAACTTGCCAGAAACCATTAGGGTTTGTAACAAGCTTTTATTTATCTTCCTTTTTAGTTATCAGCATCAACCTCTTGTAAAGTCATTTTTCCTCTAAATAAATTTGATTTTAAGTCCGAATTTTCTGCCCGATTTATTTCCACACCTTTGGTATTTCTGCTGTTGACTTTGTTGCATCGAGGTGAGGGAATAGATGTCACCCTGCCTGCAATCAAATGTTTGTGTTGCTTTTATCACCGGGGTTCCAGCCAGCACCCGTTGCACTCTTTAACTTTCTTTCCTTCTCTTGGAAGATTTACATTTCGCTGAAGGGCGTGTGGCCGTGATGACATTCAGCTCCTGGTTTTCTCCCCCACAGAGGGCTTTTCATCCTTTTTACAAGAGGAGGAAGTGGAACAGCCATTATCTCAGCCACTTCAGCTCCAAAGCAGGCTCCTCGCACCGAGATAAATGGCAGTCTGGTGGCTGCCCGCGCTATCTGACGGCTCGCAGTTCCTGTGACCCCCTGAAATTGCTACGTGTCCTAGCCGAAACCTGGACAGCTCAGGTTCCAGGAGCTTTTATCTCATCCGGCTGAGAACTGGAGATGCTCCATCTCACCGAGGGGGTGGAGGCGGGGAGAGGAGGAGGGACTGATGCGTTGTGCTTCAGATATTTCCCCTTCCCCTGGCGGAGGAGGCCCAGCAGCAATGCTGCAGCAGGAAAGGGGGTGCTTGAGGAGATCAGACACACGGAGCAAAGCTTTCAGGGCTTTGGTATGAGCTCTCTGGGTGGTGCTGGGCTGTTTCTTACCAGGAGCTAGCAAACACCAGCACTCCCGCAGTGCCCCATTTCCCAGCAGTGTGCAGCACATATTTTTCCCTCCACCTCCCATCAGTGTCACGTACCGATTTTAAAACCTGCACCGTGTCAGTGACCCCGAGCGTGCCCGCTGTCACGAAGCACCCGCTGGGGACAGGCAGCTCCCTGGGCGTGGGGCGGGAGATGAAAGGGCTCCTGTATCTCCGCGGCTGTTCACCGGTCCGCATTTTATTTGCGTTCCCATTCATCCCCACTCACCCATTTACCAAAGCAAATAAAAGCTTTCACCACAATGACAGGGTTTAAAGAGAGCTTTCTCCTGTGGGTCCCCTCTGTTCTACGCATGGGGTGCCCCCAGAAGCTGCCTCTGGGGAGCATGGGGTGCTGTGGGGGCACAGGCCCTTCCCAGGGAAGGCATTAGCCCAAGCCCTGGGGTAAATGCAGCAGCGCTGATGTACCAGGCTGCTGCAGTACCACGGGCATCGCTCACAGGAGGAGGCAAACTGCCTCTGCAGAGCAGGGGATGGAGGCTCCCACCTCTCCTGGCCATCTGAGCGTGGCAAATTCATTCCCTGTCCACAATTTCACTCTCTGTCCATGCTCTGAGCCATTACAGTATGGCCAAGGTGATGGGACTGATGTTCTCCCCAAGCCACATGGGTGACCTGTTTCAGCTGATCCCAAAGCAGCAGTGATGTGTGTCTGAGCATCGCAGTTCCCATGGGCTTGCCCAGCCCCACAGTGCTCAAGGGTAGAGCAAAAGCCCACCAGACCCCTGTGTGGCCACATCATGGGTCATCTGGACACAGCTGCATTTCCACTGGTGCTTCCCCCTGGAAGGGCTCCTTACACTTTGGTAGGGCTTCAAAAGGTGCTTTGATAGCCACGGGACAGAAATATGGCTTACTGCCACCTCTTTGTTTTGCATTTTCCACCTTTTTCCCCTTTGCTGCCCTTGCTGAGTTCAGTCCTGGTGCTGGCTCCACGGTGAGAATGGGAGAGGACACAGGTGTGAGCTGGGCTGGGGCTTGCAGACAGGCTTGTCATTCACGGAGGCTTTATTAAGAGAAGGAAAGGCAAAGCCCTAATTAGTTCAGGGAGTGAACTGCCTTGTGATCAGCTGCAAGGTGAATGGTGAAGGGATGAGCTGGCTTTTCCATTGAAGGCACCTGGGTTTGTGAATTAGTTAGAGGGAGGTTAAACACTGCAACGTGTTGATTTGTTTAGGGCTGGAACAAGTTTAAATTAAGAGGAGGATAATATTTGACACTAGCTACTGATACAAGAGATGTCACCTTGACCTTTTCAATGTTTAATCTACACAGGCAAGGTTAAATATCGCAGCACAGGTGCGATACAGCTGCTGAGAGCTGAGCATGGATGAAGCTTTGCTGACCACGGGTGCCAGTGCCCATCCCTGTGCTGGATGTGGCTGTGTAATGAACACAGGAGTATGTGGATTAAAAGGAGCATAAATAAATGTGATTCTGTCAGATCATTTTCTTATTTCTGCCATGGCAGGGGCTTTGATTTTTGCAGCAGGGAAGGGCCCCTTGCCTGGTTCTGTCTCACCCATCTCCTCGCCATGATGTTCCCATGCTGGACTGGGAACCTTCTTCCTGCACTCTGGAGCTCCTTTTTGGGTCAATAACATGTTCATTGACGCTATAGAGAAGCAGCAACCATCGTTTTTGGTTAGAGGCCATCCCCACGGTCCCCAGCAGGGATGATGCCAGGCTTCCTGCTCCCCAGCGGGGCCGAGCTGAGCCACAGGAGGGGTCCTGTTTAAATCCCTTTGCACTCCCATGGCCATGCCTAGCACAGATGTATTCCGGCCAGCACTTCCCAATCCCCCGACCTCCCGCTGCAGCCTGGCGTCTCCCAGGGCTCAGCATCTCCAGATGCTCTTTGTTCCCCCCTTGTCCTTTCACCAAAGAGCCGATTCCCACCAGCTGCATCTTTCCAGCCAAACTGGCAAAAGTAATTAGGCAGGAGTGTAATTAGAGCCGAGCAGGAGCAGTGAGTCATTAGCAGAGCCCTGTGGGAAACCTCAAGGAGCCCAGGAGGGCACCGGCCCCATGGGGAGCAGTGGACGGGGCCGGCTTGGGAAGCGTCCCCCTGTCTGTCTATGTCTGTGATGCCCGCAGATGGTGACCCAGAAGAGGGCAATTGGGGCAGGTGCTGTGTGGGGACTGGATGTCAGCACATCGCTGTGGCTTCCTAAACCATGCTCAGGACAAAAAAAGTGCCATCAGTTTTCTAAAGAGCACAAACTGTGCTGTGCCCACACGGCCCCGGAGCGCTTCCCAAAACAGCCAGCACTTCAAAACCACACAGGATGTGATCTCTGAGCTCCCCAGGGGATGTCAGGAGTGTAAGGACGTCAGATAGCCAGGGTCTGTCCTCTTCAACCTTTACCCCATCAGCATTGGAAGAGGGGGCCACAGGCGTACAGAGGGGTCCTTGTGTGGGACGCAGCCATCAGAGGTGCAGCGAGCATTGGGGAGAGGGAAGTGAGATGTCCAGGCACTGACAGCATGAAAGCTGGGCTTTCTTCCACATAATTGGATTTGTTATTCAGCTGAGAAACGCTGAATGGCTTGGGTGGGCTCTGAGCTCCCCATTTCAGCGAGGAAGTCAGCGAGGAACGATAAAGTAGGTCACACTGCTGCGAGCAGCGCTGATGGCTCTGCACAACTCTCGATGACATTAAATAAGGAGGTGGTGAAACGGAAAGAAAAGGGAGATTGTAAGGGAGGAAGAAAAAAACGAGCTCAGCCTCCGTTATTCCCTCACACCAGGAGCCCCGCTGCAGGTCTTGTGCTCTGCACCAGAGCGAGAGGGATTCGGCACAGCTGAAAATCCCCGTTTGGTTGTGGGGAGCTGGTGGCAATGGTTCCTCCTGCCCTTGGAAACATCTGCATTTCCTGGGATGGCCAGAGCCAGCCTCTGTATGGATGTGGGGCCGTCTCAGACACCGGACGTATTAAATCACCAGCTACTCTGCTTTTAATTGACTCCAGTGAAAAAGGGTGAATGAGCTCGGCTGAGAATTCCCCGCAGGGCTTTGTTGCACAATGGTATTATTTCAAGGGCAGCTGGGGTCAAGCTGGGAAAATGCATATTTAAAACCCAACAAGGCTCTTTCAGTTTCATTTAAATACAGGAGAGGAGCCTTGGCCTTTTGCCTCTGGAGAGGCCCAGCGTGGGGACAAAGGTCCGAGACGTGGGTCAGGGGCCTGGGAGGGGTCCGGACCCATGAGCTGCCTGAGCAGCTCCCAGCCTTTCCCTCAGCTCTCCTCATAAGTGCTTCGGGAGCCAAGTCCCAGCTCCAGACTGGGGAAGAGTGGGGCTGAAAGGATGCTGAGCAAGGGCAGGGTCCTGTCTGAGCTCCCGACGCTCAGCAGCGAGGGCTGTCCATACCATGGTACCTGGGAGCTCACAGCTCCACAAAGCCACCCTACAAGGCTTTCCCCCATGCACTCCCAAACCAAGCTGACCTTGACATGTTGAGAAGCCAAAAAACCTCTCAAAGAATAAAAAAAAATATATAGAAAATCTACATTTCTTCCCCTGTACCCCCCCGGTTAAAATCCTGACCAGAGCTGGCCGCAGCTCTGCTCCGCTCCCTCCATCTCCCACTCCCCTCACTCTGTAGCTGCTAACTGAGGAAGCTTTGTATTTTGCATCAGATTTAATTCCTTAGCAACAGGTTGCTGCTGTCACAGCAGCTGGTGATTGCTTTTGAATTGTCTTTCGGGCAGGCTCCAGAATAAACACAAAAGCGCACGCCTTTGCATGACTGGTATCAAAGCCAGCCTGTCGCAGAGCCTCCGAGCCAGTATTTAAAGTCCCAGGGTCCTGTGTGAAACCTGAATCAACAGAACTGAAAGGGATTTTATTCACACACTCCCTCTCTCCCTGTTTTTCATCCTCCTGCTCATCCAGCAGTAATTTCTGGGCCCTGAACTGGTTTCTCAAAGGGCTCCTTAATGAGCTTTTGCTATGGGGCCTCGCGCTCAGCTCTGCCCAGCTCATGTCCGCTCCCCAGCCTGCTCCAGGGACACGGGGACACCTTCCCGGCCTCTTCTACAACCACAAAAATCAGGCTCCAAACCCCTTTGAGCCTCCATGTCTAATGCCCATGGGTTGTTTTGTGTCCCCATCCCTGCGTCCCCTGCTAGTACCAGTGGGCAAACACAACAGTGCAGGATCATCCTGCTCTGTCTGGTGCCGATATATGCTGGTAGGTGCCCAGCAGCAACCCCAAATCTCTCACATCCCTCTGGAACGAAGCTGGAGCTGTGGGGGAGATCCCGGAGCCCTCCTGCATGGGGCTGAATCCAGCCTCGGGCCCCTGCGATTTGGGGCACGGCTGGGAATCCCATCCCGCCTGCCAGCAGGGCCCCTTCTCAGGAGCTGCAGCAGCAACAAGAAGGCAAATAAGGAACCCAAAAGTGGAAATTCTTCTCTTCTTCCTTAAAAATGGCCGCTTGCTGTGCAGGAGCATGGCAGGGCCTGGGGCAGGCCCTCTTGGCCTCCTTGGCAGGCGTTGTGAGGCCTGCGGGGTCTCCTCCTGTCACAGGGGATGCTTCATTCCCAGCCCTGCCAGCTGGGGTGAGACACTCCGCATCGTGCCTCAGTTTCCCAAGCTCTGACGCAACAGTAATTAGGGCCAGGCCGGCTGCAGGAGGCTGGCTGCGAACCACCCAAGCCTGTTATTACTCCTCGGCCCTGTTATTAGACCGAACTCCAACTCGCTTAGGAATGAAGAGAGGACTCCTGTGAAAAAGGCACAAATGGTTTCCCAGATCATCATTTTTATTAAAGTTCGCAGGCAGCTGGAGGAAAAAAAAAAAAAAAAAAGGAAAAAAAAAACTACAAAATGTAAATAAGTGTCATTTAGAGCAGTGTAGAAGGGCTGTGCACCCAGAGGGCTCTTCCCGGCAGCAAAGGGCGCTTGCTGCTCCTCAAAGGCTTTGTTGTTCGAAGCACACAAGGGCTTTCAGTGCGTTGCATCATCCCGCTGGCCAGGACACAGCGCTGCCGAATGACGGGGAGAAAGGCAAGCCCCGGGTACCCACTGCAGGACACAGCTGAATGAGGCCAGCCCAGAGCCGTGTGCCCCCGTGGACAGCCAGAAACCCCACAGCTGACCCCAGGGAGCACACAAATGTCTATCTGGGATGTGTGGGAGAAGGGGTTCCCTCCCCAACCCACCCCTCATGCGCCCTGTGCTGCTCCTTCCCTCTGCTCTCCCTTTGAGGATAAAAGAGGCAAGAGGCCTCCGAAGGCCCCGAGTGTACCCAGCCACGCAGCCAGCCTCTGTTCCTGCTCGTTTGCTAATTACCCTCACCCACACGCTGTTTGGAGAGTGGGAGAGCACGGAGGGGAATCTCAGAGAGCTGCTCAGAGCAGGCAGCAGGCTTTATCCGCCGGGGCATCTCGCCGCGGTGCCGCAGTTTTGGCACACTGGCAGAGCGGCGGCGCGCGCCCCGGCAGCTGTGCGCGGGGAGCTGCCTGGCCCCCGGCCCACGGCGAGGAAGGAGGGGAATAAAAACACCAAAAAGCTCCACAGAGCAAAACCAGAGGCACCTGCCTCGTTTCGCCAAGGCACCCGGCGCTGCAGAGCTCCCACGCTGTGATGTTTTGGCTGGGCTTGGCACAGCTGGGGGGAGCAAGGTGCTCTCTACTGGGCTCTGCCCTTCCCTTGGCCCCCCTTTCCCAGCCCCTTTTCCTTATAAAAAAAATCGCTTCCACGTCACCCAAACAGCAGGGAGCACCAACAGCAAGCTCACTGCCTACAAAAATCAAAAATAAATCTCTTAACCCCCCATGACCGAGTAACATAAAGCACCTGAGGGTGCCCTGGGGGACGCAGCCCGGTGCACATCCTCATCTTCCCACTCACATTGGGCCACCAGCATCCACCAGCTGCCCTCCCCGTGCCCCCCGTGTCCCTTGTGCCCAGCCTGGCAGCGACAGCCCAGTCCTTTGTGTCCCCTGAGATACCAGGGAAGGATGTGAGAGGCTCCTTGGTGTCCTGTGCAGGGGGACAGGAGGGGACTCGGTGGCTGCGCCGGCTCCAGCAGCGAGAAAGGGGCCATGGATGTGATGCCGGTATCTGGGGAGGGAAAGAGAAAGGTCATTAATTGCCACGTCGCAGGCTCTGGGATACATGGAGAAAGGGTTTTGCATGCTGGCAGCTCCTGGTGTCCTCCCCTGACTGCAGAGAGAGGGGCGGGCGGGGAGCAATCAGTGTGTTTAGGGCCATGAGCATGAACACAAAAAGCAAACCAAAAAAAAAGCTTTTTTTTTGCCTTTTTTTTTTTTTTTTTCCACCGGTTCCTCCAAAACCATCCCTACGCCTGCTGCTTCCAAGGGGTTGATTACCGCAGTCTGGGACTGAGCGCAGACTGCACATGTTTCCATCTGCCCAGGGTTAGGAAAAGCCTGATTTTCATTGCCTTTCCTCCCCGGGCCAGCCACTCCCTTCCAACGCTGCCTGATAAACTGGCTCGGGAGACAACCAGCCGCCCGCCCGGCAGCAGCGCTGCCCTCCCTGCTCCTCCTGCCTCACTCTTGGGCTCATGCAAATGCCTTTCCCTGGGAGCCACGACAGAAACCGGCTGCGACTTTGTTCCGGCAACAACAGACAGGTTTCTAGCACCTAGCAAGCGGGTTAGGAGCAGGGAGGTTTTTCCAGAGGTTTTTCATCTGCTCTGAGTGCTGCTGCAGGCACCCGGGGCTTGTGCAGGGTGAGGTGTCCGGCAGCGAGCTGGACGTGGCCGGGAGTGATGCACGGCCCCAAAAACCTGCGGCTTCTTGCACGGCGAGAGCTGCCCCAGCTCCATGCAGAAGGGAAGCCAAACCCGTGCTTGTAAAAGGCTTGTTATCTCCGCCGTAATTAAATAATCAGGAAAAGAGTCATTGAACAGATCCGACGCTTAGTGTGACCGCAGCCTGGCAGTACCAGAATATAGCACTGGGCCTGGCAGGCTGCCGAAACCCTCACGGGCACTTTGGGGCCAAAGTTCAGCTTTTCGGTGCCAGAAGAAAACCAGCGCCTGGCTGCAGCCTCCGCCGCTCAGTGCTGCCGCCTCTGCCCAGGGCAGGCGGGAGGTTTTGGGGTGCCAGTACCGGATCCAGGCCCTCCACGGGGCACGGCATCGGCTCTCGGCTCTGGGATGTGCCCCAGGAATCAGAGCCCGGGAGCTGGTCCCGTGGGCGTGCAGGGGAGCGTGCAGGTGTGCGGGTGAAAGGGAAGCTGCTCACCCCAGAGCATGAGAGCCCGCAGCTTGGTGGGCCAGGTTCTCCCCAAAATTGCAAGACCCAAGAGCCGAGTGGGGCAGAGCTCCTGGCTGGGTTTCACTTGTATTTAAGAACACGGGGTTTTGTAGTAGCACTGTCTTTATTTTGTTTGCCCTTTGCAGCGATTTACTGCCTCAGCCACCATCCCTGGGGGAGCACTGCAGCTAGCTCAGCCCGAGTTTAACCCCACCGTTAGCCCAACTTTCTGCCTCCACCCAGGGCAGAGAGGCAACGTACGAGCAGGTCCCACCAGAAAGCCCCCCGGCAGCACCAGCTCCACCGTTTCACAGCAGCTTCGTGGCCGTGGGCAGGCTTCCAGGCTGTGTGCCCCTCATCGTGCCCCAGCCCTGGCACTACAGCATCCATGTCACGGGGCAGGGGCACCAAGAGCTCCGTGTGAGGCTGGCCTCGGCTCCAGCTGGGGAGGTTTGGAGGCCAAGCCCTGGGAGAAACAGTTCCAGCTGAGCAGTTTTATGCTTTAAATTAAAAACAGGCTCCGTGCTTTAACATCGATGTTTTTCAAGGATGTGTTATTTGGGTCTTGGGGCTGGTGTGAAAGCAACC
This sequence comes from Aythya ferina, assembly GCF_964211825.1. NCBI lineage: Eukaryota > Metazoa > Chordata > Aves > Anseriformes > Anatidae > Aythya > Aythya ferina. The sequence continues at coordinate 7,117,388 of NC_140307.1, forward strand.
TTGCAGGTTTATAGGTGAGATTTTGGTTTTGTTTTTGGCCCAATGCACAAAATACTATTTCCTACCAGATGATTGCCCAGCTGAGGAGCATTCCCCATATGATGAGCAGGGGCTGCCTGCTCCCAAAGAGCATCGGCACCAGGAGAAACCAGCAGGGAAGGTGCTGGCCACCCTGCCTTTGGGCATCCACTCTGGAAAGGGAACCCTATAGGGAGCAAAGTGTCCATCACGGCACCAACGCTGGTGCTGTGGGGGCTGCAAGACAGCAACCGGCTGCCCCATGCACTGGGGGGTGATGGAGGAGCCGCAGGACCCTGTAGCCAGCTATCCCAGCTGTTCATGTTAAAAATAAGTAAAAAAATGTACTCTCTAGAAAAAAATCTCACTCATGTACATTTCAAATTCCTCTTTTAAGCAATGAGTGGAAATGAAGCCAGGAAAGCACACAAAACCCTTACACAGTGACTTTTCACCAGCTTTATTTGTAGGTTGGCATATTACAGTTTCTAATTCCCTTGTGCTTGTGCCAGGCTCCAGCATACAGTGAAAAATATCACATAACCCCCCAAAGATCTTTATTAGGTCTGAGCAATCCCAATACAGCATGGAGGAAAAAGGCAGGAGAGAAAACATCAAAGTTCTGTGTTTTGGGGGACTGATTTTTCTTCGGTGGCTGAAGAACCAACTCTCACCTCAAACCCTTCCCCGTTCCTATTGCCAGCGGTGTGGCTGGTGTGGAGCTTTAATATTCAAACGCATCTGCTACCAGAGAAAATTAATTTTCAGCTCTAGGACAGCTCTTAAAGGGGGGCCCCATTGACCTGCACTGAAAACGATGGAGTCCTCACACTGCTGGCTGCAATATTTAATAGCTGAGTGGCAGTTAATTAGATTACTGAGCCACTGTGACAGATGCTAGGCAACGCCTGAGGAGGAGAATTTGGAAAGGCCATTATCTTCCAGCGCTGTGAAAGTGCTCAGAAATCTCCTTTTAACCCTTCCCACTCTTGCCACTGTGGTCCAGCCCAGGTTAAAGCCCGGCCTTTTGCAAATCAAAGGCCAGAATAATGCCCTGGGTGCTTTTCTACCTGAGACAAGCAGGAGGTCACGTTGGGCAAACGCCTGGTAGAGGTGCCAGGAGCTCCTCTTCGGTTCCCGGCTGGCATCCAGAGATCGTGAGGAAATGCCTGAGCACTGCAGTAATTCACCCGCTGGGTGATTCCCAGGTACACCAAGTGCAAAGCGGGGAAGTAAGAGGGTGTTAGAGGCACTGGGCAGCACTCCCTGCTCTGTTAAGTGGATTTTGATGAAGATACAGAAGAATTTCCCTCCCCATGGTCCCATCTCCCAATAAAACTTTAAGCTCATCAATCCTTTCCCCAGAGGCGAGGGTTTCCCAGCCGGGAGGCTGCAGAGTGAAACCTGCAGGCAGAGCTAGCAGAGGTGTTACAGACTTGCTGGAGAGAGGACAAGGAGAGCACCGACACCTCTGCTTCCACAACGCAAGGCGAGAGAGCTTGTGGCCTTCTCCTCCAGCTACATCTCGGCACAGATCGGTGATGATGTGCAGAGCTCGCTGGAGGAGAACTGGTGAGCAGAACGGTGACCAAACATCCCGCTGGGGAGGTGAGGAGGAAGCAGCTGCCCTCTGCCAGCAGTGCCAACACTACTTCTGGGCACGTGAGAACCAGAACCACACAGGACACCAGGAGCTTCCACCAACCTTCTCATTCCCACACAGCCCAACACAGCAATAAACACGTTCTTCTGCTGGTTCCAAACCCCCTTCCCTCCCACTCAGGTCTCACACACAAGTCTCAGAAGTTCTGATGTAACAAGCAACAGCTTGGATATTAAACAAACACCGGGACCATCAAATGCACTGAGGCTTCTAAGCTTCTGCTACCCACTGAAATGTAAATACAGAACATAAAAAGAGACTTGGGACTCTCCAGCATCCTAGGGGTCACTTGCCTACATATTCAGCAGCTCCAAACCAACCACCCAGATACCAGTATTAAACCACTGAGACTTCTTCTGAAGCATGTGTTGCCCTACTGTATTCCAGGTCTCAAATTTAAGTGCCTTTAGGAACTGTAACCCCCTCAACCCCCTCAACCACATGGGGACAGGACGTATTCTATGGTCATATCCACGAGAGCAGGCGTGGATGAGACCATCTTGAAACGATGGAGTTTATTTTTCAGCACCGTGGAATTTATTTTTCTTTTTTGGTGTGATGTCCCTCCCGCCTTTAATGCGCCTTTCTCATTAAAAAGCGAGTGAACTGGAACCTGTGGCTTGTGTGCAGTGTGTGGAGACGCATTTGAGGCAAAAGAGCAAGTTTCAGTTTTAGAGGAGACCCTTACCTTACTGAACTCCTGGCTACGAGCCCCCGAGCCCTGCCCCTCATGACGGCAAGTGCTTCCAGGTGCTGACGAAAGCCGTGGGGATGAGCGAGTAAGGCACCGTTGTGATACAGTTCCACGTGTCCGACATGGGGTCGTAGCAGTCCAGCGTTTTGCACCTCTGAGTCCCGAAGTAGCCCCCCACCACGTAGAGTTTATTCCCCGAGGCCAAGGCGTGGCAGGACATGCGCTTGGCGGTCATGTCCCCGATGCGCGTCCACTGGTCCGTCTCGCAGTCGAAGCGGTAGGCGGACGCGGCCGTGAACTCCGTGTCCCCCCCCATGATGAAAATCTGGCTGCCCAGGACGGCGGCGGCCGTGTAACGCCAGGGCTGCGGGCACTCCGCTTTGATCGTCCACCGGTTCTCGAGCGGATCGTAGCACTGCACCTTGGACACCATGTCCCGGTGGATGCTGGTGCCGCCGAACACGAAAAGCTTCAGCCTGGCGCTCACCACCGCCGCGTTGCTCACCCCGTCTCTCAGCGGAGCCACCATCATCCACTTGTTGGCCGTGGGATCGTACTTCTCCACTTGCTTCAAGGACACCGAGGGCGACGCAGGGAAGACCCCGGCCACTGCCGTGTGCCCCCCAACCACGTAGAGGCAGTTTTCCAGTTCGGCGGAGCCGTGCCCAAAGCGAGCTATCAGCATGGGGGCAGCTTTGGACCATTCCTCGTGGACAGTGTCGTACACCCACACGTCTTTGGAGACCCCGTTCTCCGAGCCCCTGCCACCAGTGATGTACACTTTGCAACCAATGGCGCAGGCGCTGAACTCTTTCCGCGGGCTCGGCAGGTCTGCTTTGGGGATAATTTCCTTCGCTTTTTGATCCACTTGGTAGATCTTGTCGCACATGAAGGTCTGCCCTCCCAGGATCAGCAAGGTGTGGCCGGCTTTGCGGGGCCTGGCGCAGGGACTGGTGACAACACCGTCGTTCTGGAGGATCTTCTTCTTGCACTGAATGGCTTCGTCCAAGACAAGCTTGTTCCTTTCATCCACCATGATCAGGTCCTCACAAGCCAAGGCCTCCTTGAGGCATTCAGAAGGAAGCAAGGCCAGGCGAACATTCCTCAGCAGCTCTGGAAGATAAGCCTTCCGCTCATCTAGATCGTATTTCACCCACTGGAGGACAGCCTTAAAGACCTTCTCCTCATCCTCAATTTCCAGCTCGTCGCTGGAGATGAGGTCCAGCAGAGTGTCCTTGGAAAGGTTGTTGAAGTCCTCGCTCTTGTGAACGGTCTCGAAGTTGACCAGGCACATCCTCCAGGAGAGCTCGTAGAGTCGGCGGCACTGGTGGGCGTCCGAGAGCAGCATCATGCCCAGGCAGTTGGAAGGGTAGAGGTTCTTCTCCAGGAACTCGGCTGCTGCGTCTCGGACGTCGTGGAACTGCAGCATGTCCCCAGCCTCCAGGAGGGACTCGGCGTTTTCCTCGTTGATGATGATCCGCGAGGAATAAGCGAAGTCCAGCAGCAGCTCCAGCACCTCGGGATGGAGGCTGTCGTGGAAATTCACCGCGTCGTCCAGGCTCTCGCGCAGCCCGTTGCTGAACATGGCTTCGAAGTACCTGCTGGAGGCGGCCAGCACCGCCCGATGGCAGGGGAACGAGCGGTTCCCTGCCCACAGGGTGACGTCGGTGAACATGCAGTGCTTCCGCAGGGTGTTCAGGTGGGACAGCACGCAGTCCGGGTGGGAAGCTTTGTGGAAGAGCAAGATGTTCATGGAGCCGGTGCTCGTCCGGGATTTACGGTTCTCGTGGACGCTGACTGACATGGTGGCAGCTCGACAGCCTGCGGAGAGACGAGCAGAGAAAGGATTATTCTTTTTTTTACACACCCATTTTTACACACATTTGCTCTCCAACCCTGCTACACCGTCAGAGGACCTCAGACACGAAGCACCAGCGGGTGCCCAGCACCTCCAGCACCCTCCTACAATGCGACTTGGGCTGTACAAGGAAAGGCAGGGGCGTGAGGGGGGAAGTCTGCTCCTTGGTTTCAGCAACAGAGCAGCAAAGTGAAGCAATCAGAACCCAAACTCGAGGGTAAATTGTCTCAATGGCCCCTCGAGGGGATTGGCAAACCGCAGAAGAGTATTTTTCCTTCGAAAACAGCATTAGGAGAGCAGTCTATCCAGGGTAAAGGGCACCAGCCTGTTCTTGGCTCGGCACAAATCAGGTTTGGCTTCTGATTTCCATGAAGATTATTGCAGCTTTAGGAAAGGCAATTGCTACTGGTTTTATTTGTGGAATATCTAGCTACCGGCACCAGCCCAAAGTTCTGAACCACCTCTACCAAAGCCTTTCATTGCAGTTTTTGTTGATAAAACTCACGAGACATTCTCGTGACTTCCAATATTTTCTGTACAGATTCACATCACAGAGAAGGATAAAAGAGACGGCTAATTTATGGTTTTTAACAGACAGGGAGAAGGAAACACAACGCTTTTATAAGCTACTATTTCATTTAAGCGCTCCATGCCTGTGGAAGAAAAAGCCTTCGGACCAATCAAGTTGGTAGTGATGACAGAATTCAAGTCGCTCACTGTAAAATATTTTAGCCAGCCCAATTTTTTGCCCTATGTAACTGAAGTAGGCAGACAGATAACGCACACAGTCCTCTCGTAGGGCAGAAAGTCAGCACTGAAGTTGATAGCACAACTGTCCTGAGGTTTGAAAAATGAGTGAAAAAAAAAAAAAAAAAGCCTGAGATGTAAATGAGGAGTGTGATTTTTTCCAAGCTTGATGCACAAAGATGCGCTGGGGGGAGGGAAATGTGACTGTGAAATGCACAAAGCACCTGAGCCAAGCTGCCAGACACGGCACAGCAGCCAGAAAGCCTCGGCTCGTTCAACACAGCCGAGCACACCGGAGCAGCTCGCTGGGCCCCGCTGTGACAGCAGGTAGAGCGAAGCCAGGGCAGGCATTACACCAGATGGCATTCGGGCTGCATCCAAAGAAGCTCTCCCTGGCTAAAAAAGGGAGTTTGGGCTAAAGACAGGGACAAGTCACAGAGCTCGGTGGGGTCAGACCCTTCCTGGTAGCGTTTCAGCACGTCTGTTCGGGTGCACAGGTTGGGGTCCTGCTGGCACGAGGCAGACACACGGCCACGAGCAGTAGCTGCATGCTGGGGACAAGTGGGCATCATCCCCAGGAAAAAGGGGTTGCTGAGAAACAGTACCCAGCTCAGATGATTCTCCCCTCTTACCCCAAAATGTTTTTTTTAATTCCCTTGCCTAACACATCTTCCCCAAACCATCCACGTTCTGCTTTGCAGGCTGGAGACACGAGGGCTGAAACCCCACGCCATCCATCCCTCCCCATTCACCTGATTCTTTAGGAATCAGTAATTTGGCACACGCAGAGCTGGCAGGGTGCTTTTTTGGGGGCACCTAAACCTTTCTCCTTTGCAAACCTGAAGTTTTAAAGGGTCTTTCTCCTCTGCAAGCTCACAGGCTGCCTTCCCCAGCTGCAGGATCCCGTGGAGATGCCCAAATTGCCACTAGGCAGGCTCGGGGTGAGACGTGAGCCCTGGCACCCGTCGGCTGTCGGCACAGGGACTCAGGGCAGACAGGGTGCTGAGCCCCACGGGGATGCTGGAGGCTTGCGACACCGACCCCGCTGAGACACCACCCGCCCACGGATGACCTCAAGCAGGGGCTGATGGCCAGATAAGGGCCCTGAATCACGCTCTGCTCACGCCTTTTATACCCACCCCATGGTCCTCCGGAGCCTGTATTGGACAAGCGTTTGCGGGTGTCTCTCCTTCCTCCCCCAGCCACTGTGAATTATTGAGGTCCCTGAGACCTCGCTCATTCCTCAGGGCTGTGTTAGAGCCCAGGGAAAAAGGCTTCTCCATGCCAACTGGGGCAGAAACAAGTGCTTATCTGAGCAGCTACAGCTCCTAATGGCAGGGCAGCAGCACCGCTGGGGATATCTATGCTGTGCTGGTGCACATCCCTCACCAAAACCCCTGCGGTTTGGAGCTGGGGCTGCTGAGCTCGTCTCATTTGTGATGGGAGGCTGTGTGCAATCGGGGCTCCAAAACAGGAAGGAAAAGGCCCCGACAGGAAGGAAAACGCCGTCACCGAGCAGCCCAGGAGCACTCCGAAGCGCATCCCGAGGAAATGGTGTCCAGCACCCACACCCAGCCCAGGGACAACACTGATTTAAGAGGCTGTACGGATTCCTGCATCAAAGCTCTGCAACGCTGGACTGAGGAATACAAATGAAACATTTATGAGGCTGCTAAAAGCTATTGATTTAGGCTCCTATTCCTAGCACCTCAGAAACCACCCTGCCAGCGCTCCTGCTTCCTCTGCTCACAGCTCGGGTCACGTATTCAACGTTAACCTTTGATTTGCTTATCCGCAGAAAAATTAAGCAATTTATACAGGACGGCTACGGAAACAAACAAAAAGATTACGGGAAGGCAGCCCCATTTTTCTCTGACGCTCAGATTAGAAAAGCCACCAGACAGAATGGAAGCAGCAGATCGTTTAGGAGAGAGAAATGTCGGTATAAAAGCTGCAGCAGAGCTGCTGTGATTATATATATATATATATTAAAAAAACCTCAAACAACCATCCAACCTTCAAGCACCTAGCATTTAACATCTTGCCCAGGGTAATGAAATATTTCTAACCAATGGGTAATGAATAGGGCAGAAGTTGTTGGGTTGCAGGCCGGTCCCCATTAGGACTGCTCTTCATGTCACCGCGTCCCAGTGCAAGCACCAACTGGTCCCCAGTACAGCCGCTCCAGTTGGCCTCTGCTGGAGCTGAGTGGTGGCACTGGCTGCCACTGGTCACCAACAAACCGCCACGCAAGCAGCCTCCCAGCTCAGGTGTGCGGCCATCTCACCAGCAAGGCTTGCTCCTATTTTTTCAGCAGCTTTCAAAACGAAGTTGTTTTGAGGGCAAACAATGCAAAGTACCTACTTTTTGAATCCTACCGTATCTGGACAGAAGCAGGAAAGTGGTAGCTATTAGTCCTTCCCCCATACAAACACACCCCAGTGCATCTCGCAGTCTACAGGGAACCTGGCACCATTCCACACCTATCAGGTGAACAGAAACTGCAGGCACGCAGTTCAGCTGGAGGGTTTTTTCCAAATCCAGTGGCACTAAAAGGATCTTCTCTGCTTTTCGTGATGCACACAAGCATACTGCAATTTGAGCAACATTTCCCTGCCGTGATGAGCAGGCTGGATCCATGACACGTGCAGAGCAGAATTTAGCCCCTCCTGCACTCCTCATTTCTCTTACCCTGCCACTGAGTTAAAGAGAAAAACCAGAACTGCTCAGGATGAGGAATATCTCAAAGAATAAATATAATAAATATTATATACCAAATATTCACTGTGAAGCCTTTTAGAGGATCTTATTGCATGCACAGGCAGATGATAACCCTTCTCCCGCAGGGAGGAGGGCAGCAGGGCATCAGGTTTTTGACAGCTATCCAATGCTGTCTGCTGGCTATAATATTCCCCTGGCTGTATGAAGCTTTTGTACGGCAGATACAGGAAAGCCAGGATTTTTTCCAGCAGAGCAAGATAAGGGCGCTTTGGAAATCCTTCCCACACGGGGTAGACAGCAACCCAGAAGGAGGGTAGGAGCTGGATCGGGGAGAAAAGACCCTTCTGACCTCAGCTCAGGAAGAAAATGCTGGAGAAAATATCCCCAGCAGCCTCTGGACAGGACAAAGCTGGCAAAGAAAACACGGTGGGAAAACAAAACCTCAGAGCTGGCCAAAGTCCCTGCTCGAGCAATGGGCACAGTTCTGCCCGAGCACTTCTTGCCTCCTGCAAACCTCTGCAGCAGCAGGCAGCTGTCCCTGAGGCTGGTGGGTCACCGTGTCGAGGAGCTGGTGCTGGTAACTGAGGAGATCCTTGGGAAACACTCTTATCTCTTGAAAAATCCAAGCAGCACTTAGAAATTGGATACTTCCAAGCTGTCTCAGCTCCTGGTTTCCAACCACAGAAGATCTGCATACGAGAAGAGAGCCCAGGAGCACTACTGATATACGACCTATATTTAGCCAGGCTTGGGGTTCCACCCTCCATCCTAAACCAGCAGAGTGCCACAAATCTCCGCTTCATTTCCCTATCAGCAGGGGAACCCCAGCTGCTTTGGCCAAGCTGTCTGCACCTTGTGAGCTGACTCGGTTCTCCATCTGGGCTGGACCAGTAGGGGCTGCATCTCTTCCCAAGTCACCCAGCTGAGATGCTGCTTCCTTTTAAACAGACAATATTTGAGAAAGAATAAGTCCCCAGAGGGACTTCGGGGATTCAAGAATCATTTCTGCTTAGAAGGGGAGAACTACAGTCTCAGGACTGTAAAGGTTGGCTAAACACCAACAAAGAGCCCAAATCCCATGAACCGAGGCTGGCTTTTTGTTTGCCGAGCAGACTTTCAGAGAAGCAGCAGGCAGAACGCATTTCCTTTTTGCCTTGCTCAACCATGAACTATTTAAAGCAGTAAATAAGTAAATAAATAAGCAGTAGAGTTCCCAGCTGGCTCCCTTTAGGAGACTTGGAAGAAACTCCCTGGGCAGCGGCAGAGGCTGGAGAGCTGCCTCCTTGCCACGAGGCTCCGTTTCTTCAGAGTGCTGGGATTTAGCACGAGCTGGTGTGCACACTGTGCTGGGGACTTGCAGTAGGATTTAAATGCTACCCGTGCAAACTTGAGATCAGAGCTTTCATCATTTCCTTTTTTGATTTACTCAAGCTCATTTTGGCTGCTTTCATTTTTCCGGCCACACGGCTGCCAGCAGATACTCTGAATTCAGAGCAACCAGGACAGGAGCCATCACCCCTCCGTGGGCACCAGGCTGGGACACACCACAAACACACCATCACACAACAGGACTTTCAATATCCTTGTGATCTGAGCCTTACTCTTTCACCCATCCAGGTGACTTCACAGATCTGGAGATTGTGCAGGAGTAGACAGGAAGTTTGGCTGCCTGCACATACAATAAATCAATATGACGCCGGCTTGCACTCTCCTTAATGAGCCATGGGTGTTGTGGCTGATTTTGCAGGGTGGCAGCCTTAAGATTCATTTTTTCCCCTCCGATTTCACAATGTCAGCCCTCTGGGGTGAAATGCCATCTCAAATTCAGACAAAGTTCCACTTCTCTCTATAAGCAGGGAGATAAATTCTTGACTTACTAGTAAGTTGCTCATTCTCTTGTCCTGAATATTGGTGCATTTCCAATGCCTTCATGAACTGCAACGCCTGCTGCTCAGCTCCAGCTCAGGACAAAATTACTGCTGCAGGAGAGCTGATTCCCCTTTTTTACTCTAGGAGTTGCAACCTAGAAATGTAAGAAGCCGCCTGCGGTTTCATCTTGGTGGGGGAGAGCTCCTTGCAAAGCTGCTTAGGACAAAGAGCGGTGTGGCAATGAACTGCCGAACACACCCCCCAGTCCAGCCGTGTTTCAGAAGCACGGAAAGCAATCGCTGGGTGGAGGCTCTGTCAAAATGTTTGAGGAGAAGGAGACTCCAACACATGCAGGCTTTCATCACGTACTCAGGGACACAGCTTGAGTTTCAAAAGCAGAAAAAAAAAAAAAAAAAAACAAACACAGAAGAAATGAAAAGATAAGCGGGGAACGGAGGTAGGAAATGAGAAAGGGGAAGGAACAAATCTGAAGAGCTTTTTCGGATGCTTTTCATGTCCCTGCAAAACACGGTGGCCTATCAGGTATACAGCTCGGAGCTGCTAGAAATGCTCGATGCTAATAATGCCCCTCTGCGAAGAGGGCTTGAGATGAAAGGAATAAAAATAGCAGCTGGCATTTAGCGTAATGCTGTGCTCGGGGAGCGCGGCGCCTGGGCTGCAGCCAGGTGGGCAGCCAAGGAGCTTCCCCGCATCTCCTCCGGGAAGCCTCCTCTGCTCTGTCCTCACCTCAGCGGTGCTTGCGTGCAGGCTCTGCTCTCTAATAAAGGAGGCTTCGTCTCCAGCAACGCCTGCGAATTTCGTGGTTTGCCCGTGTCAGTCAAATTCGTTCTCCTCTGCAGGATGACTAACGCAGCAAAGATGCGACCGTGATTTCTCACCCTGGAATTCAGGCAACGTAACCCTGCCGTGAATCAGGGGCAGCAAAGCTGGATTTGGCCTCCCTGACAAACTCTCGTTGTTTCATCATATCCGCAAAGGAAAGATAGTTATCCATGTCCCAGCCCCCAAAAGCACGATTTCAGATCCTGCCCCAGCCTTGGAGAATGGGAGGCCTCTTTATCATTTCTTCTCATTTTCTCACTTTCTAGTCTGGCCCGCGCATCCTAGACAGAAAACAGAGAGACCATGTGAAAGGCTCCTTCTGTTGGCTCAGGCAGAAACTGGGAGGTTTTCCAAGGCCAATTCTGTAGGCTCCAGGAGATCAGATTGTCTGGAGAAGGTCCGGGCACGTATCTGAACGTCAGCGTGCTTACTAAAGCAAATCCAAACTCAGAAACTTGGTCTGTCCATCGCCGTTTCGTATCCCATTCCCCACTCACCATCTCTCCCTTTAAACCTATCCTCCACTCTGAGCCCAAAGTCACCACAAGAATCTACTGAATGCCACTTCCCATAAAAATCAAAGCCAGTACTTGCAAGCTGGACCAATTAGTGAGGTTCTTGTTCTATCCTGCAAAAGCACCGGTAAAAGGGGCAGCAGTGCCCAAAACCTACAAGAGACAAACTATCAAGAGCCCAGGGAGATCAAATTCCAATCAAAATAAAAATATGTGTAGGAAACTTGCTTTATGCGCAACAGATGCAGTTTTATTTGCAAACCAGGTATTGGACTTGCTACTCCACAACTGAGTTACTCCATAAATCTTCTTAAGCTACCTGTGAGGCAATCAAATAAAGTTCATGTTCACCACTAAGCTCACTGGCTTTGCAGTCCCTGGGAATACCACACCCTCCTACAACCACTATCCAAATCGGGATAAATAATGCTTTTAGCCACAGTTCAGGCTCCAGACAATAGCTTTTCATTGCTACGCCTTAACCCCAGTGGATCCTTTCAGAGCCCGTGATTCATTTCAGAGGCTGCTGTGGGGTTTTGTCCTCCCCGCCTGCCCTCCAGCTCTGCTGGTGAATGAATTCCCTTCTGCTAGATCAATCACAGTCGTTTCGCAAAATGAATGCAGGGCTGCAGAGGAGGCAAGTTTTCAGTCCCGTCTCCCATATTATGCCCCAAAAAGGCTCCAAAATGGAGACAATCGACTTGATTGCAGCATCTACCCCAGCCCCATGTGAGCAGGAGAAAGCCCCTTTTCAAGCAAGGCAGCTTGCCCATGCGCTGCACAGGGAAAAGGCCTTCAGTACTTCAAACACAGGCAAGCAGAACCACATGCCACTTCCCAGGGAGAGTTTATAGGATGAGATGTGGTGCGTGCCAAATTAATGCCAGAACAACCACTGGAGCTGCTGACTGCAGGGAGCATGTTCCCAACAGCCTCCCACCCTCTCTGCAGGCTGTGCCCAGCTCCCAGCGCCGAGCCTGGCAATGCTGCTGGCTCAGCCAGCCAGAGGAACCGGAGGCCACGCCACCTACCCTCACACCAAGCAGGTCTGTCTCCCCGCTGCCAGGGCAGGATCTGGGTTCTGTGCCCAGCCAAGTAACCTGCTGTTTGTTTCGTCTTCCCTGCTCCTCCGCCAGGCAGATCTCGGTGCAGCAGCCAGGTTCAGGGTGCAGGAGTTCACCTGCAGCTCTGGCTGGAGCTCAATACGCCACGCGATGCCACGGAGATGGGAGACCCTCACGTAACTGATCAGCTGCTGATGCTGGTGGGCACAAAGCCGGCTTGCAAACCACTGACAGATACTCAAGGGTGTGAGGCTGCAAGACAGGGCATTGCTCATCGCCCTCTGGCTCTGGACAGAAGGAACAAAGGTGACACCCATCTCTGATGTTTTAATTTCAGTACGAACAGCATCCAACCCCGTACTCAGCTTCCACATCCCGGAGCTGAATGGGAGCGCTGCAGCCAGCCAGGCTGTCCCAGGCATCTGTGCACGCATCACAGGCAAACCAGAAGGACTGGCAGCCTGCTACAGTAATAAACTTGCCTCACCACAATCTGGCAGGCTGTCATTTAAAACTGGTAGTCTTTGCAAAGTCTGATGGCCAGCAAGCAGGCAGCAGCTACAGGACAGGCAGCATTCCCAGGCTCGAGTGACAGGGGGAAGACTGAGCAGCCCACTCTGGCTGAAGTGATGCTAATGGTCACTGCGGGGATATGAAGTCGATAAAGAAAGGCTGACGTGATGGTGGCTAAAGGTCAGCTCAGGCACTCGGGGCGACTCGTTAAAGCTCAATGCATCCTGGCTGCGCTCCTGCAGCCAGCGTTTTATGCAACCCCAGCTTCATTTCTTGCAGTCGATAGAAGACTGGAGCATGGCTACTCCTCACTTCACCTGCTGACACTAATGCTCCCCACACACTCCTTCCACAGGCCCCCAGTGCCCACTGCAGATGTCCCAGGACAGCTCTGCAGTCCCTGCTCCACCACCTTGTGCCCACCTCCCTGCTCAACCACCCTGTGCCCAACACCCTGTGCTCATTTCCCCACTCCACAACCCCGTGCCCACCTCCCCAGAGCTGCCCCACACACTCTGTCCTCACCCCATCACTCCCAAAATACATTGCTAGCCTCTGCCACCTTCACAGCTGGCCCCATCCTGCCCTCCCTGCTTCACTCGCCTACCTCCTAACACTGCGTAAAGCCTGGCTGCGAAGGAGGAGGACCTGAGCTCCTGCAGACTGTGGTTACCACTGTAGGGACAAAATAGTACCGTAACTCACCCGTTAATACATCCAGACTGACAGCCACACGCTCCCTTCCTGCCCCTGCCCCTATGAGGCCATGCCCAGCACTGCTCCAGCCCTGGAGGGACCACCTCGTGCACCACCTCATCTTCATTTTAACACATTTGGAGGTGTCAGACAGCATCGCCCTGTTCCCAAGCTGCCTGCCCTCACAAATTTCATCTGCCTCCCTCCTGCCGTCCAAAGGTTCCCAGCTGGCCTCATCGCCTCTCCCAAACCACATCAGGAGCCCGGTCACACTGCCTGCATTACCCACGCCTGCCCCAAACGCAGCGTGGGGACCTACCATGGGACACGTTTCATGATGAGGCAGGAGGACCTGGCACAGCAATTGCCACAGAACGGAGAAAATGAACAAAAAAAGGGGCAGGAAGTTTGGGTTCCCCAACGCTGAGGTTGTTTACAGCCTCCTGTCTACCTCGAGGCGCTCCCGATTTGCTTCTGCAGCAAATTCCCCTCCAGTTTTAGTCCCGGGAGCCCTGCGCCCACACCTTCCCTTCGCAAACCTCCACCTCTGCCTCTTCCCCAGGCGCGTCCTTATCGCGGAGATAAGGCCCAGCAGGTGGACGAGGACACAGAAGAGACAAAAAGATGATTTGGGGTCAGATTTGATAGGAAACAGCAAGGAGGGCACAGCAATCGGCGAGGCCCTAGAAAAGGTCCCACATCCCTAAAGAGGGGCACGAAGAGGTGGGGAGGGGAAATAAGCGGTGCCTGAGCCCCCGGAGATGTGGGACACCAGTATGGGACCTGAGCAGGGATGGGGAGCACAGTGGGGTTACGGGCAGGGGCTGGCCAGCAGCAGGCACCAACCACACACACACAGCGGGTGGGCGAAAAACGAATGAAAAATTGTCCTAAGGCAGCGGAGGAAGGAAAGTTGCAGTGTAGAAAGTTACAGCGATGCTCGTTGTGCTGGGACTCGGGGTGAGTGTTTATAGGGTATTTGTAGGGTGACCATCTGTAGGGTGACCGCGGTCCGGGCTGTCGGTGGGGACGGTTTGGGGCAGGGAGGCTGCGGGCAGAACGCCTCCAGGAGCGCCCAGCGCTGCCCTAACGCCCCCAACGCAGCGGGGATGGGATGGAGCGGGGCACAGCACCGCGGAACCCGCCCCAAACGCGCCCCAAACACCTTTTTGGGGTGCCGGGGGGCTGCGGGGCAGCGCGGGTTGGGGGCACTGCAGCCCCGCGGAGCCCCACGGCGATGCGCGCAGGGAAAGCGGCGCCCCGCGGCTCCCCACTCGAGACCCTGATGCCAGTTTGAGGCTTTTGGGTCTATTTGGGGTCTTTTTGGGGTCTTTTTGCTTCCCCCCATCCCCTACCCGCACGCCTCCGAGCCCACGCGCGCTCCCGCGGCTCAGCTCACCGCCTCTCCCGGCGTCCCGCAGCCCTAGGGTGAGCGGACAGCCCGGGGCCAGGCCGACACCCCGGGGCCGCTCCCGGCCCACGCGTGGCCGCGCTGCCCCGCAGCCTTCCTCCTCCTCCTCCTCCTCCTCCTCCTCCCGCCCCCGCCCGCGCGCCCCCGCGGAACCGTGCGGCCCGGGGGCGGGGCCGCCGCCGCGCCCGCAGCCAATCAGGCGGCGCTCTGCCCGTGACGTCATCGGAGGGCGGGACCTAGGGAGCGGTGGGGCGGGGAAGGGGAGGGTGGAAGGGCGGGGGCGCGGCCAATGAGGGGGGAGCATGGCGGGGAGGGGCGGGGGGAGGGAGGGAGGCTGCAGGGTGGGTCCTAAAGCCCGCCCGCTCTGGGGGGCGCTGCGGGGGTGCGTGGGGATGAGGGGCGGCAACGCTGCTGGCTTGGCCTCGGTCCCCGGAATCCTGGAGGCGCTGGGGTTGGAGGAGGCCGCCAAGGGCACCTGGTGCAGCCGTGCCCACCACCAGTGTCACCACAAAGCCGTGTCCCCAAGCACCACGTCCAGCCTCTCCTTCAACACCCCCAGGGATGGTGATGCCACCACCTCCCTGGGCAGCCCGTCCCAGCGCCTGGCTGCTCTTTCTGACAGAAATGTCTCCTCGTTTCCAGCCTGAACCTCCCCTGGCACAACCTGAGGCCATTCCCTCAGCCCTGTCATGAGTTACCTGTGAGGAGAGGCCAGCCCCAGCTCCCCACAGCTTCCTTTCAGGTGGTTGCACAGAGCAATGAGGTCTCCCCTGAACCTCCTCCAGACCAAACACCCCCAGCTCCCTCAGCGGCTCCCCACAGGACTTGTGCTCCAGGCCCTTCACCAGCTTTTGGACATGCTCCAGGGCCTCCATGTCCTTCTGGTAGTGCGGGGCCCAAAGCTGAACGCAGCACTCGAGGTGCGGCCTCACCAGAGTCAAGTACAGCGCTCACGTCCCTGGCCCTGCTGCCCACACTACTGCTGATACAGGGCAGGGTGTCTGCTCACCCCACAGCCCACCCCTGGGTGCTGACCCCACTGAGTGCCCACGGATGGGCTACTGAAGGCCTGGCTCATGGCACAGCCTCCCCTCGCCATCAGAGGCCTCCTCCAGCCTCCCACTGGCACCTCTTGGCCCAGCCTCGCAGCCACGGCCCACACGAAGCTTTGCCCACAAGGCTGGTGTTATGGCCACAGGGCAGGTGGCTGCTGTGAGGATTTACTGGAGCAAAAGCCCCCCAAAATTCAAAACTTATCAGGAAATAAATCCAAAAACAGTGAAATAAAGGCAAAAAACAGTCCCTTCTTCCCAGGTTGAAAGAGAACACCATCTACAGCTGGCACTGGCTGTGTATAGTAAATAACAAAGTACACCAAAGATGTGGAACCGTATCAAATTCCTGGGTTTTGGGAGCTGTGTTGTTCCAGGTCATCACAGTTTAACTCTTAGAGTGTCGCTGCTGGCTTCCCAGCTACAAGCACAGCTACTCTCCAAGGGCCTACAAATTGTCCTGGGGCTTGTTAATGACTTTAATGAGCTGCTCAGGAAGACAACAGGGATTTGTGCAATAGGCGGGTGTGGTGGCATCCAAACGCATCTGTTAGACAACAACAACATGAAAGAAAACTGATTTTCCTCTTTGCTGCTGAGTTCCACCCAGCTGCTCCATGAGTATGAAAGTGCTGTGGAGCAACGTGAGGTCATGTTTCTTAATTCTGAAAGACTTTCAGGGTGCTCCTACAAAAGCAAAATCTTGTCCCAGCAAGCTGTGTGGGTGAACCCAGCCTGCCTTCTAAACTGACAGTCACAGGGACCTGCAAAGCTCTCTGCAAAGCTGTGTGTGAAAAGATGCTGCTAAGGTATAATGCTAACACTGATCTCCAGGTATAATGGCTAACACTGATCTCCCACCCACCAGCTTTCTGGCTGTGCAACAACCTTGGTCTCAGTGCAACTGCTTCTGACTCAGGCCGCTCTAATTCCAAATACAGCAGTGTGGCTAAATTCCACTCACTTGCACATCACGGACAAGTCATGTGTCTGACGGGTGATCAGAAAGGTGGCTGGCAGATACTGCAGTTATGGGCACACCAGACCCAAGGCCTGGCAAGTCTGAGAAGAAGAAGTTGAGCCAACCATCTGAGAAGGCGGGGGGAGCATAATGGCAATGCTTAGTAGTGAAGAAAGAAGCCTTGGCAGATATTTTAAAATGTTTTTAAACCTCTTGTTAAAGAGAATTTAAGAGCTAAGCGTGTATAGGGAAAAGAAGCTTAATTTAGAATGACTGTTAATACCAGCTTCTTACATACGATACTGGCCTCAAGCATCCCTGAGGTTATTTAAGGGACTAGTGCTGTGGTTACGATTTCAGCGTATTGGGGGAATTCTCTTGCACTATTAAACAAATCATGCCCTACATTGGCCTTTGGTTTGATGTACATAATGTGTAGGCAGTGTTAGCCAGCTGGGGGACAGGGTTCTACAACTTGTTGGCATTTTGAAAATAAATTGGAAAACTGTTGACTGAGATTCCCTCCCTTGTCATGACCTGTCAAAGGGAATAGGGGTTAAATACTTTAAAATTCGGAAAGAAAAAAAAAAAAAAAGAATCTGAACTTTAAATAAGTAGTGTTTACCCTGTGGCTGCATTTGTTTAGCAGAACATTAATTAGGGATGGAACATTTAAACATTTGCAAAGTTAAACGTTTAATCTGACTTGTTATAGAAAACAGCCCTAATTTCCTGGTTCCCATTAAATTCTCACTTTACTGAAGGTAGACAGTCCAAAGGTTTACTCTACTCTGCATTCACTAGCTGCTTCTATCCATTTATATCATTGATCTAGTTCCTGAGGGAGCTGACTAAGTAGGTGATGTCTTTTGAAGAAGGAGGAAGGACAAAATCTGGCCTGCAAACCATGTTGACTTCTTTAGACCGTTTGCTGTTTTTCACCAAACATTTCTATCCTACAATATCCAACTGTTCAAGAGGTTAAATAATAAAATGTATACCTAGGTCATTGGTTGTAGTCCACCACAGGCCATGCCACAGCCAGCTAATGGCTGCTCAGTGGTCTGTGTGAAATTAGGTTAGTGGGTTTCAAGCCAGACACTAGTTGATGGATGCCCCAAAATCACTTATCCAGTTGGTTTACTTGTTGGCAATCACAGCAGGTTGGCCAAGGACTGAAGAGGCTGTGCAAATTCAGCAGTTGCCCAAGGCTGAGGACAGACAAGATTGCTTGTGAATACCCTGTTAGGAACACCAAAAGTCTTCAGAGAAGGTCACAGCACAATGCTACAACTGCCAGTGCCTGGGGACATGGTATCACCTCTAATGCAGCTATCCAGGGAGGTGGTGGTATTAAAGGTAGGAAAATACCACCAAAGAGACCCCAGGAGAGGCAGCTTTGAGGTCAAGGAGATGAGGCAAGGTGGCAATGGGAGTCTTGATCAAGGCTTTCAAACTTTGGCTGGTCCTGCACGGGAGAGCAGGCTGCAGAGTTGCCAGTCAGACTGAACCAGCTTAGCTTTCCCTGCACTAACAATAAAAATCCAATCTCCCTCCCTCTTGGCCTTTTCCTCCCGATGCCAAATTTAAACAACCTTACTTTTTTGGCAGCAGGAAACTTCACAATTAAATATAGAAGCAGAGCAGACTTTCAGATGGAAATTACAGCAAGGGAACAACAGATGGCATTGTTTGCTGGGCTCGAAAAGCTGCATCTGCTCCTAGAAGAAATGCTAATCGGAGCTTAATTAGGCATTCAGAAGGAACTGTTCACCATCCCCAGGACAACGGCCATGTGCACATGATCCTGAAAAACACAAGGAAGTAGATACAAAGTCATCAAAAATCCTCCCTGGACCAAGCCCAAATGAAGTGCATAATGTGATAGGGTAACCCAGAGAATTTCCTCATGCTGAAATCTATCCAAACCACTCAAAATAAAAACGTAACTGGCAAAGACTTATTTCATTTCATTTGCAAGTGGTCAGTGATTTAGTTTTGGGTTTCAAAGCAAACAATTCTAGCATTACATTGGAATCAGATCCTACCCTAAGTGCTCGCTGACTCTCTGAGGTGTGGCAAGATTAAAGGGTAGCCGAAATCTTTACAGCGAGTACCGCAAGTGGGGATAATAGAGTTAGAAAGATCAATAATACGTGCCTTGCCTAGAATAACTGTTCCCTCCGTAGTCACACAAAGGAAGACAAGAGGAGGAAGGTGGAAATTGTTCCCTGCTTCATCCCAATTAGCTGTTCAACCACAAAGTGCGTCCCGTGGTGTGGAGTGCATGAGGGTAGTTTAAAGCAGAGCACAGAATCTGTTCCTCCCTCTGCCCCCAGGCCTGCAGGCTTACCCCAGGGATGCAGGAAGGCTCCGTGTCTCCTTATTTCAGTGTCTGCTGCTGGCAGTCACCAGGCGCCAGGTCAGGTCCCTCAAATTAATGCATCCCCAGATCAATGCTCAGGCATACAGGGGGTAAGGAGCGTTTGGCTTCTTGGGCTCTCTCCCGCTCCCTGCTGCTGGTTGAGGCACCAAATTGCCACCTTTATGTGGAGCCGACAGAGCTGTTTGCAAAACAAGGCCACGGAGCTTTTAACCAAGAGCCCCAGCTGCCAAATTGGCCTGCACCGCAGGGATCCCCATTGTGCTGAGGCTTTGCGTTCAGCCCCCTCTTGTTTTAACAGCCTCTTTCTCTCCTAGCTGGGGTCCCTGCTGCCAGTGTTGGCAGCATATGTCAGCGTTGTCCCTGCACCTTAGGGCTCTGTGCACCTCTGGGCACTGCTCCACTCCACATAGGGACCCCCTTTGCTGACTGCACGCCCTACTTCCAATAGCACTGGACATATGCCCAAGCACGGCCGCTTGGATAAATCAACACCCAGGCCTCTTACACCAAAAAGATGTTAGAAACAGCGATCGTTGCTGATTTCAAACAATACTTTCCAGACGTTGCCAGAAAATCACTGGAGATCAAAGGCATTTTTGGAACAAGTGGCTTAGGGCTGCAGAGAGCAAAGAGTTTTCTTGGCACCGAGGCAACACGTTCATTGCCCTTGCACTGGTAGGACTGGAAGACCTGCTTGAAGGAGAGATGTCCTCATGCCATGAGGTTGTGCCAACTGAGGACAGCCTGCCAGTGGAAGCCTTGGACTTAGCTCGCTCGTGAGCATTGAAGCTCAAGGGCATACCAAATGGCAAAGACCACGAGGTCTCAGCTTTCCAAGGACAGCTGGAGAGCTGGTCCCAGCTCATCCCCATGTATCAGCACATGGGGCTTGGAGCAGGGCTGCTGCTGACCCAGTGTGAAGCTTTCCAGCACTCACAGCCTGAGAGCAGACACAGGCTTTGGCTGGCAGCCTGCAGATTTAACGTCTGCCTTTAGACCCAGACTTCCTTCTGAGTGGTTCCAGAGGGGGGAAAAATCAAAAAGCATTCCCAAGAACCTAATTTCTTCATCGATGGCCAGTTTTCTGCCTTCTCTTCAGTGTGAGAGCATCAGAGAAGTGTGAAGGGAGGAGCACAGTGGGCCACCTTGGCTGCCCTCTTTGGCTGGGGGGAACCAAAGGCAGCTGGGGGACCCCAGCAGAAGCAGCGAGCGGCTCCGGCTGGGCAAGCGTCCCGACAGCATCATGCTAGCAGGAGAGGCAGGACAAGCTGCCTGGCTGTGAATCACCCCAGAGCTTATCCACTGCTCCTATTATGTCCTAGGATTTGAAGGCCTTGTCCTTGCTCTGTCCTTCTCTGTCAGCCCCAACCCTCTCTTCTATGCAGGGGCAAGTGGAGGAAATGTAGAGGTGATCCCCTGAGTTCCTCAGCATCCTCCTTCCCCATGTGTGAGTTGTTGCCTTGGAAGTGGGGTCATTTCTTCCCCAGGTTGAGCAGGGCAAGTGCAATGACTGCCATCTGGCCTTGGCTGGGAACTCGGTACAAAAGCTGGCCAAGGCTCAGCACCTGGGGCTTCTGGAACTGGCTTGCTTTCTCTTGGGGAAGAATTAAAACAGGACACATTAAAAAAAAAAATAAAATTAAATTAAAAAGTGGGGGTCGGGGGAATGAGACAATTCACTTTTGCTGTAGAGTCCTCTAGTGGTGAACATTTCACAAACCACCCAAGCATGCTCCCAGGTGAACTCAGCCTCCATTTCTATTTTTGCAAAATGAAACCACAGTAAAAATATATTTACATTAAAATGCATATTTTAAAAAACAACAACAACATCCAAACTCAATTAAACTGTTTCAACCACTTGTGAACAGTGTCAAAGGCAACGATCCAAAATCAAACCAACCATCCTCCCACTGTCCCCCAGTTACTCCCTTCCCGGTAGCATTTCCCATCCAAGTCCAGACGACATTTTTTTTTTTGTTGTTGTTTTTTTTTTTTTTTTTTTTTTTTTTGTTTTTTGTTTTTTGTTTTTTGTTTTTTCCAGATGTGTGGGCTGAAACCCTGCATGCATTGGAAAACTCAGGGTGTTGCCCACTCAGTTTCTGTTGTTGCTGCTGCTCAGAGAAAGGACTGAAGAGAAAGAGCCCTCAGAAGTGAGACGTCGCCACACCTGTGCCATACATTTGCTCTTTTGACACACGCAGGCAGATCTGCTTAGGCCAGCTCAGTCTCTTGCAAAGCCTCTCAGTGCCTCATGCAAAATCCATACCCAGCTCTGACCAAAATGGTGTTTGCAGCGATTTGAGTGTGTGACAGAGGAAAAATTATTTATTGCCTGCTGTGAGTTCCCTGTGCTAAAGAGAAAAGCAGTGCTCTTGACAGGATGCTCCCCTTCCTAATGAGACAATCGTGTCCCTGCCCCACTCCCTCCCTTCAGGCTTCGGTCTTCTCAGCTGTGGTTCCATTTCTGCTTTAGAACCAAGGAACAGATCTTGCAAAGGTTTAAGGCCTCATTACAAAATATGCTCTCAGATGCTGCAACCAAATAATTGAGCTCTGTTTCTTTCATAAGAGGCTTTTTACTCCTCCCCTCTGAGTAATCAGCCACGAATAGCGCCCTTTGAATTTCAGCTTCTGCATTGGAATAGCTGTATTAGCACCTGCTGAAGTCAACCTGCTAGTCACTGCAAGGCAGTGTAAAAAAGCACCAAAAAATGAAGGAAAAAAAATAAAAGGATCATAAAATTCTTAGCAGCCTTGTGGCTGTTCCCACTTAAAATGCTGCTCATGTTAACAAGCAATCCAGAAGGAGCAAACCTTTAAATACTTTAAAAAAAAATATTTATCCTTATTTATCCTGTGTAATATTTGTCCTGTGCTTGAACCAGAACATAAAAATAACACACATTTGTAGAGTCACGTAATAATTTGGGCTGGAGCAGACCACAGGTGGTCATTGGGTCCAGCACCTTGCTCAGCACAGCCCCAGCTGGACCTGGGTGCTCAGCTGGGGACTTGTCTGAAGCTCTGAATAACCTCCAGGTGGAAATTCCTCCACCTTCCTATGCATTACACTATTATATATTCAAATAATTCATATGATATTTCATTTTTTTACGTAGTCAGACTGCTTTCTGGTTCCTAAGCTCTTCTATCTGAAAGCTGCAATATTTGGTAGTTGTTTGAAAGTACAGGGCTGTTCCCACTGATTTCCTTTAATTATTTTCCTCCAGGCCTGGTGTCCCACCCGTCAGCACAGACACATCCTTGAATATTTCTGCTGAGGAGTAAAGCTTTCAGCTTATCTCTGCCAAACCCTCCGCAGGGTCCAGGTGCTCGCTGGTGTCACTGTTAATTAGACTGATTTGGGGAGTGCTTACTGTAAACTTAACGTGAGCTGCCAGCCACATATCAGTCCTGCCCGCCTGCATTAATTTAGATATCTGCTCATGTCCAAATCAATAATGATATGTATGAGTAAATAATAATGGTTTCATAAAGCTGAAGTAAAAGAGATTGAGAGTGTTGTTTCAGCTAAAGAAATGAGCCCCTGGGGTCTCTGTTATTTTTGCTGTGTCCCGTAGGAGGATTTCAAAGTGCTTTCAAAGTAGCTTTTCACAAGGGGATTAGCAAACAGACCATTGCCAGGGCCCTGGGAGAGCTGATATTGTTGCGTTTGAATGGGAAAGTTCCCTTTTTTTTTTTTTTTTTTTTTTTTTTTTTTTTCCCTCCTTCCACTGTCTTCTCCTCACCAGGGAGAATCGTGAAGAAAATGAAGTACAGTATTCACATCTGCCTTCTGCTTTATGCTGAATTTCAGTGACAACCAGAAATTCTGTTTTCAGCTACTGACTCTAAATTCCATTATTTAATTTTTTCTGTAGCTTAAATTTCTCCTTTTTTTTTTTTTTTTAATTATTTGTTCTAAATAGAAGCTTTCTAACAAAAATTGTTATACGAATTTTATTTTAATTGTTTTTCACTGCAAACCCATTTTCTATAAAAAAAAAAAAAAGTTCACTGTAAAATTCTCACTAGATGAATTGCTTCCTTTTTACTGATACAAGGATTAAGTTTCAGGAAAGGAAACTGCTCAGATACCAGGTAACTGACATGCCAGAACAAGTAGATTAAACGAGAACCTCTGGGATAACATTTTTTTTTCAGATAAAGAACTTAATTTTTAAGAACAGGATGAAATGCAGCCACTGAAACCCCAGAGCACATCCATTTCACAACCCTGGGAGAAGGAGATGGAAACCTGGTTCTCCAAGATTTGAGGTGAATTGTAATAGATATTTCCTGCAGCCTCCAGCTCATCATCTTTCCAAAAGAGACAAGAAAACCTGTAGGATGCGAATGAAAACTATGTTCATAGGGGAGATGCCTGTTCTCTGTATTTTACTGGGTTTTCAGAGGCACCAGCTGAGGCAGCCTTTAAAGCAGGGTCTGAGCATCACCTTCTTTCAGCAGTATCAGGTAGGGTAGCTGCCTGTTCCTCCTTCCTTCTAGGAATGGATTTCCAGAGTTTGTCACTTCATTTTGGGTTTTGCTGTCTCCCTCCTACTTTCTCCATACTCTGTTTTTCCAAGGGAAAATTAAAGAGGAAAAGAATCGTGGTAGAACTGTTCCTTCTCCCTCTCCCCAGGTACTCCAGTCCCTGGGAAAGCCATAGTCATCGTGGTGAGGGTCTCTCATCTCCATCTTCATGAAAGAAGTCATTCATCCCTGAAATGCCCAGAGGAGGGTCCCCTAGGAGAGAAGGGACACCTGAAAGTCATACAGCTTTCCACTTGGCTTGCTAGCCATTGCCAGCACCAGTCCTTGCTTCCTGTTTAATTTTGACAGCATCTGCCTTGCCTGGACCACCAAATCAAGGACCAGATCCATTGCCTTTGCAAGCTCAAGGAATCATGCTGCCACCTGCAGAAGTTTTCATTGAACAAAAAAAAAAGTGAAAGTCTAGATTATTAAAATAGAGGAGAAGAGGAGACCTTGTGGAGTTTAGTCTACGTGGATGGTATCCTGTGATCAGAGTGGTTTACCCCCAAACTCCGTGTGATGCCTGGGGCTATGTGGGATGTTATGTACTACAAGGGGCCCTTATTGTAGCTGGCTTCTTAGATGCTTTCATAGTAAATTAGACAAACCAAAGACATCAGAAGAGAGGTCTGGGAGCTCAGAGGGAACACCGTACGTTCTCGTCTTTGCCAGCAAATCTTCTCACCTGTTCTTAATGCCATGGAAGCACTGAGCAGGGGAAGTGCTCTGCTACAAAAAGCAGAAATATAGAGGCTATGTTATCTTTAGAAACCACAGCATCAGACACCTGATCCATTTGCAGCTCGGAATTATCAGCGGAAAAGTTTCCACCCATCTGCAATTCGTATAAATGATAAGAACTGTTTGTTTCTAATGCCTCGCTGTAATTGCAGCCTGTGTGCATCCTCAAATGGCTCCCAAAGGGGAGCGCAGCCAGGCAGGAAGGGGAAAGAGGGGCTTGCGTGGGCGTGTGGGGTGTTAATCAGAAATATGTGGGGTCTCATCCCCCAGGTGTGAAGGAAGGCAGATAGCAAGCCCATATCTTTGTCCCTGGATGGCTGCGCATTCAGAGGATGCTGCAGTGTGCACGGGGCTGCTGCATCCCACACGCGTGATCCCAGGAGCCAGCGCTGAGCTGATGATCAGAGGGCTGGAAGCTCGGGCTTCTCTGGACTCTGCTCCGTGTTAATTACTCACTATGTACATCTCGTGTAATTAAAAGCCAGAGCATCTCTTAGCATCTCTTCTCATCCTCAGTGCAGAGGCACAGTGCTGCTGTTGTAAACACACTTGAGATCGGAGCAAGGCCTTTTGCTGCCTGATCTCTTTGCTTTTATTTTGTGTTAAATGCTAGCAGCAAATACTACCTGCACTGGGCAGGGGCAGGGGGCTTACATTAATTAAAAGTTGTTATGGAAACAGCACATCAAACATAGGATGGTGTTTCCAGGGGATGGAAGGAAAGAGCTGCTTGTAATGGAAAGGCTTGTGGCTGATTTGAAGGGACAAGGGTTTGGAGGATCAGATTAATGTAAAATTACCAGAGCCTCGAAACGTCTCCTGGGTTCATCTGTCCTTTTCCTTCCTATGGCTGGTGGCTCCTGACGGCACCAATCCACTCCCCTGAGCCCTGCAAGAAGCCCCAGTTCATCAATAGACCAAATAATCTTCTTTTCCCCTTAAAGGGTTCCCTACTTGCAACCCGAACAAGAGAGCATTAATAGTGAATATGTAAAATCGTGAATATGTAAAATTACGGTTGAGTGCCTGCTAAGGCAGAAACTGGAGCTCTGTCCCTGGTGAGAAAGGGGAGATTTGACCCTTTGCAAGGGGGCATAGTCAGACTAATCTGTACAGATATCTCTGATGTCTTGTCGTGGCTATGCAAAGAGTTGATTTGAGCCATTTTCAGATGTGCTGCTTCTCCTGCTACTCCGAATGCAGCGCTAACCAAGACACCTGGAGCTGTCAGCACACGAATAAAAATAATTGCAACACATTTTATATATCTGAAGAAACATGTTTTCAGGCCAGTGTTCAGTTAATAGGCAGGTTTGATGGTTTACTGGGGATAAGGCACAGAGCCAACCTGTGGTTTATCAAGCTGAAGCTATGAAACACAGGCATCCCAGAGCAGTTATCCAAAGTACACGTGGATGAGACGTCTACTCTTTCTAAGTTGTCTTCCGTATATTTAAGGTGAGATATTTCAGGGTCAGCAGGTGATTAGATCATTTTGAGGCCATTATTTCCATCTGCTTTGAGAATTTCGTGGATGAAGGAAAGGAATCTGTATGGCTACTTTGAACATGTCCTCTGGAAAAAGTGTTTCCCTTCCACACAGCAGGTCTTAAATCTGCCCCCAGGTTATGCTCAAGGACATAGTGGAGCTAAAGTGCATTTGGGACTGTAGCATGGCACCAAATTCTCTTTCATGCAGCCTGGAGTAAATGGTGGACATATTGTTTAAAGAGGCCTTAAAAGACAAAGGGTAAGAGAAGAGAGTATTGCGACAGTATTTTTCCCATTTCATGGACGATCCCACTCAGGAACTGGCTCCAGCTGAGTTCTGTAAAGTTTTGCAGGTCTGAGATCTATGTGATAGCTCACAGCCAGCATTTCAGGCCAGGAACGTAAATCATCCAGCCAGCTTTGATTTCTGCTGTTTAGTTGGGCTGTAGTCAAAATTCTAAAACCAATCTGTAAACAGTACCCCAAACCTATACCCCAAACCTATACCCCTAATTTTCACCTGGTACCAGTAGAGATCCATCCCTCAAATAATCCATAACCTGAGTAGCTGCCACTGGGAAAAGTGGTATCTAATTAGTTTGTGTCATTAAGTGATAAACATATCTTGTAATCAATCATCCATCCATCCATCCATCCATCCATCCATCCATCCATCCATCCATCCACTTTTATCCCTACTTGTGGAATCTGAATGCAGATCAGCCATGCCACCTGCTTATCAATTAAGGAAGAGCAGATTCATGGTCTGATAAATTTAGCAAGTGCCGTGTAATCTCTAATTGGTGGACATGATCCACTCGCATAGCATCAATAACTCCAGAAGGTTCTGCTGATCTTATCATATCATGTCCTACTCATGTTTTAATCAGCCTCGCCCCTTCTGCATTGACATTTTCTCCTGTGACAAGCCCAGAATTGAAGCAAGCACCCCTCTGCTAAAAAATGCCTGTCTTGTTCAGAGTAAAAATGGACCAGGGGCTTTGCCTTCCAACTTGATTCAAGAGTGCTATAGGCATGAGAGGGTTATAAAAGCTCTTTTTTCAAGATAAAAGACAGTTCCCTGCCAGAAGCAGCTCAAATATCTTTATGACATCCCAGTGCAAAAAACAATTGAAAAGGATTGTCATAAAGGGAAGCGTGTCAGTTGTGAACTTTACTGAATTGAGCCTAATGCAAAATTCATGCCGAGGTGTCACAAACGAAAGGCAGTTTATTAATCCAACTTATATGGAGCTGGTAGGCAGCAGTCATGGTACATTAAGATCGTATGAATAGTCCTCAAGCTCATTTGGGTTTCTATTCAGGGCCCCTCTTGTGAGTGCAGCAGGGTCCGGAGAGGTCTTTTGGACCAGAAACTGCCTCGTCTTCCTCCCCCTTCCACATATCTCCTCGTGCTTGTCACACAGTGGGTGCACTGGGGCTAAGTGAAGCATGATGTCTGTGCCATCTGACTGATCAGAACGCAACGCCAAGCTAACTGTGTCATGCTTCTTTATTCCAGTCATGCGTTAGAAAGCGTTTTATTTCTCCATTACATTTTGCACGTTCTCTGGCTCTCTTTCCCCACCAGAGAGAAGCTGCAGGGAAAATGGGGTTCTCTGCTCCTTTTTTTTCAAATGCTCTCACCATTTTACAAAGTCCTATTTTCCCCACACGTAGCGGCAAGCTGTCTTACAGCTGGTGTGTACAGAAGAATGATTCAAATGAACCTCCGTCTGCCGAGGAAGCGTCGGTGCACCTATAGAAAGAACATAGTAGGCTGGTCAGCACAGCAACCTTTTAGAGAAAACAATAAGTACCCGAAAGAAGCAGTGGAGCAGGACTAATGCCTTCCAAAAGGAAGAGGGGAAGGTGGAATTAAAACAGGTGGAATTAAAAGCGAGGCAGGCTACAAGCTGCCTCCATTGTCTCCCGGTGCTGTTGGGTAGCACTCAAGGTAGGCTGGGATCGGATGGAGGAGGCTAGCCAAGAAAATCAATGTCAAAATGTACAAAGGAAACAGTGTCTCTGCTCACTGAAACCAAAGCAGGGAAGAGCCTCAAAGAAAGCAAAAGTCCTCCGGTCCCCTTGCTGGAAGAAGACTTGGATGCCTGTATTTAAAATGTGTTAAAGTTGATCCCTTTCTCTCTTGTTTACAGATGTTACCCAGAGAGGCTTTTATCATATGTGCATTTGGCTTAGCACTGAAGGGTAATTGCAGCAGAACAGCCTATGGAAAGAGATCTGCAAATGCTATAGAATGTGAGCTGGCCAAATTCTGTCCGCATTTACATCCGTGCAGCCTCATTGCTTTCAGTGAGGTTGCTCTGATATCCCCAATGGCAGAATTTGTCTGGGATGTTATAAAGAGATGGTGGGAATGTATTATGTGATTATGACAGCGGGCTTCTTTGGGTCAGCTGTTCCAATGGCTCATTTCATGACTTCGGTCATATCACTTAACCTTTCTCTGCTCTGATTTACTCAGCAATGCATATTTATGCTGACCTGTCTTACATGGGGAAATTACTGTAGAATTTCTTGGACACTGTAGAGAGAGATAGTCTACTGCCTACTACACATGCAAACAGCAACACTTAGGCAGTTGCAGTGGGGAGTAAAAAGGAACCAAGGCACTCTGCCTAAGCCCGAAGTGGGCCATTATTTGCCTTCTATAAACACTGTATTCTGGCTAAGGAATGAATTAGGAGAAAGATGCACCGAGTCAACATCTAAGGTGGGAAATTTGGCAAGCAGTGCTACTTGGGCTGGATTGCAGCAGTGGTGTCTTACTGAGTGTTTTTTTTTTTTTTTCCTTATTTGATCTTGGGGTCTTCGGATTGCAGCAGGTGCTCGCGGAGGGAGTCCTGGCAGCCTGGAGTTGCAGCAGGTCACACTGTCCACACTGTGCTGAGGTGTGAAGTGATGACCACAGCATGATTTGGCTTCTCCATGCTTCCTATCTTTACACTGTGGTTCTTTTTTTTTTTTTTTTTTTTTTTTTAATCTGTCTCTTCAAGCCTCCTTTCTGCCGGCACTGTCCAGACAGAAAGCGATGAGCAGCTTTAAGCAGCCCGAGAAGCAGCTCCAGCGCTGAAAATACTCCCTGCCCTGAGTGGTTTCTGCTTCCAGGGCTGTTCGGGTTGGATGTTCAGGCCTTCTTGGTCTGATTGCCCACAAGATGGCAGTCGCCACCAGTACATCACTCATGGGCCTGTCAGGCCGCTGGATTGGCAGCTGCTGGCATGGAGCTGGCCGAGCTCTGCTTCTGGAAGGAAAAGGAGCCAGGAGAATGGGAAAGAAATGCCTGATTTCCATAGGGAGCCTCCCTGTGCCTGGGACATGCTCCTCCGGCTCTTATGGTTTCAGTGTAGACATAACATATATATGTGTGTGTCTATATATATATATTTTTCTTTTCTTTCAACTCTCAGCAATGAAAAGTGAGGCCAGTGGAAATTGAGGAAGGAGTCTCTGCATATGGCAACTGTCAGCTCGTCTCCTTCTGGCCAGGGTGCTGTAGGACCAGTTGAAAAGCATGAACACATTTCTAGAATAAAGCATTTTAGACCTTATCGTGTAGAAGTTGCAGTTTTAGGTTTTCTTTGCAGACTGTGATTTGAGAACCATTTTCTAGCAGGGGAATGGACCACATAAATAAGGAAAACACACAGTAATTTAGGTGGTAACCTAATTACGTGATTATTTCCACCCTCATAAATGCATACAACTTAGAGTGGAATATTCAATAAAATTGTAGCTTTGGCACTGAAGAGATTATCGCTAAAAATGTGCTAAGTGTTCTTAAAGAAAGGTCTAGTAAATTGCCTCTAAAGCACAGGAAATTGGCTTAGCTCCTTCTGTGTAATATTTGTCTTAAGAAACACATCACAGGCAATAGGGCTGAGAAGAGTCACTGAGGTCTGAAATACATGGACTCTTGCAGCAGCAATATTACCAGCACCTCTAGGAGAACCTATAGGGCTTAATTTTGCTACAGACTCTCTGGAGGACCATCAAGAAATTGCTTTATGAGTTGAAATACCCATGCTATTATACTCATAATTTGATACCGCAACACCAGACTGCAGTTACTTGTGTTTCTGCAAATCAGTGTCTCTTTTCTGACTACAGCATTTCTCCTCTCTGCAATAACATTCTTTAAAGAAGAGGTAGTGGCCAGGATAAATTTTGCTAGTGGCACAACACAGTGGGATGAGATGTTTCAGGACACTGGTTTCAGAATGTAGATAATAACAGTAGAAAGAAATCACAACCTCCATTTTCCCCTCTTTATGACTTTACAGAATTCATTAGAGTTGAATTGTTTTAAAATGTTATCTGTGAAAAAAATAAGGCCCTTTACGGCCAAGCTGGAAGCATCCAAAAATTATTTACTGTTTGGTGATCTATATGGAAATAACTCAGTCTCTGATAAGGATTGGTTGTTTTTCACACGTTGGGCTGCTTCTCCCCAAATCATCCTTGTTAGCATCCATGAATGCTAATCTGCACCAAGCCAAGGTGACAAGCCAAAACCTGCTCAGGTGCGATAGCTGAAATCATTTCTTAGTACTTCAGCTGGTGTGTTTGTGCCATGATACCTTTAATCAGGGTGGCGGGTATAAGTGCCATGAGGGAAACATATGCTCTTACCACACAGATGTGGGATAAACAGAATTATCCCACTGTTAGTTACCCCCAGCAGCTTTCAGCGTTTGCTGTTCTCCCACAAAGACTTCTTGTAGAAGAGCGTCTGAATACGGGTTGGCATATCCCTCCCAGTTAATGTCTAAATATTAGCTACATTAGACTGTCTTTCCCTCTCATTTGAGTTGCAGAAAAGATGAGGTAGTGCCTGAATGTTTCCTCCAGGGGATATTTAAAGTCAGAGAACTTTTCTCATTGTTCTTTTCCCCTGTTCCTTAATCTAACATCCAATTCTAGTTAATGTGCAGTTTCCAAGGCTAACTCAGTTTTGATCGGGTTGTGTTAACTTTGAAAAGCTGACTGAGTCCAGCTTAAAATGGATGCTCTTAGAGAAGGATGAAAGGCCTTTTTTATCAGTGTTGAAGGAAGTAGTTCAAAAGCAGAAATGGTTTCTTTCTGAAGACAAAGAAGCTCTTTCTCACTCCCCTCTTGCCATGAAAGAGATCTTTTGCAACTTACTGCCCATCAGAGAAGAATTCGATGAACTGGAGATGAAGTGGCAGTGTATTGGGAATTTTATTATTATAGCCGGAATAAAGAAAATTTTATGTATGTGTATGCCCTTCCTTGCTCCCCAAATGCCCTTTTACTTCCATCTTTTTTGAACTGCCTTTTTCTTCCCCTCTTTGGAAGCAAATAGTTTTGCTGTCTAGGTGGACAGAGAGACTGGCCTTCTTGTTACCATCTCATGCCGTGAATGACCCTAGACAGTGAAGTGGAGGGAGAGAGAAGCATAGAGCTATAAATTCCTCATCCCGACTCCACTAGCTGTTGAGGCCGTCAGGATTAGAGACTTAATTTGGAGACAAAACCTTTTTGCCTGAATAAGACAATTATTGGTGGAATAGCACTTTTTAGAAGGGCTGAATCCCCTGTGACTTGATTCCATCACTTCCTAAATGAATATTTAATTGTCGCCTATTAAGACACTCATTGTCTGTAAAGTAGACCATACTTTTGGGTTGCTGGGTTTGCCAGCTGGTGAAATTGGTGATAAGTTAGATTATAGCAGTAGGTCATGCCTATGCTCAGGTACGTTATGAAAATTCAGCAGAATAACAGTTGGGGCTTTGCTGACATTCATAAGATCAGAATGCTTAAAAAAATGGGGCCAAAAGAGACTGCCTTAAATTCCACTCAACCTGCTTGAGAAAAGACTCCTTTAAAACTTCCCACAGGTTTCAACAAGGTTGTTTAGATTTCCCTGTCTGCATTAGACTTAGAGAAGTAAGTTCAACCCTGAACCAGAGTGTCTTGCATAAGATTTCTTTGCTTAAATGGTTTCAAAAATGGGAAGAGACAACACACGCACACACACGAATACACACACACGGAGCAGCACATAAGCATATGAAGCATGTTCATATAAATTATTAAAAGCAATATCACAGTAAAGTTGGCAGAAATATAACCTACATAATTGGCACCAGCGGGCTGCATGTGTCAGAGAAAATTAACCAGAAATTAAACGGATATCAGAGCAAATCCAAAGTGGTTTCTTGGTTTGACAAGTGAAATTTGAAGCAGGAGGGTGTGAAAAACGCCGTTATTTCCTTAACCCTTTTGAGCGTTTCTGCAGACACATACAAATACCCATCTGATGAGCACGCATCTCTTCTCTCTTACAGTTATCTGGCCCACAATCAGAAATATGCCAGCCTGCTAATTAGCTGCATGGATTTAGCAGCCATGTGATTCAGCAGGTTGGTTTGACCATGTGTGCATCAAGTGTATTTGTATTCTTCTAAGCCTTTGGGAGTTCAGAGTAGGGTGTGGTATTTTCAACACCTTTAACGTCCTTTGTTCTGAATTTCTGCATTCAGGATCGACAAAGCCATGCAGTGCCTGGCTTCCTTGGAACTTCAGAGGGTGACATTCATCAGCCTTGTGAGATACCTGTGAACATGTTGATGTGAAGCTGGCGAAGATCCTCCAAGGCAAAGAAAAAACTGCATCACCAGAGTCAGCTGAAGAGAACTAATGCTCAGCCAGCTGTTCCTAATCTGCTCAGTGACTCATCCCCACTCAGCTCTGATTTTTTTATTTTTTTTTTAACATATTTCCTCCCCACCTATGGTCTTAATTGTGATTCTCTCTTTTCTTTTTATCATCCTCTTCCAACGCAGTCCTATGACAGGTGGCACACCTGGACGGAGACTGCCAGGGGCTGCAACAGGACCCTGAGTCAACAGATAACTCAGCGTGAACACCTGCTGGGTGTATGTTCAATGACAAATGGTCTAGAACAGGCACTAAATGTATAAGCAGAGAGGTGCCTCTGAAGTCAGACAGCCAACTGGTAAGTAATAATAGTGAAATTCAGTTTATTGAGTGTAGACCTAAATGCCTGCATTGGCAACCTGATGATGAAAAGTCAGGGGGTGCAGGAAAAGAGATCCAGACTTGACTTGGTATCTTGAGAAAACACCTTCTAATTGGAATGTGTAGGAAGCTCTGTTTGGTTCATCAAACAGAAGAGCAAAAGGTGACTTAACTTGAGTGTATAAATACCTTTATGAGCATAAAATAACTAGTGTTAAAAGGCTCTTTAATCTAGTGCAGAAAAGCTCAGCAAGACTCAATGGTTGCAAGCTGAAGCCAGACAAATTCAAATGAGCAATTAGGCATACACTTTGATAATGGGGGACAATTAACCACTGTAACAAACTACCAAGGGAAGCTGTACTTTCTTCATCAGAAGATCTCTTTAGTTCCCAGACCAGATGCCTGGACAGTTTAGCCAGGCACAAATTGTTGCACTCAACAGAAGTACAAGGGTTGAATTCAATGGTCTGTAACCTATAAGAGCTTAGAGAGTTTGAGCTAATGATGCCTTCTCTTTTCAGTTAAGGATCTAGGGATCTTCTCCTTTCCTAGTTTTATATCTGGTATACATCAAACAGCTCTGGGGAAGCTGGTTAAGATGAGCACACATGTCCTTGAACTAAATCCCCCCTTTATTTTGGGTGCTTGTCTAGGTCTGAGAGGCAGCAGGCTTTGAGATATAGATAACAAAGTCCAGTAGAAAAAGCAGGAAGGAATAGGCACAGCTCCTTCCACTGCTGTTTGTACCCAGAGGCACAACAGGCAAAATCATCTCATTCTACTTGATCTGTATTTGCATCATATCAGATTGTATCCATTTATCATCTTGATATACATCACTCTTCAGATACATTTATTTAATGTATTTACTTCCTTTTGATGTGTGAACAGTGAAAAAGCACCCTGATATGAGCTCTGAGTGCTCTGTCAATTATTTAAAATTACACCCAGAGCTCACTGTAATCTGTTTATCCTTTTCAGCAACAACTCGTTTTTAAAGGTAACCATCCCTTTGTTTCTCTTCAGATCCATTTTCCTGGTCTTCAAAGTCCAGAGAAAGTCCAAGTTCCAGTTATAGTGTCAAAGGCGTTAGTACCCTTGGCTATTTTTGACCAAAGCCAGAAGGATTTCAAGGGGTTCCCCAAAGATTTTTCCCAAAGAAGGTTCCTGAATACTCCATCCCTCTTTACAGGGTCAAGGAAGGGCAAGCATACGTGTCACAGCCAACTCCAACTATGACGATTTACAGTGGGAAGGAAGGTGGTTTTCCAGAGGATGTGAAGGTTAGAAACCAAATATTTCCTGCATGTAGAGTAAATAATCTCCTTCTAATCAAAAAAGTCTGTTGCAATGTATAGTAGGTGAGGGACTGATGCAGGGTATGGAAAGCACTGTGAAGGTGCTTTTCCCAGCTCCGTGCCATGTTCTGGCCATGCACTGCAGCCTTCGGAGCCTTCCATTGGCTTCTTTGTTCCTGCACATCAGCCAGCTGAAGCATCTTCCCGTCCCCTTGAAACCCTGCCTACGCCACCCCTCCTACAAACACCCTTTGATTCCAGATGCAGATGGGAACTAGAAACGAAAAGGGCAAAACCATGGGAGTGAGGAGGTGGAGATCAGAGAAGCTGATGAAATGAAAGGTCTAATTAAATGTGCCCTCTGCTCTGGAACCACAGCCTGGCTGTTGTTACACACATGACTGTACACTGGTTTCCAAGTTTAGAAAAGGGGAATATGCCCTCAGAGTCAGTGCTGGGGAATAACTCTTGCCATGCCCTAACCTGATAAGATAGTTAATGGCAGCCTCTGCTACATCCATATACAGCTACTTACTAATTAAAAATGCATAGGCTTCAATTTCAAGTTAAAGTGACACATTTAATAGCATCTTTCAGAGCTTGCTAATGCTCAATGAGAACTTGATAGTCACAATAAGTTTGCATAACACAAAATTTTGGTCTTGATATTAAAGTACTACACATTATACAACATGAATACAGAAGAAAAAAAAAGAGGAAAACTGAATAATGTGTTTCTTGGTCTTTCTAGCTACAGCAGCAGAGACATTAGTCAGGTGCACCTCATTTCAATTTGTGCCATGGCAGGAGCAGCATGTATTTGTGCCACTGGGTTACGTGTGCACCCAAGTACCTGCATAACTTGATGAAAGAGAGCAGAAGCATACTAGGGAAGATGAGACCTTGAATGCTCATCTCTGCCTTTGGATGTACTTTCCCATACATCTCTGGCAAATCTTACATTTTATGCAAAAATAAAGGGGTGGCTTCTCTGACCCAGCTCTTAAAAGTGGGCTCCCAGGGTTTCCGTGAATATGAAAATTAAGTCTGATTTAGACAGGTTAGGAATTGCAATCAACTTTCAGCATGCTAGACTTAACAGTAATAAGGTCTCCTCTTATCCCACAATTATAACATTTTTACAAGTGTACTGTTCATCACCAGTTAGTACTGAATAACTTGATAGGCAGACAAAAATATGTAGCTTAAATAAAAGATTATTTTCAATGTTAACGGAACCAAAATTATTTTATAACACTGACTTTTTTCACCCTATTTCAATATTTATGCACTCATGTCAGCTCAGGTACTTGAGAAACAAGCTTCAGTTTCTGCTTCATGTCACTTTTGGAGTCTGCTCCTCATTGGTTTTGGCAACTGGTTCTCCAAACCAGAACTGAATCTTCTTTCATAGATTTTGTGTTTATATGATTCCTGACTTTAAAAGTTAAGACAGAATTGTTAAAATGGGAGACTTTTTTTTTATTATTATTTTTTTTGTTTTTAAGATTTCACTAGCTATCAAACTTCCAGAAAATCTAGGGAGTTTTTGTTCTTTGATGGGTAATGAAGTGTTCTAAAACACTCAGTGAAGAGTTCTCCCTTGGCAAAGAATAAATAATATTTTGTATTAATGGAAAATCCTCCAAAGCTTTTGTCTTTCCAACGCGTTTATTAAATCTTAAACAAAATATAAGCCCTACAGTGCTTTTTTATGGCTCAGTTTAACACTAACTACTGTTTTATTTTAACTAAATGCTTTTGTTGCATTGCATAATAATAAAAATAAAGTCATAAAAAGCATCTGTGCCATACAGTATAGGCTCCTTTGTTCCCATGTGCTGTGAGGTCTGATGTCTGCAGTGAAGATGAATTCACCATGCTTAGAAAAAAAAATGTTCGCACTTTAGAGAAAAGATGCATTTTGAAAAGGCTTGTGTTGACCTCTACTATAAGGAGAAGGGCAGCTTTCCATCTATTCTCCAGTCTGAGGCCACTTTTCTCCTCCCTGATTGTGCCGGTGCTGCAGATCCATCCCTATTTCACGTGGTGCTTCCCTTCCCCGAGCATCTTGCTGCGGGAGCTCTGCATGACACCCACGCAGAGTGGACTTGCGGGCGGTCCGACATCCCCCCGCTGGCTTCCAGGCTACAAAACGTGGTCACCTTACCCTGCTAATGGGGTTGGTCCCCCACGTAACATGACAGAAGCCTTTTGTGAATCTCATCCCCCATTCAAACCACACTCCACACCTACAAGGAAGACCCAACACAGAGGAGCTGCACCATTTCCACTGGAGAAATGTATTGCTGTATTCATTTCTCATTAGCATACAAAAAGAGCCCAAACCTGGCTGGACAATATTCACATAGAGGGTATTTTTATATGGCTTAGAATATTTATAGAATAGCTGGACCACACGGCATGCTCAGACACAGGCCCACCCTGCAAAGGTCAACAAGCTTTTGAATTGCACTGAGGTGGGGGAGCTGAATGAATTACCTGATTTATCACCAACCCTGGAACTGTAATTATCTCAAACACTAAGATTTTCTCTCAGTATACCTTGAAAGCTTGTTTTTTGGTGTTGTTGGAGGTTTTGCATGACCAGGTGAATGAGTGGATATGCCTGGACAAAGCTTGGGATTGAGAGACCTGATTCCAAGCACCTGTAAGTTATGAAAAAGGGGACTCTGGGAAAGATGGAGGCGTGCCTCAGGGCTGCAGCCATTGGCAATATATTTTAGGAATGTCATGTCAAAGAGTTGAGTTTTGCATTTAGTCTTCAGTGACACAAGGCTTTGTAGCATCTTTATTTTTTTAGATAGTCGACAGAAATGAAGACACTGGGTCTTCACCAGCAAAGGGTCCACACCATGGCCTCCCCATCCACCCACCGATAAATCAACCTATTTCGCAGCCTCCAGGGGTGCTTTCTGTGAGTGGGGGCAGAGGGAATGCTCCTATAAGAAGACAGTCCACTTTTTAATTACAGATAGACATTGGCCCAAACTGCAAAAATTACAACTCCATGCAGATTACTGGGGGCATGGAGAGACTCCTTTGAGGGAATCAGCTGAGAAACTCATCCCACAGCCCAGGCTTTGTGATAGCCTGAAGTGGGGAAGCACTGAGAGCCTGCCCAGCAACATCAGAACATGTCAGGAAAACACAATCCATGGCACAGTGAAGGAGGAAGGACAGCATCCCCTACTGCTCATTGCACAATAATCACAGAAGGATCCAGCTGGGAGGAGAACTAAGCAGAAAAGAATGGGGTGGATGGACCCAGTGATAGGAAAGCTGTCTCTGCCGAAGAGATAGGAAGTGTTTTTATGATGGAACCACTGAGGTGAGGGAAGATGAGAGAGGAAAGCTGGTATTTGGATTTCTCCCTGCTGGGTCAATAATCTGAGGCTAAATAACCCCTTACACCTTTTGCATCAGGGGCTTTTCAGTGTGCCAGAATGAGAATTTAAGGATATTAAACTCAGCTCCTAGTGCAATTACTATGCAGATGGTGGAAAATAAGTGTTGGCAGATTTAGTGTGGGTGCTTGGTGAAGCTTGTATCTATAGCAGAGGCAATGGGCAAACACTAAACAGGAAATTTCAATTTCTTCACAGCTCTGGAAGACCTGAAATAATCAAAAATATTCATAGGGGCTGTTCAGATTCTTCTTTTAGAGAGAAATGCTGTAGGCTGCTATCCCTCTCTGTTGTGCTGTCATGTACAGGTTATCTGCAAAGGGCAGCTCATAGTCTGGGGGTCTATTTGCTTTGATTCACAGGATGTGATGTGGAAAGTGATCCTCCCTGCCCTGTCCTGCCCCAGTTATTGCAGTCCTGGGTTAACTCAGCACCCAGGTCTACGCCACAGCACTCAGAGCCCCACCAGCTCTGAAGCCTTTGCTGCTGCAGCTGTCCCTTAGTGCAGAGGGTGTCTCCTGTCATTTGGGGATAGCCCTCAGTGCCAGCTTCCTCCTGACCAGCCCTGTTCTTCCATCCCAAACTTGTTAATAATGGCCTGACTGAGTTGAACCTGTTGCAGAGCAGTAAACAGGCAAAATAACCTTTTAGAGCCCTGATTTGTATCCAGGCACCCAGGACATTATGCAGATTGCTGTCTATCTCCTACCATCATATCATCATCTCAGCTGAAGTTGTTTTTTTTGTTTTGTTTTCCTCCTTCTCTAAAGGAAAGATTGCAAAGCTCCTCCTCGAGCAGAGTTTCACCAAGGACTGAATTTTTCTTTTCTATTTACTTCTTGTACAAAGCAGGCGATCTTGGTAGGCAGTCTGCCAGCGTGAGCTAGTCCCTGCATGAGCACTGTAACAAATGGATAAATATCCTGTCTAAGATATAACATTTTCCAGTGTTGATTAACCTGAGCTGCAGTGATGGATACTGGCTCCTGGAGACTGTGCTATCAGGGAGAGCAACAGTGGATGAATTTTGTGATGTGCTTTAGAACCAGGCCTTAGTAGCTAAGTGGGTAACAGCACCAGCTACCATTTAAGCACTTTGTATCTCAGCGCAGTGAAGTCACTCCAGAAGCACACAGGAGGTGTTCAATGGCCATGCTGTGCAGAAAATCCATCAAAGCCCAATCAAGCTCAAATCTGAAAACCAGGCTTGGTGGCAGCATAAAAAACTTGAAGGGGAGAAATAAATCTCTGCTTAATCTCTCAGAGAAAACAACAGTGTTGATTCAGTGCAGGCATGGTACAGTGCAGCAGTGGCTTCCTCTGTCTGACACTGTACAAAAAGAAGAGTTTCAGAGCTCTGCAGAAGTGACCCACTTCCAGGCTATTTAAAATGCACTCAGGTGCTGTGTACAGTATGCACAGGCATGCTGCAGACCTAAGGGAAAAGGAGAGGGAGATGCGGCACGAGGATAGGGCTCTGTTTTCATCCTGGTTTCCTTGGTCATTCCTCAAAGGGTAGAACTGCTGAAGGGACCCCAATTTGGAGAGCTTCAGTAGCTCCTCAACAAGAAAGAGAAACTGGTGCCAAGCCAGAGCTGAAGAAAAGCAGATGGCATGAGAGAGCACTGGAAAGCCATGGCCAGCAGCTGCATTGTCCATAGGATGGGCAATCCTTGAACAAAATCACCCTCAGCCCCAGCTATATCTTTGCTGTCTCAAGAAGGGGCACCTCAGGAGTAGGAAATGGGTCGTGGCACCCATCTGCCATTCGGTGATGGCTTTATAGACCAGTCAGTGCATAAACGGGATGTTTCACACACACACAGAGCCAGTCCTTCTCCATTGACCTCTTTTTTGCCTTGGAGAGAATTTTCAGATTTTATATTGCTGCACTGGAACTAATGAGAGCAGCCTGATCAAGCTGCCAGAATGAATCAGGGGGATAATGCTGCACTGATATTCTAGGCCACAGTCTATTTTTTTCCCAAAACTTTAAATCGGTTGAAATCCAATTTTGTGTCTCATTTTTTACACTCAGTGGGGGAATTTTCTGGCAGTGTTTCAGTCTGGAGAATTTGCTTCCTGAATATCATACTTCTTCCAATCATAAATCTGGAGGGAGGTCAAGCTGGGCAATATCCCCTTTGTCTGTGAAGAGATATACAAACTGTTTCTCATTAGAGAAGAGGCAGAGTTTGAAACCTTAGGTCTGAACATCTTGGGGTACTGAAAGCGAACCTTTCTCCAGGGTTCTGGTCCAAACCTAGACTGGACTAGCTCCATCCTCCTCTGCTCAGTAAGACTGCAAAATCTGGCTTGATTTTGAACTTTTACAGGCTGGTAGGAAAAACCAACCAACCAACCAACCAACAAACAACAAAAAATACACACAAAAAAAGGAAGGAAGGAAGGAAGGAAGGAAGGAAGGAAGGAAGGAAGGAAGGAAGGAAGGAAGGAAGGAAGGAAGGAAGGAAGGAAGGAAAGAAGAAAGAAAGAAAGAAAGAAAGAAAGAAAGAAAGAAAGAAAGAAAGAAAGAAAGAAAGAAAGAAAGAAAGAAAGAAAGAAAGAAAGAAAGAAAGAAAGAAAGAAAGAAAGAAAGAAAGAAAGAAAGAAAGAAAGAAAGAAAGAAAGAAAGAAAGAAAGAAAGGAAGGAAGGAAGAAAGAAAAAGAAAACAGGAAATATCTGTTTCTTTAATGTAAATCCACATGTATCTGAAGAAAGGACTATTTCAACATGTGTACTACCCATTAGGCACCTTTTCAACTGCTTTGACTTATCAAAACAATTAAAGCTGTGTTGTGCTTATAAACATTCAAACACCCTTCCTAAGCCGTATCCATTCCCACCAGAATTACCAATATTTCCAGTCACTGCATAAATCAGAATCAGCAGGGGTCCTGATCAAAAAAAAATATATATATATAAATAAAATTAAAAAAAAATCAAGTGCTTTGAAGGATTGTTTAAATTCTGTTAAGGAAAAAGATTTGTAAGCTGAGTGAAGAAATCAGAGGACGACGATCCCCAAGGGTTAAAGATGATGGATTTGACCTCAGTCTAGAAAAACATGTAAGATTAACATTTAGTTGGAAGTTGGATCTTAAAAAAAAAAAAAAAAAAAATCTTTTTACTTCTAACATTTGTCTTCCCTTTAAAGTTTTGAAATAACCTGAAGGAATGCAAGAATGAAGGCCTAAATATACCAAGCTGACATAAGAAATATTTCACTTAATAAGTAAATTTATCTTGCACATGGACTCTGGCTTTTCAACAGGAAAAAAAGAGAAAGCTCATGGTTAGCATTTTTCTCCTTTATCCTATGAAGTTTGTATCAGGAGCTGCCTCTCATGAAAGTGTCATGAATCTTCTGTTATTTGGTAGGACGTTTGTAGTTTTTATGGCTCAACTCTGTGAGTCAAGAGATTTCTTTCAAAAAGGAAAACAAAAAGGTGGCTTCTTGTGCAGCTTTAACGAACAGGAAAATCCTGTGGTGTTAGCACCATCTCTCCCTGATGGAAATAGACATACATTAGCTGTCCAGGCAGAAATTGCCCCTATTTACCTTCGTTACTCATCCTGGGATGCTAGTAATCCTTCTTTGTAGGGTCATTTCTTTTTCTTTGACTAGATGGGGAAAGCAGTGGGTGTAGACCTACCCCTAACTGTTCATTATGTCTACATCAGTAAGCAGATCAATGCAGTAGGAATGGAAAAGCATCTGGTGCTGAGGCTTTTCTGCTATGCTACATAAAGCCTGGGGATTTTATTTCTGGCCAGATCTAGTCTGGTCCCTTGGACCAAATGTCCCCATTGTACATGCAATTCAAATCTGTCTGAAGGGCCAGACATCAACTTAGTCATTATGTCTTACGTCTGCCTTAGGGTTTGGAGCACATTTGCTGCACATTTGGAGTGGAGATTCTAGTTTAAATTTCTCCAGAAGGAATCTAGTTCACGAGCATCAAAACAGCTCTGCGAACAGAGCCAGCGCATGGCAAATTGATGACTGGGAGATTTACTTCAAAATCCCACTCCTGCTCTGAAGCAAAATGCTAATGCAGAGGCAGCCTTATGTGATGTGTGGAAACAATTCATTTTGTCCTTCCAAATGTAACTTGATTTTTTTTTTTTTTTTTGGGGGGGGGTATGTGTGTGAAAATATTTCTCACGGACGAGATTTCTGTCTTCAGAAGAGCTTTGTCAACCCATGAACCCATGAGTCTAAGAGTAGGAGCTGATGGAGAGAGTCATTTCATCCCAAGGGGGAAAGGAGAACAGTCATGGTGGGTAAGATTTAGTAGCACTTTGTAATAAATTCATCATCCTTCTCCGAGGCTATTCCTGCTGTGCTGTTGCATTAGTGGCCATTTCTTTGACTTCTCTGCGGGCAAGATTGGCCAACAAGCTGGGTCTGAAGAAGGCAGCTTGATTTCCTCCCCGTCTCCCTTAGCTGGGTGTTGTGCTGCTGCCGGTGGTGGTCTGTCATTGTGAGACTATCCCAGTTGGTTTGAATCCTTGCAAACTCTTTGACTTGTTGACCTGCTGCAACAGCTAATTCCACAGGGTGTCTGCAGTGTGCTAAAAAATAACAGCTTTCTTCTCATCACTGCTAAATTATGTGCTTTTTAGCTTCTTAAAAATGTCTCCCCCTGTTCTAGGATGAGGGGAAAAGAGGAGCATTAGGTCAGGATTCACCACAGAGATCATTTTCTTCTTTAACTGCAAGCCCCCCCCCTTTAAAGTCGGAGTCTGCTTTCTTTAAAATTAAAGGCGAAACACCTACTGGCTGCAATGAGAGCAGGTTCAAACTTTTACATTTCTCCTTTCTAGGTTAAAATCACACCCAGCCTTTGTGATCTCTTTGCAAATAGAAGCTTCTGCTCCCAGAGGAACTGCTATGAAAATCTGGCTGCAATCTGTTCACATGCTGCCGAGTCCATGTGTTTGGAGATGCGCTCCCAA
The DNA here is from genome assembly GCF_964211825.1 of Aythya ferina. NCBI lineage: Eukaryota > Metazoa > Chordata > Aves > Anseriformes > Anatidae > Aythya > Aythya ferina. The sequence goes on from NC_140307.1 coordinate 7,159,897, forward strand.
TGCACAACACACCCAGAAAACAGACTCCCACTTCCTTGGTTCTCTTCCCCCTGGATTTAGACGTCTTCATTTGGTTACCTACAGTGACTCCCAGGTCTGTGCTGGCAGTGATGCTTCAGGCAGGGACAAATAAAGGAGTTTTCCTTATTTCCCAGGATACAAAGAGGGATAATTGCTAGTTGTGAGCCCTTGCAGGACTCCACTGTGCTGTGGGTTGTTGGCTTTCCTTCTGAGTGTAGCCAGGTCTCACTGGAGTCAATTCAAAGATTCTCAGCCATTTATTCCACAGAATAACAGTAAGATGGGTATGTTCCACTATGTTTTGTCCTGATGGGCCCTCCACTGCAGAAAAACACCTACATGTCTCAACCTTAAGGAGAGGTGGCCTGCAATCCTTGGCTACTAAAATCAAAAGGTGAGGGGAGGCTCTTAACCTCATAGGGACCGATTTTCCCCTCTGTCTTCAAAGATCATGACCATGTGGAAAGACCCAAATAGTGAAAAACTGAACTTTGCAAGAGCAAAGCTTGAACTTTATTTCTTGCCCATGCCAGCACTTCCAGGCACACAGCAGCTGCAGGGCTGTGAAGCTGGGACAATAGTGAGGCTGAGGCACACAAGTCCCGTGAAGAGTCATCAGGATCAGCAGAGGCTCCTTGGCAGCCACCCAGGTCGGTGCCTATCAGCCGTCACCCTGCTTTGCTCATAAGAGCCTGAAGTGTAGCTCTGCCAGCACTGCAAGGAAGATCCCCACTCCTGGTGTGAAGTGCTTGGCTAGGGGTGTGCGTAATTAATGAGCTTTTCTGTGAACAAGAAGGAAATTGCTTCTCTCATCTGTTTTGTTAGAGAGCTCCTTGTAACAGAGATTCTCTCTTTGCACAGTCTTCCGTGACTTCTGTTGGTGCTGTAAGATAGAATAAAAATTCTTTTGCAAAGAAATTGGAATAATCATGGAAATGTTCCTGGCTGTACTCATAGCTGCTTTGTAAAGACCAGTTTCCAGTCCAAGATCACTGAATGAAATGGAGAGAAGTGGCCAGAGAGATGCTTACAGTCTCCTTAAAACATCCAGAAGATAGATGGTGATGATTTTAAACTAGGTTGCAGGAGATGTGTTTTGGCTAGTGCACCGTGCTGTGTGAAGCAGAGGTGTACCAGCACCCACATATGCTCGTACACGTACCCAGCACAGCGCTCTTCAATGCCACTGTGGTTCCCAGCACTGCGTGCCTGCATTGGCCAGGAACAATTCTCAGTAAAAAGCAATAATTAATTCAGGCATCATGCTGATGTGGGTATGCTGAAGCAGTGTACATCAGAAGCACGCCCTGAGATTCAAGTCACTGAATCAGATACGGACTTGGGTTTCTTGTGGCATCACAACTCTTCTAAAGGGTTTGTTTTTTCCCCAGTGTGGAATAAGAACAGCTTTGTAATTCTGGAAACTTCTCTGTGGGATTGGAAAGACTTTTCCTGTGCCTATTGTTTGTGGTTTTACATCTCACAGCGCAGTTGCAACATTGCACTGGTGCTGAGTTGAAGTCTGCTGTTTTGAGCAGGAAAACACAACAAAATCAGTGTGGCTTTGTTCCCAGCAGGCTCTGAAAGGCCCTGCTTACAGCACTGAAATAAGTGATGTGTGAAGAATGGGAGGCTGATGGGATCTTGGTTGGCACTTCTGGGACATGCAGTGTGTGAGGGGCTGTATCTACATGAGCCCTTGCTGGGAGAAGCAGTGTCTATTGTCCTAAACACTTGTGGGGAGCGACAGTGATGATTTAGGGTTTTCTAAATCCCCTGGTTCAAGAACCAGGCCATCTGAGTCTGACCTTTGTCACAAAGCAGTTCATTATAATGACCATGGGTTTGCTTGTCACCATATAGAAGTACAGACTAAACACTGCTAAAAATGAAGTCCAAGTTCAGAAGTTGGTCCCATTTTTACCTCCTCTGTAGGTCTTTCTCTTGTTCCTCCTAAGTACAGACTGTCCCTCCATGATAAGGGCTGTGTTTTGAGGAGTAAAACATGCACAAGGGGAGTGATGTGTATATGGCCTGTTTTCCCTGCCGTCATTTGAGGTTCTTGGGAGAAAGATTCTGCTCAACATTGTGACATTGTAGGCATGCTGCTGCTCATGGGGCAACACTGAGCAGGGATCTGATTTACTGGGTCAGGTCATTGGCTCCTTTTATCTGATGGCAAGCATCCTCACAGCTCAAAGATCTACGGAAATTAAATGAAATGAGAAGGCCCCCTCGTTGTTGCATCTGTTTTTAGTGCTATTGCCTGGCTCCAGCCAGTGCAGTTTGGACTCAAGTGGAGCACTTTTGTCTCCTTCCCGTGTGGAAGGCAGATGGAAGCTGGAGACATAAATGAAGAGGGAGAGAATTAAGTGGTGCAAACTACCGACACCACTGCTGTTCATCTCAGAGCTGTCAGCTCAAAACCCAAGGTGGCTGTAAGCTATGGTTATCGCAACCTGGCACTTGTAGGAAATGAATTGTGGTTTAACAAATACCCATGGCATAAGGGTTCATGATTTTGTACGTCCCTCTCTTCCTCTTCTTACAGCAAACTGCAACATGGGTGAGGAAGCCTGCACCCCTGGAGGTCACGCTGGTCTGCCCTTCTGTGCTCACCCCTCATTCACATGTATTTTATGGCTAAACAGGAAACAGGTTCAACTTAAAAAATAGAGGATACCATACAAATTTACTGAATATTTACCAAGCCTTCCTGTATGGTAAGGCAGAGGCAGAGGCCAGGACCTGATGCTGCTGTATTTGTGGAACATTTATGCAATTCCTGCCAGCAGTTATATAGGAAAGAGAGCCTGGGAGCAGTTTGCCAGAGGCCTGTTGAAAGGTATGGAGCCAGGTCTCAATTGCATTTGAAGGACCAATTCATCGAGGTCATTTCTCATGTGAAGCTTCTTCACACAAGATGTATCACATCATTAGTAATCCATGCACCACATATATCTCTCAAACACCTGCATAACAAGTTTCTCTTTATATAATGTTTCTTATTTTTATGATTTTTTCAGCTCAAAAATCCTGGATCAAAACCGTAGCTGTTTGAGGTCCATGTGCCACTCCAGCTTTCAGTGGAGATGTTTCAGTTAACACGTGTGGCCACATCCGCAGCTGGTGTAGGACAGCACAGCTCCCCTGAAGCCAGGGGTGGTGTAGTGAATGTCATTGGGTTCATGGTGGCTTGTTTGTTTTCTAAACATTTTTTTTTTCCTGGTTCTCCTATACTTTTTTTTTTTTTTCATACTCTGAGGAATTTGACAGATACATAAGTGTAATATTTTGAAAAGCAGAGCTGATGTTGCTGTGTGAACTTTCAGAGCTTTCCCTCACCTCCACACCTTTGTGGAGCCAACCTGGTGTTAATCTTCTTTCACTTCTGACATAACTTGCCATATGCGTCTGTGTGCTTAACCTTACATTGCATATGCCTTCAGCTACCTCTAAAACTTGTCAGGGGTATGTACACCAATATCTCAACAATGCATTGCACCGGGATGATAGTCTGTGCCATGGTATTTAAAGCTGATAAGGTGAAATATAATGGCCTCTTTTGTTTAGTAGATGGATGATGTAATAGTTCTGTCTGACCTAAAAATTGATCAATCAATGGAAGGCACGTTTTAACCTGCAGACTGCTTATAAATGGTTGACCATGAACATTGTTTGGTGTACTTGATATTCATAATTTATTACTTTGGTTGCCTGGAGTAGATGTTGAAGTCACATGGCACGTATTAGTTCCTATACTGGCTGGATCCAGCTCCTTAAGACAGGTCTCTGGACTGAATAATGGCAAATGATGACATGATGACTAGTTTAATAGCCTCCTTGAAGGGAGAATTCAATAATATTTGTCTCTAACATTCCTATTATAATTGCTTGCTGGAATATTCATGTAAAAGTGGCACCGCTGCAGTCAAAACAAATCGCTTTCAGGGTCTGACCTGATATTAATAGAATATTTTTTGTTCAGTTTCTGTCTGAGCAAGCACAAGGTGACACAGTGATTCTGATGTATATAACCTATAGTACATCATGCAGTAATCAACATGTTTCTCATGGCATAAGAACACAAGAACTCAATTTAGGTTGATGAATGGATAACCCAGAATCTGTGGAATTTTTGGAGGACCGTCCTAGGCTGGAGAGATGTGTTATACAACATTGGGAAACATTTGACCCTCCCGGTGTTTTGTGTTTCTACATGCCACATTCATGCAAGGAGGAATCTTTGGAATGAAGAAGGAGAGATGGCAATCACATCACTTGGAGGTTATAGCTCTGGGCTCAGGCCAGCTGGACATTGGTCAGCAGGACTGGGCTTTATCTATATTTGAAACATGCTCTAGTTTTAAATGTCCTCTAGTTAACTTTAACCCTTTAGCTGGGCATGCAACAAATCAGTGAGGGCTAATAGCACATGCTGGTGTTTGCAAATATCTGTTGCTTTTGTATTGAATTGGAGTCAATTAAAAGACACTGAAGATGGCAGAAAATCTCTTGACTTCGAGAGATAATGAATCAAGGTTTCCAGGGAGCAGTTGGTGATGGTTTTCTTCTTTCTTGCCAGTCCTGGTAGGGAAAAATTTCCATGTTTTAGAGTGAGTCCTTGAGGTGAGGCAAGATGGTGTGATGGTATGTGTGGGAGGAAGATCAGTCTTCCTCTGCAATTGTCACGCATGATCTGCGGAGAATGGACTGAACTGCAGATGTTCCCTGCTTACATCTATGGCTCCTTCACTGCCTTGAAACCTATAAAGCAACAGAGCATATTTTCAGAGAGGTGACGTTATCTTTCCCTTTTTCTGCCCTGCCTCAGATCTGTGAAGTATTCAAGAAGCATGAGCATAAAGAGGTACTTGTTTCTGTGTGAGACAATAGTGTACTTCCTTCGGAGTGTTATTCTCTTAGAGTCATGGACAATGGAGCAATCTCATCTGTGGCTCAGTAACTGTTGTGCAGTATCCTGGTTTTAAGTAGCTGTCAAGATCTCTCTTTCCTGCAGAGTTAAGAAGGTATAAACACGAGGCTGAAGTGAAATATATATATGTATAAGCATACGTACATACATAAATTGAAAGAGGAAAGAGAGAAGGAGGAGGGAGGGAAGAAGTGAACAAAGGAACAAGTAAGTATCAAAAGCACTTTAGCAACTTTCAGGATGAAAGGTGCTACAGAAATATTAGATATTATCGCTATTACTTTTATCAATAATACAATATTGCTAGCTCGCTTACTTCATTGTGGTCCCATTGCAACACTGATGCTGTTACCTGGCCTATTTTAAAATGGATTGGACTTTAGTTCTATCTTGTGCTAGGTAAGAAAGCACTCTGTGAACTCCAGCTAATGTGCTTCAGAGTGACAAAACAAATATGTTTTATGAAGCCAAATATAAGTTTGCTTCATCAACCACTTCAGAGTATTAACAACTGCCAGACATCTAAGGGAGTAGACATCCTTTTATTTAATCGCAAATTAAAAAACATAAACCACCTTAAACACAGAGCTACTGTCACATCAAATCAATACAATAATTGTGCTCGAGCAGTTGTAAGGCACATGATGCTCAGCATCTTGCATACTAAAAATAAATCAATCACCAGAGAAATAAGCAAGTCTTATAATATATGAGCAGATTATGGCATATTAGCACATTTTGTATTGTATGACTGCTTTTCCCCATTTACTGAATGCATTTAATCCAGAGGGGGAATTTTGTCGTCTGAAAGTTGTTAGCAATTCCTTTTGTTCTGGTGAATTCCTGCTAATGAGATAATCGCTGGAATAAGGCAAGAGACACTCAGGTCATACTCAAACCTCAGAGACAGGCTTTGCTGCAAACTGTGAGCTGTTCTTTATTGTTTTTAGGCCGATGGATGTGAGGATTTTAAATATTTTTTTATTAAATATAGTAATGAAGAAATGTATTGGAGACTGAAATCCTTGACCTGCCTGAATAGTTACCCTCTGGCTTACAGGGAAAAATAATAATAAAAAAAAAAGGTCTTAAAACAAATGTCCAGAGTTTTGCACTAACTTCATTAATAACCTAGGGTTTGGTCTTGTTTTCACTTGACCACTGAAAATATCTCATGGGTATGGAGGGAGAGGTGGAAGAACAATGGAAGAACAAGCTGCTTTCTCACTAGTGCACTGAAGAGAGGACACTCTGGGGGCAAAGAGCATGCTGGCTGATTCATCAGATGCCTGAGAGGAGCAGGGGTCTTTGCTTCCCCAAGTGTACAGATCAATTGTTGTCACAGCCTGACCTGCGCTGGACCTAAGCTCTGGTGAAGTACCAGCTGAAGTACCTCATGTAACACTTCTGAAAGCTTTTGGTACCTGCTGGGTTGGGAACAAAGGTGCTGAGAGGGGCCCTTACAGTAATACAGATTGACCAGGGAAACAAAGGTGCCAGGTGCTTCAGGACTCGCAGCTCACCTTTTTTTTTTCAGAGAGGAGACAGTTTCTGTTTTCCCCTGTGACTGCTCCTTCCCTACCCAGACATCTCTCAGCTCTGCTCTGTTACACAGGTGTCAATAAATACCTTACCAGCAAACCCAGCAAAAGGCTGAAAGCCTCCCTGTGATGCTGGGGGCCACCAGCTTTTGCAGCAGTGCTGCTCTCATAGCTTATCCAAAGCTACTGATTTTAATCCACAGGTTTTTTTCTTTTCCATTCTTCTTGTAAACAAAGCTTTAGAAGTGCTTGACATTTGCAGGATTCAGCTGCAAGTAGCTGCTGCTTTTCTTCCTTCTGTTCTTGCTATACCTGACTGTCTAGTCTCTTTTCAACCCCTGAGTAGCCCCAAGGAGTGCATTTTGTTAACTTCAGGCTTATTGCTGCATGTTGATGCCACAGGGAGGGACGTAAAGGTTGGAGCAGACTTGCTCTTTGTTCAGATTTCTCACCATGGTGTTTGCTCTGAGCTCCAGTTTATGGTGTCCAGATTGGCAAAAGCCAAAGAGCTATCTCAGAAGAGCAGCTTCACATCGCTCCCTACCAGCCACTGCAGCCAGGGAATTTGAAACTCATATAAAGGGTAATAAAGGGGAGATTATTGAGGTAGAGCTGGAGAAAAGCCCAAAGGAAGTTATTGTATGGAACTCAGTTCTTTCCTAGTGTTAACTAAGGCTGCCCTTCTCTTTGTGTCAGTACTTTATTGCCCTGATCTGAGAAAGACAAAGTTTATTGTCCCTGGACACTAAGACACCGTTGCTGCTGGGTTCCTCCCATCCACAAAGCTTTCAAAGGTATTTCAGCCAAAGATGGCTGCAAGCTGCTCCTGACAAACCAAGGCATAAAAAGCTGAAACATGTTCCCCTGAAAGCCAAAGGCAAAAGTAGGCAAAGAACCCAGGTGTCCTGAGGCTCCCGTGCGTGTTGCTGCCTGCGCCACGTGGCCTTGCTGGTGGCGAGAGCCTTTCGCTTTCTGTTTGAAGGTTGTGCCAGGGGTTCTAGCTTGGGGAGCTGCCATGGTGCCACTCTAAAAAAAGCAAGAAGTACCAACCTGATGCAAACGGAGATTTATGGGGGGGATAAAAGTCTTAGTGAGGAACCAAGGTGCCCACAAAACAAGCCCCAGAAGCATTTGGCAGCCAGCCCTAGGTTCTCATCTTCAGCCCATTACCCTACTCGCGTTTCGGGGGCTGTGGAGTGATAGAGCCAGTTTATCCAGATGATACCAGGGAGGTGATAAAAAGGAGTCACCAATTAACTCCAACTACGGGTGTTATGTAATTGGAAGCATACGGCCCCACGGGGGGCTGCTTCCCTGGGAAAATACCACACGAGGTCAAACACCGGCACTTCTGCCAGGCCCAAACATGACTATGTCAGCTTGTTCCCCTCAAGGCACTAAGCCTCTCAACAAAGTGTCACCCACCCTGTCAGCTCCTGAAGATGGGCTGAGACAACGTGTCCTCACAGCGGTGGGCAGCGTCCTGTGTGGAAAGGGCCAAGATCTTCTTTCCACTGGGATTGAATTGCAGGCAAGAGTGGCTGGGCTGGAACCTGAGCTGGGTTCCCCCCTCGTTCATAAAATTAGGCCACTTGTTGCTCTGGGCTGTGAAGGGTGCCTGGGGAAGGGAGAAGGTGACACGGGACACATTTTGATCCTGGATGGCTGGTCAGAACCCAGCTATGTAAGCTGGGTGATTGAAGCTGCTCACAGGTCAACATCTTAATCTCCTCCGAGTCAAAAAGCCAAGAAAGAGCAAGAGGGGCAAATTTCAGCCGGGTTGGCTTCGATTGACATCTTTTTTATGAGTTGTGCTCCGGTGGCAGATGTCGTGCATTAGCGTTATTTACGCATTAAGAGACCTATAATTGGAGACTAGCAAGTGTCCTCATCACAGTTGACCTTATTTATGGAGGAGCTGACATCTGAATGTCAAATTTGCATCCATGACTTTTCTCCCCCTAATAACCACTCTAATATGCAAATACTGAATGGCAAAAAGAATGAAAATAAATAAAACAGCTATTTTGATTATCTCTGGGAAGATTTGTGTTTGCTGCGACTTTGGAGGCTGTACTGAGATTAGACTCTCACTTAATCAAGAAGTAAGTGAGAAAGAAAGACATTTCGGATGCAGGAATATGTGAATTGTGAATTGTAAATAGCCTGCAGTGCAATCTAAGGGAAGAAACAAGTATAAAGCGTATTACAGAGCCATTTGCAGTTCTTTGTTCAGGTGTAACTGACGCTTACGGTTATTTCGTTAAATATTCTGTTTATATGCTTTTCCGTCCTGAATAAGAAGTTATCCTGGTCCCTGGAGTGAAGGAGATTCACAAATACCTGCATTCTTGTGCTAAAAGCAAGGCATTAATAGAGCTATGTAACTAAAGGATATGAGACATCAGCAGGGAAAGGATCAAGGAACAAACTGTTCCCTATTGCAATGGTAATTCTGTCCGGAGATGATACCAAGTGAGAGAAGAAAGAGCCTTTGGTGCTTGGCACGGTCTGGGTAGGAGACTTGGAATTTCACGCTGGAAAATGTTGTGATCAGTCGAAGAGCTTCTTTTTTCATGTCTCAGAGCTTTGGGAGGGCCTGGCAGTGGCATGCTTAGTGATCAGAAGCTCCTTTGCCACCTCAGGAATGGGGCCCATCATCCATCATCCAGCTCCCTCCCACAGCTCTACCCCGTGGCCCCAGGGGGATCAGGGAGATTCACTCCATGTAGCTCTGATTGCCCCAGGCTCTCTGTAAAACCAGTGGTGACAGATAAGCACTTCTGGAGGGTAAACTGTATCCTCAGCAAGCCGAAGTGCCCTTTCTCTTTTCCATGATTATCTGGACAGGTGATAAGGCTCCTAATTTGGTGCCTGAGGTAGCTGCCTAACTTCGGTGGTATGAATTGCTCCCTGGGGGTTTGCAGTTACATCTCCAGGGACACATGATAATAAAGCAAAACAAACAGCCCAGGATTTTCCAGGCACAGTAACTCTTTATGAGGAGAGCATAGAATACAAACCAACCCATCCCAGACAGAAAATACCTGTCTGTGTTTGCCTGCTCTGTTTTCCTTGCTCCTGTGTGTTTGGTCAGAGTCCTTCTGAATTCTAAGAGTCCGCTTTCCAGATGGAAAGACTCTACACAGTGTCCACTCTCCAGGGACTAGAGGACTAACTCCTCTGCTTTGGAAGGCTGAATGTCTTCACTCATTGCTGAGTCTTAACAACTGTCCTCTTTGGACTAGCAGGCACTGCCCTCCCTTGCTGAGTACCACACGCATTTCCCAGTCAGTGAGGCATCTCTGCAGCACACCACAACGGGCATTTGCTACAACCAATTGACATTCAAAATCTGTGCATAAAGAGATGACACAAATTATTGTAGTACAAACCTCACAATTAATATTTTGAGGGTTAGCACTGAAATTGTTGAAATGTTTTTTTTTTTTTTTTTTTTTTCTAGCACTTCCTGAGATTTTATTTTTTTTCAAAACAATGTGTTTGTTTTTTTTTTTTTTTCATAGCTGTAATAAATTTGCATTAAGAAGGTTAATTGTACGAAACGCCAGAATGCAAAACATCTCAACATCGTTACATTTCAGAACTTGCTGATCAGATGCTAACTCTTTCCTTCCACAATACTGTTTTTATAAAACTGTCAAAGTGTGACTTAAGAGGAAAAAAAAATATCTTTGGCACCCTTAATTGTGTGGGAAGTAGGAAAACACATTGGCTGGTGGTCTACAGGGCCAGATTTATGTACATGATGGAGTGCCAGGCACAGAATTATAACTGTTGCTATAAGAGAAAAATCAGGCCCTGTCTAACGCAGGGGTATAATTCTCCTCCATCATGTTGTGTCAGTGAGAAAAGCATCTCTCTTGTGGCATGAAAGAGCAGGGTGCTCATATGAACTAAGTTTATCTAAAGAGGGATGGGGGAGAGAATGAGATGAGCTGGCCTATACAATGAAGAAAACTACAGGTTTTGCTGTGTTATTTGCAGAGACTTTATCTACTTGGTTCGCAGATGGCCGAGGGGAGATGCTTTCAAGGCCTTGCTGGCAGACTCATCCATGGAACTGAAACCTGTCAGCATGTGATAATTTGTGTTATTCTATATTTAGAGCAGCAAGTCACAGTTGCAGTTGTTCACGTCTGGTCTTTAAAGTGTCAAGGAGAAAGCAAGCCTTCCTTAGGCGGGCCTGAAAGTCCCTGAACAATCTCTGCAGAATAGATTTTGCTGCTTCATTGCACCTCAGTCAATACCACCGTTTATTCTGATGATGGAACATGAGGTTAAATAAGGGTCTGTTGTAATTAACATCTGCAACTCACAGGTCCAGACCTATTCGTGACTCATCTTGGCTCATCAATACAGAATCACAGCTCCTCAGTCCACATGGATGGTCTTGGCCGGATGCAGGTTGTTTTACCCTTCTCATGGGCTTGAGCATGGATCCATATTCCATGGCTGGCTCCTTTCTGTACAGCCAAAACTGAAATTGCAGTGGAGGTCTGCCTTGTTTCTACTTGGACTTTTTTCTTCTACATCTCTTTCTCGACACAGTCTGGCTGGGATCCTGGTGTTCTGCTCGAAAACACATATACATATATATTTTTAAGTATAATTTTGCCAGTTTCCTAAGATAGGACTGAAAAGACTGGAAATATTGAACTCTTTCCACATCCCACATCCCATTGATCTTGGGTCAAAGTATAACGTTTCAACACGATTGAAACATTTAGTTCAAATGTCAGCTCTTTAAAACAACATTTTTTTAACAAAAGAACAACCATTTTCTTTTCAGAAGTGTGTTTTGAGCAACAACATGACAGCTTTCAATTCAGAGACTGTTACAAGTGGGACATGCTGATATTATCTGTTTCATTTTTTTGCAGAATGAAATCTCACGACAATCAGGAAATTGTTGTGATGAAAGCAACCTCTTGCAAACCTCTCCCTGCCCCCCAGCAATCTGACAAAAATATTCTCCCCATTACACCCCTCCCAACTGCTGCACTCTGCTTTTTTTTTTTGACCTGTCAGTCAAAGTGAGTTTAAGCTTGATGGTCTGGCTAATCCTTGGCTACTTTGCTTCGATCAGCTGTGTTGCAAACCTCTCCGCTATGTGTACCTGTCCTCCAAATAGAGGCCTGAGGCAACCAAAGCATTTTCCATGAGTCATGGAGTAGCCACCAGATAGCAGTACTATTCCACTTGGGCAGACTGGGGCTACATGGTGACCCAGCCTTACCCGGCACCTCTGCCTCAGTTGTCAATGCTAATCCATCCATTTCTTCACTTTCTCATTCTTCATTTTTATTTTTCCAAACAGCACAAGCATGTGAAAGTAGGAGAAAAAAATGGAAATTCTACCTCTATTACTTCTGCCATAACAAGTGAATGTAAAACTATTCATAAAAAAAAAGAAAAAAACAATCATGACGGGATTCAGAAACTGCTGAAAACGTTGAGTCACAATAAGGGACCCTAATTTGTCTGTTTTCTGTTTGTTTCAGTGGCAGGTGAAGGAGGGTTGATTTAATTATTTTTTAAAGAGAGTGAGACAAGTGTTGATTTAGCAGTTTAGTCATCAAAGTAATTCCACTTACAGAGCTGCAGGACTCCAAAGAAACGTGTTGACGAGCTAGGATTAACATCCTGCATGCAACAATGCAAGAGCTATGCTGACTTTCTGTGTAACGTACAATAAAAAGTATTTTTTGGAAGGAGGCTTCTATAGAAACTGGATTACAAAATATTTCTTAGAATGGAATGAGACCAGGCAGCAAACAGAAAAAAAATACAGAAAATAGCAGTCATAAAGACTACTGACTACTGATGAATAAATTTCAGCATTCATAAGATCAATAATGGAGTATGAGTTAAATTAAGAGATAGATAGAAGGAAGAACAGGAGAATTAATTTTAAAATGAATTTTGGAGAGAAATGGAGAGCTGATGAGGCAAGGAGAGACAAGCCTGATCCTTCCAGGTGGCAGGAACTTCCCAGAAGACAATCACAGGTCCTGCTCTGGTGGCAGGAAAGAGGCTAGAAGGGTGCAACCAGCCTTGATAAAGTGGAAATAACAAATTCCGTACACTAAAAAATCATATCTTTATGTAAGGTACAGTGAAGTGCATTTTATGCTGCCTTAGAGTCCCTAGAAATACTTCTTGCCCTGGTGACTCCCATAGCAGCTTGCACTTTGCAGCAATGAAGTGGAAGGGAACGTGCTCTTAAGATGCCAAGGGCCATTTTCCAAAGTTGCTGGCACCTAATTTATGAGTATGGAGTGTGCACACCCGGGATCTCACTGATCCGTTGGCTATCTGGGCTAACTAGCCTGATGGGCATAAAAGGCATGATTTCTACAGGTGCAACAGGCATCAAAAGGCAAAAGTATGCATGCACAACTATGCCTGTCCGTTTCCCATTTAGAGATGATATACAGGGTAAAACATACATCCAAGAGAGCAGGTGTTGGGGAGGGCAGCAAGCCGTGCAGTATTTCTGCTCTTCCTCACATAGTGTCTGGTTTCTTTGCTCTGCTCTCCACCTTGTCATGGAGAAAAAAGGGGGAAATTAGGTTGGCTGAAGATCATGCTGGGGACCCATTTGGAAGAGATTTAGTTCAAATTTTGGCAGAGAATCTGTTGGGAAGGGTGTGATGACAATCTTTTCTGCCCTGGCTGATTGGTGAGCCTGAAGGCAAGTGCACAGCTGTACATGCTCAGAGGGGCTAGAGATGGAGGAGCGATGTCCAACCATGTCACTTTTTTCTACATCCCCACCTCCTCCACAAAGGAGAGCCCAGAAGCTTTCAAAGTCAGAAAAGCTCAAACCGTCTCTGTGGATCACAGAGCTGGAAACAACCTAGGTTCTCCAATCTGTGGTAGCAGTGAGCTCTGCAAGGTAATGCTGCACAGAAAGGTTTCTGCTATGTATTCTACAGCATTTGAGAAATTTTAGGTAATATGTTTGTTCCTATCCACTTGGTTCCTTCTTGGATACTCGTTTTCTTTGAGAAATGGGGAGAAAAAGAAACATGAGGGAAAACAGACCTGAGAAAGAAGACTGAGGAAAAATAGAAAGTGAAGAATATAAAAACTAAGTGTTTTGCATAGATGTTCTATTTTAAAAAATTATAGAAAAACAAAACAAAACAAACAACAAAAAAAACCCAACATGTTTTGCCTTGGATTCTGCTTAATAACAACAATGTTCATTCATGTGTGATTTTGACTTTTCCATTTTTCTACCACCTCCTGCTTAACATCATATAAATATTGTAAGAAAAGTGGCCTGACAAATGAAGAATTCAGAAAGGCAACCACTGTGCTTCATTCCTTTCCTTACACTATTGACCCTAGCATAGCAGTAAACTGGAGGTCGGTTATTAAGATGCAATCCAAGGAGCAGTTGGAGTTGTATTCATAAGGGAAATAGTTGCCACGGTGTTGGTTTTCATCCTCAGTCTCACAAAGTACCCTCTGATTTTGTTCATAGAAGTTGAGAGAAAAATCCACTGCTCACATTTGCTTCTTACAAGGTGGAGATTAAATATCCCATCCTAGATGTGACAATGGGTATTCTAGCTAGCCCTCATTTCAGTCCTGCTCTTTCACAATTTAAAGCTAATCCTTGCTCAGAAGGTATAAAACTTGTGATATGCTTTTTTTTTTTTTTTTTTTTTTAATTTTATTTTTTAAATCCAATATTTCTTCTGATCCTTAAATAAACATGAGAAAAGCTCTTTTGCTAATTTCTGGCTTGAGTGGAGAACCAAGCTTCTAGTACTTAATACTTTTTGACCATTAAAATAATCATAATAATTACAAGATAAAAAACTGCTTAGAAATAAAATAGATTAGCTCAACAGTTGCTGTACTGCATTTGTAGTTGATGAGGCTTATTGTATTAATCAATTGCCTACAGCTCAGAAAGATATAGGAATCAGAAGTGGAATGGGGTGTGAACGTATCTAATTTTCAGCTTTTGAAAACACCTGGGTGAATTGTACATTGCTGCTGTGGACAATCTGGGGGTATTTCTTTTTAAACCCTGCATGCAATTTTTTTTTTATTATTATTATTATTTTTAACCCTGCATGCAATTTTAAATACCTGCAGAAGTAAAACTAAAGGAATGCAAACAGAAGATTTTACATCCACTGGAGGCAGCACACTGTATTGTAAAATTGTGCCCCAAAACTTGTGCTGATCCAGACAATCTTTTCAGTAGCAATGACCAGGTTGGCAAATTCAAGGAGTTTCCTGCATTTTCACTGAAATCTTTCCAAGATTTTTCTGTGTGTTGTAATATATTCATGGACATACAGTTTATGTTTAGTCTCTAGAAGAACTGGACTCTCAAATGCTGAGATGCCATTATAGTTTACTCTTATAGCATTTTTAACATGGATTTGAACATGCCAGGTGAGTCTCACTAAAAAGTCTTCTTTCAGGCAAACAGCAGGTCAACATCATAAAGAAATGAAAATAGTCCATGACTGCTACTAATAAAATTCCTACTTTGTGGGTTTTATTTTTAAACAGTCTTGAAAGGAAACCTTCTTCTGTAACTGCTGTGGACCAAGAGATTAATTTGTGCTCTGGAGCAGGAATAAGTCAGAAGCTCTTCAGAGAGTCTAGTGAAACAATATCTGCCTATATCTCTCTTTGACATGAGCATCCAGAGCTTTATGGAGCAATAAAAAATATTATTCAGATTGCTTAGATACTGATGTCTTGTCTTGACTCATTGCTTTGTTTTCTCTCCCAGAGTATTTATCAGAATATGGATGTTGCTACACATCATCCGCTTCTCCCTTCCTTTTCGAGTTAAATGCAAACAGACCCTTACTGAAGAAGAGGCTGCAAATGTACACAGTTTTTGGACAGTCTCCTTTTCAGAGCTCATTGTAATTGACCTTCACAGGAAAGCGTATGTCCAGATTGGTCTGTCTATGGATACTCCCATGAGAGGATAAATGGCTATTGAATTTAATGAGATTCTTGGTGCCCATCAGAGTTAAACACTATATACTTATTTGATGGGACAAGGATTTTAGTTTCTTATGCTTGTAGAACACTGAAAGTGTTTGTTGGTATTTGATCAATCATAAATAATGTTGATAATAAGGTCCAGGATGCAATGAAACCTATCCTTCTTTTTATCCTAGAGCCAATTAGGAAGACAGAAGTATATCTTCTGCGTAAGTGTCGTGGGCTGGAATAGTGAATCATCCATTGATAAATCCATGCTGTATATATATGCCATAGGGAATGATGTGCATTTATTATTTTTGATTGTTATGGAGGGAAGGATCAGATGGGTCAACATTTTTCCCTGTTAAATGAGTTATAATTTTTAATATTTCATGATATTTTAGTGACATTTGTTGCTTGTGTAAAATGTGTTTTTAAACCCTAGCAGTTAACTTAGTTCCTCAGAATAGAGCAGGGATTTGTACCCTAAAGTTGTAGGGAAGACAGTTTCTGACTGCAACTTTTTGTGACTCTGGGCAAAAGCTTTGCTTCAGCTGAACAAGTCCTCAACACTGAACTAGTGAGCATCTGAATTTTATTATCTGCAATAAAAGTGTATGAAATGAAACCAGGAAGTGCCTATTTGTCAAAAACACCCAGAGCCATTGAATCACTGAACTATGAGATGACACTTTTGTTCCTATTTGGTCTCGAAATGTGAGACCTGTGCATATTGCCACCATGCAGCACACCCTGCATTTACTGGTCCTGGAGGCTCAGCCTCAGCCCTGCAGACAGCAGATGCTGCAACGCCAAAGCATCTGCTGAGCATGGGAGACTCCTGGATGGCTGAGGGAGGGGAAACTTTGATTAGAAATACCCTGGAAACAAATGTATTGATATATATAATTTTTCTATCCTAATACCAGGGAGCTGTAGAGAGTTGCTGCTGTTTCCTATACAGATGAACTTGAAGCACAGGACAGAGAATATGAGAAAGCATATAAAATCCAAACTGTTCCACTGAGTTGCTTCAGGTTGTCACCAGTGGCCCCACTAATATCTGATCTTGGGGTTTGAGGTAGGCGGTGATACAAGGGTGCTCTGTCAAGGACAATTGTGCAGAAGTGACTACTTGGAATTTTAGGGCATCACCTAGGTTACTATTGCTCCCCTGACAAAAAGAAATGGTGCTGTCTCCCACCACAGGGTGCAGCTGTGCTGTGATACACAGATTTCTATGTCTCCCAAATCTCAGACGTAGTGGAGTGACATTGGGTGAAACTCCTCCTGTAATATCTTGGACTTGCAATGCAGCACAAATGTGATAGCTTCTGTTCCTTTTATTCCCCTAAACTCACTCTTTGAGAAAGGGAGTTGCTTCTCTATCAATTCACATCTTGGATAGCTAATAGGCAGAAGGGACGTACAGAGGCAATGCTTTTCTGAATCAAAATAAGTATGTTCCTGCTTTGGAAAGGTGCAAATCACAGGCTTACAGGTGGGGAGGGAAACTGCAGAAGAGTCAGGACTGGGAGTTGTAAGATCAGAGCAGTCAAAAACAGAAAAAAAAGTGATCTTGGAACAACTAGATTACCACAAACATGGGGAATTCAGCCTCCAGCCTAGCTCTAGCATGTAGTTCAGTGCAAGTCTCTTTAGTATCTTTCTCCAAAGCGGGACTTTCATGTTTGTATCAATGCCCCAGTTTCGCAGAAGTCAGCAGGATTGCTGAGACACTGAATGTCAGAGGTAGAGGGGCTGGTGGAGCTGGGATTGCTGCCAAACCAGCTGAGATGCACTCAGCCAACAAACATTGATTCCATCTTTCCCAAGGTAATGATCCCAGTGAGCTGGTATGGAAATCTAACTGGTCCAACCAGTATATGCTGGGGAAGAGGTGGTGCACGGATGCAAAACAGCCTCCTGGCCTCAGCAAGTGATGAAGGATTGAGACCTTCATGTACGTTTGTGTGTCTTTGTGTGGTCAGATGCTTCTGGTCTGCAGAAATGCAGTGAGTGATTTATTTCCAGTAACCTCCTTCTAAAGACAAGGTAAAACAAAAGAGAAAACAAGGAGGGTCTAGGCACTGCTGTGGCTTTGAGAAGCTCTCTTTGGAGACAGAAAGTATCGTATCTCTACCTAACAGGTTCCTAATGCTGCCCTGTCCTGGCAAAGAGTCAGAAACTCAGAAAGCAAAAAGGGCATCTGGAACACATGGGCTGTTGCCGACTCAGCATTCTTATTATTTTTATTTTGAAATTACTCTGTGCTGGCATTCAGTGGCTGCAATCCAGCTTGAGGAAGGCATGCACGGACAAACAATCTCCCTGCCCCAAAAGAGCTCACATTTTTAGTTTACAATGCTATTACTTCAAGATTCTGTCATGGACAATATTATAGACTAACACATAGACAGACCTTTTTTTTTTTTTTTTTTTTTTTTTTTTTTTTCTGGGCTAAAG
Organism: Aythya ferina; assembly: GCF_964211825.1. Taxonomy (NCBI): domain Eukaryota; kingdom Metazoa; phylum Chordata; class Aves; order Anseriformes; family Anatidae; genus Aythya; species Aythya ferina. The sequence continues at coordinate 7,177,858 of NC_140307.1, forward strand.
TCCTTCCTACCTTTGAAAAATCATTTATCTTCTTTTGAATTACTTTTTTTTTTTTATTTTATTTATTTTATTTTTTTTTTCAAAATTGATCAAATGTCTTTTGAAACTTTGGGCCTGTTTTTCCTGGTTTGTCATGGAAGCAAATAAGACAGATTTATGGCTCCCTGTAAAACTTCAGCCTTGTTTATAAATTGCTTGTGATTGATTAAGTAATAAAAATGCTTTTAAGACAGGGAGGTAAATCTCCTGGCTAATTGCTCAGTGCTTTACATTATAACCTTGTTACAGTGACTGGACCGGACAGCTCTGCTGTTCCCATCTCATGAGAGTCCCAGTGGAACCATCACCCCCAGCGTGCTGCTCTGCCCTGCCTGTCAGAAGACACAGACCAATAATTAATGGGTCAATAAACAAACCAAGTGATGCAGCTGAAACACAAGAACAAATCTTGTCTTTTCAGGAGTGATTTCCTAGCAGGGGATGATTTCAGAGGCAGGGACATGGCCAATTTCCATTAACGGCCTAGAGGAAGCTCGGCCAAAGCTCAGGTCCCACTGCCTGTCAGCTACTGCCTCTCTGCCTCAGGGAGCCCTGAACAAAAAAATTGCCTGTAGTGACCAGGGTTTGATAAAAGTGGGTACAAAGAAGAGTAACGTGGAGATAATAGTGTGATTCACATGAAAAATGCTTTCACAGCATGACTATGTTTTCTGATTTTGATACAAAGTAGAGACCCAGATCACATCAGACTTCAGGCACCATGAAAATATGCATAATATATATTTAACTGGAGCTCAGCAATCATGGATTTATTTTTGTCTTGCCAAACCTTAACTGTGAGAGAAAAATAAAGGGCTGTACATTAATTCTATTCCATGGCCTGTGTGGGAAGGGTCCTGTAGCAAATGTTGGATGGGGAGAAATTTCCAGCAGCAGTTTTGGTACAGTTCAGCAGCACACGCTTTTTGTCCTGGAGCAGCCTGTGAGGCAGACCCTCCTGACTTCAGCCTCACGCTGTCACCTCAGATCAGTATCTCGACCGGCACACTTCTACAGCCCTCACGTGCCACGAGTACATGCCACTTGGCAAATTCAGACTCTCTTTGAAGGCCTCAGCAAGGTACCAACTTTCTTCCCGGGCCCTCAAAATCAGGGGGTGTGAATGTGCTTCTACCATCTCCTTTTGTTATTTTTTTTTTTTTAAAAGTGGTCAATTAGTCTCTTGACTCCATGGTACCTTCCCCGTGTTCATCAGCGTCAGAGGCAGGAGGCTGATTGCTGGGGCTGATTGCGGTGTCAATGCTGCTGATTACAGGGCCTTAATTGCGATGATGAGAAAAAGACTAAAAAGTCACTGAGCCTTAAAACCCTTCTGGAGGGTGGGCACTACTTCTGTGGAGAGCTGGTGCCTGGACCAGCAGCTCTCCCTCCCTGATGGATTCTCCATAAGCACTGAGATGTGCTGGGGTGAAGGCTAGCTCACAAAGACACTCTGTGTCAAGGAGTTATTTCTGTGAAGGAAATGGAGGTGGGTTTTTCATAAACCATCTATGCCCACACCAGCTACCTGTCCTGGGGCTGCCACACCTTCAGCAGACACTGTTGTGGTGAGATGATGCTGAAGGAGGTGGTTTTAGGTGCAAACTACAAGATGCAGCCAAGCCAGAGAGCTTCCCCTTGCCCACTCACCTGCCTGAACAGGTACATGGTATTAGCATTTGGGTTTTTGCACACCTGCATGGTAAAAGATGAACTAGGTAAATGAGCCCTCTTTATCATTAAAATCAAAGTAACGCTCCGACACACAAAATCTGCCAGCAGGCAGTTCCGCCTTTCATGTACTCACAAATGTCTTGGAGTGGCATGACAAGATGATCCCCCTTTGTGGAAGCTCGTATCTTGGGGAAAAGAGCAAAGGAGACACCTACTTTAAATATGTTATTTTATAGTCTGTGTATCTACATATTAATTTCCTTAATTATATACATTATCATACCCCATGTTCAGTTGTAATATCATTTGCTTTGCAGCATGTTTGCATTAACGCCCTTGTCACGGCTTCATTATTATTATAGCCAGCGTTTGCAGGTGTCTTATCAAAATGCCCAGAACCAATGCCGTCTGGGATCTAGTTTACCTGCATTCCAGTCTAATGAGCTATCACATGCTTATAGACTGCTCCCTAGTTAATGCAAGGTCAGACTCCACTTTTCAATTAATACAAAGCTACATTACCCAATCCGGCTGAAAATCAAACAAAATCATTGCACCAATTATTCATTTACTTATGCTAGGTAGCAAAACTTCTAATAACAGAATCTTCTCTGGGGTCCGGGGTCTCTTCAGCATGCACAACTATGCTGCTGTAAAACCTTCATATCATCAGTAAGACCCAGCACTGCTTGGCATAAGAAAACATCTGGATGTTGGGTACAAAATGCTCTCTGTTTTCGTTCTGTGCCTGGCCTTATACATATTTCTTAGCTGCCTATCTCAAAAAGCTTTCATTGTCCTTGCTGGATATTTTATGCCTCTCTTCTGGATCTTAATTATATAATAACTGAGCTAATCAGTCCCAGATGTAGTAAGTCACAGGGGACTGTTTTGTTTCCTCAGTCCCCACATAACACATGCTGGTTCATGCAATTAAGCAGCCCTTCTGCATCCCAGTGGAGTGAATGACAACGTCTCAGTCAGAGAGCTGAGGCACTGATGTTGCCTCAGACTGAGTTGTCTTCTCACTTTCTTGCACACTCAGAGAAGATTAATGAGAATTCATACCGAGCGGGAAAAAACATAATGTTTTATTTTGCTGGTAGCATGCACATACAATAAAAAGTATCTTTTTTAATAAAAATCAATGATGACTTAAAACTCACAATAAATGTTGCAACATTAATAAAAGATGCTACACATAAAATTAGACCTAAATGTGCAGTTTGCCCGGCTATTTACAACCCACATTTCAGGCCTTATCATGCTTCCAGCAGAGAGTGAAATGGTCTAAAACAGATGTCAGATGGAATAAAATAAATATGGTCTCAGTGCAAATAAAACAAAACAGCATACCGAAAATTCCTGACTACAATGTCACCTCCCCACAAAATGAGGAGAAGGAGTCAGCGTGTAGCTCTGAAGCACACACGAAGGTTACGACCAGGCAGAGTTACGTAGGGTGCCAAAACTGAAACCGTGAAAAGCACTGGTAGGTTAAGCAACGTGGAAGGGGACTGATTTCTGAATGCAGGGCCCTGAAAGAATAGCACATCTTATCTGCCTACTTCAAGGCAGGGTTGATTGTGTTACACAGTGCTCGACAGATGCACGTGCAGACAGTTCCTAAACACTTGTTGTGTTGTAAGCTGCTGTCTTCTCACACTGCTTACTCTAGTGCTTCACTAGCCTTCACATCACTTGGTTTACCCTGGTATTTAATTTGTTATTTCTTGTCCTGTCTGCTCTGAACTTGGAGAATATTCCTTTCTTTTCTGCAGCCTTTATGTATGACTGGAAGAGGTTTCTGTTCCTCCCTGCCTCCCATGTTGTCTTCTGTAAGCCAAACAACCCCATTTCCCTCACTGGTTCCCTGTAGGTCACATTATTCAAACCAGTTGTTGTCATTCTGTATTTAATCTGTTGATTATCCTTGCTCATCACTTTTGTGCTGAATTTTAAGCCTGTTTTCCAGTGTGATTTTAGTTACTTGATGTAGAGTGTTGTGTGCAAATGTAATAAGTTTATTTGCTGTTTTATCATTGTATTTATTAATGAAAATATTAAGCAGCACCAAAGCTAAGAGGTGCCATATAAATTCTCCATGTGTAAATTCTCTGTGAGACATAACCTTCTCATCTAACAACAAACATCTATTACTCTGGATATGTCTTTTCAAACATCTCTTCACAGAAAATATGTTTCCTTACTTTATCATGTGCAGCTACAGTTAAAATCTTAGAAAGTCAAATACAGAATACCTTCTGTGTCATTTTTAGGCACATGGCCTTTTACTCTGGAAAGATAGTATAACAGCTTACTATTATTTTCTTAACAGACACATAATCCTCATCTTGTAATACCTGAACAGTGGAAGAAAACTGCAGGATGGGTCCTGATGCAAGAGGGAAGGCACTGCCTTGCACAGAAATGTATGGATGAACTCCAGAGACAGGAACTGGCAAGAGGATGGGAAGAAGTAAGTGAAGAATGGACAAGCAGATCTGTCTGAGTCAAATCTAGAGCTCATAGTAGTATTTTTGTGCTGATGCCATGGTAACTCTAAGGACACACAGAGAAACGAATATCAACAAATATAGTGTTTATTCTGTTCAATGATATGTACCTGTTTTACCCATTGAAGCAGGCACAATTGGAAAGACCGTGTGGTGCACAGTGGGTCAGACTAAACAACCATAATGATCCCTTCTGGCTGTAAAGCTGCCAGCTGCAGTGAGCTTTTTTTTTTTTTTTTTTTTTTTTTTTTTTTTTTTCTGAATAAAGAGAGAAGGATCTGGCTCATTCCAGATGCTGCCAGTTTTGCAGGACAGACAGGCCACCAAGGAGAGAAGAGGGATTCCCCATCTAGTGTCCTGGATTACATGCCTCTGAAGTCACTGTCTCTAATGAAACCCCAAAGAGATAATTGTATATAGTTGCCACCTTCTGGCAGTGGCTACCTCCATGGTGGAGGAGAACTTCCAGTGACTGCAGAAGGCTTTAGATAAGTCCTAGTTAAATTGAGTTCAGTCACAGGGAAAGAAGTAATGCCCCCGTTTCTCATCCTTTACTGTCCGTAGTTATTTAGTGCAGCTGCTCCTAGCAGTGTGCTCCAGTAGTTGCCCTTTGTGCACTCTAAATAATTTAATTCCATCCTTGATTATTTATACTCTTAGATACACAGAGACTTTTATCGCATACCCTGCTAGTCATTAGTTACCCAAGAGGGCTATTTTTAGCAATGTTAATCTTTCCTCAAAAGTCACTGCCTTGAGTTCCCAATTCATTCCAGTCGCTCTTTGCTGAGCTCCCTCCAAGTTGTTGGCAGGGCGTACTGTGCAGCCTTTAATTAATTAATTTATTTATTTTGAAGATTCCTTTTGTGTTTTAATTCCATTAAGCATGAGATAGCACAGTGATGCTGGCTGGTGTGAGTCACTGAAAATGAAGAAATAAGGCCATGGGATATGCTCCAACCTTGACAAACTTGGGGAGATGCAAGGTGTCGGGAGGATTGGAGATGCTGAGAGGGCAGAGAGTTGTGCTATTTGAAGTGTTTGCAACAAAACTTAAGTTATAAGAACTCCTCTATTTTGGGGCATTATTAAGAACTCAAAACCTACAGCTGTGGCTCATTTCGAACAAAGTGGGTTGCAGAGTCCTTGAGAACTTACCATCACCTTTTGTCTGTGAGACTAGTTGCGTGTGGCAGGGTAAGGTCTGAACAAGGACCACTGAGTCTGTCTGCAAGCAGATGAAGATTCACACTTGAACTTGACAGCTTACTGGCCTGCACTTTAAATTCAAATACCAGATGAGATCTCAGAGGAACTGAATAAGTTTTACCTCAAGATTTTTCTGCCTGATACTCAGATTGAGAACACCTTTCACATCTTGCATATGCCAGGCAGAAAGGAATGCCTCTCCTCACCTAATCCCCTGCCCTCATTTCATTATATTAGGATCCATTTAACAAAGAAATTCTGTCATGTATTTTCATGTTCCCTCTTTTTCCAGAAACAGCCAGAGGTTGGAAAACTGTCCTTCTTGTATTGTTACCATGGAGAGAAAAAAAGCCCATGAACATCGTTATTTAGGCTTTTCATGTTATCCATCAGTCAGAAGCATGGAACAGGCTATGTGAACCTGCCTGACCTGAAGCACAGAGCACACACTCAGTACAGTAAAGCCAGGACATCCATCACCCTGTGCTGGTGCTCAGGGTCAGCTCCCTCACTAAAGAATAACACTATCTGCAATATCTATACACTTCTGCTGTGCTCAGATCCCAAATGGAGTTGGAAGACAGAAGTCAAATGTAAGCAGTGAGTAATTTTGGAAGAGTTTGCATCTGGCCCAGAAATGGGTCAAAATATCGCAGTTTGGGCCATCTCTCAAAATCTTGCAGACAGAAAGTCAGTGGTCTCTTTTCCTTTGTTTAGCTTCTTACATTCCCATCTCTTTGTGTCCCCAAACAACCCCACTTTCAACTAGAAATAAGGACGGATGTCATTGATGTCATTGGTGCCCAATATCCCCAAAATTGACACAGCCAGGAGTTAATCTTCACTTGCATAATTCCAGTAGGATTTACAGCTCCTGGTCCCTAGGCTGAGAATAATAAAGCCAGTGCAGTCTGGCTCTTCTTTATTATCCCTCTTAAAGTTTATGTCTTCAAATATGGTCTGGTTATGAGTTAACAATACTGAAAAGATCAATACCAGAGTCTGACTAGGGGAGCTCAAAACATGTTCATAAAAGTTAAATTAGAATCATAAAATGATTATGGGCTCTGGGTTTTCTTTCCTTTTTTTTTTTTTTCTTTTTTTTTTCTTTTTTTTTTTTTTCTTTTTTTCCCCCCTTGACTGTGCTGCCTGCTTTGGGTGGTAGTTCGCTGGCCAGTGGGGAGGTGGCTCACATTTGTGTTCCCCTCCTCTGCCCCTGCCGTATCTTTTGTCAAGACATGAAGAGGTGGAGCAGGACTGTACAAAGACTCTTCCAGAAGGTTTTGATAGACTTCAGGTCACATTTAAATGCTCCTCATTTTTTATCATTATTTTTCTGAAGGATAACTTAAATGGCTACCAAGCAGAAGGTTCTCCAAAAATCCCAGAAATGAATAAGAAATGCAAAACACATTCTCCATCTTGACTACAAGAACACTGTGGGCAGTGCCTGTAACACCCTTAATGCTTTTGCTGGTTGCTGCAGTCCATGACAATTTCTACCCTCTTGCCCACCTCTGCAAGACTTGGCCCAAAAAAGAAACAAATCTCCTATATGCTTTTATTGGTTTGTTCCCTCCCTTTTTTCCCATGAACCATCTCATCTTCTTTAAGGGCAAAGTACAAAACCCAGTTAAAATACATTGGATGCCTTTTTTTTGTGTAAGTCTATGGTGATGTTTCTGTGAATGACCATTTAAGACGTGCAGATAAATCTGATCCTAGCTTATTGTTAGTAATTTTATGGTAATATGTCCTGTATCTGCTTTGGCTGCTTCTCTGCTTCTTGTTACTTGCTGTGTTTTTAAAATACTCATCCTTGCCATGTCCGGTGAGTGCAGATTGGATATTACCCCAATTTATCAGACAGCAGGCAGGAGCACAGGACAATAAGCTCCCTCTGGGGTGCAGCACAGGATAGATGAGCTCCTCAGCATCAGAGCACCTTCCCCCAGCATCTCCTTGCTCCGCTGCGGTGTGTTCATGTGCGTGAACACATGTGCACTCCTGCACGTGGGCGTACTGTGTGAAATACCAAACTGCTCTTGAGAACTACCTGAAGTAACCTTGCTCCCGCTTCTAACAAAAAGAGTTGTTCAGTGATTTACATTCCTTTGTAATCTGATGCAGTGATTAGAAAATCTCTTCATTGTAGTTTTTCCCTTTAATGCAGCAACCAATGACCCCTATGCTGTATTTGAGAGAGAAATGTCAGCTCTTCATGTGGAAATGAGTCAGCCGATCATATGTAAACATCAGGGGGAGCAGCGAGCGTGACAGAGACCTGAGCGAGGAGAACATGAATTGGGCTTTAATCTAATCACAAATCTCGCTTCTAGGGAGGAGAGCTGTGTGCTGCCAAGTGCCCTAGACAGCAGAGACAAGTCCCCAATTATGGATGTGCAGACTCAGGAGGATTAAAAGAAGGAGCTGGCAGGCAATGATATGGTGCTATTTCACTGTTGCTTTGTCTTTGATGCCAGCCTGGCACCCTCTGTTTGTCACCGCTATGTTTGTCATCGCTGCCAGCCCCTCTGCCTTTGCACCACTCCTTCTTCTCCAAGCCGTTGGTGCATGGAGAGGGGCGCAGTCAATCTGCCCTCTTGGCTTTTCTGCAGAGCTCTTGCAATTTGCAGGGACTAGTATTAGACAGATTTTGGTCAGAACATTGTGTTCAGCCTGTCATTGGGTAGGGACTCTGATAGAACTGGCTGCTTCCTCATCGTCTGATGGCCTTGAGCAACTCAAGGCTGCAGCAGAGCTGCTGGGGCAGTTGCTGACTGCTGCTCTCCTCTCCTTGTCCAAGCCCTGGTATGAACACCCTGCAGCACATAGAGCAGGAAGGTGAAAAGGTACGGAGTGGGGATCAGGTGGCAGGAACATAGGCAGTACCATTCTGGTACTCCAGAAACCCCATTTCCAAAGAGCCCAGCTAAGAGATTGTATTCCTTTTAGGTGGCTGTAATGACTTCAAGAGCAAGGCTGGGGAGAGATGAAGAGGGAAGGGGCTAAAGAAAGACATAGCAGGAAGGCAGGGAATAGCTTGGGAGGTCCCAGGTCAGCTCTGGTACAAAAGGATGCAGTCACTCATCCAGGTGGGCAGCTGGGGGTATGGCAATGGGTGGTCAAGGGGACAGATTCATGGATCACTTGCTGGTTGAAGGACAGTAGAGTAGTGAAGCTGCTTTAAATCTTTTGTTAGAGATGGGAGAAAGGAGAACCCCAAATCAGCTGGAGGGACAGGATGGCCACCGCTGCTCATGGGGAAGGGAACAACCAGGAGCTGTCTGAGGAGGAAAGATTTTCCAGTTTCTCTTGAAAGAGGATAATGTACCTGCCTTCATGGAGAGAAGCACGTTCAGGGGACAAAGTGTGCAATGCACTGCACTCAAGTACTAAGGAACAGAGTTTTAAGCTACTGTACTTTACTTTCAATAGTGTGTCCCCTGGGCAGACTCCATCTGGGCTATCGTTCTCCATCATACCTGTTGTTCAGCCACTCTGCTGTTCCCAAATAAAATGAAATGAGGCAGATCCTAGTTCAAAGGCTCCGTTCAGAGCAAAACCTGTTAGGAGACATCCACCAAGCTCACCCTGCCGCTGCCACACACAGGGATATGGGGAAGTGCTCTCACTTTGAAAAGTGTCTGTGCAGCATTGGCACAGTAGCACACCACGGTGGGTGGTTACCTGCAATCTGGCAGCCAAAGTAGACTAATGATGATTAGTCTTGCAACCAGATTGCTGCTGCAGGCATCTTTGATCTCGGGTCATCTCCCCGAGTGCTGTTCTAGCAGTGGGGAAGGGAGTGTCAGTGAGATTTTATGCAACCACATTTTCCCTGGCCAGAGCTCTGCACAGCAGCTCTCCAGCCTTGCTCTTTTGGGCACTGATGGGGAAAACTGCATTTCTCTGCTCTGACCTTTGGAACAGATTCTTTTCCCCATGCTGAGATTATTGCAGATCAATGATTTTTAAGTGCTGACATAGACACAAATACTACACTTTGACTGTTGTTAATAGATACTGTTTATTTCAGCAGCCTTTCTCAATAATATAAAATTATGTTTACAATTATATGGAGCCTTTCAGCTGAGGAGCTCAGAGTTGCAAAGGCTCACAAAGCCCTTGTGATGTCAATCTAATGCTATTGATGAAAATGAGAGAACAAAGAGCGTAACAGCATAAGAACAGCTTTTATGGCACTACCAGCTCAGAAGACTCAGAAGTCTATCTAGCCTGGTACTGTTATTCTTGTTTGCATGCTAGTAAGGAAAGCAGTCTAATACTCCGTGTGCTCTTTGCTTCCAAATGCCTGTGGCTCTAAGGTTTTCTAAGTTGTAGATGTTTTTTATGACGTTAATAACTCTGAATAGTGCCTATGGACCTATTCATGAATCAATCAGGATCCAATAGGATCCACGAAGCCAGGTAACACCTTAGCATGAACAAGAATTTCACAACACATTGCTCAGTCAAGCCAAATGGAAAACAAAAAAAGGCAGAAGTCCATTTCACAATCATAATGGACACTTAACTTTAAGACAAAGACATGGGGGTACTAGCATTACTACCTGGTTTTCTCAAGTGCTGCCAGACTCCCCAGGAACTCTGGTAATGTTGAAAATTAGACCTCTACCTGCAGACTGGTCTGTGCCTTTTGTTATGAAAAGAGATCCGTGCTGCAACCTCCAGACATATATAGGAAGACATTTAAAATGAAAAATGATGAGAGTAGATTTCCAGCAAGTACAGAAGAGATGTAAAAGCATTTTGAAAGAGCACACTGTTCCCAGCCCCGCACTTCACTTGCATTCTCAGCTAGCGTAACTGGAGAGGGCTGGGTAAATGAAGGTCATTGCTGTTTCTTGCAAAAGTGTCTGGAGGGTTGCTTCTAAATGAAAGGCTACTTCTCTCATTTCTTCCTGGTCTAAGGCAAAAGAGATCTGAAGGCTGCAAAACACTGGGCAAGCAGCCCAGCATTGCCTAGAACCATGAGCTAAAATATTTGAAACTTTCAATATTCCTCTTTTTTTCTTGTGATTATTTTGCAACCAACATTTAGAGAGAGCTACGCAGCTCTTTTGAAGCTCAATTTACTGGTGCAAATAGAAGAGTGATTAAATAAATCCAAAGACCAGATGGTTTGGGAACTTAAGAGAGCCTAAAGATTCCCACCCTTGTTGTGAGGTCAAAACCAGTTTTACTGCCTGAATATCATTAGCAAATAATGGAGTTGCTTCTGAAGGAAACCATGACCGGACTAGGATGTCTCCTTGTAGTTTTCATGGAGTGGTGTCTCTACCACTAGAAATACCTCCACCTGCTGCAGGTTACTGCCTCTTCTGCACCATTTACGTGGGGCAGCTGGAGACCTCCTTCTAAGGTGGCTCAAGCTGAGTTTTTGTATGCTGTCTGCTTTGTGAGGAATTCCTGCTGGGTAGGCTTTTGTTCCTGGGAGGTTTAGGGATGCCAGAGAAGACACTGAGAGAAGGGACAAGAACCACTGTAGTTTTGTCTTTGTCAAGGAATGATTGGGGTCTTGCCTCTAAGTCTTGGTGGGGTGGCAGAAACTGTGCCACCCCGTTAGTGGAAAAAATGGAGGCTGAGTATGGTTTGAGGTTGAAACGTTGTCTCCTGGGTCACGGCACAGGCTTCATCAAAAAAAACCAAAACACGTCTCTCCCTCTTCATTCTTTCTGTGGGAATAACAGAACAATTGTCAGTCACCCAACGCTTGTCAGTCTGGCCCATTTCACCAAGCCCAAATTTGTTTTGCAGTATGAATAAATTAAGACAGAACTGAAAAATGTCTGGATGAGGATTAATTAATCATTTACAGAGTCCCATCAGCTCTCAGGGCTCTACCACAGGGCTCCCAGATCATCACTGGTATGTTCTGAAAGGCAGCCAGTGAGCAGGATCTGATTCACTGCATGAATTAATCTGTGTGAATGGCTGTGGGATCCATTTGAAAGCAGCACTGAGAATTGGCCTATAAAAAGACAGCCCGACTTTTCGTGGAAGCTACTTTGGGAAATGAATGAGGACTTTACAATCTCCTTCAGCCATAAAAAACATACACATCTCATATTGCTGCTTGCCTATTTTAATTAAACCAATAATTAAATTTTAATGAAACGAAGGTTTCCCTAAAAAAGAGTCAGCAGTGACTGAAGAGTTTTCATTTGGAGGAGGGAGGCAATGTGGATGTATCAGGCCACTGGGCTTGCCTCCCCCCTAACAAATGCCGGGAGAAATACATGGTGAACAAGGTTCATGTAATGAGCTGAACAAGAAACACTTATGATAATGAAGTCAAGAGGCAGCTTGTTTCATATGGCTCTCCCTGGCTGTGTATTTTTTCCTTGCTTCTCCCAGCATAATGCTGTATTCGCAAGGTCTCGACTTACACCCGGGAGGCTGCTGCAGCGTGAAGTCCTTAGAGGTGCCAGCAGCAGTCACACCAGCAGCCCCAGAGAGACGTCAAGGTATAATCAACACTTAGCTCCACATTGCACTGAAAAAGGTGTAGACATGAACCTCTGTGGCCACTCTTAATTGAAATTGTCCTCTGAGGCAACTTTTCGTTAGAAATGAGTCAAAAACCTTATGATTTCACTGAGCCTGTCTCCAGAGTAAGGCGGATTCGCATGCAAGCTTGCTGGGGCAAAACAAAGGTTCACAAAATGCTACCCAAATGACAAAAGGGCACAGATGTTCAGATGAACACTCGGTCATCAGTAATAAGGGCTGGTTGCTTCAAATGCATGCAACAGTGCATGTGGCCACAGACTCTTTGACTTTAGGGAAAAAATTCAACTGCTGAATAGATGATGAATTTTTCTTCTTTTCTCCCCAGATATCACCACTTTGAGTTTTCCTGTGATGGCACTGGGGGCACTGTGACCTCCATTCTCCTTCTGTCTCTGCCACTGATGCCCTGTGTGTCCTTGAGAGACTCCTTGTCGACTTCGCAAATAGTAAGCTGGAAAAAAAATGATTGCCTAGCTCCCAGAGATGGAGTTGTGAGAGTTGATGGATTAATATTTACTGCATTGTGTACATGTCAAGAGCTATTGATAGGCACACTGGGGAATGTACCAGGCACATCCAGGGCTAAAAGGAAGAGCTGCCACAGCTTGAATGAGAGGTGTCATCTGGGGAATGTTAGCAATTATGCCCTGTTTGTAGAAACCACCACAGACCTATGCAGAAAGGTTTGCATTGCTAACACACCTGCATTGGTAGACATTACTGATATATTCAGGGATTATGTGAAAATGGCATTGGATTATTATTCTTCTAACAGTTCTTCTTTAGTTTAGTTTACTTTGAAACATGGCAAAATATTGCCCTTTCTAGATTTGTGCACCCACCCTAAAAACTTATGAACCCAGTGGCCTGTTTCAGAATGTGTTTTACAGAAAAGCAGAAATTCTAAATATAAAGTAACTCATAGAATTTTAGTAAAAATAAGTGTCTAGGTAGAAGTGAGACACCTGGCACATGCCACTGATGAGAAAAGGCTTTTCCATTGAACTCTGGAGTACCTGTGGGTAAGGAAGGTGTGAAAAAGGGAGAGTCCAAAACATTGCCCAAAGCACTTCAAGAGGAAAGCTTGTACAATCTCAGACACAATTGATCAGCTGTGAAACTCCATTCAGTAGGGAACCAAACTTCAGTAACCACATTACTTACAGAAATAGTTTTTACCCAAGAAGATTTCCACAGGGTTTTCACTTTGACAGAAAGCCTCTTCTGGAACTTTATCAAGCCATCTTCTTTAGCAGGTCCACAAAGGTTCATCTAGGGATGTGGAAGAGGTTAGAGTAGGGGAAAAAACAAAACAAAACACACCACAGCCTGCGATGGGAGAGGAGGCAGAACCTGGAATCACCTGTAGGATCTATGGACATGACATGATATACATGTACCTTTAGTTAGTGTTTCCTTTGGCTTCATGAATGTGGGGAAACTGGGCCAGCTCTTTTGAACTACTTCCTTCCTCGAGTGTTTGCCAGAAGCCAAGACACTTTTCTGCACAACCAGCAGGCTGAGAGGTGGAACTTATTTCTGAGTACTACAAAGCAAAGTCAGAAGGGCCTGTCCTTCTCAGAGATTGTCTTGAATTGCTTCCAGAGCCAAGTCTTCAGGAACCCTGTCTGCTTTCAATCAGTCAAAGCAAAATGTAGACAAATGCTGTCCCTCACTCTTACAGCTTCTCTCCCTCTCTGAGATGATTTCCTTCCCAGCAGAGCAAATTTCTCTGCATTTCAAATTTTGTTGTGTTCCTATTCACAGGAGAACTATTCATCATTCAGGATGGAGAGAATTTTAATGATGTGGGGTTGTAAATAACTGGCCATTCTCAGGTCTAACTGTGCTTCTCACGCAGCCCTCAGCAATGACAGCCTGCTTCCAAGGCCTCTGTAGTACTGCTAAATTTATTATGTCACAAACCAGTATTCAGGGTCAGTCTTAGTGAAGTCTCAGTGTATATATAGAGGCTCCTCTAGCCTCTCTATATATATTTAGAGAATTCAACTCCAGCTTTAGAGAAAGCCAGGCTTCATGGGCTCAGGGGCAAGAAGATAGAAGAACTTTTGCTTGTCTTTGGAAAAACTACAAGTACATGCAAACAAACAAACAAACAAACAAACCAAAAAACCAAACCAAACCAACCAACCAACCAAAAAATCACAACTTGTCATTTTTGTTGATATTTCTGTCTCAAGATACAGGGATAAAGGAGGAATATTCCTGTTTTTTTTTTTTTTTTTTTTTTTTTTTTTTTTTTTTTTTCCTGTTTGCACCCAGTTACATTACGTTTAAAGAGCAGTCACTCCCAGGCCTTCTGATGCAGCTGGGTGGTCAGTGAAGTCATTCAGTACCGATTATCAAATACAATTAATAAAGTTTAGTAGCCTACTGTTGCTGGAAACATTATTGCATGGGATAAAGTGCTTGCAAACTTATAAGGGGTCATAGTGCTTTTTTTTTGCTATGGCGACAGTCAAGTTTAGAGGTCCAGTGGTCAAAAGTGGTTTCTTATTTAGGTGCTTCCTCTGACTGTCTTGAAGGTGCCCTTCAGGCATTGCTTCTGACAAACTAGTTTGTACAGCACTAAATGTGAGCTGATAGTATAGCATTACCAGTCTTCCATCATGCGTGCAATCCCATACATCCTGCATTTTGCTTTTTCTTTGCTTTTTGTACCTTCATGGGTGTTTTTAATTGTCCAGTTCAGCCCTGGAATGATATTTATTCACCGTGATATTCATTCATTTTGGAAGCTTGTGGCAATCAAAGCAAAACAAGAGGAAGCAGGATGGCCAAATAAGCTTCTACAAAAACTCAGGTTTGTAATATATTTTGGAATTAATTCTCTGTGTTCTGGTATGGTATCACCTGTAACAGCCCAACTTGCCATCTTCTCCATTTGCTGGTCTCATTAAAATGTATGACCCACTAGGTTGTTCATTTGGTCTGAGTGTTCTCCTTTTTCTTTGTTTCTTATCTTCCCAGTGCTTTTTTTTTTTTTTTGCTTTTTTTTTTTTTGCTTTTTTTTTTTTTTCCCCCTGGTGTCTTTGCATACTGAATGTTGCTGTGTGTGTCAGAGATGCTAAATGTGAGACAAACAGAAAAGACAGATATACCACAGTTTGTTCTGTTAATGGAAAGGCTTTGTGTACTGCTGTGTCTGGCTGGCATAAAGTCCATTTCCTTAAACATTCAACAAAACAGATTCTTCCCTGTCTTGCACTTATGTCTGTGCTCACACTTTTGCAACTTGGGTGCCATATACAACTAAATTAGCATAGAAACATTTTAAGCAGACAAAATTGATGACAAAAGTGACAAAGAAAATGAGAACCGGGTTGTCAGGGTATGAAAAACAATTGCTTCAATTGCATTTTTTTTTTTTTTTAATATAAGCAATTGAAAATCTTGACATAGGTATGTCTGCAAGAAAACAGGGAGGGTATTTCATCCAGCAGAAATATTTGCAGAGCTGTAGGTGACAAAACAAGGGACCTTTACCTTGTACTGTTGCCTGGAGACTTGATAAAGGCAAGTAAGTTATCAGTGCTGTTAATTTAACTATTGCACTATTATTTCATCCTCCTCATGGGCTTCTTCAGTACATCCCTACTGCTGTCATTCAAGACAATACCAGCATCATGGGCTACTTGGCAGGAGGTGGGATGGTCAGCCCCCTCCTGTGTGTGTTCTGTTAATGGCCAGAAGTCTTAGGAGCCCAGTGAGGGACTCTACTTGCCTGCATCTCAAAGATTCACTGGCACAGCAGGTGTCTCCTCTTGGAATGGACCAGGAACAACTGGTAATGCTGGGGGTAGATCAGCCTTAGACACACTTGTAGTATTCAGTAACAGAGCAAATGTTGTCTACCTGTTGGATCTGACGCATTGAAGAGCACAGTAAGGGGCTTTGTAGGAACAAAGTGGAAATACCTGACAGCAGTGAAGTGGTTAAATACATCTTCCTTAGGATAAGTGGTGTATGTGTGTTTAATATATAGCTGTTTTTCCGTAAACTAGATTTAAATAAGAGCCCAACAAAATATATTTCAGAATATTTGACAATCTGTCAGGGTGTAAGAAACATACATTCCACTTGACAAATGAAAACTTTTATTCTTAGATGAAGAAAATGACAGCATGGCACTGAGCCAGCATGTTTCCACTCCTGGTTCATGATACAGTTCACGACCAAATTGATCAACTGCTCAAAGTCTGATTTGCCAAAATATTGTTCATTGTTATTCCAAAAGAGATCCAAAGTGTGCAGAGGTCATGTGAAAGCTGTTTGAGCCTAGACTGCAAATGCAGGTGTGTTTTCAAGCCTGGGTTAACGTGTTTTTATAGCAGGTCTCTTTGTTTGATTCTATTAATGCCTTTAAACTGAGAGTAGTTTTTAGGGACCTGGAAAGAAAGAAGTGGGAGCATGTCTTTATATGGAAGCATCCCTCTCAGCAGATGTCAGAAAGGACAGTGATGCAAGAAAATACCCTTTATCACATACTGACACAGCATACAATATACCTACCGTAGCCTCCGATACACCATCCCTATGGTCTTCCACGTCCTATATCCTTGGTCATCATGCTGCTGTAGAAATGAACTGTAGCGTGTCCACCAGATGATGCTCCCCAGGCCACACTGCTGTACAGCAGCAAATGAAAGGTGAGATGGCAGGAATGTCTCCAGAGAAGCAAAACTCTGATTAAGCCTGCTGTTCCTCTCTCTGCCCCAGGCACTCTGTACAGTACCAGCCTCATATTAAACCAGGGTAAGACCAGAAATTTCCAGTGGTATATTTCTGACCCAAAAGATATTAACTTCTTGTCCAGTGGCTGCAGGAGTCTTGGGTCACTTCCAGCAGCATCTGAAAATCAATTTCAGTGTCATGACTTCTTGTGTTTTCATTGTCATTTTAACCATTTCACTACTGTAGAAGAGTAAATTATTTCATGGGCAGGGGCAATGTTATTCAGAGAGGTAAACCTCTACATATGTATTCACAAATGGAAAATCATATCTTTTCCACATGCATATGTATTAATACTGCTCTGGCGATCGTTTATGATAAGCATTGTGCTTGAACAAAAGACAATGAAAATGAAGGGTTTGTTAGAGAAAAGAGTATCCAGATAATAATAATAATAATAATAAAACAATATCCCCTTATTAAAATATATACATTTCTTGGCTACATGTAATTTTGACAGCAGAACTCATTTCTTTATTTAACAGAAATGAAACATGGGCAGTTAACTCAATATTTTACACAGTGATATTTCAGTTGTGTTTCATAAAACTCAGGCTGGCTTTGGAATGAATAATTTATCCAATTAGTTTTTTTTTTCCCCATTTTTAATGGAACCTGGCTGTTCTCTCATCTATCTCACTGGTTTAAAAATGGAAATCATCCTATTAGAATCCAGATGTGCAACTTGAGTACAAAATTGGTGTCATTTTTATGAGAGTTAGGTGAAAATATCCTCAGGTTATTCACAGGTTTCCAAGATAATTTTATTATTTGGACTTCATTTGCTGCTAATGCCCAAAAATTGAATGAGTTTTTTTATGCATTTGTTAGGTATAGACTCTAGATAAAAAAGGAGAAGCTTGTCTGTGGCTTCTCACCTGATTTTGGTGATATTGATTCTGGTTCTACAGCTGCTGTATTTAAGTCTTCTTAGGGCTAGTTTTTCTTTAGCCTGTGAATTACTTTCAAATGTAATTCAGTGGGGGTTCACATGAGAAAGAACAGGCTGAACTGGAATAAGTGGGCATGTGAAAATAACACAGGAAAAATTTAAAATGTTATAATCTTGCGTGGGATTCCTACTTTTAATTTACAAATCAATAATATTACAGTTGCTAGGTATCTGGCAGAGGACTTCTGTCTTCCTCTCATTGCTTTGTTCACAAGGAAAATTTCCAGATTATCTCATCCATGGAGATTTTTATCCTTGTATCATTCTTATGCAATGCTATAGCTGAAAACTGTTATTTTTTTTTTGTACAATGCTTCTGAATGAGAGCTTGCAAATTTTATAGCTTTACAACATCTGAACAAGGAAAGCTTCAAAATCTCCTTTTACAGGTAGGGAAGATGTAGGGTTAGGCACAAGAACAAGTTTCTGTGGTTAAAATATTACCTAGTGTCAGCTGATCCATGGTAATGGTTTCTGCATAAGCTCATAAAATGAAATAATTGGACTGAATGCTCTTTTAATGCAGGTAAAATCATCCTGTATTATCTTACCTTTGCTATGGGCTAAAAGTGTGTGCACATATTTGCTGGAGATCAGATGACATCTCTAACTTGTTTGTGTGTCTGAGCCCTTGAGCACAAGAAAAGAAAATTACTGGTCTGAGCTTGTGCTGCAACTGCAGAGAGCCCAGGGGTCCTGCCTTTGTGCTTCTAATGCCCTCTGTCCTCCCCACAAGAACATTAACTTCGGCACTAGTAGGAAGCTGCAGCCATGAGTTTAATTTTCATTTTGTTTAAGGATCACATAAACCTAAGGGCACAGGGGAAACAACAGTGGCATCAATATAAACTTTAACAAGCTAATCTTCAAGCTGGATTGACAGCGTAATATGAATGGGTAGGACAGCGTTTATGCTTTACCTCTGGCATTTGTCTCCGTAGGCTTCCTAACTTATTCAGCCTCTGAGGGTTGAGGTAGGGGACCTCCTATTCATAGAAACTAACAACGAATTTGGAAACTCGACAAAAATCTGGAAGCAATGGCTATGAAGAATGGTGAATAACTAGAAACCTCGGAGATTTACTGCTTTGAATTTGGTTTCAAAAGGTTTCTGAAGTACATTTTACGTTGATGTAAGCATCGCTGTCACTTTTGGAGTCTTTCATTAACATTTCTATTTGTTAATCTCCCTGCTAATTCAAATGCAAGTTCTGGAACTTTCTGTTGTATGATATTTTCTTGTAGTCTCTGGGTGTAACCAAGAAAACTACCCCCAAATTTTAAAGAATGGAAGAGATTTCATTTCCCCAAGCTTTGCTGTTGATATTCTCTTTCCCTTGGGTTGATGTAAGTACAGTGAAATTTTTTGCAATTTTTTCTAATGCCTCTTCACACAGAAAAGAAGAACCAGGTCATGGGGGTGTGGTAGGGGCTTAGGAAAGATGGGATCCTATAGCAAAGGGCAGTGTGGTGTTCTAGGTAGGGCAGGAAGCTAACTATTCATCTAGCATCCCAAGGAGAGGGATCACCATGTGATAACAATGAATTCACATCGAGAACGTGAGGGATCTGGTGGTGTGATGTGGTAGAGAAGGAGATCTGAGGCAGCCGGGCTGCCTGCCACTGTAGCCTGCTTACATCCATCAGCCCTCATTGCCTTCTGAACAGTCACACAGTGGGAATTAATAGTTCCACACAGCTCTAGTGACAGGTACAATTGTCACAAGAAAGAGAACAAAGCGACAAAGTGGAAGAGCTCCTTTAAAGAGCTTCTAATCAGCTCTGAAATTATTTTCTGCCAGAGCATTAATTTGTGTAAGACAGAGTGTGCTGGAACTGCTCATAAAACCCATTACCTACCTTCCTCCTTCCCAGCCCATTTGAGGACATCGTCCCTGCACTCTCTCGGTTCTCTCCCCTCCTTACATAATGGTCTGTTATTAGATTTTATTGAGTCCTGCTGATGTGAAAGAAACTCTAAAGCCTTGTCTCAAAGTTGCTTGTCAAGTGTGTTAACTCTTGGAGACTTTAAGACTGTCATTAGATGTTTCCTTTGCCTTTAGGATGAATCTTTTTGCAAGGAGGGACAAATGGATCTGGAGAGCATGGTGCATGGGATGCTCTTACACCTTGAACTTCTTACTACCAAACTTAGCAACCTTCCAACTTCAGGACGTTTTCTCCATTGAGGCCATGTGTATCACAGTTGCTACACTCAACTCCACTATTTCATTTTCTTGTGTACTGCCTAAGCCTTCAACATTTTAAGACTCAGAGCTCATCCAAATTCTTTAAGTTTAACTTAAAGCAAGATTTCAGCATGTCTCCAGAGACAGTGGGCCAGTGAGATTAATATGGCCCACCACAGGCTGTTGTTTCTTTACATGAACTTTTACAGAGCCACAGGAGAAAAGTATAGTGCCACTCTGCATTTAACCCTTTGGTGTGCTGAAAGCAATATGCCTGCAAAGGCTGGTCAAAATTCAGTGTTCTTTGGGTAAGACTCCACCCCTCAGTTTAACATATGGCATTTTATGGAGTGCAGCAGCTTTTTTGTTGTTGTTGAAATCAATATTTTCATTTAGAAAAATCCCCAAACCTGAACTTCCATAGGAAATGAGTCCATCTCACTTTTCTTACTCTGCCTGGTTGTCTGTAGAGCATCTTGTCCATCAATCAACAGTCCTTGTGGCATTCTCCATGAATGGCCTGCTGTGTCTCCATAATTAAGCAAAGGTATTTTAATCTGGTTTATTTTATAACCTGGTAGTGACGTCCTTGGACCCTGCTGGCACGCACAGAAACCAAGGAATGCCATGCTTGTGTCACTTGTTCACACATTACTGGGCTGAGCTGGAGAGAATTTGTCTTAGCATTTGTCTAAAACATTTGATCAATGGAGGTTCTGCAGCGTGGAAAGATCTTCACATGAAAACAGTCCCTAGCCAAGAGTAGAGTGGTTTATTCTTCATTGAGCTGCTTCTTAGAAGATCAGGGTTTTAGCTCCGATCTGTGATTTCTTCATTGACTTCAGCAAAGAAATGCCTGCATACATTGACAGTCTGGTATGTCACTTTGTGGCACTGAGTCCTGTAAGC
Organism: Aythya ferina; assembly: GCF_964211825.1. Classification (NCBI taxonomy): domain Eukaryota; kingdom Metazoa; phylum Chordata; class Aves; order Anseriformes; family Anatidae; genus Aythya; species Aythya ferina. The sequence continues at coordinate 7,198,638 of NC_140307.1, forward strand.
ATTTGTCTTGTGCTCAGAGACCAAGGCTCATGTTACTTCTTCTAAAGGCTTTAGTTATTAATTCAAAGTGGAAACACTCCTACTGGAAGGGGTGAAGAGACCCACACCAGCATTAGTTATGTATTTAAGAGGTAAAGACTGAAATTAACATCCCGAAATTGGAAAGACGAGATCTATCCTTAATTCTGCATATCAAGCAATTGCCTCCAAAGCCAGCCTACAGATCTCCCTGAAGTGGTGCCATTTGGTGTTAAGAAACCTGAACTGAAATTTCTGCATCCCTGAAAAAAATGTGTGTTGGACTAGTCGACATTCTCTCATTGAAAACATTTCCCTAGAAAAAACCTCATCCAGCACTCCACTCAGCTTCTTTACCTTCTCCTTTTTGTTTACCGAGCCCTTTGATATCATCTGGCTGAAGCTAAAAGTGGTCTCTGTGCCCTCCTAGGAATTCAGGCTACAACTACAGCCGTACCCCAGCATGGTTCATGCACCAGGGAGAGATCTCAGCACTGAGCAACAATCCTCACCTCACATACATGGATGGATACGTGTGAATGACTGTAGTGGCCCTTAGAGCCAGAACTGCCCTTTGCAGAGGCAGACAGGCCAAACAGGGTGTGAGTGCTCCCCTTTCCTCTCCGGGCTTTGCCATGCAGCCGTGAGATGCCCTCTGCACGCTCTCCCTGCCCTACAACCGCTACGAGGCACTGCCCGTGGCCTTCGCAGCTGTGACTGGAGAGAAGCATCGGGGCTGCAAGCCCAAAACCCTTCGTGAGCCTCAGCGATCCTGCTCCACCTGTCCCTCATGCCGGGTGTATCTTCCGTTCGTTGTCAGCGCTCGTTAAGACCGAGGGCATCTCTCCCACTCCCTCTGCCTTCTCCGCGTCTCCGGTTTCACTGGAGCAGAGTCAAACAGAGACGAGTCCACGCAGGGTCTGGAATGGATCAGCAGGTCAGCTGGGAATGACTGTCAGGCTGCCAGCGCTCTCCCTCCCTTCTCCCTGGCTTTCTTTGAGGTTTGTAGCTCTTCTGCTTTCTTGTTGCTATTGCCACCCTCCCCACACTCCCCCTGCCATACACCAAGCACCCAGACCTTTCCCGAGCACTTTACTTAATCCCCAGGATTCTTTATATAGGAATTAATCTTCTCGTCACAGTGGGAGAGCTCGGAGGGAGGGGGTACATTTATCTCTCCTGCTGAGGTCTAGAGTTGCATTGCTGTGATTATTGGTGGTAGCAGTGTGCGTGTGTCTGGGGATCTGTGTTTAGCTTCTTCATTTCTTAAACAGCACAGGGGCAGCAGCCAGGCAAGTTGGCAGCTTTGCTTTCTGGCTGCATTGTGTCTGCTGCTAGAAAGAGGGATTGTGAGTGGGGAGCAGCATGGCAGAACAAGAAGCCAGTGGCTTGCAAGTCCTTCTCTCCACCCTCCAGGTAAGAACAGCTTGAACTAATGAGAAAGGTGCTTGGGCTTGTTTTCCCCTTTAATTCACCAGCAGCAACTTGTTGGGCTGAGTTTGTTCTTACTAGCTCCCTGCTGGCTTGTCTCTAAAAGCATCAGCATGCAGGAGTCCTGACCTGCACCTCCCACCCTAAAACGCCTTTATGAAGTGAAGTTTCACTATTTGGAGATGAACGCTGGCAATTACTGCTATGCATCAATCACCGAGCCCTGTCTGCGGGCAGGCTCGGCTCCTGCGATCTCACCGCGTTCAGCAGGGGAGCGAGGGAGGTGTGAGGAACTGGCTGCTTCGCAATGAATGGGACCTGACAGCGCTGTCAGTCTGCAGGCGAGGCGAGCCGCAGCAGTGCATGGCACTGCTCTGAGGGCTATGGGGAACGAGTAAACAGATCTGCTCGGAGACCGCAAGTTCCTCCCTGTCAAACTATCCTCACCAAGACTCCCAAGCACTTGCAGGGAAGTGGCAAAACCTCCCAAGGCTGGGCTGGGTGTGCTCAGTAAATGTCCTCAAGGAGCAGAGGGGAGGGAAGTGTCTCGGTCCAGGATTGCACTTGTTGGACAAATGCGACCCTGGGACGAAGGAGAGGTATCTCTTCCTCTGTCTCTAGGCGATCCCCTTGGTCCTCTTTTCTCCCAGCGAAGATGTGCTTCTCCTGGTCTCACAGGAGATGTCTATGCTGAGGCACGAGCCATCCTATGAAACAGGGAGCGTGTTTTGGGAGGGGAACCTCTGCATTCATAAGCTTTTTTTTTTTTTTTTTTTTTTTTTTTTTTTTTTTTTTTGTCATGAGTGGTGAGTGGGAACTACTTTGCCAAGACAAGCGGCACAAAAATCCACTTTTAGACATTTATGGTGAAATTCCAGTTGTCTGCATTTTTCCTGATCTGGGTCAGAGCCCCACAGGGACTGGAGTTTTGGGCAGTGTGCGCTGCAGAGCAGTTTCACATTTGAGGCAGCAGCATCCTCTGGCAGCTATGTGGGCCACCAAAGCCTCACACTGCTGCACGCCACAGGAACAGAGAATAAGGGCAGGGTGTGTGAAAGACATGGACCACCTGGGTCAGCCCAGGAGCTCCTGCCTCACAACCTTGTGTCTCTGAAGGTCTCTGTGACCAGCCACGAGTGCGTAGAGAAGGTTACAAGACCCCGTGGTACGTAACTGGCTTCGAAACTGTAGTTGTGTGGGCTGACCAGCCTTGACGTTCTTAACAAAGCTTATGTAACTGTCAACAACTTTTATTTCTTGTAACATTGTCAAACCCTTGTTTGCCCTCCACGGCGCCCTGTGGCAGTGAGCTCTGCAGGTGAACGGGCACACAAGAAAGTTGCTTTACTGGTCTTTTTTTTTTTTTTTTTTTTGGCAGTGTAACTTGCCTGTCCCTGTGCTCTCACAGTTTGTTTAATGCATGTTCTGTATCTGTACTACATTGTGTTTTTGCCATATCTAAGTTACAGTCCTCTCCCGGTTTCTTTGGATAATTGAGAGCTGCGTGTGCATTTGTATTCATCAGCAAAGCTGTATGTGGGGCTAGAATAGGAACAGGTAGGTCCACTGCAAGCGAAAGACATTGCACTGTTGGCAAAATTGCAAGGCCGAACACTCAACCCTAGTGTTACAAAATCTAGGTACAAAGACCCTTGTTTCCCAAAACTCCACATTCACTTAAGAGCAGAAGGCTTTCTTGTTGTATCTTCAAGCAAATGCAGAGGTATGGGTGCGAGAGGACAGGAAAGTAAGTAGTTGATGACAATTATATATATATATATATATAATGCTGGTATGTTCTGATCCCCCTTGTCCTCCCTTAGCTCCAGCCAAAACTTCACCACTGTCGCTCGGCAACACCGTCAACTATCTTTGCTACACAGATCCAGTGATAAAAAAGACCTTTGCTTGAAACAATTGGAAAGCACTGACCTGGGAAATAATACATTTTGTTGATGTTTGCATTTGCTGATAACATCCCTCTGCATTTTGTTATATTCTGCAACAGCTGTCCAAAACATGGTTGCTTTGTTTTTGTGTCCTGCCAAATTGTCAGTGCTGGTTCATATTCTTTTATTGGGCATGGAGAACATGTCTGCTGAATACAGCAGGCTATTCTGCAGGATAATATTATTGTGTATTTTCCATTTATCTTAGCACATAATATTCCTTTGTAACCAGAAAGCTTTCAGCTGAAGAACGAGGGGACATTCACCCACCAAGCCAGTCTTTATGAACTTAAGGATAAAAACAGCCTTCCTCCTTCAGTTGGGGCTAGATTTCTACCTCATTTCCAAGTACTGTCGTGGAGTATTATTCTCAGCCTGGAGGATGTACCCACCTGAGATAAGCTCAATCACCTTCAGCCAAGGGGACAATCCTTCCCTTCTCCTCCTGCTCTCACAACCTGGCTTTGGTAAGGATGTTATCATGCAGACCAAAACCTGAACAACGTGCACTTCCTAACAGAATTCCTGCTCCAGTCAACGAAAGAAACACTTTTGGTTTCTGAGTTCTTCAGAACTGTTCCCAGCACAACAAAGGAGCATGATCCTCCAAAGACAGCTCAAACCCATGAAAGCACGACGTGTTACAGATGTTCTGAAAAGTGACAAGGTGAAAAGCAAAAACTGCTTTTAAAGTGCAGCTGCATTTTGTCACCAAAATATCACTTCAGGGAAGACATGACATTTCAGATCCCTAGGTAAAAAGTGCTTCATTGCTTACAAGGTGCAGCTTTCAAATGTGTTTCAGATTTAAGAAAAACCTCTCCCTGTCTCATAGGTTTTGTGTCAGAGTTGCAGAGCCAAGCACTTAGGAGTTTTCTGTATTTTTTTTTTTTTTCTTTTTGGTTTTAACACCATTACCTTCTTTGTTCTCTCTTCTTGACCTTTCCCATGTGAAGTGCTCCTACAGTTACCACCTCCCATCCCTCTGCCATCCTATTCTGTTCCTATTTCTGAATTACAGTAACTTCACCTCACACCTAGCTCTGCCCTGTCTTTCATACGCAGGTGGTACATTACCTATACCAAGGCTGGGCAGGTTGCTACTCTTCATCTTACTCCTCAGCCACAGCATGGCAGAAATCAGCATCCACCCCAGGTACAGTTTATCACCGGGGAGAAACTCTGTCATCCCATTTTGTAGGAAGCCTCCCTCATGCCAAATCCCAGAGATGTTTGGGTTTAGATCACTTGCTTATTTTAAAGCCAGGAGGATTTATCTGGGTGATATTTTAAAAAGCTGCTAGTAGCTAAGCAGAATAATAGAAAACTTAAGACAGCATCTTTCATTGTGTCCCAGACTATTGAATCACTTCAGGCTTTAGAGCATCGATCTTCCTACTGCTGGTTGTCCCAGCCCTTATCTCACTCCATCCTCATGCTCGTTAGCTAAATAAGCAGCATTTTGTTTCTTCCTTTGTGTTCTCTCTGCTCTCTTCCTTGCTTGCCAATCCCAGATGTGAGCCTGCCTTGGTTCCTCCTGAGAACGTCTCCTTATTCCATGGCAGCGTGCATCGTGTCGCCTGAGGTGTCCCAGATTTCCTGTTGGCTCTCAGCTTGGTGTTCACATGCTCCCTGAAGCCATGCTCCCTGTGTGCATATTCCACTAAGCTGGCAACCCCTAGGGCCGTTGGCAGATCTTTGGCTCGTACTTCGCCCTACTGTGCTGGACTGCAAATGTTCCTAAATGCTATGGTTCAAAAGGAAAGAGGTGAAAATCTTATGTTCCCATGGAGGATGTGTTTTGTGTAAAAGGATTCCTCTCTGAATGACTGTGCCCAGCAGGGAAGGGATACAGGATCCTCTGTTTGCTAACTTGAACCTCTCTGCTTCTTTGTGCTGCCTCTTCCGAGCTGGTCTGCTGGCTGGCTGACAAAGCAGTTCTATTGTTATCCTAAAGTCAAGTGGGAAGATAGCTGTGCTGCTTCAGTGACAATGAATATGAACGCATTTCACAAAATGCTTTTGTCTCCTCTGCATCCTTGCACTTATTCTGTCAACAGAGCTGCTGAGATTCCTGGGACTGAGAGAAATAGATGTAAAATCCAAAGAATTGCTCACAAAATGGAATGCCCACTGTATTGCACAGGGAGTGGAGAAGCTTGGAGTTCAGCTTTGTATTTTTGAGAGGCAATTTGGCAAGCAGGGGTTAGTGGAATACACTTACAGGGAAGAAAAATCAGCTCAAAAACAGATGGCCATTTTTATGCGGTTCATTAAACAAGTTTTATTGACATTGTTGTACCTAAAGTGAACAGTAGTGGAGACAGCATTCTCCTATTCCTTACAGAAAATATTCTAGCTTTGGAGCAGCTAAAGTAGTGCAGTTTGGTCCATGAGACACTTGGTTATGGGGTTCCAGGAAAAACCCTTCATGGAGAAACTTTGGATGTGCCACCATCACTTTCCTGTCTCTACTGCCAATGCCATTTAGACCACACATGTCTACTTTCTCTTTTAACTGTGGAAGAAGAAGAATATTTCTCTGCAGGCAACTCTATAGAGATGGCCCAGGCCAGCACCCTAACTTTCAGGGTCACGGCCTGTCCTTCCCACCTCAGCTGTCATCTTCTCCCCATCCACAGAGGACCTAAAGGTAATGCAGTGCTTTTCCCTACAGTTCTTGCCTCACCACCATGGGGCACTGCTAAGCAGGAGGAGACCAGGCACCTACCAAAGGAAAAGGAAGCTAGCATTTGGGTATTAACCCCAAATTCCTGTAAGGCTATGGGGAAATATCAACGTCTGGCATTCTTGCAAATCAATACAGAACACTAGCAGCTCACAGGCAGCATGAGGCACTTTTTGGGCTCTGCTGAAACCCTTCAACTGGCCAAGATGGGACCAGAATTTCACTCTCTGTCCCCAGGCTGGCTGCAGCTGTTTCTCTGAGCACACTGCCAACTCCTCTGAAAATGCCTCCAGTTGGGCTCTCCAGAGTTCCCTGTGACTGCATTAATGAGGATGTAGGACCTCGAGGTGCAAAATACACCCAGAGACTGGCTTGGCAGCAACTACAGCTGGACTGAGCAAGAAAGTGCTTTTTTTTTTTTTTTTTTTTTTGGTCCTGGAAATCAAGCAGAACTTTCCATGTCAAAGTTTTAAAGTGGGACTCAGTCTGTCTTTTCCTCAAGACCCCTGGGTTCCCTTAGTGAAGAAATGCAAATGCTCAGGGTAGTCTTGTCATTAGAATGCAGGTACGGGGAAATGGGTCACAACCTTCTGCATCTGACTTAATTCTACGTAAAATGGCTAATAATCCCACCATGTCCCATATCAGTGTTTGAGAAGATCAGGCAGTGAACATTTGAAAAGAAAAAGTTCGGGTGAAAACACAATAAAAATATAAAAAGTGGAATGAATTAATGATTCTGTTTCAGTGCAGGGCTTCGATTGGGCACAATAAATAATGCACAGGACCACATGCTAAACGATGAGGACAAAAAGCTATATGGGGTGATTTTCAAGGCAGAAGACACTGTTCATTCTGAAGCAGGAGGTTTGTGAAATAAAACAGCAAGTTATTGCGTAATTAAGAAAATATATATTGTTGTTCCAGGGGGCCAAATGAAATGACACGAACATTTTAAAACTGTCGTCTCAGCTGTTGAGAGCCCAGCCTGACTGCATTCATGGCCACGCTGTTTAACTTAGGCAATTTGCATGTAATATAATGGTACGTTATATCATGTTAAGCAGCTTTATATTGCATATTTTTGGACAAGTGCTGCATTATAGACACAAACACACATTAAGCTACATTAACTAAGAAGGTATATGCATTTGCTTATAATACTTGTATTTCTCATACAGTATAAAAAATATTCAGGTACATCTGATTATCTATATGTAAGTCAAGAATAATTGCTGGTGGTTACCTTGCTTCCCTGGGCATTTTGTATGCCTACAGATATATTTATTATATCACATCAATACTTTTATATCAATGGAAAATTTCAACCTTCTTCTTTTCTTGGGCTTCAATAGTTTCCCTCTGCAATACATGAAATGAGTTGTTTTCATACAGAGAGGTATTTGCTTGAATAGATTTTACTTGTGTTTCTTTATATAGCATAATCTTATTTTCAGTATATTATGATGCATTTTGTGCATAATGGCTTAGAGATCCTTTTGACACTTCTTTTTTTTTTTCTTTTTTCATTCAACGCTTGGCTTTATCTGTAATGGGGATATATATCTGTGGTATAAAATATGTTCATGGACATTTAGAGCTAGAGTTCATCATATTACATTTAGAGGAGAGCACAAGACAGTTGGACAGTTGGTTGTATAGAAAAATGTGTGGGCTGATAATGGTTAACTTTAGCACTGTCTTCTAACACCAGCAGAGAGTTTCACTGATGTGTGTTCACAGAAAGGAAAACATTTCCAAAATGTACCAGGAATTTAAGAGATGGGGAAGGATTTCGTATCACTCACTGTGGTATAGCAGGGCTGAAAGTTGCCCTGGATATGTTGCTGTCACAGGGACACTGCCTCTGTGTGATTATTCCTGTTTGTGCCAAGATAGGTAACACAATGTGTGTCATCATTACATTTGTGAGAAAAGTTGGGGGAGGATTTGTGCTTCTGGGGAAAGAGAAGATGAAAGCCCGTTTTTCCAAAGAACTCAAGAGAAGTGCACAACTGAAGTGGTATTTGCCAGCAGCTCCTCATGAAATGAGCCATGGTCCTGGGGAGAGGTGGCCCTTTGCTGTGTGTGGTAGGGTTGATATATGGAGACCTGAGAACCTCAGGCTTTCATGTCTTTGCAAATCTTATATCTGCAAACGTACTAATCATCCACACATGTTGTCGTGCTCTGCCATACTTTAGCCCCATGACTACATTCTTCTCACCAGACCAGGATATAAAATAATTCCCTGTTGCCTTTCCCTGTTCTTTTAATAAGCACTTGTCTCATGGACTGTCTATTTGCACCTGTTGGCCTTCAGAGCCTGATTGGCCATAGGGTAGAAGTGCTGATCCATTAGCTGGAGCCATTCTACATGCCGGGCTCACTGATCATCTCCTCAGGAAAGGATGAGGAAAAGGATGGAAAATGGTGGGACATAGCTCTTGAAAGAGAGTGACCATCTTCTCTAGCGAGACTGGGATCAGTTCAAGGCAATCTCACCTGTCTCCCTTTTCCGCATTGACAAAAACAATATTGCTTCAGAAGGTAGGGAATGAGCATTAGGGGGAAGCCACAGTTTTTTCTTGTACAACTATAGGTATGGATGTCCAGCCTAGTTGAGAAATTGGTGGGTCTTCAGTGCCTACAGTCCTAGAAGCTATGTGTGCATTATTGTGCTGCTGTCATGAAAGACAGTTTAATTTCAGAAAAGGCAATTGAATGATGCTGACTTTGAAGCAAGAACATCAATCAATGAAGACACCAAATTCACACCCAAGATTTAGTATTTCCTGATGATCTGTTGCTCTGTTATGGCCTTTGTTTTACTGAGTAGAGACCTATCTTATTATAAAGAAATGAAGGTTTTAGAAGTCAAGAATTTGTCCTTGATTTCATAAGATTTCTTCTAGAGAGGTCAAAGATAATATAGTAGAGACCCCTCCACCCACAGGCAGTACTGAGCTACACAGAAGAGAATGAATGCTTTAGACTGTCTATTGATTGACAGAATAACATCTGCTCGACAAGAAATTCACTGGGCAAAGTGAAACCTCCTTCCCTTAGGGGGTTTAGGGAACAAGGCTGATTTTTTTTTTTCCTTTTCTCTTTGTGGTTTGTTCTCCAAGAAGAACATAGCCTTCTTTTTCAAAAGGTGCTGTAGGTTGAGGTGGAATTAATGAGAACAGCAAAACTTTCATGGCGATTCTTATTAGAAAATTGAGTAATTCTGACATGGAAATGTCCTTTGGGAGAAATAACTAGTCTACCAAAGAAATCCTGCCTTTTTTCCACTTTTCAACAAGGGACACTTTGAAGGTAAAACATTTTTTTTTCTGAGACTAGAGCCATGGAAGTGCCACAACGTTGCACTTTTCTCCAGTCAACAACTGGTAAGTCTTTTATGTGCGTTAATTGTTGGTGTAATTTACAGGCAGAGGTTTCCCGCTGGACCCAATGGGAATTTGATCCCTTCAGTAAACAGATTCCTCTCCCCTGGACCCATCTGCTCCACCACACTCCCTGCTATCTATTCCCTTCCTTTCCGCAGAACGATGTGGTATTGATGGCTAAAACAGGAGTCCTGGGTTTTGTACTCAGGACTGCTTCAAACTCTTTCTTTCAACCTCATTTAATATCTGTGCCTCCAGATTTCTCCATTTAGTTGCTAAACTGAGATAAAACTCATCTGTCAAGTTTGGGTGGAACTTAGTTCACTTCTTAGTTCACACTTTCCCAAACCAAAGGGTGGAACGACTTACTTCATGAGCAGATGGCATTCCTTCGCTGGGTGAAATCAGCGTAATGCCTGTGGTCCTCTGCCATCCTCTGATTTTTACGGCATTTGTTCTGGAAGACCAAAGCAGAAGATTTACAGTGAAGATAAAGTTGGCCTTCCATTTTATTCAAGATTAACCTGACGAGCAGAAGCGTGACAGAGAGAGAAAGAGATCCTTCCATAAGCAGTTCACTTGGCATAGTGAATGCCCACCTGTCTGGGCTGCAAAAGGAGGGGAGGAGGGAGAATGGTCCACCTGACCTTTCCCTACGATTAAAATGCTGATCTGATGAAGTCAGAGGAACAAACTGAACTGCCTCTTTCAACCCTCCATTCTTCCAGGAATAAACCAGCTCCATCCACACGGGGACAGTTTCTGAAGAGGCTAGGGAAAAGCAGAGGTACTGCCCTGTTCTGTCTGGCCTCCTGTTTGGAAAAGTCCCCTATATTTGAATGGTCTTTTGCCCCATGGTATGTTCTGTAAATGGGGGAGAGAGCTTGAGATGCCAAATGTGAAGGAGAATGTGTGCCTGGCTCTGTTTTTATTCAACAATTTCTCTTCCAATAGGGCTTAGGTCATTTGATCTCCCCATAATGCACAGGGATTTCAAGGGGACAGCTGGAAGCAGAGAGACATTAAAATGACTTGCTCTCAGAGATGAAAACCATACTTATTAGTGGTTTGTTTCAAAAGTTCCCATAGCAGAAGCTGTATCTCACTGAAAACTTTGGAGGATTTTATCTAAAAGATGATTATCTAAGTGGCTGACAGATCAAACAGATGGAAATCTTCTTAGCTGAGTTCCCCTAACAAAGCTATGTCCTAACAAAGCTTACGGAGCACTGCAATACCAATGGGACTGTGCACAAATAAAACAGGACACAACAACAACTTCGTGGTGGTCTCTCCATGCTGGCGACAGATAAAGGCATCAGGAGTTAGACCTTTATGACTATGTTTTGGCATACACTGAACAGCCTACTGGGTATTCCCTTAAAATTTCACCTTTCTCTCAGAGATCAGCACACCCCGGCATCAAGACTGCATTTGCTCAGATCTCAGCCAGACATGGGTGAGACTGTGAAGAGCTCAGAGGTCCCCTTTGCTATACCACCAGCAGAGGAATACATGGCTCCTGCTGAAAATCCCCTCTTTTTATGACTCATATGCCACCACGTGTTCAGCCTGTTCTCACATAAGAGTCTCAGGAGAGTCTCTGAAAGAGGCTGCTTTATTTGCAGTCTGTCCTTTTGACATGATTTCTCACAAAGGACCATGTCTGCAGCTATCACCTGCCTCACTCCCAGCATTGTTCAAGCTCTGTGAACTAATGCCAGCCCAGGGAGTTCTGCTCAGTCCACAGGTGTCTCAGCAAGGTGAAGTTAAAGTACAGAATGTCACAGCAGGGGACACCATGCTCCTGACCTCCTGGGTCAGGATGTTCTGGCTCAGTGTGGCTCTTCAGACACCTGCAGGCACAACAAGTGGCAAAGTTTGCTCAGCTGAAGAGCCACAGCCTTGCTGCACAGAGAAAGGTGCTGGCAGGAGCAGAAGCTCTCATTTCTCTCTCACTTTGCAATGTCCCTGATCTACATCAGCCTGATCTCAGCTCAGGACTCTCAGACAGGACCCTGAGCTAGTATTTTTAAATTTAACTCCTGTCACATTTTCCTAGAGCACAAATGCAGCAGTGAACTCATTCACTGAGCTAATAAAATGCTTTTTAGCTTGACCGGCCAGCACTTAGTTTGCAAGTGCTTCTGTGCTGTTGAACTGAATTAACAATGTCTGAATAAAGCCCCAAACATGCCTGCCTTTAACGTGGTGGCATTGGATTGCTTCTGCTGGGTGTCTTGCATAGGATATAGACTAAAGATAATAGAAACCTTTGTTACTTTCTGGATGGAAAATGACATACCACTGTCATACCATTTAAAAACTTGGCAGGTTTTTCAGAGAGCTGAGGGCTTTGCTTTTAAGAGATTGCTGTTAAAATCTAGACAAATGACTCTCAATAATGCAGTTAGACAGATGTTCTGCTTTACATTACCAGTAATAATACTTCAAATCATTAAGAATTTTGAAGCAGGGTTTGCTATTCATTATAGATGCCGAGTTTCGTTTGTTGTTTGATTTTTCACTTACGCTGGATGGGAAAAATAGGTTCATCATTTTCACTTTCAGGTTCTATCTCCTACGAAAATAAGCTGTGACTAACAATATAACAATAGTTATTAGCAGTATGTCCCTGCTACCCATACCTCAATCATCATTATTAAGTGTTGATTGATTAAAGGCATTTTCAATGCTGTTCTGGAAAACACTCCTGAAAGCAGGGTAGATTGACATATAAGGACACTTATCTCAGCAAGAGAAAGGCGTGCTGTCAGTCTAAACCAGAACATACCTTACAGTGCTCCTTTTCTTCAGCCTAGAAGGTCAATCTCAGCCTAATATGTAACAAATGGGAGTATTAGCCCTGGAAAAGAGAGAAAAGCCCCAGCAGAACACAACATTAAACTAGGAAGTGCCAAGGCAGACCAAGAGTAGACACAGGGACTCTTGAGGCTTTATTCTGCCTAACCTAAGCAGGAACATCACAGAGAAGAAGAGGACAGCAGTATCTTCATTATGGTTGTTTACGTCCACCTGCACATGCTTATATTTGCTGTGGTATTCAAAACCTATGGTTTTATTAAAAAGCAAGTACAGCTGGATTTTTTCCAAGCTCACTTGTACTTTGAGAAATGCCTTTGCTTGAAAAAAAGAAAAATCTTTGTTAATTTACAAATCCGCTTCTTCTTTGAAAGACAGAGTATACTCTGGAGTGCGCCCGTAAAATCTCACAAAGAAAAACTGTAGCATGTTTCATGATGCTCTTTCATCACAAGTAGAGGAAAAGATAACTACACTGAATGCAAAACACAGATTCCTCCCTATTAAGTTTGGGTGGCAGTTGTGTTAAGTAGCTGTAACAGAGCAGCATTTGAATGAAACATTAATATTTTAAAATATTTCAGTAACAGGTAAAGTAATATAAAGTTTAGGAATAAACACAAGAAACACCAATAAACAGTAGGTGCTAGCATGCATACAGAAATTGTCGTGCAAGAATAATTAATGTTATATAAAGTCTCATAAAGAGAGTGTGAAAGACACATACTAGGATAATTTTGGCACTAGAATAATTTTTTTTTTTTTTTAAAGAAAAATGTGAATGATATAACATTAAATTCCGTCAAAATCTTTAGGTGTCAGAGGCAACTTATTGTGAAATAGGAGATGAAACCTCTGAGAATTTATCTGCAGTAGAAATTACAGAAAGAACATTAGAAATATTCAAGGGAACATCTAAAAACCTTTTGCAGAATATCACGTGTTTTGATTTATTTCGAAGTTTTCTCATTCTTTTAACACTTCCAATTTGACAGAAGCATTTTAAGGTTATATAATAATGTGTTTTACCACTGGTTCTGCATAATAAAGTAATTGCTCTATTAGAGATGCATTAGTGAGAGGAGGAAGTGACACAAAGGAACTTTGTATCAGGAGGAACTTCTGCAGAAGGACAATCTTTTTTTTTTTTTTTTTTTTTAAGAATATATAGAGAACTTTGGCATGAGAAAAAAGCAGGAAAGAAAAAAGCAATTTCCTTTGCTAAAGGCATCCAAGAAATTGCACTCTATCAGGGCATAATTCCTGCAGATATCTGGATGCGAACATGTATTAGTGTGACATGCTAACAGTGTGGCACAGATGATGAACAACCTTGCTCTGAAGTGAAGTGAAACACCTTGGAGACTTTGTGATGCAGCAGGCAAAATCACGATCTATGTGCCTCATAGCTCCTGTGTAGATGTGCAGCATCTCTCTCATCCTTGGGCATGAGGATGAATACCACTTCAAAAATAGGGCTAGGACACACTAATGTCAAGTAGCTGTAATACTTCTGTGCAGAAAGTGTTTCTGCTTTTTACCTACTAACTGTCTGGGCTCTGCCCCTGGTTTTGCCATCAACTCACTTAGGTGATGCCTAAGTGAATTTCCCACCAGCAGCAAAAAACAAGGGACAATGAATCTGATAGCCTTGATGAAGGATGCAGTGGGGCAGGTGTTAATTAATATTTGTAAAGAAATCTGTGATCTTGTGATGAAAGGTGTTATGTTAGTGCAATTTATTGCATTAAATATAGTAGGATTCCTTGGCACAGATGATTTCCACCATGTTATTCACCAAGTTATTTTGGCTAGAGATCAGCTCACGCCAAGCTGTTACATCTCAACACCTTCAGTGTTTTGAAGACATTCAGATATAAGTTTGGACTTTGCCCATGTCTGCCTTGTGGCAGTTCATTCCCACAGAGCGTAGCACATATCCTTTGAGAACAAGCCCTGAAGCTCAATGAACAGGAGCAAAGTCCTGTACAATAACGTGCAAGAAGTTGGCTTTGAGGCACTGTTTCTGCCCAGACACCTGGATGATCTGCCATCCATTGTGAAAGATGCCTAATTACTGAACCCAACTGTGAGCTGCTGCATTATTGAAAAAAAATAAAATAATTGCATGTTATCACACCCAAGTGCAAGCAAAGATGAGAAAAACATACTTTCAGGTCAATGGAGATCATAAAAAACCCCCACACTTGACTCCATCAGGCCACAGACAGACATATTTTATGAGTTTTTGCTGTATTCCTTGGTATAAAACCCACAGGTGCTGCTTTGGGATGATGCACAGAGCCTGGCTTGAGCATCAGCAGTGAGCATCAGTAGGAATGAGAATGGCTGGTGTTGGGTAGAGAGGGCACCAGCCATGCCAGGCAGGGGTGCTCAGGAGCAAGCAGAGCTCACAGGCAGGAGCAAGGAGCAGTCAGACCACGTGTCTTGTTCTTGGAGGCCCCTTGGCCGCCCTGCATACAGTTTGAGGGCTACATGATCCCACACAGCTGTGAATGCCTCTCTTGCAGGATTAAGGAGGTCACTTAGGACACTATCCTAGCAGTAAGGTCCTCCTCTCCACTTCTTTAAATAGACCCCTTCCCTTCTACATCTCCTTGGAGTTTCCTGGCCTATCTGACTCCTGGGCAGAGGAAACCCAGGTTAGCCTGGAGAAATGCGCTTGCTGTTTACCACAGAAGATGGTGGCGATGCTGAGGACATTTGGACATTTTGGGAGCAGGGGCAACAAGACCATGACTTCTTGGGATTCCTCTAACACTGGATGATGTTAGGATTGTAAAAAAGTGTTTCATTTAGTCTGTAATCATTTGAGTTGCAACACTCCCTTATTATGAGGCTGCCTAGTGAAATTTCAGAGATCCCTGAACTTATTTTTTCCCCTCAGAAATAATGATATTTTCCAAACCTCCGCATATCCAATACTATCGATAACCTCCCAGCAAGAAATCATAGCTAGCTGGCTGAATATTGAGGCTGAGGATGGGAGCACACAAGCAAGGAACTCTCCAGGGTATTTTGCTCTCTTATTTTAGCATGAATTTTTAGTTCTGCTTAAATTAGAAAAAGCAATTTACTCTGGCAAGGCGCAGAACGTAAGGTGCTGAACCTGGTTTGCGGTTATTGCAAGACCTGATAGGTGTGAGATGTCCAGCTGCCAAACCCCTAACACTAGCGGTGCTGAGTAGTTGGGTTTGGTGCACACCTCCACCTCGCTGGCAGCAGAACATCAGGAAGGGAGCCTCTGATTTAGGTGTTAATGCAGTTATTAGCAGCTCTATATTTTCTGGAGGTCTCGGGAGACAGTGAGGGCTAATCTTTCTCAGCCCCTAAACTAGTCTTGGTTTTAGCTAGTTTAACTTTGCACCTAGTTTTCTCTTCCAAAGACTCTGAATGCAGTGAACAAGAGATTTTCTTGCAGATGCAAGTGTCATTACACAGACAGTTAGGCTTCTGACTGCTGCTATTTGTGTGAGCGTATTTATTAAGGGTAAGAGAAGAAAGAAGGATGTATTTTGAACATGTCAAATCCTGCTTCCCTATTTAGAAACAGGCTATTTAAAAACAAGCAAACAAACAAATAAAACTTGGAACTGGACATCCTATTCCTCAGCCTCTCTCTAAAAAGAAACAACTCTAGAAGTGTGCTAGCCCAGATCTTTTATTTATATATAAATATACATGTATTAATATATTTATATATTCATACATTTATATATTTATATATTTATTTCCAAGTAGTCACACAGCTTTGTGGGACTACAGCCAACAATTAATTTAATAGGAGCATTGTTAGAAAACACATTATCCATCGCCTTCCAGAAGTTACTTCTTTAATTTTGCATTCATAATTTTTGCGGGTGGAATAACAGCTTTGTACTCCTTTCCTCAAATAAAATATTTATTAGTAAATATCATGCTGCACAAATTAATATTGTATGATTTCTTACTGGGTATTCTTCATTTTTTTCAGCCACAGTGCTTAGACTCACAGTAAACAGCCTCATTAATTTGCATGTCTTAGTTGGAGAAATACGTACCTTTGGGCAAAAGACATGAAAGCCCAAGAGCTACACAGATGACTGCGTTTCTGGGAATTCTTCATTTGAGGGCAGCACTAACAGGGGAACTGCACCAATAGCTGCTGTCCTTCAGGTGGGACAGGAAAAATAATCTCTGGTGGCTCTTCAACACATGGAGAAAAAATCCCAGGTGACTTGTCTGCTGAAATGAGATTACCTGGTTCTGTGGCTTAGTTGGAATTTTATAATCTTGTCTTGAGTAAATAACAGCTTTTCTTGGCATGTTCCCAGGAGCAGGATGAGGAGATAGGAACTCCTTCCCTGCGTACTTGTGGGTCAGCAAAATAATCTAAGCTGCCAGTCGGAAGGATCTTGGGATGGAGCTGTTGGCCTCCAAATCCAATGTCACTAACTAATCATTTGCTGCCTGGATGTATCAATGCCTATATGCTGGGGTATTTTTTATTCCTGGCTTTCTCCATCTCTCTGCTGTTTATGTATGAGGAGCTTCAGCCGAGCTAACCAAAGCCCTGGTGTTTCAGGGATTAATTCCCAGAAACAGCTCAGAAAAGTCTCAGAGAGGAACTATCAGCTGGAAGCTGATTAAATGCATCTGAACTCAGCCCTGTGATACTCCCAGTTGGGTGAGAAAAACAGCAGGCTTCACTGAAGTAAGGCTAAGATGAGGGGCTCTGGCCAAAAAGTACAGCCATGCTTGATATTTTAAGTGATGCTTTTTGTTACTTTAGACCTTGTCCAGCTGCAAGCCGTGAAAGGCAGCTACAGGCTGTTGTTAATAGGTAACAATTTGGCTCTGACTCTAAATCCTTTTAGTGAAATCCTGCAGGAGGCTGGCGATTTTGTAATCTAACTTGAGCCTCTGGGATCTTTTCTCTGCTCTCATTCCACCCATATACCATGAATGCATCTTCATTAGTCTGTACGTGTACAGATATTGTATGTAACGTTCGTAAGTGCTGGCAGGAATGGAAAATATTTAGCAAGAGGAATTTTACTTCTCTCCTTGCTTACCATTTGTTCTTGAGCAGTCAAACATATCTTTCAATAAAAATAACTAATGTGTTTATTTTAACCAGAGCTGGGTAAGTAATTTGCATTAAAGAAATTACCCTATTCATCTTTTTTAGATCAGGCACAAGTTGTGATTTTCTCATTTGTATTTACTGTTCAAAAAGATTTACTGAATATTTTTTATGAATGAATTTGTTGGCAATTCTTCCACAGTTTGGTATGAGCATTAAACAACTAATTCTCCTGGAACTCAATGTCCAGATTTCTTTGATGTTTTAGAAAATAGCGAGTTAATTAGCCAAAATCTGAGCTGTCTCTATTCAACAGGCAAGCCATCATCTTGTAAGACAACAACTGTAGAGCTTTTAGAGCTTTATATATAATATATATAAAAATAA
This sequence comes from Aythya ferina, assembly GCF_964211825.1. Taxonomy (NCBI): domain Eukaryota; kingdom Metazoa; phylum Chordata; class Aves; order Anseriformes; family Anatidae; genus Aythya; species Aythya ferina. The sequence continues at coordinate 7,216,416 of NC_140307.1, forward strand.
TATATATAAAATATAAAATTATAGCCATAATATATATATATATGTGTGTGTGTATATATATAATATATATATACATATATATATTTGGCCTGGATATCATGAATTGGAACTGTACTTCTCTGTGATATTCTGTATTATTCAGTGGTTGAAATCCTGGTGCCACTAAAGTTAGTGGGAAATATATTATAATTTCTAATGGGACTAGGGTTTTATCCACTGTTTCAGCAAACAGACAAGCCCTCCAATTCCCTCATTAGTGCTCTGGAGGTAGGGGAATGATGGTGCACCAACACAATTAGAGTTTCAGTGTTAAAATACCAGGAGTAAATACTCAGGTAAAATATTTGGCAATATTACCCAGCTCTAATTTGCACATTTTAAAGGTTGATCTTTCACATCCCCTCAAGTTCTTTGTTCATCTGTGTCCCTGGATAAAGCGCATGGAAAGTCAGAGGATATCTTATGTCATCACTATTTGTGTTAATGGCTTAGGAAACCCACAATCCAATCAGTTAAAATAAACAGCCCAGTGTAATAGGAGCATAAATCAATGAAGACTTCATTACTGAAACCTTAATGTGTAATCCATCCACCTACAGAGGAAAGGGATACTGAGAGGCAGCAAGACAAAACCAGAGGACAGTAATGCTGATATTTAAAAAGGTGCTGAGGACTGTAACTCTTCCTGGAGTCAGTAAATTTGGTGGACACTCATCACCCCTGACAGCTTGCTCCTGACTATTAAGTCCCTATTCTAAAAAATGTCACAGAACTCTTGGGAAGAGAGCTCTGATCACTGTTTATTTCCTCTGAAATCAAGAGACTTGAAACAGCACAGGATTGTGGACTAATGAACAAAGACACCAATTAACAGGATTATCATGTGACTGAAACTATATGTTACCAAGAAGCAATGGTATTCGTAGCCACTCTGACCCTATTGCAGCTTTTTCTCTCTTGAAAAAAGGCTCTCTTTCCCTTGTGTGGTCCCTTGAGCCAGTAAGTTGCATTTGGAAAGGCTCTCTAAGGTGAAGCTGAAACAAGAGCAGATAGATTTTGTTAAAGTCATATATTCTCTTTGTCTTGGCTGTGAAAGACCTGGTAATCCCATCATACCGACCCTTTTGGTTTCAACGAGCTTCCTATTTTTATATGCATATAAGCATATGTAAGCATATTCATATGCTTCATTCCCATGTCTCACTCAGGGCACATCTTCCCCCACTATAGCGGTGAAAGGGTATGATACAGAGCTGCCTAATTAGCTACACCATCTGCAGCACCATTTCAGCTTGTGCTGTGACTTTAGCAGGGATCCACTGGAAATAAATTGTCTGCTTGCATTAATAATAGTCATTATTAAAGATCTGAATTAGGCAGAATTTCCAAATGTTCCTTCTACATGTTCTTTTTGCTACGTGTTACTTCTTGATTCCTTGTCTTATATCATCAGTTGCATAATGTTCAATGTGTCAGAGAATGGTTGAGTCGTTTTGGCTGGTGAAATAATTGCATATATCCAGAATATGTCCTAGTAGGTAAAGTTTCTGAAGCGCTTCAACATTCAGAAATATAGGAGCCATGTGTAAGATATGTATAAGATATTATCCTATTTTAATAACTTAATGGGAGATACGGTGATTCCAGTATAGCTTATGTGAAACACCTAATGTTATTCAGGACCAAAGCTACACAAATGAAACTTTTCTATTATATTGGAAATTTCTTTTGTGTTGTGTTTTATCTTTACGGATATTAAGACATCTAGAACTTAACCCAGATCTCGCATACAACAATACAGACCGGTGATTAATTCCTCAGTCTTAGCAATGAAATCTGGTTGGAGGAGGATTCAAGCAGAGGTCTAGTGTATCACACAGATGGATAGTAGATATCATGTGTTCCCTTCTCCTCGAGTACACTGTATCTGATTTCCTCTAGAGAAAAATTTAAAGTGAATCTAAAGCAGAATGTGTGATGGCAGGGTGTGGTGCTTACTCAGACTTGATTAAAAATAAGTTTAGGGCATCTTTCTGCTCCGCAGACTCCAGGTTTCCATGTGGTTGTGGCTGTAAAACTGCAAAGACAGGGTAATTTTCTTGTAAATGAGATGAATATAATTTAAAGTTATTCTTTTCCAGGTGCTGCAATAAGGGATGTTCTCATTGAAAACAACCACATATTTAGCATTGCTGTGTGATAAAGAAAAAAAGAAAGAGATGTAATTTAGAATTTAGATGTAAATTCTGCAGAAATGCTACTCTGTATTAAATATTGTGTGGTATGATCAGTATGTCTGTCAGAGGCTTTTACAATGTGTTATCAGTATGGCTGCACATATTCACTGGACAGATGGCACAAAAAGTACTCAGTATCCAAGCAAGGATATTGGTGCCTCAGCACCGCATGTGGCACTGCAGCCCAGTGTAGCACGAAGTTCACTGTTCTGATTTTATCCCTGAAGTTGATGTGTTTCCATTTCAGAGCTCCTGTGACAAGGATGTTTTGCTGAACATTCTCAGCGTCCTCACTGACCTGCTCTCTCTGGGTAAGGAATTGAGCTTTGGGGCAATGCCTGCAGGCTAAGGGCAGGCAGGTGTTTGAGCAGGGCAGGGAATTCAGATCTGTGTACACTCAGCCAGGTGTTTGCAGTGTGAAAGAATATGAATTGCACCTATAGCTACTCAGTCCTTACTTCCATGTCCAGAAAATTGAATTTTGCTCTAAGTTATAAAAAAAAAAAAAAAGGCAAAAAATCTCTATTGATTTTAGTTCAAAATAAGCCCGTGAGTTTCAAGGTTTTCATAATCCCTGGCAGTCAACCACCAGAAATATTCACCTGTGCCATTGGAGGTTGGGTTGTGAAACAGAGAGAGGAACCTGACTTCCTGAATTGCAGGGACTCTGATGGAGAGAGTTCATCACCTTCCCATCGGCATCTTCACTTCAGGGCTGCAGGGATGATATGTTGCTGCATGTGCCCAAGCAACGTGAAAAAAATAAGTGAATTGGCACAAGAACTGAAAGAATATTTATTTTTCCTGCTGTTCCACCTCAAAAATGTCTTTTGCTAAGCAATTTTCAATCCAACCGAGCTGCTAGGCTGCATTGGCAAGAATTGAAGCTTCCTGCATTACCCACTCCTCACAGCCCCATCACAGACAACACCAGTCCAGTTGAATCTCTCTTTTGAAGCCCTGCAGAATCATTCCTCAGTTAGATGGAAGGATTGCCTGCTTGAGGGCAGAAGGTACTATCTCCCCTCCAGGTGGTCTGAGGGCTGAACATGCAGCTTCCACCAACCACGGAGAGCTAACAAAGCTGCCAGAGATGCACACAGATCACTGCTGATGCAGTGGGGCTCACAGGATTAGTGTGTGGTTTCTTTGGAGACCTTGTTTGAAAGCTGTCTCCAAAGCTTCCCTAGGATTCCTCTTCATTTGGCAGACATCCAGAGCTTTATTCCTTTGCTAGTTTAATTTCCAATATCTAAGAAAAGATCACTGAGCCTTCTGCTCCTTTGAAATCTGCTGGTGTCTCTGCTTATTCCTCTCTGCTGCATTTCAATGCACAATGAAAAACCAGCAGGACGTAGGTTTGTAAAAGTAATGACCGCTGGAGCAAGAAGAAGCATAGGCAATGGTTTCACCACACAACCATGAGCCACATCTCCAATCTGGGGGCACCCAAGAGGTCAAATCTGCAAACACCCTGGAGTTTATAACAATAAAACAACACAGGAAGGCCTTTGTATGCATTGTGCAGGTTGAAAGCTATCAATAACTGTGGCTCTGGGGCAAAGATGCTCTGATCAAAGCCTTTTACTCTTGCCCTCATTTCTCTAGGGACTGGACGGAGAATTCAGTATGTGATCAGCAAAGGGGGCAGTGAGGCCCTGCTGCAGGCCCTCATCTCTGCTGCCCGCACCGAGCCCCCCGACCACAGCATCCTCCTGCCCCTGCTTCGCCTCCTGGCCAGGGTTGGCCAACGAGGTACTACTGCATGGTGGGAATGCTTAGGTGGGTGGGGGAACCCCAAAATTCATGGACAGACTGATTGATAGAGCGCTGTGAGTTTATTTGGAGGATGTACTACTTTGGAAATCCAGGTCAGCTATGGTTTGGCCAGTTGGAAAACTTTTAACAAGACAGGGAAGGTGTATGTGCACATGCTGCTGCTTCTTGCACAGGTTTTATCCATGTTTTGCCTTGCGTTGGCCTGCTAGCTGAACGTCCACCTCACCTCTCTCACAGAAATTTATTTTTGTTTCATTTAACCTATGTGAAACCTTAAAATATGATTTCTTTGTATATGGTAACTGTAAGTAAATACAATATTTTCGTGTTCTCAGTGCAATCTTCAAATGACACTGATTCATTTGAATAATTTTGTTATGAGATTGCAGCTTAGGCATGGTTCAATTATGCTTAACAGCACTACTGCAGAGGCTTGGGCTTCATAATAATTTTGATTCTGCTTTGCTTTTCACAGATAGGAAGTTTGGGCTGAAAGTACAGAAGGCAGAAGCAACTGATGTAATCCTGAGTTTGACAAGACAAAATCTGGGCCACCACCTGAACCTCACCCACTGCCTCTGGGTCCTGCGCGTTTGTGCTTCCAATGGTGAGTATCTGGGTTTTCCTCCTTTCCTCATCATGGAAAGGACAATAGCTCTTTCTTCATCATTTCAGAGCAATTAAACATAATTCCCGTTTAAGGCAAGTGCCTGCATGCACTGTTAATATACAGAATTGGACTGAAAAGTCAGAACAGTCCTAGAAAGAGGTATTCCCCACAAGTTCTGTACAGTGTATTTCACTTGCAGGCTATAAAAACGTAAGTGCTATAGTGAAAAACTATTCACAATAATGATCTCCTATTCCATAATATACACAGTCAGTTCCTTTGCTGAGACTTAGGTACCTTAAGCCTCTATGCAGTTTCTCAGAGCAGCTCCACAAGCAAGGGAAATGCAGGTGGAGAAAGGCAGAGGGAAATCATTGACTTATTCAAGGTCCCTCAGGAAGCACATATTAGAGCTGGGAACTTAATACCTGGTCTTCTGTCTTAGTATTCCCCTCATGCACTCTTCCAGCTTTTCTTGCTTAACTATGCCCTCATATTAAACAACTCAAGTAATGAGATTTCGAGTATTCTCTCCAGGGATCATTACAAATTCATACAGGCTTTCCCTACTATAGAGCACTGAGTTTGTCAGCACAAGTTTCCCCTTGCTCACTCCAACCATTTCCTCTCCCTCCCTGCTTCCTTCACCTGCAGATAACTCTTGACATCCATCCTGCCTGCAGTCTGCATCATAAGATTTAACATTCCTGGCTCCTAGCCCTGCTGGTCCCTCCTAGCTGTACAGGAGCTAGTTTCATGCAACGGGCTTTCTCAGGCAAGCAGCCAAGCCTCAACATTCAATCCTTCTCCCTGCAACAGACAGCATTTAAAAGGCTGAGTCTGGCTGAAAGTGCAGCCAAGGCTAGAAGCTGAAATGTGCCTTTATTTGGGTTTCACAGCTGTGGTAGTGACCGTGTGCTGCCTCCCACCCAAAATGATGATCTACACCAATCGCTGCTCCCTGCTTCAGTGCACCTGCATCCATTTTAGCTGCAGATGTTGCAGAGGTTCCAGGATGTGCACTGCAGCCTGGCCTCCTTTCTGTTCATATCAAGCCCCTTACTCTACCCCAGAACCCATCCTCTGTTCCTTCACAGAGCTCTGTTGCTCTCCAGGTACCTCCACCTCACCAGCTGTGCTTCCACCTTGTCCAACCAGTTTTGACTCTGTGGTCTCTGCGGCCCAGATGGAAAGCTGAAAGGGAGGTTAGGTGAAGGTTTGTGAGGATGTGGTACCAAACTAGGAGATCACACACTCCTTACATTAAAAATTATTTTTATGGAGTGGAACTAGTGAGGATGCACAAATATATAAAACTCTGAGAGTGCTTAGGCATGAAAGCAGAAAAGATAAATCCTTGTCACGCTTCTTTGACCTGCATTTCTCCCTTCACAGTCTCTGCCACCAGTTGTATGTGGCAGCCCACCTCCCACTCTGGGGCAGGATGAGTTCAAGAAGCCTTGTCCACTGCCCTGTCTCTAATGAATCACCAGCTACAGTGAAAGTAGTTGGCAAGCCACACAGGGCTTTCCATCACCGGACAACTTGGCGGAGGCACAGCAGGACAGCAGGAGGTGATGGGCCCTCTGGCAGCTCTCTAATGACCACCAGGAAATATTTACAAAATAGGCAAAACCTACTAGTGGGCAGACAGCCAGTTCTCCCTCTGGCTGTTTTTGATTACTGATCCCTTCACCCTGTTCACTTGCATTTAACATTTTAGAGCTTTATTTACCCCTTCTTTACACAGAGAACCTAGCTCATAGTGCTGAGGCCTGGCTAAACAGCTTATGGGAATTTTTAGAATCAATTGCAAACCTTATCTATACAAGCTCCTGGTGTGCTAGCAAGTGAAAGACTAAAGGTAGCTGAAATTAGGCTGCACTTGAAGCACCCCTTCCAAAAATATACTTCCAAACTGCTGAGTAATAGCACAGAAAGAAACCTTGACCCTCCATATCCATGTGAAATAAGCCATCTGCATGGAGCTGCCTCTGGGAAATGCAGGAAGAATTTGAGCCCTTCCATATTCCTGAACCTATTTAACTATGATTTGTTCCCTCGAGAGTACAATATCCACTGGGAAAGAGGTTTTGGGAAGCTCAGAAGAAGTGCAGAATCTGAGAACTCGTTTTGTGTCTGACCTTGTCTCAGGGTGTGTCCACAGACAGCTCTCTGTTGCACTTCTGTGCCTGTAAAATGATCTTTGCAGTCCAGTTAGAAGGCCATAGAAATCTGCACATAGCCCCAAGGGCAGCTACTCCCTTCCCTGCATCACTTCTAAACACAGTATCGAAGACCACTTGCTTCAGAGCTGACTGCTTTTCTCTTTTATTGCTTCAGTTACTGCAGGAACCACACTTGGCATCAATGGAGCTATGGAGCTGCTTTTCAAAGTCATCACCCCCTACAGCAAGCGACACATCAGGACAGTCAGGTAGGCAGTAGCCACAAGGGAACTCATCTTTCCTGGCCAGCAAGAAATAAAATTTTGGTTCCACTTGAAAAGGCAAAGAAATCAGAAATGGATGCAGAATTTCCACTTGCTTTAAATCTGCAGAGTTTTTTAAGAGGCAGAAATAGCTCCCCGAAGGACTTGCTTGTGCTGTGATTCATCATATGATTCATGCTGGTGGCCATTTATTTGTAGTGTACCCTATATTGTGATGGCAGTTTGATTGCAAGGTATCGTCCTTCATTTTCCAGTCAGGACTGGATTTTGAGAAGCACATCCCAGCAGTAGGCAAACTGCTCCTGCCTGTCCCTTAGCAAGAACCTCCTGTCACCAGTGGCCTAGGAGCAGGTACAATGAAATTGTGGCAGTTCTTTCTTTTCCTCCTTTTGGAGAGAGTTGTGACCAGGTCGTCATGATATTTTTGGAGGATGACAGTACTTGCTAGTATTAACCTGGGTCTGTTTTTAAGCCCATTCCAAATATTTCAAATAATTGTGTGTGTTTTGTTTGTTTGTTTTGCTTTGTTTTTCTTTTTTTTTTTTTCCTTTTTTTTTTTTCCTTTTTTTTTTTTGGATTTTTTGTTCTTATTTATTTATTTATTTATTTGTTTGTTTGTTTTTCTGGACAGAAGTCCATTTTGTATCTCCATCTCAATGGTGAACATTATTCCTCAGGTTCAAGATTCTGGCCACATCCCCAGATACCTTTCAAGACAAACTTTTAAATACAGAAAACAAACATCCTCAGAAGGACATAACATATTTCTGTGGCTTGCTCATCACAAACAAAAGGTAGAACTTACCACTATGACCTCTGCTCACACAATCATGTTTACTAAAGCAACACGGTACCTGCTGGTTCTCTCCTTTAGACATGCTCTGCCATGTGGAGCACATAACACTGACTGTTCATGGATGTCTGAGGAACAACATGGCAACAATCTGTCAGGTTTTCCTTTTGTATGGACTTAGGTCCAGTTCATGGCTGGTGATTACTGAGGAAGTAGCTTTAGGATGGGCATGATGTGAAGGTGAGAGGTAGGTGGACAGACATGGCACAACAGTTTGACCTTTTAATGCACAGCTGTAGCTGGGAAGTGGACCTGTCACCCTGGATGAGGAGTCTAATAAATCTTGTCCCTCCTGGCATAATTGTCAAAGATTAATACCAGTTCTCCCAACAAGGCCAGTTACACAACACACTGTAAGGGAAGGGATTCCTAGTAACAACAATTTATGAACTTGCACATCAACACATGGTACTATTGTTTGCTAAATGCAGCAGTCTTCCAGTTCTCCTGCCTGTGCATCTGGGGCTATAAAAAAAAATTGAACAGTTTGCCTTGATAAATAAGATAGTGAGTGGGCCCAGCAGATACATGACTTCCTGCAGCTGCCTTGTTAATGGAGGCCAACTCACTTTTGTCTGCAGTTTTGGCTTTCTAGTGTGGTGCTAAGTACCTGGAAATGCTTCACAGCTTCAGTTCTCTCTTAGCCAGCATACCTGTGATTCCGCTACATGGTCTCTCCAAAAGTAAGATATCAGGATGTTCCTGCACAGGAACAGTTGGGATATCACACAGCTCAAAGAATATTATTGTTACGGTATTAGTCCTAGGATATCTGAGCACTCTCCAAGATTCCCCTCAGGCCTTGTGTTACAACTTTAATCTTTAAGACTCAGGGAGCCTGGAAATGGCAGTAGAGCCTAGGATAAGTTACTTCCAGAGTTGAACTTCGGAAGCAAGCAAAAATGACTGATGAGTCCATTAACTTAACTAAGTAAGCAAATTCCACTCAATTCCCTGGTTTTCTTGTGTTTTCCCAAAGTGTTGGCTATGATTGGACTAGAGTTAGTTCTACCTGTGTGACTGCCTCATAAGTCAGGATGTGGGTGTAAGGGAACTTGGGTCTGTATCAGTTCTTTGTTAAGCATTGGGACTGGGTGCCTGAGAGCTCTTTAAATCAATTTGTGCAAAGTTTCTTCTTCCATTTGCATCTTCCTCTTAGGGAAGGGGACATCTTAGTATGTCATACATTTCTAGATCAGATTTTTGCTGAGATTTATTTAGAGGTACAGAATGCCAACTTGCAATATTTGGTGTTTGTTTCTTCTCATCTCATCTACAAAAATTGTTTTGAACAACTCTTAAACTATTTCTTTGAGGGGGTCTCTGGAGAGAGAAGAAGAAAATACAGTCTCAAAAATTTCCTTTATTAAAGCTTAGAAAAAAGTGATTTAGCTTCCATAAATACATGGTTTAACCTGTGACAACCATAAATCAGCTGAAGCCTGATAGCCACTCAGTTAGTTTGCCTGGAGGTCAAAGGTGGTTGTTTCATTTAATAACTAGAAGCAGCTGAAAAGATCAATGGTGCAATGGAGACAGGCTGTGTTACGTCAGAAGAAGCACACTACACTGTTTTGTTTTAAAAAGCACTTGCCACCTATTTAAAGGTACTAGTTTCCTTTTGTTCACTGGGGATTGTGTTTGTTTGCAGTCTGTTTTGGGAACAGTGTGCTCACTGGGGAAAGGGGTCTTAAGCGATATTGCTGGAAAGAATGTAGGTCTTGAGACTAGAATTCCTGTCTACAGAATGGGTTCCAATCTTCTTTCTTGGTAGTTATAAATAGCTGTGTTTTGAAAATCCTGGGTATCTTTACAGCTCATCAAGAAATAGAGGTATGTGTAAAGAACGTGCTTCTACTGTTTGAGCAGCTCTAGTTTAAAACTTATAGGGTTCCTGTGGAGGGGGGTTTATGGGTGGGCTTTCTGAGATGGGGGAGAAAGTGTAAGTGGGGTGCACATGCTTTGTCTAGTTCAGTATGTCTTGCTGGTCATCTTACTTGAAGGAACTGCATAGCCTTTCCCAAAGGTCTATGAAATCTGGAGAAAACTGTTCTGGTGTAGTGAGCTGTTCAAAAAAACATATCCTTCTTTTTTGGCTTTTAGTATAGAGCTGGAAGAGAACGTTAGTCTGTAACCTGCCTACAGGGGAAATCTTGTAATGTCTTCCCTGCAAGCCTCTGATCCTCCCTTTGTATTTGTCCTTGATACCTTCTCTCCATAACTACATGCCACCATGATTTGCCTTGCTGCTGGGAAGGAACAGCCGGCAACTGTGGGGGCTGAGATTACCCTTGTTCTTTGATCAGTTGCCAGGAATGCAGCACTGAAAACGCACCACTTCTCTGGTGGATACACCCGCATTCTCCTGTCCTAAGCAGCAGTATGACCAAGGTCACTTTAAGAATCTGCCCTGGAGAGCGCACTATCAGAGCTATTTATTTAGCCAGCTAAGATGTGGAAACTAGATACATAGTTCTATTTATTTTTCTCAGTAGCGATGCTCTGGGTTATTTAGAAATGGTCTCCTGTGCTCCAATTGACCTTCTATGGGTGCATGCCAAGTAGCTCTGATTCCCCTGAGACTGTGACTCATGGACTTTATTGGTCTTACTTAGGTATCTGAGGTCTTCAGGTTGCTGGTGCCATAACTGTGTGGTTCTCGCTATGGCTAACAATATCTGAAGCAAAAGCCGTGGGGAAAAATGTGGCACTTACTGGGGCTTAAAGAACTCCTTATTTAAGTACCATGAAATCCAAGTGAGATAGAGAGTCTATAGGTTTTCTTATATGGTGTTGTGCTGCAGTGAAAGCTTTCTGGTACATTTCTGTAAGAGCAGTTTAAAATAAAACCAGATGATGTTCCATTTCTCTCAGTTCTGTTTATGTCAATACCCTGGATATCTGATACAAATGTGTGGGTGGGATGCTCAGATCTTCACTGTCAACACCTCTGATGTAACATCCCTGATGCCCCACACAGTGCAATGACCCCTGCTCTTTTCGCCTTCCACCTTACTTATTCCCTGGATGCTCTGATCTTCTATGCTTTTTGACTTTCCAATGTTCCTTTCACCAATCTTGCTCATTTTACCAATTGACTTGTTCTGAGAGATATTTGGATGTGCTGTAGACAGATGGATGTGGGATGTGACACTGGCAGATGTGCACTCTCTGTAGCTGGATCTCTCTGCATGGATCCACCTCCAGGTGGCCAAGCATCAGATATCCTCCCCATGCTGTTGGCATGCCAAACATAGTTTTGAGGGCTGCATGTGGTCTTTAGCTACATGTTGTACCATCTCTCCTAGGCCATCTCAAGTTGCAGATAGATTATCAAAATTAGTGAAGACAAAAATCCAGAATTTGACTCTTATATGGGGAAAATCACTTCAGAAAATCACAAGTGAATGTGAAGTGTCTTTGAGTGGTTCCCTCCACTATATTATCCTTTTCCTTTGTTCTTCAGAAGTTGGTGGGCTCTCTCGCTCCTGCAGTTTTATTAGAAGTGACTTAGAGTCTTTTGAGATGTCTTTTTCTCAAAGCTCTTGAGTACAACTATTTGCCACACTGAGAAATAAGTACTTCCATTTGCCACAAATTGTAAGAAGAATGAATGCTCATCAGAATTTTAATAAAAAAGACACAAAAAGAAGCCTTGCTTTCTGTGAATGTTCACACAGCTTGGCTTTCTGCAATGGGTTGTTCTAGTGAAGTTTGACTACTTAATTAAAAGTGGAAAGTGAATAACAACGTCTGGGAATAGTGCCAAATTAATTTGGTACAAAATGTGACATGCAGAAATTATCTGTCTTTGCTCATGTCCAGTGTCCTTACTTATGACACTCAGTCATGAATCTTCTGATGTTTGGTGTTTATTTGGATGTTCCTAGCTCCTCAAACACTTGCAGTGAATCTCAAATTCCATTAAAGGGAGGAATTTCTCTTGCATAACTTTATTCCATCTGAGGTAGCTGTATCAAGTCTTTACACATTAAAAGGAGGGGGGGAAAAAAGAGCAAGGTTATCTTCATCTGGATCAAAGCCTCTGGAAGCTTGGGGTGAAAATATTTCTGTCCACTGACTGGAGTGTGAGTCCAGGGTGGTTAACTTGGAAACAATGTGGTAAATATTTAGAGTTGGGTCAGGTGGATGGATGCTGAGAGAGATTTGGAAAATGCAATATTCTGTATCTAGTGTCAGGGCTCAAAAGCCAAGAGGAAATAAGACCACCACCCATGTATTTCTTTTGGTGATGTGTACTCAGGTATGATTTGGGATGGTGAGTGTCTCACGAATAAGAAACATGCAGGAATAAGGATGATATTGCTATAGTCAGGAAGTGACTTCTATTTTGCATACTTCTGTCACAATGTGAATTGAGAGGAAGACTTTTTTTTCTGAACTGGAGTACAGAAAGCAAGCAAAGATGGAAATGTTAATGTCATTGGAGCACATCTAAACTAAAATTCCCTATTTAATCAGACACTATCAGACTGACCAAGAATACAAAGGCCATGAAAATACTGTAGATGAAAGCAGCATACATCCCATTAACTTAAAGTGTGCTCTGAAAAAATATATATATATATATTTATATATATATATTATAAAAAAAAAATATATATATTTTTTTCTATTCAAACTGGTTTGCATGCAACAGATTTTTCTCCTCTTAGGACTGGTGTTGAAAAGTGACAACAGTTGCTATTATCAACAAATGATTGGAAAAATGATCTTCTGTGGCCTTAACAACAGGAGAAGGAATCTGAATGACAGTTAACTATGTCTCACTTAGAAAGAGAAAATGTAGCAGAAATGACCTGAATACTAGAACTCTTTCCTCTTCTAGGAGTGATGGAGAAATACATGAAAGATGTCCTTGTGAATGCATCCCTGACTCCATGCAGGCAACTAGTTTCCTCAACCCTAATCCAGGATAATCCATTGCTGGTTGATCACCATATATGTTTACTGCAGTTCCGTTTTACGGATTGTCCTGAGGTTTCAGTTGCACTCTTCTTGATCAGAAGAACATGTTACATGACTGTTGCCAGACAATATTTTGAGAATGAGAGAAATTCAGTACACTGACATGGTGATTACTTCTGCAACCTGATACAGGAGCTGCTGTGATTGGTTCTTCTTGAGGAATTGTCCACACACAACTCTGCCTCTGTTTATTTGGCAACAGTTCCTGATAGGAGATCAAAAGCAAATCATCCTTAATTCCTCTTGTTAGTCACTGTTTTGCCATTAATCATGTAGAGTGGTTTGGATATTTAGTTGGAAAGTAACAATTCTACTGGAATGTGGTCAGAATTAATCAATGCTTAGTGCCTGCTTACTCTCAAATTGCTCTTTGGTTCATTTGATCCCTGTAGAAAATGCACAGAAGGGGATGAGATTTCTTTTGAGCTATGTCACAACCAAATGACATTTTTCCCATCTGGGCTTGATCTACATGTAATTCCACCTAGGAATTCCTGCTAAATAAAACAAGTAAATATTATTCTGAATGAAATGATGCCAGTGACAAGGGGAAAAAGAGTTGCCTTTAAAGCTCTTGTTTACATCAAGTGGTTATTCAGCCTTATCTTAGCATGGAGCAGAGATATGTACATCACTGATAAGTAAATAAACCCTAGTGTTTGAATTCAATGCAATGAGCCATTGTAATAGAAGAAATGAGCTCTGAGCCAAAGGTGTCCCAGTTTTATGCAGTTCATTCTGTTCTTTTTATGGTCCGTGTGATTTCTTTCCAAGAATGACCTGTTCTAATATTATTAATAAGTTATAAAATCTCATTTCAGACTGATGGTATCTCAGCGCTACTTTGCAGAGTAAATAGAGTTGCACTGCAGAATTATAACTTACTGGCATTGTACTGTTAATAGCGGCAGAAGAGAGAAATTGAAAAATTAAGAGGTAGAGGCAAGGGAGGAAAAATACTTTCATATGAGATTTGAAAATAGATGAAGACTTGATGAGGTGGAGAGAAATACCATATACCAAGGTTGTTCCAGATAGTCAAACATGTAACATGTAGAAATCCTGGTGCCATCTCTTGGTAGCCTGTAGTATGGCAAGATTAAGCACAGATAACCTATTTCTGTGGCATTAAAAGTTGGTGAATAAACACTATATAAAGAAATCCACTTCTAAGTTTAACTTAATACCTCATTGACAGGGAGGAACTGGCTTATAAATCAGTGTACTTTGTGAGAATTAATTCAAAAAATGTGATTACTTTTCTTTTAGGTCTATCTTGTTTCACTTCTATTTCAGGTAGAAGTAACAGAGTTTGAAAAGAAGCAATGTTTTCACCTAAAGGTTGTTCTTTGCTTTCCCGTTATTTTTGCCCCTCTGAGCTGGTGGATTATCTTTGGAAAGATGGTATGAGGGCATGTTGCTGTCCTCAAGTGCTTTGGGCATGTCTGCACTGGAGGACCTCTGTGCTTGTTGGGTGGGAAGGTCTCTTTGCCCTAGTTTTGATGTATTTAGTTCTGATAACTGTTCAGGTTTGCAGCAGGGTCTCAAGTGTGGGTTATCCAAGATTCTTAGGACAATCTGGGGGCATTATTCACATGGCCATATTGTCTCACTGTTGGTGTTAGATTAAAGCTAACACTTGAGTGCCTTACTGCAGTGCAGTGTCTCTTAGAAGCTCTGAGACATATCTTCCGCCTAACTGGGGAACCACTGTCAGTCCCATCGAAATGGGAGGTAGCACTTGATTTTTATTTATCAGTTGCATCCTAGAGTGCTGCCCAGATTTATGTGAATTCTTACTGTCACTAAGAATCCCTTGTGGCTGAATATGATAGTCCTATAGAGGGAAGGGTAAAGACTGGTGCGTACTAACTGTACGAGGCATTTTGTAAATGGTAAAAAAAGAAACTTTGGACTAAACCACAATAAAAATGAGAGCAGAGGCAGAAAGATTAGACATTTTGTAATAGAGGAAGAAGTGGCAGGTTTGAGATAACCTGCAGTTTCCAAAAGTCATCTGAGATGAGGAACCAGTGGTTGTAAGACTGTAAGAGAAAAGGCAAAAAGTCTGGTAGAAGACAAAAGATGTCTGAAGGGCTTATTTAAGACCTGGTGTGGTGTTGTGGTCAAGTCATCTAAAGTCAGGCTTCTCATATACTTGATGCCTTAACACCAGACCGCACCTCTTAATGCCTTTCAATAAGGTCAGTTGTGTCTGGGGCATTGGGTGAGGACAGATGGAAAAGTGAGAAAAAGAGAAGCAGTAGCAAGCAAGCGAGAAGTTTTTTGCTTGGGCAGGATGGGGCTGAAGCAGACTGAGGAGCTGGCAGGGTGAGGAGAGGGCTGAACAATGTGACCTTGTAAGCATGTTTGAGATGGACGCTAAGTGCCAAAGCTTGCAGAAGGCATCAGTCAGACAGCTGTGGGATACTGGGATTGGAGGGAAGGGGATTTCTGAGCAAAGCCTGGTTGAATCTCATCACTAAAGTGATGAGCCTGTGCCTACCCTCCCTGTTTTTCAGTGTTAGTTTTCTTGTGTCCAGGAGACAAAGAGCCCCTTTTGGGAAGCACTGAGTTGGATAATGATGTGAATCTCTGATGGCAGCCAGAAAGGGAACACACAAAGCTGAGGACACTCACTCGTGTGTCAGCCCATCTGAGAGCCCAGAAATCCCCCTCCCCTTGCCTTTCACCTGATTTATTGTTCTTTTGGCGTTCTCCTCCCACCCAGAAGCCTATTACACCTATGAAAGGGAGAAAGAAGCTATAAGACCCTCCCAACAAAAACTTTATGTCCAAAGATAGACATGGGAAATACGACAAACAACAATGAAAGAAAGCATCAGTGCAGAGCTCCAGTAGCAATGATTTAGAGCGATGCTGGCCCTGGGTAGTTGCTGTCCACACAAGAAAAACAGCCCTAAGAATTTCCTGGGGCTGCTATGGCTTTTTTCCAGCTCTGCCAGTGCTGGCGGGTGAAGTGTGAGCCAGTCTCTAAAACTATCAGTGGTTTTAAAGCACCACAGTGATTAGACCTGCCCCGAGCAGAGTTAGACGGCACAGTGTCAGATCCCCTTAGCAACAGCCTTTCTACACTAGGATTCCCTATCCTGATAGCATTGTTGGAGCTGCACCAGCATTAGCAGCAGCAGCAGGGTGGCTGGCTTTAGCAATACAGGCACTACAACTGACTCATTTCCAGTGGGCAGGAGGCAGAGAGCTCCAACAGTCACTTTCAGGCTCTTTTGGATAGTTAGTACATGCTGATTGTAGGGAAAAAAATAGCCAAGAAACCTACAGTATTAACCAAGTGCAGGTGAGATGATCTTCATTAGGAAAGGAAGGCTTTTTAAATAGTGGTGCTACATATGCAGCACAGGTCTCTGGGTAGCTGACACTGTCAGGGCTCTTCTTGGTCTCTTTATCTGCAGGGTAACACTTGGAATGGCAGCAATGCCAGTAAAATCTGTAAATAAACACAGAGCTGAGCAGCTCTGGGATGTGTTCAGAGACAGGACTTGAAACATGGAGGGGAGAACCTGAAAACTTGAAGTGACTGCTGAGGAAGAACAGGGCTGCTGACTCTGCATACAGCTGCGGTGCTGGGGTTGGGAATGGAAACTCCCCCTGAAGTGTAAATCTTTTAGAGGTCATGGCTCTGAGCTTCTACTGTCAGCCTGCGGCAACACTATAGTGGAAGATAAAGAAAATCATCCAGTATATTTGGGTAACTTACTCTATATTCTTTCTTCTCTAGTGTTAAATGGAGATAGTTTGATCTTTGTGTATACCATAGGATATACGTTGCAATGCCACAACAGTTCACTGTCTACTCATCTCATTTCTTTTTGATTTTTTTTTGTTTTAAATTGCACTTCAATATTTGTGGTTATTCCAGTTTTAACTGCCTTCCAGGTTTTTCTGTGCAAAAGAAAACACAATGGCACATGGAAAAAACATCCTGATAATGCTTCTATTTTTTTTTTTTTTTTTACTGTGCTTTTTAATTATTTCCATCAATTCGTTCTTATATTTACAGCTGAAGTTCCACCAGCCTTGGCTTTGGTATGGTCTGTTTTCAAATCTCAGACAGTTTGGCTTGTTTATATCAGATGGAAGCTTTCCAATGAAAAGAATAAAGAAAAAATACTGACTTCAATTACCTAGGCTTCTGCAAATTACTGCTTCAAAAAGCCCCTGCAGTTATACTGGTGACATTGCTTACTTCAGATGGCCGATGTTGGGAGAATTTGACCCAGTATTTATTGTATTTTGGCTTGTTACTGATGTCTTCCCTTCTAATTGCTGTGAAGAACAGTCATCAGAACTAAGATGTGACTAATTTTCTGATTAATAAGGAGTTGCATGCATGTACCAAAAGAAATTCCATGAGCTGATGGAGAATAGTTTTTCTCTGGCTGAAAGCTTCTGAACTCAATGTACTTCTCTTCCATTCTTGGAACCATTACCTATGCTGTTTCCATTTCATTCTTATATAGCTGATAGTCTTTGAAATGCTAAATATCTTGAGATACTGTGGCAGCAGAGAGTCTTATCTCTGACCTGCAGTCTGTAGGGTGCTCTTGCTGGGGTAAGAAGTCTTACTTCTGTCCTGCTTGAGCTGTGAAGTTGAGGAGAGGACAAGGACAGATTCACAGCAGTGGTGGTGTCTGCTGCTGTGTTTAAGTGTCTTGTGACACTGTCTTGGCCTGCTTGCCCAGATAGATCCTGCAGAAGATGCATCCTCATTTGCAATGGCTATCCTATTTAATTTGAAGTTGATCACATGTCCTCAGATGACTCTGCTTTTCCTGTTACAGCTTGGAGATCTTATGTCCAGAAAACTGCTGCAGGGCAGTGAAGGCTGTTCAGTTTCCATACTTTGGCTCCTGTTTCGGCAAAGATGTATCTGGGTATGCTACGCAATACAGCAGCATCCACATTCTCTCTTGACTTTCAAGCGAGACAGAAACCACAGAATGGCAGAGGGAGGCAAATAGCACAATGTTTTTTTCTGTTAAACCTTTATTGAAATTTCCAGGCCAGTTAATAAGCTTTCCTCCCTGCTCTGCAATTGCAACATCTATTTTCCCAAAGACTTCATCCTTACTTTACTTGCCTGCGGCAAAACTACTCAGTGCTGTGTGTCTCTAGCACTGTTCTACATGTGTTTTGCAGTCCTCTGTTTTCAAAACACACAGCAGGTAAAATTGATGTTTCTTTTACATATAACAGAATTGAAACATTTCTTATCAACTGGTTATTGGTCTTGAATGAAGAGACTTTGGTCAGTGAAGACTGAGTCTTCTGAATAAAGGTTCAGACTCTCAGAGATACTTGGTGGCATAAAGATGAAGCTGACAATCTGACGTTCTCATTGGAAAGTCTCTTGGCAGGCTAAAGGACTAACTCCATTGAGTCAAAAGGTAGTTCTGATCTTAATATACAAAGGGGCTTTGAAAAATCCTGCTGAGTGTTAGCTGCATGTTTACACATAGAAATGCCTTTTCAGTGGAGGTCGAGATGCCTAATGTAGCTCTGAAAGAACATTACATTGTGTTTCTCAAGCGTGTTTATGCATTGATCTCAATTTGAGATTGATTTAGTACCAATTAAGCTCAAAGTTGCATGTGCACACACACGGGGGGTTTATAAAACAGACACCTCAGTATTTCCAAGCAGCATTAGTTAAGACCCTGAAACTGAACTGCCCAATTCACAGTAAATTCAGTGCTGAAGGGGGTAAGTTTTTAAAAAAAAAAAAAAAAAAAAAAAAAAAAAGTGTATATATGGTGAGGGAACTTCACTGAAAGAAATGAAAAGTCAGGTAATTGAAAAAAGGGAGAAAATTGATGACAGTTCCTCCATATCTTCCATATATTTGGTTGAAATTCTACTTGCTTGTGAGCTGTCAGGTAGCTCTAGCTCTGACCACTGTCCTTTGGGATTTAGATATGAGCAATATATAAAAACTGCTTAACTTGTGCTCATAACAGAGGAAATGATGTTTCCCTACTTGGGAAGCGTGTAGAGGTTGATAAATGGAAAGTCTTGCATTCAAGAAGATTAATTAGCATCAATATTTTTTTCAATTTGCTCCCTACTGCAAATGCGAATGTAACGCTGTGCTGTCAGTGCTGCAGCTGATGTGTAAATAGTTACTTGCACATTCAAACCGTGGACTTGTGCTATAGGTAGGCTGTATAACTGGACACTTATGAACAGGCAGAACTGAGTAGGACTACAGGGCTATGTTATAAGACATTGCCAGTTTACAATCACCCAGTTTGCACCTTGTCATGCAGAGTAAGGAGAAATGATTCCAGCAGCTGTACTTGCATGAAAATGTTGTTTCCTCTGGCATATTCAAAGAAGCTCTGCAAACCAGCTATTTTTCCTTTGAGTGTTAAGATTTAAGTTTCCTTTGGCGGGTCTTTGTGGACATGCTTCATCTGAACAGGACCAGAGGGGAAACCTGAAGTGCCATATAAACTCATGGATCTATTTCTAGACCTTTGTAATATGGAAACAGTGTCATTAGATTAAAAAGAGCAAACACAGTTTTTCATCTTGTGTTCAATATCAGTAATTCCTTCTTTTATTTGGAGGCATCCGACTTACGCTTAAAGAAAGGGCTGCCACATAAGTAAACCTTGTTTTCTGGTGTAGAGCTTGAGGGAGATAGTATTTTCTCAGTCCTTCAGCTTCTTCTTCTTTTTTTTTTTTTTTTTTTTTTTTTTTTTTTTTTTTTTCCCTCCAGGTCTGTTATTGTATTAACTTAAGTTAGTTTTAGGCTGACTCTGGGCACAAGCAATGGCATGTTAGATACCTTACTGCCTGGACTGCTGGCACCACAAGCTGCATTTGGATAGCCTGCTGCCAGCAAATGGTTGCGTACATAAAATAAAATCTTTCAGGCAGTATTGTGTGAGAGCAGGCTTGTTATTTGGCACCATGAGGCCCTGGGTATCCCCATCTTCATAGTCTCTTATAACTTGCCTTCAGAGGCTCCCCAGTGGCAAAGCACCTGCAATTCAACTACTCTTCATGATGACAGAAGATCAAGTTGCCCTACTGAGATTTGAGCCTGGGGCATCTGGGTACATCACCAAGCATTGCCCCTTGACTTCATCATGCAGCAAGTAGGGTTTCTTCGATGCGGATTGTGTCCCTCTTCCTGCCCTTGCTCTGGCTATATGTAGCATTCAGAAGAGCCTCGAGGAAGGGGGGGTAGGGAGGGTCCAGAAGAGAGCAGAAGGGGTTGGGTCTTATCCCCATATGCACCTTGCCATGCACACAAAGTACATGTCAATTATTGGGGTCTCCAGCAAGTAGACTGCCAGTCATTGTGAACTGATAGCTATTAGTTAAGTGGCAATTAAGGATTAAGCTGACAGACCACCAGGCTCTTTCTCGCTGGTGACTGAAATGAGTTGGAAGACAGTTCTCTGGGGAAACAAGGGGTTTAACCCTGCTCACTGACGTGCTTTCAGTGTGTATGAGATGTTTTGTAGGGCTGTGCTGGGTCTTGTTATCAGACGTGGCCTCTGAATATCCTCACCCCTCCCCTTCCTGAGTTAATCAGGGATAGGATCAAGCCCTTCTCTGTCCCTCTGCATGTGTCCCTTGGGTGTGAGAGCTGGGTTCTCACACTGTCAGCCTGAAACTGCCTGGGTGATTGATCTGTTAAGAAACCTGTCTGACTGATCCTTCCAGCCTCTTTATCTTGATGTGAATGACAATCTGTCACAGCCTGTCTCAGCCATATTGGTGACATCTGACCTCAGAGAGGGAGTTGACAGGAATAGGAAATCTTCTGAGCTTTGGTTTCTGCCTTTGGAAGCAGTGCCAGCTCTGCCCATACTGTAAGAAATGCCTGGGCATTTGTTTGGCAAGGATTCAAGTTTTTTTTTTTTTTTCTTTGTACCTTGTTCTTTATTGCTACTTTTAAGTTAATTTAAGTTAGAGGTATAAAGAATAGGATGGATTTTTAGGATACAGCTGTCTCTCCTTCTGTACTCCTACACTAGAAAGAGTAGGATAGTTGTAAGGATGCCTGGAGGGTAACCCTGGAGTGACTCTTCTTCCTGGGAGGCAGAGATGAAAGAGGCTGAAATGTTATACCTTTTCACTGATGTAACCTAACAGGCTCCAGGGCAGGCAGAGGTGTTTGGAAGGTGCTTCAGTGAAGGCTT
This sequence comes from Aythya ferina, assembly GCF_964211825.1. Taxonomy (NCBI): domain Eukaryota; kingdom Metazoa; phylum Chordata; class Aves; order Anseriformes; family Anatidae; genus Aythya; species Aythya ferina. Next base: position 7,237,531 of record NC_140307.1, read on the forward strand.
TGAGCTGAGCCTGGGAACTGAGATATGTTCATCGTATTGGCCATGAGAGCAGACAGGAGGATTTCACACTGGGGCTTCTGCATCACAACTATAACTTTTCAATAAGCACAGCATGTCATCTGGAGAACACGCTGACTTCTGCTCACCAAAGTGTAAGATAGGAGAAAATTCCATCCTGGACTTGTTTTAGGCTTAAAAAGTAGGGAACCATCACTCCCTTTGCTGTTAGTCTTTTTGCGTTGACTTTGGTACCTGTGCTCGCTCATCTTTTTTTTTTTTTTTTTAACAACCCTACTCTGACAGTTAATACCCATAGAAATCCTTAAAGGTGGGGATGAAATACTGTTCAGTATGTGTTTAATTTCTGCACTTTTTTTTTTTTTGGTACAGGATCCTATTCAGTAAAATGAATAACATCATAGAGAATAGGTTCTGTAGGAGATGTAGATTTTGATTAAAAGCAGCATGTGCTTTTCCAGGAGGGGGGAAAGAAGGCACTAGAACTGAAGTTCCTATTAGAAAAGGAGTGTGACTTATTCTCTTTCCTTTGGCATTATACCAAAAGCACATCTGTGAAAAACAGCTGGATCTCCAAACTCCACCTGTTGGCAATGTGTAGGACATTGCAGACTGCAAACAAGCTTTGCCTTTAGCATAAATTTTAATACCTACCTAATAAGCTGGAATTAAAGTGGGTTTGATGGGTGTTTTTTGTCAGTCCTAGACCAGCAGTGCTATGAAACGGCTAGCAGCATATGCACATTTGCCCACCTGCATTTCTAAGGCTTGTGAAACTGCTGGTTTTAAAAACTTTAAAACAAAACAAATCGCATCATCAAAGTGTTTGCATATTGAAGATCTATATTTCTGAGCCACAAGGGAAATGACTATTCAAGACATCTGTATCGGATGAGATATACCTTCTGGGAGGATTTATAAAGTACCTATTGCTGTGGTGCCTACACATTTCTAAATGTCTCTTAGTTGTCAAATGTAAAATTGTCTTTTGAGTGAGCTGCTCTGTGACTGTATAAACTCCAGTAGCTAGTAAAAGTCCCAGGAGTTGGAGGAAAAATGCAGCCAGGCAATATATACTCCTGAGTGCACTTAATTCCTTACAGAGACCGGGGCAATTGAAGCTTATAGGCCCTAAGCCTGTAAGCTGTAATACCTTGAGCCCTCAGTTGAGATTCCCGGTGATACTGTACAAGTATATAGCATGGTCCATGCCCCACGCTGTGTGAGATATAAATAAACATGACAGCAACAAGTGAGTTTACTGAGAAACTGCAGGGTGAAGAGCAAAAGGAGGCAGCATGGGCTGAGGCAACGGGGGCTGCCAGGCAGGGGCAGAATCTTTTTCTTAAGTCTCTATAAAAATAGTACTTACATCTTCATTATCCGGGTGTGATTGCCTTTAGGAATTGCAATGGGTCTGAAGAAGTACTTAATGAAGCACCAAACCATTAGCTTTCATTCAATAATTTGAAGAGGATGTTTCATGTTTAAGCATGTATAAGATAAAATCTCACAGGTGAAGGAAGATGCTGGTTAAATTACTTGGGAGCTGATTTACAGAACCCTTCTGGATCATTTCTTTGTTCGTTCTTTAATTTCTCTGCTGTTCCCTCTTCGTAATCACAAGGTAGCACTGAACAGATGGGCGCCAAACTCAATGTGCCCTGCGAGTCTTAAAATCCTTTCATATAGTCCACCAGGCATGCCTTCTGCAACAATGTTTTTCATTTTCAGGAGTCTTTCTAACATAGAGTGAAATGGAAATAAATGATCTAGTCAAAAGACAGAGAAACAGAGGCACAGAGTTGTCCATCATAATGCAGAGAGCTACAGCCTGTGAGACAAGATCAGAGCAAGGAAGAAAACTTGAGACACTGACTCCCAGTCTCCTCTGTCTGCAGTGATTTCCAGCGGACGCTGTCCCCTAGGCCAGATCTAAAGGGGTGACCTAGACGTAAAAGACTTTGGTCTATGCTTCTGAGCAGCTCAACTTTACTGGCTAATCCAATTGTTCTTTGGCTTGGGAAGTGGATTTTTTCCTTTGTTGTTGCTCCTGGTTCCTAAGCACAGAATCTGGAAGTTGTTTGTCTATCTGTCTAGTAGTTGTACTCCTGCCCTGATACCCAAGCTGCTGATTTGGAAACACTTCAAAAGACTTCCATGCTTCAAAGTGGCTGTCTTGACTGCTATTACAGGCAGTTCTAAATGTTTTCTGATTATGGATCAGCATTTATTATGCCTCTTAAGACAGGGGTGCTTTATTTATATATCCTTTTATTGAAATATATAAATGAGTGTCCTTTGAGATAGCTGCTTTGTCAATCCCAGTGTAAGATTTTTACTAACATATTACCACAAAGAACAGAAAATCAGAGAAAGGCATCTGGATAGGTTTGCCAGTTTTTTTAATGAAATCTTTCCCTCCATTCCTTCTTGAGACAAATGCAGAGTTCTGCACTGGGCATGCTATCAAATTCTCTGGTCTAGCATATGGCTCATAGTCATCTTTCTTGTGCTCTCAAAATTTCCCTACTGTTCTCATCTTTTATTTTTCTCTCCTGCTATCATGTACAATTTATCTGCTTTCTCTCCATCTTCCTCTCCTAGGCTTACTCATCTCATTCTCTTTTCTGATGCCAGAAAAGATGCTGTTGGTTTACCATATGCTGTTAAGAGGTGCTGATATCACAAACACCAGTTGCCCTGGCTTGCTGTAAGCTTATTGATACATCCTGCTACTCTCGTTGAAAGTTTACTCTTCCTTCTCTTCTGTGACTTGATATGATTCCCACAGGGTATTTTGTATGCTTGATTTTTTTCAGCACCAAAGGCAGATAATATTCTGGGAATACTTGTTGACAGCTGACTTAAGGTGTAAATTACAATGATGATATAAACTCCTAGTTTAAAAAAAAAAAAAAAAAAAAATGTGCAAGGGGATAGTTCACAGCTATGCTGTGTGAGGCACTTCTTTCCTAGGATGTTGTGGATGACTTTGCATAGATTCAGAAATACATTGAAGGAAAACAAACTAAGCTAAAAAATTCCCATGGGCACTGGTGTTATGTTACGTTTATGACATCTCTGGACTTCAAACTGTTGAAGTATGAGTTTCTTCTGGAAGTTCCAGCATTGTGTTTTTGCTCTGGTCTTGTATTCTTTCCCTGAGCACTGTTGGACATGGGATACCAGACTATCTGGGCTTTCAGTTTAAGCTGGTGCAGTTGCTCTTTTCTGGCCTGGTTAACTGACTTTTTGTTTAGAATACCTGTTTATCATTCACTTCTATTTTATATATGATTAAAATCTAGGGGTATAGGACTGTAGTGATTTAAGGGTCAATTTTTTTCAGACCCCTTCCTCATTGGCAGCTGAGCCTCTTGATCCCATTATAAGCAATTCAGGCTCCCTTTTCAAAGTCATTACATTGTTCATCCCATTGCTGCCAAGAGGATGTTTCAGAGCTTCATTTTCCAGTGCTTAAAACCTATCTTTTAATTTCCAGTTGAAATTTATTCATGGCCATTTTATATCCATTTGTCCTCATGCCAACTTTGTTCTTTAGCTTAAGTAGCTCTCTGACTTCCTCAGTGTTTACATCCCCCTGTCCCAGTGCGTCTATGGAGAACAATCAACTCCCCTTATAACCATTATTTTGCAAAGGTGACCAAACCGTGATCTTTAAGACTCCTCATGAGACTTCTGTTTCCATATTCACTTCCTTAGCCCTTTTCTGTACCGTTCCTTTTGAGTACTGCACACAGCTGCTCAGGTGAAGTCTTGGTGAAAACATTCATGCCGTCCCTTCACCATTGGCAGTGGCTTTTCTGAACCCTGATCTGTCCTTTACGCAGTTGTATCACCCTGCTGGGTCACACTTGTCCTAATCCTCTAATAGGCTCATATATCCAGGGTGTCCTTCTACTAGTTTCCAAATTATGAGCCCCTGCTCATAACAGAAATTCTTATTTAAACCCTAAATGCATACCCTTGCACTCTGACTATTACATTTCATCCCATTTCTATTGCTTCAGAACTCAAGAACATCCTGCTATTCCTGAAAGATAATCTGAACTCCCCGCTGTTGGCAATGGCTCCAACACTTCACACTGTCAGCAGATTTTGTTAGTGTACTCTGACTTTTTGTGCCAAGGTCATTAAGGAAAGTATAAAATAAAATCAGTCTCAAAACGTATCCTTTAACTTCTACACATAACCTCCCCCCAGCCTAATAATTCCTCTTTCAGCATAACTCCTGTCACTGCCTCTTTAACCAGTTCCTTACCCACCTTGCAATTCTTGTGCTAATCCCCATCTTCATTATCTTAGCTAATAACTTCCAGTATGGTGCTTTTCTGAAGTACAGATAAATTAGACCTACTGTGTTTCTCTTGTCTAGAAAAATCAGTTATTTTATCAAAGACATCAAGTTAGCCTGGCTTGATCTGCTTCTGGTTTAAATTCATTTTATTCGTTAAACCTGTTTTATCCACTTGGCACCTTACACTCAAGTATTTAATTATTCTTTCTCTCAAAACTTGTTCTAAAGCGATGCATATCATTGAGGTTGGTCCACTGGGTCTGCACCTACTTATGAGTAATTGTAGAGTGCCTGCTGTAGGACATACAGAACACTACATATCACCTATGACAAAATCTTTGTGATGAATCTCAGTTGTTAAGGGATGAAATGTACTAGTTTGTTTCCACTTTATTTTATTGTGGTAATACGTACAGGCATGGACTGAGATGGAGATGGCTCTAGGCTGTTAGTCTGGCATGTGGGAAAACCAGCCAGCTACAGTTGCAAGACTGTAATATTGCTTCAGAAGTAGATGGTGACTGAAAATTCTTAAAATAAACCAGAAGCTGCCTTAAACTCCCTAAATTTCTTCTGCTTGCATCCAGAAACACTCCGGTCCTTCTTTCACTCCTTTACTGTTCCGGCGTGATCACATCAGGCCTGCAGAGACCACTGTAAACTCAAGCAAGTAATGTTTGCTTTAACAGAGAAAACATGCTGTAAGGTGACCTCACTGAGGTGCTCTGGATGGACCTTTTAATTTGCTTAGAGATATTTACTTTGTCCCAAACATGAAGGCTTAGGGACAGAGTGAGCGATCAGTGGAGGTAGCATATCCCTGTCCTGAGCATGCAGAATGGCTGGTGGCTGACGGTATTCCTCCCACCAGCTCAGTGATTGTTGTTTAGGTGGAGTTAAAGCAATGAGAGCATGACTGTGCTTCTGCTGGTGAGATTTTTAGCTGCTGATTTCTTGTTCTGTCTGTATTGCGAGTAGTTTTTATGCTTTTTTTTTTTTTTTTTTTTTTTTTTTGGTAATACTGGTGTTGAATTCTAACAGTTTCATTACGGAAGAATGGCAGTATGCAAGGACATCAACCCAATATCAGCAAGAACCAGATCTCAAGTCTTTCTTAGTCTCAGCCACTGTCAGGACACAATGAACAGCAGCTTGATGACAAAAAATATTTCTTGCTACAGGATGATAATTGGCTCAGTATGGGGAAGTTAATGTGATTTTATTTGGGGATTGGTTTCTAAAGAGATTACATTTTAAGGAATCCATGGGTATGAAGGGTATTGTAGCTGTATTTATTCAATAAGCTGTGGGCACTTGAAATTTCACAGCAGTAAGCCAGGTTAGAACAAGGATCATCTTGTTCCAGCAGCATGACTGGAAAAGAAAATCTTGCCTGGCTGGTAGGATGGGCATATACTACGTGGGGGCGGGGAAGGACAAGGATGTCTCAGTATAGATTTTTCAAGCTGCAAATTCTGTTGGCCAGATCCCGTACAAACTGGTGCTATGCTGAGTCAGGCAGGATGAGCAACTTACCTGTGCATTGAAAATGCAGAGGGTCCACAAAAGTATCTGCATCTACTTACTATGGGGCAAGTAGCCTTGCCACACAGCTTCACCACCTTTCTTACAAGCCCTGATCTGCGTGAGGACCTTGACATGCTACTGTGATGCAAAGCATTGTCATAATTAAAATAAAACTTACTTTCAGTTAAAGTTGATGGAAGGGAGGATGGGGTGGAAGCTTGTTTTGGGAAAACGGAGAATGGAGTGGAATTTGGCTGGAAATGCTGACATGGATGTCCCAGATTGATGCAGAAGTTATCATCTGCTGATGTAGATAGAAACACTGGTGTCTGGAATGGGCATGTGCTGAGTCTCTGATACAAAGAAATAGCTCTGGGGCAGCAGTTTAAGGACTTGCTTCATTACTTTGGATATGTGGGTGTTGCTTTAAATTTAATGGTCGCTACAAATCAGTGTAACATTAAAGCTAGAGGGCTAATGGTCTTTTAGAATAACTGAGTCAGCTGCAGAGACTATGTTCTCTGCTTGTGTAAAACACTGCAACTCTGAAGTCAATGATAAGCTGTCAGTATAGACCAGCTGAGAAGCCTGGCCCCAAAGACTGAAGATGAAGGTTAAAAAATTATGAAAGAAATTGACATTTCTTCATCTTTCTTCTTTCCCCAGGGCAGCCATTGAGGCTCTGGCAGCTTTGCTGAAATCAAGTAAGCTTTTCTTCATATTATGACTTTTCTGTGCTGTGCTGCTGGACAGAATGATCCTGTTGAATGTCTTTTCCCTTAGTATGTTCTTCAACCTAAATCCCAAAATGCACTGCTTAGAAAAGAAGGTTAGCTGACTGTCTTGCAGTGCTTTTCAGCACCTCACAGCTCTGCGATCGTGATGCTGTAGGTCCTAGGAAGTAAGTTGCTGAGGGAACAAGACTAGGCAGTGTTGTCCTGGGGCTTGATGTAGTGAAAGAAACGGGGAAATGTGTCTAGCCAGCAAAAAATGCTCATTTATCTGTTCCAGCGTTATTTCAAAGTGGGGCCAGAACCTCCCTGTCCTGTGGTTCTGTTGGACTGTGCACTCACCTGGAAAACACGGTGGTGTTGGGAAACACTCAGAAAACTTCTGCAGTCCAAAAGACATGACCTAGTTTTCCCTTGCAAGCACGTGAGGTTTGATGGCACACAGATCTAAAAAAAAAAAACATGGCTGAGACCTATTGATTGCTGGGGTACAGCCATGCTATGGCAGGTTGTGCTTGACATTTGCACCAGCTGGCTGGGGGAGTTGGAGACCATAACATGGATTCTCAGTCACACACTGCTGGTGTGCCTGTTCCAGCAACGAGCGTGCTACCCTTTTTTGCCTTTTTTCCCCATCCAAAAACACTTAGCTTTTATTACCAGAATTTAATAAAGCTTTGATTAAGAAAGAGCACTCTACTATTGCAGACAATCTACTCTACAATAAATCACAAGGGCGTATTGTCCTTCTCTCTCTCTCTCTTCCCCCCCGCTCCTTTTCTCCCCTCCCCCTTCTCCTTTTTATAGTATTAGGAATAATGCATTTGTGAAAAATTGTAGTCCTGGAAGCAGTGCTTAAATGAGAACACTGCAATGGGATCATGTCTGAGTTGTACCAGCTCAAGTGATGAATTTTGAAATAATGCCCCAATATTAACCTTGCTGCCTATATTTAAAGGTCACATTATTGCAACCAGGGAAGACCTTCTGTTTTGGGCACTAAATCTTAATAAGGGGGCTGTGGGGCTATGCCACAGCCACTTGCAATACGAAAGCAAAATTAGCATTTAGAATAGAAAAGAATTCACAGAGAAGCCTAGAAAAGCAGCGCGAGATCTGAAAGCTCATCAGACAGTTCGAGCTTTTCTCCATGCTCCTGGTACCTGCCATAAAACAGGAGTTCAGAAGTGAAATTCTGCTGTCCCAGGATATTTATAGAACTGGTTTTCTGTGTCAAGACTTGTTCTGGGTCTAGAGATGAGGATGGTACAGGGAAGTGGTGAACTAATCACTGAGGGAAGCTGCAAAATCTCTTGAGGAGTTCTAAACCCATGTAAAAGTCAGCGCGTGTGAGGGGACCTTTAGTCACCTGAGGATTATCTAGGGAATCTGAAAAGGGTGGGATTTTGCTCCAGATTCTCCCAACAATTTTTTTTTTTTCTGGAGTGAAGTAACTTCTAAAGCAACTTTATTCATTTGTTCTTAGAATAAATATATCTTTCTGAATGGCTCTTCCAAGCCAGTTTAGGCTGTAAAAATATCTTGGTTCTTCCTCTTACTCTTTCTGTGCTTTGGGAAGTGCATGGAACATTTCCAGTACAACATACTGTTCATCGTAGTAGTTTGTTTTGCGTGTTTTCACAGAGGGCACAAAATAAGAACTCTAATGAGAATTTGGTCTATTGAGCAAAGCCATATGTTGTCACTTTGGAGGATCACTGTGATATATACATTAGGGTTCTCATGTTCATCAATAATGCTGACCATCGAAACAAAAAAAAGGCATTGCTTGAGAGAGACTTCTTCATTTGGAGACACCCTTCCAGGTTTGGCATTGTCCTCTCTCCCTTATCATTTGCACTGAACAACACTGTTGTGGTAACCCCAGCTACTGCTTCCACTAGGAAGTGATTTCAGGAAAACACATGGCCTATTTTCAGCTGATGTTTAGTTAAAGCACTGGAACTGGGATTTGGGAAGTGGTGCCAATACCGTGTAACCAAATAGAGCACTGCAGCTCACAAACCTGCTACTTCTGGTTTCTGATGGTTTCTACAAGCTGATGATCAGTGGTTGGAATATCTTTTAGCTTTCCTTGTCCTGTAGCTCAGGACATTAGAAGCTCCAGGCTTCTGGAGGAGACTGTGCTCTAGTAGCTGCATACAAATTAGCAGGCTGTGCCTTTTGGGATGTATGGGTTAGGAGATGTGAAAAACATCTCTGGTTCTTCCAGAGATAATTTGGTTCTTTTCCTGCCATGGTGAATTTGTTTTTCACAGTTGTCTCAGGACAGCTTTGCTCGTCACAGTTAACTTACCTATGCGTATGACCTTAGTGTCTTTGAATGACATGGAGGTTCTTAGAAAGCTAAAATATTAAATATTTTGATTAAATACTGTGAACATTACAACACTTGAAAATTTCTTGCAAAAACACAGGGTAAAACTGCATGGTAAAGCATTCAGAAGGCCTTTAGCATGTTTTAGATGAGATGCAAACTGAATGGGAGGTGGGAATCCCATAATGTGCTATGGTACTGAATTACTGGACTGATTATTGTGATGTTTGTTGAAGTCTTGCAATAACCTGCTCGTTGGGAAAGGCTCTGTTTTGCTGGGGTTGAGGGCTATAAAGCAGACAGAACAAGAACATGCAGCTTCTTGAGGGTCTCCCTGCAGGGTTTTTGTATCGTTAAAAACTTCAGCTCAACATGAACACGAGGGTTATAACTATACATGGAGGGTGCTGGAGGGAAACTGTCCCTCTCACTTCTGGCAATGAGCTGTGATGGGAAAACAGTTTTAAAGGGAACAGGCAGATGGCAGTATGTCTCCCTGATGGATTCAGAAACATCCATCTTCATCTCCTCAGGCTTCTCTAAGTTCTTAGTCCACCTGCAGAGCCAAGGGCTAGATGGAAACTTTCTGGCCTCTGCCTCTTACCTAACAGAAACTGATGCAAAATGTCCACTTAACAGGTGCATATCACTGCAAGGAGTAAGATTTGCCCTGACAGCCTCACTGGAGAGGGGAGGGAGGTGGGAAAGCACTCTGCACACTCATGGTTCATCCACAACAGGGAGGAAATGCTTGCACACCCAGCACAAGAGCAGAGGGACCTTGGTTCTCCTGTTTACCTGTACCTGAGCAGAAGTTGTTGATGGCCATGGAGGTGGTGAATAATGTTTAGGCTGCTCCTAAGAAAGTGCTGTATCTTTCTATCAGTGGAAGATACAGAGAAGATGTTTCACACCTAACTATCAGCCAGTTTCTCACTCCTGACTGTCTCTTTCTATGCAATCCAGAGTCATTTCCCCATCCTTGTATGCTGCTCTCCCACTTGCATGCCATCTGTGATACAGGTAGCTATAGAGCAGTTTAGGCAGGGTGAGGCACAGCATCCATCCCACCGTCTCTTCTCTGTCCCAGGGTACACCTGTTACTTTTTCTAGCCTTGTTTTTCCTACTTCTCTCTACATCAGTCTTCATATCTTGCTTCAGTTCTGTCTTAAGCTAGAAGAGACCTGAGTAGCTCTCTTTTTCCCTGTAAGAATCGCGGGTGTGGATGGGACATACCCCAGCTAGAGCCTTTTTGAGAAGGGATAGAGGGTGAGGGAGCTATTTCTTTTGGTTACATCCTCTCATCCCCATTAAAGCAGGCATACTGCATTTTTGGGGAGCTGGAAGAACACTGGGCACCTGATACAGAAGTGTGGACAAACATGTCCCAAGGCTTGCATGCTGAAGGCAGTGTGATCACCGCTCAGCACCTGAAGCCACACGGTGGCGATGTTATTATAGGGAACCCTGCTCCCACCGATGTTTAATCCAATATTTATTTTGGGTGAGTAATTTGTTTATCAGCAGGTTATTTTAATCTAATTTTGGTTGTATTTGTTATTCCTGACTATCTGTACTTCCCAGAATTAGTGGCTTGCATGTCTTTAAGGAAATTAGCTCGAGCAGATCTCAGAGGCATTTGCTCTGCTGATATTGAAGCAAAGGGTTAGGGCGATGGGCAGGGCCCTTGTTGCAATGCTTGCCTAGTAAAAATGTAGTGAGCAATTTAATGAGACAAATTGTGGTCACCCCCGATCATGCCTCTTCTATCAAGACAATTCTGTGTGCTAACGGTAGTTATTGCTGATGGTCTTCCCCCTCTTGCTGTATATTTTCCCTTCATCCTTTTGTCATCTTCATCTTCTCTTCCCCTTTCCCCCCCCCAGTCTTTCATCTCTCACTTCCTACTGTTTCCACCTCGTTCTTCTGTCAACTAACCTTTTTTAACCTTTCACTCACATTTTTTCTTTTTAATCAAAGCATAGGGATTATGTCTTATGGCTGGCAGGATAAAATAATCAGTGTCATTTTTTTCCTTTTATGCTAGCATCAAGTAGGGGCAAGTAACTGCGAGGAACAGAAAGCAATATTCTAGCACACAAGCATATTACAGTTTCTGAAAGGCCTGTACCCTCTGTCTGAATTCATAACGCTTTTCAACAGACTGACACAGGTCTTTGATCGTGAGTCAAGGTAGCCCAATGCTTAAACCATGTCGGTTCCTGTAGCTAACAGCACCCCATCAGTGACTTGCCTAGTATTTTGCTAGGTACCAATTTCTCACAATCAGTTTAAGACTTTGTTTTCCACCTGTGGATTCAGACTCCATTAGTAGTCTGGCCCCAAACCTGTTATCACAATTTGTAGGATACCATGATCAGAGTTAAATTTGCAAATAGTTCATTTCATAACTTTCTAGAACAAGTTCTGTGCCTATGTTTTCTTCCTGAATTTCAGAATGCAGATAGTCTTGATTCTGTTTTTAAGCTGCTTTGAGAAGAGCCACTTGATGGGCAAAGAGGGAAATTGAACCTCCTTTAAATTCCTTTCTTCAGGATTCGCTGCTCGTTCATAGAGATGTTCCAGGCAAAAATCTACTCAGTGCCCGAGAGAAAAAAGCTTGCTTCAGCTCCCAGGGCATGGCAACTTTCCACTGTTTTGCTCCTGAGGGTGGGTATAATGGAGGTAAATTGACAAAAGCTGAACTAGTTAGTCTCTGACATCCTTAGTAGTGATTGCTTGCTGCCTGTGTCTTGGCGTAGGCAGTGTTTGTGCCCCTAGTGAAGATCAGGCTTCAGAAAATTCAGTGGCCAAATCTGGGGAAGCTTCCCAAACTCTAGCATCCTTAACTTGAACTCTTTCAAACCACTTTGAGGAAAAATCAACCTGAAAATTTTGAGCGTTTTTTTTTTTCTGGCTTTCTGTTGGGTTACAACTGAACTGAATGAAACTGAAAAATAAAGGAGAAAAGAATCTTTTTAAAGGTCACTTTCCTTCTGGGGTTAGTTAAAAAAATTTCAGAAAGGGCTGACTTGCTTAATTTTTATATATGAATAATGCAACAAAGGCCAATTAGAGAAGAATCATGTCATGATACAATTTGCATGATTGCTGCTAAACTGGCCGGTATCTGGAGCTAAAAAAAAATCAGAGCAGAAAGAATTGATTGTTCTACTGATACTAAGCTCATCACTGATTCCTGGTCTAGGAGCAGACACGGTATTTATACTTCTTTGCAAATCCTGCCTCTACCTTTGTGCAAGTGCAATACCTCTGTTCCAAATGCTCCAGTGCATTCCATCTCGGGATGGTTGTGAAGCTTACAGGGCATAATTAGTTCCTGGCTTCTTAAAGATCTGAACCTAATGCTAGCTTCTTGCTAGAACTGCAGGAACTGTAAAACCCACTGGGTATGGACTCATCCCACCACTTGATGGGTGACTGGGTTTCTCTGAGGACCATAAATTTGATTTTCATAGGGAACACTAATGTTTGTCTCCAGCAAAAGTGGTCTCACAATGACAGAATACAATAGATGTTTTCACTTAGCTGTAGGAGGTATCTTGTGTCTTTTATTCCCAAGAGACAATATGTGGAGCAGAGTAGGGGAACTGGAGATTTTCTTACTCCTTTCACTCCCTTAGGGGCCGTGGGGTTAATCTAGCAGAGCATTTTTATCTCCAAACCGTAGCAATGTATGCTCTTGGCATAATGAATCAGCTGAGTGGCATCAACAAAGAGATTTAAATAGATAGACAGAAAGATAAATATCTCTTTGTTCTGCCTGGTAAGCAGTGCATTGCTCATCATATTTCAGGATGACTGTAATTCAGTTTTGTGATTAAATATACTGCATGTTTTCCAGTGGTCCTTGTGTTCCTGGCAAACACTTCAAAGGGGGCTGGAATACAAGGAAGGGCTTCAGATTTTTTTTTTTTTTTTGACAGTCATAAGACTTATCTACTAGTTCCTTTCATAATTTTCTAATACAAGTTCAAACCTTGGCTTTAGAATCTGTCCTTGACCCTCAACACAAAATTAAAGTTCTTTCAAAACTGTGGATTTCTTTGTCATACAAGCCCCTTGTTAACCTTTGTGCATCTCTTTTTGGTATGTCCACATATTGGCTGTGCATCCGTGTTACATGCTCTTAGCTAACTGAACAGACCATTCAGGCCAGCTACTCTGTCACCACAACAGAACTATTTTCAATGGTTAGCAGCGCTGCCCTGGAAGCCAAAAGAGGATGACTAATTCTAGATGTGTGAGGAAATTAAGACCACAATGAGTGTCTTCGTATTGCCTGCCCAAATCTCAGTGGGTAGAATTGAACTCCTGTAAAGAAAACAGTATGTGAGTGGTAGGGTTGGGGAAGGTGGTGAAGGGATGCCGGAAGACAGACCAACCAACCATGAATTAAACTATGAAGTATCATGCCTGGGCACTTGTGAAAGTTGCCCAGAAGAAAAACTTCCATTTTGACTGAACATACTTGCCAAGCCCAAGAAGGTAATAGATTTTAATAAATAAATAAATAAAAATGAACTAAGCAAAAAGGGTCAAAAAGTCATAGGATGCTTTACCACTTACCACATGGATCGTGCATACTCGCTCCAGGAGGGGTGAGTTCTTGCTGTCTACAAATCTGTGCAGTGCTGCTTGTACCTGTATGATTCATTTCCACCATCTGTATTTGTGCCAGTATATAGACAGATACACAAGCAGGTGCATCCATAGATGGAGGCACCAACAGACACAGACAGGTGGGGAGGCCTCCTTTCTCCATTCTGCCTTCTGGAGATCTTGGCATACTTCCTCCTTCATTTATTTGCTACTTTATTGACTATACAACTGAAAAAATCTGGAAGGAAAAAAACACTGAAAACACAGGAGAGCAGAAGAGAATCAATGGAATGAGACAAAGAAACAAAATGAATGCTTTCTTGCCCTTTCAGTTAAGTAATTCTCATTGCTTCTGATCAAAGTGCTGAGGGAGCCATTGTCCTGCTTCTCCCATCTCCTTGCAGAACAGACTGCCTCAGATACACTTTTCAAAGTGACTGTTTTGTTCTTAAAAGCGGTATGGAAAAAAATAAGGGAAACAAAACTGTCTTGCTCAGCTTTCTCTGTGCTTTTCATCCAATGATGAGGCTGATAAGCAATGGGACAGTTGTTTTCTGCCCCCCACAGAGCTAGAATCCAAATGTAAAATTTTGACCTGAAACAAAGGAAAACCTCACAAACACGCTTTCTATCTACAGGATATCTACGGTATCTATCTATCCTATCTACAATAGAATTCTATTTAACTTCCCCAAGCTGCTCTACGCATGATGCTTTCCAATATTTCCCTCAGCGTATTAACATTGACACAGAAAGCTTGGACATCAAGTGGTGAATGCCAGGAGCTGTAAATCCTTAAATATAGTCTAATTTCATCTGCCTCTGAACAGTTAAGGGAGGGTCTGAGCCTGATCTCTACTGTCCCTACCTTGCACTGCCTGACTCTTCTTGTCATGTTTTATATACTTATTGACTTTTACAGAGCTCTCTGAATAATTCTTCAAGGAAGATTGACTGATTTAAGGGGCAGGTCATCCTACAGGTTAGTAAACATGACAGCTGGTTGAGGATTAACAGGAAATCATGAATAAAATCATTGGGATTGATAAGGGATTCTCAAACAATTAAAGTGTTCTAGCAGAAAGTCAAATAGAAACAAGAAAAAGAATGAAGGTCAAAGGAAAAGGATAACCTACATGCTAACCACCACTGAGCCCCAAAATACAAGCTGTACTGGTAGAGAGAGTGTGAGAAGGTTAAAAGGGGGATATAGTGCTACAGAAGGATGTGGACCACAGTGTAGGTATCTGGCATAGCTGTGCATAAAGTACAAGAAAGGAATACCTGTGGGACCTGCAGGTCAGTGCAGTGGCATATCAACAGGATGGTGTGAAGATGCAAAGCAGGATTAAAATGAATTAGCAGGCTTTTGATGGTCTGGAACACTGTTTATTTCCTGCCTTGTGATGGCAAAGGTAAAGGAAAAAATGCAGGGTGAGACCAGGTAGGCCCCCCAATACCATCTTGAGTTAAAATTTGCTGATGTACCATGGCGAGAAAATTGAGATGTCTTCACATATCTTCCTTCTCCTTCCTGTTTTCATGTATCATCGCTGGGATTGAGTTCTGCTGCCTACTAGCTGCTTTCTGGTTATTCTCTCCATGGCTTCTCTTTCTACTGATTTTCTTCATCCAGAATCTTACCCCTTTACGTTTTCTCTTTTCCTGGCCTGTAAATCCTCACTGATGACTTTAATGTTCCAGGTGTGAGAGGTTCTGGCACTCTGTTTAATGAACTGGAAATGAATTGGAGCCTACTAGCCCTGGAGAATCCATACCAAGAGCCCTCTGTTGTGAGCTGCAAATGCTGATCGGTATTCAAGGAGCTGAGCTCCAGTCTCACATATGCTACCTGGCCCCTTGGTTGATTAGCGAGCTTCTGACAGCTTCTAATACATGTCACAGTGAAGAGTGTCAAGACCAGTTGGGAAAGTATGTTTAGGCAGGGTTGACTCGATTGAAGTGATTCTAGAGTCTGGTATGGCTTCATGTTTGTCCCGCGAGGCAGGGCAGGGGGTACTGTGGGTGAAGGGATGTGCTTTAGAGTAGTCATATGAAAGAATTTATGTTTTATCACAAGCTTTATAATCTTCTCTGAGCCCCATATCCTGAAGCTGCATGATTAAGGGAACTTCACATCTTTTCTCTTATATTTTTATAAAACTACCTTTTTTTTTTTTTTTTTTTTAATATTTTCTCATCTTTATGAAGTAAAACCTTTAAACTGGATCTGAGCATTACTTTAAACTTTTTCAGAACCAGAAAGAAACAGAAAAGAAGCCAAACTGCTATTGCTCATGTTGGTGTTTTGTTAACTTTTAAATGCCGTGGGTTTTATCTAGCCTTATGATTTTAGGAGAAGGGCTATGATTTTCCAGCATCAACTGACTCATGGCTTTCACTATACGTGTATGTGTGGGAATGTAGTTAGAAGTTAAATATAATTTCACTGGCTGTGACAGTACAGCTACAGGACCTCTGTATCTATTGATCTCATCAATGTTTTCTGCCAGGACTCAAATACAGCACTATATGAAGACTATATGATCTGTTGTCAACTAATCTTATTGTTTAGCTTTTTTCAGTCCTCGGGATCTTCCTTAATTTTGCAAATGCTTATGGTGTTGTGATCTGGATTAGCTTGTTTAGCACTTGGAAGGAGATAAGAGCTCTGTGCCTATGCCAGCCCTGGTTTGCTTAAAGGAAAATCTTTGTTCTTTAGGGTTCTGAGCAACTGTTTCCACCTAGACAGGAGATATTTCTGTCTAATTCCAGGAACTTAGCTTAACAAAGTAGAGATTTAAAAATGCTGTAAAAATACTTAACAAAGAACTGGATCTTAAACTCTAATAACACAACAAAATAATTAGCTGTGTCTATTAGGCAAGAAAGAGGAGCTGTAAAAATCTGAGTTTCTAAGCACTGAATAGCCATGTGGTTCTCAAATAAAATGAGTAGTCAAGAGAGTTTCAGCCCCTTCTTTCAGCCTTTCTTCTTTGATTTCAGAATCTAACAGCCGACGGGCAGTGAACAGAGGCTACCTGGGTGGATTGCTGAGACTCTATCAAGACTGGCATCAAAATGACATCTCCAACAACTACATCTATATTCGTAGGGGTCTCCTGCTCTGCCTAAAGCACATCACCAACATCCAGCTGGGCAGGGAGACTTTCCTTGGTTCCCGAGGTATGGAGATTCTCTTCACGAGTGTGCAGGTAAATGGTGCTCCTGTGCTGAAGTGAGAAGGATTGTTCAGTTAGTGCTGGGTCCTGTCTCACAGTGTAGAATTTTATTGAAAACTAGACATTTCATCCTGCAGGGAGTGCTGGTCTTATTCTGGATTTCTAGAACATATATGAAAAAAAAATGATAATGTCTAAATAAAAAGTATTGACAATTTTCAGACAAATGCAAATGTTTCAGTTTTCAATTAATTTTAATCTCTGCTGAGCCTCACAGAAATTGTAGTTCACTCTTTAATGATTTTTTTCCTTTTCCCTTGTGGATCCTGCTGTCTGCTTGGACAGCCTCTCCTGAAGTGCAGTGCAGAGTCTCCACAGAAGAGTTTTTGAGGTGTTATGTGACATGTTTCTTTCTGCGTATTCAGATGGATAACTGCACTGTATACTAACCTGATTTCCTTTTATGATAAGATCACCCGTATGGTGGACCAAGGGAAACCAGCTGATGTGATTTTTTTGGACTTCAGCAAGGCTTTTGACACGGTTTCCCATAGGATCCTACTGGACAAAATGTCCACCATACAGCTAAATAAAAACATCATACGATGGGTAAGCAATTGGCTAACGGGCAGGGCCCAAAGGGTTATGGTAAATGGAGCTGCGTCAGGCTGGCGGGCGGTCACCAGTGGGGTCCCTCAAGGCTCCATTTTAGGGCCGGTACTTTTCAATATTTTTATAAATGATCTGGATGTAGGAATAGAGGGTATTTTGAGCAAGTTTGCTGATGACACCAAACTTGGAGGAGTTGTGGACTCAAATGAGGGCGTAAAGGCCTTGCAGAGGGATCTGGACAGGTTGGAGAGCTGGGCGATCACCAACCGCATGAAGTTCAATAAGAGCAAGTGCCGGGTCCTGCACCTGGGACGGGGAAACCCTGGCTGCATGTACAGACTGGGCGATGAGACGCTGGAGAGCAGCCTAGAAGAGAGGGATCTGGGGGTCGTGGTAGACAGCAAGTTGAATATGAGCCAGCAGTGTGCCCTGGCAGCCAGGAGGGCCAATCGTATCCTGGGGTGCATCAAGAACGGCATCGCTAGTAGGTCAAGGGAGGTGATTGTCCCGCTCTACTCTGCGCTGGTGCGGCCTCACCTCGAGTACTGTGTGCAGTTCTGGGCACCACAGTATAAAAAGGACATGAAACTGTTGGAAAGTGTCCAGAGGAGGGCTACGAAGATGGTGAAAGGCCTGGACGGGAAGACGTACGAGGAACGGCTGAGGTCACTGGGCCTGTTCAGCCTGGAGAAGAGGAGGCTGAGGGGAGACCTCATCGCAGTCTACAACTTCCTCGTAAGGGGTTGTCAAGAGGCAGGAGACCTTTTCTCCATTAACACTAGTGACAGGACCCGCGGGAACGGGGTTAAGCTGAGGCAGGGGAAATTTAGGCTGGACGTCAGGAGGGGGTTCTTCACAGAGAGGGTGGTTGCACACTGGAACAGGCTCCCCAGGGAAGTGGTCACTGCACCGAGCCTGTCTGAATTTAAGAAGAGATTGGACTGTGAACTTAGGCACATGGTCTGAACTTTTGGGTAGACCTGTGCGGTGTCGAGAGTTGGACTTGATGATCCTTAAGGGTCCCTTCCAACTCAGGATATATTCTACTTTTTCCGTGAAGGAATGTTGATTTAGCCAGACTCTTGTTAATGATGAACATAGAATCATTTAGGTTGGAGAAGACTTCTAAGATCATTAAATTCAGCTGTTAAACTTCCAAAATGCATGAGCTGCTTTTACAGAGGCCCAATTTTAATCTTGGGAAAGACGGTGTAGGTCTGTAAAGAAAAATGACATAGTCCCAAGGATGGGATCCCAGTAAGGTATAGAAAAGGTAGATTTAGAACATTAATGGTTTCCTCACAGTCTCTTGCCAACATACTTCTTTAGCCTCCTTTGGAGAAGTCCTGCACGGAGAATCCTCTAGTTCTTGACCCATGTGATTCCACAAGGAGTGTTTTCATTGTCATTCTCAATGGCCAGTGCATTATCTCCTTTCAGAACCATCACATACAGGATGAAAAACCTGTCCCTTTCTCTAGAAAATCCATTGCCTTGATATCCTGTGTATCTGCTCTTCCACTGTTTCTATTGCTATCGAAAACTATTCTCTTGTGACAAAGATACTTCTTACCAGCAGTAGATGATAGGATGGCAGGCTTTTTTTCCCACCTTCCCTTCAGGTGACCACAATCAGCAGAGCTTGCAGGGAGTACAGAGACTTTTTATGGAGAGTCCCTGGTCTGCAGAAACTTCAGTAGGGTGCATGGCAATGGTTGCTTGAGGGTAGATGTCAGCTTATTCCCTCTCAAGTGCTTTCCACAGCCCTTGTTCCTTTCTGAGCTAACATCTCCTGATAGCTCAGCCTAGGAGCAACACCACAAAAAGTGCAAACATGGGGTCACATTGGGCGAATAACAGGAAATGACATACTAAGTATCCAGTGAACACTGAGAACATTAATCCTTCCCAAGGTTAGAAGTGAAGCGGAAATGAGAGCTTCAGGGGCCCCCAGTTACTCTTTTCTACTGTGTGCTAATAGGTTGATCTTGCAGGCGGAATTACCAAGGTTAATAGATTCAAAGCTCAACCATCCTTCCTTTCATCTTTGGCATATTGTCAGTCTTACAGTGTCTCTCCAAGATGTGAGGCATCAGGAGGAGTCTGGCAGCCATATGAGATGTCACTCATGTTCTTCTTTACTCCATACTCCCCTCTGTATTCCTGATATTATCTGTCAGAATCATTCTCTTTTGCCTTAGTGTAATATTGAAGACTTTTTTTTTTTTTTTTTTTTTTTTTTTTTTGCATATATCACATATATGTCATAGTATCTTGTAAGAACATTATAGCTTCAAAGGTGGAAAGATTAACTGCAGATGCTGAAAAGCAGATCCTGTGGATTTGTGGATTCAGGTTAGCTTTACATGAGGTTTCAGAGCTAAGGATTCACTATGTTTCCTCATTCACAACATTCCACTACAAAGTAAATGGGATAGTTTGCACACATACAAAGCAAACGGCTTTCTATTTCTCAGTTGTCAAAATAAAAAATGCTTTCTAATACAGTGATGCAACACTTTGCAGTCACCCGTAAACCATGTTATCTTGGAATCTCAGAGCAATTTATGATCAGTAATGAAAGCAGTCCCACAGATTCCCTGTAAGGTATCTGGAGGCTTGTTTGCATTTGTAAGTTAATTTGCTATAAAGAAAAATTACTTTCAAACAGTATTCTTGAATAACTCCACGTGTGGAAATTCATTGTCAGTATGAACGTCTTGCTCTTGACTATCTCAATTCACTTTGAAATAAGTAAAGATGGCTAGCCCAAGGCAGTCATTTACAGTCTTGTATTCTACTAAAAAACAGAACATTTTTAGTTAGTAAGATATGTCTTGTAAACTATATAGTATAGTAAACCATAGTCAAGATTTATTCTGTTTTATTCTGTTTAGACAAACTTTTCTTCTCTTTCAACAATGAGCAAACTAAGGTGCCCAAGCACCATATGAAAGAGTGAATAAATTGAAGAACTGGAAGTAGAAACCATTTCCCCTTGGTCTTTCTCTTTAGCCACAGTAGGACTTTCATTGGAGATGCTTTCAAAATTGTCTATTCTCTCACCCTTGTTCATAACAGCCAGAGATCTAGAAAAATGTATTAAGATTCTTGTAGTGAGTCTTGTAAGCATGTCAGCTTTAGATGATTTTTCTAGTCTCCCTACAGGAATCCTGGTTAATCCCACTGAATCTTTTAATGCTGTTCAATCATACATGAGAAAACAGAATAAAATCCTGGAGAAAAAAAAATAAAAAATCAACACAGAAATTTTCCTGTTCTTGCTTATTAAGAAGCACTTTGTTTTTCTGGCCCATTCCTTGCTCTGCTGAGTTCTTCTTCTCTAGCCAGTGTCCTAACTATAGTCTGTGAGACAGTGGCCCAAAGTGTCTGCTCTGCCCTTTTGTCTGTTCCACTTAACTGTGCTGAAGGGAGGTGAACACTTTTAAATGATATTAGAACTTATTTTAATATTTCTTTTTTGCCTTATAGCACATTCATGCTGTTTGAATTACATTCCTGTTCTGGTGGGCTAAACTGTAGCTCCAACTTGATAAAGATATCAGCATGCTCATAACCATGGTACAAGCTGTGAATTTCAGAAAGATGCTACATAGATTCATCAATCTGATGGAAGCTGTATAGATACAATAGATACGCTATACTGGGGGGAAATATAAATGGTTTTCTGAGTAGTGCTCCTACCAGTTTTAAGCTTCCATACCCACCCCCAACCTCAAAAAAAAAAATAATAATGGAAAAAAAAAAAAAACACACAAGAAAAAGATGAAAACATATCACTAATGCATGTTCCAATCCAAATAATGTCTCTGGGAGATCATATGCAGTAGGCAGGATGATAGTAAGAAGCAACCAGTTCTTAACATTGGTTTCCTTTGGTTCACAGGACTGTTTATCTTGCAAAAATCTGGATCCTATCATAACCACCGTGACTCAGATTCTAAGAAAGTGCTACCCCAAGGAGCCTCTGCCTGTGGTGTCAGTAAAATGTTCCTATTCCTTCCCTCTTCCTGGGAATGTCAAGACTGAATCTCCGTGTGTGGGATTTGAAGGTAAATTGCTGAAGGGTGAGTTTGGTAGGAGGAAAAGGAGCATGACATAAGAATTAAATGTGGGATCTGGGGAAGGGATTCTTGGCAGCATAGTCCTGAGTTTTGTGATTAAAATTAGTCTGGTGGCCTACAGTGGCGTTCAGCAGGGATGAAACCAATTCCACGTCTTCTTGAGGTTTGGAGATTCTGTTAGGAGAATAAATCAGAGAAGATTAAAAGGACCAAGGGAAATAAAATAAACTATTCTATGATCCAAAATAATAACAGAACAGATAGGGTATGGCAGAGGCTGGAAATGTCATTGCTCCATAACAACAACAGAGAGGGAAGAAATGGTATCTGTGCATGACTGTGGGGATAATGCTGCCCTGCAACTATTTCAGGAAAGAATTGTGGGAAGTATGATCCTTTTTCCTTTCTAAAACACAAGCAGATAGCAGGCAAATTGCTTGGGTAAATGATATATTTCAGCACTTGATGAAAATAAGAACTTGGGCACAGGCGGGACAGCCACTCCACAGAAACAGAGACGCAAACTCCATGATACACACAAACAATTTCTCTGTTGTTTTCAGTTTCACATGGAAGATGCTCAGATACTATAATGATGATAACAGTAAAACACCCTAATCTAGATAACATGGATTAAGACCATCCTGTAATATCATTGCAGCCAAGCAGAAAATCTCTATTGCTTTCTAATATGAGTTGGATCCATATTGTGGTGATATTTGTCATGGTTTTGAAAGGCAGTACTTGATTCCAAGAGAACAGAGCTTTAAAAACAGGGAGATTTAGTGCCAAATTCATTTATACTAGATTAACAAATGGGATCTGCTTTAATCAGGGTTGTGATGGGTTATAGTTGGAAGGCATGTGAGCCACGCGTGCGAGAGACTGCTCATATTTCTCTGGAGGGCCTGAGAGGGATATTAGATTGAACCCTTTTGGCTCTACCCCTTTTGTACTTCTGCAGATGACTGTGAAAGTGATGGAGAGGAAGAGGTAGAGAAAGACCTGGATAAAGGCGACGTGGAGAGTAAGGAGGAAGTAGGTATATAAACAACAATTTCCTTTATTATCCGTATACTGCAAAATAAAATGTTTCATTGTCTATTTTGATATCCGGACAGACCATATAAGCAGAGAATGTAGATATGTACATAGTCTCATAAGTACACTATGAATAATAGAAGAAGAATACTTGAAGGAAGAGAAAGGACTGCCTTTCACTGAAGAGCCCCCAAATATTTATTGTATTAATTGCCAGGCTTGTGACTCCAGGTACAGGTTTGGTGACTTCTCTGTTCCTGAGACTGCCCAGTGACAGTTAGTATCACATGCACAGTCAGGCATAAATGAGTGATCTTTGATTTCAATAAGTGTACATCATCCTCAGCAGAGGATAAATGAATTATCACCCAGGAAAGACTAACCTTCTTTTTCTTCCCATATCAGAGCATATTTGTTGTATTCACCTATCCTAAGAAAAATGTTAAATGTTTTAAGTCACACCTGGGGCATTTGAACTTAGATTCCTTCTTTATTTGCTGCTGCACAAAAAAAAAAAATAAAATAAAATGAAATACTCAATACTTACTTTGCCCTTTGCGCTCTTTGACATGGCCTAACTGGCAAAAACAACAAAAAACCACCATCAGCTGAGGATGAGCACAAAGTTTTTGTTCTGAAGATACATACAGGCTCATACACAAATGTGAATTAACGAATGCTGCTAGTAAGTCTTGTCCACAGAAAGTGTTTGGGGAAGGAAAACAAAAGAAATGAAGTTGCAAATGAAATGAAGTCTAATTAAATGTGATTGAGACTTCTGTGGAAGAGTTTTATCATTAGTTGCTCTCTTTTTCTCTTCAAGCATTAAACTGATATGTCACCCACTGAGAAAAGTAAAACAGAAACAAAATAAAACAAAGCAATACTATTACTTCACACCATAGTGTCCTAACTTTCCTCTCTGTTATTATCTATATATTAGAGGTTGTCAAGATGCTCACTAGGAATAAGGTTCATTGTGAATTTATCTCCTTCTTTAATTAGTTATTCATTCAGAAACAGAGCCTATATGCCTCTCTTCTGTTTCATTATTCACAAGGATTTACTGAGTAGAAGTGAGCAGTTTTGTTTGTTTTTGCCTAAGTTTACTCTGACTGAGTTTTAAGTACTATTTGTTGGGTGTGCTAGTCATACATCTCCCATGACAAATCTTTCTAAAGGGAAAACAAGAAGGGAATGAATAATGAACTTTCAGATCACCTTTTTGTATGAGATATAATTTGCACAGTGTTTCCTGGTACTAAGATAGCTTACAAACATGTTTGTGGCTAGCCACGCATACTGGGTAATACCAAACAAGCAAACTTGGCTCTACATTTCCAGCAGTGACTGTTCATACAATTCTACAAAAATCAAAATTATCACCTCAAAAACAGATCTACATCAAGTTTGAAGTTTTTTTCTGTATTATGTTGTTGATGATAAATCCTTCTGAACTGACCTCAGATACTCTGACCTGAGATGCTCAGAGGCTCTCACTGCCCTTTCAACTATGCCCAAAAAACAGTTCAAACTGCTCTGAAATACAGCTGTGGCTCGGGGTTTGAAACACCGTAGATGTTTTTGCATTCAGGAAAAAAATAAAAAAAAAATGAACATGGTAACAGCTTCAGAAAACAGTTTATTTATCAGGAGTGAATAAATTCTTTGCTAGCATTTGGTGGTGCACACTTACTAATGCATGCTGAATTATTAAAATAATGCTGTATTGTAATGACCATTCGATAATGTCATGTCTCCATCCTTCATTCTTGCCTCATCTTTCCCTGGTTACTTATGCAAAAATGGAATGCTTGGCACAGCTTCTTTTTGGTTCTGGAATCTGATATGGAGGTGGTTGCACATCAATTTGATCCTCTACGGTTGCTTTTGAATGTGAAAGTTTCAGATACAATTCTTATCCGTGCTTTACTGATAACTACCTAAAAGTGTTTTTTCATATATAAAAATAAAAATTAAAAAAAAAAAAAACAAAACACAAACAAAACAGAGTATAGAAAATGGATTGGACAAGAATTTTAAAGATTGTTATTAATAGAATTGAGATAGGAACATAAAATATGAGCAATTGGTTCCTGCAAACTCGGTGATGCTGAGGTGGGCCCTTCTGTTTGATCAGTAGGTGCTCAGAGACACCATTTGTTTATCTAAATAAAAGGTAGAAGTATCAAGCTTTCTAATTTCACTGGTAGCCTGGGAGGCCATTTCATTCCTTTGATATATTTGGGGAATTTTCTTGGTGAATATATATATATATTTAAATTATCGTTTCTCTAAAATATTACCATTTATCTCTGGAATAATATACTTGGTTTTCACAACATAAAAAGAATGGTTGATATGCTTGAAAAGAATTAGTCAGTTGGTGTCTCTTATTTTGGAACCTCAAGCTGAGCTGCTTATAAATAGGTTCAAATTTAAGTGAGTGGGTCTTACATACTTTTTAAAAACTTTTTTTTTTTTTTTTTTTTTTTTTTTTTTTTTTTAACAGTACTTCTAGGTAAGTAATTGAATATTAAAACATCAAATTCCTCTTTTTCACCATCTAGCCTCTCCTCTTGTCCCACTATTTTCCATTCCATAAACTGACTTCAACAACCTTCATGAGTAGGCCGGAATGGTTGTAACACATATACCATTAGAAACAGAGAATGCAGAATAATACTTTTACAGTTGTTTTGTGGGACATGTTCAATATATGTACTTTTTAAATTCTGTGTTTATAGGATTATGACTTGGAGACAGATGTTAACAAATTGAGGTCAAGGCCAGTACTTGACCGGCCAGAGGAAGAGCTTGGACAATACGAAGCGATGTGCCTAGAACTTTTCCATAATTTTCAGGTACAATTATAACATGACTTCCTTTACTTCTGAATATTCAAGAGGTTAAGAAATACTTGAAAGGGAGTAATAACAAGAGAGAACCAGAAGACTATTGCAAAAGGAAACCTGGGTGTCTCATGGGACTGGAGAAAAAAAATAAAATAAAAAAAAATAAGACTTTTTGTTGCAGCTTATTGGCGTGAATCAAGACTGATAGAAAGGGAGTGATGTTGTTTAGTGCACATTTGGCTGGATATGGATTAACTAAGTGCTACTGAATCAATTGCCACATGAGAAATCTGTCAGATAATAATTTGTATCTTTGCTGGCAATTTCAACAGCAATATCAAGATCAGAATGAGATGTGGAAAATAAACGCTGTCAACTAGCGGTTTGAAGGAAGTGATGGAGAAGATTGCATTGCCACTGAATGAAATGCACAGTTCAAATCATTGCTCTATTGCAGTTTGGGACAAGAAATGAAGAAGGGTGTTGCACTTGTTAAAAGTCTCAGAGAATTTAGGAGAGTTCAAAGCTGGGATTCAAATATGAAGCTGGGAAGGGCCATTGTCTTAATATATCACCTGTACACATGATGCTGTCACATTTATTATGACCATAAGTAACTAAATAGGTTTAAATTATACTCTTGTGTAAAGGCAGGGGTGGAGTTTTGCATGACAGATCAACCTCCTTTAGCCTGCTGTAACAAAGGCAGCCTTTTGTGAATTATCTTCCCTAATTTGTTAGAATAATTGGTTTTGGTTGGAGATGACTCACTAGATGACTCAGTCTGATCCTCTTTATATTCTGAGGACTACTGCTGATACAGCTTTGTGGATAGTGAAATTCTGGCAGGTGGTCCATTGGCTGAGTTTATTTTGGATGTCTTATTGGATAAGTACAGTTCTGGGAGATTTGTAAATATTTTCTTTCTTCCTTGAAGCGATTCCTCTAGAAAGAGGAACAATCTGTCTTTAGTTTCTTTTAATTTCTTCTGCTTTTTAAATTTAAAGGAGCTTCAATCAGAGTCTGAAGAAGACAAGAGCTTGGAAGACAGGACTGAGAATCTTCCCTCCACTCCTTCTCATTTCATTCCAAGTGACAATTCTGTGAAACATCCAAACTACAGATGGAGGAACCAAAGTGCCACAGAGGCAGGACCAGATCCAGGAGAGAAGAATTTCAAAGTTCCACTGCAGAGCTGGACAAACAAAGAGAAATGCAGACGGGATATGATTGATGAAGAGAGAGACATAGAAGCAATCCAAAATACAGACTCCCGTGAAGAGGAAAATCCAGCCAAGAGTCATGTGTTTACTCTCCGCCCTCTCCCAAAAGAGGCTGCTTGGTACAAAAAAACATTTAACCCTGAAAGTGAGGCTTCAACTGATTCTAGTCATGGAGAGAAGCTCGAGACCTCAGACATGGTGACAAACCTGCTGGAGGAGCACCAAGAGAACATCCCATTCCATAACCCTCACTTCTATGTAGCCAGGGCAAAATGTATCAAGTCCATACCAGCATACAAAGACTTGGCATTCCCTGATTTCTGGGGTCACCAGCCACCGCCTTGTGGCAAACCCATGTTGGAGCGACAGTATGGGGTTCAAAGGTGATTGTGCTTTAATATAATTAGGTTTTGACTGTCATATTTCTGAATTTCTTAGGAAGTTATAGAACAAATTTTGGACCATTTGCCACAAAGAGATAGGCCACAGAGCAGGATGCTTTCATTTAGATTTTATTCTTGAAGAAAGGAAATTTGTTCTCCACAAATGAGAACAAGTTTACTTTAGAAAGACAGAAGACTGTGTCCTTTCAGGATACTTTTTTTAAAAAATATATTTATTTTTTACTTTCAGTCTTCTAATCCAGCGGCTTTTAGTGCTTGCAACAAAAGGTTCCCTCTCATTCTTTGAGGAAAAATCCTTTCAGTCACCTTAAACCTGTGTGTCTATGTCAAGTTGTTCTTGGGGAGCTTCCTGTCTACCCTTTTGCTGCTGTGTCCCTCCACGCTGAGTCTCTTGCTCTCTGCTTGCTTCATGGGGTGCTCCAGAAGCTGCTTCTCCTCTTCTTGCACATATACCTGTTTGTGGTGAGTGTGTAAGTAATGACTCTTCTGGAAAGTCCTCTGTAAGCCAGAGAGAGCAGCAGCTTGAACAAGGCAAGTAGGTTGCTTTCCTTCCCTGCTGCGCAGTATTCTAGGAAAAGACAACATATATGGCATGCAACATGCAGCAAGAATGAAAACAAGGCTTCACTCTGGCACATTGCTAGAGGTTTCTGTTGTTCTCATGTCATTTCAAGTTACAATGGAGGGGAAAGCCGTGTTTTAAAGCTGTGCTGAGAAAGAAAATTCTTCCTATAACAACTTTTTTTTTTTTTTTTTTTTTTTTTTTCTGTTCCATGTGTGGTTGCATGCAATGACTTTACATTTCTTTTTAGCAGCATAGAGATTTATTACCAAACAACAGAGACTGACCATACAGGGCTCTTAGCTAAACTTCAAAGTTGATCAACAGTAACCAAATGGAATTTGTGAAGACTACTAATTTCTGACCTCTAGAGAGAGAATTCTTTCTGCTGAAAATATAAAATCTAAAAGTCTTATTTAGAGGCAATTCATTCTACCATCTCCTTGCACTGTTGCTCTAAAAACTTTGTTTTTATGCTTATAATAACACGTATAACCATACAGCTAAAATGGAAATCATCGTATCATGCTTCAGGGCATAACATGATTGCTGCAAAGGTCAGAAAGTACTTCTGGCGTTTCACGTCTAAATTTCTTTTGGAATCAGAGAACCTCAGTTTAATAAAGAGTAGAAATTAGCCTCATTTGGAGTCAAGATTCATGGTGATACAGCCTGCTAGGTCTATAGCTTACAGAAGGTATTTTCTCTTGGGGCAAGGCTAGCCAGTTGGAAGATTGAGATTGACTGGGAAGAACTGGGGATAAATCAGACTTGACAGAATACTGCAGAGAATAAAAATTGTACAGAATCAGTCATTTAATCCAAAAGGAAACTTGTGATAATGGGAATGGAGTAGGAGCTTTCTCCTGGTTAAATAAATACAGATGATGTTCACCTGGAATTAGCAAATGGAAATCCTCTTTCTTACCAGTCCTTCAGAAGAATTTCCTAAGCCTCTTCATATTTCTTCTAGAAGATTACCATATACTGAGACTTCTCACTATGTCCTTATAATTCTTTTTATTTTATTTTTATTTTTTTTGTAGGGACAAAGTACTGGATGACGTTCGCCGCTTAATCCAGCCGTGTGATGTGATAGGCAGAACTGTTTATGATCTAGATGAGCCCAGGTGGGTAACATAAAAGCTCAGTACATGGTTTACTTGGTTTACCTCAGATAAAGGTATACAAGAAATGACCTAGGAGGTAAAATCCAACAGGAAATATCTACTGGAGGAGTAGGTTCCTGATACATGGTCCTGTGGAAACAATTTATTTTGGAAGGCCAGTGAATTGGTCCAAGAGAGCCTCAAAACTTTTTTGACAAACTAAGAAAATCAAAAAAACAAAGGGACTCCATGGTGCCCTTGGATATGTCTTCATTGCCTGTGCTGAGTTAGAGAAGACACACAGGTTAACGCTTGGAATTGTAGCTATGAATCCAGACAGTCTACCCCCACCCTGAAGTGACACCTAGGCTGAACTGACTTTCTGCTGAGTGCATTTGAGCATCTGTACTGCTAGTGTCACAGGCTGTAAATGTACCCTGAAAGGTGGGACACATTTAAAGGCTTCTGAAAACATACATCAGAGTTGTGTTCAACCCTGAGTAACAGAATTGTGAAGTTGTTCAAGATGATTATAAGGGTTTCTAAACTTTAGGAGAAGGAAACTGTATAGATGTGGGAAGAGTAAATGGAAAGCTTGCATAGAGCTGCCTTGTGTAATTAATGAACTAATGGGAAGCTAATGAACTAATAAGTCAGCTATGAAAGTAACTGAAATAAAGAAAGTAAATAAGAACTGGGACAAAAGTGAGCATTGGGAAAGGAAAATGATATGAGATTTAGTATTACAAAGCAAGATTAGAGGATGCTGCATTGAATGGAAAGATTATGGATTTGGTCATCTCTTGCTACTTCGAAGGGTCTTGCTTATTAACAAAAATTTACAAATTCTTGTACTAGCATACAACGGGTGCTGGTGAGGGCTTGTCTTTGAAGCAACCTGCTATAGTTATTCTTGCTTTGATTTACTGCAGTCACTCAAGCCCAGGTGCTCCAGGCTGTCTGACATTCTTCTCCAAGTTTGAATCGGGAAACCTTCGCAAAGCCATCCAAGTGCGTGAGTAAGTACTCCTTCAGTGGCTGTGTCCCAGCCAGCCTTTGTGCTGTGTCCACAGAATGAAATGCTGTAGTTTTGCTGGGTTCTGAAAAGATCAGCTAGGGAAGTAAGTTTTATGATGCAGAGGTTATGACGCCTGCCAACACTTAGATGTTCTGAAAGAAAAAGAAGTAAGAAAGTAGAGCCCAGGAAGTTTTTGTGTGACTGAAATATGATGAATATTTCATGATGAGTTTGGGTGCTGGTGGTTCGATGGAGCTCTTTGACACTTACAATTTATTAGTGAGTTTGTTTATACGGCCTGCTCTCCTTGACAGGTTCAGTGGCGGATTGGGGTGTTCATGGACACTGTTTCTTTGTCTTCCTTAACAGGTTTGAATATGACTTAATTATGAATGCAGATGTGAACAGCAACCAGCATCACCAGTGGTTCTACTTTGAAGTCCGTGACATGAAATTAGCAGTTCCCTATCGCTTCAACATTATCAACTGTGAGAAGTTCAATAGCCAGTTTAATTATGGTATGAGTCTTTGGGGAATTGGGATACTCTTCTGTTCACATTAATATCTTTTTCATGGTGTAAAGGCTTCAAAATTTCCATGTCTATAAGTAAAAGGGAGACTTTAAGTTTCATTTTACTTGCCCTGAAATCCACTGAAAGAGTTATTTTACATTTGACAAAGAACATTTCTGTATCCTCAAGAGGACCGAGGAGTAAATTGAGTATTGAGAGACGATTTGTAGAAAAAATATTCATTGTTCTGTGATTAGTGACCAGAACTGAGAAAGAATGGCACTGGCGTTGGGATAGGAGAGAGAGAAGGTCTGCTGAGATTGAACGAGCAGAATAGGACTGGAGAGCTCTTTTAAGATTTAAATAAATGAGGGTAATGCTCAAATATCCATGATTACTTGGGTTTATCCAGAAAGACTTCTCTGTCTTCAAACATCATGAAACCTTTGCTGATTTAAAAAATAAATAATAAATAAAAAATAATCAATAACTAGCTGTCTTTAAGCTTCTTTCATAGTCCATAGTTAAGGAGAAAGTTTGCATTGCTTAGAAATAGGCAGGGCAAATCCCAGCTTTCAATGCCTGTTTTAGCAGAGAAATTATTTCATCTGTATGAAGATTGTGGGTTGAATTCTGAGCTGGCATAGGCTGTTTTTAAAATTTGTTTCCATGGAGCTGTGTTAATTTACACCAGCTCAAGACCTGACTCAGAATGTTCAATAAGTCTTTAATATCAGACTGTGCATTCCTCTGAAGCTCTGTGGATACATCTTTCAGCATTACAAGGGGAACTCTCTCAGGATCAATGTACCTAAAACAAATAGCACTGGGAGCTGGAATGACTTGTCACTTGTATTTGTGAAACTGTCTGGATGAATGGCATAATGAATTATAAGGCATTTACTCTTTAGCCCTAAGGGCTGGAGTTCAAGTATTCACATAGATCCCAAATGAAAACAATTTTTTTGTTGTCATCTTATTCTGCTTCCCTAAATTACCACCATTAAAAGTGCCGTGTCTGGTAGCAGCCTGAATATGAAGTACTTTGGGGTCTTTCCTATTGCAAAACCCACTGCCACCTTCAATACAGCTACTGGTGGCTCCATAGCTAAAGATTCTGGCTTGTATCAGTGGAAGGTTGCTTGTTAATCTGCTATTTTGGCTGTTGTCAGCATTTATCACCTCATTTTGTATATCTGAAATTGGACATGACTTGCACATTGAAGCGTATAATGAAAAATACATATTTGGAAGAAAAATATGGAAATACCATCCAATGTAATGAAGTTACGCCTTGGCTTGGTTTTGTATAGCTTGTTAAGGCATTTCTTCTGTGGTTTGATTCTGTTGCTTTGAGAAGGTACTCAGGCTCTAGCTTATCTGGCATGGCTGAACAAGGCTTACTGCCTTATCCAGCACATGCACAATATTTACACAGACTGTGGGTACAAGATATTGCTTTACTGTTAGATTTCCTTGATGCTTGCCTGTGCTAATGCC
The DNA here is from genome assembly GCF_964211825.1 of Aythya ferina. NCBI lineage: Eukaryota > Metazoa > Chordata > Aves > Anseriformes > Anatidae > Aythya > Aythya ferina. The sequence continues at coordinate 7,269,193 of NC_140307.1, forward strand.
CATACCGTAAGACTAGGAGCTTCCAGTCATGATTTTGTAATGGGTGTCAATACCTTACAGCTCCTGGTCACTAGTCTATTTTCCTCCCTTCCCTTTTGATCTCAGTTAGATGGCACTATCTGATTCTCACACCAGCAAAAAAAGGATATTTCATGAAACAGTTGTGATGATGAGCAAAGCAAGTCAGGAAATATGGCATCCAACTCCTTCCTTCCTTAATTTTCCACCAACAAATTCTACCTTGGAAATATTGATATTGTTCTCAGAAGCCTGATTTGTATTTTAAAACTGAATGTTTCCATGAAGAAAAGCTGGCTGTCTGTTTGGACTGAATCAAGATGGTAGACCACTATCAATCATTGCTCTGAGGCAGTTCAGTGTGTATGTGCCTTTGTGCTCAGAGAAGGGCAGGAGCTGGAATTTGGAATGCTTAGGGCATTGTAGATCTTGAGCCTCGTATTCCTTGTCTAACGAACTGGGCTTCTGGGCAGGTTTGTGTCTCCCACAGCTCACTGTGGCCCATGTCCTGGAACCAAATGCAGGATTGCTTATGTACGTGGCTCTGGTTCAGGAAACAGCAATTGAGAGGTTGCTCCCAGCTGCATGCTAGCTAGTGCTACCCCACAGCCAAAGGTGAGCTGGAAAGGCTTTGTTGCCAGTACACTTGCCAGCTCTTAAAGCTCTGGGGAGATTAACAGAGAAACCTAAATAAAGAAAGGAAACTAAATGGATGCTTATGGAAATACATCATCAGGATGAATGACTTTCATGTACCACCTCCTCATGGCACAAGAACACTCAAGAGAAGGGTTGTGCACCATGTTGTTGATGTGCATAAATATCTGACAGGAGTTATCTGTAAGGGTGTGTTTTGCCCTCTCTAAATTGTGTTTTCCTAGAGGAGTCATCAGTGCCACTGCTGGGCGTAGCTGTGGCTGTGGTGGGGCCTGCGGCAGAACCAAGAGGAACTGATCTGGGGCGGCCTGGTCTCTCTCGCGCTTTCCACACCTTGCTGGGGACACCTAGTGCAGAGAGTTTCACTGGTGTACTGAACCAGTAACAGGGCAGGAAGGTGTGTGAAAGAATTTGATAGAAAAACAGCTTGCAAATGGGTTGGCATCATGGAGCTGGGAATAAATGTGTGCAAAGTTCGGACAGAGCCTCATACCCTGGGGCCCTGAAGTGGTAATGTTTTGGAGGTCAGGAAGAAGTCATCTTCCGATATAATATGGTACAAAGACAGATGCTATCATTATCAGCATTTATAACGTAACCAGTATTATTTAGGTCTAATGGAAAGTTTAAAATCATACTCTAGGACAGTTAGTTTTGCTTGCTGCTTTCTGAAGGTGTGTTACTAGGTGCACCACAGGCCTCTAATGTTGTGGCAGGCTTAAGGATTCAATAATGGTGCAGCCAAGCATGAAATACTGGACTAGCCAAACCACTGATCTGTTTGATATGTTGATTCTTATTCTTTTCTTTTCTCCCTTCTTCTGTTTGCTTGTAAACAGAGCAGCTTGAAGCTCTCCTCTGCAAAGGCCAGCGGGATAATTTATTTTCTAATGAACTCCATTCAGCTCACTTCTGGCAGTGTTTTTTGTACTGACATGGCTGCATCAGAACCAAGCATGGGGTTTAGGGAAATGTATTTACTTTGCATAAGCTATTTGCAGAGAGCATAGACAAAATAATGATCCTTCTTGTTTTCCCTTTTCCTCTCCATCCTTGCCTTTTCCAGCCAGGGAGGTCATGTCATTTGAAACTATCTTGTTTTATGCAGGAATGCAGCTCGTTATGTATTCGGTGAAGGAAGCTCTCCTGGGCAGGCCTCGCTGGCTTCGAGCAGGGTATGATATCAGCTACTACAAGTAAGTGCATTTTTGATGAATAATTTGTAGCTTCCCTTCTCCTCAGTTCCCCTCCTGTTAACCATATTGATATTGTTAACCTTTGACCACTAGTGCCACGTTTCAAATGTCTCTAAATTAATGTTAGTTCTATGTGTTATGTGCCTCCAACTTCAGGAAACAGCTAAAAGTGAGATCTCTAAATTAGATGCCTGAAGAGAAACAAGGCACATGCAGAATTCTCTTCTCTAGAAGGAAGACACCTTTTCTTGATAGCACAAACAATAGCGATTAGCCTTACCCACTGCCATATGGGAACTTTTATCTTTGTCTCAGGGGTCAGAAAACAGGGGTGTAAAGCAGTTCTGACAAGCTTAGGGCTGATGCTTACATAAACTGCCTGAGTCTCAGGCTGTTTCTGCAATTTTCCAGAGTCTCTGAAAAATGCTAAATTAGTCTCATCTTCAACTTATATTTGACCTGGAGCTTGATTCATGTGAGATTCTCTCACCTAAGTATTTCATTTCCACATGGCAAACTGATCCCATATACATACATCCTGGTTATTACAGTCAAAGAAGAGAAGTGCAGGACTTAGTTTCAGTAGGTTGAATGAACACTTTTTATTTTTCTCAAAGCTTCTAAAATGTCATCCACAACGCTTACTAATTATTTTGCCAGTGAAGATTGAATGGGCTTTCAGGACTAGGATAAATGGTATGTTTTGTGTTAGTCTCGACAGAGTTGAAGGTTAGGGGACAAAATAGAACAAGCATGAAAATTATAGGGGTGAGTAAGGTGTTTGGTTGGGTACCTGTGTGTGTCTCGGGATGATGTAGCCTGGGGCAAGGCAAGCAGGAAGAAGAGCCCTCTGCGGGAAAGAAGTGGTCATAAATTGGGATTGAACTGGTAGAGCGTTATGGGTCAAATTCACATACCTTGTAATAAAATGCTGCAGCATTTGGGGTTAATTAACTAGTTTATCCTGGCTTTGACTATCATGATCTGAAAGCTGGGACTGAGAGTGCCTGAGTGACAAGCCTTCCTGTGGTTTTTTTTTTTTTTTTTTTTTTTTTTTTTTTTTTTTAATTCCCCTATTGTTTTTTTTTATTAGTGATGCCTGTTCACCAATTTGCATCACAAAAATGCCTCACTGTCTCAGCAGTCTGTGGGTGGTGTATTAGGCAACATATAAACAAAAGAAAAGCCTGATCCTCGCCCCAGATACCTTGTGGTTAAAATATAGGGCTTGGGCTACCAAGTAACTACAGACTGAGAAAAGCATGAAAACTGAAGGACATTAACACAATTAATAACAATAACTGTCTGTGGCAAGATAAGTAGTGCTCTTAGGACAGAACTGAATTCTTTCCATGCTGTAAACTATATGAATTTCTTCATGAGCTCATGTGATAAAGCTGATTTTAGAAACAGAAGTGAGATAATGGGCTTTCTCCTTATAAGAAGTTGTATTTTTGTTGTAGCTAAAATTTTTGCTGTAAATGTTAGAGATGGCTATGTTCACAAATGGATTTGATGAGACAATAATCCCCTACAATGACAGAGGGCTGGCTTCCAGAGGTAGCAGAGCCTCAAATTTGTGTTGCTAAAGAGGGAGGAGAGGGGGAAAAAAATCTTGGTTGTAATCTCTTTTCTTTTGAGGGACAAGATGTGTGTCTAAGGATGAGATTATCCTCTTTCAACCTGGCATGTTGTTCACAACAATGAGTTGCAATTTCATTTTATTCCAAATACTCCGTACTAACTTTATTCACCTGACCTTTTTGACCTCTGGAGGTGTTCTCTCAAGAGCTAGCGTACTGTGGTGCAGCGACTTCCCTTTGCATGCCTGTAACCTCTGACTTTGAGCATTGGCTTTTGGATGCATGACAGAATGGGCAACATCAGCAGTTGCAGGTTGGGCAAACTTTACATGCTGATTACCATAGCAATGGTTTCTCATATCATTAACAAGATGGCTATTGTGTAGTGATTAAACCAGCAGCTGACTTCCAAGATTAAGCCATGATTGTACAATTAAGCAAGTAATCAGATTCTTGTTCACAATATGAGAGAGAATGGAGTCTTATTGATTTGGTGTTTTCTAACTCTATACTGGATTATATGTCAACATGTTCATTTAGGGAAACTGCTCATTGTCCCATCTACACTTTATTCCAGGTTTTCACATAGTCTTGTATGCACAAGCGTACATATCTTTACACATGCACTCTCACTTCTGAAATTCTAATAATTTTGTTTTAGTGATTAACAAAGAGGTTCCCACTCAAGAGAAATTGTACTATGGCAGGGAATATAAAGGAGGTATGTATATGTTTGCTCAAATTATGGTTTCCAGTTGGGATTGCTGTAGTGATACCACTCTGCTTGTGTTTTTGTGAAAGCAGCTCACTTCAGTTCTATTTACTCTAGTCACGTGTATCCTGGGGGAGAGCCTGGCAGATTTTGAAGGAACCTCATCTAATTACTTTTACCAGGGGTTATTCATGATTTTGGAATGCCCTTAACTACTTTTGCTGCACAGCTGTGATTGAGAGCAACCTCTGAGCTGAAGGACAGTGGGAGGAAAGGCACATTCTCGGGATGTCTGGGTGATGCACGTTGGCTGATCTCTTCTGGCATTCATCTTCACTGAAGATGGGATAGTTCACTCATAAAGATGAATGTTGTGGCACAGCTCTGTCACTGCGTACCTTTCTCATATGTCTCATGAGAGAGTTTTTATGTTACAGAGAATATTAGCAGTGCTCTTGTCAAAAGGAAGCTGAGTGACACTTCTGCTCTCCTTTATTGCCTCTCCATGAAGTGACAGGATACACCCATGATAAACAGAGTTGCAGTTACTATAAGATCATCTAATTCACTTGCTGTCTTGGCAGCTTTTATGCACTGAATAATATTCCTTTCCAGCAAATTATTTAAGGAACAATGGCAACATGCTGAATTGGAGACAATGTGCTTGTGCCTTTTGGTTTCATGGCTCATTCTAGGCATATTATCTAACCTCCAGCTTTTCCAGACAATAGTCAGTTCACAGATAGTAATGAGGTACATGGAGTGTTTTGTTCGCACATCACCACAAAAAACTTTGCTATTTGGTGATCACAGTGGTGTCAGAACGAGGTCTTTTTTTTCTCTTCAGCATCTTTGTGATCACATAAGAAATCATAATTAGCAGATCACATCTCTGTTCTAATGATACCTACAAGAGTGCTGAGACACTGGTAGTGCCTGACAATCACAGTGTGAGTGTAGGCCTTAATAGCAAGATCGTTATGGGGAATATTCTGCTTTGAATGGGATTCTGCCTACAATTTAGAAAATAAAGATGACTTAACATGAATTAGCTCTTGAAAGGGAAGTTGTGCTTCTCTAGTTTCCAATGTGTCAGGCCCCAGATAACAGCTGAATTTATGTATGACCCATAAATACTTAAAATACTATTATTTTATGGTGTAAACAAAGGCGTTATTGAAGCATACTGCAGGTAGCACACTTAGATGTAAGAAGATCAGGTTGTGTTGTAAAATGAGGACACCAGATTCCAGACGGTACATGGATTTTGGACAAAGGGAATGCATCAGTGGTAAAGTGATGAACAGTTATTTTCAAATTAGTCTCTTTCAGGTGGTTTGGAAATCTGGGCTATAGATATTTTCTTCTACATTGATACCATGCTGTTTTCCATTGCTTACCAGTGCTTTTTACTATTCTAAATATTGCAGATAGAAAGTAAAGGGACAAGATGAGCAAGACATGTTGTTCTTGTATCGCTTGGTGCTTTTGAATTCCTGAGTTACAATCCAGCTCCTTTACTGACCTGCCAAGTAGCTTCACCTGTATGTGTCTCAGTTTCCCCGTCTATAAAAGGTGGATAATTAGAGTCACTTATCTGCTACCCAGAGAATTGAAACAGATAAATGAGAGGCAAATTTTAATTAGATAATGCTTGCAGAGGTCTTTTAAACTCAAAAAATTACTGTATGGAGTAAATGATAAGTATTATTATTAATTAACTTTCCATCACAGCTGTATTAGAAATATACTACCTGTACATTATTTCTTAAGGAGAGCAGTAAGCAAAATGATTTAACGATTATGATGTGACTGAAAGGCACAGGAGGTACAGCTTGCATGCTGATTTAAAGAAAAAAAAAAAGGGAAAAAGAAAAACTCTTTGGTTTCTTATTTCCTTTCTAATAACAAGTATATTAGCTTCTGGAAAGTGTGTGAGACTTTGGGAACATTTTTGGAAAGAGACAACAAATAAGATAGTGAGGACCTAATGTTACTGTGGTCTATACTTTGTTTCCTTCTCTCAGGACCAAACAGAAGAAAAGTGAAAATACATTTACACTTTCCAGTCAGAAAATAAGATCCTGCTGAATGGTGTTTCAGTTCATTGGGAAAATTGTATCATCTGTCAGTGATGCTCAAGAGTCGTGGTCAGGATTAGGTCCTCATCCTGCAGGGTGCTCTAGAAATGCACCGGGAAAGGCAATCTCAGCTCCCCTAAAAGTAGACAAGGATAGGTCAGGACATGTTGGGTGGAGGATAGCACTGATGCTCACCTACTGAGATAAATCTCATGCCAGTGTTACAATGCTAGGTGGGCTGCAACACCAGCAAAGCCCGAAATAATAGCCTCTTCCTGGCTTGCTAATTTGTGTTTCCTGCTGCTATGGTAGTGTTGAAAAAGGGGCGTTGAAGAAAAAGTAGCGGTCTGGTGGAGTAACAAGGAGGCAATAGAGCCATCTTGGGGTGTCAGCAGTGGAAGGAGAGAGGGAGGCAAGAAATAAAAATGCTGTTTTTAAAGTTTCCTTTAAAAAGATTCAGAGCTACTGCATTTTATGATGGATTGTGAGGAGACCAGATTATATGCAGGATGAACACATGATCATTTATATTGCTTACACACAGGTATTTTTTCTTCTTAATGTATGAGTGAAGAATGCTGAAGCCTTACAAAACCACTTGTAACCTTCCTGTTACTACCAAGCAGTTTGCTGTAGATTGAAGTAGGTGTCAAGAAGTGATTAAAAAATCTAGAAATATCTGTTCTGAGTGGGTAGCTTTCTGAAACCACAGAGGTGCACAAAACAGAAATGCTAAGCATCGAGGTTTGAGAGCTACGCATCCATACACTCAGGATCATGAGATCTGAGATTTGTCAGGAGTAAGCAGCATGGACTGCCGGGTTAGTATCAAGGTCAGAGGTGTGTGGTGGTGCAAAGCTTCTGGTTTAAGTGTCCATTTTATACAGGGAGAAGCCTTTACTGGACCATTAGGGACAGGCAGGAATACTTTTCCAAATGTGCATGGAAGATATGTAGGCAGTATCTTTCTGCAAAGTCCTGCTTCTCCTAACATCTCTGACTACAAATATAAATTTAGATGGAAGAACTCAGAAGATCTCAGCACTTTATGAAACTATTTCATAAGTAATGTTACCTAATTTTCCAAGTGACACTGAATATAATAGACTCCAGGGAGATGAGTCCTTTCCCATTGTACAAGAAATGGTTCTTAATTATCCTTTACTGACAAAACTAACAAGAACTAAATCAAATGGTATTGTCCTGACCTTAACAACAAACCTCCACCACCAAAAAAAACACCAAACACTTTCACATCCTGGATCCACTGAAATATAATAGCTAGGTAGATGTTTCTATATATATTGGATTCATTGCATTTTTTATCTGACTCTTTGTCCAATATTAAGGTGGTTTATTTGCAAGATAAATATTGGGGTGAAGGGTTCAAATCATGTGGGTTAGGAGGATAAAATCATAGGCTTTTCAGTTTGCCACTGTGACTCAGTGTTCCTGTACTGTCTGTCTATTGATCCACTCAATGTCATTCACCCGCACAAGTTCCTAATGTTAAATTCAGGTGAAAAAACAGCAGCATTGTATTGTGTCTTCCTTATGAAGAAGAGATGATTATTTTGGAGAATTTTACAAGAATAATTATCTTTTTCTCTCCACCCCTTTGAATGAGAATGAACAGCAGCAAAATAAACTAGTATTGTAAATTCCAGGAGCTGAAATTGCATCTTTTGGTTGCCGCCTCTATTTTGCATTTTAATGCAACGTTGATGATAACATTTGTCAAAGAAACCTCACAGTCCTTCAGAATCAGAAGGTTCCACAACCACATAATTGGTGCAATGTGGGAAAAATATTGTTTGAAATGTACTTATGGATGCAATTTGCTGTGAAGCTTCTCCCTAAAGTGCATGAATTGTCTCTTCATCTCTGCTGAAAGAAAACTTTATCAGAATAAATCTCCTGCAAGAGCAGATTGGGAACGGATTGAGAAGCTCCCTTTAAAATTTTGTAGTTTTAATGAAGGGAGTGTCAAGTGACTGAGTATAGAGATAGGTCTTGGTGGCCCTGACCAGGTGCACCTGTGGTCTCCACTGCCCAAACCCTTTGCCCATGGGCCCAGGAGCTCTATCTGAGCTCTGTGCTGGCTGTTCAGTCCCTGCCTGAGCTATGTTGTAGAAAGGCTCTAACTCAGTTGCTGCTACATCTATGCTTTGGTAAGAACCATAGTGATCTGGACCCTGACCCACAGACTGATCTTCTGCCTTGACATCAGACCTGCCTCATCACCCCAAACTCTTCTGATGATCTGGACTAGCGGCTGAACCTGTCTGCCATCTCTGGGCATATCCTGCCCAGATACCATGAGGGAACCCTGGCTCGTGATGCCCTTGCATTTCTGGCTTTGATGCAAAGCTTAGCTCACTTTCTCTTGGGGAGAAACTGGCCTTCTTGTTCCCTGACAGGGAAGGACTAAAGCATTTGAAAAGAAGAGATCCAAAAGAGGATTTTTTGTTAGTTCTTAATTTGCAAGTCTGTGTGAGCTCACTTCTCTGTGTGCAGTCTCCATACAAATCCAATCTCCTGCTCTTCCTAGTCAAGACAGAGGCTTTGATGACATTTTAAAGACTTTTATGCGTATGCTGTGTTTTTTTCCTGGCATGTCCCTTGTTGTCTTGTGGTTGAACTGAATGACTGGTTTCACATTTTACTAGGATATTTGTATTTTCTAAATCTCCAGACTTTCACAGAATATTTTCTTGTGGCATTGTTTGGGGATGTGAATAGGTACATACAGCTCAGAGCAAGATAACCTGGATGTTGAAAGCAATACAGCAATGTTAGCTGAATGCATTAATTTAAATGTCTGGACTGCACTGTATGAACTAGCATTAGTTAGCTTCTTATTTTCACCTTCACAAAATGAGACAAACTGTTAGGTTTCCATGAGAGAGCTCCCATCCAGGAGCAGCATGACTAGCTGGGGCTGGCTGTGCCAGTACTGCTACACGCTGTTTTGTCACTTATCTGCCTGCTGGCCTTTGTGGACTGAGTGAATCCCAGAAGAGCCTTGAATTTGTATATGCACAGTGGTACTTAAAATCAGGATGCTTCTTGTATTTCTATGTCTAATAGGACCACGGTTTCTCTAGCCTTCCTCATTTTCATAGAGCCTGCTGGTGCATTGCTATGTTACAGGATGTTGTTTAGCACCGTTATATTTTGTACCTGTTCATTGCTGGCATTGGAGTTGCTGTATTTACATGTGGCCTTTCTAGACTTCATCCAATGATGGGATGAGTTTAGAGCCCATCTTCAATATGAGGTGAAAACTCATTCAGGGTGGAGAGTTTTCTGAATACTTAGTTCTTTCACATCTACTCGAAATGTGCATCTGGGAGTGATAACTGTCCACTTTCTCCTCTTTCTCTTTCTCCAGAAACCACTACCGCTGCAGCACAGCTGCAGGAGGAGGCATGAGAGGAAAATATTACTACACACTCACCTTCAGCATTAAGTTCCCTCACAAAGATGATGTCTGCTACCTGGCCTACCATTACCCCTACACCTACTCCACAATGATGGTAATGCTGATATGTCTGTCTAGATAAGCTAATAGGCCTGACAGATTGGAGCTGCTTGGACATGAGAAGTCTTTGTGATAGCATAGAGGTCTGTTCTCACAAGCAGCTTTTTAACTATCATGATGCTCTCAATGCCTTACATGCAGCTGTAGCCTCTGTCAGCTCTGGAGCCCAGAATGTTGTAGGAGAAAATAATTTCTGTATGGGATAAGTTGGAGTGCAAACATAATAGTCATAAAATGTCCTAAAATACAAGACAAAGATATCTCTATTTGCTTGGACTTGCAGTATCCTCCTGAGAGAAGCATAGATCTATAGCTAATGGCAAGTAAGAAGTGAAGGATGCCCACTCCCGCTTCTGCCAGAAGATAGCAGCTCAGCTTTCAGAGCTACACCTGCAAGTAGAGCAATAGCACAATGCTGGGCCTTCTTCAAATATTCTTTGTCAGCTATTTCATCTGTGCCAGCTGGAGTGTCAGGAGGCATTTGTGACATCCCAAACCAGTGCTGTCAATTTGAAAACTAAAAGAATATGAATCCAAGGCATAAATTGTATTAATTAGTTTTACTGGGCTTATTTCCTGTGGAAGAATTTGTTTTCTCCAGCCTTTTCTGGCTGGGAGTGGATGGTAGAAGAATATTCTGGGAAATGCATCAAATGCATTTTCTCAGATTGATCTGGGAGAGCCCAAGGCCTAAAAGGAAGGTAGAATAAAAGAGGGAAAATGAACGGTTTTGGAGGTTGCTTTGTGACTTTCTTGCTGTTAAAGTTGAGAAAGATATTGCAGAAAATGAAGACATAAGATTCCTGGAGATCAGTTCCACCCGTGGCAAAAAATAAAAAATAAATTGTTTTTAGTTCTGGACATCTAGTGACAGTGTGGGTTGGTGAAATATGGGCTTATTCTAATTTTTACAATGATACCAGTTTGCCATTATCAGATATGAAAGCATACACAGGCTTTCAAAGGAGACTGTCCTCTCTCACTTAGTAGCCATGCAGCTTTGTATGCTGCCAGCATAGCTTGGATTAGATTAATTCCCTCTCAAAAAACAGTCTCTTGTCAACTGCTTTACATCCCATTATGGATGTTCAAAGAAACTGCTTTCAATAGCTGGGAGAAGGCCAATCAGGCCTTCACAGTCCAAGCTATGCCTGCCAGCTCACTTCTCATCAGGCTTACGGGCACCAGCTATTCCTCTGAATCAATGAGGAGGAGAACATGCCCTAGTTGTGGGTTTTGACCTATAGCCTTAAAGACACATATATACTGCAGTCTGCAGGGTTTTACAACTACAATTGTAGTACTGAAGAATTGGGTAGACTTATTCACCACCATACTTTATTATGGAGATGCAGTGCCTCATCACTATTTTACTGTTATTGATTTCTACCTTCTGCTGGCACAAAAGCAGGGGAGACTTGGAGAATTTGTATGCTCTGGGAATCCCTGAATATCTCACCTACTCTGGAATGAATTGAATAGAGATGAAAAAGATGTTATTCCTAGACTTGCAGGACCAAGTCTTGAAGTATTTCACTGCCTCTTCAAATAAAATGCTTATTGAAGTTCAAGGAAATTTTTGCCCCAGGAAAAGTTTAAATGAACTCAAGCTCAGTAAGGACCATAAAATTTTGTAAATGGGAATTATAAGTGGAAAAGATTGATAGATTGTTCTGTCCAGCTCTTTATCCAAAGCAAAATTGTTGCCTCTAATATTTCTAAATGGTTTATTTGCTTGGACTAATTTAAAATGTCTTGAGTGATGCAATTTGCACATTTCCATGTTACTTTAATTTCCACAGTGAATAAGCTAAATCAGGTTTGTGCACCAGTGGATCTTATTTTAAATCATTTGTCCACTGGTGAATATGTTGGTTTTACATATCAGTAATAAATTAAAAGTGATTAGGTACCCAAGGGCCCAATTAAATACATAATGCTTTGGGGAAGAAGATAAACTTGGATATGAAGTTAGTAATTTGGAAATGTTTTTAAATATCATATATATTTAATTGTTACAGGCATGTTTACAGGAAATACATATTGCGGAATCCTATTTGAACTGGATGCACTCTGCAGTTCATTACTTTTTGTCCATTAGTAATTATATTTATTTTATGAACTGTAATTTATCAATTTTTTCATCATAGTGTTAATTGTTTAGATATTTAGCTGAAAACTCTATGACAGCTATACCCAATTAAGTTTCACTGGGTACCAGAAGCATAAGTAAAAGATGAATATTGAGTTCTCTGTATCTATGTGAGATCTTTAAATGGGTCTAATAATTGAATTTACTTTATAGAGCAGTACGTTAATTATTTTATGACACAGATGACTCTAAATTTCAGTTCTGTGTTTTCTTTCAAAAACGCTGGGAAAAGCAGTCTGCAAGATGGTAAAGTTCAAGGTTTTGGGAATAGAAATAATTTGTTTCTTAAACATTGGCTGAAATTTACCCCTGACTTCTAAACACAAAAAATTACCATGTAAAGGCTGTTCTGTGAACTGACGCATTTTAGTTAAGATTATTTCAGGATGAGCGTGCATACTGCAATGTACCTCTTTCTTCCAGTCTAGAGGCAACTGCTGCTCCACAACAGTTAGCGACACTGTAATGAGATTACTTACCGTATTATTGCCACTTGCAATTGCAACGTAAACAGGGAGAGAGAGCCACTGAGAACTGCACATCATCTGGTGTGTGGGTGGTGAGCGGCTATGTGTCTAATGAGGCGATTAAAACTAGTTCCAAAAAGATTTAAAAGATTTTTTTTTTTTTTTTTTTTTTTTTTTTTTTTTTTTTTAGGCTGCCAATTCATTTTCTCAAATTTCTCAGGAAGGTTTTTTTTTGTAAGAATTATTTAGAAGTGACAACCATAAACTTTGGGGGGTGGGGGATGGACAACTTTTTAAGTAACTTTTTGGAAAGATGCTCTTACTCACTTTCCCCAATAGTGGCTGTACAAAACTGTTTTGATGTAAACTTTTGACTGCCTCTGGTCTGGACTTGTTCCTGAGTCTCACTGACATATGCTTGACAGCTAACCAGTCAGTTCTATAAATACTGAAAGAAAGACAATATTTCTCAAGTTACATGATCCCTAAGAAAATATAAGCAGTATGCAGTTCTTTTATGGACTTCATGTACACATAGAAACCCATTTTTGCTAATAAAGAAAAAACCTAGGAACAGTTCAGGTAAAATGATACATGAGTAATAGACCTGTGCAGCTTCAGTGAACTGGGCTGTGTTCTGAATGGCTTATGCTTACTGAAGGTATGTAAAAGGAGATAGTGTTAACTGGCATAAGAGCGGAGCTGGTAAATTAGCAAGAGATGAAATTAGTACCAATAATCACATAGAGACAGTGGAATAAAATCAGTTTTTATAAACCATGAACTCATAAATCTGTTTTCTTGCTTCTTTCTTAGGCTCATCTTGACATTCTGGAACAAAATAGGAACCCCAAGAAGGTTTACTGGAGGAAGCAGACGCTCTGCCAGACGCTAGGAGGAAATCCATGCCCATTGCTCACAATCACTGCCATGCTAGAGTCTAAAAAAAGCGATGACTTGGAACAGTTCCGTAAGTAGCCAAATGAAGCATTTAAAAAGAAGCTGGTGACGTGTGGTCATGTAAGGAGTGGCAGTGACAACCTGTTTTGTGGATATGTTGATTTTCTTGCTTTTCTCATTTTGAAAAAAAGAAATATAAATATAAAGAATAGCAAATTACAACACTTCTTTTAAATGACAAATTTATATGGAGGAGGGAGAGTACCTAACATCATTCTTCACTTCAATTTTTCTTTAATAATCTGAAACAGAAAGTTCAGTATCAAATATCTCCAATGTCAAGAAACTTCTCGAGTAACCAATTCAAAAAGAAATTTGAAATTTTTTTGTTGTTGTTGTTGCCATTCCAAATTGAAAAGATTTATTTATTTTAAAGTTTCAAACTTGCCAAAGAAAAAATACAAGATCATTCTTTCCCAGATGTATGTAGTAATTGAAGTGTCCTGGTCAAATTCCAGATCCTCCAACATGCCTGGTAGCTCCATCTGGACATACTATGGCTTCTTGCATTTTGTCAGTCTTAGCTGATGATGTGGTAACTATAATAGCTGTCATGTTATATCTAGAGATAGTTATTTTTTGTTGTGAAAGTCAAAGATTTAGATCTCCAGTGGCCTTGATTAACAATGTTAAGCTATATATGTTTCTGTAATCAACAGCAAGTGACAAGAAGATTCTGTTCAGCATCACATTGGATTAGCTTTGTCTTTCATGTCTAAATGTCAGACTACCTATATGTAGGTTGACATAGAAGGGAAATTTTTTCCTGAGTCTGAAGCAAGGCAAAAACATATTTTTTTTTCTGCTCTTCACATATCTGTAACACAGGTGGAGAACACCTAGGGAGTGTGGAAATTTAGATTGCCTTAAATCTCTTAGCTTGTTATGCAAATACATATTATCTCACGGAGATGTTAGGCTAAGTATATCCAAAGAGATTCTGTGTTATGAACAACATTTCTTATCACAGAATTCTCTTTTCAGGGATACGTGGTAAGTCAGACTCCGCACAATGTCCATTCCAAATTTATAAACTAAAAGAAAGCTCACGTAACAGAGTTTGGGGGAAGTTATTGCTGTCTTCCCTGGTTTACGTTAGAGCACAGTGACTGCAGTTATGCTGACATTACAGTATAATCATCCTGAGCTCAGACCTCTTTATAATTGTTGGTAAGTTTTCATTCAGGGAGCATTTACATTAGAATTAGCATGTTTCTGTGCATGAATATAGTTTCCTAGGTTGAAATTTTAAAGCAAAATGGCAACAAATTGCCAACTACAGCCTACATGGGAATTCATAAGATGCTTGCACATAAACGGCCTTAATGGTGGGAACTGGAGGCAGTGTCAGAGAAAACTGGATCATTGGCACTGGTATTATTAGTAGTATTTACATTACAATATCACATACAGCACTCGACTAGGGAGTTTCGCTGTGGTGGGTGCTGTCCATGCTTAACAGGAAGAGAAAATTCCTGCCCTTAAGCACTTTTGTTCCATGATAATAATGGTACAGAACAGAAAACCAGCAGGTGGGGGTTGTGGTGCTAGAGGGTGGTTATGTAAAGAAGTCTTTGGCATACTGCAGATGGTCACCTGGTTAGATGTTAGCTGTTGACAAAAATTTTCAAACCTCATGGCAGACAGCCTCAATAGGGCAACTGAAAGTAAATTGGGATTAAGGGTTGGAGCCATGCAAAAGAGACATGCAGTGAACAATTTTTTTGTCCAAGTAAATATGCTTTTCCAATGAGGGTGCAAAGTAAAAGGTAATGGTTGGATTTATCAAAGCAAGGACTTGGAGTGGGTCAGTCACATGATACGTGAATGTGCTGACCACTGGATTAAGCACGTTTGGTTTTGATAGGACTGCAAATTCTTGCTTTTCTGACATAGGAAACTTAAAAAAATAATTGAAAAACAAACAAACAAAAAACTAACAAACAAAAACAAAACTTCAATTTTCCAAAACAGAAAACAATGGTTTTGCTTTCTGACCAATCCAACACTATGCCAACATCTGCAGATATGCAGACATAGTGATCAAGTTAAAAACTCCAGAACAAAATCACCAGCCTGTACCAATGGAGGTAAAGCAGGAATAACTAAGGATGCTTCCACCTTTGGTGCCAGGCACCAGAGGGAACTGTAACTGCATATGGTATTACTGTACCAGACTGTATATCATCTTACAGTCCTTGCAGACCTTGATCTGAAACCTTATTGTACCAGGCATGGTACACTGGGGAGAATGATTGTCCTTTGTGTATGCAGGACTTACAGCCATGTATTTGTGACAGTTGAAAGGTACAGACATACTGAAATGAGGGTTGTGAGGAAATGACAACACCATATTGACCAGCGCAATCATACCCCCCCGAAGTTGCACTGCTTTTAGGGAGTATTATGAAATATATGTGACAGGAGGCATTACCTTTTTCTGGGGCACTCTGTCCCCTGAGAATGCATCTTTCAGTGCTGAAATAGTGTCTGGCAGGCTTTCAGAAGTCACTAACCTGTCTGGAAAGGCAAGGTTTGCACAATCCCAGTGCAGTGTAGGCTTGGATACTCATTCAGTACAGATTTACTGAAAGATTCATGAAGGATTTGTGAACATTTTGGACAGGTCTTTATTTTGAATGCCTCAGGATATTGTGATATTCACCATTTGTGTTTAAATTCTAGTTATGTGGCTCAAGTCCTTTTTATTTTTAAGAGAGAAATACCTCCTGGTTTGTGATCCTACATGAATTCAGTAGGAACTCATAGTTCTGACTGAAATTCCATGAAATTATGTGCCAGTAAACTCTTCTGCTGGAGCTTTGCAAGGAAATGAGATTGACTTCCTAAATCTCTCTATGAACCAGTTGAACTCAATCAAAGCAGAATGTGTACAAACCCAGTTGCCTGAACTGAAATAGAAATTGTTTGGGGGAGAGACAGTGTCAAGGAAAGGCAACACATTTTCTCTTAAGTTTCCAAAACTATAAATGTAAACACCAATACTCTTAGGTGATGAAAATATTTGTTGTTTCATCAAGTGGAAGAACAGCAAGCGCACCATGTGTTTTATGCTGTGGGGATGCCTCCAGGCAAATGTGAATAATTATATATATACTTATTTTGTATAAGCAGCTTGGATAATTATGGCTTTGGGGGACGCATTTAGCTTAATTTGTGCTGCTTTTTGTGGCTTTGATCAACAGTTGCTTCTTAGCTTCCTCATCGTGTACGACATGGCCTTCTCTCTATGAATTGGGTTGGTTGATGGAGGGGCCTGTTTGTCAATATTTTCCAGGCTGAAAACATAACTCAAAAGCAACAACTATGAGGGAATCAAAGGATGGAGACATTCTCAGTAGTAACTCTCACTGCTTTGTACAGTGTCTATGCATATGCATTTCAGCTTGAGAAGTGATGTGTGGAGCTCCAGCACTGGGAAACTTGGCACACGGGTGATGAATAAAAATTGATAGCCCTTGTTCTTTCCTTCTGTTTCCAGAGTTCTGTGCAATTCATAGTTCTCATGAGCTATAGCCGTTTTACTCTCCTATCAAATTTGTTATTTCTGCTTTGTACATTCGTTAATCTGTGCCTTGAGAGGTTCTTTTCAATAATACCAGTGGTGCAGGTAAAATACAAAGCTCTTCAGGGCTTCATAGCCATTGCTCGTGATTGTACTTTTAATACTCTAAATCCTTCTCTAGTATAGATGCATGAGGAGTGGGAAACATCACTGATGAAGAGGCATTGGGTGAGGAGTGCTGGGAGGAGACCATGATACTCCTGATAGGAGCTCGGTGAGGAGGAGTTATTGCACTACTGGAGGTGCTGATAGAGTGGGAGCGACCCAGGGATGATGAGGGCATGGCATCTTCTGTGTCAGCTGTGCTTTATTTTCCTCGCTCGACTCTTTCAGATTTGTCTTGTCAGGCTTTTGATTAATGTGGCCCTAGGATGGTTAAATTTGTCTGAGTTAAATTTATTAATGTGCACCTTGTTAATAGGAAGCACAAGCCGTGCACGCTGACAGGAGCTGCACATTCACCGCATACTAAAGGGAAGAAAAATGGGCTGCTGTTTTTCTTCATTATGCGTAGTTTATGTGAGGCTTTGATATCCACATAGGCTCCTTTCTCATTCCTCCCTATCTCCTGTTTATGTGATGGTGGTGTACTGAATTATTTTTATTAAATGATCAATTCTGAAACTGATATGAGGAGAGAAAGAAATAAGCCAGGTACTCTTTGACTCCCTTTGTTTTGTATCGCTGTCATACAACATCTCAGATACAAACAGCACAACAACTTCTCTTCAAACTTAATCAGTTTTTTGTTATCTGTGTTTTCCATATTCCTCCTTCCTCCTTCTTTTTCCTTCTCACAGAGTTACACTCTGCAAATTTGGCCTTCCATATTATGTACAGAACTTTTCTTCAGAAGACTGTAGCTCTTCTCAGAATTATTTAAAACATAAAACTAAAACAGCATTCTGCAAGCTCTCGTGAGCGTGGTGAGCTAGTACACCGTGCCTGCCTTGGATATTGAATCACAACTTGTAAACCTTTTGAAAATGAGAGAAGTGGAGAGTGGAAAGAATGGCTGGGTAGGAATTTACTCTTTGGTGACTTTGCTTGTGACTGTGTCAGATCTAGCCTTAGACATTGCCTGATGAGAGGGACTTTCCAAGAAAGCAATTCTCAACATCTTTCAGGAGTGTTCGTAAATGCAGAAGCAGCAAGAATGACAAAGCTTCAAATATTGGTGCTGAGTCGCTGTTTAATGAAGTTTATTGGAGCTTGTAGAGCTCTGATTTTCTTGGGCTTACCCTACATAGTCCCATGAAGATGGTGCTAACATCATGTGTGTACTTAATAAACCCTTAATTCACAGTGTTATGTATTCAAATGTGCATTATGTGTCTGTGTTCTACCAAACCTCTCTGGCAGACAAAGTTTGCCACTGCAGTTAACCTAAGTTCAACAGAAAGATCTCTCACTCCTGAAAGACCTCTATTATTCCTGGTTCTTGACTTACATGCTCCATTTTTTAATGGATACAGACAATTGCAAATGTTCAGTTAGTGCCTAATCTTATCATGGTTTCTTATGTGTCTTGCACAGTTGCCATTTTTTTTAGCAATGAGGTATGCTTGGCCTAGCGTAAAATAAAATAGTGTGCTTGTCATAGCGAAGACTGGTTTGTGACTAGAATCTTGTACAAGAATCTGTCAGAATCCAGTTCATCTTTCACACCAAAAGCAGAGTTTACCAGCTTGGCAGGTAGAACAAATGTATAATTTCTAGGCAGATTAAATGAACTCAGTCAGTAGTCTCCAGGAGATGATGAACATGGTAATGCACATTGACTCTCTTTTAGAAAAGAACTGCGCTTTAATGAAAGATTTTCTGTAGCTGGAACAGCTATCTGTGTGCATAGCATTGTACAACTGAGGCATTAAAATGTTTAAAATATGAAGGCTTAACTTCATGCCTTCAAGATACCCATAGCGATGATGGAATGATTCTTTACCTCTTTCTATTCATTCAGTGACAAGTGATGCTTAATTATGACTGGAAGAGAACTAATAACCTGAAGTAGTCAGTATAAATATGAAGGCAAATCAGAAATAAAGTGGGTACAGTGGCATTTTCTATAATCCACAACCCTGAGCTTCTGAGCCCAATTAAACGATTAGGAAAGCAAAGCTGAAAACTGGTTCTTTTACTGCGATAAGCAGGAGCCGATAAGACTGTGAAGGACAATGAAGGTGATCTGCAAGCTGACAAGCCCTTGCAGACCATAGGATACTATTATGAATGGCAGAGTAAATGGACAGATTGACTCTTCAAAGCGTAGGTAAAACATCTAGCTAGTCATGCGTGGGTGATGATGAAACTCTATTCTGTAAAGAAAGAGCACACCAGTACATTGTCAATGTTAAGAGTGACTGAAATGAAATCACCAAATGCAAAAGGAGTGATCGGAGAAGGCCTGTTTACACTGCACTACTGTTCTGAGCTTGCTGTGTGCATGTTTCTCAGGGGGTGTTTCCTTGGCTGTGCAGTGACATGGTGTGGCTGTGTTAGCACCCTTCTTTAGGTTGAGAAGGGGAAGGGGAAGATATAACTGAAGTGGTGTAATAGTAGCACAAACTGGAGTGGTGCCTAATACAAGGGAATAACTGAAACAGTGAGAAAGAAATTCCTTAAGGACTGAAGATTTTGGTCGTTCTATGGCTGTACAGCAGCATGCTCCTGACTGATGACCACCATCATTACTGCATTCTCAGCTCAAAGGCATGAACATCTTATATTGCTGTGGGGGTTAATCCTGCATCCATTGAGAATATAGGGACTTTGTCACTTCTGCAGAGTGGAATGGGGCAGTCCTGGGTTATGGTATAAGGTAGTATATAAGGAAGTATAAGGTATAAAGGAAGTAATTGGAAAGCTCTTCATGGCTGGCTGTACTGTTGTGACTCCCATTAATAATAATGATTATGCAGTGTGTTACAAGTATTTCCCCTATGCACCTGATAAGCGTCCTTACAGCAGTTTGTGCAGTGTTACAGAGCTGAATGTCCTAGCTAACTAGCAGCAGTGGTGAGGAAAATTAAACAAAATATGACACTAGCAAATAGATTTACATCTGTAACTGCTGTCGCTTTGAGTTGCTTTTCAGTCATCACATGTCCTCTTTATGCAAGGCTGGGGAAACCATTATGGGTATTATTATAAAGAGACAATGACACCTCCTTTACCAAAATGTAATCTTTATGAGAGTTGGGACACATTTTCTGCCTGAACATGTTTCTGAAGATGGAAAGAGTAATATTTTTGGAATAAGGAATGGAAGGATGCTTCTGCCGTTCAAATCTCCAGTTGCTCCTAGAACTAGAATGAGGGATAAAGTGAGGCTAATGAGGTGTGTTTACTTGGTCTCCTCTTAAGCATAAGGAGTCAAAAGACATGGTTGCTGGGAGAAATATTCTAACATTTCTTGGTTGGCTTGTATTAGCTAGTTACATGGTTGCTTTGCAGCTTTGATCTTTTCTCAAAAAGAAACAAACCCCTTTACCTTTAAATGTAATTTGCAGCAGAGAACAATTCCTGAACAAAGAACAGCAAAGGATGTGAATTGCAAAGGCCACTTGTGCAGGATACTGGGAAATAATGATCATGTGGAAAAAGTACACAGTTTAATTAAGCACATTGATTAAATCAATATGATTCAAATACCTTAGTGCTCCAATCAGCTTAATCTCATTAAATGTAATTCAGGCCTCGATAATTGATTAATAATGCATTATAGTTTATGAATTATTGACTTCAAGTTATAATAACTGTGCCTACTCCCTACATGGCAGCAACCAGTGTTGCATGTTAATTATTAAAGACTCATGCTCTGTTCTCTTGAATAACTTTTTTAAAGCTGGAGATGACACATCTCCTAATGAAATGGGGATCAAATTAGATCAATGCCTTATTGGAGTTAGCCCACCCAAAAGGAAAATGCATTCTTTAAAGGAAGCTCTCATCTAACAGTGCTGAAGTAGGGAGGCAGAATGACCTGCTTTGATTAGTAATGATCTTTCGAGCAGTCAGAAGAACTGCCTGCAGCAATTCAGCTGAAGTGCTAACCTGGCATTGTGCTTGTTGGAAACAGTTCACAATGGGAAGCACATCTGTTGTTCTCTTAATGGCATTGCATTCTGTATTTTCTCCAACACACATACACACGGCATAACCAATGCTCCCGAGCCCTTAGGTCACACCTGTTTGCCAACTATTCATAGAGCAATTCAGTTTCCAATATTTCTGTCTGGATGCTCAGTGGTTTCTGTGGAAAGGATGAATATGCTTTTATAATAGTGGAATATTCCTTTAGTGGTAGTTACCCATACTCATGGCAAGGGAGTTGCAACTAGATGATCTTTAAGGTCCCTTTCAACCCAAACCAATCTATGATGATAATTGCAAGTGTCATACAACAAAAAGCACCATTGCTACTACTGATGAAAGTCTCAGGGAAGAAACCAATACTTTAAGAAAGCCTCAGCTCCTGAAGTAGAGGCCTCCTATTAAATGGCATTTCCATTGAATCTGAACAGAAGATATTGTCTCAGATTGTCTTTCTGCCTACTTAGGTACTTAACGTGATCCAAATTGCAATTTTATGCAGAGAAGTCCACGAGCATTACACTTCCTTAAAGTATTCCATTTATGGAATATTTACTGCTTTTTTATTTCATCTCCTTCTTTTCTATTTCTATTCCTTACTTGTGATTATATTTAAAAATGAACAGATTTTATTGTGTATAGAAATTGAATGAGAAGATTATAGCAAACTGTGGAGGGGAAAAACAAAATATTTTTGCTTGATTCTTGTGTCTGCAATAGTGATTTTTTTTTTTTTATCTGCGTATCCCCTTGAGTTGAAGATTTATTCCTAATTTGTGGAGGTGCTGGTTTCTCTCTTGCTTTGTACCAAACACTTTGTTTTTGGTGACAAGAAGTCAGCTGTAGTGAAAACTGTGATTCTGTTTTAATGCAGTAAAGAATGGATGAATAAGGATGTCATGTATTCTGCAATGCTAAATAGTTACAGAATTGTGAATATGAACTTTTTCTGCTTGAATAGGTAGTTTGTCAGGCATCTAAAGCCAAAGTAAAGCTCTCTAAATATGTAACACCAGCAGTGTGTGCTCTAAATTTTTCAAGATTGTCTTTCAATTTGAAACATCTTTTCTTTCTTTCTTTTTTTTTTTTTTTTCTTCTTTTCTGATATCCCAGTCATAACAACGTGGCAGCCCATTGCAATGCCCTGAATGATGTGCTATTTACAGACAAATTTCTGCAAAATTGTGTTCCTGTTTGAATATTCAGTCTGCAACCATAAAGGTGGAAGCTGGTTGAGTGGAACATGAAATTTGTGAGATAGATTTGGGGCTGTCTGTGGACTGAGGCCAGTGTTTTTCATAATGAATCACTTGTTCTTTGACCTCCAGCATTCGGTGGGACTCACTCAGCTAGCACAGCACTGATGCCACGGTCAGCCTTCTGTGAGTTTGGCAAAATGCCTATTAACATATTGAATCCAATGGTCAAGACAGCAAGCAGAGCACAGAAAACACTGAATTGAAGATCATGAAAAATGTGCCTTGGAGCATAAGCAACTAGCAATGTTATTTTGCAAAAGGAGAAAGCAAATAGTGTAATCTCTTTCCTCTCCCACCCTTTGTGCATGCTAGTGGGACAACCATCTGAAGTGAGATAATTTGTGCTGCTATGGATCTTCTTCATTCATCTGTAGTTTTTCACAGTGGTGGTGTGTGTCTGTGTGTCATTTTTTTATTATTATTATTTTTAAAAAGAGCCTTCATTCTGAAATTTGGAGATTTGTTCTAAGTTCCCTTCTTAGTAGATTGTGCTATGCAGTTTTCTTCCCTTTCTTTAATTTTTGTTCTATTGCCCTTCCTTTTTTTTTTTTTTTTTTTTTTTTTTTTGAATTATTAGTCTCATCTTTGTCCTAAGAGACTTGTAACCTTTGCATATCCTTTCCAGAGAATAAATATTGTGATTAACAGCATTTTCTGGAATATGAGTTAGCAATGTCTTCTTGGTTGGTACAGACTTGGGCTAGAATATCAGTAGCTCTCAGCACTGTATATGCCCCATTCTTCCAGTGTATCAGAGCCTTTTCTGAAATGTTAATGAATTAAACATCTTGAAAATCTAAATCAGTACATAACTGTCATAATTATTTTCATTAGTGATTTGTTTTTAAATGCCTCTGAGGTGCCTTCTCGCAGGTGCATGGTACAACTTGGATTTTTGATATAAGGCATTGAAAATTCTGAATGAAACTGGAAAAGGTTTGGGGGAGTTCATGCTTATTTCTTATATTGCTTCAGAAATTTATAGACAGCTGTTTGGAACACACCTGTCTTACAACACCCCTGTGTCCTAGCCTTGCTGCAGTGGAGTTACAAGATTCTATCACAGTAATAGGTTGTCCAAATTCTCACCTTCATAAAGGGGGGAAAAAATAATTCATCATCTCTCCCTTAGGGGGAAAGGCTTCAGAAAGACCTGCAGATGCTGTGCTTCCAATGGTCAATCTGTGTATCTGGTAGAGGTATTGAAATATAGCCCATCAGAGCCTCCAGACAGCTTTTACTCCCTGAAATGGTGAATGAGCATTGAACGGCTACTAGGCTTCTCTTATCAACTTCAAATCACGGCATGAAGGAAAGAAAAAGAAAAAAAAAAAAAAAAAGCAAAACAAAAACACCAACAACACAACAAATGTGTTTCAGTGAGCTGCACATTTCCCCTCTCCGGCTATAAATTCCAGTCACATATGGTACTGTGGGGCATACGCTAAAAGGTCAATGTGGTACTGTATAAATTAGCCAGGGAAGCATTCAAATTGAGTTAAATTTGTTCTCAATATGACAGAGAGAGGCTCTGTGAGGGAGGACATAATTTTAGGGTCAGATTGACTGCAGACTGAATATTGTTATAAGCAATATGCTTAGAAGGGGTGAAGAGCTAATGCTTATGCCTCAAGGTAAAGCAGAGGTCAGGAAGGGGTTTCTTCCAGCTGGTCACAATGTTGCCCAATTAGTTATGTGTCTTTACTGCACAGGTTATTGTTTTTCACCACTTACAGGCTCTAGAGCACCTCCTGATACAGGGTAAAGTGGGTTGGCCTGGAGGTAGTTGGGTTTGCTGCTGCACACCTGTTTCTAGCTGACAAAACAATCAGTTGATTGCAGATTTCAGCTTCCTGCTGGAGTTGTGGATGGTACGGTAGTTTGTGGAGCACTTTTTGTCCTTAAAGGCCAGTAAGAGGGACTCGTGGCTGCTGAGGTGGAGACTTGCTGTAAGGCAAGAAACTGGAGTTTTGTAGTGGAGTTTTACACAAGCATTGCCTGTGTACAATGTTCTTTTCTGCCTGCTCTGTCTTGTCTGCTATCTGTAAGGCAATTAAGAATTGCTCCACTAAGAAAAGGAGATGAGCTGCTGAGCTGTCATAGTGACCAATTGTCCTCCTTTCTGTTTAGTTGTACCTCCTCTTTGCTAAGTACCAGGCAAGCTGTGGTCAGGGAGTGAAGGGCAGGTCAGTTGGCAGGTTGCTCTTGTGAAAAGGAGTAATCCATAGCTGGAAAGCTCACTGAGTGTAGCATATGTATGGGCTGATGTCAGGCTCAAATAAGTGTGCTTGCTGTCACAGAGAACGGTGTCCGTCTCCAGTATTTTTTTCTTCGCTGGCCCAGATGCTGTGATTGCAGATTGAGCTAGATATACATTGCTTTTTGGTGCCTGATGATCTCATGGGAACAAACTATTCTTTGACCTGGACTCAGTAATGAGATTGGACAGAGCGGGCAAAGTGTGGACTCTGCTACTCTCCTAATAAACTATTGCTGTTGGTTTGGGAACTCAACTTAGAGATAGGTTAGGGGAAGATGGTTAAGTCTGGCACAAACTGTGCTAAAGAATTGCTAGGTTGTGGCAGGAACAATAGCACACCCTGCTTCCAGAGAATCTGCTACTCTTAGATGTTCTCTCACTGTTCTCTCATAATCCAGTGAATCTTGCATTTTGCAGTCTCTAACCATAGGCTTCTGCCATGCAGAGGCAAACACGTCAATATACAGAGCAGGCAGACCACTGGGAAACACCGTGGGTGTCATCATAACTTTCATGTTGTTGTCATCTTTACCCTTTAAATCTTGGCTGACTGGTTTAGAGGGACTGTCTATTGCAGCTTACTTTAAACAAAATAAACATTTTTTAAACTCACTTTAAAAAATACACAACTTGTTTTAAAACAAAAAAGCCCTAATACTTCAAGGCTTTGTAAACTTTCTGGATAACAGTGTTCCAATTTCTGGATTTCATGTTAGGAGCTATGTGCTTCTGTCTAATAAAGGCTGACCTAACTAGTCGTGTATTATAAATTACTGGTGTTGTTTGGGTTGTATGGAGCAGCTTTACTACTTGTTTGCCAGAGCTGCAGGCAGGTTCTTCTACTACTCTGCCCACGTTGATGCGAGCAGTTCCACAGTCATGTGAAACATAGTGGATAGTATTCCTTTGTGTTGATTCTAGTATTAATATACCAGAGAGCCTTAGTGGGTGAGGGGACACTTCTGCAATGCATGGTGTGTGCTTGGTTTTCCCTTGTTTTGGTATCTGTAATACTGAACACCTGCTATTTGTAATTTTTATGTGTAAATTGGTTTTGCTGTGAGCTTCTCTGTAGGTTTCTATTTGATCTGTTTAACTGAGTTTCATTTCTCTAATTCTAGAACAGGATCACTTCTATGTGACTGATACAGCCAATCTTATCTCAGTAAAATAAGTACAGCAGTATATTGAAACTCATAGTTTTGCAGGCGCCACTGGCTGACACTTCTTGTTGCTTGTAACTGACAGATTCTAGAAGAAATTTGCAGTTAATGGGCTGCAGTTATATATAAAATGAAATAAGACTGAAAATACACTGTAATGATTTTTAAAATACTCTTCAGTTAATGAGAGGATTTGTCCATCTCTACATCAGAGAAACTTGTTAGCTCTCTGAGCTTGACCAACTGTTTCTAATGCAGAAATAGAAATTGCCAATAAACAAGTGGAGACAGCTGCTACGTTCAGACTGTAAATGTGCTGATAAGATCAACTAGTTGACAAGTGACATGGTAGATGCTGCAAAGTGCACCAGTGTTTGTAGAGAGCTGAACTTGAAGGGTATCTTTTCAGAATTTTTTTTTTTTTTTTTTTTTTTTTTTTTTTGGTGACTGATGGATATTAGTTTCTAGCTGACAAAACTAGATGCATCAGGTCTTTCACTCATTTTAGGTTGCTTTTCTTTTTCTGCAATTTCTACTGCTTCATTTTGTTACATGACTTTGCAGAATTGAGTAGCAGAAGGAAAAATACTAGTCAGTGTGTCTCCTGTTTCCCTGGTCTTCTATTCCAGAAGAGAGGAGGGGAAGGGGAAAAGAAAAAAACAACACAGGAAGCTATTGAATTTTGAAGTCACCATTTACCTGTTATATGTGTAAGCAGGCTGCCCAAATATTGATATAGGACTCTTATAGTCCTGTCAGAACAATTTTTCTTAAGGCATCCTAGAGATGTTCCGTGCCTTTTCTCTCCACTCCATCTTACCTTTACGTTAATGAAGTTTGCATAATGGAATTAGGTCCCAGAACCAACAGGACTTGTTCCAGATCTTAACTTTTTCCCAAAGAAGGCATTTTCTCAGTAACACTCAGAAAATATCTATCAAATCACCAGCGCATTTAGAATTCAATTTTCTCTCTCAATTGCAATTGTCGTACTACTTAGTTGTGGCTGGAGCAGGGGGGAGTAATTTCTCTGCCACTTGGTAATTTTTTTTACAAGCTTTTTCTCTTCTGTCTTCATTAAAGTTGTTTAACAAACTGTTTTGAAGATTTGCTTGCTTAGCCAGGTTGCTGTTTTTGTCTGAAATGGACAAGATGTTAGGTGAAATAAGCTGTATTTTGTATTAAAAATCTGGTGGGGTGAACTGGTGGGTAAGCGTGAGTGAATGAACAAGTCAGAATGGGGTTGGAGGTATATCTTGACCCACAGATAAATGAGGAGTTTTGGATGACTCGGGGAAAACATGAAAAGGCATTATGGAATTGTCTTGTGAGTCTTTGCCAAGTGTTCTAGACTTTTTTTTCTCCCTTAAGAAAAAGCAGACCTACTACAAGTTCCCATTTTCTTTCCTCATTCTTCCCTTGGTCTGAACTTACTGATTTCATACCATTTTATTTTACTTTATTTTATTTTTTTTTTTTTTACTGATCTGCAAACACCACTTTTCTCCTCAAGTCTGAAAATGAGACATAATAATGATTGATGCAGGAATATTGTAGCACTCTGCAAAGGTGTATGTATGTACTAATTTTGGGAAGCATGGGTGGGTTTCAATATGAAATTGACAGCTATGCTGTAGTATCATGATATAAGACAACATAACTGAGGAGGGACTATTCTGATAATATTTAGGTTCCAGATTCAATTAATTTTCATGACTGATGAACTAAATACCAAAGCAAAAATAGGAGGAAGTACTCTGAAGTCATGGTTCATGTGGAAATTCAATTCTCAAGTGAATGTGGATGACACAAAATACTTCATAATTGGGACTTTGGAAACTGAGCTTGAACTCAGTGACTGATATGTATGTTATCCTTTGGCAATTTGCTTGTTCTTTAAAACCCTGTGTTGTTAAACTGGAATATGCTTGAAACATGTGAAATCTTTCAGAAGATGATGAGTGAGATTGGGATTTATTTTTGCTGGCATCAGGCTTTGACAAGTCTTCCAAAGGACCTTTAGGTACCACCATAAGCACCTACCTGAAGACTGTGACTGAAGTGAAAATGAAGAAAAAAGGTGGACGGTTGAGAGGGCAGAAAGTCCTTAAATACATCATTGGTAAGGCTGTACCTACAGGAAGAAAATGTAGGGAGGCGTTTATTGTAAAAATGAGTCAGTAGTGGATAAGTGGATAACACAGCAGAAATTATCTGTGACTTTTTTTCTTTGTGCTTGCTGTGCTGGAGTAATTTCTGAAAAACGATGTCTTAGTCTTATTTTTTTTTTTTTTATAGTGTTCCCTCCCCTGTAACGTGGTGTAAAAGGTGCAGCCAGTGCCAAGGTCATTCCTTTCCCCTTCTTGACCAGCAGGAGACAGGGTAGACTCTAACAAGATTAGTGTCTCATCTGCTTTGTCATTTCATAGCGTTGCAGATCACCCTAATGCAGCTTGGGAATTTGTATTGTAGCAGAGTGGGAAAGTGCATTCAGTAGAGCAGGCATCGAAGGCTGTTCTTGAAACACAGTCCTGTAAATCCCGGCCCCTGGCAGCACAAGCTGTTTAGTTATGTTTTATGAATCAGGTCGTATAGTGTCTGTCACAGCTTCCAGATGCCAAACTCCTGTGACGGCTTTGTCAAGCATTTTGAAAGGGCGAAAATACAGCAAGAGGGTCACCGTGAAGCATAATCCAACACACAGGAATTGTTCTGCACAAAGAGTAACTAGCCAGAGGCAAAAGAATAAGCAAGAGACATGTGAAGGCCTCTGGAGTCTTGTTGCCCCCACTCTCTATATTCTGCCTGCGTTTAGCACTTACTAACTGTGAATGAGCAATAAATGTAGCTACATGTAGTCTCTGTGCTGACATAGGTGATGGGCCTGCGAGCTATGTAGAATGTCTGTAGATAGACTTGAAACAAAGCTCCTGCTCATCGCAGCTCAATCAACACTCAGCAAGGTGACTTGCTGCTTAATTTCTTTCACATCATACCCTTTTAATCAGAACGCTCCCAGAACCCACCTTCGAGCTTGTCAAGCTTCTTTCCCACCAGTTGGGATATCACTTGGAATGCAGATACTGTGACCTTATTTGTTAGCTTATCAAGATGTGACTTGAAATTGGGCTCAGCCCAGATAAAATAATTGCTGTTTGCACACAGGGTAATGCTGGTAAGATGCTCCCCATGAGGCCATCTGCTAACCTGCCTCAAACGTAATTTAATAGAAATCAAATAAAATAAATCAAATTAAAGCATGCATCTAATACATACAAGCTCTGAAATGAATTTGTATTACAAACAGGCAGTGAAACTGAGTGGTTGGTTTCTTCATCCATGAAGAAAGCTTGCTAACTAATATAGAAAACAAAAATAATTTAAGGAGACCTTTTGATTTTGAGGTTCATGGGGATGTTAGATGACAGGTGAAGGTTGTTATTTGTATTCTTGCAGTTAGAAAGCATTAGGTAGATTTTTTTTTTTGCAAACAATGTATTGGTGTAAGAAGCTTTGTTAGACACAGAAGGACAATGATTCATCTTTGCAATTCTTGCCATTAGCCTGTCATGACCATGATTTGCAGTGATTTTCTTTTATTTAAATAAGTGATTCTTTTAAAAGCATTCTGATAGTTTATAGAGCAGAAGATGAAATGGTAGTGAATGCTCTGAAATATAATGGTTTCAGTGTGAGTGCTTCGTGTCAAGAAAAGCAGAACTCATCCTAGGGATCCGATGGTGCTGTAAAGAATGACTGAGCAACAATGTATGGATTTGAAAGCTGGAAGAGTTCTGCTAGGGAAATGTTGGGTTGAAAATGAAGGAAGGCACCTTGACTGAAGAAACATGTTACGCACTATCAGTTTCCTGAAGCTAGTCTGTACTACGTGTCAGAAATTCAGACTGATCAGCAGCCATCACTCATACTGTTAAATTATTTGACAAAAATAACTTTATAAAGATTTTTAAAATAAATTGGATATCAATTAAACTATTAATTAAAGAACAAAAACATCTTTTGTATGAAAACTCCCACTTTTGCAGTGATACGTAATGTAATGTGAAAGGAAAAGCAACTGAATCCCGGACATTACATGTTTACTTCTACTAGACATGTTTACTTCTATTAGTTTGCCTTCTGATACTGCCAAGGCTTTTCTGCAGACTGAGTCCTTTATTTATGAGTAGCTTTTTTTTTTTTTTTTTTTTTTTTTTTTTTTTTTTTTTTCTCTCCTCTGTGCTTTGTTGTAACTTTTGGGAGAAAGAGGAAAAAAAAAAGTTCCTTTGCCTAGCCTTTCTGCCATCTTATTCCTAAGAAGAAATATTTTTCCTCAGACTAGTAGTCTTCCTAGCTTGACATTCAGCTCCCCATCATGATTGACGCAGAAAGACATGATTCATTAGAAATCACTTCACAAGCATCTGAAGGGAAGAACTTCTTTCTGACCTTAGATTGTGACTGCTCAGTGTCTTACCATGTACTGCTCGAAACTTTCTCATGTTATCTATTTTATTGCACTGGCACATTTTGCTCTGCCCATCTTTCTGTTGAGTATTCTGAGTTTCTGATTATGCCATGGGTTCCCGTTTCTCTGGTCAACCTTAGGGTATATCAGTAGTCGAACTTGCTTGTGGTATGAATTTACTTTCTTTTCATGGCCTAAACAACTACTGAGAGCCTGTGTTCTGATGAGGGTTTGAAAACAAGCTGTTAAAATGCTAATATTTCTAGATTGCCATTTGGCAGTAGGGGAATTGGGGTTAGGACTAGCCACTAATATTAAACCAGTTACTGATATGAGTTGTCCTAAACATTTCAGGAGGGAAAAGTGATGAAGTTCCATTTATCATGTTTTAGACACAAAGTTTTAGTGCATCCCACTTAGTTCTTTATCATGATAAAATTATTTATGTAGAAGTAAGCTTCTCGTCAAGGCTGATGGATGCAGGGATCTGCACCAATCCTGGATGGACAGTAGGATGATCTGTTTACAGATCTTATTTCCACATCACTGCGGTGCTAAACATTTCCAGTTCAGTCAAACCCTTTGTGCACGTTATATACATCACATAGTCTAGAATATGAAAAATGTTTTTGCTTATGTCATTTTGCAAGGTCATGGGGATGACACCAGTTCTGTTGTCACAATGATCTCACTGAAAAGCCTTTTATATTGTTTGTTTTCTTGCATTCTTTTGCTCAATTGTATGGGGAGTTCATCTAAGAACTTGCTATCAAGACCAGATTCATTGTTCAAAATTAGAAGACCAGTTCTGGGGGGTTTTCCTTATGTTTCTTGTATGTGGAAAGAGAGAACTCCTTTTGGGATCAGCTCTTGGCAAGACAGTTCTAGAACAGTGGTGAGGTAAGAATCGATTTACTGATACCCCAGATGAGGTGAATTGGCAAAAGGTTCGTTATTAAGATGTTGACACAATTAAGTATTAGAAGGTGCATTTTGTAGACTGTTTTCTTTCCTTTTTCTCCCTTCCTATGAGTTTTTCATGTGTACCAAAGCACACAAGTTAAAACCCTCATAGCTTGCTAACTGCAGGAGAAATACATGATAATATTTTTAAGAAACATTCCCTGACAGGATATTTCTAGAGCAGTGGAGTGATAAATATCAAATCAAGTGAAGACCAAGAATTTAATTTTTCCCATCAGAGCCAATCTGCAATGCTTTTTATCTTGACAAAAATTGATATTTTATCCCTTTGATAATGGGATGCTCTGATTGCACTTCCTTTTAATATGTTTTATTTCTTACAAGTCGTTCCCTGAGGAAGACCTCAAGTCAGAGACAGATTGGATCTGTTCCTCTTAAAGACACAACCCTTGTTTAAGAATGAGCATTACTTTATGATGCAGGTGGCATTAGGTGGGGTTTAAATTTCTGTTCTGTACAGGCAAAAAGCTTCAATTTACTACAGAACTCATCTTTGGTAGAGCAGAATTGCTTGAAGGACTAAACAGGAAAGTAAGTTTTCTGTTGTGAAATTTGGCTGTTTTTCCCAATGGGAGAGAAATGTTGACAGGTGCTCTATTTTCCATGCCCATTTTAGGGCTAACAGACCAAGTTGTGGGTCCCAAGTTGATCTTTGCCTCCTGTGGTAACAGACTGGGCAAAACATTGAGGTCTTCACACAGTTTTTGACCATTCCTCTCCTGCCCAGATTCAGCAAGGAGCTATTCTAGAAAAGTAAGGGCTTTAGAAGTGGATCCATAGAAATAAGAAAGAAAATAAAAGCTTGTTGGGTTATCTCTGTCCCCAGCTACTGCAAGATTGTTATGTACAGAATGGCTTCTAGTGCTCTGGGCAACGTATTTTTAATGTTAACTTCTACCTCTCCACAGGGGAGACTCTTCAATATAATTCACTGATATTCAACCTAAATGTTCCTCTGTGAAGTTTCATCCCATTAACCCTGGCTTCACCCTGGTTTAGTACTGTAAGCAATTCCTTTTGCTGCTGTGCCTGTTCGCAAAGTGATGGCAGTGAAGGGCATGGGGGTATTACACTGGGGTAAAGGCTGTCTCTCATAAACAAAAAACATAGGTTGAGGCATTGCTCAGCGTGAAAGCCATTTACTCCTGGAGTGTACTCTGGGGGCATCCCCACTGCAAGTGATTCCTGCTGCAGACTGTCCTGTCCATCTGCTACCCTTGATTTCTGCAGAGGAGCTATTAAGGATATCCACAGAGCTGGGGATGTGGCCTGAGGGCAGCTTATGGTTCAGAATTCAAAGCTCTGATGCTCTGCCCTGTAGGTGCACGGTCAACTTGATCCCTTCAGGGATCAGATACTCAGAGGTCTCTCTGGCCAGGGATGTCACCAGAAAGTGCAGAATTGCTGTTGCTCTCACAATACTGAAATGTGCCCTGCAAATGAGATAGATGGGCTGTGGGTGAATAGTGGATATGTAGGATGAAATGTAAAAGTAAAGGGTGAGAATATTTGCTGTTGTGGAGCTGAAGCCTTATTAAAGTCCTGTCTGTCCTATTTGGGCAAATTCTTTCTAAAGTATCATGTGTCACCAAAATCCCATTAAACTGTCACATAAATTATCAGAGTTTCCTTTTTCCATCACTGCGGATTACCCAGGGAGATATTTCTATGACAATGGAAGCTTTTTCAGTCTGCTCCTCCTGCCTGATTTCATTTCAGATGAAATCCTTCTCTCGGAAAACAGCCCATGGATTTCATAGCTCTATGGATTTCTGTACTCAGCCTGTGCAGCAGTTATGCTGCAGGTCTCTGCTGCACTTATGGCCTGCCCGTATCTTCTTTTAGGCATGGGAACATTTAGGGCAATAATTCCACTGCGCTGTTTATAATGAATGAGAATAGGATTGTAGCCTGTTTTGATGGATCTCTGCTCCAGTGTCTTCCAGTCTTTTGGGCAGCCACTGACTGGCTCCTCTCTCAGCCCAGTGTTGTTATCCTGATATGAAGAACCCAGAAAGTTAGAGCCACAAGCACACCTAACTTGAAAATATTTCCCTTTTCTACTTGCCATGTCTCAGGGGTGTTCCATTTCTGCAATGCAATCTGTGTTTTTCCTATGCTGGTTGAAAATCATATGGATTGATGGTCAGGACATGACAGTACAAAATACTTGAGTATCTGAAATCACCTGCTGCCATAGAAAAAATTAAGACTAATGTGTGTGTTATGGAAGCAGGCGATGATGGAGCTTTGCCTGCTTTTGACAGAAAATCTGGAACTCCATACATCAGCTACCTAGATAATCTGTTGTGAAGATTCTTGGAGATTATTTTATTATTTATTTGGTGCTTTCAAAGGGCACACTAACACATGCACAGAAGCTTGCAACTAGTAGACTTAAGGATAATAGAGGAGCTTTGGAAGGTAATTATTAAAGAAATCCCAGTAATTATATTATTCTGTTCTTAAAAGTTCTAAGACTGTCAGTAGTGGAGAGGACAAGAGAGAATTTTCTATACCTATTTTTGATCTATTTGTGTGAAGAAGTCCTGATGATGAAAATATCACGATGAAATAAAATATTTCTGATGTCACTAATGGCTAATGTTTAACACTTTTAACTATCTGATCTTAAATAGCAAGCAGATGCCTTGCATTGCAGAGATAAAAAGAAGTGGTTGAGATGCTGTGTAGACTGGAATAGTGATTCCAGCAGCTCTCAGGACAGAAGAGTTCATTCCAGAGGACTACAGGGTTTCATGGATCAAATTTCTAAAGGGGCAACTAGGATGCCCTAGTGACGAGGATGACCTATGTAGCTATAGGCATAGTCCTGACACTATTCCAGGAAATGTAGTGGAGTGGCTTGATGCAAGACTTGTGTGAACAAGGACCTAAAGGAAGTTAGTGTAAATATGCAGGCACACCAGTGAATGTGAGTAAGTCACTGCAGACTGGGACCAGCAGCAATAGGATGTCAGGCTGCACCAGGGCTGGATGCTTTATACCCACATGCATCTCCCCAATCATCTGTGATTCAAAGGTGAATGAATTCATAAAACCCATGCACAAAAGGAGGTTGCCAAGCAACTTGGATGCTGAAACACCCCCACCACGCTATGAAGGTAGAGAAAAGCTAGCCAAGGCAATTTGTAGTGTTCACTTCTTTGCCATAGGTAAGAGTAATAATGCATATAATGTAAGTGTGTTTAAGGGAGAAATAGCTCCTTGATAATTCTGGAAAACAACAGCTGGTCCTGCCAGATTCTGTGTTCTGCCTCTGTCACAAGACATGTCTGCTTCTGCAGCATTTAGCCAAAAGCAGGGTCAGCAAGGAGACAGTAACGTTGGGGTGGGGGAAGAATGGGGGAGGAAAGAATTGTATCTTAAAGTAACTGAAAGACTGACAACTAGAGGAAAAGCTTTAGGAGGAGAGCAAAGTGTCTGACACAGATTCTGCCTCAGATCAGTCTCATGTTTTCTGTGATCTCGGTATTTGAAGTAATTTTTTTTTCAAAC
This sequence comes from Aythya ferina, assembly GCF_964211825.1. NCBI lineage: Eukaryota > Metazoa > Chordata > Aves > Anseriformes > Anatidae > Aythya > Aythya ferina. The sequence goes on from NC_140307.1 coordinate 7,303,897, forward strand.
TTTAATATATTCATTGTACATCACACCATATCCTGTCTTCTCTCTGACTTTGCGTAACTATGCAGCCTTGGGCATATCAGATGTATCCAGAGCAGGACGCAGCCGTGACATGCATGGAAGAGCTACATTTGGTGCTCCTTTTTCCCTATCATTTGACACTCAGAATAAGCTGTAGTGGTCACAGATAATTAAGTTGGGAGGGAGAGTTAGCGTTCTTGGTTTGTCTCCTATGTCCTGGGGTAAACGTGACCCTTTGATCTGTGCAATGCTCATGATAAATTCATGCTGTATTTAGAAATAAAGGGAGGAAAAAAAAATAAACACAACGCACTGCGTTTTAGTGGCCCTGGGCTTGGGGGTAAAGGAAAGAGAGGTATGCAGAAGCACAGCCAGAAAAATTTGAGTCAAGACCTGGATCTAGGTTGAATTTCTCACATGCTGTGTATATAATTCCCTTTGACTCCTTATAAAATCCTGTGTTGTTTCAAAACCTTCTCCCTTTACAAATGGCACAGCCCAAATCTCAGCTTGATATAATTTAGAACCTTAGCCCAGGTCAGGGCATCTGGAACTGCATTTCCTTTCCTTTCTGTGCTCGTCTTGATGAGGGATGCTGCTGTGTTAATGTGGTTTTGTTCTTTTCTTTCAGGCTGCTCTTTCCCCAACTGATGCCATGATTAGTAACATCAAAGTCACCTCTTAGTGAATCTTGGTGATGGCATAATGAGAGGAGGATCCCTACAACAGACAGGAGATTAAGCAGCAAGTTAGCAGTGCTGAAAGAACAAAGCTCTTATTTTCATGCATATATCCACAGTTAAAAATGAGTGAAGAGAAGGGGAGATGGGAAGTAGGTGATACATTAGAATTATTACTCAAAGGGTTTTTGCTCAAAGTTTTGCAAGAGGCATCAGTGATGCTTTAATCTCTCATCTCTGGTTTTGTTGGTGCCACGTTAAATCCTGGCCATGTCGAAATGTAACGCAGAGTAATGAGACAAGATCTGTTGGATGAGGCTTTATGTAGCATGAAAAGGTTCCTCTGCTCTCTCTTTTTATTATTTACATTCCTGGAGAAGGTTATGTGTCATGTGGGCTTTGCAGAGATAAATGGCTAACCTGAGCTTTCTGGCAGCTTCCCCAGAACTTGGGAAGGATTCTGCCTAAGCATTGACCAGAGGATTTTGAAGACTTGAGCTCTGTTCTGGGCCCCGAGGGATGTGTTTGAGAACTTGTAGCTCAGTGTCATGAAGATAGGTGTGATGTGGCACACTAGGTAGTCACAAGAGGCTTAGGATTGAAATAGGACATAGGAAGGGTAGCTGAGCACCAGTGGAAACCAGCAGGCTATGCTGGGTAGCACTGAGCTGGCCCGATCAGGACTGCAGTAACAAGGCAGGAATGAAGTGAAGCAGCTCAGCTAAGTGCACAAATCTTGGCTGGTGCTTTCCAGCTGGTGAACTGAGCACAGCTGACCAATGCTGCTGTCTACTGTTTTCATAAGCTGCAATGTTTATCACAGTTATCACAACAATTTCAAGGCAGATAAATTACTGGATATGCTTTACAGTTATAAGATTGAGTGATTTCTGCCTGTCACAGAGTCAGGTCTGTCTTTCCCAGGTGTCTCAAGGGTAGCAAGTGTTATGGCCATAACATCAACTCTCTGCTCTATTTAGTGCTTCATTAGTCTTCACGCTGGGTGCAGTATGGGGGGAGAGCAGCACTTTGATATGGGATTTGGCTGCAATGCCTTCTGCGAAGGGAACAGGCACTTAACAAGATCTGCAGTTTGCCTACTCGTACGGACCTTTGTTATGACTCTCCTGTGGATGGGATGTCTGAGTTGCAATCGTGCTTGTCAGGAGGGGAGCTATTAAAAGAAGCTTTAACTGGAGTGGAGAGAACTCCCTGGTTGAACCCTACAGCTGTGGGCTGCCACTGTTGTCACCCAGAGGGAAACAGTGTAGATAATGTCTGCCTGCTCTCTTTACCCCAACCATTTCCTGGGTTTTAAGATAAGGAAACTCTAGAAGCTTTTCTCACATTCAAATGAGGACAGACAGGCATATCGGTCTTGAGAAGAAGAACAGAACTCAGGTCTCTGGCAGTCCCACAGTATTTGCAATTAGCAGAGATGAGAAAGTCCTTGCTTAGTTTTTTTTTTTTTTTTTTTTTTTTTTTTTTTTTTTTCTTTTCTTTTCTTACTTTGAGGGAAGAATCTCTCAATTAACATGCTGTGTGCTCTCCCAATGTACAGAAGAGACAAGAGTTGTTAAAGCTGTATTCATCAATTGCAAGAGAACATGTTTTATTTTGCTTTGTGCTATTTACAGCTGTTGTCCATTAGGAGTCCTCAAGAGCCTCATTCTCCACTACAACAGCACAGTCCCATAAGTTTAGCTCAGCAATGAGCCTGCAAAACAGCACTAAATCATGGAGATGGGAGAAAGAAAAAAATGTTTGGAAATGGCAAAATGCAGCTGATGTCTTTGTGAAAGCTAGTTTTTTGCTTGTTTCTATTAAAAAACATTACTAAGGTAGATTATAATGCACAGCATCTAGCTGCAGCAGAGTAGAAATTGTGTATTCTAATTTTGGGAAAAAAAAAGGCAGAATGGCTGGGATGTGACTTGGGCACTTGGTATATTTTCAGTGATGTATATACGTAATTTGGGTTTATGATGAGTAGAAGTGTGGTATAAGAATAAGGTGTAAGAATGATTTAAAAAAATAAAAATGTATGGCTATTGAGAAAAGAGTTCAGGTTGCTTTACCAGACCACAGCAAGATTGTTCTCTATGAGTTCTTTGAGCTGACAGTGCAGTATTGCCCACCAAATGCTTAAGAGGAAGGCATGGAAGTGGGGAGAGTACAAAGGGGATTATTTCTAAATCTGTATGCATCCCTGAAAGACATAATTGTATTGTATTACAATGTACAGATTGAGCAGAAGTGTACAGAATATACATTTAAGAAGAATTATTGTTTATTCTTTCTCTGGGAAATGAGAAAATTTCACTTGTGTTCTCAGCTCCAGCAGTCTTTGCTTGTTGGCGAAATCACTAAACAGCACTTTAATAGCACTATATTTTTCAGCTTGGTGTGCTACCTCCCCGTTTCACATTAATTGATTAATGATTTGTAAAGCATTTAGAAAACTGAAGGACAGCTTTGGGAGCCAAGGGCAAAGGAGCATAACTTGCTAATTCAGCATTTGTTTACAAGGGCACTCAGATGATACGTTTCGTTGTGTTTTATGTCCTCTTACCTCTCCAAAGCCTGTCAACTGAGGTCCCTTCAATTCATGCAAGTGAACAGAGCTTGAGCTCTGACATCACCTGACAGAGCTGGAAAAAACATCACGGCATCATTGTGATTCCCTGACAGATACTGGTTTCCACTAAAGCAAATCTGTCAGGTTGACTTGTGACAGCTGCGTGAGCTTGTGAACGTCTCACAAAGGGATCATTTTAAGGCACCTCATTGCTTTGTCCTTTCCTTTTTATTTTCACTGCCTGGCAGGTGTCTCCCTCTGCCTTCTCCTTTTTCCTTGGCCCATCCGTGGAGTATGCTCGACACAGATGGGATCTTCAAAGAATCTGCTGTCAGACTTGGTCTTTTCTAAGCATATGTATACTGAGAGATTTTGGAGATTTATAACTAGGCCAAATGTGGGTGCTTTTTCACAGGAACAGCAAATAACATATCTGATAACAAGGCAACTTTCTCTGCCAAGCTGCAAGTCTACTTTGAAAGGGGGGTTCATCAGAGCTTATCAATGGACTGTTTAGTAAGATTTTGATTAAAAAAAAAAAAAAAAAAAAAAAAAAAAAAACCCACAACAACAGAAACTCCTTTCTGCTATCCCAAATTCCCACAGCTTATGTCTCCTGTGCCAAATGTATTACTAGAAACAGCTGAACTGCTCTAGTTGCAACTTCTGAAAATCATTCTTGCAAATCTGAGTCTGTGTCTACATTAACTGAAAACAGCAAAAGTAGTGGACTGTCTTAGCTGTGCACGTTATTTCTAACTTTTATTGGATGCTTACGAAATGATGGTTAATTTCAAAAACTCTGCCTCTGCAGCTTCGATGAGTAACATCTTCAAATCTTTTCTTGTTTTACAGACAGTCGTCCATATGTCTTTCTAATGGCCCGTGTTCACCCTGGAGAAAGCAATGCTAGCTGGGTTATGAAAGGGACCCTAGAATTCCTTGTGAGCAACGATCCCATTGCTGATCTCCTGAGGAAATGTTTCATTTTCAAGATTGTCCCCATGCTCAATCCTGATGGAGTCATCAATGGCAAGTGAGTTGTAGTGGCATGTACTTTTTGTGGGGTTTTGCTGGGTTTCCCTGCAGGCTTCTTTCCTGTATACTGAGCAGGTCTTGTCTTGCATGTTTTGGGTCAGAAGAATTCTCTTTGCCTAGAACCTTGTGTTTTATTCATTCTGTTATTAATCTTGTACGGTAAATGTAATTCTTGGATATAGCCCAGTGCGCTGTCTTGCGTGGGTCAGATGTTTGTGATTCTGTACTGTGTGTGGCCATAAGGTGTCTCATACTGCATAGAGGTACCAGACAATGTGGATCTTGATTGCTAAATGGAGATCTGTCTGTTCTGCTAAATCAGCAGGGCAAATTTCACCTGTAAGGAGATATACTTGGGAATAACTGTCTTTAATGTTTTGCATAGCCTGAGTGAGGGAAGATGAGTAAGGATCTATTAAGTCTTCAAGTTTTCATGGAAACATTTCCATATAGTGAAGCTCCCTCCTTCTCCCACCTCCTTTTCAATCTTCTCTCCCACACGTTTCCTAAGAGATACCAAGTCTTTCTGAGCTTACAAAAATGCAGATTCATTTTTGCATTCTTTATATCTGCTTTTACACCAACCCTGCCCATCCACACTAACATACCTTCCTTCTCCCTTCCCAACAGATGAAAAAGTGTAAATTTGCTTCTAATATGTTAAAGTGAAATGAAATAGATCACTTCAGAGCTAGTGAAAGAGGAATTCCCCTTGAGTGATTGACAAGTGTAGTATGATATGGTAGGTTTGCACTTGACTGTTTTTGGAGTGATGGTGAGTTGTGAACTGCTTGTAAATGGTTGTAAGTCTCTGTACTGTCTCTGATGCAGGGGCAGAAAGTTGTGACCACATCCCATCTGTAGCAGAGAAGCTGTGCATTTTGACCTGGTAATAAGGTCTTGCAGGTTTCACTAAGGACTGTGTCCTCTAGCTTGTTGGAACGGACTAATCTCAAAGCTGAAAGATGGTTTTAGACAAGCACTGTAATACATAACAAAGCATAGAGGTGCAACTTATCTTAAACTACAGTCACCCATCTGGTTTAGGTCAGGCTGTGCTGATCAGGTGTTGCAGGGGCAGAAAAAGGACCCTAAACAAGAACTTGAACTTGTTTGGCTCTAAATGAATTCATTTCAGTTGTGGGTGAGGGCTTCAGCAGAGAGCGACTTAGGTCTCTGTTCGGTCTCTGGTCTGTGACTCTGAACAGTTTTTGTGCTTCTACACTCCCCAGGACATGAGTGTGTCATGTTAGTAGTTTGGGAAGACTATTCTGAGTAGCTCAATACTGCCCCTGAGTATTTGAAGCTTCTGCTGGCACCAAATTCTTCCTTGATCCTTCCAGACAGCAGAAGCAAAAAAAAAGGAAAGGTTGTGGCTTTTTTTCCCCTTTCTATTTTTCCTTTCACTGTGCTTAATTAAAGTTTCCAGCAGATGGAGGACTGGAGGGAACATCTGACCTTTTTTTCTCCAGCTGTCAGGAGTGAGTATAGCAGAGAAGGGGCCCTCGAGAGGGAGGATGTGGCTCTCGGTGACACCTGGATGAAGTGTTCTGTCTGAGCACACGTCATACAGGAAGGTGTTTAGCCTTCCCTCATGCAAAGGAGCTTAAACTGTAGTTAAACCTGCCGACAAGTGAAAAAGTTTGGTAAGCCTTACATGCGGAGTAGGAGCAGGGCAAAAAAGACTTGGCCATGGCTTTGTAACTGATGAGGCCTGGGGAAGGGAGAGAACCATTCTTTTATGCTCTAATTTAAATGCTTGTAGGCTTTGAAGTCTCCTGTGGCTCAGATATTCTTGTTTCTTCCCACATGCTTTTTCAGTGGACTCAGGCCCTGCTACATGAACAGAAGCATTTCTTTCTTGGGCCTTGAGGCTTACTGACAGTTTAGTGAAAATAACTGAGCACTGGAGAAAAAAAAAAAAAATCTTTCAGGCCCTTAATGTCTGTGTATGCGCATTCAGATTTCTTTAGCTATTAATGTTCTACCTTACCCAGGTTTAAGTGTCTTAGTAAAGCCTGTTGTCTTTCAAATCAAATCAAATCACTGCCAATGTTATGAGGGAACCTGTTTTCTGAGGAAACAGGTCTGTAGCCCATTCTCAACCATAACACTTCTAAGTAGTTACTTGCTACGTATTTTTTTACACCTCTAAAACACATTTCATGAAGCCACTTGTTTATCTTGGGATTCACAGTCCCTTTTGTGGAAGGGATTGACACACTGAATGCGTCAAATATGCTGTCGAGGCCAACAATTGTCTTGGTTCTCTGCTGGAAATACCTGCATGTGGTAACCTGCCGTTTTATTTCTTATTATGAGACAGTGATCCCTTCTGTTTTAATGCTAGGATGATGCTCAAAGTTTTCAGATAAAGTGACCTTTTCCATAGCAAAAGCTGCTGTAGAAGCCATCCAGAACAGTCCCATTGCCCTGACCATCCTGGCTCTGGCTTTTCCAGTATGCAAGCTGATTTTTATTTATTTATTTAAACTCTATTTTTGCTTTGGATGTGCATCTTCCAGTAAATCTCTACCCTACTCTCCTTCTATCTTTTTGTCAACTGGTGTTAATCCTTCTTTAATCTTATCTCAATATCTTTATTTAAGAAAGAGTTGGACTCTTGCTGTTGGTGGTTCTTTTGAAGCTCCTCACTCTCCCTCTTCCTAACCCTTTGTGCCAGAGTGTGCTTAACGCTTCCCTGACCGTCACAGAGATGAATGTCAGTGCACCATTACAAAAGATTTCTTCCAGCAGCCCAGCTGTGCCTGTACCTCTGCTGGCTCCCTGCTGCAGGCACAGCTCAGTGGAAGAGTGCTCGTCCCAGCAGGGTATCTCGCGATTGCACTTTGGGAGCCTTGTGCAGCAACAAGACGATCATGGCCTTGGTACTTGCTTTGGTTAATGTGATCTGAAAGTTACATGTGGAGAATGTTCCTCTATCACAGATATGACTACAGTAATGCAATTATGCTCTGACTGTGCGTGGCTGAGCTGGGAAACAGCTCTCCACTCTCCCTTTCACTTCAGTTGATGCTCTGAGAATCCGTTCCTGTCTGTCAGTGATGGAGAGAGTTGCAGCTAAATGAAGGTAGTGGTGATGTGTGTTTGTACAAGTGAGGTTGTCATCACATAACAGTGCAGATCACTACCAGATATTGAAGCTAATTTGAGTTTGTTCAAGCCAGAAAGAATTGATGATTGAGTTGCTGTGTATGGCTGAGTGTTTTGCTCCATCCTGAACAGCAGTCAGGTGTAGAGTTTGTTAAATAATATTCAGCTAATGTGATAACTGATATATATTTTAAGGATAATGATAGGTACTACCTTTCATAAGCTGATCTTACACTTTGTCAGACAGTGGCTTTTGACCACTGGAGGGGATGGGATGCCTCCTCCAATAGACCTGTGGTCTGATCTAATATGATTATTTGTATGCTTTATTTTTTTCTCTTCTTCTGATATAAAGTACAAGGAAAAAATAGTTTTAATCACCAGAAATGCAAGTGTAAGTCAGTCTCAAGTGACAAACACATTAAACTACTTAGGAGAAATCGTTCTTGCAGGCTGACTCTTTTGTGTAGGTTGTTCTATAAGAATCCAAGTTTTTAAGAACGTTCTTATGAATCTCTGCCTCCATACTTCTACCCCTTTTTAAAATTAAAACAGATAAATAGGAAAGCTTTAGAAGAAATTCCAGTCTATTAAGTGGTGGAGAATCCATGAAGGAGAATAGTGGTTTCATTGGGAGATTGATATAAAATGCAGTGGGTAAGCGAGAGGCTTTGTTCCTGGCTCTGCTATTGATGGACTATGCGACCTTGGTCATCTTCTCCTCCTCTTTTTGTGAGTTTTCTTCCTGGGAGAATGAGATAATGACATACAACAACCTTTGCGCAGCGTGAAGTGAAGTGAAATGTGTGTACTGGGAGCATTTACTCTTCAATCTAGATTATCTTCTGATTCAACTAGTGAAACCAGGGTCAGGCAGGGATCTTGTAAAAGCTTAATTACGGCAGCATCAAAGGAAAATTTCATAAAGAAACAGAACACTTTCGGCTGTCTGCACTGTGTCCACTTAAGTTTGTTATCACACACTTGAGCATCGAGTTGCATGTGCACTGATGCTTACCTATGCAGTCACAAGCTGCCTTGTGATGTGCTCTTGGGCTGTCTTCTCTGTGCACCTGCTGCGTACGCTCCTGTCAGTGGCTTGCACACGCAGCCATTCCTCAGCATCTGCTCCGACCTGCATACCTCCCACACACACCTGGCAGTCCCACATACGCTCACAGTTGCAACACGGTAGTCAGCATTTTGTTTTTCTTTGGCTGGACTTCTTCAGACACTGCAGTTCCATATAAATATTGCTATTTATTACCCCTAAATTTAGGGTTATTAATTATGTCAGTATAACCTAATTTATATCACCATAAACAGCAATAATAAATGCTGCCAAATGCTAACACTCAATGCTTGCCAACTGTGCCTATGTTTAATGAGTGTTTTTTTTCCCCCCACTTCCCAGAAGTATTAAATTAAAAATGATTCAGCCTTGCAAGATCATTGATCAGGCAAGAGGTGGGAGCTCCTAGAGAAGTCCTTTTGTTTTAAAAAATACTTCCCATACAGACTTCCCGTGCAGTCTCTATGTATTTTGTGTATTCACAAATTCTCTCCCCCTTCACAAACCCCTAACTGCCCAGTGTCACACTTCTGAGTTTCTTGTTCCTACATTGCCAACCTCTTCCTCTTTACTCCTTTTAATGTGTCCTCTTTCTTCTCTTCTGTCTGCCCTTTTCTTGCTTTCCTTTCCCTCCTATTGAATCAAAGAAGCTTTTCAATGAAAAGAACTCGATGCTTTTTTTATAAATGAATTTGAACAAGTCAGTGGAGATTGGAGCTGGTGAGGCCCCCCCCCCCCTTTTTCTTTTTTTTTTTTTGGTAAAGGAAGATGAATTTTTTGGAAGCTGCATGATTTTTTCAAAGCCATGGGGTAACCATAGTAGCAGTTAGGAAGAGGAAATCCTGATTTGCATTTTGGATTATAGCCATGGACTATTCTTTATCTGGTTTAAATACACCCTGTTCCCTCCTGCACCTGCCCTCCCACAGCATAGGCTGAGTAAGCTTTTCTGCTGCTCAAAGGTAAGGCAGGTGAGCTGTTGTTTTTGCTGTTTCTCTCTCCATTGATATTCACTCTACTTTAGTCAGACTGTTTATTCTATCCTGTTCAGCTTATCAGACTTTGTTCATTACCTCCTAGAATCTGAAAAAGCAGAGAAAAGCTTTACCTCTTTAACAATTACTGAAATGGAGAGATATAAATGTCCTCTGAAATCCCCTCCATAACGTGTTTCCTTTGTGTGCTCTCAGAAGTTACAAAGGGAAAATACCAGTGTTGCCACTTATTCTGTGGAACCCAGTTTGTTTTTTGAAGGATACTCTTAGGAGGAGGAGTAGAAGCGGGTTCATCTGTATACCAAAAAGCATTATTTGTATATATGACTCTTCTCCTTCTGCATTATTGCTTATTCCCCTCCATTGAGACATTGTGTTCTGAAGACAGTAAGAGGCAGAACTGGACAGGGACAGCAAAAAAAGCTGATGGCTAGTCTTAAGGAGTTGTTTGATGATCCAGAACTGCATCCTCAAGGATTAAACTTTGAGGTGATGTCATACGAAGCCATGTAAATGTAGACATCACTCCTTTTTTCCACCTCCTTCCCTTTATTGCTTCTCTGTGGTCAGAGGATTGAAGAGGAGTTTAATTCTCAGAAGCTAGCCTTGCATAACTAAATTGTGCCATGCTCTTTGCAAACACACTCCACAGGCTCTCTCCAGACCAAATCTATGAAATGTGTTTCTGTAAGAATTGTGCAAAGATGTGGGAAGGCTGGGAAAGGAGTGTTTCTGAACTGACGTTAATTAATGCAGGGGAAGAATTATCTCTAGGAGCGAGAAGTACTCCAGGATTAGTGTGCTGCTGTTCTTTAGCAGACAGTGTTGGACTCTGTCCCCCATGTTGTATTCTGAAGCTTTGAATCTAAATGAGCACCACTGTGCCATCAGCTAAATGCATGCAGAAGGCAAGGTATACTTAGATAAAAAAAAATATTTTGGCATAAGATGCAATCCTTACTCATTCAGAACGTCTGTGCTCTGAGCTGCATGTTGTAAGGTGGTGTATTTGCATGCACTGACTCAGACCTCAGAGGGGATGAAAATGCCAGGTTGGGGAAATGTCTGTCCTTGCTTGGTATGTGGCTCTGGGAAGCGTTTATGAACTGTGGGTGAAAGTTCTGTGTACAGAGTGAATGCTTCTCAGCTAATTGCTGCTCTGTTACCTCAAGCATTGCCTCAGTTGCCCTACATTAATAAAGAGAGCAGGGATCCTGTTCCAGTGGTGAAGCAGAGCTGGTGAATGAGCACTGTGGTCTTCTCAGCAGGCCATCCTGAATATTTTTGGATGCTTGTCTGCCACCTTCATTTCTTCCAGTGAAATGGAGCTCAGAGACTACTTTCACCTCTTTAAGGCAAGCAGCCTTATGGCTTCTGACAAGCTCAGAAAGTCCCCCTTAGATGAGGCCTGTGATTTGTGAGTTTAGGGTATGTGAACCTGGCTGGTATGTGAGCAACAGAAGATGAAATATGGGCTACAGTGTTCCTCTCCTCTTGTCTCAGCAAACCTTTCCTTGGTGGACTCAGAAGTGGGGTCTTGTCCTCCACCATACAGTTCCCTGAGTACATCTCTGTACTGGGAGGTGACCTATTTCAAACCAAGCTCTTTGCTCTGTGCCGTGGTGGCAGCCTATCCTTGGCTCTGCTGAGGCGCACATCCTTCAGCAGACAGATGTGCCCCAGGACTCCCTCCTGACAGCGCTTCCAGTGCAGGATTGTTTATTCCTTCCTTTATCAGCCAGAGCTGCTGGGCCCCCTGAGTTATTAGATCTATTCGCTCATTGTCAGTGTTTCCTCCTTCGTAAATATGTCCCCATACGTCTCTGCTCCTGAGGAATATGCTTTCTCTTCTATTTACTGCTTTTCCCAGGCCCCCACCTCCTCATTGCTTCCTCCACCCAGTGGCCCAATAACAACTGAGGAGATAAATAAGCTACATAACTCTTCCCAGCTATTGTTTTTGTTGTTGTTGCCCTGCATAGTAATATATATAATAACAAGGAAACAAATCTTATTACTAAAGTAATTACAATAAATAAAAAGCTGAGAAGGGAGATGAAGGAAGGGTCTGTCGGGGGAGAGATTGCAGCAGGATTTTTTAAAATTTAATTTACTCGAGATGTTCTCTGCCACTTTATTGATACCCTGCTGAGGGGGGCTGTGACTAATTAGCAGCCAGCTGTTGTTCTAACACACCCTCACCTAATTTATTGTGTGGCTGAGTCTCTAAAACAGGAACCTGTCTGCTATTGTTGTCTATGGGACTCAGCACCAGTCTCAAGTCAGTGGTTGGCATTATTGCTTGGTGCTTCTGTTTCCTGGAAGCTCACTAGCTGAAATTTTGGGTGCTTTGCAGCCATTTCTTTTATTTTCTAGCACATCCCGTGTGCTTCCAGAAGTCTGGGGAGGAGAATACACTCAATCTGTTGAATATCAGCTTGTCCCAGCGTCCAGCCTAATAAAACCAACACAACTGCTTGTTTTTGATAGACTTCCCAGAGAGTTGCATCGCTGTTTGTATGCCTTGGGAGAGAACAACAACAACAACAAAGACCTGGTAATAGGTCTGGCATGGGCAGGGCATCTTACAAAGTGATGTACCATGCTTGTCAGTGCCACAGAGAAAACAGTACCATCTGTCTTCTAAATGGTCACAAAAACTAATTAGTTAATGCTTGTATTAAGGACTGGAAGGATCAAATGTATTGTCTTGTGTTTCATTAGGCCTCCGGTTGCAAAAGCATGTGTGGTGTTTGCTCTGAAACAGCAAAGGTACCTCATGAGCTGAGTACATCTCCCCTGGCTCTTTCATACACAATTTATGCTGATGATTCAAGGTCACCTGGGAATTTCACTGCAAAAATCACTTGATGTGGGCTCAGTGATATTAATGTCTTGGACTAAACAACTCAGCTTTGAGCCTTGAAAATTATTTCATTTTAGATGGGTACTACCTTGTATTTTCAAGTTAGCATGAATATTAGATATGAACACGATGTTCCGTGGGCTCAGAAAGGAATTATTTTTGTTCTGCATTCGTGTCTATTCTCCTGACTGACAACAGGAGTTCATAATCAGATATGTGCACTCCTTTGACATTTCTAGGAGCCAGGAGACTGGTGTACAGAGCTAGCTTTTAGTATATTTAATGAGTTGATTGAATTATATTATTATTCTTATTAGTTTGATTGTGTACAAATATCTCCTTTGTTTGTTATTATGTTTATTTAAGCCCCCTTTCTGATATATTATTCCCATACAAATTGTGCCTGTGCTGGGCTCTGTGCAGACAAGCAAGGAGCAGCTGGTCCCCGGTTAGGAACTGATGCATTAGTGGCACAGTCTATAGTATTGATGAGAATGAAAAGGATGCTGGGGTGCTGGCTGATGGATCTTTTCTGGAGTCTGATCCATTTTCTCAGCTGTGGCCACTTGATGCACTCCTTCACTGTTACATCCTGGGACGGGGAAAGTATCTCACCACCACGACTTCTGCAGCCATCCAATGAAACTTTATGAGGCTCAGTGTCTTCAACGCAGGAACAGAAGAATTGTATTAAATCACAGGAGTCTCTTTACAACCTCTTGCACTTTGCAGGAGATACCTGCAAACCTCAGTGCAGCTGGCCCCATGGTAAACAAATAGTGAAAACTCTGATGGTTACCGTTAACCTTGGATTTTGCATCTGATTCCTGGTTGTGGTAGGAATGGAGTACTGATATAAAGGTTGAATATATTGGACAGGAGCTAACATCATGAGCAGAGAGGCTGTTTTGATCATCCTTCTCCAGATCAAGTCTTCTTACCCAAGCTAATGCCTTTTGGAGGCTACAGATTCAGTGTTGGGGTTGTAATTCATGGGATGGGAAAAGTCCACAAAATGAAATTGTAAAAACTTCACTTTTATAGATGCAATGAAGAATGTCCAATACTTTACTGCAATATCCACACTACCTGGAAAGCTGAAATTGCCTGGGAATGAAGGTTATTGTCTCTTGTAATATACCTTCATATATTACACTGTGTAATAAATCGGGCAGTATTTCTTTTGCCTTGCAAACTGGACATCCCTGGAGTTCCAGGTGACATTTCAAATTTTATATGACCATTCAGTTCCTTTTAAGTATTAGAACACTTTTGTGTGTGTGATATATGCACAGAAATTCGTTTTAAAAGCATATGAATAAAAAAATCTGGAGTTCAGTTATGCAAGTGTAGAGCTGCTTTTCCATGTGTTTGCCTTTAAAAACTCTGTGCTGGCTTAGCTCTGTGTTTTGGCTACTATTGTTCTTTAACATCTGTATTTCTGTGTTTCTCTTCCGCTTTTCCTTGCCTTCTTTGTTTCATTTGAATAACAGATTCCAATAAAAGCTGGCAAAGTGCTACGATAGGGGAGCAGATATATAACAGCCTTGGGTTGAAGAAATGGACTGGTGATTGAAAATGGTGTTTTTAGAAATGGGACGAAGAGGCATATCAACAAAAATAAGCTTCATTTGGAAACCTGTACTTTTAAAATTGCTTGTGCAAAAATGCACCTACAGAGGACCAGCTGAGGTTGAATTGTTCACCTGTGCACATGGTTCATATGATTGCACACACAATTGGGGTAATTACATGGGCAAATTTTGCTCCAGTAATTTGAGCAAATTGCCACCTTAATTTATAAATCCACCTGAATGTCCCAGAGAGGCAGCAGGAAAATGAAAAACAGAAAATTGAGTCAGTGCTGGAATGGCAAGGAGTGGGAAATCAAAACCTTTTCTGCAACATAAGAGACAACACTGCTGGGAGTCAGGAAAAAAAGTTGACCACACTTTTAATGATGTAAAGCAGCTCTGGGTCTTGATGGGGTAGAAAACCAAAGAGCTTTAGAGCTTTTGAAGTCATACAGCCCAGATTTTAACTGGGGATGGGGTGGGGGAGAAGTTAGATAGGCAAGGAAGAGGGCTTCTGTAATGGTGCACCTTGAGTCTGTACTTACTGCAAAACTTTGAGGTTAGTATTTGAACAGAGCTTAGCTGAATGATATTGTAACCATGACAGGAACCCTTGGAACCCTACAATGATGTTTTGTTGCATGGGAATAGTGATTATTTATACAGTGAGATTCAGTAGAAATTATGCTCTGTTCAGAACTGTTTAGAGCTGAACAACTTTTCCCTGACCTTTTAGAACTGGAATTTTACAAGTGGTTGAGTCTAACCATCATATATAAGATGGTTAAATATTCTGTTACATTCTATGGGACTCTTCCATGTCCTCTGTCTGAAATAGCAGTATACAGTGAAGAAGTGGCACTGAACAACGTAGTCTAGATCTTAAACCACTTTTTGGATTGCTTTCATTTGTCTGTAACAAATGATAAGTATTTAAAGTATAATTATTATAATAGTTTGAGACCGATTATTCCACTGCATATGTATTATACACTGAAAATAGGCAAAGTGATTTATTTCTAAATATGTATACATAACAATCCATAATCAGGTCGGTACCTTCATGCAATGCTAGTTTTGATTATTTTATTTCCTCTGCCTTTTTTTTCTTAACGTTCTCCTTCTACTCCTGTAGAGTTACTAGGCAATAACAACATTGTGAATGCAAGGATTCTTTCTATGTGAATCTATTGACATCTCTGGTAGTACATTTTTGTCCCCTATGTTCCCTCATTTTTCACCCCAACATGTTCAGCTTCAGCTTTTGATGGAGAAGGAAGTACCATTTCTCCCAGGGGACAGCTGCTCAGATTGAGCAGTGCCTAAAGCAGAAATTCAATTCCCAGTTCTAGCTCTGGTCCATGGTGTCTTTTACCAGTAGGCAACAATGATAACACTAATGAAAACATGCTTGTTGAGGAACATTTCCCATATTCATTGTATGTTAGCTAGCAAAATATCATTAGGGGGAAAGAAAAAAAAAAAAAAAAAAAGATTAAAAAAGTGGCAATTTTTCTGTCTTCTCAAAAATGGTTATGACATAAGAGGATGTAAAGTGCAGAGTAGCTGAACAATCTTAAACTATTTTAATACCATTTAAAAATGATAAGAAGCAGGAAAAGAGGCTTAGGTATTAATGCAGTTTATTGCACTAATCAGTCACTTCTACAGAGCATAATCATGGTTTTAAATCCTTGCTCCAGTGACATGAAGAAATTTGGTGGTCTGTCATCCAATTCTCTAATAGATGTTTGTCTATATCATAGAAATCTCTAGTGCCATATTTGAGCTAGCGGTGAATTCTATGCTCTGATGGATATAATGCCAGGCAAGGCAGGCCTGGATTATAAGTGTGATGGCAAAGATGTAAAGCAAGGCCTGAAATTGAAGTAGAAAGAGCTAAAGGAGATTAAGTGATGTTCTACTTGAATATTTTTAGGAAATTTTTAATAACATCTTTGGGTTTAGGCTGAGATCTCTGGGAAGTCAATATGGGAAAGGCAGGTCATACTTTGTGGGTTAAACCATTTCCATGGAGTAGCCAAACTTACTACTTGTTGATCTGTCTAGTGTTTCACTATAAACATGAATTAGGATTGAATGTGAAAAGGCAATGGAAGAATAGCTGTTTTCCCTCCTCCACAACATGCATATTACGTGAAGAAAGCTGGCTTTGGAATAGATGTGTGGGGAATGTGCTGTGTGGTTGCGTGCACATGCTACTTTTCAAGTGGAGAAGAGCACTGAAGAGCTGAGCACTTTAGGTTGCAGTAATTTCTGTCTCTTTCCCTGACATGCAGGTGAGGGCACCCTTGAACTATGCTACTTCTCCGTCTATCTTTAGACAGATTTGAACAGTATGTAATCTCATCGAGCACACAGTCTGCTCAGAATCAGTGTCCATATCAATGGCTTTGCGCTTCCAGACTCATAATGCTAATACAGCTGGGAATGTAAAGAAAAAGGAGAATATTAAGAGAGATCCTCTGTTGCTGTAAGCTGCAGAAATAATCTGAATCAAGTATATCTTTCCATTACATGGTTTCTTACCAAAGCAAAAGCCCAGCTCACTGCTGCTCTTTGCCGGTGTTCATACTTTTCCCTTTTTTGGCTGGTATGTGTCAGTTATGGCTGTGTATGTACTGATGATGGCAATGTATTTGTTATAATTTTTTCTTGTCCTAAAGGGTCACAAAGCACCATAGCAAAGCTGTACCTACTTTAATGTGAGGCTCTGCCTAGTGTACCACCTTTGGACTGGGACAAGGCAGCTCTTTATAACCTCTGAACCTATGCTGGAGGTTGTTGGTTTAAAGCCATTGGGCAGAAGCTGCAGCAACTAGGTTTGCAGCAGATGTTGTGAACTACAGAGTGACTTGAAAATTAAATCACTTAGTTGCAATCAAACTGCTTCTGTTTTGTGTGCGTGTGTTTTTCCCCAAGCATTTTATCCATCCTTAAGAAACACACACGGCAGCTCCGAAACCATAATTTTGCTTGTACAGTCTCAAATGAAATATGTGGTCCCTAAACAACATGTATCCAGCAAGCACTAATTCTCCACAAACTAGCTTGTGGTGCACGTATGATTTTTTTCATTGCTAATTCTTGCTTTAACCTGATGTGAGCCTAAAAAAGGAGTTTGTTTTGGGGTTTGCCAAGAACAGCATTCTATGTGTGTAAGTGCATATATAGTCATGGTAATCGAGGCCATTTGATCCAGATTGTCACTATTGAAAGGATGCAGTTGTGCTTGAAAAATACATATGCGTTTGCATACACAATTACTCAAGTTGGAGCTTAGGCATTTAAACAGCCATTTGTGCTCTCATTTTTGATTATTATGCCCATCCTATGGGAATGGGTTTATGCAGATTAGGCACACAAATATGTGTGTGTTTTGAGGTGTGTGATGCTGAAAACATGTTGCTTTACTTGGACATAAACTTGGACTGATTTTTCTTTTTTTCTTGCCGTGAAATATCTGTTCTAATCTGAAGAATGTGAACTGTGGTGGCTGAACAGCAGTGCTTCAGCAGTATGTTTTCCTTTTCCAAATGGCTAACTCTTGTAATTGTTTCTGTAATGTAAGCTAATATTTCCAGCTAACAGTTATTTAGGGTGCTGTCATGACAAGTTGTAATTCAACCCTGTTGCCTAGTGGTCCAAGTAATGACCAAGGCTTGCCCCTAGCTCAATTATCATTCTTTTGTTTCTTTCCCTTCATACACACAAACAAGTCTGTCTTTATGCCAAACTCTAAAATACACAGGAAAGCAGAAGTGATATTTTTGATTCAGAACTCCATCCTAGCAGCTTCAGGGAGAGAACTGCTTATAGGGTTATGAAGGTCTTTGAAGGGCTTGTTAGTGCTCATGAGGCCCTGCTCCATCACACCTTTGATATCTCTACATGAAGCATCTACTGTGAATACGTAACATTGAGGATGAAGAGGTATGATCTGATCTGTGACTAGAAGACAATTTGGCTGGATGCTAAGTTGCTGCCCCAAAACCTTAAGTATTCTGAAATTTTGAACCTTTGAGTCACCCAACTTATGACCCAGCTTATAGAAATAACACCTGTAAATAATATAATGTTTAATGTATCTTCTGTGATTCTCCTTTAAGAAAGAGTAGGCATCAAGGAAGGAGAGTAGTTATGTGAATGTCACAAAGATATGGAGTTTTGTCAGTAAAATCTTTGCTGAGGAAGAAATTAATTTTTACTTCCCTCACATTAATAATCCTATTAAGGGTTAGCATAATAAAGTTTTATTGACTAATTTCCAAGCTGTAATTTGCCAGTGATTCTTTTGAAAATTTTTTAATGAAATGGAAATATACATAGACTGCATAACAATGACCTAATGAAGTGGCAAATCATATTTTTAAAATCACTTGTGATCCAAAACGGCATCTTAATTCTTGGAATTTAACACCATTCACACTGAGGGAATCTGTGAATCATTCAAAGTAATATGGAACATTTTCTAATTTGGGAAATGCTAGCAAGGACAAAATGAGTCTATGAAATGGTTCGTATAAGCTTGGGGCAGCTTTGTAAACTGCTGAAGGAACAAGAAACAAGATTATAACCTTGACTTTCTAAAGGGTGATTCATGGACACACAGGGTATGACAATTTGTCTGGTTAGATGTGGGATCTCTGCTCCATCGTGGGTGCTTCAAGGACTAAAAAGTTGTTTCTGGGCTCATGGAGAGTCAGAGATGCCCAGGTGGTGCTGGGGCTGCTCTGCACAGACAGCTCTGAGCAGAGCAGGATGGGGTTTGTAAGAAGCTGAGAAAAAAAGGTCTGAAAGCAAGCCCTAGTCTTGTTGAATGAATGTCTTGGAGACTAGAACTGTGGAGAGTCATGCCTTGGCTATTTCACACCGGAGGGGGAAGGTAATTTAGGGGATAATAAGCAGAGAGAGAGGTGCAAGTGCTACAGACAGCTGCTGTTTGTGCTCAGGCAGTCCAAACGATATAATCAATGAAAGTGGCCAGCACGGTCAGGCTACATTCCAAGTCTAATGGCAAAAGAGCCTGGATGGATCATGGTTTGATTATCATCCATGCTAACACTTGAGAGACAGCACAGGGACTGGTAAGTTTGTGTTAGTATAACAGAGAGGCCCAAGCAGTGGCTCCAGTCTCTAGCTTGTGTTTCCAAGTGTCACCTGGGAACTGACGTGCTGAAATTTTGCATTAAGGAGTGATTTCTGATTACTTTAGCTAGCCCATAGCAGGACCTACTGGATAATCTCAAGAGGCTTTCCTGGGAGCCTCAACTCCATTTTGTACCTTTGAAGAGGTTGAAGAGATGTTGTATACTTCCATTAAGCAGCTGAATTCAGGAGCTTATCTGCATTCCTTTAAGCTCCCTAGTTTCACATCAGCACATTAAAGAATCTTTTTCCCAGACTGGGAAGGAGAAGGGACTTTTTTAGGTCTGCCAGTAATTGTCTTATACCTAGTGCTCATAGACTGTCTTTTCTTTCTCCACTTCAAAATGTCACATTGGATTCCTGATGGAATTGGAGATTATCTTCCTCTTTTCTGCTAGACCTGACATTTTTCTGGTTTTCTTCTACACTGAAGACTTAATTTCTTACATGTGAGACAGGGTGAAAATTAAACAAACAAGCTGGCAGATAGACAGAATGGTTCTTCATGTCTGGAAAGCTGCAATGAGCTGTGACTTAAGAATTACAGTGCTTCATATTCAAACATTTCTTTTTGATGCATTGGGGTGGCATAGGAGCTGACAGTGACATATGGAGAAGGCCCTGTTAGCAGGATTGAGGCTGTTATGTGATAAATGACATGGTATGTCAAAGGACTTCTGTTATTCATCATGCTGGCTTCCTCTGAACAGAGTCTCACTCAAAAGAGAAGTAGCTACACAAACAGCTGGGGGATGCTGTAAATAGGGTCAGTGTTATGCTCTAGAGAAAATAAAGCTGGAAACTGCATGTGTGCATGAGAATTAATAACCCTGGACTTTTGAGTTTAGAATTTTAAAGTTAAATTTCATTTAAATGTCTGTGGTATCTCAGTTCTACGTTTGTGTCAGGAATGTCAAGAGCACTACCTTCGAAAGAACAGTTTTCAGCATTGAATAGCTAAGCTTTCTCTAAAGAAAGGCTGTTTAGTATCAAGTTCAGGATTGATGGCATGGTTCTGACCACTAATATACACCCAGACTTTCCAACTTCCTCCTTTTCATCTCTGTTGACTACTTTGAGTCTGAAAGGTTGTGGAGTGAAACTCATGATTACACTTACCTATGGGAGAGACATAGATACTGTTGCTTTTACAAATACAGGGGATAGAAAATATTCTGAAGTGAAGGAACAGGGCTTTGACTCTCAAGACTTGATACAACAATGTCCTCTGTAAGACACTTTCTACAACTGTTGATCATTCAAGTTGAGAAGAATCAGGGCAGACTTTCACAGCTCTGTACCTTCCACTGTTGGAAAGTTTGTCAGCTTTCAATCTCAGGTTTCTTCTCTCTCGTCAACTTTAATCCAACAATACCTCCTTATTTCTTTTCATTTCAGAATGATGCATAAACCAGTGGCTGTACAAGAGGGGAAAGGGATGTGTGGCTCAGCAGAGACACGTGTCCTGTTCAGCCTCCTCTAGTTCATCTCTTTTCTGCATCAGCCATAATAGCTGTATTTTTCCCACATGATTAATGGACCCTCGATAGCTATGTAGTCTATAAACCTAGACAAGACAAGTAGTCTGTCTCTTTTGATCCCTGAACTCCTAAAAGCCTGATTCTGACTCCGCTTAAGTGGTGTTTATGTGCCCACATGCACAGTAGTAATTGGTGCAGAATATCAAATGTCACTATTTGACATTTCATTCACAACAGTAGTATTTAAAGTAAAGGCTTTAACTTGATGATTCATCAGGAGCCAGTGTCAAATCATCTGGGATGGTCCCCATTTTAAAAGTTTCAATCAACAAATGGATTACTCTAGAGATAATTTAATCAGAGGCTATCAGTGAACTGGCTTTAAAAAAAAAAAAAAATCCTTCAAGTTTATTACCACAGCCTTATTGCACATGAGACTGGAGCTTGTTAGGGAGCACAGTCTCGGTAGAAGAGTTGCTACAACTTCTGTAGCCCCTCTAACAAACCCATTTTTGGGAGGATGGAGTTGTAACTCCCTCAGATGAATCTGTCCTATAGTAAAATACAGGACTTAAGCTTCTGTGGCTGTTGAGCTGACAGCTCCTGTCCAGAACAAAATTTTCTAAACACAAACCAGCCTAAATACATAGATGACTGCCCCCTCCAATTGCTGTGCTCCACTTTATTTGACAGTACAGCTTTTCCTTCACAAACTCTTCATGTGATGAGACACTTATTTCAGCTGTTGACCCCTATCAATGACCCCTCACTGGGAGATCAGGTGTAGAGAACCAGGCTATTATCTGCCTTCCACTCACACATTTCTAATCAAAGCAGCCAATTTTGCTAACGCCTACAGCTGAAGTCACAGTGAGTGAGACCTGGCTGAGTACAGAGAAAAGAAGTGCTTGGAATGGTGGAGACAGGGGTAAGAAATCCTAAGGGTAAGGCTAAAAAAAAAAAAAAAAAAAAAAAAAGTCAAGCTGGGAGAAAAGATGAACAAGCAAAGCAGGGAGAAATTTCAAATTCTAGTTTCATATTTAATGTAAGAATTCATGAAGATTAGCAGAGTGAGGTAGAGAATCTCCATACCCTCCACATACCTCTCCATGTTTTCTTACTCTGTGCAATGATGGTAAAATATTTTGCATTATATTGTATTTTCAGCCTGTATGCTTAAGAAAAAATAGGTTAAAAAATAAATAAAATCTAAAGCTGCTCTAACAGGAAGATATCTTTTCATCTGTTATAGAGGTTGATGTTTAGTCCAGTTACATCTGTTGAGCTTTTCTGACCTAGGTTTTGAATTCTTATAAGTCTCAGAGAACACTCAAAGTTATGAGCCTCCATGCATTCTGGGTTCCAGAAGAAAAGGTGGACAAGGTGGCACTGTCTGCTTGGTCTTTGAAAGTTATCGTCCAGGCTCTTGGCTATCCCTCTTTATGGTCATTACTGCAACCAGATAAAATCTTGTTAAAATTATCCTTGGTGATATGTCAACCATTAATGTTTCCTGCCTTGGAGCATTAATTTCAGATGATAAGCACAGTGCTTACTTTCCAACGTGATATAGAGGTGTCATTGCTTGTCATGTTTGAATGTTTTAACTGCATTTCAATAATAGGCAAATGATACCAGTATTTTGTAAGCTGGTGGAGCAGGTTGTCAATAGTTTACAGTCACAAACGATTGATTGGCATCTGAGGCTGGGTACTGATACGCTGCCTTTATCTGCCATGGTCTTTGATTTTCATTTTTTTTTCTGGTTTAAAGGTCCTGTAGTCTATAATTACTTTTTTGGGGATGATAACAGTGTATTGTTAGCCACAATTTGAGAACAGCTGTTGTCTTCAGTTCCTGTATGTTTCACTGTCTGGATTATAATTATAGTCCATAAATTGTGTTAGGATTCTTGGTAGCAAGAAGTAGGCTGAAAATGAGATTCTTTTCGGTATTTGTGTCGCTTTGCAGAAGACAGGGAAGGAAGAGGAATATTGCGAAAGGACAAGTGTGTGCAGTTTTTCTCATCTTTCTTGGTTTTTGATGTGAGCAAGAGTTTGTCTGGCATATTTTTTAGGATTGCAATCAGATGTTCACCTGTTGCTACTTGGATTTATAGCATGAACTTTCAGCCAGAACCACCACACTGCAACAGCTTCTTAGCAATAGGAGAGTGATATGAGCATCTTTTCCAGTGAATGACCTGATTCTTTATTTGTAACTCTGCAGTAGAGCTAATGGAAGATGCTCTAAGCAAAGTCCTGGGTCTCTGGGTATAAACAAAACAACACTTCGTCCCTGAGGACCAAGCTGTTGGTTTTTCTTATGCTTTATGCCTTTTCAGTTATGTGAATAGAAATGTAAATATTTATCTTATCTTGGATTGTTTTTCTTCACTATCCCAGCATACAGTGTGTGTGTGTATGTGTATATATATATATTTTTTTCTAGCTGTACCCCAGTAGGGAGTTAAATCCTAATTTCTTTTCAGTTCAGAATCTATTCTACTCTTGCACTTTATTTCTTGGAGAAAGTCTTTTCCCTCCACATGCAGTTCTACTTCTGTCTTTTGTCTGCTGCTCTCCCACTCTTTTGTTTGTTTAATTTTGTTTTGCTTTGTTAATTCATTGAGATTATATAAAATTCCTATTTAATGTGATGTGGACCAAGGAACATGGAAGCTCTAAGGTTCTGTTTTCCATTAGTGGTAGATACCATTCAGAGCTCTCTTTACTGTTGTTTCGTGTTAGTAGTAAGGCTATCTGAAGATGGTTGATTTTTGTCAGATAAGTTCGAAGAACATCATCACAAAATGTTGTAATTTAGCAGGTTAAGTTCCCACACAGCAGATAGGAAAACTTATGAGTTTGTCTAGTTGCCCTCAGATGATTACATAGATTTGCTATGCAAGATCTAGGTTTTTTTTTTTTTTTTTTTTTTTTTTTTTAGGGTTTCAGGAGATGTAGTGTTTGGAAAAGATGTCCCCGTAGGGTCAGCTATGTTTAGTGCACCATCATCTGACTTGCAGCATGCCTAGTTTCTCTTTCTGGTCCTTTTCTGTGCCAATATGCCTCAATATTGACCTGTGGTCACAGTTTTGCCCCTATGGAATCAATCCACTCTGTCATCTGAGGGAGCTCTGGCCTACCCTAGTTCTCTTGCATTTGTAAAATGATTCATTTCTGCCTATTCAACACAATTGGCTATATCATGTTCCTTAAGTAGCTTTGCTCCCCACTGGCCTATTCTATTATAATATTTTCCCTATTACTTACGTAGAAATGTTTTATATTAAATAATAGAGAGTTTTAAATGGTCTCATTATTAGCATTCAGAAGTCTTTAGTGTAGCTTAAGCTCTCCTCAGACCTGGTGCAAGCTAAAATCCCATTAAAAAGATTCCTGGGTTTATATCTTCCAAACCATAACTTTCATTTCTATGGCAATTTCCCTTCATCACCAAGAAAAAAACAAGCAGTGTTTGTAGATTCTCAGGCTAATAATTCAATGATTACGATATTAATGATATGTTGTGCAAAACAGGTGGTGGTGTGGGGGGAAGATATAGAAGAGAAGAACAACTATCAATCTTGAAAATGGCAGCAGATTTCTTTGTTTCTCCTCCTTGAAACTCATTTGGCTAAGTGAAGTGGGATTGGGTTTGATCGCTTGTTTTAAAAATCATGTTAGTAATAATCCATTTATCTGCGGGATATGTGGAAAGGCCTCTGAATTCCATGACTTACTGTAAACATCTCTGGGGTTTCACTCTCAGCGTCTGCAATTGATGCCACTCATCCCAAATAGGTAAAAATGTACCTCAGCAGGGTAGGAAAAGAACTTGAAGTCATTTAAAAGCCACATTGTGGTTTTTATTTAGATAAAATTAACCAGCATATGCTTTTTTTAGTTGTGCGTTATGAATAAAACATTTGTCTGTGTGGAGCTGATTGTAACATAATGTTCCTGTTGCTTCCAGTAGGGATTTGGGAAGGGATTTGCTTTTATATACTGTCATACCTGGGGGCTAAAAAGATGTATGTCCAGCCGGGAAGATAAGTTGTTCCCATATATTATTTCTGGATTTTTTGGAATATTCAGCAACAGGGTACATTTGAGAGGAAGATGATCATATTTATGTAGCATGATGTATGGCATATCTGTGGTACATCCAGTTATATGAAGGTTATTGTTGGATCAGTCCCCTAAAGATAAGGGTACTCTTTTCTTTTTTGAGCAGTTTTTTCACCAATTGTAAGCATTTCATTGCTGCAAATTTGAAGTGTACTGACAGTATTTATAGTTGATGGAAAGAAGACATCTTTTCCTTCATATCTTACAAAGTAATAGAAATCAAAAGGAAGCTGGAAAAGCACAATGTAGAGTTGACAGGTAACACGCAGAAAGCCTGCTCCAACAGGACAAAGCTTGACATTTGTCACCATCATATTCAACAGGTCACACTGAGTGACAATACTGAGCTCTGAACATGCCATTATGATGGCTATGGGTGGCAAGGAAAAGACTTTTTTGATCTGTTTGAGATTATCTTCTGTCTGGGAACAGAAGGAATAAGAAGCTTTATGACTTGGATCTAAATAATTTGTTCCTCTTACTACTACAAATTACTTCTTTTAATGTACAGCATGATGCACCAAGTGATAACGTATATTTTTGGCAGATTATGAGCCTATGAGTGTCGTGGAAGTGCATATACTGCTGGTTATTCATACAAAATAGTAAAACAATCATTTGGTGAACCTTCTTGGTTCTTCTGTTTTAGGAAATCATAAATCTAGATGGCCTTTTGCAAAGCAATGTTTGAAGCATCTCTACAGCCTTTAGCTTTGAAGGGCAAGTTAGTCAACAGAGGGACCTTGGCTTAAGGTTGGATTCTTCTTTCCTATACTCTACTATAGACTCACAATTGCTCTGCTGAAGTAAATGAAATTACTTTGCAGGCTGACTGTCTAGCTGGAAGCATAACTCACTTGTGATGTGTAAATTCTCCTGTTTTCTTTTTTTATTCCACTGTCCTAAGAAATTGTGAACTTTATCTGCCAACCAATCGGAAACTCCCAGTGAAGCATCTGGCTTAAACATCTGCTAGCAGAGGAAACGATTTGCATTGCTGCTAACAAGTAGCAAACATTGTGTATGCTAGGGTTGTGATGACAAGAAAACTCCATTTCCTTTGGGAACAGCAAAAGGAAGATATGTACTGATGTTGTCTTGCCATCACAACTTTTGCTAGGACCTGATGTGTACACACGCACACTCTACTAGAGAATTAGAGAATATATATTTATTGTGCAGGAAATCCAGATGTTTTTTATCCCCTTCTGATCACCTGACTTAGTCTAACTCCAGAAACTCCTTCTAAAATCTGCTTCATTGGTTGTTGTCTGATTTCCTTTTGACTCTTTAGGTAAATGGCAAAATAACTGACCCTTCCACTCCCATGTGACAAGTGGGAATGATTGTGGCAGAATCATCTACTGGTATTCAGCACTTGGGGGGATGAGGCCTGAATCCTTTCTTACAACATTAGTAGGTTTTTAGCCCGGGTTAAGTATTCATTAAAATGTAACCCACAATGTCATCCATAAATACAAGGCACAGCTTCTCTGAGTGTTGCATAGATGTTTTCTGTGTGGACATTCCGAGTTGAGTTTGAAACAGAGATAAGCGATCAGGTTAATGGAGCAGCAAAGGCATATTTGCAGTTGCAAGCAGAGAGCTAAATAATAATAATAAATCAATAAGTAAATAAAATTCAAGCAGCTCTCTTCTCTGAATGCCATTAAGGGATTGTGTCCATTCAATCAGTGTAGGCACTTTGCATTTGATGAAATCCTGAGTGCATGTAAATAATACTTTGAAAATACACGTAGAGTTGACTCAAATGTCCTTTTGCAATGATGGGAAACATGTTTTGGAATGAACTTCAACTCAGCTCACTGAATCGGGGTACCCAGGGAAGTGTTTCTTTCCTTTTGAGGCTCTCAAGTTACTTTTATGTATAGAAGTAAAAAAATAAAAATTAAAAAAAAGTCCATACATCTGTCCTAAGCTTTATTCTTGACACTTCATCTGCTTCAGGAAGATTTACTGACCTGAAAGAAGTATGATTTGACTGAATTGATTCCTATTGTTTCTTTAGCATCCCCCAAACTGGTGCTGCAGCAAAACTCCTCTTGCTTCTTGAGAGAGCTCATGTCAATGATATGCTGGGATCTTTGTTGAGCCTCTGCTGTCTTTAAAAGTTTACTGTCCTGGAGATTTCTGTGAGAAGCATGTATGATTTTTTTTTTTTTTTTTAAAGCAGAACTTGTGATGGATGCAAACTAATTTACCTTGGAACCTGCTCCAAAGCATTGTCATCGCTTTAAATAACGTCCCTGCTGAGGTGGTAGATGTGACTGGAAGTTGGCAAAGGGAAGAGCAAGAAAGAAAAGAACCCTTGAGGCACTCCAGTTAAAACAATGTTGTAGCCTGTCACTGAATTATGCGAGAAACTGTTAGGCAACCTGCTATGGACCATGACAAATTATCCCTGGAGAGCCCTGCAAGATGAACACAAGTAGCTATGAAGGAATACTGTGAAAGCCCAAAGCTGTTTCCTGTCTATAAGGCTGAGTGGCATTATGCATGTATCTTACTGACCCTGTTAGGTGAGCAACACCTAGTGATTATTTGTCCTCTGGAGTAAGGCAATACCATGATTTTTTTTATTAAACAGAGAACTTGGAATAAATGGTGACAGCAAATCAGTCATTAATTATTACTGACTCATCATGTTCTGTTTGTAGGCCAGCAGCAGAGATCTTTAAATTATGTTAATTGCTACTTGTACTCTCAGTCATGCAAAAAGAAAATTTAGACTACATCTGGTGATCACCCCAGCATGGAAAAAGTCACCCGTTTCCTTCTGGTACCCATCTTGTTACTTCTTGCAATAGGCTGAAGTGCTGTCGGGGAGGAGTGGGGTTGAACTCTGATGTCTTTCATCTGCCAATTCAGGACAGTGAGCTCTACCCAAAGGGTAGTGCCAGTAGCATAAGCTAGGACAGGCCTGTGGCATCCTATTATCTTCTTGATGCCAGGCCAGACATCCACTCTGTCACTGCTGGGCCCAAGTCATCCCATTCCAGCAACTCCGTGATGTCAATGAGAAACAGACTGCTCATAACGACAGGGCTTGGCATTCTTTCTCCAACTGTTAGAGCAGTAGGCACTACTACCGTGTGTGCGCCAGTAATGTGTGACAACATTAAATCTCGTTCCAAGTGAAATTTTTCTTCAGTGTTTGACTTACAGACAGGTAATTTGACAAACCTATAAATGGCAGGAAGGGAACCTGCACCACCTCACATAGCCTTGTCTTTACCTGCAAAGGGCTTCTTGGTTTAGTAAATGTCTTTAAGTTACTTGAACAACAGCTTATTATCCGAGCAGGCTGATCTTTTAATGGAGCTTTATACTTGGAATGAGCTGAAGAAAATGAGGCATGTTTGCTGAAGATGGTAGACTTTTCTTTGATGTTGTGACAGCTTTCTACATTTCTTTAAAAGGCTTGCTTAATTCTTTGGGTGGTGGAGAAATTGTCTTTACCTAAGAATAAATGAAATCTGAAATTCCTGAGCAGCATTGAGAGCTCAAAAATAAACTCTGCAGAGGAGACGTTCTGTGGTGGTTTGCTTATCCCCATGAGATCCATTTTAAGTCCCAGTGTGTTGTTTAGAGTAGACTATTTCTATGCCATTTAGGGTATTATTAGCTTTTTTTTGTATAACCCCTGAACTTGTTGATCAAGAGTTACCTTCAGCTGATGGGAGGTAACATGACAGATAAGTTGGAGTTTAAATACTATAGATCACTTGAACTCGTAATGCGAATACATCTAAACAACAAATGAACTTGACTAGAGGATCAGGTTGAAGGATGGAATATTTTGGAAAGGTTAGCCAGATGCCACACGTGGAGCAGAGCTATCAAATATATGTCAATTCAAACGTATTTTAGGTACTAAACAAGTTCTTCCACCTTTGCCAGTGTTATCTCATGGAATTAGTTTAGATTCGCACTAACTGAAGGAGGCCAGTATTTATACCCTCTAGAGGGTACGATCATCATTCATTTTGTTGGATGTAGCTATAATATTGAGGAAGATGTAAGTTTGTATTTTTGCATGCAAGCTGTCATGCTGTTAATTCATGTCTAGTATCTGTAAACCATCCAATGCAGTGTTTCTTTCAGACAGCAACCAGTACTGGATGCTACCCAAGACATGAAAATCCACCTAAAAGACAAGCATGAGAAAAAGGCATAATCCTGTTCTTTAATCATTGGAAACTGTCTCACAACTGGAATCATAAGGATTTTATATTTCCTATGAGATGCGTCTACTTTGAAATACATCTCTCCTTTGTCTATTTGGAGATGTAATGCTTAGAAGGTCACCTAATCACCTCTTCCTCTCCAATAGTGTAAAATCATATTCTGTGATTTCTTCCAAGCAAGTCATATTCATCTGACCGAGCTGAAAAGCACTAGAATGAAATCATGCTTAGCAATCATGCTAAACCCTTTCAACACATGCACAATTTGTGTCTTACTAACATTTACGCACAGTTGCAGTTACTGCCTTTCTGCTAGGCAGCAGCTGGGGGCTGACTGCGGGCCAGCTGCAGCCTGCCACAGCCACCACTGGAGTGCCTGCATGTATAAAAATAATAAAACATCCAACCCTACAGTTATTTAATTGCAGCTGCGATTTTGCAGCTGTGGAGTCACACCATGAGAAATGTATTCAATGCTGCAATTCAGTGAGCATGCTTTTCAGGCCAACACATTTGCCTTGTGAACTGAAGAGAAATGAGCTCTATAGACCTAGTTCTTTCTCTTTCTCTTTTTCTTGTTGCTATCCCTTTTTGCTTTCTGTCACTTGTAGTTTGCTGTACTCACGAATAGAGATAAGCATCCTTCATGCCATCAACCTTTGAGGACCACTAAGTAATTGCTTCCCTGTCTGTGAGCAGCTTAAAGAAATTGTCTAAGGAAATGATTATGAATGTTTTGCTCTCTTGAATTGTCATTCTTCCCCTTCTATCAAATGTTTACTGTGTTACTTCAGAGAAGTCATTAAACTGTTTTGTAATTACTTTACTCATCTATTGCTAAAGTGATGGTAGTAATACCTTAAAGAAGCACTTTGGGCTTAATTTAATGATAATATAATTGTTTGAAACATCTAAATGTTTATTTGAAGAAAGATGGTCCTACTGAAGGAAAGAAGTCACATTAGAAGCACCTTTAGCATACTCTGAGGGAGGGTGGGGATGATCCACTTCTTAAAAAAAAAAAAAAAAATCAAAATAGAAAAAAAAAAAGACTTTAAAAAACGAACTCACTAGAAAGTTTTGGTGATAAAACTTCACAGCTGGCCAGAAAAAAAAAAAACAAGAACAAAAAACAAACAAACAAACAAAAAAAAAAAAACAAAAAAAAAAAAAAAACAGGACAAAAACATTATCAGCTTTCTGGAAAATGCTGTATACTTCTATCTGGTTTTGTTGATATTTTTTTCAGAGGGTGGTTGTAAGCACTGTTATACCATAACAATTAAAGCTATTTAGTATTTTGCAGCACTATATAACATCATTAATCATGTTTGTTTGTTTGTTTTTCTTTTTGAATTAAGCTGGTCAAGAAGGGTAGAAGACTGTTTGTTTGAAGTTTTACCGAGGTTATCTCCCTTAGGCAACATACAGCTTTGTTTATAAATATTCCAAAAAGATAAGCCTCAAAGCCGAGAAAGCACTAATTTACCTGAGTTACAACTGTGATAACTGAACTATTTTGCTTATATGTAGAAGGAAGAGAAGATCTTAAGGTCATTCTTATGCCACTGCTTATTCCACAGTGTTTTTACAATCTCAGCCAAAATAATTTGCAACCTTTATTCCAGTTGATCAGAGTGGCCTACTTGAATTTGCATTGATTTTTGCAGGGGATATTTCTGTGAGCTTACCTATATTGACTAAATGTTATGCAGCTGAGTCTTTAATCTCTCTTGGGTCTGAGAGTGGCAGGATAGCTCAAAGAACAAGGAGCCCTGAAGAAATTCAGAAAGGAAGAACACTGTTGGGTATCATCGGATATATTCTAGAGACTTGTTAGCCTTCCTGCCTTTTGTTATGATTGTAAGTAGTCGTCATGCTTATTTTTGTTTCAAATCCATCTTCAGGCACAGATTTTATTCTTCTATACTTTCTTTCCGTGTTGCTCCACTGATAGAAACACTATGGAACGCACCTCCACTGAGGGAAAAAAAAAAGTCTGGAAGTTGTATCTAGGCTTGCTGATTCTCAGCAGTGACAGAATATTGCTTTTGTTTTTTTTCAGAAAGCAGTTTAGAAAACCTCTTGGTTCAAGGTTGGAGCTTAGCATAGTTTCTCCTTAGAGGCAGATGTCATATTACCCAGTGTGTTGCACTTTGCAGTAAATCAGTGCTGTCATTCACCTGTTAGGTCTGAATGTGTATTAACTAAAACATCTTCAACTCTTTTACAGAGGTAGGCAAAGTCGTCTTTCCCCATGAGGAGCTTAAAAAGAGTTTTCTGTCTAGACAGAGAAAAACTGTAGTCCTCTGTCGATTTAAGTAAAGATAGGCAATATGGTCCTATTCTTTGGTTAGTAACTGAGCGTGCTGAGTTAGATCAGCCGCACGATATAAATTGCTTTCAGTGGCACTGCATCAGTTTTTACCCATGGGCCTTCTAAGTAGAAGAGTTATAACTGTAAATTACCTTTCCATATGGCTTACAACAAGTGATCGAGAGGTTATATTAGCACTCTCTTCTTGTCCCCTCTTCTCCACATCTAAATAAGGGATTTTGTCAGCTTGGTACTTTGTCTTCTGCCCTCCCATGAAAATATTTCAGCTTTTGATCAGGAGCTGATATTTATTTTTGACTTGCTGAAACAGGACAGTGCTTCTAATCTGAAAGATTTTAAAACACTTTGCTACTAAGATTGGATGCTGATCATTGATTTTCTTCTTGGGTGTCTTCACATCAATCGATCCCCAAATATTCCTAGTTCATTCCCCTTTAAGAGATTATTCTTCTATTACATTACATTAAAACAAGTTGGAGTGGGGTGAGAGGAAAAGCTAAGCGAAAAGCCCCAAATGTTTGGTAAGCGCTGTATTCTCCATTCTGAAATATTGCTGATACCTTCTGATGTATAAAGCTTCCTGATTCAATTCAAGAACAGCGTTAAAAAATGAATGGTAAGGACCAGTTGCCCTGATCCAATATATTTTAGGAAGCTAGTTAAGAATTTTCTGACTTTGGAAGATGCTGAGTGCTTGCAACTCTATTGAACTTCAATAAGCAGTGATGAGTAGTTCCATATTTTGAAAAATCAGGTCATTTATTTCAGTATTCAAGTAACTTCACTTTACAAATCTGTTTCAAGAGGGAGTTTTTTGATCGTACTAGCCCCCAATTAAAATTTGCCAATTGCTATGCAAAAACAGCTTAGATTTCTGCTCACACAACTGTATATGAACCACTTACGTTTGTTCCTATCTAGTGCCCTAGTTTTTCTTTGACTTTTGTTTTTTACTAGAAACTTCTAGCCAGACTGTTACCAATAATGTGGTTGGCCTGGTTTCTGTTGCAAGTCTTCTGGCTCCCCTGAGATTCTGATAGTCCCTTTTAGGAATCTTAAATTTCTCTATGCACCCTGAATTTTCAGTGCCAGCTTTACTTAGCACTTGCAAGGACTCTTTAACTTGGCCCAGTCTTGCTAGTGTGTGTGAGTTGTCCTGGAGAATTAGGTTCAATTTTTATTTTTTTCAGGTTTTACTGCCTTAAATGTGTATATTTTAACATTTTTTTCTGAATATTTTGCAGACCTCTACAAGCCAATCAGGCTTCTCTAGTGGATACTTTATTTTAATAAGTGTATATTGAATGCTTCGTTTAACTTTCCTATTGTGAAGTGCCCAGAGACACTGTGCTTGGATGAGCAGTTATGTAGGTGCAATTTGTTTTAGGGTTGTTTTATTTTTTTTTGTATCAGAATTAGCATTCAGCTGAGGTTTGAAGTCTCATAGCGCATGTGCATGGGGGAAAATAAATGAATAAAAAACTGAGTGCATCTACAGACGACCTAGACTACTTGGCATATCTGTGGCTGCTTGCCCTACTCATTGACAAATCAGTCCCTCAAATGGCCTCCTAATAATTCTAGAGTGGCTGTTGCCTCATCTTTGAGGATACAGTGAAGGATTATCTTCCTGCTAGCATAGCAGAAGACATAGCATTTGCTTTACTAAGAATTTTAGAATGCCCTCTCCCTCCTTCTTTCTCCTCTATTTATCATAATTGAATAATTATTGCTTGTCATGCTCATCCTGGGGACCAGATGTTGCATTGGTAAACCTTTGTTGTCTGCAGGCTGGATGTGCTCTTATTTGTCAGGTTGCAAGCAGGGACAATTCAAATTCATCACTTGTGTGGCAGTCCTAAGACACAGAGTTTCTCTGGCCTGGACACTGAAGGAATTCAATCTTTTTTCTTCCCTTTATTGAGAGTCCTATGTAACAGGTAGAGTTGAGGAGACCATACACAAAATTGTCAGCAGAAGAAAGGTCCACAGGAGAGTGAATGATGTTTGGAATTATTTTTTTTAGGAACTGCAATGACCTTATAAAATTATTTGTTATGCATCACTTACTAGCTATTGCATGAGGCAATCTCCAGTTATTGGCAGTGATGGTATCTCTAACTCATTGCTAAAGCCTTCTGAAGCCTTAATGGTCTCCCCTGAATACACAGGGGAACCATACAATATGTTATCCAAGAGTTTGCAACACCGGAGAGAAGTATTACGTAGGGTATAACATCTATGAGGAAGATAGCATATGCTGGCAAGGAAGGAGGAAAGGAATATGTACCTAATTAAATGGAAAACACCCATTCAAAAGCAGGTGGAATGTATGACTGGAAAATAAGTCTTTTTTTTTTTTTTTTTTCCTGTTTTGACTTGGAAGCTGTGTTGCAGACAGGTCTGATCCGTAAATATTGCTCATCTGCACAGAAGGGAACGTTTATTGCAAAGAAAGCAAGCTGTTTTATTAGGAACTCCTGACTATTCAGTGGAATTCGCAGGCAGAGCTTGAAATCCTGTGTCAGAAAGGAGAAAAGCCTGGATTCATACGTATTATTGCTGAGTAACCTGTGAAGAAATGTTGATTGCAAAGAGATTACATTTGACATGCAGGTACCCTGTGAGGCTAGGAGAGGTCAAGTCCCATAACACAGTAGCCTGTTATAGTGGGAATATCCAATGAAGTTATAGATATCGGTAGCAATATAATCATACTGGTTTTACAACATGACTGCAAAAAGAAGGGGGTTTCTCTTTTTTCCTACCTTGTTTTCCCCCTCTAGCATGAGCAGCTAGCAGAATCTGTTGTTACTTTCTTTAACTAGCCTGTGCCTGCCTTGCAGAGGAGAGGAGTTGGCAAGCTGTGTACTTGGTTGTGTACTGTTCTGCAAGCTACCACTCAGCATATTTCCGTTAATGGTGCTTTGTCAGAACTGTAATTTACTAACCGAGGAAGTATAGCGTGTCTTCGTGTATGTCAGCCTGTGGCCAATTCCCCTGTAAATCACATCACAGTCTTGTGTACAGTGAAGTCCCTCTGCAATTTTGAGCTAGGCTGAGCAACTTAGTGACAAAATAAACCTGCCCTGTCCCAGTCTGTGTTTGGAGAAGGAAAACAGCATCTTTCTTGAGCAATGGGAATTAATATTGAAGGACGAATGTATAAGCATAGTGGGTATTACAGTGGGACAACCTTCTTTGCCTAATCTAGAGCAGACGTTTTGTTTAAAGAAGAAAATGAATTTATTATTAACCTCTCTTCTGGAAAAAAAAAAAAAACAGAACATATTTGGCAAAACAGTCTTCCAGCCTCCTACAAGGCTGAAAAAAATGTGCTTAAAAAGTCTTATTTTGGAATTCCACAACCTTATTTGTCATGCAGGTGTGACTCGTAGAGGCTTATCCCTGCTGCTTATTTTTATTGAAAAAGACTGCTGAGGTGATGGAGAATGGGGGTGTAATGCATCTCAGCTTGGGAAGGGTGACTTCAGCCTTCTTCACCTCTGTCTCTTCCTTATTCTTGGCCTCTTCTTTTTTTTTTTTTTTTTTTTTTTTTTTTTTTTTTTTTTCTTGTGTTCAGCGCCAGCTGGCATGTCAGTGCATTGCTTTGCTGTGAGGTATCAGTTTGCTGAAACAAGTCTGTTTCCCATACAAAGCTTTGCAGGCCCCAGACTGGAAAGGGATTCCAGGTTTCCAAGCAGAGCTGTCTTCTGGGGTAGGCTGACAATACCCTAATCAATTCCTAGTCCCTGAAAGCTGGACATTGGAATCTAGAGAAAGCCTTTTAGATGATGTTGGATATGGTTAGGCCAGGATGATCTAGTGATGGTCCAGGAAGGAAGCGTCTCTTGAAGTACATTTCTTGTACAGTGTTCATCTCATTACTCTTTTTTTTTTTTTTTTAAAAAAAAAAAAGCAAGTACAAAGGTTTTTCACCATTTACTGGCAACGATTTTGAATTAGTCCAATTATTATGTAATTTATTAGCAAAATATTTCTGATTCATAGCAACTGCTTTGAGATTTTTTCCTCCCATTTCTAGTTATCTCTTCAGTTCCACAGAAGCAGAGGAAGCTTGGAGGGAGGAGGTGGTTTTTTTCTGTTTTTTTTTTTTTTTTTTTTGTTTTTTTTTGTTTTTTTTTGTTTTTTGGTTGGTTGTTGTTTTTGTTCTGTTTTGTTTTTCTGGGCCTCTAAACACTCCTCTGCTTGTGATTCTCACTGTTAATCTATGATGCCACACTTTGCCCTTCTGTGTTTTTTATTTGTGTTTGAGGTTTAGAACCATCATCTGGAAATTGCAATTCTTAGTGCTCATTTGTATGTGGAGATTGCACTGATTTAACTACCAGATTTTTAAATCAACTCAGTTAATTCAATGCAACCCATATGTGAGCAATTAGCTTAAGTCAGTTAAGAATCCTTCCTGAACTATCTGAACATACAACACATTTAAATTAAGAAAATTAGAATACAAGAACTAGAAACAGGTTAAAGGATGTTACTTAAAAAGTAAAGTTTTAGTTAATTCAGTATGCTTTCATGAAACCTCTGGTTTTACTACGGTTTTTTCACCCATTTGCTACTTTGTATGAGTATCTTCATTGTCAATATTTCTGCCTGCAAAATTAGGATTTGCTGACATAACGTGTAGGAAGATATAAGTGAGGCTGTTTGGGAAAAGGTATTTTTTGTTGGCAGTGGTGGTGTGTTCTTTTTTTTGTTTGTTTGTTTGTTTTTGTTTTCCCTCTAAGAATACTTAAGTTTTTAAAGGAATAATGGATATTCAAAACTGGAGCCAAATCTTCCCACCTAAAAGATATATTTCCATTGGGAAGTGTCACTGTTGTGCCCTTTTGGAATTGTTTCACTGCCCTGTTGTCTGAGTTCCCCCTGCCAAACTACAGCTTCCATGCTACATCATAATTCTGCATCTTACTGAACAGCTGTTGTGGAGTCTTGCTGTTGTGCTATGGGACATGTAGCCCAGCCAAAGAGACCCTATACACAAAGAAGAATGGGTACCTAAGAAACCCTCAAAGGCACTTTCTGCCATGTGCTGTAAGCACCTCTTAAACAGTTTGAAATTTTGAATAGTAAAATTTGGAGTTCTGACTGGAAAGTCGAAATTTTGAGGGGAATTGGGTATTTGCATAAGAAAAGCCAACATTTCCTGCAGAAAATAGATACTTGTTACAAGAAAATTCTTGAGCTGAAAATTAACTTTTCCAACCAAAACCAGTGCCTAATAATTCTATTTTAGGGCTGTCTCATCAGTGACAAGCAAAATATTTGATGGTCCTTAGAACAGGCTCTTGAGATGACCCCATCATATGGAAGACATCAAGAAATTGAGAACCCAGTTTTTACCTGCTCCCTGAATCTTTATTTACTCCTCCATAAAGTAGTACAAAGCATTATTACTTGCATTTTTTTTCTTGTAAATGACAGTGCAAAGCATGACTAACTGCGGGTGAATAAGTTCTCATATTTGATAGTTACTGTTGTTACAATTAAAAGGAATAGAAATCTGATGAGCATCCATTCATGTAGAACTGGGGAAGTAGTTCAGCTGATCTGTGATAATGCTGTTTACTCACCTTTTCAATAGTTCTTGTGAACTTGTTGTCTTCTTTGATTATGACACGGATAGTATTAGTTGGGGGTGATGATAGTATTAGTTGGGGGTGATGCAGATCTCATTCTGTGTGTCTGACTGGTTTGTGACAAAATATGACAATGAAATGTGTCCACAGAGAGAAAAGGAACTCTTCTACCAGAGCTGAACAAGGATAGAGGCACAATTACATGCACCAAAAGGGAAGAACACAGACTACATAATTTATCTTGGGAAGCAAGGATTGTCCATTGTGACAAAATCAGTCAGATGTAGAAAGTGAAATAGTGAAGGTTCATTACGCTAATTAGCATCAGTGTTCTGCTGTAGGTAGGCAAGAAGAAACTGGCAGTGATGCTTTAGAATAGCATTTGCCCAAGAGGGAGCATTATGCATCGTGGATTCATTAGTCTGTGCTGAAAGGAAAAAGTCCTACAGCAGCCACAGTCCAAAGCAGGAAGGCTCCCTTCAGTGGCACCGTTAAATTGGTTGGCAGCCCGGTAGTACAAGTGTCATCTAGGAGATGAGTTTGGCATTGTGTGCGTAAGGTGCAATAAAAAAAAATAATAAAAAAAGGCAATAAAAATTTTCCTCTTAAAGGCCTGGAGATAAACTAGTATGACAGTAAGAGGTCACAGTGCAATTGAGAAATTGCCATTGCTTGGTATTTTATGGGACTCGCTTAGGAGAGGTTGACTTTCTGGCCTTGATTTTCATAATCTAGTACATGCCTGCCTTGGTGTGCTAATACTGACTCTGGCCTTTACTTACGATGAAAGCAGTGTGATAGGAAGATGTGGTGCAAATGAGGCTTGAGGGTTCTTGGCATTTGGAGGACTGGAGCATAAATATAATTTAGGAGTGAGGTAGACACTTGAAGAAGAAAAAATGTGGAATGGGCATTGTGGATCCTGAACTCCTGGCTGTTTCAGTTCTCTTGGGAAGGCAAACCGCTCTTGGTCCTGATTCTACACAGGCATTTTAGCATTCATAGTGCTTGCAGTCAGAAGGAGAAAGCATATATGATCAGTAGTGAACTGTCAGCTGCAGTAATGTGGATGGGAAGTGTTTCATTCATTGGTGTCTCTGTATATGCCTTGCAGCTATTTACCTGTATTTCACTGTGAACAAATGAAAATACAATAACTTCAAACAGAGAGAACGTCACCTTCTTCACTTCTTGGAGTAACTGGGCAAGGGATTACTTCCCTTCAGGGAAACACTGTAGCTTTCCAAGATGTAAAAGCAAAATGTCCCAGAGGGAACTTAAAGCAGCCCACTTTAATGAAGGGAAAAAATTTTCACCGTGAAACTAATGGTGCAGTCCAGCATACAGTATGAAAAAGACCCTGCCCTCTAATCCCCCATCTTGTATTCCAGCTGTAGAGTGTGGTAGTGCAATTTTGCATACTTATCTGCTATAAAATGAAATAGTTTAAATGAAGAGCTCTACAAAGAGGCCCTCAGCAATTCAAAGTTTCTCTTATGCCTTGGAGAAACATAAATTTCAGAAGATGGAAGACCAGTTAGTTGTCATACTGAAGCTTCTGAAAAATATCCAAACATTTTAAAATCCAGCTGGTTTTACATTACATAAGCTATTGTTTCATTGGGTTGCTCTCAATGTAAAGCCTCCAATATTTTCATTGTTGTGGGGACGTTTTGTTTCTAGAATGATCCCTGGCATCACAGGGCAATACTATGGTGCAATGACTGGGTAGTGTTGGATGAGCATCTCTGTGGAATGGACATATGATGAATATAGTCATTTTAGTTTTAGCACATGGACTTAAATGTAGAAAAAAATGCTGTATTTCTGACAGCTTTCTTTAAATAACGAGGGAGGGCTTTGCTGGTACTGCTGCTTCCTAACATCATCGAGTTTTGCTCTTTGAAAAGATTAAAAAAATCAAGCAAAATGCAGGATTCCACCCTCCTACCCATCCCCTGACCCCCTCAGGTTGCTCTGAGCTTTCTGAATGGCAAGACCAAAACGCTTTCCTGCAAACATTCCTGCTTCCATCCTAGGCAGTAGCTATTTATAAAGTCCAGCATGCTGTGTCTGTCTGAGGCTGCCACATGCTGCTCAACAGCATCCTGATGTTTACTTGTGCCTACTTACCTTTATAGATATTCTTATCCTGTGCTAGTACTGCTGTATGCTTTTAAGATGCACAGTGAATGGTGATGTTACTCTCTACATATCAAACACAATGCATCCCTTTAGATTTCATAGTTCGCTGTGCCCCAGGTGCTGTTATTATCAGTCCTGACATCATTCATTTGATATGACGGGCCCTGTCTTTCCATTTATCTGTAATGGACAGGAGATTTTGAATCATTTTATCTTCCGAGCACAGCAGCATCTTTTCTTTAAAAAGTGACTTTCCTCTCTCTCTGTCTCCATTTCTTGCTTTCTTCCCTGTCTAATATTGTGTGCTATGTTTATCCGCCAGTCCTTTTACTCTTCATCTCCAGTTCTCTTTTGTTTTTGTGCCCACCCCAACACCCCCTTTCTCTCTCTCTCGTCTCTCTCTCCCCCCACCTCTCTTGTTTTTCTGTCTCTGCAGGGCACTGGACCAGGTTTATTGCATTCAACAAAAAGGCGCTGTTGACTTTATCAGCCTTGGTTTAGGACTACGTAGCATCTCCCCATTCAAACACGTGGTTCGTGCAGAATTTAGTGCAGCTGCAAGCTGAGGTGCTCAGGATCTTCTGCTTTGCACTTAAGCCGAGCAGGCTTAAGAGTAAGACAATAAAGAAGACACATCTGTAGTAAAACTTGATGTCAGACTTTGAGGTACAAGATTAAAAGCAAGGTCTTACAAGTGCAAGCATTTAAAATACAATTCTGTTTTAAACTGAACAAGTCTGTACTTTAGCTACTTAACCTCTTTCTCATTAACTCCCTGCGAGGTGGCCCTGCCTTCAGAGCAAGAGTCTAATGCTTCTCTTAGAAGTGCAGTTACCTCCCTGTGGGTTATGAATGGGAATCACACCCTGGTCTTTTCTGATTGTGTTATATCAACTTCAGGTGTTAAGGATCTGTTTCTTGTAGACTAGTTCTAGTTGTCCCATATGCAGTTCTAGGTGACTGCCTGCATTTATACATCTTTAGAGATGAGGGTTGTATATAGAGAGGACTATTATTGATGGCATATAATGATATTTGAAACTAGCAGTCATCAACAAATTCACCTAAGGTTGAATTTGCTCTCCTCTCCACCAGTCATTAGGGTTACACATGTTCCATCACGTTTCTCCAGGGACTGGCTGGCTTGAATACTTTTTCAGTTCATCTAACTGGACTCTGTGGCACTATTGCAGCACGTCTGAAAGACGGACTGCCCGAGTGTTTCTTTCCTCAGGCAAGGGTGAGCGGTGAATGCCTTGCTGTGTAGCGTTGTGGTGGCAGTGTTTTCTAACCATCTCTATTTTTAGAACAGCTTAGTAAAGCTCAGAGGATCCCTTCTTCCACCAGCTCCATGGCTTCTTCTGAGTCATTCTAGAGACACCTACAGAAATGTTACAGCCCTAGGGTCTCCTTGAAGAAGGTCAGAAGTATTTAGTTTAGCCTGGTGGGAGAGACGTGTGATATTTGCACAGGCCACCTTGTATTGTGGAACTGATTCTTTCTCCACTGTCCCTCATGGATCATGTCACTGAAAGATTGTGGGTGAAATGTTTGATGGAACGACTTCAGTTGTCATGCAGAACAAAAGGGGAAGCTGTCTCATAGTTTCCTTTAGCTGTGCCCCATTTGGAGCCAAGCACTATGCCAGAGGCAGCTAACAGCTCTCCAGTAGGCTGACCCACATCAAAGAATTCCCTGGCTGTTTAAAGGTAGAAGAGGAGGCAAAGCTATAACAAAAGTACAATCTAAAGCATCAGGCTTGTGAACAAGAAAAATGTAATTTAATTGTTTCACACATATATGTGTAGCACATCTGGGCTCAAGATGCAAGATAACTAACAATTACAGGCAATCTGTATAGAGGCACAGAGGTGGGGTTTTCTTTACTTATTGGAATTCTTTGTGGCAAATGTTTTCATCATTCCTATTGAGCTGCTAAGAGTCCCATCTAGGGTGGCAGGTAGTCTCACTAATGCTGTGAAGGAGAAAAGACACATAAAGCATTTAAAGCAAATGTAATAGCTTGGAACCATGTTGTAAGAAATGTCTTTGATTTGAGCAGTGAATTTCATTAAATCCTGCCAAACATACAAAGCCACTCTCAGCTTCCCAGCCCCTTTATTTGCTATCAGCACTTGAGATCAGCTTAATATTTTACCTTCACCCTTGGTTGCAGAGCATAACGGACAAACCCATTATCTGCGAATGTCATCGCTATTAGGAATGGGAGAGAAGAAAGAAAGGAACAAGGATACAGGGCTGGTGGGGATGTGCAAAAGTAAACAGGCTTTAACAGAATGGTCGGGGTGGGGAGTGAGATGGAAAAATCAGTCTCATAATTTAATTAAAGTTGTGCATCTCCTTAGGAGCTACGGATACAAGCTGCCAGGCAGAGTGCTAATATTTAAAGGTCATTTAAATGAGCAAAGATGTTAATCATTGAAGG
Source organism: Aythya ferina (assembly GCF_964211825.1). Taxonomy (NCBI): domain Eukaryota; kingdom Metazoa; phylum Chordata; class Aves; order Anseriformes; family Anatidae; genus Aythya; species Aythya ferina. The sequence goes on from NC_140307.1 coordinate 7,345,358, forward strand.
GACAAAACTGAACTTTGTCTCCCAGGTCTTGCCTATGTGCTGAGATTTTACCTTCCTTCCCTGCTGTAAATAAAAGCTTTCTAATGATTGCTGTAGTGTTGGATTATGCTTACTGAACCCATGCTAAGTGATCAGCAGTGTTGGTGAATGGCATGGGTGGGGGATTGGCTTGTCATAGGGTCACCTCTAAGAAAAGTCTCAATGTTTATTAGAGCAATGGAGTTGGTAAATTGCATCACGGGCAGAGTGAAGTTTGCCCGAAGACTGAGACATGTCAGCATGGTCTGTGGAAACTGTGCTCATGTACAACTAACACCTTCCAGTCCATGGGCCACAGCAGAACCAGATGCTGCAGTGGGAAACACTGGTGCCTTGTAACACCATCTACTTGGCTTTAACACACTTTAACGGAGTTTTTTAGGAGTTTTTCTTGCATCCTTTTTGAAGAGCTCTTGGGATTTCTTGTATACTCTAAAGGATTTACTTATTTATTTAATTTTAACAAAGAGGCTTTTAGTTTAGTCTACGAAACAGTGAAATAAAAATTGAGCTTGGTGTTAGCTTGACATTAATCTCTATATTACTGCATTCTTTTGGGAGTAGTTCATTTGTCATGTTCGTACTCCCCTGCATGTTTGGCTTGATACGTTGGAGTCTCCCAGCAAGTACCAAGGCATTTTAGCCAAGGGAGACATGCGGGTGGTTTGAGAAGACATAAACCAGTGTCAATTCCAACAAAAAGGCAAGGGAGAAGTTGTTTTATTTAAGCAATAATAGTGCTGAAGAATTATTTGTGCAGTTCTATAATAACAATAAGACTTTTTTTTTTAGTTGTTAAAATGAAGAGTGAGAATTAAAGTCTAGCCATCATTCAACTATTGTTTTCAATTAGTTGTGCTCCCTGATACAACTGTTGGGCAGGCAAACATCGCATGCTTACGTCAAGGAAGTGGTTGGTGCTGGGTCTTTTTTTTCACCAGTCACCAATGAAAAGATGATTGTTTCTGAATGTAATTCAGTGATTCTTTTTGGAGTTGTATCGGCTGAAAGGAAAACATCTATGAACACAGGTTCTTGACAGAAATACAGTTGATAAGCTCATCTGAGCAGCTGTGGTCCTGAAGGTCGGGAGAGGTGAGCCTCCAGGTACCTTTGCCTGAAGGACCATTATGCAACAGAAGTGAAGTGGTTGTGTTTTCACTTCGAATTTTTGGCAGAAGCATCGTATCAGCATTCAATGACTTCCCATGTGTTAGCTTTTGCTAATGTTTTCCAAATGGCAGAGTGAGTAATGTGGGAACTATGGATTATGAAGAAAGAGGGGAAGTCAGGTAACACTGAAACTAAAGTTGGAATGGATCTTGTGATGTTGCCAGAAGCCCCAAGATGGCATCAGAGACCTTGTTTTTCTACATTAAAAACATATGAAACATTTTTAGTGACTCTTATTTTTTTCTTTGTCATGCTTTCTTATCCAGTTCTCTCTTGTTTGTACTTTTATTTATTTTTTATTTTTTTTTTTTTTAATTCCTACCTTAGGACCCTTTCTCTGTAAGCATTATTTGCAAGGCATTGATAATACCAAAGCTACTACTTGCAACACACCCCAGTTGCACTTCAAGATTCTGCCTAAACACCACCAAATTGCATCCCTAGGAATACATTTGTACTTTGTTACTAGGAGGCTAGAACAGCAAAGCTGGATGCAACTGTGTAGCTAGAAATTTGCCCAATACTGAGGATAATTAGGCTCTGTACTACACACAGTCACTAATGAGGGAGATTAGACAGATTTTGCAAAATTGTACAATGATGTACTGCTCCATACAGTCAAATATCCTGCAGAATTTTTCACTGATCACTGACTCAGGAACAGAATATTTTCAAGCCAACTAAAGAAAACACTTTCTCAGTGCAAATCTAGGATCCTTATTTAGCTTTTTATTCAGCCTTTGCAGTGAATCTAGGTAATTGTTCTACATAATGATGTAGCATGCATCAAGATCTTCGTGATGTGCTTCAGATAGCTACATTTCTCGTGAGCAGAGAAGCTTAAATGAGATATCCAGCTCATCTCATTTAAGTGCATACATATTTCAGACTGGTCGAAGAGATTCAAGCACCTGTCTTCAATTAGAATGAGTAGGAGTTGGATGTACTTATTTGCTATAGAGGTTTTGAGAAGCCTTTGCTCTATGTAAGCTGGCTGAATTTTGTTAGATAGCACGGAATTTAAAACATTTCCAAAGATATTTTGTTTGTAAGTAGTCTTGGTTATGTATGTACTTAGGTAAAGGAAAAACTGTGTTTATTTTCAGGACTGCAACTGTGTGAACCTTAGAAGGAAAGGAAGTGATAAAATGTGCTTACTGTAAGCACCTTTGAAAGTATGGGCTGTTGAGTCATTCCAACCCAATGTTCAAAATCTTTATATTTGTGTTTTAATTTACATTCCCTGTCCTTGTGCCATGTCTTGGCAGAACTGGAAACTCTCTGGAACCAACTGTTTTGATGGTTTATGATGTGTTGTTTTTTGATTTCAGCCATCGCTGTTCCTTGAGTGGGGATGATCTGAACAGACAGTGGTTGAAGCCCAGTTCCCAGCTTCATCCAACTATTTACCACACCAAAGGTCTTCTGTACTATCTGCGCAGCATTGGCCGGGCTCCTCTGGTGAGTATTTTCCAATGTCTTTTATAAGTTACTGTGTGTAGATTGATTATTGCAGTTGTGCGAACAGCTTTGTTTTAGAGCTAGAGAGATTTTGAAAGTATCCTGTGCTGTTATGCTTTCATCTTATAGATCTGTTTTGAATGTCTTGGATTTTCTACTGAATCTTCTAACCAACAACTCCAAATTTCAGAGCCCTTGCACACCTGTAATATGAATATGAATTCTTTAAATCTCTTTAATATCCTTAGAGTATTCCGACTGAGCTAAATATTGTTAATAGGTTATTGTTATCTTCCTGACAAGAAGACAAGAAATTCTGCAAAGACTTATTCTGAATGGATTTTGCAAAAGCCCATGCTGGAACAACCTATGCAATCCCCAAAACACGGGAAGCAGCCCTCAAAATGGCTGAACTTCCACATTGCTTTGGTGAGGAGAAGGAGATGACTGGATTTTAGACTACGAGAAATTCATGAGAGGTGATTCTAGTCTCAAAGCTGTAGCTGGGGCTGGTCTGGGATCTGTCCCATCTGCTCAGTCTTGTTGTCCAGCAGAATGAATAGTTCTGAGACCTCAGGATAAAAAGCACAGGGAAGTTCAAACGTTAATGAACAGAAATGGAGGCACAGACTAGCAGGTTGGCTGCTTATAGCTACAGTCATGCAAAAAATGTCCAAAGATACATAATTCTCTCTAGTCTTGACAAGGTGAAAATGCCTGTGAGCTTCTTTAAGTGAGTTTTTGTGGAAATGTGATTTTTATTTGTATTTTTATTTTTTGGCCAAGGCAATAGCCTGGCATCTCAGCTCTGCACTCTAAGAAATCTCACGGAAGCACAGCTCACAGTTGTGAGCTTTTCACCAACCTTTTTCTTTGGTTTAGAGACATATATGATCAGTTCTGGTTTACTACGCTATTTTCTATTGGGTCTTTTTTAATTCGAAACCCTCACTGTCATAGCCAGATGTGTAAAGTTGAACGTGCACACAGTACAAGTTTTCATCATTGCTGAGTGAAGGGAAACTATTGATCCTATCATCTCTCTCACTCACAAGCTGCATGTCAGACTTGGTAAACTGATTTTTCTCTTCCTTTGAAGAGTACATCAGTTTTAGGCTACACATGCTCAAAAATGCATTTTCCCTGCTCCAGAAGAGAGCCGAGTTTCTTCTTCCCTGGCCCTGCTGCCAAGATCCCATGGAGCCAAGTTCCCAGATAGCCAAAAGATTTTTGTGAAGCTACTTAGTTTAATTTATCCTGGAGATGCGCAAGCAGTTTCTTCAAAGCAAAGAAAAGCTTGAAGGAGGAAAGAATTTCAAAGTTAACAGCCTTTCAAAACCCTTTTAATTGGTAAACCCTTCCATAGCAAACAGCCTGCCTCTGGAATCCCAGTAAACCAAGGGGCTGGAGGCACTGTGGCATTGCAGCTCTCCACTGCGTGGGATCTCTTTCCAACTCAGAGCAGCAAAGTGGGAGTGTTAGAGAGTTGTGTCTTGGAGCAACCAGGTCTGAGGGGGAGAGAGGTGTTGCTTTCTCCTTAAGCATTTGTGGTGAGAAAATGCTAGGGTTTACAAGTTATGGTTGACAATGTAGCTGCAGTATGCAACAGGGAACATGCAGCTCATACAGAGAGACCAGGATGCCCTTGGAGGGGACAGAAAGAACCTCCTAGGGACCAGGAGACACAAAGCAGAGTTTGCTGCCATTCAAAAGTATTCTGTCAAGCTTGGAAACAGATCTGCTTGTAAGGATGCTTGTAAGGATATAGTTTTTTTTTTGGGGGGGGGGGAACAAAAAAACTAGACGTGTCTACCTCAAAACTCTGAAACTGAGTCCTCTCACAACACCACTAAGGAAAAATGGAAATTTTGCAGGAAAATCAAAGAGATTTTGAAATGATCTGTTTTCCAACAGAGTTTCTTGCTTACCGTTTTCTATTTTGCTTTTCCTTTGTTTTAAAAGCTGCTTGGTTCTGTGAGTCATGAGGAGAGTTGTTTTTGAGTTTGAAAGCAGTCCTTACCTCTATGATGATCAGTGCTGGCAAATAACTTTAAATAGATAAAAATTTGCATGTGTGTCTTGAGTCATATCCCAGTGAGCACAAGACTTGGAGTTTGACTGTGTGTTAGTGTCCCAGCTATGCAGAAGGACAGACTGGAGAAAAAGCAGATGGGGAGGTCCCAGGTTTGCTTAGTGTTTGCCCAGACAGGAAAATTTCTGTATTGTGTGTTGAAATTACAAAATAGAGCTTTTTCTTCGCTGAATAGTGAGGCGTACACTATGCTGTGGTGTGAAAATGAGGCAGAAGAGTGTATTATAAAGAACAATTTGTTATAAACATTGAGAATAACTGCAGTATTCAGCAAAGTTAATTAAAGCGTAGGATTATAAGACTTGCAAATGGAATGAAAATATTTCCAGTAGCACTGACTGCTCTGCCATGGAATTTAGTGACAATCAGTGGAAGATCCCATGGCCTGAAACAGCAGCAGTGTTACAGAACCTGGCTTTGATAATCCTTTACTAACACAGAAGGCTCATTCCAGACCTGTCATTAAGGACTCATCGGCAGGTTTCTGGAGATGCAGAATTATAGACCTCACACTTACTAGGCAGCCCAGCTGTCTGAATAGCTGATCATCCCTGTGTGGTTTCTGATAAGTAAAGTAATCTTTTAGGTAATAATATATGCGTCTTTTGCGTATTAGTAATTCTGTAAATTGGCAGGTAATTGATACCCAGTTGAGCTGGGATCTCTGCCTTGAACCAGAATGAAAGCTATAAAATCTTATTTTTGATATTCACAGGAATAAATTCCAGGTGGTACCTGTGGTTAACCTAAACTATGTCACTGAAAGCAGAGATGGAACACTAGCTGGAAAAATGTCTGTCATTAAGAGATCCAATAAATGCAGCTGTTTGGAAGGGACCATTACAGGGTAATTCCATGTGCTTCAGCCAGCTATTTCTAGTGCATGGGTTGTATAAACCCTGTAAAATATGCACACTGCCTGACAGGGCTGAATGTCTGGGGTCTGTGCAATGTTGTCTTTTTTTTTTTTTTTTTTTTTTTTTCCCTTTGGGAAGGATGCTGATTGTAGGCTTGCTCTCATTAGCAGCTCTCAAACTGCTCTCTTTGTCCTCCCCTTTCTGCCTTTGCCAGGTGGCAAGGGTATAAGCAGTGCAGGAGCACTTGTTGCTGTGAAGGTCACTGATCTTATGCTTTACATGTGGAATGCTCTGTGCTGCATGGATGGGGATGTGCAGGTCCAGAGTCCTACAAAGAGAACCAGAGCTGAGTGGTGGTGTGCGAAGGAACATTGACAAGTTGGAAAACAAAAGGAGCAGGGTATAAGCAAACTGCCAGAGTGAGGTTTTTGTCAAGATAAGCTGAATTGTCCAACTAATTAGGAGCAGGGAGATGGTTCTTCATGCGTGTATGCCTTAGCATCTTCAGTTTGTCAATGTACAGTTTGTCAGAGGAGCTGAAGGAATTTAAATACTCAATTCCTAGATAATTAAACTCCATGACTGCCTTCAGCTAAACTTAGTTACTGTATAACTGGCAAATAAACGTACTAGGGTAAATCTTGCCTTAACAGTTGGTGGAAGAAACTCAACTGCTCCATCTGTTTCTCCCCTCCTGTATACGTGTTTATGTAAGAATACATATTTTTCTCCCCCATATTTTTCCCCCATCTCCCTTTATATTTTTTTGTAATTCTTTCCTACCTTCCAACACCTGTTCCTTTGTCTATTGCATATGCCCCAGAAAACAATTTCAATGAGATCTTGAAGCTCCTTTCTAATAAGTGGTGAATATTGGTTTAAAATGAACCAATTTCTTCTCTTTACAAATTCTTGCCTTTCATTGACAGATTTCTGAATTTTCCTGATAAAGACATGGAGAATATATGTAACAGCAGTGTGTATATTGACTTCATATCTCAGAGGGTACTGAGATTGATTACTCTTTAACACTTGGGTCAATATTTACCTCTTAGGTCATTAAATCGTGATTTTCATTTCTATAGGAGTTGATATCTGCCTATAAAGGCGATCAAAGATTCCACTAAAACTAGAAACGTGCCTTACACCTAGCTTATATGACAGCTGACATAAGAGAGATGGATTAAGTAGATATATTAGATAGTGTGGAATGAGATTATTTGCCATGAAGATAGGTCATGTTCTGTGCTTGGCTTCCAGGAATTCATGCAAAGATCTGACAGCATACTATACGTTTTCACATGAGTGTGCAGTTATATTTTCCTGAAAATTAAGAAGCACTGGTTTTGAATTTAAAGAAGCTGAGGTGACGATTAATTGCTGAGGAAAGTGCAGTTTTAGAATCTCTTGAGGATAATGCTAGAGTTTAGAAGTTGAGAAGTCAAAGGAGCCTGACAAATTGCTTTGTTGTATCCTAAGTTACCATGAACTCTTAGGTTCCTGAGTTGCCATGGATTCTTGCACAGGTGTCATGTTTATTTCTGCTGCAGATGGAAATGCACTGGTCTTGACTCTGGATTCCTAAGATCATGTCAGATCCAATAGATAAAATAAGATACAACTGACTAACAAAGTTTGACACTGATTATAGGCATGGCCCAGAGCCTGAGCTTGTCTGAAGAGACCGCGGGGGAAAAAAAAAAAAAGCGTTCAAGATTTTGCCTTTTACTTCTTTAGGTATTCTGTGACTACCATGGCCACTCTCAGAAAAAGAACGTGTTTCTCTATGGTTGCAGTATCAAGGAGACCTTGTGGCAAGCAGGCTGCACGGTTGACACAGCAGTTATCACAGAAGATGTTGGCTACAGGGTAAGTCTGCTTGGTTCCTTTATGCAATTACTGACATGTACGTGCACATACATTGCTCTCCAAGACAAGGCCAACTCACAAAATTTGGGTGTAGGTGAGAGCTTCCCTTACTCCAGAGGAGTAGATATTCAGAAAACTTCAAATCATTCACAATGTCTCATGCACCAGGTATCAGGACAAACGTTGTCAATAGGTGGGTCCCTATTTATTTTATTTTAGTAAGATGATGTGTCTTTGGCCACAGACTGTTGAAATGCTATAGTTTTGTGTGTTCTGTGAGTTCCAAGTATATGTGTGCTTTTATCACCCCGCCATAATAAGAAAATAAAAAGGTATTCCATAATAGTTACTGACGAAATGTCACTGTGCCTTTGTCCTACTCAGTTGAGCTGCTTCCTCACAAAATGCTCCTGGTCCCAGTGAAAATGCCAGAGAATTCAATGGATGTCAAACAGATCTAACACAGTGAAATTTTCATGGCAAGTGCTGGGCATCATAAATGGGGAAAAAATTCTGGGATTTGAAAGAACGAATATTGAAATCTGTCTTGCTTCTATTTCATCAAACTCTTCTTTGGATTTTCTGCTATCTCTTTTTTTTTTTTTTTTGCATCTGTCTAGATGATATTTTCCTCTTAAATGACAAATTTCCATGAAAAAAAGATCTGATAAGCTATATTTATAGTCTTAGAAAAGGTTAATTTCGTAAAACATTAACTGTGGCCTTAAACTAATTATAGAGGTATAGCTTGTCTAACTACAACCTGAAATAGGTTGACAAGTCTAATTATCCTTCCATAAGGTTACCACATCCTGTGTTGGTCTTAAAGCAGTGTACATACCATACGGCCACTTTCCCTGAAGAAAGTACTCCAACATTCATCATAAGGGGTCCCTGTGGCAAACACTCTGTTTCACAAAGAAAGCAGGAAGGGTGCTTACAGTCATGATATCTTTTGCTGTGTTTGAATTCAGGCAGCTTGAAAAGGCTGGGGATGGTTCACTGTTACACAAACAGAATTCAAATGCTGCTTTCAGCATCTGGAGCCTGTCTTGAATCTGCAATGAAGAAACCAGGAGCAAGCCTCCAAGGCTGTCCAAAAAAACTCTGCAGTGGCCTATATAAAGGATTCTGTGGTTAGAATTCTCTCTTTTTTTTTCACGATATGGGAGGTTTCTGTCCTGCCTCCTGTAGATAACTGGGGATCGGCCTGACCTCCACAATGGATTTGCTCCTCAGGAGCAGGAACCAAATACCTCAAGAAAATGGTGATTTTGGAACAGCCTTTGCATCATAGACATAAACCATAGACTGAGCTGTAGCCCTTGGCAATTCACAGGAGTAAGAGTCTTTATTACTTTCTATTATTTTGTGCCCTTAGATGACTTGTGCAGCATTGGCATCACAAAACCCAGTTTCAGGATTTGTCCTTTTGATAGCCATTCCAGGCCCCTTTGAAAACAATTTCTGCAGGGACATCAGCAGAGAAACCTAATTCCATTCTCCTCTAAATGGGAATAGTGGTTTTTGGACATGGTCCTGCATGAGGGGAGCAGCTCTCCTCGCTGTTGTGCATGTTAAATCCAGCTGTGTGAGAGAAAGGGAACAGTCACACTGCTGCATTACTATAAAAGAATCCTTTAAAAGGGTGTGTTTTCACCCTTCCAAAAACACAATTGAAAGATAATTAATGAGAAAAATAAGTAGAGAAGAAAGAACCATTAGTGTGAAATCCCGTGAAAGCTGGTAAAATGAACAGAATATTAAATTCAGATTTGCTAATGCTCCTAAATGAGTCCTGCGTACAGAGACATTACTGTTACCTGCCAGCATTTTTATTTAATTGTATGTAAAAGATTGATTATGCATATAATTTCAATTGTTTTTAAAAGCTAAACTGGATTAAGGATCTGATTATTGTATTTCATAATATATATATTTACAAAAATCTGTGTGTTGTTTCAGATGAGTACAGAATGAAAGCTATCTGTACCTTCAGACACAGTTTAACTGGATCTAATGATAGTGCTCAGGATTATAATTGTTTGGGTGATATGACTGCTGTGTTTTGTTAATTCGTGTTCAACCCAAGTCCAGGAAAACCTGGAAGCTCTGCACGAAAGCAGCAAATTATACTTTGAAGCAAATAATACTAGCAGCAAATAATACTATTTTGCAACAAATACTTTGAAGGCAATTCAGAATGCTTAGTCTAGAGCAAGCAGTTCATTTTAAAGATTCCTCTCTTCAGTATGCTCACAGAAAAGGGAGTGCTGCAGTTCTTAGTATCATGCTGGAGATCTTAATGTGAGATTTAAAGCTCATGTTGATCTCAGATTTAAAATATAATTTATTTCTCCCTTTGTTCTAGTTTTTTTTTTTTTTTTTTAATCTAAAAAAATAACTAGGGTCTGTTGACAGCTGTAACCAGGATATACTAAAAATTGATATTTATTTTTTTGTTACAGAGATATGCATGGTTAAGCTGTTTGCAGGGGATATTGCAAAATAGTTTAGACCAAAGATTTATCATTCGTGTCAATCATGCTTTAGGAAAAGACCTGCTGTTAAACCTTACTCTTTCAATGTTGATGAAACCAAGAATTCCAGCACAGTGCTATGAAGTAAAGCTCCACAGAATGGAACTACAATTGCTCATAATCAATCAGTGAACCTGATTGTTATTGGGAAGTGAAATTAGCCGCTTGGCTTTCACCGCCCAAACTGAATGAAATTCAAGGGTAAATGCCACTAGCAATGAGCAGAAACTCCTTCTATGTGATTCCATTTGGTTCAGAAGTTTAAGAAAGCTGTCATCAAAGAAATAATGAATGTCCTCATTTTGCTTGCTGTTTTCTAGATGGACCAGATGGTCTTTTGGCATATAATCAGGGGAGTATGCAAGCACTAAAATTTACACACATGTACGTGTGTATGTAAAGGTTCAGTACCTACATAAAGCACACCTAGTGTTAACGTATCTAGTATATGTTTTTACAGGTGTCATGAATAAGTATGTGTTGCCTCCGCACTGATGGAAGGTTTTGATACTGCAGTGTGTTAGGAGTGTTTATAGACTGTTTTAGAAAATATGGTTTCTAGAGTAAGAAAATTACTCAGGGCTAAGATATAACTTTTACTGGGTTTTCATGATTACTTTTTATTGTAATTTTCTAAATGAAGTGTATAAAATACACTGTTTGGACCCAGATAAGAATATTTTGGTTTCACAGTGCAAGGTAGTTAAATGCTAAGCCCTATTTTCATGTAATTTTCTGTGACCTTCATTGGGATTACACATCCCCTTTCTCTGCTGTATGCTAGGTTCAAAAAAAACTCCTCCCATAGCTGAATCCCTTGTCAAATTGTGGATGTGTGATGGCAGGAGATACAGTGGGGCTGAAGAGGAAGGAAACATCGTGTACTGAGCTGTGACTGCAGCCCTCTGGGCAGAACAACACAAAGGTGTAGTTAATGTTGAAGCAGCTTGAATATAAAACTTCGTGACTTCAGCAGCCCATAATTAGTGGATGTGAAAAATGGTTAATTTTGAATGAGATATACCAAATGTACTGTATATTTGGCATTTTAGTCTTTGACTTGAAAGAAAAATAAAACATTAGAATATGAGGATTTCACATGGGATGAACTTAATGAATCCAGTTTGGCACTAGTTGGAGCTATCTTAGTTAACAGCTTCTACAGATAGGTCTGATGATAGACACTTCAAAAACCACAGGTCTTTCTGAAGATGTGTGAGCAATATAAACACGTGTTCATCTGTTCAGTTCATTTTCTCATTGCTGCTACTTTCTCATAGACTCTTCCTAAAATCCTGGATAAAGTGGCCCCTGCATTTGTCATGAACAGCTGCAGCTTCCTGGTAGAGAAATCCCGGGAGTCAACGGCGCGGGTCGTGGTGTGGCAGGAAATGGGTGTGTTGAGGAGCTACACCATGGAGAGCACATACTGCGGCTGCAGCCACGGTCTCTACAAAGTGAGTAAATCTTCCAAAAAAAACCCTGTGCTACCCTCCTTCGAATGTATGTCTCATGAGCATGGAAGAGTAAAGAGATAGCTATTGCCTTGCTGCTTAGTGTTGCCTGCTTTTTCCAGACCTACTACAGCATGAACGTAGCCTTAATTCTCAGTTTCTCCTTAGGGAAATCTTTCAAGGATCCCTCACTCTTTTAATCTTCCATGCCAGGAAAGTGGAGTCCTTGCTTTGAGGTTTCATTCAAGAGTGAAACGAAAAGAAACTCCAGTCTGGAGCCAAAAACATTGAGCTGAAGGCAGGAATGTTTCTGGGATCATACAGGGCACTTACTCTTCTAAGAGTATTCATGGTGTTATTCAAAAAAAAAAAAATAATAATAAAAAAAAAGTGTTGGCAGGTCATAGGGACATCTTTAAGCTAGATCTAAGGAAATTAAACACTCATAGAATGGTTTGGGTTAGAAGGGACCTTAAAATCATCTAATTCCAACCCCTGCTATGGGCAGGGACACCTTCCACTAGACCAGGTTGCTCTGCTTCATTATTATACTTGTCTTCCACTAGTATTATCATCAACATGAGTACTAGTGGTTGTATGCTGTATGGTACAGGCTGGCTACCTGAGCATTCACTCAGCTAAATGTAAGAACCTGTGCTGAGAATCCTGCGTTTGGAGCTGCCTATTACTGACAGCCAAAGATAGCTTAATCTATGGCTAGTTTAACAGCTGCTCATAAGTTCAAGGCATGCCTTTAACTATGATCTAAATGGACCCAAATTCTGTATAAAATGAGGTTCTAGACTTTGTGGGAAGGACCATACTTGCACTGAATACTTCAGAGACAGAAGTCTATGAGATCTCCTGGCACTTCTTTTGTGCACGGGATGAACTCTGTTAATGCATGTAGCTGTTCATAATTTTCCATTCACTCCAATGGTGAATTCTTTCTCTGTTCCTTTCTCTAACCTGTTGTTTTCATTGAATGGCTTCCATATTCCACCTTATTTCTCCCACTAGGGAGCAATCCTTATCTATACAGCATTAATAAGCGGTTAAGGATTCTAAAAGACCCTTAAGGAAAGAGCCATTATTACAAATAACAATTAATTAATAAGACATTCAAATGATTATCTTTGCAAGCTCTATACTAATCCTTTTATTTCTCTGTAAAGTGTAGCCAGGAAGTACTCAGCAGCTGTTTTAACAATGTTCTCCTATACACACATCAATTCCAAGACAGAAAAGGCAGAAGAAGAAACTGCAGACAGTTTAAAGAAAGTGAATATAATTGCCTTGAGCATTACATTTAACACTCCCTACCCCTGAGAAGTTCTAATGGGTTTTTAATAGGCACCACAGGTCAAGACAGTGGTTTTGAATCTTCTTTAGACAGTGAGGAAAAATTCTACACTGACTGAAGTCAGTGGCAGAAATTCTAGAGATCTCCATGGAGGACGATTTCACTCATTTCCTAAACAGCCACAGTAACACCCAAAAGCAGTGACATATCAGGTTGTATCAATATCTAATGATTTGCTCTCTTCCTCCTTTAACATCTGTGAGGTCTTTAACCCAAATTTGCTTAAATTGTGTGATCAGGTTCTTGAAATAGTAGGAAGAGATTAAATGCCTCATTCAGAGGATGAATATAAAGTGTGCCATTTACAGGTCCCTATTATATGGTGGAGGCACCAAAAAATAAGCAGAAAGACCTGGTGAAGATGAATCTCTTTTTTTTTCCTCTCTCTCTCTCTCTCTTTTTTTTTTTTTTTTTTTTAATAAATCCTCTAAAATACGTAAATGATTTTCTGCTTTATTTCTTGTTCTATTTTTCATCACTGATCAGGATCACAGACAGGCACTGAGGACATGAGCAATTTGACATGACTGTTTGTCACTGGTGACAGAATCCAGTATTCTGATGCTGGCCCGTAAAAGTTTTTTGAAATTTCCATTCCTAACATCCTGAAAATGACTTCTGTATGTTGAAAGGCTGAGCCCCAATATCCAACTAGTATCTATCAGGTTATTTCTCTTTCCTTTTTTTTTTTTTTTTTCTTTGCTTAGGATTTTCATCCATCTCAAAGATGAAAGAAATGTAAATATATCCATGAGGGAACGTTTCTTCATTTCATCATAAGGATAATAGAAACACTTTTTGCGTTTTCTCTGATTAAGGCATTTCAAAGTATTTCCACTCATTTTTCCAAACTACTTTAATACCTGACTTGGTAGCACTGAAACAAAATATTTCTTACATTGACTTTTATGCTGGAAATGCATAAAAATGCATAAGCTATCTCTTTCAAATAATATTAATAGGCTATTTCATCTTCCTTTTAGCAGTCTTTAGCATTAGTTCTTGCTTGTTTCTTCTTACAAGTGGATTCTTTAGCGTACAGACTCGATATGCTGACCTGAAGATTTGGTTGCATAATACCATTTAATATTCAGCTTCCATCTGTCAAGCCAAAAGTAGTTCATTAGAATCTGGAACCCCTGAAATATTCTTGTAAATTGGAAGTGAATCACACAAGAATTTTTTTTTTTTTTTTAAGACTTCAAACTGAATACTTCACTCTTGGACCCAAGTGTTGATATGTGTGAAAACAATAGAACTGAGATTAATGCTCAGGTTGCAGATGTCAGCATCATAGATTTAGAGCTTTCTGGTACTTGGATTAGTTGATTTACTGTTTTTACTCCTTTTTTTTTCTCTTTTACATTGCCCCTTGTCCTATCATTGGATGTCACCAAAAAGAGCCTGGCTGTGTCCTCCTGACACTCACATTTTACGTATTTATAAATATTAAAAAAAACCCCAAGGCCTTGAAGTCTTTCTTCATTCTCCTCAGACTTTGGGATGCAGTTCCCTTCCCTTCGCTGATATATTTTTTTTTAATTTTCCTTTTCTTTCCTTTTTTCTCTTTTTGTTTTTTTTTTTTTTCTTTCCTTTTTTTCTCTCTTTTTTTTTTCTTTCCTTTTTTCTCTTTTTGTTTTTCTTTCCTTTTTTTCTCTTTTTGTTTTTCTTTCCTTTTTTCTTTTTGTTTTTTTTTTCTTTCCTTTTTTTCTCTTTTTGTTTTTTTTTCCTTTTTTCTCTTTTTGTTTTTTTTTTTTCTTTCCTTTTTTTCTCTTTTTGTTTTTCCTTCTTTCCTTTTTTTTTAGATTTTTTTCTTCTCTCTTTTTAAAATTTTTTCTTTCCATTACTTTCATTTTCTTTATTTTTTTCCTTTTCAATTTCCTTCTTTCCTTCCTTTCTTCCTCTCTTTCTTTCTCTCTTTCTATCTCCTTCTCTTCCTCCTTTGCTCTTTTTTTTTTTTTTTTTATCTTTTATCTTTTTCTTTTCCTTTCTTTCATTTCTTTCTTTCTTTTGGAGGTAGTCTTGAGGCGCGGTGTCAACTGCCTCTCCCTGCATGACCTCACAGGCAGAGCCTTTCACCACATCCTCGCCTACCTCTCCTTCAGGGTGCAGGCCCTCAGAGGCCCCACATTAGGGCACGATTAATGCCCTATGACGGAGGGGCACGATTAGTGCCCTATTATGCAGGGGCGCAATTAGTGCCCTATTACGGAGGAGCACCTGGGGAAGCAATGTAGGTAGGGAGGGACGTCCTGTGGCACCAAACCAGGACTCGCTTCCAACCCTCCTCATCTTCTGGCTCCGACAGCCACAGGGCAGGGGCTCCACCACCCTCTGGGCGCCATCCTTTTCCCTGGCACCCCAGGGAGTTGCTCCAGGCGGCCACCTCCTGCTCACGGGCCCTGCTGCTCCTCAGCGAGCGGCCCTGCCCCGAGCCCAGGCCGTCTCCCCGCTGCCCTCCGCCGGCAGCGGCAGGCTGAGGCACTGCGGGCAGCCAGGGGGCTGAGCAGCCACGGCTCCGGGCAGCCCCTGCGCCTGGGTCGCCACGGTCTCTGCCCAGCGGACGCCATGGGCGGTGTGCTGCCTCACAGCCTGCCAAGAGCTTGTGCAGAGCCCCACGCCCTGCCACAGCAGTGTGTTTGTGCTGTGCCAACCCCTCCCTGCTCCTGGTTGGCAGCCACATGAGGTGTCGCCGCCCTCCCGGAGGCTGTTCTAGGCAGAGAGCCGGGCAAAGTCATGGCTCTGGCTACGCCCAGCCCCTGGCAGCCTCTGAGGAGAGCTGAGGGGGGCGAGGCCCCGGCCTGTTGCTACCCCGGCCACCCCTGTGGAGGCAAGGGCGCGAATTCCCCCTCCCAACTCGTGTTGCTGGGTTGGGTCTGAGGGGAACACTGTTGCACAGAGACATCTGACAGGAATTTGCAAAGAATTTAGGAGAAACAAGAAAGCCATATAAAGGCTGCAAAGGGTTTAAATAGTAATTGCACGAGGCTAGCACAGGTGCCCTCTCACCACAGAGCAATGTCGGAGGGCTGAGGTAAACCAGAACCTAGGCTGTCTGGTGGAGAGTCCAGAAAAAACATTGCTAGAGTTTGTCCGAGGCACTGTGTGTGGCCTGTCTTTGACTGAAATGCGACTTTAATTTTTAAAGCAGTTCACTGCGTGAAAGATAAGACAGGAATTTATTACTAACAGTATGTAAATGAGAAACAATAGTGAACCCAGACTTGCTTAAAAGTCATTTGATTTCAGATGGGGCAGGGGGAGGCAGGAATGGAGGGCAGAAATGAGAGGTTAAAAAATAAAATTAAAAAATCTGTTGACTCTTCCTGTCTGTGATCAATGGAAATGCAATAAGCCAACTACCCTTAAGGAAGAGAAACATAAAACTAAAGAAACTATTGATCTTATCTGAGGTTTTATTCAACTTAAGGAAGAAGAAAAGAAGGGCAAAAAAAATCCAAACTCTGTTTCATTTTGTCTGGATTGTCCAATTGAGTCTTAGAGGAGCAGTGCCTCCATTTGAAAGTTGCTTAAAACAAAGCAGCCCATTTCCATGGGGATTTCTCCTTCCTGCTTCTACCAGTTTACAACCCTGCAGTTAAAACAAAACAAATCAGAAGAAGAAACTGCCTATCATTTCTCTCCCAGCGTGAAGGCAGTCTGCATTATTCCCCTGTTGGAACTGCTACCCCTCCAGCCTACCCCTCTAGATTTTTATTGCTGCCTCCCTTTTGCAGGATGTTGAGCCATCTTTTCATCTTTGGTTTGTGAAAGACCAAATGCAAGGCCGTACTGTAAGAAGTTCTACTGAATACACTCAGGACTCAACATGGGCCCAAACAAATTAAGTCTCCAGCGACACACGTTGATATTTTCCCAAGCTTCATGTGCAATTTATTTATAATCTTGCATATCACTTTTGCTATTCTTCTTGGTTTCTTGTTACCTGGCCTACTAATTAAGGCCCCTCCATAGCATGCTGCACTGTGCTGTTCAGTTCATTAACTGTATCTGTCACTCTACAAGTTAATATATATTGTGCCATGTATACAGTTGAGTTCCAAAGCATATGTCTTAATAATACAGCAAATCTCAAAAATTGAGCTACGTGCTCTCTGAGTACATGCTACATTGGAAAAATGTTTTACTTGTCATGTCGTGACTGGTGGAGGACATGAAGTACTAATGGGAATAGACTTCAGCTTCGTGCTTCAAAGGGATTATACACAACAAGGAGTAACAAATGAGTTTTAAAATTATTGCAGATATCTAGACAGTGCCCTTTGAAGGAGATTTTACTGGTGATATGGATCCCTCTTTGAAGAAAGCCTTTGGGGAGAGGTGAGAAGAAAAAAATATATCTCCAATCTAATGGTTCTCAGTTAGAGAAATTGAATACCCCCAAATTTATCACCGGACTTGATGAGAAGGAAAAGTCATCCCTTTGCGGAGATGATGGAAGTAGAGAAAGCAGCACCAAGCAGAGTGGCTGCACAGTTCAAAAGAATTTGTTGATAGTTGTTCAAAATGTCTTTATTGAAAGGAAGACTTCAGGACTTTCATGAGTGATTGTTTGCAGAACTTGTATTCACACTGGAAGAGTTTTCTCTGTTGAATCTAATCACTCAGCTCACAGATTGTGTGGCGAAGCTAACCAGGGGTGGGTAAATACTTAACAAATCTTGTGAGACAATACTAGAATACTTTTGCTAGAATACCTAGCAAAAAGCATGGCCTGTCTAATGGGGGTGTCTATAAAACTCACCCAAAATAAATTGAGAGTAAATGTTCCTGAAGTTCCTGTATACCATCTACCAGGGAGCTAGGATGTGACATTAGGAACATAGCTTGTATTCTACAGCGTCAAAACATAAGTCTTCACTCGTCCTCCTAAAGCAACAGATCTTCTTCAGAGGATGCCATCTTGCTGAAGCCTGACTTTAGTCCATCTAGTTAGGTAAATAAATTGCACATTTTTTATGCTATATGGGCATAAACTCAGAATAACCTTATTGATAGATGAGGGCCGATAGTTTATATTTTAAAGATGGAATTACTTAAGCACTAAAGGATAAAAGGACTGAGCTGGTGATAAACCAGTAACAGAGCTGGATAAAAAGCCCTGCATCCCAACCTCTTGCACAGTTACTGCAGTGATGAGAGATGAGTCTAATAAATTGGAAGAGCTGACATTATCCATTCCCTGTAACCTGGCTAGCCTGGGCTGAATTATTTCAAACAAGTAATGAATCAGTGAATTACTATGAAACTGTGGCAGAACTAAAGCAATCTACCAAGATGAAAGCCTTTCCTCTTGATACTCCTTCAGACGTGGACTGCTCTGGTTTGACCCGTTTCTGCCCAAAGTAACCAAATTGTTATTAATGCATCATTTGTCCATTGAATTACAGCACTATTTCTTTATCGTTATCTGTATGCAATGAAAGATTTTCATCTTCCTTATTATGGGAGATTACATACTAAATTTCCATGAGGAATTTTTATGTATGCTTTATTCATAAGCAGTTCATTACAGTTAATAGTGAGAAACTGAGTTTTTTTGAGGGATTTAATGGGTCGCATGACATTGCTTCTGTATACTAGCAAGACGTATATTGTTATTTTACTTATAAGTTTGTGCACCAGACTTCCAAGTAATTTAAATTTGGCCCCTTGCCAGTATCCAGGCACCAACAAAAATGTTTTCAGTGATATTCTTGCCATATAGCATATTTGGTAAGTATTTGCAGAAAGGAAATGTAAAGAAATGGGGTATATACTATGTTTTCTGGGGTACATTTCTGGAAAATGCTTGCATCGTCTTTGAATTCTGACTGAGACTTTTCCTATTTCTGGTTTCTTTTGTCTTCAAGAACTTATACTTTTTCTAAGTATGGGTAAGACTCAGAAGCATTCAAAAGTTTCTTGCCAAAAAAAATCATCTCTAAAAAGTGTGTTTAGCTGACCCTCTGTGGTCTGGGAATCTCATTCAAAAGCAGATGCTGAGAATACAAAAGGATGATTTTCTTTTTGATAGTTTTGCTTCCAGTTCTGATCCAAAGTGACTCAAATTGGAAGCAGCTGTAATAGTGAGAAAAGTATAGAAAAAATAGTTATAGTAATTTAAGGATTGAAGGTTCAAATTAAGGTTTTTGCTTGTTCTGTTTTCTTTAGTTGTTATCTGGTGCAAAAGTTTGCATCCTGTTTGCTTTATTTTCCTGTTCCTTTTACGTTCACCAGCCTCTTTCAATAATTGATTAATGATTCAATATGCAAGATATTCTAATTGTATCTTTTAGGCATGTGGACCTCACTTACAAATATGTAGAGGTTAATGGCATTTAGGAAATGGAAAAAGTCACGTGGGGGAAGAGGAGAGAAGGAGTTTCTCAGAAAACAAACCAGGAGATAGTGGGCATCTGTCTTCCTTGAAGACTTGTAGGCTCTTATATGATCTGTTGAAGGATTTTTAATGTTTAGGTTGTGCAGTTTTTGTTTTGTTTCCCTCCCTTCCTATTCGTATGAGTTTTATTATTCAACTAGGAAGTTAAGAACTGGTTGACAGAAACCAACTAAGAAATCAGGTGCTTAACTGTGCTCGGATCTGCTGGATTCATGGCATGTTAAACAACAGGAGTGTGGAGGAGTGCTGGCTTTGCCTCTTTCAGACTGTTTGGAAAAGCACATTGCAAAACCGGAGTATCTTCATAGAGTTTTTTTGCCCATTTTACACCTCAAAGGAAACATGAATTTGTCTGTAGTTTGAAGTATCTGGCTGATCTCATCTTCCTTAATGAGTAATAAGAGGATTGGTTATATGATGTCAATTGTGGCCAAAGCTGCATGAAACAAATATAATCACTGTTCCCCAAAGTTTTGTGTGTTAGTAGTATTTACTGATTTTTGTTGAAGGTACTCAATATTGGAGGACCATTTATGTGTGTTTAAAAGTACAGACATTTTGGAAGAATGAAATCTGGTCATTCACATTCTGTCTTCCATTTTCTCAATCCAGTCCACAGTCAGTTTAGCTTTTCTATTTGGGGGGAGATCAGTAATTGAGTAGGATTGTTTTTCTTGTCATGATTTCTGACGTAAGATCGTTTCTTTTTATTTACTAATTTTTGAACACTAGGTAGGACAAGACCCATTTTCTGGCACTAGTATGAGTTCTTGGCTTTGTGCTGAGAACACTTAGTCTCTCTTTCTGAGTTGCCAAATGAAGCTGTTTTCTGAATGACTCTGGAAAAGTAATGGTCTCTAAATCCTATAGACTCAGTTTGCTGCTTTACAAACAACTCTGAGCGACCAAATAAGTTCTTAACTCTTTCAAGGGGTTAGCAAAGGGAGGGTTGCCTGCCAAATACTGTGCACTGGTCCATCTGTTGAGGTGTCCCATGAATGCTGCCTTGAAACAGATTTTGGAAGAAGTCCTCGCAAGCACCTGCTGCAGTGGATTTCAGCTGCCACTCAGGCCATCTGCTTTCCTGTTGCCAGGTTGAAAGTTTCAAGTTAGGGGACTGAGGGATGTTCCATTGCATTTGAACTCACATGGTTAATGGAGACGGGAGAATGACACTTAACGGAGAAGAATGGCTCGTAGCCTTCTTTAGCTTCATGTCCCCAAAGCACTCAGGAAGCACTGAATGCTAGCACCAGAATTGTCAGGGGGTATTGGGCAGCAGTGTTTTAATTATTTTCATTTTCATATCCAAGAAACAATGTATTAGAAAATCTAGATATATAAGACAAAAAATAAAAAAGTAACTAATGCTTGTTGGATCATGTGTAAAGATATTAATTTAAGCTATTCTAATTTGATTATTTCTCCAGAGATGCTAGGTCAGTTGTATCCTGGACTTGCCAAGTTCAGTGGTGTTACGTCAAGGTAGATTTGGATACTAGGCTTTGGAGAGAAGTTCCAGAAACCCTAACAGGCTTGGAAGGAAGGAAGGATGCATCACCAGTGTGCTGGGAATAGCCTGTGAATGTGGTCTCTCCCTCTTACACCCCGTCTGGAAGGAAACAAGACTGCCTCTGACAGCTTTGTTATTGATAGCCAAACTGCTAGGAGAGGCACCAGGTTTTATTCTTAGTCATATACTAGTCAGTAAGTTATTCTAACTGTGGACATTTGGTTTAAGAAAAAAAAAAAAAAAAAAAAAAAAAGGAAAAGTCTGTACATAAGAGCTGTCACAGTAGTGATTGTTTAAGACAAATCAAACTGAATTTGAGGCATCTCTTGTGGGAATGAGCCACAGGAAAGGCAGATCACAGTTTACTGCCATAGTGCTAGTCTTTTGTGCTTGATATATGATCCTGTCCTGCACTTTTCCACCAAGGTTTGACAGCATAGGTTAGTACTGATCTCTGGCATTCCTAGCTATTCCAGTCCCAAACGTAGCTTTTGACACAGCTTTCTTACCTAGCCGTAATGAGTCTTTCCTGTTGGAAATAGGCAGTGCTATTCATAGTGTCAAATGTGTGGTTTATGATATTGATTGTCCTGAGCAACATAATGATTAAGTTGAAACCACTGTGTCTTGTGGCTTGCAGCCACAAAACCTGTGTTTTCTGGTCCTGTTAGGCTGTATTCAGTCAGATGAGCTAGTTTTGTACAAGAACTCTCCACAGGCTTGACAGAAAAAAAAATGTGTGCTATCTCCTTCCCCAGCATTTGCTGATAGAAACGTGTTACAAAAGGATAAATACATGATCCTGAACTACAAAGGAATGCAAAATCAGTTAGCTTCTCTACCTTTTGGAACCAATTTCAAGGCTGACACAAATGGGATCTCTACACTGTCAGCTCCCAAGTAGCCTAGTCCAATCTGGAATCCTTTGGAAGTAGTAGTATCTTAAATCAGTTCTGTCTCAGCTGTTGATGGATTATTGTTGATGGATTATCTGTGAAACTGGAGAATAGGTCCTGTGTCCTACTGTGATTTGTAGTTGTTGGTGGGTTTTGATTTGCTTTGGCCAAATGGATGAGATGGTAACAGATATGACCTGGCAGAGTTTGGAGGGATCTGGTTTTGGAGGGGTTCACTCAACATGGCTAGATTCAGAATGAAAAACCAGAGCCATTATGTGCACCCTTTTGCTCCCACCCTTTTCCACTATCACGTAACTGGAACAATTGTCTCAGCTCTGCTGCTTGCTTCTTCTGTTTGGGACTCAGCCTTGGAGTGCTTGTTCCAACAAATCCCTACAGTCTCCTGATTTCCTTTTACTTGCAAATGATGATATCATTTCCTTTTTGGCGGCTTGTTTATTTTTTAAACTAAGAGAGGCATCAGACTCTGTGGGGCTGAGAAGTGGAAAAGAGGTGTTACCTTGGTTGTGGCCCATCTTGAATGCTGATGTTCCTTTTTTTTTTTTTTTTTTTTTTTTTTTTTTTTTTTTTAATCTTCCCCTCAAAGTCTTGTAAACAACTGATGTTTCTTCTTTGTTTATGGGATCTTTCTTCCTCAGCTGCTTTTGAACTTCCCTAGATGTTTGGTTGCAACCCAGTCTTATCATATTTCAAAGCTCCACTCAGGAAAAGAGGCGATGGGTACCAATTTAGAAGGGCTATCAAACTGTTTCTCTACAACAGGAATAAGGAAAAAGACTACGTGTAATCAGAAGTGCAAGTATCCTGTCCTATCCATTTTCCAGAAGTTGAGAGAACAGGATTAGATGGAAGAGTCTCAGGTTTTTACACTGCAAATGGGGGCAACCTAGACGCTTCAAGCAAAAAATCCATTTGCAATTAATTGCATTTGTGGTTGCATGGAAAAGAGATTGCACTTTGTGAGGGAACAAGATACGAATCCATGGCTTATCTCTATATTTTCAGCCTGCTGATAAGATATTCTTATTGTGGTACCATCTAAAAATGAACAGAACCAATGTACTTATGTGAAGACATCAAAAACAGCAAATGCTGTTAACTTGTGACCAAGGGAGTGGGTCCTTCCATGTGCTGTAAGGAGGAGCAGACTCTAGTAATAAAATCAGTACTCTCATACTCAGAAGTTAAACCATCTTTTGTATAGCCAGAAAGCTGAAAATGGCTAGTAAGTTGTAGCTGGACTCAATTACAAATTCTGTTTATTCAAGTTATGTGCATAGCTGAGCAGCTGGATTTCCTTCAGATGTGGATTTGTTAGAGACTTAGCGACTTTCACAGTGCAAATTATTAGAACAAACAAAAGTACAGAAGTGAAGCGAATTAGATTCTTAAAGATTATTTTTAATTTTGTAACATAAATATTAATGGTGACGCGAATCAGACAACTGCAGTCACATACACACGTGATTTTTCTGGATGAAATGGTACTTTCATTTGAAGACCACTAAGAAGTTCTGAATGGCATGACCTTGAATGTCAGTGGGATTTCAGTCTGCTAAAGAAAAGAACTCTTGGGAAGGATGAAGAACAGAAAAGCAACGTTTCTAATGAAAACTAACTCCAGTATTTTGATGGTGTCCCTTTAAAAGTCTAAATATCATTGCACATCATCCTTTCAAGTTTTCTGTGGAATTACAGCAGCTAGGTTTTTGATTTCTGATGTGTCTCTTCCTTGTTGATCTGGCCCCATGTGGATTTATTGTACAAATCTATTTGGCAGCTGAAAATTGCCCTTTGATGAAGCTCATAGTCTAATCATGAACTCCTCAGGCATGGAAAATAAGAACTGGGAGGTGGCAAAAGCATGGGCTAAAGGAACCATGTTTGTTTTTGACTCTGCATGGATTTTAAAAGCATCTAAATTTCAAAGTCTTTTACACACAGGATTTTCTGCAAAGATTGATTTAGCTTCTCTTAGGATCATAACATTTGCCATGCTGGATCAGATCATTGGTCCATATAATCAGGTATCCTGCCTCATACAGAGTTTGGATCCTCATGGCTCAGAAGAGAACAAAACCAGGCTGTAATGCAACTGATTCAATTACACTAAGACACGGAAAAGAAGAAATAATCCTACCAGCCTGACCTGTCTCCCCTCTGTGTGTTGTAACATGGGGCCTGATTATCATTTCCACAACCTTGAAATAATGAGCGACTTTCTCTGTGAAATTATGGCACTTTTCTATCCTCTTTCATAATCCTTTCCCAGATGGGATTTCCTGCAGCAGTGAATTCCACTAGTCGATGCCTATAATATGTATATGCTATCCAATATTAAATGTAAACTATATATTGAAATCTGCTCTCCCTTCTTGCTCCATTCTGTCCCTTTGCTGGTTCCTGTATCCTTGTAAGATTCACTTCCCACAGCTGCAGTAGTTCCTAGTCTTTCATCTGTCTGCTCTGACCATGTCTGCTGCTGTCTTCTTTCCTCTATTATCTACTCCCAGGTCCATTGGTCTTGTGAAAAAAAAAAAAAAAAAAATCAAATCAAATTAGATTCCACTTCTTTTCTCCAACCTTGAAATCTCTAGGTACATTCTCCTTTTCTCCTTGTCATCCAGTTCTTGTCTCTTTGGTTGCTTTCTTTATGTTCCCAATCCAGATTTATTTTTTCATGTGTGCTAAACTCTCATACTAAAAATGTTATCTTTCCTCTCTTTTTCCTTTCTACCACAACACTTTTTTCAAATTCCTGAACATACCAAGGACCAACTGTTATTCCCCTGCATTATAAGTACTAAATTACACCCTCACTGTTAAGAGTACTGCCATTTCTTTTTATTTAAATCACAGTATATGTGCCTTTGCCTGTCCCTCTAAACATCATAAATAATACAGGCATGTCTGCAGAGTGTGCCATCTGGCAGGTTTGTCCTTGGGTAGGATCTGGACTTCCAGCCAGTGAAGGTGAGCATTGCATGAGCCCACTCCTTGAGATTCTGCTTCCAGCACAGCTCCTTGAGCATGGTAGTAGTGTCTGTTGTGCAAAACACAGCTCCAGAGCCTCACTCCCTTTCTGAGACTTCAGACATTGGAAGGAAGTTGTAGGGGATCCCAAATCCGAGGCAGAGAGGGCAGTGTGCTGCACTGCACGTGTATGAGATGCACATGGGGGCATATGAAACAGGACTCAGAATTCTGAAGTCTGGACTGAAGACATTACAAATTATTCATTGTCAAATTCAGAGCAAAGGGGGATCTCCTGCTCTTGTCTGCTATGTCTGGACTCAGCCTCACCTATAGCAGGGAAGGCTGCAGTTGTTGGGATAGGCATTAGGCACTGAAAACAGTACCTTAATAACATATTCACGGAGTTTAATGGCCAGGAGGGATCATTAGCTCTTCTGGTTTGACCTCTTAGACAGCGTAAGTCTGGCTTCACCCAGGCAGCTTTGTACAAAGCCCAGTAACTTGTGTTTGTGTAAGTAGATTTTGTGTAGAAAAAAAATCGGACTGGATTTGAGGGCATCATATGATTGGAAATCCATCTGGTCCCATGGTATTTTGTTCCAGGGTCAGTAACCATTAAATATTAGTGCCTTATTCTAATTTGAATTCATCTGTCTGCTGTTTTCAGCTTCGCTCTTGATTTTTCTCGGCTGGTTTAGAGAGATCTTTAATAACTTCCAATTTACTGTCTTAAAGATACTTATACAATACAACCAAGTCACCTTTCAATTTATTTTAATAATTAAAGCAGGCTGAATTCTATAATAGTTTGTCTGTATCAGAACATGCTGGAAAATAGCTCTGATTTAGCTAAAGGTGCAAGTGGAAAGTCCTGTGCTAAACCATATTAAGCCACATGTCAACATTCTGAAGCAGAATTAAGGTGGCCTTAATTAAATTTGGCTTAACTAATTTCCAAAGTAAATTAAGCCAAACTGAATTGCAAATACTTTAATTCTGAATAACAGAGCAGAAATACGTGCTTCTATATGCAATAAACTTGTAGAGTAAGGGTATGCTTATGCTGGATAATCTACAAGACAGAAAAGTCGATATGCCTTGCCAGGATAGTTTTAGTGAGAATTTGGAGTTTTACGGTTTGTCTTTAGGTGAGACTCACGATTGTATACTGCATATGAATGACGAAGAAAAAAAATTGCTGTGATCTGCAAATGCTGTGATTCTAATTTTTGTCTAAGGAAGAAATTTTTGGTGCATGTGCTGCTGAGATCTACAAGTGAAGATACCTGGCCTAGAAAGAGAAACTTCAGCACACGGTACAACCCAAAAAGTTATTGGTTATTCATAGCCAAGAGAAGAAAGAGAATTTGGGAACATTCAATACTGATGTTTTGTAGTATTTTTGTTTCAGATACTCAGTAAGACAGCTTCAAGAGTATAGAGAATCATGAAGATATCCTTAATGCCTTCTGAAGTGAAAAAAGAAACCACTGATGTGTTTTCAGCCGAGTAATTATCATAAGTGAGCTCCACTTAGGAAAAGAGGACAGGGAAGTAAAGGAAAGTGCAATGGGACAGTGCATTTTCTTTTTAAAACAAAAGAGCAAGATACAAATACAAGTTTGGATATGACACGTGGAGACACATTGTGGGGAAACAAGTGGAATGGTATGTCAGCATACTTCACAGTTCTTGGTGACAAGGCAAATCTTGATGATATTTATCAGAAAGCCTTTTAAAGCTGTCAGTGAGAGAAGACAGAAAGGATGGAAAGGTAATCATTGGTTGCATAAATGACATGAAGCAGAAGACAATTTTTTGGAGAAAAAAATGGGGTGCTTTCCAGTGGTCATAGGGGACCCATGAGCTTCAGGGGAAGAGAACTGATCTTCCATGAAGCAAAAAGTAAATAATACTAAAGTAGCAAAAAAGAGAGTTCAAATAGCTTGTTATAAAAAGATTGGACAAATATGAGAAAAACTGCAGAAGAAACACATTACTCAGATGTCTGCATGCTAGTATGAGCCATCTTAGTGGCTAATGATGAGCAACATCAACCAAAAGATCTTGTTGATGAAGTTCAGTGTAATTGTTTGTGCTGAAACCTGATAGGAAAAGTACATTTTTGGAATTTGAGAATCTCTACCTATAGGTCTGTCTGGTTTGGGAGGGAGGAAAAGGATAGTGAGTATATGTGGCTTGGGTGGGGCAGAATGGCTGTCTGTTATATCTACATTTACTAATGATCCAATTCCTTACTATATATCGCAGCTATGCTGACAAATTCTAGCAAAGGAGCCTGCTTGGCCCCACTGAACACAACTATAAAATGAGGTGAATTACCTTATAAGTAGTTGTATTCACTACACAAAAAGTAAACACGGAGTTAGGGACTTCCGTTTGGGTGATATATACCTGAGATTTCATGCAGGCAGCACAAATACTATCACAGATTCTAAAGACTGCAGATGATTATTTTCTAACACAAAGGATGTTGTATGCAGTGTAACTCTATTTTGGACTACATTATAATAGGAAAGGATGAATTAATCTTTGGTGTGGGAGTTTGTGGTTACCTAGACACCAGTGATCATGACCCAATTACATTTAACATGGGCAGAGGACAGCATTCCTATTAACGTGTGTTCATGTAGATTTTTTCTTTAATAAGGGCTGATTTTCCAGAGCTGAGGAAGTATTACAAATAAAATAGACTGCAAGAGAAGCAAAAAGGCAGAAGCATTATGAATAAAAATTGTGTCCTTTTAAAGGGATTTTGTTACATATTCAAAAAAGGACACAATTTTAATCAAGAATTGAGGACATTCAGTTAAAACCCATCCTGGTTTAGTAGCAAAGAGAAGGCAATCATTAGAGTATTGAGGACAATGAATCATAATGCTGATGAAAAATCTACATGATAGATTGATTATAGTGAGACAGATTTCTGTTATTTCAGTCTGATTCTTGTTTGCTAGTGCTAATTGTTTACTAGTATTTCTGAATGTAATGAGTAAGCTACAGTAGATGCTATTTACCTAAACATGGCTGACAAAAATGATCTGAGGAATAACAGCATAGATTATTTTTTTTCAAAAACAACAAAACAGGGAAAAACAGATACCAGCCACTGTAAAATCATAAATAAATATGATAAGCTCATATATATTATATCATATAATAGATATTATGATAATATCATAAGTAAACAACATGGTAGTCAAAGTTAAGGACAATAGGAAAGCATTTGATACAGTAAGTAGTGAATAAGCTGTAGAGCACTGTTGTGGGAATTATTACATTTATAACATTGTTAAACAGATGCACTTAATAAAGAAGTACCTTTTCGTTGTTAGAGGTGCTTCTCCTTTCACCTATAACATTGTTGGTCTTTCCAAAGATTATGGTATGTTATAGTCTGGGGGTTCTCAATAACAATAATGCTAAAAACTGATTATCATTCCCCATATCACTTCTAACTCTGGGATTTGTTAGCTCACTGGTCCAGGTGCAGGATGAACACACTTCCTTTTCACACGCTTTATTTTCACGACCCTTTGTGTCTTCCATAGATTGGCATCTCTAAGGCATCTATTCAATTTGTTCTATCTGCTTCTCCTTAAACCAGAAAGAGGCTAATTCTATAACTTGGCAGCAAAAGTACTGGCCTAAAGTGCAACAGCCCCGTTCTAAAACACTGCTCCAACTTGTATTGAATAGTTCATAGGGAAGAGATCAACTGGAAAGGCTATCTTGCTTGGGAGGTCTGATCAGAAACGTCACCCAAGAGCTGAGCAGCTTTTTCTGAGGAAAGTCACCTCAAACCTGCTATGTTCCAACAAGGAAGTTTTGTCTCACATAAACAAAAAAATAAATCAACAGCAACAGTTTTCCCAAAACATTCCTAACCAGATCTTTTACTGTTTCTCCCACCTCTTCTTGGCTTCGGGAATAAAGCAGAAAGTTTCCTTTGGGGGTGCTGGAAATAATGAATGAGCTTCACAAGAAAATTGAATCAGAGATTCGTACAAAGCAACAATGAAAAAGATTATTTTTAATGAGTTGAGGAAGATATTGCAAATGAGTTTGAAAGAGAAGTACAGCTAAGTACAATCAGGAATAAAAGTCTCTGAAACTTTGTCCATTTTGCAGTAGTTTATTCCTGCTGGCGATTACTTTTTTATATTATAAAGTATAATTATAAATATATATTGATTTATTTTTTTTTCCCACATGATCAGAACAGCAGGTTGTATTTCAGTGGAAGGTATTCTTTTTGTAGTCATTCCTGTAAAAGCTAATGGTCAGCAGATTGCAGGTGCAGAGACTTGTTCTCGTTTGGAGGGGAAGATGGTAGTTTATAAAATGATTTTATGTTGTGAGATAATTGAAAGTTGAGTGAGGAGATTATTAGATTTGAAATGCTAACTCTACATAAAAACAATTGAGGAGGAGTCTAGCACTTCTGAAGGTGTTTCCTCTGCAACTCACTTTTTCCATTATATTCTACCTTCATTCCATTTTTTATTGCTTTTCGTGTATATATTTTTTTTCATTCCCAGGCTTGAAAAGTAATAGGATTGGATCTGGCTGTCATGTGAGCTGGGGAGAACAGGCTACAGAATGATGTTGTGATGGCCCAGAGCGTGCATGCTCCGCCAGTTGGCAGTGATGGGCAAGAAGGGAGACAGGCCTGCAATGCAGCATAAACGCGTCTGAATAACACAGCGCCTTGCTCGCAACCTTCAGCTGACCTGCACCCAGGGGAACAGCCACCTGAAGTCAGCACCATAGCCAGTGCTACTTCTTTCCACCAAAAATGAAAGCAATGACTGTGCTCTGTGACAGCTTTTATGTTCCCCACAGCCTGATGGCATGTATGGATTTTGTGGTAGGCAGCTGGACACCATTTTCATGGTGACCTTTTAAGAGCAGCCCTTTTGTCTTTTCCAGTGAGGGAGAATGAAATAAAAGGGATCTGAAAACAGCTCAGGCTGGCTCCAAAAGAGTGACAGAAAGGTCACTTTTCTGATAAAGCCGGTATGTCTGGTGATTGGAAGGGCTTCTGGGGGTCAAAGGGTTGACATTTTTTCCAAGTCAAGTGCACCTCCATCAACCTCCACATGCACTGAAATGGCTTGAATTTCTCCTGGTTCATCAGCTCTAGATAAATGTATTGCATAGACTGGATACCTGCAGCAGGCTACCAAAACTGCTTCTCTGGTTTCGTGTATTTGGTCCTCTCTCACAGATACTCACCAAATCCTTTGATTTGTGAACCCTAAAGTATGATTTGTACGGCTAAGTGATATTAAATGTCAGCTTTGAAAATGGGCCTTGTCACGACTAATACAAAATTCACTCCTGTGGTTAATTTAACGAGATAGATCGGCAGACATCATACATTTATTAAACAACCATAATTATATTTATATTAATGCCATTTTCTGCCCAGGAGAGATTCGGGCCTAGCATAGTGAAACGTGTTCATAATGCAGAATTGAGATTTCTGAATATAGACATAGTGAGAAACTCAGGTCTGTGAGAATGAGGCCATGTCGTGGGCTGAGACTGAGTAGCTTTGGGATGTTCAGACGCTAGTTGGGCAGAGGAGGCTGTGATGAAGGTACATGATAAGAGCTCATGTCAGACTTCGGGAATACCGACAGCTTTTTGGTTATTCCAGATGCTGCAAGGTTGGTTGAAATTCATTGGCAGAGGTATTGACCGCTCTCAGATGTATTTCATTTGTATGCTCATATACTTTAAAAGGTCAACAGAGCAACCTGACAATTTTAAAGATGGCCTGCTGTGTCTGAAGTATATTTAGTTTCATGCTGTCTTCTCTGCAGGGTATGATATCAAGTTGTTTTGGTGTTACACCGAGCATGTTGCACATCTTTATGTGGACAAGATCATTGCTCAGACTTAGGAAGCAGATAAGAATTGGATTTTTTCTGAATCTTCCTATGTACAATTATGTTGTTTCAGGGAAATGGCTCATGGTTATTGCCCTGTTTTGTTCTGCCTGGTTGCATCGATGTCCTGGGAATAAAGCAGAAAGTTTCTGGGACAGTGGCAGCTCTGCTCTTGGTTGCAGGAGGCAAGAACAGCCTCTACTGAATTCAGCAGCTTCTGTCTGCTGCTTATGCTGACACAGTGTCCACTTCTCCTCCTCTGCATACTGATGTTCCCTATCTTTAGTTTGCTTGTCTGTCACTATAAACAGGGGACAACAAAGTTGACAGTGTTGGATTGAAGGGCTGTAAGTGGTTATTGATTCCCAGGCTTCTTGCATTCGTAGGGGTGGGGGTCAGGAAGGGTGTGTGTTTGAGTCCAGGCACGAGCATGCAAGTGACTTGGTATGTTACTAACAGTGAGTAATGGGTTGTACATAATTGTGCTTTTCAAGTGGATTTATGTATGCTGTAGCTAGATGCGTGTTTGTATGCACACTGAGGATGTGTTTATATGTTCTATTTGGAAGTTGTGTGCAAGGGTGTGTGTATGTGTACGTTCATCTCTTTTTATAGGCAGAACATGAAATGTGTCTAACTGCCATGAGTATTTACTGCTTCAAATATATGAGCGCATGTATTTTGTGCGCATATGTGCACATGGGGTTCCTGGTGGGTCTGTATTGGGCTACATACAGATCAAGTGATTTTGGAAAGGGCAGCATTTTGCTGTTGTGTGACATTATGTCAGAATTGCTAGTGCTGGTGGAAGGGAAAAAAGGAAGAGATGCATAATCCTCAGCTTTTTTGCTAAATCTTTATTGCATAGTGCATATGGGAATCTGGAGTACCTTGTGAAGGGGAAAGGGACCTCATTTCTAAATGAAGACTGAAAAGAAAATGTATATAGCAATGATGAAGGTCGGTTTTCTTTCAATTCTTATATCTGTGTTCACAGGAAAAAATCACACTTCCTTGGTGACCTTTTAATAAATGCAAAGCTAGGTGGGAAATCTGTCTTTCAGTTCCTTTGCATTTGTATCTAATTAGAGTGGAGGTATGGAGTGTGGTGTACAGGATTGCAATGAAGCCTGCTGAAGGACAGCACTGGCATTTGTGACTGTGTGGCTGCTCTCCTATGGGCTACCACATGCAGAGGAGATGAATGCCTTCTGGGGCCCTGTCCCATCTCTTCTAGCTGAGATGGGACCAGAACTGGAGGGCAGCCTCCTCATACTGTGCAGGTCAGTTCAGTGATACCTTCAGTGACACGAGGGGTGCTAAGGTGGCAAAAAGCAAGACAAAACAGACCGTGCCTGTCAGTAGTGCTTCTTTAAGCTGCTGTTGCCTACTACATTGTAGAGCAAGGAGCAATGCCTAGTCACTTATAATATTTTCTTGTTACTGTTCATCCAGTGTTTATCAAAAGATTGAAAGGAACACAGCATGTGCTCCTTGACTTTCAACGCTTTTCTCTGGGGTCTTCTACAGCTCTTTCTCAGCATAGGTGTTTTGGTAATTAAAACAACACAGCTGGATTTTGTGGCAGAGAAGGATAACCAAGATTTGCCACAACAGTGACTTGTTGACTGGTGTAGTATGAATGGTGTCTTCTCTGAGTTCACTGCTAGAAAAGAGGAGGAATCATAGCAATATTTCCTGTGTCTCTTTGGAATAATCTGTTGTGATGCTTTCTGGGAGAGGAAAAAAAAAAACAACAACAGATTTCTGAATCCATGTGAAAAGGTTCTTAGAAGAGGGGCAGCCCAAAGAGAGATCAATTTTATTGTGGAACTGATTTGGCTTATTATCTGCTCGCATATTCCACAAATGAGAAGCACGTGGCACTTCTAGGCTTGCTCAGAATATGTAAGTACAGTTCAGATGGCATTTCAGGTCAGGTTGGCAGTGCTCAAGATCCTGACTGGTTGGAATAAGCAAGGGTAAAATTTTGAAGAGAGATTTATTTCATGTACATTTAATAACAGATATTTCAATTCCCAAGGCACTTCATCAAGTACCCTACTCTTTTCAGTCAGTTCCACTGATTTCACTTGAGAGCATACAGCTATGATAAACTAAATTGAACATGAGATCTTGTTAAGTCCTCATCTGGAATTTAAACCTTAAAAAGCTTCCAAAAAGGCAAAATCAGTAATTGAAGACCTCTTTAAGACAGCCAGAACCCTTCCAAGGCAACCAGAAGTATTTTACACGTATTATTTCTGTGTCAGTGCTACAGAGGCTGGGCACAACTCCCAGCTACATCTCATATTTATATGTTTGACTATAAGAGGAAGAGGGATGCTGGGGGAGTGGAGAGAAACCCTTAAGACCTTTCATTCCTTTGTGGCACATTGGCACTTCTGTTTGCAACAGCACAAAGTTATTTGTTATGTAGAGAGAACTCAGCCTGTAGGACTGTGTAGAATTTACATTCCATTTGGAGGGAAAACCAGCTGCAGCGTACATGGAGAGGATAATTCCACGTGCAACTTGTAACCTGCCTCTCACGCTTAATATTTGCCTATGAACGAATGATTTGCCCTTGTGAAAGGATGCACCCACAGCTTTTACAGACCCACAGTTTTTACAGACCTGCTAAAAGAGCCTGTGGGGACAGAGTTAAAACTTTGTCTTTCCTGATTGTACATAATCCTTAGCAGATTTTGGATGTAAAAGAGAGACTCCAAAGTTGGACAGAACAAAATGGGAAGAGATTTCCAAACAGAGCTGGCTTTTAGTGTTTTCAGTAGTTGAATAATTGTATTTCAATTCTTTTGCTTAAGACTGACATCCAAATTAGGGACTTTGGAGTGACTTTAGGGGAAACTCACAAGTGGTGGAGCTGGGCCTGCTGAGTTTGGGACCTGTTGCATTTTCCAGTTCAATACTAGACCAGTGGAGAGGCATAGGCAGAATTAGTGTCCCTGAGTCACAGAAAACACAGCTCAGGGTAATGGCTATGCATGACGATAGCGTGCATAATCTGTTGCTTGCTGACAAGAAGTGGAAAAGAACAGGGTATATTTTTCTCAAATCATTTGCCAATCATTTTTGATTTTTATTATGAGTCTCAGTAACAGTACTGCCTGGCTTGGCTCCATGTAAAAGGCTCTAATTTTTATGTTTCCATTTAGTCATTTTTATTGTGTTGTTTCCTAGCTCGTTGCTGAATAAATCCATGTTACTCAGAAGCAAATGCCTCAGAAATAGAAAAACAGTTCTGTGCTATCCCGTTGTATTTATTGTGGGTGACTGGTATTACTGGGTGTAATGAATTCACTTATAAAGGCCAAGATCGGTATTCTTCTGTTTTGCTGTTTATAACACTAATTGCTAGAGATAATTAGCATGGTGTTAATAAATGCCTGAAGACCATGCACGCAGTTTAGAAGAGAAGCAGATATGAATCTCTGTGTGTTCCCACTTAGTTGCCTGCTTGTACTTTCTTGAATCACACATTAGGTGAACGTTCGTATTGATGGGGTTTTTGTTTTGCTTTTTAAATACCCAGTGAATATTTGTGTGCAAACTAGGAACTGTGGAAGACTATAATATAACTATGACAGAATGTGGATACGTGCATGTGGATGTGGGAGCTAGCCCAGCACGTTCTCTCAGATCTTCAGGTGTGCAAATGTGTGCTGGTATGTCAGATGAGCATTGCATGTTTATGGATGGATCCTGCTGTTATGGTACTACAATCTTAGAAATGTGTCCCTGTACCTCTCCAATCAGGTGTATGTGGAGATCTATGAATGTATCTTATGAGAAGTGCACATTGGGGTTCCCAAATAGGAGATAAGGTGTTGTTAAAAACTGTTCTAGAAACTCCAACACATTCATGTTTAGCAGTCATTTTGTGATTAAGAACCAGGGGATTTTCCTTGTGAAAGGAGAAGTGTATGTGAAATGAGTATATGAGGGCATCTGTGGCATTGACCATACAGCTAATTGTCAGTCTGAAACAGTGAATTTTCTATATGTGCCTTTTTCTCTCACTGACCTGCATAGATGCAACCTCTGGTAATAACGGTTAATAAAGCCTTTTTTTTTTTTTTTCCCCCCCAGAGAAATGGACATAAGAGCTTGGCAGACACTGACGTTTCTTGAAAGTCATGTCTAACATTTTTTCCACTAGCAGCCAGTTCCTCCTTTTAGTCTCTGAACATAAGACTTGCCAATAAAAGCCAAGAAATAGCTTTTCTCACTTGAACCGATGTTTGCCAACAATAACTAAGGAAAAGGGATCTATTTTTGTAGCTGGATTCTAGTGTGAGGTAGCTCTGTTGGCTTCAGCAAAAATGAACTTGGCACCTAAAGTTAAAAGGTTTATTTGTTCTGGAAAGCTTTTTGGCCAAATTCAAACACAATGGTCGAGAGGTGATACGTGTTAGTTATCTATGGACAGGAAGGTGTCAGTCAAGTAAGCATAAAACAGCGCAGTGAAGCTGGTCTCAATCTAGCTGGGATTTAGGATGTTGTAACCTCTATATTGAGGAGTGTTGGAGAAGGATAGTGTGTGCACTATCCCCATCAACATCTTGACCTTTCTTGTCTGAGACTTCCCCAACATCAGGACTGAATGCCAAGGGACTGTGGGGCTGAAGTGGAAGGGACAGACAGGTTCAGCTCAGCTAGTGACAGGTTGAGGGCCAGTGTTTCTTGTCCATACTATATCATCTCCACTGTTGCTCAGCTGGGGTTGAGTTGGACTATTTAGGTTGCCTCTTCTGAGACAAAGAATGAAAGTCAGTGATGGCAATGGGAGAAATGGAGATGAAGCAGATGTCTCTGCTGCCAGATAAGGCCTGCTCCCACTAGCCCCAAGATAAGCGGACCAGGCCTCTGAGGATACTGGGCTTCAACTAGGAGCCTGAGTCATTAGGCAAGACTATGGTGATAAAGCAGGTCCAAAGTCAAGGTGGGGACAAAAGTCAATCAGGATTAGGTCCAGTGTTGTTCACCAGCGTCAGACACAGCCTGGCAGCCACTTGGCAGGTCCATGGTGGCGAGGTGAAGCTGGGAGGTCAGCCTGTGGGTCAGAGCCCAGACTGATGGGCTGTGTGGTCATGTATAAGTGTGGAGGCAACACAGTTGGAGCTGGAGGTGAGCACATTTACAACATAACCCTGAGCTGAAATGAAGCTTCTGGCTCCAAGGGCAGAGTGTGAGCGGAGGCCCCAGGAGGGCCAATTGCAGGCTGCTGGTGCACTGAGGGCCCTGAAAGCCAGATTCAGTTCACCACCAGAGAGCATCATGCCTGGGTTGTCTCCGTCTCTGTTCCAGATCAGAACTGTGGAACAGCTGTTTAAAATAAACCCTACAAAATCTATTCCAGACTTTATACTAGACCCTGTCTGCGTTGGGCAGGAGATTTGGGAATTATTCATTCAAGTGTTTGCAAACCTCAGACCCAGCTGGGTGTACTCAATAAGTATGTTAGCTCTTCATCTGAGTTTTATAACTTAAGCTATAAATTCAAGGCTTCTGTTCTTTCTTAACTAGCTAAGATCCTGACAGAAAGTCTAATTCTAACAAACCACTGACAGTCTCTTCTGACTCTTGTTAAGGCCAGGCTTCATGGACAAAAATGTTTGTTCCTTTTGATTGGGAGACAAAAACAGATTCAGGTTCTCATTTGCTGTAGTAAAAGTTATTCAGATAGAAGCAGACACCTTCCAAAGTTGTTTCCATCTGTTGCCATCCTTGAGCATCACCACTTTCCTGAACTCATGTGGCTTTTTAGTCCTACTATTGTCTGAAAGACTGGTTGTATGTTGTCTTTCTGAGCCTGTCCAGATTCCACCCCGTCTGTCCCTGCTGTGGGGGCATAGCAGGAGCTCCCTGGCCACCTTGTGTTCAGCTGTCCAGCTGCAAGGTCTTTTCCAACCATGATGATTCTATGAATCTATGAATCTGTGACCTGCAGGGCTTTGTCAGAGTCAGAGTGGTGCTCAGAGGCTTCTGGTACTCAACTGAAAGTGATCCTGCTCTATGCAGACATTGAGTTAGAGACTTGAGGCTCTCTGGAGTATGGGGATGGATCTACCTGAGGGAAGGATTTTGTCTCAGGTGGAAGGGAATAAGCAGGGTGTAACTGAAGATTGAACTGCTGTCCTGCTCCCTACTGCTACCTGTCAGTTTGTTTGAGTGAGTCTGATGTGGTGGTGTTGTTTATTACAGAAAACCAAACCAAAACAACAACTAACAGAAGTTTTTCTTAAGATAGTCTTATACTGCGCTTTTTTTTTTTTTAATTTAATCTTTAATTCTTGTTATTCTATGGTTAAAAAAAAAAAAAAAAAAAAAAAAAAAAAAGTGTGGCAAAATTTTGAATTAATATCTTCAAACAATTTTGTTTCTAGCAGTGAGATGTGAAGTGTGAGAGGTAAAGAGAATTGTAGGCTCCCCAGCTCTGCCCATGCCCTTCACTAGGTGCCCTTGACTTGGTCACTCCTCCTCTGATTCAGCATCCCTGATTGCAGCTTGCAGAGCTGCTCTCCTATCCCCCAGGGGGTATCCTGCGATTAATTGAGGGATGTATCTAAATCGCTTTAGCATGCAAGCCGAAAGTCACCAGGGACAAAACTGTTACTAGGGCAAGAATAAAGGTCAGACCCTTGCTGACATGGTTGTCTTGATTAATTACTACACTAATCTCTGTAACTCCTCTTCAGCAAATATAATTTGGCCTCATCCCTTGTTTTCTTCATTTTTCTCTGACTTAGTTCTGAGAGAACTAATGGAAAGACCTATATGGAAAATACGTTTCTCTCTGCATCCCCTCCTCTTGACCAGCTGTATGCCTGGTTCTGTCCTTGGGATCCTGTCCTTCACCCTTGCTGGTGGTGAAGCCCTTCAGCCCTTTCAGAAAAGTCCCCTGCCTAGTTAAATGACCCTTCATTGGATACCAAGAACAGACTTATCCCTCGATTAGTGACTTGAGGAGTGATATGTGATTACTTGAATTACCAGGGACATACTGTGTAGAATTGACTGAAGGCAAGAGTTACATTTGATACTGCTTTCCTATAGCTTTCTTTATATAGAGAGAAGTGCAAGGTCAATGCTAGAAAATATCACAAAGTCTTTGTTCTCTGGGTGAATCCTGCTGAAAGGCTGACTAGCTGACTGTGACTGAGGAAGGGAGGTGCTGGTAGTTTGGATTTGGTGACTGATATGGCCCGGGAGCTCATTGTTTTGGGACAATCACTTTTGAACACAGAGATTGTCCAGGATCTATTAGGGATCACCATCAGAGGCATCAGAGAAAGATGCAGCAGAAGGCAAAGTGAGTGAATGTGTGTGGGGAAGCGCAGTGAACCAAGCCTTCTGTGGATGAACACGAGGGAAGATTCCCTCCAGGTACCTACCCAGTGGGAAATCAAAGAAATGAAGAAAATCTCTCCTTGTCTCCTATTCAGGTCTTTGTTCTGGTGTGTTGTATTTTCCATTCCTTCGTGATTACATCCGTGTCTCAGTCAGGTATTGTTTTCTGCTTGAGTTGGGAACATTCCCTAAAGCTGTTCTGAGTGCACAATACTCTTATTCTCTTTCCCAGGCCAATTTTAGAGTGAATTTTGGCAGATTACACAATTGCAGAATGTTTACTGTCCTGTCTTACATCATCATTTTCCTATATCGTTTATTTTTCCTTTGACAGATTTTTAACACTGTCAGTTTAATATGCATCAGAGATTAAAGTGTATTACCATAATGCAGTGGAAAAAAAAAAAAAAAAAAAAAAGGCAAAACAAAGACTTTTTTTTTAAAACTGTTTGTTCTTTAGATTTCAGAGCAGCTGCCAGAGGCAATGGTTTAAACCAGTTGTTTGGCATTCAGCACCATGTGTAGTGATGCTTCTCCTCACAGGACACTGCTGAAAGGATGGAGTTGTGCAGTGTACTAGGTTTTCTGTATACGTGCCTCTGATGTTTAGTTTTAAAACATTGTCTAAGGAAAAATCTGAATGAATGTTGGGGTAGCATAGGAAAGATAAGTGTTTGTTGCTAATTTTTGCAGGTCTATTGTGCAAATGTATATAGGAAACATCAGTTTTTATGAACGTGAAGAGTATCAGATGCCTCTTAGAAGTGTCAGATCTGATCATATGTAGTGTTTTTTATATATATATTTTTCTCTTCTTTTGTTCTCTGTTACCAAGGTCATTTGCTTGGAAACTGGCTGCTTTTTTTTCTTTCTGAAGTCCGTATACTTCCCCAAACTGAGACAGTAATCCTCTTTTTGGACAGAACTCTTGATTGTAGTAGAAATGATTGCAATGTCACAAACAGAGGATTATCATTTTCAGTAGGGATCATAAAAGCAAGTTGAAAAGGTCTCCTAAGAAAGAGCCAGTTTATTCTTATGCAAATTTTC
The DNA here is from genome assembly GCF_964211825.1 of Aythya ferina. Classification (NCBI taxonomy): domain Eukaryota; kingdom Metazoa; phylum Chordata; class Aves; order Anseriformes; family Anatidae; genus Aythya; species Aythya ferina. Next base: position 7,384,360 of record NC_140307.1, read on the forward strand.
CCAGGTAGTAGGGCTGCAAAATGAGAAGTCTTAAAAAAAAAAAAAAAAAAAGAAAAAAATGTAATCTGGAGTCAGCATCTTCTCTGCTGATGAGGGTTTGCCTCCTTTGCCTTGAATAATCAGTAGGTCCTCAAAGTCTTGGAGACATGTAGTTTACTCTTGCAAGGCCTCCACCTTTTTTTTACCCGATGCTTTAGGAAGCTGCTATGCATTTGCTTCCGTCTGGTCTCCATCTCTGAAAAAGCCAAAGTGGAAATATCCACTAGAGAACAAGAGGAAACATAAGCTGCTTTTGTGTGAGTCACATCAGTTATCCCACTTGCTAGATTCAGCTGCCTCCCCCTCACCCTAGTTCTGTCTCTCTGATCTTGTCTCCCTTTCTTCAGTCTGTTCCTTACAGCCTTCAAAGACCTGATTTATTTTTCTCTTTCTCTCCAAAAGCACAGTAAGTGGAGATGTTAAACTGAGCCTTTGCTGGTGGGATTATAAAAGAGAAAAAGCTTATAGGTGGTTTGTAGAAGTTTGTGTCTAACTGATATTCGTCCTTGGTAAAGAAATCCAAATGTCTAAGCTCATGTGCATGCTGCTGGTCAGTTCCTTGTGGGCAAACATCATGGGTTCATCTCTCCTGTGATAAAGTAGAATATGCAGTAGAGAATCTTCAGAGGAGAGCTTTGATCTCCAAATTTTTTCCTTTTAATAATCATATTTCTAGCCAAAAAGATGGCTAAAATATTCATCATCCATCAGTGGACATGTGAGTTGGCAATAAAGTGAGCCTTTGGACTCTGCAGACCTGTGAACCCAGGTTAGCAGTTGATGGCAGCTGGTTTTTGATTTTTGATTTCTGACTGTGCAGTCCGTGTTCCCACGACTTGACACGATGTCCCTCCTAACCCAGCCTCCCAATAATATGATCAGTGTCTTACCCCTTGGGCCTTTTGGTAAAATCTTTCCTTGACATAACTTTCTCATGTATTCTTTAACTCTTTATATGGCACTATTGCATTATATGTTTGTTACATGAATCTGTATTAAATCAAAGCAGACATCAAAGAGTGTTCTGTGGTACTTCTGCCTGATTTACCCTCAGAGTTATCAGCTAGCTCTGGGTGGCTAGGAAAGAGAGAGAAAAAAAATGGTCAGATTGTCACTGTTTTTGCACATTCTTCTATTAATGTGACAAGCAGCAAGAAGGGTCCCGTGTCAGAATAATTATGCTGACACCTGTAAGAAAACAGCCAAAAAAACTCCTTGCTTGTACTCCCATCCTTTAGCTTCAAAGAGTTGCCAGGCTGGGGGAAGTCCTCTCCTACGCAGTGTCTCTTTCCTCTCTGATCTGAACTGGGTATAGATGCTTTTTATGCTTTCCCATGTGCCTTTGGCTTGGAAAATCAATGACTCTTTTGTTGTTTCAGAAGTGCTAATACAATAAATTGTAGAATCATAGTTGTTTCCCATCACCGATCCCGAGGTTGTAGGGAGTGATAGTTGGAGGCCAGCTTTGATGGTTTACTAAAGATGACCAAAGAGAATTTGTGATATTAAAAAGAAAGAAATTAGCATGGGGAGTCATTTATAATTTAGGACGAAAGTCTCAGATAGCTCTTCAGTTGTATCAGCAAAAGGGGATTGGCATACAGAACACAGAAGGTTAGAGTAATTAGAGTTGAAATGGGAGAGGAAGGCACAGAGCGGTAGATGGCTCTCTGCCTTTGCCTCTTACCTCTGGATCCTTATGTGAAGAGAGGTGTTTAAAGTAAGTTCTTAAGGAGTCTGACACACACAGGGTCTCAGGCTAATCTGTGAACATGGGCACGTGATGATTGCACTGTGCAATCTGTGGCATGTGATGTTGTCCAGGCAGGGGAACAGCAACCAGGTAGAAGCTGTGCTCTGGCACCATTGGAAGAAGAACATGGAGAAAATGAGTGATTCTGGGGAGAACAGTCTTTCATCTGTCAAAAGCATGCTTAAAAATAAATAAATAAAGCATGCCTCAAAGCATAATCAAAAAAACTCTGGAAATAAATATAGGATCCTCAGCACTGGAGTAATAAGAAGTTGTGTAGGCTGAGATTTGGATGCATTGTGGAGCTATTTGTGCTGTCCTGGAGCCACAAGTACATTGACAGAGCTGGTAGGCAGCCAGGATGGGAACAGAGCAGAATGCTGTGGGACCGTGCTGGCTGGTGTATACAAGAAGACAATGCTTGTATGATTTCTGTTGGTGTTACTTTATGTTCTGTCAAAGCTGTAACTCAGAATCAGGTGAAGCTCAGTAACTCAGGTTTTATTCCTGCAAGACTTGTAAAGGATCTAAGGAACAAAGAAATTGAACTACATAAAAAGAAATAATTAAAAATGGCCAGCAGACTAGAAAGCATATATCTAAAACATGATTAGCAAGGTGCTAATTATCGTTCCTTGTGTTTAAAAAGTTATTCTAGAGGCTGAGAACCACCAATAAAAGAACCACAGGCACTGGAGTAACTCAGGGATAGGGAAATGCAATGACTGAGTTAATTGTGCCTTGATATGGTGCATTTTTTGAGGGGGATGTATAGGGGATTGGAGGATGAAGAAGAAATGGAATATAATGTTTCACATTTGCCAAGACTCATGCTTGTGCAGGTTGGATTAATGAACATCCCATATGAGTCAGAACAAACAAGAAGGGAGCTTCCTGAAAAATAAAAAATAAAATTTGGGGCTGTGAAGTGCACAAAAGGAGCATTTGTGTAGTCAAGACTTAGTTAAGAGCTGAAAAAAATAGATGTGATACCATTAGCATAATTGGGATGGAAAGAAATTGATAGTAAGTTGATTCCGGTTACCTCTCTCTGAATTGGTCTATATTTATATTTTTAATGACTGAAAGGCAAGGAGGACAGTAAAATAATATTTATTGTTTGCAACTGGTATGAATTACACAGTGGGAAAGAGGACCGAAAGATTGTAGATGGAGTGGAAGATGAAACATAGACAGTGGCAGGGTAAAGCATGTTTGAAGGAATAGTTTTAAGCATTTAGACACATGGTTGGACTCTGAATTAGCTCTAACCATTCAAGAAAACATAAGTAGCTATTACAAAGACAGCTTGATAAAGATGTCTGTGCTATGTGCAGCAGCAGCAATAAAGAAAAAAATGTGAATAAGATGCCTGCATGTGTGAAGAAAGAGGGGGGCTAGGAAGATGCTATAATATTCCTCTAGACATGAATGGTAGTACCTCCTGTGGAGTACTGTGTTTGTTATGGGTCATTTCCTTTGTAAGAGACAAAGCAGTGATGAAGGGGGAGCTAGAGAGAGCACATGAAAGTGCTTAGTGGCCTGGAAGGCAGCTTTGGTATGGGAAAGTATTAGGGATACTTGAGCTATTGAGTTAGGAAGGGACGGAATAAAACGTTACGGTGCAGAGAGCACAGCAGCGTGCAGAAGTAACACCGAGCACCACGCTGGGGAGAGGTTTTGCAGTGCTGGGGATATTTGGCAGCAGCTGGAAGCAGGCTCCCCACCCCAGCGGGTTCTCCTCCACGTAGCATTGCTGCCAAGCCAACACGCAGCTTGGCTGGTCTGCTTGCGTCTGTAATGCACTAGCACAGGAGCAGAGCACCAGAGATAATTTGGGCAGAGTTATCAGGCTAGAGAGGTTGGGGCAATGTCTGCGTCGTGCTGTGCTGGCTTCTCACGAAATGTACTTCAGTGCCTTAATCCCCACGTTGGTGCAAAAGTGGTACTATGACCCTGGGGTCTGATTTTGGATGGGGAAGAAAAAGAACACTAGCCTTGTTGTATCATTTTGGTCAATACATATTTTCATCACCCCCGAGGTGTGGAGAGTAGCATGTATTGCAGCAGGGTGAGAGGGAAAGGCTTTTAGGTTTCCTCCATTGCAATTTATAGCACAGTGAATTTTAAGATAAAAAATACTTTGGAAGTTCCCAGTATTGCTACTTTAAATCTTACTCTACTTTAAAGCCATGCAGGAAAATAAGAAGGTGTTGTGTAATATATTAAAAGAATATGAGAGCATTGCATGTAATTAAGATGCAACAATTACTTCTTTATGTAATGCATAATTAACCTGGAGAACCCAGTAGTGGAAGGCATTATGGAGACAAATACCATAGTAAGAATTTTTTAAACAGGTTAGACAGTTTATGAATAGCATCTGCATTTACATTAGCCAGAATAAATTTATAAGGATCATAAATCCTTTTGTTCCAAGGCATGTGGTGATCACCAGCCAGGATTAGGAAGTTATTTCATGGCCAAACAGGGTAAATTCATTGCTGAAAAGAAGGCTTGGGTGGGCCTAGGATCTGGTCACTATGCTGGAATTATTTATATAGGCAGACCTCTATGTGGAAGTAGAGAGAAAGGAAAAGTGATCCAGGGGTTAGACTGCCAATTTAGGACTTGAAAAAATGTACCTTCTTGCTTTCCCAGACTGCTTTTAAAAGCTAATTCATTTGACACAGATTCTCAGACATACTTAGAGGTCTACCTCCCATTTAATCTTCAGATACCTCAGGTACCTGTCTGTGCCTTGTTCCAGAATCCACAGTGTTCACATAGCAGGAGAAGGCATGCACGTGAGAGACACTCATGGACAGACTACAGGTGAATTTCCAAGGTACCATCAGATGGGGTAACACATCATAACTTGTTGCAAATAGCAAGATTATGGTAAAGAAAGGTGCTTTCTCGAATAAAGTACTTGATTGTCGCCAGTGTATGGTAGCTCCCTTTCCTCACACTCCCCAAGAATCACTACATGACCTTGAACAGTTTCCCTGGTACTATTCCTTAAGCATCCTGAAGTTTTTGTTTTCTTTTAGGAATCATCTTTTATATATATATATATATTTATATTAATAATATTTTTTATTTAAAACAAACAAACAAACAAACATTGGCAGTGCCTATTGCTTTTGTTATCTCTACTAGCAAAAACTTACCTTCTGGACCTTCATTTCCATAGGTGCTTATCTTCCCCCTGCCTATTCTGGTTGCATTATTGTCTGGTCAGTAACGTGAGACTTGTGCAGAAACAATGTACAGGTAACCATTTAGATCAGATTGTGTGGGCAGACTTCTCCCTAGAACTGGCTGCGGTCCTTAGATCAGACCTTCAGATACGCCTGATCCAGTCACTGAGAAACAGTGCAGACTCCTCCAAACTGGCCTGCCGTGTCATTCACTCAGACTCTTTGGTTATGTTTGAAAAGACACTGCGGGAAGAGGTGAAAGATTGCTCAGCAAAAAGAGGGATGATCTGTTAATGCTGCTCCAGGTCCATCCAAAGCCTAAAAGCAGTTCCCTAGCAAGCACATTGCATGGTAATGAATAAGACAGAAAACCACTGTACTACTCAAGTGTTTTGGAAAGCAAGAAGTCTGCAGAGAATAAAGTTTTCCTATATGGTTTGTCTACATAGGGGAAAATATCCTCTTTTTTTATTTCTTTTTTTTTGTTAAATTTTATTCCCAATTTGTCTACCCTTCACAGTTGTGCCCCATATAAAAGCACAGTCAACCCTTGTGCTCCTCAAGAAGCCATTTGGCAAAACTGGGCCTTCTGGTCCCCTGCACTGTCTTCAGCTTCATACAGCAAAGTAGAACAGGTGTAACAGCATCCAACAGGCAAGGAAGCATTCCTTGTCCAACTAATACTGCTTTATTTGTGTGCTGTCTTTTGGGGAGGGTGCTGGGAAGATGGATCCAGCCCTGTGCACGCCCTGGGTAGTTTTCCATGTTGACGTAAAAGATGAGACAGCAGCGTTGAGGGATAAAGCGGCCAAGTTAAGTGGTCATCTGGGGTTGGCAAATGCAATGCTGATATAATTTCTTTGGCTCTGACGCAGCTGACCATATGTTGAATATTGAGTCAATTATGGGAGGAGATAAAGGAAGGGAGAAAGACGCCAAGCAAAGAGCAGAAAAGGAGAATTTGGGGAGGGATGGAGGGAAGAGACAGCTGTGGTAATGCTGTGAGGGAAGGGGTGGAGATGGGAATGCATGACAAAAAGAGGTCAGCGCGGTTATAAGGAAAGAAGGGAAAAGTAACCTTCTTCTCCACAGTAAGTTCAAGTAACCCTTTTGTCCACAAAGGAGAACGCCTTATTAAAATAATTGTTTTGCTGGAGAACTTGACCAGAAGTTTTTCTGTTTACTAAATCCCCATTTCTCTCATAAGCAGGCCTGTCAGGCCTCTTTCTCCCTTCTGCTCTGCTTCACTCCATCCCTTGAGCAGTCTCGCCTGTAACATCCATATCTTTAGTCAGGGAAAGAGTCCAGGTGAATGATAAAAACTGTAGCATGTTCTTGGGTACAGAAAATAATAAAATAAAATTGCTTAGTCCCTGCTGATGCAAAACCCCAGGCAAGTTCAGCAAAAGTTTTGAGAGAGGCTTCAAGGCAAGCTAGGCCTTGTTTCCTCACCATGTAGCCCAAGTGCTGGGTATAATGAGAACAAACACTCGGAGTGAGGCACACCTCTCCAAGGGTGAGGTGGGGGTGGAGGTTTCCATTAGCTTTCCTCTTGTTACCATTCCTCTGTATCAGCATCCACTGACCTCAGCAACCCCTTCCTCTTTCTCATCCTTTTATCTCTCCCGTCCTTTTATCTTCTGTCTCTAACTCCAGCCCCTCTCATCTTTCTTTCTAGAAATTCCTGCTAGCTTATTTTTTTTTTCCTCGGATCTTCAGCCTTTTCTGCTTGCTTAATCCCCTTGAAATCATTTGGCCCAAATTCCTATCCCCTCAACTCCATCTGTTTAGCATGCCGTACCTGCTGCTTAGGGTTCTCTGGGGCATGAGAAAACCTGGCTTATTCCCTCCTGTCCTAGTTGTCGAAATAGCCAGTTCCCCAGCGTGTATCTGTGTATATTCGTTCCCAGGGGTTTAAAGGACAGTACCTTTCAGGGTTGGTCACAGAATCACAGAATTTCTAGGTTGGAAGAGACCTCAAGATCATCGAGTCCAACGCTAAAATTTAGGCTGCAGACACCAGGCACCAAATGTTTCTTTCAGCTGCCTGGTTTATCCTCTGCGGCCTCCAAATGGTTTCTATCAGTATTCTGATGAAGAGCTCGCTGATGGAATTAGTGGGAAAACAGACTGTCAATTTATTTATACCCAGCCTTAGGGCATAACCATTGTGCATGTGTAAAGCTATTAGGATGCAGAGAATACTCTGCATGTGTGTGTGTGTATATTGACTGGCAGGGAGTTTACAAGGAAAAGCCATTGCCCCAGGGATTGAACGGTGACGAAAAGTGGGAGAGGTGACCATGCCGAGTGCCAAAGATCCTCTTTCTCCGAATGCAAGGAACAACTGATGGCTCTGAAATCTTTTGTCTACTTGTGTTTATAAATATCTTTAGACTCCAGTTTTGCTGCAGCTCTAGTTACCCTTGTGGAGAGAGAAATTTCTAATTTAACTTTTGGAGTCCTTCCACTTTCTTCAACAATATCTGTGTTATGAAACTATTGCTGCCTTTGGCTGTGGGATTGTTTAAAGCATATGAGTAATGAATAATAAAGTTTTTCCATCGCATTGTCTTTTAGCCTGTGTTTTCAGGGGAAGTTGAGAGACACTGGAAACATTGAGTTGTGGATATTTATTTGATGCAACAGCGCTGAGTATGAATGGACTGTTTTTCCAGTATGATTTCATCAGCTTTGGGTGGGAAAATTTGTATTCTCAATATCCTGATCAAATGATAAGTGAATAAATAGCTGCCTTTTTTTTTTTTTTTTTTTTTTTTCTCCCTCCTCCCCAGTTTCCTATTACTGTGTCAGTGTCAATTAGGAGATGCAGGTGAGCCCCCTGCTGCCCCAGCCATTACACTAAGACACTTTTAGCAGAAAAGGCAAGACATATGTTGGTTGAAGTGGACCAAGAGCTAGTAGAGTAAGTGTCCATTTCATTCGATTATCCATGTTGCTCGTCTCAGGGATCTGTTTCTTCCCATAAAACATAAATATATATGTGTGTCTATGTCCAAATCTTGGACTGTTGATAGGCATCATCTCCTGCCATGCTGTCTGCTGTGGAATGAAAAAGTGAAAAAGGATTAGCAAAAACTGTTTAGCTCTATTATTCTTTATAATAGCCAGAAAACAATTAACTGGTTATCCCTTAATGTTATGCCTGCAAAAGACTGCATGAGAGGGCCCACGGGACCACTGGGCACATTTGTATTGCGCAGTGGAGCGTGCTGTACCAAGCTGATGCTGATCCAGACTGGTTCTTTCATGTAATAGGGAGCAGAAATTGTGCAGAGATATGAGCTGATCATCAAAGTAGGATGGCTTTGTTAGCGTGTCTCTGAGCCTAAACTAATTGTGACTGATGAGTTTGTCTGCAGCTTTCTGGTGCAGCATTTTCTGCTTCAGAATTTGCTTGGATTTTGCTGGCTTGGAAGACTTCGCACCGTGCTCCACGGCTCATATAGATGTGTCCAAAGGAGGACAGAGCCATAAAGCATTGTGCTAGGGAGAAGGATGGGGTCACCGAGAATACAGACTGGCAGGACACTGCAGAAGACATGCCATCAGGCACAGCAGCTTCCTCCTGTACGGCAGTGGCAAATAGATCATATCATGTGTGTAAAAAAAATGCAGCTTCACTGCCATGGAGGTGTGCTTCCTTCCAGCTTCGTAACCAAACCAAAGTGCACCACCTCTACTGTTATCTTCTTCTCTCTTAATCTCTTGTAGAATATTTTCACAACTCTGAGTCAAGAGCACAAGCTGAACAGTTTTAAAGCTCTGTGTTGCAGAGCTACAAGGGAAATGCCTGGAGACCAAGCTTCCCTTTTGAGTAATGCAAGTGGGACTGAATCCTAACCAGCACACGTGCTCCTGGCATTGCTGGCAGATGCCGTCAATAACATCGGTTTGATATGTCAGCTCTGTCAACATCTTCGATTTAATGGTAGTCAGCTATGCACCTCCAGCTCCGCCCTCTGCTGGGAGCTGAGGAGGGAGGAATTATCTAAGTTAGCTGCATTAAAAGATAAAAGTCTGCCTGTGTTGGAAGTGAATAAGGTGTGTTAACTGGTAATCTTCAAACTGAGGTCTCCAGCTGTTACTCCTGAGCTGTTTGCTATCAAAGCAATATGGATCCATCACACAGCAGCTAACTCCAGTGCATGAGCAGTTACTGTCTGAGGTTTCTCAGGTATATTATAGTTTTATTATTATTATTTCTCTGCTCATAGTTTCTTAAGGCCTCTTCATATCCTGAATAAAGCCCTAGGGAATCATAAAGCCACAGGCTGAGTTTTAGCACAGACACAATTCGCATCACCTGAATTGATAGGTATTTAGTGTGTTGCCTTGATCTTGGAAGCAGGACCCTGAGATGCACCCCAGGGAAAGCTGCAAGATGTTCTTTGTATTTTTTGCCCCTGAGAGAATAACTCTTTTGCTGTGGAAATGACATTTTTTGCTCAGAAATGTCACCACTTCTGCCTGCCAATTGTAACTCTGTCACACTAAAATATCTTATCTTTTAAAGTAAAATAATAAAACATTTAGGAATCTATGCAGAGCTGCTAAGCACTCTCATTGTTTTGCGTTAATGACACTTCCTTCCCATAAGCCTCTCTCTCTGTTTTCTTACCATTATTAATAATTGCTGTAGTTCATTGTATCTGAATCTTGCTTGGCAAAGCTTGCAGAAAAGATGATTAGGGTAAGAGAAGAAATGGTGTCAGAGATTTGCTTACTGTTATTAAAAATATTTAGGAGACTGTCCCAAGAGCAGAAGTCCGTTTGCCAGAGACCTCCAGCCCTGTCTGGCACTGAGGCAATGTTTTCCCAATTGTTTGCATGCTCTTCTAGGCAGTCTTGTGCTTATCTAGCTGTCCAACCACTCAGTGTAAGTTCAAGCTCTGCATTATTTTGTTCATGTCCATCATTATAATAACATATTCACACTTGGCTTGCAGGGTCTCAGAAAGGAAGCAGAATTTCAGCATAGTTATTATAGGAAAATGTATCTGTTATCAGATAGGGCTTCTGTCATGCTGGATATTTGCACATGCCAGACCTACCCAAGTTGTAGTGGTGGTTTTCACCCTGTCCAAGTAGTTTGTGGTCTGTAACAAAAATGTACAAAAAAGCTTACAAGAGAATTGTAGACAGTAATATGAGAAATCTCTTCTTTCTTCCATCCACCTGCAGGTTGTTGGCTCAGAAACAATCTCACAGCTCTGCAGAGCGGCTGAGATCCCAGAGAACTTGACAAAGGCAGTGATGTTACACAGCAAAAACAAACAGGAGGACAGAGCTCAGCCCTGTAATAGATTACTGGAAAATATATGGGTTCTGTTACCCATAAGATGTCCACTAACAAATATCTAGTAGAGAGTCAGGTACAGGCCATGCTGTTGTGGAGCACGCCCTGTGCCTGTGGCTAGGGCCAGGGCTGCGAGCGTGGACTTGTGACAGTTGCTAAGGAAACAATCTTGGAAATGGGATTGGAGCTCTTGTCGGAAAATGGGTGGCTGCAGAGATGGCTTGTGCTGCAAAAGCGCACGGGGCTGATAGAAGCAGCAATTGTTCAGCAATTGATTCAACCCCTGATGTGATAGCATTAAGGAGCAACATGTGATGTGGTCACTAAATGCCACAGATGAGGGATTTTGCAGTTTCTTAGTTTTTTTTTTTCAGTGTATCTGTGTTTTTTTTGGTCTCTCGCCATCTTGCTGCCTGCATGAAACTACCAGTAATTACATTGAATTACTCCTATGCAGACCTTTGATGTCTTACTTTTTTTTTTTGTTGTTTGTAATATCTGTAGTTAGTGAAAAAACACACAGAGACTTGGTAATCAGGGGTGTTCCAAGTGAGGATCCACAGCTTGGAGGAGTCCCCTTGGAAAGATGATGTTAGTAATCCAAACCCTGCTTGTGCATCTTTGTCTCAGCCTGTCTCTGATAGAGAGACATAAGCTTTTAATAGACTGAGAAATTCCTTGGAGGTGTTTGTTAGTTTGCAATTACTTTGCAATTGATTTTCTTAAAAAACAATTCATAACTTGTTAAAGATCTTCCCTCCCTCCTTCTCTCCCAGTTTCCTTTTCCATCTCTGTCACTGCCCAGTATTTACAGTCATAAAGCCTATTTGTTTCCCATTGCTTAGGGAGATGATTTTTTCTACAGAGAGAAAAAAATGAGACCTAATCATTTGTAAAACTGGATTTACAGTCGGATCCTCCTGGGGACTGAGTATAATTCTTACAATGATGACTTCTGCAAATGTAGTTTAGGTGGTTAACCTATTTGCCTCTGTTTCCCCTTTTGTAAAATAAGGTCTATTTTAGCATAGCTCCTGTAGACCAAATGCTGTCAGTGAATTTGTGAATGGCTTAGGGGAAATATAGCAAAAGTGAATGAATGCTTCATTCAGAATGGAAGGAAGAACACTAAGAGTTGTCCTCCAAAGCAAACCTGACTGTCTCCTAACACCTGCAACTTGCACACTCAGCAATGAACCTTCCTGCTTTTTCTCCACCAGGGCCTGCAGCTGGGGACTCAAGAGTTGGAGGAGATGGGAAGCAAGTTTTGCCTTGCTCTGCTCATTCTGCATCTCAAATCCTTGCCCTGCAGCAAGAAGGTGATGGACCAGGCAGCGCTCCTGCTGGATCTGGATGAGGAGATAACAGACCGAGCACAAAGGTCAGTGATGGTATTATTCAGAGGGTTCTCCTCTGGGAGATCTTCCATGGAGACAATCTCTTACAGGGAAGACATTCTCTAAGGGCTATAGGCAGGGAACAAATATTGCAGATTAGTAATGGAATTTGATGACATGATTTAGAAATTGTAGGCCTGATTCAGCAAGGATTCTCACAGATATTCCTCTTCACACTGTACTGAGACCTACATACATTTAGAACACAGGTTGGTGACTTCTTGATGCATGTGACGAAGTCAGTATCCTACTGATCATTGAGGAGGTGTTTTTCTAAATTGCAAAATTCATTTCTTAGCTTCCTTTAGGGATTTATGCACCTCAGTTTGCCATAGTATAAATATATGGGGACTTTGGCCTGGATAAATGTCAGAATATGGGACTCTTCAGCTTGAATTGGTGATGAAGTGGAAATGTATATACCCTTTCTAGAGCATTCTCGCTAGTGCTATGTGCAAGCACATATGCTTGTAATAATGTTTTTCCAAGACAAATGGAGAAAGAAAACTTAGTGATCTGATATGATTTGAAGCTTCCCAGTGGGTTTGTCATCAAAGAGTGCTTCAAGCTTCATCAATGAAAAGCAAGTTTTTCAGTTGCAGAAATGCCCCTATAATTTATAGCAAGCTTCCAGTCTTCTCCCTGCAGGAATACTTAACTGACATTACCACCACCTGTTCTTCATGCCGGAAACCATTCTTACAAGCTTGTTCACGGTTTTTAATGTTTATGAGGGACAATGAAAAAAGAGGCCTGAAAAATAGAGACATTCCTTTGGTATAGCTGTGCTCACTTGAACGTATGAACACATAAATGAAGCAATTAGCATGTATCCTAAACAATTTCAGGGCTGCGGACATCCATCCAACAAATCGTTGGTGTGTCAATAGAGAGAACTACTGGCCAGGTGGTTGGATTTGAGATATAAATCAAAGTCTTTTGAACTAGAGCTGGAAGAGCCTTTGCATAAAATAATGTCTCTTCTGGGAAGGAAAATATTGAACCTTGATTAGCCCTAGACAGTGATAAAAAGCCACCCAGTCACACTAGCTCAGTGAGGCCTTTCCCTGATCTGTGTAGTTTTCTGTTACTATTTGATTTGTTTGGTTTCATACTATTAGGCATTCCTTTATTTTTTTCCCAGTATCATGGGGTAATGGACCTGTACCAAAATAGTAGTAAGAAACTCTCTAGTTACCAATACCTTTAAAATCAACAAACCTCCAAATCTCCAAAGCTCCCATAGTGTTCCAAACGTGGCCATGGTGACTGAAAGCAAAACCTTCTGTCCCTTCAACTTTCCCCAGCATAAGTGTCATCCAGGGATATAATGCCACTGTTGAAAGGCAATGTGACAGTTACTTGTTCATTTTCACTCCACTGGGTAAAATTGCAGATCTATCTAGTTTTGGTGGGTTAAGTGCAATTAGTTACCATTTGCAGAACAGGTAAACAGTTGCATTGTTTAATCCTATCTAGAGACATGCCATATTGCAGGAGCTTGTTGCGTGAGGCTGGGGAAAGAGAGACACAGGGACCAAGGGGCTTGCTAGCATATTCTGTTTTTTTGATAAATAATTCATTGAAAATGATTGTGTAGTCTATTGATTCTGATTCAGAAAATTAATATTTTGCCTCTGGGTTTCTATGAGACTCACCAAAAGAATTGCGTAATTTGATTTTAGAGGGAATAGGAGGCCTACTGGAACCAATGCAAGAATGCAGAATACAGAGAGCACGTTGGTATGGGCAGGAGGGCAGCTATGTCCAGGCCTCTCTCTCAACTCAGACTTTGAAATAAAATAAGACACAGACTTTTAAGTAAAAAATGATTCTCCATAAAAACATTTATCTGGAGGGAGCTGTGGGGTTCCATGCAGTCTAATCTTACTCTGTAAAGACAAAGTCCAATCTTGCTCTTTTAGGTAGCACAAGGAAGTCACCAGAGCCTTGCAGCTTAAGGTGGTGTATCATTACGTCAGTGGAAATTATACTCTGTTTTTTTTCTAGGCTGGTGCCGTCTTTGTGGGTTTAAGGAGAATGAAGTGTCTGTAGTTTAAACCCAGCTCTGTTGTCTTCTATGGTTATCACAAAAATGCATGGCATCTTTGAATCCTTTCTATATTTTCTTCTTATGAAAGTGTGAGTAAACGTGGATAGAAATACCCAATTTATTTTGTACCTTTGCCAAAGCAGAGTTAGACCTGGGGCCTGCACATGCAACACAGGATCAATCTAGGTGGGTACCTTGTGGGATTTCTTTCTTGTGTGCTTTATATTGTGAGCAGAGGTGTTTTTTAACACCCTGAAGGTAAACCCTTTTCCAACAGTCTGTACAACCCTGATCCCAGGAAATATTATTCATAGATGTTGAAGTGGGAAGCATTAGCTCTGATTGTAGCTAATGCTTTTCTGGCAAAATAAAGTGTGTCACAAAGACTGTCCTACTAGCAGTGTCAAAATAAAATAATTGCTATTGCTCAACCTTGATGAAAATACAATCTTTATTCATTGGTAGGGTTTTGTTTTGTGGAAATAGGATGAAATTGCACTGATCGCTACAGATGTGAGCAGTGTGATGTATTGCACAGTGCTTATGTTAAATATGTCTATCTCAATCTAATGTGTTTCCTAAATATGTATTTCTCAGTGCCCATCTCTGTAGTACTCTGGGTGACAGGTCAAGCAATGGAATGAAAAGTTAATCCAGCACTGAATAGAGCTGGCTCCCAGATGAAATGTCTCATTGCAAAGGTACATAGATCACAACCTATGGAGCCAGAGGTCCCTTCTGTTGTGAAATCCCCACAGTTCATGCCCTGCATTTGTCTCTCTTTTGCCCTGGTGTCTGGTGTGCGTGTCATTGACTTGGCATTTCAGCATCTCCTTCCAACAGCAAACATTTTCACCTGTCAAGGTTTATAACTGCATGTGTCTTTTACTTTTCCTCTTCAGTCTCTCTCTGCTCTGAGTATTTCGTAGCCTTACTCTTTCTCTACTGCTGTGAAGGAGGTGAAGATGCAGGCTGGACCCTCCCTGCTTCCCTGGAATAAACTGTCTGCTGTGACCTTTATACAGTTCTTTCAGAATCAGTGGTCAATAAATCAGAGCAAGGTAATAGCTGTCAGGAAAATAACTGGTCTGAAGTGACTGGTCCTCCTGTGTGAATGGGATATTTCTCACATCAGATCTGGTCCATAGTGTTCAGACACAGTCTCCAATGAGCCAAAGAAAGGTGTACAAAACCTTTAGCAGACCTAACTAAATACAGTTTGATACATGGGCAAGAATTTCTTCCTGACCCATGCATTCTTCAGTCTAGTATGAAGAGTAAATGGAAGTCATTCACAAGCGTGAGTAGGGCAAATGGAATAAGTTCCCAGCAGAGGCAGAGTAGTAAAGTATCTGAGTCTGAGGATAAGTAGAGGGCGCTGAACTTCCATCACTGGGCCTACACCACTAGTAGAACAGTAGAGTATTTCCCCTAAGACCCAGAAATCCTTAGACGTCATGAAGTTGGCCCAACAGCTATTTGTCACTGGTCTGCAGCAGTTCTATGTGGCAGCTGTCTCATAAACATGCAAAAAGTTGGAGGAAGTATAAAATACAGTACATGCATTATATAAATTACAACCGTAAGGTGTGACGGCTGCAGGAAGAGCTCCTTTCTCCCTGTGTGTCATCAAAGCTCAAGGGCTAGATACAAACTAGGCACGTTCAAGGACTATTCCAAGTTCCACCTAGTTATCAGGTGACATATATGTCCTTCTTAAGCCTGCCTTAGAGACGAACAGGTAACTCCTGAAATTATTGCCACTGGTACTGCAGTGATATAGGATTTCTGGACCACCTGGAAGTGCTCATCTGCGTCATACCTGAAGTGCTTTAACTGTGAAACCTCTGTAGTAAATTCCAGGCCTGTTATTCAGATATTATCTCTCCACAGAAAGTTCCTATGTGCTTCCTACCGAATGCTGTACCTGATTAAATCAAGGGAAAATCCAGTTAAGGGACTTCTGAATTGATCTAATGTAAATGCTATATAAATGTTGTGCTTACAGGGTCCTGGAACCAATGCTCAAAAGGTTATTGGTATCTAATATGTTGCTTCTCATCATTTATTGAATGACGACAAAACCAAGTGGCTATCTAAGTGTTTCCAAAAACATCCATATGACGTCCTGAAAACTTCAAATGAATAAATGCCCTTGGGACTGGAACAAACTTTTGATAATCCTAGCAAAATTCTGCCCCTCTAGTGGTTAAATTGTTTAAGGTATTAGCCAGCTTTTAATTAGCATCCTGTGTTCCTGGGACACTTGTTCAAGCATTATCACCCTCATGTTTCACAAAACCTTAAGAACTTAGTAGTTTGTTTATTTTATTTATTTTTTCTCTTCACAAGTGTTATATAGGAGTTTTTCTGCATCAAATAGCCCTTTTTCCACCTCCGTGCAACAGGGTCAGTCTTAAGGACCACTCTGCCAAGGTCAAAGGCCAAATGTGTGGAGAGTTTTCTGGTCTTTAACAGCCTTCTTCAAAAAACAAGGTAATGTATCAGATGCTCATACAGACATTTTATTCTGCCCTCTCCCAAAGGCACAAGCTGGCCTCACAAGCATTTGCCATGCCACAGGAGGAACCACTAATTTTGCGTTTCCAGCCTGCCACCACGCCTTGTAGTCAATTCAGGCATTCAGAAGCTCTCTGCTGGGAAAGTGAAACGCCAGCATGTACTTCAGACATCATGTGTTTTGATAATAGGTTTCATGCCTCATTTGCTGTAAAAGCGATTAGGTTTTAAGTCAATGCTGTCCAGGTAACTTCACATTTGTCATGGCCAGAAAGAAGATGGGAAGTGACTGTTTGTTCACTTAAAACAGGTTTAAGAAAGCGAGAGCATCTTCTCATTAAAGGTGTCTTCCCCTTCTTCCTCACGTTTTGAATGGATAGTATATTCCTTCATTCTCTTCTCCTCTGCCCTCCAGGTTGTGCTTGGGAGTGTTTTGCACTGCAGCGGTTGTATCAGTTTGTTCAGGAGACACATGGTACATGTACATATTGAGACAGACCTTTCAGGAGTCATTAAGAATTTTCTGCTGACTCAGATATTATACATCTCTTGTGTTTCTTTCTCATTTCTTACATTTCTTGAGCAGAGCCAAATCCTTCTCCATCCCAGATGGCAAATATGCCTAGCTCTGATATTAATCAAAAGCAGGAAGCTTAATCACTATTCTGGCTCTTTGTCCGGATGTAATCTTTTCATCTTCCATACACTGAGAAGAGTTAGATTGCTTGGTGAGTGGATGGCAAATCCAAGAATTGACAAGAAGGATTAGCAGATCATTTGGAACTGTGCTTGCTCTTCTTCTATAGTGCATTGATGCACCATCATGATCCTGGATGGTATTGAAATGTTGGATTTCCCATCCTTGCACTCTAATTCACCCTCCCCTGATTATGGCTGTGCAAGCAAGTCCACTCATCTTTTAAGCTATGTGGCCGAAATGCCATTCAGATCAAACTAGAGTGAATTTTTGGACATGAAGCAAACAAGAAAGAGGAAAGTTCAAACAGCAAAATAATACAGATGGAACAAAGCACGTTTGCTTCATTTCAGGCATTTCTGACATCTTTGAACAGCAGAAATGCAGCATGATACTTCTGTGCAGTGATGGCAAATGGCTCCCTTGCCTGATAGAGTATGTCTTCCTCTAATTACAGGTGAATGTGGATTTAATTCCTTGTTGCATTTTGTCTGTTTTTATTAAGTAAACTGGAACAAATTTCAGCTGAAAGGTTTGAGTGCAAGACAGTGCTTCACCCAACAAAATGCCCCGTCACCTCGCAGTTAGGGTGTTCCAGCAGCCATGGCATCCGGTTCCCTGAGGCAAACTGGGCAGTTGGACTCTGAGGAGTCCTCTGACACATGCATGAAGTTGAAAGTGTTCTTTCATGAGGTTGTGAATCTAACTCCTTGGGGAATGTAACAGCAGGACTTATTTGACAGTTTTGGTTCAGACTTCCATTTGATTGAATGCTCATTTTTCTTTAAGTAAAGATTCGGGACTTTTTTTTTTTACCTTGATCATCTGTAGATGTTAAATATCTTGTGCCAGCTTTCAGGAGAGGAGGTTGCTTATTGATACTGTTTTTTTTTGTTGATGTTTTTGTTTGTTTTTTAAGCTTAGTCACAGATTTTATTGCTGGTAAAGGAATTTAAAATTTCTACTGCTTTATGAACATCTCTGGATGTGGTATTTCTATATTTGGATGCCTGAGCAAGAAGTGCCAAGGAGATGCATTTAGCTAAATAAACCAATTGTCATGTTTGCCACACTTTGTCATATTGGTGGTGTAGAACATGGGACAAAAGGAGTTTCTAATGTATTTCTTATAACACTTTAATGGGCACATAATAACGTTTAACATCAACACAATGCATCAGCTATAAGAGTAACTGAAGCTAGGTTCTGGTGTGGTTTCATATCACCATATCACTGTAAGGAGTTTCAGTAATACTGAACTGTAGTTGTCTTCTAATACTCTACAATGATCTTTCTTACAGATGGTGCAAAAGAGTGGTGGTACCTTGCCCTCCAGGGTCTGACCTAAAACCTGGAAGTCCCTGCTATTGGAAGGAAAAAACTCAGGTTTTGGGTTTGGATGTATTACAGGCTTCAGATTTTACTGTCCCTGTATACCTTGATAATCATGTTTTCCAAGTAAGAATGTGAACTTTCTCCTATCCATCCCTTCATCCTTCTCACCCAGCCTCTTCAGCATCTTTTCTTTGTTAGTGTGAGAATCCGAGCCCAGTGAATTCTTTGGAGGTTCAGCCAAGCAATACAGCCTATAATGAATGCATTTGGTATTCAGAAGGCTTTTATGTAGCTGTGCACAGGTGAGCCACTGTAATTCAGCAACTTTTCATTAACACTTTCTAGAGCTGTCCCTGTTTTCCCTCTATTGATTTTTATTATGATTATTATGAAATACCTTGGGAGCTGCACAGCTTTTGTTGATTGTTATCAAATGCCAGCCCCAGCTATGCCAGACTGGGAATAATTATTCATGCTTATTTCAGAGGTAATTAATTTATCATTTAATAGCTAATAATAGCAATTTAAATGGCAGCAGAAAGGAATGAGAGGAAAAGAGTGAAAGGCAGAGAAAGAAATCATAGAAAGAACTTCAAATATGCACAAAAGGACTACTTGCTATCATATCTGTCTGAGGTTATTCAAATTACTATACACGTACAGATCTGACTAGAGTACAGATAATGAACTTGTATATATCCAGCAGAACAAATGGGCTCTGCATTGCCCTTTCTGTGAGGCGTATTGGTATAGTACTGTCTGGTATTAGACATTTTCATATTGATTAGGAGCATCTGTATTTCTGTGGTGAAGTCCTTTCCCTTAAAATCTAACTTGAAATATGAAAGCCATTGGGTCCCTTCACATGTTGGAATAGAATAATAAAGCTGATTGCTGAAGTGTCCCGCAAAGGAATGGATTATGAGGGACATCCACTTTCCTCTGAGGTGACCTTTATAGACCAGGATAGTGCTGACACTGGAACAGGATAGATGGTCTTTTCTGGAAGGGCACAAAGAATTGTGGGAAGATTGGTCTATTTAGACTATTGGTCATTTTGAATGCAGCTGGAGGAGGGATTTCAGACTGAATATACCATGGATCTAATGTTTAAGAGGTAGGGTTAGGAGATTCTATATAGCATTATATAGGTTATATGTATACATATAATGTATAACACATATACATATAACATATAACCTTCAGCAGTGGCTGAAGCTCCAGCTGCATTACATTTGGGTCTCTGTCATCATAGCAGGCAATTTAGTGCAACTGTGGTGATCTCTGTCCTTTGCTTTCAACTATAGTGTCAATCCTTGTGCCTTTGGGCCGGTGGGAAACATGGTTAAGTGATAAGGGAAGTCCAAGGCTCTTATTATCGTATTGTTTCCATGTGGTACTTTCCCAAATGATTCCCAAAAGAGCTTCTGCCTTGTGAAAAACAGAACTGGCATGCATTTCATAATGATGAACACTGTATTACCTGTAGTAGGGCAGGTGAAACAATGGGGTGAGTGACAAGGATGGTAGTTAGGCAAAATGCACTTCCAGCCCCTCAGATGGAAGCATGTTTTAGTGGAAGTGGTGTATTTTTCCTCTGATGAGTTGTTCTCTTTCTGGCAATTGTCACTTGAGGTGACCTTTAATTAATCCGTCCACAAGTCCCAAAAGAGTCTCTTGAGGATCACACTATGTAATGGAAAATTACACTGGTTGAAGGTGAAAACGGACTTTGCTTTCCAGTGTTCTGGAGAATTAGTAATGGGATGTAGATCACAGGAACTAAAGGCTTTATCTGGTTTATCTGGATTGAACACTTCACCATTTAGAGTCCTTACCTCTTGGACCCAAATAGTAGGGGCTCTGATATCCAAGCATCACAGAATTTAGAAGCAAACTGAAATGAATGCCAGGTATCTGTGAAATCAGGTAGAGTTTTACCCATCACTAGCATCAAAGCCTCATAGCGCTACACCGCATTGAAGGTGGCAGTGTCACGTACCTTACTATTGTTTAAAGTGAATATTTCCTGTCATGGGCAAGGTATAGTAATAAAAGGTGCTGAAACCCCTGTAAAACCACCAGTGGGATCCAGTTTTTCTCCAGGTCAGAAGTTCATTACCGATTTAAGTTACTCAGGCCATAAGAGTGAAGGAGAGCCAAATGGTTCTGCTATAATGATATTCCTAGGCACATTGTGTCTCCATCTCTTCATCCTTTCTCTGCAAAGTGAATGTAAGAGATTTCTGCTTTCGAGGCAAAAGCTTGTTGCAGGTTCTTTTGGTTTGGTGCCTAGCCTGCAAATGAGAGTCTGACCAGGCCTCTTGTACTGTGGTGACAGTATGCAACTGCTATCTAGGAGCATGTCCAAAGAAAAAAAAAAATCATTTAGCAAGACAAATGAGAAACTAAACAGTTAAAAGGGTAGAAAAGGCAGAAATTCGTAATTAAAGCTGGTGAGTTACTGTAAAAGGAGCACATAGCCTGTAAGTGAAGTGGGTGGGTGAGCAAAGTGTCACATTTGGAGGTGAAAGTCGGCACTTGAACAGCATTTTTAAAGTACTCCAAAGCCACCTCCACAGACATCTCCGCTCTATTGTATATTCTGTCAGAGGCTCTGGCTGTTCAGTGCATTGTGTCTGTGACTCACGCAGACCCTGACGCTTGCTGCCACACAAGATACTGGAGAGAGAGACATGGCAGAGCTATCATGTGAGACATGAGATAAATGTGTGCAGGTTGTTGTTTCAAGGCCCAGAACATGCATGTACCACTGTGGATGAGCACATACACATGGAGATACAAATGCATAAGCCAGTCCCTGTTGGCTGTGACAATTCGTTATATCCTGTCAGAAGCCATATGGATTTATTAGGATGTATAGGCTAAATGTAATGTTGCGGAAAAGAATTAGTGAGAATTACTGTGCCTGACCACTCCGTCTGGGTGCAGAACCTTTCCCTCACACCCAGCCTGACCCTCCCCTGTCCCAGCTCCATGGTGTCCCCTCAGGTCCTGTCATGGTCCCCAGCGAGCAGAGCTCAGCACCTGCCCCTCCGCTCCCCTCGTGAGGGAGCTGCAGGCCGCCATGAGGCCTCTCCTCAGTTTCCTCCTCTCTGGGCTGAACAAACCGAGTAATCTGAGCTGCTTCTCCTATGGCTTGCCCTCTAGGCCCTTCGCCATCTTTGTAGCCCTCCTTTTGGACACTCTGTCATAGATTTTTCTACTGTGGTGCCCAAAACTGCACACAGTGCTTGTGGTAAGGCCGCATCAGCTCAGATCAGAGCAGGACAATCACTTCACTCAACCAGTGGTTGGAGGGCAGAGCACTGACGGTTTCTCATCGCTGTCACGGTGCAATGTGAGAGCTACGGGACTGATTCTGGCCTGGAAAAGCGTAGATGGACCTGTGATGTGGGGTGGTGGTAGAGGAGGGGGAAGGATTGATGCTAGGTGAGGTCAGTTAGCAGAACTCTATAGAAAGCTGTAGCTCTGAAAGAATTAGATTGGGATGCAGTGGCCAATGCAAACATAAAAAATTAGCTTGTTGTGATGTTTTCCTTTCCCAAAGGCCCTATCATTTCAGTCATGGCTTCTTTCTGCTCCCATGGGTGGATGCTAAGAGCTCAGGCAGCTGCCACAAGTGCTGAGCAAAGCCATAGTGCCAGGGCATGGGCTGGGGGAGAGGCAGGCTCTGAACAGTGGAAGAGGAAAGAAGAAAAACTTTCCCTTTGCAGCTGTTAGGGCAATATTCCCTCTCTGTATTCTCCCCACGATGCAGTTGGAGTTTCCTGCTGAATGGCTCCATCTCCCATTCTGACTTCCGTTTGTTCTTGGTAAAACTTTTATTTTTCAAGTGGATGAAAAGCTAATTTCTGGACGGTTGAGTTTCATTTTCAAAGTAACAGAAACAGGCTTTACGGTTAGATTTTCACATACGTCTTTAACCATTTAGAAGTACATAATCAGCAGCTTTATCTATTGCATACTATTCACCAGTTAAACCATAATGGTTTCCTATTAAGCGTTAACAGTTAGTTACTACCTTAAATCCCTATTTCAAAAAGAGTAAGAGGATTTGGAGTTGGAAGGCAGAATAAGCAATAGAAGCAGCTGAATGCCAGAAAAAGATTCTGCTATCAGGGCAGTATCATCAGAAATGAAGAATAAGGGGAAGAATAGAAAGCATCTGTTCTCTATCTATTTCTCTGTCTAATCTGTTTGTTCTGTCTAGTCTGCCCAACAAGTTTTTACATCACACTCTGTACTTCAGAATTGTTTCTGAAGATGCCATTCTACAGCATCTTCCATAAAGCACCAGCATCTCATTAAAAGATAAAAGTCCTATGCAATTCAAATAGCAAGCAAAACCCCCATTTCAGATAGGAAAATAGTGTCTCATCTTCCGTCGACCTGCAGGGGGCAGCCAAGAATTTGGGTAAAGTATTGCTACCTGGATTTATCTTGGCAGGCTTTTGCTGGTATTAATACTTATTTTTCATTGTAGCACACAACCTGTATTTTCATCTGTGAATAAGTGAATCATAAGAAGACAGGATCCATTGTAGTACATTTGTCCAGTTAAGTGTTCTATCTGACAGTGCTCCGCATTAGAGATTTTGATGAGGGATGCAAGAAATTGCCATAGTGGGCAATTACAGACTACCCCAACCACCTAGGGGAATGCCTTTCGATCTTCAGACACTTATTTATTTATACCTGGAAACATGAGAATTTGTAGCCTTTCCAAATAATTATAATAGCAATAATCCTGTCTAATGAAATGTTCCAGGGCTCTGATTTTCTGTAGTAGTGGCTAATGCTTTTTGAATCTTATATTGCTCCTGGCTGCACGCTGCTATCTCATGAGTTTTATAGATTAGCTGTGTGTTGTGCAGAAAGAAAGAGTATTTCCTTTCATCAGCTGGTCTTTCACCTTTGCAAATGCATTTTTGTCCTCTGCTGTAAGAGAGAATAATTGGGAGTGCCCAAATTGCCAGTTATTTTGTAAACAACTATCACCTCTCTTCTTGTACATCTGGTCATGAAAGATGCTCAGTTTATTTTCAGTCTTCGTATGCCTCTAAGTACTTTTATCACCCGGTCTGGAACCCTCCTTATTTATGCACTGTCTTTAAAGTTATAGGAAGACAAGAATTCAAGATGGTTTTGCTAAAGACAGCATAGCATTTGTTAAAGTAACAGTTGTGTAATATTTTCACTTTTACTGTCTGCATGCATTGCAGTTGAGTTTTGGTATTTTCAAGAAGAGTGGTAGGTTCCTGGATTAATCAGCCTGATTTGATGAATGTATTGGAGAAACCATTTTATCTTTAAGCCGTTATTACCTTGGAAATTTACTGGCCACAAATAGGAGATGTGAAGGAAACCAGAATCTCTCAGGTGAAAGTGCATGCCCATAAGAAATCATGTCTTTTTTTTTTTTTTTTTTTTTTTTTTTAAGACCATTTAACTGTATTTATCTGTCTGACTTGAAGTCAATGATTATTCTTACTGATGTCTAGAAAGGACCAAATACAAAGTAGAAAAACAAATGGATGGAGTTGTGATGCCGGCAGCTTGTGGGTAGCACAGAACAGTGAGAAGAGAGAGGGGCCCTGAAAAAGATGGGTATGGAAGGTCAAAAGCAGACCAAGAGCTAACCCCTCTCCCTGTCTTCTCCTTGCAGCTCATGGAAGTGATCCTGAAGACTGCAAACAAACTGATGCCTCACTTTCAAGAGCTCAGGATTAAAAAAAAAAATAAAATGTTATGGGTGGAAACATAAATAATGGAATAGGCTGAAAAAATGGTTTAGGTATTTTAACAATGTCTCTGAAGCATCTTTGCCCTTTCAAAGGAAGAGCAGATTGGAGGCATAAGACTCAAGCAGGGGTTTTGTTCACTTTTCTCTCACTTCTTAAAATCATACCCGAACTCTTATTGTGCAAATGTACTGTTCAGGATCAAAGCCTCAGCTCCAAGTGGAGAAACTCCTTGGAGAGCAAGGCCTGAAGGCTAAGCCCGTAATACTGCCGCTGCTGGCTGTATAGCATTCTGCTTGGGAAATCTAGTCATGTGTGACCCAGCACCTGGAGATACAGCAAAACTGGGAGCAGCTTACTCAGGATCACTGCATAACTTGCGATCTTTTTTTCTTTTTTCCAGCTCAGGTCCCTCTGTTGGTCATGGCCCATCAGGAATTTAACCCCACCAGTGTCAAATGTCTGTAACAAAGCATCCACTAATTCCTTAAACTTCTCAGAAATGGAGTACTCTGGCATAGGAGCTGGAATTTATCAGAAAGGGAATAATGAATAGGCTCACTCGAGGTCTCTACTCTTTTCAGTGTATTTTCCTCATGTCTGGCATTTCCATCCACTTACAGAGTGGCTCTGAGTAACCAGCTATTGGTGAAGGATCAGTAGGAAGATGGTTACTGAAATTTCAGAGATTATTTCCCCTGTAGGTGTGACAGGAATAGTCATGAAGACCGGATACCTGTTCGCATAGATGTCTCTCATGCCTTCTGGTACTTTCTCGCTTTTACTCCATCCCTTGTGGGGTGCTGGATCTGCGTGCAGTTAATAGAACTTAAATAAGGTTACTCTCAAACAGCAGTGTCCTTGATCCATCATTAAAAATGTCCTTGAAGCATCGTGTCATCAGATGGAAGGTTTGTGTTGCTACTCACTGGCAGTACTTGTTCTGCCGTGTATGTTACACAGCCCCAATATATTTTGTGCTGTTCAGGGGGAAGTGAGCTGCTTTGGTTTTGTTTCTTTTTACTTTTTTTTTGTTTTCTTTTCTTTTAAACATTTTTCCCTGAAGGGCACATGAGAGCTGTGGGGGTAGGAATGCGATTGCAGGAAGGTAACCTTTCCCATCCCTGAGTTTTCTCAAGAGATGCATGCAACAGCAAGATACATGTAAACCCATCAGAGCTGTTAGTGTGGCTTAATACTAACAGATGTAAACCCTTGAAAGAAATAAACGGCCTAGCTCTGAACAGGATGCAGAGGTATAAAGCTGCAGCCATGTGCTTACTCCCCATGTTATTTCAGGCAGTTATTAATTGTTTAGCTTTCCTAGGAAAATGACAGCCTTACTGCTACTTTCTTTCATGTTTGTGTACTTCTACCAATAATACAGTATTTTTTTTTTCTAAATTTGAACATCAGATGGTGTTTTTTTTTGTTGTTGTTTTGTTTGCTTGTTTTTGTTTTTTAATTATGAGGACTCCATTCTAAGACTTAAACATTGAAAGAGTAACTAGAGGGGTAAACAGGCCAAATTTCCTTTCTTTCCCAAGTATTGAAGGTGGAGGGAAATGGAGAAGTCTGTCTTCTCCAAGCAAGATCTTCTCTTCCACACCAGGAAAATAGTTTTGGAAGTTGATCAGGGAGCTTCAGAACTTCAGGAGTAACAAAACCCAGATCCCTGTTGTGTCTCTCTCAACAGAATTTATCTTTGCAGGGTATGGGCTTGGCTGTTTCTCTGATCCTTTGCATCTGAGTGACATTCCCGTGCAGTGTGCAGCCTGCTGGCTTGTCCTCTCAGCTAGATCTGTGGCTGATGTAAGTGGGCAGAGTTTTCAACTCATTTACAGCAGTTACACCATCTTCCTCCATCTTCTCTTACAGTAGCGGCGCAGCATGCCTGGAGAATTTCCCTACTTACTCCCACATAGCTTTTCTAGAAATCACCTGTGCCCTGTAATGGCTCAGAAAATAAAAGCATGGAGGCATTTGCCCTTGTTTAGTCCCCTGCTGATGGGTCAGAAGTAGAGATTAATAGGATAGGAAATGTGTTTCTACTCTGCAGTCAGTAAAGGAAATTCACTGGAACTAAATTAATCATGAAACGGACACAAAGAAGAGAATAGATTAGCAGGGAATTAACTCATTAATTAGATTCATACTGAAGTTCAGAAGAACCTTTCCTTCAAGATAACAACCGAGTTCAAAGATCAGCAAGGGTAGGTCTTGGGAGGCAGGCACACCATTTTATTTCTGAACTCTGTCAGGTTTTACTGTAGCCCAACATCTGCCTAGTTATAATAGTGCATCAAAAAGCTGCTGGAAGGAATTCAGCAGCTGGCAAAGTCTATCCACTAAGTGCCCAGCCATGGAAGCTATTATCAGCCCATTCAAATCGCTAAGCGTTGGTTCCTGGTGTTAACATAAGTGCGGGAGCCCTCTCTATTGTGCCACCTTGCTATATTTAGAGCTCGATCACAAGTCCTCATGTGAATAGCAGCAGCTTGTTGGAGAGTGTTTTTATTTTTTTTTTTTCCCTACAGCATTAGGGTGAGCAGAAACCTCATGCAGTTTTAAGACAGGTGAAGTGCTAAAGCACTGTTCTGCATGCTGTACTTCTCAGGGCTCCCAGCTTGCCCTTTTTGTTCGAATTCCCAGTGGCAGGATGGGCTGGAGGTAAGTCGCTGCATGTTTCTAAGCAGATAGGGCTTGGCTACAGTCTAGTTGTTCTAACGGGACACTTCTCTACATGATCCCATCTTAGGCTAGCCAGCAGCTCAGGCTCAGGGTTAATTTGTGATCTACACTTCAGGCCCAGGGTTAAGTTGCAATCCACACATCAGTGTTCTCATTTAAACAAGGTGTACGCTGCCTGTCTTGTTCCTTGCACTTCACCATAAGCTTGAGTGCTGTGCAAGAGAAATGTTTCCCTTCGTGTTGCCAAGTATGGACTCTGGTGGAGGGAACAGAGAAAAGTGAAGAACTTTGCAGTTACCTGGTACTCTGTGCTGCAAAAAGGCCCTGCCAGCTCCCTTCAGGCTCTGCAGAGCCCTTGGAGTGAGGTCTGCTACTGCCCAAACGCCAGAAGGCCCCGTAACCAAGCCGTGTGTTGTAACAAATGCCACACCGCTGCACGATGGAGCTGGTGATATGTGTGTAGAGACTGTTTTTTTGTAACGCGTTCTTAACGAACTAACAAACCAGAGCTAAACACCGAGAGTGAATCCATGTGAGAAAGGCCCCCTGCTTTCTGACTTACGCTTTCCCTTCTTTTGCTTTTGCTATCTCTCAGCATGAATGCAATCAAACCGCACTCAGGAACATCTGAGCTGTGCATTCGCCACTTAGGACTTTCTGGGTAGTGAAGTTTCCACATTGTTTATTTAGAGCTAAGTGTTCTGCTGGGTCTCTTATCACTTTCTGTAAATAACAACTGTCCTCTAAATTCTTCAGGCTGATTACTGGGACTGACAATCTGTGTGTTTTGAGTTGCTGAGCTGTATTAATCTCTAATATACCCTGGTCTGTGGATGGAAAGGCTAATATATTGAGGATGTCACAAGAGGTAAAAGCCAAAAGACTTACTCTTCCTGGGCACGTGAAGTGCTTTGGTTGTGACATGAATAAATCTCCCAGCAGCAAGAGTGCTATTTCTGTTGTGCATAAAGATGTAAGAGGAGTCTGTTTTTTAATCCAATTTGTTAGAGATTTTATAGCACCAGAGCTAATTCATTTCTAGAAAAGAGAAGGCATACTTTATTTTTTACCTACCTGTAGCTTGCCATGATATAGTTTATTCCACCTGCTTATTGATGGAGTTTATAGGAACTTCATCCTCAAAAGAAAAACTCTAATTATAACTAGATAGGAAAAGCATAGTTTATGGCTCTAATCTGTTCTCTTTTGTTTTTTAGAGTCTAACCCTCTTCCTATCAGTGTGAAAGATGGAAATTCATCTCCTCAAACCCTGTTGAATGACACCTACTAGTAGCCCTTGCTAAAATGCAAATGGGAAAATGAAAGGAAGCGTCACATCCATAGGCTATATAAAATACAATTCAGAGTTTATGCTGTGATAATTCAGTCCTGTATAATCCACACCAGGCTGATGAAATACCAGTTTGTACTGTGAATATGACCCAAAGCAACTGAAGACTTTATTGTGCTTTGGATGAGGACAGTTAAGAATGCAGAGTCCACATTCAGTCGGCAAAACATTTCTTCTTTGTGCTTTTAATACAGCAAAATGCTTTGCTGCTGCTTTTGTTTCTTTCCTTCAGTCACAACAAAGGAATGTTACAAGTGGCTCCAGAGAAACAAAGCCTAGAATAGAAAAGGGATTTAGAGAGAAGAGAAGAGATTAGATGAAATTGGTAAGAAAAAGAATTCCCAGTGCCATGTTCCCAGCTCAGCCTTCCGAAGGGAAGCCCTGTACTCCTGATCCATTATGATTCACTTGGCAGCTCTGCCCAGATGGCCTGTCCCTTCATCTATACTGCTATAAACTAAGACCCAGTGATAGCAGCCCTGCCAAACCTGGTTGCTGCTAGTGCATTGTACTCAGCTTTCATTAATCTATTTGTTCCTAGCAGCTCATCAGTGAAAGCTCATTCTAATTCCCTTCCTTTTGATCTTCTCTAGACTTTTCGTGAAGAGGAGTGAGTTTGCAAGAAAGGAGTTGACCTGTAACACTCCCTAAATTTAGCTGTAGCATAAGCAAGTTTTATTCAAGCTTACCTTTTACACTGCACAGTTCAATTCGTGCATGTTGATATAGGCTTGTACTTTCTTGTCTTCCTGTCTTCTGACCTTACAGTGATTTGGTTTTAAATACTGCTGTGTCCAGTAGTGATTGATTTTCCAGTCTTGGGTTCTTTGTGTAACCTCAGCAGTGTATACCATTCCTGATATGCAACTATTCCTGCTAGGCTTGGTGGAAAGTGGTGGAAGTCGTCCTGCATTGCTGTAGCAGACCTGACCTCTAAATGTCCTGCTGCTCCTTTGTCTCTGTTCTGCCAGTTAGTACTGAAATTATTCCTCCTATATTCCCATGGTGGGGAATGTTAATGGCTGGCTGGGATCTCCACAGGTCATTTGTTTTCTCCACTGAAGATCTACTTAACCTGTAACATTCCTATATGTTAGTCTAATTTTTTTCTTAAAGATCTCTAATAATGCAATTACCAGACTCTCTCCAAACAATCTATCTCAGCTCTTACTATCCTTATGTTTAGAACATGTTTTCCAGGTATCTAGTCTGAGTCTTACCTTGCTACGGGAAGTCCTTGCCCATTATTTTTTGCCTTATCCAGCCTAGCCATTGGGAGCAGATTATCTGCTTTTCAGTGATGTCTTCTGGACCCTTTTCAGTTGCACCAAGTCCCCCTTGAATTGCTTTCCTGAGACTAGAAACAGATTTTTAACAGAGAGCTTAACAGTACTGAATCAAGGCAAAACAGATTAATCTGTGTGTCTTGCTAGGGTACTCTTTTTTTTTTTTTTTTTTTTTTGGAATACCCACCCAGAATTGTATTTGCATTTTTGTTACAGAAAGGAGTAGCAGGCTCACATTCAGCTGGTAATCTTCAATAAGGCAGACTGTTTTTTTTCCAGCAGAAATGCTACCTAGTCATTGCTCCTCATTTGTGTGTTTGTACCATTGATTATTCCTGTCTAATTGTAGTAACTTGTACTTGACCCTATTGAATTGCAGCTGTTTTCTTCAGGCTGCTTTTCCAGTTTGTCAAAATGATTTTGAATTCTAATGCAATTTTTGTCTTACTTTGGTTTCATCTGCAAATCAAATTATCATACTTTCTATTTCATCTAAATCTTTAATGAAAATATTGAATTGTACCAAATCCATGACGGAGTCCCGCTGAAGCTCATTTAGCACATCTATGCATTTTGGCAGTGGAACACTAAGAACTGTTTTCTGCATACAATTTTCTAAACAGTTTCTGTATTCACCCTGCTGTAGCCCATCTAGATCACGCTTCTTATTTGGTCTGAGAATTTGAGACAGTTTCAAAAACTTTACTACGGAATCTTGGCTGCTGGGTATTGCCCTGATACCTTCTCACAGAAGTAGATTATTTGGTTAATCATAATTTGTACCTGACGAAGGTGTGTTGACTGATACCCACCTCTTCTTTTCTCCTTAGGTGCTTCTAAATTGTTTCTTTGTTCTGAGGAACTAAAGTTAAGCTGACAGGTCTATTGTTTTCAGTCTCCTCCTTTTTCTATCGCCAAAAGATAGTCACTACCTCGTATCAGTTATCTAGTTCATCACCAGGCCTTCCTAAGTTCTAAAAAAATAATCGTTAACTGCTTTGCGATTGATTGAGTCAGTTCCTTAGAACTGCAGAAGGAATATAGCAGATTCAGCTCATTTGGAAAGATCTAAGCCATGTAACTTCTTTAACCTCTTCCTTTTGTATTCTAGGCCTTTTTTAACTTCTTTGTTAGTTCTTAACAACATTAATTCATCACGGTTGACCTTTTTATGAAAACTGATGCAAAATCGCTCTTCTCAGCCTTACTATCAATAGGTTTTCCTTCTCTTAGGAGCAGTAGACTAGGACTTACTTTATGCTGTCTTTTACTATAGTAAATTTAAAGAATGCTGTCCTTTTCTGTGTGATTTTTTGCCAGTCTCATCTCACTTAGTACATTCATTTTTCCAGCTTTACTCCTAGCTGTTCTTTCACTTACAGTCATTCATATTACCCAATCTATTTTTTTCAACTTTCAGTGTATTTTTGTCTCACATTTGAAGTCAACAAAGAGCTTATGATATGGCCAAGTTGGACTCTTAACACTGTTGCTACCTTTCTTTGTAGTAACATAGTTGGTTTGTTCTTATATCCTTTTTCTCAGGAACTGACTGTTCTTAAGTCTCTTCTTAGAAGAAAGAAGACTCTTAAGGATCCTCATCCACCCACCCACCCACCTCCATTGAGTACTGTGGAAAATTTACATAAAGCCTTGTCCATTTGATTTATTCTCTTGCTGTTTTGGTGGAGCTCTTCCATGATAGCACTTTTTGTCAGAGGAATATGGTTCTGAAATGTGTGTCTTTCTCTTCTGACACTGTTTGCAAGGAAAATCTGAATTTGTGCTTTAATGCTTGAGAACCACATGTCTTGTGCTGGGTTGACAAGGTCTTTCAAAGTGAGACAGAAGCTGGTTGATACGGTGGCTCATTGACTTTGAAGGAAACAGAGTTCCTCTTGAGAGTCAGCTCTACCTGGAAATCATACTTGTAGTTGAGCAAAGTTACAAGACAAATAAAACCACGTTATTCTGTCAAAGCATAGCTCAAACACAAATTGCAAATCTCATCACAGTTACAATACAACAAGCAAAATCTTTGCTCATTTTATTTGAACACCTTGGCTTTATCTCTCATTCTGCAAGTTCTGTTTCCCAAAGTCTCTTCATTCTTTGAAGGTATTGACAGTAGCTTCTGATCAACTGAAGGTATTAAAAGTAGATTGGAAGTAGATTCCAGTGTACTGACACTCCTTTAGTCTGGCTGATGCTCTGTAATAACCCAGAACTGGCCAGCTGAATCATCTGATTATACCAGCTGGGTGCCTGATGATTGTAAACCCATGAATACTTGTTTTCAGATCTCTTGCTGAGTACCTTTCTTTTACCTTACAGAATCTGGGGGCGATCCAATGAGTTCAAGAGCCTTGACCCTGGTCAATGTCAGCAAATAAGAAAAGTGTTGTGTTTTTGTTTTTGTTTTCCCTCTCCTTTTTTCTTTCCCTTCTCACTGAAGTGTAGGAGGTAATCCTGTATCTCATTCATTAATGGTCATTCTCTACCTCATGCTGGAGTGAGACTTGTCAGGTAGCCTGCCACACTTTTGATTATAATACCCTATTGGTTCCATGATATAAATGTTTAACATTTTTCTTATGATTTTACTGGTATTCTGTATGCTCAGAGCATAAACATGACACACTCAGATGGAAACAGCTTTATTGGCAGGCCCTCATAACTGATCCCACTGGTGATATAGGTGGGTACTGGTATTGTCAGAGCACTCATTTGCTTGCTGTCTTAATCACCATGCAAGCACTGTCAGCAAATCTGTCTCCCACTGTAATTGGTGTTTCAGAAGTGCATGAACACCTTGACATACGAGGCAGTGCCCTATCTCTTATTCCCTAGCCTGTCCATTCTGAACAAGCTGTACACCTTCATATCCATATGCTACTCATGAATTACCCCCTTGCCTGCTTCCAAAAACCTTTAGCCAATTTCTTTCCTATAAGAGGGTGTTTCTCCTCTGCAGGCTTCTTTATCCTAGGAACTGTCCATAAATATTATGCTGAAGATGTAATTACTGATGCGTCTCTATGGCTCCCTCCCCTGCTTCTGGTGAAAATGAATCTCAAGTCTAGAACAGAGCATCGAGAGTTTCACTGCTCTCTGAGAACAGCTGTAGCAAGAAGACTGGACAACAGTGACGGAGCAGGGAGTACACTGTGTCCATAGAGCCTGTTTGCTCTCTCCATCGTATGCTTCTTAGACTGCCTGCAAGAATTCTCTGTTTTAGCTTACTCTTTACAAGCTCTTCTAATTGAAAGCTTGTAAACAATTCAATCAAGAATTTTAAACATTTGAAATTTCCTTTGCAAAAGCTATAGGTTTACCGGGGTAGAGCAGACAACATTTCTGTGTGTACATATGGAGGTGGGTGTGTTTAGGTGTGGGAGTGTGCATGTTGTGAAGTGTATTATCCATTATCCCTAGTGTTTATTATCTGAACATTGAAGTCTGTAGCTGCGCGCTGTTGGGTCTTTGTCTCCTCTAATTGCAGCAGCTTCTAGCTCACGCTGATTTATAGCCTGCAGAAAACTGACTATCCCATAGGGTAGAAAGCGTGATGTACAATTTTATATGGCAGGACAGACACCAATGAAAACTAAAAAATGCTCTTATCTGGATGGGGAAAATATAGAAGAAACTAGAAGGAAGGTATGATCTTAAAAAAAAATAAATAAATAAGCAAAAGGGAGAAATTGGAGGGAAAGGGAAATATGGCAGTATATGGTGACCATACCTGCATTCACTCTGCTTCAGTGTGGTATCTGGACAAGAATTGTTCATGAAACAGCTTCAAGAACAAACTTAGTGATAAATTTCATTTGTATATAGGTCTATCTGCTACTTTCATAATACCTTAATAAGAACCCTTAAGTAAAACCTTGAATTTAATCTTGCTGAGCTCTGAGATATTCTTTGTGCTTCTGTATTTCTCAGCTCTCATCAGGATTTTGGAAGCTAAGGCACTCAATAGCTTGGATCCTTGATGTTTCAGCAACCATACATTTGATGCTAGGTAGCAGCTGAGTGGCAGCCAGATCCTCAGAGATGTACAGCATCTTCTGAGTACCTCTAATTCTCCCAGACTGCCCACACGCAAAGTTCCTTTGATTTCACTCAAGGTGTGTACTAGAACTCAGATACATGCAGTGTTATGTACGCAGAGCTATATATATCAGGGGCTTAGTTTGGCTTACATCAGCTGACCTCTTCAGTTAGAGTAGCTGCATTTAAATCCATGCAGCTCGTTTCTGACACAAGCCCCAAACCTTTTGCCTGTTTCACTTCCATACCAAAAGAAAGACAAGCGTATTTAATTTACGCCATGTGGGGTGATGTTCATTTAGGTGGAGTTGTGTGGGCCAGGACTTGTTCTTTCCAGTTGTGCTTAGCACTAATTCAGTGGAACTGCACCTCACCTGCCTCTTTAGAAATAAAACAATAGGAGCTAATACCATGAATTAACTGTCTACCTGAAGAGATGGAAAATCTCCTGTGAATTACAGACTTAGACTGAGGTGAAGATGAAGGCAAAGAGGCAGATCCAGAGCCCGTTGAATATAAAGAGTCTTTCTATTGACTTCAGTGAGTTTTAGATCAGACCCCAAGTGCACAGTGCATGAGAGAATGTAGTCCTGAGCAAGGGAATTTAAATTATTTCGTATCTTTTTTTTTTTTTTCATCACTTTTCTATCTAATCATGTTTTGTATCTTTTTTGGAGTGAAAAACACTGATGTTCTGCCTGCAAACTGGAGAATAATAATAATTTCTAAGATGCGCTTTTTTTTTTTTAGCTGAATGTTAAGAGGAAAAGATAATAGGAAAGACAAGTGAATTCTTGGGATCTCATTCTTTAGACTTTCAAGGAAATAGTGGCACATTTATAAGTTCATTGTTTTCAAGCAAAGAATAGTCTTGGAAAAGACAGAAAATAGAAAAGAAAGAAAATGAAAATACAAAAGAAGAAAGGAAAAAGAAAAGAGCAATATTTTTTCCATGGATTTGTGCTTTCTCTACCCCATTACCCCTGTGTTCACAATAAGTTTCTTAAAGTCTGGTCACTCAGTACGGGATAAGGTTAGATATGAAGTATAATACAAATTTGGTAATACTCTTTTTATAATTTTCAAAGTACATCAGATACTGTGGGAAGAAAGTTTAATTTCATGACTGATGAATGAGATCCTCACATTGCATATCCTCCAAACTAATTTCAAGGCTGAACTTTTACATAAATGAAAGAGAGCCTCACTGGGGCCTGGAAGTGAATTCAGGGATGGGAGAGAACTGCATCTGGGAAGTGAGCCGGGACTTAAAAAAAGGAAGATAACACAGCTGAAGACTGAGTGGATTAGCAGAGTTATTTGACAGCCCTAGACTAGAATTTTACAGTATTTGCTCCAGATTCATGCTGGCATACATTGATTATGTTTAGGCATCATCCTGTCCCTGAAAGCACAAGCAGGGACTCTGATTCATTCTGAACCCTATGCTATTGTTAGGGCTGCGTTCCTAGTGAGACAACAAAGAACAGATCCAATAGTGCTGAGAAACAAGGGCTTGATTGCTCTGTTCGATTACTGTGTATGGGAGAACCTGATTTCTTTGCCCAGCATACAGATTTTTGGAGGATCTGTACAAAGAATGTAGATAAAGTCTGAAGCAAATATTTTTGGAAAACCCTGGAGAATGCAACTTGGAGGATCCTGGATCATTGGTTTCTGTTTTCTCTTGCTTTCCTTACACCATGTCAACAGCTTCCTATTTCTAATGGCTTCTTCTTTTATGGTTTTGGCCTCTACTTTTCCCTCTGTTCCAGCCACATCATGTGAAGTCAAGGCTTTCTAATCTGTGTTTGTAATACATACCAAAGAGGAGATTAAGTTTAAAATGAGAATAGAAAATAGTACCTGGCTCACTCAGATAAGCCTGAGACAAAGCCAGAACAGAGCTGATCTCTGAGGAGTCCTGGTTATTATACTGACTTCTGCTTGCCTTTTACTTCTGCCATTAAAATACAGTTACAGCTCAGAAAAGTGGCAGTAAAGATTACCTTGTGGGGTATCATGTTCAACCTCTGTCAATGATGCCCAAATCCACTTTGCTCGCTTCAGAAATCAAAGGGTGATTATTTTTTTTTTCCCCATGTAGGTCTCTGGCACCAGGAGTATTACCTTAGATCTTTTCAGTAACACTGGCTACTTTTATACCTGCTATACTGTCATTGATAATAGAGAACATGGAAACAAAAACTTCTAAGCAGAATTTTGGGTTCCTGTGAAATAACTGTATCATGGTTGCTTTAACTAGTTCTTTCTTTCTTCTTTATAACCTGATGCAAAGAAAACAGGCTTATGCTTTTGAGCTGTTGGTGTAAAGAGCTACAACTTGAAGAACATATTTCCACAATTTTAATGTTGTTAATATCTTCATTGCTAGTATGATCTGCTCGGTGTCCAGGGCTTTGTGTCATGGCTATGAAGAGAAAAGCTATCTAAATACTATAAAAAATTTCCAACAAATACGAGCTTGAATTTTTGTGTTTGGTTGATTGCATTTGCATTCCTTCCTTCTTCCTTTCTGTCAGAATCTCAGCTGAGGGTGAGCTGGGACAGAGGCAGTTGGAAGCATGGGCCATAGAACAGTCATGGGAGGGAAATGAAGACCTGCAATTGTGTGTGTTCTTGATTTTGAAAGCCAAGCTTCTCCAGCAATGAAACAGAAACATCCTCCATGACTTGAGTGTAGATGGAAAAAAAAAATGAAGAAAAATCAGTCTTACATCCAGATTTTTGCAAACAGAAGAGAGGTAAAGGTTGAAGAACAATCCGTTACTTGTAATTATTCTGAGTATAGAGTCATTTCAAAAGGAACAGTTTAAATGTGGAAAGGCGGTGGTGGGTGGCATTTGATAACAGTCTGTGTCCAAGGTCCTGAAAAGTAGTAAATTAATGCATTGTCCACATTTCGGAGGCAGAAGTGAAACTATGGCATTGTTCCTTTCCTGAGGTTTTGAGGTTTAGAAAGTGCTATTTGGTGACCTAAACAATTTGCTCCATCTTAACTGGTCGTAAAGTTTTGTTTGTCAGCTTCATGGAACTATGTCTGTGTCCTAAGTCTCATAGAAGTGTAAAACTATGGATTATAGCTCATTTGGGGATTGTGGCACAATTCAGGTAGGACCACTGAGATTCTCAAATAACAGCGATCCAAATGAAATTAGCTGAAATTGATCTCTTTTCCGATTTAGCTAAATCATGTTGTAGTCCAATAGAATGCTTGCATATGTAATTGCACTAAAATAACATATATTAGGGAACGGATCCAGTGGTGTGTTCACAGCTGCACTCAGCATCTTTCTTGGTGACTGTTGGGAGTGATGTCCTCTCAGACTCAGATGGGCAGGGTAGAATGAAGATTAGGAAGGCTTCTAGCCTGATCTTCAAAGAAAATAAGTGCATCTGGGAAAAGACAATCAATGAGAAGGAATCTTTGCCTATGTCCATCTGCCATCACGTTTTTACATCTTGTCTTGCAGCAAAAGAATTAAAAAGAGGAAGAAACATCAAGAATGTGTTTTTTTTTTTTTTTTTTTTTTTTTTTTTTCCAGGAAAGGGACTGTGTGAAGGGAAAAAAATTGTGAGAGATACTCCGAATACCTCTCTGAATACAGAGTAGCAAGCACTTGACATCTCCTCTTAGTGCCAACCATCCTAGAGCTTTCTTGTTTCCACCAAATGGAACTTCCCTGAAGAATAATCAAAGTAAAGCATAAAACCTTTTCTCTCCTTACTGCCATTCTTCTCTACTCAAGAGGGAAGAAGAAGGGATTTGGCATCCTGAGACGACAAAACTATGAAAACAGAACAAAGACATAGAAACTGCCTGCCTTTATCCTGCCCAGGATTTCCCTACTCTGACAGACTGCTTCACTAGCTTTGCATTTTGCTCATAGTCTGAGCATATTGGTATTGAACTTCCCGTGAAATGAGTCTATAGCACCTTGGCTCCTAATTAGGTTACATCTTCAATATCAAACACCTTCTTTGGAGTCCTCTTAGGAGAAGCAATGGGCAAAAAGGAAAACAAGGCAGCAGTGTAGTAAAGACAGAAGTGGTGAGATGGAAAAGGATGCCTGTGAAAAAGTAGGGGTGAAGTCCTGCCCCTCCAGGTATATGCTCTGCTTCCTGAAGTGTGTCTCCAAGTCCTGATTCTACCAGGCTTCTAAGTAAGAAAGGACAACTATCAATTTTTTTAGGGACATATCAAAATTGGATGAATCCTACATTTTATCACCTTTGTGGGCAATTTTCCAATCATGCTGCTGCTATATTTACTTATGAAGGCTGAATCCAGAGAACAGAAAAATAGTGCACTACTCATCCACAATTTGAACCACGTGCACTTCAGTGCCTAGGAACCTTATTTTATGGAGGCAGTTGAGATATATTAGTTCAGTGTCAAATGTAATGAATTAACCAAATATGTATGTGGAATATTGCCCTTTACGGAATTAGAATTTATTCCAGTTTATATTCTGCTCTGCATGGATATGTCTAAACTTCAGGACCCTGGCAATATCCCAGTTCAGTACCAGCACATCCCGTCCCCTTTTGTTTCCATTAACCCATGAGTTAGGGCTAGAAAGAAGCCATGTCCTGCATCTAAAGAGTGGTGGACTACAGGAAATACACCTGTCATCTGTTGTCACTACACCTTATGTTGTTCAGAGCTAAGGGAGAGTCTTAATAAGTTGAATTGATTTTTAGTTTTGCTTCTGGGATAGCTGTTTTATCAAGCATGGCAAAGATGTGAATGAAAATGGAAAGTCATCCTTCCAAGTGCCACAGAACTCTTTCATCATATTACCTGTAAAAACATTATTTGTCTAACAAGAATCTGATTTATATAAGATATAGGGAAAGAGAAAACTAACACTAAAAAAAAAAAAAAAAAAAAAAAAGTAAAATTATTTTCTACTTGAAAGTGTCATGGCTTTAAACTCTGCTTCTTTGGCCCTTCCATGACATGGAACAAAAAGAACCAGCTACAGGGCAAAGTTGAAACACTCCTTTTTTTAGTGATATAGAGCTTGTGATTGGAGTCGTGAAAGTTCTTACTGTGGTTTAACAGTACAGGTACCCCATCCTTTTGCCCAAGAAAGACTGATGGAAAAAATCCACTTGTCAGAGAAAAGAAGT
This sequence comes from Aythya ferina, assembly GCF_964211825.1. Classification (NCBI taxonomy): domain Eukaryota; kingdom Metazoa; phylum Chordata; class Aves; order Anseriformes; family Anatidae; genus Aythya; species Aythya ferina. The sequence continues at coordinate 7,422,980 of NC_140307.1, forward strand.
TGACACACTTGTGACTTTTATCGCAGTTGCACTGGAGTGAAAGTAGGGATGGTGGAAATAGCCTTGACAAAGAAGGAGTATCAGGCAAAGTGCAGGTGACAGTGCAATTTATCACATGGCTGTGAAATGTATTAGCTGCCTATCACCCTCAGTTATGTAAAACAAAGAGAGAGAGAATTGATTAAACTATGACCTCTTCCATCTCCCAGCTGTCATTTTAGTTGTTGTGACAGAGGCTAGTGTGTAGTCATTAAATGCACAGACTTAGTTTCAGGTTTGAGCACTAGATTAATGTAGTCCATGTAGCGTGATACCTTTTCCTTTTGCCTGGCTCGCTCTGTATGGGGGAAGCTCCCTTCTGTGTACATTACCACTCTGGAGTTAGCTGTCTATCCATCACAGAGCCATGGTGTATCCCTCTACAGTTCCTCACACATCTTTCTTTTGTCTCAAAACCTTGTACTCTTGAAGTTGGCTCAGGATTTCTATCTGCTTCCAGTAGCCTAAAGGTCTGATTTCTTCTGAAGAGCTGGACATCAGATCCTATAGTGCAGAGTGACCAGTTGGTCTCATCCAAATTCCCAGTCCCAGGGGAAGTTAGGAAACTGCCTTAAAAAGTTTAGTTATGTAAAGGATTATAGTTGCTTTTATGACAAAAGAATTTGAAGTAGCAAATAATTTAGCACCACACTTAAGGGGAGTTTTTACAGGTTTCTGATACAGTCTGTTTCCATCTGGTTAGTCCAGATAAGGCTTTAAAAGAACCCCTTTTCCATAGAAGCTTGATACATCCACCCCTTATTTACCGTTTAGGGAGATGGATAGCTGTAAAGGTAAAACAAACTTTAAGAAGGTAGCTGCTAATTATGAAAATTAATTAGTGAAGTTTCACGGGCTCTTTAATCAATATAGATAGCTACCTGACCTGAGTCAGTAACTGAGCTGCAGGCAGGCTCTGTAGAATTAGCATTGCAATATTAGTATATTGCTTCAGCAGCAAGGATTTATGATAAATGCTATAAACCTTTACAGTGTAAGGGTCCACCAGACCTTTGAGAAACATTCTATTATTTCATCTGCCAGAGTGTGTTCGGGATGAATACAGAAGGGTTGCCCTTTAGGTGTCTGCATGTATCTTTATTCATCCCCATGCCAGGTTATCTGAGCATCTAATGTGGAAGAGTAAGTTATCCATGAAATATTAGTATGGATTTGTTTGGGGTTTCTGGATTGTCAGAAGGTGCTAGAATGAGTGTATGAAAGGACAGGCTCGGTCAGCAAGTCTTGTCCTTGAGGGGTTAGGAGCGTATGGAATGAATGATCAGCGGGTAGTAGAAAAATTGTTTTCCTTAGAGCTTAATCTTATGATTCTGCATTAAGCAACCTGATCTGAAAGCATCTCTCCTGAGCAGTTGCTCTTTCCCATAGAAGGCACTGGGTCAGAACAAACTTCACGTCAGAAAGAGTCGGATTACCCTAATGTTGCTGTCACTGCGTCCTACAGTTTTTCTTACATTGAAAGGAACACTTCTGTGCGAGGCACGAAATAGCTGGGAAAGGATGACTACCCACGGTCTGGCAGAAGGCCAATGTTGAATCTATGGTAATCTGATCCCACTGTATAAAACCCCAATTGCTCGGGTTTGAGAATGTTCCTACTGTTGGCCTTTCTGGAATGAGGTGTAATAAGTGGTAGAAACACAATCCTTCCCTGGGCTCTGCTCTCCTTTCCTCCCCTGAAGTATTAAGCAGAAGGAATGTGTTCATTTGCCTCTGGATGGTCTCAAAGATCAAAGCCTCTGCAGCTAGACCTGGGCTATTTGTGGTTACGTTTTGTACTGGTTTGCATTTGAGAAATGGAGTCGGTGGAAGGAGGAAGTCCAGGGAAATATAAATAAACACAACAGAGTGAAGAATGGATCCAGCAGGCCCCCAGTGCAAAGAAAAGCACTGTCAAGCTGCTCATATTTGTGTCCGCTATCAGTAGCCATGTAGGACCTTTCTGGTAGCTAAGCAACAGAGGTCATAAAGACATCCTGGCTGCACAAGCTATTTTTTTAGACTTCTTGTATTATGGGAAAGCTGTAAGAATTGGGCAGCCAGGTACAAGAGAAACCAGCAGCGGATTTCTTCCTGTATTTCAAAGCAGCTAAAGTGGGGACTAGTATCTAGCCACGTGAATGTGAGTTAGAGAGGAACAAAAGTTCTGTGAATTCAAATGAGTCCTGGGAACCTTACAAAAGCCCAGTATACAATTTGGAAAGTTCACGGAACCTCTGTGTGCCTGGGAGTCCCCAGTCACTACCTAATAAATACAAGTCTCCTTATGTTGATTATAGACTTCTGCCTGCTTTAGTTGCCTGGGTCTATTAGTCACCAAATTAAATTTTGTATAAGTAATAGTGAAGCACTTTCAGGTAGTTTTGTTCAGCAAATAATGAAGAGCAGCCTGAAAATCAACTTACCTATCCATTTATTCTGTGGATAAATGCCGGAGAAAGTCATAATAGCAATAACTGAGATTTATTTAGCTCCTTTCATTTGAAAGAATCCCAGAGGGCTTTTCTCACAGCATACAAAGAGATTGCTCACTCCCTGCTGAAATGCAACACTTCTGGGGTGGAACACTGCAACTGCTCTACTCCAGCAAGAACTGCATCAAATTTGTTAACAGGTATATAGAGAAACAACAGTAGTATTTTATGTAGATATAATATAATCTTCTTAACTGGAATTTGGCCAGAACCTTGGATTTAAAAATTTTTATGCTTGCAGGAAAGGACAGGGTAATCAAGACCTTGATTTTCTGTCTTATCCAAAAGATAGCTGCAGGTTGGGCACTGGTTCAGTACAGACTAACAAGGAAGAGCATTCTATATTAATTACTAGTTCTTTACAACATCTGGGTTTTCCTTAGAGGCCCTTCTCTCATCCAGATTCAGACTATACTGGTTCATAAGGAAGCATGAGATCATACTCTTAATGAATTGCACATACTGGTTTACCAGTCTTAATCAAAACTGGATTTCCTTTGCCTATATTCACTTGCCAAAAACTAAACTAGGTGCGTGGTGCTCAGAAGATCGCTTTGGGAGCTTGAGAAGAGATACCATCTTTTATTATTCGACACAAACACAACGCATCTGATCACTACCCATCTGCTGCTCCATGATCACCGCAGAGTTGTGTTAGTGCAGGTGAGGTCATATGAAATAACTTGGTGTTTAGTGAAGGAGGGAGAGAGTATCTTGCATGCACTGTAAGCCAGTAAGAATGCACGCCTATGCACAACACAGGAGGATGTTTCCCAACAGACCTTTGCTCTCACGTCAAAGTTCTCCATGTCTGCACATTATCTGCCCTAGTGGTTTTCATTGCTTTGTCAGGCTGCTGAACTCTACTGCAAAATAATAGCAAGAAAGAGCAAGAAAAATACCATTCTCTATATATGCATGCTTCTGCCTACTAATTATCAGAGTTGAGACACTGAAGTTAAAGCTATGGCTTTCTCTCTGGGTGCTGGGAGAACTCAGAGATGTATACAGCTGATGCATAGTGGAGGATGGCAGAACAAATTGCTTTGTAAGTGACCTTCCTAAATAATGAGCATTGAGGGTTACTATCACAGAATAGATAAATCAGGGTACAGTTTGAGAAAAACCAAGCAGTAACTTATGGTAGAACACAGAAACATCAATCTTTCTGCTTTGGCTTTAATTTCTTAACCTGTAGATCCAGGCTAGATAGAGACAAGAAATCCAAAGTGCCAGACCTAAAAAGAGTAAGGCCAACCCTTGGGCTGGCTGTGTGACTGTGGGTTGAAAGCTGTAAGCATGAAGTTGTCCTCCTCATCTCACTGCACTCCTTGTTTCTAATGCATTCTTCTTAGGATCTTTTTCCAATGCCATATTATTACAGACATGATGTAGCTACATAAAGGTAGCAGTGGTTTCTGTATGCTTATTTAAATTACGAAAAATATTGATGAATCAACTGTTAATAGTTGATCGTATGCTGTTGAATGAAGAAGCTGAAGATACAACAAGCCACATTCATTCTATGTAGGAGAGTTAAATCAAGACAGCACCACTTTATTTGTCTTCAAATGTGATTCTTATTAACCAGCTTCAGAAGACAATTATGACTGTCATTTCCTGGCTGTTCACCTTATCTAGCCAGCAGGGCTCCTGGTGAATGTCAGCAGTACTGCAGGTCACTTTGTTTCCTTAAAAATATCTTAGTGATTATGCTGTTTGTCTTTCCCTGGTAATGTATGAATCCATTAGCCTGTTCAACCAAATGTGGAAGGAGGAGGTGTGTGTAAAAGTCCTACTAAGATTCTAAAAGTGTTTTGAAAACAGATGTTAGAAAAGAGCAGAGAGACTCAGGTCACATCCCCACTAGTGTGGGGAAGGCTGAGGTCAGTTGGTGTGTGTCCTGTATGCAGCAGCAGGTGGACTGGCCAGTTGGCATACTAGTCTTGGTCAACCTACAGGTTGTTTCAGACTTGCTCTGATGCTTTGGTGTTCGTGGAAGACTTTGCTGGGGAACTGGGTCTCTTGCAGACCGGGGAAGTGGGTTAGATGAAATCTATAAGAACTCAGGCTTTGCTAGTCCTGTTTCTCGAGAAACTTATTTTTTAGTCTTATCCATTTAGAGAATGCTACTAAAACTACTCGACAACGATCATTTATGAAACTAATGGGCTGTTCTAGGCTGAGCTTTCCCCTAGATCCAATGGCTGGGAGCCAGCAACTCTTGCATTTTTCATAAAGTGCCTACAGTGCTGGCTCTTACATCTCTGTGCTTTGGTTTTGCTGCCTGTAAAAATGGGAATAATAAATCATGGCCTCCACAGTGAGGTGTTTTAAGACTGTTCTATATTCTCTCATGTATGTCAATATTTTGAACTGATGGGTATAATTTCTAATTATTTTTAGTTACCGCTAGACCAAGCTTTATGAAAGCCTGTTAACGTGAAGTGAGGAGTAGTATTTACCATGTCTGATACCTGTGGTCTAGTCCTTGCAGAGAGGTGTTTTTTTTTGTTGTTGTTTGTTTGTTTGTTGTTGTTTTTTGACAGTGAAAAATATAGCAAGCAGAGGAATGATCTCGTTAACCAGGTAGTGGAAGGAGCAGATTGTTCACAGTAAAAAGAAAGATGCTGTATTAATATTCTGCTTCTTCTTTTTATTTGACTCTGTTGTGGACTTAGAATCATAGAATCATAGAATATCCTGAGTTGGAAGGGACCCTTAAGGATCATCAAGTCCAACTCTTGACACCGCACAGGTCTACCCAAAAGTTCAGACCATGTGCCTAAGTGCACAGTCCAATCTCTTCTTAAATTCAGACAGGCTCGGTGCAGTGACGACTTCCCTGGGGAGCCTGTTCCAGTGTGCAACCACCCTCTCTGTGAAGAACCCCCTCCTGACGTCCAGCCTAAATTTCCCCTGCCTCAGCTTAACCCCGTTCCCGCGGGTCCTGTCACTAGTGTTAATGGAGAAAAGGTCTCCTGCCTCTTGACACCCCCTTACGAGGAAGTTGTAGACTGAGTTGTAGACTTCCTCTCCTTTGCCTACTACATCTCATCCTCCTACATCTGAGGCAGTACGGATATCAAATCTGCTTATTTGTTCAGTACATGTGAGAGCTAAACTCTAGGAAAAGTAACCCATCCAAAGCCTTACACGTGATTTGGTGCAATCTGCCCTCTCATTGAATATGCTGCCATTCAAGAGGCTCCCTTCTTCCGAAGAAGTAACAGCAGAGAGCATGCAGTTCATACTAACTGAACTCCAGCCATCTGACTTTGCTCCACGTTTTCTGAGCTGATCCAGACTTTTCCAGTTGGGAAGTGATTAGGGACTGCTGCACTGAGATAAAGGAGGAGAAAGGGGAGAAAAAAGATCTGTTCCGCAGGCAACACTTACAAGAGAAATAGAAACACACGTAGTGTTTCTGCTGAAGAGCATGACTCAGCTGTCAGTGTGTCTCAAACCAGGCCAGCAGAAACCTGCTGACTACAACAAAGACCTTTAACTAATACTTGTAAGCCACATGTGAATGGAAGGGCAGCAGTCAGTGCTGAGCACCGTGTTTTCTGAAACCTCCGAAAGTAATTAACATTATCATAGTGCTTCATGGCAATTGTACTCAAGGAAGAATCTATAATCTGGATGTTTTACAGACTTTTCTCTGTGTAATGCAAGAACACCTGGTGTACAGGATCTGTGAGGATGGGAAGACAACACTGTGTCTTCTGTAAGTTGGCATAGATATAAAATTTATGAAGGCAGCAGCATAATATTTCTTCTTAAACTATATAAAGGATATATGATGATCAAAATGCTTTCCAAGGACGTGTTGGAAATCTAGGCCAGGATTTACATAGAGCCTGTTGCATAGGTTTTTGATAAAATTTATATTTGTCATCTCTATCACAGGAGGTTTTCTGTTTTACAGATTAGCACTGTGGTTTTAATGATTGCTGGCAACCCGGTGCAGCACACAGGTCTGAGGAAGGTGGTTGAAATGCATCCTAAAATGATGCTAGGTGTAAGCACAGACTAGCTCCAATTTGTCATTTGTCAGCTGTCTAGGCCCTGTTGAGCTGTATCTAAAGAGTGAAGTCAAAATATTTCTCACCATAATGGAGTAGTTATAAATGATGCCATAAATAGCTAAGCAAACATGGGAATCACCAGTGCTTAGCTCTAGCTTGCATATGGGGTATGACATATTGCCATTCAGGAAAACTTAATTGAAGCCATTTTCCATGGGAAAACACAGCTTTGGTAAAATGGGTCTTTTTCAGGAAATCAGAAAAGCTTCCAAGAACCCCCCTACAAAAGTATTTTATTGATACAAATCCTTTTGTAAAGTCCCTTTTATAAAGAAAACAAAAGACTTTATTTATATTATTTTTTCCCCATCTTTTTTCGTGACACTTCAGTATTAGTGATGCAGAATATGTCATCTGTTATGAAATACCTTTTTGGGGTGTGGGAGAAAGTCACAGTAGTTGTACTTACTAGTACAACAACTAGTTGTACTAGTTGTACTTTGACTATCTGTCTTAAACCTCTACCCACTTATAAATGCCAAAGTTTGTCCAGGAATTCTTCTGGTGCAAATTACCCCCTGTTATTTGGCCTGTCACTTGTAAATAACCTGAATTGTGGGCTTGTGCCGTTCTGTGTCAGAACTGTTTCACCTGTCTTGTACAGACTGTAAATACAAGAATTGCATTTTCTGGGCACGGGGATAAAAGGCACAGAAGAGAACGCAAAGCTTTTATTTATGGCGTTGCCCAAAGACTGAACTGTCAACAGGGAAATAATACTTTCTTCTTTTAAACACTGTTATGCTATAAGAGAGGTCAACATGAGCTCTGCTCTTGGCCTCAGTGGGAGCAGGACTGGATCCAGGAAAGTATATCATGCATTTCTTCTTTTTACCTTTGCACACACAGCCTGTTGATATACAGCTGAGAAGGCTTTTGATTGACTCACACTAATGTATGTTATTTTCAGTGACTTAAATAGCTCCTATTATTATTATTATGATAGGGCTTGCAGACCCCCATTACGATTTTGGGACATCATAGTTTGACATTGTGTAAATATAAAAGGAAACATGGCTCTCTGAATTCATGATTCCCCAGCACTGCATGCATACTGTGCGTGAAGCACGAGCCTTTTGTCATAGAACAGTTTAGCACTTTTTATTTCAATGCCTAATTATTAATGGAATTAGTATCTCCATGCTAAGCAGTTTCTTTGTTGCCTTCCTCTTAGAACTTTTCCATTTTCCTTCTATGCCAAGATGACCTTTTGGTCAACATAAATTTTTGAACTCTAGGGAAATCTGACTGTGCCCTTTCTGTTGTTTAAATCATTTTCTCTCCTACAGACATACACTTTCTTTTCTCTCAGATTTCATTCTGCTGCAGCATATTCTCAATGCACAAGTCAGGAAGAATGAGAGGGACAAACGCCTTTGCAATTTGAGATTTATCAAAAGCTTTTCATTCTGAAATGATGGCAGGGAAATTGCATCATCTGTATATCTGTCTGGGGAAGAGAAAGCAGACTGGGAAATATTTCTGCAGAAGGATGGACTCTGGTGTCAGAGTCTGTTCCAAGAAAAAAAAAAAAAAAAAAAGAAAAACAAAAACCAAAACTGTGTGTGGAGAATTAGAATTTAAAAATAATAGATGCGGATATAGGTGACCAATTTTTGGCAGCCATAACTGAGGAGATATCTAGGCCAATATTGTTTCTTTTGTCTTTGAAAATTCAAATAGATATGTTCAATTGATCTCAAGAGGGAAATCAGAATAAAAGTCTACCTTTCTTCTTGAATTGGTCTTCAGTTACAGCTCAGTATTGATTTCACAAAATGATTAGGCCAGATTCATCTCTGGTTTAAATAGACACAGCTCTGTAGGATTTAAGAGAGTTCCCTGATTTCTCTCTGTTGAGGATGTGTCTCATTGGTGTGATCACTATTTTTGTAGCCATGGCATCTAAAGTCCTGAGCAAGTTAAGTCCTTGTATAGGATGTAATGCAGATACAATAACTTTCTCCAATACGCAAAACTTTGAGAAAAGCCCTCTGTTGGCACAGTGGTCGCCACTGGGCTTCAAGTCAAACCTAAAAGAGGCTCAACCCAATCCTGAAGATTTGCTTGTATGAAAATGTTGTTTGTTTGTTTGTTTTTAATTATTATTATAATATTCAAATGCAACAAAAATCCCACATTGATTGCTTTCAGATGATCTTATGTTTTTCTTATACTTCATACTCAAAAATCCATCTCCTGAAAGTGGAAGTTCCACTAAATTGGAGACCAGCTCCAGATAAAGTCAGCACAGCAGTTACTTAGGGCAGGAGATTGCTGGGAAAAGCTGGCCTAGCATCCCTGCTTCTTCTCTTTGTGTCAGCACAGTGGAAAACTAGGTTTTCTGTAGCTGAGGAAGGGTTTGAGTTGTGCCATGCCCTCACATAGCCATCAAAAGCAGCCACGTGTCCCCTCTGTTTCACAGCTCCAGTGAGAACAGCAAGCCCAGCTTCCCAGTTTGTGCTCTCACCACCTCTGCCTCCGTGTTGTCTCTCTTCTCCCTCCTTTCTATTACCCCTCCTTAGGCACCATGGTGTGATTTCACGTGAGCTTTTAAGAAACCTTCCATCATCTCTGGCCAAAAGTGCATCAAACTGGTAATGAAATATAGCACTTGAATTCAACCAGCTTGACTGACGTTTATTCACCTGTGATAACTCTACACTGACCTATGCAAGCGGCATCTTTTGCTTGGTTCAGAAAGTGACCATCATTGCAGTCTCTCTAAATTCTTCAGATAATAAGAATAGTAAGATTTTACATACAGCTTTTATAATATATAGGAAATTTGCAGTGATTTAGCAAGGAACTTAACTTTCCAGTACAGACCAAGGCTGCCATTAATGGAATTAAAGAGAAAAAAAAAAAATAGCAGGGCAGATCAAATAGTCTTTTAGTAAAGGAGATGTCCTGAATTTCTTTCTCAAATCCCTAGTGCTGATTGATGTCAGAGATAAGATATGTATGGGTTTGATCTAGTATGTAATTTCCTACATTTCTGAGATAGATCGTTACTCATCCTTAGATCGTTTCCAATGTAACTGCCGCCCAGTCTTGATTGCACATCTCTGCCTCTCCTCCTTCACTGTGTCTGGCTTTTGTCTCATGCTTACAGCCTTTTTGGCACATATGGCCAGCAGAAAATCCACTCAACCAAAAGAAAGTGAAGAGTTATCTGCCAGCTGAGTGCCCTGAGTGTGCTGGTTTCACTGAGGTGGCCCCAGTCTAAGATGCGACCAATCTTTCTGCTTAAAACAGAAGATACCAAAGTGACCAACTTAGATTAAGCATCCAACTTTAAGATGCCTAATGGTTGGCAGAATAAATGCCACCTGACCAGCTGTAAGCCCATTAATAAGGTCTAGTGGGCTGCTAGTTCCTCCCAGAGGGTAGAAACCTCTGACAGCTCCTTTTGTATTGAGTCCCACTACAAAACTCTCCACCTCCAGCCTGGAATCGCTTGGAGATCACCATGGTGGTTGACTGCAGCTTTCCCCCCATACCTCACAAACTCACAGAATCACAGAATTTCTAGGTTGGAAGAGACCTCAAGATCTCATGAAATTACAGCCTCTGGTGTGCAGAGGTTCCCACGTCTGTACTCCTGCTCCTCATAGGAGCACACTGAACTGCAGCAGGGCTTGGTGCGGATACAGTGGTCTGGCTTTATGCTTCCATTTCTAGAATGGGGCCTAATTTCGAATAAGAAAAAATAAAAATAATAAAAATAAATTGGACAGATTGCCCCTATCCTCACTACTTAACTTTTCAAGAAATGTCATGGATCTTTTACGGGAAAGGACCTAGCAGCAGGCATTGCTGCATTAGGGAAAATGAGGTGTAGAGCTATTTTTAAACACACTGAAATAGCACCAGACAGATTCCATTTATAGGAACTTGTACTTGTCTTCTTCTGTGCCTTGAAAAGGATAATGATTTCTGTGAAGTAATGATCCTCTCATCATAAACAGGATCCCAAGTGCTGAACCTGGTGCCCTCTTTGATATTTCTGTTAGTTTTTTTGGACTAACTTCCCTCATTCCTTCCCCCCCAACCCAACCCTTTACGCAAAGAGAGCACAAAGATTTTTCTCCATCCCTTTTTTGTTCTTCTTCATTATAAGAAAATTAGAAGCTGGGGAAAAGCCTCTTGTGGTGCTAAATTGTTACTGGCTAATAAAACTGCAGGAGCCATACACAGTGTTTTTTTTTCCATAAATCAGCAGTGGAGGGAATTAGGTGGCAAGAGATGGAAGGGCAATGTTTAATCAGCTCATGTAGGAAATCATTAGCTGCACACCCTCATTCCATCGCTGGCTCATTCTTCATTCCCAATGGCTGCTTTGCCACCAGACCATTAACATTTTTCAATGACTTTCTAAATGCAGTGAAAAAACACGCAAGTGGTGAAATATCAGTGGATGTTGTGGAAACAAAAGGCTGAAGGATGTGCTTGTCTTTTGATTTTTTTTTCTTTTTCTTTTTTCTTCCTTTTTCCCCCCCTTTTCCTTTCTTTATGCACTCTCTCTCTCTCTAGATTAGAAATGTACCTTGTTAAAAGACAAGTGACCTATAGCCTGGAAGGCTGTCTCTCCCATCCACCAAATAAAAAGAGACAGAAGATTTAGTAGTAACATGAACAAGAATAAGATTTTTTATTAGATTTACTGTATGTTCTCATTTATGCGTTTGTCGATTTCATGGCCTTTTGCACAATCTACCATTGCGATCCAATTTCTGCAAAACTGATCAGAGATTAAGTTTTTCATTTAAGTGGCACCAAAAAAAAAAAAAATTGGGTCACAATTTATTTGCTAAAAATTCAGGTCAAACCAAACTAGTGCTACTCAGCCAGTGTATCATAGCTCATAAGGGTCCCATAACTCAGCTGTGTGTCTCACTTGCAAAGGTTAAGACAAAACTTCATCTTCTACTGCCAGTTCTTTATATGATCTGAATGAAACTAGCTCACAGACTCCAATGAGATGAAAAACCATCCCTAAGTAGTCAGCGTGACTCTTTTCAGAGACTGCGTGCAGTGGAGCTAGGCTTTCTGCTCTGGGTTGTTAATCCGCTATCTTCTACAAGCCTCCCTTTGCATTAGCAGATGCACTTAGTGTGGTAGTTTGCTAGACACTCATATGCATAGCTGTGGAGAGTCTGTATATCTGGGTGTATGGCTGTGCTATTCTTGCGATAACTTGCAGAGCTCTGTGATGAACCTCCCTGCATTTCTCACCTCATCACCTGTTCCTTGCTCACCAGTTCACTTCTCCCATGACTATTACACACTGCAATCAAAGCCTCTGAAGATTCTTGCAGTGTCCATGGCTTGAAAAGCAAGAGAGAGCTTTAAAAATGAGCTCCAGTGCATTTTCCAGAATTGTGTTCAATATTTTTGAAATGTTTTAATTATTATCTTTCTGTAGCTTTTGAGGTAAGTGTAGAAGAATTTAAGGTTCTGTAGAGTACTTTTTTCTTTCATATTCATGTAAGATGATCTGCTCACATGCAGATTTGCAGTTTGTAAGGGATGTTCCCATGCCAAACTCCTGTTGCTTTATAGACAATATTTGCCAGTTTCTGCATGTACAGTTAAGGATGTCTCTAACTGGTTGTCAGTATGAATGCCTCTGGAATGGAATTTCCTAGTGCAACCTGTAGCAGAGGAAAAGAAGTGTCTGCAAAAGTGTGAGCCATATACTGAGCAAGTTGGAAGTGCTGGGAGTTTCTGTGAAATAATACAGCTGTAGCTGAAGAGAAATTCCTGTGATCTTGGATTGTCCCAAAGATATTAGGTCCACAGTCCTGGGCCTTACTGGAAATGTCCTCAATCAGTCTGTCCCCATGCAGAAGTACCAGTTTAATTTCTGCTCTGTGCTAATGTTCAAAATTGGTGACATTATTAATTCAAACTTCTGGATAGCTAGTTCAGTCCACACTTGACAAAAAGAGCACATCCAGCTCCTTGACATGCATTCCTTTGAGTTTGCCTTGCCACTTTCCCATCCTAGTCTAAAAAAAACACCAGGACAGAGTTTAAGGGCATCTTTGCATGGAGAAGGTGGGAGGCAGTCAGCTGGGTGTGAATTTGTGCTACAATGTGAAGTCACAGGCTAAGGGAGGTCACAGACTAAGAGTCTTTCTACCTGACCTGAAGCCCACATGATGCCCATAGCAGGGTTATCTAGGGCAACACAGTTATCTAGGCAACACAGCTAAAAAGAAGTAGGCTTGTCTAATCAATGGGAAGAGAAATGGGCAGAAGGGACTTCCAGTGGGCAGCTGGAATCTTAGGTGGGATTAATTGCATTCAGAGAGGGTGTTAATATCAAGATAATATAGGGTAAACAGTTCCAGAAATAGGTGTCTAGGGTAGAGGGTGGGGATTAATTCAAGCCCTACTTAACAAATTCTATGAGGAAGAGTATTATGCTTTGCAAATGTGGAGTAACCTACCTTCCACAAGGTGCTCTATTAAGTTAAGATATGTGGAGAGTTGACTCAAAATACCAGGTGGTAGAAATTTCATTTGCTTCCCTATATGTGACCTAATGCCTCTAGAGAAAAGCTGGAGTTGCAGCCCCTTCCTCTTGCGAGGAGCACATATTGAAGATTCCTTCAAATGGATTCCAGCTGCTCCCCAGAAGGAAGTATGTCACTTTGAGGATATAGTTTGACATTTCTGTACAAGACACGTTTCTTCTTTTTCTCTATTTCATCTTCAGAATTCAGAGACTGTTTTATTCAGGCATTAGCTGGCACTCCCTCATACTCTGACTCCTTAAAGTATAGTGTCTGCAAAACCCAATGTGAAACAAGAAACCGGTCTGATAAGTAGAGAATACACTTTAAGAAGTAACATCTCATTTGTCACAGTGAAAGAAATATGGAATGGAATGATCAAAATGTGTCTGTGTATTAGTCCTGATGCCGTTTTGCTTTGGTGAACTGAAAAGGCTTCTTAAAGTAAGAGAAGGTAATGACAACCCACACCTGACTTTTATCAGCTATTGCAAGAAGTGTGCTTCTGTCCTCGAGAACCTCTTGCCTAATTCTCTTTATCCCGGTCCTGTGCTAGAGGCAGAAGTGTGGAACTTTGGAGTAAAAGTGGCTGTAAATCACTGTTGCGCTTTTTGGTCTTCAGCAGACACAGTGTAGTTTTAGATTTGCCTTGACTTTCTTTTTACCTCTCTTGAGCTTTGGGATGTGTAGCAGCTCTTGTGAATCACAATCTGTATGATACTCTCACTGTCATCCCTCTCTCTCAGGACTTCTTAATCAGGCATCTGAAGGCTTGTCTTATGGAGCAGGTAATGGAGACCATGCTAGGAGAAGCAAAAAACTCTTCCTGACAAGTTCAGAATTGCTGGGGACAGCTTGGGAGAAAGATCCCAGAAGCTGAAGCAAAGGCAGAAGGAACCTTGAGGAAAAATTCACGAGGCTGTGCACTCTACAGGTGTAAGTCTGATTTGTGGTTTGCAGAGAGGATTGACAGAGATTGTATACATGCTCCATTTTAGAGAGAAGAAGAAATCTTCTTAGAATCGTAGGGGTGGACAGTGGCAGTGCATTTATCAATCTATTCACACTGTAAATGGGAAGAGAAAATAGCATCGTGGCTCATTGTTTTTGGTTTAGAGCAAACTTGGATTTGTTTGACTGTCAATGAACAGCTTCCTCTCTGTGTTAATGTAGATTTACCTAGCCAGATTGTCACCTTTCCTGCTGTGACTGGCCTGGCATCATCGTGTTCACAATGAAATGTAAAGTTGTAAATCTCCTGAGCTGAGCGATGAGATTGATGCTGGAGAAGGGCTGCAGAAGCAGTTGTGCATAGACCTAGGGGGAAACCGGCCAGCAGTGGCACAGCTGATATCACTTGCTTTGTGTAAGAAATGCTCAGGGAAAAAAGGGACACACAGCCCGTGTGATCTCTCAGACAGAGGTACACAGCACGTTTTTCATCATAAAATTTTCTTACAGTTTCTCTGCTGGTAATGTGAGAGAAGCTCAGCCAGCCAGCAGAACTGGGGACTGAGGAGGCCAGTTGGTTCCTTCTTGCTCTGGCCAATGGACTCTTGCCAACCCTGTGAACAAAAGGTTCACTCATATGTTGGAGGAACAGAAGTGACATTAACTGCTAGTACAAAAGAAACATTTTGTAGGATTTTATTTATTTAGCTGAAACTATACCACGTTTCAATAGTCACATTCTTCAGAATATGCTGGCTGGATGGGGAACTGTGAAAAGCAGAGAAGAGCTGCTGTTTAAAACATTGAAGTAAGAGTTTAATCTGTAGAGAGATGGCAGGAGAAAGAGTCTCTGATCAGACATTGCTTGCAGTGCTAGTCTTAGTGGAATATGGGGTCATACAGCACAATTCTTTGGTTACAATTTAGAAATCCCAAACAACAGGCAGAGAAACCTCACCCTGTAGATTTTAATTTGGGTACATTGAGCAAAAGACAAAAGAAGAAAACATTGGTGTGTCACGGATTAGAAAGCTGGTGGTAACAAAGACCCCAAGAGTTCCAGTCTGTAGCACATACCTGACATGAGAAAACCACAAATGGGAGAGTGAAAAGACATTCTAAACCAAGAAAGATTTAAGTAGTTTTGTAAGGAGAAATGTCTGTGCCACTGGGGATGTGGCTGGGAGAAATGAAGATGCATCTGCAAAGATCCAAACTGAGAGCTATTAATTGGGATAGAACACTAAATCCTACAAAGTTTTGCTTAGCAACATTATTCCAGACAATCAATTTATTTAGGGAGCGAGAAGAAAGTTCAAGCAGCAATGATGTTAATAGCTGATGACAATTAAGTGGGGTTCCATGCCCTGCAATGTAAAGCCCTGCATCCACTTGAAAGAATGAAGTTTAACTGCGGATACCAGCTCTGTGCTGCCACAGGGAGAGTCACAGCGCCGTGCTTGGGAATACGGCTGGATAAAAACAAGAGAGATTAAAACAGTTCTGAAGGCAGATTGATGCAGGAGTTTAGGCATGTGTTGTAATGATTTCCTCTTTTAGGCCATTGCTTTAAATTCAGACCCTGTCATCTGTGACGGGAATGGTAGCCTTCGGTAGCTCTTTGACCTGCCTGAGGTTAATTGGTGGTTTCAGTCCATCCCTCCTTACATGACTGTTTGTATCCATCTGCCACTATTTCTGGTTGGTCCAAGACAGTCTCTTTTTTTTTTTTTTTTTTTTTTTTTTTAACCTGGCTTGTTTAAGTGCCCTTATTTTACAGAGACATGAGGGTTGCCAGTGGACACCAGCCCAGTGACACATCTAGTCTAGGCTTCAGCTGATGAAGAGCAGCCAGGGTCTACTGTCATGGGAAAATGGGAAGGAAAAGGAAAAAGAAAAAACAAAAAACACACATAATCCTGCAGATGAGAGATGATTCTTGTCCCTGGGTGTACTGTAAAATGAGATTTGGACAAACAAGCCAGCTACACACTGACACTCAGCTCAGATGCGAGTGAGCAGGAGCAGAAACGAGTTGTGTTTGTTGTTGCTGCTAATAGTAGTTGTATCTGCAGTGTCTTAGAGAACGAGTTGTGAGCTGAAACTCCTCTGTGTTAAGCAACGTGCAGACTTGTACCAGCAGAACTGCTTCTTCCCCAAAGAGCTCACAGATTATGGGTAAGGCAAGAGAGCACAGATGGGCGGGTCCAAAAAGAGGAGAGAGGAAATGATGTGCCAATGCTAATCAGCAGAATATTCAGAAATTATAGCCTGTCATTTCCATATTTTTGAAAACATCACAGCAATCAGGCGTGTTAATGAGGGATTTGCAGTATGTAACATTCTGGTAAATCTGAGGTGAATCGCAGAGATTCTTGCTTGGAAGTGCCACAGCTGTGTGATGGAGCTGGTGTTGTGTAGCTTTTAGAGAATATCACTGACCTCTTACCCCTAAATAAGAAGTGTCTGATAGGACAGAGGCAGGTGATAGAGTGCTCTGGGACAAATGGAAGGGACTGGAAGCCATGAAGAGATGCTGCCTTTGCCACCTAAAGCACAATTGCTTACTCTGGCAAGGATGCTGTGTCCTGCATTGTTGTCATGTGAACATACAGCACCATGCTGGGTGATGATAGTTATCGTTACTATTTCCTTTTGATTTAATGATGGATATTCTGATTTTTATTATTATTATTTTAATTTTTCCCTTCAGTGAGAACTTGATGCAGGGCATCCCCTGGGGCATCAATATGTGGTCAAATAGTATAATCAACACTGATGCAGAGGGTATCCCTTTGCATGGTATGTTGTACCATGTGTGCTCCAGGACCCAAACTGCTTTCCTGTTAATATTCACATTTAGTTGAAAGGCTGCCTCTCAGCTGAAGTCCTAAATTGTTTGAAAAGTCTTGCTTGAGAAAAGGGAGAGGCACTCTTCTTCGCTTTATTATTACAGTTCTGCTCAGTGGAGGCATTTCAGCTTCTGTGGAAAGCTTTCTTTAGGAAGGGCCCCTAGCAATGGAAGAAATTCCCAGCCCTGGTCCAGAACGGCTGGGATTGTGAATTGCAGTCAGAACACAAAGCACACGGTGCATCTGCTTGTGGGGATGGGAGGGGACTGCTCATATGATGACTTTTCTGTTTTGCTTGGGAGGACCTACACCCTTTTGGCTCTTGGGATATACTGCTGTTCTATTTTTGTTTTGATAACTGGTGTCAAGGGCAACCAGGGCTTTTTGTGTTGGAGAAATCCAAATAAAACTCAATAAATGAACACCAGCTGTGGGCTGCATTCTAGAAGGTCTAAACAAGGGGAAGAGGCCATACAGAGGATGGAGATGGTTTCTGTGAACTCCAAGCAATGCTCAGAGATGCGGATCAGAATGCTTGAGGTTTGTACAGTTTTGAAGAAAAAAAAAAAAGTAAAATATAAGTTGAAAAAGAGAAGGATAAAGGGAAGATGAAACTGTTTGTTAATCCAAGTTTTGTTCTGGTGAACCAAAAGTCCTTTTTTAGCCCAGATTTTCCTAGTCTGGCTTTGTCTTGGAGAAGATCTCTGCAGCTTTTAAGAGGAGGAGAGTCCTACTGCCCTAAAAAATATATATATATAAAATAAAAATTTAGATGCACAAATCCCATTTGTTCAGGCTCATGGAGCGATGGCCGTGGAGCAGATTGTAATAAGCACTGAGATCTGTTGAAACTGTACTCAACAGCACTAAACAAAATGTTCTCCTCCCACTGGAGGTCAGCAGTGAAATGTTTTATCAGTTAAAGACAATGGGGACATCTCTGCCGAATGTGACAAGCAGCAGGGCTTACCATTTTCTTGTCAGCTTCTGATTAAAGTGAAATTAGTTCAAACTTGCATTAACACAAGCATTGTGTCTTCCCTCTCCCTATCTCTTTTTCATTTTAAATTTTATTTTTTGTTTTATTCAAAACCACATTATATCTCTTCACTAGCATGTATAATTAATTAGAAGTCACAGGAAAACAACAGCCATTCCCAGAGGAGTTGCTGTGAAATTGCCTGGTGTTCCCTTTATGGCTCCCAGCCTTTCTGGTTGTTTTTAGAAAGATGTTCCTCTATATCAAATTATTTTCATTTTCCTTTATTTTTCCCTCCCGCCCTTCATGTAGTCTCTTTAGATGCATGTTGCACTTGGACTCAGCAGGACTCACATGATTCCAGACACAACGTATTTTTGGATTTATTTTTTTTTTAATGGCACACTTAAAATACCTGCTCACTCATTTCTCTCATCACGTGAGTCAGCCTCCTCCAGCAGTCAAGAAGTATGTAGCTTAGAAAAAATAAAGGAAATCCACTGCTTTATGGAGAAAGAGAGAGAGGAAGGAAGGATGAACAGACAAACAGACAGACCTCTAAATCTGGTAGACCTTCTTACCCCTTTTTGTAACTGCCAGAAATATCCTGCAGCTGAAAGTCAGCGAATTGCTAGGAAAGGAGACTGAAGACTGTATATTCCCAACACTGCCACTATAAGACCATTTTGAGCATGTACAACAGCAGGGCCAGCACCTCTGTGGTGATCCAGGCTGCTGAGTGCACCTCTGAGGACCAGCTCCCACTGCAAAGTGAAATTCAAATGACCTGGCTCAGCAGCCAGGATATCACTGTCCTGACTGCAACACTGCCTTCCTTTCTGATGGGAAGGAACTGAATCTGACTTTGTGCTACACTGGTGGGGGAGAGAGCAAATGCTTCCAGATTCCTGGGCTGGATGTTGAGTCAGAGAAAGACAACATGAGCTAGGACAGGATGCTAAGAGCTTTGACAGTGTTCTGTGGATGCTCATTGCCCCAGAGTGGATGTCAAGTGCTTACAGAGTTTAAGAATAACCACAGTATTTGGGGCTTTTTCCGCTTTGCTCATGAAAACACAGGTTTTTCTCTGATAAATATATGATACTGTGTCTGCATGTGAAATACTCTGACTCATGGCAATCAGTGTGTCTTCTTAATCATCGGCTGTGGGATTCAGACTACTCCTTGTGACTGAAGACAGTTTTCTTCTATTTGGAGTTGCAATTTTCCTGGTGACCAGACAGTCTCTGGATGTGTTTTAGGGCTGAGGTCTTTTTAGGAGACCCGCAGCTTCCTGCTTGAGTTGTCTGACAGTAGAGAAAAGAGAGACTCAGGGATTAAAAAGACAAGAATATGAAGAACATGACAGAGGCTGGCAGGTAGAGCCTGGCAGGAAAAAAAAATGAAGAGATGCTGTCAAAGTGGGTGTTGTTTGGCACTTGGATGTGGAAGCTAGACAGAATAAAAATTGTCTCTCTCTTTAACAAGAGCTCCACCAGTAAAAACACAAAGCAAACACCTCAAAACCACCCCAAGCCCTCATCACAACCTGGTGAGGAATTGCATTTTCAAAGTGAAAACCAAATCTTTCTCTGCCTCCTGATGTATTGCTAAACTAAAGGGCCTGCTGGCCCACACGTGTGAAAACTCCCAAAGCCTAAATCAGCTGCTCAGCTCTCTATCTGGGTCAGAATACAGCCAGCATCCAAGTTAATAGGACAAACATGCTCTGCCAGTCCTAGCTGCTGTGTCTGAATGAATTTGCTTCTAAGTAATGGAGCAGAGCCAGAAACAAGAGTCATTATGGAAATAAAAACTGTTTCTCTGCAGCCTCTATCTCACAGTGGCAGAAGGTGACATTTGTTTTCCTAATCCAGTTCTTGGTTTATAGAGATCCTGTATTGCATGACATGCGTGTGCTAGTGGTAGCTTTTCAGGGCAGAGAGTAAATAGCATTAGGAAAGCCATAAGAAAATAGCTACTTCTCTTCAAGAAAGTGAGAGCAAAGAAATGCAGGCTTCTGACTTAAGAGGAACTATGAAAAGCAAATCTCAGGGAACATCCCATCAATTCCAGCTCTATTTTTCCAGTTGCTGGCTGGCCACTTTAAAGCAATTCAGAATGAGCCAAGCATTTTCATTACTTGGTATTTTATGAGATTTCGTAGACTGTTCTGTGGTAGAACACAAACAGGTGATTTCAAATGGACCAGACTCCAGCAGTTTTTTACTTCTTGCACAACGCTGGGTAGGAAGCAAGCAATGAGCCTTTAAATTACACCTCTTCTGATGTGCCCTTACGCTATGCAAAACTGTAATCAGACCTGAGTCAGTCTTAATGGCTCTGGTGCCAGCGCTGGCAGTTTCCCATAATCCATCAACTCCCAGTTCCCTCTCAAAAATGTGTTTTAGGCATTCTCCAAATAATTTAACCATTTCTGCCTAAGAGAAGGAAATGGTTGTGTGACAAGATAATCGCCGCTCAGCGATGATGCTAACGCACTGAATTCTTCAGTGTCTCCAGTGAGCCTGCTGCAGTTGTTAGTTACAGGCCCACGTTTCTGTATCGTTGGGAAGGTGGGTATTGAAGAAAAAAGCCATTCTCAACTCAGGGGTACTTTGTCCCTTTTAAGCAAAGGTTCTGACCAGCAAATCATAGTGCCCTTTTAGCAGAGATCATCTGCTATTCTGAGAGTAATGAAGGACTGTGACACATTTGCAGCATCTTTTGATGCTGATGTCTCAGGCATAGCATATGCTAGAGAGAGCACTCAAACCTGCATTTTGTCATTGAAAGTAATTTCAAATCTCAGTGTATACCAATACTGGATAAAGAGTTTTTATTGCTTCCAGAAGTCTGGTTGATGGTGTAATTGTGGAAAAAGCAAAGGAGATATGGTTTGTCAATACCACCGACTGTGTTGACAGAGAATGAGTGCTTTTCAGATTTATTACTGTTATTTTGAGCAGATTTCTTCTCACTTTGCATTTTTTCCCATTGCCCAGACCACCCTCATAGTGATCCCACATTCATCCTGCTCTCAGAGTCTGACTATGGGAAGATGAAAGGGGTGAGACAGTCAGTGCTTTTCCAGGGCTTGAACTATTAATTTGCCAGTCTACAAAGTGAGTTATGGGAGGTTTCATGATACGAAGCACTAGAGCTAAAACTGGGGTCCTTACACTTCAGGACAATTGTCTCAGCTGCAGTGCAGACACACATTAATGCAAAACTGTTGCTGTTGTATAGCTTTTGGGTGGGCTGTAGGACGTGATCTGTTATTTTCTGGTTGCTTCAAGCAGATCACTGTCTGCACTCACTATTAATTGACGTCTGTGGATTTAGAGAGTAGTGGGGGTGAGCTGTGTTGAGACCTAAGGCTTAATTCTCAGCTGTGCTCATCCTCTGCCTACTGGTGGTACTAGCTCCTGGGGTCTGTCCAGAGTTTCTCTCAGTCAGCTGAAGTGTACCCTGAAGAGACATTTAAGCAGGTCAGAACTGCTGAAGCGCCCTCTCCCAGTCTCTGCTCTTCTTCTGTGAGCAGATCCCTACTGCAAACCTCCCTCTTGTAAAGTATCAGGTGTCCTCTTTCACTCCAGGGAGAAGCTGTTCATGTGTAGGATGGATGCTCAGAGTAGGCAAAAGTGACAACTATAAATGCCCTTCTCAAGTGTAGGAGAAATGTCATGAGCTCTTCGCAAACAAAACTGGAAAAGGAAACCACAGAATCAATGAGAAATTTCAAACATTTGGCCCCGTGGGCTTTGAAAAAGAGATGAGATCTCTGATCCTATCAGAAAACAACAACAAAAACCCCACCATCTTGTTAATTCCTTAAAGCTTTAGCTGTTTGCTGTATAAACACATGCAAGAGGGTTTCAGATTAGTGGTCCACCTGTAGTAGAAGAAGGAGGAGAAGCAGCTTCAGAAAGGTGTGGAAAATTTGGCACTCCAAAGAATTTTAATTGATTTCTACTGCTCCCTCAGGCTGAGGGTGATTCACATGAGGTCAGTGCAAGGGCACACCTATTGGCAGCTGGAACATTTGTCTTTCCTCTGATAGTACCTGAGATCCAGCCCTGTCAGTTCAGTTGATATTAGACTTGCTAGCTCTGTAGATCCATGTGTCATATCGTCAATGATCATTGACTTGCAATGTCCAGTTGTTGGATGTAAATAAGGGAGGTGAAGGTGGGGGGACTTATCAGACTCAGCTGAGATTGACTTGAAATATCCTGCTGAAATTGCCTCAAGTCAGTACACAATAGACTTTTTATTAGCTTTGGAAACAGAGCTGAATGTACCCCCAAGAGCTCAAAGGTTATGCATTTGCACTGATGATAGCATCCTAAATGATTCCCTCTGGCCTTATTATTGGGACTCAGAAGGCTTGTCCTTAGGTTCCTGAACTTGGGTAAATTCAGTCAGGGGGCAGTGAAGCCAAACTTCTCCAGCTGGGTGAAGTAGCAGGCAGAGAACTACAGCTGGGATATAGGATGTGCCTACCACTTCCCTTCATGGTTGAGCTCTTACAGCTGTACGTGAGGTGCAGACTACAAATAAACTGCCCTTCAGGGTGAGAGCTGGCTCGTATTGGCAGAACCAGCAGGGAGGTGTTCCTGTGAGAAAGAATAGTAACCACTAGTGTAAAATAATAATACTATCTGGCTCTTTTAAAATTCATCCCGCCTTTCTCCTGTAGGATGATCCCCAAAGCCAAGCTGAACACTAATGCATTCCAAAACTGGAAGCAATCATGCCTCAAGAAACAGCTAATACCAACAGAGCAAAAACAACTGGGAGAGATTGTACAGCTAAAACCGTATTTAAAAAATTAGCACTTGCTATAAGGTGATTTGTTTCGTTATTGAAATGTTGGGTGTTTTCCTACTACCTAGGAACGTGAAGCAGAGCTGCAGTGTGACTGGCCAGAGGCCACAGCAATTTTCTACCTCACAGCCCTGAATGGCAGCTTCTGGTCCCAGGCCTCCAAAGAGCTCTCCTCTGTTCTTTTTCTCCTCAGTATGGACTTGCATATTTCCAGCCATCCTCATCATAGCTATTTCATGCAGTTCAGCTAATGCTTCCAAGTCTCTGATTTATATCCATTTTCCCCAGTTCTGCCCCTCCAGCAATTCTCAGTTCTACTAAATCCTGCCCTGTGACATTGCCAGTTCTTTCAGTCATGAAAACTCCTTTGGGTGAAGAAAGCGAACACGCAGGTCTGAGGCAAACAAAAATCCAAATGGGAATATCCTGAGATTGGCAAACTTATTCCCTCTATGACTCCAAAGGTGAAAGGGAGATGCATTAGCCTGCCGTGCCACCTGGCCTCTGCGGTGAATCAGATGGTGCTGTAATGACATGTAATATGCACGTGCCTCAGAGCTGGGAGAGCAGTGCAGGGACAAGGGGCAGTCTCCAAAAGGAACAATGCCATTCCTTTCCTCCCTTACGCCTTATGTCTTCATGTGCCAGAAGCTGCTTATCCCCCAGGCATCTTGACTTGCCTGCTTCAATAAATAAAAAATGTGCCAGGCAGTTACAACGGTGCTAATTGCTGATAGCTCTCTATTGATCCATCCATTTGGCGGCTCTGATTACAGAGTGATACTTCCATCTAATCACAGCTGTGGCAGCCAGAAAAAAAGAGCCTGGGCTCATAGCTTTGAAACGGTATGGTGTTCTCGAGCTTTCCAGCCATTCTTCTGAACGAGCGCTTTAGTGCATGAAAAGAGAATTTTCTGCTGCGTTGTCAGGTGTGGCTTCTTGGAAGGAAATGATGCTTTAGTGAAACTCTGCAGGTCTGAGCAGCATGCAGAGCAGAAACAGTGAGCTTGGAGATACCAATGGCAGTCCCATCTGGGTGAAGCCTTCCAGGAGCTGGTTGTCAGACGTGGACTAGAACTGTGGACCTTCCTGCCCTGCCGTTTAGACAGTCCTCGTGCAGTGAGCTGGCTGATCAGCTAGACATCACCTGATCTTGCAAAAGACTGGGAGATCTTTGAAGGGCTCTACAGCCAGCACATTGCAGCTACTTGTAGCTGCGTAGCAGGGAAGCTCATACCTTAATGCAGCAGAAGCTGCTGTAGCAGCTGAAATGGAAGGAAACGCACTACATTATTTTGAAGGTGTCCCAATGAATTATGGATATTAAAAGCAACTCTTTGGCTCAGGTATATTTGACTGCTTGGGCACTGTCTGACATTCAAACTGTGCACAAATGTTCCCTTACTGTTCTCTTCCTGTTGCTTTTCTCCACAGCACTGATAGGTCCCTTGGTTGCTGTTGGCCTAAGGTCTGAACAAAGATGTTCTCATTTCAAACACAGATAGATTATGTTTTGCCCCAGGGGCCTGGAATACATAACTAGAGCTGGTTGACATTAGCTGAATGGGAAAAATTGTATCAGAAAATGGCCTTTTTAGAAAATGAATGTTTTTGTTAAGCTGGAAAAGATTCTTTGCTTCCTCCTCCCCCCCCCCCCCCAAAAAAAAAAAAAAAGTTATTTTTTGTTTGTTTGTTTTGCAGAGATTTTAAGCAATTCACCTCATTCATTTCTTGTCTTGTAATTTTTAGTTGTTTCTAGACCTGTCTTTGGAAATCCATCTGTGATTGGGGCTATTTTCCTTTGTCCACATGTTCTATCATTGGACACTTATTTTTTCCTCCTGCGTGTATAAGACCATGTTGCCATTGTACTTCTTTCTCTTTTGCCCTTTTTCCTGGCATGAGAGCTCTCCCTTTTTTTTTTCCTTTCTGATTATTTAGCACTTCAATCCTTTCATATTGGCTTGGTAGACAGCTGCTGTATTTTTTCTTTCCGCCTTTGTGTTCAGCCATTGTATTTCACTTGGCTTTGTGTCACACCTTCAGCCATTTGCCACACCTTTGTACTTCTGCTTCTTTGAGTCGCTTTCCATTCGGAGTGTTTGATTGTGGTCAACATTCTGTTTTTCTTCGAACATTAAACTCCCTCAAGCATCAAATGTATTTTTAAATCTGTGAAGAAAAAAGCAATTAAGATCCTGTAGGAAAACAAACACGCAACAACACAAACAGCATCAAAATGACAATTATGACAATTTACAATTACATTTTAGATACTTGTGGCTATTGACTGTAGACTGTCCTGAGAGATAAAACTTGACCGAGAAAAATAAAAGGGAAAGACTGAATGAATAGAATTGTCTAAAATCTCTGAAGAAAATTGAGATATTTTTTTTCCTCTTGATTGATAAAGGATCTTCACATGCTTAAACTGTATTTAACTTAATGAGACACATTCAGAAGTGACTCTAACTGAATTTAATGAGTTCAGGTCTGTTAATTTCTCTGGCTTTCTCAACACATTAGTGGGATGTATTTTAGAATCAGGTTCTCTCCCACTTGTTTCCCTGTCGCTCAGACCTACTTACAGGTTACCATTACATTTTATCTGAGGAACAGGCTGAGTCAGTGCTGGTGGAGCAGTTCATGTGAGCTGAAAAGCAACAGGAGACAGAAACCCTTCCACTGGCACAGCTGGTTCTGGGAAGGCTTCTCTGTCTTTAGCCTTATGCTTTAGATTTGATTTCAAATTTAGTGCCACATATTTATAGGTTTAGATCTGCTACCTAAAAAACAATATACAGATGTTTTTTAGGAAGATAATCAAATTACTGGCGTTCTTAATACACAGTGGCCACAAAAAAGAGGCAATAATGAAGGAGAGAAAGGGTAGAAAGTGCACAGTGGAGAAACAAAGTGAGAGCTATAGGAATTCCACTTCTACCATCCTGTAAATTATTCACACGTGCCAGCTGGTAATTACTTATAATGAACGTCTATAAAGCACTTTGATATGCTCAGATGAGCAATACTATAGAAAGTGTGTCCGCTGTTTAGATCTAAAGGATAAGACACTAGTAGAAAGGCAAGAACTACCCATGTAATTATCCACTTACGATATGTTGGCTCACTGGTGCTGTACCTAGCTGCGTTATTAAAGAAGTAGATTACTTTTTCAGAGTGTGAGCTTCAGAGGCAATAATCTGATGATGATTCAGGTTGAGGAGTAATGTGGAGCACTGATAATTTCTGGCAGTCTTGCTGAACATGGAATTTGAGTCTTTTTATTTCCCAAAGAGATGATGTCATCATTACCCTTGAATCCATCTGTCCAGCTGCACGACTCGGCTTTGCATCCCTTGTGTCCATCAAGCCACTGATCAGCAATATGTAACTTGCATTCATCCGTGATCTCTCTAAGAAGTGAGTTGTGGAATGCACTTAATTAGATTTTTGATCCACAGATTTGTAACAAGATCCTTTAATGAAGCAATTTTCTACTGATCTTTGTCAGTAGCATCCTGAGCTGAACCTTTGATCCTTTGATGTTTCCCTTATGTGAAGTATGTCTTGATCCCTTGTGTTACCTGGCTTTGGAATGCTGCCCCATGAAAAATTACCACACAATGTAGTTGCATCATGTTTGTGGCCATGGCATTTGTAATCCAACTGGCAGGTTTCTTGAGTTTATGGTAACATTTCAGTATAGAATTGCAGGCTACACTGGAACTGGTGACATTGAAACCACTCGTTCCCAATCCTTGGGAACACTCACTTTTCCCTTCCCATCCCATGTCTAAGGTACTCCACATTTCCAAAGAAGAATGTGTGCCGGGTACTGTTGGCATCTCTTCAGGCTACACTAGCCAGTTTAGAAAAGTTGGCCATGGCCCAATTAAGTAGAAGCACCTACTGCAAACTAAATTTGCCTACAGCCTGTTTGTGCTCTATCAGATTAAGGAAAATTTGTTAAGGGAGGTGTAGCCAAATCAAGAGTAGTCTAATTCTACATAACATATAGCCACAATTCTCACCCTTTTTTGTACTAGAAAGTAGAAGTGCAGTGGCAGAAAAGAGGAAGAAAAGAGGGAAGGAAGAAAGAAAGAGACTTGATTAAAAAATAGCTCTTCCTTTTATAGATATGTAAGTTAGAGCTTCTCACAGCACCAGTTGAAAGCTGGTGACATTTGAGAGTTCAAGATAAGTGAAACACCAGTTGGAGATCAGTATCAAGGAACATTTTTTAAACAAGTGTTGCACAATGGGCCAAAGGTAGCAAAAAAAAAGAGCCTTCCCTTCATACATGCTTATCACTAGAGAAGGAAGAAACTTTCACGGTTCATGTCTCTTTGTGTTTTATTCTCAAAATGACCTGTGTATTCATTGGATAACAGCTTCAAAGTGGACTCTTTTCTCCAGCAAAGAACATGGTGGACCTTTTAAATTTCTATCTCAAGCAAAACTCTATAAGAAAAAGTTAAAAAAAAAAAAAAAAGAAAAAAAAAGAATGAGAACATTAAAGGAGTGCTGTAGTTTTCTTATCCTCAGGGATAGATTGATAAATCCCCCTGATAGTTAAACATATAAAAAATAAATGATAAAATGATAATATAAAAAAGACATGGAAGGTATAGTATACGTAGGGCCATTTGAAAAAGGAGATATGTGACCCATCTCCGCATGGAGGAAAGTTACAGTTTCTGTATATCTGTCATTTTAAAAGATTGCCAGATTGTGCCACTCATGGGAGTAGTTTCATTGTACTCTCTGGGACTGCTTGGGTAAATAAAACGTGCAGCAGCTGCATGGCCTGGCCCTAAGTGAGCTACATGTACTAAAAAATGTAGAGATAAGTCACAGAGGGAGGGAAGCATCACATGCTAAGAGACCTTATGCCATCCAGCACTGCCAGCTGGAATTCAGCCCAAAGGACAAACCAAGTGCTGGCCATCAACAGTGTTAGAGAGGCCTGATGGGAGGTACCACCTGGGGACTGGGTCTCTGAAATGGATCACCAGATCACCAGAAGTTGATGGGTCATGGGAATGGAGCTACCCTGTCTCCTTTCCCGGCTAGTTCTCTGAGCTGGGATGCAATAGGGTCCAGTGGTCGCGATGGATGTTCGGAACAAGTGTTCTGTGCCATACACTGCTCTGCTTCTTTCTCTTGCATGACCTCCAGCAAGTCTCTAAGTCTCTTTGTTCACAGACAGTACAATTGGGAGAAAAGCTCTTCTGTACCTTCTAAGGCTATTGTGATGATGAATATGTTACTGATTGTAATGAACTCACATACTGGAACCGTGGGAGCCATATAAGCATCAGAGATAAGTAACTAGAAGCCAATAGGAAGGGCAGTGTGCTAAGGCTTTCATTGGCAGTACTGCATCTTTCACATCCTGCTGAGTTTTACCTGCTGCTGATCACAATGAACAACTTAGGCCCTGAAGCAGGAAGATTTATATTCTTTGTATTTTATTTTTATCCAAGGCACTGGAACACAAAATGCTATCCCTCTTCTTCGTACTGTCTAACCCTTCCTGGGCTCTGTCTGAGCTCTTTATCCATGGAATACCATGTGGGAATGAGTTCCACAGGTTAATTACATGCTAAACAGTGATTCATTTTTGTCCATTTTCAATGTGTAACCCTTAATTGCAAGTTGCCCTCCAGGTCTTGTGTTATGGGAAAGAGAAAAAAGAGAAAGAGCAAGTAATTACCCTTCCAGACATTATTTGCAGCCCTCTCTTATATATCCTCTCTCTCTCTTACTTTCTACCCCACATAATCCCAAAGCTTTTCATTTTCCTTCTAATGGATTACTTTCTTTCCCCTTTATAATAAAAGAAACTACTTTTATTGTCCTCCACTCTTTCACTTTCTGATTGGCCTTTTTAGTGACTAAACCTAAAGTTTAGTCATTATTCTGGTACATTATTCCAGCAGAGGATGAAACCTACATTTACACAGAAACATGCATTTACCACAGCAATGGCAGAATGCTACCTCCATTCCTGTCCAGTCTCCTTTTCATATTCTTCTATTTGGGGTTTTGTTTGTCATATTAATCCTCAGGAGCTGCTGAGAAATGGGAGTGATTTCTCAGGAAAGAAGAGAGACGTTCTGAGGTGTAGTGGCAAGGAGATGCCTGGGGTCACTAGATGCCATGGGTTTTTGAGAGACGCTTTTGGTACCTTTTCAGGTGACTACAAGGACAGTAGAGCTCATTGGAGATCCTTGTGGTAGGATGAAATGCCTGCAGAGCCCCCCAGATTTGCAAATGTTAACCTTGAGAGTCCAAATCTGTCAGTTTAGGCAGGAGAAATCCAAAAATACGCCATCAGCTTATGGATGTTATTGAACTTAGGAAAGAAATAGACTTTATCTTCTTTGGAGATTAGACAGCTCTCTAGCCTGTAGAAATAAATCCTGAAAACATTTCTGGTGGTAGGAGAGGATTGAAGTTTGCTTTTTCCATTTTTTGCTTTTGGTTTTTCCTTTTCTGAAGAAAAGCAAATATGTCTAAGAATGACTGCATCAGACTGTGCCAGTGGGGATTAGTGATCCATGCCAACTCCGTTCCACCTGGATGTCTGCCTGGCCGGGTCTCCTAACAGAACACAGACAGAGGTGGCATTTCATGGAGGGCTGCTAGCAAACTCATTGAAATAGTATTTTCCCATGGATCTGTCTTTCATTTTATCAGGTGAAAAAACACATATCTCAGTCATCATGGCCTAAGTGACTCAGCATTAGAGTTTGGTGGCTTTGCATCACTTCAGAAAGTCATGTGTTGATATAAACACTGCAATCCTATCAGGCAGTGTTATGTTATTGTATGAAAATGGAGACCCAAACACACTGCCTCCAGTATACTGGATTTTCCTGCTCTGTCTGTCTTCTCTGCCATAATTTATAAATAAAACAGTGTCATACTTCATATATTTCTCTCAATCCTTAGCAGAGTATATGCTGAAATTTTGTGAGGACATATAAAGATGTATTTATGACCAGATATCCTGCAGATATATATCAAGACAGCTTGTATTGTGTTTGGAGAACTGTCATGTTTTATACCACCCAAATACCTCGTGTTTTGTTTTTCAGACTATCCTAAATGTTGACACTGTTAGTATTGTTAGCTACACTGCTTTGCTTTGTAGCACCTTGTAATAGCGTGTGCAACGCTGACCCTCCACAGTTTCTTAGACATATGAAAAACAAGAAAAAAAATACACATAAAGCCATGCTCTGGAGGGATTAGAGAAACAGCAGAAGGAGAGATGTGGGGAACTAAATCTAGTCTGGAAAAGAAAGAACTTGGGATATGGTCAAAATCTATAAACAGCTTCTAGGGAATATTATGAAAAGGGAAGGGAATTATTTAGTCTTCCAGCGTAGTAGTGCAAGCAGCAATAACTTGGATGAATGAAAGGAAAATTTGAGTTAGTTTGAAAAAAGGTTTGCAGTGATGGCAATTAGGATGTTAACACGCTGAAGTAAGTGCATATGTTGTGTATTGTAACATAGTGGTTGAGGTGTGTGGTTATCTGCTGGATGGTACTGCCAGTAATCTTGGGCCCAGGTGAATAAATTTTGGTTTCTATCTCAATTTCAAAAACTAAACATGTAAGTGACATGACTCTGGTGCTTAATACATTTTAAAATTAGCATATTAATAGAAAATTCAGGTATCTGTTGCTGGGTCTACCTGTAGGAACAATTTATGTGAAAGCTTGGATCCCATGGGCTCCATGACTAGCTGGTAGACAGCTGGAGAGATGAGAAACGGTGAGATTTCCAGAGACAAAAGTTAATTTCTTCCTGTGATCTGAAAGCAGAAAGTTATGTTTCCTAATGCTAATTCTGTAGGAGATCTTTTCCCACAAACTCGTGATTTTTTCAAGGCATATTTGTTTGATTACATTGAGCAAAAGGGTTGTAATTACAGCCATAGAAAAGCCAGTTGGAGAAGCTGATGTGCTGACCTTTAAAACACAAAGAACTTTGACACAATCCCAGCTTCCCCTCATCAAGGCAGTCAGTCCGTGCTCATTTCCGAGCCACGTTTGACATGTTATGAGCAGAAGTCTTGATCAAAACATCCATTGGGCAGTTCAGAGAGTGATGTTTTACAGGAGCCAGGCAGGCATTAGAGCGTGACCTCGAAAGAGTAACATTGCAGTCCGGGGAGACGTGGGGTCACCTTCAGCAGAAATGCAATGCTGTGAAACAAAGCATAAATCAATAAACGTGGCCAAGGTCTTGAAAACAAAAGTGAACGGCAGTGTAAACATACCCCAGTATGATCTCTGGGGGACCTGGAGGAATGCTGGAGATTTCTAAAAGACTGGTGAGGTCACCTGGAAAGCAGCAGCAGAGCGTGGAGACTCCAAAAAGGGATCTTGGTATTGGCTGTCTTCTGAGTTGTTTGGTTATCCAGGATCCTGAAATAGAGAAGGCAGGAATAGTCCAGGGAGTGTAAAAGGTCCGGGAGCCCCAGAGGTTTGTCTCAGTGCTGTAGTTTTAGTATGATGCTGGTGCCTGTCTAACCTCAGACAGGTCCCTTTACTGTACCCCTTTTGGTCTGGCTACAAGAATGAGTTTCTGCCAGGTGAACAGGACAGTGGATTTTCAGCATGCAAAATGTGTCGAAGTACTGTCTGTGTGCATCCTCTTATTCTTGAGGAACATAAGGTAGCTTGTCCCCACCTACTCTTGTAAAGTCAGAAAAAAAGATAGCCTGAGATAAGCTTCTGTGCAGGAAGTGAGATCAGATGAATTTTTGGGGATTGGAGGCTGTTGGGAGTTTTCCTTTGAGAGTCCTGTTGACATTATTCAGTATAACAAGGCTAAGAATTCAGAAAGTGCCTTGAAAATATCACACCTCAGGGCAGCCTGGAGGCAGAGAGCTTTCTACTCACTAAAATGCTAGGAAGACTATTTCCAGATGGGAATGAATGAACCTTTTTTTTTTTTTTTTTTTTTTTTTTTTTTTTTTTTTTTTTAATATATATCCCATCTGGTCTTGCAAGAAGCATTGTTGAGTCCAGAGCAATGATTGCTTAGTTCAACTCTTCATTTCCCCATGGCAAAGGAACATGTTCTCCCTGACTTCATGCTAAAAATCCCCATTCCTCTAAACTGTCCCTCAAGCTGGTATTCCACTTCTAAACTCCCACACTGCTCCAACAATTTAGAAGCTGCAGCCTTTAAATAGGGCTTTTATTTTTTTTCTTGATATAGGTGAGTTGACAGGCAAGCCTCTACCCAGATCATTAGTGGTAAAATAAAGTAATAATAAATAAATAATGGATGTATACATATTATGAGCAAGATTTGGAAGTTGAAGCTGGCTTCAAGAATTTAAAAAAAAAAAAAAAAAAAAGAAAATTGGACAGAAGAGCCAGCATATTAAAGTGTCACATTAATTCAAGGCTGTATTTATTCACTCTTAAAGTGAGGTAGCTGGCAGACTGGCTCAGTATGTCTCCAACAAGTTCAAAAGCACGTAAGTTTTGCAAACAGCTCAGATTCTTCTTCTCTGTAATAAGCTGCGTTTCTGCTTGCTGCAAGAATGTGTGAGAGACAGAAAGAATACCTGTCACCTCTCTCTGCAGCTCTCACATTGGAATTAGAGAACAGTCTTCTTATTGGAAAGTCTGTTTTGGAGGGAAGAATGAATTTGGGTAAGCCAAAGAGAAGGTGAAAATCCACTTTCTCTGTTCCTTTTTTTTTTTTTTTTTTTTCCCCACCTTCTAATTTTCTTATTTCTTTTGCTTTATGCTTTAAACAAAACCCCAGTACTGGAGAAGATTCTTGCAGACCATCAGACCTGCAGTTATGCCCTTTCCATTCCAAAGTTATCAGTGCTCTTTTGCTGCTCAATGCACAACTGCTTCAGTGAATCAGTATTTCCAGAAACCTCATCACTTGAGACGCTGAACACTATCCTGGATAGTTCATTGGGAATTGGACCGCAGTCTGAAGGATGGAGCTCATGGCTTAATAGGCTTTTTCTTTGCAGAGCTTCGATGGTGCTACAATTAATTAAGCTTTTCTCCTTCAGAGCCCTCCAGGGGAAGTCTGCTAGGCTACGAGAAGCTTTCACTCACTCACCCTATTTCTTCACATTCCATCTTCCCAGCAGGACAATTTTCATGTCCCTGATTTGAACCTACCTTGTGTATAGAAGAGCCCCGTAGTGGTAAGATTGTTAATTACAACACCTGCAGCGTTCACTGGGATTTTAGATTAAATGATACCCAGCCTATAGGACAACAGTGCATGCTGACAAATCAGTTCTGAAAATGAAGCAACTGCCAAATTTTTTTCCTTTTCTGCCAGCTTTCCTTCTGGTTTAGCCTAAAGGAAGCAGTGCCTTCCCGTCATGCTTTGCATTTAATTTCCTGATCACTTCTATGTGCTGTGCACACTCGAGGCAATATTGGCTTTACAGACATCTTCTCTCCCTCTCTGTCACCACCTCATTTCCCTTTGGCATCTGGCATGCTCTCGTTCCAGCCTGACCTAACACGTGTAGCAGCTTAGTGGTAGCCCCAGTCAAACTTTTCCCTTTATAAGTGTCTTTAGGGAGAGGATATGAAGGAGTCAGCCAAGGGAAAAACCTAGGCTGGCAAAAGAGAGAGTGACTGACTTTGCAGGCCTCTGGGGTTTAATCTTAAAGGGACAGCAGGATACAAAGGAGTTGGGTGAAGGTTTTGAAGGTGATGAGCTGTGGCGTGAAGACCTGGCTGAGCTGTGGAGGTATCTCCAAAAAAATAGATAAAATATTACCTTTGATTAAAATCAGTTTATATTTGAGGATCCTTTCTCTGGTTCCCCTTGCAATGCAGTGTGTGCCATGCCAGCATCTGCAGCAGCTGAGAAATCAGCAGAGGGTATAGATGCTGGTGGCATCTAAACATTTCTGGAGGAGCTGCCAGTTGGCAAAGCAGCTGCCCACCTTCTTTCGGGTACTTACTGCTTAGGGAACATCACAGGCAGTTTGTCACCATTATGAAGGTGAGACCAAAATCAGCTGTAGAGGAGGGCTGGGCAAGAGAAAAGGTAGGAGCAATAAATACCAGAAACATGCGAAAAGAAAGGTGGAAGAAATGACTTTGAGTCTGGTTTGAGTAGAGTCCAAAGCATCACTGACACTCTGACTTTGAGCTTTTCTAATGCGTGCCCTTAACCTCTGAGAGATGAGGAATAAAGAATAAGAAAAAAAAAAAAAAAAAAAAAAAAAAAAAAAAAAAAAAAGATTATACCTTTGCAGCCATTCTGCCACTCTTATTGTCTAGGGGAAGTGTTTCTTTTCCTCAGATCACTCGTGTGAACACATGGCTGTCTATCCAGGATGTTTCTTTTCCATTTTCCATTAGCCCTCTATTCCTATAGTCCTTTCTGTTGGCAGTTCATCCAAGCAGAGTCTGGAAATGAGAGAACATTGCCATCTCCATGATTAATGGTTTCCTCCATTGAATTGCAATTACAGCTTTTAATCAGTTCATTATTCCACCTATTTTTTGTGTCTTGACGGTTATGCTGTGGAAACTAATTGAATTGGCTTCATCTCAAGCCTTTCCCGCAAAAAAGATCTTGTCTCACTTTTGGGGATTTGGGGGGCTAATTGGCCAGCTCAGACTTAATTTCCTCTTTTTCCAACCTGAAAAAGGGAGATATTTTTATTTCCCAGTCCTTGCCAGTCAAAGGTTCCCATTTTGTATTCCACTTCCAAATTTCTTTTCCTTTGAAGTGCAAGATGTGGGCACTGCTGTACGTTCAACTTCAGATAACAGCTGGGAGCTCATCGTTTTAGTCAAAACTGTTAATACTCTTTTCTCTTTCTCCAAGAGTGGTTATTCCTCAGAGACAGCAACTATTTCTTCCCTGACTACATTTTCACTTAAAAAATAGTCTAGTGGATAATTTTTATAAGGATAGGTCCTGTGACCAGCAGAACTGTTGTTTTCAGCTTCTGTTGTAAGTCATCCTTCAGCTTGTTTTTCTGTCTGCCGTATTACTTGAATTCAGAGATGAGCAAGCAGTAAGTTCCCCAACGAGATGTATTCTGTAAAGAATTTAAATTAGCGGATACTTAGCACACCACCTAAAAAATCTCACAACTGGACTCCATCATGCAACACAGATATGATCTAAAAGAAATTTCAGCATCAAATGGAGTCAGATTGAGTTGTAAGCAGTGAGAGATCTGTAACCAGTAGCTGCAACAGCACTCCCAGGTAGGATCAACCTGCTAAGCTTTCCGTCTCATTGAAGCACTACCACTCACTTTTCTCTCCTCTTCTTTGTTTTACAGTAGATGTTTAGTTCACAAGGAACAAAAATTCAGAAATATGCTCTGAGTGTCCATTCCTTAGGCTTTATTTGCTTATTTTACTAGGATCCATCTTATTCATGTTGTTAAGCTTAATTGAGAAGGTTGGTTGATAGAACAGCTGTTGCAGAAGCCAAAGAAAGGTAAAACAAAAAAGATCAGCTCAAGGTTTATATTTATTCTGTCTGTAATGATAGCAGTTCTAGTTGATACCAGTCCCCACACATCTTAAGAGCAACGTTATGACCATGCATAGCAGAACATCCCTGTATTGGTTCAAGGAGGCCTACTATGGGTATTGTCTTTGAAATTAAGCACCAAAGAGATGTTGTGAAGCTTTAGCCATTACAAATGTGAAGGGAAAAGCTCTTTACCCACCAAGACCTGGGTTTCCATATCCCATATCTCTCTTACAGCAGTCAGTATCAGTGGATGTGTCAGTAAAGACCTGAAGTTATTTGCAGACTCACCTAGTGGTGACAGTCACACGCCACATGGGATCTTCAGAACCCTGAATTTGGGCATTTGGACTTAAATATATTTGATTTCTCACTAACCTTTCATTTTACCTGGTGTGTGTGTATTTTAAAGTTCAGTACCCAAGCTGGAAGTTGGAGACAATCCTTTCTGTTTCTGGTATGAAGCCCTGAATTCACCTCTATTAAGGTTTTCAGATTTCTTCTTTGTCCCAGGGAGAACAATGCAGTCCCTGGCTGGGATGCTTTGGAAGCGGGTAAAGGCAGATCATGGAAAGTTGAACATGTTTTCCTAGCGATTAGGAAGGGAATCTCCTAGCAATGGAGATTTTTAAAGAATCAAATTTATTGAGGAACCAAAGTCTGTTATCTTAGGGTTCTTTTTTTTTTTTTTTTAAACATTTTTTCTTTAATGAATCAAAGAGTTTCTGAACCTGCCTTTTCATCTCAGTTGGAGTCACCAGCCAATATAAATATCAGAGAAGAGGGCACAGTGGCATCCTAAGTTCCATTTTCCATTGGTGCTTCGCTGTAATTAGAAGCCTTTCTGCCTTGACAGGAAAGCCATAGGCTACAAGGGCAACACAGAAATAGGGCAGAACCATGCTATTCACCTCAGATTCAGTTTCCTTTTATTAAATGATAAAACCATAAGTTTTCATTTCACAGCAAGAGTTTAAGGCTTCAGTCAGAAGTGAAAAGGTGCATCATGCTGGAAAGCTGATTAAAAATACATGCTGCACATTAACTTAGCACAAATGGAATCATTTCTTTCTTAATTCTGTCAGTTATTAAAGTATATCAAAGGTACTTGCTTTTTAAATGATGAAAGAATATTGCCTCCTTTTAGTCAAGGTGATTAGTGGTATTAGTATCAATAATATCAATTAGTATCAGATCCTTTTGGTATCGTTAACAGGGAGCAGCATTCATCTGGCAACTCACAGCGCAGTATCCAGAAGGGAGCTTATTAAAAATCTGACTCCCCACCCTTTCCCCCACAACCCTTAGAGGACTTAATTGCCTTATTAATAATAATGCAGGATCCAAGAAGTAACATCCTCCTGGGTGTTTCCAAGCCGGGTTGTGGAATTACGAGCACCAGCAAGACTGAGAGGTATTTACATGCTCTGACTTTACGTGGGAAGAAGGGATGTAAAACTGAGGAGCCATAGGAACGCAGCAGAGTCCAGGAAGCACAGCATGGCTTGCGATTGCAACCACATTTGAGCACGCTTTGCAAGCAAAGAGAGCACTTTGTGAGCTTAAGAGAAACAAACAATAACAGTTCCTCTAATGTGCAAAAATAAAGATCTGTTGTTTAAAGAGCACACAACTGTATCTACCACCTCCTGATGCTTTTGACAGGAATCACAGAAGGAGCAGATTGGATCAGCAAAACTTCACTCAGCCCTGACAGTTTGATTGCACTGCTGTGGAGGATATGACAGATGTTGGAACAGCACGAGCAACTTAAACAAAATGCATCATGCACAAAGCTGGGGCTCAAACTTTCCTCCACTTAAAATGATTTGCAGTCTCTGAGGGGTCAAAATGTAGGGGTGTTGGGTTTACATGTAAGGGAAGGAAAGAGGGGAAAGGAAAGATTATGACAAATGGGAAGAAATTGTCTCCAAATGATGAAGCGCCCAGCGATATCAGACAAGTGTGGGGAACTGGAAACCTGCTGTTTGTCTTTCATGAAATTATTCAGAAATGAATCATAGCTAGGGCACAGGAGGCTTTGGAGACTCATTGAGCAAGCAGAGAACAGATAAACAGTCTTTACAGCATGTGCATGTGTAAAAATAAGGAGAAGCAAAATATTCAAAGGAGACGAGGGACTGATGTTTGGCAGCTCATTCCTTTCTCAGATATTTACCTACCTGTGGCATTGTTTTCAAATTTGCTGAACACTCCTTGCTCTTGCTGATTTTACCTACTGTGTTCAGCATTTCAGAGAAGTGAGACAAACAAGGAGGAAGGGAGGAATTCAAGTCACATACCAGAGGATCTGATATATACAGCGGGCATGTGCAGTGCTGATACTTGGGCAACAGCCTTTCACAACCAGTGCCTAGCATGTCACTACCAGATGATGAATTTAGCCTATATGCTCAGCGAGCTCCTGCAAGCCACATCAGACTGCTTTCCACATCATAAGTGAGATATTGATTTACCTCCTATACTTCATGGAAATCTTTTCTGCTCTCTATTGTGGGTATGTTTGTGAGGTCAGCAGTCATATTTCATGCTCACCATTTGTTGTTTATCGTTACAGCAGCGTTTATTTTAATGTGGGTAAAACATAACCAGATGCTTGCAAAGTTAAATAAGCAGTAGTATCAGATAGATGAAAAGAATATGTTCACTATGAATGTGTTAACTTCTTCCACAGCAGTATGAATGCACCACCATCCTTACCCAACACACCTCTTACTGTTCAGACTTCAAACATGAGCACAAAGTTCTGCCAGACCATGGCAATCATGCATTACAACACCTCCTACTGTCCATCACCCTTAGGCAGGGACTGACAGTTCAAAGCCAGTTTCTTGCTGGGCTTGTGATGGTGAAAACTATCTGCTAGGAACTGGTTCAGGATTACCAAAACTGCTTTCCTTTGTGATCCAACCTGAACATGCATCCCACTCTTCAAAACTGAAAGGTTGGTTTTGTTCCTGGCTCTGCTTCCTGAATAGCATCAGAGTACTACTGTTAGAGTAGTTTAGCCCAAATATCATTTCTACTCCACATCTCATTTCCAGTACATTATCTCTGTGTCTTTTTTTCATCCAATGAATGATATATTATCCTTATCTCCTTCTGATGTTCTCTTTCCAATCCCTTTTAACTCTCGATAGCATCACCAGATGTAGCTGACCACATCTAGAGCCCAGCATTTCCTCTCTATTCTGATAGATGACGCCTCCCAATGCTGTGATCACCTCTCTTCACCCTGTCTTGGTACCTTGTGCTCCTTGCTCTTAGCCAAACAGAACTTCATCTTCTGGCTTGATCTTCTCACCCCCATGGCAGACTGCAGTGTCCCTCTTTGGAATTCTCCTTGTTGGCTTCCCCTGATCTGCTGTACCTATGGTCAATGTTGAGTTCCTGCTGTTAGGGGCCTAAATTACACTTTGAGTAGATTATGTGATCAAATGCATAGCCTGTGGCCTAAAAAGCTGCAAGGTTTGTCAAAAAGCTATTTAGATGTTGAGTTCTGTTGAAAGTGCTGGGCCTCAATGCCTTCTCCATTTCACAAAACTGCATTCTTCAGCTATTGATGTAAAATTCTCTCATTACCTCAGAGACAATAACATAGCCATAATGCTTGTGTTTGGGTATCATACATGTGCAGGTCATCGTATACATCTATGTAGAAACATATATGGAATCTGTATCTGGAAAGTCACAAGATGGGAAATGATTAGTGCCTCCAGTCTCTTAAAACTGCACTATTTTTTTCTGTTCCCATTTCCTTTAACATCGTTTGCTGTCATTTGGGGAGATCTCATCTTGGCAGAGCCTGCCAAAAATTGCTACAATCTTACTTAAAAAAAGCAATGTTTTCCCAGACTTTTTACACCCCCACATTCTAATGGACTTTCTTTTCTACCAGCAGTAGCCCAGATTCCCTGCTCCACTGCTCTTTCCTTTCTCAGATCCCTCCTGTGGATGCATTTCCTGTGGGATGCCTCCAAGGTGGGAATCAAACTAAACAAGATGATACTGATAATATCA
The DNA here is from genome assembly GCF_964211825.1 of Aythya ferina. Lineage (NCBI taxonomy): Eukaryota > Metazoa > Chordata > Aves > Anseriformes > Anatidae > Aythya > Aythya ferina. The sequence continues at coordinate 7,462,303 of NC_140307.1, forward strand.
TAATTCCAGCAATATTTTTCTCTTTGCTTTCAAGCGCATCCCAAGCAGGTGGCAGCTTTCTTGTTTTATTATTCACAAAACGAACTCAAAACAATAATCCAGCCCACGCCTTCCACTTAAGCTATGTTGCTCCCAGGTCTCCTCCTCAAGGACCGCTCAACCTGGACTCTGGATCCTCTCCTTATATCCAGATGGGACAACAAATATCCTGCAAGACTGAGCCAGCAAACCACACATCATGTTTCTTAGCAAGACCATCGTTTGCTAACAGGCTGAGATTTTCAGGATAACACTACACTGCCACTTAATATATTATCATACTACTTATATATTCCAGCCCACTCTCTTGCAGGCTCAGTGGGGATAGAATTGCTTTCCCTTTGCATCATGTGTAATGCAAAACACATTCATTGTCTTTGCAGAGAAAAACAAGCGAATACTTATCTTTTGCATGTTCTAGACCTTCCTTGTTTCAATGACATATAACCTAATTTCAAGAGCCAGCATATCCAGACAGCCCTGGTGCAGGATTGCTACCAGTTCTGAACTTTGCAGGAATATGTAGATTTCATCATTTAGCCCTGTCTCTTTCTGCATTGACCATTTTAATACCCACCACCTACCTCTGCTCCAACATTTCATGGGGTGTCCCTTCTCAGCAGCGTAATGCTTTGAAAAATGTTGCCCTTAGTATATGAAGTTTGGGTTTCTAACCAGAGCTGGTTAAGAAGCCTCTTCTCTAGTTAGTGAAGAGATGAAGGCAATGATAAAAGATGATTAATCTATTAACTTTTACTACACGTAGCTACAAAAGAAATAAGAGAATGTGACTCTTATCTCCCACCATTGATTTGAAGGGTAGCCACAAAATTCAGTTTAGACTAGATGCCTAACTTTGAGTGGCTAAGCTAGCTGAGACTGATCCCATTCTTTCTTACCATGGTTCAGTACTTGACTTCGTATGAAATGGTGAGCCACAGAAATTGGAAAACTGAAGGTCAAAAACTGGAGACAGCAATAGGGAAAAAAAAAAAATCAGCTACACTTTTCATAAGCTTAATTTCTTTAGGAAGAATGTATTTTGATTGGAATCTGGACCTTACAGGAGACAGGTGGTTGGGAGTTTCTTTTCTTTGTCCTCCCAAAAGATTTTGCCTATCCCTAGAAATCTCATGTAAATTAGAAATATTGTAAGATTTCTGCTGTGGCTGCTTCCTTGGCTAGATATGACTGGAGTAACAAGCAGCATAACAAGTACATGATGACATATGGGAACAGCAGTACACAAATATAGTCAGTGCAAGATAATCCAAATCAGAATCTTGGGCATTCATTGACTCAGCTAGGTTTGGCAAGCAGAATAGGGATTTATAAAAATAAGGTTGTGCCTTTCAATGCTTTTCAGCTGATTTTATGCTAAAAGAAACCTGAGGATCAGAGCAGTGAGACACGCAAAGCTAAAGTCTCTAAAATCCCTGCAGGCCTTATTATGTGTGTAAGGAGACAGACAGCACGTATTTCAGGGCTGGGGAAGCTATTGCACTTGATTTAAGGGTAATTAAAGTGTGTGAGTGACAGCAGAGATGACATGTGATGCATCAGACACCTTTTCTCCATCTTGCTTCCTGCTTGGCAAATTCATTTGCATTCTGAATGAAGGATAATGTCGCATAGCCTTCTGCCTCTACCCTCCTAGGCTTTCTGTTCTGCTCTCCACATTCCTTCTCACAGCTCTTATCTGCTCAGGGAGTTCAGAGAGAATATCTGGGGTTTACAAGTAAGTAGGTCCTTATTCCTTCCAGGGCTAAGTCAATGACAAAACGTTTATTCCTATCAGTAGTTCATGGTCATGCCTTAGAGTGTAAAAATTACCAGTCTAGTGGGCCATTGAGAAGAAAATAGCTCCTGCACTGAAACATTTTTGTTGGCCATTGTCTACTGCTCTAGTGCAAATGCATGCAGAGAAGAAGGGATGATGTGCTCATTGGTATTTTAAATCTGCCCATGGCTCATTTTGATTCCAGTAAGTCAACCAAAACCAATGTGAGAGCGAGGATTCATTGTAAATATTCAGTTTTGGAAGTGAAGCAGTCTGCAGTTGTGCACACAGCACTTGCAATGCACAGCCTGAGCCTGATGGCTGACAGATGTGTGACAAACAGGCACAGAAAATATCACGAATGGCTTCTCTTGCACTTACACCAGCAGTTCCACCCGTACATGTGCACCAGATACTGAGAGCTCAGAAGACTGTTGTCTAAGCCTTATTTCTAAAAGATCTGTAAGGGGGTTGAAGGCCAGCCATGATTGCAGATAGATGTATTTACATTAAAGCTGAAAGACAGAGAATGCACACAGAGCTGATAATTGTTCACATTATTTCATCTGCCTAATAGCAGAACAAAATTACCGGCAGACTTGAGTTCACTGCAAGTGAAAACAAAAAGCCTAAGGCACTCACAGAGCCATTAGGAGAGAAAGGAAGGCTTGGGCTTTGACCTGTGACAGTCATTTGCCTCCTTTGACTGCACCTCTAAGTTGAGCTGAAGCAAACTGAAAGTAATCATGGAGCCAAGGATACATCTCTGTGGGCAGCAGGTTGCCAAAGGGGGAGAGGGTAGCCGTTCACTTGCCATACAAAGGAGGCATTTCTTTCACTGATTCTTGATTAAAATGGTTGTGAGCCACAAAGTCATGCTGGGAAATCCAGGGGTAAAGAAAATCCTTGGGGGTTTCACCATTTGATTTAGGAAGTGAGGATTCAAGGTGCGGAAGGGATGCCATTTGGATCGGATAGTTTATGAGCAAACAGTGTTGCTGAACTAATGGATAAATAAACAGTGATTCTGGAGAAGAGTCTTCAGGGAAAGAAACGGCCAATCCTTCTTGTGATAAATGTCACTCCAGTAGTATTGCTTTTGTCTCCTATTTCTGGAAGTAGAGCTCAGGTTTGTAGGTTAAAGAAAGGTTTGGAAGGAAATTGAGAGTCACAGAGTTGGGATCTATATTCTTTGACGTGACAAATCACAGCAGATCAGGGTGAGTACTGTCACATTGCGAAATCAAGCTTAAGACGCCTGTTCTGTTCTTTCTCACTAATACCTGGCATAAAGACCTCCCTGAGACCAGCTGTTCAGGGACAAAATAGAAAATGTCTGAAGGAGGATAGAGAGGGAGGGAGGGAATACAGCAGACATGGTGAAATTGCCTGTGTCTGAATAGATTTATGTAACCACTTTAGGATAATAAGGATTTTTTAATTATTATTATATTTCATTGTACACATATGCACTTTTGGGCACCCCACATGCATACATACGGATTTTCCCTTTTTGAAAGCAACAATCTTTTTTTTTTAATCTTTTGAAGCAACATATCTAGTATGTTGCTAGCATGTCTAATATTCACTCTGCTCCATCAGATGCCATTATCCTCCCAGCAGTGATTTCCAATGGCAAAAACTTCATGGCTCTCCTCCCTTGAGTAACAGAAATGTAGCAAGGGGCTCAGCTGAGGTATTTAGCAGAGGGCTCAATAATTCTGGTGGAAAGAGGGGTGCTCATACAAAGCTGTAATGACTAGCTGTCAGGGAGATGCATGGTGTCCTTTCAGCAACTGAACACAAACAGATGAGGGTGACGGTGGTATTTCTCCAGTCCCTAATTAGAGCTATGTGATGGCAGAGGCACAAATGGAGATGTTTTCCATCATCTCCGGTGAGGAGGAAGGTAAAGCAGAGAAGCTGGTTTGCTTTTGTTAGCCCCAGGCATCCTTTGCACTGTGATACGTGTTTACCTCCTCGTTTTTATCACTCTCCCTTTAGCTGTTTATTTCCTCTTTTGTTCTGTTTCTCCCTGTGTTCCTTCCCTTCCCTGACCACCTTCAGATTCCTAGCAGGAACCCGGTTTCTACTTTACGTACCTGGAGCCTCCAGATTTTCCAGCCTGCCCAATCCAATTGTTCTGAGCTGCAGTGAACTTTAAGGACCGCCTGTAGGGGTGGTACATACAGGTCACTCAGTGCTGCAGATAAAAGAAGCTAAGAGTTGGGGAGTAATCCTAAAAAGCTGAAACCAGGGCTCAAGAATTGTATTTCCAGCTCTGGAGTCTCACCTGGAGGTACTGTGTAGGTAGGTGAGCTCTTTAGCTCTATGCTCTCATATACAGCACTGCACAAGCACAAATGTGATGCAGTAAAGAGAGATCTGGGGCTTTAGAAAATCCACTTGTACCAAAGGTGCTCTACAGGAGGCAGGGAAGGAAGGACAGCTTTATGTCTAGCTAAATGTGAAGAAATTAAAAAGGAGGGTGGGGATATGTATTTTTTCAAGGTCCTGTGAGGGAAAAAGAGACACCCACATCCCTTCATTCATATCCCTGTCCCTTACAACCTTTTCCTCAGATCTAGTTTATCACAGCATCAGCTGCATCTCCTTCCCCACATACAGTTGAAAGCAGAAGCTCATTTCAGCTGACTGCACCAAGGAAACATGGGGGGAGTCTCAGACCTTGTCCCCCACAAAGTCTCCTCTGGGAAGTCCAAGGAAATGCAGAGTCCCCTGTGCTAAATTCAGAGGTTTTGGCAGGTAGACAGCAACAACAGGAGGTGGGAACAGACAGCTGTGCAGGGGAGGAAATGGTGATATAAATACATGTTTAATTGTAGTTTAATTACAATTACTTACTAGGCAAAGTTTATTTAAATGCAGTGTAATTAGAGTGAGACCTTGATTTAATCACAGTCTTATCAGATACGGTTACTACTATTTTCCTCCGCTTCCTCCTCCTCCACCTTCTCTTACACTCCCTCTCTTGAACTTGCCTGAGGAAATTAAACGCCAAAGCTTGAAGTAAGCAGAAGGTATCCATCTTGGAAAGCTTTCAGTTTCCTGAAAATTTGATTGCCAGGTGGCTACTAGCCCAGAATTTTCTCCCTGGAAATTGTGAAACCCCCACTCTGTCCTGGCAAGCCATTATTCTTCCTTAGCAGCTAATGATAATGGATCCTCATTAGCTGGGAATGACTTATCAGGAATATAATTCATCACTGATGGCAGACCTCATAACCCATCTGCTCACAATGAGTAAATTATATAGCCCAGTCAGAAGAGATGGATTGGTCTTTCTGATCTACCTTTGGAGAGTGTCCACATCCTGTCCCAATCAGTACGTACTTTGTCTTCGCTCCATGAGTTAGGTGAACATGAGGAGAGACATTTGGGCAAAACCTCTTGAACAGCTGACCTCAGTTCTCATCATTCACCATTCTCCCTCCTCCACTGCTGCCTCTTCCTGTGCTCCTCACCTTGACATGAGTCTCAGCATGGCAGTAGTTTACTTGTTTAGGAGATGAGCACTAATGTCAAACATCTCTTACAGCCCTCTACAAGGACAGATAGGACCAATTCTGAGGAGTGCTGGGCATTGTGGTGCAGAAGAGTGATGCCCAGTGCACCATAGTGCCAGCTCCTGGCAGGTGATTCAAATTTCTGCCACGATCTCAGCTGGCAGCCACCACTGGGTCCCAAATAATGCTGTGTCCATTTAGGGATGTCCTGTCCCTCCCTTTGGACAGTTCCAGAGAAGATCTTTAGAGGTTCTTTACTCAGCAGGTAAAATCTGATTCCCCTCTGTAATAGCTCCATAAACTATTAGCAGGTTTGCTGACTAAAGTGAAAATATCATTTACTCCTTCCATATCAATACCAGTTAACTCATGTTGCCTTACTATGCATCTGTCTCAGTCTTTTTTTCCAGCATCTCTAAGCAAAGGAAAGAGTTAAATGTATCCATAAAGCAGTGGAACTCTTCATTAATTAATGCATATTTCATTCTGCCATTGAACCATACTGGCCCTTCAAGAAGGAAAATTATGAACTGCTTGGGTCTTTGCTCAGGGAACCAAAACCAGAGATATGGAGGCTTTTCCCTTCCTCCTTTTTCTGTCATAGTTTGCTCTGCTTTCTTTCTTTTCCTTTTTTTTTTTTTTCTTTTTTTTCTTTTTTTTTTTTCCAGGTGCTCTTGACATTTTAACAGACTCTCTGATCACTTCCAGGTGACCTGAGCATCTTTTGTACTATTCTTGTCACTATTCATCTGGATGAGAAAAAAGGAAGGAGAGGAAAAAAAAAAAAAAAAAAAAAAAAAAAAAAGGCAAGACAAGGTTTTAGTTTTTATTGTCCTTTCTCTCCTGGCCCTCTCCATGTCATTCAGACCAGTGCCCTTGGTGGGGACGAGCTCTCTCCCCATCACAGGCTTTTTAAGAGCAGAGGGTCACTTAATCCTTCATAGACTGTGGAGTGGGTGGCTGTGAAACCTATTTAACCCCTCGCTGCAGTGTTGTGCTGGACCTTGCGTTGCAGATCACAATAAATCACACAGTGTCAAATGGATTTTTCTCCCTGCTTTAATATTTATTTGGCATTGAAATTTTAATAGGGAGGCACATTCTCTTGTCATCCTGTGAATGCCAAGTGGGTGAAAGAAGGGAAGGGACAAACACAGAAGAATGGATGCAAAGTGCTGGGGGAGGGAAGAAAGAAAAGGCGGGGAAGGAGTATAGGAAAAGGGAAAGGGGGAGGCAGCAGTCACTGCAGCATCTCTGTTTGAAGATGAGTTTCTCAGATAACAGCAGCTCAGTACAGCTCCCTGCCCTTGCAGCAAGGGGCAGCTCACACAAAGCAAGGAGGTAAACAAGCCTGGGAAGGACCCAAAGGTAGTTGCACCCTCCCAAAGTTCTTTTCTCTCATCCACCTTTACAGCAAAAAAAAATAAATACATAAATAAAATAATAATAATTAATTAATCGGTGATTTGTGGAACTGGATCTAGAAAGAAAAAAAAAAAGGAGACTGTGGTTGTGGTCCAAAATGCGCATTAGACTCCAGTGTTGTGTATTACTGCGAGAACGGGATAGAGTCACGTCGAGGAGACAGATACCACTGACTAGATAAAGAGATGGTGTGGAGAGATACAGTAAGTGCTTCAGATAGGTGACAAGTGTTAGATGGAGTGGATATATAGTTATAATTAAAGAGATGGATACTATGAGTACACATGGGAAGATGCCTCAGACAGATGCACTGTGAATAGATGTTGCAGGAAGAGGGATATTGTGAGACAGACACTGTCTGGGAAAAATGGATAAGGCAACAAATAATGCTACAGCTAGGCACATAAAGATTGATTCCGCTGATAAATAAATTCTATAAATAAATACTCCAGAAAGATATTTCAGTAGCCTGCCATCTATGAATATTTGACACACACATCTAAGAAACTGCATAGTACCTCATCCAAAATAAACCTAACCAAGTAGCTACTAGATATGTGTACGACTCATGCTGTTTAAACATTGAAGAGATGTTAGCAGTTGCAGCAAAAACAACAATTTATCACCTGATTTGAAGCTCATTTCACCCTGATTGTTTCAACATTGATGGCCTGGCAAGAACATGGCAGAAAAGGCCAGGCCAGCAGGTAGACAATTAAGTGCTGAAGAGACACTGAACAAATAAATGGGAAAATATAGTGTTTGTATTTCAGAACTGGAAACAGACCACAATCTGGGTACAAAATTCCAATTTTATATCTGGGTTTACAAACAGATGACACATTTCAAAATCATTTCCACCTCTAGGTACTGGCACAGTTCTGATCTTCTGTGCCTGTCTGCCCCACGCTGCTACTACAACCCCACAAGCTCCCATAGGGAGCTCCATTCCCAACTCTCTCCAGTTACCTTACTGACTACAGAGAGCAATCGAAACTCCCACTACTGTGTGTCCTGGCAGCACCACAGAACATCGTGTTCTCCTATAATAAGCTTTGAGCAAGAGTTCTCATCTACATGGACACCTTCTCCTGCTGAGGCTGTCAGGTTCAGTCCCACGCCTGGCAGATGGTGCCCAAATTGAGAGCCTCTCCAGGGAGGCAGGTCGTGTCAAGGTCTCTCTGGCCAGCCGTTCTGAGGACTGCCTGTGTCCAGGGCGTCTGAGGAGTGAATGTACTTTTGTAACTTACATCTTTCCACCTTTGCTGTGTTTGTTCTGTCACACCCCAGGCCTCCCTTGAGCCTTATAGAGGGCCCCTTTTCTTCCTGTGGTCAAGTTTTCAGTATTCCCACTGGATGGCTCTCTGTACCTGCTACTGTCCTGTTTGCCTTTGTAGCCACCACCCTATCCTGAGTTTTGGCAGGACCCACCCTTCTGTTGATTGCTCAGCCCTGTCAGGGATGCTCATTTTGGAGCTATTAGGCTTTACTTAGCACGTTTTATCATGCTGCTATTGAAGCAGACAAGTTCCTTTCAGGGCCCTGGTAGGTATCCTCCAGGCTACTGCTGTGCTGCTTGCTCAGCACTCTCAGCCTGTGCTCTGAACCCTAGGAGAGTTTATGATGTACCTCAAAGTCAATCTGGCGTATGCCAGACTTGGTTTGCTCAGTTCATTTTCTCTGTGACCTCAACACCTCCAGTCTGCAGGTCCACAGAGTTGGACAGACAAGCACATTAACCTCAGCTCTCTTCCTTTGGCACCTCCTCGCCACCACAATTAGTGCTTCAAAACAGTCCTAACCATAAGCAGTTTGATTTCTTGCTATGACAGACACTGTATTAAATATATGTTTTCTAAATCATTTGATCTAATGTGTGTACTTGTAGAGCCTCACAGAAGGAACTTCACAAACTGTCTTTTAGCTTGTTATGGATGTTGCCTTCAGGGTCCAAATACTAGTTTGTGGGAAGGAGATGATATATATTTTTAATGGCTTCAAACACCAAATTAAATTTTAAATTAGCATTCAAGTCTAGCATCCATTTTCAGTGATGATGCTTAATATTATGGTGAGAGAATCAAGTGCTTTACATGGTAGGTGCCAATTGAGGCTTGTTTGGGAAGTTATCCAAGGACTCTTGGGTACCACATGCTGGGAAAGTGATTAAAACCCTGTCAGGTTAAGTGAGAAGAGTATTTTTGGTTTTCCCTTCTCCCCTTCATTTCAATCTTTTTATCAGTCAGTTTCTATCTCCAAGGATATATCTTGTAATAATAATTGCTTGTTATCAGTGGATATTTTCCAGTACAGCAAAGATATCTAAATCCAAAGTCTCCAACAGAGGAAATTGATAGGTCTGAGTTTAAGAAGCGTTAGGTTAATCCATCTCAAAGGAGACCCTTTGTAAGAAGGGAAATGTTAGGCATTTCCTGACTATGGGGAGTAGTGTGGGAGAGGGGTGTGCCAGGCTTCTGAGGGGGACAGGCCTAGAAAGCAGCAAGGGAATAGACAGTTCAGGAAATTTTCTTCTTCCTCGATTGTCTCCCCATGGACTTCCTTTGCATTGGAAATAGCTAAAACAGCATGAGAATGTGAAAGGAGGCAACTGCGTGAAGCTAGGGCTGTTCAGCGTTCAGAGCAGATGACTGGGAGCAGCAGAATTTGGTTTGTTGTACCTGGCTTTGCTCGTCTGTCATCACAGATCTTTGAATGTATAATTTAGCTTCTGCTTAATGAATTCACCCTCAGCAGCCTAGGTTAATATGACTCTAATTGTGTGAGTGTATTTAATTGCAGGCCTTGTTCTCCTAAACTTGCAGGAGACAGTTACAGTAAATACCTGCGTGTCTCAGAAAAACAACCAGCAGGATCTGTGCCATCTTTCTCTGCGACCTGTTGCTAGGACCACGGCTGAAAAAGGCTGCACAAGGATGCCCTGGATCAGGCCATACAACCTCTCTGACCTTGCTCTGCCACTTCCCAAGCATCGTGCTTTCCCAGAACTGCCTGGGCAGTTCCAGTCCTCCAGCAGTGCCTGCAGTTTGCACCATGCCTTGTTGTAAAGCCTGTCCTTGCACTGGGTATGTAAGGCTGATGCGAAAGTGCCATCGGCTCTCCCTGCCATTGCAATTATGACAAAATAATTGTCACTGCACAACACTCCTGTCACTAGCAAAGCAAGAAATACTCTGAGTTTTAAAAATCAGGGAGATAGGCTTTGTATCTTTGCCAAAGATGCAAGTATTTGGATACTGTATTTGTCCATGCAGGACATATTTCTTATATCTTGGATTCCTTCAAATTCTGTTCATTGAATCTGGGAGTTTTTCACTTCCTGTTCTAAAACCAACAAGATTTAAAGCACTGTTGTTCCCTGCCTCAGAAATGGCTGCAAAATTAGTGGTGAATGATGCCGTTCAGGAGCTCAGCTGCTCAGTCAGACCTGCCGGTGCAGCTCCATGCACGTTAACGGACCTTTCCCTGTGTAAATCATCAGAATGCTTCCCCTGTTGTTCAGAAAGCAACATTGGGTGTTTCAGGCTGCAAAGCCTGTATGTAAAGTAAATGCATTGTTATTTAAAAGCAATTCATATTGTTGGGAAGCCCAGGCAGGTAAGCTGATTGGTGGGTAAGCAATGGAGTGTAATAGCCCTGAGAAAACTGCTGTGTAATAACAGCTTTGATTCCTTGCAGGATAAAGCTGTATAATGTTGCCATCCTTCCTGTACCTTTCATGTGTACAGCACTTCATATACACTAAGTGTATTACTTTGTCATCTGGACTGATATCTGGTTTGATCCTCCTGGGCTTTGCTAGCCTGCTTGTGAGAAGTATGAAGTTTTCCAACAAAGTTTTAGGCTTAAGGTAACATCTAAATTATAGATTTCTGAAATCGCCTTGGCAGTGTTTCTTGATAGGCTGCTTTTTGAGCTAAGCTGATAACCCATCTTGCCACAGAGCTGCTTTTTTCTCCTTGATACTGAATTGCCTGTATCATGCACCATTAAATCTGACACACTTTATCTGCAGGTTGGCTGTGCAGAAAAGGAGAAAGTCCAGCATAAGCTTGGCAATCTCACGGTAAAGTCAGCAGCAGGCTGACTTTGCTGCACCTGCTCTACCGGCCTATTATCTCTGCCATTTGGAGAGCCTGGGTTCTTCAGCACTGTACATTTTTTTAAGGGGCTGTGAGTTACTGACACTAGAAATGTTATTGCAGAGGGTACCCACATAAAGCTGCTGGAGAAAAAAAGTTCTCTGGAGAAAATGATGTCATTGTGATTTGATAGAGAAGAGGGAAAAAGGAAAAATATTCTATGAAAGTGCACAGCAGTCAGGAACCCTGCATGCATTCAGTAATACAACCTTCCCAAAAGCACTCCCTCTGTAAAGTATGTATGTATATTCTAGCACTTGGATTTCTGCTGTTTGTACTGGAAAATATAATTTTTGTGGGCTTTTTCAGAGCCTTAGGGAACAATTCCTGAGCCAGAATAACTCACGGTCTGGTCTTTTCCTGGTGTTCCAGTTCCTGGAAGACAGAACACACCATGAGAAGAGCAGATGTCACTTTATTTTGGTGCAATAAGCAGCTTCCTGAAGCAAAGATACAAAAATTGGAGCTAGGAAAACATAAATACAAAGGCAAATGCCAGGAAATACAAGATTTCTGTACTAATGAGGTTTTCAGGTCCAACGAAAGCAGCATACACAACTCCTCAGTCTTTCTTTCCTCGAGCTGGTTGGCTGGTTTTTGTGCTAGACAGGCGAGTTGGACAGTTTAAAATCAGAGGCCAGGCTGGGTACAGAAAATCTGGCAGCTCGCAACTGTTTCTTTCTCATCTGAATAATCTCCCCTTCACTTTTATGCCTTTAGTTGTTTCCAGCACTGCAAGAATTACAACATTTCTCTTTGAAATATGACCTGGCAGCTAATTCTTGGTATTACTGAGCACCTCTCTCTCCTCCTCATGTCAGCAGGAGTCCTACATCCTCATCATTCCTCCAGCTAAACTCTACATTCCTGCCTGGCAGGATCATGAACACTCAATTCTTTCCCTAATGGATCTGGAAACTTGCTATTTTCTTTACTGAAATCTTGGTTTGCTGAGGGGAGGTTTTGGATGTGACACACCAAGGTTGTTAATCACCTATTTTCTTACTGCTTTCAAGAAGGAGACGGGCACTTACATAGAAGAGGCTATTAAATAGCTTAGACCCTCGTTCAGACTAGCCATGTGGAAGAGGGCTTTAGATACAACCTGGCTCTACCTCCATGCAATAAAATTGCTGTCCAGGTAGAACGATGGAGCCTGCTATCTCCATGTTATTAGGGAACTGGGGCAAAGACTGAAAAGCAGTTTGCCTAAAGTGACTGTGAGCCTGCCAAGTGTAGAATCTTTATCTTTCAAACACAAGTGTTTTAGCCTCATGATTCAATTTTCCCTTGATGCACAGTCTGACACATCTTTTCAGTCACTTACTCTGCACACAAGAATTGACCTTTTATCATTTTTGGTTGTAAATCAGAGGGTGACGTTAAATGCTTAGGGTGGTTCTCTATGAAGTGATTGTTTCACTGCTCTGCAAGCTGTGCTCTAATTTGCTCCATCTATCCAAATATATGTCCCATTTTGATTAAATGAGTACTTTTGTCAGTTTATGTTGCTTCAGCTTTCACTCAGAATGTGCTTGCTTCTGTGATGTTAGCAGTCTTTTAAGAATTGTAGTGGGAATTTATATATGCATAGATAAATATACACACACGCATATTCACATACAGAAAAAGTACGAAAACGTAATTGCAACTTTCAGGTAAAACACATAGAACATTTTGGCAGGCATTTGAAAATTGATTTTTTATAAAATATTCAGGAAATACTCATGTTAACGGAGATTTTAAAATATGTTCCCTGCTGGGAATTGATAAATGTTACAAGCAACAAATGGATTCATTTGAAAACAGCATCTCAGTGTTATACGGGTGAAACATTATTAAAAAGCTGCAACAGGAACAGAGGAAAGTATTAGGAGATCTATTGTACAACAAACAGCAATGGCAACTCATATGTACTTTATTATGTTCTCTTAGCAATTTTATGCCATTTCCTTAGATCACAGCAAATGGTTGCTTTTTCCCTTTTCTCTCTGTTTACTGGGAGTTGTATGTTCCTGACTGGTTGCTCCTTCCTGCACCACGAATCCCTTTAAACCCTGCTTGAACAACGACGGTGATGTTTCATGTTTGCGTTAGCTCTCCATGCGTATTGTTTTTCTTGTGCACTAAATCACTAAAATTCTGAATTGCAATTCCTGACAGGCAAATTTTAGGAGGATAATGAAATATTTGCTATTCTTCATGAAACATCTGGCAGGGCTCTGGCAAGATCAAGGAATTAGCAAGAGTTGCCACTTACATGCTGTATCTGACATTTTTGTTATCCTTAATGGAGTCCAAAGCATATGCAAATCAACCGCATAATGAGTGAGGTTAAGCAAGGTTTTGGATCTGGTTCCATATGGTGGTAAAAACATAATTGATCAGAATGTTTTGAAATATATTGAACACGAGTGTTCAGCTTTGTTTTATCTGAATCTCATTATGTCTGAGGAAAGATTTAGGGTGAGGGCAGAGGCTGAAGTTTTAACTGGATCTATTATTGGTTATCTGTGATCACACATACTTCATCAGATGTTTCTGCCATAAGCTCCACTTCAATTTGCTTTAAAAGCAAGATAGATGTTTTTGACCTTGCCTTTTCTGCTTTTTATTATTATGGGTGTATACTCTCTCTCTCTTCCCCCCTCCCTTCTTTCTTCCCCCTCCCTTTCTCTCTTTTGTAATCATGGTATTGACTAAGCACCCTTGTTCTCCTCAGGAAGGGTTAGAGAGCAGAAGTTAGGTATCAGCCTCACAATTTTTTACACTGCAGAAATTTCTCAGATCAATTTTAATGAACATACCTAGAATGAGATGCATGACTTTTGAGGGGATTATGATTTTACAGATTTCTGTTGGATTCATTTCAAGAAACCTGGGATACAGGATCTTGTAGAGATGAACTTACTTTGAGAGGTGGCCATGCTGACAGATGTCCATCAAGCTGGAAACTCTTAGGCTTAAGCATTTTGTCATCTTGTTGGCCCTGAAATTCAGAATTTTCAGAATGCTTCAGAAACTGTTTTCTGTGAACCTGAAGCTGAGATTTGCCTTTCCTTAAAGGCAGAATCCAGTGGTCAACCAGTTATCGATCCCCTACACGATGCTGTACCCTCTCCACTCTCTGGACACTCCAGTGCCTGAGTCATCTCATCCTTTTTTACCAGAGCTCAGTGCTTTTAGTCCTGGTCATTGTTTACCGCTTTGAAGACACATGATTATGAAAGATAAAAGAGCTATGCAGAAGGGTTTCTGGAACAGTCATTCTTTACTTTAAAAAATTCAAGAATGAGTCAGGCTCATGTGGAACAGGAATACGTATTTCCCTACAGGGAATCTGAGATCTTACCTTCACTTTTGCCACACAGTTTTGCTTTTCACTCCTAGTTTAAGTTCTCAAACAGCTGGTGATAATGCTTTCTGTTATAGGCAACCATTTCTGCCTGGCAGTTGACCTTCCCATCTTTCTCAAGTCCTACCCATCCTAAGTCTCCCTTCTGATGACCTGCTGTTTTGTCAACACTCAGCTGAAGGCTAGAGGCAAAGAAATGGTTTGCTTTGGTCAGAAGCCAGCTCTTTCTCTGTGGTTGCTTCCACTTGAATGCAATAGCATCAAGGTTCAGTGATCATCTATTGTTATCTCTCTGATACCTGTAGGAGTATCTCCTGAGACCTCCTATGGCTTGTAATGAAAACTGTGCTCTGAATACAGAGCAAGTGATGCGATTGTGTGGGTGTAGAGATGTGCTGGGGTCTGAGTGTGTATGTATATCTACATGTATGTGTGTATATTATTTATCTGTCTATCTCTTAGGAAAGATAGATAAGGGATGGTAATCTGCATATTTACTTGCACACACACACACATGCATCTACCATATATAGAGAGATTCTCTGAAGCATCAAAGTGGTTATCAGCTAAAAATAAATTTTCACAAAGAGAAAATAGTAAACATGAGGTTGTTTTCTCCTCTAAGGGGCATAATGGTGGGAATTCAGTCATTTACAGCAGTTTTTATTTCAGTCAGGTACTTAGATGTGCATCTGTTATCTGGTATGCAAGCAAATATTTGCATACATGGTTATCTGTATGAAAAAATACCATGCTCATAAAATATATATGTGGCTAAAATACAGTCTGGAAGTGTCTTGGCTATCTTAAAACATTTTGCTTTCAGAAACCCTAAATCCTTTAAGTCGCTCAGAGACAACTAAGGGATATATACATATGGAACTTGGACTTTTGAAATTAAATATATAGAGCCAATTACAAACTTGGATGAAGTCAGTGGAATGATATGAATCAGCACCAAGGGAAACAAGA
Source organism: Aythya ferina (assembly GCF_964211825.1). Taxonomy (NCBI): domain Eukaryota; kingdom Metazoa; phylum Chordata; class Aves; order Anseriformes; family Anatidae; genus Aythya; species Aythya ferina. The sequence continues at coordinate 7,477,561 of NC_140307.1, forward strand.
ACCCAGGATTACCTGCATGCCTCTACATTATTTATCCTCAGCAGTGCAAACTTCCAGCATTTAAGCCAAAATCTTTCCACATTTCTTTCCTCCTTACAGCGCCAACATCTGAATTACTGGAAGCACCCAAAAGCAATTACAAGGATTCCAATAATCTTTCTGTATTACAGTGGCTGGACTGCTAAGTATCATCGATAACTTGATTATCATTTTGAAAAGAAATTGCTTGGGGTAGGGGCTCTGGGAGAAAAGCTCCCAAACACTTACAAATCATATTTTCACCAACTCTTACATTATTCAGTGTCCTAATGAGTTCCAGTAGTCCCATACAGGGCTGTTTGACTGCTCACATTTCCACAGGAAACTTAAGCTGTGCAAAGTCAAAATGTTATCAGTTTTGGAAGCATTTCTTTTGACTCTTAATCTCAGAGTGAAACCCAAGCCTCTGGCAGTGCTTCCTGGTAGATATTACCCCAACCTATTTTATGCTACCCATCTTTTATTTCCAGCATTTACCTCCCATTTTTAATGAATGTAACAAGATTGCGATGGATCGGATTTTTAATACTTTATTGCTAGTTGCTTCATTGGAGCTGGCTGTAAGTTTCTGTTCAGCATAGGAATACAAAATCTGTCCAATGGCTGCAGAACATACCGATGAGGTGTCTCACAGGTACTTGTCATCCAAGAACTTCTAATTGATTTCAACAGCAAAAGGGGTTGTGCTGCCTGCATTCTGGCCCAGAATACATGTTGTGTGACATTCTTCTCTTAAATAAACACCAAGTTTTAGTGCAATATGGATTTGAAAAGCAAGACAGCTTAACCCAGGCTCAGTCTTCCAACAGTGCCTGATTATATCCAGTGTCTTATAAAGGTCTTCAACTTGCTTAAACTTGATTTCCAGGTGTTGAGCTCTGTTGTTTGAGAATTTGGCCCAGTGCTGTGCAGATATAGGCAGTCAGAACTCAGATTTTTTTCAAGGATGACTCATGTTGTCAGGGAATTGACACAGAAACCAGTGCTGCATGGCATTTTTAGGTGAATGAACTGTTCCCCAGTTGTGTGGAGTGGCTGAACTTGTCTGATGTGACCAAAATTTAGCAGGTTGCATGCATGAACTAGGGAAGGGAGAGAGGAAGAAAACATTTTTGGATTCTGCACCACCTGTCATAGCTCCATTTCAGGGCTGATTTGTATCTGTACAAGGCAGTTGCTTTTATTAATGCTTACAAGCCCACAGCTATAAGAATGCAAAAGATGCATTGTTAACGCTGCACTGATATATGGACTGGTTCTCCATTAAGAAGAAATTAATGATTGTTCATAGGACCAAATCCACAGCCTTTGGCTTCTCACCAGCTTTTCCATCCTGCAAATCTAAAGATCAGCTCATATGATTTTTATTGGTTAATATTAGAAGAAAGCCTGGATTTGACAGAGATATCTGGAATCTAGGAAGGCCACATAACCTTCAAACAGGAGAACACCCAATTGTCTTCCACCCAAACTCATCTTTGATGGAAGAATCACAGCTGTACCAGTGACACCCTGTAATTCAATTAAATGCAATTCCTCCTATTCAGAAAAGGGTTTCAGTCTCCCAACCATGTGTAATGAGAGGTGCATACTCAACTTTTTCACTATTATTGCAGCAGTTATCAACCACCTTCTCACCAATAAGGAGAATAGAAACAGTCATTTCTTAGAAGACTGTCAGTTTCTGATGAATACAAGTAAAATGCTGTCCAGGGCTAAATTGTTGCAAGCCTGAATGAACATTAGGGGACAGTGTTGGCCAGGAGTCAGCCTGTTTCATGCTCTTCATGTTCCTTCTATTTATAAATCGTCTTCCCCTCTCTTAAACGATAAAGCCCCACTTGCTCCTTACTTATCTAACTGGTGCACCAGACATCCATTTTTAATCTGGCCAAATCAATTATAAATATTACAGCCTGCAATTGCCCTGGGAACTCCTGAAAAACTAATTAGTACAAATCTCACCAATGAATTACACCTTTCTCTTGGCTATTTGCAGCAGGAATAAAAAGAAAGAAAGAAAAAGAAAAAACTACACTCAAAGAGACCAAACATCTCTCAGCCATAGCAAACAGAATTCAAGGCAGTGGTTAATTACGTTCATATTGTTCATGGAAGGATGGGCCATGATGGGCTGAAATCCAGGGCACCTGGCATTGCCTAGGGCTTAGCTTGCATTTTCTTAGGAGATGTAAGATCTAAAAGTCCTTGGCAAAGAGTCTTTGCAAAAAAAGCGATCTTATGGGAGCCTACAAAGTTCATATAATTAGTGTTTACTGTGTAACAGCAAAGGAGGCAAATGCAATAGTTCTTTAAGCTGGAGCCATCTTGCATCAGTGCGTAGCTGATTCCCTCCCTTAGTGAGGTCGGGGACTAAACAGAGCTTGTCTGGCTTTTCTCAGGCAGAAAGAGAAGCCAGGCTGCTGTCTGGGGAGCTCATGAATTGCAGAGATGAAATTGGAAAGTCATAGCAAGGTGTGCACCACACCTTGTACCAAGTGAATCAAAACACAAAGGGCAGACTAAAGGCCTTCTTTGTTGGCATCTTGTTGCTGTAGTGTATTTCTTGCACTAGGTGTAATTACCTAAAAGCATCATAGTTGTTTCATTTATCTCCTAAAATTATCCTTTATGAAGCTATTAAAGGCAGAATTGTACTCTGGGCTAACTACAAATGTGGCTGCTTTAGATTCATTTTAGATTCCTTACAAGACTTCAGAAGCAGTGTTCCTGTAAAATACTTTTAATAAAACATATGAATTCCTCAAAAGCAAAACTGTACAAGATCACACACCCTTTTAGATTTGGTGACATAGATGGAATTTTTATGTCAAAAAAAGGAAGGGCAAGACAATCCCAATCCACCCCAGAGGGCATAAGAGCTGCAGGAGATTTTACTTACCAACACGTAGGCAATGCTCCATACAATTGGTACAGTTTTGGAAAAGGAGAGATTCCCCGTCCACACAGGTGATATAACTGGCCAGGGAACTTGGTGGTGTCTCCAGTCTCTGTTTGAGTGGAGAAAAGAGCACCATTATTTCAGGTGAATGCTGTAATTGCTGAGAATGTGGCCTGTTTCTGTCAGAAAATCCTTTTTATTTTCTGTTTTCTCACAGTAAAATGTCTGGTATCTTGGACATTTTCAACTAAGCCATTTCCTGACTTATTTCTATCTATGAACTCTATTATGGACATCCTTGGCTCCATATGCACAGCTATATCCCTGTATTGGACAACTTCCAGTGGATTGGGACATATCATGATGGAGAGAAGGTTTAGGGGAAGGAGAGAGTAGGGCTATGGACAGGGTAATTATGCAGCTACCAGGATGTTATTTTTCACTGCAGAGAGAAGATAAAGATATGTTTGTTTGTTGATACATCTTCACAGGGAGTCATCGGTATATCCATGACCAGTGGTGGTCCCCAGCCTTGGGATTTTCTTCCTTTTTGTCTGAAGCATTTAACCACTTGCTTCCTAGATTTGCTCTGGCAAAACTGTAGCAAATTTCACAAGAGTGAGCTGAGCAATATGTATGAAAAAGAAAAAAGAAAAAAGAAAAAAAAAAAAAAAAAAAAAAGAAGTTCAGTTTTCTTCCCTACAATACTGCAACTTCTAGGCCAGTCAAGTGAAGGTCAAGCAGCAAACCTGAACAATAGTCACAGATTCCCTAAGAGGGACAGTTGTCAGTGCCCATTCTTTCCAGAAGAAAAGATAAAACATTCTATTTTGAGCGATTTAGTAGAATATACACAGAGCAAGTGACCTGCCACACAAACAAAATCTAAGTGAAAAATTCCAAGAAATTACTTCAGAAATATCTAGTTTTTCCCAGTGCTCTGGGAGTGTATGCACGTACATCATGTCGCTATATCCTATCAGCCAGAACTATAGGCTGTGTTTTCTGATGTGCAGTTCATCAGGACAGCTGTCTTACAAGGTTTTTGTCCAGCTGTGAGGTCGGCTGACTGAGAACGGGGGGTTTGTGCAAAACACCTGAAAGAATTGTTTCCCAGCCATACATAAAAGCTCCAGTTATACGGACATACAGAGAAGCACAGAACTTGTCCTTTTCCTCATGTTAAGTCAGAAAAAAAAAAAAAAAACACACAAAACAAACAACAACAACAAAAAAAACAGAATTATTTTACAGCGTACCAAAGCCTGCTTTCTTTCTAAACCCAAGCAAACAAACAAACACACCCACATACAAAAGCAGAACTAATTAAGATCAAGTCATATCTCAATAACTATGCAAATTAAAAATCAAAACAAAGAAATTCTATTTATCACATCATAAAGTTGCAAATTGCTGTTGTGGCTCCCATCAGCTGCAATAGATGAGGGCTACGAGGCTGTAGGTTTTGAATTAGTAGATCAACCAACACGCATACATGTTTTATTGTGATAGCTGGGGGATTGTTGGCTGTAGATATATTAACAGCTTTCACTCCCCCTCTTCTGTACTGTGTTCACGTTCAGTGGTATTCATAGACTATATTTGTCTTGGAGTTCTCTAATGTAATGCCATTGGTCTTCCTCATTGTTTACCTTCTGTAAGACAACATCATTATTCTTTGGTAAATCTGTTTCTTGTCCCTTGGGTGTTTTATTTTGTTTACTTTTTATTTCTTTTTTTGTGGGGAGAATTCTTTTGCAGCTTTTAATAATCACATTAAAACCAAACAAAAATACCAAGAACCTGCCCCTAACAAAAACCTCTTTTTTCGAAATGAAAGAAAACCATGCCCTCTGAAATTGTATGCAGTTGTCTAGATGATGGCATTTCTGCTCATTACCATTTTTCACCATTTGCATTATCTCCTAGAGGAGCTGGTCTTTGCGACGTGGTGGAGCAGCATGCAATGACTTTGGCAGCTTCATTAGTGGGGCTCTGGCTCCCCAGCAATGCTGTCTGCTGCCTCCTCTCCTCTTTCACAAGCGACTCTAACCTGCTGGTTTGAAATGACCCATTTGTATTGCTTTGGTTTGTGTTTTATATCTTTCTGCTGCAGAAAGTGAATTATTGGGATGGAAAGTTCCACATGGAAGAGAAATGTAGCTGGTTTGTAGAGGTTGGTAATGTGATACAGAGCCTCTCAATTTTTAAGTCACCAGGGTGATTGCAGCCTCTCGTTGGCAGCGAGACGAAGTTGATGCCATCTATTTGCTGTTTGGTAGCTCATTATGTGATGTGTGGTGGTGGCATTGATCCAGTTAGTAGCAAGTATCAATCCAAATCGGAGAAGCCACCACTTAGGTCAGTGCTAATTGGCTTGCTCATTCACTGTCACAGCAAATAATCAAGGCACGGAGCAAACTGGGAAGAAAGGCATCTTTCTTGACCTCTAAAGATGGTCTAGGTACAGCCTTGCATGTGGTGAACCTCTCTCTGCAGTGTATACGTGCAACTATTGAATCGTCACAGTCTTAGTGCTTTGTATATTGTATTGGTAGGCAGCATGGCAGGAACTATCTTGGAGAGTTTCTGAAGGGCATTACAAAGGTTTTATTCATAAATACTTGCTTCCTAAAAACTGTCCTGTAAGTCTTCAATGTAATGAAATGCTTGTTTGATGTGATTTTCTTTTTCATATTCTGATGGTTGACTTCCAGATTTTCCTTCCATAATAAAGTACTTCTGTGCTAGAATTCATTTTCCTCTTTTAGTCAGAAATCCAGTCCTAAAATCATTTAAGTCATCAAACTCAGAAGGTTCTCTGTTAATGGGTTTCCTAGGTTTAAGTAATAATGGTGATTTTTTTTAACTGTTATCCTGTTAATGCAAATGTTTGACATTCAGTTCCTAGACTGCAAACTGAATTGTTCCATCTGTAAAATAACAGTGTGTTGAGTGGCAGCTATGCTCTGTCTCAATGGCATCAGCAGCTCCTCCCAAACATACAAGTGCAATGTCGAAAGTGGATACACTCAGGTCCTTTTTGATTGCAAGTCATCAAAAGCTTATAAAGGAAAAATCTGGTTCCCCTGAGTTTAAACAGCTTTGAAAATTATCGCAGGTACTTGGTATCATGGTAATTCATGCCATACTTGCATCTTCAAAAAAAGAAAAAAAGCAATCAAACCCACTGGTCAGACTCAATATACTGAGACCACTGCTTGTTGTTTTTTGTGCTGAGAGAATTGTCCTGGTTTGTTTTGTTTTGTTTCATGTCACATACTCAATTTCAGTATGAGTTCTTCCTGACCTAGATTTCTGGGCAGACTGAAGTGGAGCCAGAAACTGTAAAAGTGCATAATTATTCATTTATTTATTTTTAAGCGGTACAGCTCTATTAAGCTTTCAGAGAATCCTTTATACCCTGCCTTTGAAGTAAACTAAGCCAGAGATCAACCAGCAAAGTGGGTTGAAACTGCTTGTTTCTGATTGCAGAGTAGTCTGTATACAGTTAAGATCTGGAGACTTGAAGCTAGGAAAAAGTTATGCTTTTTTTTTTTTTTTTTTGCCTTTTTTTTTTTTTTTTCTTGGATTGCGGAGAAGAGAGGAAAGAGATCAATACATCCAAGAGCAATACTTTACACCTTTGGTATGTTCTGAAACCTCAGATGCTGGCAGTGCTGTGAAACAGCTGAGAGCTGGAAGATTATTCCGGTTACTGACATGTAAATGAGCAGACCACACATTAAATCTGTGTATACTCCATCTGCCAAGCCATTCATTCTTCCCAACTTGGGACAAATTAGAAACTCTGGCCCAGTGGCGGAAGATTATTATTCCTTTCCCAGTCCCCCAAAGCAATACATTCTCCTGCTTTGAGTCTGATTGAAAACACTGACCTAGAGGTGAAAAACACAGTATCTGTCCCCCTGATTCATCCAGACTCTGACCTAGGCAGCCCTGAAACCACAGGCTGCTTTCTAGTCTCAAAAAATTACCCAGCTGCCCTCCCGGACTAAGGGCCAAATTGGAAGTAGACAGCTAGATAGGAGAAAGACCCTATCCCCCAGAGCCATCGGGTCTTGTGGTTACAGTTCTGTCATAAATATTGCATTAGACTAACTTAATAGAAAATGTATTGAAAGTGAACATGTAAAGAAAGCCTACAACCATTCCTGTAAGTAAATGGCAGGAGGCTAAGATGGTATAACCTACCCTTCTGAGAGACAGACAAAGGAGCTGTGGCATCTGTTCAAGAGTCTCTCTTCAGCCATTCTGACTTGCTTCTGAATTTGGCCTTTCTTCAGTAAGTCGTGCTGTCAGAGCCTTTTCATGCTCCTTCCAAAACACGAGCACTCCTGGTATTTCTGCCCACCTCGGAGTCGGTGTGCTCCAAGTCCCTAGAGCCTCTGTTTTCTGCTTGTTGCTGCCTCTTGTTAGCAGCGCTCTGAGCTTGCACAGAACAGGAGGCAAAGATGCCAAAGCACTTCAAGCACCTGGATTACTTAGATCTTACACCACATATGGAACTACAGCGAGGTGGATGATGATTAAACCAGCAATCTTGTGGAAACTGAATACCGCCTCCTCTACTGCATTTCAGCTGCTTTAACCTTGTAAGTGCCTTGAGGCAAGGATGATGCTGTCTGTGTATAAAACACTCTACATTAGCAGTAGCAGTAATAACAATAATAGTGCATTTCTCCTATGGGTTTGGTAAGTATCACTCTTCATTTTACAGCTGGTGAAACAGACACAAAGACACACAGGATCTTGCTTAGTGCCATCTTATGCTCCATTAGCAGAGCCAGGATTGAACCCAGGAAATGGATTTTCTTGTTCCTTGCTCTTACCGCTAGGTTACACACCCTCCTTTGATGACATCCAATCTCTCTTGTGATTTTTCTGCAGAAGCTGCAGCAACAGCAGCCTGGAGACTGATGATGAACCTCCTTGTGTGGAAGAAATCGATTATAATACTGACAGTTGTTCTGATGGTGAAGGGGACTTCTCGGAGCTAGACCAAGAGATCCAGGAGTGCCTCTCATGGGAGGAAGGAGAAGCAGAAGATGAGGGAGAGACCACACGACAGACATGCAGCTCCAAGGCTCTCAGGGGGCTTTACATTTCCAGCCAGCCAGCATCCAACAATACTGCTCTCCCTCTGCGTTCAACACCACTTGGGGTGTACAGTGGGTTTGAGGGCAGCCCTGCGTAAGCAAGGCTTTGACTTGCAGAGCAGTAAGCAAATGGGCTACTGCTTATTATCGCCTGTTTGCCAGCTTCAGCCCCCTTCCCAGATGTTGCTCCAGTTCTGCATGGAAAACTGACTGTGTGTTTGTGGAATTTCTATACATATATATACTAAGAACAACTTGCACTTTGTACAGAAGGCAGAGAACATAATCCTTTCCTAAACAGATTCCCCACTTCCATGGCTGCCTCTAGTATGCGGATTCATACAAGCTGACCCAAGGAATGGTATTCTGAGTGTCCAGAGAACAAGACAGTGTGTCCCTTTTCCTGGGTTAGGTTCTTATTATGGGCAGCAGCCTTTGCCCACAAATCCTGGAACAGTGACAGTTTCTGAGGCCTTTGGCCAGAGCTCTCCATTACCATTTATTTCTCCAGAACTTCAGAGCATGTATCCGATCTCTGATCAGAATTTTGACTGTGTTTTCAACAGGTTGGGTCAGGCTGTGCATGCTTCTGAGTTGTTCATATCTCAACAACAGTGTGCAAAATCCAACATGGCAGAATAAGGAAAGCACCACTGACAGTACAAGGCAGGTCTCTGGAAACCTGGGCTAAATTCACTTCTTTGCTGCACTGGAATGAACTAGTCCAGCATAATCTCATTTGAGTCACTTCATGCTTGAACTGATGGGCCCAAGTGCAGAATTTTTTTCCCAGATGCAATGAAATTATACTTTCTTTGTGAGATGTCCTTCCAACAGGATGCTGTTGGGAGTGAGAGGGGTTGGAAGCATTTCAAGGAAGAAAAGATATTCTTTTGATTGAGCTGGGGTCTCACACTATTGTGCTAATGGATTAGTGATGGTGGCAATATCTAAAGTGAATTTAGCCTGAGAAGCAGTCCAGTGACTAATTATTCTGTGTTAGTTTTATTATGATACCACTAAGGAAACCTACTTCATGGAACAGGACCTCATTGTGCCAGATACTAAAGGTGGGTTATTCATAGGACAGCTTGTGCTGGTGATTCCCGTAATGAAGTCAGAACAGCTTCTCCTTTGATCCACAAATGGAAAAAAAAAAAAAAACTCCTAAAATTGTCTGCAAAAACATCCCCTGATTCTATAAAGTGCTGTCTAAAGTGCTGTCTATGTTACAGGTAACACAGAAATGTCTTTGCAAGCCTTAATGCACCAGCATTAGAGTTCACTATGCTTTCATGCAGATGTCCAAAGCAATGGAGATGTGGCTTCTTGAACTTCAACACAGACCAAGAACCCAAACGTGTGCCTGAGGTCCCTAAAGGCTGAAGCCTGTATAACCACACCTCACTCCTCATATTGCCTGTACTTATCATGCGTCTTAGACTCTACTGCTGCAAATGGAGAATTGCCTTGTACACAGATGGCTTGAGTGTGCTGTGCAAGAGGCTCCCAACTCTGTCACTGCGTTCTTTGTGAGGCTCAAGGAGAAGGATGAATGTATAGTGTGTTGTAGCATTACAGACTGTAAGGCCTCCACTGCTGATGATTACTGTTATTATTATTGATGTGTGATTAAAAGCACTATGACATTCTCTCCTCTTTATGGTGTTTGTGGAGAGAATTACTGGAGCAGACTGATTTTTTTTTTTTTTCTGATGCGTTTGTGAACACCTTTCCCCAGACTATGTGGACATACACTTCCATCAGGAGCCTGCTCTTTGGAGAAACTGCTTCTTCCTATCCTGCTGGGGTTTCAGTATCCAGGTGTTTGAAAGTCTTCACTGCCATATCACAGTTCTCTCTGTCTCTAGCTCTCTCTTTATGACACTGCTCAAAAGACAGTCAGCTTGGGTCCTCAGAAGCTGAGCTTCTTAGACTGAGCTAATTCATTAGGTATGGTGTGTGTTCTCTGTTCACACGTCATGTTCTGCTTGCTTTAGTGTGCAGCTTGTTGCACACAATACTGAATTTTCATAAAAGGATGGCTCACAGGAATGGGCATCAAACAGGTGCTCCTATTATAACAGTTCGTATAGCATTGCTTAAAAGCTTATTATTGAAAAATGCTATATGTGCATAGGTGACTTCAAAATCCAAGATTCATATGCATGACAAAACACTCACACTGTGCTGGATCCAGCCTGCAGTCCATGTTGTAAGATCTCCAGCATTCAGCATTACTCTAGGACACAGGGCAAAAATCTACCACTATGTCTGTATATGTGCATGTATGCATCCAGAGCTGCTCTTCATGCTGTGATCTACATCAACAGCCTCCAGTCTTACTGGAAAAGAAAATAAGTCTTCTGAAAGCAGTGTATTTCTTAATGAGGCACCAATATTTTAGCTATAAATACTACAGGCCAGCCTCAGCCTTCTAGCTGTTTCCTTCTGAATTTCTTACGCTAGGGAGAATTCTGTTCAGTGGGCAAACCCTGCCATAGTTGTGATTCATTCAATCTACAGATGGTGGCAGAGTTGCCCAAATGTAATAAAAGGGGAGATGTCACCTCCATGCGTGTTTGGAGCCAAATGTATAGTGCTGTTACACAGATCTATGTGCTCGGAGCTGCAGGAGGAAGAAAGAGAGATGGCAAAGGCCCTTGGCGTGCTGTCAGCATCCAGGATCTGAGTGCAGCAGGGGAGCAAATCCTGGGGAGAGCCACCACTCCTGCACAGATGCTGCTGTGAGATATAAAATACCCAGCCAAGGCTTCTCCCTGACAACTTCTGTGTTTGTGCCAACAACCTGGTGACGATGGGCAAGTGAACCCCCCAACCCAAGGGTACCCAGCCTTCGACTGAGAAGGTGGGAGCAGAGGGAATGCAGAGGGAAGCTTGGCTGACCAACCAGTAGGGAATGGCACCTGGAAACCTCCAGAAGAAGCAGTTTTGTGGGCTGCCTCATTCTTCCAAGAGCTTCTATGGGGAGCAGATACTCTTCTTCTTTTGACAGACCTCTAGAGGTCAGGAGAGGGCCTCCACCGCGCACCGCTGTCTCTCCGTTATTAAAATTCTCCCTGAGTCATGGTAATTAAGCAGAACTAGGCTCTGCACAGAGGAACGGAAGTGCATTGACTTTAATAAAACAGAGTGTAAAACAACTTCAGATTAACTCCAGCCTTGTTTATTCTTGCACACTTGTAATTCTGGTTCGGTATTTCCCCAGTGAATGGAGCCGTTGTGCCCCGCGCGGAGGCATGTCACCTCACTTCAGCCTGCTAAGTGCTGAGCAGGGAGGCCACTGCCTTTTCTTGCCATCGCGAGCTAATCCCGAAGAATTTGGAAACAGCCGATGGAGAAAGGGAGGGAGGAGAGGGACGTCTCCCTGCTCTCCACCGTTGTCATTCCTCAAGAGTCGGCAAGGCTGTCAGGTTGAGACACAAGCCAAATATTTCCACAATGGCCAGAGGAGATGGAGGCACTCGGGTAGCCCACGCCGCTAAAGCGGTTCTGGGCTCCTGCCAGACACATTAACTTTTTTTTACTGATGCCTTTTGTCTCGCTGACTCTCTTCGCGGCCGTGAATAGCTCTGCTCTCCTTCCTCCCCTCCCTGTGGTTTACATGACATGGGTAGAAGATGCGGCGCCGAGCTGCGCTCACACTGCTCCCTCTGTCTCAGCCTCTCGCTGGCTCTCGGGCCCGCCCAGCCACAAGAACCGCTTCCCATCCGAGGTGATGGCGAAGGCTGCCTGGTGAAATACACGCGTGTGTGTAAACCCCTGGGCTAAAAATAAATAATTAAACAATAAAAATAAAAAGAATCAAGTCAGCAAACTAAAGGAAGAACAAAATCTAATTAGTTTTATCTGCTGTTTGTTATGAGGCTGTCAGAGTGCTCTATCCCCCGGTTTTACAGCACTCTGGAAAATAACAGCGATAATAATAATAAACAACTGTGCACTGGGTTGTTTTTGAAGCAAGCAGGGAGCAGATTAAGGAGAGGAAAAGACAGCAGCCCCTCTCCTCATGGGTTTTCTCCTCCTGCCAAAAAGCAGAGGTGCAGGTGGTAGCGCTATCTCCTCTCTTATCTGTCCTTGGACGAGATCCACTGCCCCTGTCCATCACCAGGAGACAGAAAGCACGAGTGGGCGACTGTTTGGCAGCCAATTCAGGGCACTCAGATTGTATTTCTTGCTCTGCCACCAATCTGTGTGCTTTTGACCGAGTTATTTAGCCTTGGCTCCCATCCTCAGTTACTGATGTGAAACAGGAACAAGGCTTTGATTCCTCATAGCGAATGCAGTAAGGTGTGAGTGACAGTGGGTGTGTATTATTATTATTTTTTTTTGGGGGTGGGCAAGAAATAGGGGTGTAAAACCGCCCACATGATTGTACTACAGTGATTTTTACTGTTGTCAGTGGAGAAGGTTATTCTGTGCAGGAGTGTGGTGGTAGTTGCCATCACTACTTTCCACTTTAATGATGTATGGTGATGGTTCATTAGGCTCTTCCTCTTCCAACAGTGCTGGGTAATTTTAGAAGTCCCTCCTTGCAGGTTGGTATCAGCCTGTCCTGCCCCATGCTTGGGTCCTCATGCTGTGGAAACTTACACACCTGTTTTGGGGAGAGCAGGATTTAACCCCGTATTTGTAAACTGTTGTATGGTTTTCCAGACAGAGGGCTGGCCACAAGTCTCCACCTGGAGATAACATGCCTAGAGTACTCAAAACTTGGCATGTGTACTTGCATCAGGAAAAAAAAAAAAAATGAGTGAGAAGGCTAAAGAAGGGAGAAGAAATAAATTGGAGGAGAGGAAGGAGAGGACTCAGTACAGAGAGAGAGATGAAGGGAACAGAGAGGAATGGGAGTAGGGGGCATTTAGGGGAGAGACAGGCAGAGAAATGGGAGAATTGTTCCTATTTGTGTATCCTCTTCCGTCCCCAGATAATGTGTCAGTATTAACAGTACCAAGAAACAACCCTCTCTACTGTAGAATAAATCTGCCACTGTATTCCCCACGCCATAAACAGCAGCCAAGTCTGTATCCTCAGCGCTGCATTGTGTGTTCTGTGCTGTATTTTGTGAGTGCTTTTCATGATGGTTAAGCCTGTAGCATTTCTGGCCTTAGGTTTCCTCTCCAGGGACTCACATCCTCAGACAGATGCTGGAGGATCCATGGCATTTTATTGTCGATGCAGCACTTTGTGGCTACTTTTCTCACCTTTTCTTTATTCTGCTTCTTTCATTGCGTTTTTTAAAAAGTGGAAGGGAGGGAAATGAAGGAGATGAACAGGAGTGAGAGAGAAAAGAGAAAGCAGAAAGAAGTTCCCTGCTATCTGTCTAGCAAGGTCTCCAGCAAGATGGTGAGGTGGCTATTTTGGCAACATGATTTTAAGCCTTCGATTAAGCAGCTTGTAGCTCACGCAGGGATGAGCAACAGGGAAAGGTAAATCTATCACTAAAAACAATCATCCATTGGATACCCTGGCAATAGCTCCAGGCCTGGTAAACAACCATTACCTTTGGCTAACTGAGCTCTGGGCACTGATGGCTGGCTCCTTACCAGCTGATGTAATTTCAGAGCCTCATTTCTTGCCACCCTTGCTCCAAAAAGCCTGACCAAAGGCTTTGCCTGGATGGTTTCTAGTGTATGCTAGAAATTAGGCAGTGCATGCTTTCCATGTTTCAGTGTATGCTCATGCACAGATCTGTGCTCATGCACAGCTCTGCAAAGGTTTCCCTGTTTCACTACAACATTTTCATAAAAAGTTATTTAGCTTTTCTGTGCTTGCTCCCACATCTATAAAGGTATTGATATTTATTTGCGGGGAAAGGAGTCACAATGAGGCTTAAAGCACCAGTATTTGCAACACAATTGGAGATCCTCAAAGAAGGCAGATAGGAGAGATTAATTCCTGCTTCCATCACATATCTGCTGAAAGAGAGAAATGCTGCCTTTTGCTGTGATCAGTTCAGTTTCCTTTGGTCTCTGTGGAAGGGGGCACAGGTGGACCAGGCAACTTCTCAAGGTGAAAGCATGGACTGTGGTGACAAAAAGCCCTTGGATTTTTTGACAACACAGTGGTCTTCCAAGTACCAGGCAGAGTGCTAGTTAGGGAGCTCAGAAAATGGAAAATTTAACAAAGGTGAAAAAGAGAGGCCTGGGAAAATAATGGAGCACCCCGTTAACATCTGAAATGGCCCCACGTACTAGAAGTGTAAGGGGCAAACAGGGAGAATGTGAAGCCTTGGTACATATACCAGGCTAAGACTTAATCAGCTTCCCATACACATGGAAAAGGGAAAGTAGGAAGAGTGGAAGAAGGATTAATTGGCTGTGAAACATCAGGGAACTGGCAGGTTGGGTCAAGGAAAGGGGAATACAGGCCAGTAAGCATTGACTTAGAGACTGGGGCAGAGGTACAATGACAAGATCTCCTAAGGCAAGTAGAAGAATAGAAGAAAAGTGAAACACTAAAGGTGTGTGAGGAATTTATTAATGCCTTAAAAATGAGAAAAGGATTGTTTAAAAAGCTAAAGCAGCAACATATGACTAGAAAGCAGAACAGAATGGCACCAAAGCATGTGTAGATGAAATCAGAAAGGTCCTGGCACAGAATGTGTTAGAGGTGGTTAGGGGCACACAAGAGAAAAAAAAGAAATCCTATAAATATTCTAGAAGGAATAAAAGCATTATGTACCACAGAAGGAGAGCACATGCAGAGGGTTGGAATAGTCATTGCCTTTTTAATTCTGCTTATCACCCAAACAGTTGCGACTAGATAACATAGCAGCAGTCATACTGACACAGGCGTGAGAATAGGCTAGAACAAAGGGGTGTAAATTAAATAATCTTTACATCGAGTCAGTGAATTCAAACTGTTGGACCCAAGGGAATTCCCCTTCAGGTTGCTCAAGGAAAGCAGTCTTCGAGCAGTTAGGAATGGGTTTCAAGAGCTTCTTTTGTACTGGGAGGCTTCTGAGGACTGGAGAAGGGCAAAAAGGGCATTCGTTTGTCAAGATGGGAAATGAACGAGCCAGGAAAATTTAGATCAGCCAGCTAAGCTGAGTGCCTGTGGAGAAACCTCAACAAATTATGAAACAATCAATTAATTAGCAGCTATAGGATAAGAAGGTGGCAAAAGACAATCAACATGGATTTGTCAAGCTGATCTAATTTTCTTCCTTTATTGGCTAATTGGCTTAGAGGATAAGGCAGAAGTAACATATGCCTTTGCTTCAGGAAAGCTTTCAATAAGGTCTCACATAACATTTTCGTAAAGAACTAAATAAATATAATTTGTATGGAATCCGTGTAAGATAGATGCACGCTAGCTGAGAAATAGCTCATGAAGGCTGGGGTTCATCACCCCTAACTTTAGGCATCCAGAAGTTAAGAATCTAGGCCAAATTACTCTATACAGAGCGTAAATATAGAGAGCAAATGTCTACGTGCCCTGCTAAGATAATTGTCTAAGTTACATGGAAAGGATCCTTTGCTGAAATACTGTTTTCCTCATTAGCTTCTGAGTTAAAGATAAACAAACCTCTTAGACAGGATACCTAGCTCTAAGGACATATCCCACAGTAACACTCGTAGGGTGGTGTTTCGCTTAAATAACCGGGGTGGTGCTGTGGAGAATCTGTTTCTTTTCTTCAGAAAAGCCAAAAGTGTTTTGTTGAAACTCAGTTCCCTGTTCACACACCTCTATTTATGTCCACACACCTCAGCACGCACCAGCCTCAGCTCCCACCTCTCCCACATCGGGGTCTGCTCCAGAGCATCCCGATCCAGCTCTGCAACCCCATCCTCTGCTCTTCCAGTCTCACTCCTCTGGAGCCAAATACACCAAATGCTGGCGATTCGGGGGACACCACCCCAGAAGGAGCTGCGGTCAGAGCATGCACTCTTACTGACGGCTGGCTTGCAGGTAGATGCCAAGAGCCCTGGAGCAGGGAGTGCACAGTGAAGCCACTGTGCCAGATGGCCTGCCCGCTCCCAGTTGTAAGAGCTGCTTTGTACTTTTTAGCTTTACTGATGCGGAGAGAACATTTTGAACTGTCTAAGCCTTATAACCTTGTATCATTGGCACACGAACAGCAGCAGCACACTGTTGAACATAATAACAAGGGGAAAAGAGCTGTGGAATTAAATAAGAATTTAAATCTTAGGGTTCGAAGCTTGGAGAAAGAGGCTTTAGCTGTGTTATTTCCAGGAACTGGTTGAGTCATGTTTAAGAATAATGGATAAGAGTAATTATTTCGTGACTATAGCTGAATAAATTATTTGCCAATAATTTTGTCTATGATTTGACCAGTTCTAGCTGCTTTCTCTAATGTGCATATGCAGGAACGTTCGCTGTATTCTGGACGTGTGTGTTGGATGTGCAGCTCCAGTCCTTGGCATCTAGCAGTGAATTTATTCCCCAAAGACAGTTTTGAACAAGATTTACCCCAGAGCAACCGAAGGCAGGATTTGATCTGTCATATTCAGAATGATTCATTTTTCACCTCATCAAGTAGGAAGGGAGGAGAGATAAAGAGAGTGGGGAAATTATTTTGCTCTTCACAACAACCCTTGTCTTCAAAGTCGGAGCTGCCACAGCGTGGTAAGCAGTGGCCCACCGAGGGACACGACAAATGTTGCTTGGCAACTCCACACCACTGATGGGAAGCACTCGGCAGGCTGAGCATCACAGAGGGACCGAGACGGAGAGTGAGACAGTGGCACGCTGGGACACTCGCTGCTGTCTGGCCCTGCTGGAAGTGACACCGCTCGTGCCCCAGTAATTGGCAGAGGTGCTGACCAAAAGTATTTTCTCTTGGGTGGGAGAGAAATTGCAGGGCATAAATATTGAATTGTCCCCTGCCCACTCTCCAGGAAAAAAATAAATAAATAAATAAAATAAAAGGCTTTGGATCTATCAGTAACCTGAAGGTCACTGAATTCTTCCCAGTGTAGCCACCTGTGAGCAAACCTTAAATGGGTCAGAGTCACACCTTGGTTAAATGCTTACAAGGATCCAGAAAGTGATCAGTGCCCTTTGGAGAACTGCACAGCCACCGTGGCACCTTGTCAGAAGCATCAAGCCTTGGTGTAGTGGTGTTGTAGCCCTGGTAGTCCGAGGATGCTGGAGAAGCCAAGTTTGCAACAAGAGACTGGTTGTTAAAACTAGAAAGCAGGGTTTTCAGGCACAGTATTCTTTCATCAAGTGTTGTCAGTATTGAAAGATTATGAGTTAAATGAAACAAGATTGACCTCACAGAGCAAATCCCATGCGGCTCTTCTGCCAACACATTTTGCCAAACTCCTAGATACTTTCAACAGCTCACAACTGAGAATACACTACTGTGTGTGCCTGGGCACACAAAGTACTATTAGGATTATCAAGCCCAATGCTGGCATGGATCAATGACTCTGAAGCAGTTAGCAAAAATGGGATTTGGGGATGCAAGAGAATATTCTATTGAAGCTAGAAGTTCTGCTTCCATCAGTATTAATTTGGGGGAATATGGTGTTCACTTTCCTCTGACTTCATGCAGCTTTAGACCGATCCTTTCTTCTCTTTGAGACCTAAAATTTTGGAGCAAGAAGGGATATTTCCACAGAGCTGATTTTTCCTAACTACCTACAATTGCAACAATTTAAGAGTTTTGTTTATGGAAAGTGCCCACGCTGTAGTAATGCTGCGGGTGTTATCAAAAATCACTACATGCCTCTGAAAATCCTGAACAGTCTGGGTAGACAATACATGTGAAATCTTCCCCGTTGTTCCGCCTTAGGGTTTTTGAGTGGCATACTGTCTTGGATATTTTTAAGTAAAATAGCCTAACAGTTTCTAATGTGTATTAGAAATTGGATTTCTCCTTTTGCAAGCTGTTTTCTGCATCTTACCACCCACAGGAATGTACCTTTTTTTTCTTTCTTTCTTTCTTTTTTTTTTTTTGGGAAGAGCTGCCTCAACTATTTTTTTCCTCCAGGTTATGACTCTTCCACCCAAATATGACAGCTCCTCATTGTCTTGCTCCCTAAACACAGGCCTTAATATTTTGAGAGATTGAATCCAGATGCAACTGCTTCTGGTTTTCATTTTTTTGTGTGTCATTATGGAAATTTTGCAGAGTCACAAGCTATGGCTGCATGTGGCACTGCCTTGAAAAGCCCATGCAAAAATTCAGCTTCTGACTGCAACTAAACACACATATTTTTTCTTTCTTTTATGTAAATAAGTCAGCGTTTCATAAATAATTCTCCTATCTTTCTCTGTTGTTTTTTATTTTAATTGAAGCTTTGCCTTTGTAAACTCTTTTCCTTTTTTCACTGTCTCTTCTCTTATACTAATTGAAACAATTACATGGCATTTCCTGGGGACAGGTTCTTCATTCTGAGGGCTCTGACACACCGAGCGCCGTTCTGATCTTCCTCACTCAGGTTTTGTGCTGCTCAAACTCTTCTCCTTTTTCCCTTTTTTCACCCCTTCCTTCACAAAGATGCCCTGGGGAACAAACAGACAAACACATATCACATATCACAGGAAAAGCCTTGCTTTGGTCTCCACACAGTTTTCTTGTGACGACCCCTCGTTCCTTTGGCTGCAAGTGAGTATTTGTCTGGCCTCAGTGGTGGGGACAAGGATTTCTTTACCAAACAGAAGGGACAGATTAGAGACAAGCATCTTCCTTAGGCTTTTGCGGAGGTCACATTTAGCCTCTCCTGCCTTGCTGTCCCACACACCTGCACATTTATATGTATATATCCGAGTCACTCTATGTACCTGCAATCTGGACTCCTCCACTTGAATCTATCCAGGTAGATGCCCCTCTAGTGTCTGCCCCAGTGCCCTGTGACTGCTTACCTGCTGCCTCCTCCCACTGATTCAGCTGGCTTTGTGTTTCTAGTTAACATCCTACATGCAGCGTTCGTACAGATACCAGCCAGAGGAAGCTGGGATTTAGATTTCAGTCATGTTTCTAATGCCTTTGGTTTCCTGTAGCTTTCAATCTTCTTCCCCAGAGGCATTTCTCCCAAAACACCCGTTCACTCATGTTTTCCTTCTGCTGCTGTTCTTGGGCAGTGCAGAAAGCAGAGGACCAAGGAAACCCCACTTCTGTCTTCCACCTGACACCTTGGTGGGTAGGGGGCTGCAGCCAGGTCTGCTTCTGCACTGCAGAGTCGTAATACCTTTTTGAAAAAATAATTGCTTTTGATTAAAATGTAAGGTTGCCGTCTTCTTTTTTGTTGTTGTCATTAATGAGGGCTGCAGGCTATGGGCCTTTGAAGTGTTTCCTTTTGGCTCTCCCTGTTCTTTCTTTTTCTTTCTCTCTCTTTTTTTTTTTTTTTTTTTTTTTTAATTCTCACAATTATATGCCCTTTCCAGCTCAGAGTGAGATTTGTTAATTTTCACATGCTTGCAAAAACCTGGCTGGCATGGTACAGCTCCCCAGCAGCCTCTGTACAGGATGCCAGTCAAGGGAGCGAGCAGACCTCCCTCATTAGCTGCTCTCACCCCCACTTGGCTGCTCCAGAGGGGAAAAGATGGGGCACAGGTACTCTCCTTGCCAGAACAGCTCATCTGCTCTGCAGAAATGCCCCTCAGCAAGGCAGGAACGAGCACACTGCTGTGTTTAGTTCAGGCTGGCCAGAACTATTTTATTTGTCATCTCAGGCCCTTGCAGGCTAATGGACTCCTCTGCATCACTTAACGTTGAGGGTCGTGGTTTTTTTTTCTTCGTTTGTTTTCCAGCCTATTAGTGGAATAACAGGACACCCAGCTGAACCCCAATGGCCCCTCAGGTGTTTCCATCTGTATGCCACAGCTGATTGCTAGCTTGGGTTAGTCCAGAAAGGAAACAGTAAACTTTGAAACTTGTTTGTCTCTCCTCTGCTCAGAGCTGTGGTGTGGGCAATGGAAACAACTGGAGTGATCATCTCTTGGGTGCAGAGGGTTTCCCAAAAGGTGAGAAAAGGTGTAAAATGGCTGAGAGACTTGAGCCAGGTGATGCTAAAAATCAGCTGGAGACTTATGAGAGAACTCATCCCCTGGATGAAAATCCAGGGCTTAGTCTGTCGGACAATATTGAGCACTTTCCTGTAGGCTGTCATGTGGAGGCCAGGAGTTTCATTACATCCCTGGAACCACCTACCTTGACCTTTGTCATCCTTAAACCCTGGTTTCTTCTTCCATAAAAGCATGTGTAAGTGCATATAAGCAGTTTCTCTTTATCTCTCTCATGAAAGACTGCCTGCATGAGATTTCTGTCCGGTCTTTAAGGAGGGAGAGATTGCTCTAGATAAGAGCAACCTCTTAGCTGAAGTGCTTGCCCCAGTTACAGGTATAAATCTGACTTGAACACTGCACTGCTGGGCCAGCTAAACTGCTCAGAGAGGGAAAACCAAATCATATCAAATAAATTGGAGAATTAAAATTGAGGATTAATAGCAACTTCACTAACATTTTGCATTTGGGAGCCCTTTACACATCTTCCACCTCCAAGTGGCTTTTTTTTTTCTGTCAATAAATACTTCTCTTTGATGGGTATTGACTTATAAGTCAACATTGTGATACCAGCTCACCTAAGTTTTGCGCCATGTTGGAATCATGCTTCAGTGTGGGGATGTAGACACACTGTGATGTGCAAAAATTGCTTATCTCTGCCTTATCAAGGGACTCTCTGCATAATGCTGCCATTCCCCTCACGCTTCCCTACCCCTTTTCTTCTCAAGCACAGGCATGATCTTCCTTTCCAGAGAGATGATTTTCTCCTAAGTATCATTTTAAAAATCTCCCCTTTCTGTTTCTTAGGCTAAAAGTTCCTCTTTTATTATTATTTTTTTTTCATAGTAAAAACAACACATCAGGGGAACTGATTTTAAAGAGATTGAAATGAATCCTCCAGCCTTAGATCTTTTAATGCCTCCAGCAACAACACATCAGAGAGCTCCAAAAGTGGCCAGTGATGCATCTCCAGACTGCCTTTTGTAGCACGTTTGTCTCAGAACTGGAAGGTGAGCTCCCCTATGCACAAATCTGCATGGAAATGCTCTAATTGCTGCTGTGTCATCACAGTGGAGAAACTCACATGGATTCCTGCCAGTGGAAGTGTCGGAGCCCAGCTGGGTCTGGTTTCTGGGACACAGATGTCAGCAGAGAACAGCATGGGACAATGAGGCTGTGGCAGCTCCCTGAGTCTGGGAGGGAATTGACGCACACAAAGTTCCCTCCTGCCTCGAGCAGGGCAACTCTGAGTTCAACCATATTATTAAATTAATGTGGTTTAATAAGTCATTGTGTGCCACTGAGCAAAGCTAAGTGATAGCAACTGTTATCCCCAGGTCATGTCACATGTGAGATAGGGGAGGTGATGCTGAAACCTCTTCTGCTAACATTTAGTAACTTCTATAGCCGCGGTAATTTGATCATGTGTCGCCAGCTTCAAAGTGAGACAAAGCAGATGAGACATGAACTGTATGTATCTGACTGGATGCATTTTAATCCCAGACAGCCTCCTGCTCAAACCTCTGTGCCATCACTGAGCTGGGTGCTGCCTTCCCCAGCAGCCCCAGGCTGAACAGTGCAAGCAATGCTGTTAAAAACCTCCAGGCCCCAGCAAAGCCCATTGGTGCTCCTGGATTTCTCTTCATCGGACCTGGATCTTTTTTTGCCAGACATGAGACGATGATGAACGTGACACTTGGGTTGCCATGGGAACACAGCATGAGGTTCGTGTTAGCAGCTCTCCTTCCTGCAAGCGAGCGCCACTGGCTCTAGGGATAGGGACAAGCGGCACTGCTGGCATCTGTCCAGGGCTTGCCCACATGCACTCTCAAGGTCTAGGGGTGATCCCTGTGTATTTAACCAGAGGAAGATCTGAAGGGACAAGTCACTGCAAGGTAGGAGATGTGTCAGATGGTAGGGAGGGAAATTGCAAAGTCCTGGTTGAAACTTCTGCTGCAAAACCTTGATGAAGATCATAAGGGAGGCCCACAGGGACCTACAGACTAAGAGTCTGCCTCCTAACCACCATGGGGAATATATAAAAGTTTTCAGCATGGGGGAAAACTGGAGCCCTGAGGTCCCCCTGGGCTGCTCCAGCATCACTGGGAGGGTGGTGAGTGTTTCTACCACAGTTTCCCCCTGCCTCCTTCCTGAAGGCTTTCATAAATTCTCCCCCCAGTCCTTTAGAAATGTTCATGTTCAGTTGGTGACATCCGTGCTGTCCACTCTGCTGTCCACCCGTAGGACTTTCCTGAGCCTTAGCTTAGGAATAATCAGGAAGCACTTTTGTGCTGTTAGAAAACCATTTGGAGCTTTCAGAAAGGCAATTTCAGAGAGACTCCTCATTGTTACTGCTATTATTTTCCTTTCACAGATCTCCCTTTAAACCCTCACCTCATATCATTTTATTAGGGGAAGAAACACTTTTCCAAAGATCTTACAGAAGATCTATTTTGTTGAAGCAAAGGGAGGGAGGTGAGGTTTCAAGCCTGTTTGGAAGACAGGTGAAAACTGTTGTCCATCTGTCTCACTAATGTGATGATTTGAATGTGTATCACATGGGTGGGAGCTCCCCAGGAAGAGATAAGGGAAACCCGGGGTTAGGAAGAGCTGAAATGCTGCTAGAAGGAAGAAAGGGGTAATGAACGTAGAGGTTATGGTGTTGGCAATACAGATACTGTTAGGGACTACAAGAAGGAGTGAGAAATACCACCCAGGGAATCTAGCCAGGTGGTTATAAAGTATGATAAAATAGGATTTAGAGGAACAGCTTGCAGCATGGTAAGTGCTAGTCTATAAGACCTGTCAGAAGTTTGGTAGAGAGTAGCAAGAACAGCAGAAATAGATTAGGAATGTGAAGCTTCTCGCAAGAAAAGAAAATTTCTTTTCTGTCTGTCATAAATCTTTCCCTCTTCACCACTTTAGCTGCTTCCTGCATTCCCTAAGCAGGCTTAGTGTTCGTACGTGGCCAGAGGGTTTCAATTTGAGCTCCAAATAATAATAATAAATTCCATAAAGTGATTCCATGTGGAGAGCAGAGATGATTGTGCCTTATGCTTACACAGTAGGGCCCACATGAGTTTGGGTCAGGCAGGCTGAGGGGTGGTTTCTCACCTGCAGCTTGTTCTGGGGTGATGCCCTGCACCTGCTCTGCAGCAATTGCACGAGGAGCGGGGCGAGGGGGAAGCTGCTCTGGCTGAGGCTGTTGAGTTAAGGCAAGGTAGAGAAAGGAAATATAGCTCTCTGTACTGGATTTTAGCCAGGATGCTGAAGTTAAACATCTGGTTAATTAATACAAAGAGCTGCAACAGCACTATGCTTGCTACAGCCATGCTGGGACACTGGAATTGTTGTTCTTTTGTGATAGTGAGCCTGGGTCTTCCATTACAATTGCACTGCCACGAGTGCCAAGACTGTGCCTGGAAAGTGGCTCAGCTGACTCTTGAACAGTAGCTGCTGCTTTTTCCTGAGGAGTTGAAAACCAGGCTGCCTCCACAGCAGGCTCACGGCCGGGTCCAGGCAGTGCCGCACTCAGACCAAGGTACGTTGTTGTTTCATCCCATTAAGGAGAGCAGGAGCTGCGTAATAGCTCTGCTGAGATCCCTCATTCTTTTTGCTAGTGGGAGGATTGTGTGTTTAGGGAGAGCAGAGAGAAGAGCCTATCTGTTATCACCTCTTTCCCTGCATTTGCCTTGGGATGTCTCATGCTTGCTTCCACACATAAAGGCCATCGCAGCTGCTCTGTCCTAGGGCTGGCTCATAACCAAGGAGCTCCGAGAATTGATTCTTGCAGATGATAAGAATCTATTTGTTGGGCAGCCAACTCTGTTGTGGTGGGATGACCTTGTGATGGCTTTCCAGTGTAATTTCTGGTGGGAATTACATTAAGAGCTTCTTTTATGCAGTTGTTTTGGCTTGCTGGAAACAATGACTGGCTTTGGGTTTGGATTTCAGTTTCTGCAGTTCTGGAAAGCCTTCTCTCTGCTTCTACCACCTTCAACTTTATTTGTACTCTTCCCAGCTGTAGTGGGGATGGTCCCTGTGCTGAGGCTTTTAGTGCTGCTGTTCCAAGAGTGGAGGGCCAGGCTTCACAATGTGCTAGTTTTCTGCAGAGATGGAGGGGAGTGTCTTTTTCCTTTATAGTACTGTTGTGTGCTTGGGCTAATCCACCAGACAAGCTGCTGTGACCTCCAGCTACCCTATTTGTATCCCTAATTGAGTGGTTTGTTAGATAATAATCAACAGTATGAGATGTTGCTTTGGTCAAGTATCCTTTCTTCTTGGTTTCTCCTACAAAAGCACAGCATTAATAGAATAAGCTCTACTTGCCAAACAGATGCATATCACACAATTTGCAGAGAGTTGCCTGCCAAAAGCATGGGACTTTATCATTTCAATCTTCTGTTAGGTACATGGAACACCCTAAAAGCCCAAACTGGAACTGTGGCTTCCCATCAAATTTTGAATTAAATCCAGTTTAAAGAGAAGGACTTTGGCATGTTTCCTGTATCCAGACTTGTGGGAATTCCTTTCACCTCATTCGCACAAGACTGTACAAGGGGGAGGTCTAACACTGGAGATGCATCTCTTAAGGAGGGAACCGAAGTCTTTTATTGCATTTCACATACCAACTTCTCAAGCAAAACAGATGACTGCTGTAGACAGGGTTTGAGGGACACAGTTATAAGACAAAAATACAAGTCTGCATCTCGTGTATTCACAAGAAGAGCTGCTGTTCATCCAAGCCTCAAAAGCAATTAAGATCCATGTCCTGGCTAGAATAAAGCTCACTTAGGTCTAGAGTATGAAATTCAATGGTATGCAGTGGGAGGTGGCCTTTGGATTGCCTCTCCTTCCCACTTGCTCGTGGATGGATGTTGTGGAGTAGGAGTGGGCTTGAAGCGCTGTACTAGGGGAATGTCTGTGCTAATGGCTGGAATCCTCCATAGCTAAAAGTGGAAGTGAAGCTGTGTTTTGTTTTGTTGTTTTACCTTTAATGAGGAGTTGGCTAGGTTCAGCCCATGACTTTTCAAGGTGCTCTGCATCAGAAACTAAGCCAGGGAAGAACCATGTTTTCCCCTTTATGTTTGCTTTCACCTTCTTAGTCTGATAAGGTTTTAGATGTTTCTGTGTCCTGTCTTGATCATTCAAACTTTCCACAACCATCTTTTTGAATGTTTCCCAGGCCCAAAACTTTCTGCTTCCCAGGAACCACCTGGCTGGAATATATCTGACCAGATAAAGTCCTGTAGCTCTACCGAGTTCAGGGTCATTAAATTACTCCAAACCTACCTTTCCCTTGAGATTTCAACTGGATGCAATGACTACCTTACTTCCTGTCTGAATCTCTCTAATTGGCAGTGTTTATGGGACACCTGCTCTCTGCTGAGGCTCCCATTGGTCTTCCAGTATCCAGGCTCAACTCTTTCCTTTAGTTCTGCGTGCATCAAAGCACTCAGCCCTCCCATATGTCTTATGTACTGAGTCTTCTACCTCTGAGAAAATTTCATATCCACAGCACGGGGGATGTGGATATATATAACTTTCATGGTGACTTTTGTTCATCTAGTCTTCAGTTGAATTTTTGCTTTGAGATTTTTTTTTTCCTTTTCTGATTCCATCCCTTTGCTCCTAATCCCGCCACCTGGTATGGCTCACACTGCAAAATCTCTCTGCCTCCTCAGTGTATACGCCCTTCAAATATTTGTAGACATTTATCACTTCCCCCCTGCTTAGTCATCTCTCTGCCAAGCTAGACATATTTAGTTCTTCTAATCTTTCCTTGCGAGTGAGTCCTTCCAGCACTCATAATTCATTTCTCCTTGCTCTTCTTTGTATGCTTTCCAGTTTGTCAGCACTTAAAATATTTCTTATTTGGGGTGTTTTAATATGTGCAGGCATGAAGAAATGGAGAAGAGAAACTTCCTGAAAAGAGAGAGGTTTTTTGGCTTTAAGCCATTGGGAATGTCTTAGAGTGGGCAAACCTGAGAATTCCCATTGTGAGTTTCCAGGTGGGTCTGTAAGATGTAGAAGAGTTGTCCCTTCTCTTCTGGGTTGCTCTGTTACCCTCCCCTCAAAATCTATAACAAAAAATATCACTTAATATTTTTTCTGTTTTCCCCTCCTAACCAGACAAACTGATCTTATCCAACTGTCACGGGCTTGGCCTCTCATTCCCTGTCTGGCTCTGTCTCCCTCTCAGGCTGAAGGCTTTGTGTGTAAGTGATGATTTTCTACTGGGCTCTTGGGTGCAAGTACTTCAGAGAGAGTGACTACATCTTATCAGTGCTGAATCTCTCTTCCCAGCTTTGTTCTTCTCAAATACTGATAGGCACAGTGCCAAAGGATCAACAGAGAGCAGCCGGCTTCTTTTTATCTCAGGAATATTTTTCCCTTCTGGCCATTTATTGTTTCTGCTGCACCCAGGCTGTGTAAAAAGGAATACAATTCAAAATGGGTTCTGTTTCTAGGATCCCAGTTGGATGTTTTTCCTTCAAATAACCAACCTGACGTTCTTTAGATATTAACTTGTTAATTAAAGCTACATCCTGGAGGGATCGCGTAGAGTTGCTGTTCAGCCTCCACCTCTCATTCTGAACTCCATGGTGGTTTTTGAGGCGTTCCTGGTATCTCACTGATGGTAATTTGTGCTGTCTGAGATTATGTGATGTGAGCAGAATTGAAAGGAATGTCAGGGAGCAGCAAGTGTTCCCTCACTCATTAACTGCAGCAAGGTCTGCAGCTTCACTGTCTGCATTAAGAATTTTTTAAATATTCCTCATCAGCATCTAGTGACCTGCAAGGTAGCAGCAGTTTATCTAGCTAAGCGATGCTGTCAAATTTACTAGTCTGAGATAGGTATCAGTATCAAAATGTTTCCAAAACCAAAATAAAGCCAATTGCAAACTTGCAGAGTCTGGCACACCTTTGCATAATGCAATCCATATTTCAGCTGCAAATGCCAAACTGATGCTTTTTTTTTAAAAAAAAAAAAAAAAAAAGAAAAGTTTCTGCTTTGCTTCCTTTGACATCATGTTCTTTCTTCCCACCCAGACTAGATATTTATCAAACATCTGCCTTCTGTTTTGGTTGTGCACAGAGAATATTACGAGTTTAATAAGTAAGATGTGAAACTAGCTCAGCTGACTGGGCAGGAAATGTTCCTCTGCGGCAGTACGAAGGCTACTTGGATTTGTTAAGCCAAGCTCTGGAAAGCGAAATCAGAAGCAACCAAAAGCAAGGTTGGTTGGATAGGAGAATATATATATTTTTTTCCATTTGTGTTGGTTGGGTACAACAATATAATTTTTTCATTTGGTCTGTGTCAGTCTGTCTGTGCCACTGGCTGCAGCTACTGTATCCTTAGAAAGTGTAGAAACAGTGAAACCAAAACTTTCTGAGTGAAGAGCAAAAGCTGCTATTGCTTTGACAGTGGATTGACTTTCCTAGCTGTCTGTTGAAGCAGCCTTGGAGAATCATGCTGAACAGTGCATTACAGATATACACACTGGATATTAAAAAAGAGAGAGAATGCATTTACTGTCACTTGCAGGTTGCCTTTCACCCTTCTAGTTGTCATAGCATTCAGAAGCATTAAACAATAGGTCTTTGTCTACAGAAGGAAAAATATCTCTATCACAAGCTTAAGCAGGAGCAGCAAAATCATCCTGAAAAACAGAAAAGAAAGCGTTAGGCATTTTCACCAGCCTATTCTCAGATACTTGTTTGAGGGGCTGATTCTTGAATCAGCACCAGGGCATCTACTTTTGCACCATCAGAGTGTTTATTAGCAGCGTGAGCCCAGCAACAGGCTCAGGAAATGTCCGCTGCCTTTGATGCTGTTGCAAACAAGCTTGTGTTTCCCAGAGGAATCAGTAGTCTAGCTTGCTTTGGTTTGTTGTTTGTCTACTGTCACTCACATTCAGAAAGAGGGTGGAGTTTTTTCTGTTTGTTTTTGCTTTATGAGAACATGCAGTTGCTCAAGATCCATTTGCTTGACAAAATGTTTTACAAACAAACCATATATAGGAATCACTTTGCTGCTTAGATGCAAAACAACAAGTTTTACTGTAGAATCTCAAGAGACAGATGAGATATGGTTCAGCACAGCATGACTTTAAGTATTTGGTCAAATAGAGGTGGGATTATTACTGTATTTAAAGCAAAGCATACATTCAAATGCTTTGAACTGAGGTTTATTCTGTGCAAATATTTGACAAGTGAGCTCTCATTTAAGTACCCTTTCTAGCTATTGGCACAGGAAAATTGCTTCTAAACAAGTATCCATGAAGTTTAATGGTTATTTCTCCTTGTCATGAGTTCCCTCAATACCTCACCTGCCTCATTGACTATTGATTTTTAACAAGTCTGTGGGAATGTTATTTACCTAGCCTCAGTTTGAAAGTTCTAATCTTTAGTGATGCTTGCTTTCTATTTTTTTTTTTTTTTTTAAATAAGCTCTATATATCAGTTGAAGTTCTATGAGCCTAAATAACTAATACAAGGGCAGATCAGGTTTTCCCCACTCCTGTTCCCAAGGTGTCCCTGAGCAGAGATGTTCAACCCCTGGCCTCATTTCCATTCATTGTAATGGAGTGATAACAAAACGCATGGCCGACTTCTCTAATTAGTCTCATGCTCCTCAAGGTCTTTTGCTATTGCCTGCTGTTCTCTTGTATCGCTTAGCTTTGTGGGCTTTGTTGGTATTTCCCTAACCACCTCTAGTAGTTCTCCCCCTCTTCCAAATTATCTCTTTGGGCATAAACTGATATATGGCAAACAAAAAGCAATGAAATATTCATCATTAATTGATCATGATCTTTCCTGGTTTTGTTGTTGCTGTTGGGTTTTATTTTAATTCCCTCTCTGTTTAGAGGAAATTGTTTAATTTTATTTAATACCACAACTTTTAAATTTTTATTAAATGAAAATGCAGATGTATATTCTGCGTAGCTTCCCTGAGCTTGTTTTCTTGTGGATTGTTCATCTCACTTTAATTAAAATAGGACAAGCATAGAAAGAAAATTAGAATGAGAAAAGAAAATGAGCAGTTGGTTGTCCCACAGTTCCTAATAGCAAGATATGATAGGGGACACAGATTTCCTATTTAAATTCAATGTATCATTCGTCCTCTCTCCAATAAGCATTAATGAGAGGTGAAGAAGAAAAAGGACCCAGTATCTGTAGATGATGGAAAGCTGAAGTTCTTCTCCTCACATCATGAATCAGTCTCTTAGGAGATGCTGTCTCAGACCAGGTTTGTTCAAGGGAAGGGCTATTATGTGGAATTCTGTCAAATGGTGAGGAGTGGTAAAAGAGATAATCAGTCCTCCAGCACTAATTACCTGTTCTCCATAGAAATCCCTAGCTCCATTCAGATTCCTTTTTTAAAGGAGAATCTCAGAGGAAACAACTGAAGTCTAGTTCTGCAAGTGCCAATTGAGATGGTTGAGAACAGGAAAGCTGTGGATTAAAGCGATCAATTTTCTGAGGCCTACCATACTATCTGACTTGATTTTTCCTGCCCTCTCTTCTTTTCACATTCATACATTGAACCATAACAAGAAATCTCTGCATTTCTCATGCCTCCTTTATTCTGAAATCTCTAGGTTCTTTGCAAACATTAACAGATAAAATTTCTCAGCTATCTATACATCTAATCTCAAAGCCTTTATGGTTTCCTTTCACAATTCAGAGGCATGTCAATTGAATGAGTGTGATATCAAAATAGGTTTTATCAAAAGGAATTCTCTACATATATTAACAAATGATCGAAGGACTCCTAATTTGCCAGGAGGAAGGGAGTCAGGACAAATGCTGTCAAAGAGTAATTGCTATTTTACCAATATATGTGCAATGTCCAGTGATAAGAATTAGGAATAAGTTTGTTAGTATCTTGCAGTCAGACATTTAGGGTTACAAACAATTAAAGACTGCGGATAAATGCATTTGTAATATGTCCTTGTGACTTTGGAGGAAGAGAGGAAAGCTTGTGGGCAAAGTAATGAGATGCTACAAGAGAATATTCTGGACCAGAGTAAATCTGAAGAACATTTTCCTACCCAGCAGGAGGGAAGAACAAAAAAACATTTGAATCAGCATTAGTTTTAATGTTAGAAATATCACTTAGTGCATGTTTGTACTTGATCCTCTATCACTGTTTCTGAATATCCTATCCAGCTGTATTAGAGATACACATACAAAGTACTCAATTTAAGTGAGCACAGATAAGAAGCAGGGACTGCCACTTTGATTCATGCCAACAATAATTTCAACTGGAATACTCTGGGAATATGGTACTACTCAGTACAGGGTGGTACAGCCCATATTCTGGTATTTATGGAGGTCTTAATGTTCTGTAGAAAGTGTCTGTGATCAGGGGTGCTTGCATGGATCTGTCAGTGTTTTGCTTTTGTGTAGCAATATGGAAAGAAGCACTAGAGATTGGCAGACAGGTTTGTTGTGTACTTGATGTTTTCCATTGGTATACAGAAGGAGTCAAAGGAGTTTCCTTGTGGAAGGAACTAGGAGAACATCAGGTTGGTTTCAACCATTGACTATCTACACTTCCAATTCATGTTGCTGAGTCTTAAGTATTCTTTACCACAAAAACTGGAACTAGTGTAGTTTTTTGTGCTCTGTATCTTTCACGGTATTATGAACTAAGTGTCTGATCTAATCCATGTAAGTTAGCAAGTTTTTATCTCTGCCTGTGACTTTTGTCTTAAAGTTTCCAAGGCTGGTTATTAGGCAGATGAAACTCCCAAGAGGGTCTTCTAGAACAGTATTAATAGTGTAGTCAGATCCAGGTCTTTAGAAGCATGCTCACAAAGACTGATCCAATAGCACTGATTTAACACATGTTCACTGCTGAACTCTGCTTCCCTGCTCTTTGTCCTTAAATC
Source organism: Aythya ferina (assembly GCF_964211825.1). Lineage (NCBI taxonomy): Eukaryota > Metazoa > Chordata > Aves > Anseriformes > Anatidae > Aythya > Aythya ferina. The sequence goes on from NC_140307.1 coordinate 7,508,526, forward strand.
CCCTGCAACTTGAAAGTACACTGCATTCAACAATTACCAGCCAAAATCCTCATCACCAAGGCAAATTCAAACATCTGACAAAGGTCATGAGGCAAATGAGGAATCATTCCAATAACACCAAGACAAAGCATTAAAAAGGATTGAGAGTTCATGGAGAAAATCTGCAAAGTAATTTTCATTTCAAATCTCAGGCAAGCAACTGTGTAATTTCTGCCTGTAGATTCACCACTGTGATGGTCATTGTCTGATTATCAGTACCTACAGCCTTTGTAGCACTAATGCACATTGTCTTTTTGGCTCTTGAGTTATTGAGACGTCAGGCATTGAACTTTCAAGTAATGGCTATGGCTCCCCTTGATGAAGCATCTCACAGGACATGAAAATTAAATGTTCCTTCTCAAGCCATCATTTGCTTACTTTATTCTTATCTTATTAAATAATCATAAAATAAAAACATGTAATTTGAAATATGCATGTCATGATTGGGAAATGAAAGAACTGTAGATGACAAGCTTCTTAGTGGATTAATGCAATGCCAGCAAAGTGTTTCCTTTCATTCTCTCAAACGTGTCATCTACCAGGCCTAACCAGAATTGACCAACCACCATTGCATGACCCAATTCAGTGCTATTTTGAGACTTCTGTGCTCTGTTTACAGTGCTGCAAACTGTGTGGGTCACCTCTTCATTGGATGGTCATTAACTCAGCCATAACTACTTTTTCCTTCTTTCTATTCTTTATTTCTCAGTGTCAAGCCAAACACTTGGTAACATTCACTGAAAGTATACTAACACAAGGAAAACAATAGTTGTAGCCAGCTAAATTCTTGTTCTGGACTGATTTCTAGGATCATTCTTTCAACAGAAAGAAGCTCATCATGTTCTGCCAAAGTTTTCCCTTTCCTAGCCTAAAGAATTGGCAGTTTTCCTTATGTGATAGAGTGCAACTCTTTTAAGGTGTTATCTCTGCTATCAAGATGATCCGCTATACTTCTGTACACAAAGTAGATAATTGAAGGAGGGAAAAAAAAGTAAATAAATTGGGGCTCTGCTTTCCATCTTTGAGCTGTCACATTCTGAAAAAAAAAATCCCTTCCATCTGCACCTTAAGGTATTTTCTACAGCCCATCAAAGAATAGAGCTTACGACAAGTTATTTTCAACTCCTGTAGGAGAAATGAGAGGCTAACTGGTCCTCTTTGAGTCTTGAGTGAACGAATTAGATTTGCATTATACCTGGAAGTGCTGTTCACAGTGGTGAACTTAATCTTCATGGGTTGATGTGTGTTTTTTAAAGTACGAAATATGCATTTCCATTATTTAAAATGTCTTGTATGCTATAAAACTTGATCCCACTACAATTCTCTATGTTTACAATGAACTGTAAATATTTATAGCAGTGTGATTACAGTAAAGTTGCATGAGATTTACACAGCCGTAAGCAAGATCATAATCTGTTCCATTGTTCCTTCAGTAAAGAATTTCATTAGGTAGGGATCAAATTTGTAGATCTGTATTCAGGGGTAACTAAAACAGACAAATAAGAAATCCTCCTACTGCAGTCAGATTTTGGTGTAAGATTCATGTGAAATATATTCATTTTCTGCTCAAATAAATGTCCTTGGTTTTTATTCACAATGAGTAGTTCGCTTTAGGTTCAGTTCCTTTCTCCTTCCTTAGAGCTCTACAGCACTTGCTCTGTTCAGCCTTTATTTCCACAGTCATAGCCTGAAGAAATTGAATATGACTAAGGAAGAAAGGAAGGCTCAGTTTCTCATGTAATCTGTGCTTGGAAGAGGCTATGGTTGATGTTAAATATGTGAATCTTAAAGTGGGCTTACATATGTGCTTTAGAGTGGGCCTTTTTGTACTCTGGCAAATCTATTCTCTTTCTTCTCTAGGAATAAGTGTTTATATTATCCAAAACAAATCCTGTGTTTCTGTATCTTATCAGCATTTGTAAATGCTGGAGAACAGATTTTCAGCTGACACTTCCATGTCTGTTTTGTTTTCTTTCTACCACAATCTCCCTTGGCTTGTTTTCTTGCTTATGGATACACTTCTTTCTAGTAAAGAGGCTTTGCTGGCTGTCTGGATTCTGAAATATCCAAAGGCTGTTCCTGTCCACAGAAGCTACTCTGAAAGGGAAACCCATTAATGTGATGGCATGAAATGTCTCCATGGGAAACAATCAGTTATATTCAATGACAGAGCATGTCTTATGTTTCAGTTCTCTTCATTGGGGATCGTGTGGAAAGTGTTAATGGGAAAACTTGATCTTTATTCCAACCAGCATTATTTCTTACAAGAACGGGGAAAAAAGCTTTTTCTCCTACTTTGCTGCTGGCTGTTATTGTGGTTTGTTTGCTTTTTTTTTCCCCTGTTTTTCACACTTATTCCTAGTTGTTCCTCTGTGGCTGTACCATTTATGTAGCAGTCAAATAGCAGGTTTTTCCTACCTGTGGTGGTTTCAAGTGGTGTAAAAGGTTAGTAAAATGATGCCCCAACCAAAAGTCTTTGGGCATTCTGTGTCTTTATGTAGACATTCACTTCTTAAAAAAGAAAAAAAAAAAAAAAAAAAAACTAGATTTAACATCTCTTCTAGGAGTTTGTGTGTGTATGAATAAAGAAAATTTAGAAATCAAGCATGTAGATAATTTAGTTTCTAAATCAAACTGTCATTTCCTCCAGGAGAAAGGTAGTATATTCACTTTGTGGATTAGTTTGTTTTGAAGTACACAGTGGGGAAATCCAGTGTGGAAAATACTAATCTTCTTTTGTGTGAGGGGGAAGAAAATTTGCAGTGGAAGGTTGGAAGAAATTGGCTCAAAACTCATATGGAGCCTTAGTGACAGATGTGGGAAGGACATCAGGCATCTGATTGCTGTCCAGGTGACCTGTCCACTGCAGAACCTTATCTCTCGATGTTCTGTATTGTGGTATTAAATAAGCATTTGTCTGAGATACTAAATGATAGAAGCAAAATGTATTTGTTCTTGTATGCCACAAAGTGATCTACTGTTTGTAAGCAGATTGTAACTGAAGAGCTGTAGAACACACTTCGTAGCTTTGTGCTTCACTTAATCACAGGACAGAACAGACCCTGAGGCCCTGTGCAAATTTTAGGACCTGTGAAATCTAAACCGTAAGTGAACATAAATGAACAGGTCAGCTCAGGAAATAAAAAGACAAGCTCATTTGTTTTTTATTCTGTTAAGAGGGACAGTTTCTAGCAAGAGTAACAAAAAAAAAAAAAAGCTCTATCTGAGGCAATTTGCTACCAGTCACAATACCTGACTGGCCCACAAATGTTAGAGCATCGTCCAGTCTGGAGCACTGTGAGCTCCGGGGATCTCACCATGAATCTATCACCCTTTGGTCTTTTACTAAGACCATTAATCCAGTTAGTATATTTCATAAAGAAGGTGGAGCATAGAAAGGGAGGGGAAGGTTTCCTATATACTTGATATACTACGCACTTCATAATATGGATTGAACATCTGTGTACAATATATGTGGCAATATAAAAACCTTCATTTTAAAATATTTCAAAACTGGCCATTTTCCATGTTGCTTTAAATATACGGTATGTACTTGTATGTTTGACACAACATTCTGAATATGTTCTTCTATATTCAAAGTATAATGAGTAAGATTCATCACAGGGAAAGCGACATTTTCCATGTTAGCAATGCTAATGAATAAAATATACGACATTCCTGCATTGCTCGCTATTATTACTTGCTTTTAGCAGTTTAACTAGCAGGCAGAATTATTTCTTACAGAATTTTTGTGTTTGCAGCTAAGGTTCCCGGGCTATCTAATAGCTGTTTGGAGACCAATCGTGGAAGAGTTAGACTATTGCTCTGGCTCACAATGGGCATGTGTCTATGCTAACAACTCTGTAAAAGTAGTGCAATCAGCCTGACTGGTTTGTGCAATATTGTTTTCACTGGAGTCAGCTGCAGTTCAAGGGTGTAAGAGAGTGAATCATTCTGCATTAGCAAACAGTGTGAACCATAGAGCAGAACAGTTGTTGCTGAGGAATCTCTGTCCATGCTGTGGACCTTTCAAGGGGTTTCACTTCGGTAGCTCCACCCTGGCCTTGCAGACTAAATGCGCATTAGTAGTCAAAGCGTTTAAGTACTTCAAGTTGTATCACCCAAAAGGAATCCAGCTAAGGTCACACAGGGAGTTAGAATAGCAATGGAACAATCTGGAGATGCTCTTCAACAGTGCAGTCCTGATACTATATAAAACATGAATGTAGGTGGATCAAATGCCAATAAGGTTATTGGTGTGAAATAATTGTTTTATTTAGCAGTATATTATTTAGCAGTTATTTAAAGAGAAAAAAAGTTGCTATAGTCACCTGGCTTGACTGGTGGGCAGGCAAGTGGAGCATGCTAACTAATACACCTATTATTTGTTTACTAAGAGTGCTTGTTTTACTGTCTGCTAAGTATTGTTTGTCTTTTTCCTTTTTGTGTGTGTGTCAACAAGGGGATGTTCCTAAAAGCAAGGTGTTGAATTAAATGTGCCCCCGTTAAAATAAATGCAAACAGGTTCTTTTCTTAAGTATTGTCAGCTCAAAGTAAAGACTGCAAGCATTTTCTCAACTGTGTGGGAATAATAGAAGGTAGAAGTTCTTTGCAACAATTGTCCTAATGAAGGATGATAATTTTCATTCAGGGTAGTGGAATTTGGTGGGGGCATCGGCCAGTACAGGATCAGTACAGGGCTATTATAAGATCAGGACCCTCAGCAATAAATGATTCACATTCTTGGAATTAATGTCTGTAATGGGAATAACAGAAGTGCAGATGATAATATATTACCTTGACCACAGGAGTGCATTGAAGGATAATTTAATAATGGACCAAATTGATATCTGATGTAACTTAACTGATCTGACCAGCATGATTCTGCCTTCGTGTTAATAAAACACATGAAAAAATAATCTTTACAATTCTCATTTTGATATTATTAATGATTGTTTTATAAAACCAGAAAGCAATTTGGAGGTCTGGTTTGCTTCAGATAAAAGTTTGAAGTCTTAGTTGGAAGCTTCCCCAAATTTGTCTAAAATACTGATTAGCAACCTCAAGGGAATGAGCTTCCTTGTAAGATTTCAACATTGCTATTTAGTTCTGGGCAAGGCAGAAACAGTGTAAGAAAGGCATTCCTAAAGATTTTCTTTGTATCTGGTTTCAGCTAAAATGTAATACAGGAAACTGAACAAAAGTGTAGTTTATACAGCAATCATGTAAGTGTCTTCTAAGCATATACTAACATCTCCACTCTGGAGTGGTGCCTGAATCCATAGTCTTTCATTTGTTTGATTGCCCACAGAAACATATTATTTTAAGTTTGTACCTAACACTGAAAGAAACTGGCTTTAGGAACAAGCTGGTCAAATAATGATGGATTTACCATCTCTTCAACATGTGCCAGTGCCAGGAATAGCTGGCTGACGTCTGACTTATCTCTTTCAGATGGTCAGGAGACGTAATGGTCCCTCTGAAGTTGAAACCTTAGGGATACATGGGAAAACTGGCAGATTTTGTCCTTTTGAATCCACAAAGGTATATTCTGGAGCTTGAGAACAAGAACAGTTTAAGCTTACTATTTTGTTGCTGTATTTAAGGATGCTTCACTGCTTTACCACAAATTTATGCAGTTCATTTGAGCCCCACTGATGCGTTTTAAATACATGGGCATGAGCTGTTAATGCTCTGGATTCTGTCCATTGCCAGAAAGAGGAGAATAAAAGCAGGCAGAACTTTCAGGGTACTGTTGTAGGGGATGGATGCTGACTGCTGGGGGCCACTGAAAGTTTCACTGGGAAGACTTTGCAGCATATGATGATGGGCACTATAAAAGTGAATATTGCCGGCAATTTCCTCCTATGGTTTTTTTGTAAAACGTGGAAGTGATATGAAAATGATAACATTATTTGTTTTAAACATCTGAAACAAGAACAAAACCTTATTTGTTCTGGAGCTTTGCTGCCTATTACTGGTCTTTGCTTTAACAGGATAGGCAAAAGAAAGTATGGCCAGAGCTCCTTGTGTGAAGCTGGTGAATCAGAGAAGCAGCCACACTATGTGCGTCTGACAGTGAGGACAGATATACTCTGGAGGTGCCAAATTAAAGTATTTTAATCCAATTTATCCAGAAACCATCTGCTAAAACAAGGTTGGCAAGGTCACATCTGTTCATGTTGTCTCCATCTATGCCTGACCTAGAGGTGACCCTCAAGTTTACAGGGAAGCTTAGCAGAGTGTAGGAGAAGTAAATGCTGTGTGTATCCCTAGCTATGTCTAATCATTAAAGATGTGTAATAAAAACTTATCAGCTGTTGGTTGAGAATTGAGTCTTGAAGTCTCCATGGGACATTAAGGGGGAAACAAGCAAACAATAACAACCCCTGCTCTTCAAGCCTTCCCACTCACAAGGAGGAGAAGATGCAGTTAAATTCTTCCGCTCGCTTCCCAGCAAACAAGGTCACCAAAAATAGCATGAAAATGACAATTGCACACTGGAATGTTGTCTTTGAAGCAATCTCCTGCTGTGTAGACTATTCAATGCCAAATCCAGGTCTCACACAACCCCGCGCACCTTGGTAATAGCCTTGTTTCCCACCTTGTGGTTTAATAATAGGGATGTCTAAATTTGACCTTTATTAGCAAAACCTTTGTCTTCTAGGCAAACACAAAGATGGCCTGAAACTTGGCATGTAAATGTCTGTGTGTTAAAGGAGTAATTTTTCCAAAATTTGATGTCTGCTGGGGATTTCCAGTGCATTTTTGTGCTCTTCCTGCTGGAAACAGTGACAGGCCCTAAACCCCACAGTGTTATGGGCTGCTAGTTCTGTTATGTGGGCAAGTCTTCAGCAATCAGGAAATCAGAAGGAACTGCCAGATTATTGAAGAGCAAAAGATTGCTCTGGGCTGACTACAGGAAGGGGACCTTAATATGAATAAGCTGCAAGTTGACAGGGGACTGGGATTGCCTAAGTGTGCAAGCTTTAACTTTGAAGGCATTGTCAAAACTAGTGAATATGAGCCTTGGTTAAATTGGCTAAGTTAAAGCTATTTTCCATGAGTTCCACCCCCAGTAACAGAACTGGGATTGTTATGCGTGTAAATAGGCTGATTCCTTCACATCTTAATTGCCAAAATGAAGCCCAAGGACATGGTGGGAGCTGATATTGATTTGAGCACCTAAGTAATGTAGTGGTGACCCCTGCTTGGTGTCTTGATTAGGAATGCTTGAAATGCAGGCTCAGCAAAGTAGTGTGACCAACCCTGTACCTCTGTACTTCATACTCCCACAATTCGCATGACTGAACCTTGATGAGCTCTGTCCATCTGCTAGCTCTTCAGGATGCGGAGAGCAAACTTCATGAGGGAACTCTTCCAGCACCTTGATAACCTAGGGCTGCCTGCCCATGAGAACACTTCTAATCTCTCTAAGAGATGGTGGTGGCTAGAGGAATGAGAAACATCTCAATGAGTCACATCTTTGGCTTATTAGAGCCTCAGGATGTTAAAACCAGGCCTTTGCATAGAAATACTCATACAGGTACGAATCCAGGAGCCCCAGTATAAGTAGCATACACATTTGTTACTACACAGCATGGCAAGACTACACAGCAGTCTTCCAAATCTAGACTCTCAATGTATTTCAACCCTATGCATACCACAGCAATTTACTGTGCCCCTTCCCATCTTCCTACCTCCCCTGGCATGAGCAGGATGGTTGTGCATGTCTTCCACATGTGAGACTGTTCTGCATAATGCTTAAATCAAATAGGAGCAAGCAGAGGTATGCACCAACACCGCATTAACAAGATTGAAGCCATTATGCATGATCCATAAGCCCCCAGGCATGTTATCCTAATTTAAAATTTCTACTTACCCATTATGAGAGCTTCTCTAGAACACAAGCTTCTTAGTTTGTGTTTTGTCAGTTTGTTCAGTGTGTGTTTACAGGAACTCCAGTTCTAAGTCTATCTAAATAATTTTCCTCGGTGCCTCCATATATGTGTATGTATTTGATAAGGTGACTCAGAAGTCCTAGCTCTTTAAAGCTCTGCAGGTCAAGAAGCTTCCCTGAAATACCAGATTCCTTCTAGATATATATAATTTGGTTGCTGTACTTTGCTCAACAGCTGCTGCTGGTTGATTTTGCTCAAGGCTGACAGCAGGCTGAGCTGTGCAGAGTCATTGCCCTGGACAGAAATGAGGTGACGCTCAGCACCTGCTTGTTGCTGGCAGGGTTGTGATGACAGCAGGGTCTTGTGTAGTGATCATCCAGCCTCGAAGCTGGAGAAAATGGAAACTTTGGCCATGGGGGACTGTGATACTGCTCCTATGCATTGTTATAGGTTAAAGGTGAAGCTTCTGAGTTTGTTTTTTGTGGAGGTGAAGGTCTTGAAGAGGAGAGTGTACTGTTTACAAAGCACAAAGTAGCAGAAATTTTCTTGCATTATTACTTTAGGATTATAGCAGCTCCTAGTCAGAATTTTCCCATCTATAACTGAGCATTGCATTCCCAACTTTCTCTCCCTTTCTGTCTTCTGCCAATATAAGCAGTGGGCAAATTATAAGTAAAACATTTAATTGCCATAAAAGGTGTGCTCTTATTCTTCGTGTGCCACACACTTCCACTGTGACCTCTGTCGAATTACTGAGTTTCTCTCGTTTCTATATTTAGGTTGCTAAGTTCATTTGAGTTAGTCTGTTTAACGTGAACATGCCTAGGTCTTAAAATTATGGGGAACTCATCTCAAAGAGGGCCTTCAGGCACAACTGTTACATACATCAATAATAGATATGTATTTTTACAAGCAATCTGGCCATTAAAGGTTTATTACATGCCAACAATGTATCAATGACTATAACTAACTGTTTATAAGGCAGTGAAAAGCCCCAGGATATCTCAGATTTGGCTTTCAGCCCTAGTATGCCTTTTACCAAAAAAAAAAAAAAAAATAAGGCAGGGAAGAAAATCAGCCTGTAAATATCTTCTGAGCAGCCTAGGCAAGATGAACCAGACAATTTTGTTTTATCCGCTGACTGAGCATCGGAAGATGGTGTTGCAGGAGAGCTGCTGCTACCTCTATGTTAGCAATTGTTTATGGTATATAGCGGTGTTATTAATTCATTGTTGCATTCATGAGGGTTTAACAGCACAGCAGTGCCAGTGTAGGATGCTATAAAAGATCTCCAGGGCCCTGTGAAAGAAGAGGGGTAGGCAGCAGTGTTAGTGTTGTTAGGAAGGATAAAACAATTGTTCTTCCTTGGGTATCCCAAGAGGACTCCAGCAGGGACACCGCCAGCCAGCAACAAATTTTAAAAAGGCTTCTTTAAACACTCAGTATATTCATAAGTCCGCACACACTAACGCAGTTAGGAAGTCTCTTATGATCAATGCAACGCGTGTGCAGATGGTGACAGTAAATGTACAGGAGAGCTGTGGAAAAAGATGAAATGAATATTATCAATGTGATTCCAGTGGTGATAATGAGAAATGAAACAAAAATGATTACAAAGAGAGAGTGATGTGAAATCATTTGGGGAGGGGAGTGATTACAATGGAAACAGCTCTCATTTAGAGAACTAATTATCAAATAGGCTTTGCACCATCCAAAAAGCAACCTGGAAGCCATTAGCAACACACCCTGTGGTTTCCCTCACGAAGGGGGATTAATGGCACGAGCTCCAGAGAAGCAACAGCAGTAATGAATCTCCAGTCCTTTAACAGTAATGATCTCCATGACAGATATTTCAGAGTGCTACGTCATCAGCGCTCCTATGACTGTCTTTTGCTTCATTTCTAAAATTACCTTGGGGATAAAAAGAAATTGAGATCTCCTTCGCAGCGCTGTATGTAGCTTTTCCCTGTCTGTGGCTGAATGAAGAAATGCTCCATGGATAGTTCTGATGGATCCAAGGCCTCTTGTCATAGGAATGAGGTAATGCTGCTTAGAAGTCATACGAGTTCTGTGTGAAACAATATTTTGGACTATACGCCAGTCATTTCCTGGCAGGGACTGGACACAAATGCCATGTCTGTTTTGCAGAATATTTCATAGATTCCAGGGTTTTTCCTTCATCTCACACTATTGTAGAAGACTTTATAAGAACCTGGTTTTAGCTTGCCTGTGGCTTGTGGAGGAGCTGCAGGGTGAGCAGGAAGGTGTGCGGAGGAGGTTATACCTGGCCAAGGCCAGCAGCAGTGAAGAACCTCTCCAAAGGGATGAAACGAGCCCTCAGGGCTGTCAGTCTCACACTTTCACCAGAGCTAAATTCACTTGAAAGAAAACATTGCTAAATATACTGTGTGTGGGTGCCATTCACGGTAAACAGAGACTCTGATTTCATCTGCTTTGAATTACATTTGCTTATGATTACCTGAACAGACCTTGTTTATGCTGGCTTTCTCGGTCTATTATTGGCAGATGTCTCAATGTATGAGTTTCCTTTCCAGTTTAATCCATGTTTGAATTTTACAAATAAACTTTTCAGTGATCTTGTTAGTTACTGTTCTTGTTGTTCCTGAATTATGCCTCTCCTCCCCCTCCTTGGTGTCTACTTTCTCCAGGGTGAGTTTTTAAACCAACCTTTTAAACCCAAGCTGACTTGTGTGGTTGGAAACAGACCCATGGGAGCAAAACAGGGTCAGTGAACAATTTAATCCATGACGAACCCTCTTGTCACATTTTTGGGTGATTTAGAGGAGAAATGTTTTGGTTGAAAATGGCTGTGTTGTTTGCAGCTGTAATAGTCCAAGGCCCTAGATAAGACATTTATTAGACAAAGTGATACAGCTGAAGAACAGAGGCACAAGTGTCAGACTTTAGAGCTAAGTATAATTTGAGGAATCAGAGTTTTGTTAGAGATGAGTAATACCATCTCGGTGGGAAAAAGCAGTTGGCAGAGCAGAGAGTGTTAGCAGAGGAAAAGAAAGGTGAAGAGGTAATTATCTCCTCGGAGAATGGTACAGAGGCACGCTCGGCACAGGCAGGGAAGGGAGAGGAATATCATGTGCTGTAAAACCACTATGACAACCGGTATTTTGGGGTTCTGGAGGATGTAAAGAGCTGCTGTCTCTAAGGAAAATGCAACAAAAAAGAAAGCTGAAACTCATGCCAAAAAAAAAAAAAAAAAAAAAGGAAAAGAAAAAAAGTGCCAAATAGGGCTTTTACCAAAAAAAAAAAAAAAAAAAAAAAAGGGATGTTCTTCTAGGGAAGGAGATTGCATTTTCAAAGAGATACCAAAATGCTGTGTAAGGAATGGTTTTGACTGATGAAGATAACCTCTTGTGGATGTCATGTACTCTGTTACTCTGCAACCGGTGTGGAAATTCCGTGAGTGATTGCAAGCCATAGTGGAAAGAGATCTTGTCTTGGTTTAAAACAGTCATTCTTCTTGATCCCAAAATTAAATCAGTCAGAATAAGGACAGAAATCTATTTTGTACACCCACAGACTGTCCTCAGCTCAGCAGTACTACTTAATGACATTTTAAGCACTTCAAGCTCTATTATCCTACGTGGAAGAACAGCTCGGTGCCTCAAGTCTCAGCCTAGGACATGAGAACTGGATTTAAGTCTTTCTCTTTCCAGGCTTCCTGTCTGGCTTTCGGACGGGATTCATTCTTCTCTCATTTTAGCTGTCAGATCTAAGCTCTGAGGTGGGTGGGATGAATCTCTCTCTGGAGAGCCTGATCTCTGGCTGTTGACAACAGGAGGAGCTTCAAGAAAAAAACTCGGCCTGGATTTTGAGCTTATATTTGGCTAGATAGATGAGAGCAATCCTAGCCTTTGTCAGTTGTCTAAATTTATTTATTTTTCTTAATTCCTTTCTGTTCCTTGGAAAGGAAGTGCAACACAACTTCCTTATGGTAAAGAAATAAATGCATTGAAGTTCATAGTGTAGCAAGATGCTATCCTAAGCTGTGCACCATATGTAACTTAGGGAAGAAGGATTTTTGTTTGTGCTGTTTCAGTTTCATGATAATTTCTCTTCTCAATACTATATCTTAATTCCCTTTTGCTGCTGTTTCTGCTAGTAAGAAGCACAATCTTGCATAGAAAATGATGCAAAAATCATCCCCCTTTTTCCCCCTCTCTCTTAATTGTTATGTTCACACTTTAGATGAAGTGTCTGAGTGGAGGGTTTAATTTAGATTTAATAGGATAATTATTGCATGACAAATTAATGCCAAACAATTATTAAGTACATCTCTACTGAGGCTTTTGGAGTTCGTAATAGGATAGCTATCAGCTACCTGGTGGTTCAACTTCAAGAAGTCTGCTCCTAATAATCACAGTATTTATTTAACATACAATTTAAATACTGATTTAGATCTAGTATTGTCAGAAAATTAGTCAATTCCCCTGACACCTGAAAGCCAGCGGTGCCAGATTTTTATCTTGGACCTCTTGGGTGGCCCTAAGGGAGGGAGATGCAGGTATTGCTGGTGTTATTGCTGCTGCCGGCTCTACAGCTTTGGAAACAATGATGAAAACCCCAGGCCTTCACTTGTGCATGCCAGATCATCTGCAGTCAGTGCATGCCAGATCATCTGCAGTCAACAGCATTACCTCAGGATAAAATTGATTGCACAGGCTGAGGAATCAGGTCCTGGTCTGTTAATATGGGATTCATTTGACTAGGCATGCAATTAATTTGGGGGTGATGCAAGGTATTATTATTATTTTTTTAAAGCAAAGTACTTGGAGCTGCGTGCAATTAAATTAATGCTGAGGGTCAACTTCTGTCTGTTCCTTTATTCAAACTGCTTCCTCTGAGCCTCCCAACAGAGGCAGAATTGGATGGGATGTGCTAGGAGTCCCAGTGTCCTGCTCTGGCAGGGTGTGTTGTACAATTGCTGCAGGCAAACAGTAGTAGTGTCCTCTCCCTGCTGACATACCTAATGCAGGTGGCTATAGTGGATGAAATACTGCTTACTGACAGCAACATCTGAAACCACAGCCAGAAGTGGTGGGGTTGGTGGAGACTACAGAAATGACAGATATTCTTTGCTGGTCTCAATAAAAATTAATTCCCTGCTTCATCTAAACTGTACAGTAACTTCTTGACCTTCAAAATGTACTGCAAATTCTTGGGTGTGTTTATTTGTTGCTGTTGCCTTTTTCCCAAAGGTTTGGGACAGGGATGAATGACAGGAGGATAGTTTTCTTTGCGGGTTTTATGTTAATTTTGTGGCTGGAAAGCTTAGCTGGTTATCAACAGCATGGATAGTGGAGCTGGCTGCCAGCCTGTCATTACATTTCGATTAGTGTTTTTAAAGACAGGTCCAAAAATAAAAAAAGTGCCCAGAGCTGCTATTTATTTATTTACAATGGGCTTACATTTGTAAAGTAATAAATAGCACGCCATCCCGTGAGCTGAGAAAGGGAGCTTATTGCAAGGCATTCAGGGTGAACGAAAGTAAAAGACATTTGGACCAAAATTGCCTCTCCCCCCTACAAAGTAAAATGAATATATAGCTCTGTCTGTCTTTGTGTATGTGTGTAAGAGGGTTGCGAGGAACAGAAACAAAGGGTTGCCACAAGGACTTGCCCCTTTCCCTGCCTGCTGCTGCTGGCTGTTACTACAGCTTCATTTTAAAAAGGGCAAGGCAGCATCTCCTCTCCCCATCACACAGTGTGGCTTGTCCAATCTTGGAAGGCAGCCAGCTTCTGATATGGCATAGCCACCGATCGTATATTTGGAATAAATACCCATGTAGAAGCTTGAACTCTTGCTTTTGGGGTGGGGGCAGTGTTTGCCCTCCTGAGGGCTGCTTGGAGTACCTGTAAGACTAGGTTTGAAATCGGTTCTTTGCAAATTAATCTGTCCCTATGAAGATTCTTTTCAGATCCCATTATTTATGAGAGAAGATTACTCTTCCCCTCCTCCTTCCTCCCCACCCCCTCCCAGGCTTCAAATCTCATTGCTGTGCCATCTAGTTTAATTTAACCCACAGCAATTAATGTCCTTGACTGGCAGTGTTTAAACAGCAAACAATTTCATCCTGTAAATGGTAGTTTGCTGCCTGGAATACGAACAGATCTTTAACAATTACATCAGACTATATTTCCCCATGGCCACTGTAAATAAAACACCTGCTATTTTTTGATGCTACGGGTACCAAAAGCTACCTGTGACATAAACATATTTCAGAAGGTTATTTAAGGAATGGCCAAAATTGGGTTTTCTGGTGTTCAGTGCTTGGTTTTATGTTCCTGTTCCGGTTTTTGGTTCCTCAGCAGTGTAGAGTTCGACTCCTCAACCCTCGTTGCCAAGAAGGTGAGGGTTGTGCCAAGGGAAAAATGGATCCTTGGGAGGGATGCGTATGGATCAAGTGCTGCGGTTTTTCCCTATTTCAAGCATCCCCACTAGATGGAACTTATATCAGGGCTGCTATTTTGCTTCCTGCTTTTGTCTCTTCCCTGAGAGGAGGAGGAGGAGAAAGACCAGTGTTAACTTTCAGTCTTTGGTTTCTCAGCAGAGGTCCCAAGCCCAGGGGCTAGGAGCACTGTTGCCATTTGGGGTTTTTACCTTGGGTACCCATCTGAGACTGTGCTGGGTTGTGCTCTCTCAAATCACTTGGATCACAGCAGTAACCATCAGATATAATCAACCAGAGCCTGGCTTGAACGAGCATTTCCACTTCTCTTATTGTACCTAGGACCCAAGCCTTTTTCCTCCAGAAACTTCTGGAATGGATCTTTAAAAGCACCCGATATCTTGTTTTCAAACACTAATCTTGCAGCTAAAGTAAAGATGGTGAAAAGGCTGACTTAGAAGAACAAGGTCCCGGATGCTTCAGCAGGCTGAAGGGGTTAAGAAGCCCTTACAGAAGGGGCTGCTCTGGGAAAAACTGAGCGAAGAGCCAGTAGAGTTTCAAGATGTGTCTCAAAGTACAGGATCTGAGTCCTGAGATGATAAAAGTAGCTGAAGAATATCAATTATCTGTCCCAAGCACCAAGAATCTGTTTAGTATGGGGCTGTGCTTTCCTCTGAGAAAATCCTTGAGAAATGCTGGTGCCTTCAAAAACTTGATTTCAGGAAAAAAAATCAAGGCTGAAGCTATCAGAGAGAGGTTGCCTGAAGTTCATGGGTAGGGTATTATAGGACATGAAGTCTCCATTAACTAGATTAACAGTTAACATTTTCTGACATCGGATTAAAAAATATAGGGTCATTTATTATTTATTATCTTACTTGTCTGATATTTCACCTGCTGCCACATCTGATAAGCACAGTATAGACTCCCAGGAGGCTTTCATCATAGATGCAGATGATACCCATATTGCTATAGATAGATGAGAAGGTAGATTAATAACCTCTTGTAATCTGTCTTTCAGAATGGTGAAACTATGGCTGAAATCTCAGGCTGAAATTTTCTGTCCTTTGATACCATCTTTTACTACTCCTAGAAACAAAGCAGGCATAAAAGGAGAAAGATTTAGCACTCCATAAAATCTTTAGCATATTTTTGAGCTAACTAATCATCTGAAATTAGAAAGCTGAGTTACTTTTTTTTTTTTTTTCTAGAAATGCACAGATGAAATCAGATGAAATAAAGCTCCCGTTTTGAAGTTGTACCATGTGCTTGTAGGGTGTTCAAAATACAGAGACATGCAGAGTTAAAAAAGAAAAATACCTATGTCTTATCAATAGAAAGGATGCTTTTAAAAATATTTAGGATACCCTTTCTGTGACACATATGGCCAAACATATTTTTACACTCCTTTATTCGCTCCCTGTGTATGAATGTCTTCACAGAGATCTATACTCGCCCACACATACCTATAAAAGAAAAAATGACTGGAAAGCTATTTCTCTTAGGGCACAGAATAGCCAATAAGTTACAGGGTCTTGTGTGCTGCCAGTTATTTCTTGACAAACTGTCATGTTGAGATCACTGAACTTTTTTTAGTCTATGCAGACCAAACTCATTGCATTGTAGTCATAGAAATTGTTTAAAATTTGCATCTAGGCAACTGTTGGGAGGGTTACGTGGTATTTTATGAGCCTTTTAGGAATTTCTCAACGCATATGCTAGATGGGCCACTGATGGCTAATGCTTTACTTGACTGACTACGCACACAGAGGGAAGACTTGGTGGTAAAACTCGCCAACGCAAAGAGCGTTGCATGGGACTAGAGATGGGGCTTTGGCAGATGAACCTTCAGTGTTTAGCCTAATTTTTATATAGGTATAAATAATTAACACTGAAGAAAAGTGATAATGCTGCAAAAAACAGTGAATAGAATTTTCCCTTCCAAATTGCCAGGTGGATTAAAAAAATAAAAAATAAAAAGGGAGAAAAACAGCATTAAGGCAGCAACACTGCTGGGTTCTAACAAATAGAGTGCTGAGAAAGGACCCATTTTGGCATGCTATTTCCAGCAGCTCTGCCTAAATTGAGATGCATTGTTAAATTCCTGTGAAACCAGCACAGATCTGCATGTTTCACAGTGAGGCTTCTTGCTTCAGGGTTTTGCTGAGCAGGGAGGGTTTTTGGGCCATGCATGCATCCCTGGGAAGGTCTGGTGGTGCTGAGCACCCTGGCTGTGCCCCTCAGGCTGTGCTGTAGTTCTTGCCATGCCTGTTGCTTGGCTTTTCACAGCACAGCCTGGCTCTGCTGCAATGCCCTGCACCTCCACGGCCGCGCCGCAGCGGGAAGCTGCTGTTTTGCCAGTCCTAAAAGCTGCTGAACTTTGAAACCTGGCAGCACCTATCTGGTCACGGTGCCAGAAGCTCAACAGCTTAACGCCTCTTCACATTGCTGAACACCATCATTCCTGTCCTAATTATGACCTGGTCATTGCAGAGGGGAAGAAAGCACAGTGAGAGATAGTCCAGCTGTAATCTCTTAACTGCCACTCCTACGAGCTGTCCTTGCACCGCCTAGCATTGCCAGATTACAGTAGGCAGGCAAAAACCAGGGAAAATGATCAATCTCTATGTGCCCTACAGAAAAGTACTTCGGGTTATAATTTAAATCTCCCCACAGGAGAGCTCAGCTCACTCAAAATGGATCTTACCCATCATTTTTGGAAAGGGGACAGGCCAGTCTTTTGATGTGCTTCTCTCCTGCTGTAATCCACAGGTTTATAAACAGCAGCAATGTGGATAGGGGTGGCACAGGGGATACACACAATGTTTGTGCTGCCTTGCAGTGTGCTAGCATGCAGAAAATGCAGTGTAGTACCTGAGCTTTCAGGAAAAACCTGCTGGCACATTGGCTTGCCATCACCTGAGACTTGGGTGTAATCACTAAGGGATGAGTTCAGTGGTGACCTCTATAGCAGTGCTGATGTGATGGGTTTTTACAGCCTTCTTGGAGTGAGCAGAAGTAAAGCCTTTCTAAGAAAAGCAGAGCAGGGCACAATTTTTATACACAAGAACATCACATCTTATATTTTCTTTGTGAGCATGAACATTTCTACCCTCCAGAAAGTACTTTCTCTCTCCCAAACTCCCTTAGCTCACATGATAGTTGGCAAAATCGGCTAAGGATCCTAAATTTCTCTGACAGTTAAAATACAAGACCCTGAATAATTTATGCAGCTCCACCCCAACTTAAAAAGCAAACATCAGCCAGTGAGCAGCAGCCACTGAGTTCCTTGAAATACTACCTCAGCTTTGGGTGTTAGCTTTATTTTTTTCAAGAAACTTGGGAAGAGGCATATGAGCAAGCACACCTAAAATCTCTTCTAATCGAAGGTGACATGAGCTGAAATAATCATGATTTCCAGCACCTGTGTTAGATACATTAGTCCTGGATGTGCCTAAGGTGTTGTGTACAGACACCAAACTCCTGCTAAAGCACTTCAGTTCATGCTCCTCTACCAGAAGAATCAAAATCTCCATTGTACCTTGCATATTACTCCCCAGTATGATCTTAAATATTAATCTACTTCAGGTTATTAATCATCTGGAAGGCAAGAAATCTATTTAGGCCATGCAGTGGAAATGGGACTGTCTTTTGTTATCAGTGACAGAGGTGGGATAACGCTTCTTGAAGTGGTGGTGGTGGGCCTAAGGCTAGCATCTCACACCCTATCTCCTTTTTTTGCACCTTTCTGCCTGCAGCAAGAATCCTTCTGAGCGTGCTGTGTGTGTTGCCTGGGATGGAATAGCTAGAGACAGAAAGGGGGCCAGAGTCAGCAGGAAGGGGCATATTTCAGATTTTGCTTCTAGGGTATGGGGAAAAAAACCATCAGGCCTGCAGCAAGGTGAGTCTCAGACTCGTTCAAGTCTGCATTCTCTTCCCCACTGCTGCAGCGGTTTACAAGCCACAGTCATGTCAGACATGGGCTATACTTGCATCAGATTCTATGCGCAGCATCCCTGGATCTCTTAAAGATTAAAAATGTAGCAAACCATAAATATTTGAAATCCCCTGGAGCTGGCATATGTACTGTCTTTAAGCAGACCTTTTTGATCTGGTATCTGTGTTTTTTTTTCTGTAACAGCAACATGCCTCTCGCAAGGTTGTGTTTTTTTTTTTTTTTCTTCCTTTTTCCTTTCCCCTTTCTGGCAGCATAAAGTTTCATGATGCTCCAGCACAGCAACAAATGGGCATTGCTAATCCCACTGCCCAGACCCACAGACGGGATGTGACTGCAGCCTGTCCTGACCCCTTCTCCACCTATTTCCCCTTTTTGTCTTGTCCAAATTTGCTCTAGCATACAGTGATCAAATAGCACAAAGGTCTGTCAAATAGTGGGGTTGCCCCCTACATCTCAATAGGAACAGGTCTAAAAGGTGGTGACCCCCATTTTGTTGAACACTCAGGAAATGGAGGACAGCATGCATTACCTGCAGTGCCCTTAAGGACCAGATTTTGCCATGCTGATCTTCTCTGAATGAGAGGGACTGCAGGGCTGGTGGGCTAGTCTGCCTAGCCCACTTGTGGGTCCTACAGAAGTATGTGGGAATCTCTTCCCTCAAACAGCATTCAATCTGAGGGATTTTGGTGGTGTTAGTGGCTGGGACGTCAATGCTTAAATTTGCCCTTCATTGGGTTATTGTAAAGATGAGTGGTACCTGTTGCAGTGTTACTCAAAGCACTGCTTGAGCTTAAGTTGCTCCTGAACAGCCTGGGAAGACTGGCAATGTTTCACTGCAGGGTGGACAGACATTTACTTGAATTTTTCCCTAACACTAGGAATGTGATCGGGCTTTCTCTTATTTTCTCCCATGCATCTGTTCTAATAAGCACTCTCTTGTCTGTCAAATAGAGAAGAGCCAGGAACAGCATTGAAAGAAATTCCCACTTGCATCCAAATGAGTATCGCTTGGGGGAAGAACGAACATATTCCCTCACTTGACTTATAACGAGAGGGAAGAAACAAATCAGAGTTTTGCAGTGAAGTCATACAATTTTTATCAGCACAAGATTCCTTCAGTCACCCTGTGTAACTACATCTGACATTACCCCAGGGCGTCCCAGCGTTGTCCTTCCGCAGTGGTTCTCCCCTGGGAACTGAACTCTGCTCGCTCCTCTCCGTGAGAGGCTGGAGATCAGCAGCTGGAGTAATCCTCGTTAGCAGACTCATTAGCCTCTGATATGGATCACCCTGTAGGGGGAGACAGTGATTCTCCCTGCTAAAACATCTTATGTGATCAAAGGCAAGGGAGGATCTCACCCTCTTTTCCTTACTGTTAAGCTGAAATGCAATTATCTCCTTCCGGAGGCCAAGAAATAGATAGATAACAGCAGGCACTGACTTTCCTCAATGAACTTCTTTTCCAAGCGGTTTTTCAGAAGGATTTCCCAACCCGCCTTAGCTTCAGTGATGCTGCAGACAGACCTCTTCAGGGCATAATTCGGGGAGTCTCATAGTTTGCCGCTTTCTCAGTCTATTCCTATTTTTAGCCTGTTTTCCCAAAAAGCTAAGAATTTGTAGTCATGGTTGCTCTCATCTTCTGTCTGTCAGTCCCTCAATATTCTTCTAGTGCTCTCTGAATTAGCTGACCAATTTCAGCCATTCTAGACAGAAGAAATGATGTTTCTCAAGAAGAATAAGTAAAGGGCAGAGGTTTACCTGTTCCTGCTAAAGGAGGGTTGTGGTGTGACCTGTCCTGTGTTGGTCCAGGTGGCCAGTCAGCACATGCACAGCACTGACACGGCAACAGCATGGGCATTTTATTGCCTTATGTAGATGATGTAGAAAAGAAATTGGGAAGGGGAAGAGGAGCACTTCAGGGCTGAGATATTGTGATGTGTGACAGGCAAGCTTGAGAGAGAACTGGGCTTCTTAAGGCCAGCAGAAATATGGGACACTCATCTACTGGAAAACAAGTTTTATTTGTTTCCGAGCTCAGCTGATGGTGGTAGAAAGGGGTCCTGATGTTAGAAGATGTCCTAAGGGCAATGCTCGGTGTCACACTGGGTACCAAAGACACCAGAGATACCCCCATTAACACTCCCTTGGAAGAACCTAGCCTGGAGAAAAACCTCCATCTTCCATCACCAGCTCAGCTCTCAGAGATCTACCCAAATAGCATCTCCAATAATCACCAAACTTTTCTCACTGATACCTGTTGAAAATACTGTCAGCTGACTCCTGTTTAGTCTTATACAGCCCTGCACTTTACTTGCATTGCAGACAGACAGCTCTCATCTGCACGTCAGCAATCATGATCCACTCACTGATGAGAAGTGAATTCCCTTTCTTCTCTCTCCTTCGAAAGTTAGGTATGTACCTTCAACTATATCCTCTGCTCAGCCTGTGCTTTTTTTTTTTTTTTTTTTCTTTTAACCTTCTAATAGTTTTGTAATCAAGATCTAATTTTGGCTCAGGGCTTATTTGAAGCTGCAAACCTCTTTGAGCATGTTGTGAAGTTGTGGTACTTCAAGGGGACAAGTGTTGCTGTTTCTCTGGCCTTTTGAAGTACTGCTGATAGGAGAGCTATCTGAGTCCATCACACACAGGGAGTTAATTGAAAACCTGTCTGCCTGCTCTATGACAGGCTGAATAACGTGTCACTCAGCCAGAGCATCCTGAGCCCTCCCCCTCTGCTTCTTACCCCCATCAGTTTGGATTTCCAAGATCGCAACTGGAGGGAAGACAACATTTTCATGTCTCTGGGCAACAAATACAATATTAATTTTGCATAGATTTACTGTGAGTCTGGAAAACATATCTCTCCTACATTTGCTGTGTAACAAAGCTGGCCAGTATGTCAGTGCCTTGCTGTACTAAGCACTGGTGATAGTCACTGGGAGCAGTATTGCCAGATGCACTGGCAGAAAACCAACCGCTCTCTGAAAGAGGCCAAATGCTTGGAGTTTCACACTGCATTGCAGTGTGTTGATATTGTTGAGTAACCACAAGATGTTGTTCTGTAACGGCATAGGCAGTCGTCGTGTCCCAGGTGACCAGGAGCTGCTTAAATCAGGGCATTGAAATTCTATATTGTGGTTCATAACAATGAACTTTATTGATCTTGTCTACACCAAGGACCTGATCCGGCAAAGCATCTGAGCATGTGCATTGCTCGGAGGCACCAAGTGTGTTCTTTCTCTCTGCTTTGCTCCCATTCAAAATGAAAAGTGCATTTAGAAATCCCAGTTACTTTGTAGAATGGGAATTGCATTCCCCTCGGAGCACTGATTGCAGCAACGTCGCGTCAGTGTGATACAACATCAGTGTATCCCATGGGAGGAGACTTAAGCTGGGCAGACTGGCTTTGCAGTCGAGCAACTGAGGAGTGCTTTCACAATCTGTTGCAATGTTTCAGTAAAAGGGAGGTGGGAGTGGGGAAGAAGCCAGTTTCCTGCTGGTGGGTGATGATATTCAGCTATGGGTGATCATTTCTGATCTGCAGGGACATGCTGATTGTGCTGGAGGCAGCTCTGTGACCATCCTGATTCAACTACATCCTTAGTTGTACACAATAAATGTGATTTTTTTGCCAGACACAGAGAGTGATACAATTGAAGATGGGATTGGCAGTGCCCTGAACCTATTCCCCACCTCCACACACAACAGTGTGGGTCGCCAGAACCCTGCAAAAATTTATTCTCATTTACAGCCCTCTGGGGAGTAGTTGTAGATCATTTCGGAACACATGACAAGCCAGGAACCTTTCCTGCAAGTGTGAGAAAATACTCAATTTACAGCTGTGTGGGATCTTAAAAAAGCCGCACGTAGCTTTTGAATGTTACTTCAGTGGACATTTTAATTAGGCTAAATCTGTCTGGGAACCTTGTGCTGAGACACTCTTGTCGCTGCAGGTTAGGGTCTCTGCCATTATCCACAGCTAGGAAAGGAAGAAACGCATGGTTAAGAAAACCTGTTCGTTTTAGCAGCAGAGTATTTGACAGTACCTGAGAGGTGAGGGGTTGGGCAAAGACATCTGAACCTGCCCGCGTGTCCAGGCACTACTGGGCGAGCAGCTTTGTGCTGGCTGCAAGTAAAGCAGGGGCCGTGCTTTGCTGAACTCTCATCTGAAGTGTCGCAGGACATGGTGACATCCCTAACATCAATGTGTGCGTTTGGCTCTGCTTTTATCCTAGGCTGCATTTTGAATTGCAATTATGTTTTATGGGGATCTGCGCGTTGGGTTGCAGCCGCTCCAGTGTAGGCTTTTGAGCTCTAATCTGAAGCTGTCGCTTTCCCTGGCTCCTGTTCCCCTCGTTGTCACACCTACTTTGATGTATTAAGCCATCACTTGTTTTGTGCGTGCTTTTTAATCCTTTTAATTCCTTTGATTACTGGATGTTGAAAGACAAAAGGAATAAATAACTGGAACAAAGACAGAAACGTGTGCTTGAAGCAAGTTTTCCTCCTCCAGAATTTGAGGTTGTTTTGCTTTTACTCAGAATTATTCCAGTTTGCTTAATTGTCTCTTTTGAATGGGAAGTACATAAAAGATGGGATTGTCTTAAGTCAGGTTCAGCAACTGAAGTGTTCAGGGACCTGGCTGGACTTTTGCCTTCCTTTAAGCTTCTTAATTTACTTGGTAATTAAAAAAAAAAATTCAAAGCAGTCCCCACAAAAAATTAAATCAGGGTTTTTGCCTTTTTATCCAGGGAAAAGCTGTTTTTCCTTTGGTGAAGGCAACCAGTCAGGGCAGCTATTGCTTTGAATGCTGACTAGAGACACTGTCTCATCCAAATGTCAGACACATTCAAGAGCCAACATTATTTTAATCAGTCACCTCTGCTTCCTCTTCCCTCTCAATCACAGCCCCAGCAGGTCCCTGTGATCCCTTGCTGCCTTACCTTCCCTGACTCCCCTCCTCTCCGCTCCTTTGCCTTCTAAATCCTTCATTGCCTGCTTCTGCAGGTCACCTCTTCAGACCCTTGCTGAAGACCTGCTCACATCATCCTGATTCTTTTTCCAGCTCAGGCATACTTGTCCCTACGGGGCATGATCAAAGCAGAAACCGATGAGACACCTGAAACAGGACCATGAAGAGCTAGTTGGGATGTTCACGCTGAGTTCATTAGGTTCATTGTCCCCCTGCTTCTTTGAGCAAAGTTGTCACTGATTTCCCTGGTCCCTTTTTATAACTGCCCAGCAGGAAAGCAAACAGCCTCTTGTCTCCAGCAACCTGTCCCTCCCACCACCCTAGGTACCTCTCCAGACCAATGGCATCAAGTGACTCCAGCTGGGAGGTGACCGTGCTCTGCTGCCTGCACTCATAAACATTTATGGAGACCTTCTGGCTAGCCCAGGCTGGAAAAACATGGCATGATTGAAACGAATTTATGATGTGCCATACAAACTGATGGGTCTGGGACAGAAGAGGCCCAGAAATCAGAAAGAAGATGGATGAAGAATAGGTTTCTCATACCAGAGGTATAACACACTCAAGTAATAACACATTGATAATGAAGCACTCATTGCCTGTGTGTGGCTTGGGCTTGTTTTGCCCCCTCTCCTATCCGCAAAGCCCCTAGTACCCTCGTCTGGGTGATGTATACTGCTGCAGCTCCCTGCATTTGTCCTGAAAATGGAAGGGGATTATTTTTGTATGCTTTCAAATATGTGAACATTTCTAATTTTCTTGCCTGCTCCTGGGGCCTTAGCTTTGTTAACATTTTGGAAATGAAGCTGCGCCTTATGAAAAAGCTTTTTACAAAAAAGCATTCAAGCAATCAGCACAGCGGCCAAAGTCCTGTAACTTCAGAGTAATGATGTTGCCTTGTTCATTTTTTCCATTTAATGACACTGCCTCCCTTGCTCACCTCACACTCTTACTTCAGTGGGAATAGTCAAGTGGGAGCTCCAAAATTCAAATTATGTTGGATATGTTCTTTTGTTCATTTTGGAGAGAGGCAAAAAGGGCCGGGGCATGGAATTTTTAGACTGCATTTTTGTCATGCCTGGGAATGTATTTGTTATGTTATGACTTAATCTCTGTTGCTTCACTTAGTACCCACCTGTAAAAAGGATCGTAGTATGTCACAGCAATAGGATAGAAGAGGGAATCTCTTCCTTCCCCAAAAAGCCAAGATTTAATCATCTTTTCCTTTGATAAAAATGCCAAGTGGATGTCAGAAGACTGTGCAGATGTGCAACAGAAAGTCCTGTCATTTTGTTTGGCCTTGGAAAGCAGCTTGTAACAAGGCACATGCTGACAGGTACAGCCTTGCTGTGCAGCAAGCTATGGTGCAGTTCTGGGAGAGAGAAAAAAAAGTCTTGTACCTGTGCTCATCAGCCTAAAGTTGTCTTGAGTCCTACCTTTTAACTGTGCTGTGCACAAATAATGGCAGTTGTGAAATATTGTAACCTGCAGACCTTTGGAGAAATAGAACATCAGATCTTTCATTAAAGAGGCATGTTGGGTCCTGCTAGGAGAAGGAAGAAATTTATCAAGCAGGGAGGACAGATGAAAAGCCTTACTGGAACATTGTATTAAGGACAGTAAATATACACACATAAAACAGAAGTTTCCTTAATAAAAGATCGTTTATTTCTCAGCAGTTGAGTTGGCAACACTAAATACCTGCTATGAGGTTAAGAGATGACCCTTTCCTTCAGAATGAGTCAGAAGGAATTTGCTTTATACTTTTGCAGGGTTGGGCCATGGAACAATAAATGACATTAAGAAAGATCTTTTTCTCACTTCTCTGACAGAGTAATACTCCAGCATTTTTTTGATGTAGGAACTTCTGTAGCCTTTGGTCTAAATGCTACATGTGAAAGAAAGGACTGTATTTTGTGTGAGGAAACCTAGTGATTTCCATTTGTCACTGGAAAGGCGACAAATGCTTTTCTGAGGAGCAAAGCCTCTTCACTGGGAGGCAAAGTCATACTAGTTGGTTGTAGTTAATTAATTACCTACTAATTACCTGTAGTTAAGATAATTACCTTGTAGTATTTTAGCTCTTTTCACATGGGTATTTTTCTTCAAGCCAAAAGGTACTGACACCCTCACCCCATACAAATAATGTGAGGTATCAGCCGTAGTCCTTCACAGGAGTAAATAGCCTGGACATCAGGTACTGAGAGTCAGTCTCTGTATAGCTCTACAGGATAAATTGACTCTAGGGGTAAATATTTAATGTTTTGGTTTTGTTTAGTAATATTTTTGTAATGTTTTTTGTTTTGTTTGATAATTTAATAGGCAAATGACAACACCAGAGAAATAACAACATCTTTGATATTAGAAAGAGTTGTTGCACTCTGTTTAGTAAAGACATAAACATTTTTAATTAATAAAGTGTTCTTCAAAAATGCATTATTTACTGGATTGAATAGTAATGAGAAAACAATTTATCTCATTTAATGAACCGTTTTAAAACATTCTTGACAGAGAGGGCAACAGATTGTTCCCTTTGGCATTTTTTTCTCCTACTGTTGGTACTCAATTGCATGTAAAACTAAATACAATAGTATGATGAAATAATATAAGAATAAGGCTGTAGAGCTCTTTTTCCAGAATTTGGGCCATGAATTCAAATCTAGCTCTCCTCACTATCAACTACTGTTATGAGTTACTTTTATTTTGTATACCTGGGGAATGCATCAGTACATCCCAGACCCGGCACTATTGCAATTTATTACTGGAGAAATAAGAACAGTTGCCATTGTTAAACTGCTGCCTCTTGGTAACCTCTGTTTATTCAGGGAACAAAATGATCTCTAAGTACAAATCTGGCCTGATAGTCTCTGGAGAAATCCCTTCATAAGACTATTTAAAGGTTATCTGCAATTTGGCTGGAAAATAGAGTCAAAGCTGTTAACATGACTCTGCCATTGTACAATCCCAGAAAGTTCAATGAGTTTTTGAGCTGTCAACACAGAGATTCTGGCCTGCTTAGAGCTACGCAAACACTCTCGAGGATTCCTGCCAGAATTTAGAAATGTATTGATCAGGATGCGTCAAAGGAAAAGAATAAAAACACAATATGAAGTATCCTGAAGTTGAAATGCAAAGATCAAGCACCAACATATAATCAACATTTATCAAAGACCTTTTATGACACTAAGAATATATTCATTAGTGCATGTTAATTCTTTCAAGTGTTCCATCACAGTGGGGAGGAAAAGGTTAGATTGTTGCTGAATTTGGACTCAGTATTGGATTTACATGTTTTTAACAAAGCATGTGGATGGAAAGAGGAGCAAAGCTGAGCCAATAAAATGGGGAAAACATGGCTTTTCTTGACACCTGCAGAATAGTCAGCAGCCAGCCCCTTCCATCTCAATGCTCAGGTGTGTATGGGAGATTCATAAGGACTATTTCTCTCATCTGCACACCTGTGCTGCTGTTTTCCTCAGGTCTGCCTCATCCATCTTTCCTTCTTATCTTCTGTATGGTAGGCTTGCTCAGCCTGGTCATGCTGGGATGTGTGGGAAGGGGTCATCTCAGGCAAAGAAGAAGGGAAAAACTGTGCAGAAAATGTGAACAGGATGAGGTATGTGAGGCTGGAAGGGCAGAGTCGACCCAGATGTGCGAGGCTGGGAGATTCTTGCATGTCCACAGTGACTGGCTAGTGAGTGAATGGACCTTTGTAAGAAATGTTACAGAAAAGGCAGAGCCAAACTCTTCTCAGAGGTGCACAGTAGGAGGACAAGAGGTGGTGAGTACAGCCTGTAGCAAGGGAGTTTATGACTGGATGTAAGGGGTGAAAAAAATCACTGGGAGTGTTTTTGAAGTACTGAAGCAGGGGCCCAAAGAGGTGTGGATCTCCATCCTTGCGGCTTGTGGGATTTGACTAGAAAAAGCTTTGAGCAGCCTGATCTAGCTTTGAAGTTAGCTCTGCAGGCAGTTGGACCAGGTGACCTCCAGAGGTCCCTTCCAGCCTAAATTATTCTGTAATTCTAAGAAAATGAGGCTTATGCTTTATGAAGCACTCTATGGTACAGAAAACAAATATGACAAAAGAATGTTTTTTTTTTTTTTTAATTATTTTTTATTTTAATTAAGCATTTCTTCTCCCTTGCCAAGATTTGGGTAAAAGATTTCCTTAGCAACAGCAAAATGTGTTTTTTGGCAGGGAAGGGGTAGTGCAAAAGTACTGTTCCAGCACAGTGTAGGTGCTTGGACCATCAGCAGGTGCAGTGTGAAAAGACAGATCCCTGAACCCTAAGCTTGGCAGGTTTACGTTTAAAAAAAGTAAGAAGAAAAAGAAAAGAAAACCATCTGTACCTCAAGCTCTGCTGAAGCAAAATTTGGAGTCAAGCAATGAAAGGAAATTATCTTAGCCTTTGAAACAGTCACCTGAGTTTTTTCTTTTCATTTGAATGTTGCCAAGGACTAAGAATAATGTTATACCAAATGTTCTTGTGAAGATGGAGAAAATAGCTACAGTCAAGCACTGTAAAGCACCTGACCTGCATTTCAAATGCACCTTCTTCCCCTTCCTCTTCGGTCAGCAGTCTCTAGGAAATGAGAAACAATCACTTTCTTGTTGGTTTCCTCAGTGGGCAGCCTTGCCTGTAAGCAATTTGTCATTTAGTACAGTTAAATGAGAGATCATGTGTTTTGTTGTGTTTTTTGTTGTGTTTTTTTTTTCTTCCTGTTACCCAAGCTGTGATCCCACTGCTGTTGCAGCAGTGAATGTTCTTCCCCCCCTCTCCTCCCTGTACCTGCCAAACACGCACAGAAACACTAGAACTGTCTGGCCATAAGCAGCAGTGTGCAGTCCTGCTGTGGTTTACAGCATGAAATAGCCAGGGAATAATCAAGCCCCAGGATCAGCTCCAACCTTGGCTGAGCTCAGGAAAATAATGGGAGATAGGGAAAATAGCATGAAGCTAAACCCAACCTTACTGGTGTTTTGCAGTCCTATTCTGGCGATGACCTTGTGTCTTCTGAAGTAGCCCCTTTCTCTCTTTCATAGGATGGGGGTGAATCCGCCTAAATTTGTGATAGTTCTTCCAGAGATTGCTGGGACCAAGAGCCAACTGCCCAGCTCTCACTGGTGTCTTTTACATGGGGTGAGAAGAGAATCTTGCTGATCCTTATTGTCCCTTGGCTTGTGGTCCAGGAGAGGTTCTGCATGTGGGAATTACAGAGCATTCCAGAGATAGGCCCAGGTAGCACAGGGGGCTGAATTAGTCTTAGAAATATATATACAAATCACCAAATCTGTGTGGTCCTATTCTCCAGTACAAAAAGATTATTGTCACTGTGGAAGCCTATCTGCAGGCAAATACTCCAGCTCTTTACCAGCTACTTGAGACAAATCATAAGACCATTCTGTGTATTTTCTCTTTCTGTCACCCTATGCCTACAAAAGTGCAATAAATAAACAAATAATAAAAAAAGAAGAATATGGCTGTTAGTCAAAAGAAAGCATCAAGGAGGTGAGAACATCTCTCTCCAGAACGGCTAGTGCCTGCAAAATGAGCCTTGAGGGGAAAAAAATGAAGGGAAGCCATGGAAATGAACAACAGGAGAATGCTACAAAACGTTGTTGCTTCTCAGTAGAATTTTACCCATCAGCTTTGACATAAGTACCATATTCCGGCTGTAAAACATAATTAGAGCAGTGAATCAGAAAGGAGCTGTCCATCGAATAGCACAGTGTGTTCTCAGCCAAGGAGAGGGATGTGAAACTCATGCAAATAAGGCTGAGTTCCCCTGCTTCCTCCTTGGGAAACTGAGTGTGACACAATCAGCAAAAAACGTCTGCAGCGAACTGCAAATTTCACATGCTCTTTGGAGCCGGAATTCGCCTTTGAGCTCTGCATTAAGTCGAGCGAGCTGCCTCCCTCCATCAGTTCCTGTTCTCAGAGCTCCTCTCGCAAAGTGGAAGCGTTCCACCGTGCTGATCCTCAGCTCTTTTGGGGGAAATGCTGGCCAAACTCAACAGACTTGGATGTGAGCTCGAAGCCTGGCTGGTGTTCTAGGACATGGCAGAGCAGCTCTTCCAGCTCAGTGGTGTGGGTTCTTCTGATGTTGGCCAGGCTTGATTCAATAATCCATCATTTTATCAACTACGCTGTCTCTGTGCATAGAGGACTTGAAAGCTGGGTCATTTAAAGGGCCTTTCCAGAAAAAGTGGACTCTCTCCTTTTTTTGACTCATTTGTGATTTAATGTTTTATTTTTGTGGTTTTCAAAGGCACAAGTTGACCCCTGGAGTTTCAGGGTATCTGCAGCCTGGGTGCAGCACAAATTTAGCAGTTCATATATACTTTTGTCTTCTGCATCTTCCTACAGCAAGCCCTGAACAGTGTCCTCAGATGAGCCTCTTGTTTTCCTGCAAGTAAAATTAAGAAAGAAGACCTATGACAAAGCAGGGCAAGAGAGACAAGTGCACCAGGAGCTGGCCAGTTGGTCACTTCCCTGAGAGATCCAAGCAGCAATTTCACCATGTTTCTGAGCCATTATCTTCTGGGGATGATTTCTTCAGTCATAACTGGAAGGGTACCAATTTAGTGACCCACAGTGTTGTGTCCTAATTATTACCCTATTATTCTAGGACCTTGCAGACTTTATCCATACCATTATGTTATGTCTAAATTTTAGCAATATATTCCTGATCCTCAGCATTACCTATATGTTGGGTCACACTCTGCTTGTTGTCTGGATCTACCTAATTTGTTCTCTAGGCTGGGAAGTTTAGGTACTATGGGGCATACATGGCTTATGCCCGAACACTACCCCTGCAAACAGTTGACATGCAAATGGTTCAAGTCATACTCTTCTGCAAAGCCAAACCTGCACTTGATCCTAGTTACAGGGCACAGAGCAGACTTGGCCATAAGTCCAAGTGCATTATACATCCAACTAAACAGGCTGAGCCTTATAATGGCTCTTGACTGCTTAATATTGTATTGATTTTGGATGTGCAGCAGCAATGCAAGCAAGTAACACAATCGACGCTGAATGGGTGGAGTTTCACTGCTTGCACATTTCCAACAACTACAACTTTCTCCCAAAGGAATTTCCTGATTCCAACAATAAATGCTTATTTTGGTTCATATTTGAACTGAAAGACACCTTCCCTGCCCCCACCTGACCCAGAATCTGTAGCAAAGAGCATCTGCCCAGTGGCCAGGCTCACAGTACTGTTTGTCCCCAAGGAATCCAATGTCCCTTTCATTTGTGTAAAGGCAAAGTAATTGTGTGCTAAATGCAAAATTCTTCTTAGAGAAGCACAGCTGGTAGCAGTGGCCTTTTCAAATGCATTCAGCTCTCCAAAGACAGATGATTCAGAGCTACACATGCTGGTTGCTATCTTGTAGTATGAGGATCTGTGCTGTCCATTTGTATTTTTTATTGGGGGGGGTGGGGAGAGAGGGCAGAGCACTTATGGAGTGTGGGCACCTGTATCAGCTTCATGTCATTTTGGCAGCCCAGAAAGGATCACTGTTTGAAGTGGCATGGCCAAGACTTTTGCTGACTGGCATTAAAGTTGCTGGGTTGGGCACTTCTGCAACCCTCTTGCAGACTTCACCTGTACAGCATCAGACCCTTTGTGACCAAGTATCTTGGCTCAGGGATTACATTTTCATCTTGAAAGTAAATGTTTCTCTTGCATAACTGATAGAAAGCCACTGACATTTTGAGACAAATTGAGGTATCTGAACATAGGTGTGACATTTTAGGTGCCCAGGGGCAGCAGAGAGTGGCAAATATATTGAGGACCCAGTGGAGATTTTTGACCTTCTGAAAACATTAGCTGAAGGCCACAGAGCACACCCTTCAGGTGTCTAAAAGCAATTTGGACATGAGTTTTTGAAGTTAGATTTCTCCCTTCTAACCTCATGAGCCTTCCCAGAAGTAAACATCAGAGGAAAGTATTGGGTTCCCTCTGAAGTGGTTTCTTGAATTCATCTACAGGAACTTCATCAAGAAGAAGCAACAACAAAGGCAAAATGGCATTACAGGTAATAATTAACATCAGCTTTTTGTGAAGGACTCAAATCTTTGAAGATCTTTAGTTGCTGTTAACATCAATGTCAATAGAGGGAGGTCAGCACCAGAGAGAGGTAAAAAGCACTCTGTCAGACCAAACGTGTCTTTTTAGAGAGATACCAGTAAAACTAATAGGAATTACTGTTGTGCTCCCTGGACTCAAAAACACCTCCCACAGCCTCTGTCTTTACCCTGAACTGAGTTCATCACCAAGAACACATTTCAACAAGGAAGCTTTCCTGTGCTTTGACCAGGCAGCTATCTTCTGTGCTCCTGGAGTTAGAGATCCCACATTACCCTGACTTTCTCATGTGAGCTGTACTCTCTGCTCCCCCTCCGTAAGACAGTTTGGCCAGTAATGATGCTGGACAGCTGCTGTGTTCCCTGTCCAGGTCAATTCCATCACATCAGACCCTTTCATTCCCAATGCAATGACAAGTTTCTCCTGCTGCCTTTCTCTTTCCATCTGACGAAGGAAGGAAGATTGTCCTAGCCAAGCAGAACACGACTGAGCCTCACTGGGTGAATGAACTGAACAAATGAACACATTTCTAGGTTTTAGCATCAAATGTATCATTTGCAGTGTAATGGCATCCCTGCTATTAACTTAGCAAGAGAAGAGGGACCTGCTGGGAATCATTTTTCCATTTTCATTTTAATCAAGAAATCAGTAAATTAATATTAGATCTATGAAAGCAGCACTGCCTTTTTGTTTTCCCCGGTGAATATTTATTCAAGTTTTAAACAAATTCTCATCATTCACTCATGTTTTCCATGAATTTTGAGTCTTACTGCCAGCTCAGTTCAATGAGAGCTTATAGTAGTGTATCTTGAATGCCAGCTCAAGGAAACCTGGTGCAGCAGTCCAAAATGTGTTGATCCAATTTATGGAACCAGCTGGGAAGTAAAGAAACCTCAACTGTCTGATCAGACCAGACAAAATTGAAATAAAGAGTTGTAATAAAGCAAAATCCAGCCAAAAAGAAAGGTGGAATTCATTCTTTGATTTGTTTCTCAAAAACAAAGCAAAACAAAACAAAACCTTCAATCAATAGAGAGATAGGGAGATGTCAGGCACTTTCAAAGAATTCATTCTTCTTCTTTTTTTTTTTTTTCCCTGCCACAATAATTGCAGAAAATCCCTCTCATGTATGCAACTGTGTGGGGCAGGATTTTTTTCTATCCTACAGCAAAGGAGAGACAGTAATCAGGTACACCAAGGCTTTCTATAGGCATATATGCAGAAGCTAGAAAAGAGCAAGAAAGTGAGGCAACTTTTCCAAGGCTGTGTAGTAAAGCTGACAACAATATGTGGATCTTCTGAATAATGGTGGAAAGCATCAGTCAGTGGACAAGTGACTGTCTTTCATTGCAAACACAGCTCTGATTTATAATATTGTTTTGTTTGCAGAGCCAAAGACTGTCTTTTCTACTGCCTACTTTGACTTCTGTAGCTCAGCAGCACTGTTGTGCCCAGATACCACATGGCTTTCTAAGAACAGGGCTGACTTGGAGAAAAACGTCTGCTGAGAGACCTTCCCCAGAAAAGCCCACCTTCCCCATGCAGTCCAGCTGCATTTTGTCTCCTCTGTTTGTGTCCTTTACTGACTGTCTTCACATCTGAAATGCTCTTGCTGAGCAGCAATGCCCATGCTGCTCACTACCCAGAGCCTCGGTCAGCATGTGTTCTGGCTACTTCTGCTCCACCTGACACCTGCCTCTATCCCAGTTTCTGGGATTATTTTTTCTTTCTCAGTGAGATTTAAACAATACATACAAATAACTCCCTGGAAGATAAACACTCTGGCTGAAACCTGGGTCGTGCATCTTCTCTGCTCATCTGCAGAGAGGAAAAACAGAGGAGGCAAAGGGAGGAAAGAGTGCTTAATGCTGGTGGGTGTATTAATCACTATATATAGGGTTTTCACAGCAATAGGGCCCATCACCACTGCCTAATACACTTTCCACCTCCAGCCAGAAGTGCTAAGCTCTTGGCTTTGATGTGGCACTTTGTGTAGCAAAGCAGCAGCTGCAGTCTGCTCTCCAGCAAGGCAGTGAGGATTCAGTGCCATGTGACTGCTTCTGTATTTTCCTCTTTAATTATGGCAGTAGAAATTGACTACCACGATTGAGCTGAAGGACAGATCCTCCCATCCCTGTGCCCTCCTCCCACTCCCTGGCTGCCTGGCCTCTCCATTCCAAGATACATAACTGATAGGCACTGACAGTTCCTAGGAGGCCTGCTATAAAGCCGAGTCCTTGCCACTGCCTTTGACACAATCTTCACAGGTGGCTGGTGTCAGCCAACGAGGAGATCATGCATGCAAACAAGGAAGCTCTGATCCAACTCCTTTGTCAAGATCGTGCAGACCACATGCTTGAAGACACACGGAGCACAATGCAAGCAGAGAAACACTTTCTGGAACTGAGGACAGAAAGACATTATATTTGGTTAGCTCACTGCAGTCATAAATTTAACCTATCTGCCCTGCTTTTTTTCCATCTTGGTGATGAAAATGCACTATGTTGAGATCTGCCAAACCCTGCTAGTGCATCATGTCTGCATCATAATTTCTACTTCCAGTACTGGAAGCATCTCCACTTGCAGTACTTTCACAAACTTTGGGAACATGTCTGGGTAGTTTTCTAATCACAGTCCTTTTGCTTGTTATTCATAATTATAAATACTGACTCTAATGATCAAACCAAAGGTTGCTAGTCAAGCTCCACCATGCTGAAGGGAGAGGAATAAAGGGCACCTGAGTGTGCAGGCAGGCCATGCAGAGTCCTGCTGGAGACAGGCTCTCATTGCCTGAGAGACAAGCAGAGCTTTGAATGAGCAAGAGGAAGATGGTTAAGCTCTTTTGATTTCAGAATTAAAATTGGGACCAAGGGAATTGAACAGGGCTCTGAGCATGTGCTTCACAGTTTGCCGGCAATCTCTGGCTTTGCCTGTTACATGAAAATATGGATAGTGAGTGAAGCTTGATAATTCCCAACTCATTTAATCAGATTATTTCATCACCTGAATGAAAAGTGACAAGTGGAAGGCAGAACAGGAACCAACGCATGTTCAACAGTCCTGAGCTCTCTTTGTCGCGGCTCATTTACTTTTTTCCAGAGCTGTGGAAATGGTGATGGGGATATCTTGGGTTAGCAGAGTTTGCAGTGTGCTCCAACAGGCAGGGAGTTCACCTAGGAGAGTGGAAACATTTTTTTATTATTTTTTTTTTTCCCTAGATTTTCTTTCTTTGCTTGGGGAATTCTCATGAGGAGAGATTAGGCTGCCATTCACCTCCATCCCTGAAGGTCTTTGGTATGATGTTAGAAGAAAAGAGGAGAATAGAGGATACAGGCTTTACCACTGCAGATGCTGGGCCACAAGATCTTCTGGGCACTGTGATGACTCAGGTCTTTGCCACCTTGCTCTGGGAGAACAAATTTACCTCAATGAGCTCTAGAGAAAGCTTAGAGAAAGTAACCATGCTTTATTCACTGGCTTGGCCAAACTGCTGGCAACCCTGACATTGTTCAGCTGTGTTTGCTCCTTTCTCTTCTCTTTCTCTCACTATATTCTCCCATCTTTTTTTTTAAAAAAAAAAAAAAAAAAAAAAAAAAAAAAAAAAAAAAAAAAAAAAGACTGCATCTGTGCAATAACACCATGAAATGACAATAACAAAAAGGCAGGTAAAAGCAGTATCTTAACCAGCCCAGCAGGGATATGATTTTACCCATTTTCTGAGAGGTTAAGGTGACCAAGAACTCACCTGCCCTTTTCCAGCACTGATGTCTCATTATTTGCTGTCTTTCTTGCTCTTTTCTCTGTACTCATGTTTCCTCATGTGGTTGATTTTGTTTTGTTTTTAAGGAAAAATCCTTGGCTTGGAAAACAAGGGCAAGAACACAAGTCTCTGCCTATCACAGCACTTTTTTCCTTTCCCCATAAAGAACAGCTAATGCCTTCCTTAATTCTATCTAAAAGACTGTCTGGAGGGGTCATCTTGTGCCACTGAAGCTGTTGCTAAAGAAAAGAGGGAGTGAGAGAAGTTGTAAAATGAAAGCTTTACATAATTTAAAACACTGCAAAGACTTTTAGCTGAGATTGCTTCCTTTTTTTCATACTTAATAAAATAATTAAATTATTTTTATTGCACTTGCTTCCCACTGTAGCTTGTAATTGTTTACTAAAATCTTTGTAACAAAACATAAAAACAAAACCTCTAAACTTCATTTAAGAAGGCTTAGTGCTTTGTTTGATTCAGGCATGATATTGTATTTGATCCTTTGTGCCCATTTTTCCCAACAAAATTAGCATAACAATTTCTTATGAATAAAATAAAATAATAGTTGCCCCGTTCTAGTATTTTTGCCACTGTAGAGGTGAAATACAGAGCTGTACTTTCATCTTGGGGGGGGGGGGGGGAGGTTGTAGTGCAAATAGAAAATTAAGTTTTTGTCTCATGACCTAAATCTTTCAAAAATATTTCTGTCCCACATTTTTGGAGGAAAAATCATGTCTCAATATGTTGGAGGTTTTTTGAGCCAAAATCTCAAGGAAATCTTTTGTTTAGGTACTTTGAAAATTTTGTTTAAATAATCAAAGATATCTTTTTTTGTCCACCTTTATTAAGTCACTGGCTAATCAAGGAAAATCAGGGCTTTCCATCAAAAAAAATGAAACTTGTGCAAAAGATCTTCCAAAATCTTTTGAACCAAGAAATTCATCAAAAAGAATCATTTTCATAAGATTTCTTTTTCTTAGACACCTCCTTTTTTAAAAAGGGAAGATAGCAAATGTTCTTTTAAAAAGTTATTTACCAGATCTAAAGCTAACTGATGAGCATACAGAAACTGGGAAGAAGGATGGAGCTTTCAGTCTGCTGCCTTCTACAAGAGACTAATTTAAAAATAAAAAATAGAAAGAGATGCAAAGATAGGCCTGATACCTGACCTAAATTCTTTGCCTGGCAGGAAGATAAACCGGGAAGCTTAATCGGTCTTTTCCATTTTGACTGCGTTTTGTAGCACTCCCTTTGAATTGACAGGTTGTGGCAGGTGTTTTGTACTCATCTGGGGTGAGAAGTTGCAAGAATTTAATACACCATATGACTACAGCCCGCAGCGCTCAGAGGTGTACCTTCGCTATGGCAACTGAAGTAGCAAATTTGCAATGAAGCATGTTGTGCCAGTTGTGTGATACCGATGCTACATTCGTGTATCGCGGCAACTTGCCAAGTGTGGCGAGGGATGCCCGATGTGTGCTGGGAGGCAGGATGGACATCTACCTGCAGAAACCAGAGCTCCTCAGTCTGGCTTAGGAGCCTTATCTGGCTGAGGAGCTGAGGAAGTGTCCTGCTTTTAGCTCTTGAGCAGCTCCTGGATGTATAAATCTGCTCTTAAGAAGCTCGGGTACCTTCTCCAATTTCAGAGAGGAGCCTGGGGGCCACCCGCTGATGTTCATGTGCCTGCTGTGCACATGCATGACTTGTTTTACTTGCATGGGGCAAATGGCTGCAAAATCCAATACACTGGGCAGAGTGTGCACGAGCAGTGACCCCTTTCGACATCTGTGCAGTGAGCCCAAATTCTTTACATGTGCACTCCAGAGTTTCCTAGCAGAGGTTGGTCCCTGCTGTAGCAAGCTTCAGCAGCACGTAGCAGACTTTCAATCTCAGACTCTCAGAAACAGACCCATCTTCAAAATCTATAATGCAATTCACAGAGTCAATTTTTCATCTAGTGTTCTGTGTCTGGGGTGAGCCAAGTTTTTAAGAGTTGTAGTCTGCTTTTTCTTTTTCTTTCTTTTTTTTTTTTTTTTTTTTTTGCCTTTCTGTTTTGTTTGGTTTTGTGTCTTTTTTTTTTTTTTTTTTTTCCTTTGCTCTCTCAGACAATTAATGGGAGTCATTGACTGGCTTTGTTGCTTCTCTGCTGATTTGATTGGCTTTGTAAGGCCAAAATGAAGCCAGTCCCTTGTCGAAGCATTTGAAGGCCTTTACTAATTCAATTAACTTTAAACTAAATTCTTTGTGGGAGGAAGTTACTGAAAATTGGCTTGCGGGGAAGGAATTTCGCTAGCTTAAGCTTTGTTTTGCAGTGCCACTGCACTGACCCATTTCACACACTTCCCTGAGAGTCTGAGAAGGGCGATTTGTGCATGAGACTGGTAAAGGGCTACTCAGCTGTTCGAGATACAGGACTAGAAGGGACCCATTCTGAGTAATTGAGTCTGAGAAATTTTTTCAGAACTGCTGCTCTATGTACCATCAGAGAGCATGTCCTACTGTCCTCCATCCCAAATCAGTTGACCTGGAGAAAAGTTCAAAAACTACAAATGATCTTCCTAAAGGAAGACATTAGGATAGGCTGAGGATGTCTCCCATGTCCTAATTTTCCAGTAGTACCAATGGTTGGGTATGTTATTCAATTCAGCAGTGGATGAAGTACCTGAATAGAAAAATCTGAGTGTCACCGCTTGATTTCCAGATTGAAAACCTTCAGTTGGTTGGGCTAGATGATCTTAGAGGTCCTTCCCAACATGAATAATTCTATGATTTCAAACTTTCACTCTTTCTCTGGATGAGGGGGGATGAGGGTCTCTGCAGCAGCCCCGGCCCAGGTCTGGGACACAGCCTGTCATTTTCATGCTGTTTGCTGAGCCAAGAAAATGGGCAGAACAGGGAAATGTGCCCAGATCAGATGACCTATTTTGCTTGTGTTGAATTGAATCGAAACAATTTGCATTTCATTTTTAACTTTGGTTTAACCTTTAAAAGAAAAATCTGTCAGCTTCCAAAATAGGACCTCAAAAGGTTTTGTTTAAAAGGAAAGCAGAAATGGAGCATTGAGAATCTCCCAGATTTCTTCATCCCACCTCTCCAAAAAAAGCTGTTTGCCCATTCCCCGTGGATTCACAAAGAGTACAGGTGATGACACACAGCTCACAGAATCCTTTCTTGCCCACACTTGAGCAATATTGTGATGAGCTGACGAATCACTGCCTGGCAATGCAGTGTACTCTTGTCCCTCCTCTCCAGCTGAACCTGTCACATCTACCAATGCAGAGAATTCAAAGAAATGTCTCTTTGGCTTAAATCACTCCCTTCAAACTGATGTATCCTCTCCTGATCACTGGGAAGCTTTTGATACTGAAGTTCATTGTCTGTTTACTTCCCACGTGGTTCTGCCATCGGTCATCCCAGAGTTTCAACCTAAATCATTCATGATGGGACAGTAAAAGTGCTAGTAGATTAAAGGATGCTGCCCTGTTGCTAGTTTAAATCTGATTTAAGGAAAAATGTTTCCAGGGATGGGTTTGTAGCGTTAATGATGATCTGATACAAGGGAACAGAAGAAGGAAGGTGGGAGGAAGGTTTTGAAAATATCTGGGGGGCTGACAGAGAACCCAGCACCAAATGGAAGTTAAAATGAGAGCACAGTGATTTGAGAAAAGACGCTCAGCTGCTTTCCTCTCCCCTTGCTCTGCCTTTCTTCTCTGATAAACATGCGGATGGTAGAGTTGAAACAGATTTAGAGTAGAAATGCAAATGAGGTTTACGTGAGGCAGCATCTTGTCCGTTGTTGCTGGAGGAACCTGGATCTCTCCCAAGTTCCCAGGCAGCGGTTTGCTAAGGTACAAGAGGAGCGGCAGGTGCCTCCAGGCTCCGCACGTATGGACCATCCGCTCACGCAGCGAGGGTTTTGCAGTGCCAGGTGGAGCAGATTAGGAAGTGGAATAATGGGCCTGATCCAAACCTGTGCTCGATGTGCTTTCAGTTTTGAATGATTTAGTGGCCCCGGAGGGTATCTGGCTGCCCACACGTTGTGCTCAGCATCTCATAGAAAAAGGCTAAGGTTGGCTAAAGCTTTGACATTGCTCTATTAGCCTGCACCTTGCTTTTAGTTGGGCAGACTGCAACACAAGCCAGACATTCAAGAAATT
Organism: Aythya ferina; assembly: GCF_964211825.1. Classification (NCBI taxonomy): domain Eukaryota; kingdom Metazoa; phylum Chordata; class Aves; order Anseriformes; family Anatidae; genus Aythya; species Aythya ferina. The sequence goes on from NC_140307.1 coordinate 7,547,828, forward strand.
TGTCAGAGAGACTTCTTGCTGCTGTGGTACTCCACACCTAAGGACTTCTGTATAAATTTCAACAGAAAAATTGTAGTGTTTGAGGATTTTTAATGCACCTTCCTCGAATTTGTGTGCAAGCTCAGATTACCCTCACCTGATGTTAAATGTCTAACTGGGGCAAACAGTCCCAGACACACAAAAGAGGGCAGCAGACGCTGTCCTGGTTACTCTGTACTGTGGGATATGGGAGCAGGAACTGTACTGATGCGCAGCAATAGGTGACCAAATATTCCCCATCCCCAGCTCTTGTAAGTCATTCCAGTGTCCTTCAAAATATCCAGCTGAGGAGCCTAAACCCTGGACTAAGTTACTGGGAGAAACCAGCACCTCCAGAAGGTAGCAAAATAAATTGCTCCATGGAGGTCTTTGCTTGTGTAGGAGGTTATCGTTTTAGGCTAGATTGACTTGGATAAAGGTGGGCTGATGTTCACTCACAACATGCTCCTGGTAACATCTCTTCCCTCCCAAGATGCCACATATCCCTCTCAATGGTCCCACATCTATGTTCTCTAATGAAGGAGAGACAAAAAGTGGCTAGGAAAGAAAAGAGACTGGACGATTACAAGGTTTTATTTTAAGGGCTTGAAAGTGGTCATATAAGCCGGGCTTCGTTCCTCCAGGTTGGAAATATTGCGAGCTGGCGTTAGGCACAGTGCTCTCTTTTCAGTGACTAACTATCTCATTAGTTTGGGATGTGGGATGTGAGGGGGATGGCTGTTGTCAAAATGAAACATTATGAAGCAGGTAGATCTCAGGATGAGCGCTTAAAACTTGTAACTTGTAACTTCTTGGCATTTCTGTTTAATTCTCAGAAGGACTAGATTTAATGATACACTTATCCACTGTGTGCTTGACCTCATGTCTGGTCTCTCCAGGATGGCCCAAAAAATCAATGGCAAGGTTTTAATCAGCTCTAATAAGTTCATGGAAGAGAATCATTTACTGAGGCCCCCTCTGCTGTATACATTTGCACCGTGGTTCCAATTGATTATTTGTGCCAATTATAAACTAAGGATCAGGATTGGAGGGAAAATAATCTGTGTTTGGTCAACGCCGTTTTTTCTGAGATTTTCCAATGATAACATCGTCAGCTCCCTCTGCCCCTTACCCTTCCATTGCACCACATAATTGCAATGTTTCCCTCCTAAATTATCTGTGGTTATTTTTTCCCCCTTTTCCTAAAGTAAAACAAAAACATACAGTGGCTGGAGGAAACAGAAAGCCCCTTATTAATTGTGACTCCAAGCAGCTTTAACACAGATTGGGGGCTTGAAAGCACCTAGGATGATTTGTGCATAGATTACAAGCAGCTTTCATACACAACCATGCACTTCTGAAGTAGACAATTTAAAAACAAAACCTTAAAAAAAAAAAAAAAAAAAAAAAAAAAAAACAGTGTTATACAACTCTGGGAATTATTATTTTTAAGTAAAAAAAAGCCCATCTGGGCTCTGCTGAAAGCTAGCAATTAACTTGCACTGCAAGAAGAAGAAGGCAGACAACTAGTACCACCTCGGTGGTCGTCTTTGCTGTTTCCCTGCTACTGGGTCCATCAGAAAGACGTCATCTTCATGACAGTTACAAAAAAAAAAAAAAAAATTTTTAAAAAAAAATCAAACCCTTTCTGAGAAATACTGTGCTTAGCTCTTCAGCTGTGTGCTTAGCAAAGAGCAAGCTTGGTAGAAGTGCCTGGTTAATTACATCTTACTTTCTCCCTTTTATACGGTAATTACACCAATTATAAGTCAGATCCTAATGTTTTTCAAGGGGGTGTTTCTTAGAGCTCAACTCCTTGAGAGTGACTTTATGAGAAAGAGGAATGAGGTGGAAGTGTTGCAAAGAAACCTTGTCTAGTGGGTTTCTAGCATACAGTGGATGCACATCAAAGCAGGATGGGAAATCACAGACCATGTCTGTTAACGGCCTTGCATCTCCAAGGTGTGGAAAACAAACCTAGAATTGGCTCCTGCAAATCTTTTGCATATAAGAACATCTGGGACCTCATGGCAGATTCTCTCCTAAAAAGCCATAGCTTTTTATTATCTCCTCCATAAGGAGAAGATAACAAATGATGCTAATCATAACCCTTAGCTCTGCTGCTCCTGGGTGTGTCTGGGAGGAAGCAAAGCATGTCCAGCCCATGGAAGAATTACTGAGACTATGTGAGATAAAAGTCATAGAGAAATCTCAAAAAGGGGCTTGTGTATGTTCTGACCCTACACAAGGAACTCCATCTTTTGCTGAAAAAAAAAAAAAAAAAAAAAAAGTAATGCTCAAGCAAGGGGTTAACCCACTTCCCATTTTCCTAAGCAGACAGTACTGCTGAAACAGAGAGAAAAAAATAAAAAGTTTCTCTAGCAGTCCCACCACAGGCAAGGTTTCTCCTTCCCCAGCACTGCACTGGTCACTTAGCTAAGCACACTTCACCAAACGATGGGCACATTGTGAGCAAAGCAGAGGGGATGTTGCGTTTTTTCAGTAAGCTGAGTGTTTCCAGCTAGCTCGAAAATAGGAGATACCATGCCAGACTCCAGACCCTGATGATGCCTAGAAACACAGGTTGTAATTCTGAGAGCTTCCAGGTACCAGCGGTGTCGTGACCGCCTGGAGCCATGAGGGATGGTTATTCCAGACCAGCAGAGAGAGCTCTTGATATGCACTCAGGGCTGAGGACACCGTGAAAGCACATTACAACCATTTCCATGGCAACTGGCTTTGATGGACTTCAGGGCAGTAGGAAACCAAAGGATAAGTTGACTTAGGGCAGGGGAAGAAAAACTGTGGTTATAAATATTGTGTAAGTGCACGTGGACCGTTTATCTGTGGTGGGTGCGTGTGGGGAGGTATTCACACATGTGAGGGCAATAAGGTGGAACCTGACCTAAGCTGCTTCCTGGGATATTTGTCTCAGAACCCAGCCTTCACCTGCTGCCAAACCTGTGAGGTTTTATTTTCATTGCTGGCCGCTGCTTCACCGCTTCGATCACTTTAGGGAAATAAACAACCGAGCCCCACAAAAATGACTGTGTGCCAGGGGTTTCCCACCTTTTCACAGCTTTTCTGTGAGTGTTTGCCCTTGGGAGATCAACAGGATGATGCTGCATGGTGATGAGCTTTGGAGGGTCTGGATCAGGGAAGCACCATCAATGGGCGTACATAAAAAAAACAAAAAGCCCCAAATATAAAGCTTTTGTGAATGCGCAGCACATCATGTGTAGCAGCAGTGCTTGTCTATGCAAAGGGAGTGGGTGAGGTGCGGGGCGAAGATTGTATTAATTTATTTTCCTATGAACATCACATTCAAGAGGGAGAAGCAGTGCCACATGGCAAACAAGCATGGATTAAGCACAGCCCTCAGAAAAGCTTCTATCCGGTTCCTGAAAACAGCTCTGGGTGCGTTGGTGGCTTAACACTAATTGGAGAGGGCTTGCGGTGGTCCCACCAGAGGCAGAGGGATGATTCAGTGAGTCCTGCTGACTGGAGCTGAATGCTCCAGGCTTTTGGATTGTGCTCCAAGAGGCAGGATGCTCGGCCAGGATTAGCAGAGCAAAGACAAACACAGAACCTCGTTCATCAAAGAAAATGAGTTCCTCACACGCAGCTTTTGAAACAACAGCTGTGCAGGACAGAGCAGAGTCTAGAAGAGCTTTGTTCTCACCTTGTATCCTCTGTTGAGATTAGCCTAAATCCCAAAGCCTCGTTATGAACACGCTGAGCCCTGCACCACAGTGAGCTGGGTCTGGATGGGCATGCTGGCTTGGAGCTATCCTCCGGTGCAAAAGAAGAGATGTTTTTCTAACTAATCATCCAAAAATGAAAAAGTGGGCCATAGACATGGAGTCTGTGAACCCTCACATCCCCTTGAACACCTGTTTCTCATCAGACAGGACCCATTCTACCGACACGGGCTTCTTGGAGGTTCTTTCTGCCGGGGCTCGTTAGCACCACTAAATCACAGCCACAGCCCCGCCGCTCTCAAGCGGTCGTCTCTGACTCAGGATTTATCATTCCCATCCCCACCCCTTTCTGTTTGGCATTCTGGAGTTATTTATTTATATCAGGAGAGACAATTGCAGTGTTTCATGGGTGGGCGCAGCAGAATGCTAAGCAGGCAGGAGCGGGTCCCGCAGGTACCGCAGGATGAGGAGTTGATTTGGCCGCTTCTACGTGACTGATATTAAATATCACCATATGGAACTGAAGTCTTCCCCAGGAGTTTATCACTAATTCATCTAAGGGTGACTTTTGTTGTCAGTGTTAAAGTAACACTGGACTTTTCTTCCTCTTTTCTTTCTTTTTTTTTTTTTTTTTTTTTTTTTTTTGTCTGTGTTGCTACACTGTCTTCTATATCTTTTCTTTTCTTTTTGAAATGTCTATGAACTACTCAAGGCAAACAGAAATATTAATTAACCTGTTTAAAAATAACGTCTGCAGAAAGGATGCTCTTGCACCTGGATATGTGAATGGAAAAAGTGTAATTTGGTCACAGGGGGAAAAATAGCGCTTCCTACCCTTCTCCTGTGAAATCGGTTGCTTAGCTATGAACCCTTATTCTTAGCAGAGATGGAGAATTTATTCCATGTAAACAGAATCATCTATCAACTGTTTTTTTTTTTCCCTGTTTGTAAAAGTATTTCTTCAGTTCATATCTGCCAGCTGGACTATTTAACTGGCATCTTTATAGGAATCAATTCAAGCCTTTAACACATAGTGAAAGTTCTTCACCTTGACCCTTCACTTCTTACAGCAATTACTGGATTCCCAGACTGGTGTACACATGCTTATGATCCTGATGGAATGATGAGCATGCCTGACCAGGTATAATTAGCCAAACCTCCTGCTCAGGTCAGGATCCAATGGCATACATGGAAATGAAGGCTATTCCCTGTCACTCATGGCAATGACAGTCTCTCCCAATGTGGTCCCTCTCTTGCTCCCTCCCCAAACCCACCACCTTCAGAGTTATTTATTTCCAGAATCCCATTGTGCTGGGTACTGAGAAAACACAGAAGCAGAACTGATCTCTGAATGCTCACAGCCTAAATGTGTCCGTGATGCATCTGATTAGCCTTTAAAATCAAGAGCTGCCTCCTGCTTCAAAACTTGTAGATCTACCTCCTTCCTCTCTTGCCCTCCCAGCAATATTTTTATTTCTGATGCCCAACCCAGCACATCTTCTTCTCTCTGCCACAGGTTTTTCTCTTCTGTGGGAGATACTCTTGCCACTGCTCCCTCCCTTTCTGAGGAAATCTCCCCAGGCATTGGAGCAGCAGCCTAGGGTTGGGAACTACAGCCAGGGTGAGCAGCTCCACTTGATGCTCATTCCTCTCAATTGCTGCGTGGCGTGAGAGTGATGAGGGAAAGATTGATGTAGTGGCGAGCACAGTTCAGGTTGCATGCCGCTCGCTCCCTGAGAGCCCATTAAAGGGAAGATTTAGATGCAGCAGTGGTTGTTGGGATGACTGGAGAGTTAATTCCACGTGGAGGACAATTAACAGCTCCCAGTGAAGCAGAACTGGCTGTGCAGTGAACGCTGTCATGCACAGGTTTTCTTTCCCTGCCCTTCGCAGCCTTTTACTTCACCCGAGCCACCTTGTCTCTCGCTGCCTTCTGCAAAACAAGGAGGTAGATGTCAGGCAGGGAAAATGCCTGATGCTGTGCAGCACATCAGAGCCGAGCATCTGCTCCAGTTCTCTTTGCAAGACTGCTGATGCCTTGCCCCGAATACAGGCATGTTGGTTTAGGTGGGCTCCACTTGTCCACCATCTAACTGTGTGCAGAGAAGCAAGTCAAAAAATATAATAATAAAAAAAAAAAATGAAAATGGGAAATACAGCAGCCTGACCCACAACTTCCTTTAGCTATGTTCTTCCTCACCATCATGGACAAAGCTCTTTTGCTCCAGTGCTCAGATGGCACATAAAGAAATGTTGAGCCACCCAAGCCTGGCCATTGGCATGCCATGAAATAAGAAGATGGTTACACTTAGGGGTATTCAGTATCATCAGCTTCTAAGTGACAGTCTTGAAAGACTCATTCAGTTATGTTTCACACATTTGCACCATAGTATCAGCAATGCAGGCAGAGCTGAGATCACTTATATCACATTTACTTTTCCTATCTGAATGTAAAATGACTTTTTTTTTAACCCCCAGTAGAATAACTGAACCACCAGGGTTTGCAAGATTTGCTTTGGGGGCTCATTGCAGTCTCTTTCAAAAAGTTTTTGCCTTTATGTTACACATTCATGATGTAATTTAAGCTCCACTTCAACTTAGTTTTTGTCTAGGAACGTTTTTCAATTTCATTTCTGTTTTTCCTTAACTGTCAGAAATTTGATACGAGACTGATAAAAACACCCAATGAGACTGTTATAGAGAATTTTGCTACAGATTAGCAGTCATATGGAATCTGCTTTAAATTGTATTTTTTAATTAATTTTAAAGGGCAGATTTTTATATTGAATTTCAGTCACTGTAAGTCTACAAATTTACAACTAAAATTAAGGACATCTTTTTACACATTTTATTGTAAGAACTTGCATTATTTGGTCATCTTTCATGGTCATAGCTAATCCAAAGAGTTTGCAGGTTGTGAACCACTGCTCTAAAATACCAGCTGGAAAACACCAAAAACTGGGACTTTCTACCTGATTTGCCTTGGCTGAGCTGCTGAAGCATACTAGTCTGCCTGTCCCAGCACTCACAGTATCTCTGTTTTCTTGACACTGTATTTTCCCTCAATGGTGTACTAGAGGAAAGTTGGTAACCCCAGGACAATTACACAGACTTGGATACAACCATCAGCCTAATTTATTTAAATATAACCACACTGCAAGTTCTCAATTTACATGAATGCATATTTGCAGTCCTTTCAAACCATTTGGGACAAAGAATAATTTGCCTCAGATGCTACTTTTCTTTGAAGGGACTGAGTTGGTGATTAAGTTTTCTTCATAAACAAATTAATTGATTTACTCGTACATCTTCAAAAACTTCATTACATACTCAAAGAGTAAGAGTCATAGTTTTAGGGATGAAAAGCTGTGTCCTTCGTATGCCTTTAACAGACTAAACCCTGATTAGGCACAGAAGAGAAGAGGTGGACTTGTGATTTTTTTGTCTGAGAATGTGGTAATATAATTGAAAATGAAATTTCCATGGTTTAATGAATTTCTTCCTCTCGGTCAGTTTCTCGATTACTCAGTTGTCAGTTATGATAACCCATTTTCAGTTATGTGATCTCACTTTTTGTATTGAGCAATATTTTGGACCCGTCAAACTACCACTAGCTAGCCAAGTAGCTACGTAATCCTTATCTATTTACTCTAATCTCTTAAAATCTCCAACTCTTCAACATTCATCTTTCCTACCTGAAGACACACTGTGGATAATCTATACTCAGAGATGGAAATACCTGAGAGTATATTTTTATAAAATTTAATGTTACAGGATTTATGTCTTTCTATGACAATTTACCTCATCTTATAAGATGCTGTGTTACAAACAAATATGATTAATACTAAACCAGATAGTTAATTCAAAAAAAGCCTGGAAATTAAGCTGTCAGCCACCAGTTTGTTCAACCATTACCCAAACCATGCTTGCCTTAAGATGTCCAATAGCAATTTGCACAGAACAGACACTGTCTTAATTCACTGACATTTAGGTTATTCTTGAGACCATTTTTTCTCTCCTTGTGACTAGGGTTAATATTCAGCTGAAATGTTCTGTTGCTTAGAAACCATCTTGTAATGCTGAATTCATTAATGCTTTTTCCAGTTTGCTCCCAGGAACCTTGTTAGATAGTGTTTCCCACTTTTATCCTAATTAACAGGTACCAAGTGAAAAAAAAAAAAAAAAGGGAAAGAAGAAAAAAAAAAAAAAAAGACAAGAAAATGTATTTGAGTAGAGACCATTTCTGCTTATCCTTTGCCAGTCTCTTTCCCTCAGTCTCTGAGGAAACTACGGGATCTCTGACCTCAAGCTCCTAATTCTTTTTCAATAAATTACAATATCCTTTGAGCAAAGCAAATGTAATTCTCAGAGTGGTCCTGACACTGCTGACAGTCAAGACAACTCTTTCCATGTACTGGGTGACTGGATTGTAAAGCAAACGGGTCTGCTCTTTCCCCAGAAGCAGGCTGAGTTCAGCAGATGATTTCAACCCCAGCTAGCTCTTCACCACATCTTGACGTTGTTTTTTGTTTTTTGTTTTTTGTTTTTTTTTCTTTGCCAGTACTTCACAGGGTAAAGGTGATGGTGATGTGATGTGCTGGAAAGGCAGGGCAACATGCACAGGGCTAGCAGGCTGTAGAAGCCCAGCAGCTCTCAAATGGAGCCCCAGGGCAGAAGGGGCTTGCCTGAAAGGTGGGCAAATGGTGCTGTCCTCTTCTCTGCTTGGCAGAGCTCCTCCTGATCAGCTCTGAAATTATCCATAAGCATCTCATCTCCTGCCGTATAGACATGCTTTACGTGCCTCATGCTGCAGGGTGCTTGTTCCAGTTTTCTTCTGCTGATGGGTGCCCTGGAAGCTAAAGGAGAGCACGACCAAGTGTATGTGCTGAGATTTGGGGTATTTTTGGACCAAGCTGCAATCTCGGTTGCATCAATAGGCAAGGCATTGATGTCATTAAACTGGCAGTGTCCTTAAACTACCTGCGTATTGTGATCGAGGACTGAGAACACTGAGGTTTTTGTAATGTTGACAAGTTTCTGCTTTCAGTTGGGCTTATTTCTTTAAGTTTTGCTGATCAAGAGTTTGTTGTTGTTACTGTTACTGTTTTCCCTTTTTTCTGTCCTTTCTCCTTTTTAATTTTTTAATTAATTTATTTATTTATTGCCTGTGCTGATCCTACAGCAGTATTTGCCCCAGATGTATTCCAAAATGCACTGGCTAGAAAAGGTTATGATATCCTCCCTGATTTTTTTTTTCTTTGACCCCTACAATTTAACAGAATTTCAGAAGCAAGATTATTTTCCGATTGAAAAACAGGGGATAGAGGGGGGTTTGGTTAATCTAAAATACAAGTGTTGATTACTGCTGCTCCTCCCATACCCCTTCTGCATGCAGAGTGCAGAAATGCCAAGGCAAAGGTGTTTCCATGGTGTTTTCCGCTTAGACCTATACAGTCGATATCCTGCCCTGATAATAGCACAGAGCATGTCAGCGTGTGATTTTCAATGCAGATCTGCAAACTCAAAAGTGTTGAGAATATTAGCCAGAGACCTGAATAAAGCACTTACCTTATGGAGGCTTGTGCAAGCTTCTCATGCCCCCAAGATACCAATGACTCCACGCTGATGATAAAGAGCCTTGCTTTTTCCATGTTGAGCGTTCAGGCAGAACTGTTGATGTCACAGACATTTTATTTACTGCCAGCCCTGATTAGATCTACCAATACAATATTTAGCAGGCAGACACAGTATTAAGAGATCTTAAGTGGTCAGGTCCTATTAACAATTTGTCTTTGAAGTCGCCCTGTTAATTGCTTTGTTCTGCTTTAAGGGGCTGTTTCAAATTCTTTTAAAATTCTTTTAAATAGGAAAGACAATATGCTCTCCACTTTGTAAAAGCTAACAGCAGCATTCAGGTGAAATAAAGACAAATTCAAGGAAGTTATTTATGTGCCAAACTAAACTAGAGCCAGTTTTGGCAAATCATTCAACTTAGTTATTTTAATGGCAATCCGACTAAAATGGTAAAGCTGAAAAGGCATCGAACTTTTTTTATTCTTTTCTGATTGGGTTGAATTTCTTGTAGGAAAGTGGTTTTGGTTTGTTTCTTGAACAGTAAATACAGTTTGGTCAATTTAGTTCAGATGTTTCATGAATGTAGGTCAATTCATTCCATTATTTTAGCTTAAGAAAATGAAAATTCTGAGATAAAAGTAAGTATTTGGGGATATATACAGTTATACTGAAAAAAAAAAAAAAAAAAAAAAGTTGAAAGAAACTTCCTTTTTAGTTCACTGAAAATCCTTCATTTGAAGCATGGCAATTTACAAGTTTACCTTTTGTTTATTGAAAATGTTTTTAAAATATATACTTTGGATTAGCCTGTTCTAAATCTCTTTTCCGATCTTGCAGAACTGCAAGCAAAGCAAAAACTCACTTATTCATGCACCTCTTCTCATGAGGGAGTCTATCTCTGAAAGCTTTCCAGCATATTTTCATAGGTGCTAGAACTTCAGATTCAGATAGGATTCGGAGTGATGTCCAGCCAGCTAGATCTTTATCCGTACTTTCTCAGGTTCACTATCAGTGACATTTCTCACTTTCTTTCCTGTGCACTGCATTAGCATGCTCAAAGTGATCAGCAATCACAAGAAAAAGTGTACAGATGACAGATGTCTAATATATTGCTTCATGCCTCTTTCCACAGCCTCAAAACACGGTTTGCAAATGAGAGAGACAGGAAAAACAGAAGCCAGTAGCAGCTGTACGAATTTGAATCCACCCCAAAGACCACTTAGATCTCCGGTTTCAGTGAATGGTGAGCAGGTAAGATGATGGGTGACCCTGTTCTAAATTCACTTGGGCCATGGGAAAGAGCTCAGATTTAAGACAACCGCTGTCTCACTTGAACTAGAAGGTAAAGCATGCCCTGTCCCTGCACTGCTTTTCTCATCTAAGGGAAATGCAAAGGTGGAAAAGTGTGGCAGGAGAGATGGGCAGAACGGATGAGAACAAATCTGCTCCTTGGCATGGAGGGAGGAGATATGAGCCATCTGACTAAGCTGCTGGATGGAGGCTAGGAAACACTGGCATGGAGGTGCTGCCCTGTGTGACTGATATTAGAAGTCATGGTTAAATGAAGTGTGGCTGACTTGTGCGGTTTATGAGGAAAGTTTCTGCTTAGGTGAAACAGAAGATGAAACATGAGTGATTAAACGCCAGGTTTTTTCAAGAGCTCCCCCTGACTTTCCAGCCTGGTGAGGACATTTCCAAGTGAGCAGCACTGAGAGTCTCATGAGAAAAGCTGGTCCTGTGAGGTGGCTGGGTCCCTTTTGCAGAACAACTAAGAACTGGTTGAGCATTTATAGAGGGAAAAAAAAAAAAAAAAAAAAAAAAGCCAGTCCATAGGGAAAGAAGCTGATTTTGCAGCCTAAATGTTGCACTAGTCCCCAGGAGGTGCAGATTTAAGGCCAATTTCTATTGCAGGCTCTCTGAAGAGGTATGAGCTAGTTGTTTGCCTAAGCTGCCTGTGTGTAACACTGGAAGAATAATACTTCCTATTACTCCTTTCCTGTCTTACTGAGATCATATTCCCTTCTGAGAAGGAAACATATATCAGTTGGTAGTGACATAAAGCTGAAACCAAGGAGCCTCAGTTGCAATCGATGCCTCTACGCATTCATGTTATTGCATTCCTCTATGTCATTCTTTATTTCTTTTACATCACCCTTGCCACCATGGGGGGCCATAGTTCTTGGGATTGAGCTAGCAAGGTCAGGAAAAAAACAGTCTGGATCCCATCTCTCCTTTGTCCTTCTAAGTTTGCCATGTGATTTTCAAAGTTTCTGCTTACCTCTGAATCCTGATGGCAGCCTGTCCCTGGGACATTCTGCCTTCCCAATGAAGGATGTGAAAAACAGTTGTTATCATGTGTCTACCTCTGACATTCTGTTCCTTTTCCTGAGGTTGTAATAAACAAGTCTGAATTATTTGCCATACATTAAGCTTTTTTTTTTTCTGCCTTTTTTTTTTTAAGAGAATATGCCAAAAGAAGGAAAGTGAGAGGTATCTTTTGTAGAACTTTGATAAGACCTGTGTACCATGACTCAGGTGATTACCTAGGATCATTCATGATTATTCCTGGTACAAAACTTCATGCAGCCTTAATGATATGCCGAGACAATGAGCACAACCCTAAAAGGCCCCTTTCTCTGCCCAGACAACAAACAGGTTATTCCTGACACTTATTTCAGAAATAAAAACACAAGCCCATTTAAAGTCTCCTTGAAAAAGTGAGCAGTGCCTTGTTTGACATCGCCGGTGGGTATTTGGATTGCTGCGACAGCACTGCTCCAACAGAGACTATTGAGTGATTCGTGCCTGTCCCTCTGCTTTATGTCACGGGGAGATTCACTGACCCAACTGCCCATTGTGGGAAAGAGCAAAAGGACAGTGCAGGAGATAGGAGGAACCCCAGAAGATGCGTTGTATTTGGGTGGACACCTCTTCATCATTCAGCTTTCCCCCTGTACAATCCTCGAGCATTCACTGTGCTTAAAAACTGCACATAGGAGAAAGAAGCAGGTTTTACGTGGCTACTGAGCCAGAATTGCATTCAAGGGGTGGAAGAAAGCCACCTTCCTGCAGTGCAAATGCTTGGTTCCTGATGACATTGCACAGGGCACAGAGTTTATGGCCTCCCTAATCCAAGTCCTTCTGTGAATTCCCCATCCCAGGCTCCTTCCCAATCCTGCTGCTCGCTCACCCTCTCCCTCCCCAGCCTAGGCTGGCCAGAGGGATGGTTCCTCCAAAGGCACAGATATGGCCAAGCAGATGCGTAGCCGATCACAGACAAATAAAAGGTGACTGGCAGCCTACTCCCTGCACAACAAATTAGAGGAACACAATCAGCGAGGGTTTGCTGGAACTGCTATGTAATGAAGAGACTGAATGCATGCAGCATGAGCAATACTTGTCAGCAAGCTGCTGCACAAACCTAGCCAGCCATCTGCAGATGTGATAACCACCAGATCAAAAGCAAAGTAGTTTGCAGTGGTTTCAGTACCCAGACACCTGAGCCCTGTGCTAAACCCAGCACTTGTTGCATTTTATGTATTTTGAAGGCTAGCAGCAGAATTGGACAGAAACCTGGTTTTCCCATTTAAAGCAGGCACAGTTCACTACTGTGACAGAAGAGAGATGTGTATTTTCTGTTCCTGGTGTATCCTCTTACTCTGCCATCGACTCTGTTTGTTACCAGTACAATTAAGCGAGGTGTTGTGGCTGTGCTGCTCAGGGTTGGGGAGCTAAGCAGAATGACCTCAGGGAAATGGCTCTTTTTCTTTTAAGTCCTGACTGTGGGTTTTGGAGCTGTTTGCACGTGAGCTGTGGCACAGTGTTTGCTGAGCCAGGCCATGTGAATTGTCCCATGCGGAGCTCCACCTCCGAATGCTCTTGTTCTGGTTCGTTTCTAATGATAATTGCTGTTGTATGTCTGGTGTTTGTGTCCCCGCAGAGACAGGTGAAATAAGACCAAGACTTAGTATGCACACCGTGCCTTACGTACGCGAGTGATTAATTTGGCCATCCACAACAGAGAACAATAATCCTGTCCCAAACAAAGCAATCAAAAATTGGTTTAGGCTACAGAAATTGCACTGTGGTAGCAAATCCATCAATAAAGGCAGCATTTGGACTTGGGGCTTTAACTGGCCCGGTGCCATCATATGAACAGCCATGGAAAGAACCCTGTGTATAAATTGGGTGAGGAATTTTTAATTACTGGAAGCTTCATTTTTGTTCTTCCATCAGAGGGAACTGAAAAGCCCATCCAGGCATGTACGTGCAGATCCCCACATGGGGTCAGGCACACGCACTGCCTGCATTTCCCCTAGCATTTTCCAGCCAGTCCTCTTCTCAGCATTGCCACTTGCACAGCACATCACCTCCCCCAGACATACACGATAAGTCCTTGTGATTAAATATTCCCCAGGCTTTGCATTTATACCTCGTGCTATAGATCTGCTGGACATTAGTGTGTGTATACATAGACATATATATTCGATTTATGGAAACTATAATAACCTTCAACGAGATAATCTCACCTGTCCCCAGAGTGTTAATCTTCATTTCCCACAGCCACTTTCTCTTAAATCTAACTAAAGGCTATTGGGGCTGGCAGGAGAACAATAGTGGCCTTCTCCTGCTCGGAGATAACAAGAGTGGAGCCCAGAAAGCGAGAACGATGCCGCCAAGCCAAAGAATCCTGTATAAATTACACAGCCATCGTCAAGATTTCATGGAAGCTAATCCTATTTGTGTTTTGCTCTGTGTTTCTCGGTAGCCAGGCTCCTGCAGTAATTACACCTGGAACTTTTTCTTTCGTAAGCTGCTTTTTAAGAGTTCAGGGCCAAGGTCATGCTGCAGAGCTTCAGGTTAACCAAGCAGTGGCTTGAGATTCTGAGTGCAAAAGGTCTCATGTTTTGCTGTACACGAGTGCATTGGAATTATTATTTGAATGGATTTGCAAGCAGTACAATATCATGGCTGAGTGTTCTGATAAGACTGAAAAGACACACTCAGAATATTTCATTTTAGGAAACTAAAATTTGAATGTTTTAACTTGTTATCACGGTTCTTGTTTAAACCAGAGAAACTTGTCCAGCCCCACAAGATGGAAATTCCATTTCCTAATGAGCCCAGGGGATGATTTCCCTTCCCCAGGATTCTGGGTGGACAAGAGGAGCATTCTTAGAGCACAAGTCAGGGCACCCGCTCCCAGATGTGCTCGTGATATTAAATCCGCTCTGCACTGTCATGACACCAGACAGACAGAGCCTTAGTGAAGCTGGTCTTAGGGTAATAACTGTCTTGACATATTTATGGAGCAACGTATGAAACGTTTTTAATTCCTGGCTGGAAAGGTGCTATTTAAGCACTGTAATGTATGCTTGGTTTATATATGTTAAATAGGAGTCCAGTAAAAAGGAATCTCATTGATCCCACAAATAATTTATCATCAGGAATTAGAGAATCTGGGAGTTTCTCACTTCAGAACTGTTGATTATAAAATAAACAGCAATTTTTATTGAGTAGCCATGGCTGTTCCCCTGTGCCTGAAGATACATTACTGACTACTGACTCTGCTCCAATCTCACCGTGAAGCCAGTCAGTCAGCAGCATAAATCTTTCTTCTCCTCAGGTCACAGAACACTTCAGCTGCTTTTTTGTTTTGTTTTGTTTTGTTTTGTTCCTTTTTCTTTTGCATTGTTTATAAACCTGCCAACATCTGAAGAAGGGACTTGTGTTTGTCCCAGAGGTCACGTATTGTACAACTCATTTACTGGTTCGGTAACAGACACTACAAGCTGTCTCGCCTTCAGTTTGCACACTGGAACCACTTTCCTTTTGTAATTGAACCAGGCTCGTCCCCACGTGCGTGGTGAGACTTGTTAGGCACTGTGTCTTTGTCTGATCATGCTCTGGCAGTGCTGAAACAAATCAAGATATCTGGAAAAGCGGTTTGGGTCATATGGAACTGAGCACATCCCAGGAGATCGTTTTGCTCTGGAATTTCCACACCCAGCAAGCATGCCAGAGGTGATATTCAGTAGGAAAAGAGAGAAGAAAAAAAAAAAAAAAAAAAAGAGCTGTGCCACAATTTCTTTGTTTTTCAAAAAATTAGTATGGACAAAATGAGATAATGGGCCATACTGAGTTTCCTAAAGAGCTGATTTTACAAAATAAAATAAAGTAAGATAAAATTAAAAACAATAAACAAACAAACAAACAAAAACATAAACAACAAAAAAATAAAACAAAATAAAATAAAACAAAATAAAATAAAAATATAAAAATTGCCCCGTAAATCACAGCAGGGCACACAGCCATTGAAGCATTTAGTCCTGGTTAGTCCCTTCAGCCCAGTGTAAAGCAATGCACATGGGGGTGGTTGTCATGAAACACCAGAATGACTTGCTGATGGATACAGGATGAAAGACCTGGAGTGGATAAGGAGCTTAACACAAGCCTGGGAAGGGTTTCTGGCCTTTATGCTACCTCAGGGACAAGTACTAAACCTAAAGAGGACTGAGAAAAGAAGAGAGGAAGGAGGGAAGGTGTTGTACAATGGCTTCAAAGTGCAAGAAAAGATGAGACTGGCCCTTTCTCAAGAGCTTAGAAGCAAAATTGGCTTCCTGGAGAGAGAACATAAGAAATCTGGCAACCTAAATATATTTAAAGGGCTTACAGCTCTCCAGGGAAAATTTTGAGGCTATTGAAGTGAAAAAAAAAAAAAATACAACATTTGCTAAGATTAAACAGGCTTTATTTATTTTATTTTTTTTCCCAAGGAAAAAAAAAAAATTGACAAAGCAGACAAATGTTTGGCAGGAGACCCAGAGAGGAAAAAAAAACCCTGGCAGTAACAACAACAACATGATGTGGGAAATCTGGGTAGGGGAGAGGTCCAGGCTGCTTCCCCTTTGTCTTCCACAAAGGCTGTGAGAGGAAAGAGATATTAGTCCATGAAGAGTTTCCTAAAGAGCCAATGCTGGGAAAAAAAAAAAAAAAAAAAAAAAAAAGTTCTTGAAAAGCCAGAAGAGAGACTTTCAAAGTAAAAGATTGAGAATTTAAGGCCAATGAGAACCCCTGGAGATTTAATGTTGACCTGGTGCACGGCAGTGAATGACCACTGCTGCCTCACTTCAGGCTGGGGCGCGCTACTGGCAACAGGCATGGTCACCGTGAGTGGCTCATGTGAGGAAATAGCAGGTGCTGAATGGTTTTGACTTCTTTGATCCCTCATTTTGAAGCAATAGGCCGTGGAAATATTAGGCTGTGAAATGGTTCCTGCACAGGGCCTCCATCCCTCTGTCCCTGCAGCAAGGCGCGTGCTGTTGAGATGAATCCATTTGTCTTGGTTCTCAGCATCTCCGCTCTTGCAGCCCACTGGCACAAGCTGGATGGCACAATTAGTGACATCCCAGCTGTTAATGTGGCAGCAGGTCGTTAGAACCAGGGCTTGGGCTTTGCCCCAGGGACAAGCAAAAGTAAGGAGGAAGCAAAGTTGGTATTGAAACTGTCTGTAAAGCCTGGTGATATTTGTGAAGCAAATGGCAGGTCGCAGAGAGCTTCTATGTACTTAGATTGAGGTAAAGGTGAAAACCCTCCATTCGTGTCAGTGCAATTATACCAACGGGTGAAAAGGAATATGCAGGCTTATGGGAGAAATGTCCTTGCATTTCCCTTGCTGGCTTGGTGTGAAGGGCCCTAACAGAAGGTCAATATTAACTTGCCTTGTGAATACTGTGAGCAGGGATGTCAAGCTTATCAGCATTTCCCTCCCACAAGTATGCAAGATGGATGTAGGTTCTCGGAGAGTATATTCCCCTAAGATCAATGACCTGGTTAAGGCTAATTACCACACACTCTTGCTCTAAATTAAAAAGGACCTTAGTAACTGAAAGCCCTGTATGATTAAGTGGCTCCAAAGATTAACTGTGATAAGAGTGGTACGGTGCTTCCAGGTTTCCTCTGTGCTACGTATTTTTCATTCTTTGGACCCACCACATGGACCTTGGAGCTCTGTTTCAAAAGGTCTTCAAAGAGAATTAGCAATCATTTTTCAGTTGGGAGTGGACAGAACAAAGAATGCTTTTGAACACCAGCTTTGTCCAAGCAGCAATATGAGTTGCTCTGACAGAATTTGGTCCCTTGGGGTGCTGGCAGGGCTAGTAAACATGGTGCTGTCCTGCCAGCATCTGCCTTGAACTCATGTGCTGATCCCAGAGTAACCTTTAGAAGATTTTTCTCCAGCCCCTGACTTTGTGTGAATGCTGAAGGCACCAATGGCTTCTGTTTTATCCGCTGAGTAGGTACAGAATATAGCACCAAAGGGACACCCTGCTGCCTACCTTCGTGCTTTGGTCCTGCCTTAGAGGGGAGGTTTGCTGTAGAGGCAGTGGGTTTCCTCCCCTACTGCTCATCCTGTGCAAGGGGAAGAAAGAAATGACTACAGAGAAGCAAGGCTGGCAGCTCTTGGATGTGGTTCTGTATAATCCCTACAGTGGAGAAGATCACAGATTACAAACTGTCTAGTTTCAGAGCACAGACCAATCTAGATCAGGATATTCTCTCTGTCCATGGCTAGTAGTGGGTGCTTACAAATGAGTATAAGAAAGAGGAAAAGCAGAGAAAGAAAATTCCCTGCCAGCAGCCCTCCCCATTTTTCAGTAATCTGCAGTTTAAAGAGTCCCAGATTGGAGCTTGGATCCACTTCACTGTGTTTAATAAGCCCTTGATGTACTTTTCTTCCATGAATTTGTCTAATTGCTTTTTGAACCCATTTAGACTTTGGGCAATGAGCGCTACGGTTTGATTATGCTTTGTGTATGGAAAAGGACTTCCTTTTGTTTGCTTAAGTCTATGGCCTGATCAGTGTATTCGGTGCCTCTTATTTCTGCCTTATGAGAAACAGGGAATAATTGCTTGCAGTCACTTCCTCTGTACTATTTATGATTTTATATAACTATACGTACACCCCTTACTCATTTGTTTTCTAAGTTGATGGGCTTTTGATTTCTCTGTGTACAGAGCCTGCTCCATGCCTGTTTGCTCGTGCTCGCCAGCCCTCTCTGTTCCCCTTGTATTTCTACAGATTATTTTTTTTTTTTCTAGAAAGCACAACCAGAGCAGTAGGGATGTAGGGCATTTATGTAGTGTTATAATGATGGCTTTTCGTTTGTTCTCTATTTCTTTCCTGATTATTACTTACATGCTCTGTATGCCTTTGACCTCTGCTGAGCATTGAACTGTCCGTTTTCAGAGAAATCTGTAGTGATTCCAAAATCTCTTTCCTAAGGGACGCCATGTAATTTGGAACCTGTTGCTGCGTATTTACCATTAAAATTATTTCCCTCGTGTACCTCACTTTACAGTTATCAACATTGAATATTCCTTCATCTGGAACTTAACCACCCACCTTGTAAAAAATTATCCTCGAAGTTGTTTGACACACATTTTAAATTGAGAGTGCTTCAGATCTGTTCCTCCTAAACTTCTGACCTCCTCCCTGGTGAACTCTGATAGAGGAGTTTATCCAGGTTTTGTGCTATAGCCTTTTCTTTCTTGAGCACCCATTGCATCCTGATCAGGAACTGCCAGTGTGAAATATCTGATGAGTTTCTTGTTTCTGATGTGGTTGAATTGTTACTTCAATTGCCTTTTGGGAGTTTTTTCTGAAAGTCTTTTTTTGCCCTACCATGTGATAAAATTTATGTTGGAATTGGCGAAGTCTGTTCTCCTCTGTTTTCTTCTTTTTGGCCCAAGTATTGCTTTTCAGTGAGTGTCTTCTTCTTTAAGTATCTGCTGTTATCTTTTTTTAAAAAATAAAAAATAAAAAATAAAAAATAAAAAATCTGCAGCTGAACCGAAGACAGCTCTTTTGCCTGTGTTTTTTCCTTTTACTATTATGATACTATAAATTTTAGCGAGTATCTAATATGATCTTTTCAATAATTTTCATACCACGGGAAAATTTTTTACCCTCTTAGCTGTTGATTCTCTGCCTCATATTTTATGAAGTTTGCTTTCCTCAAGGTAAATGCTAATACTACTGTAGTGAAGAAGTTGTTTATTTGTTTCTCAGCCCTGCAAGACTGCTGGATTGATTTAAATTGTGTTCGCTGATCACTATTACAGACTGATTCTTAAATATCTGTGTCTTAAATCCAGTCTTGTGCGCTGGTAACAACTGGATCAGGGGTTGTTTTTCTTCTTGAAAGATCTCAGAACTGTTTATTCAGCATTTCTATATTTATCAGGGTCAATATATAGACATGTATTAATGGAGATTGCAGAACTATTCCTGCCTGGAACATGATTTCTTCTCAGGATAAAACAGCCAGCTCAGGATAAATAACCAGCTTAGAATACAAGCAGCATGAGATCTCCTCTGGGGCATTTTGAGGTGTATTTTGGTTTGGTTTGGTTCGTTTTGTTTGTGTTTGTTTGTGGTTTTGTTGTTTTTTCACTTGTTTATTTTCATTCACAAGGCTGAGTTTCCAGAAGTAGATATGCATATTGCATATCTCCATGCTGTGTACCTACCACAGTTCACATGCAGGAGGCCAGATTTTCACATTGCTAATGTCCAGCTTTTTCAAAAAATAGAAGTGGGAGCATTTTTTAAGACACTCAGAAAATGACTGGCCACTTCTGAGCATGTGTGGTTACATTGTCCATGTTTTTCTTTTCTGCCTTCCTCGAGAATTTCTCACAGTTCTCCAACTCTATAAATGGTATTTAAAAAATCCCTAAATACACCCGCCTTGTGTCAACTATACCAGCTCTTTCTAATAGTTGGCGCTACTATTTGTAGCAATAAATAACACTTGGAACATCGAAGACAATAAATCATTATGAGAATAGCCTGAACCCAGTAGCAAATTATCACAGGCAAGCTTAGAAATCTGTAGAGACTTACACATTTTACTTGAGCTCAAACTCAAATGTTTAATATGTGGACCCTCTGCATGGGATCAGCTGGAAAGCAGAAGCTTTCTCTGTAACCCTTTCATAAATCCATTCCTTTATTTTTAGTAGCAGCTTGAACTGCCAACAGTTATCTGTCATGTCTGGCCTGTCTGGTCTTCTTCATTGTCATATCAAAGCACTCAAATTAAATAATATACTGGCATCATGTTTTTGCAAGAGGATTTTGATAAGCACTAAAGGGAAAGTCTGATAGCTCTGCTATCCTGGAAGGAGAGATGAAGATGCCCTTTATGTACTGGAATTAGCTCTGCCAGCATGTTTCCAAGAACAGCTGCTCTTGATGGCTGTCCTATCCCTAAATTTCTGTAGCATTCAGTGAAAGCCTCTTCCTTCTACACTGGAGTGCTACCAACTATTAGGTGATGAGTCCTCATGCAGACACCCTGCAGCACTGTCCGCTCTTGTATTCCTGCTATCTCCTTCCGTGCAGGGAGCCAAGCAAAAAAACCAGTGAGATATTTCATGCTATTGACAAATGGGGATGAGATTCAGGTGGCTGAGCTTCTTTTCACTTGCCTTGAGGAGGTTTGATCCTTCATTTCTGGTGCTGAGAGTTTTAGCATATCATCTGCTACCTTTTGCTCCCTGCTCCAAGGTCAGACCCCCTAAAGAAAGGATTTCTGTTAATTGTCATAGAAAAGAAGAGACTTGAAGGCAACTGTCAAGAAATTAAAAGGCTGGAAATACAGAGCAAATACAGAGTTCCCAGACTGTGCTTTACCTGTTCCTGGACTCTGAAAGGGTAGGGGAAGTGGTGTATAGAACCGCACAAAACATAATTGTTTTCATTTTTTTCTTTTCAAGTGAAATGTTATGATCAGGGTGCAGGGTGATCTGCAAGACAAGTTGGCAGAGGATTTGGGCCAAAGATAATTTGGGCTTGCTGCCACAGAAATACTGGAACCAGATAGACAGAGACATAAAAATGCTCTGCATGCAGGTTGAAAACTAAGTACAATGTTTTTATTCTGTCTGCCTTAGCCTGGCAAGATGCTGGGATAATAAGAGGTGGGTAAGCATTGTTTCTGCTATTGATACAGCATGATTACTTTTTCTAAGAATGTGTCTCCTTGGAGAAGATGTATAAAATTGACAAAGGCAATCTAACCATTCCCAGCAAAGGGCTGCAAAATTATGGGCTGCAATCGAAAAGGTGACGTAGCAGGAATGCAGTGAGATCAGCTCTGGCAGAGACTTATGATTTCCCACCAGCTGAATTCTCACAGTGGTGAGTGAGCAGAACAGGAGGAGTGTAGAGATGCCTAGGAAGATAGAGCAGCTATTTATGGAAGATAGAGCAGCTATTTATGCACTAATACATTAATAATCAACAATGATGCGAAATGAAATGGAAAGCTCACATGACAGTTTAATAGGATTTTGGTAACATCTGACACACTTATGAAGTTTTGCATGAATCTGAGAAGGACTCCAACAAATTCCTTTTCCAATTTTAATGGAAGTTAAACAGATTTGCTTAAATCTTAGGGCAGATTTATTAAATATTATGTAGATTTTTACAAACCCACTGGAGATTCAATAACAGTTATTTTTGAGTTAGCAAATCTTTCCTTGTGCTTGTTAGAGATCTTGGTAGATTAAATAAGGAGCCAGGTCTAGCAAATGTTGAAATCTAATATTTAGAGTCAGACTGAATAAACCATGGGCGTATTTTGCAATGACGTGTTCAAGATTTAACAAATATTGTCTCGTCTCAAGAAAATAAATGTTAAATAAGGATAAAGATAATAAGGTTCAGCAAGACGAGCTCCATTTACAAATCTTTTATGTATTTAATAAATACATTTATTAAATGATGTGCAGTGCTCATTGGAGATTGTATCAATGTAAGAAATTCATCTCTGCTACAACAGAGTCAGACTAGTTCCAAATTTATTAAATGTTCTTGAAATTTAAAGAGTCTACATCAAGCTTCGTGTGTATCTGGAAAGTTCTGTAAAGCGTTCATAAGAAATGGCAGGCAGCGGCAGCCTTGGGGTTAAGATGTCTCTTCATCTTCCTTGATTATGCTTCACCCTGGGAAAGTAACATATGAAGGAAGGAAGAGAAAGTCAATTTGAGATGAAAATATGTCTAATACTAAAGCTGTGTGGGAGAGAAACTTCTGGAGATAGTTGTGGAGGATAGAGAAGCTCATATCCAGAAGTAGGAGGGAAGATGAAGTTGATATATGTTATGGTAGCTGTAAGTTTGTACAGATCTAGCACACTGGAACAGAGACCAGCAAGTTACAGGGTACTGAATATTTAATATCCCTTTTTAGTACCAGGGAAAAGCTATACCCTGCAGATTGCAGTGGGCCGACCCCTTAGCTGCGGTGCAGGTGGAGTATCAGGGCAAATGTATGCTTGTCATTTGTCTTCTGTGTTCAGTTTTGGGCCCCTCGCTACAAGAAGGACATGGAGGTGCTTGAGCGGGTGCAGAGAAGGGCGACGAAGCTGGTGAGGGGCCTGGAGAACAAGTCCTACGAGGAGCGGCTGAGGGAGCTGGGCTTGTTCAGCCTGGAGAAGAGGAGGCTCAGGGGTGACCTTATTGCTCTTTACAGATATCTTAAAGGAGGCTGTAGAGAGGTGGGGGTTGGCCTGTTCTCCCACGTGCCTGGTGACAGGACGAGGGGGAATGGGCTTAAGTTAAGCCAGGGGAGTTTTAGGTTAGATGTTAGGAAGAACTTCTTTACAGAAAGGGTTGTGAGGCATTGGAACAGGCTGCCCAGGGAAGTGGTGGAGTCACCATCCCTGGAAGTCTTCAAAAGACGCTTAGATGTAGAGCTTAGGGATATGGTTTAGTGGAGGGCTGTTAGCGTTAGGTTGGAGGTTGGACTCGATGACCTTGAGGTCTCTTCCAACCTAGAAAATTCTGTGATTCTGTGATTCTGCTCTTTACCTATGATTCCTGGCCAGCTCATCTTTTGGCTTCCTTGCTGAGACTAACAGAGAGGTGATGAGTTGTTCTGGTTGTTTTATAGTGCAGATTTCTGCATCCTGGGAGCTGGATCGAGGCTGTTTGGCAGACAGCACTGCAGAGTAAAAATTTTAGTGATGTTTTTTTCTAGGGAAATGTCTTGAGTTCCACTTCACAGAGGTAGCTTAAGAAGAGTGTAAATTAAATGTGTAAGGGCACCAAAAATACAAACTACATCATTTGCAATGAGCTCCCTGCACTGACATTCAGGCTTTCTTGGAGACTGGAAGGGATTGCCTCGTAGCTTGACAGTGGCATCACCCATTTCACAAGTGACTCAAGTGGTGCAGTGTTGGGAGTCTGTTTCAGCTGCTCCTTACCTGTCCCCACACCCTGCATCAGGATGTATAGTGTGCCCACAGCAAGGCTCAGCACTTCCCAGTCCTGCTCAGTGTCTGTCTCGCAGCACAGGTGCTGTTCCTGAGTATTGCACAAGAGGGGGTTTCTGGCAGAGCACATCTAATCCTTGCTGCCTGCAGCCCACCTTGAGAGTCCCTGACCATCTCTCAGAGGGGGTGACAAAGCAAGGGGACCTCAGCAGGGCAGGGAGAGTCCACCCGTAATGCAAACTTAATACAAGAGGGCATATTTACCTCTGTCTGCTGCTGTTTCAGAGCAGATCAGCTAAAGAGATTTCCCAACAGCAGAAAAAGCATCTCTCAGAGGAGATAATAATCTTAATTGAAATCAGAAAACCTTCAAGTATCTTTGTGCGTACAGTAATAGCACGACATTTAGAATCACAACGGGATTAATAATGGTGAGCATTGTTCTGCTCCTTGTGGTCGGTTGTGTTTGGGGCGGGGGGGATGAGTTGTGCTGCTGTTGTGCTGCTCCCCTGGGGGAGCTTCTGCCAGGCTCCCTCCTCCCAGACCCTCGCTGCAGGAGAAGGTGGTGCGGCATCTGCTTTGCCGTTCAGTGGAGGAATGAGTAGAGATCACGCTGTAACCCCTGGCATGATGGAAATGAAGCTATTTAGCATTCTGCCATGCCACACAGGAAGAAAAGTAAAAGCGCAAGAAAGCTAAGCAGAGATTCAGCTCACACTAACCTTTGCAGGAACAATTATAAAATGCAAATACTATGGACATTTCCTTAACAAAGCAAATCTATCCATTATCTGCCTCTGTTCTTTTATCAAGCATCTGTTTAAAGAGAAAATTCTTCTCTATTTCTTTTTTTTTTTTTCCTCCCACGCTCTGTGATGTTAATACAAGTTGTCCATCAGATTCCTCACTGTGCCACCATGCCAAAGTAAGCGGACTCCCAAATGCTTATTGTGTCACATCAGATAACTATGATAGCACTGCTGGGCATCTTCTCGCATTGAGCAGCCTTTTACAGCATGAAGGTTTATGGCAGGTGAGAACTCCACATTTTACAGAGGGAACAGAGAGAAAAACCACGCTTTTTGCCAGAGCTACTCCCACGTATTGGCAGGGAGCCACCAACCAGATTAATCCATACCCACTCAAAGACCGAGACGTGCTAAAGAAATGATCATTGCTTGAGACAACTGCTTTTATTTTTTAACTAAAATTGCCTTGGACCTCTATCAGCTCTGGCTACAGCATCAGCATCACCTGTCTGTGATCACTTCTCCAGTGGCCAGGGTCCAAGGGCAGCTCAGTCCCATCCAGTTCAGAGCTTGAGAAAGTAAAAAAAACACTAGGTTACCAAGAAAGCCAAGAAAACACACACACAAAAAAGGCAAAAGCCTTGAAAAAAAAATAAATTAAAAATAAATAAATAAAAGCAGCATACAGCTGGAAAAAGCCTCCCCAATCCAGACAGCTGTTTTTCTTCTCGCGGTTAAACCTGCTTCATTTGTCACGGTGTGGACAATCTTGACACCGTGCCCCTCCTGCTATAAAAGCCAGGACTCCCTTGACCGAGCCAGAGGAGCCGGTTCTCTCTCTGTTTTCAGGGATGTGACTCTGCCAGGCGGTTACGCAGCAGGTGTCAGCAGTGACGCATAAAAGCAGACAAGAGTGTCTCAGTACTCCCTGCCTGCTGGCCCTTCTCTTTCTTTGTCATTTACATGATGTGCAAATTACCAGAGTATTTTGCTGCTTTCAACAGGATTTTGAAAATAGATCATCCAAAATTAAGGGCGCTTTTTTCCCCTTCTGATTGACATTGAGCTGCTTCCATATCTCAGGGGTGGGAAATAAAATTTAAATGAGGCTCAACGTTTATTAGGAAATTTTCTTTAAAATGCTGCAACATTCTTGCTTCTAAGATCTATTTCCTTGCAGCAATCAGTTTTAAGAGTCTCTATTTAATTCAGGTGACGGGTCCAGTGGAGTGAGACATGGGTAAATCTAAGACTTAAAGTTAGAATAAAAGAGAAATTGAATGGAATTGGGTTTTACACTCTGCTTTTCACACTGGGCGCATTGTTATTCACATTTATCACCATCTATAAAAGATGCAAGAGGAAGAGGAAAAAAGCAGGAAATGAAATGCCAAAAAAATAACTGTCTTTATATGATGAGCAGCTGAAGAAAGCCAGAGAATTCAGACTTAAAAGGGCACCCTGAGATAAGGCCCTGAGTGTTGGATTTGTTAAAAGGAGAGAGGAGCTGGAAGACATGAAGTGAGATGTGGAAATTTACAAAACTGTAAGCAGTGAGAACTCAGCTATTCCTAACTCACTTAATCTGCAGACCCAATTATCTTTCCCCCATCAAAAAGTCCTCCCCAACAAGTAAAAAGCCCAGAAAACAGCCCACCGTGACAGTCCCTCCACATTTTTCTGCTAGTGTTTAATAGCCAAGAGCTCTGCTGAGATTTCCCAGCACTAAGAATCCATTACTTTTAACTCAATATGCCACAGTACTTTTATGAGTATGCTAACTAGCACTGTAAATAATTGAAAATAAGTGATACTTGTTAAAATAAATGAACAAAGTGTATTTTGTAATGCAGTATCTTTGATTTTTTTATTGTGTTTGATTGCTAATTTGTAGAATTCTGCACCTCCGAATACATCTCTTAGTCATTAGTGGAACTTGTTCTGATCTGCTTCATGAATAGAAATAACTGCACGGTTTGGATATCAATAAAGTAAGGGAATGCATGCCTATGGGCTATGTCAGTTAGAGAAGAGGAAGGCACAGGAGTTGCTGTAGTTTTGTAGTTCAGGAATTTAACTTGCTTGCTTCTCATCCTCCTAAAACTGGATGGCTTTACAGGTGGGAGCAAGAGGAGAAAGAGAGGTTGGGAAACCTTCAAGAAATCTGAGATATTTCTTCTACATAGGATAACAATTTGTTTTAGACTCAGATCTTTGTGGTTTTATTTTTGGTGGTGGGATTAAAATGGAAGAGCCATGCTATGAGCGCATTCTTTTGAAGGAAGCAGCAGACTGAGTTGTTCCTTCCCTGTGTTGGTGAACACCAACTGCACTCCCACATCTCAGGAGACACCATGGTGAATGAGACCAGGTTGGTCTTATGACCCATGTTAGTTGAAAGATAGCAAACAATATCAACTCAGTCAAATATATTATACCAGGAACCAATTTTCGGCTGCACCAGCAACCACCCTGGAGGCTGAGAAACCACTCAGCACCCTCATCCAGCAAGCACCATACTACGATAAGCAGCTCCTAGCCAGGGTAAAGGATCTGTATATATGGACTCAGTGAGCTAGGGTGCTTTATTCTGCCTCCACTTTTATTCAGTGTCCATTGCTGCTCACTTTGAATGTGCTCATGCCTTCCTTCTGTTTTAAAAGCTGCTTGTTATATTAGTACCTTATCCAGTACTGCTGGTATCAAACAGAGATGTTTCCTCTCCTATACAAATACGGACATCACATTCAGAGCAGACCTCAGCAGAGCATCATATCCATTTTCCTGCCCCAGGGCAGGACAAACTGTCCTCATGTCATCCCTGGCAGATGTTTGTCCCATTTAAATACTACCAGAGATGGGGATTTCAACTGTATCCCTGGTGCTTTGTTCTCTTCTTCACTTGAAAGCTTCTCCTGATATCTATTCTGAGTCTTTCCTGCTGCAATTTATTCCTATTTCTACTTATCCTACTACCTCTGAAAGCAGAGGACAGATTATAGCTTTTCTAAGTGCCTTTTTTATGTTATTCAAAACTTAAGTTCCCCACTGAATTTTCTCTTCTCTCAACTGAACAATCCCAGGCTGTTCAGTCTTTGCTTGCAGGTCATGTTTCAGAGACATTTGATTTTCCTGCTTTCCTTTGGTCTCTCTCCAATCTCTCTGCCTGTCCCTTGAAGTGTGCATTAAAACCTTATGCTGATTGCCTAGGAAAGCCTCCAATGCACCAGGTTTTGTTGCTGCTTAAAAGAGAGCGAAGTCATATCTCACGGCCTAAGAGTTCTATTACAGGCTCCCACATCTCACGCAAGCAGGCATAATGAAACCGTCTCAGCAGAAGTTGGTCTGGCCACCTTCAGCTGCTCACTGTTTGGACAGAATAAGAGTTGGCTGCACTCAGCCAAGCCAAATTCCTAACTAGTTTGAGCAAAAAAAATGCTATTAAGGACTCCAGGATTTGACCCTGAATCCTAAATCACAAAAGTGACCTCAAGGTGTACCAGAAAACAGTCTATTACCTAAACTGTCTCCTCTGCATTTTTTTAATACAAGAACCTTTCAAAGTGAAAGAAGTCTAGCAGCATGTCAAATATTTTTCACTATGTATGAATTTCTATGAGCCATATGGAAAGGAAGGGGGGTGGGGCACCACATTTCCATACAAAACCTCTTCCCCATGATAATAAGGATTCAAAATTCCATTTGCAGGCAGGATCTAAAAGGTTAAACGTGCTGGCGGAGCTGCCAGTGTCACCCCCCAGCTTCTCCCCAAAACAGCTCATTTTTTCAACAAAGCCAATTATCTGAAAATGACAGGAAATGATTAGTCATGTTAATTAAAAATAATTTTCTTTTCCACTCCTAAAAAGGTCAGATCGTCAGCTGTATGGAAAATTGAGCCTTCATGCACTTTCATTTGATTTCCCATTCAAAGTCTAATTAGTTACAATTTGTTGTTAAAAGAGATCTTTTTTTTTTTGATAAAGCTCACATTTTTTATCCTCTCCCTCATCATTATCGGGTTGATATTATTATTTTGCTATACGTGTATATGTTCTCATCTTGGCTAGTCCAGAAAATACAGAACAAAAGCTCACCCAGACAGGTGCATTTTGAGGCTTTTGTGTGCACAATGCCTTGCACACGGGCAGAAGCCTCTGTGATGTCCTTCAGCCTGGGATTTCTGCAGCTTGAGCTGCACCAAAGAAGCTTTTTGTGGTTCAGAGGCTGGTAGAAATCGGGGCCTGTCAGACATTCAGCATTGCTCTCCTTGTGAACTTCTGGAGAGGTTAGAAGATGATACTAGAAAGCAGAGCTCTTCCCCAGCCTTTTGGGGAAAATACAAATGTTGTCCTAGTCCTTGCTTGGTTTCCCATTTTTCACCATTGAGGAACAACATTAAGCAGAGCTGGTAGAGCTGAGGCACTCTTTGAGGTTACTGCCGGGTGTCTGCCTGCTGCCGTGACACAGCACTTCCAGCCTCCTGTTAATTGTCAGCATCTTCCAGCCTCCTGCTAATTGTCAGCAGCTTGTCTCAGTGATGGGAGCCACGTGGTTCCATCCAACAGGCTTTCGCTGGCACATTTGCTCAGTCAGCA
Source organism: Aythya ferina (assembly GCF_964211825.1). Taxonomy (NCBI): domain Eukaryota; kingdom Metazoa; phylum Chordata; class Aves; order Anseriformes; family Anatidae; genus Aythya; species Aythya ferina. The sequence continues at coordinate 7,576,759 of NC_140307.1, forward strand.
GGGGTCTAAGTGCATCATCCGCAGGCGGCTTCCCCGTCGTTACATTCCCTTATCCCTCCGGCACTAACACTCTTACTGGCCAGTGCCAGGGCTGGTTTAACCAAGCGGCATCAGCCTTCCTTTAGGCAATAAAAATAGGGTGGTCCTGTCCCTGACCCTACTGGGACATCGTCACTAGTGGTTGTCACTGTTCCTGAAGATACCAGACCAGGACCCCCATGTCTACATGCGTGGAAAAAGTTCATTGACTTGGGTAGGGAATTTCCTAGGTTGCTTGACTGGCTCTGCCATTTGCTCATTCAGTCTATAAACTTACTCATCCTGCACTCAATAAGCTTTGGCATCTGCATTCAAGACACGGGACCCGGCCCTTCCCATGGTTTCTGTGATAAAGAGACAGGGAATGGGTCCAGTGGAAAACACGTGTTCTTCTTTCTTCCATGGAGGATTTTCCTGAGTTCTCTCTCACATTTTTTTCCCCATCCTCTTCAAGGCAAATAAGTCACACAACTGGCAACTCATACATGGAAAGTAGCACGCTGAAAAATGAGCACTCACAATTTGTTTATGTACAAGCTCTACACAAGAGAGGCAATGCTGATAGGATTGAACAGCTACAACATTCAGCTGTAAAACACTGAGACACCCTCTATGCATAGCATAGAGACTACCCAACAGGCTGTGATAGTGATAAATACCATCTCGGGAAGCTCCTGGATGGGAGAATTGATTAATGTAATGATTTCCAGTCTGGTCCTGGCTTATACTGGAATCAGCGCTCTGTCCCTCTCCAGTTGCCTTGAGGCAACTTGCTCCTAAAGAAAATTGCTTTTTCTTTTAATGAGAATTTGTGCTTCCACATCTCCTCCCACCTCCTGTGGGTGCGGCAAACCTGGGGAACAAATAGGAGTGTTATTACCGAAAATAACAGCTTAGAAGGGCTTCAGACTAACTCCCAGTGTCTTAATAGAGCCCGTCAACATGGAAAGACCATTGAGTAGCACCAGTCAAATGAGAAACCACTTAGCAGCGCAGCAGTGTGGGAGATTAAAATGTCTCTTTGCAGAATATAAAGGTCAGTGAGGCAGCAAACTCCTTAAAGGGGAAGACAATACATTTCACGCACGAAGGACCCAGCCTGGAAAGATGTGTGTCAGCCATGTGAGTCAATAATCCCTTCTGAAGGAAGATGCATTTATAGACACCATTTGGGGACTTAACAGCATGTGAAGGTAACTGCAGCCCTGTGGCTGGCCACAGATTCCCCAGCTGGGACGAAAATCCTCAGAGACAGGGAGCTGTGCCCATTTTTCTGCTAACTGCTACAACACCTGCTCTCCAGGTGTGAGAGAGCAGCTCATGCCATAAAGCACCAACACACCCTGCTCTGCTCTCATTTCCACAGCCAGACTTAGCCACCTCATGAAATCACACAACTGAGCCTGTGTGCTGACATCCATACCGACAGATTTTAAATCCCACTTGTCATCCAGCTGTTTGAGTGAGTCTCTGCAGCAATGGCCTCATCGTGCTCCACGAGTCTACCTTGCTCAGCTAATTGGAGTGCTGTCGAGCTCACCTCAGTCCAAACACATCCCTCTCCTGCCTATTGAGGCTTCCTTTCTATTCTACCCAATTGGCAAAAAAATAATGGCAAAAACCATAAAAGGAGCATTAGGGAGACAGGAGTTTTGAAGTTGTGCCAGGCAGCAGTAGCGTGTGTACGGAAGAATGAGCTGAGTACACTTGATGTACCCACAAATAAACACACAGAAGCAAAGAGAGGTTGAGAGTGTCTGAAGAGGTGAATTCTCCTCTCCTTAGTGACCCTGTGAATCCAAACCAATACTGCTAGTGATTGTAGTAAGTCAGAACAGGATCTAGCCTCCTGCCTCCGTTTTCCAGTTCCATTTGCTATGCATATTATTGATGGTGATGATGGTAATGATGATGATAGTGATGACGATGATGATGATGATGATGATGATAATAATAATAATAATAATAATAATAATAATAAATATCCAGCTTTTAAAGCTTTTCCAGAAAAAGCTGATGTCTCTCAGACTGCTGCCAGCAGGAGATGTGGAACAGCTTGCTGTGAGAAAATGCTGATTCTGAAAAGTCTGAGTGTTTCAAGGGACAGTATCAATTTCATCTGACTTTTATTTAACATTCTGCTTGGGTAAGGTTGAAGCACTTCATTTCAGCATCATCACATTGACTTTCAAATGAATTATATTTTACAACAACAAATGTTGCAATGAGGAAATTTGTAAAAGCCCCAATTTCATTACATGAGAAATTTTGAAATGCTAGGGTCCTTTTTCAGAAATTGTTCAGCCTTTTCTGAAATTTCTCTGCAGCAGAAAGAGTAGAAATTGCAGTGTTCAGGGAGCTCTAGCTGAAAGCCACTGGCTGAAAAGAGACAGTGACATTGAGAGTGAGCTTGCCTATTCATGGGAAAATAAAAAAATAAATAAAATAAATAAATAAAAGAGAAGTCTGAAGCTCCTGTGGGATGCAGGCTTCAGCTGTCCTGAGGACAGCTACATCTATGACCATGTTGTTCATCAGCCTTTTCAAGAGCCCACCAACCTTCTAGAGCTGGACGAAGGTTTCTCAGCAAACCCAGTTGTACAAAGTGCCCAGAGCTCTGCTGTTGGGAAAGCAAATCACAGACTCTTTGCTGCCCCCAAAACACTGTGCCAAAACCCAGCACCACTCTTAAAGCTACTGCCAGGATACAACTTCTAACTTGGTGCATGCTGGCTTGCTGCTGTACCACTGACCTGCTCTGCATTCTCTAATGAATTACTCCATCTCTGCCTTCTACCCACCTTCTTCTGCTTATGTTCAATTTAGCTCTTCCTGAGGGCAAGAACTCCAGGTGGCTCTTTAGTGTCTAACACAACCTTGGTTAGCTCTTCTAGGCAGAAATGTGTTACAGATAATAAACTTCAGTGCTTGGATGATGAAAATAGCCTGCAGTCTTCATTTGACATTGCGCTCAACATGAGCATATATGAGATCAGATCTTGCATTATCTTGATCATTGCAATGGGTTTTGTTGCACTAGGAACTCAGTGAAAACCATAAAGCTAAGACATGAAATGCTGCTGCCTGCCTCTATCAAATCTTTGATTTGGATGTTAAACCATGTGGAGACTGCACACTCATTGTAAATACATTAGGGAGACAAAACAAAAACATCTCGAGAAAATGGTAAATGGGTAAAAGGCTTCTGAATTTTTTAATAACGCATGCTCTGTTTGAAGGGTTTGCTGAGGATTTTGTTTATAATCCCGCTGCAAATAAAGTACTCTGAAATAAAAGCTGTTTGGTCCTTTCAAGCTAACAGCCCTTTGTTTGCAGCACATTAATGGAACAATTTTTAAATAATGACTTACTTTTTATTTCTCTTGAAAGATGCTTTTTTGCAGTCAGAAGCTGGTTCTTTTTTCCCAATCTGCACTCTGATTCATTAGTACTAGTTGCATACAACTTGTAGAGGTTTATTTGTTCAGTTAGAAATGGGACATTAACATTTTAAGAGAATGATGCATAGCTTTTAGAGATAATATTCTCTCTGCCCTATTCTGCTGATGCTCTCTTAGAAAGTGCAGAATGCCACAATATCTCCTTCAAAAACGATTAGTTTATTATAAACAGTTTATCACTTGGGCCATGATTTTCTCTCTCTCTCTCCCTTTTTTCTAATAAACACACTTAAAATTTTGTGCATGCATTTGCTATGCAGAAAAATTGGAGGCTGTCAGTATTATGCAGAGTCAAGAAAAAATCAGGCAGGTCATGAGCCTTATCTGTCCCACCCCCGGAACCTTTTCAGAGCTTTTCTGAAGGCAAGCCTTTAGAGTCCTTTCACCCTGTGCATCTCAGTCATGACCTGGAGCAATCACTTATAGCCAGGTCTGATATCCTATATCTGAGTGCCAGCAGTTCCTGTAGCTCTTGTTCCTGAGCACGAATGATATGCCAGGGACGTGTATAAATATTTATATATCCTGTTGCTCTGTGCACAGTTCAAAGTGCAAACCATCCCTTATTTTCCTATTCACTTTCCAAGCATTTTGGACACTCGAGTAGGAGATGAGCATCTAAATCACTAAAATACTACCCCACTGAGGCAAGAATGAAGTTCTTCATTACATGCAAAATATTGCACTGAACGGGTGTTAAGGCTGTAAAATCAAGTGTTTGTAAATTAAGCCATGCCACAATTACAATTTCCCACTCAATCTGAAGGTAGTCCACTGGAAATATAAACACTGTGACACGCCATGTACTTTGTACTGTCTTCTGCTGCTCTTAACTTGGCTAAATATGGGTAGGTGAGATTTAGGGAGAAACCTTATGTTTCAGATACAGGATGATTTCTCACCCAATGATTACATTCCTGTCTCTGCTGCAGAGTATATGGGCTATAGAATTTTTCCATGAAATTACCGCTACAATTTCTTAACATCAGTAAAGCAAAGAATTTCTACCACATCAGATACTTATAAATGACTGAATTATCTGGAAAATAGCAGTAAAACAAACAAAAAGAAAACAAAAAGAAAAAAAAAAAAAAAAGGCAAACTCATCTAGCAATACATCAGGCACCTAAATGCTTTGCATTAAGCCATGCCATTTGCAAGTACTGCCCTACCTACCTGTGCCTTTTTGGCCCAAATATTTACCAGAGTATAAGTATTTCTAGCTCCTCTAGTCCTCTTTTAGTAATACTTTTTTTTTCATTTTGTCTTCAGCTGTGGCCCGTACAATGCTCAATCACTGGAAATCTGCTGGCAGTGGTTAAGGCACATCTCCTTCCCTCTCTGTGCTGCTGTCTTGATAACCAGATTTCCCTCTGCCATCTTCCCAATCTCAAATACCCGGTTATATCTGCCAGGGTTATTTTTTTCAGCCCCTTGGGGCATCTGACACCAGGCAAGAGGGGGGAAGAACTGGTAAAACATGGGGCAGTTTGAGTCCGAGAGCTGAGCCTGTGATTGCGGTTGTGAGATGTCAACGCCAATCCCAGATCTGCCAGCATAAGCTTGCACCTTCCTGGGCAAAGCACATGTTTTTCTGTGACATCTTTCCCTTAGCACTTAGGTCATGGGCTAGCATCCACCTGGCTTTGTAATCCACTTGAAAAAATGTTGCTGGATTTGCTAAAATGATGACCACAGACACATATTTGCTATTATGTGCCTGCATTTTATGTCCAGAAGTCACAGCTGACAGTGTTTTAAAATAAAAGGATATGAGTGTTGTACTCCAGGTTTGAGAATGATCTGGAGTAGTAGGAGGAGGAGCATGGCATCGTTTATGTGAGTAAATGTAGTATTCAAATGCATGTTTATTCAGAATGGTTCAACAGTAAACTAAATTGAATGCACCAGCTACCTGGCAACAAAGGGACATTGAAGGTACAGAGAGACCAGATTTATCAGGCTGGACAGATTCAGGCAAAGTAAAGAGAATGAAAATGAGGTTCCCATGAATTTCCTGGCTTTTATCAGTTTGTGTCATGCATAGTCCTAGTATTAACTGAATCTACGTTTGTATCTGTTATCATCTATTTGGGTGACCGAGACTAGTAATTAATAATAATAGCAACAGGAATAATGCTGCTTTCAGAGCTGAAAAATATCTGACACTGATTAAACTGCAAATCTAAATAATTGATATTAATTACATGAAGTTTTCAGCAATAATCTGCACAAAAGAACTCTGAAATTAGAGGATTAGAAACCAGAGATAATACTCAGCAGCTGGTCCAAAGGCATAATGCAGGCGTGTAGGTGACGTGATACTAAGGGCTATGATTCATAGAGCTCTTCATCTTCCTTAACCCATGTTAAACTGGCATTTGCTGAAGTAAGATGTCCAGGCTGGCAAAAAATAGATTACTTGTTCCATGGCATGCTGGAAATAAAATCCTCTCAATTTTCTGTCTTTGAACAAGGAAATGATCCTGGAAGACTTGCAGTTTTATGATTTTGGGCCCTCATTTCCACTCCCAATTTGCAATCTCAGGACAGTGTATACGCCATCAAATACCACCCCAATGAGATGCAACCCAACAATTAATCCAAATATCATGGATATGGATTGGACCTCAAAACCACCACCACAAACAAAATTTTAATGTTTATCTTCCCTGGAAAGACACTGGCTTGTGCTAAATCTGCAGCAGTGGCAACCTAGTGGATAGATGTCAGACACCAGCTGAGCATCTGGCCCCTTATTGTATTTTAAATGATACACATTTATAACTGTAAAGCAGACCGACAGGCGATACTGTCTAACATCACCATCACTAATAGCTCTAATAGCTCATGTATCCACAGCCTGCTCCAACCTGTCCCATCTCAAAGCAATTTTGAGACAATGGGCTCATCTTTTCTTAGATAGATATAAATGAGATAGATAGAAGAGGCACAATTCCCTCCAGCACAATTAAATGACACTGCTCCCCCTTCCAACTTGAACTGCCACATTGCAACTACTTGTACTATTATTATTATTATTATTATTATTATTATTATTATTATTATTATTGCTGTTAGTATTGTTATCATTATTATTATTATATTTACTTAAAGTGAGGCAGTCTTTTTAAGGAAAAGAACTGCTGAAATGTGCAAATGTGCAGGTATGGGGTGATGCAAATCCATCCTCTGCTAAGCTGTCCTGGTGAAAGCGCAGTTCCCCTCGAGGCCAGCATGAAGAACTGCCTTTTTTGTGGGGAAAGTCCCAGGGCGAAGGCAGTATTAGCACATCTTTACCATCTTTACCATCATACTAAGGCTGCCTTAGCCTCGACAGTTTTGAAAGCTTGATAGGGTAAATCTGCCAGTATCCAGCCCAGTACCTGCAGGTGCTCCGGAAAGGGGTGTACCAAGGCTTCCAGCTACTTTTCTCCTTGGGCTGTGAGTGATGGGACGCTGGAATTGGCCTCCTCCCAGCAAAGCAGAGGCCTAGAAATGCTGCTCTCCAAGCGAGAAGGAGGAAAGAGAAATGGGGCTGAAGTAATAAGCACTGGGAAACCCATGGTATGACATGGTTTGGCTCTTTCCAAACTTAATGCAGTTTTTATATGTTGACATAAAAGAGCACATTTTCTGACTCCCCTCGGATAATTACCTGATAAACCCCCACTTTTGGAGTTGGTCCGAGCCATCCATTATACCACTGCCATGAACTTTATTTCATACCACACCAGGGAGGAGACGGAACAGTTGGAGTGCTCAGACATTACATGTAATAACTGGTCATAAAAATCAATGTAAAATTTAATGCAAAAGGTCTGTGGGCACCCAACCATTGGAATCCAGTGATAAGGCAGATGGAGAGCAGCACTATACTTTCCAGCAAGTAGTATATTTTCTTTAATGTCCCTACATTATATGTAATGCTGTTGCTGTTTTGTCCATCTACATAGTAGTTAAATGTGCTGCAGCCATGATATTTATGTCTCTGGGTGGTTTTGGTTGCAGTTTCCTCTTGGACACGGGGAGTGTTATGAATTCTGGACAGATCACATCTCAGGACCTGGGAGAGAGAGAAGAAATGTCTTTTTGCCATTTCCTCTGGTGCTCCCTGATTGATATGCAGCTTGTAGTCCTGCTGTGCCCTACTCTTCATGAAGGGACTGGGAACAAAGTCGTTGTGAGCCATGGGTGCCTGACCCAGACAGTCCCAAAGAGCAAAGGTTGCATTTACATGCAATGTGGGTGTTGTGCGTATTGCCCAGACGGTCCCCAAAGAAGTTTGGTCACATGAATAATTTTGTAAATTTAAATAACGGTGCTTGTCATCCAGAGGGTCCTTCCCAATTCACTAGCTGCTTCACAGCATGCAGTGGAGAGGAGATGGAAATGGATCCTTGGATCCACCTGAAATATGGAAATAAATTAGAAAAGACTAGGGGGTCACTGACCTTTGCTTCCAGCTCCACGTGAGAAGGCAATGGGATGCTAAATTCCCAGCAAAGGGATATGTCTCTTCAGTTTCTATCTGTCCTTCTTACTCAGCATGCCATTTTTTCACATGCATTCCCACAGGAGTGAGAGAAGAAGAAGATTGTTTGTTTATATCTTTTTTGACATGCACAGGTGTTCAGATTTGAGGAACTGAGAGTAGGGAGAGAGTTAATGCTCTGATGTGTCTCTAAAGGCAAAGAAGCGGGAGTCCTGCTTTGGTTGTAATGTTCAGAATTACATTGTTCCTAACCATTTTAGCTACAGGTTTATTTCAAACATTGGTAACTCATAGAATGAGTCACTCTATTAGCTTTCTTTTAGACATACAGCTGCGGTGGCTGTACATGAAGTGTATTAAGTCTGGGGCATTTTCTTTTAGTTCTGGGAGCTGCTATTGATTTTACCCTGATAGATACTTGGCTCCAACACACGATGAAAAATCATTTAAAAGAGAAAGAGAATTCTTAATTCCTCACATCTGTAGTTCAAAACGTCCGCATTTGGATGTCACAGCAAAATTCCAAGAAAAAAAGATTGTCCAGAAGAATGGGGGTCATTGCAAAGAGACTGGAAGATGAAGGAACAGAAACAGGATTTTGTGAAGCCATTTTACAGTGAAGCTAAAGTACTTCGGAGTATTTATTAAAGCAAACAATTATGCCATTCTGTACTGTTTAAGGTTATTATAGAACTTCTATTAGAAGAGTAATTGCCTCTGGATGAGCATATGGCTTCGTCTGCTGGTAAAAAAGAGACCATTTCCATAGGCTAATGGTTTCTGTATAAGAACTGGACTGCAGTGATTCAGAGAATGCAATAGATGAGTTTTCAGGCATAATCAGAAAGTGATTAAGTAAAAGTCTGCCTTGTATGGAAATATGAGTGTGAGACACAACAGCATTTGCTCCTGGATATGATATATCAGGGTGTGTTACATGTATTAATGGAGATGAATATTTACCGATACATATATGTATCAATGTCACCTGCGCACACCTTTCCTGCAGGTGCAAATGACTATCAGGCTTTGCCCACAATGCCAAAGCAAAATGATAAATTCTGCACCTTGAAAAATGCACCTACCTGCCCACCTCAGCACATCCTTCTGCTGCTGGCCAGAAGGAAGAAAAAAAAAAAAAATGAAGTTGAGTTGAAGCCCCTTTGAAGATACTCCTGAAATCATAAGATCAATTCAGGCCACCTTATCTGGAGTGCATAAAGGCAAGCATCTGCTGCAAGTGGTACTGAAACTCCCTTCCAAGGTGTGATTTAAAAACTTCAGACAACCTGCCTGGAGTTATACCAGAATTAGCAAATAACATCCCCATTTCACAGAAGGGTAAACTGGCTGACAGAGAAGCTGGCTGGATTGCTGGTTATTACACAGCGAGTTAGGAGCAGAGTTAGAGAAGTGAGCGGAGAGCAGCCTAGAGCTTCATCCCAAGCTTCTGTGGATGGAACAGCAGAGGGAGGAAGAGAACAGGAGGAAGAGGAAGCAGAGGGGTGGCAAAAAAATCAAGGTACTGTCTTCAACTTCCTAACTTGTGCTCGGCACTCAAGCACATTGCTGAGGGTCGTAGCTATGTTGAGAACACCACGTGATAAGTACATAGGGGCACTGCCTCGGAAGAGGCTGAAGTGATGAAAACTCCCTGGAGGGCTGCAGATAGAGGGGAGCTCTGGGAAGGGAGCCAGCACCTCAGGCACTGGAAAGCCGAGGCTGTCCAAGTGACGTGCACGGTGAGAGCCAGCGGGTGTCCTGTTCATGGGGCTATTTGTCACGCTAAACTAGATTATCAGGAAATAGAAGTCCAGCCTGTATGTTCATAAATCCTTCCACATCCCTGCTCCAGGGCTGAGGATGTGATGTGCAGGCATTTGGCAAGGAGGTTACTGAGTCATGAAAAGCAGGGCTCCAACCATTCCCTGTCCAGGGAAGGCTTTGGGGCTGAACTCTCCTTTTGGTTCTTTTGGTTGAGTTCTACCTTAGTTATCTGTTCCCCGCTGTTCTCAGCCACACAGAGTTCATCTGGTCGGCTTCAGCATTTCACGTAAGTGAACTGGGAGCCTGCAGAAGTCCAGGTTGTTCATGGCTGCCATTGAGCCCTCCTCCCACTGCAGGCACTGCCACCAACACAAGCAAATGACTGTCTCTTATTATCAGCTACTGTTGTTAGAATTGAGAACAGTTAAACAGAATTCAGGGAATATAATCATCTCAATTGATGCTGGATTTGAAGATTCCAATGTTAAATGAGCATAAAAACATGCAGTTCAGATTTAGATTCTGTTTTGTTGCACAGTTTATCTGAAGTTGGTGTGGAGAGAGCCTGTTAATTCTGGTGGTCTCATGCTCTGGAGTTTCCTCTGTCAGCCAGAGACCCTCTAACTGGAGATGTTCTTCTGTGAGATGTCTCTGATCAGCACCGCAAGGATGTAATGTATAGACAACCCTGCAAGGCCAAGCCATCTTCGTGGTTGTGGTTCTGCTTCCCAGATAACCAGGCTCCAGGATGGGAAGTAATAGTAGAAAAAAGTACAGGCAAGGCCAGAAGACAGCAGAAAAATTGCCATAAGTCAGGGCAAAACACTGGTTGCTGCTGGGTTGTGGGGCTTTTGCACTCATGTCCCACCAAGCTCTTTCCACACCTGCTGCAGTCTAACCAAAACTGTTAAATTTTGTGTAACATCCCACTTAGTTCTGCCAGACCTCTGCGAACAGGAAAGGACAGGCTGGGTGTGAGCAGAGGGACCTCGTGTCTTGAGCAATAACCTTGATTCATTACTCTGCAACACAGCCACCGGTGTCACACGGGGATAGGAAGCAGGGTGATGAATCAGGCCCAGTGCTTGCTGCAAGTTCAGAACGCTGTCTGGTTGGCAAATAGCTCTGAAACCAGTCCCAGTGCTGCGTGAGTAGCTTCATTACTCTTAAGTGCTATATTTACTGAATAATTTGGACCGATCATTTTCAGGTTTGTTAGTCCCAATTGTTCACTTTTTAGATTGTTTGATATGTTTCTCAAGCCACGTGGTTTTGTTTTTTCTCCAAAAATGATAGCAATGGGTAGAAAAGTGCTAATAACAAAAAATGCACCTGCTGGAAAGTTGTTTGTTTGTTCTTTTTTTTAACAGAATAATGACCCAAACAAAAGCTCATTAAGCTCTAGGGGTTTGGGAATGTTGTTTGGATGCACTGGAGATCTCTGAGCATTAGGGGAAAGCAAAACTAGAAACCTGAGTTAAGCTGACAAGAATTCATTCTCTCAGCTCCACTTCAAGTTACATTCAGCAGTCTTGAGCCACATCCCCAAGCTACACATCAGACAAACACGGGTGCAAATGCCTCTTGTGATCTTGCCATACAGGCTAGTGGATGTCTTCTGCAGCTAGCCAGATACAGGGAAGCAGCCTGGCTTGTTGCAACCCAAGTCTCCTAGCTCATCTACCTGCTACACCAACCTCCATTCTCACCCACTATTTCTCCACTTAGCTCCTTGGAGGATCAGTCACCCAACCTGATTCTTCATTTACTCCTCTTTCCTTTCTGCTCTTCACCTCTCTCATTTGCTTCTCTCCACTGGGACTGTTATTCCGTTCTATTTTGGTTTGAGGTCCAACACCTAAACAATAAAAAATGACATGCAGCGAACAAGTGCTTTACCCAGAGCCTAGAGGATGGTTAAAATCTAAATGAAAACAATTTATAATAAAAACTCCAAATCTACTGCCATTTAGCAAAACAGTTGAAACAAATGATCCCTATAAATCAAGCTAAGATTTGTTAAGGATTTTCAAGCCACATGTATTGCTTAATTACGGAAAAATAATATGCAAGGAAAATGCTGATGATCGCTTTTCGAAATACAGTCTTGAATGTCGCATCAGGCTTCTTGGCGGTAGTTTCATTCACCTGTATAGTACTGTACCATGAAAAGGAGATAAAAATCAGCCATGTGGTTAAGGGAAATCATTCTCAGTATAAACTGAAAATTAAGATAATATATAGAACCAATAACACAATATCATGAGCATACCAGTATCAGAACCATTAGCTACACAGGGTAAGCATTGGAAAGTCAGAGATTTTAAGGCCATGAGAGGGTCTATAGCTCTGATTGTCCATGTAACTCTGGCCAGAGAAATCACCTCATACTCCTGTGTGTAAGGCCCACCTTATTCACACCCTGCAGGAGAAGAGAGCTGAGGAGGGTGAGTAGATCAGAGCAGGGGAAGTAGGAGCAGGGCACAAAGTGGGATCCCAATGAAGGCACCAAATGTCTGTGTTTGTACAGAACCCCGTAGAGATGAGTTAAGCAGGCTGCTCTCTCAAGACAGTGCTATACGTATGTCCCCAGTGCAAGTGGAGCTGGTTGGGAAGTTTCAAAGGTTTGATTGCAGATGTCTTTCTTGATTTAGGTTCATTTCAAGTGCTTTTCCTTAAGTTGTTTTTCTAAATGCTACATCTGGTTTTGGAGCTTGTGAAAAGCTCATAGTAAAACCAAATTTATATTTCTTTATGGCATAACCATGAATAACCAGTGTTAGGATGGGTCCTGTGCTGGGCACAGAATTGAAAACTTAAATTGTGAAGGTCTATGGCTTAAGCCAGCAAGAGGATATCCGTTTTCGGAAATGCTAGGCTACACTGAACTTCTCCCAACCCCAAGTCCTCCTGAAATGAGGAAAGAAATAAAGAAATTAGCTAATGCCATGATTTATCGTGTAGCATTTGGAATCTGCCCCCTTGAGCAATCAAATCCATCAGCCAAGTCTCTGTGGTGAATACTAAGGCTTAAGGGTTGCTACAAATCCTGTGCTTCAGCACATGCAGAATGAACCTTCAGGCTTCCAACCCTCAATGAATAATCCCAGAAAAGCCAGCTGACCTGCCAGGCCGTGCAGATAATGCTAAAATATATGATGTTAATGAAGTAGCAGATCTACCACAAATAGCAGGGATCATAAAAATAGAGTGAAAAACTGATTGCACTACAGTTGTGAAAGTGGTTGGTTCTCACTCCTACCCTTTAATTTTTTTCATTTTCAACAGAGTCTACCTCGGCTTCCATCATGAATATTAAGCAAATGAAGTCTGGAAATCTACCTCCACTACCTGACATAACAGTGTAACACAGCCTTGAAGTGGCAGCTGTGAAAAGAGAAAACCAGGACAGCCAGACAAACCTGGGAACAAGTTCGTACAGACTGGAGTGTCTGGAGGAATCGGCTCTGCAGACCAGACAAGGAGGCAAGTAAGTGAAGTTTTAGGTTCTCTCTTTGGTTTGCTACACTGCACCACAAACTGCCTGCAAGTCCTCTGGGAAGATTTTCTGTGCTACAATTATCCATCTCTTCATGGCTGAAACAGGATTACTGCCTGTGAACTTGGCAAGGTTTTGAGAAACATTGAAAGGTTCTTTCAGTCAGGACTTCAAAGTATGACCTTGCAACTGCCAGCTAGCACCTTCTTTCGTAAGCAGGGCAAGCTAACCTCCATGTCCTTCTTGCAAGTTGGGTGAATTTGCTCTGTCCAGCCATCCCCTCCTCATTCCCTTTCCAGATGCAGAAAACACACTTCATATCCCACACCAGTCCTAGGCACCTGGAATTGCATTGCACTGAGTTTCATCTCAGAAACCTTAATTCAACCTTAATTCAGGTTTATTTCATTGTCACAGAGATATGCCAAGGCACTTAATCTCAGTTAGTCCTTAGCACAAACAAGTTTTCATGGAAAATGTTGGCTGGTGGTGCCTGCTCTGCTTGAGGCTGCTGCCCTGAAGATGACCTCTCTCTTATACACCCCTCTTATTTAAAAATGGCACCTAGCTGCTAGAAAAACACTTTTTTTCCTTCCACTCCCAGAGCACCATGAGTGCCAGGGCAAAGGGCACTGATCTCCCACAGGGACCCATCTGCAGTGGTACCCAGCACCACAGGAGCAATGCACTCACAGCAGGGGCTGACACAGCTTTTGCCACTGCTAGGCCAGAAGGAGTCTGTCCTTCCCACACCTTGAGGTCTTCTGCTTTGTCTCTGAGCCAAAGGTGAAGTCAGCTCCTCTCATGACCCCCACAAAACATTGCAACCCCAGCACTACTTTCCCAAATTTTGTCCCACTAGGTCTGCTTCCTGCTTCCTGGCTTGCAGCATCACTGGTAGTTTGATGCAGGCACAGGTGGACCATGATGGAATGGTTCAAGTCCAGAGTGGTAAAATGGGTAGAAAATTATCAGAAAGAAGAAAAGATTGAAATGAAGCTTCCAATGATGCAGTTTCCATGGCAACTACCCTTCTACACACAGTTTTAATCCACTTTTTCAGGCAGCCATTCCAGGATGTGCAGGGAACCACACAACAGCTGCACATATCCTATTTCTAACACATCTCCTGATTAAAATAATTATTCCATATAGAGAGATTGTCCTGAATGGCAGTGGTTGAAGTTTTGGGTAGCCGTGGGGGAGGAGTATTCTCACAGTGCTAGATGCTTCCTGAAATAACGTATGTGGATGCAAATCCTAGCATTCACTGGAGGTGAAATGAAGGACACACATCCCAAAGTGATTGCAATGGGACATGTCTCATTGTCCCTATGGAACAAATGCCACTGAGTTGTGTGTATGGCACTCTGTCATGGATGAAATCAAACCTGGTCTTGTTAATGAGCTGCAGGTTGCTGAGGCCTTACTTTACTCAAAGTAGCAGGGCCAAGAGTTAGAGCTAGAACACATGCTTTGCTGTCACACTCCATGCTCATCCCTCACAAAGATCTAGGACAGCCCCAAAGCTACCCCTTTACTTTCAAATTGTCATCTTAGAAATGGAAATCGGGGAAGTATTTCGCAGGTGAATCATTTCTCTGTAATCCTAGTGGGACCGTGTGATGATTACAACACTTTGATTCTCTGTGGGGATTATGTGGACTGAAATCAGAACACAGGGAATCACCTTTGTAGTCCTGAGGATGTTATTTCTCACTGTCATTGTTGCTATTGTTATCTCTACTCTGGCTTCTAAAGGCCCCTGCAAAGACTGGTGTTCCCTTCTGCTAAATAACATGACAGGATGAGACAGAGACTATACCTAAGAGCTTGTAACGTATACCAACGTGGTAGAAAAAGAGTAGAAGGAAAGTCAGATTCTTGACAGGTACAGAACTAAAGAACGGGTGAATTAAATGGTTTCCTTAAGGTCGCATACCGAGTTTATGGCCAGAACTGAGTGCAGATCCCTTGAGTCCCAGTCAGGCCTTTTATCACTGGCATGGCTCTTCCTTTGCTGCTCTCCCAGGCTGTCAGTCTCATTTGTCCTATAGAAATATTGAGATAGCTCTGGCAGATGCATTACCTAAAGAGGAAAATGTCTGAAATTATCTTTTCTTCACTCCAAGGAGTGCCAGGGGAAATCTACATTTCTACACAGTAACTATGTTAACCACTTAATTCCAAAGGAAGCAGATAGCAGGAAGATATTAGTGTGGGAATGAGCAAGTAAATAAAAGGATATTTCTCCCCAATAAACCTCAATTCTCTGGGAATTATTTTAGAAGTCTACAAAGTTAAATTACAAAGAAGTCTGCCAGAACAGGTAATGACTATACTTCAGGGAGAGGCAATTGTCCTAGAAAATTTTATGTGCTATGGTTACGGTGCTGGAAGCAAGAATTTAACCAATATGAGGGATCTCTGGGTTACAGCACCTCCACCAGGGACTTTGGGAGGAATTCTCATACTACTTAGCACTTGATGTCTAAACAGTTTATGAGCTCTTGACTTTTTTGGCTTGTTACCTACTCACTCATACAGGTCATTTCAATGTCTTTAAGATGAATTGAGTGACCACTGGACAGGAAGGGCTGAAAAATCTGACTTTAAAAACCAGTTGTATTATGTTGAAATTTAATGTTGATAGAGATGAAACACCTCCCTTCCTCCAACATCACTCAGGCTGACACCCAGTGTTTAGTGACAGTGGAAACCACAACAACTGCATGTTTTCAGAAGAGTTGTTCCATGTTCATGGGGTTTCATGGGGATTGGCAGAGCTGTGTGAGGGGTGTCATGTTTGCATGAAATGAGCAATGAGCAACTGGGCTTGTAGGTAGGGAATGCCAGAGATAGGGTGGTGGCTACTATAAGACCATGGATTCAGGAATTGGTGGGTACATTTTTATTTAGCAGCAGTTCGGTTGTCTCTGTCAGACAGGTGTGCAGGATGGCGTGACTCTGAGAAGTGTTATTTGCCAAGTAAAAGACACAGAGAAGGAAATCTTATCTTGCACTTTCCAGTGTCCCCATTTCATAAATATGATACATTAATATTCATTATACCACGTGCATTATCATTTTGGAAGGAGATTACTGGGGATTCACTATTTTCTCTCCATCATATTTTCCAATTAGGATCCTCTCTTTTGCAAATAATAAGCTTTTTTGTTGCCAGAGGCTTTGCAGCAAAGTTCCAGTCAGGGCTTTGGAGCTCTGCTCAACCTCCATTTCAAAAAGAAGTGCAAATTGAAGAACAATTATATTTTTAATAACAGGTTAATCTTGCGGCACTAAATATGATTAGAGAATAGCCTGGCTAGCGTGGAAGAATACAACAGATTTTAGAAGTTGTTCCCAAAAACTGCTGGGGGATGGGAAAGGGTGAATCTGTACAAATACACCACTGAGTTCACAGGGGTGTCTGGGGCAAAGGTTTCAGGGTTCTTAGGGTATGGACAAGAGGATAAGAGAAGAGTGGAGGAGCAACTAAAAAGGAGTAGCTTGAGTCCTTGTTCCTAGCCCATGAATAAGTCTTTTGGCTCTGTTGTCCTCTCAAATGGGCAAAAGCATTCGGGCCTGTTCTCACTTGGCTCCGGCAAGGCAGGTGGCAGGGCTGACCTGCACAGGGCAGGGGATGAGCAGACCTTCAGTTTCTGGGAGCTGTCTCAGGTTTTTCTGTATCTCAAGTACTTCCTTTAGGCTCCTTTGTGCAGAGACAGAGGACCAAAACACGGCTCTTCTTCAAAGAGGGAAGAAATGGGGAATAGGTATGCAGTAGAGACACTTGGATGATTAAATGCTTGAAACCCAGACACCAGATAATGCTTGGGATAAACACTGGGATCCCACCAAAAGCCACTGTGTGGCTGTGTGTGCAGCCAGTGGTCCATCAGACTTCTGGAGAGTGAATTACAAGCAAAGAGAAAGAGGAAAGAATGGAAATGTTATTGAAAATGCATAGGAAACCCTTCCTCTTCCTATTTCCCCACTGCCTCTCCTCTGTCTGTCTTTTCCATGCTAGATTCTTTGCCTTTGTCAGCTGTGGTAGAAAGATATGTCTCCAGGTGAGCCTGCCCTATTACTCTGGACACAATTAGACTGGACAAGGCATCTACAAAGAGAAAAGATGTCCAGGACAAGGAAAAATCACCCCTCCACACTGCTCCTTCCTCACCTCTTCACGCTGCTCTGAAGCAAGTACTCGGTGCCTACAGCCCTTCATGCCCACGCAGACCTTTAACAAAGCGAGCCATCCTCACTAACACTAATTAGTTAGTTAGGCTCTAGATTTCTCCTTCAATTACCACAAAGTTGTAAAGGGGAAAAAAATGGAAAAAAAAAGAAAAAAAAAAGCTAAATTTACAGTCAACCCTTTGAGAGGCTAACTATTCCCCACACACCCATACACATGCTAGTAAAACAGCCCTTTAAAGTTGTTGGTGTTGTCAGTTACAAGAGCAGCATTTAACATTTAATGGTTGTTTTTGGTCAGAGCTGTTACTTTTCATTGTTTGCTAGATTTGTTCCTTAAATTTGCTTGGCTCTGTGCCATGCAGTTCTTCTAGTTTTGCTTTATATTGTGCTTGGGGTTGCACGATCTTTTTTTCTATGATTTTTTTTTTTTTTTTTGCTTTGAAGACATTTTATGAAATGATTTTCATTTTTCTTGCCCAGTCCATTGTCTTGTCGTGTCTGATATTTAACTGGAGAGCCCAGGTGTCCCCTTACAAGCCCTTTAAAAGTGCCAACGTCCTCACATTCTCCTTGCAGTGCAAAGTCACCAATTGTTACAGTTGTGAGGATGCCTGAGAATGTTGTTGAGTTAATTGGACTGGACAAAAGACTTTGGAAAAAATAGTACCTTGTCTGCCAATGCTGCCTGGTAGCTCTTACAGAGGTCTATGGGAAAAGCAGAGTAGAGATACTAAGAAGACAAAAAAAATAAAGTGCCTTTACTTATTGTCCATAATAATGGAGAGGCTGGATTAGCTGTTCAATTCAAACAAATGCAAAACAAGAAAATCTTGCTGTGCATCTTGACCTTTTTTTTTATAAACAGACACTAACCCATTATTTGTCAGGTCTGTTTTAACCAAAATTTCAGGCAGTAAGAGGTTTTCACAGACATCTGCCACAGACCCTCTTTGAGCAGTCATCAAATCTGCATGGTCCTGGTGTCCCAGTGGTCCTTACTCCTGGCGCACGTGATTGAAATGTGGCAAGGTTTCAAAAATAGGACAGGCTCATCTTGTTGTTTGGGTTTACCTCCAGCTGCAAACAAGCACAAGACGCTTCCACAAAGTGTCTTTGCAGACTACAGAGGGCACCCAAAGAGCTGACCCAGACAAACAACAAGGGCACAAACTTCATCTTCTCATATATTCAACATTTTCCTTCCACCTAGACAGATCTTTCCTCAGCCAAACAATATTGACCTGTAGGTTTTTGAGTTCAATTTCTGCTCCTCTTACATCTTTACTGGCATGTTTACTGTGCTCTTAATTAATTATTTGTAATTGCTTGTGTTTTTTCCCTTCTTTTTGTGCCTTTGTTTCTTGTTTCTCTCCCAGCCTTGGTAACAAGATGTTGCATCTCTTGAGGCTGGCGGGGTAAAAGCCTATTAATAAATAATTAAGTTCTGAGGCTCCAGCAGCGTGGAGTCACGTCTTGCCATCACATGGCTGGAGTCTCCATGGCGACTCACCGGTGTGAACTGAAATGCTCTCTTTGGGAGGAGGCGAGAGGAGGTTATACAGGGCAAAAATGTGTGAAGTTAAATTATACTTTAAAAAATTAAAGGCACCGTTATGCCAGCTAGTTCTCTAAATGATCTAGAAAGATGGAAACCTCCTATTAGCCCCGCTCCACCAGCATCCCTCGCTTCTGGCTGCCACTGCCCCGTGTTTATGTTCTGCTCCAGAGCCTCCAGCACTGAGGCTTTTCCACCCTGTAGATGCCAAGCAACGTTTTCCCATTACCCAGTCCCCTCAGACCTTCCCAATCTGCAGCAATCCTGCCACCAAACTGTGCAGCCTCAGTCCCCACGATGAGAGTGACTGATTGCTAAAGAAAAGCAAGCATGAAATAATTTGTCATGTGTCACCAAATTAAGTCTTGAGGCCTGGAGTCCAGAGGCTCCTGCTTCTCTGCTCCTCTGTGTTCTTGTTTCCTACTACATTAACATGTCGCCTTTTCCCTAGAGTCATCCTGCAACCTACATTTGTGCAAAATTCACACCTGCTCCTCATTAGAGCCAGATTTTGAGCAGTCTTTGCTGCGCATTTCTCCTTTTCTGGCATTACTCAGAGGCAGCTTCATGTGCTGGCACACGAAGTAGCCCTTCTATTTTTCCCATCTCATAATCCACCTCTAAGTATAGCAAAGACATTTCTTGTCCATTCAAAGCTGTAGTTTTCAAATGAAAAGCAGTTAGCTCAGCAGTTCCAGCATCTGTAAAAGTATGTCCTTGTGCGGCAGCGTGATCTGAAACTCCCTTAGCCTGTTATCAGCTTTCCATCTGTGTTAGCAGCTACGTTATTCACAAGCATCCTGATTGATGTATTTCAGCCAATATAACTTTCCCAAACCCCACTTCTCCAATAATGTTTCATGGGAACACGAGAAATTTCTAGCTCCTTGTAATGCCAAGGATGTAAATCACACTAATTGTCTCCCAGATTTCAGAAACATCCTGGGCTTTCATTTCCTCTGCAAACTTCTGGAGCATTTACATTAACTTTTGGCAGGTAAATGGTAGGGGGCCCAAACCATCCGTCAAGTAAAACTGCATTGAAAACACATCAAGTTAGGAGCTGTGGCAGGTAGGTAGGTCCTCCAAGAGAATGAAGGTTTTGATATCCCAGTTCCCTTCTCCTCACAGGAGGACACAATGTGCAGCCCAGGAACCTCGCTCTTTCCACCCAGGGACATTTGCTGGCTGCTCAGTGTTCACAGCCTTACTGGGAAGCAAAGTCCGGCGGCAAGACATCCTCTCTGTGTTGCACTCAGTTTTTCTTTAGCCTTGTGGGATGGGATTGGGGCAAAGGTCTGCATGGTAAAGGGTGGCTCTGGTGCTGCAGAGCTGAAATTTGTGGCAAACAAATCTCCACAGTGTGTACAACCTTATGTTCAGCCAGGGAATGGGTCAGTTCCTCTTTCTTATTACCAAATTTCTGGGAAAGTGTGTGAAATAGAAAGGTCTCTCTCAGCTCTTTTTATTGGCCTATTTCCCCCCTTTTCTTTTTTAGTGGAATATAAAGAGGAGATGAAAGATGGTTTGAGTGAGGTTATCACAGGGATAAAATAATACTTCAAGGTGTTTCAGACCTGTTTTCATGGTATTCTCTTGTAGCCACTGCAGAGGTTTTCAGAAATTGTTTCCCAGCCTTTTTCACCTCTACACTCCTCTCCTCCCAACAGACTAAGGCCAGAACAGAAGAGGAAAATGGATTAATATTTTTTTTCTTCAGCTATCTGGCATCCTGTCTTTGCTTCCACACTTTTGATATTCACCAGCCCCAGCAGAAAACAAACAAGCAATCTGAAATTCAAGGCTTGTTAGGTAAAACAAAGAATAACTATAACAATTATTTTGATTCTGAGGAGAAATGTTTGCCTTTTTTTTTTTTTTTTTTTTTCCTAAGACTGCCTATGGTTTCTAACACTGAGTTGGGATTTAAAATAATTCATCTATTTTTAAGTGATGTTGGCAACCTAATTTTGACTCAATAGTTCCATGACGCTGAAGGAAAAGGAGAAAAAAAAAATAATTGCAAAACACAAAATAAGCAGAAATGGTTTCAGTGAGGTGTTTTGATCATCCCCATGAGCTGTTTTCTTGCTGTGTTGTGCGTGACTGAAAATCAGAAAGTGAATCTGCCTATTAACAAACGGGAAGCTGACCAAACCAGTTTCATCAGACTGCAGTAAAAAAAACAGAACAAGGGAAAAATAAATTTAGGAAAGTAGGTGATTAGAATTATTTCCATTCTGTCAAAGAGAATGCATGAATGATACAGGAAAGACTTCCTTATGAAGATTAAGGAAAAAAAAATAAAAAAGCATAATTTAATTTCTTTAGATGGAGAAAAGGCTGAACAGATTCCCATGGGTATGACTGAAACATGGTGTCATGAACTGGCAGTGAATGGATGGTTTGGGGCAACCCCTGAGAAAGGACTCCACCTCATCCCCTAACCATAATCTGGTTTCTCTATATGTTGCTGCTCACTTTTGGAGTAAACTGCAAACCTGCACAAAGAGTTGAATAAACAAAGTACTGCCTGCGCATGTGTGTTCATTAGGAAAAAAAAAAATAAAAAAAAATCACAACATGCTGATTACTTGGCAGCCTGGCATTTCATAATATCACAAAGGGTTTTGAGAGATGAACAGCTACTGCAAGCCTGCCGTGGAAACCAATATCTTCACCTGTGGGAAATGCAAAGATAACAGGCAATTGTGACTAAAAATGCAATTACTACAAGAGAAAAAGATTCACTTTCCTCCGTGTGCATAGAAATCATGAAAAGATATTTTCATCCTAGGCCAACAAGGCCTGAAGCTGGGTTTTATTCTGCACTTAGAACCAGTAATAATTTTTCACCTATTATGCATCTCTCAGACAAAAATATATTCTTCTCCATCTCACCTAGAAGGATCTCTACTTCTACGCAATTATTTTATCAGATGCAGGGAAGCAGGATAGAGAAAGCAAATATTTGCCTTTGATCATTTAAAATTCCTATTTTCTGTCTCTCTTTTATCCTGTCTTTCAAGATCAGATTTCTATTGCAACATGAGCATGGACAAGACAGAGCTTTTAAAACAAAACATCCTAATTTTTAACCACAAGCAAAACATAAGAGAAGCACGAGACCACTCAGTGCAGAAGATGAGGAAGGCACATCCTGCACACTGTGGGATGGATGGAACTGGTAAAACCCTTTATAAACCTCAGCAAAATGCCTTGTCTGTCACACTCCATTTACTGTTGCATCCCTTCAGGCAGCTGACCTGTCAGCTGATTGCTTTACTTCAGGTAGAGATGTTCAACCTCCTGTAACAGGACAAGTTTTCTGAGCTTCCCAACCAGAGACCAAAATATTCACACACAGGACCCACATACCTGGGGTACGCTTGAAGGAGGGGGATGTGCAGTGACTGCTGCTCTGCTGGGCTCCTCCACCACAGGATTATGAACTGCTTCTCACAAAGAGGCTGTGAAATTTAGATCTGCTCATGATCCACATGACTGAAGAGCCACAGTGTGACTGGTGCCACTTTACCCGGCCAGTTCCCACAGTGTATGACCCACTTAACTCCCAACTCACAGACTCTATTTAGACTCATTTGCAGCAAACCCAAATTAATTTATGCTTCACCCAGCTTCTGTCTCCATTTGGAGTTTGGAATTGCAAAGGTATCCTTCAAAAACAAGATCAGACTACATAGACAATTTGAAGAAACACGGTGAAGGGAGAGTAAATCTCATGATTATTTACTCATATTGGTTTTGTGACCACCCAAAGCATGAACATAAAGCCCAAAGTTTTGCAGAACCCTGTAGATAGATGCTCTGCACCATACAGGTTTGCAGTGTGTTATAGGGAAATCACCCATGAACAAGGAGACATCTTCACCGCCATAGGTCTAGCATGGAAGCTTGAGGGCTCTCTTGCATTATCTTTTTGCTGCAGTTCCTCTGAATTCAATATGCTGACCT
Source organism: Aythya ferina (assembly GCF_964211825.1). Classification (NCBI taxonomy): domain Eukaryota; kingdom Metazoa; phylum Chordata; class Aves; order Anseriformes; family Anatidae; genus Aythya; species Aythya ferina. Next base: position 7,599,753 of record NC_140307.1, read on the forward strand.
CCAAATACAATATATTGGTCTTCTGTCTCCAAGTCAGTGCACTGTGTTGGCCTCTTGTGACAGTTCTGTGAGTGGGGTTAGCTAAGGGACACCTCCTTAAAGCTAAGTGGATAGAGCCTGTGATTTGGCAGAAGGAACCAGGACTTAGTCCAGCACATGCATTCTCATCACACTGTGCATTGCTCCTACACAAGTAAGAGAGAGAGAGAGTGCTTTATTGTTCCTGAAAAGTCTTTTTGTTAAAAAGGAGAATGGTTAAGAATCAGAATTGCTGTCTCAGTCTGTCACTGACTCAAATACAGAGAATGAGACTAATGAAAAATTAGTTATTTCTTTCACCTGAGTCTTTCTGGACGTGGCAGAGTTCCTCCAGAGGTGAGGAGCATCACCAACATGTAAGCTCAGCAAAGCTCCATGACCACACCTTTGTGAATAACAGATTACCATCATTTTACAACAGCTACAAATCTTGGCCATGCCATTGCTTCTAGTAGGAAAACAAATCTACTTTCTTAGCAAATATGGTACATTGATAGGCAGCTTTCTGACTTAGGAGAGGCTTGACAGTGTACAAAGCCTTTCAGCAAAGATACTGCAGTAAATCTTGCCCAGGCTGAAGTATCTGAGAAGTGCTTATACCTCACTGATCACTCAGCCTTAGATTTGTGATAAGACAGAAATCATTGCCATCTGATACCTCTCTGTTAGCCTGTAAGATATGAATCAGAGAAGTCTGTGCTCTGTCCGGAGTTGACAAAATGCATCAACACAACAGAAAACATCATTGGTCTGACACCTCTGCTGGCAGCCTCAGAAGGAAAGAGAAAGGGGAACATAGTCCATGCTGCCCACTGGTTCCTCCAGGGTAAAGCTGAACTTTGCTGGTAAGGAGAGGAAATCCCTACTAGTGACACCCAACTGAATAAAATACCTACCTACCTGATTATAGAAGCATCGCCCCCTTCATCAGATAAATACTTTGTAGAAAATCAGGCACACTGCTTCTGTCTCTGGTACCATCAGCCCTAGTTGGTGAGGTTATAAAGTCTCAGTGAAGAAACCCTCAATTTCACAATCTCAATAAAAACAACAGAACATCCTTCCCGGGGTAAGATACTTACGCGTATAATAACTTTTCGTCTCACCTTTCGCACCTGAAACAGCACATACAAGTGCACAAAGCAAACAGAGCCCTTTCTGGTGTGTTTTGGAATAAGCTGACATCCACACTTAAACATATTGCGCCGTACTACATTTCCTGGGGCCCCCTGATGTTGTTACTATCCTGACAGACACAGCCGCCTCCCAAATTACACTTATTCTGACCTTAAACACACTGACACAGAAATGCCTCGAAGACAATGTTGTCTCTCAGAGGCGCTGCACATTCACACATGCACATGCACACATACACACAAAATTATGTCAGCCATTTAAGTAATCCTTGCTTGGCTGTTCTTTTAAAATGCATCTTTCGTCTTTCTGTAACCAAGGGCTTTAATATTCAAATGTTCATGAGCACCAGCTTTATTAAAATTAGGGCTTGGGGAAATGTCTTCGAAAAGGAGAAACGAATATTACCCAACCATTTAAAAGATGCTAATTAATGGAGTTCTAAAGCCCAAAGAGGCCATTTGACGGAGCAGAGATTCCTCTACCAGACAGATTTGTAACTTATCGGTTCGAGTGGCAGAGGCGGAAACAAGAGACTAGCAAAATAAAATGCAAGTAGGTTAAGAGGAACAATCCTCCAGGTGTTCTGAGGGCTCCAGAGTTTAGTTCTGTGGCAGCAGTTTGAGTTTTCTGCCTATGAGCTCTGCGTGTGAAGATTTTTCTTTCCCTGACACAAAGCAGAGTTTGTGTCTCTTCCCTGCTGGAACTGCCCTGTGGTAGGAAGAAGAAGCCATAGCCCACATGCTGCTCAGCCGTGGTCTATTGAGAGTTGTGGCTGCCAGCTGGTGTGGTCACAGGGGGATTTATTCTGAGATAAATCTAATCTCAAGGGTACATGGGTATATCCATATGTATACATGTGCACAAGGAAAGAGCTTTGCGCTGAGAATAGCAAAGATACACTGGAATGGTCAGAGCTCTCCAAACAGACTTTTTTATGATTATTTCATCTGAATGTATAAAGTCAGGGGAACCTCAGCAGCCACCCACTGTCACACTTCCCTAGATCCTGCCTATCTCTTCTACTCTCAGCAGAGTGACTGAGTTCAGTTCTGTATCACTGAACATGGTTACTAGCATCCTAAATTTTCTGTCTCCTCTCCTCGCCTGTTCTTCTCTTTGTGCACAGATATAACTCTGGGTCAAAACCCCAAAATATTCCTCACACTAGAGAAATAGATTCTTTTGGTGCCTATGTGTGTACATACCAATTCCAGCTCTGTAGTAGAAACAACATCTCTGAAGTCTATCAGTGATTCATTGCCACAATTTCCATCAACTACTGATGTAGTTCTTGCCAGGTCAGCTGTTTTCAGAAAGTCAGGGTAGGCTGGTGATTTGAACCCCATCATCTTCCCTTTGCCAGGTGGCAGTTTAAGTGGTCATCTGTATTTACCCCATCACACCTATTTCCAGACTTTGGGCTGAAGCTAGACAACTTCCCCCCTTCCTAGCACCAGATCCCAGCAGAGACAGGGAAGGGAAGGGAAGCTTTGAAAAGGGCCTGTAAAGCAGTATCCTGGTTACAGCTTCCAGAAGGCAGAGAGTTGGTTGGGATGTACCTCTTGGAAACATTCCCATCATTAATTGCTTTCCTGGCATCAGCTGGGTGCTGCTGGAGTCATGATAAAAGCAGAAAGAGAAGAAGGTAACCCTAAGGATGGACAGAGAGATGGGCAGCTTTCTGGTTATATCAATAAATAAAACTTTCCTTGCTGCATCTACCCCTCAGACAATGCTCTCCTCCCCACATAACCTAACCCTCCTCAGGGAGCTCTGATCCTACCATCCTGCCTGTCTACAGTACCAACACAAAGACTACAGCCTCTGTGATTCAACTGGGCTTTCTGGGGAAAATTAGAGCAACAACCACCAGAACAGAGCAATCGACAAATAGAGCTCAGAGGGGCTCAGCTGAGACTGTTGCTGACCTAATGAACTCATTTATGATTCATCTTATGTTTTCATGCTCTCATTTTCTCTCTTTTTCTTTTTAACTCCCAGACCAAAAGCTTCTGATTCAAAGTGAGTTCCCTACATTTTCCCAGTTGGCCTTTGAAAGCATCCTGAATGCCATTTGCTGGACAGGGAACCCCAAACAAGTAAGGGGAGTGGGCCATTTATGTCTGTAAAAATTCCTTAATGTTTATGAGGAGGCTGAAACCTAGGCATTCAAATTTTTCAGCTGAGAATTCCCTCTGTAATGGACCTGTGTTTCAGCTGACCTCAGTCTGAGTGGAGGTTCAGCCATTTGACTTCAGCTTGGAGGTTTGAGCCTGTCCTTACAGCGTGTTGTCTCCTTATGTCAGTGGTATTGAGATTGCAGACCTGACGATAGCTCAGTGCAAGCTGTTAGTATTGCATTAATCCACCTTGGGGGTGGTGTGCCTCTGCTGTCTTTCGCTGATCAGCCTTGGTTATAAAACCCCTTTGGCTGATGTGGTAAAAGCTTGAGACTGTTCAAGCAGGAGGATCGGGGTGTTTGGATAAAACATTGGGTCACAGAGGCTTAATATGTTATTGCACATCAGCTGGGCGAACTTACCTGTTCATACATGTGCTCTTTGCCTGGAGCTAACGCAAAATAATATGATGTAGCTTCACTTTGTTTCACTGTCAGCTAAGTTAAATTGCATTATTATGTCTTTGTCACAAGCCAGGAACGTGCGCCCAGACTGCTACCTCAGCTCTTCTGACATTTGGTAACTTGTTAAGCTGCTCTCGCTTGATCTTGTGTCAGAGCCTGGAGTCCTTCACAGCTGTCAGGAAGTCCTTGGGAGACCTGTTTTTGTCACCTTGGGTTGTATTCATATTTACAAGGACTTGTGGCTGCATATAGCATGGACCCACAAGGGATGTGACAGATTGAATGCTTTTTATTGATCAGGAAAACCAGTGTACATGTCCCAAGAGACCAGCACTTTCGATTCACACCCTTCCAAGTTCTTTTACAATACTAATTGCCATCATTAATTATTATTAATAATAGTAGTAGTAATAATTAATAATAATAATAATAATAATCTGGAAAGGGATTTTAAAGAAGAAAATGGTTCTGCCAAATCTCTGATATCTGCAAAGCTATAAATAGGGAGATACTTTTTTCAGTTCATAGAACTTCATTGTCTTCAGAGAGCTATTGGGACGAACAGCATGAAAAAAATTATGTTTGTTTCTCTTGTAAAATATAGATTGACCCTCCTAAATGAAGACAGTTGGCAGGAAAGATATGATCTGAGACAGAAAAACAACAAAAAAACAGAGTTAATGTAAATTTGTGTTTTTAACATATGTCTTGACTTCAGCAGCCTGCCATAAAGAAAATGAAATGCAAGCTGGAAACACAGGCTTGTTCTGATAAATGCAGGGGGAAGAATAAAACTAACAAATATATTTGTTTCCCTACTAATCCCTCTTCATTATAGGACATAGCTGTTTTGCCTAATGGTCACAAATGAATCCAATATGAACTCAAACAAGGGGAGGTTTCTTTTCTGTTTGTAGATTAAATCATTTGTAAAAATATTTCAAGTGCAGTCAGCGTCAACAAAGTCAAATAAAACCTCTGTCTCACAACAGCAAAAATTTACCATAGTGAATATCTTTCTATGACAACTGGTAAGAGGTAATTTTTCCCTGGAGCCAACTTCCATTGGATCAGTGATGCACCAGTCTATAGCAGAGAGAGTTTGCATTAGGATCTGTGTACCAGTACGCATAATGAATCACACCCTACATTGATTTAGTAAACCAATAGGTTTTATTAACTCAACAATGAGATTAAAATGGATTAAAACAGGAGAGGGGCTCTATCATTGTACTAGTAATTTACCCTTGATTCTACAGCAAGTGCAATTCACTTTGTTTTTAATACCTGATTAGAGTCTCTCTTAGTATTGCTGTAATGTTTTCTCGGGAGGGGGGGGAGCGTACTGGATGCAGGCAAATCCTATACCAACATGTAACTACAGAGAAAGCAAGTTAAAAATAAATAAATAAATACAACTTTAATCAGAACTGGGACTTTACACTGTTATCCCAGACAAAGAAGTCAATAATTTTTCATGGCAGGGACTTCTGAAGCTTCCTGTGCTAAAACACGTAGAAAAGGCCCCCAGGACTACAAGAAAAACATCAGCAGGGTATGTCTACGCCACCCTGCTCGCTCTGATAGCCAGCACCTGCAGCGCTGCGTGGGAAGCTCCAGCAGAGCCACAGCACTGAGCAGCAGCACTGAGCCCAGCACAGGCAGCAAGATCTGCCTGAGAATAAAGTAAATTAGGTCATGCCAAGCTGCACTGCTACCGGGACCCATGCTGGCAATTGTAAAACTGTGGCTACTTCACTGTGTTATGTCTAGCTGAGATTTGTGCCCGTCCCAGTAGTTCCAGCACATTCAGGATGCTACGCTGCCCTTCCTGCAGGACTTCTCTGGGAGTCTGTCAGGACAAACCAGTGGTTTTCAGCCCAGTGACCCAAAGATGCTTGGGGATCTGTGGATTATTCTGAAAGGATTTGCAGTCGGCAGCTATACAATTTGCAAAACGAAAAGCTATTGGAAATAGGCTTAGAATTGTTGGAGGGGGCTTATGCTTGAAAATCAAATAGGTTTTAAGGGCCAGAAAATTGAAAAAGCTTAAAAACACTTGCATACAACCTGCCCTAGAGTCTAGAGAGAGACTTGGAGATCCTTCTACTTTGCCTGGCTGAACAACCTACCCAAATACCCCATGGACTCAAAATGGACCTTCACAGAAATTCCTGTTACTGCCCAGTTGGGCCTGAGCCCTGTCCAGTGAAGGCCAGTTTCGTGGGGGCTGGGCTATGGCATATAGAAGCAGAGAAAATGGGGCTGTAGGAGACAATACAAAAGAATCTGCTCTTCCTCCTGAGCCAGGAAAATTAACATAATAAGCATTTTATTGCTTTAGTGTGTTTTTGTATAAATTGTGTGCAATTGAGTTATGCCACACATATGCAATAAAATTAAGCAAATATTCAATGTCTCTTCACAGATAGAGCTAAAAGAAATCTAAGTCTCCCTTCCTGAGTTAATCCACCATGAACAACTCGATCAATAACCATCCTTCTAAGCCAACATCCACCCACCTCACTCCTTCCCACCTCCTCCTGTTTTCTGGGAGAAGTTTGATTTAAATTGCCAATAACCACACTCATGAACACTGTAATTATGACAATCATTATTATTGCTATTTGTTATTAGATCAGTGAAGGAAATGTTTTTTCTGTCTATAGGAATTTATATGATTTTGAAATGTTTATACCCATTGTGTATTCATCAGTGTTTGTGAACCAATAATCTGAAAAAAAGTACAGATCAGATCAATGCACAATTCATATAGATACCTTCAAAATATTTCATTTAGATGGTGGTGAGCTTTCTGAAATAAAAACATAATTAACTTAGTTATTGAAAATGAGGAAACAGGATGTTTTGGCCATTTAAAAAAATGTTTCTTCAAAAAGGGGAAATTCATTTAAACTGAGCTCCTCTATAAACAGTTTGTATTGTCCTACTGACATTCAACAACAGGAGAACTTTTAATCCAAATATTGTCAGCTTGCCATTTACAATTAAAAGTTTATATATCACACATGGAGCTGCATAAAAAGTTATTGCTTGCATTCTCAAAAGAAAAAGAATAGACCTAAAGGAGCTAGGCACAATCAAGAATACAGAGTCCTAAATTTCTTAGGTATTTCTGATACCATCTCAGCCTTCAGGTCACACAGAAATGACTTCTAATTCTGCAGCCCTAAGAGAACATTCCATAGCTCTCAGACTTATTCCAGGATATAAACACATTTTTATATAATTACCAAATCATCACCAAACCATTATCCATCCTTTTAACATTTGAAATAGTCTCTGAAGGTGTTTGTTTGGGATGAATCTGATCTTATTACCTTTAACCCAGTTTTCTGAATTTTAGCCAAATGTTGTTAATCACAGATATTTAAAATCCAACCTCTGAAGCATGGGCAGCTGATACAGACTTGACTTGTCACGGAGTTCAATCTGTGAACTTGGCAATTGCATGAGCAAGTGACTCATGCCCCAGTTCGTGTTTGTCTCTTAGCTCAGACACATTCATCTTGAGCAGAGCTGTGAAAATAATTGTTTTTTGGGGGTTGGTGATGATTCTGATTGTATAAGAATACTATAAATCACATTCAAAACGTGATGCCAGCTACCTTTACTATCCTACTTTTAAAAGGTTGCATCTAAAGAGGTTTTCTGCTCATTTCTGGCATCTTGAACTTCTCTGACCCTTTGTCTTTGCCTCTTCACCCTAAAACCTTGGGGCATGTAAGGCCTTTACGCCATTAGCTGTCATTCCTCCGTGAATGCCCTGGCTGTGTTACCTTTGCTTGGTCTAGCTCCAGACGGATGCTTTTGTCTGTGTAAAGCAGTGATGCTGAGGCTCAGCAGGTCAGTGCTGTGAGCCTCAGCAACATGGGAGGAGAGCTGAAGGAGTGCCTGCACTTCCTTAACCAACCACAGAGGTCTTTCGTGATATCTGCACCAACAGCTCCAAAACTGGCAGCAAAAAGTCCATTGTCTTCAAAGAGAATGGATGAGCCCTGGAGATTTAAGGATGCTTCAGGCAAATTGTGTAAGTTCCTGCCTTTGTAAAAAGGGGGTCAGCCACTGAAGCCCACCAGGGAAAAACGGTAGCAATCAGCTAATACATTTTGCTGGAGGCACTGCATTCAGTCCCTGTGACGCTGCTGGTGCATAGCAGAGCAGGACTGGGTGCAGCAAGCTCCTTGTGATTGTGTTAGAAATCAAGTAGCGCATGGGACACCCTCTTGCCTGACAAAAAATAAAAGGAGTTGGGCTGAAAATAGCATAATCCAAGGGAAAGCTATGCAACTTAGAAGAAGATAAAAAGAAGCTCATAAAATGTGTTTCCCAAGGAAATGATGTAAGCTGAGAAAATAAATATGATGGGAAAATCCAGCCTGACCATTTGCTTAACCCAGTAGCCTGCTTCCATGTTAACATGGGTGTTTGACACAGCACTCTGTGGGAACATCCGCCTCAGGTGAAGAACTGCAATTAGAGTATTTCCAATGTACCATCTATTTCTCCTTAAGCTATCTGAATTGTCCTTTGTTGAATAAAAAATGATAATCATATGAAAAGGTCTTTAACCCTGCTGCAAGCAGTAGAAGAAAACAGGAATATTCTGAACATACCCACAAAGTTTGTTGGAACAGCCTGGGGAAAATCGGTCCAATAAATGTCTGGTTCAGAGCTAGGTGCTCCAGATGGCATCAATATATCATAAAGTGTCAAAGAGAGCCTTTCTGAATGCAAATTACTATTCACATTTTACCTAATTTATGCAAATTAGCTCATTCAGTCTTCCACCTAATCCTCTCTGGAGTTACTCCAAGGTTTGAAATGAAAGATATTCTTCTTGCAAAATATATATAATCCATATTAATTGCTTTTGATGGAGATGAGTGGGATGGACAGCTATTTCTGCAGTTAATACTTTAATCACTTCACCTCAGCAGCAGCCCTGCTTCAGGTGAGCAGACTTTGGCTGTCTGTCCCCATTGCTAAAGCAAACCACAAACGACTGCGTGCTGGGATGCTCCTGGTGATGAGGGCTGTCAGGCAGGCAGATTTCAGGAAGGAACCGATAGGCATTGAGCAGAGTTGAGGAGAGAGCTGGCGTGTGGGCAGATCCGATAGGCAGCAGCCCAAACCGTCTTGGATATCCAAACTGGGAAGAGGGCTAAAGGAGAAGGATGAGGTACAGGGAGGGAGCGGCTTGGAACTGGTGTGCACCTACACCTTCTCCCCACTCCATCCTGTACCAGGAGAACAGATTTTGTAGAAGAATGAATTGAAAAAGCAGAAGATGATGGAGCTAGGAATTCTCTCAGAATTATCCATTTACAAAGAAGCAATTAAAATATGCTTGGTCGTATTGACTTCAGCCTGTCCTTGGTTTGATGTTTGTGTGTAATCTTGCATAGCTACTCTTTAGCCACACAGTGGTACTTATGGATTTCTTATCCCTATTCTTTGTGTCTGGGTGGCTGTGATCAGATTCAGTTTTAAAATGCAAATGCTTTAATTTTTAAATCAATGAATTAGAGATTTAATGTATTGATATTTCATAGCATATCTCTGTGGAGAGAAGAGATTAATCTGCAAGCAGTAAAGTGTAGTATGCCACTTTGTTGTACCTGACAGCCCTCAGAATAGCTCGCTCACAGATTGGGTATTGTCAGTCTGTTGAAGACCCCTAAATTTCAAGTGGGTGTTACTTGGGCAGCAGAGAGAGAAGAGAAGAGGGGATCCAGATGCAAATGACTTATAGACTGCTCTGCAAGTTCTCGATCAATTGAGTGCACATGGCAACCCATTGCACCTGTACCAAAAAACAACAAAATCTGTGAAGCCGGAGCATGTCTTAGGTGCAACAGATATGAACTGGGGCTGGTTTAGCACTTCACTGATATCACCCAAGCCTGTAATATGCTTGGCCCAGCAATGGCCCAGCAATGGCCCAGCAATGGCCCAGCAAAAAATTATACAAACCCATTGTGCTATCTGTTTCCCAGGTCAGAGGAAGGGCATTGGCTGGTGCTTTTGCTTTTCAGCAGATATTTTTTTTTGCTATAGTTCTGTCAGTAGTGGGTCTTCTTTTCCCGGTCTGGAAAATTTGTCTCTGAAACGTTTTTTTTTTTTTTTTTTTTTTTTTTTTGAGATAAGTATGTCTGCAGGGAAACTTTGATACAATTGAATTGATTAGTGAATTTCAATATACTTTTTTTTTTTTCTTCTCTGTAGGGAAGACTATTATTATTATTATTATCATAATTATCATAATTATTATCATCATTATTATTTGACAACCTCTAGGGACAGGTATATCACTGCATCCTGTATAGCCATATTTACATAACTTGACTGATATCACCTGCTACTTCTTAGAGGGATCCATAAGGTTATAGAGTGCAAGAAGGTGAGAAGAACATTCTTTGCCCTCCAACTACACATAATGCTTTTTTTTTTTTTAAGTGCTACTAGAGCAGAGTAAGTTACAGTAATTTCTAGTTTATATCACCTGAAATGGAGCTTTGATCAAAACAGGTTGATCACTTTGGTGTAAAATAGCTATAAATTCTAAATTGTGCACAAAACCTCAGAAAGTCAACTTTGTTTATTCAGACCTCCTCTTCTGCAAGGTGTTTATATGCAGGTGCCCAGGGACAAACCTCACACTTTTCAGCACAAGCTGTCACTCTGTTGTCTCCACACAGTCCCCACACTTAAACTACTTGGAGGGCACCTCTCACTGAATTAGCTTTAAGCCCAGAAAGGAAGATGCTCAAGTGGATCTTCATCAATTTTTTAACTGATTTACTTGAATCAACTCAAATTCTGCCCACCACCAGCCCACACTTCCTTAAAGGCTGTGGACGCTTGCACAAAACAGATCCTAGTGCCTCCCATTTCCAGGGTTTATGAGTCCATCCAACAAAACACATATGTTTGGGCTTAATTTTAAGTACGTGAATACCTCATTAACATCAGGGAGACTATGTTAAGTAAAGAATATGTTTAAAGTGCTCTTGGATTGGGGCTGCAGCTACTATAGTCATTGTTGCTAGGTAAAAATATAAGGCAGGCAAAGTGTTTCAGTAAGAGGATAGTACAATCTTGAGAATTACTCAACAACAGCAAACTGTGAGAGCTGGAAAATGATTGACTGATTATTTTTCCAATTCATGGGAACCCATGGGAGCATCTAAATCAACTTCTACTGAATGCTGCAGGGTGACTTCAGACCAGTGATTAGAGCTGAGTGAAATGTTTTGATTCTGAATAAATTAATTCAAAAATACTGTTTTGGCTAAATGGAAATCTTTTCCTGACCTATTTTGATTTCCTCTAACTTTTTTTATTTCCTAAGAAAAATCCCAAATGAAATATCTTAAGCTTTCTGGATGTTTTCAGGGTAATGTGTATTTCTTTTTTTTTTTTTTTTATGTGTGTGTGAAAAAGTCCTGTTTAACTGAAAACAAAAAATATCCAAACAGAAGAACAGGTGTTTTCATTTTTAGCAATATCCCACCAGGAAAAAAAGATCATATTTTTTGTGTTTTTTAATTGAAATATTTGTGTATTTTTTTTTTCTCTGGGGAAAAAACAATGTCTCTTTATTTTTTAAATTATACATTTTTTGTTAAAATGTGGCAAGTTTTCATCATGATAAAAGAAACTGAGTTAAGTGAAGGACAAACTCCCTCTGTTCTACTTCTACATGAAATGACTTTTTTATTCCCAGCAAGCTCTGACAGTTATGTAAAGCTATTGAACTGGGAACTCTCACCTTCAAAGAGCTGCAAGGAGACAACAATTTGCAAATGAAGGGTTTGTTCCTGTCCCAGATTGAATAGTAGTTTTTTCATTGATTCAAATAGTTTTAAGATCAAATATTCTTTTCTCAAAATCACAGGATATCCAATTCCTGTTATCAGGGCATGATTATGCTTTATGGTACAAAGAAATAGCAAAGTAACTTATCTGCTGTCATCACTGCATGCGTGTCTTAGGAAGTTCTTGCAGTTCCAGCACTATCTATTTCCCTACAAAGTCAATGAAGCAAATAATGGCCTGATCACATGTTTTAAGATGGACTGTAGGAATATTCCCCACATAGGCATTGTCCTCAGATTCAGGTAAGAAGTTGCTGCTCATGGTGGAGAACTTATTTTCTGCAAACAGGGCTGATCCTCACCCATGGTGGCCTCTGCTTAACTCCAAACATCCCAGCACTATTCAGTCAACCAGATTTGTATCTTGTTGCCTGTAATTGGATCATATTGATTTTTAATGAGATTAATTGGTTATGATTGTCTTGAGGGCTGCACTGACATCTCTTTGTCAGAGGCATGATTGTGTTGTAAAGTCTGAGGGCGCATAAGGGGTTAATGAAAAGCTATGCAAGTTAATGGGGAACTGGAAAAAAATAAAAAAATAATAACAAAAAAAAAAAAAAAAAAAAGGAAGACCCAGAATGAACACCTATAGAAGAAGCTAATGATGAATAAAGGCAAACAATTTATCTGACTTGAAACAGTTATAAAGGACAACAATTTTTTTAAATAGAAATCTGTTGAATTATAATTGGAAGTAATTGAAACTCACCAAAATATTGAATAAAACATTAGATATTTTAGATGGTGTTATCTTCACAATTATCTTTGGAAATAATTACGGTGAAGCCCATGAACTGTTGCGAGAGGAAGAGAGTCACCCAGGGCCCATTGTCTTCAGCAATCACTACATAAAGTGTTTAATGGGGAGGCATTTATAAATAAGTGGCAGCAGTTGTTTCGGATCTGGCATTTCATGAGTGAATGCCCATCCTACTAAGGGTAAGAAGAGAGGTAAGCAAGGAGCTAGAATGAAGCATTTGTTATTTTCAGAGCCATTGCTTTAGAAATTAGTCTTGAAGATGCACCTCCCTAGAAGTCTTCCCACTTTGTTTATTCAATTTAGGGGTTTAAAGACACATTTTTATGGCTGTGTATTGTCATTGTGAAATGTTTTTCTCAGTGTTTTCAGGGCAGCATGTACACATTGTCCTTTTTCAATTAGTGGTGCTGCTTGAAAACAAGAAACTCTTTTCAGCAAAAAAATGATGTTCATTCGTCAGTGCTCAAAGGTTGTCACGTCAACATATGTATTTATTTTTGGTTCAGTGTCAAAAGTTGTAACTGCTATAACTTACTAGCTTCAAACACAGCCTTTTCATAGCAGAATTCATAGATGTGTTACACAACTTCTCAGCTCTGACCTAAATGTGTTCCCAGGTGTGCTTATGTACAGTCCTCTCTGGAGTGGTACGGTGTCAACGATCATTTTGGAGCAGGCTATGGCTTCATGAGATGTGGCATCCTACCAGAGCTTCAGGGTGATTAATATAACTATTACAATGTGCTGGATGAATTTTGAGACAGTTACTATGATAGGAGCAAAGCAATATCTCTTTTACAGAAATGTTTCCTTAGATTCTAATCAGCTCTTACCTAAAAGTTTGTCACATTCTCTTCCTAATTGTCATGGGCCAAATTTCCCCAGGCAGACACAAAACAGGTAAATAATTGAATTGCAATGATTTCAGGTTATTTTTAGTCCCATGGAAATAAACCACCTTCCTTCCCCTACGTGTAGAACTGGTGTTAGATGTTAGTTTATCAACGCTATCTTTCTTATGGCCTAAACTGAGGAAAGAGGAGTGTCATTGAAACATTAATTGGGAATCTGCTGAAATGGAGTGGCAGATGAAGAGGATCTGAAAAAGAGCTTTATTTATAAGGAGAGAAAGTAAAGGGTGAATATGGCAAATGTACAGAGGACAAAACAGCCATTGTAGTCTTCTAATATTCCTGAAGGATCTGTTAACAATGGGATGACTTCTTCCCAGATGATTGTCTGTTCTAGGCTAGACTAATATCTAACAAAGTCATATGCTAGGCATCTGGCTTTTTTGTGCTTCTTCTCTTGAAGGACAAATTAGAAAGGGGATCTTGCTTTGTAATAACACTTAGGAAACCTTTCATGCTCTAGAAGAGCAGTGGGAGAAGATAAGCGTCAGCTGGAGGGGAAAGGACTGATCCTGCACCACCCTAAGCCAGGCTTGGGCTGTAGTGTGTAGTGCAAGAGGAGCTAAGTGGCTGCCTGGAAAGGTATGGGGAGGGCTGGACATAGCTGGACAACTCCAGGTGATCTTTTAGGATGCAGTGACTTGTCAAGGAGAGTTACTGATTGTGTGCCTGAACTCTGTGCTCCATGTAAAACCTCAGCATTATACCTCCTAGGGAGATCAAATTCTGAGGCGAGAGACAGCAGAATTCCTTCTGCCACAATCTCTACCACTGGTATGTCCATGAAATTTTCACAGCTGTGTGTCTACTGGTGTCTCTCTTTGTACAATACCACCTTGTATATTTAGTCTAGGTCATCTGGCCTTCTCCTTGTTAGGAAAAAAAAAAATCTAAATTCCCATGATGTGGTGGCTTCTCCATAAGTATCCCTTCCTCATCATTGGAGCTCTTCTGGTGTGACAGAAGAATAACACCAAGCAGAGAATGAGGTGATACTATTTATTTGGGTTTGCAATGATTCTGTAGTGAAAGGTTTGTGATTTATCTTCCTTGGGAGACCGGAGGCAAAGATCAGAATCTGATGCAAGGAGCCCTTGCTGACACAAGTGATGTAAACTGGTGCAAGCATCACTCAGCAACTGGAGAAGCCAGAACAATGTGTCTGATCATCATGGTGCAATTTCCAAACTCCTCCAAGCTTGTCTTCATTCTTTTTTTTTTTTTTTTTTGAATGTGAAGTACTGTGTGATGTATCTATTTCTGGAAATTGTGCAGGGTGAATGGGGTGGAACATGCAAATGTAAATATTAAGCACTAGTGGGAAAGGAAAGAAGCACTTGCTAAAGATGTCTAGACACCACAAAGAGCAATTAGCCAGGTTTAAAATTCTGCCAGCAAGTATACACGGCAGGAAATGCAAACATAAGGAGAGCAGAGCCACCAGGCTTCACTTGGCTCCTGCCACTTCATCAGGGCTAATTAAAGTGTTCTTCCCTGAGTCCTTAAAGAGATCGACTATGACAGCAAACAACTTCAAGTGAGACACACTAGTCTACAGTGAGGGGGGAAAAGAACAACAGGGAGGCAGCAATCTGCATTGTTAAATCCCATCCTGTTATGCTCAGTGGAGAGTAGTCAGAGCTGGATGAAGGAAGGCCAAAGACAAGGCAAATGGATGCTCTTAGGTAATTTGTGTCACCATCCTGCTTATCACACCAGAGGTGGAAAGAATTTTCTCAGCCATCTGCAAGGTCCCAGCCGTGTTCCCGGTGTGTGTGTCACTGCTCACACACTGGGGTTTTACAGCAGCGTGACTCAATCATGAGTTGCATTTGCCACATATTCCTCAGTGAGTCTGGATTTTAAAAGCTGGATGTATGCGTGCACTGTGGCCAGGCAAGTGAAGTGGTAGCAATGCTCGTAAGTAACGTGCAGATCTGTGGAGGCGCTGAAGGTGGAAGCTTCTTCTACAGTCACTTTTATTGCCCTGTCAATTTTTCTATCATTTCTACAGTGAAGTGTTCCTGCCTCCCAGCGCTATGGGAGAAGGATCACAGGACATTAATGATTTGGCAGTTACAGTTGTGATCACACCATGAATATGATGCACAGCTGCAGGTGCATAAAGGAGGCGAATGAAGTTTGCAAAGACAATCATACGCTTTCTGAAGTTTCAATTTTGCAGCCAAAAAAAACCAAAAAGTGCATTTGTATAATATACATACATCAATACTAAAGTAACAATTTGGGCCAAAAACAGGTTGGCAGCTTCCCTTCAAACAGTTGTATGCATCATTAGGTACCCCACAGGAGGCTGACTACACCAGCTACATTTTTATTGATAGTCCAGAGTTTCTAGCCTGAAACAAAAAAAATATTCACATTAACCAGAGGCTGCAGTGAAGTGTCCCAGACCTGTGTCCCCTCAGAGCACAAGCAGAATCAAAATCTGGTCTCAGATTTATATCTTGATGTATTTTGCTCTTCACCCAGGATTATAATATTTTTATGGATGCTTTCTCTAAACAGGTTAGCACAACTGTTTTCCTGGGAAGATCTTTGGCAAGCAAACAGGATTTTTGGCATGTGCTCCAACAAAATGTCAGCATATTCATATAAGTAATACATATTCCTCTAACAAAATCACCAAAAATGAGCTTATCTTATCAGCAGAGTCAGCCTTCACAGTCCCTTGTATCACACTCTCACATGAAATTGTACACTTAGGAGCAAGGTGAATGGTGCCTGGTATTTCTATTTACTGCCTTCTACCTCAGATAACTAATACGCCAGGAGACTTTGGAGATTCAATGGTACAAATTCCCTAGAAGGCCTTGAAATGTCTCAAATGCTTTCAAGGAAAACTAGTGTGATCTAGTGTACATAGAACTGTTAGTTCACTCAGTACTTAGCTCATACCTGAACGCTACACTATCTCCCACAAGACCCACCTCCCTTAGGCTGCAGGGCAATGCTATTTATCCCTATTTCATAGCTGAGGTACAATGTGATGAAGGGACAAAGATTTTCCCAAGAGCTCAATGTCCTCAGCCAGTCCTAGCTTCTTAGAGAATTCTAGACTTTTAGATACTGAACGAAGCTTGAAACTTTGCCTTTTTGTGCTGTAGTTGGAGCTCTTCTAGTGTGGTTCTCATCTGCAGTACCTCTCGTGGTCCTGTGAGACTTGACCAGGAATAAAGAGAAAAGGGAGGAAATTGAACCTGGGTTTGCCAAAATCATGACCTGATCACAAGACCAGCAGATGACCAAGTCATATTATGACTCACTGCAGCAACACATTTATTTTAATATTTTTTTTTTTCAAAATCTGATCTGGCCATTTGTTCAGAGCTAATATACTGCCACCAAAATGAAAATACTCATCCAGCCCTAAAAGCTCACTTATTACATGCAATTTGTTGTTCCAATGAAATGTATGTGGGATTTATTGCATCTCTAACAAACCCTGGGCAAAATCAAAAACACTCCTGGACAAGTAAGTTACATGCACACATAGCTCCCATCATTTCAGCCCTATCTTAGTATTTTTCTCTTGATACAGAAGTCTTCATGTTAAGATGCTAAATCTAGGAAGCTTCTGAAATGATAAATCAATTATGAAATGGGAACTTCCATTACTGTCTGTCTACTTAATTATTTGACAAGTTAATTAATCTCCTAAGTAACTGTAGAACTGCTGTTTCTTTGGTAAATGATGGAAACAAACTTTGGCAGATCCCATAGGTCTTGGCACTACAGTATCAATGAGACTTTAGAAAGTTATAGATAATAAACACTAAGTGAGGTCAAGCTGCCTCCATAGGAGTAACTGGAATTGCTTATTGCCTGAGGATGTTTATGTTGCTAATTATTTTGCTGCAGCTAATTATGGTTTGCCTGTTTAGTTGTTGCTAAGTTTTCAAGAGATTCCTTTATTCCCTTCAGAAAGATATCAGATCATGATAGGGAGGGACAGAGCCTCCTGCCTTGTTAGAACAATGGCATTGTCTGCCTCTCCTCAACAGACAACACAATTACAGCTGACACAATAATTGATGCTGAAGTTTTCCAGTGAGAAAGATGGACACACATTATTACCCCATCAATCTTGTTCCACATGGTGTCTTGTATCCCTGTTTTTTCCTACTGTGGCGGCAAATTGACTGAAGCACTCCTAGCAGTGTGTTTGTGCTCCCGAGGGTACACTGTGATGGGCAGAGGGCATCTTACAGGGCACAAGGAAAAAGGTGAGTCCAGTGGAAAGATCAGCCAGTGGGAATTGAAGCTGAACTTCCTTCCAATGCCTTCTTCGCATGCTTATGTCTTCATTATGTAGTATTCATATTTCAAAGGAAACATGAGAATGTCCAACATCTACTTATTACACATGCACTGAGCACATTACTCCATTGCACCGAGGAACCATCTGACTATTAACAGCAACTGTCCATGATTCATATCCAATTCTATCGGAGTCTAAACACAGACTCCTATGAGATTTCTGACAGGTCTGTAAGTATGTGGAAACCCCAATGTGAATGAGATATGTATCTATTTGACAACACTCCAGTCATCTAATCTAAACTTCAGTTTTGCCCAATTTAAAATAACATTTGGCATCTAGTTTATGTCTATTCACTGCATTTCATGTGCATCATAATCTATACATCAAATTCATGGAGCAGAGCTTAGTCCAAACCCTACATCTCCTTTTTATTATCTCTTCTTAAAAACAATTTCTGTTTATGTCTGAAAGATGCCTGATTTCTACCTGCCCACTCCTTTTCCCAATAGCTGAGTAGAAAGTTATTTTCTTTGGTTAATGACAATAATACAATTAGTTTACAAATATAATCACTTAAAAAAAAAAAAAAAAAAAAAGAAAGAAAGAAACACAACATAAAGCCACTTAAAATACAGTGTCTGGCACAGCTGTATTATTCCTGTAATGAATAATCACTAAAGATATTATTGTGGAAGCAGTTACCATGCAGCAATGTGAATAAAATGCTTTAGATGGAAAATTGTACTTCAAGAAAATGTATGCAATAGTACAAATGTATTACTGCCCATTAATATGTATTAATTCAATGGAAAATGCCTGACTGAGCTGGTTTACATAGATTAGGCTGGCAGGCAGTGAAAGGAAGCACTTGGACTTGGTTAAATGGGCTGTGAAGATAGGAGAAACTCTAATCCAAAGTATAGAAGCAAACCACCAAGATAAGCTGTCCAGTTATGCTGGTATGGTTTGTTCCTTCTCTCATTCATATCGGTGTTTTATTATGGTCAGGACTCAGCATTCAGTTCTCCTAATGCATCTGCTCTACTCAGTCCTCTTGAATCTGTATTTTAAAACTTTCTATTTAAAAATAAGAATAATAAGACAATTCTCCCCAAGGTAGCTACTTAGTAAGAATCATCTCATTTGTTTTAGTGTCTCCAGGATGCAGAATCTGAGCTCCTGTCATTCTTGTCATTGTCAAGACAAGCTTATCCGTGTCTAAAACACTCAAGTAATTCACTCATTGCTCTAACTTCTGCGCACGACATGCAGAGGGTTGTTCCAGTTTTCCAAACTGCACAGATGAAGTGAGGTATTCCCACAGCCTTGGGGGGGAGCTTTCTCTGAAACACATCAGTGTTTTGAATGATGCCAAATGCACCCTTCTGCCCAGACACAGTTAGTTACACATACAAAAAATAGTGATTTCACTTTCCCTTCTGGCTAGAAATCTTGTTATGAGACAGAATATTATGGCAGTCATATGCTCAACATAAGATACAGTTTTCAATGTGTACATTTAAAACCACACAGCACAATTCATAAAATAATACTTCAGCTTGGTGGCTCTGTCAGCCACATGTCCTACACAAAGTCCCACTTTTGGTATGGGGATAGTTGACAGCTTCACTCTCTTCTGCCTGCACAAGAGACATGAAGGTGATAATTATATTTGTCCCAAGAGATATTTTTTTTTTTTTTTCATGATATGAATAAAGGTTTAGGACAAGAGATATATTGGTGACCTGCAATTTTGGGGCTGAGCACACTGAAGCTAGCCTGCTTTCCTAATTTAATACCTCACGTGTCTCCAGAAACTTTGGTCTTCTTCCTCCAAAAGACAAGTATTCGTACAAGTTTGAGGTCTTGGTGACAGCAGTCAAAACAGGCCAGTCTTTTACATTTACAATAGCATTAGCTGCATTGGCAAGACCGCTAAAGTAAAAAATATATATATATAAATGAAACAGCTTTGTCTTGGAACAGCTCTATAGGTAATCTTCATTTTACCCTTTCTGTATGTATTCTCTTCCAGTTATGACTGGGAAAAGATGTGGTATTTCAGCAACCTCTATTTGCATGAACCAACTTAATCTGAATACTCAGAACTTGATCTATAGCTCTTTCATACTGGGGCACCAGGATATAAGCATGCCTGAAAGGATAAAAAGACAAAAAGGACAGCCTTGTGTTTAGAAAAATATCTTTACATATGACCTTGGTAGGACACAAAGGTTATCCAAACCAGTGAAAAATGATATCATAAATGACTAAAAAAGATTTACTATCTTCTTTGCACAAGCAGCCTCATAAATTGTATGCGTAATCCCCAGTCTAGCCCACATCCTCATCCAAATTCATCTGCCTTGCATAAAACTTAGTAACCTCTCAGCAAACACAACTGACCAACAGGAGAGCAAAGAGTGGAGTTCCTCTAGTATGCTAAATCCCTTCCCTCCAATAAAATCCCATGGGATCTTTAATGGCCATTTTTATCTAGGAATTTTTGAAAAGATGGAGCTTACATCGTTCTTTCTCCTTAAGTTTATATGCACATGGTTCCCAGGGCTCTAGTGACATTCTAATAAGTGTATTGAATTTTGAGCTGTTCAAGGGCTGTTGTATATTATTTATGAGAATGGATTGATTTCTCTCTCATGTGAAGAAATACATGTAAAATTGAGTTTTGTTGTGGTTGTTTCTTTGCTCGATGTCTCTGATATGATCATGGCTTCATAACAATTTCAATGTATTATTGCCAGAGGTATTATAAAATAGGGAAACATTATCCTTCATGTCATAATTCTTTCTGTGCTGAATAGACTCATAGGCTCAATAGCTTTTTTTGTTTGTTAGTTTGTTTATTGATCCTTATTTTGGAAAATAGTAAATTAAGTGAATGCTGTTAAACAAGAGGCCAAATTCCCCTGTAGTTTCAGCAAGATGGACTTCAATTAGCTATGCTTCCATGACTATGCTATGATGCTACTCATAGGGAATTTATGACATTGTCAACAAATCTGTGAAAGTTAAGCTCCTGTTATTATCATCTTGAGCTCGAAAATATAGATTTCTTATAGGGGAAAAAAGCAGTAAATACAGGTGGGTGAGATGCTCTAATTTCTGCCACACAATCATTTCAGCTGTGTGGCAAAGGGATATTTGTAACCCACATTCTGGTATGGCCTCAAAGGTCTGTGGTGGCCAAAACTAAATAACTATTGGACACGCAGAGTTTGTCTCCTTCCTGAGTTATTAAAGACATTGTGGGTACTGAATCTTTATATGGGTTCAAAAAGTAGGCTGGATAAATAAGGAGAGAAACTTCTGTAAGGGATTAATAATATAAGGGTATCACTGCTAGTTCAAGAAGTTCCTCACCTACAAATTGTCTTTCAGAATGAAATTTTCTCCCAACACTATTCACAACCAATTTGGTGCTAATGTAAGAAGTACATTAGAGTACTAATGTAGAGAATTTTAAGCCTTCCCTGAAGAAAGGCTGATGTTGTTCCAAAATGCAGCTGTGTTGGCATTACTGTGGTGTCTTGATCTGTTGATGTATCTAGCAGTCTAGCAGGAACACAGCCCTGTGGTGCTGCTCAAGGTGTGATCACTGTCACAGTCATGCTGCTTTGTAAACTCATAACAGACACTCCTGATTTATCTTTTTTTTTTTTTTTTTTTTTTTGGTGGTTGTTTTGGTAGTGTGTTTTGTTTGTTTGTTTGTTTCATTTTGTTTTGTTTTCCATTTCCATTGCTCTCTCTGCTTTATCCTCATGTCTTCTATTTAGATTCCCAGTCCAGGGTGTTGAACTGGCATTTTATGGATCAGTGTAGAGGGTGATTTCTCTGAACCCACCCTGAACAGTCATCCCTATTTATCGTGCTGATGCAAATCTCATCTCCTGTTCCCTATTACTCAAAAATATGCTCTTTAGATTTTTTTATTTTATTTTGAATTTTGTAACTATTCAAAGACTATTACTTTGCCTTTTTTTTTTCCCTTCAGCTAATGGCTAAGCAGCTGCAGCTTGTAACTTCGAAGCACCCTGATGCTGTTCTCAAAAATGAAACAATCTGTACTTAAACCAATTTGTGAACTCCAGTTTCCCTGCCTCCAGTCTGCTAAAGTGTTCATGCCCATCATGTCAATCTGTTTTTCCAAAGCAAAGAATGCTCTATAAGTGCTAACTAACCTACCACAAACTAAGGCTGTAGGCTTTGCCTAGAAAAATCTTACCACATGTAACTACATTTTTGGGGGGCAACATAATTTAGATTGACCACTGAGGTCTGGATGAAGGGCAAGTTCATTTTAAAAAGTGAATAACATATCTCTGTCATCAGGGTGTAGGATTTACCTCTGCAATCCATATTAAAGGGAATCTCACAGCTATCAGGGAGTTGTGAATATTGTATTTCAGTCTGAGCAAAATGTACCTAACTGCAATGCAAAAATATATGCTAGAAATCAACTTGAACTGGTAAGATATAGGACACTGAGAATGAACACAAATAATTCTAAACCAAGGTACCAGCAGGGGACTGATAGAACGTATAACCAGGAGATTGGCTGTTTGTTTCCTTATTCATACTGTTTTATGATTTCATTTCTGTGTGCTGATTAAAAAGGGACTAAAAAAACAGTTCTGGAGATGGAATATTTTGGGAATGTGCTATACAAGTTTCCTCAAAACGGCTCTGATACAGCCAAGTCCTTTCCATCTTTAACTTAGCAGTCTTTTTAAAAAAACGTTTATCCTAATTGATGTTCACTATTCTGGTGGAATGAGATCATTCTCTGAAATCTGATCTGAATATGTCTTTTATATATTTTATCAACGGGTACTTTTTTATTTTTATTTTTAACGAACTTTGCCCTTTAGGTCAAAGAGTTTTTGTCCTCTACTGGTGTTTACAGCAGTGATATATTCATGAATTGCAAACATGCTATCTCAGTTTTCAACTTTTTAGGCTATGCAAGACAGGTCTTCCTAATTTGCCTAGTAGGGCCAGATTTCCATTCCCACAATCACATGGCTTGCTTGGTACCACGGCTGCTCCATTTTTTAATCTACCCCTCTTGATCATCAGTCACTTGGATCAGGACATTTGGCCTTGAACAATAGCATCAGTACTTCTCTGTTTCTAGCAGAAATAGACTAGCTGCTATACTTAAAACCCACATTGACTTTTTTAATTGTGACATCACATTGGTGGGTCACAGCTACCTATCATGCCATCAGTTGCAACACCTACATTCCTCTCCTTTTGTGTCATTTCCAAGTGACAGATTCATGAATCTTAGTCAAAAATATCATTACTGCTACTTAAATTCATGACATTGCAGTCTATACTAATAGATTCCATCCTGTTTCTGTTATTCCAACTGTCAAAATCACCGAGCTCTTCTTGTATGACAGCCCAGTCCTTCTTCTCATTTGTGATGTTTTCCAGGTTTGTACCTACAGAAAAATAGCTATACTTTTTGTACACAGAGCATTCATGAAAGTTTAAGCCAGATTAGCCTCCAGGAAACCTTTCCCATTATTATCCTTCTTCCCACCTGACATTTTGCCCTTTAAACAAACCTATTTTTGTTTCCTCTTCAGCTGTTTCCTTGTTAGCCTTAAAATTCCTGTGCTAAAAGCCATATTCCCCAACAAAACTAATAATATCTCATGCAACACCATATCAAATGCTTTACTGAAATCTAGATCGATCAGATCTACTGCATTTCCTTGGTCTAGAAAATCAATTATCTTATCAAAGAAAAAAAAAATTGGGTTACTCTGGCACTCTCTGTGTCTCTCTATTTAACTTTTACATATACTTCAATGTCTCTAATTATTCTCTCTTTAAGAATTTACTTTAACTCTTTTGTGTAGTCCTCTCAATTTGTGATCTCAGTGGTTCTGACTTTGGTTTGCAGGGACCCTATAAAATGTGGTTCATAGTCAGATCCAAGATTTAGATGCAAATGTCAGTACAGTATTATGATATGCAGTCAGAAGAATCTGTGCAATGGGGAGTGCAACAGGTGAACAATGAAGGACTAAAACCATCATGCACTTGGGAAGCATTAAAGAGAGCATAAATCTTTGCCTTATTCTTATACTCTTTTATTAGACCCGTACCACAGGTAGGATACTGGCTTGAAGGACCTTTAGTCCATCCCTGTACAGCTGTTTCAATGGTTTTCTAATGAGGATGTTCTGAGCTTACCCTGCTGCCACCAAAGTATCCATTGCACTACAGGAAAGTGTCTTAGAGGGTGGAGGTTCTTACGCAAAGTATTTTCTGCAGATCTACGGACTGAATTATGTCCTTTAATGTGTTCTGTCTTTGGTGTTCTAGCCACCATTTCCCAGAGGGAAATTCAGGTATGACAAAAGCATCTTCTGCACCATTGCTTGATATTTTGCTAACCAATTCACATCCTTCAGAAGAACAGGACCGGTAATTGGTTTTGCAGGGGGAACACCTTGGAGAGAAATGCTGCTCTTCTCTTTTTCTCTTCTTTTTTTTTCTTGTCATTCTTTCCTGACCCATGAAATATACTATCCTCATCATGCTGAAGCTGCCATAAATGAAAGTCTGTCAATGTTACCATTATAAGCCCTATTTTTAAAACAGTTTATCATTCAAGGGCAAAGTTGCTTTTTCTCTCCTCACCATGCTGGGTCAAAAAAGGTCAGGTACAGGCTACTGTCTAAAATACATTTCCTTCGAATTTTTAAACATTAAAATAAGCACTGTTGAACAAAGATGGGCCAACAAGCCTCCAATATAAAGACACACTGCCATTTCACCCTATGAAGTCAGGCACAATGCTGAGGTGGAAACCTGAATATAAAATAATTAAGTTATAATATTAATGTCCTTTATCCTGCAAACAGTCTTAACTGGATTCCCACAGCCAGGCTTCTTCAGACTTTGGGAGGTACATGAACCAGATCTGTTTTTCTAATCTGTGCTCATAGAAAAAGAAATTATCTCAGCTCTTTTTAAAGCAGGCAGAAATAGCAGAATTTCCAGGAACCTCAGGGAGACAAAGAGCAGAACACAGTGTCAATAACTCTACATAAATTTAAACCTCTGTGTAAGCTTTTGGATTCTACTGGGATGAACAGGGAAGTAATACTGAAGGGAGAGAGATCCAGGAATGAAAGAGAGAAATTTGACCTGCATCATAGACAGATGATCTGTTGGTAGAAGAGTAAATGTAGGGTAGTACAAAGGCAGTTAACCTCCCTGTGTCCAGATTTCTCATCCATAAAAGGATAATAATGATACTTGCCTTTGTGAAGCACTTTGAGATCTGTGGTGGAAAAGTGATGTATAGAGACAGACATTGTTATTTCAAAGAGATAGAGAATAGCAGGTGTCATAGATCCAGAATTACACAATAGACAAATATTGTGGGGAAAACTGTGGGAGTCAGCTGTACCCTACATTTTGTTGTAGCTTTAATAATGTTGGCAGCTTTGCTATTCAAGTGCAATATTGCAGGTAATCACTCCATTGCTCCATAGCTATCAGGGTGGGGATGAGAAACAGTTTATTTTGCTGGAAGAACATAATTGGAGCCAAACAAAACAATCTGGTATGGAACAATTAGCAAATTCATTACTTCTCTGCAGATTTCCTACAGAAATTCCCACACGCTCTTATTCATTTTTAGTGAGTATTCACCAATTTTCTTAGCCATCAGTGACACTGTGAAAACCACTCTACCTTCTCAGAAATATCTGCATATTTCTCTGTTGTGGATGGCAAAATTTCATGCAATTCCTCATCCGGATGGGCATCTGTACCCACATCTACCTCTCACACATCACTCCCAGCCTGGCTCAAGGTACAGTTCTGGTAGCCACAGACCCATCCTTGCTGAACCCCTGTTGCTTTCAGGGGTCATGCCTGACTTTGCATCGTGCTTCCTTTCATCTTCCTATGCACTCCATCCTGGTGTTTACTGAGGGAAATCAGAGTGAAATACAGCAGAGCAGATTAATATCCATCGTGAAGGGATGTGGGGAATACGCAATCACACAGCCTGGATGCTTGGCAGCTCTGCATGCGACAGGAGAGGAGAATCAAAGGGAAAAGTTCATGCATCAGAGGGACAGCAGCCGGGCCCTCTGATTAGTCTATACAGAGTGTGCCTGGAAAAAATCGGAGGGGATTCACATCTAAACGGTGGCACTAAGGTCAGGCCACAGCTCACACCACTATCACCCCGAGCAGGGTACACATACCAGGAGACTAAAACTCCTGAAAGCTGCCAGGCTTGTGGTCCCTTGGCCATATTGCTGATCACATGGCCCAGAAAACATTGCAGATGTTTGGTCATCTGTAACCATGCAAGGCTAAAGCTCTTGGGTTCATCCACAAAGAGGTAAATTACCTCCTCTATCATTTATATCTATCACTTGTTACCTCTATCAGTTGTTACTTCCTCTATCACTTGTTATATCAATTTCAAGGGTTGGGGGAAAAGAGTTTAAAGACTTGGTGTTGCCACAGGCTGATCTCCCGTGCAGAAGGGACAAAGCTGGAGGTGGCGGTGAGAAGGGGATGGGGAGCACACACAGCTTCACACCCATTGCCTGCCCAAGGCGAGCTGCCACCTCCGCCGATCACCCGCTGTCCTGCCGACTGCAACACAGGGCCCCAGCTGGCAAATTGCCACCTAGCGCCTGCACAATCACAGGCATTTCAGGTAGTTTTGAAAATCCCCGTCTGGATAAAAATGGAGCAGGAGCATCAGGCCAGGCTGTCCAGCTGAGCTAAGTACCCGTCTGGGAGCTGCATTGAGAGCCGCTGAGCAGAATGGAGCTGCCAGCGGTGCTCAGCTGCCTGCGAATCAGCCAGCTCGGCTCGGGCAGCAGCTCCTTCACTCTGTGCCCTCTCAAATCCCACCCCAGGCAATGCAACGGAAGGTTTACATGACCGTGCTTGAGTCAGAAGATACAGACAGACTGGCTTTTTGCTGTGTGTGCCTGTTGGCTGGTTGAAGTCTCCCTCCCTGGGCTTTTCTCACCCTGCCCATGAATGTGTTACACAGCCAGAGTGGGGCTTGCTGCTATTTCGTCCCCTGGCCAATGGCTGGTGGTGCTCCCATCACCCTCTGACCTGCAAAAACACATTTGGCTCCTTCATTGCGCAGTCACAGAAACCAGTTTTTCCCCCACATCCTTCTTTCACTCATATTTTGCGTAAGAAGGAAAAAAAAAAAAAAAAAAAAAAACAAAAAAAAAAAACCAACCCTTGGGATGAAATACAAAACATTCCCATAAAATTTGTATCATTCTCCTCAGGGCCTGCTCCTCACATTGGAAAGGAACATAGCAAAAGCCAGTCTGCTGGTTGTAACACAAATAACTTTAAGAGAGGTATGATAAATCAAGCGCACATTGCTGTCATATTGTGGTCTGGATGAGGTGAACTATCTTCCGTCCTTGATGGCACTAGCAGGATGTTTTTCTATACCAAATTACAAGAGGTTCATGATCACTGAGCAGAGACATTAAAATAAAGCTGAGGGGTGACTTGCTGAAACCGTGGCCAAAACAGCTCCACACTCTGTCCAAGAAACAGCTGCCTGATCTCTTGCATTTGTGGAATCATTTTTTAGATCAGAAAGACATTTTGGGATTATTCTCTTTCAGTGGGTAATGCAGTTTTGGTAACACAGCAACTTTTTGCAAATTTATGTTTGCTTCATTGAATCCTTCTCACAGGCTGGAGGGGGAATTTAGAAACTTCATTTTGACATTGAATTTGTTACTTGAATCTAAATGTTTCATTTTGCGATTTTCAAACTAAATATTTTGATCTTTCCATTGCAAATTTAGTTTGGTTCAAAATTACCTTCCCTTTCATTTTGAAAGGTGTGCTCAAAGCCCAGCTATCACCCTTACAAAAGGACTAAAAAAATGTTTTGATTAAACTAAGATTTTTTTTCCTTTTACTTTCGGCTTTAAAATAACCGTCAAAAACAACAGAGAAAAGAGGTGTTACTGCTAGTGAACCAAAAATTCAATTACCTGAAAGGCTGTTATTCTCATTTCAGTATAAGGTCTTGGCCACAGAGGGAGGCTAGTGTGCAGCACACTGCAGTGCACACAACGCACCCTGTTGCATAATAACTCCCCCGATGCATGCCCTCCATTGAGGACAACATAAGTTAGACCATTAGAAGATAACCTGTCCCAGCCAAAGGCAGAATGAGGCTAGGATTCAACCCACTTGAATGTCCCACCAGGGTTGGGTGACTACATGACTACATTTTGCCCCAGCTGCAAAAAAAAAAAAAAAAAATATATATATATATATATATATATATATATAAAATCTGATTTTTGCTCAACACCCATCCCTGGCTGACTCAGGAAGGTTGTGGGAATTTAAGGTATGGTTTCACATGAGCTCCTCCTTGGCCACCTCTACCAAACCTTGACAGATACAGAATGTGGAGAAGGTTCAAACAAATACCCACATGCCAGGGCCATGATCTGAGTTGGGCATGTTGCTCTGTTGCAGCAGGCCGAGAATAACCTCATGGGAAGATGTCCCTGACTCAAAGGTTGTCGTCTTTGCCAGGGTAATTCTGTGCCAAAAGAACAATCCTAGACTTGCTGCTGGGGTCTGAGTAGCATCTTCTGCAACAGGAAAAATGTAATACTGTGCTGAGAAAATGTGGCTTTATAAATTTCTTAATCCATTTTATTGGCCAAACCATTTCTGCTTGTGCCTGAAACCTTCCTGCCTCTGACTCATCTCGCGTTGTGCTCCACCTTGTCCATGGGATGAAACCTTACACCCGTCAGCTCCTGTCATCCAGAATGAAGTCTGACAGTGACTGTAAAACCTCCCTGGGGAAACTGAGTGCAAGCAGCTGCTGAAGCCAAAAAAAAATAAAAAAAAAAATAAAAAAAAAATGCAGTGTATGGCAATCCATAGATCTGGCCTGCTCCTTGGGGGAATGCAGGGAGGCAGTTGCAGAGCTCCCTGTGCAATGTCCTATCCAGATCTTGTTTTCTCAACAACAGCAGAATCCGCAGGACACCAGAGTAGAGGCTCTTTTCTGTGGCTGTTACATGGCTACATCGTCCCCATCTGGCTCAGATGTCAGCCAGCCACAAGGGATCAGCCCTCTTGCTACTGTGATAGAAGTGTGATCTTCTGTTTTCTTTTTTTTTCCAGTAGCTTGATCTGCCTTATCCAGGGAAATCATTGCAAGTGCACTGTGCCAAATCCTGATCCCACTGAAGTCAGTGACACTGCTCCAGTTGACCTCAGCGGGACCAGGACTTAAGTAGCACCATGTAATTTCTATAGGCTTCTTGCACAGTTTATGTAGCATATGTGCTCTCTCTCTCTGCACGCTTATTTGACTTTCACACTCTTGATGGAAATGTGTCTTTATAAATTTACAAATAGCGCAGCAGCTGTGTGTTTATATAACCTCATTTGAGGGCCACATGTATTCTCACCCTTGTGCTATTAATATTTATACTGTCACAATCACATACACACAAATACCTCACACAAATACACATGCATGCTGTGGAACAATAAGGAAAATAGATTAAAAACACTTCTGAGTCAGTCATGCCTTAAAAATAAATAAATTAAACTGAAAGGCACATCTAGTCTCTTGAAAGACATTATGAAGGAACTTTTCTCTAGATTTTGGTGACTTTGTGCAAACTGCTGTACCTTTTGCACCCTTAGCTTCTACACAGCAGCACCTCTCCCTGATTTAAAGTGACCAGATTGCAAAAACTTTTGCAGAGCAAACCAGATACTCCAGCCAGTCAGGAGATGGGCAATTTATAGGGCATCCAGGACTCCAGGCACTACAGGCTGTTGAGGCCAGGGCAAGTGACTCCCCCACCATTATAAGGCACATTGTTCAGAAGGCCACAATGAAGCTGGTTAACAGCTCTTGGCAGAGATTATTTTTTTTCTGTAAAAATGCAGAATTAAGCAGATTTAGTCAATCTGCAAATTACTCCTTGTTTCAAATGCAAACAGAAAAAACCTGCCAAACATACAGCCTGGATGTTTTATTTTGACAATTTCAGATGAAACATTTTGATTTTCTTATGTGAAAAAAAAAAAAAATAGCATTCTTGATTTTGCTTCCAATTAATTTTCTCTATTCCAAGAAACCAAAACTATTTGTCCCATCCTAAGTATTGATTACTTCTTTAACTTCCTGCCTTGGTAGAGAAAAAGGTTTAAATGATCATTTATGGGTGGCCAAGTGGAATTTCTTTTCTTCCCCACCCTCCACACAGATTTTCCAGTTCAGTCAAAGAACCAGCTCTCTGTAGGAAGCCTAGTCCAGATTTTATTTTTAAGGTCCTAGGACCAAAGAGCAAAAACATGAAGGTGTAAGTAGGATGGGCTTTGTTCACTTATTTGCACGATGTGCACATGAGACAGAGAGCAAGCAGCCTTGCTGTCTCCTCCTTCCCTTTTACAAGGAAACTTCACTGGGAGACCACATGGCCGTTCTGATGCCAGCAAGTTCCCTGCAGATGGAGAGAGCAAATAAAAATGTGCATATTTACATTATACATGCAGATTAGATAGTGTGCATTCCTCACAGCTTGTCCCTGAAACACCCTCCAAAAGGAGCGTGGGGGAGAATGCAAAGAAGTTGCGTCCAACTCTGTTCTCTCATTGTCTCCCTCCCACACTCTTGCTCTCAAACATGTACCCCTGGACAATTAACCCTTTACAATTCCCTGCATCACGGACAGAACTGCCAATGCCTGGAAACCTCTATGTTAGAGCAAAAGTGGAAATAGTTTCTCATAAAGGATTGTTAAATTCAGCCAGCAGAAATATCTGCGAGAGGGCAGTGGTAATGATGAGGGAATTAATTATTGCATTACCTAAACTTTGCATTATCTGGCAAAAGAAGAGAGTGGGCGTGTGGGTGCATGTAAAGTGTTACCCTGGAACAGAGACAGAGCATTGAATTGGGGAGCTGAAACACTTTTGTATTTACCCTCCTGAGCGCCAATGGTTGCTCATGTCCCTTCCCATGGAAGTCCTGCTGTGAGCTCAGTGGGTTACTGGGGGGAGCAAGGAGCTGGCCAGCAATGGGACACCCAATGTCTGCTCCTGAGGAAGGTCAGATGGAGCTTCTTTAAAAGCAGGAGTGTAGGAAAAAGAGCAGTATCACCACACCTCTTCCCATACTGTACTGGATGACTTTTAGACCCCAAAGCTCTTGTCTCCTGCTGAGCCAGGTCCTGGATACCTGCCCATGGACGGGGCTCCTCAACCCCATTTGCAGTGGAATTGCCAAGTGAAACCATCAACTTGCTCCATGTCACCCTTTCTTAAAAGACCTGGAGTTTGGCCTTCTCCATAGCTAGGCCCCTGCACCTGCTGCAAAAATCTGCAAGGAAGAGGGTTGGGATTATCCTTCACTGCCAGACGCAGGGCAGCAAGAGCCTCTGGGCAATCAGAGTTCATCACTTGGGCTACGAGGAATCACTCTGTTAGGCATACATGCTCCTGCATTCATCTGTATCTCCTCTCTCATGCTGTAGCACTCATGTTTGCCCTTCCAAATGAGGTTCCTCAGGGCATTTACTCTTCAGCGAGTAACACGCTCACTCACACATGCTCCCTTCACCCTCCCACGCAGCTCAGCATTGCAGCTCTCTCCTGGTAAGTTATGCCCCATTTCTCTCCAGGAAATCCTTGCCCGGCTCTGCCAGCTGCCACCTCGCTGACAGATGTTCTGCTCAGGCACACTCTATCATTTTTACATAGTGGCAGCCTGGTTAAATATTTCACAGCTCACCCCGAACTTTTAGTGCTCCTGGTCAGGGGGAACAGTGCAGCCAGGTCCAGCAGGGGTCACACATGACTTAGGGGCACTGAGCTCTGATCTCCTCCTGGTCTTCCTTGCAGGTTGGTCACAACACCGTGCTTGGAAAGAAGGTTTCCTTTGAAATAAGGTCAACTCCAGCCTTTTGAGGTACAAGGAAAACTTGCCTGCACGGTACCAGCTGCAGTAAAAAGCTTGGCTGAATATAAGACATTGAGGAATGAGAGATTCATGGCATCTTCTAGGCAGAAGAATAAATTAGACTTTTTGATATATTTTTAAGGATGCAGTTTGGCAATTTATATCCATGAAATGTAAACGCCTCTGACTTTTGCCATATAGAAAAAATCAACAAGAAAGCATGCGGTTATTAAGTACTGAAGGGTGGGATAGGTGAGGTGCATGGCAAAAAAATGACTGCTTGATTCTGGCTGGAGGACAAAGGGTTGGGAGATTTCTTGGGATACTGCAGGTTTTAGGGATTATGAAAAGGGACTCTTCAGGTGCTGTGGTGTAAGCAGCCATCTCAGCTCCTTCTTACAGGTTTTATAATGTTCATATTGCTGTGATAGCAATGGTATCAGAGTAAATGAAATATGACTTAAAATCATAATGTAACTAAAACAATTTCCTTGTTTCATGTTGCACATTTACAGTCTCCTCTTCAAAGGTCTTGCACATAACTATTTTATTTTGTTCTAAATTGGCTCTCACACTACTTTCACCAGCATTATAGCTGGGTGCTTCCAGTATTACACCGAGGAACGTGACTAACATCTCTTACAGGTTGTTTGTGACAGTCCTTTTTCAGGAAAGATATTATGGACTGGACCAGGGTAGCTGCTTCTGACACTGATTAGCTCATGTGGCTGTGTGAGATTAAACCATAGTTAAAGAAAAAAAAAAAAAAAAAAAAAAAAAAAAAAAAAAAGCAGCCTGTTTAAGGTCCCAAATCAATCCCTAAACATATGTGCAAACTTAAAATTAGAAAATTGCTTTTGCATTTTTAAAGAACATCCAGCCCTCATTCACTTCGCATGCATAATATTGCCCATTCAGGGCCTTGGAGCCCTGTTTACATTAGTGTTTCATCAAATTTATTTTCAAGCATCATAATTCTTTGGTAGGTCAATCTCAACCCTGTTGTGCTCTTTTAAGATGTGGTGGACCAATTCCCAGAATGGCAAGTACAGAGTAAAACAATCAATCAGGCCATTGCTGTCCTGGAACATATGAAAATGTAATGATGACCCCAGATTTTACTGCAGAGAGGGAACACCCGATGCACTGCATGAATGAGATTGACAGATCACCACATTTATAGCATCTTCAATGCAGATCTGGAGTAATTTTGTTTAAAATTGGAAGAAAATAGTAAAGTCAATGTGCCACAAAGTAGCACGCAAGTGTTGTGAATAAAAGCTTCAAAGGGTACTAAAGTGCCATTGATTACCTTTGAGAGGATCTTTAACATCTCAAGTCCAAGATAAAGAATTTACACATACACTGTAATGTTAAACCATCATCTCTATATTTCCAGTAATCACTTCTGCAGTAGATGAATCCAGGCATTAGTATCCTGTCAGGATTTTCTAACTAAAGGTACACAAGGAAATCACAAAAATTTAGATTCCAGTTAAGTTCAACAGTATTATGCCCTTAAAAAAGCCTCCAGTGGTCAATTCTGCTCTGTCAGCTAGGATATTAAGAGAGATTAGTATGCCTGTTCTTAATGATGGCTTAATATCTTGCATATCTGGAAAACCAAGCAGAATTCAAAGGTGGCAATAAGATGCCTCATCACCTTTCTCTATATTTTTATCGTGCCTCATACCATCGCTTGTTTTATAGAAACAGAATCTAATAAACTAAGATCATATACTTTTGGGGAGAGGAGAGGAGGAGAAAATTACACGTTTGGTTGATAATGATAACAAGATTGCCATATGAAGCATTTGAATAGATACTGACTGTCATTTTGAGGAGGAATTTAGAACAAAGCAGGATAAGCGTGGCATAGGTGAAGTGGATTTAAAGCTGACGGAGTGCAAAACAGAGAAGGGGAATGAAAAGGGAAATCATTCGGAGTGTTTCCTTGTGCTTTCCAGAAAAGCAGTGACCTCTAGAAATACACGTCCATGGGTGATTTCAGTGTGGAGATGCATTTGCTTTCCTCTAAGGCAATGGGTCAAAGACAAGGAGAAGGAAGAGGAGGAAGAAAGAGCATATTTATATGGGCAGATACCCATGGCAGAACACTGCTGGTCTTCACAGTTCAAGAAAGCTGTCAGGAAATCAAAGGTGCTTCAGAAAAAAAAGCCACGGTAATTGCTCCTAAGATAGGAAATACCACCTTTGACTCTGAGACCTCCTCCCAGGTATCTTACCAAGGATAAGCTGGTGGGCTGACTTGGTCATGGTTTGGAAATTCTTATTTGGGGAATACATACATGGCAATAAGCTTCTCAGCCTGTCAGACAAATGCAGCGAATTACAGTGCAAATTACAAATTAAGAGCGGGACTAATTTGTTTTAGGATGTGCACAAATTTTCAAGTGAGAGTGATTAAGTCCTGGAGCCATTTTGTAAAGACTGTAGTGGATTCACAGTCATTTGTGGTTATTACATCAAGATCTGATGAACTTTTACAACATTTTTTTTATTTTGGAATAATTGATTCATGGTAATTTGTGTAATGCGGAAACCAAACTGAATGGTCACACTGATATCTTCTGGCTTTGTGGCCTGCGAACTTGAGGAGAGGAATTTTTGTGATCCACTCTTCCAAGGAGAGAATGATATTCATTTTACAGGAGAAGATGGAGACCCTGAAAGATTGAATGCTTTGCCCAGTGGAGTCCATCACTGCTTCTCTCACCCTTCTTCATTACTACCTTTTTCATTGTTTTGACCCTTGAGTAATTTTTCTCATTTATTTTTTTTATATTTTGGGCTTGTTTTAAGCCTGCTGAGTGATGATGTTCCCTGCTTTGCTTTTCAGGGAGGTGGATTACGAGGAAATGACAGCAAGGCATGTTCTGGGAGCACAGCCTTCTGCATACAAGACACCTGTGAGCATGCATAGGAGCAGACCACCTTCTGAAAATGAAGCCAGGGAGCAGACTGTGTTTGCAGAGACCTCCCAACAGGACAGCCTGGAAATGTCAGAGCTCCTTTCCCTTGCAGACTGTTCTTGGGGAGCACAGGAAGAATCTCCGCCAGGCCCCAGGCTGCTGTAAGGAGGGTGCTGTCATGCGGGAAATCTTGGCAGAAGCCTTCCTTCACTGAACCCTCTCCCAGCACCACACAACCGGCCCAGCCAAGTGAGTGACAGCCACTAACAGGCCATCTCCAGCCTGGCCCAGGTCCGACTCGCTGCGTGAGCCAATGCTCGCTGTCACTGTGCTGCATTACCTAGGCAGAGCCAGACAGGTGGCATTGGCAAGAAACCAAGGAAGAAAAACACTTCATTCCCGGGGAGCGATCTTCCATCTGAGATGGCACGTGATGCAAGGTGCAGCATGTGTTGGCCGTGAGATGAGATGTGCCTTATAACAGTTTCCAAAGTTCTGGAACTAGCTCAGACTTGAAATCCAGAGAAATTTGGTTAATTTTTTCTGTTTTGTCTGAGTAGCACTATTTTTTTTCTCTGTGTGTCTTTTGGCTTCATCTCCTGTTGGGAGTGCTGAAATTCCGTCACAAAAGCTGCATCATCACTTGGCTTTTTATTATAGTTTTTCAGCACTACATGACTGCTAGTGCATCTCCAGCCATGCTGGAAATGGGAAGAAACAACCAACAGCTCTTTAGATAATGCAAAAAGACCATGCCTTCCTGCTAACAGCCAGCTGTGCCTGCATTTCCCCTCTCCTCCAGCAAGATACTGATGCTGCTGCAAGACTAGAGATTAACTGGAGGTCCCCTTTAACTTCGGGAAGACTATTTGCAATGAGAGATATTTTTCAGAGTGAGCAAATGACAGGACTGTGGTGGGAGGGAGAGAGTTCCCTTGAGGGGTCCCTAATACCCCTCCGTGCATTTACCAGTCCTCAGTAATCTCTCCTCTGCAGGCCTGTCCTACCCAACCCTGCTTAGCTGGTAATTGCTGAAGGAATCAAAACACAAGGTATGGCAGCTGCAGGCATCCAGTGGAAAAAAAAAAAAAATCCCCACATGCACAAGTGTAAAAGAGAGACAGAAGGAGAGAAAGCACATTAAAGGAAAGACAACATTTGCAGCAGGCTGGTGTGTCCTTGACCAAAGGAGACATCAAAGACAGCTTCAGTGATTTACTCTTTGACAGGCTGGCATCTCTGTGATTCACGGAGCTAATCAATTAGGTGATACATTCCCCCTCCCCACCGCCCCTTTATTTTTAACAGCTTCTTGCCAAGAGTAGAAATGCTCCAGAACTGAACGGGGACCAGCGTCCTGACCGTGCTGCAGGAGCTGACAGGCACCAGCCCAGTGGGTCTAAAAGGGGATCGGGACACTGCCAAAGGGGATTTTCCACGGGGGGCAGGGGCAGTTTAGCCCCCTTTGGAAGTGGATGCCACATTTTCCTGGGTCATATGACACAGATGATGTTGCAGAGTTTCACAGCCCCTCCATTTATTTGGATATATGTCTGCCATCCCTGCTTCCCCAGTTCTGTGCCACATGAAGGCTTTAAAAGACTTCCAGCACTTGAGTCCTTCAGCCATACATAAACAGAGTCTTGCCCTTCAGATTTCTCAGATTGTTGGCTGTCCTATTGCAAAATGAGAGACACAGTCACAGCCAAGCTCTTCTTGGTGAGGAGAAAGTCCTGGGAGGCACAGAGGCTGGGAAATGCACCACAACAGGCTTGTGGTACTGAGCACTGCAGCTGGCCAGGTAGTGCAGAAAGCAGCCTGCATTTAACGCTTGTGTTTCCTCTCCTAATGAGAAGCTGCAGAAATCTGGCCACAATATGGTACAGTCAGGGGGATGGGAGAAGTTGTTGGGGTTCAAGGAATAAGCCCCCCCAGTTGGGATGCTCTGAAGCCCATGGTCATCTCAAAATGGAAACCTTTTCAGGG
Source organism: Aythya ferina (assembly GCF_964211825.1). Taxonomy (NCBI): domain Eukaryota; kingdom Metazoa; phylum Chordata; class Aves; order Anseriformes; family Anatidae; genus Aythya; species Aythya ferina. Next base: position 7,636,297 of record NC_140307.1, read on the forward strand.
ACACACATGGGGACAAAACCAGCCAGGGTGTGAACGAACAAGTGAGTGGTGGGATGCTGAGCCAGCCATATCAGCACTTGCAGTGTTTAAAATTTCATTGAAGATAATATCAGAAATCTCTATCCTTTGTGCTTGCAAGCCTTCTCTTCTGAACATGGCCACTGTAGTGCTTCCCACATGAATATGCAGCAGGAATGAGTCTGAGCAGGCACAAATCACAAGGAGAAAGCAATAGCACTGCTTTGATGTAAATCCAGATTCAGGAACAAGGCCCAGTTGCCCTTGAAAGAATGGGGATTTTTCCCAACTTGTCTCAAGAGCTGTCCAGGTGCTTGATGAAAACTATTTCAGGGTAAGTCTTGGTGAATTTTTCACTACTGATCATTCTAGAAGTAGCAGGATGCTAACAAGGAAGAGAGGACAGTATTGTGCACTGGAGAGCAACATCTGGTGGAGATTTGTTGGAGAATTTGGGAATTCACACAGGTGTTAGTCCTGCTTCTTAACATCACAAGACATAACAGTTGCATGGCAATGAAAGCCTCTCCTCTGGGTTCAGACTGAAGATTCTTCTTATGTCTCACTTTGTCACATTGGGAACAGGGGATGCAGGCAAAAACCTGACAGTCTTACCCCATGCTCCCCCTCATCGCACAGACTGCCCCAAGGAGGTTGGGGCACACCAGCTGAGCCCTTGCTCCTGCCTCCCTAGAAGAGTCCCCTGTGCAAACAGAGACATTGTTGAATATTCTCTGATTTGCTCTGGATGAAATCTCTCATCAGATCCCGCTGCTCTTCATGGCAAAATACCCGCAGGCAACAGAGTCCAATTTTTACCCGTTCAGCTTCAGGCATAAATTTGCTGTTTTCAAAGTGGAAACAGGATCAGATGGCAGAGAGAAGGGGAGAAAAAAAAAAAAAGTCCTTTACCAGCTGTGAAAACTGCCCTTTTAATTTTCATGAAAAGATAGAAAGAAATGTTCTGCTGGTTGTTTCATCCCTCATTGGTATAATCGACAGAGAGCATTTCCTCTCACCCATCAACTATAAGGTGTCATTAGCTGCTGGATCCATTTTTGGCTTCCCTCCTTTTCCCTCGGTGAATTACCTCCTTCGAGATATCACCTCTTAAATTCACGTTCAATTTTGGGGGGCAGGTTTTATCTGTTCTGCCTGTGAGAGGAAAACGGTTTGTTCCTCTTGTCCTACCCAGCTTTCTCTGTTGTGGTAAATCCTCTACCTGTTCCTGTTACTCCACTTTGAGGTCTCCCTTCAGATGTTAGTCATTCTGTTTTACATCTAAACCATACCTCATTAAAACTGTGCATCAGTCCAGATTCCTGCTCATTACAACAGGCAGAAAGCTCAGCTTATGGGAATGCAGCTATAATGAGGGCAAAGAGTATGGCTCAAAAACAACTTCTAATAGCTCATTAGCAAAAAAAAAAGACTAGTCAGACACCGCTGTAGTTTCCTCGTTCCTTCTAAAGATCTGAGAGCCATCCCCTTCCCAGCCCATGGAGGTTAGCAACATTTAGTCTTCAAAATCAAGGCGAAGCTGTCTTCTGTGCTGAGGACTATCTCACAGCCTTAGAACTGTCCTGGACTCCCATGTCCTGTGATAATATCTGCAGATTTCCTGAGTCACTTAACGTGGTTGCTCGGTGCTCATTTGTCACCTCCTCTACACCTGCTACATCTGGGAAGCCAGCACTGCACACTGACAGCCTAGCTGCTGATGCTCCCTGCTCCCCTAGCTTGGTGTGGATCCCATCCTGCCTGATGCTGTCTCCTTCTCACTCCTGCTTCTTCTCACTCGTGGTTGTTGGTTTGGGATGTCAGCCTGACCCAGATTCAGAGAACAGGTAAAATTCCAAATATTTGCCTGAGTCCTGGCAGTGGGATTCTAGTCCAGGCTGGTGATGTATGGCACACAGAGAGTTTTGCTTTCTGTGTGCGTGAAAAGAGAGAAATAGAAAGAAGCCACCAGGCTGGCAAATAAGTTTTAAGAGTCCACATTGACTCTGGTTTTCTTCCCCATCTAGGTAACATGCAGCAAGAGCAGCTGTATACCTAGAAATATTATCAAGAGCTGCTCGTTCTCTGATCCATAGAGGAGTTAATGTCATTACCTAGGCTTTATTCTGCTCTTGCTCAAGCAAGGAGAGTAAACACTGTGTAAAAACTGTAAAAACTGAGCAGAGACCTTAGGATTTATGCACTCGTTACCTTGCAGGACCATCTCTCAGGATGAAGCAATTTACACAGTGAAATATCAGTGCACTAAAAAGCTTAGGAGGAGCTTCGATGAACTGGCAGCCCTGTTCATGTGTTCCGATTAGCTACTCACAGCACCTATCAGAGAAAAAGACTTCATCAGCGGTGGTATTTAATGCTCAATTTTTGTCTTCATTCAGTGCAGGCTGAAAATGTAATATTTTGACAGTCTCGTGAGATGCTGTCTCCTCTTAAGGAAGAGCTGACACAGAGGAGGCCTCTTCTGAATGGGCAATGTCTGGCATTCAAAGGACTGAAGAGTGATTATGCCACAACTAGGCAGTGCCCCAGCCTTGGGGACAGTGTGGCTGTCTTCATCTAGCAGGCTTGAATCCCATGCTGCAGCTGCAGGGCCATGAGGGAGCTGCTTGCTTCGGCACCCTTCTCGTGGCTGAACGTGCTGCCCAGCTTGAGATAAGCAGGTATCAGCACCCCTGGAGGAATATGCTCCTCAGTCAGAAGGAGGAACACAACTATATTTGAAAGCGGTTTATTTTTAGCTCATCATTCATAATTTTGCTTGTGTACGTCACGGTGACTCACACTTTGTTCCTCCTTACTCGACCGTGTGCCTGCAGAGACAACAACATGTTTGCTTGTTTAATGCACGGTCTCTCTGTTTGAGGGCTTGTTGTTTCAGCGAGGTCTGGGAGCAGCAAGGGCTTCTTCTCAGACAAACACTTTCATGCTGTGAGAGTTTGTAGAAGTGTCTTTCTTTTTTTTTTTTTTTTTTTTTTTTTTTCCTGTAAGAAATGTGGTTTTAGTAAAATGCAGATGTGTTAAATGCATATGCACCGGTCACATCTGCCTGAAAAAGAAAAGGCCTCCAAACAGAAAAGGAGCTCTTAACACAGTGCAGAAGAGACCATCCTGTGCACCAAATCCTGTTCATCACATCACTGCCAACCCCCTAGCAGATGTTCAGTCCAGACAATTCCCCAGAACATCTGTGCCATATCCTCTACCTGCTGCAAACCACAAAACACCTCCCTGCAAGACCTCCTAATAAACTGCAGACCCTGCAAAGAAAACACAAAACCTTCGCAATGATAGTGTATTGCAGAGAGAAATGGCAGAGATCAAAGGCAAAGAAAGGAGCATAGAGTACCTAATGGTTGCCTTGTGCTTTCTCTATGCACTGGTCCTGACTTTTCCTCATGTAAAGCCGTGGCACTGGGCTAAAAACAACCCCCTTTTGTTACCCAGGAGCTCACGGCTCACCTAAGCCTTCTCCGATCCCTCCAGTGAGCCATTAGAGCACCAACTGTTGTGAGGTTGTTTTAGCAACAGTTTGAAAAGTGATTTTTTATGAGCTGTTTATTACCTTCTCAGATTTATTATGTTCCATTCAGACCGATTATGTGAAATAATAAAAAAAAAAAAAAACTCTAACAAAACATGACCTAAAAAAAAAAATGTTTCTAAAGAAAATATGGACCAGGGTTATTTTTCCTTTCTTCCTTCCCCTCCTCCCCCCAAACTTTTGGAATAAATGTCAGAATTAATTTAAGTCAACATTGCCAGAAGCAATCATTCGTCTTGAATATTTCAAACTTGGAGTAACTAAATGAAGGTTCCTGAGAATGAATGTAGTTGAAGGAGGAGATTTGTGAACCCATTTGTGAATGTAAGCTGATTTTCTGCTTCTTCCTATCTCAGAAGCCTGTGTGTCTCTGGTTGGACATGTAAAAGAGGACATACCTTGTGGAGAAAGACATTTTCAAACTTTTAAACATTTTCAGGGAGTGATGGTGCTGATGGGGACTTCTTCACTGTCCAAACCCACATCACTGCCAGGGATTGCACCAAGCAGAGCCCATGGGCAGGATTTCCTCTCCAAGGATACAGGGCTGTGCAAATTAATGTTACACCAGGCTGGTCAGAAGCATCACAGCTAGATGGGAAACGGGAGTTCTTCTTCTGCCAACAGTACTAATCTCTGTGCTTGCACTTTGGATAAAAGATGGCCTGTTGACAAATTATTTTTTTTTTCCTATTTACCCTGTATTTTCCTTTAATGGTCCCAGCTGGAGATCAAAGTCACAAATTTTCAGCCGACTTCCAATTTGTGCTGTGCTTTGGAAGTCATTTTTCGGGGAAGTACATGTGCAAAGCAGGTAGCTGACCAGCCAGTCCCCAACACGGCTGCACCAGCCCTGCACATCTCCATCCATCCTCAGCAACAAGGGAGGCATCCCCTCCACTCAGTGCCAGGGGGAGCCCTGCTGCTGCCTGCAAGAAAGGCTCTGGGAATTGCAAGACCAGGCCCTGGGAAATCCAGTGAGACTGAAAGCTGGCCACCTGGCTGAATGTTTTAGCTTTCCCCTGACAGTTAATGAGATTAAAACCCAGGAGGATTCCCTGGCAATTACAGCAGATGATGGGAATTTGGCTCCCACACAGCGATGAACAGGGCTCACAAGAGAGGCATCCTGCAGGGAGGGGGTGGCGAGTCTTCATGGGAGAAAATGTGTGCCCTGGCTGTGCGAGGCACCAACGTGTCCCTGGCACATCACTGCTGGTTGCTTTTTACGCTTCTTTTCTGGGCTGTCTGTTGACTGAAAAGGCTGCAGAGAACAAGCTCTCCTTCAGCCCTTAAAAATGGTTTCTCTCGGGTTGAGCTGTGGCACCAGGATAGAAATAAAGATCTCCAGTCTCCACAGTAATTAATACCCATCCATCAGCTTTAAGAATCACCTGTGTATAATAAATGCAAGAAGTTAAACATCTTGCTGCTGAGCCTCCGCTAGTTGTCATCTAGGCAAGACAATTTATGGCACCTTTCCCGAGCATCCTGTCAAGGGCTCATTCGTGTAGCTCCTCCAAAGGCCATACGCAGCCTTGAGAATGTAAGAATTCAGAGATTTGCCCTGCTGCCTCGTTACCCTGCGTGATCATTTCTGATAAGTGTTCTTGTTTAATCATTTCCCTGAGTAGAGCCCAGGGTTCTCTTGTGTTTGTCTGTGTCATATTAATAAAGGTCCATTTGGGAGGATGCTGGGGGTGGAAATGATTTGACCGAGGTTAAGTAACAATTGTACAAAATTGTTTTGACATTATGTTAATGTCTGCTTGTGTATTATCCCCAATTTAAAGTTAATCACCAAAATTACCGTTGCAGTTCCCAAAATCTAATGAAATAAGATTTGTTGAGGTGTGAATAATACAGAAATTGAGAAGCACGCAGTCACTATAAAAAAAAAAAAAAAAAGAAGGAAAAAAAAAAACGAAATTAACTGCTAGCTTTAACTCTCTGAGTGCTCATATAAACTGAGGTGTGTTCACAAATTAAATCAGACCTTTACCACTTGAAATTGCGCTGGTGACAGAGCAGGGTCTGAGCAAAGTGTCCTGCTCACGTGCCTGAGTGTGTGCACAGAGCCTGGCACAGCAGGGTCCCACCCCGTGTCTCAGCTCAGGGGCATGGCCAGACGTTTCATGTTAAGAAATACGAATTGGTGCTTTAACGGTCAATGGGTTCAATCATGGCTTGGCTGTGCTAGGATGAACATAGCTGATCTGGGCAGATAGAGACAGACCACTGCTATAATGAAAAAGCATTAAAAAAAAAAAAAAGTCATTATCATAAATTCAAATAAAAATGTTATAGGTAAATGGTAGCAACAGGAACTGAAAAAGATGGAGGAGTCTGTTTGCATCTTCTGTTACGTCTGAACGAGTATGAGCAAAAGAAGGAGGAAGAAAGAAGAAGCATCAGTGCTGCATTGACACAAGAGCATGGTCCACAGCCCACTCTTAGATGAATTTCAAAAATTAGCTAACTCCTTTCCTACACAGAAGCTTGATGCAGGAATAATTTAAAGCAAAGGATGTCACAGTATATGAAATTGCAAAGAGGATTTTAATATATGTCTCAGTAGAAACTGGAAAATGAAAAATAACTCTGCTTTTGAACCAGTGATTTAACCACAGGAAGAAAAAATACAGTAATTAGGTTTGGGGAAGGGTGTCCAAGCAGCACACCTACAGGCTGCCTGCTCTTAGATATTTGAGTAGGGTATAATGGGAAGGGTGGGAGAGCAGCTAGGCTGTGGGCTCAGCTGAGGGGGAATGAAGCTGGAGATGGCGCTGCCATCAAGGCTCTCCCTGCTCTCTACTTCATCTGTACCATTTTGGGCCCTGTAAGCATGTGCAGAAGGAAAGAAGCAAGCAATGTGTGGCTGTGGCAATGGAGCACAAAGCAAAACACGTGGATCCAGCTGCACAAAGAGAAGAGAAAGAAATGTGAAAAGAGCCCAAGAAAGGATGGAGGAGAAATCAAGCTCAGACAATTGCAGCAGCTTCCCTTCAGAGTTGCCACAGGCATAACTAAAAGTTGCAATGAATTACTGAGCTAGTAATATATTCTTATGTCCAGAATGGAGTAGAAGAAAGACAAAAATGATGCAAGGTGCTTGTAGAATACATTCTAAAAGCAGGTGTATATCACTTCACAATCCAAAGTGGCTAACTTACTGGGTGAGGCAGCAAGAATCACAGTTTTGATAGAAAATTCCAATTTTCACATGCAAAAGAAAACAGTCTGCATTTTTGTCTAGTTTTCCTGAGGCTGTGTGTACAAAGATATAGTCAGTGACAACCTGACCTGTCCCAGCACAGTAATTGCAGCCAGTTTTGTGGATAACAAGTACAATTTCAAGTGCAGAAACAAGCTTGAGAAAGGCTGAAAAACTGATCCTCCGTATGCCTTAAAGAGCTACAGAATAGCTGTATTGTTGGCTTTAATAAATTCCCCATGGATATTTCAGATCCTCTGTAAAGTGTTTCCACAAAATCCTGTCTCCAACTTCTTCACCTACCAATCTCTCTGAAATGACCCTTGTCCTTCCAGCCACTTTGGTGTTGGGACTTTTTCCGTGACACCCAAATGGAGACATTTTGATCCACAGAGGTGAAAATTAAAGATGCTTTTCTCTTTAATTTTTTACTGATTTTGTATGGCACAATGGAGCCAAATATCTATCAGGACAAAATCGATAGCAAAAAATATGAGAAAACGCCCCAGGCAGAGTGTACTTCACGTGTGGCCTCTGTATATGTATTTCAGAAGGAAAAATAATATACTGAATTATTCCATGAGTTAATGGAGTTCAGAATATGCCCATTGCTCCAATAGTTCAAAAGGAGGTAAATTTTAGAAATGTTGGCAAAACCAGGATCATTCCACCCTGAATTTTCAAGTTCAGGTTCAAAAATCTGTGGGCTTCTGAGACTTTGTGTAAAGCCTCTTGCCTCAGTAGTACCACAAGGAAATTGATAGAGAATGCGTCCTCTTCTGGCTATAATGGCATTAATGCCGAGCTGTGTGTGACAATGTCACCCTCTTGTAGACAGGAGAATAAGTATAAGCCCTTGCAGTAGGACAACCACCTATGGTCACATCAACCTGTCTGCAGCCAGCCTGGATCATGGAAGCCAAATAGGCCCAGACTGGGTTAATACTGGGCCGGGAGTCCAAGAAGCAATTGCAGGTTCTGAAGGCAGAAGATGGGAAGTTGTGGCCACAAATGCAAAGCAAATATTAAACCACAGAACAACAAAATAATCGGAAAACAATAACAAAACAAAACAAAACAAAAAAATCAGTTTTAGATCCCATTGGTGCTACCAATCTAGTAGTAGGCAAGGCTGAAAAGGAAAGAACCCCACAGTGATTAGTAGAGATTGTGTGTTAGCTAAGGGTCTGGGTGCAGCTCCATCAAAATAAAACCCAGAACTTTTTAGGAGACCTTCATCCAAACTTGGGCCACAAGTAGGCAGCAGGTATAATCTAGTACATTTTTATTTACACTCCCCTCATTTTCAGTGTCACACAAAAACTATCCCAGGACAACCAAGTGCATTCCATGAGCTGACAGTTATCTCCACTGGGCAGAGGTCTTCCAAACAAAATTGCTAGTCTACTTAAGTCTATCTATTGTACAATAGCTCAGAGCAACTTCATTTTCTAATATGGTTTTGTTAACAGAGAGTTTTCCACGCTCATCCAAATCAAACTGCTCACTGGTTCTTAGCAATTGCTAATTAGACATGATTTAATACCTTGGGAACCCTTTGCCTTATCTCTGACATGACCATTTTGCTTTTAATTGGAGAAGGTTTTGTGGACAGACTGCTGCCAGCTCAGCCATAATATTTTGTCCTCTGATTACCAGCCTCAGCACAACCCTCTTTAACAAGCGCTCAAAGTTCAGTGGTACTTTTGTTTTCTTGCAGAAGCTTCTAGGAGGTTACTAATAAACTTAGCATGTATGTATGGCTATATTATGATAGTATCTAACACACAAGGTTATTCAATTTGTTTAATTTATTTAACGTGCTTACAAGTAAAGTCACAAGCTCCACCTTCTACCTACAGCTGATTGCCTGGAATGGCTGTCAACAGCCAGGTAGAGCATCTGTCTGCATGGTCCCAAACTTGCCATGGCTTCAGACACAGACAGCCTGCTTCAGCTTTAGCTTTGCTCTGGCTGAGCAACCAGCCTTCAGGTTGTGTGGGTGAGTTTGGCTAGCCTCTTCCCACAGAAAACAAATCATCTGCAAACTGGAACTCAGGCCAGCCTTGCTGAATGGTTAGCAAAATGTTCACTTAGCCCGAAGCTGGGATTTGTGTTGTCTGAGCCAACTTTCAAGAGAGGCAGCAACAGTTCTTAGTGTTGGGTGGATGCCAGGCAGGTTATGGAAGTTATGAGCAAGTGTTGAGGCCTGTTTCAGACCCAGATTTCAGGGACGCAGACTTAGCAAAGCAAAGCAGGGGAACTTTCTCATGTAGACCCCTGAGAATTGAAACTGCAGTTTTCAATGCTTTTTCCTCCCTTGGGATCTGGCTGTCAGATGGGGCCCATTTGCACATCACCCCAGGTTTGCAGATACATCCTAGACTTCTGAGACAGAAGTCATTTCATTTTAGTTCTTAATGGTGGTGCTTTAGAAACCACAAAGTTGCCTGAGAAACTCGTGCTCAAAGGTCTCCTTAGCTGTCTCTCCAAGTTTTCTTCCAAGCTTTATGGCTTCTCCAGACACACTGGGCTGCTTTACAAATGGTTTCCATCAGCAGCCAGCCTAAAAGCTGCCCGAACCACTGTCCAGTCCTCTGCTCAGAAGGATTAAATGGTGCATGAAAGCTCTGGCCTCTGGTGCATTTGCTCTGCAATGCCCTCTTGGGCTCTGTCCTGTCTTCTGCACCCTGTCCTGGGGCATCCTTGAAGTTGATAATTTTCTGCCTGCAGCACAAGGGTCCTTCTGAGCCTGGAATAATAAGGCATTGAGAACTTTAAGACTATGGAAACACATGGGCTGAGGGAATTTACAGGTTCAGGCCATGCACAGTGAGCCAGAGACTTTATGGCTGAGACTGGCAAGTTGGATGGGAGAAGGGAGTCTTACGGTAAGTCCTTTGTCACTGGCCTGGTCCTCTGCTCAGGGGAAAAAAAAAACAGATTATTTCCGATATAAAAATAAGATCAACAGTAGAAACTCTTCATGTTGGTTTAATTGTCCGTTTTCCCTTGGTCCTCCTTTTGCAGACTTTGTAAACCAAAGAACTGTGTTGCTTGGCTGGCTGTGAGGGAAAGAGGTTAATACTGAAGACTACACAAGGTTCTGCAATTAGACAATTTCTTTGTAGCATAACGTAGGCGCCAAGATGACCTCAGAGGCCTTTTTTTGCTGTTGCAGAAACATATTGGACAGGTTTTCTCAGCAGCTGTGCATTAGCGTTCCGTATTTAATGGGCTGATTATAAATTACAGCAGCTACCCTAAGATCTTCCCATCACCCTGGATTTCTTCACAGCAACTTTCTTTCTTTCCTTCTTTTCCCTTGCCTCCAAGGACTGCTTTGCAAATATGTGCCATTTGGTGGGAAAGCAGATGGGGGGATAATAACAGTTATGTTTTATGGATTCATGTGAAGATTGCTCTGTACTTTTTCTCAAAAAAAAAAAAGAAGCTAAAAAATAATAATAAAAATAACCCTCCTCATATTTCTTTTCAGGAAAAGAAGTTTCAGGACAACAGTGCAAGACTGATAGCCATGGGAAAGATGGAGGTGGGCATACACCACAGGATCTGAAGATAGAGATATTATTTTTTTAGAGCTCCTTATACAGATGGATTTTTATTATTATGTTTTGCTGCACCTTGGGCTTTTGTTTATATTCTGTTTAATTCATCCCACTTGTACTATCTCCCTCCACATGACAAGCTCAATAAGTGGTGTATTTCTGCTTGCTGGACTGCAAGCTCGTGGAATAAAATTGGGGAGGAGGAAATTTGGGAGAATCGCAATACTCTCACCCACCTGGGAGAGGCACGCACCTGCTTGGCAGAGTGCAGGGACCTCCAGATTAACAAAGGTGCCCAGGTGCTGGGCATCAGTCAATCACTTGCCTTCATTTCCTCAACACGCTGAAAAGACCTGTGAAGGAGGTGCTAAATTTTAGATTTGCTTGAGGCAGGAGAAGGGCTTTTCTCTTGACCTCTAAACGCTACATGGCTTTAGTTGCAAGATGTGTTGTTGATTTTGATTTTACTTTAAACAGTTTCTTATTTGTAGTTTGCAATTATTATTATTTTTTCCTTTCTTTCTTCTCTTTCATGTCATTTCCAGAGGAAGCCCTGGATGAGGGTTGTTGGTCTGGTGTGAGTAACTAACAAAAGCTATCAGATGTATTTTCTAGTCATTTCCTGGGGGTAGCTGGAATCCTCCATACTTTCTTAATGGGCATGTAATTTTTCTCTGAGAAATGGATTATCTTTGTGATAGAGGAAAAGGGGTACAAACACCTTCCCAGCTTTGTTGTTGTACCCAGGTCCTATGATCAATGGGCCTTAGTCTTACTTTCAATAGGGGCCCTCCAAATTTTTGTGTAGTGTGATGAATCCTCTTGTAAGAGTTCATGTCTCTGTTTGGTCTCTTAACTACCTGTTATGAACTCTTAGAAGAGATCCGTGGATCCCAGGAGTCATTAAGCAGCAGATTGGAAACACCATTTGTAATTGTTTGTGAGCTAAGCCCAGAGCCTAAATATTTTTGGCTGACTTCTGAGCTTTGGCTCTTTCTCTTTTCTTCCTCTTTCCCCAGTGCATGCCTCCATCTCAAGGGATCTGGAGATTCCCAGCCCAATTTTAGGCAGCTAAAACAAACTTTTTTTTTTTTTTCAATTACGTTTCAGGCTTTTTGGAGCCTGAAACACAGCAGGAGAGCCAGACTAACGCAAACCAAAAGCACATTTGCTAACCTGGCCTTTATCCGTAATGTGAGTAAAAGAGCTGTTAGGATGAGGTCAGTGGCACACAGCACCTCCGAGTTGGCTGAGCTGTGGTGGTGTGACAGCAGCCACCTGACCATAGGGACAGGCATGAGAGTGGGATTTTCCAAGCAGAAAACCACTGAAAAGCTAAACTGCCCAGGTTGAGATTGATGATGAGCTTGTGTCTTTTAGAACTGCTATCTATCTGTTGTGTGTATCTTGCCCTAAAACTGGCACACTCCATAGGTGGTAGGAGAAGCTTGCTCTCAGTTCAGAAGGAAATACACAGTGCTTAATGTTAGGGAGGATCTTTAGACCAGTGGAGAAATGGTTGTATAAAGATCCAATGCCTGTGTTTGTCTAACATTGATTTCCAATTGGGAAATGAGGTGGATGTTTTTAACAATAGGATGATGAACCCCTGGAGCAGTTGCCTAAGGGATGTGGTAGGCTCTCTTTTACTAAAATCCAATATATCAAGTTCAGATTGCTTTTTTGAAAGAGGTGTTTGAGCTCAACAAGAAGTTCCTGGGCTCAGTAAAAGACCTCTGGGTGAATTTTATATCTACAAGTAAGTAGGAGGTCAGATTAGGTGATCATAATAGTTTTTTTTTTTTTTTTTTTTTAACCTTCTGAGTTGAAGTCCTTGAGCATGTACTTTGTAAAAGTCAAATCAAAAGGATGAGAGAGGTCTTAAAGCCAAATATTGCCTGCCAAACCCAATTATCAGGACTGCGGTTCAAAGTGGTTCATGGCCTTGCTGGGCCAGAAGCATTTCACCACTGATTATAGCAAAGGATGTAAGTGCTAGGAGAAATGAGAGGGCTGTGAGAAAAGGGCTTCCAAGTGTAGGAAATGTGTACTTTCTCCATGTAGAGACAAGACAGGAGAGAAAAGTGAATTGCCTCAGGCTAGGAAGTGTCTACTTTTCAAAGAGGATCTCCCAGAAGGGTGCAGGACCCAGTGTGTTCATGCTATTGTAGGCAAAACATTGGTGGCAAGGAGCAGAGCTGGGAGCTGCAAGAAAGCCACAAGGATGGCTCTCAACATGGATGGAAATGAAATGGAAGATGGGCAGCTGAAGACAAAATTATAATGTGCATCAAAGCTCCTGCTTCATCTTCTACTGCAGCAACAGCAGCGCAGGTGGACATGAGGCAAGTTATCTCACACCTCCAGGGTTTCCCTGCAATCCCTTATAAGACTGCGAGAGGAGATTTTGCTTCCCAGTGTAGCAAGGAGAGAGCTGGCAGCTCCATTAATGAGCATTTGCAGCCAAGCCTGTCTTGTATCCGATGCACTGCATGCATACAGGTTATGAATAATTTCTTCCCTAAGAAATGAGCCCAGGTTAAAAATAGCCCCTGCATTTAGCTGCTTGCTGCCTCCTTCCTGCTTGCTGAGGCCAGAGAAGTGCTGGCAGTCATTTTCAATGTGGAAATGTTTAGAAGCTGAAACTCTCTGGTGTCTCTCCCCGGTGTGGGGAGCTCTGGGGACAGCTGTGGGGCAGGCAGTGGGAGTCTGTTTTTCTTCTTACCCTGGCCTGGAAGGGGACCTGTCTCCAGAGTGAACTGGAGACAACTTCTCCATTACACATTCCAGTTCCAGCCTTGACTCTCTGCTGAGGCGGTTAACAAAGGGCCAATTAACATTAGGCAGTTTTGTGATGAGCCTTTCCAGCTGGGGCTGTGGCAGAGCTTGCTGTACATGGGAAGGTGCCCTGCACGTGACACTACTGTTACTGTCCGTGGTGAACTCATAAAACGGGACGTGTTTAAAGGGTACATGGGGACATTTCCACTTGTATGTCCCTGCTTCTCTTCGGTGGGATTAAATCTGCTATGGGCATATAAAATTGGAGGAGCTGCAAGGTTAGGGCCTTTCCTTCTCCACCTAAAAAATGCTGATGCTTTCTCATTAATTCTCAGCTCAGGGCTTGCAGAAGGAGTTTGTCATCATATGAGAAGCAGGGGCACAGAGAGCTGGTAACAAACAAGGGCTCCCTCATCACCTGCTGACCTGAAGGACTAAGTAATAGCTTATAACAGCACTGTAAGTAATGATATATCCTGCAGTTGGCAACAAAATAATCAGGATTAAGCCCAAAGGCATGGTTAAAGCCATGCAGCTCACACTGTGGTGAAGGGAATGAAAACAACCAAGTATTTACTTACAGGACTGTTAATGAAGTGGTTTTTACTCGACTAATCAAAGCTCTTTCGAGGTGTGTGGTGTTTGGTAGATCTTGCCTGAAGAAGTGAAGGTTTCTGGTCTCTGCTTGGAAGGAGAGAAGGATGGGAAATTCAGGAAGAAAAAATAAAAATAGCACTTGAAATATCAAAAACTCTGTGAGGGATGGCTTGTTTTTGAGTTTCTGGCATACAGATCTCCACACAGAAATCAATCATTGATGAACAGTGCTAGGAGTGTGAGCGGGTTGATTTTTATGCTTGTTCTAGAAGGCTCTGAGCCAAGTACCAGGTTCTGAGACAGCTCATTTGGAGCCTGAAGGGAACTGAGGAGCTGTGGACCTCCATCCATATTATCAAGGCCATGGCTACACGACAAGATTAGTGTCAACAAGAGAACTTCTTCCTCTTTCTCCAGTGCTCTGAAAAGATGCCATGTGATTGTCTTGTTGTGTTTTTATTTTTTTATTATTTTTTTTTTTTTTAAAGTATTTGAGCCTGAAGCTTGGTCCCCTCTCTCCCCAGTGAAAACCTGAGTGGCTCCTTGCTCATCAAATGCACGTATGCCTTTTCTGTAGTATCCTTCCTGTAGAATTCTTCATGTGAGTACTCTCAAGTCCTGCCGCTTTCTCTTCCTCAGCCACCACAGCAATACGTGCTTAAGGTTTCACTCAGTCTCTCTCCCTTGCCTTGTGGCTATGCCTTGTCTGTTTTCAGCCTCAGGGATTCATTGTAAAAAATGATCCAGTTTTCAGAAATCACAAGGTTCTGTGTCCTCCACTTAATTATTGTTTTATTTTAATAAGCAATTATGTTTTGAAGGCACCTCAGGGCTCCAGGCGTTAACCACTTATCACCTGCTGAGTGATTTAGAACTAGTGAAGCACATCCCATTTGCAGGTTGGAAAAAGGCCTGAATCCTATCAGCAGACAAATGAGTTCAGAAATACTCAATGTTTGTAGCTCATTGCTTAAGGATTCAACCCCTGGCCTTCAGAGAGGGTCTGATTGTGTGTTGGAGGGGTTGTAAGGATGTCTGTTCCCTTGTTGTTCTGATAAGAAGTAAAGGGCTCCTTAGAGGGTGTGAAAGGGAGAAGGCTATCTGTTGGCTCTTCTGCACTATTTGCTTTGCCAAGTATAAGTATCTTCCACAAGTCTCTCTCAGCTACAGACCACAAAACCCTAGCTGCTAAATCAACCCACAGCTTGGGCTTCCCATGTGTGAGAGATTTAAATCACCTTGAAGGTGAGACCTTTGTGGGGGCAATAAGGCAGTGAGTCTCAGTTCCAGAACGGATGTGGAAAATGTGTGCAGTCTCCCAGGGCTGAGACATAGGGCACAATTATTGGTTTGTCTTCAGGACTCATTTTCCACCAAGAGGCAATTTGTTGAGCGCACTCCAAGAGCCTGAAACTTGCTGGCTGTAGCAATTTTTAGGAATAAACCACGAGCATTTCCATAGATTTCAGGGTGCAGTGCTCTGAGCACTAGTACCTTGAAGAGTGGAGACCTGGGTTATCAAATGCTGGCTGGCTTTTTCCTGCAGCTTTTATGACCTAATGCTTTCTTTATTGTCCTCCTGCATCTCCTTGACTTCCAGGTGGCACAGTTGGAAACCCATTTGAAAGCATAATCCCATTACATCTTCTCTATTTTTATGTCACACAGTAAAAACACAACACAGCAGCTAGGCCTGCATTTAACTCCTCGGTTGGAAGGCTCAGCAGCCCAGCCTGTGCGTGCTATAGAGCATTATTATTGACACTATCTACAGTGTTAGTCAGCACATGTGCCATATGCTCCAAGGTCTATGTCCTCCATGTATTGACTGACTAGTTTTATATTTTCCATATGGGGTCTGTTCTCAAGGTTCCACACAGACTCTGAGGTATTGGGATAATAATGAGAAGGATAATAAATGTAATAAGGGGAACAAGAGGGTTGAACCTTTCAGGGAGACCCTGAGCAGCTGGAGTAGGAGGCTTAATGTATTTCCCCCTGTTGGGTTTGGAGATATGAAGCAAAGGAGGGGTGGCAAGGAGGTGAAGTAGAAAGGGGGGATGACAGAAAAGGATCCCATGCCCTTGTTGTGGAGAACTTTCCTCCCACTTGCTGCACAATGTGTCCTCTGGGTGTAGTAAACTTTAAAGAGTCCTTTCCATGTTGAAGATGCTTCTTTAAAACCATAGGTGCTCTGAATTAAATACAAGGTAGAAGTTCCTGCTGAAGAGTATGATTGCTACTAGTTGTGTTCCCCAAAGTAACATAAGCTGTTCTGCTGCTGTTCCACGGCCCCAGGCTCTTTGCCCATGTGGGTAGTGCCTCCAGCCCATTTTCTTCTCCATACTTCCCCTTTTTCCAGCCAGAAAGAAATGAGGATGGGGACTTTCTTTTTGGAGAAACACAGCCATTTCTAAGCAACAGCCAGCATGAATTACATTTCAGAGCATCCCTTATTGTGTTCTCACCTGTGCATCATCAGAATGGGCCCAATAAAAAGCCTCATTTCTCTTTATTTCATTGTGAGCGTTACCTCCCTTGTCCATTTGACCTTCTATCATCAACCTTTATTTCCTTCTGGCCCTATGTCTGCTCTGATTTAGAGACTGATGGTTCCAGAATATCTCTTGACGGAGAGAGAAGGATTACCAGAAGACTCTTAGAGCTCAGAAATATGGACTTTGCAGGGGCTGGTCCAGCAAGGTCTGGGTAGTACTTGGTTGATGCCTGACTCATCCCCATCCAGCCTCAGGCTGCCTGGAGCCAGCTGGGCTAGGATGTTTCAGATCTTTTCTGCAGCCCACTTGGTGTTCTCAGCTTGGGTTTGAGGCACAGCTCAGCAATGTTTACCTGTCACATCTGTACCAGGCTGGGGATAGAGATGCTAATATTGCAACACCTTTAGCAGAGCTCAGTGATAGGATTTGACCCAAATTGCAGAGGGAAGAGAAGCAGCTCTATAAAAACTGAAATTCATCTGGGTGACAGGTTCTGTTGAAAGCAAATAAATAAAGTCAGGTATGAAAGGGGCACATTCTGATTTTTCTCTTCTCTTAGTGTGGTTTGAATGTGATTTTATGGGGCTCAGCTAAGCAAGCACTGCAGGGACCCTGAGGAACTAGGCCGTGTTTGCTGAGAAGGCAACGTCATGCTTCCACAGCACTAGGAGGAAGAGCGGTGTGAATGAGATTGCATTGAATCAGCCCCCTTTCTCCCTGTTGGAAGCTTACAGAGTATGGAAATGCACTTGAAATCAAATAGACATATCTGGACTTGCAGGTTGTGTGGGCATTTTCATTTTCTTGCCCTTCCCCAGGGCAGAGCTCAATGAAGAGAGCAACAAAATGTACTGGCTTTATGTAGCATGGCTTTTTTTTTTTGATGGGGGGAGGAAGGGAGGGCTGCAGGGGTGGTCTGTGTGAGCTGCCCCATATCATATCAGATCAGAGCTAGCTCCACACAACTCCAGAAGGGACCCACTGGTGGCCAGAGCTGAGTCAGTGAATGATGTCAGTTGCCTTTGCAACTGAAGATTTAAGAGGGGGAAAAAAAAAAATAAAAAAAAAAAAAAAAGGAGAAACAGCTATGCAACAGCAGCTGGTAGAGAGTATGAAAATGTAAGAGAAGCAGCCCTGCAACCCCCCAGGTCAGTGCGGCAGGAGGGCAATTGTTGCTCCAGGCATGGAGCAGAAGTCCCACTGTGTCCTGTGGAGATGCTCTTGGTGGTGCAAGCTGTCTCTCTGCAGCCTGTGGAGAGGCCCCTGGTGGAGCAGTCTGTCCCCCTGCAGCCCATGGTTCCCATGGAGCAGATCTCCACACTGCAGCCTGTGGAGGAGCCCCCGGTGGAGCAGGTGGATGTGGCCTGGAGGAGGCTGCGGCCCATGGAGAGCCCCCGCAGGAGCAGGCCCCGAGCCAGAGCTGCAGCCCGTGGAGAGGAGCCCACACAGGAGCAGGGGGTCTGGGGGGAGCTGCCACCCACCCATGGGGGACCCACGGATCAGTTTGGGAAAGATAGCATCCTGTGAGAGGCACCCCATATGGAGCAGGGGCAGAGAGGGACTGTGGAGACAAAGCGTCAGGGACTGACCACAGCCCCCATTCCCCTGCACTGCTAGGTGAGGAGGTAGAATAGGGTGGTTGGGAGAGAAGAAGTTTTCAGTTTGCTTTTAGTTTCTCACTAGTCTAGTCTGTTAGTAATAGGCAATAAATCATATTAATATCCCTACATTGAGTCTGTTTTGCCCTGACAATAATTGGTGACCAATCTCCCTGTCATTATCTCTACCCTTCAGTCCTTTTTTAATGCATTTTCTTTCTTTCTTCCTTCAAGGAGGGAGAGTGAGAGAGTGGTTGTGGTGGAGTTCAGCTGCACAGCAAGGTGAAACCATCACACAAAAGTGCCCTGGGTCTGAGTTGTTAAAATGGGACTAAGCTCTAAACCACTGTGCAGACCTGTCAGGGGTGATGAACAGGGGTAAAATTAAGTAAGAAAATAGTGGACAGACTTAGCTAAAGTAGAAAAGTACACGGAATTCCTTGGGTGAAGATATCTACCTGCTCATTATCAATACTTAGCATATGATTTATCAATACTTATAGACACATCCCTGCTTGAAACAGACTTACAATCAAGTTATTATGTTTTCCTGCAACTAGGAAGCATGGTTTATTTGAAATAAGATATAACCTTCAGACAGCTGAAGGGACTCGCTTGCTGCCCAGCACCCAGGGTGATAGTGAAATGTTTGCAGTTCAGTGGGAGATGCTTTTAGGGCTGCATGAAGGAGCAGAAACTGCTATGTGTGGAGCAATTATACAGACATCAGATTATGCTTGAAGATCTTGAACTTGCATATATAAGCTAGACAGAGATACAAGGTTTGTCCTGATTAGTGATGGCAAAAGATGCATGTCTGAGTTGCATCAGAACATAATCCAAAGGATTCTGAATGATGTGACCCTTTAGAGAGAATTGTGAAATGCAGATATTAGAACTGGAAGTGAATCTTCATGAGGTTTTATGATCAACCTTGTACTTGTCTTATGGATGCAATATAAACATTTCCTTCATGTGCTTTTTGTGTTTGTTTCGTTATTGTTGAAATGGGGTGATGTTTTCCGTACTCAGTCTTGGTGGATATGCCTGGGAAAGTGATGAAACACAAGCTGTCTAGCTCAACTTTTCTGTCCTCATCATCTCTGTACAAGGCTTGTGTTGGAGGATGAGTGACTACTCAATATTTTATCCAAGCCACAGGGGAATGGCTGGTGAAACAGGAGGGACACCTTGATAGAAAAGCCATTTGAAGGAATATTAATTAGCAGGCAGCCAGTTCTGGACAATTGAATCTCAACTCCAGATGTTCCCATTCTGACTAAGTGCTTTAGCAAAATGCTTAATTGATTACAATCTTGTGAGCTCTGTGTGTGTGTGATAAAAACCGAGACTGCTGAGCTAGAGGGATTGTCTGTTGATAGCAACACAATGCAGTGAGTATTTCCTCACCTTTTAAAACTCATTCTTTTTTATCATAGGGAAACCAGACTAGGCTACAAAAATGTTCTTTAATTTATTATCTTTATTGTAGTCACAGTGCTAGTTAAAGTCACTGAAAGCTCAAGTATACATGGATGAAATGAAATAGACACATCTGTGTTTGGCCTGAAAGGCCTTTGAGCCTTGTTTAATGAGGGCCTGCAAATTTAAAGCCTTGATTTCTGTACATCTATATAACAGGTACAAGGACAGGGGGGTAAATTAAAGAAGAAATAGGCTGTTGGGATGAAATGAAATCAACCTGAGCTTTTGCCCCAGGCTGTAATTGAACTAGAGCTGAAGTTCAAATAAGAAATACCTTTTTTTTTTTAACCTGGCCTTTGAGTTCCAACCAAGCTCAGAAATATCAAACAAGTATAAAGGGCTGTTATAGCTGACATCTTGGATGTGGAGGGGTAGGAAGGGAAGCTGCAAGGTAAGGGAAGCGGTATAACAGGTGAAGTGATATTTTGCAATGGGATGATATGGTGCCAGATATTTGACTTGAATTCTTGCAATTGGGTGGGAAGAGGTTTTTGTTTGGTTGGTTTTCTTGGTAGATCAGATCCGGCTTCTGGTGAAATCACAGAGATCTCTTCATTTAAGTCCAGTGGAAGATGGCATGACCCTAAGAGGCACGATGCTCACAAAAAGATTCTTTTCATGGTGACTGGTAGGCTTGTTATTAGCAAATCTATTGTGGTTTCTCACCGGAAAAATGCACTGATTTCAGTGGAAATCTCTCTGACTTCTTTGTCTTATTTCTTTTGCATATCATAAAAGCTAAACTGAGAGTAGTAGAGGGATGAAACTGTTGAATGCTTTTTCTAAAACTATGGAATGTACTTAATGGACAAGACTGCACAAAACAGGCATATTGGTAGGTAATATTAGTGCTTTGTGCTGAGAGAGAAATTCTATATTTTATTTTGCCTTTTCTCTCAAGAGTTCCAGGGCATGAATTTCTGCAGCATTAAAAGCTGCTATGAAGACCTCAGTGCTGCCTATGACCTTTGGAAAATACGGAATTTAATAAGAGAAGGGGATCTGAATCTGATTTGCTGAAATACCCAACTACTTATTCCTTATCATTTGGTTTTGCTGAATGCATTTAGTCCAGGTGGGGTTGTTCATCTGTGAGCAACAAACTAACAGCTTAAATCTCTGCACCTGACCTTCATGCTTCTCTGTGGCTTAAGAAGGTTTACACCCCACTTAATTTGCAGACACCGTCTGGATATTTCAGTCCGATATCTCAATATGTATGGCAACAGGTAAATGAAAAGCCAATTTTAGGGTAGCTGCAAAGCAGAGACTTAATAGCTCTGATATGAGAAATTTAGGAGTAATGAATTTGTTCTTTTGAAAATAGCATCTATTTTTAGTTCTCAAAGAGGGTTGTTTTCTAGGGATCAGTGACAGGCTGTGCTGCCAAGGTGTGTAGGTTGATTTTGGAGAAGCATCCAGCCAGCTTGCATGGGGGTTGATGTCTTGCAAACTCCCGAGAGCACACTGGCACACGAGACTTCCTATTAGACTTGTGCTATAAAAGCTGTAGCTGAACTGTTCCTTTTAACAGATAGTACTAATCCAGCCAGCTAGAAGGGAGTGACAACTCTGGAGGAATCCAAGATGCCTTGGCTTCCCTTCTCAGAGGCAAACAGTGTGCTTCCCTCCTAGAGCACTGCTGCAAGCTATGCAGGGCATCTTAACAGCAGCACTGATGGGCTATTTATGTGCAAAACAAAAGAAAAGGAGGTGGGATTTTTTTTTATCTCCATTTCAAGTTCCATTGATCGTCAGCAGAATCTGTAACCTTTTAGGCCATGAACTGACTGGCAAGAGCCACAATCTCTTGTGGCTCACATGGGACTGAGATTCAAACACCCAGAATGTCACAGAATCAGATTTGGGCATCAAATCTGAGCCTCTGGCAGGGAGATGTCAAATTCTGGGCTGAGCCTCTTCTTGTTTGTTAGTTCCTGAGCTCAAAATGACAGACTGCTCCTACAGCAAACAAACTGCTGCTTCAAGAGAAGAGATCAGTGGGAGCAGTAGAGTATTGATGAGCAAAGGCTGGGAGCCTGCTCCACGATGTTTAGGTCTTTGTGATAATAATTAGATCTTAAAATGTGTCAGTTCTGCATGAGGCAAATCATCAGCGTAGGCCAGGAGCATGTTTCCATGGGAGTGTGTCTGTGTCTGTGTGATTTGCGTAAGAGCTGTCTAATACAGCTGTGACCCTGCATAGCTGTATCTCAGCTTGAAGGCTAAGGGAATGGAACAGAAATGACTGGAAAAGGAAGAACTCTTGCTACCTCATAATTTCCACTGTCTTCACCACTTTTGACTTTCATAAAACCTTCCCCCATGGAGCTGCAACCAGTGTTGCTGCTGTAAAGGCAGTAAGGAATACAGCCAGGGTCCAAGGGTATTCAGATAACAGCTTTCTTTTCCAGTCAGAAAAGCTGTTGCCTATAAATTACCATTTGAATGTTTTGAGAGAACATCTCTGCTTCTGTTTCTGCCACTTCTCCTTCAGTCTCAAAGGTTTTCATGTTCTGAGGAAGGCTGAAGCTGTTCTTGAATCTGTGTTCAAGAGGCTGAAGAGGAGAATTTGCTGACATGTTTGGTTTTCTTCTGGATCTATAGCATGAAATTGCAACTTGTATTCAAGACCACTACCATTTTACGTTTTATACTCCTCTCTTCCATTCCAGCCTTCTCACTATTGCCTACATGGAGTATATATAACCCTTTCAGCTTTTTCCCCTTTTGTTATTTCCCCATGCTTGATAGAAGTTGACTTGGAATATGTTTCTTGTCCGTTTAGAGCCTGGATGGGAGTTTGTGGAAGGACTCACATCCTGTTTTATTAGGAAATACATGTAGGTAGGAGCTTGTTGAAGACCTGGACATGGGTTCTGCACTCTGCTCCTCTGAACAGGATGATTGCTACTGCCTGAAAAATGGGGAGGATCATGCAGGGTCTGTTGCTGCTGGCTGTGAGCCCAACATTGCCAGTACTCAGGCCTGTCTCTCTTGAAGGAATCGACATTACTACCAGTCTTTATCCCCCTTTTCAAAGCCTGTAGTTTCAGACTAACCTTTCAAAGGAAAGAGCAGTGCAGTTGCTCTTGCACAGCCCCTGATCCACCAGCATGACCTCATTGAGAATTAGGTCAAAGCTAATGCAAAATAGGTGAAGCCTTGCAGAGCAGAGAATACCCAGGGGGACTCCAGACTCAGAGAGCAAACTGCTTTGTCACCATATTAAATCAAATCCACAACACAGCTAGTTTCTGCTAACATGCAGTCTGCAGAGGCTCTGGAGGATGGGGGAGTGAGGTGAGAAGGGATCTGAGGAGCTATTCATTTTATTTGTGTGCAGTAAGTCTTTTTTTCCTACCCCTGTAGGGAAAGATAAATGCATGCAGCTTCTGGAGCCTGAGGTTGCTGAATTCCACATGGATTTGAATGGTTGCATCATAATTGTGTCTTGGGAGCTCATCAGGCCTCACAACAGAAACAAACCTGATGATATGCAGTGCTGGAGAAGTCAACAGAGAAAACAAGCATCCCACAGAAACAATGGCTGTAACTTACCTGGCCACTGCCACAGCAGTGCCAGGATTACTACTTCCACATGGAAGCTGAGTCCAATATGTGTGGAGGGAACCCAGTAAGCCAGTGAGGGAAGTCCTGGAAGTCCTTTCAGCATCAGGGCTGGATGCAAAGCAGATAATCTTGTTCTGTCATTCAGAATGCCTGCTTTGTTGCTTTTATTTATGAGGGCTACTGTTTTCTCCTGGCACCCAAACTGCTTTGGAGGTTTTGCTGGTCTCCACTGACCACCAATTTCCAATACTGGAGGTAGGTGAATTTCAAAGATGAAAGGAATTACTTCGTGAGCTTATTGTGAGATGTCTCTGGCTAAAACCCTGGAAAACAATTTTCTTATGATACTAGTATTCAGTGACAGTGGACTGTTTTATGCTGCCACAGCTTCCTCCACATGCTTGTCTTTAAATGACACAGTGACACAGCTCAACTGATTGGGAGGGGGAGAGAATACAAAACAAACAAACACAAAAACACTACTGATCTACATTGCTGCTGCTGGCAAAGGCTGGTGCCCTGCATGGGGCCCCCCAAGAGGGACAAGAATCTATCTTGAGGTTGAGCCTGATTTAATTCTTCTTACAAAGCATCCTGGCAGCTCTCTACAACTGACAGATTGTTAATAAGACTTTCCCTCAATGCAAAAGGGAAAGTAATTTACATTGGCTTCACACCTCTGGCAAGCAGAAAAGATCCTGCCCCACCTTAGCATGAATGGGGAGCAGGCAGGAGAACAAGAGCAGGCAGCACAGGGGGAATGGAGGAGGGCTTGCTCCGTGCTCAAGCAAGCACAAAGAAAATGCCATTTGGAAAATTCCGATGGGTGAAAGAGCTGGGCAGAGAACCAGCGTGCTGTCCATGGCAGTGCTTCGGAGCAGCTTTCCAGCCACATCCTGAAGGATCACTCTTGCAAGGAGCAGCAGCGCTGCCTGATTTTGTTTTGCTCCATTTAGCCCAATGCTTCTGCTGACACACTGCTCACTTTGCCTTGCTACCAGCACCAAGCTGCCCTATGATTTTTTTTTATTTTTTTTTTTTATCATTTGGTTCATAATAAGCTGTTAGTTACTACAGAAGGACTGTGACACTTATTGCATGGTCAAGGCCTCTCCAAGAGGTGCAAGAATGCAATTACCCAGCCTACAACTGTCCTGCTACCTGAGCAGGCACAGCCATCCCTGAGAGGTCTGGCAAGCCAAGACTTCATCTGCATTATATTCCACCTTAAACCTGCTGTCACACTCATTCTGACTTTAGCTGAGTGCTCAGCAGCTCTCTGCTGGTGTCCTGGCCTCCAAGAGGAATCGTGGAGAGGCACTTGGCCACTTCTCCATGCTTCATGCACTGGTCCTGCTGCTCCTTAATGCACTGCCAAGGGTGGTAACAGCCCCGGGGTGTGTACTGGAATCCTCAGGTGAAAGCTTGCTAACATGGTGCCATGGCCTCCAGGGAAATGAGAAGTGGCAGGATCTGTTCTTCAAAGCCCGCTAGTCCCTGCCCTTTCTGTCACAACTGAGTTGAAGAATGGTGGGGAGGGGAGAATTGGAATTATGTCAAAACAAAGCGGGTGGTGAAAGCATCTTGTTTGCTTGTTCCCTGACCACTGGGATCATACAGAGGATTTGTTTTGCTAGTATTCTAGTGTTCTGCTCTTTCTCCTGGAGTGCTTTCTATTTCAGAAAGGATTTTAGAGTAACTGGAGAGGAAGGACACCTGGTTGCTGAGTGTTCTCAGCTGGGGCAGTGCAGGCTGGGAGACACCTGAGAGCCTTTCAGTGCCCTGGCCAACATCTGTAGAAGAAGAAAGAGGGTTTTTGTACTTTGTGTCTCTTTTTGTTTGTTTGTTTGTTTTTGTAATCCATATTGATGCTGAAAGATGCTGGACATCAGAACAGAAGAGGACCTTGTGTTGCAAGGACACCATGACCACAAGGTAGTTTTGTTTTTTGACTCCTTATTTAATCTGTCTTTAAAAGAAATCCATGTCAGAGATTGTGTTAGTGTATGAGAGCTTCAGATAATATCATGCAGTGGTTTGGCAGAAATTGGAGGTCCTACCTGAAAGCTGTGGCTGATTTGGATGTTGGTAGGGGTGAGGAACCTGCCACGGCATAGGGAAAGAAGTGTTGTGCGGTGGATGGGAAGGGTTTTGCTCCTGCAGATAATGTTTGAAGGGCACATCTTGTGGTAGGTTGTTAGACAATGCCATTGTAGAAGATTGCTCAGGAGGAAGGTACACGAGTTCTTCTAGGAAAAGTTGTTTCTAATAATCAGGACTATGAGAACTTAACCCAAATGTTAATTAGAAGAGTCACTTATTTTGATGTGAAATTGCATCCACGTCCTAGTTGAGCTGTGCTGAAGAGCAGTGTGCTTCTTCAATGGGTGCATTCTACCCCTGTTCTCTGGAGGTCTTAAACACTACCTGTCATTGTGGCAGGTAAATATGGGACCTTGCTAAAAAGGCTGAGCATTTACAACAGCCTTTACAAATGAAGGATCTTGCCTGAATGCAAGAGAGATGAAATTAAGACAAGTGCAAAGCGCTCCTTTTAGATAGGCAAAACACAATGCAAAACGGGGAATAGGTGATGAGGCAGAGGTATGGCAGGAGAGGACCTCGGGGTTGCACTGGTTCACAAGTAGAATACGAATCAACCCCGCGATGCTGCTGCAAAACAACTCTTTGTATCCAACACTGTATTAACAAGAGTGCTCTTTGCCAGATATGAGAGGCAATTATTACAATCTGCTCAGGGATGGCAGAGCTTCAGCCAAGTGTGGGTGTCTGGAACTGATGTGAAACTTTGTCTACACCCATTAAAAATTTTTGGAGGGATAGTCCAGCAGGGGGAGAGAAAAAAAAAGTGAATGATAAGAGGTTGGGCAAGCAAGTCTTATAAACAATGATTAAAGACACGGCATTTGTTTATTTTAGGAGAGAAGAGATGGAAATGGGATGCAGAAAGTTGTCTTACACATAAATAGTGCTTATAAAAAGGCTGTTGATGAGGTGTTTTCCATAGTCACTGGCGTACAAAAAAGAAATTGCTTGATTTTATAGTGAGGATGATTTAAGATGTTTAGGAAAGCCCTTCTAATTCCTGGAGGAGTAAAAGCACTAAAGCAGGCTGCATAGGGAAGCCGTAGCAATCTCTTTCTCAGTGGAGTTTAGGAGTGGGTTAGACAAACAACTATTAGGACAAATACTTTTTTAAGTATACTCGATCCTGCCTCTGATGATCCCATGAAATGCCTTTCTGCCATACATTTCTATAATTAAGCACAATATAAAAACACAGCCTCTTCCTTGAGGAGTTAAAAATCCATCTATAATTAGATAAAGTCTTTATCTTTTAATGATAAAACTAGGTTAAACGTGCCTTATGTGACAGTTCAGGTAATGTATCGTTGTGGAACAAACATCAGGAGGGAAGGAAACTCTTTAAACTAAAGAATGGCACTGGTGTAACAACATGAGTATAAAACTGGCCAGGCATAAATTAGGCAGAAAATTGAAAGAAAGTTTCAGACTGTCAGAACAACGATGTTCTAAAAAAGCCTTTCATAACGGGAATGCTGGGGGCAAAAATCAGAACGTGTTTTTTAAAATAGAGCTTGCTAAATTAATTCTGGGGATTATACAGAGCTACTGCCTGTCATAGTGGAGCCCGGGACTAGGAGATCCCTTTTGTTGCTGCATTTTGGGAGCTGAGGGGAACAGAAGTATTTTTATGCCTGTGGGGCTGTTTTTTTTTTTTTTTTTTGCTGTGTATTGACACAATTGTACCTCTTTCATCCCTGTGCTTTTTTCATGTGCAAAGCAGTTAATGATATTCCTTTTAAGAGATGAAGGTCACAGCTCAGTTTAAAATTGCATAATTGCGCTGCCATGAAGGAAGGAATTCCAACTTCTCCATCCTTCTTGAAGTGGGCTGCAAATCCTCAGGTGCTGCAAATCTTCCTGACTTTTCCAAGGCTGCAAACACTTCCTGCAGATTGCGGAGAGTGTCATTTGGGGTTAATACAAGCAGCTGGGAGAACTGCCTCAGGGAAGAGCTGAGCCACTGTAGTGTGCTAAGCTGGAGCTGGATGTTCATGTCCCAGGTGGTCACTGCTTGGCAGCTGTGGGGGGGACAAGGTGAGGTGTCAGAGTGGGGCAGGAAACTGCTGCAATGCAATGCTGTGTGCCAAATATAGCTAATAGGACAGCGCGGGCTCAGTGCCAGGAGAGGAACTGAACTTCTTTGCTGACAAATGAAACAAAGATGTGATTGGAAGTGCCATGCTTTGGAGGCATGAGCAATTTCCCTATAATCAATCATCCAAACCAAATTGTTTTCATTTTGTTGCATTATTTAGCAGCCTTTTGATGGCAGGCAATATGAGCTGGATTTTGATTTTCACCTGTTCCTTATGTTGATGTGATTTGTAGGCTTTGGCAGTGGGATGCTGGGGTGAAGGAAAGCTGAACTGGATTTCTATGTTTAAAAAAAAAAAAAAAAAAAAAAAAAAAAACAAAGAAAAACTTGTCAAAGATTATGTCTATGGTTATCAGCTAATCATTCAGACATAGACATTGTTTGTCTGCTCTCATTAGGTTTGTACAGTATCTGGCTATGCAAAGCTGACAGCGAAGCACCTACAGAAGAGGATGTCAGGAGCAAGAGGGAGGGAATGAGGAGGTGATAAGGTAGAGCTGAGTTTGATAAGAGCCTCTGGCTCCTCCAGTAATAGCAAGGAAGGTGAGACATATTAAACCTCTCAGCTCTCCTGGGTGTCGCTAGTTACATGAAGCTACTGACATGGCTAGAGACCATGCAGAAATGGATAAACAGGGCAGGAGGGCTGGTTCCTATATCCTGGGCTGACCCATGTTGAACAATTCCTATTCTTCTCCTAGGGGTAATTGCACCTCTCAGATCTCAAGGGGTTCATTTCACTTTGCCTTGGGCAATGTGTGTGAGAAGGGAGAGGAAGGGTAAGTTTGGGAAGCATGTGCTAAGGTAATTCCAGTGACTAGTTTGTTTCCTAACATGGATTCCATAGCTCAGACATTTTCCAGCATTTCGTGGTACTGGGTCAGGCTGAGAGAGCTGCTTGATGCAAATCTAATAGAGGAGAAAATTGTGGGGAGATATAGCAAGAATAATGCCTACTCTGGAGCACGTGCTTTTCATCCCTCTTGAGTCTGACGACTTCGGCCACACTTCAAGTCGCGACCTGTTTGCACCATGCTATAAGTCAGCTAGAGCCTGGTTTATAGAGGGGCACCCTGCACATGCTGAATAACACCCTGTGTCCCTAGCTGAGACAAGAAAGTCTTTTTCCTCAGGCAGGTGATTCGCTGAGCAGGACAATCTGGTGCAGTAAATTTAAAGCTGCCCTTAAGCTGTTCTGTATGCCTCAGCAGGCTGCATCCCACTTTGTAGCCAAGATGCAAATATCACTGCATGCATATCAGGCCAGGTGTGCATGACCTGTGCTGCAGCAAATGGCCTGAGACATCTGCCTAAAGATCCTGTCCAGCTGTGCAATGCTCCCCAGGGGACTCTTGGATTGGGACCTCCTGGTCCCGCAGCAGGGAGCTGGGAGGTGGCACTGCTGGAAAATCTCCACTCAGCATGTCCTAGGACTCTGGTTTTGTTGCCCATCAGGGCAGGATGCAAGACTTCTCTTCTAAAGAGAGCTTTAGGACAGACAGAATTGGAGATCAGCTTAAGGATCCATTTAGCTTTGGCTCAATAGCTTGAATATTTGTTTAAATATCACTGGTGTGTTTTGTTTTTCATTTAGCTGGCTTTCCAACACTTCCCAGCGGTGTGGCATGTGTGGGAGAGGTGATGGTGGGGTTCTTCTCGCTGTCAAATCTGAACAACGACCAGGCTGGGAGCCTGTGCAGTTAACACTGGGAATCACAAAGGCATCAGGACCTCCTAGCACGTATCTGTAAACAAGAAGGGCATGTTGACTGCATCACTGGCACAGCAGATTAGCTCTAAGTACACGCTTACCTCTCTGTGGTTTAGCCTCTTGTAAAAAAAAGTGGGGATAATGCTACTTTTCCTCCTGCCTTTGTCCATGCTGCCTGTTTGGCTGGTTGCTCACGAAACGAGGAGTATTTCTTATTTAGGATTTCTATGGTTCTTTGTACAACGCACCCCTGATCACAGCAGGGAGCTTTCAAGTGCTGCTGTGTTAGTGAGCACAGAAATGTCTGAACCTGGTGGATGCAGCAGCCTGCGTAGCACTAACGAAGGTTATAGATGAGGCATGCGCTTGTCAGGCTGTAACAGCTGAAATTCACTGTAGGAAATTCTGCTTGTAACAAAGCTCCGTTTACAGACATCCCAACAGTAAGAACCATTATTTTTCCATTGCTAATTGGTTCTCCTTGATGGAACAAATGCGTACAGGAGGTTGAATGGATGCAATGATCTTTGTCTTCTTGCTTTCCCCAAGGTGTGCTGTACTTAGCCCACATGGGTATATCTTCCCTTCTTCTTCATGTCTTTATTTTCCTTTTAAAGTGCCATTTAAATGTTGAGCAGCGCACAGCATCAAAGCGCTGCATATTTATGGACAATTCAAATGGAGTGTTTTTCTTCATTATTCAGAGGTGGTGAATTGCCCTCTCCTTTTATAGGGACTATCGAGATATAATGAAAATTTAGTCAGGGCTCTTGATGGCCACTTTGTGCAATACCAAAGGCCTTTATCTTTTCTTTCACTTCCTTCATCCTCTTTCTCCTGATCTTTAGAAAATAATAAAGCCACCTCTTGATCGTGGTGGTTGATGTTTCGAAGTTGTTTTAATTAAGCATGTTTTCCCTTCATTCCTCTCAACCCCATCTTATCAGTCCTCTCTGAGGTCAGAATTGATGGAAGCAGAAACTGCTTCAGACTTCAGGATTTATTCAGGTGAGACCAGCAGAAGCTACTGGCTCTTCAGAAAACTGCTTGTTTGCTTGGTGAGGAGTTAGAGGGCAGGAGAAAGAGCAAAAGCCCTCTAATTCATCTAAGTAGAATAAAAGTCAGTCTTCCACAGGCAAGCAAGGGATGAAGCTAGCTTAAACACTTAAATAACATTTGGAATAATGTTTGTCCGCCATTTGAAACTCTGAGCCTAGCTCTATTTTAAAAGTGCACTAAATATTTCCCTTGAGCACCATCCTTTTCCCTGAACTGTCCTCAGTGTGTCACTGCTTAATGATTCCAGCCCAGAATCTGTCTCCCTTCCTGCCCTCAAAGCCTGCCCCAGTGGTGAGGGGCGGTTTGGGGAAACACTGTAGTAATCATGAAAGGGACTTTTCATTTGTCTCTGAGCTATTGGTGAAGGCTGTTTTTTGGGTGGAGGTAACAAACAAATAGCTCTTTTTGCTTGGCCGGGCTGGTGAAAGAAGCCATGCTGTTGGTGCTTTTACTATCAAACTGTGTAAAATTATGCAGTCAATAGGTTTTTAGTGTCTCTGGGATGTGGAGAGGTTTAACCTTTTGTTTGGCTCCAATTTCACTGCTGTCCTGTTGCCTTCCTTGGTTCACAGTTTACTTTCCCTTACTTTCTTCCTGCTGGAGAGACCTGGGAAGTACCTGCTGGGGGGAGGAATGTTGTTGTTTGCTTTTGTTTTGCTTTTTTTTTTTTTTTTTTTTTGCTGTGCCTTGTTAGCACCAGTAGCATGTACCAGCTGCTTCATGAGGGTCATTAATCTCTAGAACAAAACCTTCCATGCCGCAGCAACTGTTGAACCTGAAGAGGAAAAGTGGTAGCAAAATACTCCGTACTGTCTTTCTGCTGTCATATTATCCTGTGTTTGATGGCTCTTTGCTCGCAGAAGTAGAGCAGTACTTAAACACTGAGCTCAAGTCAACCTAATGGCCTCAACCTTCACTTGAATAGGAGGGACAGAAAGCTAAGAAGTGACTCAGCATGTGCTGTACACTTATTTGTGTGTTTGCATGTGCTCAGGGAGGCTTGTTGGGTATGCAGGCAGACTAAAATTACCAGCTTTGCTCATTCCCTTTTCTTCTCCTTTTCCAGTGACTGACCCTTAGTAACCACCAGAGCCAACACGCAGGTATAGGTCCTTGAGATTCATTTCCCTTAGATGAAGGGGCAAAAAATTCCACCAGCTATGGGTGGTAGCTGTTAAAACCTGGCCACCACAATCTGAGCACCTTTGCCCCCGATGTCAGCCCGTGAATACATGGCAGAGATGGAAGGTTTAGTCATAGCAGCAGGTCTCCAAGAAACCTCATGTGGGAGAACGTTGCCTTGAGGCAGCAGACAGCATTATCAAAAGGGACGTATGCAAAAAATGGGAGTTTAATTGCAGTATTTCCCCTTTATCTTGGTGTAATTAACAAGCTGGTGTCTCTGCAGCTTTAGTTGAAGGGAACCCTTAGAAGTATGTTGTGGATGTGTTAAGGAACAGGGGAGCTGTGTTACTGGGTTAGTGTTTATGAAGTCCTAGTGGCTCCTCGCACAAAATCAGCAGACATTTCAAACTCTTGAAGAAGGATCCTTTTTTATAAAACATGACAGTGAAATCCAAGTCCTTGACACGCAGCATGGCTTAGCTGAGCATCCACTTGCAGGGAGAAATAGGCACTAACACTTCAGATGAGAGATGGACCAATATTCTCTGCATGGCTGAGGCCAGTAACTATCTGTGAACGGTGACTCACGATCCGGTCAGACGCACATCCACACAAGTGATGCCAGCAGCCTGGTCCCAGCGGGATGTACACCGAGTGGGATGAGTCAACCCTGCCGTCTGCAGTGCTGCATTCAGACTGCCCAGGAGGAGACACCTGCCGGTACCAAAAGGTGAGGGCTTGAGCTAAAATTTCCATTATGATTCAACTTAGTGTCATGTAAAAGCCTACTGGCTCTGACAACTTGTCTTGCATCTGGTGATCACAGAAGTCTGCTTGGTTTGCGCCTAGTGGCATTTTACTGAAAGACTGGGTTCTACCTCTTCCCTGTTTGTACGTCCTCGCTTTGCAGGCACGATGATGTGTAGTCACAGCAATGAGAAGAGAGCTCTGGAGTGTGAAAGCAAGCTTGGCTGAGCTTGGGTGCGAGTCGAGTTTGAGTGGGACTTATCTAAGGAGAAGGGACTGGCAATGGTTTTGAAGGCAATACACTCCAGGCCTTTTACATTTCCAGGCCTTATCGGGGATCTGGCTGTTTTATCTATAATGGCTTTTCATAAGGGATGCAGAAAGCTCCAGTATGTTACTCGTGCATCGAGTATGCAGAAATCATCCTGGTTTGTAGAATGATAGGTGGAATTGCAAAACTGAACTTAATGACTGAGTGACAGTCATCTCCACTACGTGCTCTCAATATGATATTATGAAGGATCATTTTTCTCCTGCCTGCGAGGCTGAAAGAAACCCAGGGGAGAGGATCTCTTGGGTTTATTTGCTTTGTTTTTAATTGATTTTCGAGATTAAAGCCTGAGTGAAAGTATCAGCTTGAAAGCCATGGATACAGAGAGCTGCTGTTTTTGTCAGAGGATGTGCAGAGCAAGCATATTGTCAGTCCGTCTGGGTCCTGACCTGATGCTGCTGGGACAGTGTTGGTTCATCCAAGTGATGTTGTTCTGGGTGCTGTGACACTTTTACAAGCCCAACAGGCTACAGAAGCTAAGTGCTTTAGCTAAAAAGCACTGTAAACCAGGAAAGCTCTGGTATAGGGGAGAGAGGGGGATCTGTATTTATGGCCTGATGATCTGTTCCAGGGTGTGTGGCAACTTTCTCCAGGTCTGAGAGAAGCCAAAGCTTGCTTCGTTCAGGTCTATGCTTTTTGTCCGAAGAAGGTGAGGGCACAGTTGCAGATTGTGCTCTGTAAATGGCCATCAGAAATTCTTCACCTGTAGGAATGGGTAGTTTCTTGTGAGGACAGTGATTCGTGTTCTCTGGTCTTGCTGGGCTCAGTACAAGATCTCATTCAGCATCCCCGCTGTGGCGGCACAAGGCATTAAAACCACAGAAGCCCCTTCACTGAGCTGCTGACAGGTCAAGCATTCAGTCCGATGGTTGTGCTGTTAATCTGAGATGGCAGGGGGCATACAGGCACAATTCTTTCTTTTGCATGACAGTTCCAGCCTGGGTAGCTGTCAGGGATTTTGATTAGGCTAAAGGGTGTGTGTGTGATGCTCTACGTAATTTCTTTTGGAATCTGGAAAGAAACTCTGGGTTCTCCTGTATTTTTCTGAAGGCCCTCTGCACTTTCATAATTAGAAAAGGTGCATGTGTGGATACAAATGGAAATCTTGTGCTTACAGAGCCACTGATTGCACGCTTGTAAGCATACATGCTCACCAATGCCCTAAATGCAGCCTTGCGAAATGTGGCCCTTGCCGTACTGAATTCATTCTCAACTTCTCTCATGTATCGCATTTCTCTCCTCTGCATATCTCCCAGCTGTGACACTGCTGCTGTTTTGGTGGATTGCTTCTTGTAATCTTTCTTTTTTCAAATGGTAAACTTGTTCCCGATGTAATTACTGTGATAAAGCTCTGTGGCATGACGGATCATCCTTAACAGCACTGTTGCTGTTGACTTCAGACAAGAGGATATTTTATTTCAATCCTTTCCTTTGTGGAAAATGTGGTAAACAGTAAACAAGTTTGTTTTCCCCGGCACCATCTTCCTCTGCATTAAGTCTGTCTGGCAGAGAAGATGGTCCCCAGGTCCATCTCCCACAGCCCTGAGGTTCCTGTGGGACTTCTGTGCAGCCTGGAATAATGCTGATATAATACTGCAAGGTGGGCAGCATCTTCTGCAGGAGGTGAATTTGGTCACCAGGACACATGGCCACCGTGCTGATGGCAGCCACTGATTGTCCCTCCCGTCAGTGCTCCCACTGAGGGTCAGTGCAAGCATGCTGGGCTCTGCAGTGAAACCTCCACCCAGCCCTGAAAAACAGGGCAAAAGAGGTAATATTGATTTTTTTTTCTTTTCCTCTTATAAACAGAGGAAAACAAATTTTAATCAAAACACACTTGCTGATCAGAATGCAGAAGAAGAACCTTATATGTACTCGTTGCCTGAATCCTGTTTGTCAAACTGTATGATCCAATGAATTTCTGAGTAAGGGGGAAAAATGATTTGGGGGCTAGTCTGGCAGCTCTTCTCTTCTTACAATACTCAGTGACCTATCTTGTCTTTTGCTATTAAAAAAAAATAAATAAAATCTACTCACTCTCTGAAACTCATTTTTACTATTTGCTTTCACAGTCTCAGTTGACAACTAAAAGATGTAGCAATTGCAGCTTTCCAGGTTCCATTGTACCGCATGCTGTATGCCATGGTGCCTCAGAACAATTTACAATAAATACAGGGATCCATGGGAAAGGGGGATAAAAACAGATGAGTTGTCAGCATGATATAGGAGCGGGGAATTTGCAGGGTTTCTGGAGGAACCTCACTGCAATGTATTGCTGGAACAAAGGGAGAAGATGGGATAAGAAAACAGCAGAGAGTGACAAATCCGTGGTGTGTAAAAGATTTACCTGCTTGGAGGAAGCGTTTGAAGGACACTAGGCTGTTAGAAGGACAATGGGGGAATGAGTGAGGCCAGCAGGGGTTATGCTGCTTTGCATCTGTACAGTGTGGTGTGAGATGTTTGGGTGTATACGTACAAGTCGTACGACTGCAGGTCATTTGGGGAGGCAGAATGGATGAGCTGGAGTCAGCATTGTCACCAGTTTTGAGTGTGGTGATATGAACCATGTCTGGGAACAGAAGCCGTGTTGTTTAAAGAGAAGTCAGCTCCAGAGAGTGAAATTTCCCCAGAGCCAAAGAGAAGCCAGGAGAAGGGTTTGTTGGTGCCTTTCCCTGTGACTGCTGTGGATGTTTTAGAGCTGGGGTTAGGAGCCTGAGCTGCTGTGAAGCCCAGGGAGCTGCTGGAGGCCAATTTCCATCACCTTGGTCCTTTGTGAGCCTGAGGGCTGACCTTGAGAGTTGCTATGAATCCAGATGGAGTAAGGAGAGCTGGAGTCAGGGGAGCCCTCTGGTTGTATTTCTCTGGTGACGCGGCTCTTCAGGCTCAAGGACAGTAGCTGAACATAATGTCCAAAGCCCAAACCAGTCTACAAATCCCAGTGCTGCGAACGGAGAACTTCAGAAGGGCTGCTTCCCTCATCTTATCTCTCACAGACAGTTACTGTGTTCTTGATGTAATTATAGTGATAAAACAATGTGACATAACTGCTGGCTTCTATCATGGTATCACTGCTGTTGACTTAAACGACAGGGTAATAATTTTATAAGAGACCTTTTATTTTTCTTTCCCTGGCAGCCACTAAGCATAGGAGCCGATATCTCCGATAAAGCACATTATGCACATTCCATGAGTCCTAAAACTTTTTATCGGTTTTATTTATGCGCTTTTCATCCAGGTGAAATTCTCATTTGTTCCTACAATATCTAGGCAGTGGCTCTCCCCAGCTAGCATGGGGACTGGTGTTTGCACAGCGGGACTGGAGCCGCAGCAGCAGCCAGCAGCCAGTCATGCTTGATGCTCAGAGAGGAGAGAGAAAAATACCCGTTTCTGCACAATTCCCTCACTTTTCAGATGTTGGTGCATTGCAGACATGCTGTTCCCCCCCACTCAGCTGGAGGAGATGTCCTTGTGATGGATCCTGTGAGAAAGCCTGGCTAAAAATGAGCCACATGAAGAGGATTAGAGAGTGGACTCGGGCACCTCCCTTTTTAATATATGAAAGCCCTGGCAGCATCAATCTGTTGCTTTAAATTAGCTGGAAAGCTGCAGCCTAGAGGCAGACTGTGTGAGGAAACTTTCAAGCCAATGGGAATCTAATCATATATATTTACGTCCCCACACTCCCTTGTCTCAGCTGTACGTGTATTGATGTAGCTTTCACGGGCGCACGGAGCCTTGCTGATCTATGCTGCTGTCTGACGCTGTCAGCCAAGCCTCGCTGTGCAGCACAGGCCACTGGGTAGGGAGGGACACGTGGTGCTTCTAGTCCATCTTAAAGCCCTCCAAAGCAACTACAGATACTTAGCAGTGCAATGCACAGATCTTCACAATGCCTCACAGATCCTGGAGAAGGGGCTGTTCTCCATAAACATTTCCAGGTGACATAAAGGGGCTGGATGCCTGGGGTCAGAATATCTGGTAGGACTGCTGGTGTGGCTGATATTTCCTTAACCAGCCAGTCTGGGTCTGAAAAACCCCCACAGGGCATCCCTGGGACTGGGCTGCACGGGTGGTATTTCCCTGCCCATTTTTCCTGGTTGCACTAGCCTAGGTGTATAATGCAGCAAGCAGGTGTGGCTGCTGAGAGCTGGAGCTGGGGACAGCCTTCAGAAGCTGTGCTTCACTGTGTGCAAAATCGGTTGTGCAAAACAGTAAAAATACATTTTATTTACCTGTATGGAGTTGTCAGGGAGGGTGATGAACTCAGACAATCTAGTTAGAGGTAGGCTTAGTGCTCGTTTGCAAGATTTTGGATATTCAGTTTTTTACTCTGACTTCCTTACTTTTTTTGTTCGTTACTAGACTCGAGAATATCTGGAAGAACTGATGTTTGCATTTGGTGGCAATCAAATAGAGGAAGGAATCACCCGAGAATATTAATGGGCAGCGAACCTTACAGGGTTTATAGTTTGAGCTTGTCAAAATGGCTCTGTGAGGAGTTTTGACAGTCTGCAGTTTTTGAACATGAAGAATTTTTCATTGCTTTAAACCAACCCCGAGTCTTCCATGTGAGAAACATGGGTTTTATTTTGAAGGTTCAGAATTTTCTAGGG
This sequence comes from Aythya ferina, assembly GCF_964211825.1. Lineage (NCBI taxonomy): Eukaryota > Metazoa > Chordata > Aves > Anseriformes > Anatidae > Aythya > Aythya ferina. The sequence continues at coordinate 7,672,982 of NC_140307.1, forward strand.
TTTGCCTCTCCACCCAAGAAGTAAAAGAGGAGGGAAAAACCTCAAACTTGCATAGTGTAAAATCATTTTTCTGTCTTTGGTTTCTCTTGGAAAACAATACCAACAAGTTTCTGGGGGGTTAGACAGCTCTCTGGAGAGGCAAAATAGGATTTGAAAAATTTCTACCAGCTTTAATAGTTGTGGTTGGAAGCAAGCCCATGGAAGGTGAGGCCGTCATAATGTCTTTCCCATCACACAGAAGCGTACAAAAATGCCAAAGCAAACTTCCAGCAATTTCATTCCTTTTGCACTGGGAAAACATCCTTCCCCATGTTTTATCATCACCCTTAGGGGGAAAAAAAGGAGGACTCTGCCCGATGTAGGGGTGCTGGTAGCTGTGCCCTGCTCTGCACTGGGGGATTTCCTCACCAGCAGCATGTGGGGGGACCTGCACTGCTCTCTGCCTGTTCGTGCTGCTCTTCCCTGATGCTGTCTCCTGGGGCCGTCCCTAATGACAGCCTGAGAAGTTGAAACAGGCACCAGAGGTAGGAGAAGGATGTAACTGCTGTTTTAATGCCTCTTTTGTAGTCTTTTCCATCTGCATTGAAGGTGTCTGTTTAATACCAAGCGATGACTGCCCTGACTGTCGCTCTCCGGGAGATGCTGTGTTTAGGTGCCCTCCTGGGCTTTTCAGACGATCAAGCAGTGGCATATGGCTGCGATAAACAAATGCCTCTAAAAATTCTCCGCGTTGCTATTGAAGCACTGGTCCTGCTGGACGTGCGACCCGTCACACCGCAGAGCAGGGAGAGCTTTTCGCCCAGCGCTGTCACTCTCCCAGCTGGCAGCTTTTGTGTGGCTCAGAGCTGTGGTAGAGCCCCAGACAAAGGAGAAAAGGATGTTTTAATAATAACCCTTTCTGCTGCTGATGGGAGCTGCCAGAAATCACCCTGGGGCTCCAGGCTGGAAGGGGACTAGGTTTGCCCTGGCTCTTGGACTCACAGCAAGTGCTGCTCGTTGGAAGTGATGCTTGTCTGGGGATGGAAGAAGGTGGACATTGAAGAAGAGGGACAGGCCTGGGTTTTGGATTAATTAATATTGATCATAGAGGTGAGAGGGTACTGAACTTCTTTACCAGTTATCCAAATGGGCCATGATCCCCACATGGGAATGCCTGGCTGGTTGGACAGAGGGTAGATGGACAGAGACTTCTTGTCTGGGGACTTGTCTGTTGTGCAAAGGAAACACATGAGGTGGGATCCAGCTGGGGAAAATGTGGGTTTAGATGCTGGGCCATAACAAGAGCACATGGGAAGGCTTTTGTTTCTGCCTGGTTTTCTTCATTCAACATCTCACCTGTTTTCTTCTCTCTTCTCTACTGTCTCCTGGTTTCCTGTTTCTCACGTTAGTTAGCACTGCAGTTCTGAAGCCTCTCCCTCCTCTCCCCTCCCACCACCAGGACTTGTCCAAGAAAGCCCTGGAGCTCTGCATGGATTTTTGTGCTCTTCTCATCTTTGCTAGAGCCTCGGCTTGCCCGGGAGGTGGGCTGTGAAAGGACAGAACTCAGCAGTGCTTTCTTGTCCTGCCAGCGATGAATTTCCTTGTGCTTGATTTCCTCATTCTAAGGCACACATCAGCCTCAGGGCCAAGCTTTCCACTGGTGTACATGTGATAATTTTTGGAGTAAGCATTGACCATATGAGAGTGTTTAATGGCTTGTTGCAGTACTGGAAAGGGATCCCATTCCTTCTAGTCTTCCCCTTCAAAAGTCAATCTGGTCACATAGTCCTGCAGCTGAGGGGTTTGTGTGGCTCTAGGGGGGAGTGAAGGGGTCCTAGCCTGTGTATTTGTTGCATTATTTATTGCAGGCACACCTATGGGGCCATGCAGCCTCTCTACCTCTAGGTCAGGGCAATGATGTCCCAGGAAAACCACTGCGTGGAGGTCACTGAGGTACTTAGCGCTTAGGTTCTGCTCTCTTATTTATTTTCCAGATGAGTTGGTTCTGTAGCATGAGAATAAAAATATTAAAAGTGTTGAGGCACAGTGTATAGGTCGTGTTTTTACAGAAAGATCAGGTTTTGCCTTATTTGAATTCTTATTTTATTTTTAATAAAAATGAAATTCCAAATGACTTTACTTTCAAAGTGAATGTTTATTTCTTAACACTTATTTGGGGACAGTGGGTGAACATTTTGACTTTTGGAGCTTATGTGCCTTTTGATTTTTTTTCCCCAACTTCCTTCTTGGGCACTGTGTTCTTTGAAGAAAATCTCAGATTTTTCAGTGCCATCATTTTTCTGTAGATTCCATTATTATTTTTTTCATTTTTTTTTTCTCTTCATGGTGCCAAGGGAGAAAGAGAAGGGATTGCCTGTTTTAAAGTAAAATTAGTTCTGATTTCAAAATAACATTTTGTCAGTGTGGAAATGAAAAAGAAAATTTGCTTCCTTCTTTTGAGGTAGCTTTAATATTCTTTGGACAAGGGAGGAGGGAGAAGGGAGCGATGGAGTCAATCCCCTGTTTCAGCTAGTCCAAAGTAATCTCTCATTCTTATAAATATTTCAGCAGTTTTCAGTCACTCTTAAAGCATTATGTTTTGGCCAGGTAGTTCAGATTTATAAGGGATGTAACATAAATTAATTTGCAACCACAGTCATCTATATTATGTCACCTACTCAATCATAGGCACAGGAGAGATACTGACCCAGGGCTCCAGCAACTTCTTTCCAGGGCAAGTAAAAAAGTCATCTCTAAATCTTTCAAACTCCTTTCCTTTTCCTGTTGGTTGGGAGAATAACCTCATCTGTGCTGTGAGATCTCATTACGCTTCCAGGTAAGTGAAGTCTATGAAGCCAAGAGAGATGCAGTGCTTGGTCCGGTGCTTTTTATCAATTCATTTTTTATTTATTTATTTATTTTAAATAAGTAAATGAAATCAACCTCTGTGTAGAACAAGGTATAGGTAGGTAGATAGCTGGTGGAGGAGCTCAGCCGCTCATCCTTGGCTGAGGTGGTGTTGTCTGGGAGCTGGGCAGAGGGTCCTTGGGAGATGATATGGCTGATGAGTACGTGTTCTTGGAAGACTGGCACGTGTCCTGCCTGCAAACACAAAGCAAGGAGCAGTACTGTGAGCTGACCCAGCTCACAATACTTGCTGCAGACATAATGCTTGATTTACCATTTAGGTTTGTCTAGTTTTATCTTCTAGTTGCTGCTGGTTCTCGCTGTTCCTTCCTGTGTAAGCAGAAACCTGTCTAATGTTTGAGATCTTTGCTACTGGAAGTCGTTAAATTGCCGTCCCCCACGACTCACTTTTTTTGATAAAGTGACTTGTACTCCTCTTGGTCCCTCACAGCAAGGCATTTTCTCTGCTTCCTATGGTGGTTTTTGTAATTCTCTCCAGCATTATCTCCGAGTACTACTTAGGATCCTTTGAAAAATATATTTGTGAAAGCTGTTATCAGCATACTAGCATCAGTCTCACTAGTGCAGTCTGAAGTTGCAAGACAACTTCTCCATCCCTTTGCCTTTGACTAAAGACTGACTGCCTATATGATAGACACCACTGACTGTACCCTTCTCTGGGAGATCAGTTACTTCTTTATCAGAAAATAACTCTTTTTGGAGTGCTTTGCTTTCTTTGTTCTTTCTCATTGCAGAGACTCCCTCTCGCTTTTCCCTGCAGCCGTCCTCCCACAGCTGGTAGGTAGATCTGTCCTGATTTGTTTGTTCTTTGGTGCATACCTTTGTGTGTGCCTCTGTTAAAGTGTTTGGTTTGCACAGGCCCAGAGTACCAGGAGGTCTGCAAAGCTCTGTGGGACCTCCTGCTGAATTGCTGTCTGCTGCTCCGTCAGCCTTTGTGTTGCTTAGTCGCAGGAATTTTATTCTGCCTTCCTGAGCAGCACTGGAAACACTGACTGGTATCAGGTAATACCTGTCCCCCTGGAGCCCTACAACAAACAGCCTTTTTGGATGCTAATTCCCCATGCTTCCATCTGTCTAGTTCTGATTTCAGCTCTTTGACTTCTTCCCTCTTTTCTCAGTCTCAGATTGATGACTGCTTTCCAGCAGTTGTGGAAGAAGCAGGAGATGGTGTGAGAAGGTCTGGGGAATGAAAGGGGTGAATGGGAAAAATGTTGATTTTGCAGGTAGTAGGCATAGTATCTGTGTGTACACATATACATATTACAATGCGGAGCATAAAAGCATAAAGTCTCCTTTAGCACAGCCCATAATCCTATTAGAAGGACTACTCTGTTGTCCTAGGCTATCTGATCGTGGTAAGAACTCATTTAGGTCAGCTGTTTAGGAAATATACACACAAGAAAAAAAAAATTAAATAAGCCTCTTGCTGTATTTCAGAGGGATCGACGAGCTCCTTTCAGACATTCTCTGTGCTACTGATTACATCCTTGCTCTTGTAGTTTCTCTGCATCCCTCTTAAGCCCTTATGTAAATGACTTGCTTTCAGCTTTTTACTTCTGATGGCAGATGTTGGATAGACGGTGTGGTAGCTAGACCCCAGGTATTTCCAGACCTTGAAAGGATTAGAGTTTTAAATACTAAAGTACTTTGGTTTTTGCTCTCCCTCTGTGTGCTTGTGCACATTATAACTTTGAGAGTAAGGGTATGGGCAGGCCTGATTTGTGGGCAGAACTTAATGAAAGCTAAATCTTGTCTGGCAGGGCCCCAATCAGTTTAATCCCTGGTCTGCTGATTATCAGCAACGTTATAATTTAATTTGAAGCCTCTGTATTTTGAAGGTCAGTGAAGCACTCCCATGCTCTCATTTGTGGAGCACGGTGGCAGTTGGTTCAAGTGCCTGCCTTCCTCGGCACTCCAGCAGAGCCAGGTATTAAACAGAGGAATACTTAAAGCAGTTGACCAAACAAAGCAGCTGGACACAGAAACGTAATTACACAGCCAGGTAGGAAGCCCTTCACGTTAGGAAAAGCATGGTGGGAACCTTCACCTCCCAGTCTGGAATAAAGCCACATCTGTCCCAGGCTTCACATTGTATTTCACTGCCCCTATCCAAATCTTTACTGCAGAGCAGGGAGGGAGATGTGTACAAAAAAAATCTCACCTTTTGCTGCCAAAACACGGTCCAGTCACAAGGGACTCCATTCTGGTTGTTGGCTGAGTCTGCGTTGAGCAGTTGAGCTCTTTCTTTCCATCACACTGAGCTCTTTCTTTTCATCCAGAGGGACATGCTGTCAGTGCACACATACAGGTGTGAATCCCTGCATGTAAGGGATGTAGGACGTGAAGCTCTCCATCAATTGGAGGGTTCTGCCTGCAGCCCAGCAGGGCTTTGAGGAGATCCACACTGCTGTGTCTGTGCAGGAGCTCCAGATGTCTGGCAGGCCAATGTGGATTGTGTCTATCCAAGCTGCTGCACATACTGTAATCCTAATGTTTCTGCAGGAAGCAGCTAGATCAACTGTGCAACATGTGTCTGTAAGGTTGGGCCCTTCCAGAAAGCACCAGACATGGTGTGAATGTGCTACTGTGGATCAAACAGATGCTCTGCAGCAGCTCCGCTCCTCCACAGGCACTTTGCCCTTCTGAAAGTGAGCCTTGGCTTTGCCCAAAGTCTTCTCTTCTCCTGTGCTGGAATCTGAGCAACAAGATCTGAGATCTTGTTCTCTCATACTGGCCTGGGATGTTGAGATAGAAGAGTGTTTGGTGAGGTTATGGGAAGTGAAAGGCTTCCATGACCACAGAAATTAAAGTGTAACAGTAGACTTTCTTCATTGGGAGATATCAGATTATAGTGGCAGGTATTTCTCATTTGTATTGATAAGCAGGGCCCTTCCAGAAAGCCCTCAGGACATGTTGATACATTGGATGTGAAGGGGAAGGAGTGGGCTCCTACAAGCCACCATCAATTTTCTTTGACAGTTGTTAATGCTCATGGATTCTTGGATATCTGGGGAATTCTTACACCATCCTTGGTCTTGCTTTGTCGTCCAAGACAGGACAGCAATTTTTTCACCCTTTCCTTCACCTCTTCACTAAGGTCTCCTTTGCTGGATTCTGGCTCAATGATCCTTGTTAATTCATGCTCTGCCAACACTTCTTTTAGCTAACTGTGCTTTAAGAGAGGATGTTTTTACTGCCAGATACCTGCTCCCTCCTCTGCATTTCCAGTGGAGTGCTGGTGACATCCAGTGTCTAGTTTGGCTTATCACTGGCATGCGAATGTGTCCTATGCTCATATCCCCAGGGGATGATATAGATCTAAAGACTTGTTTTCCCCCTCAGCTAGTCTGTCTTTGAATGAGGAATCATGCACCATGTTGGAGGTGTTTGTGACATCTGTAATTCCACAAGAAGAAAAAGGAACCTCTGGGGCCAGAACTCCTAGGAAAAGCTGTCTTTAAAAGGAGAGGCAACTGTGTGCGAAGAGAAATGAGAACTGAGAAGCAAATCACAGCTTCCATTGGAGATAATGAGAATCTCAGATAGTAACACATGTAACTTACTGAGGCCAGAGCGGTCCCATCTCTCCGTTCCCCAGAGGGAGGCTTAGTGCTTTGTAATACTCGCAGGGTCACCGCTTTCTTCCCGTTTCTGAAAGCAGCACTGGCCCTGCAGGAAGGGGGCTGGAAAAAGGTGCACAAGAAATGCCAAGGGCCAGCAGCCCAGGCGGCTCTCCACTTGCTGCTCTGTGGCTGCCTGGGGCTCACACGGAGGGACTCTATTTTCACAGCCTGACAGGGAATGAGGACTGTCCCAAAAGCCCAGATACTGAGCTCTCAGTTGGGATTTGTGCTGGTGAGAAGGACTTTGCTGAAGCACTGCTGGTGGGAGGTCTGGTACAAGCCTGCCCCAAGTACTCCAGAGGGGTAGAGCAAGCTAAAGCCAATATTTATCCTCATCCCCACTTTCCACCCCATTTAGCTAACTGGGACAAACACAAGATTTCCTCCCATGGAGTTTCCTGAAGCTGTAGAGTCATTCCCTGAGAGAGTAAACAGAAGCCCTGGCTGCTTGGGTCATTAAACACAGGACAAAGCACAGGGGAGCGATCTGTCACTGGTGGGCTAGGAGAGAGAGCAAATGGACCTTTCCATCCCTAACTGCTGTGATTTTCTTCACTCCTCATTTCCTTTATGACATCCAGCCCTGAGTGTAGTTGCTGTTCCTGCAGCTGTGTGCCCAACCTCGGGGGCAGAACATGCTGCTGCTTTTGTTCCCAGCATCCTCACTCCCATTTCACACATCTTAGGAGAAAATAGCCTTTTCTCAGCAGGGCTCGAGAGTCCTGGCATGGTGTTGGGTGCAAGAGAAGCTTCTGAAATTCAGCTTTAGACTTCAGCAATTTACAGATACCTGAACTGTAAATGGCAGGCCTGGATGTAAAGAAATGGAAGTCTGCTGTACATTGACTAACTTGGGATGGGCTGTGCCTCTCCTTGCTTTGAAGAAAACTTGAGATGAAGGCAAGTGATTTCACCCCCGAGAGTGAAGGGGCCCTGGACTGTGCTGCTAAAACCTGTTGCAGCGGGACCTATTCTGTAGCTCCACATCCCAGGTCTCCAGGATCCATGCTGCTGCCAGAAGAGCAGAGGACTAATGCGTTAGCCTGCTCAAGACCAGAGCCAGCTGACTCCCAGCAGGATGGTTTCCCCATCTTTTAGCTCTGATGATCTTAGTTTATGCTGTTTGTTTTCCTTAATTGAATATTTTATAAATTAACATGATCTCTGCATAGTGTTTATCTTTCTCTCTGTGAGCCTTTATGGCCAAGATAGCCTGGAGTAGACTAATTAAAACACTGAACCATGACTGTACCCCCAGCCAAAGAGCAAGAAGACCATATAATGTATGTGGTGCTGATACAGATCTGGGAGCTGGCGAAGCAGAGCACCAGAAGATCTGTCCGCCCATCAGTCTTACTTAAGAAGCCTTTTCTATTCATTGCTGTGGAGGCCTGTCTCTTCTCCGCCTTAAGTGGATGGTAAGATTAGGAGCCTCTGGGTGAACATCATCCTCCCAGATACCAGTGCTGCCAACAATGCAGTCAGGTACTTCTGCAGATGTTAGTGGAAAGCGTGAGCAAAACTGCACACCGTTACTGCCTGGAAGGACTCTTTTTCTCTGCACTTTATTGGTGAGCACTGCCTTGAGAAGCAGATCAGGTTGTCTTCATTGCCCCATAAATGACATGTTCATGCTTATCTCACTAGCCAGAGACAAGCCTGAACTGCAGCTTTCCCAACCCTAGGTGCCTTGAGAGCTGCCACTGCGGGGCTGGAGGCGTAGGAGTTAATTCTCCTACATTCAGCTCGGAGGCAGTCTTAAAGGGACTTTTCAGAAGGCTGCCTCCTTCCTTTACAGGCCTTTTTTTCACTATTGTTCTCTCAAGATAAAGAACTTGGCTTGGTAACGGAGTAAGCCAAGCACTATTTTATTGCTACCAGCTGAATAGTAAAAAGCCAAGCATAACCTGTTTGCTATTGTGCAGTGGTTAAAATCCAGCTCCGTACTTTGCATTCCAAGACATTCTGCCTCATCCTTTTTCATAGATTCCCTTGCAAGCAGTAAAAATATCTTGCAAACGACTTACACCCAGCCACAGAAGCCCCCATGTAAATATGCTGGTGCTCAATTACAGAGGGGAAGTGACTGCACAGCAGCAGCTATAGGAATCTTTGTTTAATTTAAATGAAGCAATCTCTTTCCACATCCGTAAAGGCACTCTAAAGTTAACCTCAGACTGCAGGCTGGTTACCTGCACAAATGGAATCAGATCATAGCCATGTTGGTGTTAATGCCTTCGGTCTTAGCTGAACAAAAGCTTCCTCTGGGCATGGTCTTTTAAAATGTTTGTGGTTGCTGTCTGCACTCATATACATCTACAAGCATCTGGCCCCTTAGCTGTGTAACCAGAGGTAGGTTCCTGACTTGCTGGGTAGCAAAGCTCACTGGGGGAATTAGTTCTTTCCCATCTGTGGTCATTACACCATGTTACTGTGCTGAACCTTGTTGTTTTGGCAGCAAGTGCCTTCCTTTGTGGGATGGCAAAGTGTGTTCTGGAATTAAACTTGCACTGAGAACCTGCACAAACGAGACCTGGAGGAGGCTGGAAGTAGAAGCTCTGCAGGGAAACAAGGACACAGTCCTGGGCCAGCTGCCTTGAGCCTTGTTCCTGTAAGGCTGAAGTCTCATTACAGGAGGAACAGACCAAAGTTGTGATGGATGAAAGGCACCCAGTGAATTAGGGTGGTGAGAGCTGTGGTGCTTAAATTCATTCTTTGCCCTCCCCAATGTGCTTATAGTCTCTTCTGAAGACCCTCAACATAGATTGATGGGTACAAATCCTCTGCCCTGCATTATCCTCTTCTCCTTTGGCTTGATTTCCAGTACAAATGTGGCTTCTGACTCTCTTTTCCATTTACCAGGATTGACTATAAGTGAATCTTCTTGTAAGATCAGCTCCAGTCCACTTTCCTGCTTGTCCTTTCCCTCAACCATATTGCTGTTTGAGCTGAGCTTTTATTACTTCTGACAGCCAGGGTTGTAGTCTCTGCAGAATGGCTTCTCTAACACTTGCAAACTCTCTGCCAAAATTAGCTATTCACAGATTTAACCTCCAGTTCCAGACACAGATTTTCAGTATCCTTGGCCAATGCTCTTGTTCCTGCCATAGCTCACCTCATCAGCACCAGAAGCAGCCCAACTGGTCTTATTGCTTCAATCTGACCCCACTCCCTGCCTTTAAAACACAACAAACCAGAAACCTCCCCAGACACCACCAGTGCTGCCACTGATGAATGAAGCTACTGGTAAGGATTTTTATTTTTTTTTTCCTAGTAGGAGGAACTCATTGCATTTGTAGTTTTATAATTCACATAAAACAAAGTGGAAGAGCTGGAAGTATGGCTCCAAGCAGGGATTGAGCAGTTTGGCTTCTCATGGTCTGATCCCAGCAAGATGCATTTCTGACTCTCATTTTTTCTTCCAGAGACTCTGGGAACCATTGGAAAAGGGTTTGTAGGGCTGGATCCCTCCTGTGCTTGGAGGAGCACAGGAGAGGCATTCAGGATGTCTCCATAAGATGTATGGAGGTGACAACCGATGAAGCTTTCAGAGCTTATTCCACCCCAAGGTTTGGGCTGTGAGAGCTAAAGATGATGGTAAGATCCCAGGCTTTTTGGTGCTCACCGGTTCCTTATGTACATAGGGAAGGTTTGGGCAATCTTGCTGTGGCGCTGTCATTAGCACATTTTTGTTTCAAATTAATTAAAAGCAAAGATGAGATTCCCAAACTCATTTATCTTCTTAATCTTTGTTCTCCAGGGACTGACAGTGCAAAAAAAAAAAAAAAAAAAAAAACCAGCTGAGGACCCAATGTGTTCTTTAGAAAGGGATGAAACGCAGTTAATCCTGGTTATATCAAAGGAAAAGTAAATTCCCATTTGAAAAAAACTTTCCTTTTTCCCCTGTGCATTTTCCCCTCTCTCTTTTTGCATACAAGAACTTTCTTGTCCAGGCAGGTTGGGAGATATTTGTAGTCCTGATTGTTTAAATATTAATCTGTACTTTAAGATTTGTTTGTATGTGTGAAAGAGAGAGACAAGTGCGGTGGAATCTTACAAATGTGCTTTCTACCCACTGGATAGAGCTGCTGCAGAGTGTGCAGTGATGTTAGGCAAAGCCAGGGATGTGATATGCTTTGACAGGACCAGTCTATTATGGGTTTCAGAAGTACTAACCTGCAGCAGGCCCACGTTATTAGTTGGATGCATGGGGCCTGAGTTTACCTAAAATACATTCATTACTGTTCCTAACCTGGAAAAAAAAAAAAAAAAAATTCTTTTTTGAGCTGAAAGCCTTTGCAGAAGTGGTATCTGTGCTGCGTAAGGGAGGGTGCTTCGTCTGTAAAGGCAGAAAGCAGAGGGCAGGCTGAGAGGGTGGGCTTCCAGGGTGCTGGCTCTGAAGAGGCGTAGGCACATTTTATTCTGCAAGAGAAATGTGTGAGTTGAGTGGTATGTAAATCTAGATTAAAACTCTGCTTTTTCCCCCTCTCCAAATAGCCTTCCACGTAGCTGGTTATTATTTTGAAGCAATTTTGCTCTCTGATGATTCAGTGAGGGAAACTGCTGAAACAAAACAGAAGTGAATTGCAGAATAGTTAATATTGCAGAACGGTATAGGAGGCACACATCATCTCTGGTTTTTGGGTCTCAATCCTCGCTCAAGGCAGTTAACCCTCATCCAGCCAGGGAAAAGACTTGCAGCATCTGTGAACTAGCTGTTCACTCATGCTCGAGCACTGAACATGGAGGACATGTTATAAAATATTTGCAAACAAGCTCTAAGAAGTAAAAATTCATAAATGGTCTGGTGAAAACATTTGAATAATGTATAAATAAGATAGAGTGAGGACAATTTATGTAGAGGAAAAACAGGCGCAATTTTTCACTGCGCATTTATTTATCTTCCCTTAATTGGCGTTTTCCACTAAGGCAGAATATCAGGCTGGAAAAGAAAAGAAAAAAAAAAAAAAAAGAAAAAAGAGCCCCAAGACCTGAGATTTTTGATGCCATGGTAGCAGTGCTTTTGGGGACAGGGAGCTGACCAAGCCTAGTAGCACAGAGCGTGCTGCTCTGGTAACATTGGGCTGGTGCTGTGGGGTGTGCTGGAACTGCACTGGAGGATGTTTTCATAGCACCTGCCCACGGTCTGCTCAGCTACGTCCCACAGAAATCTTGCACTTTCACACACGCTTTTTGCGGGTATGCAGTTCTTCTAAGTAGACGTGAATGATGGAGGGAAGGAGCATTTTCTCAGAGAGCAGCAAGTTAATTAATGGCTCCAAAGGACGTTACTATAGCAAGGAGTTGATGCATTAGAAGTTGCTTCCAACCACTGACTGAAGGTTATATCAGTGTGCCGTGGACCTTGCATATATGCCCATGGTTTTCTTCATCTTTGGTGAACGTCTCAAGCTGAAATTGGAAGTCAGACCTTTAAAACAAGTGAGCACAGAAACCGCACTCCTGGAGCATTTGAAAGAAAACCTGCAGTTACTGCATCTGATCTGTACATCTAAATGGGTTCTGGCGAAGCCGTTAGAGCTCTGGAGAAGCCTTTCCAAATGGATATGAGTCATATACCACTTAATCATTTAGATACTAATGAAGATTGTTTGTTTGTGAGATCTTCTCCTTTTCTGTAAATTAAGTTGGCTTTTTTGGGAAAGGCAAGTGTTGGCTTTGCTGTGATATGTAGCTGGTCTGCAGCTGCTTGTTAAAACCAAGCTGTTCTTCTTTGTGTCTGTATCATTGAGAATCACCATCAGGCTTCCTGTGATGGAAGTGCCTTCCATTTAAGATGAGAAGTCATGAGGTGGAGGGGAGACTTCAAGGGGAGAGGAAAGGGAAAAGTAGAAAGGAAACGTCCTAATTTTGGCTGGGAGATGGGCTTATGCATCTGTTTGAATGAGAGCACAAATTTGCTGATCAGACTCACTGCACTAATTTAACTGCACCATTCTCCTGCTCAGCTATTGCATACTGCTGAGGGAGATGGGGAGGTATACGGGCATTGAGGAGGTGTACATCTCCTTTGCAGTGTTTGTGTTTCATTCTGCCTCATTTATGATATTTTCCTTGGAAATAAAGTTATTTCCACTGTGTAGGCTTTTGCTTTTGCTTTCTCTGTTTAACAAACATTAATTTTATACTCTGAATCCTATGGAGAATCACAGTCCACCTGAAATCAGAGATGACTTGAAAATTGTATTAATGAAGGCAATTGCCTTCCTTTTAGCTATGCAGCTAGAAATTCCAGGCAATTTCTTGATACCTGAACAAATCATGGTGCCTCATTCTACTTTATTCAAATAAAAATCAACTCCTTTTGCAATGCTAAAGAAGGTTTGGTTTACTCCCAAAAAATAAGAAGGAATAAATCTAACTAACACATAGGCTTCTGGATGGAGTAAGCTGAACTGGAAACATGCAGAAGAAGGGGAGGGCAAAGATGTGTTTAAGGCAGTGAGGTCAGCACAAAAATTGGCTGGTTGCCTCCTCCCACAGGCTTCCCCAGAAGGCAGGACTTCAGGAGAATCAGGCATACAGTAGCCACACTGCAATTAGAGGGAATCCTGTGCACCTGCTTGAGGCTCTAATGGGTGGATGACTTGTATCATGTGTCTTGGTTTTCATTTCTTGTGAGTAACATTTGCCATATGAAGGTTTTCATATCTTGGGATGAAGGCACCTGCAGTTTTAGACCTTCAGGACCTTCTGTACCTTTTATCTTCGATTTGATTTCATCTCATCTTTCTAGTAGCCTTTGATTTCCCAAGTGAATTAAAGTTCCAAATGTCATATTTCTGAGGATTGGCATAAAACGGGTTTTAAAGGGCTTATTCTGGAGCACTACGAACCACACGCATCCAGCATTGAACAGCTCCCAGATGTGGCAGCTTCATTTAATTGCTGAAATCAGAGATGTTGGGAATGGATTTCATCTGAAAGTCTGATCTCCTAAAGTAAAAGGCATAGGACAACATTTGCTCATCCCCTGGAGATGCTGCCAGAAGTCTGTCTCTGATTAGCAATGTTAATGGAGTATTAACATAAGCCATGCCAGGAAGGGAAACTGTAGAACACATTATCATCAGGAGAGCCAGCTGTGTATAGGCGTGTAAAGATGATGATGAATGTAGTTTGTGGCTTGGGAAGCCGGCTGCTGAACTGCTCCATCCCCTAATCCAGAAGAAACAAAGTGGGGTTGGACAGGCCAGCTTGCTCTTCTCCATGCCACTGCACTAAAGAGGGATGGAACAGGGAAAGAGTAGAACAGATGTTGTCTTCATAGGAACAGGGAGATGAAGGGGACTTCCCAGCTGAGTCAAGACTTCTGCTGTCACAAGTTGAATATTTTTTGGCCTAGCTCCAACTTTCAGCTGTTCAAGATCTTGCCTTTTGTTGCTTCTGTGGAAGGGTGATCCAGGGTCTAAATATTTTGATGGCTCTAAACATCTCCAGAAGTACTTTGTACTATTTATTCTAATTTTGTACGTTCTTTTCCTCCCACCCCTCCCACCCCCTTGGCTCAGAGCCTGTGAATGGTCTGAGAGCGAGGCTCAGAGGTATTGTAAAGATACTCATTTCCTTTATTCTTCGTAGGCAAATATGGGTCATACAAATCCTCACAGGCTTGCTCCACCACATCACAGAATCACAGAATGGTTTGGGTTGGAAGAGACCTTAAAACCCATCCAGTTCCAACCCCCTGCCATGGGCAGGGACAGCTCCCACTAGATCAGGTTGCCCAAAGCCCCATCCAGCCTGGCTTTGAACACCTTCAGAGATGGGGCATCCACAGCTTCCCTGGACAGCCTGTGCCTCACCACCCTCATAACAAAAATTTTTTCTTCCTTATATCTAATCTAAATTTATTCTTTTATTTTAAAGCTATTACCTCTTGTCCTATCACTACACTCTATTTCCTGCTTTCCTGTGGGTCTCCTCTAGGTACTGGAAGGCTGCTACAAGGTCTCCCCAGAGCCTTCTCTTCTCCAGGTTGAACACCCCCAATTACCTCAACCTCTCTTCACAGGAGAGGTTCCTCAGTCTTCTGATCATCCTCGTACATCTACATCCCTAACAGTCTCCGTATTGCCAGATGACACCATTTGTTTCTCTGGACTAGTGCTTGAAATCTGGAGCCTTCAAGCTGTTAAACTCAGTACATCAGCTCCATTGTTTATAAATTGTGTTTCTACTTCACCATGTGAAGAGAGCAGCGAGCTCTAGATCAGCAATACATAGAGCTCTGAAGCAAAGTACTTATGCTTTAATGTGGCAGAGCCAACAGGCACTTTGCAAGTGAGCAAGATAGTGCTAAACCCTACTGACACAAGCTTGTTTTCATGGCTTCCTGATGGAGCTACACATTTCACCCATTGACCTTTTTGACATTTTCCTGGTTTCCCTCCTGCAGGAGTACTTCAGCAGTAAAGTGCCATACTCTGCTGAACAAACTTGGCATCTCGTCAAGCTGACTTATTTGGTATGTATTTACACTTGTAGACTTTAGTACTCTCCTGGCAATTGAGCTTCCTTCCTGCCTACATAAATATGATTTCATTATTAGCTTTGTTTAGCTTTGTTTAGTTGTTGTTCTGCATCTGCGTGCTTTCCTTTTCAAAGCTGCCGAAGAGTTGCAGGTGTTGATCTTGATTTGTGCCCAAAGAATCCTGAACTCCATACCCCACCTGCTAGCTCTGATAATAAGCAGCACTCTTGACCTCTTACCTAAAACAAATCATAAAACCTCACCCTATTTTCTTTTCCTTTGAGGAGCCCATAACTTCTGTTAGAACTACAGCCTATGGTTTTGTTTCTTCTCAGAAAAAATGTATTCAGTGTCTCTCAAAGCTAATTTTCTGCCTTTTCTGTTTCCTATGTTCAGACCTGTATTTACAGAAGACAACCCAAGACAGGGAGGTTGACTTTGCACAAATGGTCCCAGAATACTTAGAATTCATCTTTTTTAAATTCTCATGAAGTGCAGGGAGAGATGTTATAAGCATAATCTGGAAAGAGATCAAAATCAAAGATGAAAACCTTATTTCCACTAGAAATGCTGTCTATTTGAGCAGGTTAGATGAAAGACGCAGGAACGTTCTCGCATGATTTGCTCATAACATTGTGCTGGCCCTCCAAAGGGCTGAGCAATCTCTGCTCCCATTGAAAGTAACATGTGTCTATGTTCATCAGGCTTTGTTGGGTACAGGCAATGGCATCCTAAATGTCTCCTAGAAGACGAGGTAACTTTGAGGAAAATTTTCCTGCATATTTCTTGGAACTAATTTCTACTTCAAATCCTAGAACGGTGTTTGAACTAAAGCATTTCTGCTAGGGGAGAAGAAAACAAAACAAAACAACAAGAACAAAAAAAAAAAAAAAAAAAAAAAAAGGCAACAGCGACACAACAACAACAAAAATTAAAAAATAAAACACCATAAATCTCACTTCACCAGGCTGGGACCTGGGTCTATAGCAGATGGAGCAGCTGCTGGAATAAGGGTAGATTTGTTTTTTTCTCCTGGGTGGGGGCTGACAGGAAAGGTTTCATGAGATGGAAGAGAGTCAAAGAAAGAAAGTGAAACCAAGCAGTCAATTTGCTAGCTGCAATCTTTGATCTGTGGCTGTCTGCAAACAGAATTGGAGCTCTGTGATTAGATGTACATGCTCATTATATGTTGTACTCTCCAAGCAGGCATTGTACATACAGCACAATGTATTCTGCTTCCTTCTGCCCAAATATCTTTTTTCATCTATATTGCATTAAGACCTTGAGGCCTATCATCGGGGAAAGAAAAAATACAATTTTCTTATTGTACAATGCATTTCATTCCCAGCTGCTGTATTAAATTTATTCTTATTTGAAGTGGTGTCTGTGAGTATAAATCATTTAAGTTTATATGTTTTTGTTGCTGCGGCAACAGTTTGACTAATTGAATTCCAAAGTGTCTCTCTCTATTTCAAAGCTATGATAAAGGGCACATACATTCTTAGCAGCAGAAGCCTGAAGCGAGAGGCAGGGGACAGACAGCCCTGACAAAATGACATGTCCTCCATCTCCCCTGCACGGGCTTACCGGTGCCACCCTTGGCAATCAGTGGGGAGGAGGGCGAGGGCTGCGGAGGAGTCACTGCTACCTGGAAGCTCCCACTGAATGCAATGCACAGAAATGCTGTCAGTGTCCTTAGCAGGATGGAGGAGGCATGGAAAAGAAGTGACTGAGGCTTTGGGAAGGTCACGATTTCTCTCTCTGTCTCACTGTTCCCTATCATTTATCAGTTCCCAATAGATCTGAAGTACTGGAGTACTTCGTGGTTTTAGACATGCCCATGTTATGTTAAGCCCATCTTCTTTCCATAGGGACATTGTTTGAGCTCCTGGGGCTTGTCTGCTAGCTGGGATCACACATGTTCCCATGGTATTTCTTGCCCCGTCAGTTTTTAGTAGGAAAATGCTCCTCATAGCTATGGCAGAGGGATAGGGAATATCCTGGGCAGCTCCAAATTTCCCCTGTGGGACTTGCAGGACAAATTCTACCCTGCTGTATGAATTTTTTCCAATTGTAAACTAGAGGTATGTGTTCCCCTAGACTGAGCCAGGAAGAGTGGAACACTAAAGATTGGCTCTTTGGAAGGGAATTTGTCCTGAGAGGATGGAAGAAAATTCCTTTCCAGGCAGAAATTTCCAGACATGAACCAGCCCCTCTGTGCTATTCCCAGCTTGTTCTGGCCACTTCTCGTAGCCTAGAGAGAGCTCGTTTTTTGTGTTAATTATGTAGGTGTTTATTACGGCCACAAAATGTTAATAGACAGCCTAATGGAAATCATGCTGGCTAATGAGGAGCTCCTGAATACCTGCTGCTTTTCTCTGGGAATAACGGCAGCCACAATTTAACAGGAAATAGCTCCCCCCACTCCTGCCCTGTGCTTTTACCTTCTGATTACATCGTGCTGTTAATTTTGTCTGGAGCTCTGCGACCTGGGGGAAGGCCAGGACCTCTCTCTTCCATCTGCCCAGAGGGGACGGAGGGGTCTGCTTCCCTCTCTGGCTTTCTAAAGGGTAATCTGTGAAGGGTTTTACAGAGCTTGAAAAGGTTATCTGCGTGTGCCTTAGCTGAGGGTGGCAGGAATGAAGTACAGGGAGCCCTGATGGACTCGCTCCTTCCTTTGCCTGCCTGCCCCTAGGGGATGCTGTCAGATGCGGGGCATATGCTGCAGACTGACAGCACTGTTGTAGGCAGCCTCAGCTGCTGTTTATTTTGGTGTGGTTTTATTCGCAGCCCCATTAGATGCTCCACCAGCCACTGCATGCTCCTGTAATCACCTCGGATAGACAAATAGCAGGAACCTGCAACAGGCACTGGAAGAGGGCAGAATGGGGTGATTCCTAGGTAGTTTGTTCAGATGGTAAGGGTTTTTTGTTTTCTTCTTTATTTGCTTTTTAATGAATTTCCAAAGATTTCTATTACATAAGTGCTTTAAATCAATAATAAAAGGAAACTTTGTCCATCAGGCTGGCTAGCCACAGCTAACGAGGTTAAAATGCAAACTGTCAGCCTCTGGTTTGTTTTGCTGATGTAGAGAAGGGAAAGGGAGCTGTCTGAGGAGGGGTGAGGCTGCAGCCTAAATGTGGGGCTCAGAAAGGAGCAGAAACAAATAACTAGTGTGGCATTTATAGAGAAAAGAGCAGGCTAAATCTGGGCTCTTGTTGAACAAGAACAGGAGCAGGCAGAAGAGTGGTGGGTGGGAGTATCAGGGTGTACGTGTACGTGCTGGGTTGGGAGGAGTGTTGCACTGGGAGGATGCTGGTGGGAAGATGCCTGTGTGGTGGGTTGGCATAGGATGTGTATTCTCATGGGGAAAAGGAGGCTTCATCCATTGGAGATACTGAAAAGCTGTATAGCTGAAGCTGTATAAAAAATAATAATAATAATAATAAAAACAAAAAAAGTAAAAAATAAGACTGTTCACCAGGCAATATAGGAACTCCCAACTGGGACAAAGTTTCACAGTTTTTCCCTTGTGGGCAGAAATTTTCTGCTTCTGTCTCTGCATGCCAAAAATAAAATATATAAAAAAATGCAGTCTCACTGCTGCTGAAAGAGCCAAACAGTTCTCTTGCAGGCCATGTTAGTGAACAGTTGTGAAAACATCACGTTTCCTTGTGAAGGTGGGATTTCTCAGTAGTGAAGAGCTGCAAATGAGGCAACTTGCAGGGGTCCATATGGAGTTGCTGATAGGAAACCAACACCAGGCTCTTGGAAGTGTTTCAGAAGGGGGCTTTCAGGAAACAGCAGAAAAGTAGTTCAAAAGGTTGGTTCTTGGTAATACATAATGCCATAAAAATTGCATCTGAACATCTTCTGTTACCTGGACACTGGTACCCGGATCCTGTCAAGTGATTTCTCCGGCATCCATTGTGCCTGCTTTGAGTATAACAGGTTGTGCAGATTATTTTATGATCAATAAATATCCAGGCAGACACTGTGAAATTCCAATCAGAAAAATTTACAGCATTAAGGCAGATATTGTATAGCAGGATATAAATAAATAGAAATTGTCAGTCAAATTCCTGGCAGCTAGAGTGTGGTGTCAGTTGCAGTAAATTAAGCGTTACTTCACAAATCACTGTTATGGTTTTGCCCAGTAAGTGTATCTGTGAAAAAGCTTTTTTTTTCAACTTGCAGTGGTAAAAAATCCTTTGCTCCTGGTTATTTCTGCATGAAACCAGTGTCAAGTCAAGGTGACAGTGGTGAATTGTGCCTTATTCCTCAATCTTGATTCCAGTCCCAAGATGTCCTCAGGGGCGTTGAGTTTAGGTGCTGAGCTCTCCAAGCAACAAAAACCAACAACACAAGGAAGTTACTGAATCCTTTTTAGGTTAAGGAGGGTGTTCTGCACTGTTGAGGGGGTTGCTTGATGTGGTGGTGTGGAGACCCACTGACAGAGGGGAGGAGCAGCGTGGACTCTGTCTTCTCTACCAGGATGAAGTGAGCTGTGAAGGCTGTACCTGGGGGCAGGTGCGAAGAATAAATCAGATCAATAGTCAGACCTTCAGTTGCTGCACTTTGGACAATATTTCACCTATGGATTATTGCATTTTGTTCTAAGTATTATACTCGTTGGCCTGACACAAGCTCTAAAGCATCATCTGGAGGTTCCTGTGCTGTCGGGATGGCTGGAAAATGTGTTAATTTTCAGCATAGACTTTTGTGAATTAAAGCCGAATGTTCAGCATGGAACAGAAAGGAGAGGAGGACCAGCTAGTGGTAGTTTTGTACTTTATTTGAGAAGAGAGAGCTACATAAACTATGTCAGGAGGGTACAGGTCTACACACAGTTTTATCAATCAATAAATGGAGTTGTCAACGTAACACTGAGGATATGATACTTTGAAGAAGACATAGACACATGACCAAGGAATATTTACAGCTCTAACATACAATATATTTATATTTGAGAGAGAGATTCGTGTGCATCTGTGCGCACAGATACCCCTGTGTACACGTGGTGCACGCACGCGCACACGTAAATAGGTATAAAAGGCTTTAAAAAAAAAAACTTACGTAATTCAAGAAATGAGTCTGCCTTTCATTTGCAGCAACTGACTATTTTTCAAGGTGGAAATGGTTCCAGTTTGTGGTGGTCTGGAGCGGAGGTTTCGCTTTGAAATCTCGGTTCTCCAGCGGTCGTTGGCTGAACCTGGAGCACGTCTTTGTGGTGTGGTGGTGGCAGGGGATGCGTGAGGTGCATGGAGGGGAGGGCAGCAGACATATGGGGAGGAGGGGGCGCATGGCCTCAGGGCTGGGGCAGTAAGGTGAAGATGAAAAAAATGACCTTTGGTGATGCAATTAAATCATCCTTTATACTAAACATAAATTATCGACACAGTTTTAAAAAAATAATTTTCTGTTTCATTTCAAGGCTGGGGGGAGAGGAAGGGACAATGCAGGGCAGAAGGGAAGGGAAGGTCTGGGGAGGGGAAATACCTCAGCACTTTAATAAAAGGTCCCTTGACCTCACTGCAAATCCTTAATTTTAAAAGTGTTCTTGTAAGTCTGACTAACACTGTATCAGTCGTCCCCTTCCATGGTGGCAGTGTACTCGATGCACGTGGCGTGGCAGGTAGAGGATGCCTCTTCCTCTGAACTGGGGCCAGTGGAGGTGGGCTGGGCAGGCAGAGGTTGTGACCACCTTGCTCTTGCCAGGTTCTCCCTTGAGGGGTAACCTGGGTTGTTCCCAGAAGGGGAGAAGGGTGAGTTGTGATTTGGAGAAGGGGAGACTGCAGGATGGAAAAGGTTGAGAACCAGCAATTCAGTTGGCAAATAGGATACAAAGGATGCCAAAAAAAAGCCCCAAACTAAGAAAACACATGGATTGGTACATGGGATAAAAATAAATAAATTAAAAAATAAATAGATAAAAAAAAATAGACCGTCAAAAAATCAATTCAGCAAGCATCACCAGAGGATTTGTTTTCTGCTCATGCAGACTTTCAGTGACATTAACAGAGATTAAAATAAGCTGGTTTAAATAATAGTAACAACAAAATCTCTACCAAAATATCTTTCCTCTGGGATCTAGCCCCATCCCCCTCTTGTTGCCAGCTCTCCTGCCAGAGTGAGCTGTGGATCAGCACCTTCTGGGGCCAAGCCTGCCTGTGTGGCCGAAGGGCAGGTCAGCTAGGTGTAGGAGCAGTTTCCTGCATGTTAAATATACCCATGGCATTTTTTAGAGAGTAGTGTTTCTCCTAGTGACAAGAGTGCCAGCATGGGAAATGCCTGAGGGTGTGTACCCTCGATTTTACCTGGGGAAACCTTGCCTCCTTACCCGACACACAAGAGGCAGAGGGAGCTGCAGCACTTGCTGAAAGCTAAATCAATGTCAGTTGTTTGCCTGCACAAAAATCCTTCATTTCTATTGAAATAACATATGTAAAGTAGCACTTTGTTAAGACAAGGTAGGGGAGAGGAAGGTTATTTAGAGTATTTATTTATTTATTTTTGTTCTGCTTTAAGCCTATCTATACGAAGCTCTCATGCAAGAAATTGCCTCCCAGTTTAGCTGAAAATTTAAAGGACACTTCTGGGAAAAAAAGAAAAAGGCAATTCTCTTTCACACAGGGAATTGGCTGGGTGTGGGGGCTGAGCAGGGCAAGTGAGGGATCTAAAACAAGACAGCCTGTTCATACTGAAACCAGAGCAATCCAAGAGCAGAATAAACCCAGTGGAAATCATAGTATTTTTAAGGGTTTGTAGCAGAAAAGGTGGGCCTTTGTTTCTCCAAACCTTCAGCACTCATTCAGATGAGTACATCATTTTGTAGTGACTGCTTCCTCACATCCATAGCACTCTCCTGGTCAGAACTCTCTACTGCCTTACCACAGTGCATATATGACTTTTACTACTCTCACTATGGCTGACCCCTTACTGAGATTTGAGTCCTTGCCTATTTGCTTCCTCTCCCAATGTCCCAGCAGGCTTCCTTTCTTCAGCACCATTTGCTCTCTGAGCCCCTTATTAAATCATCTTTGCAGTCCCCTGCAAGTTCTTCCTTCCTAGATGTCCCTAAGCATCAGAAAACTGGCCACAATTCCTTGCTTTCAGTATTGTTACTCACAAGTTTTGAGGTTCTGTGTCTCAGGCACCTCCCAGTCCTCACTTTCTCTGAGTGTCAGTCCAGATGTCCCATACTCATGACTGCAAATCACTGCTGGAGTATGTAGGGGAAAGGATATGGAGGAAGCTGTTTGTAGGAGAATATATGTGCTGGGGAGAGAGGAAGAGCCCATCTTTCTGGCTTACCTTTCTATCCTTTCTTCCTCACCTTATGTTTTTCAGGGATGGAATTGGACCTTCATGTCCCTGTGCAAAGCTTCTCTTAGTGAAATCCCAAGAATGCAGGCTGACCAAGGTGGATACTGAAGAACCTGCCTTCTCCTATACATGAGGCATAACTTATTTTCCATTCAGAGCCATGTCTGTTGATGCTTGCTCTTTCCTGCATAGCTTTTCATCTTTGGCTGACTCTTTTCTGACAGGTCTCCATTACACAGTAATGTGACTTTTTTATGGATTGATGTTGAAATGATTTTTAGGGGCTACAGTGTCATTTTTATGCCCCTTACTTTGAATTTTCCAGGAGATCTGTCTGTTGATTCGTTACAAACAGTAAATTTAGCTGATGGTCAAAGCTGGATCACATGAAATAAATACTCAATTTCTAAACTGCTAACGGTATAGTCTCTCTCTATATGTCAGGCTGTCCCAGTAGACTGGAAGATAAGAAAGTTTCACAGTCCAACTAAGAGACCGAATGTTCTCAGGTGGAACACAAGTGTGGGAAAAAAGCCAGGCAGAAGGTTTAATTCTAGCAGAAGAATTGTTCTTTTGTATCGGATTGATTGATTAGTGTTTTAACCCATCCTCCATCAATTGAAAACAGATACCAGTTGCCCATTTTGTGTAGGAGGAAGGATGGGAGGGGAGAGGGACGGGGTGAGGCTGGCGGCTGCTGTCCCTGGTGCTGATCCCAGTCAGTGGGTCCATGGAAATTCTCGTCCAGGCAGCTGGTTTTCTTGTTCTTGAGTATTGAACCAGTTTGTCCTCACTGGGAATAGTATGTGCATCGAAGAAAGAGGGGCGTTTTTTTGTTTGTTTGTTTGTTTTGTTTGTTTGTTTGTTTGTTTGTTTGTTTAAAAAAAAAGACACCATCCAGCAGGATCTGGTCTCTCTCTTCTCTTCCTCTCCCAAATCTGCCTTTTACCTTAATTTCAGATTTCAAGGAGGCCATAAGGCAGGATTTGTCTTGTATTAGCAGAAGGAGACAAAGGAAATTAAAAGTGAGGGGAGGTTTGTAGGACAGAGATCTGCTCTTGTCTTGATGGCCAATGTTCTTTGTTGCCAGGGTGAATATTCTGATTCTTTTCTCACGTACAGCGGTGGATTTTCTTGTACTATAAACCAACCAATCTCTTTTCATATGTTGTGAGTTTTTTTTGTTTTGTTTTGTTTTTTGTTTTTCTTGTAGAATTTCTCTTCTTCTCTCCTGACATCCTGTTCCTAACATTACAGCGATCATCAGTATCCATGGCCTTCACTGACTTCAGACACAGTTGTGGGTGTTCAACCCCTTCAAGGTTTAGCCGGCTGTTGCACAGGAAGGTTTAGTTACACAGCAACAACAAATCACTCCTTTTCTGATTATTTCTATTGTTTCAGTCTAGCTACATGAGAAGAAGTCTGGACTCGAACAGATCCCAGCCGGAATCAATCCCAACCATCTCTCCAGCAATCAGAACAACCTGCTGGGGGCTGAGTAACAGCTGAATTCTTGGTGAGAGAAATTACAGGCATAAAAACAAAATCAAATAGACTCCTTGTGCTCATTCAACATTTCAAGGCATATTTATAGGTACTGCTGCATGGCATCTTAAATATCTCAGTTTAAAAAGAAACTGCATTACTCCTGTTGGGGAAAATAATTTTTCTGTTCTGTCACTTTCACTGTCTTTGCCCCGATGAAAAAAAAAAAAAAGAGTAGAAATGCACTGAATTAAATACCCATTCAGACCTTGCCGTCTCCTCTTTGAACTGTCTGGATACCCCAGAGATAGATCTGTGAAGATGAGAAGATCTGAAGGTCATCCGAAGGCCATCAAAACTGGTGTAGGAACATGAGAGCTGAACAATAAGCTGCTAATTAAAAGCTGGGGTTTTCTTGCTCTATGAAGGTAGGAAGGGCTTGGTATAGGCAAAGAGGTGACCTTGCAGTCCAGCTCCTAGTTGGGTCACTTCCTTAGACTCCTGCATTGCATCCCTCTCTACCTGTTCCCAAGTCTCACTGTCAGTGGAAAGAAAAGCCCAAGAGAAATTTTACCACTGATGAAGATCCCTGCATAAGGGAGAGAAATCCACCCTATTCCACTTTTACTTTCAAGACAGAGAGACCCTAATTCTCATACTAGGTAAGCAGGAGGGAAAACCACACAAGCCACAGCTTTGAGCTCCCTGCTGAGTGCATCAAAGTAGAAACAAGTTAACAGGACAGACTGATAGACAGCTTTTCCCTCTAGCCCATCGAAATTCTTTGAAAAGGTATAAACAAAAAAATAGTGTAAAAATTGGGGAGGGTGCTTTTTTACACTTTAAGAAGGAGAATATTCTTCCAAAATGTTCACAGGACTATTGAACAATGGATCAGCTTTCGTTATAGACATCTGAGGCAGAAGGTAGATGGCTGACAAAGTTTGTGCTCTGTAATGGTCTGGGAGAAAAAAAAACATTTAGCAGATAATAGTATTTGCCTTGGGAACAGGAGTCAGGGAGCCTCAAGTGGGGAGGACTTTAGATACCGAACTAAAGCAGCAAACTTGCCATTGGTCAAGGACTTGAGGGAGCTAAACTCCTCTATCACATGCCTGAGACTCAAGTGCTCTGTAATCTCTGTGGCATAGACATCTAGGCACCATTGTGGACAGCACATGGCTGCTGAATGGTGAAAGCAGATGACTGGGCAGAGCAAAACCAGAAGGCCTCAAATCACAATCACAAAAGTCAGCTCTTGAGATTAAATTGAGATTAAATCAACCCAGCCACCAGAAGGGTGTCACACAGCATTGCAGAAACACAACTTACTACCAGACACAGGAGGGCTCTTGTAAAAAACTCCATGCTCCCACTTCCCCCATGCCCCTTCCCACCTCTGCACACACATACACACTCTTCCATATATAGCAAAAAATATCAAGGTTATGTGTTTCCTGAAATAAGGTTGACTGAATAGATACACTTACAGAGAATTCTTTGTAAAGCTATAGCAAAATGAGTAAGAGTGCATCACTACCATGGGAAATAAAAAGAAAAGTAACCCAACTGCAATTCAGCCAGAATCATTCCAAACCCCAAAGGTTGGCCTCTTTTTTTTTTTTTTTCTTTAATGTGTCTGACATTTTATGGCATCAATAATGCAAACAAAGAGGAAATCATATTTGCAGAACACTAATGCACGGATGTCTAAAGCGAAATACAATACTGATTACTTTTTAAATGAAGCCACCAGGTTTTGATGTGCTGTGGCGGTTAAATTGGTCCATCAAATTCCTTCCCCAGTCCAAAGCAACAGCTTGACCTTCTCTATAACCTTGGATAGCCTTCTCAGCTGCATTCTGATTGGGAATGGTAAATGTTAGTTTGAAGTGATCTTCCTTATGGTCCTGATTTCAGAAGTACCAGGAGCACACATCTGAAGCTGAGAGGAACGTCAGGCATGTCACCACTTCATAGTCTATTCAATGACTTTGACAAACATAACAATAAACCTACTACTAAGACCTGCTGGTGAAAGGATGGATAGGCTCTGAAAGAGATTTCCAGACGTACTAGTGAGATTTTGCCCTTATGGTTAGTGACTAATCTATTCTGCACCTGATAGCTGGTCTCTTGCTTAGACCTTTCTGCAGATGATTGCAGAGGAATGCCTGAGTTTGAAAATAAGTGTATGAATAAGAAGGTGTGGCAAAAACAAATACTTTCCTTTCCTCTTCCAGTTTTTTTAGATGTTAGTGGTTTGATTTTTTTCATGAAAAAGTGGATTTCAGAGATACATCTTGAATACCACAGGCAGGATTTTCTCTACACATAAGAGAGTGAAGAAGCTGTTGGGCTCCTGCCTCTTGCTGCTCATCCCACTCTTCCAGCAAAAGACAAAAGGGCTTGGTTCTGGCCTCCGCTTCCAACCTAACAGTGGGAGCACTGAGTTCAGGAGTCAGGAGATTTATTTTGTAATGTCCTCTGACTTGCACTGAGTGAGCAGTGTGAACTTCTTTAATTTATGCAGTTCTGGTTTGGTAGACAGAGTTAATAGTGTGCCTGTGGGCTAGTGGGTAGGGTTGGATGCCATCGACTCTCATCAGCTGGGAGTTTGTCTGCCATTCAGTCCTGGATGAGGTCTGATCAGTGCACTGTGGGGATTGCATGCTTTGGAGTTAATCAGTGCAAGCAGCTAATTGCCACTGGTTAACTAGTGCCATTTAATTAGGTCTGGGTTGTTGGATGGATTTGTGAAGGGAGCTGTTTATCACTAGCAAAAAAAGTCAGCCTTGTGATGCAAACCTCTTTAGGGAATTAAAAAAAAAAAAAAAAAAGCCAAGCTGGAGCTACTGTCACTATGGCAGGGTAGAAAATCAAAATCAGTTTCAGCAGAACTGGCCTGGATGAGGTTAGAGTCACGCTCTGCTGGGGTCAAAAATGATAGCGGCTGCTCCCCGACCCTTTCTTCTGTGCAGAAGGGTGGGACACCGTGGGCTTCAGCTGGGATTTACAGGAGATACCCCACATGCATTACAATGAGCTTTGCTGTAAAATTCACTGCACAGAGGTTAATCTAGATGTCAACATTGCCTGACAGCAGTGAAATTACTCCGGGGCAGTGCTCCTTCTGAAGTCTTAATATAACAGTCAATTCCATCCTGCCTGCAGGAAATGAAAGTTTTCTGCTTTGTGTGCGGAATCATTCGGCGCCAATTTTCTCACTGTTTGAAGTCCAAACTGTTTGTGGTCTCGGGATTCACCTCACATTAAGACTTTCGCTTCATTTAAAAACTCTGCTAGTCAAGTCCTGAGAACTGCAAGGACAGGAGCTGCATACGGAGAAAAAGAAGAGGGCAGGGGGAGAAATCTTATCTCTCCTACCACATCCAAATCAAACAGCTTCACCAGCCCTCTGTGCTCTGAACGCAGTGAATGCAGCAACTCAGCTATCTAAATATCAAGCAACAAAGATTGGGGAGGTTGGAAACCAGCAGAGAGAGAGAGAAAGCATGCGAGAAAATATCCGGACCTCCCAGAG
The DNA here is from genome assembly GCF_964211825.1 of Aythya ferina. Lineage (NCBI taxonomy): Eukaryota > Metazoa > Chordata > Aves > Anseriformes > Anatidae > Aythya > Aythya ferina. The sequence goes on from NC_140307.1 coordinate 7,700,364, forward strand.
CTATGATTTTCTTTAGAGGTATTTCAGTCCTTCCCTGCTGGGACCTTGTCCTAAGAAGCCAGTAGTTCAGCAGTTAAACACCCCGACAGAACAACTGCTCAAGTTTTTAGCTGTAGGATCAGTCACTTGTGCCGGGCGGGAGATCAGTTCCCACAGAGGATTCCTGATGGTGTGGGGAAGTGATGGTTAGATTTGTTGTGCCTCTTTTCTCCTTGGAGAGATGCTACTATTGCAGGGTTAGCAGGAAAGAGGAGAAATGTTGGTCACTCCTCCAGTCTAAAAAGACTGGTCAGATTGGGTTTGTGAGAAGTAAAGACATTGAGATGAAAACAACCTATCAGCTCACTTAGTTCAGCCCCAGAAAAAAAGAAAAAAAAAAAAAAAAAGCAGTAAGATTGTTTTCTTCTTTGGTCTCTTTGGTCTCTTATCTCTTTCCTTGGTTCAGTTTGTCATAGTTGCAGGCAATGGGCCTCCTATCACTTCTCTGAGGGAGCTGTTTCATTGCTCAGTAGTGTACTGGGAGGGAATAAGAGACATGGGAGAGCCCAAATGCTCCGGTTTTCATATTTGAGCAATGACTGACAGCTCTGTTTGTGTCATATATGACACAGCCATCCAGAATGAATGTTTGAAAAAACCTATTTTCTCCAGGCTTGAAATTCAATATCTCACTTGCAAAGGAGACACTCATTTTGGGGGACTTAACAGCTTAACAGCTACTTGAAGAAACCTTAAATGTGTACTGATGCAAGAGCCTGATGGGGAGCACCTTAGTGTTGAGCAAGTTTGGCCACTCCTGGAAAACACTGCTGAGAGGGGAAATTTCTCTTTTTATATTCTTGATACTCATTTGGAGCCTAGCTCCACTCCTATTCCTTGCCAGAAAACCAGGAAACAAGGACAGAGACGATGCACCACAAATTCAGCTACTTGCTTTGCCATTTCATTAACCACTGGGATTCAGTGGGGCAAAGGATGTGGGCACTCCCTGGAGAGGAAAATTGAGCAAGATTTAATGCACCTTTTGAAGATCACATTGCCAAATGGAACATGGTCTCCACCCAGAAATGTACATGAATGACTGATGATCAAGTGTCCAGAACTACTTACGGTTTTGTGGGCTTGCAGTGACCCAGGTCTGCATTCTTTGATCCATAGCCTGAATTCAGGGAAACTCATGCACTTGATTTTGGGGAAGTAAGAGCCCTTCATGTGGAAGGAACCAGCTCATGTAATCCTATTATAATCCTGTCTGTGGCCCAGAAAAACTTAACTTTGTCATTCCTTGTAACAGTTGTATTTTCTTATAGGGGAAAAAAAAAAAAAAAAAAAAAAAAACAACAACAAAAAAAAACTAATGAACACAAACCGTGCCTATTTTTTTCCTGCCTGGATAAATGGTCCCTTGCTTTTATTGATATATGTCTCCTTTTTAAACCAGTATTTTTCCAGTATAACGTCTTGAATTTCCTAGTGTCATAGTATGTTTCTATTTTCCTTCTTTTTTTTTTTTTATTTGCTTGTATACACTGTGGTACTTAAAATTCTATGCCACACTCCCGAAACCAGTCTCAATTTCCCAACCCAAGATCCTCACTTGCCTTCTACAACCAGCCCTTCCTTTTCCTTGGCTTTTTTATTTCCCCACATATTTTACCACCTTGTTCCGCCCACTCCTGGGGACAAGCAGACGGCTCAAAGCTAATGATGTCTCTCAACCAAGCAGCCTCTCCAAAGGCATTCCAGACTTTTCACATTTGTCTGTGCAGCACGTGCTCCCAGAGCCACCTGTCTGCAATTCAACACCCCATGGGCAGAGACACAGGCCTGAAATGAGGCAGCCCAGGCTCTTTTTCACCCCTAAAATACATGCCTCAAGGGATATTTAGATCAATATGCAATTTTTTGTGGGAGACAGGGTGGGCTTCCAATCTGTCAGATCGTTGCAAGTCTTCCCTTTTAGCCACATTTCAGCTTTCAACTTGGAAGCTGCCAGACCATGATGGAAGGAAAAATAATGGCTGGGAAAGACAAGACAGGCCACAGATGAGCCCGTAAGGCTAGAGCCAAATTTACTGCCCACACTTTGCAGCCCTGGCATCAAATTGCCATCTGTATCATGCACTAAATAGTGCCTTCCCCACCGGGACAGCATCAAGTCAGTGACACCCTTAAGGGACTGAGTTGGTGCTCACATTTGCAGTGCTCAGGAGCAGAATGCTGCTCGGATGGGCACCATGGCCTCTTGTCAGCAGTGCCCAGAGCAGCATTCCTCCCAGCTCCCTTTCAGGAAGCCCCTTCAGAAAACTGCTGATAGTGGAGGTCAGGTGCTGGGAACAAGGTCTGGCCTGCCCTGGACCTGGATGAGACCTGTTGGTGCTCCCATGCCACAGGGATTGCTCTCCTCTCTTAGCAGAGGCTGGGGCAATGGGATGTCACTATCTTGGAAATGGAGAAGGAGCACAAACTCATTTCTCTTTGCCTCCAAATGTTGCCCACACTGAGACTTATGGCACTCCGTGAGGGTTTCCCCCAAATCTGCTCTTCCTCCTCCCTTCACATGCAGTGGGGCAGTGGCAGGATCCCCTCAAGAGCCCCTCATCCCACAGGGAAGGCGCCACCATCCATGCTGATGGGCTGCTCCTCTTCTGGCCCAGGGAAGGTTCTTCTGGAAATGAGGTCTCAGGGTGTTCACCAGGAACTCGGCACAGATGCTTTCTCTCTTCCTCTCCAAAACCAGGCCTCTCTTCCCCTCCTGACCAGGCCTGTCATACCGAAAAGGGACGCAGCAGTTTCAATCACGTCTCCAAAATACAACACAGCCCCTTCTTCCCCGCCAACAAACCTCCATCCAGCACCACCAGGCCAAGGGGCACAGGGAAGCAGCAGCAGACAGGGAGATGTCACTACAGCTTGTCCTGTTCTTCTGAGCAATTGCTCACAACTGGCTTTGACAAAAGGGCCTTTTTCTGAGGCAGTCACTGCACTCAGTGGGGCTAACAGCAAAGCAGACAGCCTGAACCTTGGTCTGAGCCAGTTCACATCTTCTGGGGGCCCATCCCCTTGCCTCTTACAGGCTTATTTCTCACCACATGGCCCCGAAGCCTGGTGAGATGCTCAGCTCCTGTGCTTGCCTCACTGTCGTGACCATACAAATAGCTGGCACAAGGGACAGGGCGGTGGTGGTGGGGAGGAGAGGAAGGAGGAAAGAAGGAAGAAAGGAAGATATAGCTATTACGCATAATGGTTCTAGGGGAGTAACGGCTATGGGAACACAGTGTCTTTAGGTAATTTGTTGTGTGAAGGCCCATGAAAGTGGTAAAAAGAGAAATGAGAGCCAGAGAGGAGGGTGGACAAAATGGTGGCCTGGCACAGGCCAGCACCGTGCCTGGGAGCCACGAGAGCAGGAGGCCTTTTGGGGCATGGGGCAGGCAGCCCCAGAGAAGGGATTCCTTTTGGAGGCACTGGGCTATGAGCAGCCACCACTTCTTCTCCCTGCGTACACTCTCCAGTCCTGTCAGCCAAGCAGCCTGCATACAAAGAGAGCCATGCCAGGGCTAGCAACCCTTCAACCAGTTTTTTTCACTTCCAAAGATGAACCTTAGCTGGTGGGTGAGGAAAAAGGCTGTGTCCTTATTCCCATATGGTTACTGCCACCCATCCCCTCACCCAAGCACAAACTGAACCCATGGACACTGCTGCCACCACAAACTTCCTTGGAGAATTGTCTCCTGCCTCATTTGAAACCATAAGGTCAGAGCCATGAGTGGGAGGTAGAGAAGGGCAAGAGACGAGGAGGATGAGGAGAGGATGCAAAGCCTTCCCTTTCAGTAGCTGGCCATAACCAGGTCTCAGCCAGTCTCACCCATCTCCTCTTGCATCCTGGCCCTGAACACCACTCTGGCTTTGGGAAGGAGTCAAAATCACTTCTCTGTCTCCTCTTCCCCTATCTGCATTCCCTTCCAGACAAGCACCACATCCGAGCAGGCTATTTTTGTGCTGGCGATTGTCGCCTTCTCAAAATTGCCTTGACAATGCCTGTGGCGTCCGCTCCCTGCCTCCTGAGAGCGGCTGCCAAGCTGAGGTTCCCCCTCATCCTCCACTACTGGAGGAAAAATAAAAAAGCAACCCAGGAAGGTTTTGTTTTCTCAGCCCAGTCTGGATGGGCAGGATTCAGCGTCTGACTCAGCCGTTCCCCAGATAGGGATAATTTCCTGCTCCAGGGAGGTGGGCTGTAGGGAGGATGCTGCTGTCTCTCCCTGGCTGTCCCCAGCACCCCCTGTCGCTGCTGTCAGCCCTTTATCCTCATTGAGATGCAAGGCTGGCCACTGCGGCCATCCGCTGAGCTGTCTGCTCCTGAAGGCACCTTCCCTTCCTTCCCCCCTCCTCCCGGGGCTGCCTGTGGAGCTATTCTTCAGCCTCTGCATTTCACAACAGCTCAAAGGCAGATGCATCAATCCTTTCAGGGGATGGGGACGTGAGGAGAATGGCAAGGGGGCCGCAGGCAGGTGTTGGTAGGTTCCCAGCCATCTCACAAGCCTTGTCCCCCTCCCTTGCACCCACTGGCTTGTGCCCAAGGCTTGGACTGAGGCATGGGGCAGGGATGGGGAAGGGAAGAGGATAGGGAGGGAGAGCACTGGGATATGCTGACCCCATAGGCACGCTCAGCTGGCATGCAAGCGATTCCCAGCTGGTCTGCTCACTGCAGCCTTCCCCCGTGCATGAAACAAGGGATGCAACCCTGTCTGCTGAGGGTCTACACCAATATAGCTGTGGTGTGGACAGCTGAGGCAGGGGAACAATCCCATGGCCTCAACGAAAGTGAAGGGTGAGGAGAAAAGGCAAGGGCTGGGGTTGGGGGGGTTGTTCCTCTCATCTCTGCCAGGTGCAGAGAAGAACAGCACTCCTGTCTCACACACCAGAATGGGTTGGGATGAATCAGGAATGGTTTTTAGGATGCCCCTCAGCCCACTGGGGGGTCCCTTCGGTGCCACTGCTCTCCTGCCCCAGAGAGGGAGGGAGGGCTGGGTCCGGCCAACGCGCTGTCTGCAGGAGGGCAGCTGGTTCCTGGTGTGTGTTTTACCCGTAGGTGCCACAATCCTTTGACTGTGTGTTTGAAAGCCTTGAGTCTATACAGTTAAGAATCAGCAAATTAGAAAAATTGTCCTGAAATGTTGGAGGGAGGAAAAAAGGCAGGAAGGCAGAGAGGGGCAGGGAGGGATGGAGAAGGAGGAAAGGGCTTGGTAAAAGAGTTCATCCAGGGGCACTGCCCTGGCTTTGCGCCCATCACCTGTGGGCTGGGAAGGAGGAAGGGAGGCGAGGACAAAAAGGGAGGACTGATTTCACACATTCAGTGCATATCATACAACCGGGGCAGGGCTTTCCTCCCAGAGCTCCTACCCGGGCTGGCATCACTGCTGTAGCCAGACTAGAGCCCTGCCCAACAGCCCGAACCATACTCACAGCAGGGTTACAATTCACTGCTTCATTGCTCGGGGGAAGATACCTTCTCCTTTCTTCTTTTCTTTTCTTTTTTTTTTTTTTTTTTTTTTTAATTATATATATATAATTACTTTTTTTTTTTCTCCCATTTTTTTGTTTCTTTTTTTTTTTTTTAAGTCTTATTTTTCTGTAACAGCAGCTTCTTTCTGTATTGGTGTGGAATTTATATAGAGAGAGATATCTATAAATATATATAAGCCAAACTGCCTTACAGGTCATTTTTTTGTGGGATTTTTGTTGTTTTGCTTTCTGTTTTGTTTTGTTTTGTTTTCAGTGTTGTATGTGTAGCAGGCACTTGAGTTTATATGAAGATGTTTGCTTGGGAGCTGAGGGGCAAAGGACTGGGGAGGGGGAGAGGGAAGGAAGGACGGAAGAAAGGAGCAGGGACTTTTGACAAGTGGCCACTGCTAGCCAAGGATGTCCAGGTAGATTGGTGTGGCCTTGCCCAGAGCATGAAGAATCTTGTAGATCTCCTTGATGTTGAGCCGTTGCTGAGGTTCTCTCTGCCAGCAGCCCAACATGATGTCGTAAACCTCCTTGGGGCAGACTCGAGGTCTTTCCAAAACTCGGCCTTGGGTAATGCACTCAATGACCTGAAAGAAAGAAAAAGAAGAATAACTCAGCACGATCTGGGCAGTTTCTGGACGATGTCCTGTCCCAGATACTTCTTGGCCATTGAGGGAATGGGAATGCTGAGGAGCCTAGAGGTCCACAGATCCTCAGTGCTCATCTGTGTGTCAGAAATAATAGTTTTACAGGGAGAAGTTTGTCTCCAGAAGCAGTCTTGAAGCTCCTCAAAACTTTCCTCATTTGACACCTCCCTTCCTCACTGCACCCTTCAGGCAGGAGGTTACAAGCAAATTGCGTGATGTTTTAATTGAAGTTGTCAGGTTTTTCCTGATAGTTGAAGAATGAAAAAAAGAAAAAAAAAAACTTTACAATCCCCAAACTAAACTGATATTTTACACAGCTGAAATGTTGTTTTATTTCCCTGAAAATCAAGAGTCCTTTCCACTGCAAAGCCCAGGAGAGTTCCACGAGAGAGTTCAGCACTTCTCTTTCTACCTTCATCTCCAAGGGCAGCTTTGCTTCATTTTGACACAGAAAAGCAGTTGGAAAAATAAAAAATAAAAAAAAAAATTCATCTCAAATCACATCTGTGATGGAGAAAAAAAAAAAACTGCCGTGTTAACAGTTTGTTCTGGGTCAGGTCAGTGCTGCTAATGAGAGAAATGTGAGCTCTTGGACAGCATGAAATTCTCTTCAGAGGGATGCTAGTGGCATCCCCTATGTGTCTGTTTGAGTTTTGCTCACCGAAGGAATGGATGCAAAGGGAATGAGGGTACGAGTTGTCAGAGAGCTGCTATTACCTCCTGGCCTCCTTGGCTGGAGCCGATGAGCCCTGGCATTGCAGTGTGCGAGTGACCTGCCACGCTCTGCTGACAGTCACAGATCCCAAGCAGTGTGTTGAGGGAAGCCACCCAGCAAGGGGTGTTTGGAATTTATCAGTTATGAATAGTAATGGCCCTGCCACACAGCTCAACGGATACTTATCGCTCTGCTGTTTGCATATAAATGCAGAGGGGCGCGATTAGGATCTGCTGAAAGCAGGCCAAGGCGGATGCAGTGTGCAGAGAAGCCTGCATCAAGGCAAAGCTGTTGGCAGCATTGACATGTGAGAGGACGTAGGAGGTACAGGAGGTAAGTTATGGTTTCTGACAGGCATCCTGGACATGCAGAGGAGCCCTGCGGTGGGCCCTGTCTCTCCAGAGCAAAGGGCACAGGGCTAATGGACTGGCTGAGGCTTTCAGATTAAGTTGTTCCCTGCCTCATCCACCTGCTGTGGAAGGGTGTCCTCCAGCCTTGAACAAACCTGCTGAAAGTGCTCTGGAGGCCACGCAGGCACTGCAGAAAGGAAGGCAAACCTAAACCTTGGCAATGCCCTCACCCAGCGTGCTGCTGCTTGGCCCACCAGGCTTTATGGTGGTGGCCAGGCTGCGCTGCTCTGATGTCTCCTCGTCCAGGAGCTGGTGGAGCCATCAGTCCCCTGGGTCCTTCCCCTTCTCCATGACCAACAAAATGAGCCAAATGAGAGCTAATACAGCTCCCTCCCAGCAGGATAGCGTGGTGTGGGTGAGACTCCTTAGATCTCAGAAAGAAGTGGACACAGTGGTAGGACAGGGAATTACACAGCTCTTCCAGGAATGGTAGGAAAACCAATACCCTGCATCTGTGCAGCTCTTCACTATCCCTCCTCCTGCCTGGGGTACGTTTCTCAGCCCCACTACCCTGCAGAGGAAACTGAGGCAGAAAACACGAGGACAGCCGAGCTCTCTTTTCCAGCCTGCCTCTCACCACATGCTCATTTGTGTGTGTTTGTATTTACCCTCCCAGGGAAATGCAAGAGCAGCTCATTAAGTAGCGTGACAAATAACTTCTGTCGCTGTCTATTCCATTGTTTGTGTCTCTAAAATGTTTGCGTGTGCTACTTTGGGATATGCAGTCAGGCCCCATTGAGCACACGAATGGGCAAGTATTAGAGATGTAAAGCAACACCTTGGATTTGCCATCTCTGCAACTCACTTAATTAAGGGATCTGTATCCAGAAAGCAGAAATGCACATTTCTCATTACAAAAGGTGAAATTTCTGAAATCCATTAGATACACAGTAGGATAAAAATGTGCAAGGTTCCCACACACGGCTCTGTCAATGCATCCGGCTCCTCGTCTATAATACCCCCTGCTATTCTGAGCAAAAAATCTTCCAGTGCCTTTCTGCTGATGTGCCTCAGACCTTGGCTTTGACACTCTGCTAATCCTAGCCAGCCTTCCCTCGACTTTTTTTACAGCGCAGCCCTACACTGTTATTCAAAGAAATAACAAGGATGAACCAGCCCCTCGGGTCCCATCCTCAAGGAACAGGGGCAAACTCTATAATAGGTGTCCCCGTGGCAAACAGCCCCACAGAAGTGTGCCACATGCTTCAAACACTTTCTCACAAACTGAAGGCTGCAGTAACAGTGTCAGCTACAAAATAAGGAGAAAGAGAGCATAGGAAATGCAGGGTGACTCAATAACTTATATCTGAGCAGTAATTTGGGTATTCTGTCAGCACACAAGAGTTTATCAGGTGCGGCTGTTACAGAGCAATGTCAGGAACTCAGAGGGCAGAGACTGGGGATAACCCACTGCATGGCTTTGGCAGAGCCCTTTCATTCCTGCGTGCCTTGCTTTCCCCAGCTCTTAAATGGAGATAATGACACTTTTGCCATCTGCAGTTTCTTATCTCTGTATCTGAAAAAACAAATAATTATCACGGGTGCCGAGGAGAGGACAATCAGCGTATGGATTGCTTTGCAAGCAGTCTGGAAAGCAGGGATGGTAACAAGCAGTGTTTCCAGCTGAAGGTGTCTCAGCACTGTTGTACCTCTGTGTTTGAGAGCTGGAACCAGGGCTGCTTCCCGTACGTGAAGATCTCCCAGAGGATCACCCCGAAGCTCCAGACGTCGCTCTCCGTCGTGAACTTCCTGTACATGATGCTCTCCGGAGGCATCCAGCGGATGGGCAGCATGGTGTGTCCTCCAACCTGCGGGAGGACAAAGGCATGAGGAGATCTGAGTGAACGGAGCCCTGGGGAAGGGAGCAGCCCTTACATAAAGTGAACAAACTTAGGGCTTCCCCGCGAGCTCCATCAACAAGGAGCTGCTCAAAAGAGCTAGGTTGGATGCTGCCTCCCTGCCCGCCCAGGGGCTTACCCGCCAGTCCCACCTGGTTAATATGACGGATAGGGAGTGAAATGTATCGAGATAAATGATGTTGTCTCCTCCCAAAACAGGCTTGTAAAGAAATCAAATGACAAACTGCCAAGCACATCCTCAGACCCTACACTGGTGGTGAACCAGGAGGCAAGGCAAGGAGCAGAGCATTCGGCAAGGTGCTGGGATGAGTTTTGCAGGGCCTCAGTGCTCTGAAGCATCCTCCAGAAATACAGAGAGGGCTTTGTCCCTCCTCGGCAAGGCTTGCTAAAATCCATACACAGGCATCTGCGCATCACCTAATTACGTGGAAGATTTTTTGCACTCATAAAACTGTGCTACAGGCCTTTTCAAAGAGTGCTTTGAATATGTAAATGACTGCAGGACCGCACTGCAAAAAGGCGGTCTGTTTGTAAAGAACAGGCTCTTACAGGCAGGGATATGCCCAGTGTTTGATGGAGGCAGGAAAGCCAGCCCCTTTGGAGAGCCTGGAAATGGAAGAGCCCATGGATGAGGTCCCATCAGGGCGTGCTATGTGAGGGAAAGGCCCTCTCTCCATCACAGTCTGCCTTTCTCTAGGGCACTTGAGTCCAGCAGGTGAAAACATGCAAAGATGTCGAAAGCAGATGGATTTACCTTCAGATCCACTAGAGGTTTCTAAACAAGTGTCTCTAAGCAGGGAAAGTTTTTTTTCCTCTGTTCTGTCCTATACAAGAAGCACCATCTGTGGGGAAGCAGCTAATTGATAAGCCCAGCCGGTGCTGGGAGCAGCACAGCCACGAGGCTCCAGCACTCATTTCTGCTGAGGATAAAGCGTCCAAGGGTTTAGCAGTGATGAGAGACAGTGCTTTTGTGATGCTGCTCAGAAGTCTGCTTGTCTCATTACGGACACCAAAAAAAAGCAAGCGCTAATAACTTTGTAGCACCACAGCTGAATCAAACAGACAGAAATCTCTCTGGTCCTATGAAGGAGTGGGGGAGAGGCTTTCTAGTTTTCCTGCACGTGTGTGCCTATTCAAAATAATGAGATCGTTGTGCTTGTTTGGATGAAAACGTTTCTTGTACAAACAAAAGCTCTTCTCCAAGCTCCTGGCTTTCCAAAGCTCCCACTGGTTTCTGTGCCTGATTAAAACCAGAGTGGGGAAGGGTCAGTACAGAGACCAGCCACGTTTCTTGGAAGCAGGAGGGACAGGGTTGGTGAGCAGTGCTGGAATAGGTTGTGAAATGGGGACAGTGCCTTGCAGGCTTTCTGCATGGAAGGTGCGAGCCAGGCCCTTCTGGGGTCTGACAGAATTTGGACCTGAGCTCGCAGCATTGTGCTCAGAGGTCTGTGGACCAGCCCTTTTTCTAACTCTGAAAGTCTCTTTCTACAAAAGAGAGAAGGAGTTTAAAAAGTCTCGGGAACATCTTTCATTCCTAAGTGCAGGGATGCTCAGAACTGCGATGCGTGAAGATAAAAAGCTCCGTGCAGCTCTACACCTCCTATGCAGAGATGCCTTGGCTGGTGTGGTCTCAGCTTGCTGCTCTGCACTCCCAAGAATGTCCTCCCTTAATGGAAATGGAAATACCCTTTCCTTGGTTTGTTCCTTTGAAACCCTGTCCGCAATTTTAGCTCTTTCCTGCTTTCTCAGCTTTTACAAGTTGCTTTCCCTTTCTGTGAAGGGCTCCAAGGAAATGTTATCGACAGAACATGACATACATCAAACTTGATTGTTGCAAAAACTCTTTTGCACTAATGCTTATTTTTTTCCTCCTTTAAGTAGCTCTAGCTCTTCGGTTTTCTGGCAATCTCAAAATGATTACAGATTGCCAAGCTCTCTGCATTTGCAATGTCCTGAATCTTGCAGGATCATCTGAGATTACAGGTAGTACAATGTATTGAGCACATTTAACTCCCTTTCGAAGAAATCTTAGGGCAGTTCAGAATCTATGAACCAAACCCTCAGCTTACACAAACAGTATTAGCACTACTTCTCGAATGGGAGTGCCCTGAGTCACACCACTAGAGGATTTGGCCCCGAAAGCAGCAGAGAAGCCAGTAGACCCATTTCACTTCTAATAAACTACAGAGCAGTCAAGGTCTTTGGTCTCCTCTAGACACATCCTAGTGACAAATTGCCAGTAAAGTGACATACACAGTCAATAGTTGTCCCAAGGACGTGACGACATGATCTTGGCTTAGCTCATATGGTAGAGTCCAGTGACTGCCAAACTCTCTGTTTGGCATCTCTGCCCTCTATGTCACATGAGACATGTCTTTTACTAAAAATAAATCTGGTACTAAGTAATACATTAATTCTGGGGAGAAAACCAAGCCAAGCAACGCCCAGAACTGTGCGGATCCTGGCATATGGCTCAGCTGTGCTCATAGGTAAGAACCTCAAAGGTATTCTCTGCACCTCGCACAGAATACCACATTTTTGAGAACAAATGTTAAGTCTCGTCTGCTAGCTAACTGTATGCAGAACAAGCATCAATTAAATTGCACCACAAAATCACTCCGATGCCTAGCTTAGCACACAAAGCTGAATATTACATTTTAAAGCATTTCCTTCGACTGTCCCTTGGTGCTCTCACTGCAAACTGATTAGGATTAAAATTCCCATTTCACAGATGAGAAAACAGATGTAAGAAGGCAGGGAAAGGTCCTGCTCTGACACTGTACAGTGAGCAAACGCTAAGTTGAGCCTTCTTGGTCTGCAGTCAGCTGTACCCTGCTTTCTGCTGATGTAGCAAAATGATTTAGAGCTGAGCACAGATGGATTGAGCTACTGATGCCATAGGAAACAGAGTGTGTCCGGGATGAAGGAAATCTTTTGCATAACATGCAATGGCTGTGATCTGTGTTATGCCAGCATTCACTTGCACGTGATTGCCACGGCTGCATGCTTCATTTGCAGGACCAGCCATTGCCAAAAGCATGAAAGCAAAATGATGCTATTAAATCAGGCTAAAAACAAAACAAAACAAAACAAAACAAAAAAACTAGATGCTGTTTTTTGGTGATTTTTTTTTTTTTCCTTTTGTGGAGCCTGTTTACATGGCATGTCCTTGGCTCTGGAAGGAACTGTTACTGTGTCATTAGAATCTGAAAGTTTGCTTTGGTCAAGTCTCTGCTCACAGCAGGCTTCTGAACTAAATGACCTCACAGGACTTGTGATCTTGATGCTCACCATGAGCATGGTATTGCTGAGCCTGTTCTGAAATAGTCAGGTCATCTTCCCACCCATCTGCCTCCATCCCCCTGGGGAGCCAGGGACAGGAGACCCCAGGCCTCATTCAGGTGCACATCCCAAAGCCACTAAGGATGAAACGTCCTCCAACAGCAGCACTGCAACATCTCCCCCAGAGGCACTCCACAACCTGGAAGAGGCTTCTGCTTTCAAGTAAATATGGCAAGCAAATCCTCTGCTGTTCTTCCCCTTAAATCCTACGATGCTGCCAAGCTCACCCTTTCTCCTTGTTATTTTAATGCTTCATAGACCTGCAGACTGGCCTCTTTATCCCATTGCCATGGCTGTCTAGCTTTGCTTGACATTTTTAGCTCTCTAACTTCCTCTCCCTAGATCAACTCCTCGTGCCCACATTGACATGTTATTCCCACTGCTTTGCTCTTTCGGTTTGCAGTGCTATCCTGGTAATAAATAGAGCAATCAGTGTGTATCCTCTGAGCTGCCAAAGTTTCCTTCTTCTGTCTCCATCTCAGGGTTGCAGCATCATCCACTCATTTCCATCGCCTCCTAATGGTTACTCCCAAGGGCACGACCTGGTCTCCAGCCACATGTTTCTGATACTCCAGGGCACCAAGGCTGTGCTCTGAAGCCTCATTACACATCCAAGCCCCCAGACGGCAAGATAACCAGCCACCCCCTTTGAGCAGCTTATTGCTGTATTACAGCTGAACCTCGGGGAGCTGGGGGAGGTTCGTGAAAGGCCAGCGTTAATGGCCATTAGGGAGAGAGATAATTACTTAATGCTAGTACAGCACTTTGAAGATGTAAAGCTATATAAGTGCTATGTACAAGTAGTATTATAAGGCTCTAGGTTTGTCTGCTAGGAAGGAAAATGGGTGTCTGGGGAAAGGATTCTCCTTGTCCCAGCTTTCTGAATGACATCCAGCTGATTAGGAAGGGAAAAGATGACATGTCATCCCCGATGAGTTCGACAGTACAGCAGCAGGTAGTGGAGCAGCAGCGTTCAGCAAAGGCAGTGCAATATATCTGCAGTTTGGGCCACTTGCAGAGATAACATGAAAAATCAAAACCAGAGCAGAGCTGAAAAACCCTCGTGAGAACTTTGTGTGCGTGGGAATCCAGACCTCAAAGCTCTGAAGGCAGGCATTAGCAGGCAGCACTGCTTCCCCCCTCCTGGCCCCCACACTAGCTCCAGGGCTGTACCCCAAGGCAGCATTCAGAGGGGGGTACCGAGCCATCCACACCATGCTCACAGCTGAGGGCTGCTTCAGAGATCTCAGCTCAGAATGGAATTTGCTCTCTGGCATGCTATAAGGCTGTGTTTTAGTTTTCCTTTTGTGCAGTTGCCTTCCCAACTTTGAAGTAAAAAAGAAAAAAAAAAAAAAAAAAAAGAGAGAAAGAAAAAAAAAGTAAATAAATAAATCAGTGCATTGCTTTCCAAGGTCATTTGACATTTGTTTTCCAAGGCCATCTGACAGCTGTATTCCTGCTCTTGGCTTACTTTGGGGATGTTCTGTTCCTGCTCCTGCCTTGGGAAGTCACAGGAAACACTGCAAGGTGTCTTTGCATGGTGCAGCATTGCTTGAATGTCCCTTAAGTGTGCAGGAAGCCGAGATGTTTGAGTTTGTACAGAATCATGTAGCAGTAGTGGAGACCTTGGAACTATTTCTCTCCAGGAGAACCCACTCAACACATCACCTCTTTTTAGAGGTAGCAATAAGACATGCGTTCCCTTGGTTTCTGCTGCTGTAGGTAGGGATGACCCGGGCTCTTCTTTAATTGCAGACCTGGCTGTCATCCCAGGCTGGGCTGCACTACAACACGTGGCCTTTAGACCTCAGCTTTAGGAGCTGGGTGATCCCTCGAAGATTAACTCTGAACATTCCCCCAGCAGCCAGATGTACGGCCTCATCAGGACAAAAAAAAAAAAAAAAAAAAAAAAAAGGTAATGGAAACAAGAAGCACAAAAAGCTGCATGTTTTGGCTAAGTTGAGTTCTTGGACAAAATAAAAATAAAATTGAAAAAAAAAAAACAAAAACGTTGTAGATTGTGCCCTTGTGAGCTGCAGTTTCTCAAATGAGGTTGGGGCAGGAGAGGGTGGCTTCTCAGGGAGAAGGCAAAGGGATGTAGATGTTTGTGGGTGAAACTCTAGGAGGAAACAGTCCTTCCATAACATCAGTGCTGGATCCAGAACCACACATCCCTCTATCAGTCAGATGGGCCAGCATTTACCTGGGTGAATCCCAGGAGATCCCTGGGCACCTTGTGCAAAGCAGAGGGATCAAGAAACGCCAGCCAGATCGGGGCTTTGCTAATGATTAGCTGTCCCAGAGTTCATGGTCTTAACTGACACCTTACTGGGCTCTAAAGCCCCTAAGTAGTTTCCATCAGAGGCAGCTGCATTAAAGTGCACGTTGTGACTGGTTGTGATTCCCCAGTACTTTATCTGTAATTTCCTTTGGGTTTATTCAGGAAGGAAGGTGTTAGCTGCATCTTAGACAGCACCATTTCCAGAGTTATTCTCACCTCCAAAATCCCAAAGCTGTTCTCCTGACTCTGAAAGGCATCACGGCTGTAGCAGCCACAAGCTGAAGCCCCTGCTCCCTCCTCTTCTTAAAAATTTGTAAGATGTCCCTGCAAACTCTCTCAACCAAGGCCTTGCCTTCAAGTCTTGTACCTTTGCTGTCCCCGCCGTCACAACCAGTGCTGAAGGTGGGTTTTAATACTGTCAACAAACAGCAAAAAGCTTCTGCCAAACATTTCAACTTACTCGGCTCGTTGTGTCTTCACCATGCATCACTGCACATGTTTGTGGCACTCTCTGGGCATGGTCTGATCCTGTCCCATCCTCACCCCCTGAACACAACCATCTCTCCCAGGCCCTGGAGGTGCTGCAGTGTGGGGCTTGCAGCCTGTTCCTCTGCACATCAGTGAGTGAAGACACCTTATAGCAATCTGCAAGGGGTCTCAGAGGGTTTTGGGGGGCTTATGAGGTGAAGAGTGACCGTAGCCGTGTCTACTATGTTTATGCACCTGCACCGTGTGTCCCAGACTCACCCAAAGCAGAAGAGGTGCCTGCTGCCAGAAATTGGACTTACCCAGGGAGAGCACGGGGAAACCAACTGTCCCTGTCGCGAGGTGATGTAAGGAGCCAGATGGACTTGTTTGGGAGCAGGGAGAGCTCAGGCAGGGTTAATGCGAAACAGAGAAGGGGGTGAGACCTTCCTGCTGTCGGTTGGACTCTTTGGCAAGGGGCTGTTTGTTCCCCCCAGCTGCACATACTGTGTTTAAACATGAGCCTAAGAATAAAGCCTGCCATTGACATTGTTTTTCCTTACTTCATTTAACAAACTAGTTGCTTTATGACCTGTAATTCTGCATCACGTTGAATCAAGCAGTGTAATTTGCAAGCAGGGACGGTGGCCTTTCTCCCTGTTCCCCTCATCTCTGCTCCACCGAGTGTGTTTTAATCCCACGGTTTCCAGCATTCCTAATGAGCCATTAACAAGCTGCCAATTACTTACGCAAATGAGGGGGGGCAGACATGGAGGGGTGGCTGTAGCTAGAGGTAAATTCTGCTACCTCAAAACGGCCTGAGATAAATCACTGCTTCTCTAAGAGCTGCCTGTACCCAAGAGTCCTCTCACTTATATTATCTGCCATCTAAAAATGCCAGAGGTAATGCAGAGGATGGTTAAGAAAAGGGAAACAGAGGAGTAATTGCACATATATTTTTAATTATGTTTGCCAATAATCTATTTGGTGCGCGCCTTACTACAGATCACCACTCCCCTTTCCTTTCCAGCTCTCAAAGCAGCTAGGAGAGGGCTGCACAACCAGCCTGCAGAGGAACAAGGGCCAGTTTCTCATCTTCATGTAAAAATAAACGCTCCAAAAATAATGATCTCCATCATGAACATCAGACATGAGCTATGAGGAAGATATATTTGGGAAGAGCAACCGTACTTTGCAAAGCACTTGGAAAAGAGGTCAGTGAGGCCACCACCAGCTCCTCAAACTCTCATCCTAATAGGTGCTGCTAGAGCCTCCTGCCCCCCAGGCCAACCTACTGAAAGCTTTGTGGGGCCCAGAGTGAAGAGAACCCACATGAGGACATCTCAGACAGTTGAGGGAACTGGTAGCACTGGGATGGAGACACCAGCAGGACACCCAGTGTCTTCCCAGGAGTCCCACTGCTTGGCTGTGGCTTGGTGCTGGGTGGCTGGTCGGAGGGGTGCATGCAGACGGTGGCCTCTGCAGTGTTTTGCACCAAAGCCCCCATGTGGGCACTCTATCCAGCATAATCTGGGAAGCCACTAAACCCTTTTAAACTCCAGCCATCAGATAACCAGTTTGTCAGGCACCACATGGATTTACTGATTTTCTCCACAAGGTAGGAGACCCTGGCACCGCACCACGCTCTTTTTTAGGGCGGACATGCTCAGAGATGTGCAATACCCATGAAACAGCACAGCTATTAGCTGGTTCCAACTTCAAAGGGGATCTGTAGTCTGCAAAGACTGCGAGCACCAACAGAAATTGTCCATGACTGATCTGCATTATCATTTTGCAGTGAGCTGGTAATACTACAAGAAGTGTTTAATAGCTCAAAAGCTAATCAGATAGAGGCTAAGTTAAACCATCACGATGCAAGGAACATGTCCATCAGGATTCCACTCTTGTGGCAACACAGGGAATGAAAATCAGCTCGGTTTCTGGCTCCAGAAAGTAGGAAGAATATTTGACCAGTAAATCCTAACCTGGTGATATAAAAGCAACATCTCGACATGGCCTGAGAAATGCAGCTTAGGAAATAATACCAATAAAGCACTTGCATGTGCTATCACTCTATGCTAAAATGCTTTCAGATTGGTATCTCATAATCTCCCCTTCCATCGTTCCTCTCTGTCTGTCCTGACAGTGACTCCCCTCTGGGTACCCAATAAAGCTCCATCTTTGTCTGCAGCCAGAGCCGTCCCTGACTGACGACTCTACATGATTTAGATAAGGCTCCATTACTTAACTTCTGGATGCTGGATAATCAGTTCAACTGCCTTGGCATTAATCATAATAATATTCAAAATTCATTAGGCTAGATTGTTTGGGAATCTATTTCTTATTAATGTCAGATTCGCTGAGCATAGGCCTGGCAGCAGAGAGACACAAATTTAATACAACGCAGGGCATGGGGACTCCCAGCAGAAGCAGAGCCCCTTCCCTTACGCACAGCTGGGTGCTGAGCTGACAGCCTGTCAGCTGGGAGGGCTGGTGGATAGCAGAGAAATACCATGAGCATGCTGCCTATTGGCTCACCGAGGGGTACCTATAGAAATGTGTAGAGGGTGGAGATTTGGGGGAGTCAGATCCGCATGTAAATCTTAATAGCATCTGTTCTATCCAAAAATTGGGCAGGCAACTCGGAGATTTTTGTGCACAGTCATAGTATGGAAGCACACAAAATAGAAGTCTCTTTATGGTAGAAATCTGTTCCTTGCTTTTCTGAAAAAGTACAATATTTTAGCTTAGAGGAATGGGCTGTAGTGCTTTACCACAATGAAAAACTTTCAGCGATAAAGTAGCTGGATCATCCCTTCTAGCTGATTTCCTGTAAGCCAGCTGAGGATGGTTCCCAGTGCTGTACCTAACAGGTTTTTTTGGCCTGTTTAAACATTTTGGGTGCTGGTACTTTCCTTCTGGTACAAGTTCTCACCCTGCAGTTGAACAATGGTTGCTCAGCAGGGAAACATCACAGAAATACCAAACAGCTCCAGAAGATGCTTATGCTTTCTCTCCTAATGAAGGCAGTGCAAGCACAGATGGCATCTCACACAAACACGTTGCAAGCCATGTTAAAATAAAGAGCTCATTATCGGAGGCTGCAGTGTCACACCTACTAACGAAGTGATTAAACTCATCAGTGCCTGTGTGAAAGCTGGGCTGGCTCTGGCACTGCTGAACAGAGAGCCATGTCTCACCACAAAGGCAAACCCCAACATCCTCCCCCCCAAACACTCATGATTTCAGCCACTGCAGAGACACAGGAATCAGAAGAGGCTAATGGCTAAACTTCCAAAGTAGAGAAAGTTGCCCTGGATGTGCCCTTCCCATGCCTGCATCCAGCATCCTTGTTACAATGTGATGTGGCACACTTAGAGACCGCGCTTAGTGGGCAGGTGGAGGAGAAGAGCGCACCCACACCTGTCTAAAGCTGGGGCTTGGCTGCAGGTTCTGATGAAAAACAAGCTAAACCTGAAACTGAAGAGTCGAGCGTTTCATCCTTCTCTACTCAAGCACTTTTTCACCCGAGACTTCCCGTGCATTGAAGTTTCCTCTGCTCTTTACCAAGTTTTGCAGATGTCCTTGATTAGGACAGAGTTGCAGGAGTCCTATGCCTTTTAACCACTGAGAGTTAAAATCCTTCCTCCCTGCTTCACTTAGCCAGGAGCTTAAATAAATAAGCAAACCCACAAACACAGGAACTGGGTTGCAGATGCCATTAGAGTCTTCCAGCACTACGAGGCCATCACAGCGATCACTGGTTGCCTTCTGCTCCCCTTCCTGCAGCCAGCCAGGTGCTCCACGTCACCGAGCCCACTGGAATCATTTTACAAGCCCAGCACCTTGTAGGACACATGTGGCTGTTTTTGCCATAAGACAGGACTAGCTCCTAGATAGCCAGCTCTCTGAACAAGGCAGGTCTTCCTAGCGGAGTCTCCAGACACCAGCTCTCCATTAGGGTTAGCCACAAGAGGAAGGACGGAAAGAGAAAGTGAGCCTAAAGAAACCGCTAATGTTCTGCAGCGTCTGGTAGGATGAATGACCCCCGCAGACATATGCTGAGCAGACAGGACAGTCCTCAATTATGTCATTGCTGGAGCATTTACTTCAAGGAGAAACGTGACTGCAAACGCTGGGCTTAAAGCCCTGGCTGGTTTCGCTGCCTCTGGATAAGCTGCTGGAGCCCAAGAGCATTAGGTATGTGCATGCAGCATGCACAGGCAATGACACGCATGTCTGTGTATGAAACAGCTTTACAGATCCAGGAGAAGAGCTGGAAAAAACCTGTTAAGTTCCATTCTGCCCTCTTTCCCTTGTGAATGAGGGACCTAAAGGATTTGCTAAGGTATTGATGGGCACCAATTCAAACATCCCAGTGGGCAACCCCCAGCTTCCCTCAGGAAATCAGAAGCAAATCTTGCCTACACAATGGAAAATTCCTGCTTGCCACACTGATTTTCCCCTGCCTCATCTTCAGCATTTTATCCTTGTGCTAACTTCTACGTACTTCCCTGAACAATATTTCGTAACCTTTAGGCTCACAACTATGTAAATATTTGCAATCAGGCAGCACATCTCCCCCCTCTGATCATTGCTTAGCCAAACTATTTATGTACAGCTCGTTCCACCCTGCCTCAGAAATCAATTGCTTCCCCCTGTCTTTGTTTCGGCTTTACCTCTCCAGAAGTAGTTGACCTTATGGATACTCTTTGCGGGGCTAAGTCACAAGAATGTGGTTGTGTAATATTTAAAATGATGATTGCTGGAGAGGCACACAGGGGTTTCCGTTTTGCTCTTTGGCATGGGTTCTCCACGTGCTCACTGGGCAGCTGTCACCCCACAAGGGACCATGTGTGGTTTAAAGAGGATGGGATTTATGAGGATGAAGTGCAGCATGGCCCGGAGCAGGCACAATCTCACTTCACAGCAACATGCCGTGTATTGATCATGGCCGATTTGTGTTTGTTAACCACCCGAGAGGTGAAATGAGCTGCTGCTGGAATTTGTGCTAGATAATCAAAGGTGTTTGTCAGTCTTCAAAACACTCTGCAAGTAGGTGCTTGATTTGGGTGCACGGGGAAAAAAAAAAAAGAGGTTAGGTTCCCTAACCCCCTGGCTCCCATAGCTCCCTCACAGCCCTGCTTTCTGCCTCAGCTTCCCTGCATTTCCTAGACAAACTGCTCTGTTTTTTCCTCCCTCTTGCTGACTGAGAGGTGCTCTTGCTGCCTTCTCGTTTCACCTCCCCCAACCTGAATTTTAAGCCATTTAACAGCTTTAAATGCACCTAATAAGGTTTCAGTCTGCACTTTGCTGCTGGCCCTCGGCTTCTCTGACACTGGGAAGAAGAGAGGTTTGGAAACCTATGGTGGATTTCCCTGCGTTGGAGGTCTAATTATATGGTAACTGGTGACCCTGTAAGTACAGGGTAATCTGCTGTGTAATGCTGGAGTAAATTATCCCACTACTGCTGTCTTTTCCACTGCAGCCTTCTGCGGAGATGGAAATGCAGCCGGCTAAATGGTAATTAATCTTTGACACCCGCCCAGGCCGGTGAGGAGCAACCTGCGAGAGCCCCCGGCTCTGCAGGGCCACGGGACCTGATCAGGAGCCACTGCTGCAGTGTCTCCTGGCCCTGCTGTCACCTGGGGACCAGAGCAGGGGACACTTGGTCACCCAGGTGTCAGCTGCTGGGGGCAGTGCACGTGGGCTGTGGCTCTGGAGCTGGATGAGGCTGTCCCGCTGCCCAGGATTTAGGCATTGCTTATTCAGAGGGACTCATTCATAGTCATCTGCAGGAGGAAGAGGGCATGCATGGATGGGTTTCCTTGGCTGCTTCCTGGCTGAATTTGGCTGTGGTGGTGTCCTGAAAACACCTGGGAGGGCAGAGCCATGGCCATGTGGATGCAGGGTGGGAGCATCAGCACCCTGAGTCAGCAGGATGGGGACAAAGGTCCCAAGAGGCTCCTCCACAATGGGGTGAGCTGCCTGGGGCACTTACTTTTTCTTATCATAAGGGAGGTGGGTGTGAACAACACCACTGCCTTCCTCTGAAGCCACCCAAACCAGCTGGGCACAGACCCAAGCATTCACCCATCCCAACTCCTGGAAAACCAGAGGAGAGGTCTTCTGGCTGTCCGCCCATCAGGAGATGTTCCTCATTCTCTCCCCACCTTAATCAGCCTGCTGCTCTGGGGCTGGGGGCTGCCCGTCTGACCCCTGGGATCTTTATGGCGATGAAATATATTTGCACACCTTTTAGACCTACTGACATCCTTCCCTCCAGACCGCCTCAGGTTTTTATAGTAACCCCGGTGATGATTTTCAGGTAATAGACTAATAAAATATTTTAATTTGTTAGGAACATTAAGGTGGGCACTGTACAATTCTTATGACATTTAAGTAGTGATTAAAAAAATAATAATAAAAAAAAAAAAGGGTTTCTGAGTGAATTTCTTTTCCAAACAGGAGCACTGAAATAGAATGTCAAAAATCCCACACGCTGGTACCCAGAACGGCTCTGACACCTCCTGCTCGTGCCTGTTTCACTTGAATACCTGCCAAGTTAAATAAGCAACCATGTTTTTGTCAAGTGAGCCCTCCCCCTGAGTGTCTCCAGCAGTTTATGTTGCATCTCAGCCTGGATGTCTCCATGTGCCATTGCTTTCCATGGGCTGGCTCTGAACTAATGGGTGCTGAGTTGGCTAACTGCGTGTTTTTGCACCTCTGCCTTTCTCAGCTTGGCAACATTCACCAAGGTCCTTCCCCCCATCCCGTTGCCACTTCACTGTGCACTCTGATTGACCAACAGGACAAGAATGAGAGCAAGCCAGGGCTCTAGAGCATCCCACCATTTCCATGGCTTGCAACAAGCTGCTGCACCAGCCCCTTTCCTCTGGCTCTGCAGCAGTTGTGTGGTTTGGAGAGAATAAGGCTGCCCTAAGTGAAGCAGGGGCATTTGAGAGGACAGCTGCCCTTGTGGCAATGCGGGTGGAATTTTATTCTGGCTTTTTTTCATGGATTTTCTGTGTGCCCTTGTGCTCTGTGCTTCCCTTCCTAACCTGTAAAAAAAAGGGGCTATGCAACCCACTCACTTCACAAAACTGCTGTGCAGGTAAGGGCTTGTACAACGAAGCAAGAAATGTCATGGAAAAGCCTGCCAAGAAAGGGGAAAACAGGCAGGTGTTTAGCTCAGGGTTAGTTACACCTTGCACAAGAGACAGGGTGTTACACAACGAATATTATGTAGAAGAATAGCGAAGAAGTTCCTTTGTTCCGTGAGCGTTTCTGCCTTGTACCTCAGCTGAATCGTACAAGATTAATGGCAGGCGGTGATGTAAAGTCTGCACTACAAGGCAGAGGCAAGGCGTGTGAGCTGAGGCCTTGCCATTGTCATTACCTGACCTTGCACGCTCCCTTTTGCAACCTCAGCATTTTTTTCTCAATAGTATTTCTGGGTAGTTATTTTAAGAAAACTGTGTTAAGTTTCTTGCTTCCGTGCCAGGCACCTGCTGCGCGGCGAACGGGCCGTGACTAAGCATGGGCTGGAAATTAGAAGAATCGGCAAGTTCAAGCAACGAGATGCTGGGCCTGTCTTCCCTTAGGAGCACATTTAATAGTGCTGCTTGATTATGAAAAGATAAATCTGATGTGATTGATGCAAGAGGGGATTGGCTTTGATGATCCTGGGAATCCCTTCCTCTCCACTCCTAATGAATTTATTTTCTAAGGGCGGGGGAATGGCAGAAAACAGCAAAACACACGGATGCCTGCTGATGCTGGGGTCTCCACCCCCAGATTTATCTTCTTCCCATCACAAGAAGGGGGAACAGATCTGTCTCCAAGGTCTGCCTGTCCTGAATGTGTCAAGTGGAGGTGGAAGTAGGGATCCCCCCACTTCTCTCTTCATATTTTCCAGCTACCAAGAACATCCAAAATTCACTGTCCTTGAACCAGTACACCAAGTGTCTCAGCTCACAGGTTCCCTACATATTTCCCCTGTACTTACCCGTCTCCTGTCTTTTTTTATTTACTTATTTTTTTGGTGGATGTGTATCTCCTTGCTGAAGATGACCAGGGATCACCTTTTAAGAGTGGGGAACTGAGGCACAGAGGGACTAGCTGAATTTCCTATGGTGACAGACTACAGATGGCATATAAAAGGGGCTCACAGCCCAGTCCAAGACTGATATCACTTCTTCTCCATGCACCTAAGTGGGGTCTGCCTTTCAGAACTGGAAGAGCAGAGCAGAAAGCGTTTTTCAACAGAAGTATTCACTGGTTTGGGATCCTCTATCAAGTCAAAGGGCCTGAGCTTGGGATTTCTGAGGACACAGTGCAAGGTTGTTTCAGAAGGGATGCAGAGGGCGAGCAGTAATGTTTGTGGTTTTTTTTCCCCTCAAAGAATTATAATTCTTTAATTGCTACTTACTAATAAGTGAAAATGCTGTGATTTCTGCAGGATCAAATGGTGCAGGATAAGCTGTTTATTAATTAGCATGCTTTTAAGGCTGGGAAAAAAATAATAAAAGAAGCAACATGATTGTAGATGATAGCTATAAACATGACCCAAGCATTACCTGCCATGATATTTTAGCCAAGGGGAGGCTGTCGTGTTAGTGCTGGCCACGCGACTCTGACAGTGAATAAAAAATCTCCAAAACACTGCTATTCACAGACATGTGCTACATCTCTCTGGGGCCTGATCCTGTGAATAACACCAGGTACAGCACTTCTGCATGTCAGTGCTCCTCTAGTTTCCCCAGGGATTGCTCGGGCAACTGAGTGCTAAGCCCAGTGGTAAGTGGTTGCAGGATCAGATTCATAGTCTGCCGAGCATTTGGGATGAAAAGAGCTATAAAGAAGTCACATATTATTATGTCACATTGCAAAGGTCAAGTCCTGTATTTGTTCTGTCATAAGGGCATGATTGAAAGGCAAAAAAATAGTGTCAGGGCACAGGGGGAAATCATTTTTTAAAAGCTGCCTTCAGGCCTGAGGATACAAAATTACATCAGAGCTTAGAACTAAATTCCCATCCACACCCTGCAATTCGGTTTTGGCTCAGAAAGGCATAAACGTAACAAAATCACCTTTTGGTGGCACGTCTTCTTAGCCGCTGACATAGCCCCTGTAAAGCCGGCGAGACCTAAACTCACACTCCCTTGTGATTTGGGCAGCAGTCAGAAACTGCCAGAGCCCTGCTCCGGCACAGGTCCAGGAGGGCTCTGCAAACACACCGAGCTGCTTTACACCCCGCAGGCATTCGCTGGATCCCTGTTGCTGCTGGGGCAGGAGTGCAGTGGTTCTGGGAGGAGGCTGGGCACTGCGATAGCTGGTCCTCCATCACCTGGCCAGGAGCACACACTGGGGGGTTGGAGCCTTTAGTTCTCCCCGTCCCCAGGAATTTGTCCAAGTCATGGCTACTTTGTGAATATTTATGTGCATCTCTTAAGGCTTGCTGGCACAGGGAAACTATTGAGAAATAAACTGGGGAGCCATCACTTTCCTGCCATAACCTGTTAGGGTGCATCACACTCTGCAGACTGTCTTTGGGTGGATTAGCTCAATCCAAAACAGATTTAAGCAATGGCTCCGCAACTTTCAGGATCCACAGAACGCTTCTTTGTGCACAAGCAGCAAAACCACAATGGACAATAGAGTTCAGTATTTGCACCTCTCATTAGCTCCTGCAGCTGACCTCCAGCATGCTGCCAGCAGCAGCCTCTGGGATGCAGTGAGTGTTGGGGACCCACCATGCTGCATCCCACCTCGCTGCATCCCGAGGCTCCAGCATCCAGCACACAACACTGGGACCAGGGCTTGCCTCTGTGGGAGAGTAAAGAGGATTCACCAGCCCTCAGCTGGCTTGCATGGCTCCCATCAACCACCATCTTGGCAAACCTGAGCTTTTTTGCATTGCTGGAACATCGAACCCACGCTGATCTCCCCGTGCTGCTGCACCAAGGAGGGAGGGGAGCAGCAGTGGGGCTCTCAGTCTGCTCAGCGGCTGCTGCAGGCACCCAGCTGCTCAGGCACAGGGGCTGTGTCTAGACTAGCAAACAAAAGACATGAGGGTCGGCATGTGATGGTCCAACTGTTTAAATGGCCAGCGTTAGGTCCCCGCCAATTCAACAGCATCCAAGCAACTGCTGAGAGGACAATACAAGGCAGGAATGGTCCCTGGTAGGCAGAGCAAACACCGCCCTGCTCGGAGGTGGGAGAGGTTTGCATGGAGATAAACCACGCTGAGCATGCTGCCATCAGAACCAGAGGATGTCCCACACCATTTGCTAGTGCAGACACAGCCTGAACGCCCACAGAGGAGGACTGCACTGAGGAACTTTTGCGTTCATCCCGTTACCTCTCCATACAAGCCCCAGGGAGCTGCTGGAGTAGAGAAGCACGGACATTTCCCACCGCACACGAGAGCCCCTCGGCTACCACACGCACTAGACCCGACCTAGTCCCGAAGCTGCTCGGCCCCACGGGTGTTTCCACGGCCAAGCAGCTCCAGTCCCCCGCCTCCAGCTGCCCCAGGGGTCGGGATCCACTCACTGTTGCAGCTGCCGGCGGTGCCAGTCTCTGTCGCTGCCACGCTGCGCTGAACTGGCCCTTCGGACGCGGCCCTTCCTGACAGTGAATGGGCGAAAACAAGGGAAGGAGACAAACAAAAGAGAAGGGGAGGGTGAGAGAGGGAGGGAGGGATGGGGGGGGATGAAGCAAGGGGACAAGAAGGGAAAGGGTATGTCTTTAACCGAACCATACGTCTCGCACTGCCTGCAGCACCCCAGCTCTGCGCAGCCCTCACCAGGGGGGACACGGGGCAAGCAAACCCCCAGCCCTGGTGGCTGTTACCTGGCACCCCAAAGCATCACCTGCACCTGTGCAGAGGGAGGGCAAGGGGCGAGCACTGGTGCTGGGCAAAAGCCAAAGGGGGCTCCGGGCTCTTCAGACTTCTCCTTGGCCAGAGAAGCCCCATCCCCTGGCGACCCTGAGCCCCTCTCTGGACAGCCTGAAGGAATTTTATGGGTCCTGAGAGGTTGCTGTGGATCTAGTAGCTAAGCTTCCAGCTCCTGATCCATTGCCAGCCCTCCTGGGCATGACGCAAGGACCCATCTGTCTCTGCCAGCAGAACAAGACCCAGACCTGATGTCTGTACTCAACCAAGTTCAGGGGTAGCCAGAGAGAAAGGGCATCTTTAGCCAAATGTCCCAGTGAAGCACCTGGTACATCAGCCTGCTTTTCCCCCAAAGTCTTTGTCCCATCACTGCTGTTGCAGGTGCTCGCAAAGCTGAACCCTAGGAAGGGATAAGGGAATTGGAAAATACGATGCTACAATTTCCAGTGCATCGAGGCAGGAAAGGTTTGGGGAATGGAAGGGAGGAGAAAGGGCAAGGATCTCAGCGTGCAAATTAAAAGTAAACGATTAGCAAAAAGTCTGCTGGCTCTTTAGTAAGGTCTTTGTGTTCCCACCAGGACAAAAAGGAGGCAAAATCCCAAGATGAAAGGGCAGTTGGTGAGAGTGGTGGTTCGGGGGCAGGCTTCTGGCTGTGGTCCTTAGGAGCTCAGGCTGACAGCTGCCCAGGGAAAACCCAAAATACGGGCTTAGGGTGTGTCTGGCTAGTCATCACCCCGGGGCGCCTTCCCACCCTGCTCCAGAGGTGAAAACCGAGCTGTTAAATGTAGCTGACAGCTCATTCTGCTTGGGGAATTGCTCTGAGAATGACTGACTCGCCTCCCTTCCCAAAAAGTTGAGGTAGGAAATGGGTGGGGGAAAGGTTTAGAAAATTGTTTCATGATGGTTGTTTAAATTGCCTCTGCGTTACAGGGTTACAGTTGGGGAAAAAGAAAGAGAAATATCTATCACATAAATCCGCATCCTAAAGCCAGCTGTGGCAGAGGTATGGACATTGGAAGGAAGCAGAGCAGATGAAGTCATCAGTAGTGGAAAAAAAACATCAATATAATATAGTGCAGAACAAAGCAAATTCTACCTCAAACGCAGAGCTGAAAGAGAAACATCTTCTCCTGTCAGATCTATTACCATGCATTTATTCCAATAACAAATAACTAACCCAAAGAGTAACCCAAACCTGATTTATTTCTCCATCTAAGTAAATATGAAGAGGCAGCTGAATCTGACTCCAAAAACCACTGATCTCATATGTTTTTCTTGTATGTATTAGAAAAATTAGGAGTGGAGTTTCTGCCTTACTGCCAGGGGATGCTGGCAAAGCATCTGAGCTATAGATATTGTATCTTGTCACTAATGACTGCAGGGAACTAAAAGGGATTTGGATTTTTTTAATGCTTCACATTAATTGATAATTTGGTCTCTGAATCCACAGTGGAACACAGGATTTGCTATATTGGATCAGTCTGGTGGCCCATCAAATCTGGCGTCTTGCCTTGGTGATGCTCAGAAAAATTATCTGCCAGCATCTTTGCTTGCAAGGTGGCTGGCCATTTCTGTAAGGCCATACAGCTGAAACGGAGGAAAGGTCCTTCTGGTCTCTCTAAGACACTGAAACATGGTTTTGGCTAGGTTTATAATCATCCCTGTGTCTTTTCTTTTTTAATGCAAGGAAAAAGCTCTGTGACTACAAACATTTCCAAGAGACGTGCTGCTGTTTTTCCTCTTGGTCACCGCAGCTCAAAGAACAAGAAGGTGAACCTGTGTTTTCAGAGGGTAAATGAAAACACAACCAGGGCTGGGAGGGGGGCGAGATGCCTTGTACTGAGCAGAATGATATTGATTAGGCAGTATAAAGATTTCACTCACTAATTCCTTTAGCAATCTTATCGTGTGTTGCCCACATAATTGGATGGGGAAGAGAGAGGTGGAATCACTTAAGCGTTCAAAGCTCAATACGCACCAAGAAAAGATTCCTATTTTGTGTGTGTGTGCAATTTTGTGCATCGTTGCCCCTTGATTGTACATTGAACATGCTCTCTTTGACAGCCCAGTCCTAAACAGCCTGTTTATTAAAGACAGCTGCTTGCAAACAGGGGCTTTCTCCATCCAGCTGGCGTGGAGAAGGAGCTCTCTGTGGCTGCAAGAGAGGCAGGACTATGAAACAGGGGGGGAAATCAGGAAAGGAAAGCCCATGGGAGTTCCGGCCATGCAGGAATCAGGAGGAAAACAAAATATGTTTTCTTTCCATGTAAATATCTTAATTAAGGATTGCAATGAAGAAATTTGCTTCTTATCTTTTCTAGGGAGGTCTTCATTTTGTCTGGAAGTAAGGCTGGTCGCGTGGGGGACATTTTCAAGTTTCACTTGAAAAACCACTAAAAGTCACACAACACATCAGGAAAAGGGAATAAATAAAATACAACCCAAGTCATTTTATCCATGCTCCCCCTAAAATGGCTATAACACCTCTGACTCGGGTTCTCTCACTGCTCACCTCAGGGCTGGGGCTGCTCCCCACCTTTTCTGGCTGATCTCAAGGCTGTCCCCCAGTAAGGACACCTGAGAGTGGGGTGCTGTGGGTGGGAAGGCAGCAGAAGGCCTCTGACAAATGGGGGGCGGTGGGGAAATGGGTCCAACAACCTACAGGAGGTGAGAGTTTGGCACATCCATGCCTCCCCTAAGTGGTGATGCTTCTTCCAAAATATGGGTGATTTTTTGGTATGCTCAGAAACACACACATTGCTTGTGGTGTTCCTGGAGCTGGAATAACGCAGCTTGCTGGCATATGGTTCTCTACCTTCTTCTGCTCTAGCTACACTTTTAATCAGGCCACCTTGGTAAAAAACAGGAATCATGATCTCCTCCAGCCTGCTCCATACACAACCTTTCCTTGTTTTGGCACAAAGGAGCACATTCTGGCTGGATATCCATCATGGGAGAGTCTCTGGCTTAAGCTAGGCACCGTGCTCCTTTCCATGCCTCTCACAGTTTTTAGGCTAATGGGGTGTTCAGAGCAGGGACTGCAGGAGGAATGCAGGACGTTACAAGCAAGCAGCTTCTAGCAGGTGGATATTCACTCTTGGATGGGTCTGCTACTCAAGAAAATAGACTGCTCAAGGATGGGTGGGGTTCACAAGTTGCTTCCTTTGCCTCTCTGGGTCTGTTTGCTGTGTTTGATTACCTCTAATAGATTATTTTTCATCCACAACTCTGTTCAACCACTTTTTTAGCCCACCCTAACTGTTGGCACCTACCATCTCTTGGGACAAGGAGTCCCAGCACCTTACTACCCACTGTAGCACTTCCATTTGATCTCAATCTGCCATGAACATCACCAGCTGCCTGAGATCAGAATATATTGTCTACTGCTGTGATCCCAGCAAATGGGAGGCCAGGTGTTAAAAACCATCAAGAAGTCAAACTGCAAAGCTTCAAATTTCCCCTGCACTCTGGAGTTCAGGTCTGGTGGTTAGGAGAAAGCACACACCTCAATTCACACCTCTGAGAACTGGACTGAGCTTTGAGTTAAAGATCATAACCTTGATTAGCTCTTGGTGAGCGTGCGAGGGTTTGGGGGGGCACATGGAGGGGTTAAGTGTGAAAGTCAGCATTAGAGACAATATTAAATAAAATATATGAGCCAAATGACTTGCAGTGCAGCAGCAGCAACATATCCCAGGCAGCAGCAACGGTGAACATGGAGGTCAAGTACCGTAGCAGGGAGTTTTCATTTCCCCAAAACAAACTGCTCTTTTGTGTCTCGGCTTCAAAGAAGATGTCACTAGATTGCGAGAGCTCTTCACCTGCCACATCCCTCTCATTACTGAAATGAAATAAATGGCAACAGCATGAAAACAGCAACTCAAGCAAGAGAAAGACAGGTCAACAGTGAGGAGAAGGGAGGGGGGACAAGATGCGAGCGGAGGGCTTGGCAGGGTGGAGAATTAGGGCAATTACCATTTCTGAGAAAATGCCAGAAATACAACACAACCTAATTTCCCCAATTAATTCCTCTGCACTTGAGCTGCTTTGTGTGAAGGGCTCTTAATGTTTCAAACAGGAAGAAGGGGGAAAAATAAAGACTCTTCAACATTTGTTTTTTTTCCCTCGGTGCAGAAATGAGCAAGACTTGAGAAAAAATGTCTGTCTGAAACACAAGATGATGCTGTTACATTTTCCTTCCAGGAGATAAGGAGCTGTGCCATGAATTCAATTTGCAGAGGGTTTTATAGGAGCCACAGAGATATCAGAGAGCAGCACATTCAGTATCACACCGACTTTTCCTGAACGCAGAGCACACCAGGACAAGCACAAAGACACTTACCCCATGTACCCACATTTGAGCAGTTCCTTCACCTCCCCTCTTTCCAACCCTACTACCACTTTGGGGAAATTTGCCCTTTTGGCCCCAAACCACCAGTTGGGGCAGCTGTGAGGCACCATGCTGTGAGCCACCCGCACCTCATGGGTCATACAGGGGGTGATGGCCATGAAAACAAGCAAAAAAATAACAAATCAGGGGTTGGGGTAAGGGGACACACGGGCAAACAGAGGTTGAAAAGGGCATGTAATGTTTTCAACAGCATATGAAGGCTCCTGCACATAGCAAGACTATGGCTCTGCCTGGCTGGCCCATCTGTATCTACCTGCACCAGGGGTCTCCAGGGAACATCTCCAGGTCACTCTGAGACTTCCCTGCCCCTATTTGGGCATGACAAAGCAAGACATGCTCTCCAGAATCCCACCTGTTACAGGAGAAAATGAAAGTCCTTTTCACTTCTAAGTCCGTTCCTTACTGTACCGTATAATTACAGGCATGAAACCTTCTCAGCACCCTGGGAGAAAGGGTGGAGAGAGAGTAGCACGTTATATTTTCCACCTGGGAGAAGGGGCAGAACAGACAAAAGGTGATGCTTTCCTGCTTAGCATCTGCACAGCATTTAGCTGCTGGAAATTATCCTCTGCTGGAAGCTGAATGTGGCACACATATTAAACCCTATACACAAGACCCCACAGCACTGCCAGCACAGCTGGGGACTGAGCTTGCTCCTGTTCTCCTGCTGGCATTCCCTTTTGTAGGTGAAGAGGCCAGCCTCTCCTTTCCAGGGCTTGCTTCAGAGAGTTTGCACTGTCCACATTTGGGGGAAGAGGGTTGGGTGCTAACAGGGCTGGGCAGCAATTTCCCTCACTAGGATCAATCCCCCATGCTGTAAACATGCTGCATGAGATGGACAGCAAAGCAACAGAGTTTTGGAGGACAGGAAAGCAGTAGTTGCACAACC
Source organism: Aythya ferina (assembly GCF_964211825.1). Classification (NCBI taxonomy): domain Eukaryota; kingdom Metazoa; phylum Chordata; class Aves; order Anseriformes; family Anatidae; genus Aythya; species Aythya ferina. The sequence continues at coordinate 7,731,791 of NC_140307.1, forward strand.
AAGGGACACACACACAGGCACTGAGGAGCCCTGGCATAGAGGCACAGAAAATGCAGGTGGGCAGAGCTAAACCTCTGCAGTGGGTTCAGAACTGGTGGGGACAGAGCACCGTGATCATTGAGGGACCCTCTGTCTAGGAGGGTGTTGGTCAGGCTAAATCTGCTTTCAGTGGAAGGCTTGTCTATTAGTCTTATCTGCCACGCTGAATGAGCCTCCAAAGGAGCATGATCCAGGCAGCTGCTAAACCTCAGCGATCTATTACTTGCGTGGAGACTTCGCTGGAAAAATAGCTGACTGTAGCCCAGGAAAAAAGAAAACAATTTTGATCTCCAGGGAGGAGAAATAAAGTAAGAGATGGTCTAGATGGGAGATGGTCATCAGAAGGCAGCCTGACAAGGGGCACTGCAAATTATAAAGAATATGGTTTTTATGTAGCCATTCTAAAGCGAAGAAAGAAAACATTTACCGAGTAAACCTTCATGCTTCAGAGGAGGAGACATCTGCCAGAGGAATCCTAGAGTTTTTAAAGAACACTGACCTAAGGCCAAAGTCATAGCAGAACCGTTGTTTTGGCACTGATGGTCTAAGGATGTGAGAGCCAAGGTTCATAGGAAGAGATATTAATCTTTTATTAAACCAACAGATATCACTGGAGGAAAAAAAAAAAAAAAAAAAAAAAAAAAGAGCTCGGAGAGGACTTATGTGTCTAAAATTCATTCTTTTCTTTTTTTTTTTTTCCCCTCCAACAATATCAGATGTTCCAATAAAAGATATTGCCTCTTCCTGCAACCCTTGTCTCACCCAAATCCAAAGAATGCTCCAGAGTGGTGAAGACACAGAAGTGGGGGGTGGGTTTTATTATTCTGTTTAGCTCTGCATTGCCAGAAATACAAATTTATTTTCAGAGCCATTTGCAAATCCTGCATGTGCCATTTTTTATTTTATTTTATTTTTTTTTTTTTTTGATGAGCGTGTGTCCTCTGCATGATGAACAGTGGCCTGGATATACTCAGGACAGATCTCTGGAAAAGGATTCCTAAACTCCCTAGGGGTTTTGAACCCAACACAGGATTCGGGACAGGCTGCCAGAAGGGCAGCACATAGCAGAGCTGGACAGGGGGTTGTCTTCATGAAATTTAATTCCTACATAAATCCTTCTTCTACTCAACCCGTGTCTTCACTGCCGATGTCTCACCCATGTCAGCGCATTACCTTGGAAGTTATTGAGGACTGTTGACTAGGATTTAAGACTGTGCTCTCTTCCACAGATGAAGAAATACTGTCCTATCCCTGGGCAGCTGCCAAATGACTTTGTTTTGGAATTGCATTACTCATTCTGGGGCAAGAAAGGGAAATGATCTGGACATCGCCGGAGCACAGCTCGGCGGGTGGCTCTGGGCAGGCTCCACGTGCCTGACCTTCCTAAAAAAGCCCCTACTCACATATGGTTTTGAAGGAAAAGTGAGGGAAAAAATTCCTCCCAACCCTTTTCTCTCCAATATGGGTATATTCTGCCCTGTGTTCCCATGGAGCCAAAGCTTACATGGCACATTGCACAACATGTCACAGAAGTGCTCCTTCAGCATCCCTGCCTTTTCTCTTCACAGCCCTGCTGGGTTACTTCTCCCCAGTACTTCCACCTTCCTCTGCTTTCTAATCAGATGCCATTTCACCTCTCCCCTGCCTACACCTCCACAACCATCCTCTCTCCAGCCTGTCTCACTGAAATGAGGTTTAAAGGCAGCAGCTGATGAGATTCCTCTTTGAGGCACGAGGAAAAGGACACATCTGTCTCCAGGCAGATAGAGAGGCACAGAGAGGAGAGGAAACAAGCCTCTCTGCTGCTTTTGTTACGCAAATGTTTGTTTTCTGTATCCAAATGTGTAACAGGAAATTAAGCAGTTCACCTTTGTAAAGCACTTCTGCATCCCACAAATGCAGGAGCCAGATGGTGTTTTTTCTTTGTTTTAAAAGATTAAAAATGGGAAAGAAAGGAAATGCCTAGAAGTTAATCCTCAGCCTGGAACACACTCACACATCCACATGCCCATGTCTCTGTGCTCATGGGGCCCGGAGCAGCTGGGCAGGAGCAGACAGAGGGACCCAGCAGACTGAAGTGAGGCCGTCTGCAGAGATCTCCAGACCTGTCACTTTACATCAGCCTCGAAATTGAGTCCTTCACAGTGTTCCCAGAAGATGACAAATTATGGCGTTCCACCCACCCTCCAGCTTGGGCACACTGGGATGTATTTTATAAAAATCACCTGAAACAGAACTTTGCTCCACTGGGAGCTGCAGGCTGTGTCAGCGGTAAAGGGATGTGCACAACCTCTAGGGATCCATCCTGAGAATTGTACCACATGTGGATGGGACCAGGGAGAGCACAAAAGCGTTTCAAAGTTAGCTCTTCAGCCACATCTCCACCTTCCATGGGGAAGACGCAGGAGCAGGTTGGTTCTCACATCTGAGGTCATTTGTTTTCTCTATCCATTCAAAAGCCCTCCCTTGGGGTATCTTGGTGGATTTTGTGATGGGTCTGGGTACTTGAAAGGATTGTCTAAGGAGCCTTGAAGAACCAGCTTTCACGCCAGGGGTGTTCGGAATTAAAATTGTGAGGAAGACAGAGCAGAAATGCATGATTGTGAAGCCGGATTGTTTTTCTTACCTATGTTTACAGGAGAAAATAAATGCACATACCAAAGTAAATATGGGCAATCAAACCTTAATTTGCTGGAATCCCTCTTTGGACAATAACAGAGAAAAGGTCTCCATGCGTGCAGAGCACAGAGTTTTTAAGGTACCAAAAGTCAGGGAAAGCAGAGAGAGGAAAACCAGCTGAGAACACAGGGCTGTACTGCTCTGAAGCTCAGCTGTAGCTCTGGTACACGAGTGATAACTAGTTGTTGGTTTGGCGTGCATGGCATTTGTGTGAGCAGAGAAAAGTCGACTAAGAAATAGAAAAGCCTTATGACATTGCACAAAAGAGCACGGAGCAATCATCAGCAGAGTGTTTTGCACAGACAGGATGAGGTTTGCAGGACACCATCACAGAGAAGACAAAAAATCCCACTATGGTGAGCTGGCCTATGATGTTCTTCGCAGTTCTCGCTTCCTGGGGACCCTCCCATCCTTTCTGTGGCAATAGCAGCCAATTGTCCCATTGCAGAAAGCTCTCGGTGCTGTGGGTAAACAGCTTCTCCTGGGATTGTCTCGAGCAGCAGGATATCACCTGCAGTAGGGGTTGGTCTAACATGGCTGAAGGAGAGGACCCAAGCAAGAGTGTGGATAGTCTCACAAGCTGCTTCTCCTCCTCCCCTGGGCTCTGTTTTTCCCTACTTGCTGTTTCCTGAAGTTTCTGTGGTGATGGGACCATAGCCCCAGCAGTCCTCTGAGACCTTTTCCCAGCATGGGCTTTTGTGCTGCACAGGGAATATAAATTCCTTCACTGGCAATTAAACTCAGTGATAAGGCAATGTCCTGGCCTTGGAGGGGTGATAAGTCTCAGCAGAAACTTGATCACATTTTTCTTCCTCCCCAGCTCCACTTGGCAACTGCCCATCACACACAGAAAATCTTTCCAATCAGATCAAGCCCACAGGTCAACCCTTTCTTAAGGTAGCTGATGGAAATCAGCCTCAAAGCCAGACATCCACGCTGTAATCAGAAATAAACCAGCCTTACACCAAGCACCAGGCAAGAAACCCCTGCTCTTTTCTTTGAAGAGCCCTTCCCTGCTGGCGGATGGCCCAGCCACAGATCCCTGCCCCAGTGTGCTTCCTACACTTTGCTCATCCCGGTTTCTCCTCCAGCAGAGGACGGGTGACAATGCCACTCTCTCCCTGGGGACGTTGCCATCCTGGGCTGATAGGGCAGTGCCAACGGGCACAAAGGGAGTGTGAGAGGCAAGGGGACAGAGCGAGCATAAATCACAGGAGATAAGACTGCAAAGGCATTCCTGACTCATCGAGTCAGTCCCCAGAGACTAGTGCAGGATTAGCCTCTGCACTAAGCCCGGGCGTTTTTATCTAGCTGCTTCCTGAACTTCTTTAATGACAGGCCCTCAGCAATCTACCTCTGGCAAATTATTCCATTGTCTAAATGATGTCCCTGCTGGAAAAAGTGTTTTGAGGTTGAACTTAAATTGCCTATTATTTCCTCTTCCATATTTTATGCACTTATCAGTCAGTCTTTCAGTTGCCTTTTCTCTAGGTCCCTGCATTAAGTTTCTTTAATCTAAGACAAGAGGTCACAGCCTGTAGTCTTTTAATCATCATTGTCACCTCTTTGGATTACCTTTAATTTATCAATGTCTTTGAAAAAAAAATGAGGAAGAAAATAGGAAGGAAGGAAGATCAGGATGACTTCAGAGGCATCCCAGAGGCTGTGGCTGTGTGCTGGGGTATCACAGAGCTCTGTTTGTAGGCATCTGCATGGATGTCTGAACTGCAAGCATGCCCAGGACTGAAAAGGAGTGAGAACAGTGGTTCAGGGATAAGGCACACACCGATGTACCTGATGGACACCTGTGTGCATGTTTCACTGAGGGAATAATCAAATGTGTAGCCCGAGAGCTCCACAAACTGATTTACGGTCACATTTCCTAGTCTCCCTTCTCTCTGAGCATCGCACTGCCGCTGGAGCCGCCTTACCCTGTAGTAATCAGTGCTGTAGACATCTCTTGACATCCCAAAGTCTCCAATCTTCACCAGCAGGTTGGCTCCGACCAAGCAGTTCCTGGTGGCCAGGTCTCTGTGGACAAAGTGCTGGGAGGCAAGGTACACCATTCCAGAGGCGATCTGGCTAGCGATGTGGAGCATCTGGGATAGCCCTAGCTCCCCTTTGGCTTGTCGAGGCTGCCCGTCCACGAGGATCATAGCATCTGGGCCATGTGCCCTATAGGGAGGAAGAAGCAAAAAGCATAGGGTTGGGTCTCAAAAGTGACCAGGAGATGGGGATCCCACACAGTCACTGGTGCTGCTGGGGTGGGGACGAGCCCCCAGCTCAGCAGGGGGAGGATACACACACAGCTCCAGTGGAAAAAAGAAAGGAAAGCTTAAGAGAACAGGAGGTTGGGTGAACATTTGTTGGTTGAGGATGTGCCATACATCCTTCTCCTATCTTTACTCTTTTATCTTCAACCTCTTATGGCCACAGGCTGCTGGGACAGCAGGACCTTGAGGACCTGCCATCCTTCTCTCCGACAAGACCTATGCAAAACTAATGGGCTTCCAGATACTTACATGTTCGCTCTAGTTAATTCTTACACCTTTGAAACCTTCTCAGATGTGCAGACATAACCCTCTTTTCTTCCACAGCCATCCCGTTCTTGTTGCCAACCCTCTTTATTAATCCCAAACACCCTCCTCTATTTCATCCAAACACATCACCAAACAATCTCCCCCCAGTCAATACAAAAACAACCAGAGATTACATGAAAACTTTCAGGAAAACACCAGCAGCTTCATCCCTAGAAATTATCTTTTATACCCTAAACTATCCCAGAGGTAACACAGGTGTTATAAACTGCGAAGGCACAGGTAGAGGTACAGAGGTTAGACCTGGATGCCAGCAGAAACAGAGAACATCCTGGGCAACAAAAGGAAATATTCTGCTGAACTAAGTGCATGGTAAATGCAGGACTTAAGGTCAGCCTCATCCCTGTCCTGTCCCCTTTTCTTATCCCCTCCCTCACTGAGTACCAAGCCTGTCTTGTCCTGCTCCCTCTGTGATGTCTCTTCCCCAGTGGAGCTCACCCTGCGGTGGACTCTGTGAAGGTGGAATAAAAAAAGCCCTCATATTTAGGGAAAAGGAAGAGATTTTGCTGTGACCTTCCTCCTTGTGACTAAGACGCAGCACAGCATCTCCTCTGAGGCTTTCACACTGTTCTCTTTAAAATGGTTCTTGGAGTTTCACCCCTGCCACCAGCAGTAACTCCACAGAGAGCTACCAAATTGAAATGCAGGTTCCAAACTTTCTCTCCTTCTCGATACAGGACTGAACAACCCCTGAGACCCAAACTGTTTCCCTCCTCTGCCTCCATTTCCTAATTGCTCTGTTGGGCTTATGGTGCACCAAGGAATTAGCATCCAGGCATTCAGGGTTCAACCAACAGTTGCTAAAATGCTGCTGCCTTCAGCTGCCTCCCGCTGCTCTGCCCTTGGGTACATGGCTCCGAAGGTCCCCTCCTGGTCGCAGGACAGCTGGAAGAGGAGAGCAACTCCAGAAATGAGTGCAGAGGGACCAGGAGTGTTTTGGGGAGCCACAAGTGAGTGATGCTGCAGCAAGTGAGGCATGGGCAGATAGGGAGCAGCACCGCAGGCTGCAGGGCTGGGGCTGCCCAGGGAAATTTGGAAGCTTTTGGGCATGGTGAGAGCAGCAGTGTACTGGAAGGACTGCTAAACACAAGGAGAGGCTGCAGAAATAGCTACTCAAAGGTTTTAAACAGCCCTTCCTGGGCTACAGTTTACCCCAGGAAATTACCTGGTGGTGACCACAGATATTGACAGCAGGTGAAGCTGAGCCAGGACTGAGCGGGTTAACTAAAAACTGCAAAGCAGGACAAAAATAGCTCCTAAAATTGTGCTGGCCAGTTTATACCAGTTGTGCCTTGCAGTTACACCGTATTTAGCTGCAAATGATACCTGGTGTCATTGAGGGTAAATATTCCTTGGTGAGAAGTGAAGAATATATTGCTCTCTTATTACTGCTACCTTTTTCAAATACATTAGTTGTCCCCAAAGAAGTCTGAATCTGAAGGGAACAGGTCACATGTAAAAAATGGTCAGCCAATGCCTTTATTTCCCTGGTTCTTTTTACACCCTACTATAACAGGAGATACCTGGGTATGTCTTACAAAATCCATATTCCTCCCTCCATCCCTTTTTCCATCCCACATGGGTATAGTCCAGAATAAAGAAATATCAACACACTCATGAGATTAATAGGAGGGATTTTAGTGCATTTAGTTCCATCAAAAAATCTGCAGAGAATAAGAGAGGGATCTGTCCATCTCTTTTTTGGAGCAAGGGGTTTAATTCAGCTTCACATAAAGGTCATAGGATTGGGTAGATCCCTGCCAAAGAATGGTGGTGTTTTGTTTTGTTTTTCTTTTAGGGTGTGATAGAGGCTTTTGTCAACGTGGTGAGGAAAATCACCTCTCTCTGTGCTCCCTCTGCTCCCAGGGCTCTTTCTGTCCCAAAGCAGTCTGACTGCGGGGCTGCTCCCCTGGAAGGACTGACACAAAAAGCTCAGAACTACACAATTTTTTAAACAAAAAATACTGTCTTAGGTAACAGCAAATGGCAACAACTTACTGTAGATTGCAAAGAGGACTTGTAATGGCAACATGCACATATCCCCACAACAAATTTGCTGTTGCCACAGACAGAAACACAATAAAACCTAGAAAACAAGTGACTGAAGGAAAATGAGAAAGTGATGAGAATTTTCAGTGAGCAGTTGTTGCAGACCCTCCAGCACAGACCTATGTGCTTGGGAGCCCCCAGACCACGTACACCAGCCCTAGGGATGCTGTGCTGCCTGCAGAGTAATGTCCGTATTTCTCCATGGCAGGATTTTTCAGAACAGGTTCCCGTTTCACTACCCATTTATTTATTTATTTGGTTTTTGTGCTTTTCTCTGGGAAGCTGGGTCTAAAGTCGGCCTCTTCCATTTTATAGCTTTTCCAATTTCTGCAGTTAAACTGGGAAGAGCTCACCTGAGTGTCTCTTACAGACACACCGTGCCCCTGGCTCCAGTGCCCGAGGGCAGCTGTCTGCTATGGGCTGGGTGAATCATGCCACAATAAAACCTGCTACTCGCCAAGGGGTGCTCAGCACTCCTGCATCACCCACACTCACTGACCCCTCTTGCAGCTCTCATCCCCCTGAGCTTCCCACTATTGCTGCTGTGAGCAGAGCAGGTAGCTGACCTCACAAACAAAGCCCAAGATTTTATTTCCATATAGATGTGAAGATTCCCAGTACTGGGCCAGGCCCTGGACATTTCCATGGCGGGGGTGGGATGTGGAGGTGTGGTGGTGTGTGGCTGCAGCACCAGCCTTAGGAGCACATCATTGTGTGGAGCAATTATGTGAGGCAGTGGTAGAAGGCATGAGCTGTCCCTCAGAGACAGCAGGAGAGCCAGTTTCGGGCTGGTCTCTTTGGGAGGTCAATTAGAGCAGCAAAAGAGGCCATGCCTCAGCTGTAGTATCTACCTCCTCTAAGGAGAATAAGGCTGCTGCTTCTGCCAGGAAAAAAGATGGGTCAATTTTCTTCCTTCCTAGTGAAGGACTTGAGGAACGTGGCCTCTCACGCTCTGCTGTAGAGTGGCTTCCCTCGGTCACGAGGCTGAGGCTCTGACCTTAACACTGCATCGCCAGTCTGTACTATCCAGGGCATGACACAAGGAATGAGCTATAAACTTGTATTCAATCTACCCACTACCATGCCAAAATGAGGGGGAAAACCACTGCAGGGGTGTCCCTGGCCACTGCCCTGTGGGTGCTCCAAGGGATCTGCAGACAGCTTGGCTCTGCTTGTCAGAAGAAAGAAGAAGCATTTGGCATCTTTTCCCATGGTCCTTGTGCTGAGGGTGGTTGCTTAGAAGTGAAAACCTCAGGAAATGATTTGTTTCCTTGTTTTCCTTGGTCAGAAACAGATTGTGATGATGAAAAAATAAATTCAGAGTGTATCCCAGCCCCAGATCTAGACCTGAGGTGCTCAAGCTTCTTGTTCCCACTGCAATCATGCTCCCACTTAACAGTCAAAGCAGGAAAATATCAAGGGTCCAATTTTCTAAATACTGGGAAATAAAACTACTAATTATTTCAAGAGGTAAGTACCACTCCACTTGCACGCAGGTTGCAGAGCGTAATTTCTGTATCAGGGGAGAACAGCACCACAAACATTTCCCCACTGTTGTTCCCTGCCCCTTGCCACTGGTGGATTCAGGGCATACAAACCATCTGCCTCGTGCTGATGAGATGGCTGAATGATGGCTTGGGCGGGGGGAATCTAGCAATTTGTGTCTCTCTAGAGACAGGGAGGCAATTACGGCACTTGGTCTGGCCTTGCCAGGCATCTCGAGTAGCACGGTGCCACAGGTTAGGACATTTTGTCTGATAAGATCCAGGGCATGAGCACCAGGGATGGGCTGTGCAGGCACTGCATGAGGCACCTCCAAAATTTCTCGTCACTTTTCTGAATATAGAAATAAGAATTATAAATCAGTAAATGCCCCAGATTGCAATCAGATCAAGGGCTCTGGAAAGTTTCTCTAGGGAGTATTTTGGTTGTGGTGCGATTGAAGTAGAAGCTGGGTGACATGGGGAGTCATGGCTTGTGACCTCCCAGCCTCGGGAGCTGTAGGGCATAGATACATGGGACTTTCACAGGGCAGAGAGGGACTGCAGCCCCACTTTCTGCACCTCCAGCCTTGCAGGGGTGGGAGAAGAACCATCTGGTTTCCACAGCTCACCTGGAGGACAAGCCCTGGGACTGCCCAAGAGGAAATGCTGGGGTAGGGCTATTAAAGCACCAGATCCAGTGAGGACCCCCGTCTCCTTTGAACCACCCGCTCCCATTACCCAGCCCTCCAACACCCAGATGACTGCGATGTCTCTGGAGCACCCCATCCCCTGTCCCCCTTCACATGTACCTCAGGAACTTGTTCAGGTCTCCGTGCTTCATGTACTCGAAGACCATGATGAGCGGGTCGCCGTCACCACACACGCCATAAAACTTGACGATGTGCTCGTGCTGCAGGTTGGTGAGCAGCTCTGCCTCCCTCTGGAAATCCTTGCGGGCTGCCAAGGTGGGGTCTTTCAGCGCCTGAACGAAGGGACACAGACACGCACGGGGTGGGCTCAGGCAGGGCAAAGCCTGAACAAAGTGGTTGGGGCATCGCAGAGGGGCTGATGGAAGGGGATAGAAACCACTGCCACCACCAGATGTACTGGGAGGGTGGGTAGTTGGTGCTGGTGGCACCACCTCAGCATTTTGTTCATGTATTTACCAGCCCAGCGGGTTCCCCGGCTCATTTCCCAGGAAGCAGCAAACATGCCTCAGAGGGTAATAGCTTCCAATTATTCCCAGCTTGGGCAGGATTCGTACTGGTGACCTAGGGGTGAATGGCTTCATATCTCATTATTATTAAATTCCTGAGCCAGCCAGTCCTTGCTATCCGTCTTTTATTTTGAAATAGCTGACTATACTACCTTTATTCAGAAGATGGATTTGCCTGGCTGTGCAGTTATTGTGTGGATTTTTCAAACTGCCTCTGAAGAAGGACACTGTCAAGTATTTTCTCATAATTTTTAAAATCATGTTTTTATTCCCTGCTGTTTATAACAGCTCCCCTGGCAGACCGATGCTGAAATAGGTATCCTTATGGAGAATATCTCATCTTCCACATTTGAGTGCACCAGATTGCCATCGCAGGGTAGGTTGCAGGCTCCGGGCTGTGTGCTCCAGCCCAGCATTGTAGGGCTGCTTTGAAGATGCTGTTGTGGGTGCAGCTGGTGATTGAGGAGGGTTGCACATGCTTGGGGGCTGGCTTGTCCGTGCATTATTGGGCAGTTGCATAGGACAGCTGGTTTGAAAGCAGCTTGTTGTCATCTCAGGATACCAAGGGAGGGCTCTGCCGTGAGCACTTAGCAAAAAGTTGAAGTCCAGAATGTTTGACGAGATGGGACAGCCATGAAAATCAGCTGTCTTCACAAACGTTTAAGGAAATGAAGAAGCAGCTGTAGCTTTGAGTCAAAGAATCTCAGTTATATGCTGTCCATCCTCCACTGTTCAGCACCAGGTTGGGCTTTAACCATGCAGCACGATGGGAGTCAAAAAAGACTTAAAGCAGCTTGTTCCAGTTTATCCCAGTTTCAATCTGAGTCCTCTCTCCAGGCAGCTTTGCCTGTAGCAGCCGGGGCCAGCAGGTTGCTCTCCTCTTACCTACACACACACACCTGCCCCTTTCCCCACACCTTGAATCTCCCCATGACAACAGGACAGGTGACATCAGCTGGCTCTAATTTATGAGCAAAAAGGGTTGCTGAACATCCAAAAGCTGTGTCTGGAGGAAGGGGCCCAAGCACCCTGCTAAGGCACCCCAGGCTGGTCTCTGGCTCTGCTGGGATCAGTGTCACCCTCAGCAAAGCACTGTGGCTGCTTTTTCCCATCAAGCAGCAATCCTGCGAAATTTTTACCTAAGCCTTAGGACACTCCTTCATCTCCTTCTTCTGCCCCCAACCTGCTAGACACATGGCATAATTTTATTTTAATTCTGTGTCCTCTGGGATAGCTTGACTAGAGATATTTAGATGGATGGTAGTTACACTGTGCAGATGGCAAAGCATCCATCCTTATCTCAGGCACCCAATTACTTTTAGTCATTTAATATCTTCATAATGTTGATGCTACCCTTTTTTTTTCCTTTTTTTCTTTTTTCTTTTTTTTTTTTTTTTTTTTTCCTCCAGGAAAACACTCCTCCTCCCCCATCACTCTTTTCTCCATTTTTTTTTTCCTGTAGTTGCACATAATATTTCAGGTTGCAGTGAGTTCAGGTTTCTTCTCCTTCACACACTACCATTTCCACGAGGTGTTAGGACTGTGACTTTGTAAATATCACACAGAATAAGGTATTAAAAAACATAGCTGAGGTTGCACAGCCAAGCATTTCGATGCAAAGCAAAAGGAGCTGGAACTGGTGGAACCAGGAGAGAAGATGAGGACAGGAGGAAGACGAGAGGAGGCAGAGGTCTCAGCGGAACCAGAGGCAGAAATATCTCTCCTAGAAAGGCTTGGGGTGAATTGAAATTTGTGCTTCCTTCACAAGGTTGCTACAAATTATCAGGCAGTTCTCTCACTATCTGTAGGTTGCAGCTCTTGCCACCAATTGTCAGCTCTGATGACATTGCCTGGGAATTTCTTGCTCATGTGGGATCAGGGCCAGGTCTCCCCAAGTGCCCGTGTGTTTGCTGCAGCAGCAGGGCTCAGCGTCGGTCTGGTACCTGCTGCCTGGAGCACTGGAAAAGCAGGTCAATAACTCCGTCCTCTGGCTAAGCCGACCGTTTCAGCTCAATTTCCCAAAGTCTCCATCTGCCCTCTGTGAAATGGGGATCGTACAACCCCAGCACTTGTCTGGGAGGCTACGAAAGTGAGCACTCATCTAGGGAGCTCTCAGACACGGGAGTGAGCATGACAAAGGAGAAGCCCACAGAGAAAAGAAAAAATGTGCGTTTGGAGAACATGCCCTGAATACCAGCCCTGCCAGCATTCCTGGTGCTTGACTCTGTAACCTCAACACTCTTTGCTGACTATACTTTTTGTGCACTTCTTAAGATGTTTTTAGAAGCAAGCTGAATAAAACAGGAAGATTGTCCGTGCCATCACATCAAAACTCAGCTTATTTTCAGGGCTGTAATCTTTAGATCCGCTGCAGATCTGAGTCCATTGAGCCCAGTGAGGCATGCAGCCACTTTCTTTGCCCATGTCCTGGCCCTGGGAGGGAGCCCCAGACTCAGGGTTGTGGACTCGGTTGCCCTAAAAGCAGCAAAGCAGCACGTCCTGCAGCTGCCAGAGCTGCAGTGACCATGGAGGTAGCTCTCAGCCTCTGTTGGGAACATGAGATCTTCATGAAATGCAGCCAAATCTCAACTTTATACACAAAGCCTTTCTGTTTTTCTTTCTTCTTTCTCCTAAGACTGATAATGTGGTCCAAATTAGAAGGAATTCCCCCCACTCCACTCCCCCACCCTCCCCTAAGCTGGGAAAAAGCCAGACTGCAGGGCCCCACTCTGATTCTGGGTCTTTGTGACCTGGTAGGATGAAAGGCACTCTGGAGATGTAAGCTCGTAATAGCAACTAGCAGAAACAAGTTTGGATGTTGTTTCTGTCTACATGCAAACGAAACTGAGCAGAGACCTGAGAGACGGCATCGCATAAGGGACGGCTGGCACTGATAGGCAGGTGCCAACCCTATAATCAGGCAATTAATCATGTGGGTACCTGTGCTACCCTGGTCTTAACCAGTCTCTGAGGTGGAAGGTGCAACCTTGCAGTTCGTGGCCAAAGCATGAGGGGACAAATTAGCTTAAAAAATAAATAAATAAAAGCAAAAAGGCTCAAGCTGTTGATGATTAAAACAACCCTTGGGCATTACTCTGTGTATTTGCTGCCTGGTGCCACCTGAGAGCAGAGCACACTCCTGCCATGGTCCCCTGCCCCAGAGCCATGCTGGCATGGCACAGCTCACGTGAGGAGCCCCACAAGGATGCAAAGAGCACAGAGCAAGTCAAACTGAACTAGTGCCGGCCCAAAATCACCAAGGGAAGAGCAATTTGTGGCCCCACAAACCCCACAAACTAAGCTGAGCTGGTTAATTCATCTTGCAGCAAAGCTGTCCCAGCAAACAGATCCCAGCAAATCAGTTGATTGTGCTTATGTTTCGGGTGCTTGTTTTTCCTGAGGCCTCTTCATATCTTCTGTATGTTCCACAAAAAGACAAAATCCCAGAAGAGAAGCTTCCCAGTCCCTCACAGAGGGGAGTGGGCTCCACACCACACTGCTGCAGCTGCGCGGCGCTGAAACCTCCCAGCCCAGCTCCAGCTCCGTGTCTCCTGGCCCCATCGGCAGGAAGAGGAGCTTTGGCATTGGCAAGAACAGACGATCTTGAAGCGAAACACTGAAACTTCATGTGACTAAGTGGATTTACCACAACCTCCAGCACCAGATAAATCTCCGCCTCTGGCCCCCAGCCCTCCCCTGCCTCCCTTTCCCATGCAGGCTCATCTCTGCACTCTTCTGCCATTTGCCCTCGGGATTTACCTTCACTGCCACCAGCATTTTGTCATTGGTGGGGCTGAGGTTGTAACACTCGGCCAAGAACACCTTCCCAAAGGCACCTTCTCCCAGCTCCCTCTTCAAAACGATGTCTCTCCTCTTAATGTGCTGGACATCTGTTGGAGGGAGGGGAAGGAAGAGGGAGAGGGTTGAGGGAAGAATGAATCAGGGTTAATTCAGGGAATGGAAAACAACTAATTCAATTTTCTAGCAAGCTGCAAAGGATCTGAAATTGCTTTGCAAAAATATCTACAAGGATCTTTTTACCCACCCACAGAACGCAGCCATCTCTGGGATGGAGCTAGTCTTATGCAAAACATCTGCGAGGAAAGTACTTGAGGTTTATCACGTCGTCACTGCAAGCTTGTAGCAGCCTAGTCCTCAGGGAGAGGAACCTTTGGAGTAAAATCTGCCACAAAGACCTGGATCTTTTCAGAAATAATTCATCTCCTGTGAGGCGTAGCAGAGGTCGCATACTTCTGATGCCAGGCCAGGTGAGATTAGGAGGTTGAGTTCCCAGAAGCCGTTGGATTTTGCATTTCAACAGTGATCAGTTTAAACCCAAACTCAAGCAGATTTCTGAGGCTGAATTTTGGCAAGTCAAAGAGTTCCCGAGGGGAAGAGAAGCACTGACCCCCCTGCACCTTAGGGCACTAGCAGGAGCTGGTTGGGAGCACCGAGCCCTGCCCTGTAGCAAGACCCTGACCCCGCAGCCATCTCCTGCGCAACCGTTCCCTCAGAAACCAGGTCACCACGGTATAAAGTCCCCAGCAGAACAGATGAACTCCAGCCATTAGTTTCAATGATCCTTTCCACTGACATTTAGGATGGCGAGGACTGACAGAAAATAGCAACTGAGGTTCCAGGAAGAATCAAAAGAGCAATAGCTATTCATTTAACGGGGATACAGAAGCCTATAAAGATTGGTCTGTGCCAACTGTTCACACATCAGCTAACAGGGTTGTTCATAAGGCTGGATCCACCCTGGTATTAGGCATGTACAAGGGAAAACAGCTAGAGTGAGATCTCCATAAATGCAGGGCTGTGATTAAATGTCACGGATTGCAGGGAGAGTTTGGGAGTCTCCATGCTCTCGTTTGGGGATGACACTAGGGCACGGCTACTTCCTGACAAAGCTCCAAGCACCTTTCTAGCATTGCATTGCCCATATAACTCCTCTTGAAATATGAAGAAGCATTTTTTTTTTATCCTGAAATGAACTGTGAAGGCAGATAGAGATGAACAGCCACCACAGCACTGTCTGCAAGCGTGATGTTCAAAACTTCATCCCTCTAAATCTCACTTTGCTGGAGCTAACTGCCTGCCTTTGAAGAGTGTTGTAGCACAGATCACCCGCAGCTTCGGCCTGATGGTCACAACAGGGCAGTGAGAGCTACACACTGTCCTCCAGTGCTTGGTGAGCAAAAAGATGCATTAGAGGTCTCCTCAAACCGAGGCATTAGATGGGATAATGCCTTCTTCCCATTCCCAGCCTGAGGCTTTATCTTTGCTCTGAACCACCTTTGAATCTTTTCCATCCCTTCCATGTGCCACAGGAGCTGTAGGAGTATGCACCCCTCAGCTCAGAGGCATTTCCCTTGCAGCACTGGAGATGCAAGAGATGGAGGTGACCATCAGCAAATTGGTTGCAGGGAGGCATCACTAACAGCACTCACAACCTGCCACCAGCTCCTGTCGCCCAAGTTTGATTCAGTAGGCACTGACACCGGCCCAAGAGAGCAAATGCCTCACAGCAACCTAGGTAAAACTCAATGCATCAACAAGCCAATGGCTTGGAAGAGTAACATCATAATAGCTTTCATACAATTAAGATTTCTCATTAGGAGCCCACAAGCAGGTTTAAGGAGCTGCCGTCTCTGGCTCTTTTGCTTGTTTGGGAAGATGGATGCAGCAAGATTGCATAAGCAATGGGCCTTGTAATGAACGATGCTTCTGTAGAGAATTCCCATCGACCTTTTCATTAATCGTTCAATAGACTGAAAACTGTTAGTAACCAATATTATTAATATTAGCAACATTAACGCAGAGGACGGGAGGCACATCCAAAATGACTTTGGTTTTAAATCCGTAATGACAGCCAGAGAGAACAAATCACATGTGGACTTAGCTTTCTCCACCTGTTTCCACTGGGTGTTTAAGGAATACCTTGAGAAATCTGAAATACTACATGTTGAAATGTCAAGTGATGCACTTAGGTGAGGAAAGTCCTAATCTAAGAAAAGCTCAAATGGCACAATTTACTTAACAGAGTAAGGAAAAGTGTTGTGGTTTTTGATGTTGGCTTTTTATTTGGTTTTTATTTTTTATTTTGTATGTGTGTGTGTTTTTCCTCCCTCTTTCTCTTGGCAAGCATTTCTTTAACACTCATCACTATAGTACCTAGTATTTACTGTATTGACAAACCGTGTATTTGCATTCTAGGACTCTCGATAAACAGCAATCAAGAAAGCTGCAGGGAAATGATCATGTATTAAGAGGAACCCAAGCATACTTAAAAAAAAATAAAAAAGTAGAATCCCAACAGCAATATAGCATTGCCCCTTTTGATGTGAGATAAAGTTAAAAAGGAAACTGTTGCAGAATAAGCAGTGATAGTATTGGAAATTATTAACACATCTAATAATTGGTAACATCATGAGAACTGAAGCAAACCTCTCTTTCTGAACTCCCTAGGGTCTTGCTCCAAATTTTCAGCTCCCAATTTTACTTCCCAACAACGTATTAATAAATTACGAGATGTTTCTGAGAGCCAGTGTCCAGACTGTGTAATTATGTCTACATTATTAAAATAATACCCCATCTGTCTTCAAAACCTAGATTTCATAGCAAGTTGTTAGGGTCACCTGTGAAGCTTCAGGGAAAATGCGTATGAAGAATTTAAGGGGATATTATGACAGAAGGAGATGAACCGAGGGAGAAATGCTGCTGAGGTAGCAGACTCATATAGCACTGCTGGATTTGAAGTAAACTTTGATGGTTATTTAAAAAAAAATAAAATAAAATAAAGCTCATGAAGTTAAGCAGTTAGACAGCAACTGGACAATCTTAGGGGAGAATGAGAAAACAGTTTTACTGATCGCAATTTCCCTCAACCTTGAACAGCCATAAATTTTGCTTCATAGCATTTTAGGCACAAATGGAATAATAAGTGAGTTACAATAAATTGCTTTTTCACATGCTATAGGCTTAAAATACTGAAGTTTACATCAAATTCTTCCATTAGCAGTGAGATCAGCGCTGTGATTAATCCTGCATTACTATTAAATATGGGCTTGAAGCACAAAGTGGTGAAGAACCTCCCCGGCACTGTCCGAGCGGCCGTGTTATTGCACTAACCTTGCATCTACTCTGTGCTCGTCTGCCCTGGCTGTAACTCATAAAGAAGACCGAATAGCCATGAAAGACGCTGCGCTGCAAGGGCACCTGGGAGGCTCATCTGCATAAATCTGTTTACCTCCTCCTGGAGGAAGCTGAGCCCTGTCTGATAAACAGCTGGTGTTTATTTGTTTTAGGCAGGCATCGGTGCGCTAATCTGTCTCAGCTGTGTTGCGGTCAGCCCTGCTGACAAGGTGTATGCAAACTGTCTTCCCGTAAGTACCACTCTCTTATTTTCCTCCCCCCGTACCATTAACTTATAAAAACAAGCCAACAAGACAGTTCAAAAGAAGAATCTATGCGGGAACCACAGCAAGACCCGACAGGAAAATAACCAGACTTGACAGCGTGATGGGAATTCATTCAAGGCCGTGCTGTATCTACAGGAAGGATGTGAGCACACAACACTGAAGTAATTCCAGTTTAAAATGAAACATCTTGCGGTCCTTGTTTCAGGATTACTATGCTGCTGTCTGATACAGAAGGAGAGTAGGCAGATCCTCCACCTCCCTTCTTGTCCATCAAAGTTTAACACGTGGAGAACATGTTTCGAGCCCTTGCCTCTGCTGTAGTTGTGAATAACACATGAACCGCAGCAGCAAACAGCCGACCTGCAGCTGGTTGGGAATGCCTCACAACTTCGGTTCAACGATGCTAGCACGTGGGTAAGCAAGAGGGTTAGCAAGAGGGTAAATCTGGGATGCTGCACTTGCTTTTACAAACCACCTCCAGAGCAGAAAGCTTTCTGTTTCTCTCCAAGACTCAAGGCAGAAGGGTTGCGGCTTTGGATCTGCGATGGGATCTTGCCTAACCTCCTCTGAACCTCCTGCGGAATGGCTGACTTTATCTGTGCTTAAAGTGCATTCAGTCAGAAAAGCGGCTGTCTAAAAACAGCAGCTTCTTCCTCCCTGTATTTGTTCCCGTGTGTCTCTTAGTTGCATCTGCTCCCGTTCTTGACACAAACATATTCTACTTTACTAACCTTGCAGACCCAACACAGCAAGGAATATAGGGGAGGAGAAAAGAGGGAACAAGATTAATTCTGCTTTCCTCCTCATACATCAATCTACCATGCCCTGATAGGTAGTTTCTGTACTAGCCCCTGGGAAGGAGCCTGGAAAAGCCAGAACTTTTTCACTTATACGACTGATTCAATGACTCTTCACCCATGTTTTACACCGATATTGCAGAATCTCTCTTGCTTATGCCTTGTGTCAAGGCAGAAAGACCCCAGCTGAACTTCCAAATCCCAGGTAGAGCTTATAGAGCAGATGACAGATGGTGTGCAGTGAAAACACCCTTTTTCCAATAACAGCTACATTTCAATCACATGAGAACAAATTGGGAACTTGCTCGGGCCCATTTCATGAATCTAATTTTCCAATTATTGTCTCATTTTCAAATCAGTCCTGGGGGTCAGGCAAGGAAGAGAAGGGTTCAGTGATACAGCAAATTCTGCATTTGAGATTCCCATCACAGCCAGGGTCCTTAAAACCACAGTTTGATAATATTCTTGCAACCTGCATGCGCATGATGCAGTGTTTGGACACAGACGACTACAGTGGGAGGTAAATGGATAAATCAAACTCCAAATAGAGAAAACCATAAGCAGAGACAGTACCTAAGTCACAGCAAAATGCAAAACTACTTAAGCTGGATCATCTATTCCGAATGGAACTAGATCTGAAATTAATTCCTTGCACCTCCTTTCAAACTCCTGAGCAGCAGTCTATCTGGGTGCTGTATTTCTAGAGGATTTCGTCTCCTTGGACTTTTAATTCACAAACAACACGTAGTTCTCTGGAGAAACAGAGCAAACCTATGGAAGTCTTTTCTTTTACTTTTGCAGCCCTCTTTACCAGCAGTTTTCTTTTCTATCCTAGAAATGACCAATATGAAATTTCTACCAGTTTCTTCTCCTTTACACATGGCTCCATTTTCCCTGGAGATAGCTCCTTTCCTGCACCTCTCCGTCATCAGCTCCTCCGCCTTTAGCTTTGTCACTTCATGTCATTTCTTCTCGCTTGACCTGGCTTCCTGTTTCTTCCCTTTCTACCTGTCCAGTCTCTGTTTTAATATTGACTTCTTTCATATGTGTTTTTAGGGTGTCCCAATTGGAGTCTGATCCTAGGCTCTTTGTTGTAGTGGCCTTAATTTCCATAAGCTTCTAAAGCTTCATTTGCATCAACAACACTCTATAAATGATAACAACAGTGACATTTTTCAGTAGCAGCTGAGTCATTTGCTGTAACAATTAATTTATGCCAAATAATTGTCTCTTTTTTTCCCTTTATACATAAGTTTTCCACAAAAAGGTAGCAAAGTTCTCAGTTAGTCAATATGATTCATTCACTTCTTGCCTGACACACTGCTAAAATAATTCTTATGAATAAATCCTGCATTGCTTTCCTGCTCCGTGACAATTAAAAGCAAATAAAACAAGCTCGCTATTTGCACTGGAAATTGTGTCATTAAGAGGTGTAACTACCAAACAGAGCGCCTTTCATGTCAGGCAGTCAATTGCAATCTTGATGTCAACCAAGTATCTCGAAGAGTTACCCGATGTACCTGATCAGAGCAAAGTGTGCGGATCGGGTAGGACCAGATCAAAAGCCTTGCCACTGGAGGGCTGATAAGTCATTCTCTCACAGACTTGTAGTGAGAGAGGATAATGCATAAGCTAGCTGCACAGAGTGTGGGTCTGCCTCCTGGCCTGGTGCAAATCCATCAAAGTCAAAGGACGATATTGATTTCAATTGCGGGCTGCTGTGAAGTACATGTAAACAAAGGGAGAATCGGTCCCACCTCATTTTAAAAAATGGAGAAATAAAAAGGCTGTTTCTTATCTCCATATGGACTCCAAGTAGGTAGCCCTCCACTTCTGGTGGCTCCTCTCCCAGCTCTGACATGAGCAACCTTTGGGAAAAGGCCTGGGCACACATTTTGGCAGCTCAGCGTTGTGCCCAGATGCTGGTGCTTTGCCAAGTTCCCCTGTCAAGGCATGCTCCAAGGACTCAGGTTCAGAATAGTTGTGATTATAAGCACCAAGCAGTTCTGCAAGTCCTGTTGAAAAGATCCCAAAGCCATGGAGTTTTAGCTAAAACATGTCTGGATCTCTGGGACCTCCGTGGAGCAGGTCTAGTCCTCGGCTGGACCATGTGGGCCCCAACCCACAGCTGCACCGATGTCCTTCCCCCCCTCTGCTTTGCAGGCCCTGCAAGACCACCTCGGTCACACCTTTCTCTGCACTTCTCAGGCTGTATTTCAATCTTGCTAATTCTGACAGCTCTCACAGCCATTTGTGTGTGTCCACACAGCAAAAATAGAGAGACTTTCCATCTCACATCTTCATTACTTCAGCTTCTCTCCTTTGGCCTTGATAGAAACAACCTGAAACGCAACAGATGCTCTCGCTTTCACTGTTACCCCTCTCTTTGCATCCCTCCCCAGGCTTTTCTATCTCCAGCAATCCTATAAGTGGCATTTGGCTTCACAGCTTCTCTTCAGACTTTTTCATATCTTCAATCTTACCAAGGTGCTGGCAACTTGCTTTCAGGCAGCCAGCCCCTGGTGCCTGAATACCTATTGCATTATTCATGATCATAGTCATCCATAAAGACCTTAAAAAGCACCTACATTAGGTTTCTGCAGTTCTTTGTATTTTCTTGTAATTCCCCTCATTCTCTGGGAGCAGCTGCAAGGCACCAGTGCAGATCCCAGATGAGGAGGGGACAATATTGCCCAGATGACCTGGAGCTAATGCAGTACATGCTGCTAAATGGACCTTGGCTAAAATAAAATAAAATAAAAATTAAATTAAAAATAAATACTGTGTGCCTTGATGCGTTTAGCTGGACAATCTGGGCTAAAAAAAATAATAATAATAATCCAGAATACCAGCCTGTGACGTTCAGTTTAATCAGGCTCAAGAAAATGGGAGAACAGAAGAACTACCTCTGCAGTCTGCATCTCTGATCCTTTCAAAATACCTTACATGCACCACTTCCAAGCAAACCTCTGGCAATCAGGCCATCATCAGCTCCTCTGGCCTTTGCTGTTGCGATGCCACGTGGAGAGGAAGCACTGACCCAAAGGGCTGGCTTTCACTCATCAGCTAACTCCACCAGTCCCAGCTTGAAGGAGAGCTGCTGTTCTGCCAAACAGCCCTAGAGCTGCACAGAGCGCTTTGATGAGTGGCAAGGAGCGGCTGGATGAGCCCCTGCTGGGCTGCAGTAACTGGAGCTGCTGCATCTCCGCGGCAGCACCAGCCCTGCTATCAGCCACACAGCATCAGCCAGAGCCCCCGCAGCAGCACTCTGCACATACAGTGTGCTCTGAGGTGAAGGTGAGCATCAAGGGATGGGGAGGTGTGCGTGTAGGAGCTGAGAGGAAGGTGAAACAACCACAATTTCAACCAACAGATCAATGGGTGCACGCCCAGACGCTGCCCAGTTCCCATCCTGCATTAAAAACCAATGCCTTGGTTTGGCTGTGGGTGACACAGGGTGGTGTGACATGCCTGGGGGATTTATACCCAAACCAAAGCTAACTTTCATTTTCTTCCTTTAAAAAATCTGAAAAATAATAATAATGTTAAAAATGCATTTAGCACCAACCCCACAAACGTCTTTTCAGGGAAAACTAGTCACAGCTTGAAGTATCCATCACTCCTATAAAAACAAAATGATTTCAATTTCTCATCCAGTTCAGTCCCGCAAGTCAGAGCACAAAACACTTGGTAGTTATTTTTACAAAGAGAGGAAGATAAAGCATCCCACAGCTACAGGGTGCAGAGCAGTCTCAGCTGGGATGCACAACACTTTGCAGAGTCTTACAGAAGCACAGCCACACCGTGACGATGGCATGTGATGAGATGTCACTGGGTGAGGATAGATAACCTTGGTCCCACCTCTGCAAAGCATGGGTGCAGGTTTGCCCTGCACCTGCCCATGCCTCTGTATACACTGGCTCCTCTGTAGCTCCCAAGGGAGCACAAAATGCTGCTGATGGGACTAAAACCTTATTAGCATTCCAAACTTTAAAACAGACCAAAGATTCCCATCGTCTCCTGCATCCCCTCAAATAATTTCTGGTTGACAGCAGGCTCCAAAACCAAAGTGTTAAATATACAACTGGCTTCTTCTGAGGAGCAAGACCATGCCCAGCAGGAGAAAGGTAGAAGAAGGACCAGAGTGGGCTGCAGTGGACTTTACTGGGTAAATGTCTTATGACAATGCATCAGAAAAGGGGCTTTGCATAAAGCATCATTCTCGCCGACTTGGTACACTCCAGGATCTCTCAGAAGCAGGGATCGGGATTCTTAGGAAAAGGGGTTGTGAGAGGGGAAGTGAGTCTTCCTGGCAAACATGTTTTCTTTCCACCAGCCAGGCCCCTAGGTCCCCTGCTGCCAGAGCGCTCAGAATAAAACATTAATTCAATACCACACATTTAATTACACATTATTTGAAAGTGAATTTATTTAACGGAGGAAAATAGTCTTCAGAGAGCATCTGCCTCCCTCAGACTCACGCGTCTGCTGGGAGGGGGCTTGGAGAAGAGATAGGAGGAATAATGGTTTGTTTTACATCAGCAGCTATAGCTGTTCAGCTCAGCCCTTCAAAAAGGGAGATTTTAAAGAGATAGAGTTGTGTTTTGCAGGAACTTACCGGCTGATTTGATTTTCCAGCTACTTTTCACTTGATTGGAAAGCGCTGCTGCAGACAGATACCACTTGTCTTTCTTTTTTATTATTTTCCCAGGGAAGGGAGGGATTACCGGTGGAGGGACGGAGGAGGATTGGCTGCCCCTTGAGGGACCACGCAGCAGTCAGATTTCAGGCTTAAGGCTTTAACAACACAGTAATCAGACACTTAGCAGCATCCTATTGCTGAGATGGATAATCACAATAAAGCTGGAAGCGACCAGGTCTCAGCAGCAGCTTCTCAGCTTTAAGACTGTCTCCCACCAGGAACACAGAGGCTTACCTTCTGTCCCTGAGGTGGCTTCCGAGACCCTGGGCAGTCGGCTTCCCCAGCCTGAAAAGTCACCACCACGGCTCTGCCCATGCCCCTCAGCAGGGACCAGAAGCCTCCCAGTGCCTGCTTTCAGGCATTATCAAGGCTCACCTTTCCCCAGTCAAATCTCCGCTGCAGAGAAATGGGGACTGGCT
This sequence comes from Aythya ferina, assembly GCF_964211825.1. Classification (NCBI taxonomy): domain Eukaryota; kingdom Metazoa; phylum Chordata; class Aves; order Anseriformes; family Anatidae; genus Aythya; species Aythya ferina. The sequence goes on from NC_140307.1 coordinate 7,755,194, forward strand.
CTGGTGCCTGGCACAGGCATCCCCTCCTTGGCTGTGTATAAATCACGATGAACTGCTGCAAAGCCAGAAAAGAGCTCTTAGGTCCACATGAACCTTTTTTCTAACCCTTATCCCTGCACAGAATCTTCCTCCCACTCCTTAATTTGGGAGCAGCACGAGAAAACTCCCTCCCCTCCTCAACAGCTTTGATGAGCCAGCAATCCCCACCTGGGACGGTGATGGAGGCAATGGGACCAGCTGGTACTTACCCCTGCAGAGGGCACATCTCTGAGGGCTGGGTGTCCCAAGGTGAATATATTGCTCTTTTCAGCTTCACCAACCAAATCCTGCTGGTGCTAGCCATGCTGTAGTTTGCATTCAGACCCAGGTAGATATTGCAGCAATGGGTTCAGGATTTTAGGTTAAGCTTTTCCTTGCAACTCTGAGGATGGAAGGGTTTGGGGTACTACTGTTTCAATATTGTCCAATTTCCATGAATTTGGGGTTATAGCCACAAATGTACGCTGCTTCTGCTTAGTCTAATTCTGCTGTCACCATCTTCCTAACAACTTTTAGGCTTAACCTGCCCCACTCTAAGTGCTAAAAAATCCCTCATACAGCAGTGTCAGACATAGTGAATATAGTGAATACATTCTGTGGACTAGGCAGCTATTATAAAGGTGGCATTAAAGAAAGAGGCAGGGTTTGGAAGCAGTCCCAGGACTGATTTACAGCTGTGGTTCACGGTGCAGAACCCTCTCTGAACAGAGTGAGAGCTGGCCCCAAACTTGGGTGCAAACTGGAGTGGTATTTTTAGAAGAATCACAGTTCCTGCCAGATGTGAAAGTGAGAAAAGGTTTTCAGAAAAATCTGTCGTGACACAATTTCTGGACCAATTCAAAGCAGGTGATTTTGTGAGAGGGCCTGGTCTTCTGAGCTTTCCAACTGGAGCTCCACGCAGGTTGGAAATGCTTCTGACTGTTGTCAGCCTCACCAAAATCACAAAGGAAAAGGAAAATTTGGACAAAACATGGCATTTTCTACTTTCTGTTGTTGTGGTGGTAGATGATGTTTTCTCTGTTCTATTTATTCCTGGTAACTCTGTGTCCCTGTGTCTTTTCTTGTCCATTGCCCAGTCATTCTCCCACCAGTGGCTTCCTTTGCTGGTCATTAAATGAGGGGCTAATGCAGCCAAACCCATGAAACAAGAAAATTCCAGAAGTGAGGCCATATGGAGTGAAAACATGAGGTGCTGAAAGACAGATCTCAGGCTAAAGTTATGATTTAATTAGAAAGCCTCTTTCCAATTTGCCCAATTTCCATCTCTCTCCTTCCTTTCCCTTCCTTCTCGCCTCCTCCAACTCCCTTTCTCCTCGGGCTAACACAGGAGATGCACGCACGTCTATGGCTTGATGAGGTGTTCCCTCAGACTCATGTTTTCCTAACACCCCAAACGGACCTTGTTCTGCCTTTGTTTCTGCCTGAGGTTTCCTTGGTTTTCTCCCTACTTGTTCTGCGTGCATGACACTAACCCTTCTGCATCTTGCCAACTCCTCCTGCAGAAGGAAACCCCTGAAGGAAGAGTAATGTGAGCCATTTCTGCCTGCTGGGCTCTAAAATTTCTGTGGTTTGGGCAATTTCAGCAATTGTTATGAAGCACCGAATTATGCAGAGGAAAAAAAAAAAAAAAAAAAAAGAGAGAGAGAAGGATGGATCATACAAAAGAATTAGCTAATCTGATGGGGAGAGCAGCTTGTCCTCATTCAGTCGCACAGGTCTGAGAGGAGCTGGTGCTTCTTCTCTTTTTGTCTGTGTCTGAGTCAGTCACAGGTAGAAGTTGATGAATATCGGACTGGTGCTTTTGTGATGCTTCACACAGTGAGAATTCCCTCTGTCTTCCCATGTCCTTCTTGTTGCTGAAAAAATGAGCAGGACCTCTGAAAGGCAGAGCCTTGCCTCTGTGCGGGCTCCAAAAGTGCTCCAGGGTGGGATCCAACTTGTTTCATGGACACTGGCTGAGCAAAGAGACCACCTTGCCAATGACACCTTCCTCTCCTTGGCAGAAACAAAGTGCTCTGAAAAGCCAGGGGTCAAACAGAAGAAATTGCCTTTGGACAAGGCTTTGCACATCTCTCTGTCACCAGGAGTTCAGGACTACTTAAGGAACCACGTCTTGTTAAGGCACCACTGTTCTTTCCCTGATGCTATTGCTTTATTGTATTCCCCCCGTGCCCTGCTTTTATTATGATTACAAATGAAAATCTGTCTTGGCTTGTTGTCTCCAACACTCCCAACGCAGGGAGAAAACAGGGTAATAAAACACTGTAAATGTGTCCATTTTCTGTCTGTCATCCTTCAGTGATGCCTCATGCCATTACGAGCCAGATGGGTTGGGGTAAATTTTCACAGAAAAACATTAAAAACTTCACTGTGTGAAATAAGAAGAAAAAAAATCCTACAGTTTTCTCCTGTGCCAAAAAAATCAGCGTCTGCACCAGGGGAAAAATACCCAGTTAATTCTTCCTAAGGGCCCTGGTGAGACTCAAGAAAACATTCTGCAGTGCTGGTAGCCTCAGAAGACATGATTAATTGCAGATGGCAGAAAGGTGCATGTTCAGTTTTAACCGAACTATGCGTGAGGACTGGATGAATGCTAAGTTGGTATTCGAGACACATGGGGAAGGCAACCTACTAGGATCTTCAGCTACAAAAACAAGATTATATATATATATATATATATATATATATATCATATACGGCTTAACAGCTTAAATTTTAAACTTGTATGCTGAAGTTTTACAGCAAGACCATACTGCTAATGGAAAGGAGAAAAATGAGCAAGATTACTGGAAAAAAAAAAAAAAAAAAAAAAAAAAAAAAAAAAAAAAAAGAGGAGGGAAAGGCAAATAATGTTTTGCAGTTAGCTGAGGAAACAAAGGTATGAAAGGGATCTTTGCTGCACCCCCCAAAGCTAGCAATAGCAATCTGCAGATGAAAGTATGTGGGTGGTGCTGCAGAGCACAGAGCGGGGCATAATGGTGGAAAGATCTCTGAAATGCTATTAGTTTGTTCTCCTCACTAGCCTAGGACAGGTCTTGTTTAATCGGAAAATGGCTTGAACAAGAGTATATATGTTGCTTTCCTGAAACACCTTAATTGGAGGGCCAGCAGCAGATATTGGGATGGTAACACGGAAAAAACAGGGGCCAGTTTCCACTAATCTAATCCATCAGTCTGCCGGCAAATCCTGTTTTGTTATTGCAATCTGAGCTTGGACAGTGACCCCGAATTCAGTTTGTATTATAAAGGTCACTTTGATGTCTTTTCTTTATCAATCAGAGTTTAAATCGAGTCCCTTAACCTTTTCCCAGAGTAGAGATTTTTCAAGCTGGTAATGGGCAAACCTACACACATTGAGAGCTGAGTGCAGATGAGCACCCAGGCTTCAAACCTTCGCTCCAACTCCTTGCATCTACACTGCCAGGCTGCAGCTCTTCTGCAAACAGAGCTCACGTCAAGTCTCAGTCACAAGGTCTCCAAACCAGGAATCGGAATTGTAGAGAAAGCAGACAAAATTAAAAAATAATGAAGATAAAAATAATTACCAGGCTGTTCAAAATCATATCTTCATTTCTGGAAGGAGTTAGTGAAGGAACAGATTCCTACGCTGTCCAGCTTGCTTCATTTATCCTGTCTTCTTAGATAGCATGGCATCTCTGTTGCCTAAATTGCAGTGTCCCCAGACGTTGTCTTCCCTGGTGTGGGTACATTCCTTGTGCTGCTCGTGGTATTGCAGGAGGGTCTTAGAGCTCCTCTCTCTCCACTTCTTTTCTCTCGCTTGGCATTCCTCTCTCAAACACATCTCAAACAGCAGATTGCTGGGTGCTGTTGGGACCTTAGCAATAGTCAGAGCTGGTGAAAAATCATTCACATCCGTGGTGTTGCAGCAGGGGTGACTCTGGCTCTTGCTTTCGCTATTTCCTTGTAGGTCATTAGCAGCCGTTATGAAAAACACAGATGATTAAGGCTGACCTCCAGGACACATCACGTTCAGCCTCTTTCCAATTGGAAACACTCCTGGCAATAACAATATCTCCTTTCTGTCATTGCTCTTAGGGCAAGATTTCTTCACGGGCTCCTGTTTTAAATCCTACACCAATGTTTCTGCCCCCAATCATTAATCTCTGATGCTGATCCTTGTCAAACACTTGCTGAAAATCTGAGTGTAGGATATCTGCTCAATTTCCTATATATCCAGTGGCAGCTAGATCCTCAGGGAATCCCAGCAGATCAGGTAAGTGAGATCTCCCAGTACTTTAAGCCTCGCGTTTGACCTTTCCCAGAGTGCTGCTTTCCCAGGTGTTTTCCCACAGCATCCTTTAAGGTTTCATATTTCCAGGATTTTCCCAGAGCCCGCATTAAACTCATCAGATTGCCTCTTTTCCCCATTATGCCCACCACCTTCCAACCCTCATCAGTCTGCCCCTTTTCAGGCAGGCAAATTAAAATGTCAAAGAAGAGCTCGGTGAGTTGTGTGCATGCCCATACGTGTGGATATTATGGGATGTGCTCTCCGTATGTAGAGGATGCTCACTTTGTTCAGTGCCCTTCACCAGGTGGCCACTGGCATCTTCCTCTTCACCCTCTAAAAAATTGGATGTAATTCTGGCAGATGAAAAAATATGTAAATGTAATTATCTCTCTTTCCACTTATCACTGATATGACTGACTTTTGTTCTCTGTGGCCACTCTAAGTTCTCCATGTATCACTCCTGACATAAGCACTTGCTCCTCCGTATCATCTGGCTCACTGTCCTCCCCGAGCTGCAAGCCCATCCTCAATGTGAGAGCGGTTTTGTTGTCTCTCACAGATACTTGTGTGCAAAAAGACCTTGCTATCTGAAACACGCCCTCAGCATCCCATATGGCTCCCGCTTTCCATCACTTTGTTTTCTCCCACTTTCTTCTTCCTCCCCTCTGCCGTCCCTGTGACATTTCAGCAGTGCCCCATCATGGTGTCTCCATCTCTTCCATACCTGTGCATCTCAGTCCTTTCATCCCTTATTTCCTTTAGTTTTACTGGACTGAATGTTTAGGGCAGCCTTCCCAACTGTATCTTAAAGACCTGCGGTAAAGCCCAGCCAGCTTTCTTTGACTCATTTTGCATTCCCCATGTGGCGGCTCGCTGAAAGGCCAGTGGTTTCGTGCGGCTGCCCTTTCCGCAGACCCTCCTCAGCACTTCAGCTCTGCGGGGAATATAATCACTGCATCCTAGACGCTCTTCAATTTCAAGTGTATTTATTACAGCCGCTCAATTTCCTTTAATCTGTCATTTCTTCTTCTCCTCCCCCCGTGATTGCCTTCCTTTCACTGAAGTACAAGTGCACTGAAGGAGGCTTTTCCCTCTGACCCTCGCTGCCCTCTCCAGCCCCGTCCCTGCATCGACTCGCTACCAGTGTCCTGTGCGCTGATTATTGCTCATTACCGTACGGCTTAACGAAGATGCTGGGCCCTTTGCAAACAAGTGCAATTGCAGCAGAGAGCACGCTCCCATCGGTGACCCCTCAGGACGAATGGAGGGAGGGAAGAACCATTTTCATGCACAAATTGCCTGTATATCATAAGCACTGGGATGACAATAGGGACTGAGAAACTCTCCTGGAACAGCCAACCTTAAAGTGTGCCCATGTCTGCCAGAGTCTTGCGAAACAGTGAACTACTGGGCGCTTGAACTGTATTTTCATGATGCATACATACCCCTTAGGAAACAAGGTTGAGCATAAAACCACAAACATCCTTGCAGAGCCGGAGCTGAAGCAGCCCAAGAAGCCCCAGCTGATGTGAAAGAAACCCACATGCCTTCCTCTATGTTACACTGTGTGAGCACCCACACACACGGGGGTTTAATCGGTGTATTAATGTGTTAAAACACCGACACAAACAAACAGGGGCTGCCTTCCCAAGCTAGAAAATCCTTGAGTACACTGCAATTAACTGGGCTTGTTAAACCACTTAATAAGCAATAGATAGCATGTCTGATGCCCCCGTGCCTTGGCTCAGTGGAAAAACAAGGCATGAAGTGCTTAAATAAGAAACAAGTTCAGTTCTGAGATGAACCCGTAAGAAATATCATTTCGTTCCCTGTCAGAGAGCTTCTGCCCAGGGCAGACGCAGCTGAGACCAGTGCCTGGGTCACATCATTCTCTGGTCATGGTCCCCATGCCTGTCCCGGGTCCTGTTCCCTGCCTGGCCACGTGCTCCTACAAGAAATGCACCAGCCTGGGGACACACTGTGCCTCAGTTTCCCTTTCTGAAAATGACCACCAAAATATAGCCTCAGCCAGAACAAGTCTTTTTGATGTTTTTTATCACAAAAGTGCTCTAAACACCTTCAATAGCACAAATACAGAGGAAGGGAACAACAGAGCAGGACTGTTAAACCATGCACACATTTCTCAGCAGCCACCAACACTTTACAGACTAAAGGTAATTTCAAAGGACTCTTCTCTCTTTTGCAGACTGTCTACTCGGAGCAGTCACCCTGCACATCACTGCACACCAATTTCACACGAGAAAAAGTATCTTAGCCCTCAGCATCGAGTAGAAGGAGATGAGGGGAAATATATTTCCTTGTGCTTACCCAGGCCCTTTCCTTTCCAAATGTGGAAGCTGTTGGGCCATATCAAGCTCCCTGAAGACACGTCTGAGAAGAGGAAAGACCTGCCACGTGTTTGCTCCATGATCAGGCTGCTCCCAGGCTGTGTTGGTGGATTGCAAGGGAAAGAGGAAAAGGCAGGATTGGGAACATGGGGCAGGAGGCAGTGTGCAGGACACACAGGGGCTTTTACCTTGTCAAGCCTCGGACCTCTTTCCTTGTGATGTCTCATCTTCTGAATATTCTGGGGAAGTACAGCTGTTTCTCAACCCAGTGACTGAGGACTATCATGTGTTTAGCAACATGTTAGCCTCCAGCACGTGGATTTTGGGTGGGATTTGGGGACGCCATACAACACAGTGGTGCTACCCCAACTGCCACCAGCTCATAAAATGTCCCAAAGTAGTGAGACACAAGAAATTATACACAGAGTTTTCTGTCCAGCTACCATTACCAGGACCCACCTTGTGAACACCCTTTCCTTACTCCCTCAGGGGTTCAAGGAAAAGGGAAAACTCAGAACGAATGCAAGCAGAGCAGACGAGACCTCTCAGTGTTACTTAGCACCCCTGAATGCAGAATGGGCAGGCAATGCCTTTGTTTTATGCCGAATTCCAGCACATACCAGCACACCACCACCCACCCATGCCCCCACAGCCCAGCTGGCTCTGGGGCAGCCCCGTCTCCACTCCCCCCTGCTCCCCCCAAGCCCAGCAGCAGCTGAGAAGCAGGGCAGAGAAGTGCCCTTAAATCCAGCTCCCTGCAAGTCCACCCCGGGCCCTCCCAGCTCTGCGGCTAGTCCTAGATCCCAACTGGATTCTTCTTTTCATTCTTCTTTGTTCTGCCTCTCATTCTAGTGCTGAACCCCAGGCCCGCTGCCTCCAAGCTCCCTCCAAATGCTGCATTCATCCATTTTTAAAGGTGACCTTCCAACTTTAAAGGAAGTTTGCAAGCCTCGCTGTCTTCATTTGCCCTCTCCTTCTTTTCAACCTGCTCTGTATTATGAATTGAAAAGGGCCCAAAAGGTTTCTCTATTAAAAAATAAAATCTTTAGAAAGAGCACAGGTTTCTAAATCATTTCTCTCCCAGTTTTTGCAGCAGCCTCCCTGGGTGTCACGGCACTTGCTGCAAGCTGCCAGCTCTGCTGGTGAAACTTTCTTGGGCTCTCGGTCTCCTCCCATCCCCACATCTGCACCCCCCTGCCTCGTGCTGTCGCTGCTGTTTGGCAAAGCAGCACTCTGAAATCTGGGTAAAAATAACCTTGGAAAGGGCAGGGATGGAAACGGGGTTATTTTTAACTTGGATCATGCTAGAGACCTGGGTTAGGCTGTGGCCTCATAAGCTCTTGTGCTGGCACAAATGAAGGGCAGCAAATAAATGAAGTTCTCTTTATCTCACCTTGCTGCCAAAGCTGTGTCTTACAAGCCCTGGGGCCATATAACGATGGAAAGGGAAGATGTCTGCAGCCCTTAGCAATAACAGTATTACTCTTACCAATGAATTGGTCACAGTAATTAAATAGGCAGTAACAAAGCAATACAAGAGTTTCTTGCTGTTGTGGTACATTTTGCTATTTAATCAGGAGAGACAGGACCTGAATTTTTACTGCAATAAAACTGAGATAAGGAAAAAAAATGATTTTGTAAAATGAAAGCTCAACTTCCAGCCCTTTTCTTAGAGTATGGCTTCAAACAGAAAGCAAATATACAAACCTACCAACCAGTCCCTCTTCCACCAGAGTTTTCATCTTTTTTTTTAACTATGATACTGGTACTGTGGAGACAGACTGGTTATCTTCAATATTTCTTTTTTTTTTTTTTTTTTTGCTAAAGGGTCAGGGCACTACAAAGCAGTATCATGCAGGAACCCTGGATTCACTCATTGCCATCAGCTTCCCTCCATGAAAGCACTGATGCTTTCTGTGCTATGGACTTTTGACTGCCAGGAACGAGGCTGACCCATAGTGACCAGAAATTAGCAGGAGCCCTTATTCACATCTGCCTTGTGCCACACCAAACCTGGAAGAGCCTGCCTCAGTCAGAAAGCAGCCAGCCTCCTTCCAAACCATTCAATTGCATTTTCCCCTGTGACTGTTTGCCAGCTTCAGTGCTAACCCTTCCACCTTCCCTGACCCCAAAGCACACCTAGGGCTCTTCGTTCTCCATCAAACCCCATGTGTCCACATTGTCCCTGGCATCCCCACTGTGCTCTCACACACTCCCTAGGACACACTCTTTACTTCTTTAAAGACCAACCATCAAGCTGCACAACAAGGGAAGTAGCCGACCAGTTTCCTGCTACAATTATCTACTGAAAGTAGAAGAGTATTTCGGATTACATTATCTTTAGAAGGAGGGAGTGTTTCCCAAAGCAAAAGCAGGCTCATGAAGAGAAGGTGCTAGCGGGTCAAGATTTAGTACAATAAATAATGGAAGGTTCCTTGCCTCACACCCTCAGCCTTTCCTCAGCTCTGATGCTGGGATTCATCTTTGGGATATGAATGATTCATGGGGCCTTAAAATATATATAATCCATACCTCCTAGAACAAAGAGTCCTTATTCAGAGAGTTGTGACGGAGCAAAGAGCAGCGTGTGCAGTGCCAGCACCTGGGCTGGGATGTCCCTTGGTAGAGGACCGCCATAGCTCCCCATCTCTTTCTGGACCCAGAATATGTTCTGAGCTTGAAGCTGAATTCTGCAGGAGTCCCCAGCTTGGTCTCTATGGCACAAGAACATGCTTGCTGATGAGGGTTTCGGGAACTGCTTTCTTGACTCATGCCCAGGACCAGCCCAGGGACAGAATCTCCTCATCCATCCCCAGCAGCCAGAGCGTACAAATACTACCCATGCACTGCAAGGGATTTAAATGATTTATGCGGGATTACAGACAGGGAAGCTCTAGTGAAAACTTACCTCCATGTCACAGGCTAATAGACTGAGGGCTTCACCATCCTGACTTCTAGTTCTCTGATCAGATGATGACATTTACCAACGGTGTCTCTTCTCTTGGAAACCTAACACAACTCTTCTGCCGACAATATTTAATTCCTACTGTGCATATAAACATAGACACACACATATCCCGCACCACAAGCAGTGAGCATTGACTTACTTCTCCAGACATGAATGTTACTTCAAAGAACTGCACCAATGTCATGCCAAGGTACTCTCCTTTCCCACCCAAGTCATGGTCTTCCTCTGACTCCTTGTTGGGTAACCTAAACATGGGCCTGGGGAGGGCCTGGTGAAAGCCCCAAGCCCATGAGTGTCTGTTCTTACTCCACATCCATCATAACCACATAATGCCCACCCTGCTCTCACAGTGCCCGTGCTGCTTTTGGGGGGTCCCACAGCTTGTATCCAGCAAGCTATGGGATGCCTCCCTCCCTGTGCTGACAGCAGGCAAACCTGAGCTTCAAGGTACCAAAAGCTAAAGGCACAGACATAAAATCATTAAGATTAGGAAAGATCTCCAAGATCATCTGGTCCAACCAGGAAAGCTTGAACCATCCCCTTGAAGAATCACCAAGGTAGCCTGTTTTCAGTGGTTGTTTCAGGATCAAAGAGCCAGGCTGAATTTGTGCTGCATCTACAGTTCATCAGTACTACTTTTCCTTGCTTTTTGGAGTCTTAGCTAATTTATACCTTAGAAGGGACATTGCCAGTCCTCATCCTTTTGACCCAACAATATCTCAGTATCTTCAATGCTTGGGAGTCTTCTTTACTTCCAGGACCAACTCGCAGGAGTCCCCTCTGGTTAACAGGATTAAACTGAACTTTTCTTTTCTGGTTTCCAGCTCTTACCCAGTGCCAGATCTGTAGCATTTTCAGCCAGAAGAACCCCAACTAGTCCGTGAGCAGGGACTGACGCTTTCTCAGGTACTGTCTCATGCAGTTATCCTTTATGCATTTAGACCAGTTCCATCAAAATAATTCCTTCTAGAAGGCTGAATTCAGTGTATTGCACAAAATAGCTCCCTGGAAGGAGAAAAAAATGACACTTACCTGTCTTTAAGCGAGTCCTTTTTCACACAACATCTGTGCACTGTGAGATGTGATGGCTTTGGGGACTGTGTATCTTGCGTTGTTGTAGCAGTACTGAGCATATGACTTACGCAATCCTAAATTTGTAACCCCTCTCTGGCACCAGTCAACGAACAAATGTGTCTCAGGGAACACAAAGCAAACCCGCAGCAACATTCACCAGTCCATGGGGGACCAAACCAGGCACTACCATGCAAACAGTGACTGTGCACAGCTGCTCCTATGGTCCCCACACATCACTGGGAACTGATGCAGCAAAACCAAAATTCGGTATTGATCCATCACTTCTCTCAATTACCAGGCACCAAGGCCTCTTGAGGAGATCAACTCTTTGGCCTGGCAAGATGAGCTCACAATTGTGGCGTGTGAAATGTGCACACTGCATTATCACAATGCCACTTTACATCTCCATTATTGTCACCAGGGGCTGAATCCTTGCGGAACCAAATCCCTGGACACATGCAGAGCTTGCAAGACCATGAGCTGCTTCTCTCTTGTATAAGATGTTGCAATACTCTCCCTTGCCTCCTCAGTCTGGGCCACAGACTGCACGTATCCCTCCCTCTCCCTGACCCCAATTATCTTAATAAACAGCCTGGACACATCTCTGACTCACTTAAGATAATGATGACCTGGCCATGATTAGCTTGTTCAGACTTCCTGGCAGTTTACTGAGCCTAATGTGACTCCAGTCTGGCTCTTTCGGACTTCTCATGAAAGAGGCTGACCTCCAGCAGCAGCTGCTCTACCATTAGTGGGTGGAGACCTATACACAGATCAGGCACAGGCTGCTCCCAAAAATCAGGCTTGAGCCATGAAGGCTACTTTTTCTGAAAACAAGCTCCTAACTACCCTGGACGGCAGAGGTAGCAGTGGTTTCTCGTGCCAGCAGACCGATCTGGTAGGGTGGTACCACTCCCAAGGTATCAAATGGAAATATGGGGGCAAGGACAACCCCAAATACCATAGTACTGAAGAGCAGCTCTGCACGTTAACATTTCTGGCTGCCTGTCTGAAAGATTCATTCACCCAACCTGAGAGCAAAAGCAGCACCATTCAGCCAGTCTCACAACATGAATATATGAAGCAAGCCTGTGGAGGAAAAAGGCTAAATAATCTGAAATCATAGGCAAATCCTTACAAGAAGTCAACTCATCTGCAGGAATTGGGCATAGGTCACAAATGACTCACTAAAAGCAGAGCAAATCATTTAACCAGTGCCTGGAACAAATCCTTCTGCTTTGTATAGAACAACCAGAACTTATTCCTGCTGATTAGTCAACAGTTACACTCACAAGTTCAAAATTATTATCAAAGTTCAAATATAATTGTCTTGTACTTGCACTTTGCTTCACTGCTGGAGAAACCATCATCTTTTCTTAGCTAAGGAATCATCTTGCACTTATTTACCAAGGCTGGGAGCGTGGCTTAGGATTTTCTTAACTTTTAATTTGACAAACTCGAAGACAGAACTCCAACTCAGAACCCCAGTCTGCAAAAACCCAGTTAACACCGTTTTGCATTTCTGTACAGATTGCAATAGGAGCAGGCACTTACCAATTCTCTGGAAGCCAATTACCAAATCCCAACAAGGAAGATGGACAAACAACCCCCAAAACTGCTGTGACATATCCAAGGAGGTAAAATTCAGAACAGAAGGGTGACTTCAGGAGCCGAAGCAACCAAACTGAGTTTTCAGCAGCAGCAGAGAGGCACCGTATTTGCACCCCTCTGCCCAGCACGTGTCTTCCCCACATGTCAGCTTACAAGGGCTTGGGTGTAAGAGAGAACCAAAGAAAGCAACATGCATTTCTCAACTGTTTGGTGCTGCTTTTGAGAAATTGTACCATTAGAAGAAACACAAAGGAAGTCCCACTGGGTAAATGACCTTATTTTTACAGTTGGGCTTCCTATGTTGTTTGTTGGTGGGTCAAGATAAAGCTGGTCAGTAGGGCTAAATCGGTGTGATCCCCTGTGGTGTAGAAGTCCTGCAGCCTCCAGTACAGGACTGCATCACAACAAGCCACTGGATATGTGGGGTTGGCAACTGATGCCTTGATGCAGAGCCTGGCACACCAGGCTGCATGTTGGTTCCACTAAGGAGCCTGCCTGTCAGGAGGAGAGTGTGGGAAGACATCAGGGAAACCACAGAAAACAAAGGCAAAGCAAAATGAACCGTAACAGCAGAGGGAGATACATCGCTTTGCCAGATAAAGCACCTTTTCCATCTGTGTGCATGCTGGTCTCCCATCACAGTCTTTCCCATTCAGAGTGGATGTATGCGTTTTCCCACAGCTTCTTAAACTTCTCTGCTAAATGATCCGGGCCTAGAGGCACTGGGACATACACAGTTAACGAGGACTCTTCAGCTCGTTGCATAAATCCTACCAGAAGCACTTCAAAATGTTAAACAAAAATTAAGTCACCCAGCATTGATTTCTTGCATGCTCTCTTCCCGTTGCTCACCCAAACCTGCGTTTTTGAGCTATACTTCTGTGTCTAGGCTTCTTTATCCTCTGCTAATGCCCAGGCTTAACCCTGAGGATCTGCAGCTCACTCTGGGTACAAATTGGAGCGGAGTGGTGATGCACTACTTCAGTTTGCTGACACGGCAGAAGCACCTTCCTCCAACTGTCCACAGCTCCCAGGACTTCTGCCCTGGTGTCCTCCCCTAACAGCACGGCACAGACACATGCTGGGAAAGTCAAAGACCTGGTGGTGGGAAGACTACCACCTTCAAAAGAAGCTCCAGCCTTTGGGGAAAGAAGGGCTGACTCTTTAAAAGCACATCTAAATAACCAGAAGAGCAGTAAAGAGCATCGAGACTCATCCTGTGCAACTTGAATAAGCAGCTATGGAGACTCACAGCACTCAGCAGGGCCAACAAACCCTCATCATGACCTTCAGCATCACAAGTATCAAACACTCATCTGCATCAAGTCCAAGCCTAAGGTCCTGCCAAGCCACACAGTGCTTCCTTTGTGCAGAGAGGTATTGTGCCAGAACTATACCATGCCCATCACACTCACTCCAGGCATGGAGCTAAAAATGACTCCATCTTTCCAGATTCAAAACACAAGGAAACAAAACATCACTTCTCTGCTCATCCCATGCAGGGGTCACACTGTACAAGACCCAAGAAGACTTTTGGAAGGAGATGATATGTACCACTGCCTGCACCCTACCAAACCAGTACCCCGACTCCTTCAGTAATAAGCTGATAACTCAGGAGTCACCTGAGACAAGTTTGGAATGGAAGAGCAGAACAGCAATATCAGCTCATGATCTGGCTCTCCTGAAGAGCATGGAGCCTTCATACAAGTACTTCAGGCAACAGAGATGACCAAGAAGCAAGCACAAGGTGAAACAAGTGCCCAACCCCTCCACAACACATAACAGAACCCCAGAGCATAGTTATACTTGCTCCTTGGGAACTGAGTATCATAAGCTTCAGGGGAACTCATACCCAAGGAATCAGTTGTCCTAAAATACCAGCAGCCTATGTAATTGGTTACTCAAGCCTTTGTTCTCAGTGTTGCTGGGCTGTGAAACCTGATAATAGACCCTGGAGTGGTGGGGAAGACAAAGCAGAGCTTCCAACACCCATGTTTGCTTCCCATAGCTGAAAAAGGAGCAGGAAACAAAAAATCCAACACATCTCAGCTGGCCAGCATACGTATAAGGTTGTATACACATCAGGAGACAAACATTCATCACAGGCATTGCATAAATCCCTAAAAAGGTAAAGATCTCAGCCATCATCCATCCTGTGAACAACAACACCCCATCGCTTCTAGAGACATTCTTATCCGAAGGGAAAAACAAGCTGAAATGTACTCAGTGTCATTTTGAGATGTTTGCTTGAAATTCATGCCAGGAAGTTACAGCAACAGAAAGATGCTGGAACACGTTTTTGTCCTGCTCATCAAAATTCTCACCAACTTTCCATGACGGTTCCAGCACCATCCACCAACATCAACTCAAACAAGTCCCCAGTCTTATGCTCACCATCACCTGCAGGTTGGCACAGAAGCTTTAAGTCACAGAAATGACTTCTCCAAGTGACAATACAGACATGAGCCACAGCCTCTAAGACACATCCTTGAGCCAAGCCCTGCACACTGCAAAGCAGCTCTTCCCTACACCTGGAGCACCCAACCATCCTTATGTGAAAGCCAAGGAGAAACCAAAGCCTGCCACTCACCTGGCACCCCACTGCCTCTACATCACACACATCCATGTTAGTTTAATAGGATAATTGTCCCTAATAAAGGGACAACGCAAACAGAGGGCAACTTGCATAGCCAAGCAGCAACAGCATGTCCTGAAATGAGCACTGCAGCCACAACCTTTTAGTGTCAAGATCCCTGAGAGATAAGGCTCCTAATAAAACTCCTTCCACTGAGTGCCAAAACTTGCCTTGAAAAACCCTAACACCATCTCCCAGCAGAACTACCTTGACCATTTTGAGCTACAAAACCCAACAGGTTATCAACTGAGGTCAGCAGCAGAGATACAGGAGCAAGAGCCACACCTGAGCAATGTTCACATCACAACCGTAAATCCCACCCTCTGCACCCTCCCAAAGGTACAAACAAACCAGGCTTCCCACACGTGGATCATCTCATGAAGAAGTGATCTATAGGACGTGTCATTGTGAATGTTTATTTATTTTGTCTTCAAAGAAGAGACCTGATGCAGCTGTTTCGTTAGAAAATAAAGTGTTTATTAAGAAACTAGACATTGAACACCCCTATAGTCTCTGTGAAAAGGGACCGTCCCATTTCCCATTAGCACAGGATGATAGTTATGGCAAGATAAGAATGCTCAAAGATGGAGGAGTCTCATTGACAGAAAATGAGGTAATGATTTACAATAATTAAAAATAAAATAAAATTAAAAAGAAAAAAGAAAAAAAAAAAAAAAAACATCCTTAGACTTGCTACTTAAAGCCACCGATCGGAAACGGCCATGACTGGCTTTCGTTTTCAGCAGTAAGGAACCAGAGACTGTAACTGGTGTTAAACAAATTGAGACATCGATCACAGTGGGGAGAACTGCTTTAAATTATACTGTACGGTCTGGAGGATTTCTTCTAAGCAGAGATGGACCTGAGCTGCAAAATTCAACCCTTCCTCTGCTAGGGTGTTTGGGTATAGGCTTCTGGTTCAGGCCCACGGATGTGTCTCTACGACTGATATACACAGTTGAGAGCAGAGTCCCCTGAACAGTGCTAGGGAGAGGAGACAGTTCAGACGGACGACACATCCCCAGGTCCAGTGGGCGACTCCCAGGAGGTGGGGAATTCAGTTCAGACAAGCACCCAGTGATTCGCACGCTTTGCGAAGCTCCTCCTTACTCCGTGAATCTGCAGAATTGAGGTGTGAGTATCGAATGGCCGCGGCTCCTCTCTCGCGGTGCACCTCTCGCATTTCCAGCTCCGATGCGGGCAGGAAACATTGCTGGAGTTTGGTCGTGGTTTCTGAAGTGATCCAACCCGAACCAGGCCTCCTCGTCCTAACGCAGGTGCCCCCCTACGGCACGTCCGTTAACTTAAAGCAATCTGCCACCATTTCTCCCGTACTCTTCTATTGCACTTTACCTTTTTGAATTAGCGAACCAGGAAAAGAAGCAAGAGAATGGAACATTCCCGGGGACATCCCTATGAGAAAGCTGATTAAAAAACCTCCTGGCCATCTCCAGGGTGGTTCACGTAGGGCACGTGTAAAGGCAGGGAGAAGCAGAACATCCCATTCTGAGGCTTCTGCCCAATTCTGGTGGATAGGGACCAGGACTCTTTCCAGTGGCAGCGACCCCTCAGGGCTGGTGATTTGCAGACATCCCTGGTGTGATAAGGTCATCTCAGGCCACCGAGAAGGCAAGCACAGCTGAGTGGCTGGTGAGCAAGCTCCTGGTTCAATACTCCCCTCCGAAAAGGATCTGGCCAAACCTGAAGCTTTCGGGATTTTGTTTTTCCTCTAGAGAAAATCCTCTTTGCTTATAGGTTTTCACTGATATGTGTGAGCAAATCTGTATTTCCCTGTACACGTGACATCCAGAGAGTCCAAGGAAAACCCTGCAAGTTGCCACGAGGGCAGCTGACTTCTCTTGAGGACAGGATCAAAGGGTTTATTTTTCCATCTGAGAGGCTTTGGATGAAGTAAGACAAAAGTGGGAAGGGAGAGGGGGAGAGAATACAAATACCGGCCAGAGAACAAGATCGATATTCCTGTTTATGCCACAGAAGAAGCAACAGAATACTTATTTTTCCTCCCCTTCAGTTGGTCTGCCTCGAGCTGATCGTTCTGGGAACGTGACTGGGTTACAATTAATCTCTACTTGGGTGGAAATACAGGGGAGAGCTAAATG
The DNA here is from genome assembly GCF_964211825.1 of Aythya ferina. NCBI lineage: Eukaryota > Metazoa > Chordata > Aves > Anseriformes > Anatidae > Aythya > Aythya ferina. The sequence continues at coordinate 7,772,241 of NC_140307.1, forward strand.
GGGCTGGAAAAGGCCCAGCAACTGGGACCTGCGTGCGCCTGATATGCTTTTCCACTTTGCTTACTGCCCTAGTCCTGTCAAGGACACGGACCCTCCTGCGCTATGGATTCTCCATCCATGCGGGAAGTCCAGGCACCTCCTCAGATAAAGCTCATCATTCAAGCAGCAGGGAGAGACCAGAGCACGACAATGATATAGTCAGATCCAACAAGTTGCTCTAACACACAGACAGACAGACAGACAAAAAAAAAAGCCTCCTAGAATATGTGCACTTCAAAAATAACCACATCCTCTTCCCATCAGAGAAGCAAGATTTTCTTTCCGTTATTATTCCTTCCAACATTATTTTCTGTGCAAGAACTGGGAGCGGGGCTGCCTTTTCTCTTACCAAAAGTCTTCATTCTGCTTTAGTTTCTTCCAGGCTCCCGCCTCAGCTCGCTCTGGGAGACCTCCCATCGCGGTGCCACAGTAAGAGGTGATGGCGGCATTCACTGGGTGTTGCGAAGACACAAGCTTACAAGGAAAACTCCAAGCAGGGAGGAGGACATGACTAAAGATGTCAGTTTGGTTGGCTTGGTTGGTTTTGTTTTGTGTTTTATTTTAAAGCAAAAGTACAATTATTTACTGTGTTATTAGGATGACTCCTTTCAATTGAGTTTAATTTTCTTTATTTGCTCTCATTGCTGCTGTTGTGCCTTGCAGGAATATTTAACGAACACAGCGACCATTGGAGGAAAGAACAGCCCTGTTATCTGGTGACAGAAAACCACAGTTTCAGTTGGCTTTAACGTGTGTACAGGCAGGGCTGTGGAGTCCTATTAGGAGGAGACCTCAATCCATACAGACCACGCTTACTGCTTCCCACCATTTTGAGGGCACAGCCTATAAACTTGACATCAGAACAGGGACTTTTAAGGAGTTTTTAAAAGCCATGACGTCCTTTGCTGAAATAAACACTGACATCCTCAACATAAATGCCTTGGTTAAGAGGTTTGGAATGTCCAGGGAGGCTTATTGGATTCAACATAATTTCTCTGAAACCTAAAGGGGGAAAAAAAACAGAAAAAAGAAAAAAGCAAAATAAAGTAAACGAAAAAACAAAAAAGAGCAAAACTAGAAAAAAAGAGAGAGATATCGACACACATGTAATTATTAAAAAAGAACCAAATGAATAACCAGCAAACGGCTGCAGCTAAATTAAAGCCAAAATGCCTTCTCTGGGCAGGGCTATCTCGCTCTCTCTTTCCACCAGGACCAGGCAATCACTTCACCTGGTGCATGCAGGCACGAGTGCTCTGAGGATAAGGGGCATGCAAGCAGTCTGGATGGAGAACTGGGAACAACTCTCTGCTAGAAGTTCCCACTAACCAAGGGTGGAAAAGTCCTAGTTCCTACCTAGTCCACCCTTCCTTCTAGGCAGGGAGTGAGGAAAGCAGAGGATCCTTCTTATATCTTACACTTCTCTAATTATTTATTTAGTCTGGCTTAACATTTCTGAAGCAAAAGAGTACTATTACGAGGCTGGGGAGAACTGACTCTCATAACCCATGAGACTTCCTTAGCTAGCCTCAGCTGTCCCATCTACCCTGAAACCTGGCAAGCTGGAGGCATCTTCTTCTTGGACAACCTCACATCTTTAGAACTAATTTGAAGGTATAATATTTTCCAAAAATACTGTCCAGATGAAGAGGAAAAATAAGTGGAGCAGAGAACACATGCATCCACCTTCCTTCAGCCACAGCAAACTTCGTGAGCAAAGACAATGCTTTCAAGGACAGTAATAACCATCTCTTCATAACGCTCCTGCGTTGGGATGTTATGACCAGGGACACCTACTACTAGCGTGTTTTTAGAAAACATATATTAGTATAGAAAGTCTATATTAGTATAGAAATCATTAGATGTTCTTTACTATTGAAGATGAACATTATTTGCTGAAGTTATATGCAAATATTCAGGACTTGTGAGAGAATAGTTCTCTGGGCTGGAGCGAGAAAACCTGCTGTGGAACCCTGGATAGGACCCCAGGAGGGAATCCTCCTTTGCTAAGTTCATCCCATTTTTGTGTTAAATCCTGCAAGTTTCTTGCAGAAAAGACTCATGTTTGTCTTCAGGTGTCAGCTCATCAGTTTTACATTACTTCTTCAGACACCCATTTGTATTAGTGTTTCTACAACTGAGGCCATCCCAGTGGAATGGGATGAGACATGGCAGGAACAGGCAGATGTCACTGAAGGTAGCTGTTAAAGCTGCAGTGAGGTAGCTCTTGGCTCAGGGCAGGCATGTAAAACATAACCAGTTTTTACACCAGTTTTCAAAATCCTCAATGCAAATCCATTGAGATGCCAGGCCCAAGGCACACATGGCAGCAGTCATGGTATTGCTCTAATCTGTCCCAAATTTTTATGGGCCCAAAGGGCTTTTCCAAGAAAATTAATGGGATTCCTTAGCTACGTGACTGCTCTAAAATCTGGAAAAGTTCCTGTTCCTCATATTGTCACAGGATTCTTAACAGATCAGGTAAGTTAGCCCCAGTCTGGCATTAGTAGGGCAGCACGAAGCAGCCTGGATGTCCTTGTGAATTGATTGCAATAGGAAAAGTGCCTTCCACTAGCCTAGGAATGGAAAATTAATCTAAACCAGATTTTTTTTTCTTAATATTTCTATTACTCTTCCATTTCTCTTTCATTCCTGTACTATCTTGTTCCATCAGCTCATTGACACATACCTCTTTTGATGAACCTGAGGATGCAGACAAAAGCTGTTTGCTTGGTTTGGAACTGCTTAAATTTGTTTGGGGAAAACTATCTGTTATTCTCAGTGGCCCTGATGGACTAATCCACAGGGGAGAGTAAGACAGGCTCAGCTTCAGTTCATGTGTCATGAACAAGATTCATAGGCAAATTCCAAGTGCTGAAATATCACTGGTAGTGAGAAAGAGCCTAGCTCAACTCTCAGAGCCAAAGCAGAGTTTAAAGTGCTGATGCTTTGAAAAGTGTATGTAAACTAGTCCATTTCTTATCAGAGCCACTGGGAGACAAATAAACATGGCATCCCTGAACGTCACTATTTATCCTGTTTTGTTTTTCATAATATAAATATACTTTATGGTCGCCAAAGGATAGCTGGGAAAGCCTATACTCAACAATATCAAGTATCTCAGAGGAGCACTCCTGTCTGCTTTATTTTCTTTGCATTTCTAAGCTCTGCTAAATTAAGGCAATTCCACTTCTGCTGGACCACGTGCAACAGATCTAAAAACCCACTGGGGACACACAGCCTCGGCAAAGGGACGTGTGAAAGATCAGCAAGACTTAAGGCTGGGAATGCCAAGGGCTTCGCTCTTGCTTGTCAACACTAAGCTTGGAATCCCAGCTGCAGGGACCTCTGTTAGGGCAGGGTGTTTGCAGGGTGGGACTGGGGTAGAGGTTATCCTATAACCGACATGCTGAGTAGTGAGGGACAATGAGGAATGTGGCAGGAGGATAGCCTCTATTTCTGAAGATAGGGGGCTGAATGCACATACTGATGACTTGGGAAAACAGTGAAGCATCGGTCATTTTGGCATTCTCTCCTGATTTATTAAAGTTCCCAAAGTATCTGAAAAAACAAACATGCTTCTTGCCTGACTGATCATTCCTCTTTCCTCACTGCTATCTCCCATATTGTACTGCTACCTTCACCCCCATTCTCTTGTATGGAGCAGAAACCAACAAGGCTCTTGCTACGTTTCATTATCAGATGTGAGATGGATGATGTTCACTGAGATGTCCAGGGTTAGAATGGGTGAATCTCAATAGGTTCAGAGTTTGGATTCTACAATGACAAATGTAATCTTTCCACTATCAAAGCATTTAGATCATAAAAAAGTAGCTTGGAAAATTCTTAAAGAATGGGCTTTTTTTGTTTGTTTGTTTTGCCCTTTTCTCCCTCCCCCCAAAATAACAACAACAAAAAAAGCATTCACCTTTTTGGAAGGTTGGGGAAATCTTAAAAATAATTCTTTTTGTGAAGTTTCACATTTGCCAGTGCCAGTTGAAAACTGGGAGAAAAAAAATATTATCTTTGATATTGGTTGTCGATTTGGAGGGAAACTCCTATATATAAAGCCTGAAAATAGTGAGGAGGTTAAAAAAAAAATAAAAATTAAAAAAAAAAAAAATCACCAAACAAAACAACCAAAGGAAAAAAAAAACTGACAAAAATAAAAAATAGAAAACCATTGTAGATTCAAAGCAAAAGTACTCCAAATACCTACAAAATTGGGAAGGGTCTGACAGATTAAACTTTGTGCTTGTCCCTGTTCTAGGGAGACCGCATTTTATATTAAAACTTAATGCTGTCTGTCTTTCCTAATAGTCATGGTATGGGAGTGGAGTAAATGTATGGAGAGCGTTGGAGAACAGGGGAGGAGGAATGAGCTCAGATTTGCTGTGCAGCTCTAACAGCTTGAGATGGAAAGAGCACATGGGGCATTTCTCTAAGCAGGCTGGGGGATGTGGCAATGAAAGGACAAGAAGATTGAAGGCAACCAAACCATGCAATCAGTTTTTGTCTTCAACCCTGGCCATCCACTTAGTCCTCCAGAGCCGTCTTGAGTTTCTCAACACCCTGACTGGTGAGTCTCAGACACTCCACCCCATGCACACACCCAATCCAAGGTGCTATGGACAGCACCTTGCAAGGAACACCCTGCCTGCACTGACTTACAGCAAGACTAAGGAGACAAGAGAGAAAATTTCACCTCGCCATCACTGTTTGCTTTCCAGTAAAATTGCAACTGTTCAAACATTTGCCTGAGATTGCTCCAGGCCAGATGATAAGAGCATCAGGGAATGGGGCGTGCAGAAGGCAAGAGAATGACGCAGAAACGATGCACAACTCACGGCAGCCCCATCCACCACAGCGGCAGGAGTGGGGCAGCCCAGTTTTGAAATCCATGGGTGGAAACTGCTCTTAGAAAAAAAAAAGCAGCATAAATTGCTGTGAGAATGGATGAGAAAAGTAACGGAATGTCATACAATGCCTGGCAAGAATGGATTAATTAAAAATAGCAAATTAGGGGCAACAAGCTGGCCAAACACAACACTGCTATCCAGACAGGGTGACAGAGCTTTGATGTCTCTTCTATGTTACAGCACAATTTGAGATATAAAGGAAAAGCAACAGGAGACTCCAACACCAGCGTACATTATCTTTGTCTATGCACAGATATGAAGTATGAATAGCATCAGAGGAGGCATGAAAACCATCAAGCCTGGACCACATCCAGAGCGAATGAAACAACCATCCATCTAGTGAAAGCCAGGACCGATATATCTATACCTAAGGGGAAAGCAACACAGCAATCCAGTTTTCCTGCCATGGATGGGTTCATCTGCAGGGCTCTGATACAAAATCCTTTCTCTTTCTCTCCCCCAACATATAACAGGGCAAGAAGCAGTCCAGCCTGAGGCTTTGCTTTCCACGACAAAGCAGGTCACAGCAGCCCAGCAGAGGCACACCACGAGGTTTTCCCCAGCGCTCTCAGCTGCAGACAAGCACGTCATCTCCTCTACCATCAAACAGCCTGGCCCTCCTCTCACTTACACCAGCTCGTCACTGTTGACCACAGCGAAGAACCGCAAGACATTTTAGCACACAGATGAATTTCACACCAATACGCAGACCTCAAGCAGACCTTCAAGTAGACGACAACTCTCATAAGGTTCACAGAGAGGTTCTCGGAGCTACAGATGTGCTTATGGTTGTTCATTTTCATAGAAACAGGGTCCTTATCCCCCTCCAGAGCAGCTCACTTTGTATTGTTGTTCATTTTCCAATGCTTAACCTCACAGCTTAGAGTCTCCCACTTTAGTCAGTGAGATCTCACACCACTGGAGACCTCTTGGGGATGTGCAAGATGGAGCTCTAGCTATGGTTTGTGGCACCTTCATCAACCTCAACCCAAAATCATGAGCAGAGGATTGAGGCACTGTGTATGTTTTTGAGGACATGAAAGGGAAGAGATGGGCTAAGAACAAGAGAAACAGCAGAAGCAAGTGGATCCAAAAGATCCTATTTCCACACAAGTTTCTCTTATGCTTACCTATAGTGCAGGAAGGGATAGGACAATACTGCAGACACCCAAGAGCTGAACAATGTTCCTTGAGAAAAGGGCAGTGCTCATGGCTTTCCATGCAATGAACTCTGTAGGACTGTGTAAGACTCATTAAACCCTTGGTCGGAGGAATTCCAGCATCCGTAGCATTTCTGCTGTTGCTGCCGTTAATGTGAGCCATTTCTATATTAGCTGGGATCACAAGTTTGTTTTCTCTGGAACTCCTTCATGGATGGAGGAGTTCCAAGATACTAAACGATGTAGCCTGATAGCTCAGAAGGCAGAGCTCCAAGATTCCCCAACAATTCCCCTTAGGAAAAGCCCCAAAGTGCTTACCAGGGTATAAAATTTAAAAATGTAAAATAAAATAAATACAAAAAGGAAGAAAAATATAAAATGTCTATTTAAGACAAAGTGCAAAATAAAAGGGCTATTTTTAAGCCTGCTGCAGCATCTGAGATGCCCTGTGATTTGAGCTGAAGCTACCCTCCCTGTCCAGAGGCACAGCCAATGCTTTCCCCTAGACTGCACAGAGGTGCAGCTATTTAAAGCCACTCAGAGGCCCACTGCATGATGGAAAGCAGCCAGATCAGTTGGGCCTCCTCGGTTTTGTTTTCATTAGATTGAAGCCAGAGTATGTGGAATTATTTATAAGAGGACCAGGGACGGGGGACGGGCTGGGCACCCAGCAAGTTCCACCATAACATACAGAGGTTACTCTCACCTCAGATAAATTGCACAGGGTCAGTGAAGGTTTCTGAGCAAAGAGGATGCCTTATTTTGTCCATCATGACACCCACAGCCCTGCATGGCAAAACTCTTGAGGTTTTCATGCCAGCCATGAGAGCAAGCTGCAGGAAAGTTTCCAGGTGCCTGAGAGCTTGGTGGTAGCTTACATCCTGGGTGCTATCTGGTTATTCTGCCCCTGTCCCTCTCTGTGCTTGCACCAGTACGTCACAGAGCCTTCCCCTCTATACTTCTCTCCAACTTGAGCATCAATAGAATCTCCCTAAAATCCCCATTTCTCACAGTCATGCACTTCCTCCGCCTCTGAACTCCACAAATCCCACAGGACCCAGCATCAAAGATCCCATCCCAACACGTAATACCTTATTCTCATATCACTTTGGTTTTCAAATACATTCTTTTTTTTTTCTTTCTTTTTGGCCCTCGGAGTGCTGCTGATTTAAGAGCTGCGCACCGTTTTGCAAGAGCTTCTCATTTCCACTTTGCCTGACAGGTATTCACGTCCCTCTGTTCCCCAGCCGCTTCAGATAGCAGCAGTTACCCTGAGCGTTTTACACGGAGCTATTGAAACCACCAACTACTCTGCTCAGCAATGAACATCCGCCAAGAAAGAACCTGGTCGGGCTCGTGCTCCGTAATTGCTGATTAATTCCAATTACTGTACAGCCGATCCACCGGTACCGCAGATCGCCACATCAAAGAGCCAACCCGCAAAGGAAGCCCCTAAGTTAGAGCAGCAACAGCCTCGTTACAAACTTCTTTTCAGCCGGGGAGAGCTTCATAAACATTAATTTGTTACGCCTTGCTCGTTCCCTTGGGAGACAGGAGCTGTTGTATTCATTACGCAGATGGCAGAAGTGTGGCACGGGATGGGAATGAAGTGTGTCCGAGGTCCCCAGGGGAATCGATGCCAGGGTGTGAGCACTGCACAGGGAACAGCCCCAGCTCCTGCGTCCCATCCTGTCCAAGAGACCTGGTGCCTGGAAGGGGATAGGAGAGCTTGGAAAAGCCAGATGGTCAGGACGTGAGCGCAGACACCAAAGGAGATGCATACGGTGGGTAGGAAAGCACAGAGCTCTGCAGGCTGCAGCTGGGACCAGACGGTTCCGACAATGCTCTCCTGCTCCTCGGTGAAGATGAGGCTGGCAGAGGAGCTGATCAAGGGCCAGAATAAATTCTCACTCGCTCAGGTCTCTTTAGTCTGCCATCTGCTCCAGCAATACCTGACTTCATCTGGAAAGGCCAGAGCTGCCTTCCAGGAAGCCCAGGAGCAGTACAAGCCCAAGAGCCTGACGTGTCAGGAGAAGCTTCCTTCGGGAAAGAAGATTTAATAGAGTTTGCAAATCAGGGATGGAAACTGAGGAGCGCTCGAGCTCTCAGCAGGCAAGGAGGCACAGAGCGCTACAGAGGAGTTGTAAATGGAAGAGGATGAGCTGAGGGAAAAAAAACACTGTGAGTGCAGCAGGGAGCCTCGAGGAATGAGGTTTTGTTGATTTTTTCAGCTGTTTGGATTCAGGGTTGTCTGATATTGTAGTCCTTCATCTATGTTTCTCTGGATCTCCTACTCTGCTGATTGTTCTGGAAATGAGTGCTACCACCACAACTCTTCTTTCCTTCATAATTGCCCCACTAGATGGTTCTTAAAACAAGTTGCACCAATATATCTTAGAAGAGTGTTATTAAGCTTTTGAGAGGGGAGATCCTGACTCCATAGTTTCCTTCGAGACCAGGTTTTGGTACCTGCCAACACATGGAAAGCTCTCAAACACGAAGCCCAGGGCAGTCCCAGGACTGAGCTTTCACCAGATGAAGAGGACAGCAAGCAGAGGAACAAGGCTGGTGCTAGGATTGTGCTGCTCCTAGGGAACAATTTTGGTAGCACCAACTGAAAAAGTGGCTGATATTTGTTGTGGACTTCATTCTGCAGGAGAGGAGAAAAGGCACCACTCCCACAAAACACACACAGAACTCAGCATATTTTGCAAGAGAAGGTCTGAAAAAAAAAAAAAAAAAAGAAAAAAAAAGAAAAAAAAAAGACCCTTTTCATTGCTGCCAGCAATGAGATGAGGTGGGTGGGGAGCCCCCAAACTGCCCACCCAGGGGAGCTCCTGGTGGCTGCTGTGCCAGAAGACCCTCACTCCCCCCTGCAGCAGACAAGGAGCTGTGCAGAGCAGGAAGGTCCTGTACATCACTGCAGGGCAGCAAATGAAGGCCAAACCCCAAATACACAGCGTCTGCAAAAGAGACATTTCCATTCAGAGGGAGAAAGACCAGGGTTTCTTTCTTGTAAGATTTTTCCAGCAAGCAGCCTAGCAGTGAATTTTTTGCTCTGGCAGTCAGCTCCAAGCTTAATAAACTACCTGACTGCCAGACCAGTCTTTGACCCAGTTTCATTTTGGGACTGAAACTAAGTCTCTCTCATTGAGTCACCTAAACGTACAAGGCATTTAGAGCACTGCAGCCCAATCTCATTTCACACCATATCACTCCATGTGAGCCTTTGTGTCTGTCCCACTTGTAACACGGTACATGCCAATCACATCTCAGCACGGACGAGGGACAGAGAAGGGGCTGAGCTCTCAGACCTGCAGATGGGGAGGCACTGCAATGTGGAAAACTCTGGGAATTTAACTGCCCAAACCTCATTTTCCTTCCACCAGAGGACTGCATGCTTGAGAAAAAGGGAAACAGCTGTACTTAAAAACCAAGATCTTTCTTCTTCTCCACTATCCGTTGTGCAGAAGGCAGAAGTCCTGCCTGTTATCCCTGCAGGACACGTCCTCCTCAAAGCCAGAGCTGCCAGAAAGTGCCAGAAGGAAACAGGAGCTGCCGTGTGCTCGAGGCGTGGGCTGGCCCGTGGGTAGCGTGTACGTGGAGCACGTGGCAGGGAGTGGAGGAACACAGAGCTGCGAGCACGCACGTGTGGGGCTGAGAGCACAGCGCTGCCGAGCATTTACTCTCACTTTACATTACGGGTTTAATGGCTTTTAACGGGAGACTTTGTAAGCGATCAGGAATCGGAACAAAAGGAGCTGGGGGAATAATTATTCTAACCAGGGGAGCTAAAGAACATGGCAAAATTGTGTGCTGAGCAATCGTGCTAATTAAAGGCACCCAGAAGAATCAGGATAGAAACGCCAAATGGTTTTCACTCTGCTGCCCTAATCCACTAACTGCCTCCTCGCCTTGACTCCCACCAGCTGTGGGAAGGACGGCTCTGGGTGAGTTGGCTCGTAGCAATAAAGGGACCGAGCTAAGCAAGAGCCACAGGGGACCAGTCCCCTCTGTACCAAAGGGCTGAAGCAATGCATGGCCTGCCAGATCTACCAACAGCTCCTTTGCACCGCCAGGCTGGGGGAGCAGATGCCCCTGCTGCCTCTGGCTGAGCACTGAGGTTTCAAACACACTTTGCAGAAGAAGAGCAGCTGCTGGCAAATACCAGCACAAGGCTAAGCACAAGCCACACTGACCACCCGTGTCCTTTTGTGCCAGTCTGCCCTGCAGCATGATCGCTTCTCTGTAATGGCCATGGCTTTCCAATGGATAAAGACATCTGAGCAATGGAGACCATCCTGATCTTCCAATGCTTAAAATGCCAGTCCTCTTGCTGAGTTTTCATGTGCCACGCTAACATCAGAACAGCAAGAACTAATGCTACAACATGGGAAATTTATCACCCAGAGAAAGTGGAGACTTGGAAAACGTCTACATCATAAGGAAAAGAAATGTATGTACAATTGCTCCAACAGGCTGGAGGCTTTACAGACACAAATAAAAACTTTCAGGGCCTCAGCCTGGTGAAAACCCAAGCCTGATCCCTCAGGATCTGCTGACCTGTTGGGGATGTTGGAGTGAGACCTTCAGATGCCGAGGCTGGTGTATGCAGAGCACACGACACAGCAATGAATTCCCACACTGAGCCCAAGGAACATCTCAGTCCTTTCCACCCCTCTGAGAAGATCCACCTCTGATACCTGCTCCTGGGAGATGGGAATGTTTTTTTCCCTGGTCGTGCAGACCTGGGTTTTGTTGCAGCAGTTCCCGGTGCTGGCACAGAGTATGAGTTACATGTAGGAGAGGTGGAGCAGCAGAACACCCGTGCTAACCATTGCCATCAGGTAACAGCTTACTATTTAAAAAGCAATGGTTTGTTTGTTAATCAGCGGGTCCATTAACATGGAGCAAATGCCTCTCTAATGGACACCCACAGGATCGCAGGCTGAACTATTTGTGCGCAGCATCTTTTGATTGATTCACCCTAAAGATCATCAAGTAAATGAGAGAGGATGTAATATTTCTCCAGGAAGCATTCCGCAGCGGATACATTGATTGCAACGCTCAGCCAGCTGCCGCGTGCCAGTCTCTTCTTAAAGAGACTTCGTGTTTGATTCGTTGATTAAATATTTCAGAAGTGCAAACAAATCATGGGCATTGATTAACTTTTGCCAGATGCTTGGTCCATGGAAAGCTGGTATCCTGCCAAGGAGGATGATGTGAGTGGCCAGTGCCCAGACTGTTCCCATCTCCCTACCCTCGAGCGCACAGTACAGGTTTCACGGTCCTTCCCCAGCCAAACAGGTCACTGCCATGCTTCTGCTTCTGTGCAGCCTCACCTCCTCCCACCATTAAATCCTTGGCCCAAGCCAAGGGAGCCTGCTTGGTGGCACACCAGGAGCACAGAACTGTTGACTCAAGTGTTCAACTCCACTTGTATCTTAAGCTGCAAAATCACAGTCCGTTTTGCCTGCCAAAGCCTCTCTGACTCCTGCTCTGTCACTACAGTGAATCTCTTTTTAATTGAAAGCCCAGTGAATGCCCAACTGGACAGGAAGAGGCAGGGATGCAAATGAAGACTATCCTGAGAACTAAGGAAGAAAGTCCAAAACCCACAAAAAATAGCTGCCACACCAGCACTCCCAGGTGGCAGAGGTGGTCCACAAGCCAAGAGCAAAGTACTTGCTACAATTTCCATTTTGTGAAAGTAGGTATTTCTCTTCCTTTTTTTTTTTTTTTCCCTACAGATCAAACACTGGACTGACACTTCCTTTATGAACTGCTGCAAAACCAACTTCTCCTGAAAGTGCCCTGCAAAAACACCACAATACTGCCAGTTCCTGAGCAAGCCCTGACACTGCTCACCCAGCCCCAGCCCTGATGGAGCTGTCACAGCCACCCTGGAGGAGCCCAGCAGGGCCAGGAGAGCCAGGCTGCTGCCACCACTTCAGAAATGACACGCTTCTTTTGCATGCAAATGAACCACAAATTGAGAGCAGACCCTCCTTTTTCCCCTCTGAGCTACTCATAAATGACAGAGGTGAAAGGTCTTGGAGGCAGGTGCGGCACGTGCAGGTGGAACACAGAGGTACAAAGGACTGAGCAGCTAATTGGAGGTGAAATGAGAAAGCTAAACACTCACCCGGGTCCCACGGGGAGACACAGCTAACCCTCCCCTCCGGAGATAAACTCCATCAAGAGAGAGTCCAGCCTGCTAGGATAATGACTCCTCGAGGCATATCAGAGGTGCCAGCATCTATAAATGGGGGCCTTTGCCTGCTGGAGCTTCCATCCTTTCTCCCCTTCAGTACTGGCAGGGAAAAAAAAAGAAAAAAAAAAGAAAAAAAAAAAAAAAAAAAAAAGCCTGCAGGTCCCATTCAGGCTGAACTACACGTGCCGTCGCCGTCTCACAGCCAGGCAACAAGAGGAGGGCTGCAGGTATACGCTAGGCTGGGGATGCTCAGCTCCTGCCCCCATTTCCTTTCTTTTCAAAGAAAACAAGATTGAGTTTGTATTGACTACTGAGAAAACGAGACAACATTATACAGGACACGACCCTTCACAATCAAATTAGGTCATTGCAACACCATAACCAGCACAGAATGCGTAGCTGTGATAGCGCATAGGATCAAGGAGAATGTTTTTATGCTGCAAATATTAAAAGACAAAAGGAAAATGAATCATATCAGGACATCAAACAAAACCAGAACATAAGTTTGGAGGGGCAGGAACAAGCAGCATGCCTGTCTCAAGGCTTCCCTCGCTAAACCTCCCTGTGCACCTTGCTCAGGCTGGGTTGCCACTTCTCAGAGCTTGCCATTAGAAGCACAGCAAATGCTGGCAAAGAGTTTTGCCACCTCCTGCACAGCTCCCTTGCTTCCCCTCCCCACAGAGCTGACTTTCCAAAAGAGCAAAGCCTCTACTCCCAGAGCAGCTTTCCAGCCATGGCCCCCACTCTGTCAGCAAAACAGCCAGCAGCAACACACTCCAGGTGCTGATTTCAGGAGTGTTGAGGTCTGTTCCGATAAGGGACTTAACGTCCTACATTTGCTTTAGGTCACCACTTCTGCTTCTATATATAAATTACACACGGATCATCAGAAAATAAAAACTGAAGGCATGGTCCAGCTACACAGACTTTGCCATCGTGGCTTGGCACCCAACTCCCCTCCTGCCTCCCCTGCCCAGTTTACGTGTCTCAAAATGTGCTGTCCTGAGCTCTCAGTCTCCCATAGGAAAACACTTATCCCCCAAGCCATCGCCAACAGAGGCCAATCCATAAAGCTGCTTCGACAGAGTGGGATAAGTGGGTGTAGCAGCAGTGGTATTCACTGCTACTCTGGGACTGAGAAGATCTAGATGTGGGGTCTGGGCTCCACACAAGCTGGGAGGTAAGCACTACCAACCAGGCAGGTCCAAACCCAGCTCAGCAAAATTCTCCCAGCACCTGTTCCTCCCCACTGAGTGGAGGAATATGCACTCATAGTCACCCTGCTAAGTGCAGGAGGGAGGACACAAAGCTTCCTAAAACCCGAGATTTACATACCAGTTTGTGGCAGTGGTTTCCCCACTGCGTAACGAGCACATTAACTTCAGTCAGCCTGGTTCTCCAGAGATGACGAGATGGGAAAGAATGATCGAAGTAAACTGTGATAGAGTTTTTGATTAAGAAGCTGTTGATCAATAAAAGTTATCTGCAGGGCACAGAGTGTTAATGAGCTACCATTCCTTTGTCAAAGCAACACCTGAGCCCGCACTACCTGCTCAACACAGCCCACAGAGGTCAGCAAGACTTCTCCTATTCCCCAGGAATGACAAGGTGAGAACATGGGCCACTGGGCAGGTAGAGAGACCTCAGGTCTCCTCTGTCCCCCTTGTTGTTTAAAGTGCGATGGTGTAAGAAGGAAACAATACGACTTTAGAGAGAAATTTGGCTTGAGAGGAACGAAAAAGCTTAACAACCTGATTGAAGGCTTGAGATGCTATGTTTGGTGGGTGCGCGAAAAGAAATTGAAAAGGCATTCATAACCTTCTCAAACAGCTCCATTAATTCAAAGAGGCCTTCCAGCTCTGCAGCCGTAGCACCAGCACCCAGCACATCTGCAGGGAACAGCAGCTCAGGAGCAGGAGGGAGCAGCCCGCCAGGCTACTTGTCCCTGCAAATGGTGATGTGATGCTCAAAATGAGCCACAGCACAGCCCGCAATTGCTGTCACGCTATTGTGCCCCCAGCAGTGATGTAGCTACAAAGAAGTATTAGGTGTTAATACTTATTAACGTCTTAAATTAATCCCCAAAGGTTCCAAAGCATTAACGAGTGGACTTCAGAAAGGGTTTTTCATAATAATGCAGCCACCTGTTTAATAGTACACAGCAGCAGGGCTGAGCAAGGGTTTCAGAGAGCAGGTGGAAAGAAGAGCTTCAGAATAAAGCTATAGAAAAGAGACCAGGCTTTCATGGGGAGAGACAGAGAATATCATTACGTCCACCCGAATTCAGACATATCATCGTAACTAATCATTTTACTCCTCCAGAAATATCCAGTGACCACAAGGAGCTACTACGATCCTTGTATTACATTTCTTCCTGAAGTCATCTCCTCTGACAGCCCAACAAAGCCTGCCTGCGAAAGGGATTTGTTTTCCCAGAACTCACTCAGCCTTCCCATCCTTGGAGGGTCTAGGGAGAGTTGAGGAAAAAAAATAAACTGACAGACAGGATACTCTTTCCGGAATGTCCCAAAGGAAACAGAGGGGATGAACACATTAGGATTTCTCCCCCAGTTTCTCAAATTCTCACGGAACTGGGGTTTGCAATCATCCTCTGCAGAGACCATGTCAAGTCAGATCATTAATAGTACTTGATGCCGAGTATCTTTAGTATTAAAAAGCACGGCAATTACTTAGTCCAAATCTCTATATTATTCATAAGATCCATATCTATCATGGATATAATATTTACGCTACTATGGGGAAATGTAATAAATAAGCCAATAAGCACTTCCTTCCTCCAGGTCAAGATGAAAGTCTGTATCTTGGAGAGCGATGCTGTCCTCGGGCAGCAAGGCTTGTATCCCAGGCTCCCTGCTCAGCTTCATCAGCCAGAAACTAAAGCCAAGGTAAAAAATAACTGTTTTTGTTCCCAGCCCAGCAAAACTCTGACCAAGCAGGCCAGGAGGCAATGCCTAGGTGGAATGAGGTCAGCACAGCTCCTAGGAGGTCTCCTAGGGAAGATCTTTTCAGAATTAGTTGGCAGAGAAAGCAAAACTTGTTAGGCTGTTGCATGCCCCCCATGAAAGCGGAAAGAGATTATCTACCTGGAAAGGAGAAGGGAAAGTTCAGAATCCACATTTTGTTGACTTGCTATGTACAGCTCCTAGAACTATTTTGTCCGTCTAAACTCCTGACTGCACTTGGCACCAGCCTGGCTGTGAAAGGACCTCAGGTGGTGTCTCAAACACACACCGTGGTCCAGCAGGCTGAACGTGGGGCTGGCTGCTGGCTGTCAGCAACCCAGCATGACCTTGAGCAAATCAACATCTTCCCAGCTGCTTTTCCTCACCCATAAAATGGAGATGAAGATTCTTGGCAGCCCCTTGTTGGGCTGGAAGGAGAAACGCATCTTTCCAGGAAGCAGTGGAAGAGCAGGATGCCAGGTTCCTTCTCTCCTTTAAGAACAGGGGAAAATATACCCCACCTCTCAAATATACCCCACTTCCCAAACGCTCAGCTCCCTGCTCTGCTCTCGGTGAAGTTCCCCTGACATCTGGGCTCTGCTGGGATCTGGCACGAGAACAGGACGGTCCCACCCCACCTCTGGAATGTGCCCAGGATTTATTTTTAACACTGCCCTCACTGTGAACGTTTGTGGTGGGATTCGTATGGTCTCACGCTGCTCTCTGTCTCTGCGCTGTGTGGGTAGCTAGTAGCACCAAGAGAGCAGACGGTGCCACAGCCCTCATCCCGAGCAAAGTGCTGAACGCAGGGCACCAAGCATCCCATCTCCCTCCAACGCAGAAAGGGAGCCTTGGGGAGCTGCCTCAAATGGAGCTTCTCATGCTGCCCGGGGGCAAATTTGTTCTAGAGAACGGCACACTAAACACAGCCCAGAATTAGGCTTAAAATGACAATTTCAAAATTGTGGAGCCCTCTGCCAAGCTCTTTATGTCTTTCTGGCTTTGGATTGGGAGCAATGGGGTGGAGCAGAAGCTGTGGCTGGTCCAAGGGAAGGCTTGGAGAGTGGGCTGCAGCCTTCTGCTGCATCGAGACCTCAGGTATGTTTTGAGACATCAGGTCCTTTGCTTTGTCACCCACATGGTGGCCATCGTTTCCCCCTGCTCAACGTTCCACATCAATTACAGTGCAGAGATGTAAAATGACTGATACTTTTAATACAAAGGCCCTGTCATTTATTTATTAGCTGGCGACAGGCCCCGCAGTCCAGGATGGATGCATTATAAATCAGCTGCATTTCTAACCATTAAAAATTCATCCAATTCATAATGTAGGACGCCAGTAATTTCCTTATTAGTGGTGAGTGTGAAGGATTTTTCTTTCTTCTCCCTTGGTTTTACTTCGCTTCTTTGCGTTCCCAAAGATCTTGCTCATCTGAGGATTAGCTCAGCTTAATCCTACAAAAGGGAGGTGGAGGGCTGGGGGAAGGGAGACCAGGGCTGAAGTCATTTTGTTCCAGTGTTTTCTTCTAATTGCAAATTTGCCATATAAACTTAGGAGACGTAGCTGCCTTCTCTCCTAGTCACACTTACAGGAGTCAGGAAGACTGTTCATCCTGAATTTAAGAGATGCTTTTAGGGAAACGAGTAAAATAAATCCCTTTTTTTTGGCAAAGGGGAAAAAGGAGATATAGTGGTAGGACAGGGAAGGTTAATGTTAAAGTTTTTTAAATCTATTAGCAATATAAGAGCAGGTACCAAAATGCTATAAAGTGGTATATTTTTAAAAGATCAAATGTATATATTATATAACATATATCACATAGAATATATATATAAATAAGTAGACATGTTAGCCGTTAGGCTCAGCGCTCCAAATCATTGTGAAAAATAGGTTAGTAGGGCTGCAAGGAAGGTGTGACATTTCTGCAGATGCATGACTGCTCTGAAGAACTGCTGCACCATCAGCACAAACCCAAGCTAGGAGAAAAGTCTACGCCAAGCTGCAGAGCATCGCTGGCTGGGGTACTGCACCCAGTATGGACTACGCTTAGCTGCAGACAGCAGGACAGTCCAAGCGGTGATGTGGTACATACAGGCATTTTCATGCTCTCGTTGAGTCTCTATTTCTGTCTCTTAAACAGATCTGTTCAGATAGGGGCAGGGAGAGAGGGCGTGAAGAGCATTTTCAAACAGGGTTCAGCATTAGGTAACTCGCAGCCTGGTTAGGAACAAGCGTGCAGGAATGTGAAAATGGATTATGCAATAAACCCTGCCTTAATGGGAGACAAGCCAGGGCATCGGGAGCAATCCTTACACACTGTGAATTCAGTGTACTTTTCACCTCGAGACACTTGCACACAAATCTCGCGTCAGCTCCACGTGGCAGCGGGTTTGCTGAGTTCTCAGTGTGGTTGGCTCGCATCGGTAAATCATGCCAAATTCAACAAGGCTAGTGCTTTATGCTAAACCATGGTGCACCAGGGATGCTCAAGGTCAGGCCTTCAGGAGCACACCAGGGTGCAAGTGAGAACAGCACCCACTTGTGCCACCGCTACCTCGATGCAGCGTCAGCATCCCCCGTGCCACCAGCCCTGCTGGCAGCCATCCCACTCCCCCTGAAACACCCTGCAACCAAGAATGACTATTTCTACATTTTTCTTAAATGAAGATGATCTTATTATGTGGGTCTTCCAGCAGTTTTCAGAATTGAACAAAGTATTTTGATCTGTTTAGCCCAAAATCAGCACTCAAGTTTGCTGTTTTTTACCCTCTCCTGATGGCTACACAACTTCCCTGCTGGATCCTGGGCTGTACTTTTTGTCTAATAACTTTAGTGCTGTGTGTGCTCTTGTGCAAGCCTGCCCCAATTCCTAAACATTAGCAGCTATCTTTAATCAAGACATGTAATTTAAGTGGACAATGAACAGAGAATGAGAGCTTTCAGTCTTCTAACCAGAAGACATCTCCTGTCTGACCACGGTGATTTCCCCATGCACCTCTGAGCTAGATTATAAACCTGAAAACCACTCTGGTTAGATTAAAAAGTCACAATGAGATCCTGCAGATTCTGTTTGCTCCCAGTGCCTTTCGGGGTACTCCACTGCCAGGACCACAGCAAACCACAGACCCATCCCTCTGGCCCCACCAGCACAGAGGTGCCCCAGCCTCCAGATAACTTTCCCAGCAGCCAAGCATTATAAGCCACAACAAACTCATTAAAAACAAGATAAACATTTAACTGATGGCCAAAAGAAATCAGTACCACAACTGTACCAACATGCACGTACACTCACAAGCTATTTTAAAGCAACCCACAACATAATTCACGCCATCAACGAACCATTAGGAGAACACTCTTGAAACCTCTATCGTTACCACTGGCACCAGCACTGCCTGAGATTGCCGTGCTGTACCGTGCCTCTCTCTCGCCTTTCTGGGACAAAGTACCAGGCACGAGGAGTGGTGGCTGATGAACAGAGCTCCCCTTTCTCTATCAAGGGCATCTTTATCAGGTTTAAGAGCACTGCGGGGTCAATGAGAGCACCTGGACATGGAGAAGCACTGATATCTGAAGACACAGCCATCACGTGCATGGGAGCTGAGGGATGCCACAAGGACAGTAGGAGGGTGCTGGTAGCAATGAGTGCTTGAACAAGGGACAGAGGTAATACAGACCATCAGGAGCACGTGTGTACATCCTCCCTGAGATAATGCACATCTTGGGCAGTTATGGTCCAGGCTGAGGGACTTTGAGCCCCATCACTTTGGCTGTACAGGAACAGACCGCCCATCTGATGCTAGGACAATGCTGCCAGGCAGTGAGGGCTGTGCTAGAGCTGCTCCAAACCCAAGAGAATTCAGCTCAGAGCCTCTCCTCACCTGGCTTGTTCAGTGCTTGACAGCTGACACATCACAGGCTCCCTTCCAAAATCCACCCCAGGTGGGCTAACCCTGCTTGTCGCCCCTCCAGACATTGGGATTAAAGTGTCCCAAGGAGAAGCCTTCAGGTCAGAGGAGCAAGCAGATGGTTGTGTATCAGAAAACACTGTCCCTGTCCTGCATCACTGCTTGATGTCTGTATCTGGCAGTATTTCCTCCACCAGAACAGCCTCTCTGGCGGCTGGTCAACGTCAGCAGCACAAAGCCATGCTCTGCTTGATTTAAGGACTTCTCTTCCTAATTTATCCCCACCACCAGGAAAGTCCCTGCCTGATGTACCATCACCACCACATCTTTGCTGCCAGCACCACCTCCCTGCACAGGGCTGGAGCCTGGGCAGCCACACTGATTGCAGGTGTTGCCACAAACATTTTTGGTAAGCAGATTAAAGATATACAAATGGATAATGCCAGACTTTCCAAGACAGCAGGAAAAACTCATCTCTGTGGCATCTTCATGGCAGAAAGGTTTGAGGATTGACTCCTTGAGCATAAGGTTACAATTCAAAGAATAAATGCAATAGGTAAGATGAGCTCTCTACTTCTGCTAAAGTAGATTGGGCTTCTGTGTTCTGGAAAATGGGGGTATTTCTTCCACTTGCTCTTTTTTCAGGGTTGGATGAAGTGAAGCAGAGTATAAAATAGCTACAGGTAAGTAGAAGGAAGAGCAGCTGAGCAGGCTGAAGAGAGTTGAGCAGGCTGGATCGAGTCCCACGAATGCCCCTGTTAGGTGTTGCAGCCCAGTGAAGGGGACAAGACGGTGATGCCAGTTGCAGGACAAGGTCAGTTCTCCGAGGGGTGACAGGAGCAGTTGGCTTTTGTTGCTCATGCTTTTCTTCAGGAGCCTGCAACATCTGCACTGGAAGCAGCCAGCCAGAGCATGGGGGGTTTCTGTTCAACATCCAAATCCTTTGCAGGATGTTCTTGTCAGCACCTGGGGCTCAGAGCAGTTTCTATCAAGAGCAAACATAAAACAGGAGCAAGGGAAACTTGGAGGCAGAAGGTCTTTGTGTAGACCTCCAACACACACACCTGCCAGTAGCTGAACGCTGAAGTCAGGGCTTTTCCTCAGACCTGAACCAGAAAGCCAGACTTTGGTAGTCCAAATGAGGAGATGGAGAGCTGAGCAGCAGAGCACACACAAATGAGTTTAAAACCACTCAGATTAAATTCCCCAGAAGTATCTCAGGCAGTCGGATGATGAAGGACAAGGCCATAAGGCAGCGAGGAGCCCCAGTGCAGAAGAGTCTCAGACTACGTCGGGTCCTGCTGGAGAAGAGCCTAGAGCTTTTGACTTAGAGGACAGAAAAGGAAAAGATAAGTTTGGAGAAAGAGCAGAGGCTTGTAAGGAGGCACTGAGGCCTGTACTTGGGCTCCAGGCTGGGCACAGGGCATCAGAGCCATGCTGTCACTTCACACTCAGCTCCACATTTATATTTAATGAGAATAATATTTGACAAATGCCCTTATTCCTAGGGGTTAAAAAAAAATCCATTTTCCACTACCAGTAGTTTAGGTTTTCTTTTTTAGAGAAAAGAAACAGAATACAGCTTAATTTTGTTGTTTTTGATGAAAATGGGAACACGAACTGACCAAAAATAGAAATGCTGCAGAGTTTCCAGCTTCTCATGCCCAGGATGAATAAAACACACTAGGTGAACAAAAAGAATTAACCATGGCAAGATAAATGCCACAGTTGTAAATGTCCTTGCCATTTTGTTTCCAAGTCCTATTAGAAGCAGAGGTAAGGAAATCCATTTGTTTAAAAAATATGATTTTTGAAATGACCACAATGTTCCTTTTAAACTGCATTGAAAATACAAGATAAAGACAGGGTACTGAGTGAAAGAGTGCTGATGGCGCTTTTATTGTGTGATTTGCCTTGTTTTTTTCTGAAGTACTTCTTTTTAGCCGATTACCAAGTATTTACAGTTGGTGTAATTATATCTAATTACTTAATTAGCATGAATACATGTAATTACTAACTTCAAATATGTAATTATGTCAGGGCAGCCTGTAATAAATGAGGTTGAAAAAAACCCTCATTAGGACTCTACGGAAGGACAGCTGCTCCACCCGCGTGGAGGATGCGTCGCCGTCCCGAGACCACGCCAGAAGGAAACTCAGCCCTGCAGGAGGAGAGCAGGGGAAGCATCTGCCAATGACCCCTACCCAAAACCAAGCCCCTTGCCCCAGGAGCAGAGCTTCTCAGCGCCACTGGGAGCTGAGCATCATCCCTGTGAGGCAGAAAGGGATCTGGAAGGGATCTGCCACCCAGGTTTGTTTCCTCCACTGAGATTTGGATTTTTTTCACTGATGCATGGTGTTCTCCAGACCTGGTTTGTCTGGCAAGAAATACCAGGGAGCAGAACAACGGCTTGACTGTGCCATGGCATTCGAATATGGCTTCAGAGAGCAGATCCAGGAACAAATCTGCATCTGATGCACTGTGCTAGTAATTAATTACTACTGTTAAAGTAAAACAAGCCTCCCAAATGTTTCTTCAGAAACATTACCAGTCTTTCACCACAAAGATCTCCAGCTACTCATAATTACCCATTTTGCAAATTCAAATCCTGAACATCAGGAGACAAAGCTAAGCTAAACAGCCCCTGCTTACTGCCAAGAAGCACATCTATGACGATGTTCTACCTACAGCCTGATGGCCACCTCATGAACTTATTTCAGGCCAATGCTCCCTTCTTTTTTTCCACTGACCAGGAGTTATTTGTTGTACTGAGCTGGCATTTCCTGCCCATAAGGACCAATAGCCATTTTCTGGACACAAATGTGGGTAGACTGGATCTTATTTTGTATTACCAAACCCCCTGACCTCATGACAGAATGCAGAACCACACGGCTCCATCTCCTCATCAGATGTTGTGTCCATGGTGCTTGCCTTACAACAGGCCCTGTTCTTCTCCTCTTATCTGTTTATTTCCAAATGTAGAGAGGTGCAAACTCCTCACAACCTGTCGCTTCTCCTGCCGGCATCTGCCAAGCAGACATGCCACTTGGTTGTTCTTCCACGTGCCAAAGAACAGGAGGAAAAGTCTATTTTAGGTTATTCTTCTGCAACTGTTTCGTGGTTGTTCTGTCCTCGTTGTCAGTCCTCGTTGCCCAACCTTCCAGGTGGTGCTGAGGATGGCTGAAATGAGGACTGGCTGCAAACCCTAGTGCTGCCCAGAATGTCTTAGAGTTAATGTGTGAAGATCGGGGAGCATCTTCTCAAAGAGTTGATGTTTTATCATGAGAAAATGGGATGATGTAGCTTCTTCCATGGCTCAGCCTGGAAGGGAGGAGGACACTGAGCCCAGCTCATCCCTCCTGCTCCTCTAAATCAGAAAGACATAAATTTGTGTGAAGCCCAGAAAGTGAGAGGTGGCTCCAGCACCCTTCATCCCTTCTTCTCTTCCCAGCACCTTCTTCTCCTCCCAAAGGACACATTAGCTGGTGAGGAGCCCACGGGACAGCCTCACGCAGTGGGATCAAGAGGGGCTGCAGCTCTGTGGGCAGGGAGCTGCTCGCCATATTTAAGCTGCAATTCCATTATGCAGAGCTAAGTGGCTGGGAATAAACATCCGTCATCCCTGCGTGATAAGCGATGTTTGCTAGTATAGAGGGTGACAGAAATCTATATCACATCAATGTACTATTAATACTGCATTAAGCATATAGAGTTCGCTCTCCTCATTGCAGTGCGGTAATGGGTATCGGCATGTCCTCCACCCAGACAACATCCAAGAGCACAGGGACACTTGCAGGAGGAAGGAAGGAGAAAAGCTGAGCAATGGAAGAAGAAATTGCTTGCTGAGGATGTTTTTCTCTGTTAACACTTCTGCGCAAAGGAGAGGCTGGGTGCCACGGAGCTCCTTCGCTTGAGGACGCTGCAGCCTTGCAGATGGGCTGAGGCTCTGCAGGTGACAGGAGGGAGGTGACTCCTTGCATCAGTTTGGGCTCAGCTGGACACCAAGGCCCTCCCTGGGCCAGAGGAGCTCTCCTCTCTCCAAGTGGCACCAGAAATGAAGAAATGTTTGTGTCCAAGTTCTGCACAGGGGGAAAGAAATACCCTCCAGCAAGCAAACCATGGGGAGAATGGGAGCAACAAATACTCTCCAGCTCAGGTTTAAGTTGAGCATAACACATCAGATCAAACAAAACCCTTACAGCTAAAGCTCCCCAAAGCACACTTAATTTAAAAGGTGAATTACGAAACTTTCCAGCCTCAAGGAAAGCCACCAGTAAAGTCAGAAGTTTTGTCCAAGTGAAGTCTTAGGGACTAAAATACAACGCATACCAAATTCAACTCTGCCTGAGGTCTCCAAGACTGCTTTTTTGCCTTGTGAATGGCAAGAAATTCCAAAAAAACACAAGAGTTTCCAGCCTGCCAGCATCCAGCTGTGACCTGCCTCTTGTTAGCACCCAAATGTAGCACCTGGGTGGGGAATTTGGCTCCATCAGCGCTGCCTCACAGCCCCAGGAAAGCTGGAACACAGAAGCGAGCAATTTGTCGTGGATTTCCAGGGTGTGCACAGTTATTGTTATCACTGCATTTTCCCCCTGTGGCACCTTCCACAGGAGAAAAGGCTCTGGGTGCCCCTCAAGGCACACTTTGAGATCCACAGATCCTAATCAAACAGCCCTGTAAAACTCCAAGGCCAAATCCTGCTGCAAGCAGCTTCCCCTTCAACCCATCCCAATCTGACAAGCCCCACAGGGCAAATGCTCAGGGCAAAACTCAGTCCCCTCTGGGTTTTAAGCTTGGCAGCTGCACCCTTGCAACAGCACTCACATACTGAAATGGTTGCACAGAAAGTGATCTGAGAGATAGCACAGAAAGAGAAGAAAAAAACATGGGGGGAACCCCTCCCTCCCCAAGCAATCAGGGTTTGTAAATCATTTTGAGATGAGGTGCTATAAGCAATATATAATGTATAATTAACGGCACAGCAAAACCGCGCTACCTTCAGCTTCTCCGCTCCTGCCTAATCAGCGCCCTCCTCCCCCTTCTCTGCAAACAGACCAAATTTAGTGCATTAACATGAAAATCAGAGAGAAAGCGGGGCGCGTTAATTGGATACACCCCTTCGCTCTGGCGATGGAAGAGCTGTGATAACTCACGGCACCCGAGGGGTCTGCCCCAGGGACCCCCCCACAGAGCAGAAAGCTGCGGGTCTCTCTCCTCGGGAAGGAGGAGTGATGCCAGCAGAGGGTTTTATGCTGGCTGAGCTCCTGCAGGTTGGGAGCTTGGCCTCCTCCCAGCGCTCCTGCTTCCAGAGCTTGAGTTATGCTTCCTGCGCTCATGAGTCAGCAAAGGGGAGAGAGCAGGAGGCGACTTCGGTGCAGCACTCCTTGCTGCTGGGCTGGGCCACGGGAGATGGGACAAGTTTGTTTTTTCAGTCCTTCCTTTTTTTTTTTTCTTTTTTTTTTTGCAAGCTTTTATTTATTTGCTATTAGATCCGGTTCTGCCTGGAACCAAAGAACGCCAAAGGGATGAGCAATAACAAGGGAGGAACATCGTCTGGACCTCCTGCATTGCTCAGCCTGCATCTCAGAGCTGGTAAAGAGCAGAGGAAAACTGAGCTGCCAGCTGTGAGCTGCGTGTCGGGGGGGGGGGGGGCTGCACCTCCCAGCCCACACGAGAAGCAGTTGGGAACTCCCAGCAAAACATCCTTTTACCCATTGCTTTTCTTTCACGCTCAGAATTTAGGAGCACAAAACGGAGGACCACTTTACCACCACCTGCTATCCTAATGAGCCGAGCTCACAACCCAGATTTACACCAAGAAGCTGCGAAAGCTTTAGAGAAGCCCATGAAAACAAGACAGCCAGCATCTAAGCCTCCTGTTCTCCACGCACCTGCCCCATCTATGGCCACGTGTCCTGAGCTCGTCCTCGGCCTGGCGGGGAGCCAAGGAGGCAGCCCCATGGCTGGGAAGCTGCTGGAGGAGGAAGGGGAGGCAGGTTCTTTTCCCCAGCCAGGCAGCAGGTCACCTCCATCCCCGCAGCTCCTGCTCGTGCCTTGGACCCAACAAGGCAGAGCCCGGCTTCAAATGGCGTTTTTCAGGCAAAAGGGGGGAAGGTGACTGGTGGGTGGCGGAGGGAGGGTGAAGGGAGGTGAAGGTGAGGGTGGAAAGTCTCCTTGGGAAGAACCTACATGTATGTTGTGATTTTTGAGACCTGAGATTCGCTTTGGTTTCTGGACCATACCAAGACCCATTCTCCTCAAAAAAATATATCCTTCTCTCCTTCCTCATCCTCTTAGCCTCTTCCTCCTCGCCCTCCTTCCCCCGTCCCCCCACCCATCCCCTGGCTTTTGCGTGGGCTCCAGCCGGCTCGGGCACTCACACGTGTCTGGCTTGTGGCAGTTGTGACCTTGTCGGAAGTACTGGGGGTTCTCGATGACAGGAATGCGGGTCATGCCGATCACCACCGTGTCTGGGCCAGCGTCCAAGGACGAAGGCGTCGTGATGCCGTGGTTGATGTGGTGGAGGGGACTGGCCGAATCCTCCTCGCCGCTGATCACTGCCACGGGACCTGCGAACACCAGACACATCCATCAGGCACGGCAGAGGAAAGGAGACCTAGAAGTCCTACTGACCACATGGGTACAAACTGCTATGGGTCAGCAGCAGACTCTCACCAACCTGCCCTACCATCCCTGGTGCCATTTCCAGGACCAGTTTCTCTGAACAACTCACAAGGAAGACACCAAGTTTTTTCTGCGGATTACAGGGTACCAGATTGAGCAGACCTTGCTCAGCTCGTGCTGTGTTCTGCCACAAAAATCAACATCTCCCCTCACCCTTTCCAGCTCTGAAAGGCTGAGTACCAACAGACAGGCTAGGAAACAGCCAAAATAGTCAAACCCCTGAGATGGGAGTAGCAGGAGTCTCCCAACCCTTCCCAGCCTCTGCCACCCATTCGTGGCTCTCACCAGCACAAGAGCACAGAGGAAGGTTCCCATCCAAGGAGCCCTGTGCCATGCTGAACTCCATCTCGAGGGGCACAGGCTCCAAGACCAGCAGAGAGGAGACCCCCAAGCACAGTATGGAGAAAGCAGTGCCAGAGCTGCACCCCAGCCAAATGCTGCCCTCCCAGGCTGGTCTGCAAGGCCCATAGCACCAATTCCACATCCTCATATCCCTCTTCATTTCAAGTCCTAAAACAGCAGTAGGCCCAAATGCACCCAGAACAACCTAAGATGGCCAAACCAGAGACTGCTCCATCCCCGCCAACCTTCCGACCCAGCCATGGCTCCTCACACCGAAGCGCCTGCACCCAAGAGCATCACTGCTCTAATCCTGCCCTAGCCAGGGGCAAGCTTGTTCCCAAAGGTAAAATCCATGAAGGAAAGAGCTTCCATAACTGAGAGCCAGTGCCTGCCTCTCAGACAGACCTATTTCATGATATTCAGCTATTCCTGAATTTTAGGTATATGCTTTGTTTTATTTTTAGGCCTTCTAATTTTGCTATCAGCTGCCAAGGCTGGAAAAACCTCAGGGGAAAACAGCCCTTAATATATTATTCCCAAATTCCTTCTATTCTCACACATCCCAGGGGCCCGACCTGCCAGCCCACAGCAGCTCCACAAAAACACCTTCATCCTGAGATGAAACCCTTTAATTCCTGCTTCATTTATTGGTGCTACATAAACATGGGATCCCGAGGAATGGACACTAGAGACCACGCTGCAACCAGACTTACATATTCACGGGAGGTTAAAAGCACTCAGCTAGAAATGTTCCTTTTCTCTTGCCTGGAAGCTGCTAGGGACTACCAGCAGGTCAAGCAAAGGTGCTGCATTGAGCCTTTAGACCTATTCAGGCCTTTTACCTAAGTTCTATAGAAAACACCACTCTCCCATCAGCAATCTATTTCCAATTACACAATTAGTTTATTATGCAGCACTAGCAACAAAGAGGGGAGTCTTCAAGCCATTTTCCTCTCCGGAGTCTCTGGGAGGACAGGGTGAATACTGGCTCCACGCAATCATTCTGCCTGCATTAATCTTGTCTAAAGGCTGCTCGTTTTTGAGGCATCAAGTATTGTTTGGTCTTCCAAGTGGGATATAATAAAGTTATTGTGTAATTAGCAGAGTCCTGGCAGCTGTGACAGGTGTTTTAGTCGCAAGGAAAAAAAAAAAAAAAAGTCTCTCCCTTTATTGTGAATTCCTTCTGGCAGGTTCTTGCTTTTTTTAGGTTAGGCCCTGGGCCAACATGACTTCCAGCCTGTGAGACGCACAGGCAAAACTCGGCTCTTGCCGCAAGATGCCTCTGGTGGGACTACGTAGGCTGTATTTCTCCAAGCACAAAAAGCAAAGAGGCAAGAATTGCAATTTGAAGTTTCGTTCCTTCACATTATCAATTCTTTGCGTGCGGACCCAAAGGACTGGTTCTGCATGCTCTGCGCCACCGGCTGGGCTGTGCTGGGAAGGGGCCACCTCTGCTTTTTGAGGTGCACTTCCCAAAAACAACTCATAAAAATATCTGCTGGATATGAACTGGTAACAGTGACTTGAGGAGAGACCATAAAGACCACTAAAAGCCCCAGATGATGGAAGCATCCCTCTGGTATGTGCAGGTTAGGACATGGCTAGATCGTAAGGAGTAGGGCATGACCGAGGTACTTGTGAAATTAAGCATCACCAGCAGCTACTACTACTGGATGTTCATATGGCAACTTTCATGCCAATAAACAGATCCAGTCTGATCTTCTTTATACTCTGCAGGTGTTTTGACTGGTTTTATTTTTTTTTCTCCCAGCAGCTCAGTTCTTCAGGGGAAGGCTTTCTATATGTTTTATCCCTGGTTTCAGACCCCATATTTGCACTCCTAGTCCCTAGCAAATATCAGGTACTCTGAAGTGACTCAACTAAAATCAGCAGTGCCCAGCTTGGACATCTACAAGACCTACCAATCCTCAAAAGCCTCAGAGCCAAGCTCTGATACTCCGTGACCCTCTCAGCTGGAAAAAGTGGGAAAACAAGCTGTTGCAGTCAGGACACCACACGGCTATGAAACCACACACGTTATGCCCTTGCAATAATCTATGGAGGTCTTGGAAGAAAAAATACTGAGTCCTAAGGAACATACCATGATGGATGCAATGCTCCAGATTTCAAGATTTCAGAAACGTTTCTGGTCACAGTAGGCACAGAGCTGGCACAAACCATTTGGGCAATTCCTCCCCAATATCCTCAGCAGGATGTCACTGGGTTAAAGACACAACCTAGAGCTGAGGACTTCTCCAAGTTTCCCCTATTTTTAATGAGGGTGGTGATGGGAAGGGCATGGGGGCAGAAATCAGTGCAACATTAACTCCTACAACACAATCATGGCTTCTTATCACATTCAGTCTTTCATTCCCATCTCTTTTGGGTGGTCACAGCTGAGATCCAGCTCTCTCTAAGCACACAGCCACTTTCTTGCCCCTCTAAGACTCAGAGGAGCACCAGGTTTGCTGCACTAGCCTGAGACAGACTTTAAAAACATCACCAATATCAAGCAGTCACTGATCACTTTTATAGGTTTGACTACTGCTCTGGCACTCAAATATATACTGTTATCTGTAACTCCTGGAAATAAAGCAGCTACCTGCACTTCAATTTTTTTAATCTGTCTTGGCAATATCATATATATTTTTGCTGCTAAGTAGGTAAAGAGGTTTTGTTTCTGATGTATAATGCTGATGAATGGCTTTATTTGGAAGAATTCTCACTGGCCTCAGAAGTAGATTTTCCAGGTAAGGTTAAAGAAAAAAAAAATGGAGTAAGAAAAGAGTACAGTTTTTAAGATTTAGGTTTATCTTCCACTTGACAGAGGAATGGCAGAGGACATAGGAATGAAGCCAGTTTTGTACAGTAAAAAATGCAGAATAGTGAAGGGTAGTCTTGAGGCAAGCCCTTGTATATAGTCCTATGATCTAAAAACACCATGAAATATTTTTGGAGCTCCTCTGAAATTTAAAATCTAAAGAGTGATGCAATAGATTTTGTGGTGGATAAATCAGTCTGTGCTCCAGACAAACATATTGTGGATAGTGACTATAAAAACTGTCTATTTGTTAGTATTTTAAGAAGCTTTTGTATGTTCTGAGCATCAAAAGTAGCATAGCTGTATTCTGAAAGGCTTTTGATGCTCCCCTTCCATCCAGGCAGAGATCTTGTCAGCCAGGAGCATCTCCACAGCCTTTAAGGACAGAGTTTAGCTGCTCTCCATGCTAACCACATACAGTTTTCCTGACAGAGAAGCAACGTCAGCAGCAAAGATGGAGCCACAGAGCTGCAGGAAAAGTCTGGGAAGACCTGAAGGAAACTTCAGGTCTGATTTAATTTCATGTTACCCAAAGAGGAGTGAGGCAGCTTGAAAATGCTGTTCCTATAAACATAATGAAAGACTTCACCATTCTCCCTTCCCTTCCACACACCCTCTCCACAGGCAATTCCTCTTCCCAAGAGCACATCTGCCTTGGACAACATCCACCCCAGCCTTTCCTCCACCCTCTTTTCTCCCCCAGCCTAATCAGCAATGCTCCAGTTCTTTTCCTTGCTCCATCTCCATCTTGGTATAATCATCTCTGCAAACACTGAGAAAATACCCTTCCAGACTGCCCTGAAAGCTCTGCTATTCAGAAAATCTCTCATTCCCTACTCATCACTCTTCCTTGTGGCTAAACTGGAGCTTGGCATGGTGGTTTTGTTCCCATCTGAAAGCTCTCTGAAATAGGTTATATGTTTTAGTCCATGCCCATGAATTTCCTGGCTCATTCACAGTGTTATACGGACAACTAGTTATTTAAGAAAAATAAAGCAAATAATAACAAATAGCTTAAGGACCCCCTGTTTGCATGATCATATCATAACGGTAAATTATTTATCAAGACTAAGAGCTATACTTTCTGATAAAGCACAGGCTCAGGATTATAGCATGTTTTATAAATAACCACAGATTAGAGAAGATAAGATAATGGCCACATCACACACATCCATAACATAATGAATGCTCCAAGGCAGACGGGTGAAGAACAACAAAAACTCCAGCTTGCTATCACAGTAACCTCTCCAAAGCAGCAAAAATGATGGAAGGTGTAGAAAACATGACCTCCAAGGGAAAACTGAAAGAATTATGCTTTGTGTTGAGAGAAGAAGACTAGAGGAACACGTGATAACAGCCTTCAAATATGTAAAAGGTTGCAGCAAAGAGAAATATAATAGCTGTTCTCCATGTCCACTGAGGATAAAACAAGAAATAATAGGTTTAAATTGCACTGAGGGAGATTAGGGTTTGAATGTTTTCTCTAATGCCTGGCAGCATGGATGGCTGAGCATGGGAATAGATAACCCAGGGATGTTCCAGGGGGGCTCTGCTGGCCGGGAAGGGAAAGGTTAAAGAAACTTCTCTCAAGGACAGTTTAGCTCTTGGGCCTGATGCTGCTCGGAGCTCTACTCACTTTCCATTTGCAACCAGCCTCAGCAAGGAGAGCTTCTCCCTTTTGGATGCTTCCAAAGCAACTCCAGGCTGGGGCTTCACCTTGCTTCTCCGTAGCAGCTGGAAATCAAGGATGTCTCCATGTCGTTTCACAAAGGACAACTCCATCACACACCTGGCCACGTTCTCAGCACAGGAATGGAGTTCACTTAAGCAGAAATGAGAAGGCAAGAGCTCAGGGCTGCAGGGCATCCCCCTCCCTCCACCCATGTTTCTGGGAGCTGTCACTCGGAACATAGTTTCTGATCAAAAACGATCACTGCAAGAGCTAATTGTGCCATCCGCATTTGCCTGTGTAATATAAAGGAGCCATATAATTAACCTACTTAATTAGGAACTGTATATGACCCATAACTAGAAGAAAAAAACTCTTGTAAAGTGGGTCACCATGCATTGTATAGCAGCACTGAAGCAGGACTCATTAAACCCCAATATATATTACATATAAAATCCCCTCCTCCTTTGACTTCAAACCTCTGTTGGCACTTGCACATTTCCCTGATCTTAATCTTAAATGTTATTCTTCAAAGGGACTGTATCACCGTTGAGCAAGCAGATAATCCCAAAACAGGATCTCTGCCGAGCTTTGCAATTGGGAGCTATACATCCACGTATACACGTTTATTTATAACAGACAGAAAACTAACCCAAAACTTCAGCTGCTCAGAAAAAAAAAAAAAAAAAATGTTTAAGAAATCCCAACCTTTTGCAGGAGCTGAAATCAAACAATCCCCCAGGGCTGCTCTCTGAGCCAGCAAGGGAGAGAACTGAAACTCATAAAACAATAAGTGAAAGCACAACAAATACAATTAAAACTCTAGCCATGCTCAGAGTGAGATCACATTTACTGTCTCATAAAAAGAGCCTTGTCCTGTCAGGCAAACAAAAGGAAATCAATTTCTTAATTTTTATTGGCAGATGCGGGCACGGGGCCAAGGCAGTGCTTGGTGCCTGCGTGGGACCCGCTTGGAGCCAGGCTGCCATGGGCTCCAGCCGTCCCCTGCCCTCCTGCCAGGGGAAGCAGCCACTTCTCTGTGTCCCCTGGGACGCCCGTCCCAACTGCTGGGTTGTCCTTCATGAGATGCCTCTCCCCCGAGCCGCAGCAGATCCCTAGCTCATACAGAATACCATGGTTTAACTCGAAAGCCTTGTAAGCTCTCCCTGTCCTTGCTTTATCACCATCAATTTAACCAGATTCGGGATCTTTCCTGATCAAAGAGTGCCACCAAAATGCTGCCATTGGCCAAAGACCATTTCCCTCTTCAGAGACTGAGGTTTCCTTCTGAGTTTTCCAGGTGTTTGCAGGAGGAGAGGAAGGTGCATCTTTCCTCATTTACACCAGTTACCAGCATACAGCATCGCTCCAGTCCAACTTTGGTGGAGAATCCTCAGACCTCTCCCAATCCCCCCATGTCTTTTTTTTAACCCGCCTTTCCCAGGTTTGTTTATGGAGCTTAGGTATGAATCCCCTAAGCCCTCACACTCAGGAACAAGAACATTAAGATCATATCATACGAAATATAAAGTCAATGCGTATGATGGCACAAATGCATAAATCTGGAAGAAGAAGCAACAGAAAATGCTGAGACAATCTGATAATTAAAAAGAGAGGTATTTAACAAGTCATGGCCATGTGTGACAGCAAGGCCCACCAGCAGGAAGGCAAAGCAGGAGTTTTTGCGTCTGGGCATAAAGCTCACAGTCCAGCTGTACCAAGGTGCTTCAACTCAGAGTTCACTTAACCAGGCAGGAACTGCAAAATCAGGGGGTGGGAGAACCACAGGAGTATTTTGGATCTTACAGCACAAAGACCTGCTGACTCTCCAGCCACGTAATAGGGGAAGGATGCTGGATAGTTGCTTTGTTGGCCAACAATCAAACACTTTCACCCCAGAAGCAGCAGCTCCCAGAGCAATGAAAAAGAAGAGAAACTTGCATTGGCCAGTGAAGGAGCCTGCCCTGCCTAAAAGGTGTCGGGAGAGGGGAACAAGCAGCAGAACCACAGCTAGGAGCTGACACCAACATTCCCAATGCTGGTGGGGAGGGATGGGATGGTTGTTGGGTACCACACCTGCAGTGAGACATCAAAATGAGGTCCCCAGTGCCTCACCTCCCGCATACAAAGCCATCATTTCCATCCCAACAGGCTGCATCTTGAAGCCAAAACCTCATCTTCTGCCCCCAGCTCTCCGGCTTCACCCAACCAGAGCTGAGCACCATGCTGTCTGCCCCAAATTCTCAGCTTATTGCCACTTACATTTCCCCTTCACCCTTTCCTCCCGACTGGAGCTTCACCTTTGTTATTTCCCAGCCACGTCTCCAAGCTGTCACCTCGGGGGCACCTTGAGCTCCAGCGCAGGGCTTTACGAGGTGCGAGCTGGGCAGCTGCTGGGTGAAGGCCGCAGCAGCGCCCATTAATCTCCCAGCTCACTCATCCCTATCACAGACACACCGTAAAAATGATATAAGCATTTCATTCAAACGGCACTGCAGAGGGAGTGGGGAAAAGCACAGGGCCGATTGATTTCCAGTATGTCTGCTCTTTACCTCCAGGTATAAATACAACAGCAAAATCAATCGGAATAACATCATATCAGCTCTCTAATCTCTTCTGTTTGCAAGATGCGCTTTATATACTGCAGCAGTTCCTACAGCCGACACTCTTGTCTACAGGAGGCACCTTCCCACCCCAAATCCACCCACCCGGCTCCCAGCCACTGCGGTGCCAGGCTCTGAGATCTGCAGGTCCAAGCCACGGTATAGAGAGGTCTCCCAGCTCAACGAGCCTTGTCCCCGTGAGACCAGAACCACCGAGCCCTTGCTGAGAGTTTGGGTCACATTAGAGCTCGTTAGAAGGGAAATGCTCCCTCCCTGGCATCTCTTGCTAAGTGGCTGGCTGCTCGCTCAGGGTCGATGGGCACCCAGGCGTGCTCAGATATGCTGCCAGACACAGGGACACTGAGGCTGAGGAAGCAGCATATGCTTCCCCTGTGCCCTCAGGACCCCATAGCTGTACTCATCCGAGAGCTCGCACGCGGCCCCATAACATTTCTCCTCCTCACGGGCACCCAGCAGCCGAATGACCTCGTGCAAACACCCAGGGCTGCCTGCTCAGCGCTGAGCACACGCATTTCCTTTCTGCATTTCCTATTTATCATCAGCCCAAGGCTTTTATCCTTTCTCCTGGCCCCCAGCCACTGCAGAGGGAGACTGTGACAAACTGATAAGCATTTTCCCCGAGCCCTTGCTTGGGTGAACGTGCAAACGCAGCGTGAGGCTGGAGAGGGGGCTGCCTGGGGAGGCATTGGGGGCTGTCCTCTGCAAACTTCAGCTCAGCCGAGCTTGGGGAGATGCTCCCTCTCCCACCTCAGGCCAGATCCTGGCTGAAAAGCTGCAAGATAGAGCAAAACCAAAGGTGGTTTAAGCTGCACCTTTGTCTTACACTGCAGTTGAGGCAGGAGATGGACCCCACCACAGCTCTGGGGCACTGACCTGAGCCAAGAGCCCAATGTTGCAGGAACCTCTATATCTGAGCCAGGAAATACCTCAAATGCTGAGAACCACGGATGGTCCCAGAGGCAGTAGCTCAGACCACTCCTACCCAAAGCTTTCCCTGACCTTTGCCAAGGCCCATGTCCAGCTCTAATTAAAAAACACCCTCCAAGGAGAGAAGGTGCTGTCAGAAGCATCTCCGCAGCACAAGCCAGGGCAGCAGCATGTGCTCCCCACCAGCCAGGACCACTGCACCCTAAATAAAAGCACCAGCCATGGGCACGTTCCTCATCAGCCTCCTTGATGGGCCCCCAGCTGCCTCCGTCCCCCTCCCACTGCCAGATCAGTCCTGGGCCGCCTGGATCTACTTGGAAAGCTCACCCGCCATGCAAGCAAACCGCTTGTCCTCTGGCTCCAATCTCTTACCGAGATTAGTGCCAATGGAAGTGTCACCACCAATTTCATAATATTATTGGATGGACGCAGAGCCGGGCCAAGTCCCGTATTCCTGACGGGCCATCAAAGCGGCGGGGGTGATGGGGAAGGAGCCAGGCGGCCCTGACAGGAAAGGCAAAGGCTCAGGATCAATTACCCTGACGAGGCTATCTCAGAGCCACATCGCTTCGTGCTGACACCAGCCCCTTCTCCCCGGAGCCCCGCGGCCCCCGCGCCACGGAGGCTGATTTTCTCCAGCAGTAACCAGAGCCCCTGCAAGCCCAGAAAGCTGCGCGTCCCCTCTCCAGATATCCAATTTATGAGGCTCCCGAGACACCGAGGGATTGCGCTGTCATTACAGGACATTAATTTTCAGGCCTCCCTTATTTTGGTTTAATATTCTGTCAAGATAAAAAATCACGCATTAAAAAATAAATAAACGCCCCGCTCTGCATCGCTCGGAGGTTTCAAATGGAAAGGAGTGCTCAAAATGTAAAGTACCTGGCACAACACATGCTTTGTCTTTGCTTTGTGTTTTTCTTTCCTTTTTTTTATTTTTTTCTTTTTTCCCTCTCCAAGATACTGCTTGGACCGTGAAACTGGTCAGTACCGCCATCTGGTTCTCATGCAGCAATTAGTAGTTCTCTTAATTTTTCAAACAAAAATAAGCTTTGGTTATTGGGTTTTGGTCTATTTCTGACCTTTTTATAGAGGACTTTTTATGAAAGCAGCAAGCAGTCAAGGCTGCACATGGCAATGTGATGGGTTCCCTTCCCACGGACACACCACATGCCTGCTCCCTGTCAGCAAGCAGCGACTGCTTCTGCTCAGGGTGCAAATCTATAGACTGAAACCAAACATCAGGCCCATGCTTAATTTCAGGCAACAAATAAATCCTTATGTGGTCAAAAATAATAATAAAAGCCAACCTTTGCAACCACACTTCGGTTTAGTTCATGCATGAGAGTGATGAAAATTTAAAACTTCTGCCTTGGAAGAGGCCATCTTTTTTTTTTTTTTTTTCGTTCCTCCACAGCCCTCCTTGAGATGATCTCCAGCAGTGATACCAATCTCTCAGATTTATTCTATCCCGAAATAAATAGCGCATTTCTTACAGAAACAAAACGTATTTAACGTGTATAGCAGTTTATATCCTGAATCTGCTCCTGTAATATTACAAGACTCTTATGGAATATAAAGTCTATGTCGGAAATATACACAAACAAACCAAGAAATTCTTTTTCTTCCCACCGAGTGATGGAGAGGGGATGCAGGGCTGGGGTTTGGGCAGCCCAGGTGCTCTGCAAGCAGTACCGGGAGCACAGAGTTTTACTTCAAGCCCAGGGAGCAACAATTGCTAAAGGGAAAAAATTGCTTTAAAAAAAAAAAAAAATGAAAGAGGAAAAAAGAAAAAAAAAAAAAGAAAAAAAAAAAAAGAAAAGGAGAGGAGAGGTCAGGGGGCTTGTAGGTTTTCCAGAACCTGTTGTAAATTCATGGGGTGGGGGAAAGCCCTTAACACTCTCCAGGCAAAACTGATTGGCAAAGGACCGATGCATTTTGACTTGACTGAAACCCACCACAGCATCAACACACTGCTGTTTTCCTGCCACGTCCTACTTCAAAATTTATATTCCTTGTTTGTAAAGGTGGTGGCTTTGCTTAAAAGTCACAGAAGTGGCCCCTAGGGAAAAGCTCTGAAATTACAGCTTTCTGGGAGCTGCTGGCTCATTTGCAAAGAGTATCACCAGCTCGGGGTCTCTGCCTGCCTTGCTGCGACCCTCATTGAGAGGTCCTACAAAGGAGAGGAAAGGGGAGGGGATGAAAAGCTGCAGAACAGGGAGGGGGGCACAAGACAGCTCCCCACTCCGGGAACTTGCTGCATTGTCTATCCACCAGCCCAAACAACCCCTTTAATAAATTAGAGAGCTATTCATTGAAATGGCTTCCTCTGTCCCCACGCTGCCAGTTAATCTGTAATTCAGATAGATCAGTCAGAAGGCAAGAGTCCAGCATATAAAATGATTAATTCCTCCAAGGCCCGGGGAAATTTCCCTTTATAAACAGCACAGCACTCTCCCCTCCTCAAGGCTGAGCTACAACAGGCGTGTACGCGGCTCCCGTCAGAGGTCAGCCAGGAACATCGCTCGCATTCAAACACCAGCGCTCGCAAATGCAGAGCCACGTCCCTGTGCTTGTGGTGCCAGGGCAGGGGCTCTGCCACAGCCCTCGCAGGGAGTTTGTCTTCTCACCTCCAGCACCCAGTTAGGAATGCTCTGCCTCTTGCCACCCTGCCAGCCTGACACCAAAGCCTTTCAAAACAATGTTGTTGTGTGTTTTTTTTTTTAATGCAGTGAGTGTAAATCATCCTCCCAAGCAAGCAGCCTGGGTTGCAGAAATGCAGCATCCACTGATCCCAGTAGAAAAACAAGCTGCTGGTGCCCACAGAGCTCGGGGCAGGGCACATCTCCCAGTTCCCACAACCACATCACCCCCACTTCCATCACTGTCCTTTCCAACATCAGGAGCTAACCATGGCACTGACGTGAGCAGATGTCACAGCACAAGCCTGGATGATTTGCAGGTACCAGCAGCACCCACCAGAGAAGGGGAGGGCTGAGCTTTAGGGGCGGAAGAGATCTCAAGTTGTCACCAGAAAATAGCTTCCCATGCCAGCAGGGGGTCACGGCCTGGGACACAGCAAGGGAAAGACTCAGAGGAGGCCTCTGGCTCAAAGATAGGAGTGAAGAAGCTGTGCAGATGGAGCAGCTTCAGAAAAGGAATGAAGGTGGGAGTTAACCAGATGGACACGCTGCCGCGGGCAGCAAGAAAATGGGGACAAGTCATATGAAACTCCACGTGAGACCAGGGACACCTGAACACGATGCCAGCCCCGGAGGCTGCAGAACATAAACAAGCAGCTTCCTATAGCCAGGAGAGAGGCAAGAAGAAGAGGAAAACCCCACTGAAAAGGGATTACAAAAGAAGGCAAGAGGCTGGGCATCAAAGCAGTCACCCAGCATGGGGCTGGCACAAGCAAGAGTTTGACAATGTGAAGGGACATTAAGGCAGGCTCTTCGGAGCCATGATTTTGACTCTGCTGATTTTTGCAAACTCACTTGCCAGCATTTAAAGTGTAAGAGGAGAAGAGCCATCGCCAGCCAAATCCCTGTCTCCCCGCGCATATTTCACATCCTACCCCCAGCTCCTCCGGCAGCATCCTGCAGGCAAGTGGGAGGGAAGCTGCCTCGCGTTAGCCCGCGAGCCACGAGGGCAGAGAAAGATGGGCTGCTTGGCATTTACCTCCGTGACGATGTGCTGCCTCCCTGCCCCGCACCCTGCACCCCCAGCACACATCTCTAGCTCGGTGGGTTTGGAGCTCTCGAGAGGAGAC
Organism: Aythya ferina; assembly: GCF_964211825.1. Classification (NCBI taxonomy): domain Eukaryota; kingdom Metazoa; phylum Chordata; class Aves; order Anseriformes; family Anatidae; genus Aythya; species Aythya ferina. The sequence continues at coordinate 7,810,281 of NC_140307.1, forward strand.
ACGACAACACTTCCACGCTGGGAAGCCAGACCCGAAGACGCGCAGAGGTCGCGTGGCTCCTCCATCTGCGACACCCAGGGAGCTGCAAGGAGCAAGTTGGATAAACAGCATCCTCACCCACAGCACGGTGAGGAGGGGGAAAATAAAAAATAGTAAAAGGGAGCTTGCACGAGGCTGGCAGCTTTCTAGCAGGAGGCAGCCCATATCCACTGAGCTCCAGGCCAGGCATCGCTAGCACAAATCCCACCTCAGGCTGCCAGAGCATCCCGCAGCAGACCCTGCCAACCCCACTCCCACCTTCACCCACCAGGCTGGTAGCACCCTACAGAGCATGGTTTGAGCATGCAGGCAGTGCAGACGTGTGCCTGGAGGGCAGTACGAGGTGAGGACAGGCAGGGAAGGGAGAGCTGTGGTGGCAGAGGCACCTGGACCACAACCAAGCAGCTTTCTAGAAGCAGCTATCGCGTCTCCGCAGAAGTAGTGGAACAGAGCCACTTTTCATCCTACCTCTCAAGGAAATCATCACTGCTGCTACGCAGCCACAATTATGTCTCCAGAGCCTTTTAACGACAGCTCTTTAGGGCTGAGTGGGTTGATGGAAATCTTTTCGTGGGGCTGGCAGTGCACGGCTGGGTAGCGACACTGCCACCGACTCCGTGCCTGAGGAGGGATCACAAAATAAGAGAGGTGTTGGGGAGGAGCCCCAGGCAATGCCCAAGCAACATCTCCTGGGAGAGCCATACCTGTTCCCTTGACAGCAAACCATAGAGGCTAATTCCTTATCTTATTTTTCTAGACCTTCTGTTTAAAGCAAAACAAAACCATTAGAAATGGGGGTGCTGTCTTTTCTTTTTTCCTTCAATTTTGTGCTCCCCTTCTAGAGGCAGCCACCTCTCAGAGACGGGTGGCTGCACATCCATGTAAGCCACATTAGGAGAGTGCAGAGCAGCATAAGGCTGTCTCGTCCCCAACACTCACACCCTCCAGGTAGCCCTAAGCAATGCCAGGATCTGTGCACTGGGTAAATGAGAGCACAGGAGCACACGTTGGCCATCGCTCTCCTGTTACCTTGCCAAGCCCACGACCAGAGCAGAGGGATGCAGGAAGCTCTTACTGTGGGACCCTTGGACCTCATCGCAGAGCCCTCTCTGAGCTTGGCAGTGATGGCCGGGGGCTGCTTTATCATATCTGCCATCTGTTTGCTTGCTTTGCCATCCTCTGCTCTTGCTGGCTATGCTCAGACACTCCTACCTGTTCTCCGAAAGCTTTGCTGGGTCTCGGTAAACAAACTGCAGGCAGGGACAGGAGCGGGGAGGGCGAAGGCAGAGGAGGGAGAAAGAGGGGGGAGAGAATCAAAATTTAATTAAAGATACTTTTGCTCCAGGGCCTCTGAAAATTACAAACTCATAAATCTCTTCGTAAATGCCCCGAGCGGTTGCTATGCCAGGCCGCCTACCAGTCCCACCAGGAGGGCCATAAAGAGCGAGCATGCGGCTCGCCGGCTCCCTCCCTCCACCCTGCAACATCAGGCAACCTTGAGCAGCCTGTCAAGCCCGTGACAAGTGCTTTTGCAACCAGGAGCTATCAATCTGCAGCCCTGTTAGTGGCACAGAGAAAAGAGCCGCTCCTTTCATCTGCGGCTGTGGCACAACAAGAGGTGAGAGAAGGGAGGGATGTGGGGCAGGAAGAGTCCTGGGAAGCACCAAGTCTTGTTTTCTAAAGAAATGGCCAACAAACAAGTGTAAATCAAGACCTGGATCCATAGGGATTTCTGCTAGGCAGTGCCAATCTGAGACATTATAGTCAAAACCCCATCTTGTGATAATTCCCTAACTAATCAGCCCACTCTTTTCTTCCGTGGCTGTGACAGAACCTCACCAGAGAACACGTGCGTGCTGTCCAGCCCAATGTACTCCTCACCAGGGTGAAGAATAAAGATAGCGAGCATCTGCCACCCAACAGCAGCAGGAACAAGCTGTTTCAACACGTCCCTGGTCGGGCACGCAGCGAGGAACAGACTGAGCGTCCGGCACGTGGGGGTGTCGCACGGCTCTGCTATATTTAAACGGAGCTCTCGGTACCGCCTCTGGTTGTGCTACACACCAACACACGTTTGCCATAGGAATCACAGAATCATCGAATATCCCAAGTTGGAAAGGACCCATAAAGATCGTCGTGTCCAACTCCTAGGAGGGCTTGGAAAGAGGATTCTGGGGTATTTTTCACCCTTTACTCACAGCTTTGAAGGTAAGAGTGTGTTCTTTGCAACGTGGTCAGGTCTGAGCCTTCATCTGCTAAGTAGCCGGGTAGTGAAGTGGTAATACATTTTTGCTTGCTTTCCTTTCAAGTGGGCATCAGTGGGTGGAAATTGAAAGTTTCCCGCAGAAGGAGAGAATGGTATATAATAAAATTGTTTGCTGAGCTATATCATTGGTTAAACTGCAACCAGAAAAATAATAAAGAGGTTCGCATAAACTTTCAGGATTGCTGAACCCACCATAGGCTACACTTTGAATCATATCAGCTCCTCATTCATCCAGTAACACCTATTTTCCATTACATTGAGTCCAGTGGGATAGACCAGCGTTGGTTATATCAGGAAGCTGAGGCAGATAAAGTCCTCTGCCAGAAAGGAGAAGACAGAACTGCTCTGAAGAAGCATCGCCCACACCAGCTTTGGCTGTTTCTAGAACCAAGCTGAACGCCCAAGTCTTTCTAGGAATTGACAAAAATCCCACATCCCTCGTCCTCTCGGCAGTTTAGGTAACTACTGCGATTCTCTTTCAGGTCATGAGTGGAAGCAGAAGAGCTGAAAACTCAGGCAGGAGTATCTGCAACAGGAAAGCTTTGGGAGCCAGCCAGTTTTCCAGACCATCCCTGCCAAATCCTCCAAAGCGTGCTTTGAAACACCCAGGACGAATGTAGACTTTTTGACTCGAATTCTGAACAAGCTAAAGGAAGGATATCAACAGTCCACTCCGAGACTTTGTTTTGCGTTTCTACACCATCTGCTAAAGCATGAAACCCTGCCAGGCAGAGGCAGCAGCACAGAAGACGCCTCGTTTTCCAATGGGTATGCAAGCACTGGAGGGGTGCAGGCAGCCACCCAGGCTGGTATCCCCCAGCTCAGCACCCCTCGTCCTGCTGGGCCAGGAATGCACGGGGACAGAGCTGGAGGCAGCTCTGAGGTCGGGTGTTGTCATAAATGGGTTTGCACGGCCTTATTGAGGTCTCTCTTCCAAGGCTGCTCTCCAAATTGGCGATGTAACGCTTGGAAAGCTACAGAGTACAAAGACTGGAAATCAACCCGAGAAAAAACAGCAACTTGCCATGCAAATGAGTGCTCTGGCAGAAGCATCAGCAAAGGGGACAAAGAGTTCAGGGCAGAAACAGGGCAATATAATGAACGCATGTCTCTCCTGTTCTACAAGAGCATCCTGCTATCACCCCTATCTGTACCAGTTCTCACCCATCAATCTACATAATTATCTACAGTATCTAAGCATTTATCTACAGTGCTTATTTAACTAGGCAGCCTGTCTCCTTATTCTGTTTATCTTTTTTATAAATCAGTAACTTTTGTCTCTATTTTAAGACAATGTGGGTTTTTTTGTTTGTTTGTTTGTTTTTTTCCCAAAAAAAATCTCAAAGCAGCCCAGTTCCCAGGGAGACGGGTCCCTCCTATTGCTTCCTCGTGGCAATTCAGGGAGAGTCCTAGGGAGGTGGTGGGGTGGGATGGAGATGGGATGTATGCCCATGGGGCAGCAGTGCCTGAGGAGGAGGAGGTGTTGCATGACAATGGGCTTACACACAGGGTTCAGGCTTGGAAGTGTGGAATATGCTGCCACGGGGTATTGCTTTTTTCAGTGTAAGCCAGGATGGCAGCTGACCCAGCTTTCTCCTTCTACCTGCCTAGTTGGATCTTTCTCTTTCCCCGGCTCTCCGTACACGCAGAAATGCACCATCCTGGCAGTGCTCTGCTTTCTCCCCCACGCAGATGACTTTGCTGGGGCTGACGTGCCCAGCACCTCCAGCTTGAGCCCCTGATTTTTCTAGCAGGCTCACAGCTGATACTCTCAAATCAACATCAGAGAATCATGGCATGGAGATCAGCCCCTACCAGCATGGGTGGGGAGCACCCTCGGACCCCACAGACAAGAGAGGTGGTGCTCAGCTCCACGTCCCCCATGCTCCTTTCCCTCCTGGCATTTGTCTCCTGTTTTATCCTTGTTTTTTCTCCTTGAAGAGTGAAAAAGGCAAACAAGAGCTTATAAATTATCAATCCTTCCTGATTGATTTTGCTGAGAAAAGCACATAAAACAATCGCACAACAGAGGAGAAGAAGAATTTAGCATTTCAAGCAGGGAATGGTGATGCTGCTGAGACAGCTCTTTGTAGGCAGAGTGCTCCTGAGCTGCCCAGCAGGATCTCACGGCTCCAGCCTCATCCTCCTGCCCTTCAGAAACACACAGAGTGATGGCCCAGGGCTGACCCACAGCCCAAGAGCTTACACTGCAGTAGAGCAAGACTTCTGCTCCTTTCACCATGCCTGCATGACTCCAGTTTCCACCCGAGGAGCTGCATCACAAGCTAAGCGAGGCTGTTAGGAACAGGTACGTAAATATCAGCCTGCACCAACAAGTTGCTGCTGTGAATGGTTCGTACAACTGCAGCCCTCCCATTCACGCCTAGCTGCCTACTAGCTGATAGTTTTGAGCTATTTTCCATCTGTGATCTCTTAAAAAAAATAAAAATAATTCTGCCAAGCGCTAGCAGCTCTAGAATTTCTCCAACACCACATGCAAACTTTCTGAGTTTGAGTTTACATGGAAAATTATGATTTTCTCCAAAAATTAGCAATAACATCACCCCACTATCAGCTACCAGGCTGCATGTTTTGTGTCTCAACAGTTTCATCAAGACCACAAATGCCTCCCTACTTGCCACACATACAGCTTATAGTTTCTGTTACGGAATCAGCACAATACTGGAGCTACAATGTTTTCCAAGGCAGCTGATGAAATCACCCAGTGATTACTTGCAAGATCAGAGACAGGAGAGAGCAAAACAAACCTCCCACGTCCCTCTAGGAGCTGATATCTGGGGACTGGGTCTCTACAGCACCAGCATGTCTGTCGGGACAGATATGGGCTTGGCTGAAAGCAATAATTTAAAGGAGATGAAGAAAAAGGGAACCTAATGCAACTACCAAAAGCTTTACTTACACATTCTCCCTAGCATAAATAAATGAGCTTGAGGTCCCTGTTGTACCTTCTGCTCATAAACTGTCACCCCTCACAAGCCCCTCTCAAGTGGCTCACCAACATCTTGAGTTTTGCAGACCACCAGCCAAAAAACCAGCACTAGACCTGATGTTAAATGTGCCACACAGAAAACAAAGTTATTACCTGAGCTTTAAGGCAGCCAGCAGCCACACAGTGTTACAGCAGTGAGGGAGTCCTGTGTTTTGATATGTTTCTTTAAAAATAAAAATAAAAAATTAAAAGATGCTTGCACTCCTTCCCATCTTTTCTGTTCTGTCATCTCTGGCAACAAGAGCCCACTGTGCTAAGCAGACATACAAGCCCAGTAGCTGGATTTTGGATGAAGGAGAGTATTATTCAGTTTGCAGCAAAGATGCTCATGCATGTGCCCGTCTCAGCATCGGATTTCAAGTCGTCTGAGGTCTTTGTTTGCTTGGGTTTAATTCTGAAGAAAAGAACATTTTCCACACTGCCTAAACCTGGCTTACTTCATACCCCACTGTAAAAGGCAGGAGGAAGTTTCTGACCACACAGCAAAATATAACATATATATTTATAGATAATATTTAGAAATAAATAAAGAAGATGCTGAAAGAGGTTGTGGCTCATAGATTAGAAATTGTATTCCTTCTGTGCTGCAGTAATGATATGATTGAGATCCAATCCTAGCACTTCCTTCATGCACTAAGTCATCTTTACAGAGCTGAAGTTGTCCAAGGGAGAGGGATGACGGGGAGGGGTGCGGGCGGCTCCGACACGATGTGGTACCAAAAGGACTCTGCGTTCACCCTCTGGTCACCCGACAAAATGAGAAACTGCCTCAGGAGCTAAAGCACCCTTTCCAGGGGTTTGGCAACAACGCCTCTTTAAAACCACAGTTTCATCCCTACAAAATAAATTATGTGCGCATTTGGATCTTGTGCAGGAGCTAGAAATCCATCCATCCTTTTCAGTCTGTTATTTCCCCTCTCCCCCAGACTTACCACCTTCCTTGCAAATCTGGCTTTCATCTCTCTCTTGCTCCTATTTCCAAGCTGCGTAGGAAACCAAAAAACCATGCCAGCGCTGCTCCACCAAGTCGTATTCCTTCTGCTTCTGGCTAGATTTTCAGGATATAGTCAGAATATCCAAATTATTCCTGTTTCCTGTTCTCAGAAGTTAATTGTCTGATCCAGACGATGCTCACAGCCCAGACGAGCAGCTGGAGAACTTTCTCCCCGACTTGCTGCCCTCCTCCAGGCTTCCAACTTGCAGCAATTAAGGACAGGCTCCCTCAAAAGTGGCCCAGAGCCCAGCTAATTCCTAGGGCAGTAACACCCAAACACACATGCCAAGACAAGGGTGAGCCATGGGACAAGATGCAGAGATGTGACCACCCCAGGGCTACTCGGTCACCCTGCAGGAATGACAGGAGGACAGGGCATCAGCTCCCTGTCCCAGGAGGCTGAGCAAAGGAGATCACAAATCCCAATGTGCTCTCCCCCATCCTTGTAGGAATTGGAGGTTGCTTGGCAATAAAACACCCGTAGCAGAGATTAAAAGGCAAATAAAGGGCGTTTGCTGTCTAATGAAAGATGCGATTAACCTACAAAATCACAAATACAGGACCACTGGCACCCAAAAGGAAGTTTCTGCAGGACTCCAGCATAAGAACAAATCAGCTCAGGTCGTCTAAATCCCCCGGGGCTGCATCTGCTGGGATGTGGGACTTCCCTGCCAGAAACCTGCCCCACAGCCCTGGCGCTGCAGGCTCCTATGGGGAAGGGCTGCAGTTGGTCACAGTGTGCTACCAGCAGGGCTTCATCCCTCCCTCACCTCACCCCGAAATCATTGCATGATTACAGAAATAGCCAAAACCGGACCATTAATCCATTCCTGTAACTCAGGAGCTGGGCTCCTGGACCACAGCAAACTCCAGGCTATTTTGCAGACTCGCGCGTGTCTGTGCCAAAGCAGCAGGGCACAGCCCTGATTTGTCACATGCCCACGGGGCCAGAAGGGAGTATTTTCTTCGAGACAGTGACATCAGAGAAAAACAAGCGCTGGCCCAAGCGGCTTCACGGCCAGAGATCACCGGCTGCAGCCTGCCCAAGCCAGCGTGCCCTGGTAATCTGTCGGGGCTGCGTTAAAGCCACGCATACAGGAACAGCATATCCTCTGTGTGCAGTTCAGCCTCCTTTATCAGCCAAAGCAATGTGTTTCCAGCAGGGACAACGCAAAACGGCAGATCTAAAGCTGATTTGAGCATTGTGACTGTCACATTGCACACGGGGAGCACAGCAGGGCTTAGGGCAGGGCTGTACAAGGCTGTCGCAGCCCAGGCTGCAGGCTGGGAATGGCACTCAGGCCAAAACCTCCACAAGCTGCTTGTGCTGTCAGTCAGCACGGAAATAAATCCATGCCCCTGCCTCTATCCACACACCTTCTTTCTTCTTTTCTACCACTTGGCACTTCAAAGTCAGCCAAATTCATTAGCTTAAGTCATGTTTATGTATAAAGCGCACTAAATAGCCACCAAACAAAAGGAAAATTTTGCTCTTGGGCATAAAATACTCTCTAACCATGGCAGCTGAGTTCACAAGGAAAATAAATTCAGTAGGTCTGAGCTGGTGTATGCTACAGCCTCACATCCAGCCACAAAACACTCCTCTAGAACAAGGGCCAAGACTTGCTGTTGCTCTTTAAATGTTGGTTCCCAGGGGTGAGCATCAGTTTATTGCATGTAGGGAAGATAGGGAAAGCTTTCATTCCTGCTCAGGGATTCATTTGGCTGCGTTTCTTGTCCCATCATAAGTTATGTTTTTACTTACACTTTATTAAAGCATCCAGAGGCCTTTGGGAGCGGATGCCCAGGAATAAAAAGGAAAAAAAAAAAAAAAAAGAAAATCCCCACCAGGATCAGGATTGTACAAAATCTCCATGCAGAAGGCAGCAGACTCAAGAAAAGCTCAGCCTGATGGCACCATTTACACTGAGCCCATGACCTGCACCGACTGCCATCCCCACAGTTCTCCCAGTCCCCTCCTCCTAGCTGGTGCTGTCCCCACACCTCTGGGACCTGCCCATGGCACTGGGCAGCACACGTCCTCGTGTCTGGCTCCTCCTGCCACACCGCCAGCGTATCTTGGCTCCTTGCATACATCAGAAGCTGGTTTATGAGCTTAGATGGTTGCTTTAATGACGCTGTGAAAAAAATAATAAAATACTCTAATGCTGCTGAATGCCGCTCCCTCCTCCTGCCTCCTTTGCAAATTACCAGGATATTGTCGCTAATTATCAGGCTCAACAAGTGAAATCATGCCATTTGCTACAGACACGCCGGAGAGGTGGCAGGGGAAGGAGGTCTGGGGGCAAGGAGAAGAGGGGAGTGGGCCAGCCCCACAGGCGGGGAGCTGCGGCACAGCCCCTGGGTGCTGGTCCCGGCGTGTTTGTGTTTCGCCGTGTTTGCTTCTTTTTTTTCCCCTGATGTTTACTTCAAGCATCGCACTCTGAGGGCTTATAAAGAGGATTAAGTGGTGAGGAGGTCTCACGGAGTTAGGAGGAATTAATCAAGCGGTAATCAGAAAGGAAATTAATCTGAAGAGTTAATTAATCAGCTGAAGCAGGGAGACTGCAGCCACTCGTCCCTATCACGCCTTACAGGTTGCTAGCGCATGCGCCGGCACAACAGCAGGGAGGGGAGAACACAGCCAGGGATGGGGGTAACCCAGAGACCCCCTTACCAAGCAAAAAGCAGCAGCACAGTGAGGCTGTGAGTTTCCAGCCTCTTTTTTCAGCCTCCCACCAGGCAGGGACCTCGGGGAGAACATCTACGTGGAGGCATCATGGGGAGAGCACTGGTCACCTGCCTGCCACAGCACAGCTCAAAGGTCTCCAAATTCCCAGCTGCCCATTACATGGGCTCCTCAGTGCTCCTCTTAACTCTTGCCTTTAAAAAGGGATCTAGATATGCAAGTTTTTGATTGCTTAAATGATTCTCTGCACCCCAAATTCACCTTCCTGCATCCTCAACATTCTTTTCGCTTCTCTGTTGTTCAGCTCCTAAATATGCACCACCAGAAATCAACTCCCCTTCACTCTTGTCTATCTGGATTTTCTACGTTTAGCTTTTCTTTTTCTTAATCTCTTCTTAAAATACAGTCCCTGCAGAACCTTAATCATTTCAGTTGCTCTTCTCCGAATTCCTCCAACAAGGCAGCAGGCAGAATGTTTTGCAAATCTGCTCTTGCCCCTTCTGGGCTTCATTTTGACTAACGCATATTTCCCTTGGGATGAGACATGCCCCACACAGGCTGCTTAATCGGAGATGCTCAGAGCTCATTACAGCCTGAAGCACTTGGGGGAAAAACACTCTGCAGCTCACGGGGGTTGAAACTTCATTCAGCACAACCCATCTTTGAACTTAGGGAACCTAGGCCAGTTAGCGAAGACATCTGAAATCTCATTAACTTCACCATTATTATTATTAGACTCTTTTTATACACCGAGCAGACATTTTAATTGCCTGGATTGTCGAGAGCAGCTTCTATTGTGTGTTCTTCAGCCCGCAAGCAGAGCTTCTTGTCTCCCGCCTGCCTACGACCTGCCTGCGGGGAGCCTGGAGCTGAGCCCAGGGGCTGGGGTCATCCAGCAGCCCCACAGCAGCTCCTTCCAAGCCTTTCCTTTGGAAGCCAGCAGGAGACACCTCTCCCGACGGTCACCTTGTGATGCCTGAGAGGTCCTTACGGTGGCTGCTGCCTTCTCTGAGATGAGTGCCCCAACCCCAGCTCAGGTAGGATGTGTTATCCTGCAGATCAAGTGGCCTCCCTCCACGTCAGCAGCCCAGAGTGACAAGGGAAAAAACAGGTATGCAAAGATTTGCCCCGCAGAGCCAGAGCTCTCTCTTTAAGCAGAAGGACATCTCCTTCTGCCACAGTGGGGTATCGCAGGCGAAGTGCCCTGCCTGCTGCAGGCGGTACCACTGCCAGAGAACTGGGACACGATTAACATGCACTGCAACAGAGCGGCAGCATTAAACTTCGCAGTAGATATACAGCCTTCTCCCACCCAAACTATTTCAAAACATTAGGAAAATTGCATTTCACGGGAAAGGATCTGAGGAGCTAAAGGAATAGCTGAGAGATGGCTGGGGACATTATAGTACGAGAGGTGACAAATGACTACAGAGAAATCACTTGAAGCTTCAGCACGGCTAGAGCTCACCTGGGTGGGGACCAGCCAACCACTCATAAGCAATGCTCTCCATCGGTTGAAGGCCCTACAAAACACCTTGAGAAGCCTCAAAGGTAAACATATCCACTTCACAACTTATTTGGCTCCTCAGTTGCAACAGCCATGCAAGCTGCTGCATTCATTCCTGACATTCTCTTCCCTTTCACACCAGTATTATTTCCAAGGAAGGCAGGGAAGAGTGCCCTTCTCTCCTAGAGCGTACATCATGCTCACATAGAAAGCTCCCACACCACCCGTGGTTGTCCCTCTCCTACTTACAAGCTCATCTCTTTCTTCTTTTGATATAAAAAAGCTATTTTCATGCATACTCTAGAAGGAACAGTGGCCTTAAAACAAAACAATACCAACCAAACAAAAGCAAAAAGGAAACACCTACTGCTGTTGCATAAAGAAAAAGATAAACTTTGCAGAGCCCAGAGGCAACAACGACCTCCCCCCCATTCTTCTGGATATTCTGCCCCAGCTTCCCCTGCTCTTTTCCCACCACCCATGCCCTGCTTGACTGTAAACTGCTGGATCCATTCATTGTTACTCACTTCTGTAAATGTCTGTTATAAAAAAATGGATGTGAATAATTTATAGCCTGCCCAGCACTGCTGCGCACACACCAACAGGTATCCAAAATGCTGGTTCTGATCTGGAAAGCTCTCATTCAGGGCCTCAGACACCTCAGCAATCGATGCACCTTGGTGTGGCACCCCGAGAGCTGAGATAAAAGGGACGCCACCGCTGCTCCTCTCCACACTAATAAGGCCACAAAGCGGGCACATTAGCAGGCAGCAGCACCCCGCTTTGAAATCTGCCTCCCCTCCCGTCTCCAACAGAGACTAAGGAGTGAAGACGTAGTCCCCGGGAAGCTTGCCACTGTGTTCTGACTTTTCAGGGTGCGACGCTTTTTATTTAGGCTTTTCAGGTGGCAGTTCAAAGGAGAAGACATTAACCCCTTGTTCTGCACCCCAGCCTGCTGCAGGAGGATCCCATGGCATCACCTGCCTGGCTGCCACACGGAGCTGAATTTGGATCAATAAAAAACTAGCATAACGAAATTTCAATTGAAAGAATAAACACCGTGCACATAGGCAGGGATATGCGGGCTTGAACATACATACCCACAGATAAATGCACACCTCTCAGATGATGCTATCAAACGCATTACTCCCCAAATCCCTGCAGAGCAGCAGACCATCTCCAAAGTCATATTAGTGCAGAGATAATGCAATCCCATTACCCAGGCTCCCTCTCCCTCTCTCCGTTTCGATGTTGATGTTTGCTCTCTTAATTTTAAACACCAGCCATGTATCTTGTGGCCCAGCCTGGGACCGCTTTGCTCAAGTGGCAGTAAACACATAGCTTAATTCACTCGTTCTCCAGAAAAAAAAAAAAAAAAAAAAAAAAAAAGCTTTCCCTGCATGAAATACACACGCCCGCCAGCACGATGATCGAGGCAGGGCGCTGAAAGCTGCTGGAACTAACTCGGGCTTGGGGAGCAAGCAGACCACGCAGGGCTGTAAGCGGAAAATCTGTACACGGTGCACTTGTCAGGGCTAAAATATGCAGGTGGTCTGTAGCGGGGAGAACTGCAAACAGCTCACCTTGCAGTGTCAGGGGGCATTCGCTAATTCCCCAGGAGGGTGACAGGGTCACGGAGAGAAAAGCTGGCGGAGAAGTCTTTAGGGAGCCAGCCCCTGAGGTCACAGCATGCAAACCTCTTGGAAACCTGGCTCTGCTGCTCCGCTCCGAACTCTGAATCACTGCCGTGCTGGACACCTTCCTCCTCCGCCCTCCCCAAACTTCTCCAACCACTCTAAATCCGCCTGAAGTTCAGGCCATTACTCTCTGTCTATTCACCTCCTGAAAACATCTCTAATCTGCCTTTTGCTGCCTGCGGAAGGCTGTGATAATGTATCCTCCTTCGCAGCTCATCTTTTCCAGCTGACACGATAATAAAAAGTTTAATAATAACAAGCTCCAACAAAGAGCACAGTGAAAGAGTGCAGGAAGCACTTCTCATCGGTAGATGCTGGAGAGATCTGCCAGAAACATATACCCCTAAAGATGCTTAGCATGCACTTAGACTTTTCCCAAAACCTGTGTTTGCCCCTTCAGAGAGCTGAACAAATGGCACGTGGATGGTCAACACTTGCTCCCTGAGCCTGAGGAGAGTGTTTCAGGATGCTTTCACCCTAGGTGTGCACCACTCTCTGCATGAGCAGCTTCCACACTAGGGTCAGAGCAGGAGGCACCACCACCCTTCTGGCAGCACAGCCGGGTTGCGCCCACCCCAGTTTCTGTGTCTTGGGCATACAGACCCAGAAATTGCAGCCACTCTCTATGCATTTTCCACAGGCACCTTGAGACCCCTGGATCTTTAAGCGAAGCCCCATGAAGGGCTGTTTTAACCACACCTGACTGCCATCCCCTGGCTCACTCGCCGGTCGGTGGTGAGAGATGTGCGGCTTCAAATGCTTCTGCATTTGCCTAACAAGAAACCTGCCCCTCCTGGATGGCAGAGGAGGCAGCCTGCACTGAACAGTCTCATTAAGCCTCTGCAAAAGCTATTTCAGCATCAAACCGCTGTGTGCGAATTAACCAAGACAGACTTGCTAGCAAAGGGTAAATGAAAACCCAGCCCAGGAATGCTAACAGTCTGCGAGGCAGCCTTTCTGTTTGCATGGCCCCTGGCCCCTACATGCTCCGGATGGCTCGCTTGCTCGTGGTCACAGCTGGGAGCCTGTCTGTCCCCAGGCTTGTCTCAGTCCCAGTCTTCACACTTACACCATACAAAGTTGCTCACTTTGAGTGACTGTGAGTAAACCCTTTTTCTCTCATTAATAAACCATTTTAAGTCCCCTCCCATACTCCCATCATGTATACCTCAACACTTGTTAAACATTAAACCCAGGATTGCCAAAGGATGTTGCAGGAATTACAGTAGGATTTGTCCATTAATTCCCTTCAATACTTCCTAAACTCCCACACTTAGAGAAACGCTGGCACGTGCGTCCTTCTCAACAGGTAACCGCTAATGAAATCCTCCAGCAGCAGAGCTCAGCCCGTCGGGTAGGAGGACACCCGGGATGTTCTGCTGAGCTGGTGGGGCTTGAGGCTGCGAGCACGCTGACGAAAGCTGGAGCAGAGGCACGTCAGCGGGTCCTCACGCCTCCAGCAGCTCTCATACAGCATCCACCCACCCCACAGCCTGCGTTTCCTGCATCCACGGCACGAGAAATGGCACAACTGCAGCGTCATCTGTGCACGCGACGTGCCCCAGAAATGGGGATAAGCCACCTTGAGCAGATGAGGAAGGCTCGTTTTGTTATCCTCTAGGAGCCGATATTTACTAGCAACACTTCCCCTAGCCCACACCTTCCAGGAGATTATGTCTTAATATCCTGAGGACTTTCTCTGGTACCACGATGTGTCTGACCCCCCTGTGCCTCAACAGCTGCAGCACAAGGCAAAAACAGAGGCAGCTGCCTGCAGTGCTGCTGCTCACTCAAAACACGCTGAACAGCAGAGAACGATTACCTTTATGTTTCCATATCCTAAACTTTACTCTATCAGCACTGCAGGAAGATGCTCGGATGCCTCTGTTGAACCTGCCCTGAGCAGGATGGAGGCAGGAGGTTAACAACCAAGGGCTGCTACCCAGCTGCCCCTGAGAGCAGCACGAGTGCTAGGATGGCCTTTGACTGGCAAGGAGATGGGTTTGTGTGTTCTGCTTTGTTTTTGCTGTTACTTGATTGAGACAGTCCGATGTACCTCCTCAATAATTTAAGCTGACAGAGCTGTGTTTGACTCTGTGTTAACCAAACCTCTTTGTCTAGGCAGCATCCTAGAAGCATCCATCAGAACAAAGTATCCAGACCTGCTATTTAAGGACAAACAAATGAAACTAAAATTCAATGGCCGGCTCTCCATCTCCCACACCACTAACCAAAATGGGAAACCATTGCTACTCCTCTCTGATCTTCCCAATCCGCACCCCCAAACAGACCCAAACACTGGCCTCCCTCTCTCTCCACCACTCAGGACACCCTGAGCCCACTTAGGGAATCATTAGCGTGAATCCCAGCCAAGATTATTTATCCTTAAAGAACCTTCCTGACAGCAAATCTCACTCCAGCCCAGCTCTGCAGCTCGGCGCAGACAAATAGGCACTTAGTGCCAGCTGCTCACAGCCCCATAAAACCTCTCCCTACCTTTATTCCCCTGGGATGCCTGCACAAACTCGCACGCAACACACACGCACTCCCCACACACAAAGCACTCAAAGCTGGGTTTCTCCTCTCCATACCTGATTTGTTCAGAGTGACACGAAGCCTCAAAACGCATGCATTAGTCTGACAAGAAAGCGCCTGGGCTGCTGCGTCGCCTCACCCCTTGTCCTTCCACGTCCTCATTTGTTCTCATTTTTGGCCACAAGCTTCACGAGGAGATGCCTTTGTGTCTTCGCACACATTATAAAGTGTTGTGGTGTCTAAAACGCTCTGTAGATAGTGCTAGTGGTGCAGGGGAGCGTAAAGTTTTCAGAAGACAGGCATACTGTGGGAGAGATCTCTAATGGTAAGGCCTGATGCAGTGAAAATACATGGTTTTATGATTGGTTGAAAACCAGGATTCATCCTCAAAACAGTGTCAGGCAGCTCACGGCCTCCCTGCCTGCCTCCAGAGCAGGGTCTGAAGTCTGGTATCAAAGAAGGCTGCAGCACTGCTGGTCAGTGGAGCCAGCAGGAGTTTGAACTGAGGAATCCTCTGAAAAAGAGAGCTTACACGGCTTTCTGCAGGCTGCAGGCTAGCTGCTAAATAAATGCTTGTGCTGGTCTCATCCAAATACTAAAGGAAAAAAAAAAAAAAAAAAAAAAATGTCTGGCATGCATTCAAAGGCCCAGTAGCACGTCAGTAAAAAGACTCAATTGACGAAAATGTAATAGCACCTTTCCTCTTTTAACAAAAATAAAGCAGAAACTCATTGCTTTTTTGGCAGACGAACAAAAAGCCTACCCATACAACCGGTCCCAAAACCACAGGCTGAAACCCTGACAAAGCTTTGGCAGAAGTGCACCCGAGTGAGACGTCCTTTTCTGAAGTGTCCCTCCACCAAACGCAGGCTTCAGCCTCTCTTTTTGGTTGCATTGAAGAGGAAACCACTTTTTTTTTGGTGTGACGTTATCACATAGCGACTCCAGCAGAAGTTAAATCGATGCCTTTCCCCACACATCTCAAAAGGTAGGAAGGTGCCCTCCTTTGCCCTTTCGACATCAGTTTTAATACGCCAGGGTAGAATACACGTGCTCTGCTGATGAGGGGTTTTGGCACATGCTGACATCCCATTAACTCCAATATCATGCTAATAGACAGTAGCAGCCAAGAAGCGTTACTTGAAATCTTTAAGCAGAGAGAATAAGCCCAAATCACTCCTAAATATACCAGCAGCATAATAAACTTGGTTAGGGGCAGAAAAAAAAAAGGCAAGAAACAACCAACACATAGTGAGGACCATATGTTTTGCTCTTTAGAATTAAATGACAACATATAAAAGGGGGGAAAAAATCTAAAATCCAGCTGTCCCGAAGCAGCAGATTAGAAAGGGAATTCTGCAGACAGCCACATCTAATTGCAACTTCTATCATGACGCTTCAGATGAAGAGAGACTGAGAGCAAATAGGAGACAGATGAATTAATACTCATAAAAAGAAAAAAAAAAAAAAAAAAAAAAAAAAAAAAGAAATAATGGTTACAGTAACTAAGCAAAGTCCTACTGCAAAAATCAACAGTATTTCCTCTCCTGGTCCCACACCATAGGGATGAACCTGCAGCAGTCTATAGCAGGATACTCAGCAAAAGCACTCAGCAGCCCAAAAGGCATAAAGCGTTATTACCAGATGTTGCTACCGATTTAATTCCGAGCAGAGAAGCTCGTTGACAAGGCAGGCGTACAGTAAATCAGTAGAGAAGTTTCCCGTTTTATACGTGCATGTGTGCGCATATGCACACAACTTGCATTTGTTCTCATGGCTGCCGTGCAGAAGAAATTAAGAAGTCTAACTTTGAAATTTATAGTAAAACATCAAAGGAAATATTAAGAAAAAAAATTATTTAAGAGCCTAAATGATAGCAGGATTGAGAGGATGAAGCAGTTGGTCTATAAAAACAAATCACGCTGAACTACCTCCACAGCCTTATTTTCTCCTGATTGAATTACAAAATTAGTCAATGAAGGCTGCAATATATTTGGGCTTAGTAAAATATTTGATAGCATCTCAGGAAAAAAAAAAAAAAAACCTTACTTGAAAAATTAATTTAAATTGGCTTGGATATGAGCTCTGCCATACACCAGTGTTAATATTAACAGTAAATTTTGCTTTCTCAGCTAGAGGCGGTCTCGGTGCCCACAAAACCTCCCCAACATACAGAGTGAAGGGCAGAGGGTGGGGTGAATGCAGAGTGAGGGGCTGCAAAAATGGGGCATGGGTACAGCAAGGGTTCTGCTGGGGAGCCTCGCCACCAGGGTTGGTGTCACGTCTGGTTTTATCCGGTATCTTTAGTAATTCTTTGGAAATGAAACATATCCTGTGAATTAGCTAAGCTGTGTATATGTGTCATTTTGAGGGTGGGGGTGCGAGCTGCATAATTGCTGAAAGCACCCACTGATGGGGGCAGCAAACTGTGCAGCAAGGAGGATTCCTGCCATTGCTCTGCTGCTTGCCCACCAACCAAGTGGCACTGCAGGTACAGAAATGACATAGGCAGCACATCCCTGAGCCAGTGCACTCAGCCACAAATAAGAAAACAAAGACCAAAACTTCAAAAACATTAAAGAAAACCAAATTTTGATGCTGGAGACCTCACCCTGAGGGCTCCTGCATGCATCAGCCCCATACCCACAAGCTTCACCTGTGCAACAAGTGATGCTCACGCCAAGCCACCTCTCCTGAATCTGGCCCCAGAGCATCCTCAGCAACCAGCACAGAGCAGTCCAAGCCCACACACAGCGGGATGTTGCATTTCACATGGCTGCCTCACAGCTCCCAGCAGCCAGCCAGACAAGACAGCAAAACCACCATGCCCAGGCATCCCCAAGCCACTGCAGGCTCCCCGCACAGGGAGAAGCACGAGAACCTACTGAAAATCCAAATGGAAAAAAAAAAAATCGATTAAGGAAACTGAATATTGATCCTAGGCTGTTGTTGCCTAAAAATCATGGGGTTTTTCTTTCCTTTTTGCACTATCAGACATTTCTCCTTCTTGAAAAAATCATAGCTTAATAGGTTGGACCACGCTGATTATCACACCCTGCAACAATGAGGAAAAGACCGCATTGTTGTTAGAAGCACTTTGAAGGAAGAAATTCTCTGCTTATTGGCACAGACCTGGTAATTGTGGGAAGTTCCTGCTCTGCTTTCCTTTCCCCAGATCAGGACTGAAGCCCCGTGGGAGCACGGCAACCCCTGGGCCAGATCCAGGAGCATCCCTGCTGGCTCCCTGCCTTTAAATAAAAGCCACCAGCGGGTGCAGAGGTGCCGAGGGGCTCCCAAGCAGGAGCACGGTTGCAAGGAGAAGGGGCAGAAATCAGCCCAGGGGGACGGATCTCCGCAGCACATCTCAGCCCAAGGACAGCAGCAGCTTCACCTGCCTCCCAAGCACTGGCTCCACTTAGCGTAATGATTATTAAGCCCTGTCAGCAGATATGAAACCAATGGATGCCGCTCCACAGGCAGGCGCTTAGAAAGCCGCCGAGACGCCCCTGCTTACAGGTTTTCGTTATCCATCTGGAAAATTGCAGATGTCACAAGAGCTTTTAGAGCATCAAGATGAAATCGTCTTGTCAGCAGCAAAAAGGGGCCGGTTCCCTCGCGCCGATCCCAGCAGCTGCCTCAGTGCCGCAGGCTGTCACTGGTGCTGCGGCAGGACACCGATCCTGCTGGTGCCACCGAGCTCCTGCCCCCCAAATCTCACACTACAGGAAAGCAGGGTGAAGGAAAACAGTATTTTTCCCCTTGTACTTATTCAAAGCCTCTTTGCTGCTGATTGCATGAGGCTGGGAAAAACTTGCAGCTTGCTGGGGACGAAGCATGTGCTTGGTTACAGAAGATAGTGATGCAGGGTCCTGGCACCGGCTCCTCTTGTAGGTGATTCAGGTCAAACGAGAAGCAAGCCAAAGAGCTTTTAATCCAAAATCCGTGTAGATCCATCCATTCTCTCTGCCACAATTGTATGGTTTTGTCAACTTCTGTGGCTTTGGAAGCTGCTAAACTGCTTTGGCTCAGGTGGCTTCGAAGGCAGGTGTTACAAACCCACGTTGCCAAAAGCTGCTCCTCTCAACAGGACTCTGGTCAAAATCAACTTTTTCCCTTTCCGCAGGAAAACCTCTCACTGGTCACAAGGCGAGGTCTTTCAGCAGGATCAGACGGCACCCAGCAAAGCCACAAATCCACCCCAGCACCAGCACATGTAGGGTGCTTGGCTGCAGAGCAACAGGCCAGATGAACCAGGGCCTTCAGACATGGCTGGTGATTCTTGCAGGCACTGGGCAAAGCAAAGAAAATGAAGAAAAACTGCTCTGTAGCTAGTAGGAGCCAACAGATCAGGGCAGCAATGGAGCCACGAGATGCAGAAGATGACCATGATGAACACCAGACGACCACCATGATGAACACCAGCTCCAGGCTCTTCTCACACCTCAGGTCTGGGATCAGAGGGGAAATCCTGCAGCTGCTGCCCTCCTGAGCACTCTGAAGGCTGATGATCCACCACGGGGCTCCAGGGCCAGCAGCATCTGGGCATGGAGCAAGCGAAGGTGTCCACAAAAGGTCAGGGAAAAGAGCTTGTGGGAACTTAACAAGAAAGAGGCTCAGGGCTTCCTGGGTCATAGAAAACTGCTGAGCTGATTTTTATTTTTTTTAAACTGCTTTTAGTAGCTGCCTGAAATAGATATTTTGGTTTTGTAAAAGTAACTGAAATAGATGCTAGCTGATGGTTGGTCAGCACACTTTACAATTCCTTTATAAATAGGTTATTAGTGCTTCTGGGAGTGGGAATAACTCTTATTTCTAGGTCTAAATAATTGCTGACCTTCTAATTTCTGCTGAAGGCTTTTTAGTGCATCTCCCCAGCCCCCGTCAAGGGTGATTCCCTGCTCCTGCAGGCAGCACCAACCCATCTTCCAAAGCCTCCACCAGAATAACAAAACCTATGAAATGGGCTGTGAGTACTGACTGCAGGCAGGAGAGCCTTGGTTGAGACGAGATGCAGGAGCCTTGTCACAGCCCCCTGGGGAGGTGGCATCTCTCCAAGGTTTGTCGAGGAGCCCAGGGCCATCATGACACAGCTGCACCAGTTACCAGAGGCACGCTGAGCAGACCAAGGCACCTACTGGCTGGGGAGAGCTTCATGCTTTATCACCTTGAAGCCACCAAATAAATAAATAAATAGCACAGCTTGCACTTCAGCAGAGAATAAACAGGCATTTATAGAAAGAAGCCCCAGTGAAACCACATGCCCTTTCAATCCACTTCCCAGGCAAATAAAACCAAGCAATATTGAGTGCAAGAAGTACATCAAGGGGCTTTTAAAACAAATAGGAGAGATACCAACAAGGAAAGGCTCCAACCTGAGACAAGGCCATGGGGTTGCTCTGCTTGCACACTTCGGGGGGGGGGCGAGGAGCTCTGGTTGCACAACCAGGGTCACAGAAAGCAACAGCAATCGGTTCCAATTTCCAGTTCATTTGCATGGCTCAGTGTGCATGCCTAAGCTACCATGGTTATACACGACTTTTAATGTATGGTTGCTTCTCTCCCAGTTCTGTGCTGGCACTACTTTGTTCTTCCTTCCTCCTCCTGCTACATGACAGGAGGATGCTCTCCCAGGAGGCTGAAATGAAAGAGGCCCGACCACAGACTTCCAAGCACCTAACCCTTAAAGTCGAGCCTCTTTGAGCTGCACAGCATTTTCATTCCTATACAGCTGCAAACTAATAATCAGGGAAAAACAACTAGTGCGTGATTATTGCCGGACTCGGCCAAGGCAATGCAGGTCAGCATTAAGCCTCATCTGAAAGGTAGGTCATGTCTCTTGTATATTTTTTTTCCTCCCTCTTCAAAGCTGCAGCGATAATTGCATGCCGAAGGAGGAAAGCAAAAAAAATAGAAACAAAAAAACAAATCAACAAAAGCAAAAAGCCAAGCATCCGATATATGTTTGCAGGAGCAGGTCCTCTTGAATCAGAACCCTGGAATTGTTCTGCAATCGACTCAGCGGACAGTTACCATCTGTTTATGGAAAAAAATGTTAATAACCCCCAATCATAATCAAATAGGCAACCACTTTACTTTAAGTACCTATTAACTAATGCTAAATTACAATGGAACAGCTCTGCAAGTACTTCTGACATCCACATGCACATCAGCAGTGCCAGCACTTTGATCAGGGCTATTAGAACAGATACCGAGTGAACCGAGCACGATGCGATTCCTGAAACATCACACAAAGTGTGGGCAGTGTTTATTTACTGGTCTTTCTTTTCTCCCCCTACTTCCTTCTTGTTGGTTTTATTTTTTTTTTTCAGAAAAAATACGTAGATGCACTTGCACAGACGTACACACCACCGACCACAGCAGACCCCATGAAAGCCCCTTCCCATGTGATTTGTTTTTCTGTCCCAGGATGAGCATCTATAATAGATTCCCTGGTGCCCAGGAAGGCTCGAGGTATTTCCATCAGTGGAGCATCACCCGAGTGGTCATTCTTTATTCAGCTCCTTATTTCCATGGTGCCTGTAAAAATTAGATTTCTAAATTCTTCCTCCCTCTCCTCTGGGTGGAAGGGGCCAGCAGATCTAAAAACTGCTACAGACAAAGAGGAAAAAGCAGGAGAGCTGCACGCACACTTGCACGTGCAGGCACAGTGTGAACACACCTTATTTCTTCAGGAAATCAGATTAAAAAGCAATATATTCTTTGCTATCTGTAACAACTCTGAACCATTAGCTAGCACCGCCTCCACCAAGGAGGAAACCTCATTTAGGAAATATAAGAAGTTTTTAATCACAGAGCCTGGAAAACAGTTCATCTCAGCAAAACAAGTACTCTCATCTCTGGATTTTTTTTCTAGCTTCTTTCTCTCCATCTCTCTGCAAACACTTTTTTCTTTTTTTTTTTTTAAAAAAAAAAAAAGGTTTTGCAGCACCAGGAATACATCACACAAATATGCATGAGCACACTCTCTTTATCCCTAGATACTTGCAAATGTAACAGGAAATAGGCAAAAGCAGCGTATATTTTAGTCCATCAACCTAAGCATTTATATGGCCTCCATCACTGTGCCATCCGAACATTTTGTTAGTCCCAGGACTTCTCTCTGCCGTTGTTATTGTTTTATGAAATTTCATTTTTGTTAGTCCCAGGACTTGCGTGTGGCTTTTTTTATTGTATTATGAAATTTCATTTCCTGTCATCTGCTGGGGTGCTATTTCAACGGGAAGACTTGGGTTTATGAGGCTCCCGTTTACAAGGCTGACCCCAAAAGGTGAGGCGTAAAACCTTCCAGTGGGAGCTCCGGACATGGAGATGGAGAAACAGTGAGCGAGTGCAGGATGTTGCTGGGCTCCTTCCTCCCAGCTCTTTCACAAGAGAAGCTTCGTGTGCCCCTCTCCTGCCACCTTCACCACCCCACCAGGTGGTCCCAAGCCCCCTTGCCTACAGGAGCCACTTCACCCATCCCTATCCATGGGATGTAGGCAGTGGGCTCCGAGGGCATGCTACGAGCCAGAAGGGGATGACCACGGGCACACCATCCTCTCCCTGTCCTCCTCCAGCACACGTGCCCTGAAACAGTGATCTCCTTTTTCCACCTAACAGACCAGCCCAGGGATGCTCGCCAACCTCACGGGGTCTCCAGCCCATTAGCCCAAGCACACCTCTCTCAGCAGGCCACAAACCATCTGCTGAACATTCGGCGATGCAGAAGGGAAAAGATGTGCTCAGAGAGGCTCATGAGGTACTTTGGGTAACGTGTCCAACACGAGCACACGATGTTCTGCGTCCCTGACAAAAACAACAGGGAAAAACCTGCTCCTGCAGGCCTGCCAAGCTGGGATTTCAACAACAAGTGGCAATGTATCAGCTGGCTGGGAACAGCTCCTGATTCAGGGAGTGATACACTTTCCCACAGAGACTCAGGGTTTGGTGTTTTCTGTTTGTTTTTTTTCCTCTTAATCCATGATAACATGTTGGATGCCACACATGATGGCTCCTGCCCAGGAATTAATGGGTAACGAGTGACCCAGAGGAAAATGCCAGCTAAAAGAAGTGTCCAGTACGAGGTGTCACAATAAGGTAGGACCTGTACACAAGACCCTGGGAGAAAATCTCAGGACCACTCAGTAAAGTCATCTGATGGTTTGATAGGATCACAGAAAGGTTTGGGTGGGAAAGGACCTTAAAGACCATCCAGTTCCAAACCCCTGCCATGGAAAGGAAAAACAAGATTCTAGACTCATGGACTGGTTGGCCAGCGAGGAAAGACAGTTAGAAAGAAATTACATTTTTTAGAAATCACATTCAGGAAAAAGCAGAGGGGACCATGACATTTGTTGAGGGGGTGAGAACTCAATTGGCTGCCAGGGCATGCCACAGCCAGAACACTGCCAAATATCTCAGCCACTGCAAGGCAATGGAAGAGTGGCATGCATGGTGTGGATGAAATGCTGAGGTTTGCTAGAAAGTTTGTTGCAAGGGAGGAAGATGCAGGCTAGAGATGTAAAGCCTTGTGGCATGGCAGTTGACATTGGCCCCATAGCAAAAGAAAAAAGCAGAAACAACACTTGAAAAAAAGCAGAAGGATCAGAGGAGGTAAAGCCATCTGTGAGGAAGACTGCTCACAGGCCAGGAGGATCTGCAGCCTCCAGCAGGGAGCAGAGTTTAGGTGATATGATTAGGCTGCCTTAGCTTAGAGAAACAGAGATAACAAATTAAACACATCTTTAAAACCACAGAGATATCTCTGTAATGAGTCGCAGGTGCCATAGGCACCGGCAACATCATCAATAAAACTTTTAGGAACTCTGCAGAGCTGTGGTTTCACATCAGAGATGAAGAAACACAGCATAATGAAGAGGAAAAGAGGCTTTTCTGGTTAAATGTGTTGTTGTTTTTTTCCTCACAAGGACTGCAACACACAGGTCCGTCACAGCACACCTCTGGTTTCTGGGAACACAGCACACCCACTAACATGCATAGCCAAGCACCTCTGAACAAGTACCACATCTGTTCACGCAGACCGGTTATTCGCATCATGTTCACTCCTCTTTGCTTGTTCCATTCAGGTCAGAAGTTATTTTCCCTTTTCATATTTGTATCCCTCAGCCCCATCAGTGGCAAATGCCCAAACGCTTTAGAAGTGTTCTGACAAATCCCACCAGAAGGCACATAACATCATCTCAGTTCTACAGATGGGGAATTAGAGCAGAGGCAGAGGTTAAGACAGCTAATTGACTACGGACACTGAGTCAGGCAGCAGAAGAGCTGGGAATTGATCCCAGGAACCATGTCTTCCATTCCTTTACTCCACCCACCAGTCAGTACACCCTACCAGATGGTTCCTATCATTGGACATATGGACTAAATATTGCTAAGTTGGTGTAGAAGATTTGCTATTTAATTAAAGTCCTGTCTTCCATCTCCATAGGATGCATAGGGGAAACTCCAGCCAGAATCCCATCTGGACCCACTCAGGATACGTCTCCTTAAAGCAAACAAAGCTCCAGCCAAGCACGAGAAACATTTCCAAACCTGTCAACCTGCCCTACAACGCAGACACCAGCAAGGCCAGGCAGCAGGCTGCGACTCGGGAGCCTTGGCAGCAGCTCATGTTTGCCAGAGCCTAGCTTCAAAACAGCCCCTGCGTGAGCCACCGGCTGGGCTGGGAGGGCTCTGTCATGTGAAGGCTCCTCCTGCCTCCAGCGGGCACCACCAACGCTCCCACCTGGAGGCAGTGGGACGGTCACAGAAATCAGCTGGTAGCCAGTCATCGGCTTCCTTCTGCCACTAGCACCAGCACCACACAGCAAAACGACACGGCTGCTAGCAGGAGTGAGAGGCCAGCTCTGCACAGCAAGTAGTAGAGGCCAAAGTTACTTGAAAAAAACTCCTAAGTGGTTATTTTTAAGCAAACAAGGAAAGTTTCCAACAGAGAGACAACAGAAAGACCTTCTACATCACTGTAAGGCAGGCCAGCATTTGTTTTCCTGACACGGACCTTACAAATTTATAGCAGCACCTTGGTCCCCACTCACAATCAGGCAGAGAATTGATGCACCTGTTTTTTCTAGAAGAAAACAAAATAATTTCACATCCTTCTGTTCCCCCTCCACACCCTGCCCTCTGTGCCCAGTACAACCAGAGGGAAAACCTTTCATCAGGGCCGCAGAAAGAGACTTCATACAAGCACATCCTCCTCTGAGAGCATCTCCATTAGCAAGTGGCTGCAGGGAGCAGCCAACGTTTTTCTGGACAGCCCATGGGCTCTTTTACAAAGAAAACATTCTGCCCAACATTAATACACGTGCACACACTTCTGAACAAGCCACAGTGCATACAGAGAACCACCAGCCCACATAACTCCACTGCTCTCTTGACAAAAAAAGAGGGCTGAACAACATCCTCGGGGCAATATCCTCTTTAGAAGGTTTGCACCGATATCGACAACATAGGAATAAAGCCACAACACCTTTCCATGGGCGCTATAAGGACCTGGCAATCCTGGAAGGTGCCTCCTGCTCGAGGAAAGAGACTGCACGTACCTTTCATCCCGAACTTGGACCGCCGGCCATACTTGTTGATCATAATAAAGAGGACCACCAAGAGGACACAAGCAAAAGCCGCCAGCCCAACCGCTATGGAAACCTGGAAGGAAAAACCTGGAGTCAAGGCAGTGGAACTGGGGAGAGTAGACTGGATGTAGAGGTGCCTCCCTGCCTGTCTGTAGGCTCATACCATCTGCTGCAGCCCCACAGGCATCAGCTGTGGAGGAAAATACAACAAAAAGAGAGTCCTGATACAGACTGCAAGCACCATGGGCTGCTCGGGATCCCTTTGTCAGCAGTGCTGGTCTGGCACCAGTTCTCCCAAGCCTCTCACCCCATGTACCTGCAGGGGAGGAGGACCTCTGCTCCAGTGCCTGGCCTCTCCCCTCACCATACATCATGAGCTGTCATTTGGAGTGTCCCTATCAGGCCTTGGTGTCACAATGCTAAAGCTATACTGACCTCAGCTTGGAATATGCAGGAGCAGCAGAATATTTAGAGCAATTCTCTCCATCCAGCCATCCCTCAGGACAAAGAACAGGGGGCAAAAAACATAACCACAAAAAAGAGAACAGAAGAAAACAAGAACAACCTCCCCCCCCCAAAAAAAAAAAAAAAAAAAAAAAAAAAAAAAAAAAAACTACTTTTTTTCCCCTAAAGCCTCCAACGTTTCCTTATTTATTCTAATTTTTAGTGGTAAATATTTATGCTATAGCAATGTCCAAAGTCCTTCACTGGAACTGTGGTTCCAGTGTGTCAGTGAACAAGCAGAGAAAAGAAAACCTCCCTGCCCTACAGGGTTTACCAACTCGGGCTTATTTTAATATTTATGAATATTTATTGCTTCAAGTCTTTGCTCGAGATGCTTTCATTACATTGATGTAAACAACAATTTCGTTGGCATTTGGCCAATTGTTCTCCTGTACTGCGTCTTGCATTGCATTTAAACTTCACTTCATTTTACAAAACTGTCTACTCTAATAGAAAATGTATCATTTAACCAAAAAAGTTATTTTATTGTGCAACATTTTTCCCTGCCCTTGATACATCAGCTAAGATATTTTTAAATTTTTCATTTTACCACACATTATTTTCATCCCCCAGATTGTTTTCTCTGCTTTATATTTAATAATCAGCGCACATTATTACCCTGATCCCACTGTTCAAAGCTTCCACTTCAGCTATAGGAGCGTTTCAGTTGGATGAGAACTGAAACCAAGGGGAATTGTGTTTTGCTCATTCTGTTAACACTTCGTGGATTTCAATATCTTAAAACTTTCATATAGCTAGAACAATTATATAATGTGTTTTTTTCCAAACTTGTACACCTTTTTATTTTTTTTTCCTCTACCTGGATTCTGTAAAAGAAAGACAATGGTGAGATCTGATAAGCCATGGGTTTTCTTTCCTTTTTATTTTTGGCGTACCCTACAGAGCAGGAGGGAGGGCAAACTGGCATTGACAAATTTAAACCAAGCTAAATCCGAGTCCCTCACAGGGCTAGACTTAACAGTTCGATAATAGTATGAAACACACGGCCGGCTGTTTGTTTGTTCTCTGGGTGCTACTTTCTCAGAGCACGAATTTCTGACCTGCCAGCAGCAGTTTCACAGGATGCCTGATTTTCAAAGGGCTGCCTGGTTCCACACTGCAGACCCAGGAGGCTCACATGGTTCACATCAGAACTTTGCTTGCCCGACACAAGTCATAAAATCCTTCTGATTGTTGGTTGTCTTGAATCACAAAGGAAGAGATTTTGCCTTGCAAACATCTCAGAACAGCAGAGGTCTGTAAATACTGAGCCGTCATTAATGAGAAATACATGCAGAGCTGTTCTGGTGAGAAGAGGATGGGACTCACCCCAAAAGTGTCCTCCTCTGGTTTGTGGGTCACAGTGATGGGTGGGGTGGGACTCACTTCGTAATCACCGACTGAAACCAAAACACCAAAGAGAGGATTCAGTGAGACTCCCACAGACACTCCAACCTTACAACTGAGAAACACTGGGGTTCCTGGTCCTCTAGGGTGGGTAGCCTCCCACTGAGCCAGCTCCTAGAAATCTACTGGGTTAAGTAGGGCTAAAATATAGCAAGTTCAGCAGAACTTGGTCTAAAGAAACAATTACTTGGATCATTTTGGGAGGGGAAAAAAAAAAATAAATAAAGGGAAAAAATACATGGAGAAAACACAATGGAAATTCAGTCCCACTTCTCATCCTGTTCCATATTACACGGCACATTGAACGTGGGCCATGATACACAAGGTCCTTCTACAGGACCTCACTCACGGGAAGCAAACAGGACTCCAGAGACACCCCAGATGAACCCCCCAGTAATCTTGCTCATGTATGGAGAAGCCAGAGCTTTGTGTGACCTCAGCCTCAACTTGCTTTTGACTCACTGATTTTTCCTCCAGGAGCACATAAGAGGCAGAACAACAGGAGGGAAAGAAAATTAAAAACTCCCACAATATTCCAAGT
Source organism: Aythya ferina (assembly GCF_964211825.1). Lineage (NCBI taxonomy): Eukaryota > Metazoa > Chordata > Aves > Anseriformes > Anatidae > Aythya > Aythya ferina. The sequence continues at coordinate 7,838,062 of NC_140307.1, forward strand.
GCAAGAAGACACTTACTTGAGACAAAGTTGTCCGTGCTCTCTGTGGAAAGGACAAAGAGAGAAGCAATACAATTAGCAGCACAGCAAAGGGAAAGCAGCCTCATTCCCAGCCCCCCCCCCCCCCCCCCCAGACACACTCTACCCACCCCAAGAGCCCAGGAAACCAAAACATTTCATTTTTTATCCTCTGGGGTAACTGTAACTGGAAATTGCAGCAGACTTGTCAGCAGAATATCCCAGGGGTCAGAACAGAGTACACAGGGGCCTCGGGCTGAGATGGGAGAAGAAGGATGCTACAGCAATGCCAAAACAGAGGACAATCAGCAGCATGTTGTGTGGGACTTCTGCTAAATGGCTCAGCTTCCAGCAAATAAGCAAAGCTCAACAGAAACCTGTGCTCAGATGGATGGAGGTGAGGGTAGAGGCAGATTTTGTCAGTCTTTACCCAGGGATAAAGTCCCACAGGGACAAGGACCAGCTCCCAGGAAGAACAGCCCAGCTCGGGGCAGGGGGTTACAGGAGACCTTTCCTGGGCTCACTCAAAAGCCTCCTGAATCACTGGTAGAAGCTAACAACGTCTGTACTGGATATGTACAGAGGCGGTGTCTATCCTAGAGCTGCTTCTTCCCCACACCAGCCCCTTGTGTCAGCCACTTGACTGCTCCAGACTATTCAGTAAAGCCCCTTCAGCTCCGAAGACAGCTGAGGGCTCCGACGATGAGGTCTAAAGCTCCCAGTGACACTCAGTTTACATAGTATGAGAACAACGTCAGCTCTCAATTCACTTGCCCATGTAAGAAATTGAGCCTGATATTAACTGGAGTTTACACAGCTTTGCTGGCAGAGGGCTCCTGGAAGGATGAGAAAAAGCTCAGGCAGAAATACGGGTGAGGTTTGGAAGGGAAGCAGGAAGCAATCCCCAGGTGACAAACATGGCTTTCCAAAACAGGGGGAAAAGAACTGAAAAAAAATATTTTTTTGTCAAGTCAAGCAGAAACAACTTGTCTTGGCTTTTTCCTAGCAAGAGAAATAATTAATTAGGAAGAAACACTTTATTTGGAGAATTCTTTTTTTTTTTTTTTTTTTTTTAATCTAACACAGACAGTCTAATCATAAAACATTCGCTGACTCTACATTTTCTTCTTTCCATTTTTCTTTGCTGGACTAAAACTCAGCGGAAACCCACAATATTTATTTTTTTTTCCCCACTTAAGCCTCCCTGTTTTGTGAAGCATAAAACATAAACAAGAAATTTCAGTCAACTTGACTTCTGTGAAAAGTTGCCAAAGAACGGAACATTCGTCAAGGGGGAGGTAGGCAGACCAACCTCTGTGGATTAAATAGGGAGATGGCAGCCTATGGTAGAGATGCCAATGACAACATGAAGTGAGATTTTTACTGGGAATGGCACAAGTTTGCTCTGGGAGCTACTGTCCTTGCTCCTAGAGCCACAACAAGGCAGAGAGACAGGTTATGGAATAACATCTCCCATCCAGTTTGTAATAAAATATTTCTCTCCCAACCCAGGCATCACAATCCAGCTTTGTACCAACTAGAGGTTGAACGTCAGGGGGTTCTAAAAAAACACTGTCATGGGTTCTTTCTCCATGCTGATAAGCCTTCCAGGTCCTGCTTTCATTAAGCGTAATAACCCCATCCTGGATAGTTTTAGCAAAATTTTTGCATGTTAGAATAGCTATAGGCAATAAGCTTCCTGAATGAATCACAATAGGGAACCTTCAATTTGAGGCATTTTCTGGAGGAATCTACCTTCAAACGGGAAATAAGCATCAGCTGCATTGAGTGTTAATGTCAGCTTTGGCAGCGGATGGAGCAACGAACTTCAAGTAAAGTAAATTACAGCCTGGATTGTGCTGACAGGGTCTACCAGGGTGAGGAACAGCCTGGGACTTTGGATCAAAAGAAATACGAGAAATGGGTCATTTCTTGCTGGAAGATGGTTCAGAGTCTGAAAGCACTCCACACCAACAACACATACAAGGTGTGGGTGACGATGCGCCAAGGGCAATGTTTTACTTATATTTCACACAAACAGATTCTCCCGGAGCCTCTGACACAAGAGGTGCTTCAGACATTAACATGCCTTCCACATCACGGCACGGCTCAGATCCGTTTCCAAAATCAGCTCTCCAGAACAGCAGATCTGCACCCTTTTCTGGAGGTCCAGCACCTACTTAGAGCTGTCCCCATTTCACAGATGGGGAAATGGAGTCACAAAGGTGGGACCTGGCAGAGCTGACACTGCAAACCCGTGCCTCACCTCACCCACCTACAGTTCATAAGCTGCTCTTCCTTCCCGACAGCAGGAAACATAAATAGGTTGGATAGCCATACAGGGCATCATCCTTGAGGCCTGAATATAAATTTTCCACTCCCATTCATATCAGCTCATTTGTTCAATTGTCAGATCTTCAAGGCAGAGATTTGGGTTTGCATTTATGATATTTGACCTGCGGGAAAATTCTGTGTACATATATGGTGTGATATAAATAATAAATGAGACTACCATTGGTATTTTTCTATATTTAGCAAACGTCCTATTTTGTTGGATTTTCTTGGGCTGCAGGGGCCAATTTAGAGCTGCCACTTTCTCATGGCATCATTCCTGAAGGCAGCAGCACACAGGGATCTTAACCCCATGATGGCCAGCGTGATGCTGCAAAGCCAGAGAGCAGACAAAAACCTTCCATTTTCCTACAGAGCAGACAAGTCGCCACAAGGTCTCCGCTGCCCCCCCAGAGCTGGATCTTCATGTCCTCAAATGCTTTTTTGCCTTTAAGCTGTAAGTCACTCGGGAGCGCGCTGGGGCATTCCAAACAATTGGTTGAGAAAGCCTAGCAAACTGATGCAAAGCAACTAATTGAGCTGTCGCCTTTTTTGTAGGCCTGTCAGCCTAGAATTGCTCGTGTCATATTTGGAAAGAAAACAATCCCGACACTGCTGCATCCAGCTACAATCATTTCTCAAATGCAAGCTGGAAGAAAAAAAAAAAAAAAAAAAAAAAAAGAAAGATCTGCATCACTTCATCACTTTAAAGGGGTTTCCTTTCTTTAGCTTATAACAACAGCCACATAGAAGAAAACTCTCTCTCCAAAAATTATCTTCTTATGGGTCCCCAGAGCTGATACAAAATCCAAAATAATTAACCAATCCTATACCCTTCTCCCACTGAAATCCCTAAAGATCTTAAATATATATATTGCAGAATATGTTACAAAACACAAGCATCTAAACAAGTTAGTCTCTCGCCTCTCAGTGCAATTTGGACTGACTTCCATCAAAGCTCCAGATCAAATTCTTCCTCTTGATACAAGCAACAAAACGTGGGATTTCCTGCTATTAAACTGCATTGCGAGCTCAATTCCTACACCAATCCACATCAGGCCTCATCGATACGTGGCTGATGAGAACCAGGACTCCCAACACAACCCCAGCCGGCAGGTTTCAGGTGAACCACGTACTCGGGGTCAAAATCTTGCAGAGATGCTGAAAACTTGACAAAAGGTAGATTTATCCCAGTGCCTCTCCTGTTATATACGTCAGTTCTCATACTCCCAGCCAGATACCAGATTAGATACCTGCACCTCTGAACTTTCAATGGAGGCTGATTCTTCTTCACCAACTTTCTTAATTTTTGTATTGATCACTACATTAAAGAGTTACAACACCAAAGCACATTTTTGTAGGAGAACAGTACTGGTCAGAAGATGCCTCCAGAGGTCACCTCTTCCAGAGAAAGGCCACCTTGGGTTGGGTTGCCCAGGCCTTCTCTATTTAGGTGTCAGGATTACTAGTGGTACCATATTAAGATTGGTCCCATATTCAGATTGGAAAAAAAAAAAAAAATGTAAAGAGATAAACTGAATATCCCACCTGGAAAAGGCTTTTCAAGGAAATGTCCCTTGATGGTTTGGTTGGCTGAACCCAGCTGGTTGGTGGCCACAATGGTGTAGTTGCCATTGTTGTAGTGAGTGGGCTTGTTGAAGAGCAGGCAACCTTCCGAGACCTCCCCTTGCTGGTAGAACTCCATGTGGATGATCTCCGTCTCCCGGAGGACCTGGCCATTGTGCAGCCAGTGGAGGGTGGGAGCTGGATTCCCATGCACTGCAAACGCAATGCAGTGCTCCAGGTGCAGCACCGGCTCCTCCAGGGTTAGGATGCGGGGGGGATCTAGCAGAGAGAAACATGGCAGGCTCACAGCAACCCAACACCCACATCAAGCCTCGTGCACCGGGGAAATTAAGATTATTGAATGTGAAGCCTCGAAAATCCCTTGTTCCTTTTATTGCTCCCATGGATGTCTGCAAAGAAGGAAGACTAAGTCATGAGAACCACTCAACACTCCCCAGCAGGAGGACCTGAACCATAACCTTGGGCTTGCAAACAGGGTTACAAATTAAACACGGGGCTGATCACTTCACCAGACAAGAAATAATGAAGCTTGGAGCTGCCTGGTCCACACGCCTATCTATGGCTGCGCTCCTTCCCCCCGGGGATCAGAGGGAGGCAGCCTGTTCCATGGAGGACACCACCACATAGTGCCATCACGGTACATGTGTGTGAGGTGCCCATGGGGGATCTTCGGTCGCAACGAGCGCTTTTGGATTTCATAAGCTGTGGAAGCAAGTATCCCCCAGTGGCTGCCGGTCCTTGAGGGTTTCAACTGCCTGAATATCCCAAAGGAGTTCCCACCCGTCGAGCACCCTCCGGGGGTGTTTTAATTAAAGCGAGGAGAGTAGGACAGAGAGAAAAGCAGACACCATTTGCAATTTATTGCATATGCATCGTCTCCCCCAACCACGGGCACCCCAACAGTTCAAATGCTGCTCTTCCACCACTTCTGAAACCCCAGTTATGACATCTACATACTAGGTCCTGAACCCCAAGACCAGCAAAGTATGGACCAGAAGAACAGAGTTTAGTGCAAAGAGCAAGGACACAGAGATGTAGGTCTTCCCTAAACCTCTCATTTACCTGAGAGCATCCAGCTGCAAAGGCAACCCACAAGGGAAAGCAGAAATCCACCAACTTTGACCCCATTTTTGGGAAAAAAGTCATGCATTTTTCAAACAGTAAAGGTGGTAGAAGAGAGCAAGGTACAGACCTGGTGGGAGCAGAGCAAAATTCTCCCCCCAGCCACCCTGAACCACATAGCCATGTCCCAGCCACCTCGCTCCATTTGCGAGCCTAGATCTGCATGTGGCTTATTCACATCTTCCTGGCAAGGATGATTCAAAACAGGCATCCACCTACACACAGAAACCCAGATCTTTTTTGGCGTGAAATTGCAGCCTGAGTGATGGGTCTGGGCAATGAGAGCAGGGGTAGCAGAAACTGTCAGCAGCTTAGAGGATTACACGGGTGAAAATAGGCACTGGCATCGTGCTGTTTAAGATGGGGAGGAAAAGCAGCTAAAACGCAGTGCAAAAAACACCCGCCTGCTGACCTCTGAGCTGATGTCAACTTTAAATACCTCCATTCTTCAGTCCATCAATACTTACTGGGAGGCAGATGAAAGAAGAAAAGCATCTGCTCTCTTCTTTCCAATCCCCTCTGACTGCCCTGTCTTTCCAGGACCTCGTGGCTCCCGCACTGAACGTGGACCACATGGGTTCACCGACACCCGCCAGAAGCACACATGGTCTCCTCTGCCTAGCAGGGCTGGGGGATTGTGGGGGCAGGTTTCCAAACTACAGATTAAGGGCAAATGTTACAGACACAGCAACGTGTAGTAAATCTCAGCTGCTTGAGAGCACAAAGCTGTGTAAACTTCCTCTTAAGGTCAGGTTTGTGTTAAGTTATATTAGAAAGCACACAGAAAGTTTCGCTACTTGCAGCTGAGAGTGAGCGGTGGAAATCTGACACGTGTGTGTTTACACGGCGCGTGCTGTTTAACTTTGTAGGAGCAGATCTAGGAAGAAGCAATAGCATCCCTGAAATTAGAGGCAAAATTTACACTGGCTTTAGCAAGGGTGACATTTAACCTCTCACACAGCATCAGGGTGAGCAACCCCGTGTTTGTAAAGAGAGTTTTAGCCCCTCTACATCTTTTCCTCAATCAGCTGGATCTGCCAAGGGACAGATGGCAAGACAACCACCACCAGCATGGTTCTGTGGATCCTGCCTGCGTAGTGCTCATTTCTGCAAGAAATTTTGCAGAGTATTGACCTTAAGAGAAACGTACAAGGACCCACCTCTGTGCTCTGCTCCTAGTTCTCGTCCAAGAAAACAGAGTACCACAGGTAGCAACTGGTTCACGCGGTTCTCAGGGCATCCCTCCCCTCCAGCCTCTATCATCAAAACCTTGCCACAGCTACTTACAGTAGACGGTGAGCAGCACGCTGGCATTGCTCATCCCCACCACGTTCTCAGCGATGCAGGTAAGCAGAAACCCGTTGTCCTCACTGGTGACATTCACCAAGGTCAGATTGATGGCGTGAACGTTGGTCCAGTTGAGGTTGGTCTATGCATCACAGAGAAGCACAGGCAAAAATCAGCCGCTGGTGGCTTCTTTCCTCCCTGCTCCTGCTCCCAGGAGGTGAGGGTCCCGGTTTCCACATAAAATGCAAGAAGGGCTTGAAAATTCAAGGACAAGTAGGACCTGGGGGAGGTGAGGCATTTCCTCACCCGATTAAGTTCACCGTTACGTATGAGAAGCACTACTGGGAGGTGAAGAGCCATAGCGCTGTAGCATTGATAAACACAGCTTGTCTCTAGAACAGCTTGCTTAGCTGCCTGCTTCAGCTACAGCTATTGCAGACACCTCTGTAAACAGGTAGTTTCATTAGAGGAGACATGAGTTAAGATTCAATTAGGGAGCACTGAGATATGAAGCTATCTCATGTTCACTTTCCTGTCGCACAGAGGGAAGTTTTTGCAATGCCCTTCAGATGCTTCCTAGGTTCTCATCTGGATAAGGTACAGCTCTCTATTTTCTTTTGGATGGGGCTGTTCCACGTTTCCCATTGCACTCTCCAACATCTACCTGAGCCCTGCCCTACACACGTGGACGTGGAGATCCCCCAGCTGCAGCCATGTTCCGATGTCCCTAATTCCCTACCTGGTGCGTGTTGATGGAGTGGAGATCTGCCACCGTCCAGTCGACGTCGGGCAGTGGCGAGCCCGAGCCGTTGCAGGTGATGACAGCATTCTCGCCTTCCCGCACCGTCAGGTTCACGTGGCTCACGCTGATCTCCGGGAGGTCTAGGAGGGCAGACACCGAGGTGCTTAGGTGTGGAGCAGCATTTGCTGCAGCTAGCTGTAGAACATGTACATGTGGACCCAAATCCTGCCAGGCTGTGTGCCAACTCAGCCCCCAGCACCTTGCAAGAAGCAGCCGGAGGCAATGGCATGGCATTCTCCTACCAAGGGAAGGAGGGAGCATGGAGACAGGAAATATTGGGAACTCTGAAGAAACACCAGCTGAACAGACCCTCCCGTTAGACTCTAATCCAAAAGTTGTGCCCAGTTCTGGTTGCCCATCCCCTCACACAACTGCCCTCCCTATCTATATTTTAGTTCCACCGAAGCTGATTTCAAGGGCAATCACTTTTGATGGCAAAGTTGCATGCACTGGGAGAGGACCCAAAGTGTCCCTACCTCTAGGGACATGGCACAGAGTACTCAACACTCCAGGCAAGGACAGCGTTCCTCTGACTTGTAATAATCAAGAGAAGACGACCAAGGATGCATCTTCATAATAACCACAGCTCTCCTAATAAAAGGTGCCCTTGTTCTTCCTCAGTGGTGGCAGCGATTCACTGATCTATGGTGGCCCTGATTTACACGCTTTCTTTGCTTGCTGCCCCAACTACCAAATATCCTTGCAACATGAAACAAGACAGAGCTGGCTGCAAGAAGGGCAAGCAGCCCTTCCATCATCCATCCATCATGCTGACCCAAAGACAGGACCCTCTGTGTTCCCAAATCATCACCCCGGTGTCCCCTCAAGTCTAATGCCACCACTGCTGGAGTCACCTCTCTTTCCATCCCTGATCCCTAAGTTGTTTGTTTTTTTTCCCTCTCTAATCCTTACAGATTATTCTTCTGATTTGGGGAGGAAATTACAGTGCTCTCTCAAATCTTTTTAGTTCATCCCCATGCAGGCACGCTTTGGCCAGTTTCCAGAGCTTAGTAAAGGGACATCGTGAACTTGGGAAAAAAAAATTAAAAATAAAAAGTCACGCAAATGAAAATGCGTGTTGTTTGTCTACTACTGCTGCAAGAAACAAACCCAAATTCCTAGAACAGAGATCAATAATCAAAGAAAGAAAACCTCTATTTTTCCTCCTTTTTTCATCCTGAGTTTGACAGCTGCTAGTGTATAGACAGTTTAATTGTTCTGTTGAAGGTACACGTCCTTCCCCTTACACTACAAGGAATGCTTTCCAGTAATAGCAACAGCAGAGCAAAAACTGATACCAGACAGGCAGCTGACGTGTGAACAAGGTGAGGGATAGCTATCGAACACGCCTCATGTTGCTCCTGGAGCCACTGGACTCTGTTAATCAGCAGGAAGCAGAAAGAGACACATGGTCACTCCTGCCTCATCCCTACAGACCTGGGCTTGCAGTTGAAAAATTAAAGCAAGGAAAATGGATAAAGACATGTATTTCCTAGGAGTGTTTCCTCTTATCAATATGCCATTTCTAGGATTTGTTAGACAGAGGAAGAACAACAAGAAACCTATCAGTTCTCACGAGCACAGCATCGCACATTGTCAAGCAGTGTCATTATAGTGAAGGAAATCCCCCAAATCCCCTGATACCTTCAGGCACTCAAACAGCAGCCCCACGTTTACCCTGATACTCTATTTTTAATCCACAAACCACTGCGATCAGCTTCAATCATCTTGTTCTCGACCACGTGGTGAGATATTATGGCATCAGCTTCCCCAAGTAAAGGGGTCAACTGGAAAGGGCAGAACAGGACAGGGCTCCCCCACGGCATGGGCTGCCCCTTACCGCACTGGGTGATGTTCATCTCCTGCAAAGGGATGACTGCTGTGTCCATGTTCATGCAGTAGAGCTCCTGGGACTGCAGGTTGGCCTCGCCCTTCTCCTGCCAGAGCTGGATCCAGCGGATGTCGCAGCTGCAGTTAAAGAAGTTCCTCTCTAGTCTCCTACGGGCGGAGAGAGAGAAACGACAGTGGGGTGGGGAAGGAGGACCAGGGAGATCTCCTGGCTCTGTGCTCCCCAAGGACAAAGGGCACCAGGGAGATGCAAAGGGCTTTTCTGAGCTGATGGAGAAACTCCTCCATGGGGTATTCTGGAGCACATGGTTCCCATCTCTTCTTGCTCCAGAGAGATGGAGGTTGTGCATCCATGTGCTCACACACACTCCTCCCTGAACAAGGTTTTACATCTTCCAGGTCAACACACATGTACTCAACATCTTTCACTGCAAGGACTGCACAGCCATGGCTCAGTCCCACAGTAATGTCACCCCGACACCTCAGGCATTCATCTCTCAGCAAAGGAGCAGGCAGCTTCACACCGCCCTAAAATACTAATCCACATCCTAAAATTCTACGTCAGTGGGAGTCCAAGACCCTGCTGGGGAAAGCACACCTCCGGCTGCACCAGCACTCAGCAAAGCTGGCAGTTTTTCTCCTTAGTAATGTGTACAAACAGAGCCTCCCAGGGCTCCAGGACATGAGCTAATGTGCAGGATATCATGCATTTTAATCAAATCAAACAGCTCTGTGCTGAGACCCTGCTGACCCGGCCGGGAGAAAAGGAAAAAAGCACTGCCTTTAATGTACTTCATTTAAAACACACTTATACGTTTTATATACGATGAATGTTTATTATTATCGATTTTCCAACCTATTAACCATTTCATTTACATTTTAAAGCCCTCCGGCTCTCTGTGTAGATGCAAGGAGGATGGGTCCCAACAGGGGGGAGACCCCGGTGCTCAGCCAGGACAGAGCTACCAACCCAGGGGGCTGTCTCAGGAGAAAGCCTGGACAAAAGCCTGCCCCCCACATTACCATGAAGCAGAAAAAAAGCAGGGAGCAGAGGATTGAGCACTGAAAAGGTGAGCTCAGTCACCCCAGAAAAGAAGGGCTTCTCCAAACATCAATCCATTGCTCCACGTAGCGTTTGGATCCCTCCCATCAGACAAGGGGAAGCTGCTTTTCTGGTCCGTTCCACGCGTTACTGCAAAATTCATGCTTGCTTTTACAAAATTAATTCCACAGACTAACAGGATTTGGAAACAGCCTTCCAAACACGCGCAGCTGCTGTTGGGTCTGTAACGGCACTGCAAAAGCAGGAGGAGAAGGGAGCTTCTGTCAGCACCCAGGGCTGTTGAACTTTAATCCTAACGGTGTCAGGTTGATCCTCCTCATAGAACAAGATGTCATCTGGTTTTTATTTTTATTTTTAGAACAAACAGAGTTAAACTTCACTTCACGCCTTTTCCTTATTGTATTGCTTCCCCTTCACAAGCACCCAAACCTTCACAAGACAGGTACGAGGCCTAGACAAGAGACTTGAAGGCCAAAGCACCACATTTAAGAGGCCAGAGCAGATTGGCACAGCGATTTGGTGGGATCCAGATGACAAGGCACACTCTCTGCACACCACAATAGGTACAGTCAGTGCCTTGCACAGGCATCACAGCTTCATTGCAGCCCCAAATCCAGAGCCCACATTGTCTTGGGGACCCCACGTCAGTGCTGGCAGCAGGGCTGGATGCTGGGCAGGAGCAGGGGACAGAGCCTCAACATCCCAGGACAGCACGTAAGCAAGCAGGAGCTCAGCTGATGTTAGATCAGGTGGCTGGACATGTACCAGGGGCCAGGCAGTGAACAGGGGGAGCTCAGAGGCAGTGGGGGTGAAATTCTGCTCTGCTACAAATATCCTCATGAAACAAGGCTGCCGGGAGAGCCGCTGTCACAGCACTTAAGGGCAGCTCTGTAAGTAAGAGAAGGCAGCCTTCCCGGCCCATTGCTAATTCATGAGGGGCCATGAATAATACAGGAGGAGCGTGCTTCAGGGCAGAATTCACCCACGACCTGCCCCAGCACCAGTGATGTAACTCGCTCTAATCGAGGCCCCCACAGGGGCTTTTGCACAAATTAACTCCCATCACTGGCTGGACGTGCCAAGTGCCACCAGCTGCTGGCATGGCACCTCAGTGTGAATGCACCATGGGCATTAAGATGTGCACACAGATGTGTGCACCATTTTTCTCTCACATACTTGCAAAAAGCACGCTTGAGGTGTGGGAGATGCCTTTCCTCCTTGCTTGGAGCCTTCCCTGCCACGATGGCTGGCTCTCCAGAGAGGTCTACAGGGATTTCAGTGCTCACTCTGCCCTGGACCTGCCCCCAAAAATGAACCCCCATCTTTCTTCTCAGACCTCATCAGTGTCCCTGCCTTGTGGCATGCATGGCTCATTAGGAGCTGCGGCCCCTTCCAGCCCTTTCTCCTGCAATTGCTCTAACACATTCGCTCTTTCCTGTTGCAGATTTAACAAAAGCTAAAAGCAAAGGCTGGTCACAGGCTGGGCTAATGAGCACACGACAGAAGTGAATGAGGATATAGCTCTCCTCAAAGAGCACGTTGGCAGGGCTTGAACCACTCAGTCACCCCCAGCCAGCTCGGTCACCTCCGTTCCAGCATACAACAGAAATGAGTAAAAGCATCCCCAGTGCCTGTGACCCTCTGCTTGCGGAGATAAGCACGCCTCCCCTTCCCTGCAAAGAGGAGAAACACCTCAAGGAGCTTCCACCACGTGCTGTAAGGCACCACCACCACCCAAAGCTGAGGGACTTCGCACACGAAGCAGGTTTTTTTTGAGCTCGGCAGCTAACAAAGACACACACCCTGTCCCCTGTCTCATCAGCTAAAACAAAGCTGTCTGCAGCTAGAGCCTCTCGGAGGGCAGCAGAGATCGCTGCCACACTTGTGCTGTCTGTTTTGATTCACATAAAGCTGCTACCGAGGTTTCTCACGCTCGCAATTAAAACACTCTCCTACCTCGAGACTCAGCCTGCTTCCCCTAGCAGGAGAACCAAAGAGCGCCCAGCGGGGAGAGAGCAAAATCTATTTTCATTTTCCATTTCTATTTATTTCCCAAAGCCTGTGCTTCTCCTGGGGGTGCAGCCAGACTTGTTGTTTCCAAAGCTCTGCCAGAAAGGGAAGGGCTCAGACAGGGAGAGATGTACGGTGTCCGAAAACTGAATTAGCTAACACTCAGAGCACGCGAGTACCAGCCATCCAGCTCCAACTCTATTACCGTGACTGTTGGTGGCAATAAGTTTTTAAGCTAGAGGCACATTAAACGTTAAGTCAGGCTCATAACAGGGATGCTGCTGTGCCCCATCCCTACCAAAGCCTCTTGCTGTAGCATTGCAAAAACCTTCTGCAAGGCTTGCTGGCGGGGACTGCTAGTGTTAGAAATGGTCTGGGCAGAGCAGGGAGATGTTCAGGACTACAGGGTTTCAGACAACCAAGGAGGTAATTGGATCCAGAGTCTTAGGTCTTTCCGGGAAGGAATTTCTTGAAATGTCAGCCTTAAGCTCTCAGAGGACATGACAAAGGAAGCCAAGGACATGACAGAGGAAGCCAGCTGTGACTTGTGGATAAGAAAGGCTCTAAGCCCAGTGTTTATGAGCTGTTGCAAGTGTCAGACACTTCCCCACGCACACGGAGCTTCAGGCTTCGCAGAGCTGTGTACACACTGGCTTCAGCCCTGCTGGTCAAGGTCAGCCCGTGCCGTGGGAATTGAGGCTGGAGTTACTGGAAACCATTCCAAGCCCTGCTTCTGGCCAGGAGGAGGAAGAGATAATATCCTTTGGAAGTGTGCCTCATTTTTGCCATCCTTTCTTCGGTGAGTCAGCAGGGGACAAGCTCAGCTCTGTTCAACAAAAAAAACTCTGCTTTAAAGAGTTATCTTTCCTAGCTCGAGATGCCTCAAAGGCAGCCTAGAGGCTGTTTTGAGCCCCAGGTTTCCAGCCACCCTCCCCTCTCATGGAGTGGCACAATCTTCACGTGGCATGAACTTGATGTTAGCCTTCTACTCTCGCCTCCACAAGGGGCTTTGTCCGGTTGCACATTCCCTGGCACTTTCCATGTCACACAGCTGTGGCTCTTCTCCCAGCACCCTGCTGGAGACGATCCTCCCATCTCTTCCCTTCCCACCCTCTCTGAGCTGCACACTGAGGTTTGGCCTTCGCTGAAGTCCTGGGCCACATGTTCCATCTCCCTCCCAAATTCTGGAAGCCTCCTTGGAGCTCACCATGCCAAGAAGCTGTCTTCTACTCACCCATCTTCTGCATTGCTAAAAAAATAAAATACAATAAAATATGATATTTCTACTTTTGCACATCCTTTACCAATTTGTCTCCAGCTTGGGGATCCATTTATCCTCATTAGCAGCTGTAGCACTCAGGACCACGTCCACTCCACGAGAGAAAATATTTCTTTATCTTAATTCCCAGCATCTTTACGTGAATGATTATTCAAAGTGCATAGCTCAAGCTACAGCTCTGTGAGGTCTTCTCTGCAAAGCTCAGCAGTTTCCTGGCCCTGGCAAGGATGCTGCAAGCACATCTCCAAGCCACATTACCACCAGCTGAAACCTTCCTCTTCTTTCCTGCTCTAGGAACCAGCATCACCACATTATCCTGGTTGTACCTGTGCTCATGTGGAAAGAGGGCCCCTGGGGACACGGAGCCGAGGGAAGATGTGATGGGAACTAGCAGTGACAAAGCAATTCTTCTGAACACCGCCGACCAGACCAGGCTGTGGCTCCTGCTCAGCAGCAGCAGGCTCTAAGCCCATACCTCTAAGCTGATCACTTGAGCCCGTGCCAGGGGGTGGTGTGCCAAGAAGCCTGTCAGAGCACGATGGCAGGAGACGTCCAGACAAGTTGGGCGCTGCCAAGCCTCTTCAAAGGAAATGCTGACACCACGCTTCGTGACAGAGCTGCTGTCCCACTCCTCTCCTCTTCCTATCAGCCAGTCCCGTGACCTCCCACGTTCCTTCCCACGTTACTTTTTTCATCAATCAGGGCTCATTATCACTGAGAAAACCGCTCTGAGCACAGCTCCGATGGGAGCCAAATTGTTCACTTCGTTTCCGTTTGCCAGGCTGCAGAGCGTTGGCCCCAAGTGACTCTGCTGACACAGAGCGAGGCCACCTCCAGCCCACCAAATTCCCTGCCAGCATCAATGGCATGGCTCAACGCAGATGCATCCTTCATCTGGTGGGGACAAGTACACTTTGCTGCCCACACAGCACCATCTCGATTCCTCTTGGGCTGGTATTGGTCTTTTAAGCCTGACTTGGAAGACCTGGGACATGCCCAAAGAAAGAAGACAGATCCAAGTGAAACAAAACCACAAAAACGAGCTATGTTGGAAGCATCCCCATCAATCCTCAGGTTCACCATTACCCCAAGCCCTGCCGGTGCCCCTCACACCCAGGACCACAGCCCCATTTGCTCCTCCACACTTCCTGGGCAGGAACCATCAATCTGAGTTTTGCCAGACAGAGCAATGACAAGAAGTAAAGGTCTAAGCATACAAATGACTCACGCTATTACACTTGAAACCTGAGCCAGGCTTTAAAGAAATATTTGGGGTTGTAATCAGCGAGAGGACAAATCCCAGATTCAGCATTTTAAGTTTGCAAGCCAGACTCCCCATCAGGGGGGCGTTTCTCTATTTCTAATATCACTATTAGTATTTTTCATTTAACAATTTGACAGAAATAAAATACACTGCAGTAACACCAGTGATAACACACTTACTCCCACTTGAAAGACTGTCTTTATTCCTTCATAAGTCACTTCTGGCTTACAGCTCTATTGATCATCAGCGAGGATGAATGGAGCTTCCCAGGATCCTCTGGGAGAAATCCTACATATATATATATATATTTAGACCCACCAAACAACTATTTCTAAAATTCAACAAAACAGGTCATCAGGGCAACGCTCCATTGATTTCACGTCCACTTTTTCCTCGAGCACAGCACTGAACGCTCCATCAATAATTCAGCAGGCTGAAGGGCTCTGCTGCCCCAGGGGAGACCCTATCTCCTCACCCACACAGGAGCTGGGAGGAACCTCAACTGCTAGAGACCGAGGGAGTCATCCAACTAAAAAGCAGGGTTGTCTTCTAAAGAATGGCCAGCAGATAAAGAAATACAGCTGGTGTCACCCTCCAATAGAGGAAGGCCAAATCTTTGGGAAGATCCACTCAAAATCTGGCCCAGTGAGTATTTCTAAGAGTATCTCTAACCTTTTCCCAGGGTCAGCCAGCCATTTACTACCCCTGGAATGACTTGTTCATCATCCTGACGTTAATTAGCCAGCCCCTGTGAAGTTAAAAGAGAAGCAGTTCTGCTCTGGTGCTCCCATAGCCAGGGAATCCTCCCAGGGAAGGTGCTGACCACTGGACTTTTAGGTAATTATTCACGGGCTTCAAAACAGCTCTATATAAAGCTCCTTCCTCCTCTCAGCCTCCCTCTTCTCCCAGGGGGTACCTCTGGGATGGGACTTACAGTTCGAAGAGCCGCAGCGTCTGGAAGAGTTGCCATGACAGGGTGGTAAGCCGGTTACCAGAGAGGTCTCTGAAAATTAACGGGAAAAAAAGAAGTCACCGTAAATAATTCCCCCTGCGCGTGGCCCTACTGCCACCACAGAGCCCGTCATCCTCTGCAGGGCTGTCAAGCAGCGTAGGACCTAGCTCTAGGTTTCCTAATGAGAGATTTTAATGAGGATGAACCTGAATGGAAGTTCTCTTTTTATTATTATTTTACCCCCAAAGGGAAAAATGGTTTGTATCCTGCTGGAGCGTTAAAATAATAATGAAAACAAAAAAGATTTGTCTGATTCTTGCCCACGAATCCGGAGCTCAACCAACCATATGCAGAAAGAACAAGCCTAATTTTGTAAGTTGAACAAAAAGTTAAGTACAAACATCGTGTTAAAAATATTAACGACCGGGTTGAAGTGACAGAATTATGATTACCCAAGGCATCATCATACAATACTTAGTGGTTGTGCATTAGAAGCATCCTATTATGGCTGTTTGCACCCAGGGGTGTCACTGCCACAGCAGCTGACAGCTCCCTGCCCCTCCCTCCATCTGCCCAAGCTTGCCAAAACATAAATCTCATCAAAATCTCAAAAACATAAACCTCATCTACCTGGGAGAGCTTCATGACCCGGCAGATATCACCTCCTTGGCTGGAGGCCAGAGAGGATAAGAGTGCAAAAGCAACCTGAGAAGTACTAAAAGCAAAAGAGAAGAGGTATTTTGGGGGGCAGGCTACGCAGGGAGAAGGCAGCCACACAAAGAGAGCCTTGGGTTGACAGCAAGGTGAGAAGGAGATAATGAAATCAGGCAGCCTTTGGGGGAGCAGAGGGAGGGTGGCCGCACATGCTGGCAAAATCCCAAATCCTCCCATGTCTGTGCGAGCATCCAGACCTCCAGGAAACACAGGAGGGGGCACTTTGCATCCTCCTTCACCGAGCGCAGTCCCATCCCCATCAGCTCCCTTCCCATCAAGTCCCACCCGCCACCACATGCCCCTGCAAAACCCCGCTCCCAAATTCCGAATTTAGGAGCTGCTGCTGCAGCTCTCACACCAAAGGCTCTTCCTGAGCCTGGCAGACACCAGCCCAAGCACCCCGAGAGCACGGTGCTGCATCATTAAATTCTGGCTCTGCCTCGCATCAGACTACCCTGCTGCGTAAAGCGCCGAAAACCACAGGTTCCTTGCTTCACATGACTGAGATCCCACCATTCCTAAGGCTTTAGACAAATTGCTTCCAGCCGCCAACAAAGTTTAGGAAGGCAGCAAAAAATAGCAAGTGATGTTAAGCAGAAGAAAAACTAAAAAAAAAAAAGTCACAAAACTCCCTCCTTTATCCACCCCGGAGCACTCAGCACCTGGGAAGTTTGCAAAGACAGATGAAAAGTAGGAGGGGAAGGAGCAGCTCGCTTCTAGAGAAAAGTGAGACAGTAAACTCCCTCCCCCTACACAGGGAGAAGAAAGAAGCGTAAAGGGGATGCAGGAGAGACAGCAAGATGTGGGAGAGAGGCAGAGATGCAGAGGAGGGAGTGAGTCTTGCTAGAATGTCCTTTCTCAAAGGTCATGTTTTGCTACATTAGGCAGAAATGTCAAGAGAAAATTGGATTCTGAAAGAGAAGAGAAAAAACAACAGGCTTTCCACGCAAATAAGGGAATCAAAAATAGCATGATCATGTTATTACAATTTAGGGCACAGAGATGGAGAAAGGAAGCGCCCTCACTAATGCAGGCAGCTTTGCCAGGCAGATGCGCTCCGCTTCTCTCCTCCGCTCTCTGCAAACCCGCTCCTAGCGCCCACCTGCCCCAAAAAGCCACAACCCACAGCGAGGGTTTAGGGGCAGTGGAGGAGCCTCTTCATGCAGACGTCTGCTCCTGCTCTGGCAGGGCTGGCAGTGCCTGATCTGACTGCAGGACAGGTCAGGAGGGATACGCCAGCAGCTCCATGTCAGGGCAGGCAGGACACAGGCAGGGAGGAGTGCGTTCGTCACCCAACAGACACACCAGACACCTTAAAATGTCAGCAAGGCCCTCGTAAAATGGCCCCTGGTATCAATGTGGAGACAGAAATGCATCGTTTAGGTTGCAAAGGCAAACACTGGAAAGGTCAGGAATGCCAGGACCGGGTGTGCAGGTGCAAAGGGTCCATCCACCAACTGCACAGACACGGAGCTGCTGCAGAAAAACCTCCCTGCATGGCCCCGATCTCTCCCCAGAATAGATCCATCCCCTGCACCGGATGGGGCAGGTTTCCTGGGGAAAATAGCGTGTGATTATGTAATTAGAGACGGTATCGCAGTACATGCACACGAGGAGATTAAATTACAGCTCCGCGGGTGAACGAAGCTCTGGCATTTTGTAACTCCTCTTCGGCACTCGCAAGGTTCCCACCGTGCTCTAACCCCAGCCATGCACACCAAGCTTCCCAGTGTTTGTAAGGCATAGGAGAGGAGGATTGGGGAAGAGCAAGACCTTCCCCATCAAGGACTAGCCCTCTCCCACCTCCAGCTGCTCACACTGCTTGGGAGGCCAGAAATCCATTATCACTTCCATGTCCCCACCATTTCCAGTGACCTGAGACCACCACCTTCCACTCTTCACTCTCCAGCCACCCCCAAACACTCCTCATCCCCAAACTCCTCATCCACGCCCAAATCTCTTATGATCTTCCCACCCTCCACATCCTCCCATTCCATCCCCAGTGTCCCAATAAGAGCTGCCCCCCACATCTCCCCCCAAAAATCCTCTACCAAACTTCTCCCTCCAAATGGATCAAGAGATCCTACGTGAGACCCTAGAGAAATAAATTTGGGTGCCACAAGGCTGGAAAGTGTGGGTGTCACATGAAACTCAGGCAAGTTACCTGGGAACACTGTAGAAGTCTCCAAGCAATACCAGAGGGATTTCTTTTCCTTTATTTTTAATTCAATTCAGTTTTGGCACACGTGTATGGGAAGAGCAAAATTAAGTCTTTCCTGCAATGCCTGCTCCTTGATGAGCAGTGTTCCCCCCTCCACAGGAGGGATGCAGGTGCTGGGACAGAAGCATCACCAGTGTTTTCTGGCTTGAGCCAAGCAGCCCATTTCCCCCATCTACCACCTGAACAGATTTTCTTTGAAACTTGAAAGGAATCATTAAAAAAAAAAAAAAATGCCTTCAGCCAGGAGCAGACACCCAACACAGAAAACTTCAGCCTGAGCAATTAAAATTTGGCAGTTGCAGGGAAGTGGAAGCAGTCGTGGAGCAGAGCGTGCCAGACAACCTTTCTAACAGGCTGTGCATCAGCTCCACCTGTAATAAAATCTGGCACATCACGAGCCGAGGAGACGCAGGGGGAGAGGAGCAAAACGCCTTCCCCACGTATTTCAAGGCGGCAAGCACGAGCGTGCCTCGGGACGGAGCTGCCATCAGCACTCCCGTAACGCCGTCAAGCTGCTGTTTTGCCGTGGGACGTGTTCTCCATCACTCACAAGACACTGCTTTCCCCAGGGCAGCCTATGTAGAAAGAGCTGCCAGGGGGCTTTTTGCCTCCCGAGGAGGTCTCAAAGCTGCAGGGAGGGACATGAAAGAGGGACCTGGACCCACACAGCCCGGAGCGAGGGGACTTTCCTGAAAATGGAAGCAGCGTGTTCTTCTTTTCCCTCAATTACCCAGCTGCCAAAAGAGTTCCCACTATTAAAGCCATTTTTATTCAGCTAAATTAAGCCGGATGCCTCATTAATGACACCAACAAGCAAGAGCCCCTGTAATTAAACTGTAAGCTATATTATATGGTTCAGCCCGACGCAGTGGCAGAAACGCTGCTGGGGAGGGACTCTCCTCGCCTGTCCCTCCTCCACTCGCCCTTATTTTCAACCTGACACATTTTCTCCTGCATGGGACAAGTCTTCCATGTATTTTAATAACAGTGCTGCTCTGGAAGTCCTGATTGCAGGATTCACTGCACGGAGCAGCTGGGGTTGGAGGAACTCAAGCAACAGCCTGGCACACATTCGAGGTGAAAAGTACCCCCTCAGCTGCCCTCCTCAGCACGGGATGTGCCAGTGGCACCACACCTGACTGCTTTGGTCCCTCCCGTGCCCTGGACACCCTATCCAGCACAGCGGGTGCTTCCCGTCATCTCACAGCTCACTGGGGATTTGGCTCAGTACTGGTGGCTGCAGGAGAGGACAAGGCTGGCAGCTGGAGGTATAGGGGTAGCTACATCCAGGCTTCATCTCTGCAGCAAGTAAGGCACTGAAGCTGGGTTTGAAACAGCAAAACACTGGAGTCATTCTGGGGCTTACTCATCTCTGACAGATCACTCCGGTGACCTCTAAAAGCAGTGCCACATGCCCCTCCTGCCCTCTCCATCACTCTCCCTCCCTTCCCTGCGTAGTAAGCAGCTTTGTTCATTAAGGAAAAAAAAAAAAAACAAACTGTCCTTTCTTAATGAATGTGCTAAAATTACCCCAGCAAGTCCCAGAAGCAGTGGAAGTATGGTCTCACCACAAATCAGGCTCTACAGACATTGGGCTCAATTGAGATCTCTGACAGCTGAGCGCCAAGCCCCAGCAGGACACACCTGAGGCAGCGCCTGTGGAAGTGCCAGATGATGCCAAGCACACCCAGAAAGTGGGGATAGGCAGGGCAGGAACTGCCCAGGCTCCAGACACAGAGGAGTAAAAAAGCTTCCAAGGCTCAATCTTCCCTTGGGAGCTCAGACACCACAACTCCCTCCTTGCTGAAGTCCACGGCACTGTGCCACACTCCATGAGGCACCTGAACTCACATGGTGCATCCCATCACATCATCTCATTCACCCCAAATTACATCTCATTCTAAGACTAGAGCCAGAATTTGCAACAGTCTCCCAAGCTCAAAGCCTCCTGCGTCAGAAGAGAGTGGAAGACCCTCGTCACGGAGGCAAGGAGAAACCCTGCCACCCCAAGCCCGTGTCCCTCCCCGCCTCCTGCTTACAAGCCCGTGATTTGCAAACCCCGAACGTCACTGAAACAGGATCGAAGGAGGTGGAGAGGGGCTGGTCCTCTGCATTGTTCTTTAAACAATAGCATTAAAAAGCAGAAGTAGCAGAGCAGGGCGAGGGCGTGCGGCACCACGCCTCCGCCGCAGCTCCGCGGCACATCTGCCTCGCCTCTCACCGCCCCTGCCAGCACCGCCAGACCTCTCCTGCTGCTGCCTCCAGACTAAGCACTTTAAAGGCCATCCCTGACCCTGTGATGCCTCCACACCCTCCAAGTCATCTCGTCAGAGGGATGTCCCAGCTGCATTCAGCTTTGTTTGGAGGCACCATCCCTCGGAGCTCGTTGTTGCGCACGGTTTTGGTTCAGCGCGCGGTGCAGATGGGAGCAGCCACCAGATGTGGGTAATAACATCCCCATGCTCTGAGGCGGATCAGATGCAGGGATCCAGCCCTCCCAACTACATTTGTTGTGTGCTGTTTACACTTGCTCTTCTCCGCAGACATCTGGGCTCTCCCAGGACTCGAGGAAAGGTTAAAAGCTAGGTCAGCCCTGCAGTCGCTTTCCCTCTGCCTGCCAGCTTCCCCGCAGGGCAGAGTCCAGCAGCAGCCACAAAACCTGCCAGGCTCCCGCTCAAGGAAAAGAAAATTAGCATGCAACAGGCAACAACCCTTCCCCCTGGCTGTCCTCCTGCCACCGAGATATCCTCAGGGATGCTCTGACCCCACCCTGCTTCTTTTCTCCCAGCCTGTAGTCCTCCTAGGCCTGGAACATAACTCTACAGTGGGTTTCTCTCCTGCTTTGACACACAGAAATAATATTGGAGATTCGTACTGATTGAGAAAAAAGGGTTGCCAGCCAACAGCTCCAGCAAGGGGCTGGGTTTATCCTGCCTGCTTGCTTCACGTTGCGTGTTTCTTCAAGACAGAAACAGCAAGCGACGGGGGAATGCCTCCTACTCACAAGTTTCCAGCAGGCCCAGAGCAAACCAGACGGCTGCAGGAGAGAAAAACCACCCCGCTGCGCTGAGACACGGCACAAGGAGACGGCACAGGATGGAAAACCCTTAACGGGCATTTCCCAGAGAGGGGCTGGGACAGCAGCAAGGGCCCTTCAGGTCCTCTGAAGAAAGGAAGGGGTACAAAAATTAATACAATCACACACCTATATCTCCCAGCAACAGCAAAACAACAGGGCATAAGGCGGGCTAAGCTCTCGGCAGACACCGCTAAATGGTTTCCAATTAATTAACTGATTACATGATAGAACAGAAGGGGATTCAAGTGAGAGCTGTTGACCTTTAAGAATAATTAATATCATCAGGATCGCAAAACTTGTCCAAGAAAAATAATTAGGAAGATTCTAATATTGCTTCCAAAGCCAGGCTGGAGGGGAAGAGGAAGGTTCTGGTTAATTTACAAGCACATTTCCCAAGTATTTCCTAGCAAACCCATTTCTCCTTTATATTTACTTCCTATAGAACTGATACAGGCATATTTTCCTCTCCTATTAAACCCCCCTCTTCTCTCCAGACCCCTTTTTCCATCATTTTTCCATACCTCACCCCATGGCCACATGGATCCAGCATGGAAAAAGGGCTGGAGAGGCCCAAAGCCTGCTGTGCAGGAGGCACAGCAGTGAGCTGCCCGGGGAAGGCCTCACGAATACCCTGCAAGGATTTTGCACAAGCAGCCAACATTTCTTGCAAGGGAAGCATGAAAAAAAATCCACAGCCTTGGAACGAAACCCACCTTCACAGCAAATAAATAAGTTTCCTTTGCTGCTTATTACCGTTCAAACTTCTGCGGCTTGACACTTCACTAAATTATAGATAAAAGGAAAAATGGTCTTCCTGGGCTCGGGAAAGGCGGCGGCTGCCAAAGAGCCGTGTTTACAGCAGCTAATGAAAAGAGAGCTGCCATTAGCCCCCGGCACTCACCCACCTCCCTGCTGGGGGCGGCGAGGTGCCCGTGTCCTCCCATCTCCTGGGAGCAGAGGCTGCACTCTGCGAGGGCGCAGAGCTGGGGAAACGGGGTTGTGCTCATGGGGGTTGGACAGGGTGCAGGGCTGGGGACTACGATCCTCCAAGGGGACCACGCTCCTCCACAGGGACCACGCTGTCTGCCAGCAGATCTGGCAGCTGCCTCTCCCCGTGCCGTGCAGAGGCTCCTGGTCGCAGCAGGAGGTGAGGCTGAGACGCTCTCGCTGCACCCCATCAGCCAAAACCTCAGCCTAGCAGACAGACAGCGCTGAGCAGAGAGCTGCCTCGCTCCAGGCTGCTGCTTCCCCCCGGGGATCCATGGGGAGCAGGTGCCTGAGAGCACACCTGAGCACGGATGTAGCGTTTTGGGGTAGAAACGTTCTTTTTTTGCAGTTGCTGAGCGCACACACAGGGGAGAATTGCGCTGAGCGGAGACTTGCCGACAGCTACACCTGAGCCTTGGTGTGATGCACCTCGTCGTGGCTCCAGGCACACCTAGCAAAGGGCAGCAGGGGGCTGTTGGTGGCTAAAGGCAGCCAGCCCCTGCTTATTACAGTGCTCACTCAGCCGTGCCAAAAGCAGAAACATGTTTTGTCCTTGGCAATTAGTTCTGTCAAAAAAAAAAAAAAAAAAAAAAACGCACTAGAATATTTTTCACGTTCTTCTCAACACATCTTGTACTTAAAGAGAAATACCTTTCCTCCACCCTTTATCTACAAATGTTGGTCACTGTCAGTATTTTTAAATGAAAAACATAATCACCACGAAGCACAGAGTGCTTCAGACTGCAGCAGGCATTCCTTCATTATTCTGCGATAGCAAATTGCCCACAATTATCAACAGGCACAACTGGATAAAACAAACATTTAACCAAGCCCCGTGAGCTGCAGCGAGGCTGGGTGAGCTCAGCCCCAGCCAGCTGCCGGGTAGCGGTGCTGCAGGATGATTCCACTCCTGCTGCAGAACAACGCCGGTGCCAGGAGCCACTGCAGTTCAGAAAGTTTATATTGCATCTGTCAAGCAGGCGTCTCGGCAGCCTCGCTTCACATGAGGGAGGGACAGAAGGATAAGGGTGGCGCTGGTGAAGGAACCAGGCTGGGCTCTCCTCGGTGGACTCACACCGGGTTGTTTTACATTGCCACCGTTCCCCTCGCTGCCCTGGGGCTGGAAAGGGAGGGAGGGGATGCGAGGGAAAAGGAAGAGGAGGCAGAGAGGCCATGCGCCAGGTTGGGGCTGAGTGGGAGGCAGGGAAGCCAGGAGGCTGAAGCTGGGAGGCCCGAAAACCTGGAGGCTGGGAGGCAGAAAGGCCCGGTTAGAGGCAGAAAAGCCCAGACACGGGCTGGAGGCTTGAAGCAGCAAGGCTCAGCCATGAGCAGGAGGATGAGGGTAGGAAGGCAGGAGGCTGGGGATGGAGGCTGGAGGAGCAGAGGGCGGCGAGGCCGGCCCTGTCCATGGTGCTGAAGCCCAGACGCGTGGAGCATGCTGCCCGGAGAGGCCGTGCAGGTACATGGCCTCATGGCTCCCTGCAGAGCAGAGGACATCCAACACACTCCCTGTTCAACCCAAGGGTCAGATCTGTCCCCCCCAGCTTCCATTCTCCAGTCACCCCCAGCTCCTGGGGAAGACAGACCTCGCGCTCCTACAGGCAGCCTCATCAACATCCCAGCCTCTCGCACCCAATAATTCACAGCTCATTCCTTCACCAATACAAGGAGGGGGGGGGGCTGGTGGGAAACTTCCCCCCTCCCTACGTTTTTCTAATAAAGTTTTATAATTCCAATAAAACACACGACTGCCTAACTTATGACATTTAAATTCTTGCCTAGTCACACACCATCATGAATTAATGTCCCATCATTCATGTCCTGTCGTGTCTTATTGCTCAAATAACATATGATTTGAATGTTTCTATTTTTCTGCCCTGGTGCTTATTGCCTGTACATCAAAAATGGAAAGTCATCCCTGCAATCAGCCTGTTAGGAAACCAGTATCATGGAAAGAGAAATCCCAGGTGAGATCATTTGTGTGGTCACGTAGCTTTCAGTCATCCTGCCATGACTGTTCTCTCCTTCTCCCAGCAGCTTCCCATGCCCTTGGGTCCTTTCTGGAGAAAGTCCTCCTCCCTGTGCAGTAACTCTTACGTTGTCCCAGGCAAATAAGACATATCTTATACCACATCTAATCAGCTGAGCCCCAGCATTTGGGGAGAAAGCAAAAGGAACAGCCAGAGGAGGTTTCTTGAGCACCTCCATTCTGCAGGGACCCCAGGAACAAAATCTGGTCATTGTCACTCCCAAGTCACCTGGGATCAGCTCATTCTGTGCAGCTGGTTTTCTCTTCTGAGAGATCAAAAGAGATGGGGTGAGGTTTAACTACAACAACTACATCTCTGCCTCAGGATTGCATCCAAGAGGAATTTTTGGCATCTCTTTGAAGGGAAGCTCACAACAAGACGTGTCAGGCTATTGTTGCACAACAAGGACTATGTGACAGAGAATGAGCACCTCCCCCCAAAAAAATGTACATTTAGAGTTCACTTTTTACCCCATCCTGAAATACTTTGCCCCAAACCTGAAATAAGGCTTGTAAAGAGACCAGAGAAAATCCCCATAACAAGAAACATCTGGGCAACCTCTTTCAGAACATCCCCAACATCGTCTGCAGCCTTTTTAAAGGGAAGAAAGGTAAAACAGAAACATTCCAGAAATGCAGTTTCCCCTTTCACACATCTGCCAGAAGACAACTGGTCAATCTTCAGAAAGGGAAATAAATGCCACCGCCACACAACACAACTAGAAACAACATTTCAACATCTCAAAGGAAGGAAGGAGAGCCAAAGCCAGAGCAATATCCTGAGAGCCCAGGTACTAGAGCGATGGGCACAACATAAGAATCTGAGCAGGCAACAAATATTTGTGATAGCATTACTATAACTCATCTTACATTGCAAACACATCCCACAATTCAAGGCTGGATATCACTAGAAAGCATACCAGGTGTTAGGCTTGCAAACAGATTGAATAAAAGTAGAGAAAGCAAATGTTGTTATTCCAGGTGGAGAATCAAGGCAGGATAAATCCTACCCAAGGATGCGCAGTACTTGAGTTAGAAAGTTTCTTTCTCAGGTCCCATTAGAGTGTATAGTACACAAACTCACTGTTCCACCTCCTATTATAATGCAATAAACCTCGTCCACAGCTCACTGAAGCAGCCTGCAGTCAGAAATCCTATACCCAGCCCTCCAAACACAGGTCAAACGATTTCAACCCAGCCTGAAGGAAAGCCACAGTCCTGCAGGGATCTGGGCTCTCCTCTGGCGTTGCATAGAATGCCTGATATAACGCAGAACCTGCCTCTGCTGCTGCAGGAAAATGAGGAGCTGCAGTTACCTGCTTATCAGTCACCTGCGGTAACAGCTGGGAATAAACACGCCATCAAACCCACCACTGGCAATTAGCATAGCTCTGAGCTCATCCAGGGTACAGAGCAGGCAGGGAGTCAGACAGGAAAGTTTATGGAAGCAGAGGAGACGCTGCTGTTTATTTTAGTGACTGCACTATAAGTGAGCCCATCATTTTATAGAAGAACTAGAGACATGGGGGAAAACGCCTCCAAGTAAATCACAGCACGGAGGCTTGCTCCAGGAAGGCATTCGGGCAGTAACATCTTTAGAGTGCAAGTTGGAATCAGATGGTAACCAGACTGTCTGCTTGGTAAGGAATAACGAAGGAACATTCAGCTAACAGAAGTGAAAGGCTATTTAATTTTTTCTCATATTACTTTTTTTTTTTTTTGCCTACAGTCATGGGAAAAAAAAAAAGTTTCCTATTTAGTCCTCTGCAAACGCAAAATATAACACAATAAATTATCAAGGAGCTGGTTTAGTTAAACACATTTTACTTCATACTCCCAGAGAGCTAAGAGCTCACATATAGTCATTTACTGTGCCCCAGCTGATACACAGGCCTTGTTAGACTGCAGTAGCTCAAGAGTACAGAAAGGAAATCATAAACAATTAACACATGACAGTTTGGATTAGGAGGAGACTGCCAAGATGAATACGAGAGCAGCGTAGTGATGAAAGGACAGAACATGGAGAAGTCATCAGGAAGACAGAGAAAGGGTAATTGTACATCCAGAACCAAGCGATGGATTGCAAGCAGCCAAGGGTGTGGAGTTGTTTACAGGAGGAGAGTAAAAAAGAGAGAATTTAACTCTGCCTCCTATCCACGAGTGGCTCTTTTAGAGGCAGGCAATAGATCATTAAACACAAAGCACGGAAAACGACCCTCAAGCCATGACTGAGAGGGAACGGTGCTATACTTGCAATGATTCAAAGTCTGATATTTTGTTTATTTCTTTATTTAGTGTAAGATCTTGATTGAGCTCCCAGACGCACAGAGCTAGGAAGGTGAACCTTGCCAGCCTTGCAAATCTGTTGCCTGCAGCCCTCGCAAGCAGGCGGGCCTCAGCTGCTGGAAGGCTTCAAGTGCTGTCCCAAAACAGCACTGAAGAACATACAGAGAAACCTGCCAACCCTGAGCCGCCTCAGCCACCTCAATTTTCAGGGGACACAGCTCAGTTTCTTTCTCAAAGCCTAAAACCATGAACACCCCTGGGAAGTCCTGTGTCAAAGCCCCAGACTACTTCTCCCACCAGGGCACCAGGTCCATGTGATGCTGCACAGCTTCAGGAGCCCAGCCATGACACCAAGGCCAACTCCACCCTCAAAGCAGCAGAGGGTTGTCAAAGGAAAAAAAATATATATATATATAAATATACACACATACACACCACTAGCAGTATGACACAGATGAAAACTTCTGGAGATCAGAGGGCCATCTAACCACATGATACTCCAAAAACAAGTGCAGCCTGCATAAAATACTCCCGAAGCCCACTCTGGCTGTACTCGAGGACTCCATTTTTAAGATGCTTGGGTGAAGACCGGAGGAGAAAGCTCTGTCCTCAATGCCATCATGCTCTGGCAGGCAGCACTGAGTGCTCTTTGACAGAAGCTGTGTCTTGGCCAGCCCACAAACCAATTTAGAGCATGTATAAACCTCCAAAGATAGCTTAAGAAGGGCTTCTAAATGCAAGCAGAAATGGCAATTATTAATTTCCTAAATAGAATCTGACTACTTAAGCTTTATTTAAAAGCGTGCCTGTCTCTATAATTACACAGCCTTAATTTGTTTTCTTTACTCCACAATAAATAAATAAGGTGCACACAATTACCCTCTGCAAACACAAGCCCGTGCCTCCTGGCTGGCTGGCCTCGCGTGCTGCTGCCCAGGAAAGCATTCAGAAGGGATCAGCCTCTTCAGGACCTCTTTCCCGGCACAGGGACACTCAGACACTGCAAACAAGTTGAATTAAATTGGCCAAACTGTTCCAGTGTTACTTACTAGGAGGACAGGCAGAGTAAGAGTATGTAGGACTTTTTCCTTAATGAGCTGTGCTGCATATAGTGACATAGTAAGTATGCATTTAGATTGTTTATGTCTCAAATTTAGGAACTATATCATCCTAAAGCCTCCCTGTACATCTCAAGCCAAAGACTGAGGCTTTCTGTCATCACTAAATACCTCCTACGCTCTTCTGCACAGCCTACTATCACTAATTTACGCTGATCTGGGCTACGAGGGCTTGGTTTTCCACAACCTAGACCTGCAGGTCCTCACATCCAGTGCATGGCGTTCCCCAGGACCCTTCCCATATTAGCCAAAAGACTGTCAAAGCTACATAGAAATAGGAACAGGAACCTGTCAATGCAACTTAGCCCAGAAAAAAAAAAAATCCAGATGTAAACTGGATGACCTTCAGTTTACATTAGATCCGCATCCACCCCATTTAACATCCAAGCAGTGCTTGTTCTAGAAGAAATCAATGGCCTCAGCCCAAGTGCCAGCAGAAGAGGTAAATCCACATTAAAACCCAGCTATATTTTGGATTAATTGTGTCTAACAGTGATCGGTTTCACAGCACTAATGTTTGGACAAGCCGTGGAGCCTTAGCGCTGCTCATTCAAGGAAAAGGATCCAAAGCTATTTCTGTGTATACACCTCTGGCTCCCTGTCACCAATTCTGGCTCCTCTACCAATTCGATTTGTTCAGCTTACATCTTACATCTGTACAGCTGATTTCAAACCTTAAAGGTCAGGAACAACCCTACCAGCCTGCACTCGGGAGCACGTGGAAATCTACCACTTAGGCAGATGAATGCTGAAAACCCCTTCATGGTTTTTCCAGTGGTCCCCCCTGACTTTGCAATGGGGAAGGGGGAATAAACAAACACACACACTGAACCTCATCCAGAACCATTATTTTAAACCCCCACAAACCCGAGCTTCTGCAATTACAGCAGGGATAAGTGATCTGCTTGTGATTGCACAGCTGGGGTCTGAAGACAAGTGCGTGCACTGAGGAAGGACCAGAAATAGAAGCTGCTGGGAGAAGGCAGAGAGATCTGGCCCATCTGAGGGGAGGAAGCCTTGATGAGAGGCACTGGGAAAAAAAGTCACTTCAGCAGGAGCCTGGGATTCAACCTAGGATGGGGAAGGATAGGGGGAAACAGCTACTGAGTCCTTGTCATTTGTACAAAAGCTTCGTGTGGAAAAATGCCTGCTGTGGTTCAGACCCAGCTTGCAGCACCCCACAAGGTCCAGCCCAGTGCTGGTCCACTTTGACAGTAAAGCCTCTGTGTTGTTTGTTGGACACGTTTGGAGTCTATAGGCTCAACTCCGCCTGCACCCCTCCAAACACTCACAGCAGTAACCCCACAAGCCTCAAGCCCAGCATCCCACAACCCATCCAGCACCGCCACCAGCAGACAACCACCCCATAAGGGGACTGGAACAGCATCCCTCGATCCTCTCAGCTACTGCACCAGTTAAAGCAGCCTGAGACATACAGCAGGGTGACATTTCCATTAATCCTTTTATCCCTGGCACCTGCGTGCAGTGGTTGCAGAGAACACCAGGACCACAGCGAGCTGACACCAAGCTGAGCAGCAGCTGGAGGGCAGCCGAGGAGGTGCCCCAATGTGCTTGCATGGTCCCATGGGCACACAGGGGGCCCCAGGTGGCACCATAGACTCAGGGTTGGAGAGCCCCAGGAAAAGGAAGCCAGCACCATGCCCCAAAGGGCTCGAGGGAGCCAAAATCCCTGCAAGACCCAGGTCTCCACCCCCAGAGACTGAGCACCCGCCACCAGGAGCAGCCACTTTGCAAATATTCACACACCAGGACCACGCTGTCGAGTGCCAGCACCAGCATCAAAACCCACTGGCAAGCACCAACCCAATAATGCACTTACTTGCCTCGAGCTTCAAAAGGCAAGGAAAGAAAGATGTTAAGAACATGATCAATCTTACGCGGCTCAAGCAGTAAACAAACACATATTTCATCACAACATACCAACCTCAGCTCCTGACACAAGATGGATATGTTTCTTTTTTTTTTTCCCCCATCTCAAAAGTAATATCAAAAGACGAAAACAAACGTTTGCTGAAAGAACAGCAACAGTTGCATGTGCACACACTTAACGACACGTTCAGACTCCAAACGAGTGTACATCTTTCTAATCTCCTATGATAACCAAACTAATTTCATCAGGAATCAAATGTTATTCATTTTTGTCTGTTATATGCATAAACAGCAACAGCACAATTGACAAACTATCCCCCAAAAATCAATTGCGAGATGTATTTTAGAGAGAACGTTTCCCAGTAACAAACATCAACAGAAAATGCAAAACAAATGCTGCAATCAAAATAATAAAGCACGGAAATGGGGAAAATCCCAGCGTTCAGCGTCAAGGAGGTTTTATTATAAGGAAATATGCACTTTTTAAACTCAAAACGGCCCCATGTTTGTTTGCAATGCCCTTAACCATTCGTGCCCTTTGGTACTGCAGATCTCCTATTTAGCAAGTACTTTACCGTCACTTAGCAACTGTAACTGCTTTTCAAAAAAAAAAAAAAAAAAAAAAAAAGCTTGGGGGGTTTTCAGTTTACTTCACCTCCAAGCAGACATCAAAAAGACAAACATACCCGGCCCTGCAGGTCGTGTCCACCTCCCCTGACCAGTAACACCCCATGCTGGTGACCCCATGCAGCCACACGCTGCCATTTTTTCCCCACTAATGTCTGTTTCTAAAAAGCAGGGAGATGCTTTTTAGATGCTCTTCATCCAGCCCATCAGCTCACGCCCAAGGCTGTGGGCTTCTCACCAACCCTTTTTCACCCCACTTTTTTCTTTTCTTTTTTAAAATCTTTATCAGAGCCAAGAAGTGGTTGATCTCGGACAGGGTTGCTTTGACAAGGTATTTTAAGCCCAGGAAGCACCATCCATGCTTGCCCAAAATTCAGGGTCTGTTTATCACCTTCGGAAAAGCAAATATATGACCAGAGGAGAAATCAGTGCCTTTAGGCTTCAGACTTGAGGAAATTCCCTGGGACACCATACGTGATGGCTAACAGTGCCCCAGGAGCTGGGCACTTGTGCAACACCCCACAAAAACACTGCTCCTGCCCTTTGGCACAAAACCTCCCCATCCCATGCTCATGGCAGATGCCAGCTTACAAACCCAATAATTAGGGGCAGAGTTGGCAACGTAAAGGCTACCTCCCAGCCCTGTCCCCTCCAGCATCCTCCCTCCTGCTGCTTTGGGGTGTTGTGGCCACAGCCTCACTGCAGGAGCAGCAGGGATGGGGACAGGGACGGGAGCAGAGCACACTCACATGTAGCGCAGGTGAGGGTTCTTCGCAAAGGCCCGGGGCTGGATATTTCGTAGTCCTGAGTTCCTGATTGTCCTGGAAAGAGATTTGAGAGAGCAGCAATGGAATTGAGGCTGAAGCCTGCTCTGAAGCCTCACGCTGTGAGTGCCAGAGGCAGCGCCCCAGTGCTGGGAGCCCTCTGGGGACACACATCTCATCCCAGCCAAGTGCAGAGGAAATTGGGCTTTGCAGTTTTGTCTGACATGGTGGCCACATAACTGAGCACCTGCTGGGCAACTCCCTTCCCCCTGCTCCACCAGTACAAGCTGGAGCAGCCCCCAGCACCTCCCACTGCTCCCAGTCTCCACCAGCAGCACTGCCTGCTGCCCCCCCCCCAGCAAACCCAGCCCCAGGGAAAACCCCTCTGCATGGAGCCCAGGAGGAAGAGGTGAGCTCAGGAGTTGTGGACATCAGAGGGGGATCCTCTTCCTATCCTGTTCTGAGGAACCAGGATTTATCAAATACCCGCTGCAGACAAAGGTATTGTGGCTGGTTTTGGGGTTCTTAGGTGGTTCTTAATGGGGTGCAGTTACTGAGTGCTGACAAATAAGCACGTTTCCTCCTGCATGTGGGCACCCTGGACCTAACATAAGCTTCCAACAAAACCCATTAGCACCCCCTGATTAACCCTGAGCAGCACTGTGCGTCCCAAGGGAGCAGCATCCAGTGGAGCCCATGGTGCTCCCAGCTCCAGACAGGTGCAGGAGGGGGATTTAAGAGACAAGGGGGTACCCAGGCTTCCCAAGCACCTAGCAAACCACTGCAGCCTCACAGATCTCAGTTTCCCCACCCGTGATGGGCAAGATGAGGCTCTCCCGACACCGGGGGGCTGTGCAGGGAGACACCATTCCCTTATTGTGCAGCCCCACCGTGACCACATCCATACAAAATGGGAACCAACAGCCCAGCATTGAAGGATCGGTGGAGACAGCTGGAAATTCACATTGTGGGACTGAAATGACTCAGAACAATGCACAAGCCCAGCACCAGAACAGCGGGGGAGAAGGGAGGTCAGGGCTGATGTGTGTTGACAGAGCTGTCAGGAGCTAGCAATCTTCCTTCTCACAGATCCAGCAAGGACCAAAAAAATCACTTCATCTCCATTTTGTGAAGTCTCACAGCAAAAACACCACAGAGCCAGCAGCTTAAGCAGGCTCCAAACACCACAGTGCAGAGATGGAGGGAAGCTGCAGCTCCTGGCTGGAGCTGTTTGCTTAGGAAATGAGGGGCTGTGCAGCACAGCTCTCCTCCCCAACATGCAAACCATACTCACAGCCTCTGGAGTCCCGTGTACAGCTCCATGTCTACGGCATTCAGCGTCTGCAAGTTCTTCCAGTTCTCTATGTGTCTGTGAAAGAGGAGGAAAAGCTCAGCCAGGGCATATCAGAGCATCTCCCTACCCAGGCAGGGCAGCACAGCACTGTGCCCCACACCTCTTCCCACCTTGCTTCAGCCAAAACCTTTAACTTACAGAAGGTCTGGGGCTTGGACACACTCTGGCTTCAGCATCCATATCCCCAGACATATGTGGTATGCATCATGCTGCCAAAATAAGCAGTTTTCTCATTCTGCTTTTATTCTGTTTTCCCAGCACTTTGGGTGAAAAAAAAAAAAATAATAACATGGTTTTACCCAGAATTTCGAGCATAGGAGGTGCAAACAATCCACTGCACATCCCTGGCAGAGTCATCGCCCCTCTCTGTGCACATCAGTGAAATAATGCCACAGCCAAGTGGCTCATGCAACACTAGTCAAAGTAAACAAAAACCTCTCTCTCTCAAAAAAAAAAAAAAAAAAAAAAAAAAAAAAAAAGGTAAAAAAAGGAAAAACACTCCTATTTATCCATTATGTCACTGGGGTGGACAAGGAGGCTCCTGGTCTTTGCTGGCTGGAAGTGCTGCTGGCAGGAGAGCACCAGAGTCAGTTTGGAAACCATGCCTTTATTATAAATTCCTCCATTGCCCGGGGTGCTGTGGCAGGTATGTTATGGAGAATGAAAACAGAAATAGATCTGTCACTGAGGGATCATTACTCAGTAAGTATTAGAGCTGGGGGAAAGGTGACAGAGCAGCAGCCCCAGAGAATGGGGTCCCTGTTATCAGGGGAACAGGAGCACAGCTGCAGCATGGCCACGGGCCCTGCTAATAAGCCACAGTGCTGCAGGGTGGGGAAGAAGCTTGGTTTTCATCAGCCAGGCCAGCTGAGGCTTTGTCCCAGACCAAACTCAGACACCAGAAAACACATTTTCAAGAAAGTCTTTCTGGGGAGCAGGTAGAGGTGAAGAGGAGAAACATTTCCAAGTGACGGAGAGGGGGTGATGCACTGAGAGCCATCGCCTGTGGTTGCAGGATCACATACAGTGGTCCAGAGGGTGACTAAGTGGAACTGGGACTTTCAGCCACTTCTGGAGCAGTCACAGAGGCCACACGTTCCTCCTCCAGCACTCATTATGTCTTGAAAAACGTGTTTGCACAGGAACAAACAGCAGTATCTAGACCGATTTGAGCCATACCCCAAATAATACCCAGCTAAAGAAAAATAAATAAAACAAAGTCTGGACTAAACCTAAATTCTGAGCATATTCCTCCTCTGCTGTCACCATCCAAGGAAAGCAGAGACCCACAAGAGTCACCTCTGCTTTCCACATGGTCCATGGCTGTCTGCATCTCCAGAACGATTAGCATAAGGACACAGCACAAACTCCCAGCTGGCTGCTGCGTGACAGCATAAGTTACGGTTCATCCTCAGTGACCTGTGCACCAGCTCGGATCGCCTGTGTCCCAGACAGAATGAGAAACAGGACTTTATCACAGCCGTTTCATGTTCCCTGCCAAAGGCCCTTGCAAGCTCTTGCAGAACAAAGCACAGACTGGGAGGCATCACTCAAGTCACTCGACAGCTCGCTGAAAGTCTCCAGAGAGAGGGCAGCTCTGCAATTTCAGGTCCTGGGGCACGAGGTTGCAGGTCTGGGTTGCTGGGGACTTGCCACAAAATATCCTGGCCACATTGGGCAAGGCTACACACACAGGTTGAAAGTGTTTCTCCAACCCAAACGAGAGTGTCCTCCAAGGAAAAAGAAGAGTGGCAGGAAGGGGAGGACATGGGTTTACCACTGGGGCACGCTGGAGCTCCAGCATCCAAGCGCTGACCTTTGGGCAGGGATGGAGCAGCCCCGAGCCAGGAGCTATGGAGCAACCACAGCTGGGGAGGAGGCAGCAGCCAGCTTGGCTCTTGTTTTATTGATTGTGTTTGCTAAAAAAAGGCAGGGTTATTTTTGACCTGACACTCAAAGCCACACACACGATTTTAGAAGACGTAGGACGAGACCTGAGCCTGTGCCCAGTGACGTGCACAGGCAGAATTTTCTGGGGACTCAACATTCAGGTTGTGGGGATATTGACAAAGCTGTAAATCTGACAGAAGCACCAACATCTTGGCCCACTCCAGACTCAAAATTAAATCTCTTTCTGTCCACAAAATGGAGCACAATAACTATGGAGTGGGAAAAGAGAGCCATAAACTGGTGTTATCCCCCATGGGACAGAATGGCCACTGCTCCCCAGGCAGTTAACCCCTACAGAAGTGACATTACACCAGGTTTAAAACACCTCCACGATTTTTGCTCCAGCCTCCCAAAATCAGCCTGTGAGCTTCACGAGCCAGATACACCCCTCAGTGTGTTGTTTAACATACACACAACACAGAGATGAAAGAAGCAACCATGGAAATAAATGCACACACACTTACATACAGGATAATCCCACAACACAGCAGCTGCTTAACATACAGCACAATAAAGGGCAATAACATCATAGTGAATTAGGTGCACAGGTCAACAAGGGACTTTGAGTCCTTTTAGCTACACAGACACTTCCCTTCATAAGGGCCCCCAGAAACAGCTCTTCTCCTTTTTTATCTGTTTTTTGAACTTAGCAGGAGTCACTTCCTAGCTCCTAGAAGTGACAAACCAGTTTTGGTTCTCAGGCCCCCCGAAGATGCACCTGAAAAAACATTTTCTTTGGTTCCTTTTTGTTTCTGAGCAAGGAGCGTAACTTTGTGCTGGTTGGATTTGCCTGAATCCACTTTAAAAAATACACAAAAATGCATCTTATTCTGTAAGTTCAAGGAGTCAAGCTGTGATTGCAAAATTGGCAGCTGTTGCACAGAAAAGCAAAACAACTAAAGAAACTCCTCTCCTAAGACATAAGTCCCTCTTCATGTCCTTCAGCCTCTCAACAAGTTCCTCCTCTTTTCCTTCCAGGGTTTTTGCGTGCCCTAGAAAGATCATGTCCTCCCAATTGCTGGCCAAACCAGAGACCTTCCCTTCTCCTCTGCCTCAGTTCATTAACCTGGCAGGAACACGTGTGCAAGGTTCAGGCCAAAAAAACAGATGTATCAACTCCCAGCCCTACCCTGCTCTCCACAGTCAGGCTTGGAGGTATGAATTACAGGCAGAGGGTTACTCCCTCCTCCCTGCAGGCTCCTCTAAACACACATCCCCGTGACATTCCCCAGTTATTACTAAGGTAAGCTGCTCTTCTGCGAGATGCAATAGCTTCATGAACAATACCCTACTCCCCAAATCCTGAACTGCTCGCCATATACACATCCACCTAGACTAATTCCCAGCCTTATTATCGAGACCATGTGGAATACATCACTGACGAAGATGACAGTGCTTGTTTTCTTGAAAGGGGAGCGAAAGGGCTGCTCATTTTAAGTGCTCACTTCCTTCTCATTCCTCATGTCTGTTTGGTGGGTCCTGGCCAAGCCCAGGTCTCCTTGCATTGCCTTTCACAGACCGAACAAAGTCCCGTTCAGTAGTAGCTGGGGTTTTGCCTTCCCAACTCATCCTGAAATGCTGCACCACAACTTCCCTGCTCTGCTCATTTCTTACCAAAATAGACTTGCAAGCATCTTAGATCCATTTTGTCTTGTGTCAAAATAGTCCTTGCTTAAGCAGCTTTTTTTTTCCTTTCCTGGCATTTACTCCTCCTTCCTCTACAAGCAAAAGCCAGACCCACCCAGCTATCACTTATAAATTACACAAGGTCAGCTCTCCTAAGGCAGCACGTCTGTACCAAGCAGTGAAGTGCAAGGCAAATTGTCTCAAGTGCCTTGAAGAGATACTGACTCAGGTCCCAGAAATGATGCAGATATATTGCTCAGACAGTCCTGGTGGCGAGGATGTTTTGCTTTTGGTTTCAGACCCGGCACACGACAGGCACTTACTCTGGGTGACCTATGCAATAAGCACCGGGCTGTAAGGGAAAGCAGCGCTGTTTTCTTCACCAGCCTGTTTAAGTCTCCATGTGCCTTCATCCCACTTGGCATTACAGGCTCTTGGTTTTGCAGCATTTCCCCTTGGCCATCCTCGCCCGCTTTGTGCCCCCACAGCCCCAGTGCTGAGCCAGCAGCAAAGCCCACGAGCCTGCTCTTGCCTTTTGTGCTGGTGTCCTCATGAAAGCAGAAGCTAACATCATCCCCAAGGAACCTCAGCACTTATCTCCTCTTGCAACGTGTCCCCCCACCTTTTCTTCTTTACCCAGCTCTTCACCTACAACAGGTGAGCTGCACTGTGCCTTCTCCAAAAATAAAAATAATTAAAAAAATAGTAACAACCCATTCCTGGCATAATGCAGCATCACATTAACCTCTCATCACAAAGTCAGCTCTTTGCCTAGGCAATCAGTCACCAGATGCAGAGCTAGCCTGACACAAGCTGGCTTTAGGACGCCTACCCTGCCCTGTATCTCAGCCTCCGTGTAAGAACAGCCTTTAATGCCCGATGAAAGCCTCGCAGAGCACCAATGTCAGACCAATGCTCGATGCACAGCATCCCCATGGGAACAGAACAGCAGTTCCCACCACTCCCCCAGAGGTGTTTGACAGCAGGGGCTGGTGTCACCATGCAGCAAGCCTGCACAGCCCCACGTGCTCCTCTTCCAGCTCAGGGCCAACGCGACGAGGGAAGTGAAAACATCATCCACAGGGATTTAAATGCAACCAGGCTCATTTTGTCCCATATGCGTGAGGCAGAGGTGAAAAGGAGCAGCTTACGCCAATTTGCCAAGTGATTAGCTCAAGGCTACTTAATGTCGCTGGCCTCCCTTCACTCTCCTCATACGACAAGGATAATATTTATCTAATCTCTCTCAGCTTTTCAAGCGCTGCGGTCAATAGCTAAAAAAGGCACTCGATAAGCACCGAGTATTATATAGCGTGTGTACACACACGCTGCCCAAATCTATATCAAGCCCAGATTGAGGAACGATGACTTTTCGTCAGGATGCCATCAGCTCCACTCACAGCCAAAGCAGATGAGGGGATTGAGCCACGCTGCACAAATGCCACATCTCATGTTGGGATGCTGGGCAGCGAACGTGGGATCACAATCCAGCAAGCAGGCAGACTCTGAGAAACACACACTGCTGTTGGAAAGGCAAGCAGAGCGTTTGACTCCTCTCTGCTAGGGCCACAGGAAAATTGGTTTGTCATCCAGGCACATTATACCTCGTGATGCCGACAGAAGAATTAGTTTTCAATTACCTGATATGCGTAGCATTATAAACAAACCACATGGCACGCCAGTGCCAAGCCATGCAAATATTTTCCCCCTGCCATCAAATTCATACAGAGAAGTCCTCTATCAACACCTTTGACCACTAAGCCCTGCCTGCTCCAGGCAGAGGTGCTGCAGAAGTCGATGGGAAGCCCCGGAGGCTGGGAAACCCCCGCCACCAGTGCCACCAACCTGGCACAGGTCCCATGCCCCGCAGCAGAGCACACCACAGCAGGAGTTTCTGGCCCCTTTTACCCACGGGGTTGAGGAAGCCATAAAGAAATCAGCCATCTTTCACAGCATCATAAGGCGCTTATCACATGCATTTAATAACCAGAGGCATGAAGGACTTGATTCTCTCAATATGGAAGTTATAAAATTGAATTGGTAACTGAGCATTAAAGGCAAGTGCAGCTGAATAAAGACTTATGAAGGCAATATTTTCCCCATTTAAAGCGTGGGCTTCCCCTTCCCAAAAGCGCACAGAGAAGTCACACAGCAGCAGACAACTTGGCATCATTAAGGATAATTTGAGGTCAGCGAGAGAAAGGGGGGAAGGAGAGAGACGCAAGCAAATCCAGCTTTGTAGAAATAATTATTAGCGTAACCCCACAGTGTAATTATGATTCGTCAAGGTAACAATCATAAAACACAGCACTGAGACACAGCTCCCTCTGCACCAGCTCTGTTCCTCTTTCCAGGGCCGCGCAGAGGTACGTGGGTGCTGTGGAGGATGCTCCTGGTTACCCTCCTGTAGGTCCAGCCATCATCAGGTTGGGCATCCAACCCAATAACCCAACCTGGGCTCTTCCAGAAAGTCTAGGCAAAAGGAAAAGCCCTAAATTCTCACTCCAAAGCCCCGTGTTTGTGCATTCAGCAACTTCCCTATGATCTCCACACGCCTCCAGCTCATCCCCAGACAGCCTCCACATCCAGCACCAGCTCTGGCTGGTGACTTATGGCGTAGACAGGACCCCTTCCAGGGACAATGTTTCAGCGTTACCGGAGGACAGCAGGCTGCCCGGACCCAGTGTGGACAGATTGCTGCAGGACACGGGAAGCAGTACGTCCCCATTATCACACACTAAAGCCAAGGTTTTTCAGCACAGGTAGAGTTATGCCCAGCCACTTGCTTTCAGGAAGGAAGAAATAGGTGCAAGGGGGGCAGTGGAGCTGAAGAAGTACTGCAGGCAGCAGGGCAATGGCCATCATCAGATATCCTCCTTAATTCCCATCATCATTACATCCCAGCTAGTGCTCAAGCAAGATCTGAGGTGTCCCAAATCCCCACAGAGTTGAAGAAACCTCATTTATCAGGGATGACCAATGGTGGAAAGGCTTCAGGAACACATCCAGGGCTGCAGCATCACCTGCATGCAGAGCAGGGAGGGGATGGTGTCCTGATCCCCTGTACGCAGCGTAGGCTCATGGCTCAGCACCTCCTGCAGGCCCTCTCCCTACCTCTTTTTTATTTATTGCCTATCCATATCCAACCCTTGCATGGTCTTGGACACCACCAGAAGGCAGAGAGCACAAGATGGGCTCATTCCCACTGATGTGCACATAAATACAGGAACACAACAACCTCAGGATGAGGCATCTGCCCAGTGCAAACAAGAGCTCACCCCCTGCCTGCAGCATCAGCTGTAGCTGTCTCTCCTTCTCCTCCAATTGACAGATTCAAAAATGATGATTTTCCCTCCAAAATACATTTATTTTATTATTCTCAGGCAGGACAGTGCACAAGAAACAACTGTGCAACCGCCTGGGAGGAGAGGGCAACCCAAGGGGAAAAAGACAGTTCCCCTGGGAGTTTTGCGCTGAGCACCAGTCCCAAGACAAGAAAGCAGCCTTTACTTTATGGGTGCAGAAAACCAAAAAAATCCCCTTTTAGGCAGCAGCTGGCTCCCCACATGCCTGCCAGGTCAAAGGAAGGGATGCTTTTATCCATAGGATTTCATAGGCAGCGATACCTAGCAGCATGCAGCATTTTGTGGTCTTTAAAGATCAAACAGCATTTTATAGAGGAAGCAGCACCCTGGTCAAAATCAGCTGCAGTAATCATATTCAGCCTTATTAAACCCTCTCTGTAACTTCAAACAGGGTCAGACTTCCTCACACTCCCACCTCCGAACAGGTCCGTGGCTGTTCAGAAATTAAAGTATATAATATACACATATAGATGTGTGTACACAAAAATTCATGTAATGAGACAGAGCTGCCAAACTCTTTCCAGAGGCAGCTGCATGCCTCCCCTGCGGAGCACGGTGCTTATACACATTAGCATGATGAAGGGATGGACCATGGGTATGGGATTGCTGCGTTCAGCTTGGCAGGAGGAACTCTTGGTGTAAGTAATGGCACCAAGCATCTTTCTTTTTTGTTTTGTTTTTTCCCCAGCTTTAGGACTACACCTCCATTAGACCTCATTAGCTCAGCCC
Source organism: Aythya ferina (assembly GCF_964211825.1). NCBI lineage: Eukaryota > Metazoa > Chordata > Aves > Anseriformes > Anatidae > Aythya > Aythya ferina. Next base: position 7,878,361 of record NC_140307.1, read on the forward strand.
AAAGGGGAGCACTGCCAGCCACATGCCCAGGTTACACTTCATGCTGTGCCGGAAGACAGGTAAAAAAGATGGAGAAAAGGGAGAAAATAAAATCTCCCATGGACAGGTTGAAGAACAAGGATGCAGGAGCAAGAGCCCAGTGAGAGCAGACACGAGAGCTGGGGATGGGACTGCAATCCTCCAACCAGACCCATCGCTGCCCCCAGCTCTGCCCTTGGCCGTGCACCCACACAGACCTGCAAGCACGTTTTCTGAAGGCACAGCCTCCCGGGAGTCTAAATCTGGGAACTTTTACAGCCACGTCAGCTCCATCCCAAGCCCTGGGTAAATTTAGCTGCAAGCCTTTGGGCTGCGCAGCGGACACTTCCCCCCGCTCCTCTGCCCGCAACTTGGTGTGGGAAGCAAAGCTCAGAGATGCAAACTGCAGGCATGGAAAGGTCCGTGTACTTCTGACTGCTGCTCAGGAGACAAACCCAGCACCCTCCCTCCCCTCTCAGCACCCCCATCCCACCGCATCCTCCCCTGCAGCCTGGCGCCCAGGGCTTTCCCACAGCCCCAGCACCAGGCAAGCTGCCGGCCCCGCGCGGTGGGGGCACGGCCAATGTGTCCCGGGCTGGCGTCCTGCTCCCACGAAGCGTTTGTTTTCCCAAGGAGCCTGAACTTTGATCCTCCAGCACTTTGGCTGCCCCAATGTTTACGAAGCTCGAGCGAGCGGGCAGCAATGCCCAGCTGGGCTGGCCGGGGGCCAGGCTCCCAGCCGCTCGGCTCGGGATGAGCACAGCAGCTTGGGGCTGTGAGGGACCTGCCAGGGTCCTCTCTTGGATGCTGAGCCTCCAAACCCATGGGCTGGCAGCAGCTTTCATCAGGATAACACTCTGATTCCTGCAGCCCTAGCAGGGAAAATAAAATCTCCTTTTTTTTTTTTTTTTTTTTTTTGCCTGCATACATTTCCTATGAGGGACACACCTGCCAGCAGAGGTGGACGAGTAGGAGCATTACTCAGGAGCAGGGGATGCACGCTTTGCAATAGGGTGGCAGGGCTGGAGGAGATAGCAGGTATTTAGTGGGAACACGACCGGCTCTTAACAGGAGAAGCAAGCCAACACGCCTATAAACATGACACGGGCAGGAGGAGACAGGGTGGGGAACCAAGGAGAGCAGGGAGGGAGCAGACACTTTAAAAGTTTCTCTCCCTGTGCTCCACTTTGTTCATGTAAATGTGAAAAAAGGGCTTGGGGAACACGTTACATGAGAAGACACTGACAGGCAGAGATGTTAACTGGGCTGTTGTGTCTGAGCAGACCCAGCAAGGCTGGGGACATTTTCCATCTCATACATTGATTTAGGCTGCTGTTCCTCCAGATTAAGGCACAGCTGAACTACAAAAAGCCTGCTCGCTCAGCACCTGGGGAGAGACTGGCATGCACCCAGCCATGGCTCCCAGTGGCCAGAGAGCTCTCAAACTGACCACTGAGGTTGAGCTCCTGCCACATCCCCTGCCATGAGACACAAGTACACGATACTTCACTGCTCGTCGATGAGGTTCCTACTACTGGAGTATTCCTAGAGGCTGGCATTACATGGACAGGCACAAGAACCTGCAGGAGTACTGAGGAACCCAGAGGTCACACACAGGTGTAAGTACTGAGGCAGCGAGTCCTGACAGCACTGCTCTTTCACCACCAGTGTTTATGGTGTATTTAATGCGATACCTTTCTTTTTGGCACTGGTTAGGGTCATGGAGCAATTTCTAAGTAGATCATCAGATGTCCTCATAACTGTTGTTTTTTTTTTTCCCCTCCAGATTCACTCCACCTTTGCTTCTGCCCCTCTGCAGGACCTGGAGGTCCCAGCACCAGCCCAACCTTGGAGCAAATCCCACAAGCCTGTAGGGTCAGCAGCAAAGAGAATTCCCCTCTGCATGAAAAATGAGGACCCTGTGTGCCTCCGGCCCCAGGAACAGGCTGGCTCACTCGCAGCCTGCAGCAGCTGGGGCCGAGAGCCTGTGCCATGTGCCAGGCTGGGGCTCACTGGGACAGCAGCTGGCGGGGCAGCCCTCCTGCACATCAGCTCCTTTTCCCTCTGTGGGTACTGCAGTGGGGTGGAGAAGGGCTGCTGTTGTGCTCCCCCCGCTCTGCTGCAGGGGGAACGCGGCTGGATCTCATGGTGCCTGATGCCATTGAGGCCACCCATCATCGTGCCCTTTCCCACCATCAGGCTTGCCCGGTGGCCAGCAAACTGCCCTAAACCCCACTGCTGGACCCCAAGCCACCACCTAACCACAGATACCACATTCGGGGCTGTGAGGGCATCACAGCTGCTTGGCCACAAGGACCAAAGCAACCATCAAGCCAGGGAACCCATCCCATGTGAGGGGCACCCCACATCTCAGCCTCTGACCAACAGCTTCTGCCCGGGGCAGTTTGCAGCTGGGTTGTTTTTACACTTTTTTTTTTTTTAAATAAACAAACCCAAACACATCTTTTCCCTATCTCCCCTTTGAAAAATCCTGTAGTTGCTATGGAAATGGTCTCATCAGTATGGGAGGAGCATCGCAGCGCCAGCCAAAACTCCCTGTGGCTCCCAGTTGACACCACTGCCTAGGAAGTGGTCATGCTGGAGGTGATCCCAGGGCATACCTGGGGCTGAAAGCAGCCACGGGCACCAACTGGAGAGAGATACCTATCCAGGAATCAGGGCAGGGATCTGCAGTTCACCCAGGAATGAGTGAATAAATCAAGACATGCTCACGCTGGCTAAGGGATGAGATGGGCACAGCTGTAACAAGACGCAGCCCCCGTGGCGGTGCCCTCGCTGTGAGCAGGGAGGTGGGCACGGATGGGGCAGAGCTGAGCTTGGCCTGTGCACATCTCCCAGGGGATTTCTGCCATTTGCTCTGTGCTCCAACATCCCTACCTTGCCTACTAAGCAAGCAGGGTGCAAACGGCAGCTGTCACAAGCTGCAAAGAGGGTCAGAGATCAGAGCACTGACCCCAGCACATTGCACACTTGTGTGCCCCAACACCCCCACTGCCCACACCGAGCCAGCCCCTCTCCCACCCTACAGCATCTACCGCAGACCCCTCAGATCTTATACCATGAGCAGATTCCTTCACCGAAAATCCTGGTGTGGGACCACCTGCAGCACCAGAGCTCGGGCCAGGTCCCTGTGCACCCAAGAGCTCCCGGCACAGGGATGAACGTTCACTCCTATGGCATCCCCAGAGCCCTGAACCTCTGCAGGGTGGGTTTGTTTGCCTGCTGCGTGCATGGAGAGCACGACCTCCAGTCTGAGCATGCTGCAGAAGCTCAGAGTGTCTGCTTTTCTAGACACCGGTGGGAAATGCATCTTCCCCCCAGGAGCCAAGAGCACAGCCAGCAGTGCTCTAGAGCTGGGGGTGCTATGGCTGTGTGGATACTTCTGTCACCAACCCTGGGTTTAGGGAATAAGCTGGGACCCCGCCTCCATCACCCCACTCAGCTGGGAGATGTGGGGGACATGGCTCCCTGCCCCAGCACAGGGTGCGTGCTGCCTCCAGCCACACCAAGCAGCTCTGCTCAAGGTGTGTCCGTCACCTTGTCACCAGCTGCAGCCCGCGACAAGCAGCAGCTCCCCCAGCAATGACAGCAGGACAGGCTCTCCCCTCCGTGGGGTGCTGATGCATGTCTCAGCCACCTGCCCGCAGCCAGCCTCAGGGCTTTCCCCAGCCAGCCCCACTGCAACATCACTCCACGCCTGGTATTTTAACCCCAGTGCATCCTGGTGTTGAGCTACCGAGCTGCCTGGTAGAGGGACACACAACCAAAACCTTGTCAGACCACCACGAGTGAAACTCATTTCACAGCATCACTGCACACAGGCTACAGGTGCCGAGCTGGTGCTCCCCAGTTGCGTCTCCTGGAGCAGGGTTTTTCCTACATCCATGCTGATGCTGGTCTCACCAAGCTTCTCCATTCTCCCCCAGAAGCCTTGAGGTCTGTCACACAGCACATCCCATGCAAAGGACACACACACGGGCAGTGCCACCAGGCTCCGTGGTGCTCTCTGGCGTCCATTGGGTGATGGGTGCAGGGTGGGTCCGAGCTCAGTACGAAGCACTGTCAGACCCCGCTGCTAATTTGGGCACAGAAGCCTAATTAAAGTCCTAAATAACCACTTGCATCACCAGACTGCAAGGGGCACGTCCAGCTGAGGAGCCTCGTACATCCTCAGTCTTGCCGGATCCTGAGTGCCCTCCCAGAAGAGCACACCCAAAGGAGAAGGAAGGGCTCAGCTGTTATTGAGCCACTCATCTTGGTCAGAGACGCTGCAAAAGCAGCCTGTGCTCTGTGACACACACCATCCCTTCTGGTCCAGATTTAACAGGTTCAGGACCTAAAGTACAAAGCAGCAGCCGGAACACTTCCCACCCTGATCATTTTGGGCCAAGCAGGCAATACCCCGCCTCTCTTGCTCCCTGCTGGCAGAAATTTCATCTCTCTAGCCCAGAACATTTTGCTCCACAGCTCCGGGAGCAGCTTCTGCAAGAAGTTTCATTCAAACCTGCCTTGCAAAGCAAGGAAACCACCTGCAAACGCAATGAAGAGCCCTGACCCAGCCTTGCTTGCACCAGGGACAGCAACCAGGCTGGAGCTGGGGGAGCACCAAGCCCTGTGTGGCCCTCCTAGGGCACCCAAGTGACAACAGGGTCCCCCGTGTGCCATCCTGGCTGCACCCTGAGGTTCCCAGGTGGGAGCTGCCAGCAGCACGCCGCCTCCCCTAGCAGCTCCCCGCAGCCGATACAGCGAATGAGATTACAACAAATATAAACTAATGATACAGCTGTCAAGGCAGATTAGGCTGCACAGTGTAAAAAATTGCAGGGCTGTTTAGTCACAACAATATAAGATTAATTTATCAATACAGCTTATGTGGCACTGGAGAGATAGCAAATTGAGTAAGTGAATCTTTTCTACACCTTGTGCGGGGAGGGAGGCTCGGACCCGATGGGTGCACAGGGCTGGGCGCCGCAAGGTTTTTTGGGCTGGGGATAGCCTGGGGGGGCTGCGCACCCTTATCCCAGGTGCTGGGACAGGATGTGCATGGGTGCCACGCACACACAGTTATTTACTTGCACGTTTTTAACCCACGGAGTTAACACATGCAAAAATATGCGCAGCCACCTCCACCCTTTGGAGGCTACAGCCCTGCAGGCACAGGGAAGCTTTTGGGTACCTCTCGAGGGTACCCAACACCGACAACATCCCCGGCAGGCCCGTATCCTTTCAGATCTCCCCTATGTTGCCATCTGCGGGTTAAAAATGTGCAAGTAAATAAATAGCTGCGGCGGTAATGAGCCCGGGCTTCGATCTGTGAAGGTGAGAGCGCAGCAGCAGCCGCCGCTCCGAAGGAAGCGCCCGTTTCTATAAATATTGAAATCCGGTAATTATCATCATTAGGACTGGTTGTGATTTATCCGTAGCTCAATCCCCACAAGTAAGAATGGCATTTATTTGCCACGATTAGAACAGCTAAAAATACCTCCCCAACCTCGCCTGGCCCAGCACTGTCCCCGTACCATCGCCCTCGCAATGGGCTCAGCCGTGGGGAGCAATGCAAAGAGAAGGGGGTCCTGGGGAGAGGGGGCTCTGTGCTCCCCCCAAGTGCTGTGGGACCTCAAACTGGTGCTCCTCCACCTTCCAGGAGCCATTCCCAGCTGTGCTCCACATCTCCCCACACTACATAATGTCCCCTCTAGCAGGTTGCCTCTCCTGCAAGGATGGTTTCTTTGTATTCATAGCAAAAAGTGCCAATTTTCTTGAAGCATCCCTCCCAGACACCTCTATGGATGAGTGTGTTGGAAGCCCTTGTCCTTCCTGACATCTAAGGGCAGGGATCAACCCACAAAACCCTGCAAGGAGCACTCAGCTCCCCATCCCCTGCTATCCCTCTGCCTTGGGGGCACATCCACCCCTATCCAGCCACCAACCAGAGGCTTCCCAGCCTTGTCCCCAGCGCTGCCGTGCTGTAAACGAGTACCTGGGGTGCAGGCAGCTGTAGCAGGAGGCAGCCCCGTGATGGTTTTCAGCCCAGAACATGACCCCAGCCAAGAGAATCCCCCATCAGATGGCCTAAATCACCCCAGGCCACCGCCGGCTGCTCCAGCCGAGCTCGCTCCGAGAGCGCAGATTTCCCCGAGGAAACGTGCCCGGCTCCCTCGGTCAGGGATGTTCTTTCTGACAGTCACGCCGAATATTTCCCCCGCTTCTTTGCTAATAACTGGAAAAACAGCCGTGAAATGGGCAGCCTGGCGAGCCTGCGCTGCGCGGGGGCGATGGGGACGAGGCGCGGGGCCCCAGCAGTGGTCGGTGCCAGCTCTTTGCCCCTGCCCCAAACCCACCCGGCCCCACAGCCACCACCTGCTGGTCCCCAAACCCAGCACACCTTCACCTCCAGCCTCTTCCCAGGGCAACGGGACCCCTCCAAGGGATTTTTCCCCTTCATTTAGCTCTCACTAGTTCGTCAGTACTCTCATAGGATGCTTCCAATTCACACCCCATTCCTGTTTTTTTAATTTAATTTTATTTTTTAAGCCCTTTGGTAGCTCTGCTCCCCCAGCGCCCGCTCCCCCAGCCCAGCCCGTTGCTATTTGCTTAGGGCCCTAAGCCACTTTTCAGTCCATTTGGCAGCGTCATATCCAAGGCAAACTGAACTAATTTTAAGAGTAAGATTTGGTGAGACACTATATCAAATGCTTTGCTAAATCCAAATATATTAGGATTTCCACATTCTGCTCAGCCACTAATTTTGAGATTCCATCAAAAAGAAAAAGCAATCAGGTTTGTCTGGCAAGATTTATTCTTCCTAAATCCCTGCTGTTATTGCTCATGCTTTCCTTATCCTCTAGTGCTTCACTTTTCTTAATACTGCAGGGCTGGAAGTGTTTGCTAGAAATTTATTTTTGCTATTTATATGGATTTTTAGAAATCTACCTCTGCTCTCCTCCGCTGCCCCCTGCCTTCCCCACTGCTAGCAGCATCCCCGTGCTGCCTCCACGCATCTCCTCCTCCATCCTCCTCGCAAGCCAGCGCAGGGTGGTACCGTGAGCTGGTGTTAACACACGGCTGGCCTCACTCACAGGATGCTGTGGAAAAAAATAATATGAAAGTACGATGTGTTTTTGCCAGCAGGAGAGAGGTCTAAAGGAAACACCAAGCTGGGTCAAGCCCACAGCACCACCTCACTTCTATCGAGGATTGGGCAGAATTAAGCCACAGCTGGCACCGGCGGGGATATCTCCAGCAGGAAAAACAAAATGCACAAGGGGCTGAGATCTCCTGCACTGTTTTTTGTTGTTCGTTTTTTTTTTTTTTTTTTTTTTCCTCCAGGAGCCAGGCAGATGTCTGGACTCCAACACTGCATGGCAGCCCTACCAGCTCCGTCCCCAAATGCCCCAGTGGCCCCATCCTGCTGCATGAGAGCGGGGCAGAGAGCTCATGCATCCCAGGTGAGCCTAATGAGCTCCTGCTCTTTTGGAGAAGAAAGGCAGCTCTGCTCAAGTGTAACCAGCTTCTGCTCCTCACGTGCAGCAGGGTTTGGTGTTTTGCAAACCAAGCAGCAGCCAGCAGGCAGGCCTCACGGCTCTGTGCGCCCACCTAGCAGGGCTCCTGCTCATGCAGCATCCAAAGACTCATGTGGCCACAGAAAAACAGTGGGGCTACCAGCCAGCATCGATGCGGAGCCACCAGCTCCAGCACAGCCTGCTGCACAAACGGGAACCACCAGGCTCGTGGTGTTCCCACACCAGCCTTTCTTCCCACCCCTAGGGTCAGCACCCAGCCACGGGCACAGCAAAGCTGGGCCACGAGATGACCCTGAGCTCTAGAGGGATAAACGGAGATTGTCTTTTCGCTCTGGCTATTTTTACATCCTCCAAAAATAAAGCTGTCCTGGAGGAGCAGCCCTTCCAAGGGCTGAGGTGCCCACAGTTAGGAGCCAGCAGCACCCAGCTGGCTGCAGCCCCAGGCTGGGGATGCCAGCCCCGTGCTGCCCCCCCTTTTAAGAGGGATTAACCCCCAGGGCAGCTGCCCTCCATCACCCCATCCCTGCATCCCCCCCCCCCAGCATTACTGGGGTCAGGGGGCTGCACAGGGGCTTGGGATTTACGGCTGATGCATACGGAGGATTTACAGGGAAGGGGCAGCTTCAGGGGACCCGGAGCAAAGCACCGGTGATTTATGGGGTTGGCAGCAATTTACACAGCAGGTAGCAGCAGCGAGGAGGCAAGGATTTACAGGGGCAGGAGAGAAGCCCTTTTTTATTGGTGTTTATTGGAAAACGAGGGCCTCCTTCCCCTAATTACTGTGACCCAGGGAGGGGCGCAGAAGCAGCTGGATTTACAGCGAGCCTCCCCCTTGCTCTGGAGGTCACGGGCAGGCCAGCAGCGGGGACCCTCCCATCCCAGTGTGACCACAGATGGCTTCTGCTTGGCCACAGCACCCTCAGGGGCAGCTCAGCACCTCCCTGGGCTGCCACCGCCCCACGGCAGCGCTCCAAGGCTGGGCTGAGAGCTCAGCCTCTCCAGGGAGGCTGCAGAGAGCAAGGCCTCTGACATCCCAGCACATCTCCCCTCCTGGGTCTGATCCAGCCCATCCACTCGTGGGGAGGCAGATTTCCTCCTGCAGGGCTGCCCAGGTGCCAGCACAGCGCTGCTGCTGCTCAGCACCCCAGGCTGGAGGCAGGATGGGCACGGAGACACACGGATTGTGTCTGAGCAGCTGCCAGGGGGTTAGCCTCTAGGGCTGCACGTAGCATTAAGAATATAGAAATATATAAATAAATATTGAGAAAGTCATCTCTGGTTGCTGCTTCACCACATTACAGCATCCTGCCATCAGTGCGGGACACCTGGGGAGGTGGGGCAGCCCCAACGCTGCCCTCTGCCACCGCAGGAGGCTCCACAACCAGATCCGACTTAAAATTCAGAAGCAATCCAGGAAAACCTCAAACTCCCAGCCCTCCCCTACCTCAGCTCCCAGTACAGGCTGAGGGCAGCCTCTGCAAAAGGAGCAGCCCGGAGATGCCAGCACAGCCAGCCACTGCCTGGTTTAAGGCAGACACAGGTACAGGAGGGTCCAACATCACACCCACGCAGCTCCCTCCCAGCAGGGAAAGCAACCTCCAGCAAATCCACTCAGGCATTTAATTTCGTGCTCCTTTTCTAGCCACCCTCCAGATTCCCTGTTTCACCCCAGATCTGTGCACACACCAGCAGACCACGCACCAAACTCATGCAGTATTTGCACAGGACACATGATGTTTTTCAGCACTGACTCTCTCAGCATAGGGGTGCAATAGGATTGGGTTCCTCTGGCACAGGGGGATAAAAGGTGCCAGGCATCGACCCCAAACACAGGCTAACACCGAGCCCTGCCCGGCTGGTGCTGCAGCTCCCACACCCAGCAGGCACACAGCGTCCCACGTCCCCACCAGCCCATGCCCCCACCCCCCTGCCCCAAAGTTTGACTAAAGCTCAGGAGTATCTTTGCTTTTATAAATCTCTGCCTTTTAATGATGGCTTCAAGGCTCAGAGAAAAAAAGGCCCATTAAACTCACTGAATAAGTTAATGGGGCAGAGAGAATCCATTTCAAAGCCACCCCAGGCTATTTTCCTCTGGAGCTAAAGCCTGAATAAGCAAAAAGGAAAAATTAAAACTGTACAGTGCTTTGCCAATAAATAACCCCTAGTGTAATCTGCTACAGGCAGGCCTCCATTTGCAGAGATAATAGGATGCAGATCAGCTGTAAAACACCTCCCCTTGCAGGGACCACCACCTTCTGATTGCAATTCACCGTGCACGAGGAGTCCCCACCTCCTGCCTGCCCCATTCCACCTGCCGGGGCAGGGCAAGCGCTGAATATCTTGCAAAGAAGCACCAAAATCCAGCACTTGCATCCCTAATATCTGTGCTCCAAGCACTCACCCCTGCTTGTCTGCATCTCCACCTCGTTTTTCCCAGCCATCCTGGCTGCCCATGCCCTTTCTCCCCCCCTTTCACCAGGGATGCTCTGGGCTCAGCCCTCCCCAACCAGATCCCACACACAGCTGCTCCTCCTCGAACACTTAAAACACAAGTGCCTGTCCCAGAGAGGGATTAAAAAAAAAATAAAAAAAAAAATCCCTGTTTGTAAATGTTGATCCCACTAGACGCAGTTTGTTTACTGTTTAATATTTAAAGATGCTAATTAAGTCTCTGAATAAATAAATCTATGCTACCCGCGCCTTTTGGAGCCAGGAAGCCCTCCCATGGGGCCAGGGCAGCCCAAAGCACAGCAGGGCCGGGGCAGCCAGCCCAGGGCATGCCTGAGCATCCCACCCCAGGAAGGGAGAGGCTCACATGCAGCACAGAGCAGCAGTGCCAGGTTAGGGACATCAGGGGACCCATGGCATTTGGAGGCAGAGGGATCACAGGCAAGGCAAGAGCAGGCAGGGTCACTCTGGCACAACTGGTGCCCTGCCCAGGGGACCACACAGCTTCATACCTGAGAGCTCCACTCCTCTTCCTAAGCCATCCTGCAGCCTCATGAGGAGCAGAGCATCCCCTTGCTCCCATCAGGACCTTCTCCACCCTCCCACCTGGTTCCTCTTTAGCCTCATTGGGCTCTGCCTCCCCCAGACCAGCTCCACCTGTGCCCTGCTCATTGCCATTAACCCTCTGGGCTCCCTCTTGTACACGCTGCAGCCCTTGGGTGCCTTATACACACTTCCTGAGCTCAGGTTTTGTCCCTGAGGACACCCTCCATCTCCTGTCCCAACCCAAAGCAGGGTGCTTCCCAAAAGAGCACCACATCCACCTGGCTCCACACACCCCACAGAGCCCATCCTGGGACAGCTGCAGAAAGTGTCAGAGCCCCCATGAAGCTCAAGCTGGGAAATTGTCCCCAGCACCACTCCGTTTCCCCACGCTGGCACAGCACACAGCATCCTTGACCCCGTGTCCTGATGAACTCTGCTCCCCAGGCTGCCCAGCAGCAGCCACCGAGCAACCCAAGGGCTTTCTGCTTGGTTTTGGGGGACATATTTTGGCTGCAAGAGCACATGGAGGTGGAGACAGCCAGAACTGGGACCAGTGCCTGCCCCAGCAGTGCCCAGCCACGTCCTGCAGGCAGGAGGTTTGGGGAACACGAGGAATCTGCTGGTGATGCAGCTCTGGAGATCAGCAGCACCCTTGGCACAGCGCTGTCCCCCAAACAGCCTCGTGCCCCGAGCAGGGTCCTTCATTTATTAGGGTCTCTAATGTATGCACCTGCTCAAACATTTCCACCTTAGCTTTTTTCCTTGCGGGATCCACCTGGGCAAAGCTCTGGGTTTGCTATGTAAGCGACAGCCTCGCACAGCTCAGGGGCAGGGACCCCACCCCGTTCTCATCCCATTACCCATTTCTCAGCCCCCCAGGGACGGCACAAACAGCTGGCAAAGACATCAGCGCCCCACGGCCCTCACCAAGGTCAAGGATGAGGTTGCTGGGAACATATTTCCATGCAGGAATGAAATACGAAGGGCTGGGGTATGTCCGCTTGGGGAGGGGGGGAGGCTGTAGGGTGAGGCAGGACCGCAAGGGGATGGGACAGAGGGGACAAGGGGGCTGGGGAAGACATGGAGTGGCTGTGCCAAGCCCACTGCCAGGATATTTTTGGTCAAATAAGCTGTTTTCCATCCCACGTAGGCAGGCTGAAGCTGGGAGAAGGGGAAGGTGGGGGTGACGGCGTGTGCTGGACCAGGGACAGTCCCCAGCGTCCCTGCGTCTGCTACAGCAGAGCCCTTGGTGGCAGCTGGAGAGAAGCCTGCTGCGTTCCCAGAGCTGCCTTCTCCTTCGGCTTCCCGACTGCTACATCACATGAAAACAAGCTCAAAAAGCAGCACATTTTCCTGCTGCTGCTCTTCCAGGCAAGCCAAGGCCAGAGCTGCAGGCGGGCATCACGCAGAGGGGACAGGGCAGGGACCCCGTGGGGCTGGGGCAGGGAACGGGGTGGCACGTTGGGGATGGAGATGTGCAAGCATGGAAATAAAACCTGCATCATCCCAAAACCTGCACCATCCCCAGACCCAGTCTTGACACAAGTTGGCTTCTCAACATTTTTGCATGAGTGGGGCGATGACTGCTGAGCAGCCTTCCAAGAGGCACCCAGTGGAAGATATTTTACTCCCTTTTCCTCCAAGCGGAGCCAGGCCCTGAGCCACGGAGCCAAGCACAGCTCTGAGCAGCACCCAGCACCCAGCTCCCAGCCCAGCACCCCTCCAGGCCCAGACCTCACCCCGAGGTGGTGCTGGGGACCCGTTTGTTGTTGCGTTGCGGGACCACTGGGTGTCACAGCCCTTCCACCACGTGCCCACTGCCAGCAGGGAAACAACTGGCTTATCCTTGGCCCCGCTGCCAGGGAGGAGGAGATTTCCTTTGGAAGCCCCATGCTGAGGACGCTGCAGGGTCAAGACCGGTTTCCTACCCCTGTTTCCTTTCTCCATCCCTCACCGGGCTCTTCTCAGCCTCTCTCCCTAGGGAAGGACACATGGCCTCTCTAATCCTCCAGCCTCCACCCAGCCCCTGCAGCAGGGAGTTAATTGGAGGAGCTGAGAGCATCGCACTCACCCCAAGGGCATCCAGAGACAGCTCTCAGCCTGTGCCCTCTTGGCTCTGCATCCAGGATTTCCCTGGGGATGCCTCTCTTGGCTGTTTGACACCACAGGACCGGTGGCCTTGTTTATCCCCCCTTGTGCTGGGCATCCCCCTAAGGCAGGGATGAGCAGAAGGATCTCTGTCCCTTGGTACCACTTGCACCGCTGCTCCGAGCCTCAGTTTCCCCATCAGCAATATGGGCAGAGGTTTTAAGGGCTTCTCACCCAGCAGCTGTGACAGCGGGCGGCACCCCACCCCTATCAAACCCAGCATTTCAAACACACCACCCATGGGTGGGTCGGCATCCTCCAAAAAGCTGCAAACCGCCCCAAATCCCAGCTCGGCTCTGGCCGTGCCTCCTGCAGCACCAGCACGACAGCTCCCTGTGTGCGGGGCTGCTCTGACCACGTCCTCTGGCAGCTCCGGGGGTCCTGGGGGCCGGCGACACCCCGGGGTGCTGAGCAGGGTGACCTGCCCGCAGGGATGCGAGGCTGCGGAGGCACCGGCGGCAGCCTCGCCCGAGCCGTCTCCCGCAGCCGCTTGCCCTCTAGCGGCTCAGCTGCCCTCGGAAAGCAGGAGGGAAGAGGCTGCGAGAGCGGAGGAGAGGCTGGGGAAGGAGCGTGGGGCAGAAACTCGAGTGGGCCGGGGGCTGGAGAGCATCCATGGGGATGTTCGTGCGCAATATGTGACCCTCATGCATGTCCCGCAGCAAGGAGCTGCCCCTCTGTCCCCCCCCGGCCATGCAAGGAGGGTTTTTGTGCACCCCTAAATGCAGGAGTGGGGAGAGAGAGGGGGAAACTGGGGCGGACCGGAGCCCGCAGGCTGCTGATGAGCACACCTGCTTAAAAAGCATCCACGCAACCTGCTCAAACCCCCGCTGCAGGGAGCCCAAAGCTCAAAATTACTGCTATTTGCCTGTGCCCCATAAATAACTCTGAGCAGGTGAGCTGCGAGCATCACGAGCACTCAGATTCGAGTCCTGCATCACTGAGAGCGAGCTGTGGGATCCCCGGGGACATCCAAGGGGGCTTGTCTGGGGGATTCACAGAAAAAAAACAGGGTTGCAAATGCCCCGGGCCAGATGTAACCCATCTCCAAGCCCCAAAGAGCAGCAAGGTAAAGGTTTCCTCAGTCTCTTCCCCCTAATCCTTGCTTCCCTCTCAGTGGAACACCTGCCTTAGGCCTGGAGCATCCTTCCCGGAGCATCCTCCTGGCCCAGGGAGAGGAGCCAGCAGGCAGAGCTGACCTGAAGCTCCCCAAATCCCGCAGGAGACAAGGAGATGCCACACGCACCCCAAAACCCAGCTCCTACAGCCCAAGCCCTCAGTTCAGCACAGCCAGAAAACCCTGGGGAGTCCTGGCAGGCACCAAAGTTGTCTCCTCCCAGAGAAATACTTGGCATGGGCCCTCGGCAGAGGCTGGGGCTGGGCATGGAGACATGGACAGGCTGCCCTCTGCTCCCAAAATAAAAAGGAAAAGCCTAGCTGAGACCCGATCAGCTCCTCCAGAACCCATCTCTTACAGCACATCTGTCCCTGATCCTTCTGCTCTGCCCCTGCACCGAGCCTGGCAGGCTGCAAAAGCACAGCAGGTCCCAGACATTGCCCTTGCCAGGAAAGTGCCTCCCTCCAGGACTGCTCAGCAGAAAGGCCATCAGGGCAGGGCATGGACCCAGCAAGCTTAAATGTTCCAAAAAATAGGGCAGCACCCACTTTGGACCCAATTCCTGCTGCAAGGGGCAACACCATGGAAGCCAGGATGGGTGCTCACAGCTTGAGCTGCCTCCAGGACACCAAAACCACCATCCCGAGCACCTCTGCACCTCCTTCCACCCGCACAGCCTTGGGCAGTGCCCGCCTCCCCCTCGGTGCCTTGCTCTGGGATGGCTGCTCCGTGCAGACAAGAGCTGCCCAGAACAAAGCTGGATTGAATTAGGGACCTTTCGGATGGTCTCTGCAGCAGCCAAAACCTCAGGGACGGGGAGGGACGGGGCGGCTTTGGGGAGGCAGAGCCCTTGGTCCCCGGGGAGCAGCAGCACACGAGGCACAGCGGGCGAGCTGTGGCTGGTTAAAAGGGGAGAAGCCTGCGCCCTGTTGCACAATTCAGAGCCATCCCAGCACCACCAGCTCCTGTTTGCCCATTGTACCAGCAGCAAGGGGCTGCTGCAGCCCCGTACCCCCTCCTCCGGAGCCCCCCACTCTTCCCCAGCCATCCCATGCACTAGTAGGGGCTGGCATTGCCACTCGCCCCCCCGTGCCCCGCTCTCATGCTGTCCTCCCACCCTCAGCCATGCCCATGGGATGGAGCTGACACTGCCATGGGACAGCCCAGGGGGCAAGGGTGGGGCTGCTCCTCCTGTCCCCAGGGGCAAACCCCAAGGGAGATGCTTCCCCTTGGGCCTGCGAGCAGGTGAAGCCCCAAATTCCTCCATCCCTCAATGCTCCGTGATGATCCATCTCCTCTTGGGCTGTTCTGAACTTGTCCCGTCTATCTGACGGCACCTATGAGCTGCACAGACACCCTACAGCTCTACCCACGGGGGGCATTTTACCCTAAAAAATACATTCTCCCCAGCGAGGCTGGATAACGCAGCGAGGCATCCAGGCTTTCCACGCAGGGGACACCTCCCCACCTGGAGGGAGCCCAGGGGGTGACACACACAGGCCACCGCCACCGCTGCCACCTTCCTGGCAGCCCCTCGGCAGTGCCATGGCAACAGCTGAGGAGTGGGGAGGCCCAGATGGCAAACTCCTCCGTCCCTCCTTCCCCACGCGCCGTGCCGGAGCACGCACGCCCTGCCCACGCCGCCAGGAGAGGTGGCTCCCCGGCACGCGGCACCGCAGGCGAGCCCGGCCTCCCCCAGGGCCCTGACGGGGAAATATGGCCTGGGGAGGTGGCACTGGCCCCGTGGGGCACAGCTGGGAGAAGAGAAGCCGCAGGAATCGGAGCTGAAGCCCTCTGGCACCCAGAGGTGGGGCAGCACACCGAGGGCACCCATGGGCAGGGCCACGGGTTGGGTGCCTCCTGTCCTCCTTGCTGTGGTGGTACCTGGGTTTTTTTCTGGCATGGAGGTGGTAAAAATAATCCACAGCTCCTGGTGGGGATGTATCGGGGTGGGGGGGTCATGCCCTGCACTGGGTGTGAGGTGGGTGCACCCCCTGAGGTGGACCCTTGCCAAGCTGAGCCTGTATTTTGGGCATAAATACAGCCCTGCTTGCCCCCCCCGTGTCCCATCTTTCTGTTCACCAGCAGCAGAGGGTGGAGCAGAGCCCCCCACCTCTCCCAAACCCTCCCAGGCCCCGAGCATCACCTCCCCCAGCTGTGGGGATGGGGCTAAGCCCCCTTCCTCACCCCCCAGCCCCACACACAGAGGCACCTCTGCCCACTTGCTGCCCACAAACGAGGCAAGCCGCCTAACGAAGCCGAGCCACCGGCGAGCGTGGCAAGCAGGGGAAACACCACGCAGTGCCGAGCTGAATCAGACCCATCTGCTGGAGTGATTCAGCGGCGGCCAGGCTGGGTTTGAGGCGCCGTCGCCCCAGCACTCGCTGATGGCCAGCGAGGAGAGGCCAAACATCGAGCATGGAGGGTGCTGGACCCGATGCCAGCCATGTAAGAGCATGAACCTGGTTCAGCCTGGCTCTGGGGGACTCCTCCTTCGCTAGGAAGCAGCCTCACCACCCAGAACACCCCCCTGCTCCATCAGCATCCCGCACAAACCACTGCCACCTCCCCAGGAAACGCAGACCTCCTGGGGAAAGTTGGCACTTGTGTTCGGTCTGGGCCTCTCGTGGCATTTCGGGGCTCACCCCGATCCTGCTCCCTCCTGGTCCCAGGCCCAGACCTAGGGGGAAGGTTTGGGGCCAGCAGCAGAGCAGGGGGGAGATGAAAAGGGAGCAGAGATGCAGCCAGCAAAACCCAGCACCCTGCCCTCACCCCCAGCTACGAGCAGCTCCTCTCCAGAAAAAAAAATAAAATACCCAGCATCTCTGGTTCTGGAGTTGGGTCTTTTTCTTCTGTTCTCCCTCTCCTTTTTTACAGGCTGCTTATCAGCATTTTCCAGTGTCAAAGCAGTAAAGGCATTTTCTGGGCACAAAAGGCTCACGCAATAACACCTCTCGCAGCAGTTCAGACCCGTGTGGGCACCTGACAACACGCACTCGCTGCCGAGCCTTCCCGGCCCTGGCCACCCCACAACGGGTTAAAACCAAACCACAACAAACAGCGAGCACAGGGGAAAAAATAAATAAATAAATAAATAAAATAAATAAATAAATAAAACACCGTGAGTTTCTCCGACTTCCCTAAGCATCACCCACGTCCCTCCGGCAGCGCAGAGGAAACGCTCCGGCCCCGTGGCGCTGGATAAATGTGGGGTGTTTGGAGGGTGGTGGGAGCTCCACGGTGGCTTTCCCCCATTCCTGTGGGGTGGGCACAGAGGGGTTTGCTGGCCAGGGTGAGTGGTTGTGTGCTGCAAACCTGCCTGGGCACTGCATGGACCCGTGAGGCAGCGGGGAAAGCGGCTCCAGTCATCTTTCCCCAGCAAAGGTGACGAGCAGAGCTGCGAAAGAAGCACTGCAATTACTCCATGGCTCTGCTGCAATTGCTCTGTGACCAAATAAAACAGCCTGGGGACCCGGCAGAGCACCCTCCCTCCACGCAGCCGTGCGATCGGGGTGAAAAATAAATAACTAGCCCTCCATTAGTCATTCCGAACCTTGCTGCATTTAACTGCCAGAATAAAGGATTCCACCTCTTCGCTGCTCAACTCCCACTGGCAACTTGCTCTGGGGGCTACATTTCCCTAAATGCTCACATTTCAATTAGCATTAGAATAATGAAATGGCTCGGAGTTCATCTCACCCAAAAATGTACTGGAAAATAAAGAGGCGAGATTGGAAGCGATGAGGGCTTTTCACGCAGGCACACACGCACACACACGCAGCAGGATGGATCCAGGAGGAGGAAATCTATTCCTTTCTCGACTCCACGCTGATGAGATTAACATGGGCTTTGCTAACTGCCTCTCCAAACAAGGATAATGCAACTTCAAGTTGATTTTCCAGATAAACAAGCATGCAAACAAACGCAAAGTGCTCAACTAAAAATATCTCCCGGCTCCGACGCTTCTCCCCACCACCACCCCGAGAGGAAAACACACAAACCCTGTCACAGCTCCACGGCGAGCCGCAAAATTATGACAATGCGAGTTAAATTAGCTACTTCAGGGACATCGTGCTCTGCCCTATTCCCCCCCCACACACATACCCCTCACGGAGGCGAAACCGCAGATTCCCCACATACACCCAGGCAGGGCAGAGAAGGGAACATTTTCTCTTGTGGGATGAAAAAATGACACTCTAATCAGCTCCAAAGTCTGGGAAAAAAAGAGCGAGCGGCTCAGAACTCGCTTTTCTTGCCCGATTTGGGTATGTGTGGCTGTGTGTGGCTCTGGCCGGGGTGTTCTCCCCCCTCCCTTGGCAGAAGCAAACAGTTAAAGGCGGCAGCAGCTTCAGCATCCTTGCCTGCTGCTCTCTCCTGCTAAGGAACCAAACCTCATTGACTTTATTCCTTTTAAGCTCCGGCCAAACTGTTGCTGGGCTTTTTTTTTTTTTTTTTTTTTTTCTTTTCTTTCGGTTGAAGGAAGGGAAAAGCCCGATCCTCGTCCTCCGCAGGCTGAGCTGGGGCGAGCGGAGCCAGGCAGCACCCGGGGCACCTGAGCCCAGCACCCGCAGCCCAGCCCCGCGCCCTGCCGCCGGGGAGCCCACTTACATCGAAGTGATGTTCCTTGAGATGTCCGTGATGTTGATGCTCGTGTTGCCATTGCTGCTGCCTGAATCCTGCCCTTCCAAGAGAGGGAAGAGGTTCCCATCATCCAGCTTCTTGCAATTGATGTCTGTCTTGCTGCAAAGACAATTAGCAGGGCAAGCCAGCACCGAAAGCAGATAGTCTCCCCAAATGCTCCAGAGCAAAAATACCCTCCAGAAAGTGCACTTGGTAGGGCAAAGAGAGACATCCATCTCCGATTGCTGCTGCTAAAAAAGAGGAGGAGGAGGAAAGGGGGGATGGAGGGAGGGGAAGGGGGGGAAAGGGGGGAAGGAAACAAAGACGGAGGGAGGCAAAAAAAAAAAAAAAAAAAAACGCACAACAACAAAAAACCTCAAGCGATCAGATGCAAAAATCCTCCAGCAGATGAAATCATGCTGGCAGCTGGCTCGGAGAGGCTGTAATTCCCGCTAGGGCAGCGGCAGCGGGCGGGGATGCATGCTGGCCCGGCCGCCCGCCCGCCGCTCCGGAGGATCGCAACGGAGGCTGGGGAGGCAGCCGGGGAAATAAATAAATAAGGCAAACGGTGCGAAAGTCACCAAGTCCCACCTACTGGGCAGAATTAAAATTGACACACCTGCAAAAAAAAAAAAAAAAAAAAAAAGGGGGGGGGGGGAAAAACAACGCAGCCCCACACACACACACGGACAAGGAGGGAGAGGAGGCTGGGGAGAGGAGGGGGCGACCCCCCCTTCCCATCGCTTCCCTCCCCCGGCCTGGGCAGCCCTGCTGCAGCGGGCACCAAAAAAAAAAAAATAGCAGGGGGAGGAGGAGGAGGAGGAGGAAGAGGAGGAGGAAGGCTTGCAAAGCGAGCCGGGCTCTGCGCGCTTCCCTCTCCGCAATAAAAAGGATTCCCCACCCCCCTCCCTCTCCGCCAAAATCAAGGCAGGGGAAAGGGGGGGGGGGGAGAAAGGGGAAAATCCCACCCCAGCAGGGCTGGAGCCCCAGCCAGAGGAGGAAAAGTTGCAGCTGGGGTTAAATTTGTGCCGGGGATGGGGAGGGGAGGGGGGAGCCGAGGGGCTCTGGCTTGGCTCCTGCTTTCTCAGGCTCTTTGGGAGGACGATGCTGCCTTTCGCTCGGTCCTTGGGTGTCTGCGGCCCCCCCCAACCCGGACAGATGGGTGGAGGGGAAAGGAAGACTGGACTGAACTGGAAGAGCGTAAAAGCCAGTGTGGATTACAGCAATTTTTTAAATATTTATTTATTTATTTTCTTTAGAAGATCCTAGCGAGAGGCTGATCAGACGGCTGGGTGGGAAAAAAAGAAAAAAAGGAAAAAAAAAAAAAAAAAAAAAGCGGCTGGAGAGCACCCAGGAAGGACTTTCTAGAAAACACAGACACACACACACCCCTCCGAAAGGCAGCGGGGGCTCGGTCGGGTGCCCGAGGTGCGGGCACAGCACCCAGGGCCGGGGGCTCCCATCCATCCTCCCTCCCCTGCTTCCCTCCTGCAGCAGATTCTGCAATCAGACATGCAAAAAAAAAAAAAAAAAAAAAAAAATCCTGAAAGAGGAAGACTGAAGTGTTGAAAAGGCTGAGCTCAGAGTGCCGAAATGGCATCAGGAGAGCAGTGAGTGCGAGCTGAACAGCAGAGCAAATTAAGATGCATGGTGCATTTTTGGCAAGCACAAACCCAAGCAGATCAGAGCGCTGCTTAATTTGCTCGGCTTTTCTACAGCGCTTTTCTGCATGCCTTTTTTTTTTTTTTTTTCCCCAATAGTTTCATGTCTCTGCTCCTCTGCACAGAGGCACGGCGCTAAGGGGACGGGAGAAGGGAGGAATTACAGGTGGAGGGCTCCAAATATTTCCAGGGTCTGCCTCTGCCAGGCTGCACGCCGGGAGGGGAGGCAGGCAAATCTCCGCAGGGGACTCAGCCAACACCTCCAGGCTCTGCTCTGCACCCCGAGCCGTCCTAGTCTGGTTGACGAAGCAATAGGATTTGGAAGGAAAAATTAAAATAAAGAAGGAAATAAAAGAGAAAAACTAATAAGGAAATGCAGGGGGGATTTGTCCACCTCCAGCCATGCCCACGGGAGCTGGTCCCAGCAGGGCTCGCGTGCTCCCCAATTGCATGCCCCCATATCACAGCCCTGGAAATTCCCATGTGGGGCACAAGGGATCAATCCTGCTCCTGGGGGGAAAGGCAGCTTTATGGGGTGCCCCATGGGGAGCAAGGCATCCATCCAGTGAATATATAGCGAGGTCAGAGGGCTGGTTTCTCCCCCAGCCCCACCTGCTTGGAAATTACTGAAGCAAAACACCCAGGTCCCCATGGAGGAGCCTTTGGGGACACCCCACAGCCAGCCCTGTGCAGGCTGAGCGGGGGGCTCAGCCCCTTCTGCAGGAGGTCAGGGGATGGGGATGAGGAGGGACTGGAGGAAATGTTCCTTCTGCTCCTGGGCTGACCTGGGTGGGAACAGGAGGGAAGCAGCTGTGTGTGCTGCCAAGACCCCCAGCAAAATCCTGTCCCCTGTTCCCCCAAGTCCTGTGCTACCCCTGGAGCTCGTTCTCTGCTTCCCACCTCCCTCGCACAAACAAGGCTGAGCCCAGAGGAAGCAGGAGAGGTCTCCAGTCATGTGCTCGGGGCTGTGCTGTCCTGGGAGAGATGCTGGAGCCCACCCGTGCCCTGATCCGCTGCCCCGTGCCAGGCAGACCCGCTGACGGGCAGGATTTGTGCCAAGGCACAGCTTCCTCTGCAGCAAACAGATAAAGCCTCTGCTCGTGGATGAAATGTGGCAGGGCAAAGTGGGGGAATGGAGCAGACGCTCAGAGGAGGTACCGAAAAGGAGCTCTTGGGGGTTCACAGCTCATGTTTGCCAAGCAAAACATCCCCGTCTTCCCCCAGATGGAAGGGGATGCTCGGCGAGGCCACCCCTTGCACACCTGGATCCAAAAGGGGCCGGGAGCAGTGGGGAGGTGCCAGCGGTGGGACCGTGCCACCCCTGCCTCCATCCCTCGCTCCTGCTCCTCTTGGAAGAGGGAGGCTGGAGCAGGGCGTGAGTGATGGGGCTGTCAGAGCACAGAGATGGTATCTCGAGCAGAGGCCTGGCCGTTATTGCTCTGAGGGATGCTGGCAAATTGCTCTTTCAAGAAGCATCCCCATGAAGGATGAAATCGGCGCCTCCTGCGAGAGCTCTCCCCCACGGGGACTGGGGGGGCCATGCTGCAGCTCCTTCCCCCTGGCCTTGCGGTGCCCCCAGAAGCTCACCCCAGTCCAGACAGGCTGTTTTATTTGCATTTCTGCACTTCCCACCTCCAAAGCATCGCTCTCCAGGCTAGCTTTCCTTTTGGGATGAGCTTTCCTCCCATCACTGCCGTCCCCAGGTAAATGCCACATCCCTGTGCCATGGCCACAAGGCACAGCTCTGCTCCAGGCAGCGGGCAGATGAAAGCAACAGTGCTGGGGGCAAGCCCACAAGGATCCCCGTGGTCCTCTCTGTGCTCAGTCATCACCACCCCACCGAAGCCTCCTGCCTCTGATCTCCATCCCTATTGATCTGGCAGCTCCACGCCGAGGCGCGCACCGCACTGCCTCTTACCAGAACAGCGCTCGCTTGAAATGATGAGCTGACGTTTTTCTGGCCCCCTCTCATCCAGAAGGACGTGCCCCTTTGCAGAGGTTTTGGAGATGGTTTCGGTGCCGGGTGGGTGCTGAGGGGAGAGCCCCCAGCTCACCAAATTAATGCTGGGGGTGCTGCCAGCATTCAGGGGGCACAACATCCCCCCAGCACCACTGGCTTGGGGCTGCAGGAGGGAGACATCACCCCTGTGGGGCCAAGAGGACTCTTGCCCAAGCCTCAGAAGTCCTGGGAGCATCAAAAAGTGCAGTCCTGGAGCAAATCCCCTCGCTCCCACCACCCCAGGAGCAGCTCGGGGGCAGCTCTCATCCTGCACAGCACCCAGCCTGGGAACACGCAGGGGGATGCTCATACCTGTGGGCACTGTGAGCAGTGTGACAAAAGGTTCGGTCTCCGTGGGGACCTGTCCCCAGCAGGGTGGCAGCAGATTTAGGGGTCCCAGGAGCCAATGGAGACATCGCAGCAGATGAACTCTCAGGGACTGTAAAGAAAGTATAGGGGAAAGTACCTAACCAAGGACTGCGTGCCCATATAAATGGGAACAAGAATTTCAAGGGAAAACATATACAGGGGAGGACGAAAGGAATAGCCCTGTCCCAAAGATAACAAATATTGCTGTGCTTGCATTCATGGCTCCAACCTGAACCAGATTCCCACCTAGGAAGCTCCTGAATTAATGTGTCTGGAGAGGGGAAAGGTCTGCCCGTGGCTGTGATGTCCAGGGAGGACAACGGCAACGATCAAAGAGAAAAAAAGACAGAAACAAGGGTCTTAGAAAGTGGAAGGGAAACACAGGAGCGTAATGCAGAGCAGATGATAGCTGCAGTCAGGACACCAAGGCAGCACGGCTGGGTGGACCTGGCTGGTCTCTCACCAGGAAGAAATTGGAGCAAATCCCAGGCAATTGGAAGGAATCACAGACAGCAAAGCTCCAGCATGGGGCAGACTGAAAATCCTGGGGGTCTGCTTGGAGAGGGGTGCTGGGGACACCGGGATGGGGCTGAGCACAGCTGAGTGCACGCTTCTGCTCCCCCTGCTTCCTAATGTTCGAAAAGGCTGGCAAAATTAAAGCTGTTAGAAGGATAAAGAAGGCCTGGGAAACTCACTGACATGTGATATCGCCTCAGCAAGGAGCTGAGCGAGGCTCGGAAGAAGATCAAGGAGATCAGCATCAGAAAGCACTGAGGATGAGCCACCGCCACAGCACCGCCGAGCTCCCTGGGCACACACCAGCCCCTGCTTTCTCCAGACCTTCCCATCACAGGTCCTGCAGAAGTCCCAGGACGGACGGGAGGCTGCGGGTGTGCTGGAAGCAGATAAGGAGAATTACGGTGCTGGCATTGTTCCGCTAATGACCTGCCATCTGCGTGTCTCACGGGTGCCCTGCATCCTCCGGCATCCAGGAGGGGCAGAGCTGGGATAACCCAGGAGCAGGACGTGGTGCTGGGCACCAGGTGAAGCAGCACCTGGGTGGTGCTGGGTGCTGGCTCCGGGTGCTCAGGTTAAGTCACTGCTCACTGGAGAATCGATTCCTCCTCACCCTGTGTGCTCTTCCCCGCACACGCACACAGATGTGCTCCCAGCCCCTGCTCTGGGAATAAATCGAATCGCTTTACAAAAAGCTCCCCAGCCTGTTTGTGACTTCAGCTCCAACCAATTTCCCTTCAAAGGTGACTCTCTTGACTCTGGGAAGAGGTGCCAGAGTGGGCTGAAGCAGGGAAGAAGCTAAAATAACCAGCTCTTCACAAAACAATTTACCAAAACATTTTTCTGAGGGTGCTCTGCCAGAGAGATCTGGTGAAGATGCTATTATCTGAGGCAGGGTAGGGAAAGCAGCTTCTGCCTCTGTCCAAGCCCTGATGGGGGAAGAAAACCCAGCCCCATCTCAGCATCCGGTGCCTTGATGTGCTTCCCGGTGCCGGGGAGAGGAGAGGTGCTTGCAGACCTGTCGGGCAGATGGCTGTGGCCCCAAAAGGGCATCGTTTCAAAAATCCCTGCTACCTCTCTCATCCCAAAGACAAATCCAGTCATTAGCTGCTTGAAACGGTTTCCTGGCATACCAGGGCAACTGCAAAAGCCTGAGTTTAAGACATCTCCCTACCCCGTGATGGGTACAATTAAGACTCTCAACCCACCACAGCCTCGTGGAGGAAGAACTGACCATGCCAAACCCAAAGGGACCATAACCCATGCAGCTGGGCTTAGCCAAAATACCCAAGTCAAGCAAGCAGCACCCCAAAACACCCCAAATCCCCATGTGGGGATGGCAGCAGCTGGGACTCAATAGCATAACTGTGTTTTGATCCCTCTTGCCAGACTTCCTCGGCACAGGCTGGGAGGTGATGCCACCTCGCAGGAGGGATCTCACTGCTGGAAACATCTCCTGCAGGTTCTGCTCACCTGGGGGGCCAGGGGGGCTCAGGGCTGGGGTTTGGGGCAGGTTTGGGCTCTGCAGCAAAACCCTTTGCCATCCCCATGGTGTTGGGATTAACCTGCGAGCCCCCAAGAGCTGGTGGGGATGGAGAGGTGGCTGTCCCCAAGCTGGGACAGGCTGTGGCCAGGCCAGCCTCGGATGCTGTCCCCAGCCCCCGTGGGCTTGCAGGGGGGGTGGGAGGCAGGAGCCTGGCTTGTGAGCTGTGGCGAATGTCCTGCCAAAGCGTCTGCAATAAACAAATCAATAATTAAGGGAGGATATACATTAGCCCTTGAACATGCTCCAGGTAGAGCTTATTTTAGACCTTTAGGAAAACGTGTGAGGGGAGGAGAGGTGCGGGGCTGTAAGGGGCCACAGTCTGCAGGGGGACGGGGTGGGCTTGGGGCTGGAGGTGGAGGGTTGGCAGGATGGGGCTGAGATGCAGGATGAGGGACGTGGGGGAGGCAGATGGTTGGGAAACCCATGTGGGGCCATGGAGAAGAGGGATGAAGGCAGTTGTGTAGGCAAAATGTCCCCCATCCCATGTTTTCTGGGTGAGTCCCACCACCAGCACTTCTCCTCCAATGATGGAGGTGCCCAGGGCCTGCCCCAGCTCCTGGGGGGCTGGTCACTGACTTGGGGTGGGCACTGGGTGGAAGAAGTGCTCACTCCTGCCTGGCTCCTCCAAACGTATCCCTTGCTGAAGTTCACTGCGTTCCCAAAAGCAGCCCGCCAACCTCACACCTACCTGTCTGAAGCTCAAGGTGCCAAAAAACCTCTCCTACCTCCTGCCCAACTCCATCCTACAGCCTAACAGAGCATCCTGCAGCAGAAAATGATCTCTCAGGTCATTTTGGCCATGGTGACGGACACAGAGCTCCCAGCTCCCTATGGGTTCAGCATTTCAGGGCTGTGGGGCACACCACTGGGGCTGGGAGGCAGAAGACACCAGTAAGCCCTGAAGATATAATGTCACTTTGTTCTCCACATTGGTGCCCGTATCATCACTGCCTGGCCACTTCTAACACCTATGGGGAAAAAAAGCCCAAGATCTCCCAAATAAATCTTTGTGCTACTGAAAGGGCTAAATCCCCTCAGCTTTTAGCCTGTTGCTGAGCAGTTCCCAGCACCGAGCAGTTCCCACTATCAGGGCGCTCCCCCTGCCCTTACCGAGAAAGATCTGGCTACCGTGATTTATGCCTGCCGCATATCCGAGCTGGCTTGCCCCACACCTCTGCATTCGGGCTGGAGCTGGAAGCCACGCAGGAGCATCAGCTAATGTGAAACACAACCCACCTTCTCCTCCGGGGGAGGTCCCAAGAGCCCATCTTTCCATCCTCCCCTCCCCTGGCTCAGCACCCGCTGCCAGGCGAGGCTGCGGGCTGCCACAGCCAAGCCCATCAGCAGCACCGAGCAGCACACTGCCAGCCCTGCTCTTCCCCCCGAGCTGGGGAGGCTTGGAGAGAGCTGTAGGGAGGGATGGAGGCAGAGCTCTGCCAGCCGTGGTGCTCAGCCACCCCTTGTACCGCATCCCGGGAACCCATTTTGGTCCGAAATCTCCGACACTGACGAGTTTTTCCTCCAGCAAAGAGCTTCTGCTACCAGGAGGTATCGGTGAAACACTTGTGATGCAGTTCAGCTGAGTAAAATAAATAAAAGTGACTAATGACTGATTAAATATTAAAGGATCGCTTTATTTTTGCAAATACACAGATGACTGCACACAGCTGAAATCTGGAGGTGGCCCCTACAGCTGAGGAGGCCAGGGACGGGCCGTGAAATGGCACCAGGCTTTTCCTTGCCCTGCGATGAGGAGCATCTGGACTGAGACTTCTGCTTCCCACCAGGACGGAGCTACCCATGTGCAGATTATCCAGGCAGAGCTCCTGCAACCAGGACAGAGAAGCTGAGCCTCCAGGCCACGCCGTGCCAACCAGAGCCAGTAGGATCTGCCTCGTCGTGCTGCAGGGCTCCTCTGGCTCCCCAGCCTGCCTCGCTGACACGCCAGAGCCACCTAATGAGGTTAAGACTAATATTTCCTCCCGCTGCCCATTAAAGCTGCCTGGTGGGGAGCTCCTTCTCCACCAGTCCCACCATTCTGCTGGCTCCAGCAGCTGCTGTGGCCCTCCCTTCCCCTGCCACGGGGTGGAGGAACCTCTCCTTCCCCCAGGGCACCATCACCTCGTCCCCCTGGGCACCCCGCAGGCACGCGGGCTGAGCAGCCAGCACATCTCCAGACGGCTGGGACACGTGGAAAGCACGTGCTCGCTTCCCAGGCAGTGTGTATGGGGAAGAAGAGGCACAGTTTGTTATGAAATAATTCTCTCAGCACCATCTGGTTGCTTGATCCATCCCCAAAAGCCTGCTGGAGAGGACCACGCTGACCCTAAATGCAGCTTCCTTCCAGAGAGATTGCAACTGAGTGAGAATATTTTTTCTTGGTGTTAGTTTTACTTTTTTTTTTTTTTTCCAGTAAGATGGAGTCAAAGAGGCACTGCAGCAACACATCTACACCAGCCCCAGCCTCTGGAGGACCCAGAAAAAGTTGTCCTGGGTTTTTGCCTTCCCCAGCCATCTGCAGCTGGCCATGACCACTGCCCAGGCGCGGAGAGGGAGGGCGCTCGGTGCAAGTCCTGGTTATCAGGAACTCCAAGGGAAAGGAATGAACCAGTGCCAAATGGCGAAGGATAAAATCAATATGGGGAGAGCTGTTATTTAAGCTTCTGAGCTCCAGGGTATTACAAACGTTGGAGAGCAATGAAATAAAAATGATACATAAAGTGACAACATCATCATGTCTGTATAACTGACGCCCTTAGCAGCTGTTTGGTCGGAACAACAGAAGTAAATCCAAATCTGTGCCTGCTGCCCAGGGCTGTCTGGCACTCCTAAGGGGGCACTTTGTGATCAGAGAGAGAGGAAATTACAGGGTCTTTATGCCAACTGGATCGTTTTTAACCTCCTTTGGTCAGTGTGCCCTGGAAGCCCGGAGGATCATGCCGTGAGCTCCTCACCCTACTGAGCAGCCCACGGGCTCTTCTGGAAGAGGCTGGGTCTCTTTGGAGGTGGTGGAGATCCCACAGGGAGCCCAGGAACTTTGGGTGGCAGCAGGGATCCCTGGGCACAGAACTGCCATGGCCAGGAGCTGCCCCTTGCAGGACGCCAGTCCCTGGGCTCCACACTGCACAGGTGGTGCTGGGGACAGATCCAGCAAACGCGAAACCAGGAGGGAAAATGCTAGGCTGGCTTGCGAGGTGTCCTCTTGCTGCCTTCGAGGCTTTCTGGCACCTTCTTATCACCCTTTAAAGCTTCCCACACCAGTACAAAGCAATAACGTTTTCATTTCTCTCTTCATTGGTAGAAAAGTGAGGTTTTTTATGGCTTTCTCTGCCTCTCAATCATCTCCCCTCCTATCAACCTGAGCTCTCGGTACCGACTGCCATTCCCCAAGCTTTTCCTCCTGCCAGGGCCCGTGTGGCACCTTCGCATCCCGTGGGGCATCCCATCGGAGCATCCCGGGTCCCCAGGGGAGCCAAACGGGTGCCAGGCTGGGCTGCAGGATGGTGTGGATGGGAAGCGAGCCCCAAAATTATCTCTGGGCTCTTTAGGAGGCAGAGGGACACCGCAGAGCATCCAGACCTTAAACTGCGAGAGGATGCTGCTGCTGCGCGGCGATTCCTGCTGCCACCTTAGGGAGAGCCAAAGAAATGCCAAACCCAGCTGCTCTCGCAGAGCATTCAGCATTAAAACCCAGCTCCGGCAAGGCCGAGGCAGGAGTTTAACCTCCGTGCAGTGAGAGGTGCTGAGGGATGGCGAGCATGTTAACCCCGCTCCGGGCTGCGCCCCGCAGCTGCCGCCGCATTAACCCGGCTCCGGGAAGGCTCCAGCACAGAAGCTTTTAGCACAGCCCCTGCCACACGGTATGGGCTTGCTGGAGCAGAGCAGCAGCTTCCCGCTCCCCCAGCACCACTTAACCTCCCCGAGA
The DNA here is from genome assembly GCF_964211825.1 of Aythya ferina. Taxonomy (NCBI): domain Eukaryota; kingdom Metazoa; phylum Chordata; class Aves; order Anseriformes; family Anatidae; genus Aythya; species Aythya ferina. Next base: position 7,906,815 of record NC_140307.1, read on the forward strand.
TGCTCTGGGAGGTGCTGGCAGGCTCAGTGGGACGTGCAGGCAGCGAGAGGAGCGGTGCCAGGTCCAAATCGATGGCATGGCCAGGGGCAGCGGGGATGAGCCAGGGCTGGCCAAGGTGCATGTGCACAGGATTCTCTTTTCTTCTTTCTTGCCTGTGTTCATCACCTTGGCACGCTGCCTTGGGGACACCTGGCATGGTCTGCAGCCCTTCTCTGCCCAAAGTGCCTTCCCCAGGCTCGTGCTTCCTCCAGCCTCTCCCACCGCAGTCCCTGCAGCCCCGACACAAGCTCAATGCTGCTTGGATCCACCCCAGGGGCTGTGGTTTTCTGCCACACTCCTGCCTGCTCCCAGTTCCTAACAGCGGTGGAAATGAGGGAGGGAAAGGGGATGTTTTGGACCATGGGCTTTCTGGAAGGAGAAATGAGATGGATGGGATGGGATGGGATGGGATGGGATGGGATGGGATGGGATGGGATGGGATGGGATGGGATGGAGTAGGATGAGGAGCTCAGGTGTAAAGCTGGGAACATTTCTTGCTGATGCTTCCCTGCATTTGGGAAGAGGTAGAAGGGCCCTGCTGCAGCCACAGCCACTGCCTATCCCACAGGTACCTCCCAGCCCACCCAGCATCCCTGGATTTGAATCCTTCCCACCTCCTCTGCCGCCCCCCTGCTGGTGCGCAGCTCCCGCCCAGGACCCCCGTCAGACGCAGCGTGGAGGTGGGCGGTTACACCGCGCCTCACCCACCAGAGGTGTCAGGAGTCGGGGAAAAGAAGAAGAAAAGGGGAAAAAAATAGAAGCAGAAAAACAGCCTCTGGGTTTCTCCTCTGCGGAGCAGCACGGGAGAAAGGAAGAGCTGGGGGGTTGACGGCGGAGCTTGGTGGGTGCCAGGGGGCTGCGGGGAGCACATGGAGCAGAGCTGGAGCATCCAGAGCAGGTGGAGCAGGAGAGGCTGGGAGGGCAAAACTGAGGCAGGAGCATCTCTGCCCACAGAGCTCCCGAAACCTTTACCCAGCAGCGTGGGCTTGGCACCGGAGGGTGCCCACCTGTTGGGAGCACGGGGAACAGCCGAGGAACTCGCCAAATTGCAGGCTCCCCGTAAGCAGCAGGTTAAGGCAGGTTTCCTTGGATACAGGGAGCTTTCCAGCTGTTCTGCAAATGGCCAGGAGGAAACCCCAGCCCTGCTCTGCAGAACAGGCAGGGATTTCTGCCCCACTCCTCTGGCTACAGGGCAGCAGGGAGGGGATGCTCGGGGCCGGGTGTTGATCGCTGGCTGAGGAGCACCCACACTCGTGCCTATAAGAAGGGAGCAGGCTTCTTCTCGTGGTCTTCTGTCCTTCAAACCCATCCTGCTAGCCTGGCTTCAACACTCTGCAGGATGTCAAGAGACATAAAGCCCTGTGGGAAGGTGTGGAGCCAGCAACAGAGTCCCCAATGTCCCCAGGTGCTCTGGCAGCACCGCCGACCAAAAGGGGGTGGCTGGAGAGAGGGAGATGAAATGCAAGGCATGACTTGTTTATCTGGTACAGTGTTTTCTTCTGTTTCATTCTGCTGGTTTTCTGGGGGGGGGTTAAGCTGGAGCAATGACAATCTGCATGGGAGAGGAGCGTGCCACTCCAAGGACAGCTGTCCTGGAAATCAGAGCCCAGCTGGAATGAGATTTAGCTGGCCTTCAAAACAAGGCCAGTGTTGCTGATTTAAATGAGGATGCTTCTCTCTAGTTGGAGGGGGAAGGTCCCTGTCAGATGCACCAAGTCCTGGGACAGTGACTGAGATCCCTGCTCCTGCTCCCCCAGCCCTTTCTCATTTCTGCTGCCTCTTCCCCTTCACTTCCTCGGGTCACCATTAGGAAGATGCTCAGAGACGACACCAGCAGCAACACGAGGGAAAGCAAAGCTTCCACGTCAGTGCACATGACTTGACAATGCAAATAGCTGGGGATGCACAGTGCAGAAGTATATATTATTAAGCAGCGATAAATGAATGAGTTTCCCGCACTCGCCCAGTGGTGGGGGCAGGAGGACTCAGCAAAGACCCAGGGACCCAGCAGCCTGGACTGCTCCCTCTCTGCCTCTATCGAGTGGCTTGTTTGCCCTGGCCGTTTGAAATAGATTCAATTAAGATTCCTTGTGCATTCAGGTATAATAAAACAGGGACAATTAGACCTAATAAAACTCAGATGGTTGTGTTCGACCCTTCTTGCGCCCTCTTGTTCCTTACACAACCTCATACGAGAGGCCAGGGCATGCCTGAAGGATTCAACGTGAGGGATCGTTCAACATATCCTACCCTGGATAGCCCCAAAACCCTACAGAGGAGAAGAAAGAGACAACATGCTCCCATCCATTGACCCAGACACCAGCCCAGGTGCAGACCCTTGGATGATCAACTCATAAGGACCATCCACCACCTCGGGCCATCTCTTACAAACAAGGTCTCCTGTGCACACAGCGAAGGGAAAAAGGCTACACATCATGCTTAAGGCAGGGCTTAGGACCTGAGAAGTTAGAGGGAAGGCACTGCATTTCTTCCCCAGCACTGGATGAAGAGTGTGTGGTTATGAGCATGGCCATCAATGAACCACAAAGCCTTTTAGCATCCATTATTTGCAACTGCTGCTGAGCAAACAAATGCGACCACATCAGTCACTGGGCCCATCCCCTGCTGAGAGCAGCTCACATCAGCCATGCCTCCCCCCAAAGAGGGAAGAAAAGCTGACCCTGCGGGAGCACGGTGTGCACCCATCCCCCTTTCCTTCTGTGGGTTTGTCAAGGAGGGACGAAATGGGTTATCTCGCCTTGCCCCCTTCAAGGGGGTCTCCTTGGGCCGCATCCTCCTCCCCATGTCAGCAGAGTGACCCCCACTTGCGAGGTGGGTTTGGGAGATGTGCACAACCCCACCGTGTTCCTGTCCTGGCTTTAGCATGCCAAAAAACGGGCTGTTCCCATCGCGCTCTGCTCCCCCTGGATGTTGTGACCGAGCACAACCCTGTTTGTACCTCACAAAAGGTGGCGGAAACCCCAGCCTCCTGGAACAAGGAGTCCGAAACCAGTGCCTGCTGCTCCATGCCTGGCTGGAGTCCCTTCCCCATCCCCGTGCACACCTCAGGGGCAATTCCCCACCCGCAGCCCCGTGCCCTGCCCTGACACCGCCCTCTGCAAACCTCCCCCAGCCCTGGTGGGGTGAAAGGACGAGGCTGGGGCTCAGCCCCTTGGGGTCACAAAGGGGAGCCACTCCTGGGGACATGGGGGATTTGGCTGGGATCTCAAGGGCTGGCCACACCGAGCAGACACTGCTCTCCCTTGGCAGAACAGACAGCACAAAGCCCTACAGATTCCTCTTCCCAGCCACAGACCTGCCCTGGCCTCGGAGCCAAGGCTGATGCTTTGCCAGCACGCTGGGACCCCGTGCCCCTCCGCCTGCTTGCCTGTTTAACAGACCTCCTTATTTATTTATTTTATTGCTCTGCCTCTCTTTTCTTCCCCTCCTATTGCTCACTCTTTTCCCTTTTGTCTTTTTGGTCTTTTTTTTTTTTTATGAGTTGTGCTGCACTTCTTGGTAAAGCACTTTAATCCATTTTAATGCCCCAGTTCTGCTCCTCAGTGACAGCCTGGTGGTTAGTCTAATGCGTCCCGCTCACCTCGGGGTTACTAATGAGGTCACAGCAAAGGCAATCTCCAAACTGAATAATTCACTAATCAGATGCTGCAGACTCCAGTGGTAAAATTTATTTCTGACACCTAAACAGCAAATGGCTTTGTGGACACGCACGCACGCACGCATGCCTGCACACGCGCCTCTCCTCTTTTCCATTCTTCAGGGATATTTTTGGTAAATTGGGGCTGTGCCATACGTTTAATGATGGGTTTCACCACAGAGGAGCCCGGCTCACCCTGAGCCCAGGGCCAGGAAGATCTGCTGTGATGGGCAGCTTCGTTATCTGCTCCGTGATGGAGTGCGATGATGAGACCAGGATCTGGGGACAAAGGCGTGCCGTGGTGGAGGTTGCTGTCTGTCTTCTCCTGGCCTTTGTTTTTGGGGAGCTTCCTGGCCGACTGCTCAGAGAGGCTGGCTGCTCATCCAGACACAGGGAGAATAAGTTAAGGAGAACCTGCTAAGGAGTGCCAGGGCTAAGGGCTGCTCACCTCTGCTGCCTTGTGCTACCCAAAGAGCACGGAGTGAGTTCCCTCTTGTCCTTTTTCCATATTGAAAGCCAAGCCTGTTTTTTTTTTGGACGTGCCACCCCCAAACACCTCCAAGAGAAATGGTAGTAATAACCCAATTAATTAGTATTGGTAATAGTAAAAGTCGCAGGGAGTCATTAATAATAATTAACAGGCAGCATTCCTGGAGGAGGCAGCAGTCTGGGAAATTTTGCTCGTCTCCTGCAAAGCCTGAGAACAGGTGGCTGCTGTGGTGTGCCTGGTGGGTCCTCAGCACGGGGTGCGTGCTGGCAAAACCTCCCTGTGCCTTGGAGCTGAACCAACACTGCCTCGGCAGCCAGGAGGAGCTGGGAAGCCCTGGGAGGCTCCAGGCTGGATTCCTCAGCCCGGAGAGGTGAGGACACAGGGGAGAGAGAGGCACTGCAGGTGTGTCAGGGGTGTGGGGCACCGTCATGTTCAAGGTGGGAAATAATTAAAGCAGAGAGGATTTGAATTTGCCCAGCACACCCACACGCCTTCAGGACAGCACCCGAAGGTTTGGTTTTGCTCAGAAAGCAAACAAACAGCAAAGTCTGAGAGCGACGGTGGAGTCGGCACTCATCCTGAGCTAAGTGCTCATTTGTGACAGGACCTGTACAAATTAGCCATATGGCTTGGCACGTCCCTGCTCTCCTGGAGATCCAGGAGATGAGGGGATCCACAGAGCCTGTTCATGTCTGCTGGAGCCAGGGGCACCAAAGCTCCACACGGGGATGTCCAGCAGATCTGCTGGCCCCATCCCTGACACGAGCTGCTGCTGTGCAGGACCAAGTGGCGTTACTGAGAGCAAGCCACAGGCTCAAGGGAAGGCAGATCGGGTTCTCACAAAGCCCAGGCAGCTGCAGGCAGGGGGTTCCCTGCCCCAGACCCCCCCCAGCCGTTGCAGGGATGTGTGGACACAGAGTTGCCACCCCCTGCCTTGCAGCAGGGGTCAAGCACAGGCGAGTGAGCTCATCCTCGCCTGAGGCCGCCCTTTGATGTCCCCCCCATCCCCCTGGGGCACGGGTCACATATGGCCCAAGCACGGAGCAAACCCTAAGATGCAACATGAGCAGGGGGAGAAATTCCCTCGCTGCTTCCTTTTGGTAGCACTCTGTCGCTGACCCCTTTTTGCAGCGGCGTTTCAGCAGCACTTCTGTTTGTGGCCGGGTGTGAGGAAGCAGTAAATCCCGGTTCCAGGCTAGCACTAACACAGCGTGGAGCCAAAACGGCCTGGTGATGAAATGTCTCAGCGCAAGCAATGACCTGACGAGATGCCATCTTTTCTGGAAAAATAAAAAATAGAAAGGTCCGCCGTGAAACATCACGAGCCCCGCAGCAAGGACAGCCTGGGTCTGGCCCTGGGGAGGAGGGAAGCATGGAAAGGACAACAGGGAGCAAAATAAGGTGGGTCCAACAAGCACAACAAGGCAGCAAAAGGGAAACCTCAGGTCCTGGAGGATCCAGGAGGAGCATCCCTCACCAACTGGAGCAGGGTACCCGGGGCCAAGAGAGCCTCCTCCAAGTGCCAGGCACTGCCAGGCTCCCCGCCCCACTGCTGAGCGAGATTATGTGATAAATGATTGCATTAGTCCGGACAGCTTCTCATTTTCCTCCAATCTGGCCTGTCTGCCCTCTTAGCACGGGGCTCCTGATAGCATTTCTCCCTTCACTGACTTCATTTTTCCTGGTAGGTTGTCAAGCTGTCAGCGGGGAGGAAGACGAAGCACGGACAAGGCTGTTACCACCCGTGCGCCCGGCGTGTCCTGTGCGTCCCCAGTTCCTGCCCCAGCCAGCCGTGAGGAGGGCTCCTGGCTTGACAAGGGCTGGTTTCTCCAGGAGCAGGGATGTTCCCACCCTCTGCTCATCTTCAGAGGCTTCCCTGGGCATCATACACATCTCCAGCTCCCCTGTTGCTGCCTCTGCCTCCGAGAACACCAAGGATGCGGTGAGGTTTTGGAGAAAGTAAGGGTAGAAAGGTTTTGCAGACACTGTCTAGCTGAAGATTTGTGCATTAATAACAGTCTGGGGGGCAAAATCTAGTGGCTTCTCTGTTGGGTTATGCAGGTTATGCTTGTGAGCCCTTCTGAGATGTGCAGCCACCCCTGTCCTGGTTAATTGCTGATGGAGAGAAGCAAACTGCTGGTGGGAACCACGCCAAGCTCGTTCCTTCCCTGCACTGTCTGCCTGATGTTTCTGCTGCAAAGACAAAATGGGGAGGTTTGGGGAAAATTAGTTTTCGTTCGAGTCTGCTGGGTAATGTGCAGCTTGGCTTCCAGGCGGGCGTCCCTCCTGGCACCACGGAGCTGTAGCTGCCCGAGCCTGCCCTGGGGACCCTGCTCCAGGGCAGGCTCACGGTCAGGGTGCCACTGCTCCGACACTCGGCTCCAGTCCCACATAAATCTTAGGGGGATGCTGGGGCAGGATGGTGAGCTTGGGGGTTGGTCTGATTTGGGGACGAGACCAGAGGTGAGCTCTTGGATCTCTCCTGGGTCCCTTAAACCACAAAGGCAATGGTCCAGACATTGTTTTAGGCACCCTGTTCGCACACATGGAGGTTTTTGAAAAACCTCAATCTTTAACTTGACTTCCATATAGAATATTATCCATTTATGGCAGCATTTTAAGTCAATCCATGCTTTCTAAACATGAAAGTCTTCAAATCCAGCAGCCCCTGGGCAGAGGAGTACCACAACATGCAGAACAGGACTCGTTCCACGTGTCAGCCCTGTAAGGGATGTTCCCCAACAGCTCCCCGGAGCTGCTCGATGTTCCTCCATTTGCTGATAACGTTGGCACCTCCTGCACATGTTCAACCCTGTGATGTGCCATGAAATCCTAGGGTGGAACATCCCAGAGCACTTTGCAAACATTGACTCCCCCTGCAAGAGGGCTGGGAAAGCCCAATTATTGCTGGTATCAGAGCACCCCTTGTTTTCCATTGGCACAAAGAGAGGAGGGACTCTCATGTCTCATTTCCCCTACGAAAAGTGCTGAAATCAGTTAATATGAGGGATTTTGTCCTTTCAACGCAGAGGACAAAGTCACCTTCCCTGTGTGGGGTGGGAGCAGCTGCTGGGGATGGGCTGAGGCAGGGCAACTGCTCTGCATGCCCGTATTTTAGGATTATATAGGGTCTAGGCAAGAGGCCAGCATGTGAAAACTGGTAAAAAGCGCCAATTTTCTCTTCAGCTACCTTCACATCCCTCACTGCACCCCCTCATTAGATAGCCTGTTTAGCTATTTACTGCTAGATGGGCCTTTTTATTGAACTTGTCAATATTTGCATTTGCTCCCTCTGAAGCAGGTGAAGCTTGGATAAAGAGGCAGAAATCAGGTGGATCTGCACAATTTCCACACACCTCATCTCTCCGGCTTTGACAGATGAAATATAACTCAGGAGCAGAAAACCCTCAGCTGGGGCAAGGGTTCAGCTCAGGAGGAAGGTGCAGAGCTGGGGAAGATGTCTCAGAGATTAATTGCCAGGTGGGGGCTTTCTGAGGAGCCTGAAATTTGGGGAGACTCTGGCAGGAGATACAGAGGGTCTTGTGGGGTCCCCTCTCCTACCATGAAGGTGTTAGAACCATGGCATGGAGCTTTTATACCTTGACACCACATCTCTCCGAGAGGCTGCAAAGCCTCCCAGCTTCCCCAAACTGCATTTCTCCCCCTTGGCTCTCCGACCCATCCCCTCCTCTTTGCCCCAGACAGGCTTTTCCCTTTGGAGATGCCCCCTGTGTCCTCAGACAGCCTACCAAGACATGCCTACTGCTGGGAGGGGAGAGGGCTTCTCCGCAGGGAGCAGATCCCGTAGCTCCTGGTGCACGGCTATTTTCAGCTAATTAATCTCAGAACAAGGAGACATCAGTCACTGCGGGCGCTGACGAGGTGTCAGCCTGCTGTTGGCTGACAAGGGTTGCTTTTTCTCTCCCACTCCATGGAAACTGAGGCTTCCTTGCTGCCACCAACCCTTACCCCAAAAAAATCTCTTCTTTAGCCTTCTCTCTCAACTCTTTTAGGCCCAAAATTTCCAACCATCTCCCCACTTTTTTCTCTTCCACTGGTTCAGAGCTAGGTTGGAGGAACAGCAGGTTAAGTAAGGTGACAACTAGTTCTCTGCAGCAATAACTTCTGCTCCTGAGCCTGTCAGCACAGGGGGACAATTCTCCCCAGAGATGTCAGCTACATGACCTGCCACGTGTCCTCCACCCCTGCTGGAAGAGGTGGCAGCTCCCAGATTTATGTGCTGCTGGCTCAGACCACAAGCCCACCTCCTTCCCTCCACATCTTCCCCAGCCCTGGAGACCAACAGGACTCACCCCACCAAGACTTGCAGCCACCTGGGCACATCTGAGCAACATGGTGGCTTCTCAGTCCATCCCAAAATCTTCCTAACATGCAGGAAAAGACTTCTCCCAGCCAGGCTCCTGAAGAACCCACTTTATTTCCCATCGCAGTGCGTATTTTGGACCCTGTGGAGTCTGAGTTTAAGGAGATGCTATCATAAAAAAAGGGAAGGAAAAAGAAGAAAAAGAAGGAAGGAAGGAAGGAAGGAAGGAAGGAAGGAAGGAAGGAAGGAAGGAAGGAAGGAAGGAAGGAAGGAAGGAAGGAAGGAAGGAAGGAAGGAAGGAAGGAAGGAAGGAAGGAAGGAAGGAAGGAAGGAAGGAAGGAAGGAAGGGAAAGAAAGAGAGAGAGAGAAAGAGAAAGAGAGAAAAGAAAGAGAAAAAAAAAAGAGAAAGAGAGAAAGAGGGAAAGAGGGAAAGAGGGAAAGAAAGTTCTCAACCATTTTCTTTTAATACTTCTCTGGAAGGAGGGTTCAGCTCCCCTGGGAACGGCTGATCTGCATTTTGACAGCGACTCAGGGACACGGGGCCCAGCGGACCATGTAAGTATCAATTTTGCAGAGTGGGCAGACCGTGTGTAATTATGGACCGTGCCAGGGTTTATGGCTGGAGAGAATCTCTCCAACTGACACTAAAATGCTTATGAAGTTGTTTTGAATTTTTTCCAGGAGGAAGGGATCCAACGTGGACCATCCAGGCCCCTCTTTCTGCCCTGTCCATACACCAGACCACCACATGTATGGGCTGAGCCCTGGGGGAAGGGTAACCAGAAGGCAAAGGGCTAGAAGCTCCAGAAAAGCAGAGTAGGACCTTTGTCTCTCTTCTCTGAAACTATGTGAGAAGAACAAGAGATTGGGCTGAGACTCTCAGCAGCTCTGAATAAGAGAAGATCACAGCTCAGAGTTTGCTTTGGGCCATAGCTATCAGGTGCTGAATGTAGGCAAGGTGCTGGAGGGGCTGGAGATGAACCTCAGAACCTCCTGTTATTTCTCCTGTCTCTTTAGTATCAACACTTTTTCAGGACCAACCCGAAAACCAACAAGACAAGTGCAAATACACATCTGCTCCATGAGAAATGATGTAGAAGAGGCTCTCACACTGGTCCTCACCAGGAGACTTGATTTGGGTCCCCTGACATAGGCTGAGTCAGCCTCCATCCAGCCTGGTGAAAGCAGCATGGAGAAGGTCGGCAGCCACCTCCAGGAAATCAAAGCCCGTCCATGTCTTCAGCACCAAACCTGGCTGTATGGCCCCGTCTTCCTCCTCGCAGAAGCCCTCGTCTTTTATAAAAAGAACTTCGCCATGAATTACAGGGAACAAGCCATGTGAGACACCAGGCAGTCTCCTGAGAAACGTTTAGACTAAATCTAGGCTCTCCAGTGAGTCAGTAGCAAAGTAGGTGAGAAATAAAATGCTTTTAGGAAAAAAAAAAAAAAAAAAAAAAAGAGAGAGAGAGACATTCTGAAAGGAAAAAAGCCCTTAGAGCAGACTTTTAATAACATGGCCATAAAACAGTGGAATGAAAAAAGGACATGAAATAACAGGATTGGTGCTATATTTTTTCTAATTTCTGAATCATCTCCTCTTCTGGGGTGGATAACCAAGCATCATGGGGCTCCACCCGCGCCCACCTCACTTAGACAGAGGTTCTCCCTCCCTGCCACCTCCTTCCCCCAGCCCTCCTCCAAACCCCCCTGAGCATCCCTCCCACCCGCGGTACCTCCCCGAGCCCAGGAGGTGTCAACAAGGCGATGCTGGCCCATGGAGCAGCCACGTCCCATTCGTGCCATTCCCAGATAGCTACCTCCATGTAGACACCCTTTGTGGGAGAAGAGAGATTTCCCTTCCAAAGTAATTACTCCGCTTGGAAGCACACTAATTAGCCTGGAACAAAGTGGCTCGAGTGTCCGCATGGGGAGCTATTGTGGAATAGCTTATTCTGTCAGAGCTATTCTGGGCAATTTCCTCTCACAAACAGGCCATGAGATTTAATTTTCCTTCTCTCTGCAAACAGATGAGAGGTCTCTGCTAACCAACCCCAAATCATCCCAGCCTTCCCTGCCAGGAGCGAGCAATGGGTGCAAACTGTCCTGAATTCTCCATTCTCCTCTTCTTGGAACTCCTAAATTCCTCCTTATTTCTTTATTTCTTTATTTTTAAGGGGCGGGGAGACATAAATCAAGAAGATTTGCCTCACCACGACTCTGGACCTGCTCCAAAGGGTGATGCCTAACCCGGCATAAATTAACCCAAACAATGGCCCTTGAGGACAACGCTGTGAGCACCCAGTGAATGCACAGAGGACTTACGCAATGCGTGTTTACAAGACAAAGGAAAATGCAGAGAGAGAGGGGAAAAAAAAAAAAAAAAAAAAAAAAAAAAAAAGAGCAAAGAAAAAGAAAAAATAAGTGGTTTAGCAAAAACAAAACAGTACTCCCTCTTAACTCGGGTTACATTTTTTTCAATAAATGTGTTACACATTTCATTAGCCTAGAATTAAATTCACTTTTCCCCAGCATATGAGATGGGAATGAGGAAGATACTGGGGCAGGAGAGAAGAAAAACCCTGGGCAAAGTGGTGGAAAGCAGGCTAGACCCATCTCTAGCTGTATCCCTGGCTCAAACGTGACCTTCTTACCCAGCTTTCTGGGCATCTTCTTGACATAAGGTGTCTTCTTCATCTCCTTCTGCACACACAGGTCTTGTGGATACGGAGAGGGAGAGCAGACTGGAGGGGATGGTTTTGCTCGCACCTGATCTTCTCAACATCTGTCCCACTTTATGACAGCTCTCTTACTTAAAAATAAATCTTTGGAGAAAAAAAATAAAAAATAAAATAAAAAAAACACCACTCTGCAATTTGTTCCTCCAAGCCGGGCTGTTTTTCTGGCCCTGATTTTATCAGAGTGGAGACAGGCTGTCCTTGCAGAATGATTTTACCATCTTGAAAATGATTACAGAGCTGCACAATGCCTTCAGCTCCCCGTGTAACGATATTTTTATACGCTGCCTCGTTAGATCGCCGCCCGGGTTGAGAATGTTTTCAAACATCGTCTCTCCATGGCCGGCACACCACAGCACCGGGAACAGAGTGACAAATCGGAGGGAGTTCAGAGGGCAGCGGCAATAATCAGAAACCTGATTTACAAGGAAACGTTGAGAAAGCCGAACCCATTTTGTCTGGCGGGAGCGGGGGACTGAGCATCCACCCACAAGGAGCCGGGAGGGCAAGAGGCAGGTGCTGGGGAAGGTGGCTCCGAGCGTACAAGCAGGGGGGAAAAAAATAACAAATGAAAAGCCGTAGGTGTTTTATACATTTTGTTTTCTGCAGATCTGGTGTGTATTCGTGGAAGGATCACTGCTGGAGAGGCAGGGAAGCTAGAGCCCCTAGGGAACAGCCCTGCCGAGGTGGCGATGAAGGGCTTGGGCTCCTCTCCACCCCAAACCAGATGAGGACATCCAGCCTCCAGCACCCGACTGCAGGGCTCACCGCCACCCCTCAGAGCCACGCCGGCCCCATCGCGTGTCTGGAGGCACTGACGTTATCCCTGTAAATCGGGGACACGGCATGTCGCATGTTTTTTTTCTTTTTTTTTCCCTTTATAAATACATGTGCTGTAGCACGGCTGCACTCCGTGATCCGAGGGTGTGAGCAGCCTGTGATTAGAGGAGAGTGAAACGCTGATTGTGGGTTAATTAGCTAGGCTAATAAACTGCCTGTAGCTTCATTTGGGAGAGGAACTGTATTTCATCACACAGAAAATGGCACAGAACACGGAGAAGAAGCGTGCTTTTTCTTAGAAAGATCAAAATTCAGCTTCTGATGAGTTTTTTTCTGAAGCGGCTTTGCTTTCTTCGTGTCTTTTCTTTTTTGGTGGAGGAGAGCTGGGAAATCCCAGTGCCTTCCCAGTGGCATTTCTGCTCCCAGGTCTCGCCACAATGACCGAGCACCCTGCAAAAAGCTGTGGTGGCTTTGTTGGCTCTTCCTGATGCCATAGGTGGCACCTGAGCATCCTGACACCACTCATCCCACTGGAGCTGACTGCCACCAGCCCAAAAACATGCCAGGCAGGGACCGAATGGGGGGCAGAGGGTAATGAAACCCTCCCACGTGCCCATGTCCACCAGTGGAGGAGAAACAACCTCGCGCCCACCTCTGTTCTGGCTGCCAAGGCACCAGCATAAAAATAAATCCTCTCCTGTCACATTCCAGCATATTAATAATGACACTTAATAACTTCTGCCTAATAGCCTCCACGTTTCTGGAGGCATCTGTGACACACCGAGAACTGGACACGCTGCCTAAGCGCACGCAGCGTGGTTGCCCCATATGTCGTGCAGCTTGCATTAAAAAGGAAAAAAAAAAAAAAAAAAAAAAAAAAAAAAAAAAAAGGAGAGGGACACGCAAATGGGGAAAAATGTAATGTAACTTTTAGTTGAACTTCATGTTGCTGATAAAATCAAAATCAGGGCTGGCAGCTTTGGAGATCAAGGGTCTTCTCTTTATACTGCGGATATAAGCGCTAAATACTCATGAGCATGGGCAGATCCTCAATCTGGAGGATTTGGTGAGGGTTTGAGAGGGCTTCTCTTGGTGTGCATCGCATCGCTATCCCACAGCCATGGGTGCTGCATGTACCACGGTTGCTCAAGGATGTTCAGCTCTCATGACTGGGCCTCGACTGTGCCCAAGCCATGCCTGTGGCTTGCTCCCGTACTGACAAGAGATCTAGCCCTGAGGGCAGCTAAATAGCACCATGTTTTTTGGGACCTGGCACAGGAGGGCAGTCAGGCTGCTCAGGCATCCCAGGGGGAATGCTGGAGGCCAAGGTGCCCAAGGCAGGTGAGAAAAGGGGGTCTCCTGGGAGGGGCTCAGGTGGAGGCGGTGGCAGGGGAAGCACCTGGAAAGGTCCCCCCGGGCCTTGGGCTTCGCCCCCCCCATTTGCAGCCCCACTCCTCTTGGCTGAATTTCCACCACGGGTTGTGTTCCTGGCTCTGCTCACTGGGTAATTAAAAACACTTGTTTGAAAAATAACAAAAACAAACAAACTAGGAGTCAGTCAGCCCTCCTCGGTCAGGACTGCTCCGAAGCAACCAGCAGCTACAAGCACAGGGAGGCTCTGATTCCCAGCCCGGTTTGGGGTGAAGGAGAATCACCTTCCCCATGGAGATGAGGATGCTATTTCCATTTTTCAGGGAGTCAGAAACCCCTTCTGCATAAGTCCCTGTGCTTGTTAGAGAAGAACCAACCCAAAGTGACTCACAGGCGTGCACGTCCCGGAGGAAGGCCACCCCGTGAAACCACACTGCCATTTTCTGCCTGGCTCTGATTGCCCCAGGGGGAATTTTATCACCTAAACCCTACACATGGGCTTCAGCCACCTAAATCTCCTGCCTAGATGAGGCTATAGAAACAGGGGCGATGGAAATGGAGGAGGGGGGACAGGACGGGACGTGTTCAGACATGGTGATTCAAGATTCTTCCATCAAAACCCTTCTAATTGGGCATTTACCTAAGCTGCATTCTCCGCCACACAAAGCCATTGCTTAACACAGTGCATACAGTGAGGCAATTGCCTTTTTATTTTGCTGGTTATTATTCCTCACTGGAAACAGAAAGAAAAAGCTATCACTCTGTATTTTTTATCAGGTTTCAGCCACTCTGGCTGATGTTCAATAAAAGAAAAGCTATCTCTGTTAGAGATGAGTAGCCCTTTACAGAGCAGTCATTGCCTACAAAGTAACCTTTAAGCACCTGGCTGTCTCTTAAGTTAATGCAGGTAGAGGATGGAGAGGAAGTTACAGTCACTTCTCCCTGTTTGAAAAATGCAGCTATTCCTCCTAAAATCCAGCAGCCAGCCGCACGCGTTGATTGGTTTCGTTGATGTTGTCATTCCCAGTTTTCGTGAAATCACGGCACAAAGTGGCGTGGCGAAGCCCACACATCCCACCCAGCATCTCTGCAGCACCTGCTGCCCTCAGGGACCAGCACCAGGCTCCACGATGGCCAAGTAAAAAGGGAAATCCGTGTGTCACCCACTGCCCTGCTCCATGCACCTCCATCCCCATGGGCACTGCAGGGACAAAACCCCCATGGCTTTGCTGCCCTGGCTCTATGGAGAATGGGGAGCACTGGACATAAAACTCAGCCCGATCCATGGCTGCATCCTGCCTTAAGAGGCTCAGGATTTAAGGTCCCCCCGGCACCCACCCCGTAAGTGACAAGCAGCTGTCAGCAGCTCGCGGGGGGCTCCGGCTGCCTGCAAATTTCCGCATTAAAGCTGTAAGCTCTCATGCCTCACTTGGGACCAATAAAACAGGATAGGGTAGAGGCTGTCGTGATAAATGGGGCATAAATCACACCTCCCCCTGCCCCCTCCCCTGCCAAGGGGGGTGGTACATCAGACCCCCCCCCGGGCCCCGCTTCAGTACGCCCCGACAGGTCCTCTCCTGCCTGCGCAGTCAATTAGGACTTCATCAGAAATCAATTTGCGAGGCCCAGCTGAGATGTACCTATAGATCAGGCGATGCCAAGTGATTATTACGCTAATGGAATATTCCATTGATTAATTGAATATTTAAGTCCTGAAATGTAAGCCCCGCTGTCTTACCCACGCCTCGCTCCCGAGCTGAGCAGCTGAGACACCGCACTGGTGCGAGGAGCCAACCTCCAGCCTTGGGCTTTTTGGGGTGAAAGGCAGAGGGTTTGGTGCCGATCACACAGGGGGTGTTTTTCCCATCTGTGACAGAGTGCCCTGAGCTGTTCCTCATCCCTGGGGCAGCAAGCATCGTGCCCTGTGTTTTCTGGCACGGGGGGCTTGGGCGCCTGTCCTGACTTCTCCACGAGAACCCCGGGGGTGGCCAGGTGCCTCCTGCGGGGGGCTCCCAGGTTACTGGCTCGGTGAAACACCTGTGTAAGTGCTTTGCTGGACGAGGGCCATAATGACCGAGAGAGAGAAATGAGATAGAGACAGGGAAGGAGGGAGGGATGGGGTCAGGAAGAGGAGGAGAGGTGCACTGCAGCTGGAGGAATCATCACGGGAGGGCCAGCGGTGGGTTAAGGGATATTCCCCCTGAATTGTATTACACGGGAACTCAGCAGAGAGCTATTAACATCACGAGCAAGAGAGAGAGCTCCTGACCTCCCCACAGAGCTCCCACACCAGGCAGGGGGCTCCTTCCACAGCTTGAAGTGTGCCCATGCCCAAACCCTGTGGGTTGGCTGCTGGAAGCAGTAGCCACCCAACCCAGCAAGGTGCCCAAAAAACTGGAAAGGAGCATGTGGAGGACAAACCCTGTGCCTTGCTCCTGGCTGGAGAAGATTGGGTGACCCCTCTGCACCCCAACCTCACAGCTGCATCCCCCTCGGCATCACTGGGGCCTCCCCATCTCCCCCATTGCCCCCAAAGCGTATTGGGGTCTTTGGCCTGAGTAGTAGAACATGCCATGAGAAGCAGCATTTCCCCCCTTTATTTTTTTTTCTCTGAGCAAGAAGGTAAAAATAAATGGAGAGGAAAAACAAGTATTGATGGAACAGCTGGGAGGGAGAAGAGAGCCTTTCGTCTCGCTGAGAGCTCTGACCTTTCAGCAGGAGCTCCAAGAAGCCTCCCGGAAAGCTGCCTCGCTAACGTTTGCTGCGGGTGCAGCGCTGGGAGCTGTCAGCCCCTCGCCCAGGGGATAACACTGAGACGTTCATTAACCTGCAGTCCCCAGGTGCCCTGGAGAGCCCAGGAGCCTGGGAACTCCCTGCTGGTGAGATCAGGTTCTGAAATCCCCGTCCTCCCAGCTCATCCAGGACTCACAGTCCATCCTTGCCAGGTCCCGGCCTTGCCAGGTCCCTGTCCTGCTGACACAGAAACTGGAGGGGAGGCAGAGAATGGGCTCGTGCTGTCAGTAATGGAAGGACAAGATGCAGAACGATGGACAACCCACCTCATCTGGGTGGCCTGCGTCTCCTTTGACCTCCCCTTAAGCAGAGGGATGCAGGAGTCCCACAGCAAAGAGATTAGAGCAGAAGATGGACATGCACTGGGGGAGGCACAGCACCTCCACCTCCCGCTGTGCAGGAAGCAGAAATTCTTTGGTGAGCCCCAAAACACAGCCCCTGGGGCAGGAGGCAAGGCAGGACCAGTAGCTGGGTCAGTGCCAAATACCACAGCTGAGTGAAGTGCAGTGGTCAATGCCCACGTGCTTGTGGGGAGAAGAGAGAAAATCACCAGGACTGGATTTTCTTCCTCCAACAGGAGGCTGTACTGCCCAGCAGAGAGCCCCCCTCCTGCCCAGGGAACCTCAGCTCCAAAGCCAGAAGACGGGGAGAAAAGCAGAGGTAGCGAAACCATAGCATGAAACACAAGGAGAGTCCGGGCTAATAAATATTTCAGGCTGACAACTATTCCTATCTTCCTATCCTTGGGAGTTCATTCATCAGGCTCCCAGCATGGCCTCCACATCCCAGGACCATAAATACCAAAGCCTATTTTAACAACATCTTTTGGTGTGGCTAATACCAAAATCACACCGAACTTTTCCAGCCCAGCCTATACCCTTGGTTATTTCAGTGTAACATATAAAAGGCTATATTCAAATATTCCTCTGTTGTAATTACAGCCCCTGGCTGTGTGGAATCCACCCGTAAGCTGATTGCACCTTGTTTTGATATGATTCCAGACAATGACAACAATTTGGAGACAATGGCAGGCATTAGTACCTCAGCCATACACACAGTCCCCATTCCAAACGTCTGCTGGTGGAGGGAGAGTCTGATCCTGAATCAGGAAGAGCTGCTTGTCAGGAGCAGGACTCATGGGATTAGCTTTTGGGCAGTATTTCATAGTTTTTCCTTAAACTAGTTACGAATGGCTGGGTTGCCCCGTTGCTACCCCAGGCAGGTCAAAAGCCCCAGTCATGCACCAGGAGCTTCATGCTGAACACCTCAGCAGGAGGGAACCAGAGCCCTTCACTGAAGCACATCTCTCCCTGCCACCAATGGCACAAAATGACAAAGAGGAAACTTGTTCTGCTCCTTTCTGTCCCACAAATAAATTCAGCCCCTTACACCAGCCCCAAAGTGCAACACCCCAACACCAACCAGGCTCCTCTGCTCCTACCTCCAAGCACCATCTTGGTCTCCAGCTCTCCAGGCAGAGCCCTTGCCTACCGTGCACTCTTAAGCACCTTTCATTCATGAATTAAGTCCCTGACAGCCCATATCTCCATGATCAATATGTTTGTTTATTAGCAGCAGCTGCTGTGTTTTAGCAAAACGGGATGGCTCCAGCAGGAGCAGCGCGCTCTAACCACAGTGCAGGGCTTGGGACGGGGAGGAGAAGGACCTCCTGATGGCAAATGGGAGCCGGGCTGGATAAGATTTCACACTAATGACCCTTTAATTGAAATCACTGCTCGGGACAGATTGCTCAGCTCGGGGAGAGCTGCGCTGATGGCTCCCGCTTTGGCCACTCCTGAGACAAAGCCATTAACTCAGGAGCAGTGAACAAAAGCAAGTGAGGGGGCTATGGGGAGGCCATCCATCGCCAGCACAGTTGATCTGCGTGCCCAAGAAGCCCAGGCCAGCAGCTGGTATAAATGGAGACCTGCACAAAGGGAGGAGAGGGCGTGTGGCTTGCTGGATCTTCTGCTTTTTCTGCAGATCCGGGCTGGATGCAGCCCCTCCTTAGCCCCATGTGCTGGTCCTGTGTGCTTAGGAAAGAGAAAGAGGACATCTGGGTCTCCTCCCTGCCTCTCAGTGTGGCCGTAGCCTATGCTATGTGTTTGTTTCACCTTCCTCACAGTCTCACTTCGTGGGCATTACAAGGCAGTAATGCAATACCTGTCCACCCTAATGCATCCCAGGCGGTGAGATGGACACGGAAAAGGAGGAGCTGGGGAGAAAGGAAAATCCTGGTCCCCTTTCTTCTTCTGCAAGTGAAAAAGGAAATTCCCTCCCTGAGGTTCCTTTTCACTTCACGTCCCCTGCCATGGTAGCAGGGCAGCATCATGCAGGAACACAGGCAGGGCTGGCCCTGGCTGGACTAGAAGGGTTGGCACAGGCAAACACCCCAAAATATCCACGTGAGATTTGAGAGGCAAGGGTTTGCACCGTGCCAGCCGTGCACCTGAGCGAGAGCGCGCTGCTCCTGGGTGGCAGAGAGCTGCAGGAGCTGCTGCAGGAGCTGCCCACCGCCTCCAGCAGGGAACCTCCCTGTACCCCGCACCATTCATGCCCCAAGGTGCTGACGAAGCCAGGTTTGTCAGAAGCAGGCAGCTCTTCTGGGCCTGTTTGTTAAGTGGAAATGTTGATGTGCGACTCTTGTGATGCAAAGAGAAGTCTGAGCGCACAGAAAGGAAGGTTACGGACCTGCTCTGAATGCATTTATTATTCCCATTAATTACTATGCCTGCTAAAGAGGACCAGCTGTTCTAGGAGGCTGTGGTACCAATTTATCAGGAGAAGATTCCAACAGAAGTCACAGAGTTTTCCTCTGAACTTGGGAGGATGGAAGATGGAGGTTTTTTAATTAGAACTTGTTATTAATGGGAACGTAGCAAATTAAAAATAGTCTCCCTCCCCCCTCCCTATTATACAGAGCTCTGATCTCAATTAGAAAGATCAGGGACTAACCATTGAATGGGAATTACTGAGATGAAAACTGATTGAAAGACAAAAAGCGAAGACAGAGGCATCGCAGGGAGAGAACGGGGACGGGGAACAATGAGCGGAGGCTGGCGGAGGCTGTGTGCAGCTGACAGGGGCAGAGGCTCAGCCAAGACCTGTGGCTTTCTGCCTCCCCCTGCAGCAAGGACAGCCTCCAGGGATGGCTGTGAGCAAGAGTCCTTTGCAGCATCCCAATCCTCCTCCTCCTATCTCCCCCCACCATTGCTGTAGGACCCCTGGCTCAGTTTGGGGGCTCCGCGCCCCCACCTCTGCCCTCCTGCAAGCCATCAGCCCAGGGTCCTGCACCACCTCCCTGGGCTCATCCTGCTCTATCCCAAACCCAGCAGCCCCGAGCTCAGCAGGACACCATCCCGTTGCAGGTGCACAGCATGGGTTGGGCTGAGGCTTTGAGATCTGTTTGCTTTTACCAACCTCAGCAGTGCCAGGCTGACCAGACCCATCTCCTACATGAAAAACTCAATTAATGACTTCTTAACGAGAACCTCTGCTACTTCTCCTGGTCCTTCTCCGGACACCTGAGGACCAATGCCCCTGTCTTTCTTCCACGCCATATTCTGGGGCAGGCAGGGACCTTAGGCTGAAATTACAGCCTTGCTTACTAATTGCTGCATGTTCTCTCTCCGTAGGTATATCATTGCCAGCAATTAGTGCAAAATCCTTTCCCACTCTTGTTAAGTTCCTGTGCTGCAGTTAAATACTCCCAGATCCCATTTAAATGATTTCAAATGCAATTCATTCTGGCTCGTTAAATAATTCCACAGCAGTGTTTGTCGTCTTCTCTCTCTGTTTTCCAACAGCCACTTTCTCCCAGGAAGAGTGCGACAACTGAAGAACAGAGAGGAAAGGGAAAGAGAGAGGAAAACTGAGAAATCTGGCGTCCGTCCTCTGCACGTATATTTTCTCTTATGTTTACCCTCTCTTCTCCAGCCATGACTTTCCTGGTAGCTAGATTTTGTGGGGGTCCACATGCTGGTAACGGGCTGCTCAGGTCCAGCAGGGCTTGCCTGGAGGAGCCGTGCAGGTGGCTCTGTGGACATCTGCTGTGTTTCTCCCACTTCTCAGCCTTATCCATTCTGTCCCTCCCCTTTTCTAGCTTCCACCCCACACCCCCTGCTGCTGGCCCAGCATCCCAAGGCACTGCCCACCTCACCCAGAAGAAACCCTTCACCTGTGATACCCCATTAGTTGCAGGTGCAGTGGAGGGGAGCAGCCAGGCTGAGCTCTTTGCCTGCCATCTCCACCCGATGTGACATCCCATAGCCCTCAGTCACAGCCGTGGGGTCCTGCCCTAGGACCAGGGCTGCCCCTCGAACACAGCCCTGGTGCTGTCCTCCCCAGCACAGCCACGCTTCATCACCTTTTGCTTTAATTTCCTGGTGGCACTGCCAAGTCTCACGTGTCCGCTGCAAACTTCCCAATATTTAGTGTTTTCCTTAAATCTGCAGCTCCCCGAGACAGGTGATTCAGCAAGACTCAGCTTCCAGTTTACATGGAGAAAGAAAAAATAAAATAAAATGAAAAGTTCTAATTCTTGTTGCTTTGGGGGAGAATAAATAAAAGCTGTGAGTGGTATTTGAGCACAACCTACTAGTTACAGAGCCAGAAGGCAAGGGAAAAGAAAACAGGATTTAATGTCATTGCTTGAATTTGGAGACAAGGCTCCCAAGCTCTGAGCATCAGGGGTCAGTGCCACGGCATCGCTGTGCCCCTGTGCTTGACAGGAGGAGAAGGAGCCGGGCTGGCAACCTCAGGCTCACCAGCAGGGAACAGCACCTCGTCCATCAAGAGTATCCAAACGCCCGCTGCAATTCCAGCAGCTCCTTGTTCCCTCCTGTATCCACGTGAAATGCCTGAAAACGCTGACCTGCTCCCACCAGAGATGCTAGGGGACGCCAGCTCCGTGCGCAGCTCTCCGCAGTCCTCGAGTCCTGGGGGTCCCAGCCTGCGGAGCTGTGAAAAGGTTGCAAGCAAAGCAATTTCCTTCCTGCCACTCAGCAGTCTATTGTCGGCGATGAAAGGTGCAAGAAGAGAGTGCTGGCACCAGGAGGGCAGCTCCCGGGCTGCCTGCACAGAGACGGAGAGAAGTTCACGTGGGCAGAGGCATTCACAGGGTGCGAAACTTGGCTTTGTGTTTAACTGTGTTTGTTTGAGGGTTTCAGAATGAATTTCAGGAGCACGGATGAGCTCCTCGAGCCGCCTTGTACCCAGGGCGGAGCACGGCTTTGCTCCCAGCCGACGATCCTCCAGAAACATTTGATGAGAAACGGGAATTTAGTTGGAAGGGAAGGAGGCACCGAAAGAGATGAAAGCGAGTTTCAGAAATGTCACGAGAGTGTTCACACGGTGAAGTTTGCTGCTGAAAATTAACTCGAGTGGCCACAGACCGGAGGCTGGGATGCCAGCTCAGTGCCAGGCAGTCACGGGACGGTCCTGAAAAACACCTCTAAAATAAGTGGGGTGATGGAAGGGAAATCTCCGCCTGAAAAATGTGTGTCCCCATCTGTTAAACAATATTCAGGTGCTCCTGCATTTACACTTTCTCCAGATTTATGCGGCGGTGGCTTTCGAAGGCAGATTGTCTATGAGAAGAACAGATGGAGGGAGCAATCCTCCCATCCCAGCTCTGCTCCAGGACTGAAGAAGTTTGTAATCTGCTTCTTGTCTGCCAAGCCAAGGCTCCAAATGAAGCCCCCTCTGCTCCAACACGCTGGGTAGCTCAGGAACCTGTGGCAGAGCACAGAAAGCCCTGTTTTTCCTCATCCCTTTCTGCAGGTTTTTCCATCAGGTCCTGTTCTGTGGATACAACCACGGTGCCAGGAATTTCTGTGTGAGCACCAAGAAGATGGGGCGAAGGGAGCGGGGCAGACGAGAGCAAATTTCCTGCCTCCCCACAGGTACGGCAGAGCACTTTTCCAGATGTCTGCCTGCTCCCCAGGCTTCGTGCCACACGGGTGAGCGAAGCCTGCCGGGCTCATCAGCACCGAATTTGCTGCGAAATGGGAAAAATCATTTCACGAAAGCAAAATAATCCCCAGTCGTATCGGCATCCCAGCTCTCCATCTCTCTGTTTCCTCTCTCTCTGTTGACATTCAAAAGGAAAACAATGTGATTGTTAATTACAAACTGCTTCGAATGCATGCAAGAGACTGTTTCGGAGCCAGAGCCAGCCCGAGGCAGGAAGGCTGGGGACACGACGTGTGCCGAGCTGCTTTAAAGGGCAGCAGGTTCCGCTGCAATTAATGCTGATGCAATCACCGTGCCAGACACCAGGTGGAAACATCACCTTGCGCAGCTTCCCACCCATCTCTTTTCTACCTACCCGGCTTCCCTTCGGGCCGAAATACCAAGGGAGAGCTTTGCATTTCAAAGATGTTGGTGCATTAGGGATGTTGTGATTCATGAGCTGTCCGTCAACGCATCGGCGTGCCGGTGCCCACAGATAAACCAGCAGCCCCTACTGAAAGCCTTATGCTCGTCTTCTGCTGGCAAGTCCAAGGAGCAGGGAGCACGGATGGGATTGAGGACCCCAGCCCAAGGCTGGCAACTCAGCCCCTGTCAGGAGAAGGGCAGGGCTGGAGCTGGGTGCACCACTTAATGCTCAAATGTGTTGTTTTGCCCCAGTCTGGATGATCCTTTTAATCCCTTCATGGTCCATGGGGAAAGAACAGTCACGGCAGCCTGATGGTGTATGGGATGAAAGAGCTGTAAGCATGGGAGAGGGTTGGGATATGGTAAAAAGGTAAAATATGCAGGTATGGAGTGGTGTGCACAGTGCCTTGTGTGTGCCGGGCAAGGGTGAAACAGGCTCAGGTGCAGCCACAGGGGCGTGTGTGGCACACACGGAGCAGACCCAGGTGTGTGGCACGAGGACAGCTGAGAAGCAGCAGCTCGGGGCAGAGGGATGTTCACTAGGTCCTGTCCCTGTGCACGGTGTGCTCCTGCCTTGCACACAAAACCCCTCGGTCAGGAGAGGGGTGGCAGGGACAAGTACGGGTGGCGGAGAGGGGAGGAGAGGCAGAGAGGTTTGTGCTTCCACCTGCTCCCTGCTCTGCCGTTCAGAGGCAGCCAGGCTGGGCTGGCTGTAAGGAAGGAGACAGCAGCAGCAGGCTCCTGTGGTGCCCTCTCCTCTGGTCTGCTGCCCACACACTCCGCGGGACTGAGGGCTGCAGACATAAAGGTAGCTCGTGAGCAGAGCTCGTCCCAGAGCTGAGCCCTGTGCCTCTCGGCCAAGGAACGTGCAAAGGCCCCAGGCTGGGCTGGGAGAGGCTTTGGGGAGCAGTCCCCCAGGGGGCAGCTCCGGGGAGACCTTTCCTCAGCCCCCAGAAGAGCCTGGAGCAGGCAAAGGGGTGTGAGCCCACGCACGGGCTGCAGGGTGCCAGGACAGAGAGGAAAAGCAGAAAAGTCCCGTGGGGCTCTGCAGGGCACAGGGCTGCTGGCCAGGCTGTCTCCTTCCCACCTCTTGGAAACTGCTCAGAGGGGGGCGTCCCTTTGCTCTGAGCCCCCCCAAGAGCTCTCACCCACCCTGTGGGTGCCCTTTTCCCCTCCTGCCCTGCTTCCTCACCCACACCCCAGCCACTGTTCAGCCAAACCGGCCAGGGTGCTTTGCTGTCCCCTGCCCAGCTCATCCCCAGCTTTATCCCCCTGCACCTGGCTCCTCCTCCCCAAAAACGCTGCCCAGGAGCACCGCAGCTCCCTGGCAAACCAAAATCCTCCTGCACTCCTGCTTCTCTCCCTCCCCAACCCCATCCACATGCCCGGCACCTTCCCTCCCCACAGCCCCTCATCGTGCCAGCGGTGCCCCCACCTCCACCACCCCAGCAGCCTCCCCGAGCCCACTGCCACCATTTCGGCCCCCCCAGGAGAGGGACCAGGGGTGGCCGTGGCCTCTCTCCGCGTTGTGGCTGCGCTCCTCTTCCTCCTCCTCCTCCTCCTCTGCTCGCAGCCTTCCTCCCTCCCTCCCACGGGAGCGGTGACTAATGCCGCTCGCGCACGCTCCTCCGCGGCGTGCATCATCCCGCGGGGGTGTGCGAGGGTGAGGAGCGGGCGCAGGCGGAGGAAAGGGGGGAGAGCTGGAGCCGGAGCGTGAGACGGGCTGGGGAACCTGCGTGGGGGCTCGTGGGGGGACAGCCCGGGGGTTGCGTGCAAGCAGCAGGGTGCAGCAAGGGTTGGGGATGTCCAGGTGGTGCTTGGAAAGGGAACGTGGTTCATGGGGTGGTCGTCGTGAGCGGGGTGAACGTGGAGGAGGTGGGAGCAGGGGAGCACTGGGAAGAGCACGCTGCTCGTGGTTTTATTGGGATCAGGTGAGAAAGGGGGAGTGGGGGGTCAGGGAGAATGGCTGAGGGTAAGGAGGAGACAGCGGGGCAGCCACACACTGCCCTGCGTCCCTTTGGTGGGCTGCTCCATCACCCGGGGGTGTCAGACCTTCAAGAAAAGGAACTGCCCTGGGCAGGCACCTCAGGGACCTTTCCCTGCCCCAGCTGTCCCAACAGCCCCAGTCCCCACACAGGGCAGTGCCTTGGGCACCTGGGGGACACAGGGTGCCGAGGGATGCGGGATGCTGAGGGGTGCGGGATGCTGAGGGGTGCAGGAGGCAGCCCCAGAAAGCCAGATCCACACAAATTCTCAACCCAGCCAAGGAAAACCGCACTGCACTGAGGTTTTCTCTCACCTACAGTGGCCCATCCAGCCTTGGGTGCCTGTGTGCCTTTTACCTGTGCACGGGTGCTCCCGTGGGGACCTTGGAGGCTGCTCCTGGGGGCTGCAGGACCACAGCCAGAGCCACCCTTGCTCCCTGTGGTGACCGCAGCCAAGATGATCTCAGGTTTTGGCTACAGGATGGGTACCAGCACGCAGATCCCCAGCTACAGCCACCCCCCTGCTCCCAGGACATCCAGGAGCGAGACCCTTTGCCCTCGCCCTCGCCACCCTGCCGAGGGGAGGCTGGGAGGCTGTGGGAGGGAGGCCGTGCGCTGCGTTTAAACAAGCCGGGTTTAACACGGCTCCGTTTTCCAGGCACAGGGGGGTGGTTTTTCTTTACAAGCCCACTTAAGAGCTGAGGAAGGCTGCAGGGCCGGCGTCCCAGCGGGCTCCGGCGCCCCGTGCTGCCAACCGCAGCCCCGCGAGCCCGCGGTAATGGCCTAGAGAGAGGGGGAGAAAGCCAGAGCCGTCTGCTAATGCGAGCGGAGCAGACAGAGCTGCCTGCCCCTCCTCCTCCTCCTGAGCCCTGCCCAGATGAGCAGCCTGGATTTCGGGGCACCAGGGGGGCTGGAAGGGGATGGGGATGGGGTTAGGGATGGGGATGGGGTTATGGAAGGGGATGGAGAGGCAGCTGGGGTGGTGGGTACGATAGGAAAGGCTGTCACTGAGTGTCTGAGTGGCAATGTCAGGGAGCAAGGGAGACCCTCCTCACCTTTCCTTCTGCAAACTGGTGTGCTAGCAGCCACAAGGTGCCTGCACAGACCCTGCACAGGGTCAGAAATGCCACGTCTGCCCAGCACGTCCTCAGGGCTGAAGGCTGGGAGGTCCCTGAGGTCCCTAGCAGGTGAGGCTGGCTGCAGAGGACAGCCTTTAGCAGGTCTGCTTGTCTGGAAGGAAGCGGGGTGCTGCCTGGTGCCACCTCGCAGCGGGTTGCACCAAGTCCCCGTCACTGACAGGAGGCAGGTTCAGTGCTCACAGCCTCGGTGCTCCTTTTTGTCAGCTCCTTTTTATCCCCCTCAGATGGGACAGGGATGGATGCAGAGCACAGGGCGCAGACATTCATTGCCCAGAGCCTGCTCAGCTCTCACCAGAGATGCCCTGGGATGGTTTGGGTATGCTGAAAGTGTCCAGGCCTCTGTTTGCAAAGTTCCCAGGTGCAGCAGTTGGCAAATATTGAAGCAGCAGGTCAGCATCTGCGCTGACTTGGAGAATTCCTCAAGACCCAAAAAATCCCCCGAAACCTCACACCCCATCACCAGCCTGGTGACCACAGGAGGTGTGAGCCCACAGCGGTGGGGATCAGTGCCATAAACCATCAGCAGCTGCTGGAGCCCCAGGCAGCAGGTTTCTCAGAGGGTCCTGAGCATTTTTGGCACCTCCAGACACAAAAATTGGACTCCCAGGAATGCCCCATCCTGGGCTGCCCCACGCCTCCATCCATCACATTGGGGCAGGCTCCTTGACCACCCCAAGGGTCTCAGGGCTCCTGGCAGCCACAAAGCCCTTTGTCAGCTCCTACGGGCAGGTCTCTGCTCCAGGCTGAGCCCCTCAGCACCAGGCGGTGGTTTTGGCATCGAAGATGGAGCAGACACTGCCTGCAGCTCAGTGGTGCTGTGCAGGGACTGCTCGCAGGGCTCTGCTGCTGGCCAGGTCCCCTGCTTGGACAGCATCCACCAACAGCCCTGCTCCTGGAGGTGTGAGCACAGGTTTGTGTCAGCTGGCGGTATGAGGCTGAAATGAAGACAAATGAGAGCAGAAGGAATGAAAAAAAAAATGAAAAAGAAAAAGAAAGAAATCCCTCTTCAAAACACATTTGAACTCAGGATGAAAAAACAACTTGGCAGCGAGGGTTTCTTTTCTTCTTCTCCCCAAACTTCAAGAACTCAAATGTGGGTGTGAATATCACTTTAAGGATTTATAAAATGACACATGGCCTCACCTGTCAGCATGCCAAAATCTGAATGTCGGTTTTAATTACACCGAATATTTTACTTTCTTATGCAGAGGCATAATCAATTATCTTATTTAAAGGCATTACGATAATGTGTGTGTAAAATGGAGCCATTCCCTGTATTGCATTAGATTCTCTAATTATAGGAGAATGTTTGGAGCTAAAATGTCAGCCTGTCATCTGGCGGGTGTGTAATTCATGATCTGCATTCGCCGGCGCGGATGGAACTGACAAAAATTGCATCCATTCCCTTCCACAGCTTTGGCCTCAAATTTGCCTGGTCTGGAAGTGACAAATCCCCCCCGCCCATCAGTACTGAATACAGAAAGTCCTGTCCGATCCCATCCCATCTGATTCCATCTCATCTGATCCTATCTCATCTCATCCCATCCCACCCCATCCCACCACATCCATCCCACCCCATCCATCCCTCCCCATCCCATCCCATATATCCCACCCTATCCCATCCCATCCATCCCAACTTATCCCATTCCATCCTATCAATCCCAACCTGTCCCATCCCATCCATCCCATCCCATCCCATCCCATCCCCAGAATTGTAGGGACCTGACTTTGAACAAGTGCTTCCTACTTGTGGGTGTTTGTAGCAAAACCTCAGGGTGCCATGCACATCCCATGCTCTGGGTGAGCACAGCACCATCAGGATGTGTCCAGCACCACCCTCCCACCCCTCCTGGTGGGAGAAGCCAAGGCAGGAGCGGCAGCAGGGCAGCACGTGACTGCAGAAATCATCGGGGACTCTTATCCGCCCTCCTCTGAATTACTAATAACGAGCCCCCTCCAACTCCCTGCTATTAAAGCAGAGGGATTAGATAAAAATAGTGCCTGTTTCTTGGGAGCCCAGCCCTTTCTGTAAGCAGTACCCACGTGGAAGCCACCCAGAGGCTCCCCTCCTGGTTCCAGTTAGCTGGGTTCTGCAGGGCAGCTCCTGGTCCTGTCCGTGCTGTCCCCTCGGGGTCAGCAGCCACGCGGGGCAGCAGGGGAAGAGGAGCCCCTTTGGAACTGGGAGAAGGAAGGGTTTGGATATTTTTTTTTGGATTATTATCCATTAATTATGCAGCTTTTGAAGTGAGGGAGGAGTATGGCACTGGATGCCGTCAGCCAGCACTTTTAGGGGGCAGCCCAGGGGGTGACGAAGGTGAGATCTGGAATTGCTCTGACAGCACCAAACTGGTGGTGGTGATGCACGCAGGACAAGGGGCAGCAAGGACCTTCACCCTAGGCATGGCACCTCAGCAGCACCGTGACGAAGAGGATGGTCCTGATGATGAAGAGGATGACCCCAAAGAAGAAAACACAGGACCCGGGTGCGCCCCTGGGCTCTGCTCATCGCCCCTGCATTACCCCGTGGAGATGGCAGCCCTGGCACCGCTTCCACCTTCCCTGGCTCCCCCTGGCATAATGGAGGCATCCCAAAGCTGCCAAGGAGCCGCGTCATGCCATTAAGAGGCTTATTAAAAAGTGATGCTCCGATTTAACACCTATTAGCCAGCACAGCGCCCTTCCTCTGCGCAGGGGAGCCTGCAAATGGAAGCCCCAGCTCCCAGCAGAACCCTAAGTGGCCGAGTTTAACTTTATGGCTCCAATTAGAGGCAGCGTTAAGGCCGCCCCGGCGCTGTGGGTTTATTAACACTCGTCCAGGAGCAGGCTCGGGCAGAGCTGTGCCAGCCCTGTGCCCTGTGCCACCGCGGTGCCACACCGCCGCTGGGGCACGGTGCAGGAGCAGGAGGAGAGCAGCCACCTTCCCACAAAAATCTGGAGCTGCTTAAACAGCCCTGCTTGTTCCGGGATGTTTACAGGCCATTTTTGCCTAATAAAGTCATTTTTTTTAGCAGCTCACATCACCCTAATTGCTTGTCACAATAATGCGAGACAGCTCCCATGTGCTGCGCTCACAGGGCCAGCAGGAGAGGCGCGGAGATGTCCTACAGCCCCGCAGCTCCTCGGGCACAGCCCCATAGCCACCTCCATCCCAGCCCCTGCACCCTGCAGCTCCAGCACACCTCGGCAGGGCCCCACGGGGTGCAGGGGCAGGAAGGAGGGTGATGGAGGGGAACAAATGGGCTCAGAGGATGGAGATTTGGTGTCGGGCGTTCCCAGCCCAGGCACTCAACGGGATTTCCCTGTGCACCTGTGCTTTCTCGTTTCCCCATCACAGCCCCATAAATCAGCAGCCCCTGGGTCCCGGTGATGGGATGGGAACAGCATTTTGGCATCTTGCTGCTGCCCCAGGACTGCAAGCCTCACACTCGGGTGTCTGTCCGTCCTGCAGCTCCTGGCCAGACAGACACCCAGCCCTGAGCCACCAGGCAGGGCCAGCTCAGGAGCTGGTTTCAGAGCTCACCCCCAGCACAAATCCAGAGGCACTGGGGACACCCACAGCCCCATTGGGCCCCCATAGCTCACCCCCTTGCAGCCCCTCCAGCCCCCTTGTGCATCAACAAAACCGCAGGCAGGGTCTCGGTGCTGCAGCTCCCTCCCTGTCCCCACCAGCACCCGTTACCCCGCGTGCCCCCGCCAGCTCGCCGTCATTTCCCCGCACGGAGTGACATCCAGCAGCTCTTCTTCCCTCTCCGCTCAGCCAAACAAACAAACAAACAATCCCGGGCCCTCGCAACCAGAGGAAAATTAGTAGCAGGTGAGAGCAGGCTGTAACGAGACCAAACTGTTCCTAACGCAGCCGGGGAACAATGCTTCTTTCCCCTCCCTTTTGCTGTTCTGGGGTTTGTATGGCAAAAAAAAAAAAAAAAAAATAGAGCATGGGGAACACTTTTAGGCTTTTCCTGAGCAAAGCACATGTGTAAAGGAGAGGGACCTGTGTCCCCCTTGCTCCCTGAACAGTGCCCTCAGCCACCTTGGTGGGATCCAACCCTCAGCCCCATGCAAAGCTGAAAACTTTGCAGCTCCAAAAAACAAAAACAAAAACAAAAACTTCATTCCAGCTTAACTCGAACTCTTTTGTTTTGTTCTCAGGTTGCTTAACTTGCTTTGTTAAGCCTTTAGAAAACAAGGAGGATCAACTGCAAAGCCTCAGCCCCCAGCATCTGGGAACACAAAGTCCGAAGCCTGGGTTCCAGACAGGCTCCCGAAGCATCTGGCCGTGGCCACAGGCTGCCCGAGAAATGCTGCAATGCCTTGGAGCCGAAGCGAGCCGCGGCGCTCGCCTCCAGTCCCTGGGTAGCTTTTGTTCCCCGCGGCTCTCTTTGCTCCGCGTCTGTTTACAGGGAGAAAAGCCCCCCCTGCCCGCTCCCCAGCACGTAGTGGAGGTTACAGGGTATTTATAGCTCAGCTGAGCTTGCTGAATGCCTTCTTCTAGGAAAATAGTTAGGCACGCTGCCTGTCCTCCGTTTAATCCCTCTTGCTTGGCTGCTGACACTTGGAAGCCAGCAGGGGCTCAGCACCACCTGGGTCTGGATGGGCACCAGGCTCGGTTTGGGGACACCAGCAGCTAGGTGGGAGCAGGCAGGGAACCCCAGGTGGAGTTACAGCTCCGGGAATCACACGGGTACACAGGAGGAGCATCCAAATGTGGGACAACCCCATATTTTTCCTCCAGGTACTGCCTGGACGATATCGGCACGGAGCCAGGAGTGCCACCCCCTGCCTGTCCCCAGGGCAGCTCCGAAGCCACCTCCATGTCCCCGTCTGGCAGTGCCCATCACAGCTGGCACGATTTGCTCACCCAGCTTTGCTCACTGCCCGTGGGCACAGCTCGGGGCTGTCCCTGGGATGCTCTGATCCCCCCGCACCAGCGCCTTGGCTGAACGCTGCTCTGCTCCCTTTTAACATATAGGAGGGAGATGTCTGAGATCACTGCGGGTTTTATGGTCAGGTTTGGCAGCCTTTCCCTATTTGCTCGGATTGAGATACCAATTGAGCTCGGTTGGCTCCTGCTGACTCAGTTAGCTGTTAGAGGAATAAGCGTGTGGTCATGAATCCAAGGGGAAAGGTTTCTTTTTCAGGTGTGGGCTCGCCATGCCCTGCCTCGCGTGTTCCCGGTGGGGCTTTGCATGGCCAAAGGCTTCTCCAGCTCCTTCCCTTCACCAGCCGCTGCCTGGGGACTGTTTTGGTGGCGTCCTGCCTCCCCTTTCCCCGAGGAAATCGACCCTACGATGAAATCATTTCCTAAATTCCCTCCCCACCCATACCCACCCCTTCCCTCGGTCCCTATCGGTCACCTCCCTGCGAGCAGCACAGCAAAGCAGTTCTGGGGCTCTTCGGCTGCTCCTGCAGCCATCCCCCTTCAAGCCCCCTCCACTTTCACATCCTCCCCCCGTGCAGACCAGCTCCGGCTCCCCAGCATCCCTCTGCCGTGCCACCAGCAGGGATTTTTCACAGCAAACCCCTAAAATCCCGTGCCCGGCTCTCGCAGCATCCCTGAAACCACAGCACACTCTGCAGGCGCTCCCACCGCAGTGCTCACCCCAAACCTTCCCGGGGCCCGACCCTGCAAGAATCTCTTCCCCGAGCTCCCTCCAGCCCTTACACCCTGGGGACGGTGACACCGGGCTGCGGAGGGGTCCCTGCAGGGGACAGATGGCACTTTTGGGAACACGGGGGCTGCAAGGATGCCGGAGCCACCAGGGATGCTCCTCAGAGCACCCCACAAATTTCCACGCAGCAAACCCACTGCCAGAGCCCCAAAAGTCAATGAGGCCCTTCAAGACATTAAAATAGCTCCCAGGTGTGACAATTAAGCAGAAAAAAATATATATATCACGTTTTCTCTCCAAAGGGTTTTGTTGGTAAAGGCACTGGGCAGCAGTGGGGGCCCCTCAGCTGGACCCGTCCGCCACGCGTGGCTTGGGCACGTGCACCTCTGGCAGGTATGTAAAAATAGAAATAATAACAACCTCTCCTCTCTTTCCTGCCTGGTTGGATAAATAGCTTAATTAGTTAATAAGGGGTTTAATTTGTTGTGTAGCTGCGTGAAGAATTCGCAGAGGGCGAGGGAAGTCGATAAGTCAAAGAAACGAGCCTTGGGGGGAGCCTGGGGAGGGGAGGGGAGGGCTGGCTGTGCCGTGGTGCTGTGCCCACCACCACCAGCTGCTGATGGCAGCTCTGGGATGGGGATTTCATCGGCCTGGTGAGACTGCCCCGTGTGCTCTTCCCTTACCCTGGTGTAAAGGCAGGGTCTGGCCCCCATCACCCAGTCCCCTTGGCTGGGCTGGCCAGGCCACTGTGCCTCTGCCCCATCCAAAACCCTCTGTCTGCTAACACCCACCCACAGCAACACCTAAAATTAGGTAAAATGTGTCCTTACTGGGTGTCGGGGGTGAGCGCTGTTAGATGGAGAGGAGCAGGATGGAGGAGCTGGGCTCCAGCACTGCCCTGGGGTGGGTGCTACCTGGGGCTTCTCCCCAGCCTGCTGCAAACCAAGGAAAAGTCAGAGCAAAATCCGCTGTTGTCCCCCACCACGTCCCCTTTGGGTGCCACTGGAGGTGATTCCCAGCTTGACGCCTCGCCAGAGGCAGGAGGGAGGCCCCAGCTCGAGACAAGAGGGCTCTTTCTTCATCAGCGTTAACCTCAGGCAGCTCTCGAGAAAAATCCTGGGCAATTAGCGGAGCGTAAGGAGATTTATAATTGAAATGGAGTTTGTAGCACTACAGGCGGCTCCCTCGAAAGACATCTCTCATCACAAGGAAAAAATGAAGGCGAGAGAAGAATAGAGAGAGGCAGAGGGGGAGAGAGAACTAGTTAAAGAGTTTAAAAACCCCGACCAAAACTCCATTTAGTTTTAACGTTGCATGATAGCTTTCATAATTCAGAACAAAGTGCAAAGCTCTTTAATGAGGCCATTAATGACCCTTTAATTTACTCCACCAGGGCTGAATTCATAAAACATTTATGTTCCATTTACACAGGATTTTCCTGCGACTCTCCGGGGCAAGTCCCCATCACGGAGCAGGTGGGATGAAACAGAAGGCTCTTCTCTTCTCTTCCTCCCCTCTCCTCCCTTCTTCACCCGTTGCTGGAGCTCTGCGTGTGCCTTTTAATTCTGCTAGCGAAGCTGCGGGGACCCTGGAGGGAGAAGAGCCATTCCTGACCCTTCTGCATAGTAAACAGATGCAGAGCACTCTGGTGTTTCTGCTCTAGGAAACGTGAAACCCTTTTAAGATCTAGCTGGAGCATCAAAAGCCAGCCTTAATATTTTTATTGAATGTTTTTTTTTTTTTACATCATTACAGCCCAGCTCCGGTTCAACCCTTGAAACACTGCCTGCTGGGAGAGCTCTCTGTTGCGATACCAGGTTTGCTTTTTGGGTCATCTCAAAGCACCCAGGGACGCATGTCCTGCCTGATTTCCAGGCTGCCATCCTCGGGTCAGGGCAGTGATGGGGGAATATCTGAGCATTTCTCATCCCAGAGGCTGGGGGAAGCTCGGAGGGTACCCAGGGAGCAGGGGTGGTGCTGCCCCACTTGCATGATGCCCCAGTCTGGCTGTCTCTTGACCCAAACAGCTATTTTTCTCACCAGTTTTTCTTCTTTTAAGGGTTTCGAGCAGGGAGAGACACCCGGGAAGGTGTAACTGCTTGCATCAGCTGAAACACCTTTAAAAATTTTAAAAAAAATAAAACGTCTCCCTAGTTTATTGCAGAGATCTCACTCTCTTTTCTCCAGAAAACATCAGTTTCAAGCACCTTCTGCTGAGAAGTGCCATTAATCACCGCAGCTGGGCTCTCAGCACCTGGAGCTTGCTCTCACCAGCCTCAGGACTGTCGAGCTCTCTGCTCTGCTTCTCTCCTTCACCTAAGGAGGGATTTTTGCATCAGCAGGCCAACACCCATGGCAAGCAAACCCGACTTCCCCAGGTACTGTTCCCAGGGGGAATCCTGCCCATGAGTGAAGGCAGGGCCTGTAGGGCCACGTCAGTGCTCATCAGCACCGGGCTGTGCTCATGGGGTAGTTTTTGTAGGGTCTCCAGCACACGCTGGGATCCGAGCACCAGGCTGGTGGCAGAAACTAGGTTTTCTGGTCCAAATCAGCCCCCAAGTGAAAATGAGGTGACACAGAGGGGCACGGAGGGGACTCCATGGAAGGAGGTGGCTGTGCCCAGGGCTGGGAGCATGTCTCATATGTTTGTACAGTGACAGCTGACTGACAGCAGGGAAAGGAGCCAGGTCAGAGATCAGAGACCTGCTGTCATGGGGGGGGAATGGTTTAAATATATTTAGTGAAAACAAGACCTTTCCCTTGCACACGGAGCCCCTGACATCACATAAACGCGCAGCTCCCTGCTCCTCCCTCCCAGTTCCCTGCTCAGCATGCCCCTGCTTACAAAATCCCTCTCTAGGGGAACCCATTTAACCATTTCTTAATCATTTCCAGGCGGCTCGCACACCTCCAGGGCTCCGAGGGCTGGAACAGCCATGAGGGCAGGCAGTACTCGAAGCCAACAGACACCGCCTGTACCAGGAGCTTTTCCTGCTCTAGCTGGGACCAGAAGCACACGGTTTTGGGCACAGCTGAAGGACACCTGCAGATATATCCAGGAGCCATCCGAGCAGTCCCAGCTCTCTCTCCAGCACTACAGCTCGCTGCAGGGCCACCTGAGGATCCTCCAGCATCCCTTTCCCTTCTGCTGCTTTAAACTCCCCAGGAGAGGGCAGCTGGAATGCTTCAAGCCTCAATTCGAACACTTCAGGAGGTGATGGAAACCCTCCAGGAGGGGGGCAGAGCTCCCGGGGTGTCTGTCCCACCGGGGGTCGGGGCTGCCTGAAATTAGGGTGGTTTCACAGCTGAACCCCGAGCTGCAAACAGGGGCAGGAGGCCACCAGGAGAGCCCCACAGGACTGCTGGGTCTCCTAATCAGCAGCAACACGCTGATATCACTGCTGCAGTGGTGTCACTCTCCATCGGGGTAGTGGCACAAGGGATTTACAAGGGAGCTGTACACACAGAAATGGGCGCTCATGCTTGCTAATCCCTCGTAAGCCTCTAATTCCCATTCTTTTTTCCCCAGATCATAAGTGCAGATCTGTTAAGGCCCCGTCACTTGCTGCACACTAAATTCCTTTTTTTCCTGTCTGGAACCTGCTGGGTGCCCTACAGGTGTTGGGGACAGGGGAGCCGTGCCAACCCCTGTCCCATACAGTGCCAAATGTAGTGGTGCGGGCTGAACGTCACCAGCAGGGACACCTGGAACGAGCCACTGCTCCCTCTCTGGAGAGCCCGAGGATGCCTTCTGGAGGGCATTTCTGCACCAACCCAAACCACCATTACTCACAGGAGTGCAGATAAGCAAGGGGATGCCTTGCTTATCAGGGCTTGGGGGGTTCCTCCAGCCAGCCTGGCAAAGTCTTTCCACGCTCCTCTTGTTAGCTTCCAGGGAGTCTTGGTGCCAAACATCTTCTCATCGCCACTCCCCAGCCACTACACACACACATGCTGGAAATAATCCTCCTAGGAATGACAAAGTAATAGTCACTAATTACACAATTAATTTATTCTTTGGCACTAATAAAAAAAAAAAAAAAAAAAAAAAAAAAAAAAAAAAGATTTTGTTACAAAGGAGGGTAAAAAAAAAAATTAAAGAAACAATCTAAGGCTTTGTTTAATTAAAACCACAATACACCGAAAAAACAAGGAATCCTAATGACACAGACAATGCTTTGATTGTGTAATTAGTTACCTACAGAAAAGATGCTTTCTTTTCTTCAAAACCCTGTTTCTTTTCTTATTACTCTTTGCTTTTCCCTTTTTATTGCAGGCGGCTGTCCTCAGGGCACACAAACCCCAGCAGCAAACCGCTGCTGCCAGCCCTTACCTGCGGGCAGAGGGCTCACATTCTCACCTCTCACACCCCATGCCCACCTTGGGGTGGCTGCAGCACAATCCCCGTGCCCTCCACAGCCATTCTCCGAGCCAACAGCACCACAAAATCGCGACCCCAGCCCCGAGGAGCTGGAGCTGGCAGGCAGAGCAGCCCCAGCCTGCTGGAGGGAGCCAAGGAGCAAAGCGTCAGCCCGGCGCTATGTATATGTTATGCTTCCGTGTCCCGCTGTTAACCGACGTTATATATATGTGTGCTTTAAGTATTCATATATTCATAGCTATAAAGGCCCTTTCTCGACTCGAGCTAAATTGCATAACCGTGACCTACTGTCCCAGAAGGCTTTTTATTCGTGTTAAATGGGTACTGAGATTAGAAAGCTCCTTGCTAGTAGGTGCAGAAGCGTTTCGGAGGAGATGGGAGAAGATGGATGGATCCTGCTGAGGCTCAGCGAAGAGGGCAAAGCAACTCACGACAAAAACACGAGAGCTGAGCCACGCTGCAGCCTGGCTGCCTTCGCCTCCGAAAACTGGCAGCAGGGGCTGGCTGCCCCCTGGGTGAAGGCAGGGCTGTCACCAACTTCGTCCCCTCTCCCCAGGGGCCCACGGCACAGAGGAACACCAGCATCCAGCACGTGCCCCTTGCACACTCACACATCCCCTGTGCACGCCCAGAGAGCCCGCAGCTCCTCGGAGGTGGCTCCTGGGATTTGTCACCTCCACGCCATCAGAAAGGGATCAGGACAAGGGCTGGCCCCCGTGCCAGGATGCTCAGAGGTGGCCAGGGCCGCTGGTGTCCCCTCGCTGCGACGCAGCCAGGGTGGAAGCGGCAGCGAGCTGGCTGCCACGGCACTGCCAGATGGTGGATGAGATTAAAAGAATTTGATTTTCAAATAATCCATAAACCTGGCTGAGCTAATGTCGTTTCATATGCATTATCTTGTAATCCCGGGGAAGAGAACATTTCAGAGCAAAGAGCCTTATTCTCCCTCCCTGCGAGGCCTCTAACAAGCTATAGCTAATCCCCTTTTTGTTGGAAGGTGCTTACAGGGACCTACAACACCCAGCACGGGGGCTGTGGCACCGTGCCTGGAGGGGACACGCAGGTGCCCAGCACCACGGGGGCTTTGTAGGGCTGGGGGCAGCACCCAGCAGGGCACAGGGACACCTCCAGCTCAGACCCACAGCAGATGAGGGAGGATAAGGGGAGGGAATTGGCCAGTCCTGCTCCCTCGGAGCACGTGCTGCAACACTTTGGGTAGGGGCATGGCTGCACCCTCTCTTTTTGGCAACTCCATTTCTATCCCCACCCGTGGGGATAAAGCCCCGAAAGCTCAGCCAGGTGAAGCCGTGTCCAACGCCCTCTCTAAAGCAACCCCTGCACAACCGAGCCCTGGGAAGTGGCCAGAGGAGCTGCTGACTTCTGCCTGCCCGCACCCAACACCCACCACCACTTTTTGCCCCTCTCTCTACCCCATACAGGTCCATCCCCCCCATACCCCCAACCCTCTTACAGCCCTAAACATCCTCCATCACCAAACTCAACCTGCCTGCTCCCTGCCTCTTTTCCCTGCTCTCCAGACTCCTTTGAGCCCCTGGTTACTTGTCAAGCCTCCATGGAGCAAACACAACCTCCTGCTGGTCCCCGGGACCCTTCAAGGCACAAGCCACCAAGCCTGGGCACGGTGGTTAGGAACTGGCAGTCCCCACAGCAGCCTTCAGGCTCCCACTCTGGAGAACAGGAGCTGGAATAGAAGATTTTAAGGGGGAAGGGAAGTGAAGGAAAGCTCCACGAATGGGATTTCTCAGTCGCTGCCTGCCATCTAGTGCCCAGCACCGAGCCGTTTCACAGGCAGCAACACCCGACAGCATCCTTAGTGGATTAAAGCTCTTAAATTGGAGGCAGGGACATCTGGGTTTTGGGCCCCACACAGGGAGTCCCCACCGTGCTCCTCACTTGATGTCAGGGTGAGGGCTTGGGAATCCACCCAGATCCTGATGGAAACCCTCAGGGAAAAGAGGAACAAACAGCCCGGAGCATGGGGAGGTGACACCACGTACAAAGGGCAAACCACGGCTCGAGAGGCAACTGCTGCTGGGCAGGGGCACACGGGGGTGTCCGACACTGAGGGGCTGCACCGCTCACCTGGAAGAGCCAGGCAGGGCAGGACAGGGCCTCACGGGCACACAGAAGGAGGTTCGCTGGTGAGCACGAGGCTCTGAGCACCTCCAACGCTTCCCAAAGCGCTAGGGGACATTAGCGAGAGGATTACTCGGAATTCAAAAGCAAATGGGATTTGTGACCCGTTACATTAACCGGGGACTGGGGAAAGCTCTGCAGAGGGAGCACGCTGCCGGCAGGTCACCAAACCCATTATTAAGAGCTCACAGATCACGAAGCCAGATACACACACACACACACACAGATAAATTTCTCTTTGCCTGCAGAGCAGGACACCGGCCAAGCCTCCCTCCCAGCCCAGTGTGCTTTTTCTGTGCGCCCATTAAACCTGGATTACACCTAGTCCCTTTCCCCAATAATTCACTTTCCCCCACAGGTCAAACGCAGAGGAATAACATCTGGGAGGGGAAAACCTGTAAGGAGAAGGGTGATGTGCAGAACTGCTGTGATAGATGAGGGTGAGCAGGAAGGGGACGGGCAGCACGGGCAGGCAGCAGCCCAGCCCGCGGGAATCAGTTGCAAACTGTTACCTGGGACATTTTCTCCTCAATTTTTGCCTCAGTTAATTACGAGATGGGGTGTTTGCTGTAGCTGTGCAAGTGGCCAGCTCCTGCTAGCACCCTTCTTGCTTCTGGAGCAGGCTCTGCTGAGCCCCAAAGCCTTGCACACCCCGTTTAAAGGCTTTATTGCCTCGCCTGGCTTTTGAAGAAGCCTCATTTTAATGTTGCTGAACACCCCGTCATATTTCAACTGAGAAATGCCCTTGGGTCTCCAAGCCCTGCCTATGAAGTCCTGCCAAAGGATTTTATAACCCCCGCGATCTGTTCGGGAAAAGCAGCCTTGACAGCAAAGCTGTATCTAGAACAACCTGAAGGAGCTTCCTGCTGTCAGCGTTTTGTGCTTACCTCACCAATTCCTGGCTTTGCTTTTGGAGAGCTTGGTGCTGAGGATTGGGTATTAACAGCAAAGCTTCTGGGGCTGTTTTGCCCGAGCCCCAGTTTCCCAGCAGCTCTCCTCCTTTTACGCCCGTCCTTACCTCTGCCTGCCCCCGCTCAGCGTCCTTCCAGACACGGGAGGGAAGAGGCATCCTCGAAACAGAAGGGTGAGAGCTGATCCGCTCCTGTCGCTGGTGACCTGCCTCAACCTGGTTTCCCACAGCATTTTCTGCAGGGCACCTGGGCTGCCCTGAGCAGAACGCTCCGTGCTGCTTCTGTAAGCACACAGCACTCACAGAAACCCCAGGGACTGCCAAAAAACTCCCCCCACATAGACAGATCCCTTTCAGATCCCTTTCAACTCAAAAATGGAGCTTGGACAGAACAAAAGCAGGTGACCGATGCTGCTGGGGAGCCAGCCACAAGGCCCCCCATCCTCAGGGACAGGACAGGGGTGACCCCACGGGTACAGCCCAACTTCTACCCACCCACCCTCATCCCAGCTGGACGGGGCTCTGCTCTGGGACAGCTTCCCTGAAGCAGTGCAGACCACGGCTGTCAGCCCCTCCTGGTTCCACATGCATTTATCTTCCAAATATTGAAGTTTTTGGTCACCTGGAGACAGCCAGGAGGAGGAACAAATGCTACCAGCTGCCTGTTACATGGGCAGCATGGGGTTGTGAGCAGTTCGGTGTTACCACAGCACTACACAGGCACACAGGGCTCTGCGTAGAGACCACCAAACCCCAGACAGGGCAGGATATCAGCTAAGGAAGGCATTTTGTAGGGGAAACAGCAGAAACCTGTACCTGCGAAGCTGAGAAGTAGTTTTATTAGGACTTGTTATCTCTCCATGGCTGGAGGGGAGCGCTAGCATCCCATTTGTCACGCAGAAAGCTTTAATCTCTCTCTTCTAACATGGTGGCTGAAGCAACAACTCAGATGCAGGGGTTTTAGGCTGCAATTGATCCTTACATTTGTTTCTGCTTCAGGAGACTTTTAGCAACGGCTGCTGGGCACCACTGCATGAGGGAGAAGGCATCTAAATGGCACACATCCTTGCTCATTGAGGGGGAACAAGCTGGCTTTTGTGAACCACCTTCATGAAGGAAGTGTTCTGTGCTGAGCACAGCTTTGAGCAGCAGAAAGTCTCTGCAGGCTGACTGTCAGCACCCTCCAGCTCCTTCCCCAGATGGTGCAGCCTGCAGGATGCTCTGCTCACAGAGGCCACAGGGAAGGGGAGCAGGTCACACAGAACAAAAAGTGAGCAAAGGCACCCAAGTGAGAGGATCTAGGATTGTTCTCAGCACCTGGCTGAGGGTCCTTAAATAGAACAAACACTAGAAGGAAAAAAGAGCACAGTTCCCATGCAGGTTGGAAGCAGAGATTCCTGGTTTAGGTGCTGAGAAAGCAACAATGTCAGCTTCCAGAGAAGACCCAGTTTGTTACGCACCTGAAGCCTGTAAGAACAAAGGCCTGAGCCTGAGGAAAAAGATAAAACATAAAAGAGGCCGAAGATTCTGGCCTCTCCATTGCTGGAGGGTGCTACACCTCTCAGCACACACAGTGCCCACAGACTTGTTGCTCCAGCAAGCCAGAGAAGAACTGTCTGAGTTTCAACATCACCAAGCTTTCCATACAGCTTTTTCTTTCTTTTGTGCTCCTTGTTTTGAGAACAAAAAAGCACTGATTAAACACAAGCTCATATGCTTTGAAAGCCTCATCGAGCAGCACAAAACCTGCTTTTAGCACGGGAAATGGCGCAGAGACCTCGGCAAGGGGCATGCCCTGAGCCCTGCACACAAAGCTCTGCCCAGAAGCTGGGTGCTACTGCGCCAACAACAGCCTAAAATCAGGGGGCAGAGAAAAAGCCCAGTCTTTGGCCATCTGCACCAAAGCCCCTGGCTACGAGGGGCACAGCCTGAGGGGAAATACTCACCTCTCCCCTCCGCAGGCGCTTTCAGTCTCAGAGAAGACAAGTCTCCCCTTGCACAGGGCTGAGCACAGACAGCAGCCAACAGCCTGCAGCTTGCAGGCACACATTTTGCTCCCCATTTACTTCCTCTTTGCAAATGCTCTCTGCTGCAGGCAGCCTCCTTTGCCAGGCCTGCAAGGGTGAACCCAAGTTTTGTTTTGTTTATAGTTTATGGCAAGCCTGCAGCTTCCATCTGCCCAGCATTAGAAAATGGAAGGCTGCTGTGCTACCCCTCCCCACGCCCCAATGACTTGTGGAGTGATTAAGGACAGCTTTAATTTGAGGCCTGCAGCTCCCAAAGGACTGATATAATATATATAGCAATCTCAGTTCCACCTCTGGAGGCTGAACCCTCTCCAGATGATTAACGACACCTATTTCCTCCTTCTCTCTCCCCCTGCCACTGAAGGCTGATTCCGTGCAAAGTCCAACCAGCGCCGGGCCCACGGTCTGACTACCAAACAGGAACATTTACAACCAGAAAAAGCACCCCAAGAAATCAAAACAGATCCAGAGAGGCAAGCCAGCACCATATAATCACAGGATAGCTCTTTTAGTAAAGAAATCGCAGCACGTTGGGCTACCTGAGGTAGACCTGGCTGGGCTGGGTTAGCAGCAGGGCTGGCCTTGCACGCTGGGACAGAACTCAAAGTCACCTTGAAGGATGCTCTCAGGAAGCAGGAACATTAGAGCAGCATTCCCCTTGCAAGCAAAAATTAGTGTTTCAGCCTCAAAGAGCTGCTGCTTGAGTGTTACTCACCTTCACTGTTACTGCAGCTTCAGGCCCCAAAGGACTGACTCAGTGTATGTGGGAAAGCAGCACTCATCTGAGAAGCTACTGCCAGTTCCCACTGCATTTGTCCCCTTCATGGTCACTGTGTTGTGGACTGTTAGGCCAGAGGCAGCTTCAACACTGATTAAACGACTAAGATGAGAACAACCCAGCTTCCAGCTCCCCAGAGACTGCCCAGCCTTGTGAGCCCTCACCTGCTGCCCGTGATCCACGATGAGCTGCCCTCTCTGCAGTACCAGGCTTCTTGCTCCTGGCTGGAGGAACTTCCACCCACGGGGAACAGGTTAAGGACTGCTGCCCTCCTGCCCAGCTGTGCCAATGAGCTGATCACCTCTGGAGAAGCTAAAGGGGTTCCAGGGGATCACAGAGGGAGCTTGGCCACCATGTCCAGACAGATGAAGGCATTGCTGGAAATGCTGGTGGAGCTGCTCCAGGCCTGCAAAAGCTAATCCTTGGGTAAGCAACTGATTGCTGCCCTGCTGCACACTGCAGTGTGCATATCCTCCCTTGGGCATCGTAACAATCCTCCAGAAAACTACAGCCTCAGGGGGCTGGGATGGCGCCAAAGAAAATCACTCCCTTGCCAGGTCTCCCATTATATCTAGCTGGCTACTCCCCCCTTACACTTAAGGGCAGCTATTCCCACCTGGACACAAGATCACTCCCCAGTGCTGCTCTTACTGAAGAGCAGGTGTCAGAGACAAGCATTAGCCATTGTTTAGAAGAAGTTTAGAAGAAGCCATTTGAGCTCTAGACTGTGACAGGGGTCTGGTGAGGACAGCGAGCCTCCTGGGTACCAAAGCCCCCGGGAGTTGCACACCTGGGAGAGGAACAGATCACAACATGCACTTCCAGAAGAACTCCCTGAGGAGAGCTTCACTTCAGAGTATAAATTTTAATATTTATTTAGAACAGGCCTGGTGAAGAGAAGTGGGAAGTAACGCAAAGGCAATTTATCCTCCAGAGCCCTATTTAATATCCTATATACAGAGGCCACACAAAGCAGCAGCTCTTCTCCTCCTCAGAGTCACATCCCATGTCTTCCCCATGTTCTGGAGCACAGCTTATCACTTATAAGTCCAGAAGGAATCGATTGACTTTTTTCAGGTATTCCGGCTTCAGGTAAGCTCCCAGCTCATCCTTTGTGACCCACAGATAATCTTTCTTCAGCTCTGCCTGTGACAAATCACTGCTCTGGAGGAAGGCTTTGTAGAAGAACACTTTGGCTCCCACGTTATCCTCAGTCCTGATGGCCCTGGGGAATTTATACTTGTAAATCCCATGTGGTGCATTCCCCAGGATTTTGGCTTGAATGTGATCTCCTGGAGAAAGAAAATAAGATGTAAGAACACAGAGCAACTGTAATTGTTCTCCTGTAATAACAGACAGACAGTATAGGATGGTCCTTATATCTGATTCAGACTGACTGTTCCCTCTTCTTGGCAGAAATACTGCCCATTTAAAGTCTTTTCTCATGAAAAAGTGACTTGTCCCAAGTTCATCAAGCCCTCTGAGAGATAGAGAGAATATCAAGCTCTGCCAACTCACGCAGAAAAGCAAGGACACACGTGTTTGCTATCACCCATCTGCCACAGAAGCTGCTACAGGGTGACAAAAGGGAAGGGGGGAAGCTGCACACCTGGAGCAAGCTTAGACCATCCAGGGGGCATCTGGTGCTGCTCAAACATCGGACTGCAAGGGCCAGGCCTGGCACCACAGCAGCTGGCAGCCAGAGAGCCCAGCTCCCAGCCTGATGGCTGGCAGCCCCTCACACTGCAGCACAGCTGAGTGCAGTTAAGGCACAGATCACCCAGGATCTTGCCAGAAACCCCATTACTCGAGCACAGTCCCACTGCTATGAAATCTCTCTTCCCAGCAGATGGGAGGCAATTTCACCACAGATGGCAAATATCCCTCAGGTAGAACAAGGGGAAAAACAAAAAAAAAGACTAGGACAAAGAGGAACAAGAGGCAGGCACACAGCAAGCTACATACCCAAAAACATAGCCATAGCTCGCTCAGCTGTGTTTCGCATAGTCTCCCCAGGCTGCCATTCCACTTGAGGCAGGAGCCACAGCTCCTGGTTACCAATCTTCTGCTTCACCAGCAGCATCAGGTTACTGTCCAGCTTCCTGTTCAGAGACTTCCGATCATCTTTTTTATCAGCATCTGCCAAAAAAACACAACATGTGTTCGAAACAGTCTCCCAGCCGCACTGGTCTGATCAGCAGGATTCTCTCTGCAACTTACACCCTTCTAGAAACCATGCAGACAGAATGCAGATATATGGAACAAGGCAAAACTCTATACAGAAATATTCTCAGTCACTCTGGGAGCCAAAGCAGGATTCAGAACTGCTAAAATGCAAAAGCGTAGTGCTAAGATGTACTCTACCTGAGTACAGGCACTCTAAGGCACTGCTAAAACATATGCGTACCTCTTCTGTTTTCAAAGGGTATTTGCAGTGAGCAGCTTAATTTCTGTCAAGCTGGAGACCCAGT
This sequence comes from Aythya ferina, assembly GCF_964211825.1. Classification (NCBI taxonomy): domain Eukaryota; kingdom Metazoa; phylum Chordata; class Aves; order Anseriformes; family Anatidae; genus Aythya; species Aythya ferina. The sequence continues at coordinate 7,950,840 of NC_140307.1, forward strand.
AAGAATGACAGGCAAGTACAGGAACCAAACTTTCTCAGGTTTTTCTTGGAAGTTTCCTGGGAACAACACAAGTTTTCCCCACTCTGGTCTCAAAAGGCTGTGTGAACGTGCCTACCTTCACAGCATTGCAGCCCTGATTCCTTTATAACCCAGTTAACTCCTCACACACATACTAGCCATGCTGCCAAAGCATCAAGTTTTTAGAGAAACAAGAAGCTTAGCAAGTACCTTCTCTGTTAGACACACCTGAGTGTGGTTTTATGTAGGGTGCTCCCCCCTGCCAAGACACAATTTTAGACGGTACCTGTCACCCTCGGGGCCGGGCTGAACTGCAGCAACTTCTGCTCCCACTTGTCCTCCAGGTCCTGGGCCATGATGACAGTTTTTCCCGGCGCCTCATCGTCGTCGTACGAGCTCTCCTTCCTCCTCCTCAGCCGCTCCTCTTCCTCCAGCTTGCGGACCTCGTGGTCAGAGTAGCGGCTCCTCTCCAGCTCTATCTGAAGGGACAGCACGAGGTGTGACTGCTCAGGGCTCCCACCAGCACCAGGAACCGGGTTTTGGGGCAAAACCCCTCACACCGAGCAGCACCGGGGGGCTCCCCTCCTTCTCCCCCAGCTTTACCTGCTCCATGAGCGCCGCCATCTCCTCCTCCTCCCTCCGGAGCGGCTGCGTGATGCGGGGCAACCTCAGCAAACACAGCGCCCCGAACAGCCTCCACGGCCGGGGCGTTACAGCGCCAGAAGCAGAACTCACCCAGCGCCCCCATCCCGCTAAAGCCCCGCCGGCCGCCGCCATCATCCCCCTCCCCTTCCCCACAGTGCCCCGCGCCCGCCCGCCGCCATCTTTCCTCCCGCCCTGCCTCGCGCCAAGGCGGCGGCCGCCATCTTAGGGGAGCCGCGCGGCCGCCATGAGCGCGGCGCTCGCCGTCGCCTGGCAACGGCTGCTCGGGGCGGCCCGCGGGTGAGGGGCGGCCGGGATGAGCCCCCTCGGGTTGTTTTATTTCCTTTCTTCACGTTTTGCTTTATTTTTTTCTCCCTCAGTGCCCGCTGTTTGCATGCCGGCCTGTGGAGGCCGCGGGAGCTGGCCGCGAAGGAGCCCGCGCAGGAGGCGGAGGGGCAGAGCGTCGGAGACCTGAGGTGAGTCCTGGGGCAGGGGCAGCCCCCGGCCCGTGTTTCTGCCCAAATTGCTTGAAGATACAGCGTAAAATTTGGCCGGATGCAAAGAGCGAGTGTCTGACGGTCTGATTTTATCTCCCCAGCGCTCTGCTCCTGCAGAGGAGCTCCATGAGGTGGGATGGGAAGACCTACGAGGAGATCCCGATAGCGCACGTCAAGGCCACATACAACAAGTGAGCAAAGCAGCTTCCCCTGTGCCTGTGAAATGAAAGCTTATAACGTGCCTGGGCCGGTCAATTTAAATGAAAAATGTCAGGGAAGTTCGTGGCTGGGGGGATAGTACTGCTGACTGCAAACGTCAGTGCATATAACTGTCCTCATAACATCTTTAACATTAATAAGATTATTACTACTTCTTGGCTGCGTTCTGATAGGAATAATTAGATGCTGATGGCTTTAATGGCAGGGTACTTCCTGCCCTCAGTTCTAGCACTGTGCAGCTGTTGAAAAAGTCATTGTATTATCCATGAGAGATGATTGTGTTTCATTAGTGAACCCTAGTGTGACATTGTGCCGCCTCTTAAACGTCTGTTGAGTTCGAGAAGTGTTGTTTTGTGTTTTTTTTAATGCATAGAAAAGGTAAAATGCTCACAGTAAGAGGTGGGTCTGACAGGGTTAGCTGTACCCAAGGGATATCTAGCGGAGCAGGTCACCCAGAAAGATTTTACCATCTCCGATTCTCCAGGCATGACCTTGAACTTCACTGCTGGCAGGTTTCTGCAGCTGGTGAGCATAACTGAGATACTTTGAAAGAGAGGGGTGAGTTCAGATGGCTTTGAGAGGGGAGATGAGCTCTGCGGTGAGCCACGCGTTTTGAGAAGCTTTGCAGAACGAGGAGAAACTGGAGAATTAAATCATCTGCTAGCTTATTCCTTTCTTTTGCCCCCCTCTTTCTGTAGCACCCACATCCAAGTGGTCGGCTTTGACAACAGGCCGTTTGCCCGTACGTCCTGCGGCACCGAAGGCTTCCAGAACGCCAAGAAGGGAACTGCCATCGCGGCACAGACAGCCGGCATAGCGGCAGCAACGGTGAGTCTGTGCTGAGTATTGTCACCCTCCAAGAGGGGGTCCCTGACTGCATCCTGCTGCTACCTGGGTACAGGGGAGTGGAGGACAAGTACAGTAACTTCAGCTATTTTCGGGGGAAAGTAGGGCTTCTTGTTCACATTGCTTATCCCTTGCTCATGAGCAGCACTCCAGACCTCTGCTCCTTAGCACTCGAGCAGCACGCTGTTTGCTGACAGTTTCCCTAGCTTCATCTGACACAGTGAGCATCTTCACACTGACAAAATGTGTTTGAAACAGCAGTGAGAAATGCCCAGAGGGTGATCTTAGCTGTGCACGCTGTGACTGAGAAATGTAGTTTGTAGCCTTTCTTAGCTCCAGTTTCGTAGCTCTTTTATTCAAAGTGAACATACCTCAGCCATTTTGGAAATAAAAGCCCCTGAAACAGCAGCAGTTTAATTTGCACTGCAGGGGATTGAGAAGTGGCTGTAATTACTGGCTGAATGTTTTATATTTGCTCTCTGCCACAGGAGAGCTGAGCTGCTACCAGCAGTTCTAGTCAGAAAAAGCAATGTCCCTGGGCACGTAGTTGCCAGATGCATACGGTTTACTGTAGTAATTCCTAAAAAAAACACGTGGGCGTCCAGTTAGCAGGAAAAGATGAAGCTGGCAATGTTATGGCCCCTGTTACAGCAACATGAGGCAAGGTTAAACTGAAAATCCTTGTCCTCAATTAGATGGAACCTTTCATGTCAGAGGTGTTCTGTGCTGCTGCTGGCCAACAGCTTATTATGGTTGATTCAGAGGAATATAAGAACACTTTCACTATTAATCTTTGTTCACCAGAGCCTCGTAATAGCTCAATAGCTGTGGTTGGCCAGATGTATTCCCATCCCTGTTAAAGTTTGTAGGAGATTAATTGCACTTGAATGTGCAAACCGAGAGACTCAGGAGAGCTCCACTTGGTGGCAGCACTGCTCTGCTTTACAGCAGGTGTTTTTCATTGTCAATTTGCAAGTCCCTAAAATTTTTGCACTGAAAGTGTGGACTCCTGCACAGCAGGTATAAAGCCTGCCCACTTTTCTCATTTACCCTCTAGAAGGAATCCACTGATCGCAGGATAGAAGTCACTGCATTAGAGAAGGGGAAAACAGCTTTGAGTTACTCTTTGTTAGCCAGGTATCCATGGATATGTCATTTTCTGTCCTGACTTCGGGTCACAGATCGTTTGATCTTAACACTTTCTCTGTATACGGAGTTGACAGCTTAACACAAGTTTTCTTGAAACTGCCACAGTTGTATCCAGGCTTCCTTTTCTTCTACTGTCTGGCTTTGTGCAATAACCACCATCATTCTCTTCTGTATCCATTACTATCTACTTTTTATTTTTAGTTAGAGAATACTGTGATAGTGGGTCAAAAGCAAATGAAAGGCTCCAGGGGAGCCAGAGCAGCAGTAGATACATCAAAGAGAATACTAACCAATTCTTCTCCCCTCAGAAAGCACGTGGGAAGGGTGTATTGCACGTACGAGTCATGGTGAAAGGACTGGGACCAGGACGCAAAGTAGGTGTCAGATTCTTCTCATATATTTTTCTTTCCCAGACATCATCCTTCTGTTTTTTTTTTTGTTTTGTTTTGTTTTGTTTTGTTTTTGTTTGTTTTTGTTTTTTTTTTTTTTTGTTTTGTTTTTTTTTTTGTTTGTTTGTTTTTTTGTTTTTTAATTTAGGCTAGTCTTATGACAACACCTATTTGTGGGATTTATTTTCAGAAAGTGATATGAAGGATTCATCACTCAAATGCCTAGCAAAGAAAACTGAGAATAATAAGAATTTTAGAATAATTCCCTTCTGGAGACAGAATAAAAGCTGTATTGGGATCTTCTTCCAAGTAAAGTAGCAAAATTGATGGGAAATCTGACGAAAGAATGGAAGCAGATAGTTTTAAACTGTATATTCTGATACTAATTACTTATCCACAGGATAATTACAAAATAGAACTATTGGAAGAAGCTGATTTTTTGGGCAGGGGCCCAAGCTATTTTTCCTTTAGCTTTTTTATCCCCTTTTGCTCTGCAGCATGTTGCTAACAGCGTGTCGTCTGCTGTCTCACCCCGCAGGCTGCCATCAAGGGTTTGACCATGGGAGGCCTGGAGATCATCTCCATCACCGACAACACCCCGGTTCCACACAACGGCTGCCGCCCACGGAAAGCCCGGCGAATGTGAGAGGGAGTGGAAGAGCCACGCTGCATTCAATGCTAGCTCACACAACAGGGACTGGGTTGAATGTTGCTCGTGTCAGACTCCAGAAAGGCCCCCTCCCGGGAATTGTTTGCTGAGGGGAGCTCAGAGAAGACAGCCCTGGGCCGTGGAAGGTCAGGCGGTAGGAGCTGGTGGTAAAAGCAGGAGTGCAGCTACCCCCTCGTGGGAAGCCTCTTGCGTACAAAGTTTGTTGATTAAAATGTTGATCTTCCGACAGTCATTCCCGCTGTGTTCCCAGAAGTATTTCGGATTATTATTGCCTCTCAGCTGCTCTCTTCCTCTCTCCACAGTGTGTGGCTCTCGTCTAGCCCTCAGTGCTACTACTGCTCTGCTTATGTGGAAGGGGAGCACGAGCAGAATCAGCCCTCCTCGCAGTCAGCTGTAGTAAACAACTGCGTGGGGTCACTCCATCTTCCTTCCCTCTTTCTCTCAACGCACACATTTGGCAACAGACGCAGTAACCCTTTCCTTTCCGCCTGGCTTGCAGAGCTCCCTGTGGCATGCGGGAGGAGCTGCTCCCTGTCCACACCGCGTGGAGCACCGCAGCCTGAATCCCTTACTGGCCAAGGTGTGCTGCTGTGTTTCAGCTAAGCTGCAGCTGGCAAAGGGAAAACACCAGCCCTTCCAAGGGGCTGAGGTTGTGCCAGTTTTGCTGCTCGCAGCCCCTTTGGTTCTGCCCCACAAACTGGATTTGCTGGAGCTCCTGGGGAAAGCAAGCAGGGAGTGAGCAGGCTTGAGAAATGATGAAATGCTGCCAAGGAGATTTAAAACACTTACGGCTTGAACTGTGCCTCTGTATATCCACAGGCAGCATGGGCTTGTCACAGGGCTGTGATGTGTTATTGCCGTCCCCGCTCCATCCAGAGAGAATTTCTGCCAAGCAAATATGTCTGAGGCTCTCTGGAGGATTAAGCAGGGAAGGTAACAGCGCTGACTGACAATACCTTTGATTTCCTGGGTGGCAGAAACCCACTGCCCAGCACAGGGCAGTGACGGGAAACCCACCCTGCCAGAGAATCCTGGGCTATACACAGCACACACTGGGCACACGTTTCACTTGTAAACACGGCGTGTTTTGGTGCAGCCAGCAGTTTCATCACAAACCCAGAATCTTCCTTTCGATTATTTTTCTTTCTGTCGCTCCTCCTTAGTTTCTTAAATTGCATAATTAACTATTCTCTTCCTCTTTAGAGAAAGGGTACCATGGCAACGAGGCAGTGAACCTCCTTCGTGGGGCTGAGTGACATGCAGCAGGTTTTGAAAGAAATCAGTCTGCTTAGAAGAGCCTGGTGAGTTGCATTTGACAGAAGAGAATAAAATAAGACTCGGATGAATCCCCTCCCTTACTCCGACTGGCTGAATTTGAACAGAGAGGTTATCTTGCAGGGAAGTTCCCCGAGCTGTCACAGCTTTGACAGCAAGGCAGAGAGGTTCTTCCATACCTGTGTGACAGACTAGACAAGCTTCCCCCTTGCTCCAAAACATGGCCGAGCTTCTGGTGACTTCATGCTACTCTTTTTAAGGAGAATAGGCCACGTCTGCGACAAACCACATTTAGTATGAGTATTTTGGGCAGCCAGGTGGGGGAGGCAGCCACAAACACGGATGTGCCTTAGAGCAAGGCCGTCCTGCTTCCTGCTGAGTCCTGACAAAGAAGCACCAGCTGCTGGCAGGCTTGGCAGCGCGGTGTGGCACAGGGCACACGCAGAAATCCAAACACGAGCGTGCTCTGCCACCAGCTGCTTGTAGCAGCGACGCAGCGGAAGCGCCCGTGTTGGATCAATATGAGGGAAGGGGTTGAAAAACAAGATTGGGAAGAGATCCGTGGTCCTGTTGAAATTCAGGGAAGAGTAGGTGGATGACTCAAGAGTCAAATAGCAGCTACAATAAATCTTTGGCTCATCCAGACTTAGAATCAAGGCTGTGCCCTTTATAAAGGCTGCTTCTGAACACCCCTGGCTTCTGAGCCTTTGTGAGCGTTTGATGAACTCCACCAATGCACCACCTCTGCTTACACAGCGGGACGTTTCACCTGCCTGTCTGCTCCACTTGCTGCTGGTACCTATCCCTATTTTCTTCCTCCAAGTCACATCTATTTTGCACTTTCCAGAAGATTTAACACTCTTTTCACTCTTTTCAGCGGCCAGATCTGTACAATACCAAGCCACACTTGCCTTCCAACCCCCCAGTTCCACATACCCTCCCTGAGCTCTCCAGCACAGTGCCTCATTTTTACAGCTTTTCACTGGTTGGATTTTCCACCCCCTTTTTCTCCTGCCCTGGTGGAGCAGCCCAAAACCACATCCCAGCTCGAGGCTCGCTCTGAGCTGTTAATTCTGCAGCAAACCCCAGGTTTCTGGGGCAGTTGTCGGTGCTGTGGGAGCGCACGGCTACACAAAGCCAGCTTCCCTTCCTTGTGCTAGGGCTCAGCTGCTCCTCCCTGCACACGCTGCACGGTGAAAGAAGTCTTTAAACCCTCTATTGTTGTTCCTCTAGCAGGGAATTAATAGACACCAATAGCACTTAATGATTTCCTTACTCTTCAGATGAAACTATTAATTAAAGGCCTGGTTTTAGTCAGCCACTGGCATTTACCAGTTTTAATTGCTTTTCTTGGCGCCTGGGTGGAATACCGTGTTCCACTGGCTCATTCCTCCTGAGCAGCAATTACTTGAGTAGCATGGCCACAGCGTTAGCACCCTCATTAGGGTCACATCCTCTCCCTTCGGGCTTCCCCATTGCTTTGGGACATTCTCTCCCTTCCTTCCTCTTCCTCCTAACCTTTGACTCCTTAACTCTCAGAAAATTTTGTTGTTGCTGTTGTTTTGTTTTAATCCCACCCTGAAAACAAGCTCAGAAGCTGCTACTGACTGCAAAACTCCATCCAGGTTCAACCATGGCCTTTCTGGGTGTTTGCCCTCTATTTTAACACACCCCACAGCCCTTTCCCCATCACATAGGGGATGACACACAAAACACTATTCTGGCCAGCAGATAAGATGCTCTGATCTGTCTGGCCTTTAACGAGTGCCTTGGAGACTGAGTGTAACTCAGTTACCTGTCCCTTGGACACGAATGACACCTGGTGGCTTGGAAGAAACAGCCCCCAGACTTATCCCTAAGAGCATACATGTATTATTTGGGAAAGAGCAGCTCTTCCCCTAGCCCCCACAGCAAGGGCTTGCTAGCCAGCGTGCAGCTTTATCCGCTGAACTGCTGATTTACTATTTCCTCCATGAGCCTCAGTGGCAAGGAGTCAGGCAGCCAATTCCAATCCCTTTGTGAGATTCAATTAAGCCATTAATTAAGCGATGTCAGTGTCCTCTAATGGCTGGCTGTACACAAGCGGGTGAGGAGAAGGGGACAGACCCTGCAGCGCTACGAACCTGTGGCCGCAGGGGTGGCTCACCGCAACCCTGCTGCCAGGGCCACCTGCACGGGTTCTGACGCTTTCCCTCTGTGCACAAATACCTGGCTGCAGATCCGCACGAGGCAGGTCCCTGGCTGGGTGTTTATAACCCCAAAACGCCCCTCGGGAGCCTCTGAGAGCTCAGGGTTCAAGCCAGGCTGTGTTTGGCACTCAGACTTGGGGCAGATAATCACGCCCCGCGTCCCCATGCAGCCGCCCCTCCAGCCTCAGCCCCTGACCTCTCAGACCAAGCAGAGATCAAGGACCCTCAGGTTGTTTTTGTGCTTTTCCACCGTCCTCCTTTCACCTCAAGAGGCATTAACGGATGCTCAACAGCGGTGGGAACCGCTCAGGGGTTTTATTAATGAACTGCCTAATAGCATCCAAGTCCCCGGGCTGACGGTGAAGGGTCCTCTCAGGGAGCTGCAGAGGGGAGCCAAACCTTGCTCCTATTTCCTTATTTTTTTAATTTTTTTTTTTTTGAAACCACTCACACCTCCTCCGCCGTGCCCTCCCAGCTCCCCTTCTGCTCCTGCCACTTCTCGGGGTCTTTTTGTTCCTTTGGAGTTCACAGCTCACCTCCTACACCCCTCATCTGATTGCCCGAGGCTGCGCACAGCGCTGGGACCTGGACCAAAACCTCTCCGCGGCTGGGGAGCCCCAGCAGCCACCCCCAGAGCCCTCCTTGCAGCACGATGCGCTCCTCGGGGCCTGCACTCAGGCACTTTAAAGACAGCACCAAGATCATCCCAGCACCGTATTTACAAACTGCTCCTAAGCCTCCCCAAGCAGCAACGACAGCCCTCAAAACCTTCCTACCCCTCCTGAAGCACCATCCTCGGTGCTTCACCACTTCACGGTTCACTTGGCAAAGCCAAACTCGCAGCCACACCACCAAACACTCCAGCTTTCAGCCCCTTTTCCTTCGCTTGCTCCTCTGTGCAGGAGCAGACCAGCTTTCCCACCGCACACAGGACTTCAGCTAACAAATAAAACACAGCCGGGCAGGAGAAAGATTCACATTCCCCCCCCCAGCCTCTTAGCAGCAGCCTTTTCAGCAGCTCCCAGGCTGAGGTGGTAAAATACGGCTCCAATCTCTCCGCGCAGCAGCCCGCAGGCAGGCAGCTCGCTCTCCTAATTGCCAGGAATGGTCCCCACGCCGCCCCTCGCGAGGGGCTGGGCGCTGCCTTTCATTGTGCTCCTGCTGCATCCACGGCAGAGGTAAATGTCCAATTTCCTGAGCTGTCAGGGCCGAGCACTACCCAACGGCACCGGCACAGGGACAGAGACGGGGCAGCCCCCGGGCTCCTCCGTGCGGCAGGGAAGCCTCAGCACCGGGAGATGCTCCAAAACCAGCTCCTTGCAGAGAAATCCCTACAAGAGGGCAAGCATCGCCGTGCCACGTGTTTGCCCCGTGTTACAGGAGACCTCGGTTGGCTGCCAGCTGCCCCTTCTCCTGTCCAAGGGGGGATTTGGGCAGCGCTGAAGGCAGGGCTGCCACGGTGACCCAGCTGTGCACTGCCGATCTGGGCCTTACCCTGACCTCAGGACAGGCTGAAAATACCAGGGCAGCAGTAATGAAAGCCATCCTTCAAGGCTGGAGAGCTGGGAGCGTGCCAGGGCTGCTCGGGGGCGATGCTGCTGTTTCAGGAGGGGTCCCCAGCGCCACTGCGGCTCACGGCAGGAATCAACCCAGCCACAGCAGGGCCAGGGCTGCTTGCCGGCACCCCTCGCCCCTCCGAACTTCGCCTTTTGACCCGTTTTCCCCTTGATTCTGGGCGCAGCAAGGCCGTTTCCATGCGGATGGCTGTTTCTCCCCGTTGCCGTAGCGACGCTGGGCCGGAGGCGGGAGGGCGAGTGCCGAAATCTCCCAGTGCTGGCCAAGGGCAGCGGGAACACCTAATCCGGCACCGCTCCTCGCTGCGCCTCCAAGCAGCACCCAGCAACGTGCTCCTGGCTCTAAAGAGGCAGAATTCAGTGTCAAGAAACTACCGGAGGCTTTGCAGCATTATCCCCAAATTCCCATCCCTTGTTCCCGTATGATTTTTTCCCTCGGTGGCCAAATGACAGAACTCCGGACAGACGGCAAGAAGGTGCCCAAGGAAAGGATTTCGCTCATGGGAGGGAGGAAACAAAGAGACAAGGTAAAAAATTCCCCCTGCACAAAGCCTACAGGTACACACGATGCCCTCCACCCCCTGCTCAGCAGGCAAGGGCCAGCAAAAATAATAAAAGCCCTTTCACTGTTCCCTTCTTGTGAGGAGTGTTTGGCCAGAAGAGTTTTTCCAGCCACATTAACAAGGCAGGAAGGTACAGGTGTGCCAGCATGCCAACAGCTATGAGCAGTGCAAAAGCAGGCCCACAAAATCCTGTCCCACTGCGTGCCCACAGGACCCAGCTCTCTAATAAAGGTTCAGAGACAGAGGGAAGCTGTCGGGCCACCTGTCCCGCTGCCTCCCAGCCATCACCATCTCTCTTCTCCAAGTCCTGAGAGATCCTGCAGGAAGAAACAGCAGAAGAGGAACAGGGGACAGAAACAGGACAGACAAATAAAGAGAAGTGTATGAACTAAAGTATCCGAAGCGTGATTCTTCCAGCTGGGTCAAGAGGGACCAAGGGAAGGAAGCGTAACAGGCACGCCAGCACCTGAGCAAAAGGAGGGGTCGGTAAATAAATAGAGAACATCAGGGAGCTAAATCAGGGGGCAGCCACTTGGGGCTGGAAGGTGAACCAAGAGGAGTCTTGAGCAGAGACGTGCCGCTAATGGACACACCGGCTTGATTCCATCGGGATCTCTGCGGCTCGCTGCCTAATGCAGTTTATATAACAAATATCGCAAGTGTCCTGCTTTTATATTGGTTTTTTTTGAAAGCAGGCAGCACGAGAAGTAACAAAAGATGGGATTCCAGTGCCTGCCAAACGTGGTTTCCAAGCAAAGCATCTCCTTGTCACTTAGTGCCGCTCTGAAAAGGCACAGGCTCAAGAGCTTTCTGACATGCTCAAGGTCTCCAAAGGAAAGCATCGGAGGAGTGCAGACACGAAATGGAGGACGGGTTCAAAGGAAAGCAGCTCTCAGGACCACGATGCGGACGGATACAGGAACCCACAGGCACGATGCTGGGTCACTACAGAGCAGCAGCAGCTTGCAGGGGGCTCCCAGGCTTTGGGGAGAACCGTTCAGACGCTCCCAGCCCCGATCCTCGTGGCTGGGTGCAACACACAGATGGAAATGCGAGTGCCTTACCCAATTAAAAGCAAGGGGTAGGTGATGACTTCTGCCAAGCGAGCTGTGTTGGTCAGCTTTCGCCTCTTGATGGTGGAGCAGCAGCAGCAAATGGCCACAAGGCCAGGCAAATGGACTAAAGGAAGAGTCTGAGTACAACTTGGGCTAGTAATACAATAAAAAAATGGGGAAAAACAACTGCAAGCCAAGTATTCCTCCCCCAGCATTAGCTTCTATAGAGAAGAATTTGAGAAATCTGCAGCAGCCACAGAAATACCCGTGGCAGAACACCCTGAGCACACCAGTACTCCAGATGCCAAGAAGAGGCAGCAAACCAGCACTGTGTGTGCCTGCACAGTGCAAGGCATGGCCCTCCCAGCCCTTCTCAGCCATGGAATTCTTGGCTACACCCCTGAGATTTTAGGAAAACAAAACCAGTAAGTCAGGCTCTTAAAGCAAATTCTGTTTATTCCAATTTTTTCTTGTGTTGCTAACAAATCTTCATCCTAGCCTAGGAAAAATATCAGGTAGAAAACATCTCCCCTTTCCTCCCACCCTCCCCACCGCACGCTTTTTTTTTTTTTAAATAAAGAATCAAAATTTCAAGCATGAGAGACTTTTCTTCCAACACATTTCTGTAATAAAATTAACTCTGTTGTAGATATAAAATGCAGCAGCCACAACCAGAGGATCTGCAACGCTACTCCAAGGCAATTAGTACCCAGAATGAATCAATCGGTTTGTCTGCAAACATAATAAGAAAATACTTAGCACTTACCCAGCACTTTTTATCCATGAATCTCAAAGTGTTTTTTTTACAAAAGCTTAAAATATGGTTTTGGCCTCATTTACAGAGAAGAAAACACCAGCTGGAACAGGAATAGATTTGCCCCCAGTGACAGAACAATTTAATAGCAGAGCTCAGAACAGACCTCTGGTCTCTCAGCCCCAGGTCCAATAATCCATCGTCTGCTGTGCCATGCTCTCTGCTTCACTCGGGATAGCCTGACCCTGGCAAAAGCCCCTACTGCAGAAATGCTGAAGTGCTTTACATTTTTGCCACCTAAAAAAAGATCTAAATGGAGATCTGACAGCCATTTTAACAAGCACTGACGTCCCAGGCCGTGACACCAAGGGGTAAACCCAGTCTTGGATGGAGCTGCTGAAAGCTTTGGGAAAGAACAGCCTCATACTGAAAGCGTGAACAAACGTGGAAGGGGTGCAGGAAGGAGGTAATTCCATGGTCTACAGTGTGCAAATGATTCTCCATGTGGAGCTTTAATTGAATGTTTGAGGAACAGATCGCAGGATAAAAACCTAAGACCTTGACAAATAGTGTTATTAGGTGGAGAGGAGCCCAGACCCAAAGCACGCGTGGCCTGGCGCCTCCTCTGCCAGCTGTCTTCCGACCTGAAGTCGCTCCTGACAGACCTGAGAAACCAACAGTGCAAACAGCAGGAGAAGAGCAGTGAAATACAGTGCCTTGCCCTAGAACTAAGTTTAGGGGGGCGAGGAGAGGAGAGAAATACCATGAGACCGAGAGTGACGGCTGATTCCAAGGGCCAGGCCACAGCACCCACAGCCCGTTTTGGTCCAAAGATGACACCAACAGGGCCCTCTAAAGCAGGGGTCTCCCACGTACAAGCACCAGATTTCTAAAACCCCCTCTACACCTCCCATGGGATGGCTGCAGCGCCTTCCAGCACACAGTCATAAACCCAGATGTTCATCTACAACCACAAAAACTCCCTATTTAACAGAGGAGGGCAGCCCAGCACCCCCTCCAGCTCACGGGACAGGAAATATTACACCCAGCAGCTTGTTCTAGAGGCAGCAGACACTGCAGCGGTCCGGTCAGCAGCACGCTGAACATCACGCACCAGCCAGTTGTGCTTTGAAGCCTGCCAATGTCCAAAGGGGTTCTCACAGAGAACAGCGTACCCCACGGGGGGAGGTGAGCAACCTCAGTCAACAAACGCAGCTCTCAACTGCAAACCTGCAGCAACGCGCAGTAATTCAGGTCTCCTCCTTCCTTTCTGGGGGAACCCAAATGCTACTAATCCTCCAGGTCCGTTCTCCAGCACGCAGGAGGTGCCAGCAGCCAGGTCTCTCTCCTCAGCAGCAGAACCTGCAGATGCCCAGCAGGATTTGTCCGTGCTCTGCAGAAAGAAGTCCTCCAACGTGAGCAAGGAGCTGTCATTGCTCCCCACGCCTCTCCCAGCCACCCACCTTCCTCCTGTGCCCACCTTTTCATAGGCTACAGACACGAGCAGCTGCACTGGCCTCCTGGTGCTCACACACCACCTTCCACTGAGGGGCTTTACGGCTACTAAGGCACAAAAATTAAGTGACTTGCATAAGAGTCAGGAGCACGCCTCATCTCTCTCGATCCCGGTGATTTCTCACACCTTTTTTTGTTTCCTAACCTCTTTCATATTAAACTCATGTGAGTAGATTGTGTGGATGAGAACAGGGTTTCATTTCCCTATTACCACTGAAGATCCAAACACGGGCAGCTGGATTTTTAACCCTCCCCGTGGCTCCCATCCATTGCCTCCAGGACAGGCTGTTTGTCTTGACAAGGTAGGAAGGGAGCGCTCCACAAACACGTTGCAAAGCTCCGGACTCGCCATCCTCAGACGCACAACGGGAGAGCAAACAGACACGCCGCTGGGAAATCACGCGAGGAATCTCAGCTACGCTTTGTTCACCAACAGGAGCAGGGAGCAGCAGCAGCACTCAGCACGGTGGGGAGGCCGCAGTGCGAGCAGAGTCAGAAGAAACATCCCCAGGCCTTCAGCTGCTCGCCTTCCCCCAGCTGAGGCTGAGGGATGCAGGCTGGTAGGAGCTCCCGGGTCAGGTTTCTTGAGACGAGGGATGGTTTGGTTTCCTAGAAGGCGCCAGAGCCCAGCTTTGGTGTGTCTGTGGCAGAGGCCCAGACCCGAGGAGAACACTGCCCCGGCCACGCGCCCCGCTACGTGCAGCTGTGCCTCATGTGGAAGTTCACCACGTACTCCGCGTTGGTGCGCTGCACCGAGATGGCGAAGGGCTCGAAGGGGTGGAAGGTGAACGCAACCAGGCGCCGCACCGTGTGGTTGATGGGTCGCCCCAGGAGTCCCGCCTGGATCTCAAACTTCAGGAGGCCAGAATCACGAGCGTAAAATCTGAAAGGAAGGAAAAGTCCATTAGGGCTGTTCCCGGCTATTGACTCTGCCATCTGGACTCTTCATAGAGACAAGAGCCTCGTTCAGGCTCTGGTATCCTTCAGAGGCAGAGGTCCTCAGCTGGGGGTCTGGCTCTTGGCTACAGAGGAAAGCCCCTCCCGGGGCAGCTGGCCTCCCGCTGTCTGCAACGATTTCTTTTAGTGCTATCAGCGAGAAAACTCTGCCCTCGTTTTGGTGGGGTTAGCTGACCAGTTAGCTGGAGTTAGCAGGATCCGATCCTGCTCAGGGGTGAGAGGTTCCACCTTACACCTCAAACAACTCTGCAGGTCCCTTTAGATCTCCAACAACAACAACAAATCTTTACCAGGATAGCCTGGGTGGGAAGTGCCAGGTGGGCAGCATCCACCAGGCCTCGTGGTAAAGGCAAACAGGAGACGTGTCCTGCTGCTGCCACCAGAAACCTGCCTGCGGGTCCGAGGAAGCTCTTTTGTGTTCCCAAACAGGTGAGCTCAGGAGCACAGCTTCAGCAAGAAGCGAGCAGTGCCAAGGGCATGAGGCAAAGCACGGATGAGACAGACTCGTCTAAAAAGCTCTTCCTTTCTCGAACCTTCTCTGCACACGAGCACAGGCTCGCTGTGTAGCAGACATTACACCATCACTCTGCAGTGCTGTGGGATCGGGGAACTCTGTGCTGACCCCACTCTCCCCAGTACTCCGGTGGAGGTTTCAGGGATTTGGTACCTTCACCAGGCAGCTGAGCTCCAACTGACAGGGCTCAAATCCTCCCTGCAGCCGGCTCAGTTCTTTAGACCATTTTTTTTCCTCTGCTCTTTCAGTTACGGGAACAGAATTGCCATTTTGCCTCCCAGCCATTTCCTTTTCCACCAGCGCTTTGTGGATGTGGGTATTTTGCATTTTTCCTCTGGTTTCAACTCGGAGAATGCTTTTAATATTAGAGCACATTTCTCTCCCCCCCCTCCTCCCCATGCCAGCAAGCAATACGAAGCACTCTGCTTTCAGCCTGGAAAGAACAGGTGATGGCAGATAGAGGCGATGCTGTTTCAGGAGCAGACACACTCCACGTTTTAACAGCACAGCCTATTGAGATCCTCATGTTCTTCCTGGAGGGCCACTCTCCTCTCCCTTCCTCTGAATCGAAGTGCTAGCCAGCCCTGCCTGAAAATTGCACACAAGAACCCAGCAAGAGAGTCACAATCTTGGTATTTGGCTTTTCAAAAAGCCCTTTCCCTCCTACACAAGGCTGGGTATGTGGAGGGTCATTCTTTAAATAAAGCACAGTCCCTGGTCTGCTCCTCTCTCTCCCCAATTCACAATAATTTACTACTCAAGATGAAGCTCCCTGTAATCTCAAAGATGTGTTCAGTTTGGTATTTTTAAATCTATTTTTAAAAGTGCTCTGCAATCAGAGGCCATTTCCATGGGCTCTCACTCTGGGGATAAATTAGGCACTGCAATATAAAATTGTATGTCAACAGAAACAGCAAGACCAGCCTTTTCAAACTGTATGAAAATGGAAGATTTATCTGCAGACCAATTTTTTTGGTTAAATGGCTCCTTCCTAGCCATCTAGATGGATTTTAGAGACCCCCCGCTAGAGGTAAAGCTGTATTAGAGCCTCTTCCTCCCAAGGCCCACCATTTCACCCACTGAATGTCTCTTCAAGCCTCCTGAAAAGACGCTGGAAGATGGCAGAGATGGGGAACCTAAAGCTCTGCCCTCCCGAGAGCAAACCACCACTGGTCTCGAGCAGCCGGAGACGAGGGCTGAACCTACCAGGACATGGAGAGGCAGCAAGGATTAAAGTAAGGATTAAAGGGAGACCACGCACGGAGGTGCTGAAACCGGTGTGTAAAAGGGGTGGAGGCTTTCACATCATGGCCATCCTGCTAGGAAACAACCTACGGATCACAACTGATCCTAACACCCTCAGCTGCTGGAGGGTTTTACACTTCAGCCAGTCGCAGGGCTTAGGTTACAAATCCCGCCGCCCCTCATTTCCAAGCTCTCTAACCTCAACGGGCGGCTGCATGACTTTATTAATCCCTTTGTTTTGCAGGTGAGAAACGCAGCAGCGCGATTTCAGCCGCTGAATGGTTAAGGTTAGCACCTCGCCTTCTCCTTACTTCCCCAAAACCAGCAGCCCCGCCGCTTTCAGACCCTATTCAGGCCCTAATTGACTCTGCACAGCTCCAAGCTTTGAAAGGGCTGGCGCTGAAACGCCGCTCTGCTCAGGGGAGGGAGGAAAGGTGGCACTTGGCTTTGTTTACTACAAAGCCGGTAACTGCAGCAAATGACTGCGGCTCCGCTCCCTTTTGTCTGCAGGAGATGGAAGCAGGTTGGCGCTGCCAGACAACCACTGCCCCGCAAGTTTTCCCAACTCAGACAAGGGGGAAAGGGCAGGCTCTCCGCAGATAGCACGGAGCCGGAGAGTAAAACCAAATTATGCAGGCAGGGGGAAAAAAATTATTAATTAAATATACATAATTTGGGAATTGAGAGCGCAGGAATAATCAGAGGTTCCCCGCCACCTGAGTCAGGGCCAGGGAGACATGAAGCCCGGTTTTGATGAAAATAAAGTTGGGAAAGCGGCCAGAACGGTCTCCCTAGGCTGCAGGAGCCCCCAACACGTGGGCAATCACTAAACAAAGCACTTGGAGATTGAAGGCTCTCTTTGTTTTTAGAGCATAGGTTCATTTCCCTTTTGTGGGACTCTGAGTGGAAGGACTATTCTGCCTGGAGAACTCAGTCCCTTTGATTTGAGCCTTTCAGGCTGGAGATGCTGGATTTTTAAGCGCTACTACTTGCAGCCATGACTGCAGCCAACAAAAAGAAACAGCCGTGGTGTTTCTGCAAGAAGCACTGCAAACCTCCTCATTCTCCAGCCTGGAGTTATTCCTGCTGCCAGCATCGAAGACTCAGACGTAAGAGGCACAGAACAGCTCTTACACCTGGCTAAACTCCCACCACAGAAACTAATTTCCTATAGATCATAGAAAGAAGGGGAGCATGAAGAGGAGTGCAGCTTTCAGGGTGAGAAACGTAAACAAGGCAAGTCTGAAAATAGCAAAATCAATATGAGAAGCATTATGAATAACACCTAACCCGGCTGATATTTTATTCATAGGACAAACCAGCCGATCCTCACCAGCTAACCCTACGTGCTCAAAAGGAATCCCTCCAGCACAGGAAGGCAGGCATCCAGAACCACGTTGGGCTGCAATAAAAGGAGGAACAAGAGCATTCGTATGGAAAAGGCTCAGGCAAGGTAAGAGATCACAAGGAGAGATGCCAAACTTTGTGGGACTACTGAAACAAACGCTCTGCTTAAGGGATGTCAAAAGAGAAAAGCAACTCATCTACTTGGTCTTCCTGCAAATTTGTCACCACACGGTGATTTAGCAGAGGTGATTTCGTTACTCCCACACTGCTCTCCTCGCACACATCTCCCTGGCCCGTTCCGTACCTTATCGGGTGATCGCCGCAGGTCTTGGGACGCTCCATGACTGACACCCACTTGTCGTCATAGCTGAAAAGGGAGAGGTCGAGGTAGGGGCTGCCGCTGTAGGACTGGGCACTGATGGGGAGCTGGCCCAGCAGCCTCCGCACAGCCTCCGTGTGCCCTCCATACTTGGCGTTCACAATAGTGTCTTTGAACCTGCAGCAGAACAAGAAGGGTTTACTCACAAAGGCCCCGGGTGAGAGGCACAGCTTAAACAAACTAAGGAGGAAAACTGAGAGAGAAAGAGGAACGGCAGCAGTGTAAGAACCACGACAGTTCCCTTCGAATGGTGCATCATGGTGATTCAACCACCAGCCAGTTCTGGTGACCTTTTCCTCCTCCCTCACCGTTACTGTTTCTGCTCTCAAAGTCCAAACTGAGAAGGACGAGGCTGTGCCTATCCACGAGGCCTGGCCCCAGCTGCTCCACAGCACAGGAAATGAACGGGATCAGAACCAGGGAGAGGTGGATTAGCAGCTTATCAGTCAATCCAAGTTTTACCGTGAAGCCTGTAAACAGCAGCAGCAGAAGCCGGAGGGTTGCACAGTAACAGTTGAGCCCTTAAGGTTGACTCGAGAATCCCCCTCTCTCTAGCCACAGTGTTTGAAACACGTAAAGGGAGAAACCTGAGATGAGGCAGAACCTTGGAGAGAAGCATAAAACTCTTCAGAAACAACAGTGTGCTGGAAGTTCTTCCTGGTGGAGAGACTAACGCAGGCTGGATTTCTCTTTCCAAATATAATTTGAACTTTCCACAAGCAAAGGAGAGTCAGATCAGCTGCACAAATGGCAGACACCAGGGACAGTGAAAACCTTCCCCCTAGGCCAGAAACACAGCCAGAAGCCAGCTTGCTGTGCCTACAGCACTGTTACACGTTGCTGCTTAAGCTAAACACTCCTGTTACAGGCTCTTAGAGCCAGGTGGATGAGCAGATTCTCCTCTTTATTTCAGCACAAGGCAGGAATTGTTCTGCAGGTACCTGCAGTAAGCTCTCTCATTCTCTCTTCCCCCCAGGCAATATGGAATTCACGACAGGGAGCTCTAAAAAGTTACAGGCAGCCAACTGCCTTTAACTTATGGGACATGAACCTAAAATCAGCCGAAGCTTCATTCCCCTTAGTGACTGCCAAGTGCTTTGGATGATGTCAAACAAGTCACTAGAAGAACAAAACACCCTGAGTCACATAAAAACATATTCCACAAGAAATAACACACTCTGCCTCATTAAAACCACATCAGACTGTTAAAGCACATTCTAGAAACCTTGGTTATTTTGGTATTTTGCTCGCTTTTCACTACAGCTTTAGGCAGCTCAGCTTCCTTCCCCCGAGCAGCGTCTGACGAGAACCACGAGCTGTTTACTGATGTTACAGAACCCAGTTTGCTGCACACTAAATTTAGAGAAGGGCACTTGGCAAAATACATCCAAATAGATGATGTAGCATCTTGATAAAACCTTATCTGCAGGGCTCGAAGCTACCGCTTCAATAACCTCCAGAGGAGTTACTGCTCAAGGAGTGCCAGCCACATCTTGCCCTTAAAATTCCTTTCCCTTCTAAGCACCGAATTGCCACTGCCTTTTCCTTCCTGCACAGATATTGCAAAATACAAGAGCAGCTGCACGAAGCTGCAAGCTGAACCGCCTCCCAGCCAGGCTCTTGCACCCCTCAGGGCCTGAAGGAGCTGCTTTTCTCGGGGTCCTTGGTGTTATTTGATACATGCCTTCAGCTGGCGGGGGGCAGCGCGTGCCTACACGGTATAAAGCATGCTCCCAGGGGCTCACCGGCGCTGGATCTGCCTGGCAAAGTTGTTGCTGGACGCCGAGCAGGGGAACTGGACCGCCTCGCTGTGCAAGGTGGCGTTCCTGAAGAGGTCGCAGAAGTTCTCGAACAGCTCCAGCAGCTCGTCAGACGTGTTCTCAAACACGGCAATGACCTCGGTGCTCACCATGTTGTACACGACGAAGAACGAGGGCTGGGGAGAGAGGCAGAGGCAGCAGTTACCCCAGGGGAGAGCTGTCCCTTCCTGCTCCCCGGGTGACATCCCAGACCCTCTCCAAATTTCTCTGCAGTGCAGGAGAATCCCACAGCCCCACGGTAATCCCTTCTGCTACCCAAATGCCTCAGCAGGTCCCAAATGACCCGCCTGCTAACTGTGATGTGATTACACATGGAAAAAAACCTGGATGGACTTCCAGCTTTTCCCCCTCGAACTGGATGTCGGTATTTCCCTCTCTCTCTGCCCTCTACCAACTCCAAAATTCTTTCTGAAGTGCCAAATTTAATTTCCATTCCTGCTGACAAACTGATCTCAAACCCATACTAGCCGGCAACAAATTATTTTTTTTCCTTTATGCAGAGAAACGATTTGCTTCTCCCTTCTTAACGCTGCTGCCACACAGAGATGAGCCTTTTCAGCGCGCCGCAGCACTGCCGACAGAGTTGTGCCCTCCAGGTACCCTGCTGGCACAGAAATGAAAATCTGAGAGGCATTAATGACAGCTTTTTAACATCGGTGCTCCCATGCAAGAAGCCCCAGGCACTGTGCTGCAGACGGGCAGCGTTTTGCTCCCGTCATTCCCGGAGGAATGAGCCAGAGGGCGGGGGGAAACGTGACATTTGTACCAGCACGGCTGCACCCAGGGGAAGACATCCCCATCCCCTGGGCATCACCGGTGCTGATTTCTTGGATAGAAGAGGGCTCAGATCCCGGCACCCCAAATTCAGAGCCTGCCCCTGCTTCTCAGATAACTAATTCCCCTGCTACATGCACGTATCTGGTAAGTCTCCTGCTCACAAAAGCAGTTTGTGAAGGCTTCGCCTCCCGCTCCCGAGCAACGCCCAGCGATGACAGCAGGCACTGTGCCCACCCCACCCGTCCGTAAATATCACCAGGTTTGTTTGTTTTACAGGCCCAAAATGAGCCCTGCTCACACAATCCGGCCCCCACGCGCTGCAGGAGGAGGTTACTCACTGAACTGCTGCCTGAGGAGAGGGAAGCCCTCCTGAAATACAGAGAGACAACGCAAGGAGACAGGAGGAGGAGAAACTGGTTACAGCTTTGGAAATCGCAAGGGGTGTCCTGCAGTAAAAAGGTGCCTTTGCCAGTTTAACACAGAGGCACCAACAGGCTGCCCTTAACGGCAGGAATCTCTCTCACCACATTTCAGCAGCACCTGGGACAGGCAAAGCACCCTCACAGCACGCAGAGCAGGAGCTGAGCGCTGCAAGAAGCACCCAGCAAGGCTGAACCACAAGCCTACAACAACAGCCCCCAGGCTACGGATCCACGGCACGCGATTAAAGATCTTGGGAGGCTCAGCACAGACCTTGGCAATAGAAACAAGCTCCAACAGTGACTTCCTCAGCCTCCCTGGCAGAGAAGCCTAGAACAGGAGCAGCCTGAAATCAGATTAAATTTGTGTTCTTGTCTGATAGAAGAAAGACAAACGGGAGCTTTAGGCATTCCGTGACGAGAGCTTTCCTCAGGAAGCCCTAATAAAGAGCCGAAATGCAGGCAGGTCAGCTCCGCATCTGGAATTAGCTTCTGAAAGCAACAACAAACAAAATGCTTTGTCCTCAGCAGAAAACACACAAACAGCACAAACAAGCCCGAATTCCCATCTAAAAGGGACCTTCAGGTGAAGCGAGTGGAGGACACGCTGCAGCAAATCGGGCACAGAAGCCTCGGTGAGCACGGCAGAGAGCCTCAAACCAGCACTGAGGTGAGGTTTAGCCTTGCCCATTCTCTCCCAGAATAACTCCCTCCAAACAAAAACACAATTTAAGAGGAAAATGTGGAGGACAATTCGAGAGGAAAAAGAGGAAGGACTTCTTAGTCATTCTCCGGGGTGAATGAGGCCGAGGGACCTCGCAGAGAACGACCGCCCGTTTCTGCTGGTGTCTCTCTGCTGGAACTGGCAGAGATGGGAAGGGAGGGACAGGTGTGGAAATAAAAAAAAAAAAAAAGGACCTAGAGAACAGATCGGCACTGGAGGTTTAAGATTTCTCACTAAATACCATCAAACATTAAAAAAAAAAAAACATAAATTAAAGGAGCAGGCTAGGTTAAGATGTAAAAGACCTCATTCAGTTTCAGTGCTACTGGGTTTTTGAGCTAGCAGTGGGGAAAGGACGCTCAACCCACAGGACTGCGAAACATCTGGAGGGCCTCGGCACTGCCGGGGCTGCATTTGCCCTCCTCTGACTTCTTCAGAACTAAGAGGAAAGGAGAAGCAACTGGGACATGAGCTCGATTTAAGAGCTGCTAACCCAACTGGGAGAGATCATAAATGCTGTCTCTGGTAGAAGCTCGAAAGAGTAAGTAAGTAGGCAGAGCAGAGAAGGTAATGCTACTGGGGGAAAATGGAGACCATTATGTTTGAAAACCATGCTGGGAAATACAGGAGAAAAGGGGGAGAGTCTGCAATAAAAGCGCATTACATGAAATAACAGCTAAAAAATCAGCTGGGGATTTGGGAGGGGAAGAGCATCCAGGAGCACAGGGAACAATCCCTGGAGAAAGGGGACTCAGAAACCACCTCAGATCTTCTCCCTCTCACTTTGAGTCGAGAAGGGTGTAGTGAAATCATAAGACCAAAAGACAGCGACGTTATTTGATACCAGAGGCGTCAAACGTTCACAAAAGAGCGAAGCAACGGGGCCCTAACAGCTCCTGCACAGAGCATTCAGAGGCTCAGGTAAGGAGCGCAGCTCACAGCGCCCGCAGGGGGCAGGCAGTACCTGCGAAGGATCCGTCACCCGCAGCGTGACCACGTCTTCGCTCGTGTACTTGATGAAGAGGTGGTTCTCGTCCAGCAGCTGCATCTTCCACATGCGGAGCTGCCTCAGCTGGTCGAAGTACTGGAAGAACCTCCTCTTGGCGATGGCGCTGCCGTCCTGCTCCGCCCTCCGCCACAGGTACACCAGCAGCCGGTGCTTCAGGGAGTTGATGAAGGGCTCCTTGTAGGGGTTCGCCATCCCCGTCTGCGTATCCCGCTGCACCTCGGGGTACACGGCGGAGAGGGTGAGCAGGTCGTCCTCGTAGCAGAAGCGCCCGATGGTCCGCACGTCGATGAAAGTCCCCTCGGGGGTGACCTGGAAGACGTGGATGGTCTGCTGCTGCACGGAGAGGATGGCCAGGATGTTCTTGTAGAGGTAGAGCCCCTGGTTGTGCGACAGGATGACCTTGTCGCACTTGAAGGTCCGCGTGTCGCACAGCCTGCCCGTGTGGAGGTCGATGATGTGCAGGGAGTAATCCTCCAGCGGGGAGCGGGGGTTGGGGGTGACTGACTCGCTGTTGCGGTAGACCTCGAAGAAGGGCGGGTGGGGCTCCTCGGGCAGGTAGGCGGCCGAGCCCACGATCACGTAGCGGCAGTCGTCGGTGAACAAGCTGCACTCGCGGTTGAGGTGCTCCCCGTTGGAGGCCACGTTGGTGATGTGCAGCAGGACAAAGAAGCGCTCGAAGAGCCGCCCGCGGATGTTGACGGCCCGCTGGTCGTTGCCGTTGGCCAGGATCTCCCCCTCGTAGCCCTGCAGCAGGTCCTCGGCCGCCTGGCAGCCCTGGTACTCGTAGATCTCCAGGGAGGTCTGGTCGGAGGAGAAGGCGATGAAGTAGCGGCCGTCGGGGGAGAACTTGCGCAGGAAGCAGGGCGGCTTCTCCACGTTGACCACGGTGAAGTTGGGGAAGACGTTCTGGTGGAAGACGCGCACCTGGTGCCAGTGGCTGCCGGCTTTGCCCGAGCTGATGCGGCGCCGCTCCAGCCGGTGGATGACGTTCTGGTTCTGGATGCGGCGGGGCCGGATGGTGGGGGCCTCATGGTCCATGGCCAGCGCCCTACCGCATCCTCGCCCCGCCGCCAACCGGGGCACAACGGGGCTGGGGAGGGGGAGCACCGGGAGGGGGTCTGGGGGGGACAGGGACAGGGCCGGGGGCGGCTGAGGAGGGACCGGGGCTGAGAGGGGCACCGGGGGGGGGGGCGCTGAGGGGGAGGCGGCCACGGGGAGGGCCCGGGGGGGCAGCGGGGCCCGGCCGCGGGTCTGAGGGGAACCGAGGGGAACCGGGGGGGAACCGGGAAGTTCCCGGGGGGTTCCCAGAGGGTCCCGGGGGGGTCCCGGGGGTCCCGGGCCCGCCTCAGGCCGCGCTCACCGCCGGGCCCGCCGCCGCCGCTCACTCTATGGCCGCCGCCATCTTTCCGCCACGGCGGCGGCCGGAGGGCGACGGCCCCGCTGCCCGCTTCCGCTTCCGGTCGGTGGAGCAGTGAGAAAGGCCCGGGCGGGGTAGAGCGTCCGCAGGGCGGGGCACAGCGCCCCCTGGCGGCGGGAGGAGAGACCCCATGGCTGGGCAACCCCAAAGCTCTGCACCCCATAACCGGGCACCCCCATAACTCTGCACCCCCATAAACCAGCACCCTGATAACCTGGCAGCCCCATAACTGGGCATCCCGAAAGCCCTGCACCCCAGTAACCAAGCACTCCCACAACCCCGCACCCCAATATCTCTGCACCCCAATAACTCCGTACCCCAATAACCCGTCACCCCCATAGCCCCGAGCCCCAATAGCCATGTACCCCTGCAGCCCTGCACCCCTTTAGCCACGTACCCCTCTAGCCCTGCACCCCCATAACCCCGCACCCCCAAAAGCTGCAGCCCCCTGTGCCCACCCCACACCCCTCATCCTTCACCGGGGGGCTCTGGGGACCCCGAGATCCTTTTGGTGTCCCCTCACTGTGAGCTCCACCAGGAGCGGGGAGCTCCAGGGGGTGCTGGGGCCGTGTCCCCCCCCATGCAACGTGGCACCGATGTGTCCCACTGCGTGCCAACACAATTCCCCGCTTCTCCGCAGTGTTTTTTGGGGTTGTGCCCCCCCAGTCCCATAAATTGGGCTTGTCCCCAAGCAAATGGGGTCCCTGCAGGAGCTCGGGGATGGGGACAGCAGCGGCCAGGCGGTGGCATTAGTGCCACGGAGCTGGGGACACCCGGCCTCACCTGGCACCCGAGCGCAGCCAGAAATGGGGTGTCTCATCCCAAAAAGCACTCGGTGGCAACCCCACAAAACCCTAGGGACGTCACCCCAAGCAGCGTTATCCCTTGCGACAGGTTGTAGGGGATCTGTAACCCCTGCACCCCATAACCAGCTGGGGAAAAAGGGCTGGGGGCACATAGGGTCCCTCTCCAGGCCCTTTATGGCCGAGCACCGGGGGCCTGATAAAATCCTACACTGAGCGGCCTCGGTGCCTCCCTTTGTCTCTCTCCCCCCCCCCCATGTAATTAATTGGGCTCCACCTTAATAGGATCAAACTAAATACCGAGGAGCATCCAACCGCACGGCAGCTGGCAGGAAAACAACCCAACCCGCACACAGAGAGAGAGAGAGGCGGCTGGACGGACAAAAGGGCCATTAATAGGGCAGCAATTAGCGCTCCCCGGCTAATAACTTCATCACCGCAACCTCCCCGCGGCCAGCACGCTCCCCTGGTGGGGACGGGCTCGTTAATTAGCGGGGATGGGTTTTATGAGGCCTCACCTGGCCGAGGCTGGGGGCAAACCCCACTCCTGGGGCTGTAGGGTGGGCCCCTGCAGGCACCCCGAGCTGGGAGAAGGGCTCGGGCACGGGCACGGGTAGGGTTGGGAGAAGGTGGGATCAGGGTGGCTGCTCTGCTTTTTTGGGGGTTTTATCCAGCCTCCAGCTGCAGGTGGCTCCCAGGTGGGTTTTGGGGGGGGTTTAGTGGAAAATGCCATGAGGAGAGGGCTGGTGGTGCAGGGAGAAGGGCTGAGCTGGGGTTTGGGGGCTGTGCTGGGGCTGCTCTCCTCCCCGATGCCGTTTCATGGCACGTTTTTCCCCAAAACAGTGCTCGCTCCCAGCTCGGTGCAGCACCGGGGCTCCTGCCGTGGTGGGGACGGGGACACGCGGCCGTCACCGTCCTCACCTCAGGGAGCCCCGGGGACAGCAAACCCAGAGCCCCCTGCTTGGCTGGCTGGGGTGGCATTTAGGGGAAGGGCCCTGGGGCATGGGGGTGGCTGGGAAAACCCCAAAAGTTTGTGCAAACGGCCCTGCTCCAGATCCCAAATGCGCACAGCTGTGGGTTAGCACCCGAGAGCAGTGGGAAGGGTGCTCGGGGGCTTGGTGTTAATCCCGGGAAACCTCTCCCGGGGGTGTTTTCTCCGTGGGAGGGAGCTGGGGGGGCTCCTCCAGGAGCAATCCCCGCTGGCGGTTGCTTTTCCTTGGGAAACGAGCCGCCTCTGTGGGGTTTTTTCCCTGCCAACCCCAGCGATGGGCAGCGGCACGCTTCGCCCGGGGCACCCCGCTTGGGGTGGGTGCTGCGGGGGCACGGGGGGAGCCCAGGGCAGGCAGGCAGCAGAGGTCTCCAATTTTTTTTTTTTCTTTTTCCAAGCTAAAAAATAAAATTTAATTTGATATTTAGCTCTGTCCCAGGCCTGGAGGGGAGACTTCGTGAACGGCTGCAGACCCTCGCAGCCCCTTCCAGGGGCATCTGGGCACACGTCTGATGGGACATGGGGCCCGCTTGGTGCCGGGGGGGGCTTTTTGGGGTCAGACAGACCTCAAGCAGGGTCCCCCGTGGGGTGCCACCCCCGTCAACCCCCCATGGGTGCCCATTTGCGGCGCGCTGCCATTTGCAGGCAGTTGCCATGGGTGCCCGGGGACTTTTGCTGTGGAGGGGGATGGCGCCTCTCTCTCCCCCCCTTCCTCCTCCTCCTCCTCCTCCTCCTCTTCATCCCTCCCTCCCGATGACGTCATGGATGACCACGGTGGTGACAGGGCCACCTGTGGGCTGCTGAGGGGTTTAAAGAGCCAGGCTGCGGCGGCGACGGGAGCCCCGGCTATTGTCTGCGCCCCTGGCAGCGGGGGGACGCGCAGCCCCCAGACCCCACACACACACATACCCCCCCCATCCATCCATCCATCCACCCCATCCATCTCATCCCATCCCATCCCATACAACCCATCCCATTCCATCCCACCCCATCCCCACACCACCGCCGCCACCGCAGCTCCCCCGGTGCCATTGCTCTCCGAGCCGCTTCCCGCTCAGTTTTAGGGCCACCGAGGCTGGGCTGCTGCCCCTACAGAGCTCCCACCAAGGTAAGGCTGCGCTCCGTGGCCCCCGCAGCCCCCCCAGACCCTGCTGCAGCCCCCCACCCGCTGGGCCCAGCTCTGACAAAGGGGTCGCTCCGTGCCACCGAGGGGAGGTGGCAGGGCGCTGTGCCGGGACCCCCAGCCCGCAGCCCCCCGGGAACCCGCTGGGATCCAGCCTTAAGGATGCTCCCACCGCCTCCCTGCCCTCCCCTCGCCTCCCCGCAGGGCACGGGGATTATTCCAGAAGACAGGGCGACCCCTGGGACAGCGGGCACCCCGGGGTGGCAGAGCCCCGCTGCCCCCGAGGGCCGTGATGCCGTGTTTTGGGCAGCGCCAGGCTCCCTTTGCCTCCACGCTGGCTTTCCCCGAGCACCCCTGTGGGCACCCAGCTCTCACCCCCTCGGCCAGGCACCCACCTTCCTTGCATGGCACCCCCGGGGGCATCTCCTTGTCCCCGGCGCTGTGCCACGCACCTGGGGCTCCGAGCCCCAAGGGCTTTGCCGGGTGCCGGTGGGTGCTGCGGGAGCCACGGGCACGGTGAAGGAGCAGGGGCAGAGGGGCTGCGTCCTCCCCCAGGCTCTGCCCGGTCCCCAGGGTGGTGGCATTGTGTCCCGCTGTCCTTCCAGCAGGTAAGTGCCCTCGTTCCGGCTGCGGATGTCGGCGCCACTTGGATGTGTGGGGTGGAAAAAGGGTCCGGGAGCGGCTGAGAGCACAGCGGGGTGGGGATGCACGCATGGGGACGGGCACCTTCCCTCCTGGTGAGGCTAAGGGCACGTCCCACCCCAGCAGGGACCGTGCAAGTCGGCAAACTCCTCACCTGGGCACCTTGGGGGTCCCCGTGCCCCCAGCCCGCCTCTCCCCTGGGTGCCAGGGGGGTAGAGCTCCACGGGGGCTGTGTTGGATCCCATGTTGGTGGCCTCGGAGGGGTGGCAACTGGGCAAACCCTGCGGCTAGTCCTACCCTGGGCTGCCCCTGCAGCCTTCAGGGGGCAGGTATCGAGGCAGACGGGGATGAGGAGCGTGGTGGATGCGTTGCCCAGCCTTGAGAAACGGGGTAAAAACCACTGCCCGGCCAAGGGGGCCGCGCGGAGAGGAGGCGGCCGCGGGGCTCTCCGCGTGCTGCTGCGGCGGCGGCGCTGGGGTGCGAAGGATGGAGCTGTGGGGCCTTTCTGCACGGAGCCTGGCAGAGGATGAGGAGGGCTTGGGCTGGGCCTGGGTTTGGAGCGAAAGAGGCAAAAAAAATTGTCGGATGGGTGGGAATCTCACCTGGGAGCTCACAGGTCCTGCAGCGGCCGAGCGGTCATGAGCAAATGCGCCAGGCACCCTCTGCTTGCCCCCCTGTGCGTGGGCAGGGGGTGATTTTAGGGGTTAATTAGGACATAGTGCATGTGCGAGGGGCTGGAGTCGAGCCGAAAAGACCCGCGGTCTGTCTGGACAGGCACGGAGCGGGCAGGGAAATACCACGGGCAGGAGAAGTTGTGGGGTGGTGGCTGGCCACGACGGCTGCTCCAGGGATGCCGATGCCTCGCTGAGCTTTCACCGCCCCAAAATCCTGCGAGAGCCCGTTCCCGGTGCGACCAGGGGAGCGTGTGCGTGCATGAGAGCACCCAAACACGCACCCATGCACACGTGCCGTACCCAAATACGTGGCAGCGCTCAGCAGCACCGTCGTGTAAGCTGGGTGCGCTCCCCGGCCCTACAAACACAGCCTGCGAACGCCGCTCTCCACTCCCACAGGGAACCACTCGGTGCTGGTGGCAGACAGCGATGCCGTGGCTCGGGCTCTTCTTTGCCTCCTGTTTTGCGGCATCCTAAATCCTGCTCCGCAGGCTGCAGCCCAAGATGGTGCCTCCGTATGGGGCCAAGCGCAGCAGGCGAGGTGGGGACCTTGCTGCCACTCGGCTGGGCACGAGAGAGGCAGAGCTGAGGCTCGATGCGTTTCCTCCCCGGGCTCTGCTCGCCTCCCCAGGAGCTCAGCACAGCCAGGCAACGTGGCAGCGGGACCACAAACCCCAGAAGTTGCACCCCACAAATCCTGTCGGTGTCTCTGCCCCTGCCAGAGGGTTGCAGGAGCGAGGTGCTGGCTGGCTCTCCCTCCACGGGGCTGTTGCGGTGTGCCTGCAGCAGGGTTCGGGGCTGCGCACCCCAGCCTGGCAGCGTGGGGTGTGGGGAGCAGCGCCCGTGGCACGGCCTCGGGGGTCTCCAGCCAAAGGGTCTCATTTTGGGAGCGGCTCCCGCAGCGTCCCGGTGTCTCACCAGTTTGGGGCCTTAAAGCAGCTCCCTGGTGGGAAGCCCCAAAGGCAGGGTGCACAGCTTGTCCCCGCACAGCTCCCCTGCTCTCCTCCCCAGGGGCTCAGCACAGGGGACGGAGCCAAACCTTGGGGGCTCTGGGGACAGGACGGAGCCCCGAGCATCCCTCTCCTCCTCCCCGTCCCCACCTCGCCATCCCCGGGCCATCTGGCCACGCTCATCCACCTTAAACAAACGCTGGAGCCTATTATCCAGCCCTGCCTTCCCCTTCCCCCCCCCCAGACAGATGGAGGCTGAGCGCGCCCAGAGCCCCGGCCCGCAGCATTCATGTGCGTGAATGAGAAAATTGAATTATTTATGGCCACGCGAAGCAGGCTGGCGGAAAGGACTCCATTACGTGGCGAGTACCTGTTGCTATGGAGCCGGGGCTTCTCCCCCTCGCCCGCCCGGCCCCAAACACCCTCCGCATCCCTGCCTGTCCCCATCCCTGCCCTCATCCCCTTGAGATGCTGGCTGGAGCAGCGGGATGCCTAGCTCCGTCGGGACGCCGACCTCTCCAAAATCCTCCTGCATTGCAGCCGCTCCCCGGGGCTGCCAAATCCTGCAGCGATGCTCAGAGCGGTGCCGGGGCATCCCCGCTGCTGCTCCTTTCCCAAACCCTCCTCGACCAGCAGCGAGGGTCCCGGGGGCACCCTCGGGATGGGACCAGCTCTGGGGGTGGTGGGAATGGGACCTGGCAGCCCCCGCTCAGCGCAGGGACTCCCGCTCCTCCCGGGAGGCTCTGCAGGGCTAAGAATAGCCTCCGGCTCCGCTCCCGGAGCTGAGTGGGCTCTGCCGGGCTCAGAGGAATAAAAAGCAGGCAAACGCTTATTTTAGGCGCTGCAGTCTCGGCAGCTGTGACTCTGGTACACCCAGGGAGCAGCCTCACGGAGGGTTTACCCCACAACCAGAATACAGATGGCCAAAATCCCACCCGGATCCCAAGCTCCCCGTGAGCCCCTTTCCATCCTCCTCCCTGCTGGGGGGGCTCCCACCCCTCCTGGTCTCAGGGGTGCCTTTCCCCAGCTCCCCGCCTTCACCTCCTGCTCTGGCTGGCAGAACCCTATTGAGATATTTAGGGTTTGCTTGGTGTCCCAAGATGTGCCCCGGCCAAACGAGACAGACAAACCCCACAGATATCCCTGTGGCCGAGCCAGGCATCTATATGGGATGCTTGGGCATGGGGCAGGCGTGTGCTGGGGGCAGCCCCTACACCAAGGGGGGGAAGCCGTGGGTCTGCCTGGCTCCCCTCGCCCCCGAAAATAATAATAAAAGAATAATAAAAAAAATAAAAACCCACAAGAAAAAGCTAATTGTTGCCATGGCTACGCCGAGTGGCCTTTCTCCGCGTCATCCTCGTCGCTGCTGTCACAAGGTTAAGGCGGTGGGGAGCGGGGGGGGGCCGTGTTTTCTTGGGGAAAACCATGGCAACAGCAACTTCTATGGGAGCAGCTGCGGCCGTGGGGAAGGGGCCGGGGCGCACGGTGCCAGCCGAGCTCGGAGATGGGGCTGGCGGCTCTGTGAGCCGTGGGGCAGGAAGGGGAAGGGGGTTTCTGGGGCTGCTGGCCATGGGGAGCAGGGAAATCGATGCTTATCCCACAAAAATGTACCAGGGAAAGGCCCTGGTGGCACAGTTTGTATGACCACGGTGTTGGTGGAGTCAGCACCAGCCCCAAAAGGGCCTCCCACAAGTGGTGCGGCCTCTCCTGCTGCTGGGGCCAGCTGGGAGGGAGCACAAGCGGGGTTTTGGGGGCTGAAGGACCCTAAAAAAGCCATCAGGGCCATGGGGGTGTCCTGTGGGGTGCTGGGCATGGAGGGGCCCATGCTGGCCAGGCTTCGCCCCAGCCCGCGGGCCCGCTGAGGTGTTGGTCCCAGCTGCAGGCTCCGTGCTGGCTCCCATTGCCACACGGAGCTGGGAATTATCTCTCTTTGCAAGGCAGACTCTTAATTAAGACCATTTCCCTGAAGGAAGCCAAGATGGAGAGCTTCAATTCTCGGTATTCCAGCGCTTTCTGGCGTTCGTTTCCACACCAATTAGGGCACAAATTAGTCATCCGGAGTGCAATTCAGTCCCTGTGCTCGGGGGAGGCTCCTCAGCACGCGTGCCGTCCTCTTCCAGGGACACGGGTTGCAGGTGCGGGCACGGTGGCCTCATTGGGGACAGGGTAGGGACAAGCTGGGACCCCAGGAACCAAAATCTCCATGGGTTGGGGTCTCTGAGGGGTCCCCATGGGCTGCGGGCACCTCTCCTTGGCTGTGCACGGCCCTACAGACTGCGGGGCCACGACGCTGAGACGGGGACCAAAAGGAGCAGCTGGAGAATGAGCCATGGGCAGCACGACGGGAAGAGAAAGAGTGGAGGAAGAGAAAGGGCCAGGCTGATCCCCAGCCCCTTCTGCAGAGCCTGTGATCCCCGATGGTGCTGGCAGGGAAGGAAAGATCACAGAAATCATTTTTTTGGGCTGGTCGATGAGCGTTCAGCACTGTCCCTCTGACAGCTACACCACCGACAAAGCTCTCTTAGTGCAGAGGGGATTGAGGATGAGACTCGTTGCTCTGCACCCTGGCGCAACAACATCCCAGCCCTGCTAGAACTGGCAGAGAAGTGTGCTCCGATGGCAGCTGAGCTCTCGATCTTGATATTTCTGGGTCGTGACAGCCTCTCCGCACCGCAAGAGCACAGCGAGCTCCCTCGTGCCCCATGAGCACGGCCACCACACTGCTCGTGGCCCTCGCCCCGTGGCAGCCTGCCCCGTGCCCGCTCCGGCTCCTTCCAAACGGCACCGAAACCCCGCCGGGAGCCGCCTGCTCCTGGGGCATGCCCTCCTACCCCCCATTAGTTAGTGGTTGTCTTAAGCACTGAAGCATTTGTAGCCTTATTCCTCCTAATCCTGCCTAATGTAGCTGTGGCTGTCCTCATTAGCCACGTAATTGTCGAGCAAACACAAAACAGGCCCTGACACAGTCGAAGGAAATTGGTTTAAAAATACAAACCGGCATTCTCGGAGGTTTTCAAAGGGGGCCCTCCTATTTATTTGCAGTCACACAGCGCCGCGTGGAACGATAAAAAAGTCACTCTTCCCCCAAATACGGATTTTTCCAAGCATGTTTTGTGACAGTGCGGGCTTGAGATGCCAGCAGGGGAAATCCCCCGGCCCCCGTGCTGAGGACAAGCGCATCTCCTGTCATTCCCTGCCACACGAAGGGGTTTCCAAGCAGAGGAGATGGCATCGCCCACCCACGTGCAAGCACACACTCAAGCACACGCACACACACAGCACAATGATCGCCCCAAGGAGAGGTTTACCCATCCCCATCCCCGAGCGATAAACCCTACAAATTTCAGAGGGGTTCCGTCCCCTCCTGACAGCAGCCGACAGGCCTACGTTAATTGAGGCAGCAGCGAGAAATCTAATTAACCCACAGCACGTCGCGAAGCTGCTGCGGTTACCCGGCTCCGAACGCCACCCCAGCTCTCAGGGCAGGCACTGGCCTGGCGGTGGCACCGAGTGGCCCGGCCATGGGCCGCCACCTCCTGCTCAGCCTCGGAGGTGCCCTCAATTCCGCACAAAGCGTCCCGGTGCTTGCCTCCACCTGCTTCTTCATGGCATCTGAGACTCTCTTCCAGCTCCAGCCTTTGGAGCAAGCACCCGCGCTGCTGCTCCTCCTGCTCCGGCCTTCAGGCTCCCCAAAATTGGCCGCCAGGACCCGGCGGTGTCAATCTGTTGATTGCGCCCAAGTCTGGGAGATGGGCTCAGGTCGCTGAGCTCCCACCGTAGCTCTTAGGCTGTAATTACGTTCAAGGCTCTTTGCTTCGGCGATTTCTCCTTGCTAATGCTTGGAGCTTGCCGCACTGAGCTTTTCTTCAAGGCTGACCTCCACGCGGCTTCCCAGGAGAGAGCCAGGCCTGTTATTTAAACCAATTCACAGACCGTCTCCCGAAGGCCAGTTGCCCATTACGGGATTTTTTTGAACAGCAGGAATCCGCAGGGCTGATGGCGGCTGAGCTCTTTGTGCCGGCTGGGGGAGAAGCAGAAGAAAAAGGATGGATGGCGTGGGCTAGCATCGCTTCCCAAGCTAACCTTTCCCAAAATCCTGGAGGTCAAAGGATGGAAAAGCTTTTAGGCAGGTCTCCTCTTCTGGGAGGTTAGAAGATGATCCGCTGAGCGTGCTGAGGTCCTGCTAAAGGTGCTCCAAGCGTGTTGGGGATAAAAAACACCAGGCAGGAGAAGCTTCCCAGCAAACAGCCTTCCCAACAAGCACACGGGGCTGCACCAGATGCCCGGGGACACAGCAACACCCTGAGCAGCAGCCTCAGCTCAGTGCCTGCCCAGACAGAAGGGATGCATTTATTTTATTTATTTATATATATATATATTTTTTTGAGGAATCCCATTGCCCGAATCCCTCCAAATTTTGGCACGGAAAATAATGTGGGTTGGAGACCTCTGGCCCACACACAGCCAGCCCCTCGTGGGGAAGCTCGGACACCATCGCCTCGGAGGATGGAGCCAAACCAGGTCGGCGTGCTCCGAGGGGAGAGGAAGAGGAGCTCCATTTGGGGGCTTTCATTTGTTTATTTATTTATTTACTGAAGAATTAAAAAGTGGCAGTGCTAGCGCAGGGTAATTATCCCTCTGTTCCAGCTGAAATACAATTAAGGCAGCTCTCAACGAGCCCCCGGGATATTGTGGTTTACTAATTAACAAGCGGATATGCTGTGGCCCCTGTCACGGCAATTACAGCATGAGACAGGCTTCAGGAGCTCTAATTACACGTCAGCCCACGACACACGCCGCAGGACAAATTAACGAGGGCCCGGGCTGGCGACGGAGGGAGCTCACCCAGCGAGAGGCTGAGCTGGGTGGCAGGGAAGGGGATGGGGACAGGGACGAGGACGGGGGATCCGGGGGGGTCTCCCCGGCTGGGGACGGTGGCACGGGGAGAAAATTGGGGTGAAACATCCCCAAAGCCATAGCGGTGGCAGCCGGGGATGGGGGAGCCTGGATTGCGCTTTGCTTTGCTCCCCGAGCCAGGAGGAGCCTTTCTGGCAAGGTGGTTATTGGAAAAAAGTGAGGCGGACCCAGGTCGGATTCAATGAATGATTTCATCCGGGTGATAAAAAATAAAAATAAAAAAAAAAAATCGGGATTTTTGTAAATCCGTTTTGATCTGCTCCGTTTTGAAGAGAAGTTGCCGTCCAGAGCGTATTGGAAAGGTGGAATTAAAGCAAAAAGCACACCTAGAGAGGACATTTTGTTTCTGGCAGAAGGAGAGGATGTTTGCCAGGGGTTTTTTAGGGAGGGCAGCCCGCAGGGAGAGGGGCTGGGGGGGACACAGCAGGGGTGCTGGGTCTGCCCTGGGTGACACGGGGGTGATTTTTGGTGTTGTGTACCCCCTCCAGGAGGAGCTCCTTGAGCAAAGCAAGAGGAAAATGGGAGGTTTCACGGCAGGCAGGTGCTTTTCCAGCCGGGAGCACAGCCAGCAGGGTGGGACTCGGTGTTTTTGGGGAGAAAGGAGGAGGAGGAAGAGTTGGGAGGGTGGAAAAGGGGGGACCCGACCCCGTCCTCGCTGCTGGCACCGGGAGCAGGAAGCCACCGGAGGCCCCCCTAGCAGCACAGGGGCGGCACCGAGTCCCCAGATAGATCTCATTAACCGTGGCAATTAACACGAGCTGGGCCCTCTCTCCGTCTCACCGCCCCCGCCGGGGCCGTGCGTGCACCCAGCCGCTCCCCGCGCGGCGGGCACAGCCCGGCTTATCGCCGCCGGCAGGAAATTGCCGCGCAGGAACGGCACGTTTCACTTTTAATAAGTTTGGCAATAAAACGTCTCGTCAAGCCAGGCCGCGACAGAGCGATAATTGAAGCCTTGGCGTGGCCGTAATTGCTCGCTGCTCTCCTGGGGGCGAGCCAGGAAGCCGGGAGCGGGGTTAGGGGGGGGAGCATCCCTCTGCCTCCTGCCCTGGGATGAGGAGGGTCTGCCTCGCGTCCCCATCCCGGGCAGCCCGTCCCTGTGTATGGCCAGCCGGGCTCCTTTGTCCCCAGAGGTGTCCCCAAAGCAGTGGCACCCGTTGGGATGTGGCGGAGGAGGAGGTCTGCATGGGATGGAGGGGTTGGGGTGCGGGCACAGGGGACAGGAGGTGCCCGAGGGGTGGTGGAGGAGGAGGAGGAGGGCAGTGGGTTTGTGCCTTCTGAGAGGGACTTCCCAGGAGGGACGTGGTCTCCTGGGGGATTTGCACGAGTCAGTGTGGGAAATGCACAGCACCGAGGGCATAAAGCAGGGATGAGGAAAGCTTTCCTTGGCACCCAGCTGCCCGAGACCCTCCGGAGACCCCCAACGAGGTCCTCCTGGGTACCAACTTATCCCCTTTTCCACCCCAATCACCCCATCCTCCCCCGAGACACCTGACCCCGACCTCCTCTTCCCCACCCACCGTCCCCACGGGC
Source organism: Aythya ferina (assembly GCF_964211825.1). Lineage (NCBI taxonomy): Eukaryota > Metazoa > Chordata > Aves > Anseriformes > Anatidae > Aythya > Aythya ferina. The sequence goes on from NC_140307.1 coordinate 7,986,430, forward strand.
AGGGGGTGACGTCCCCCCGCGCAGGGATGGGTACAGCCAGCGCTGCGCGGGGCGGTTAATGGGGACGGAGCGGCTGGCAGCAGGAAATGAGGCATTTCGGAGGCACAGCAGGGACGGGCTGCTGCTGCTGGCGGGGGTCCTGGCCAGGCCGAGCGGCTTTGTTTGCCTCAACGCGGCGCTCGGGGAACGTTACCTGGAATTACTGATCCGCATTCGTCACCATGATCGCGCTAATTGGCCACCGCCGCCTCCCAGCGCGAGGACTGGGCTCCTCGCCCTTCCCCAGGGTCCCCGCTCTGAGCAGCACCACGGGGGGCAGGGGACGGGGACAGGGACGGGGGTGGGGCTGAGGATGGCTGCATATAGCGGCACCTCGCTTTGCTTCGCCCTTCTCCCACAAAGCTCCCACCCAACACCTCCCTCGCACCTGCACGCTGTTTGCAGGCCCTGACCCCGATTCCCGCAGTGCCCCATATTTGCCCCCATATTTGCCGGTCTTTTTTTGCACCTCTTTCCCAGCACAACCCCCTCGGTGCCCTTTTGTTTCTCCCCCCCCAGAAGCAGCCCCCTTCTGTGCCGTGAGATGTGCTGAGTGCCTGCCGGTGACCCTGAGCTCGGAGCTTAGCGGGATGAGAGGAGCTCACAGCCCTCATGTCGACCCCTTTAAAGCCATTTTGACTTTTTTCCCACTTCCATCCTCGCGCCTGGCATGGGGAGAAATGTGGGGTTTGGGAAGGAAGCTGCCGGAGCAGAGAGGGATCCAGGGGAGGTGCCAGCAGCCACCTCCATTGCCCAGCCCCGAGGGTTTGGGGAGGAAAAACATAATTTGTAGGGTGACTCGAATCTCCTCCTGACCAGGCACTGCAAGCTCCTGGGGGCACGGATGGGGGACACACGTCCTGAGTCCCTACATCACGGAGAAGCCGGCGTGGGTCCCAATGGGATCAGGCCAGGCGCCCTGTGGAAGACTAGTGATTTTGTTGTTGTATGGCTCATCCCACAACAAGTCACAGTCTGCCCTAGGGCGCACGGCCGCTGCGGCGAGGAGGCGCACGGGGACGCGGCCGGGGCCCTGCCCAACGCTCCTCGCTTCTGATCACCTCGGGCGTTGCTTCCGTCAGCCTCCAGAGCGGAGCGATGAGGGGACGGTCTGAAACCCCCTGTGCCACCTGCCCCGGCCGGAGATGGACATCCTACAGCCAGGACATCCTATAACCAGGACATCCTACAGCTGGGACATCCTATAGCCGGGATATCCTACAGCCAAGACATCCTACAGCCGGGATATCCTACAGCCAGGACATCCTATAGCTGGGATATCCTATAGCCAAGACATCCTGCAGCCGGAGCACCTTATATATGGGACGCCCAGTAGCCAAGGTGCTCTATACCTGCAGCACCCCATAGCTAGGGCATCCTATAGCTGGGACACCCTACAGCCAGGGACCCCTCATCCCTGGGCCACCCTATAGCTGGGGCACCCTATAGCTAGGGCACCTTATACCCAAGGCATTCTATAGCCAGGATGCCTGATAACCAGGATGCCCTATAGCTAGGGCACCCTATAGCCAGACTGCCTGATAGCCAGGACACCCTATACCCAAGGCATTCTATAGCCAGGATGACTGATAGCCAGGGTGCCCTATAGCCAGAACGCCCTATAGCCAGGACACCCTATAGCCAAGGCATTCTATAGCCAGAATACCCTATAGCCAGAATACCCTATACCTGGTTCACCCTATAACTGGAACACCCCATATCTGGATCACCCCATATCTGGATCACCCTATAGCCAGGAAGCCTTACACCTGGGACACCCTATAGCTGGGGTGCCCTTATACCTAAGTCACCCTATATCTGGGCCATCCTATATCTGGGTCGCCCCATACCTGGGGTGCCCCATACCCAGGTCACCCTACACCCAGGACACCCCATACCCGGGTCACCCTATAACAGGATCCCCCTATACCCAGGTCACCCTACACCCAGGGCGCCCGCAGCACCGCCGCGGCGCGCCTGACGTCACTGGCCCCGCCCCCCGCATGCAAATCACCCCTCCCTCTCAGCCAATGGGAGAGCAGCGGGGCGTGGCCAGCGCAGGACTTGCCCGGGCATGTGAGCGCGGCGGCTTCCGGGCCGGACACGTGGGGAGGCGGTGGGTGAGGGGGGGGGGCTGGGGGGGGCAATGGGGCCGGGTATGGGGCCGGGTATGGGGGGGGGGCAGGGGTATGGGGCCGGGCAGTGGGCAGGCAGGGTCCGGGGGGGGGCAGGTTGTTTTTGGGGGGGCAAATTGTTTTTTTGGGGGGCAGTTTTTTAAGGGGGGGGCACATTGGGGTCGGTAATGGGGCTGGGGGGCTTCGGGCGGTGGCCGCCACCCCCTGCCCACACGGCCTGTAGGGGATTGGGGGGGGGATTTGGGGTGTGGGGGGGCTGCTGGGCTCTCACTGACCCTCCCTTTTTACCCTCCCCTACAGGCATGCCTCCGGGTAAGGGGCAGATGGTGCCGCTGCCGCCCCCCAGAGCCCCCCCACCCGCACCCAAGGGTGCCCAGGGCCCCCCCAGCAGCAAGAAGTGGAGCCGCAGGCACCAGCGCTACCTGGAGCGCCGGGCGCTGCTGGAGCACAGGGGGCTGCTGAGACCCCCCCGGGGGCTTCCCGAGACCCCCCCGAGCTGCGGGAAGGTGCCCAAGACCCCAAATGGCACCGCCAAGACCCTAAACGGTACCACCAAGACCCCAAATGGCCCCACCAGGTCCCTAAATGGCCCCACCAAGACCCTAAATGGTACCACCAAGACCCCAAATGGCACCACAAAGTCCCCAAATGGCACCGCCGAGGACGCCACCAGCACTGACACCCCCACGGGGGTGCCCCCCCTGCGCCCCACCAAATACGTGGCCATCGACTGCGAGATGGTGGGCACGGGCCCGCGGGGGCGGCAGAGCGAGCTGGCGCGCTGCAGCGTGGTGGGCTACCACGGGGACGTCATCTACGACAAGTATGTGCGGCCCCAGCTGCCCATCGTCGACTACCGCACGCGCTGGAGCGGGGTCACCAAGGGGCACCTGAGGAATGCCATCCCCTTCAGGGCCGCCCAGGCCGAGGTGAGCCATAGGGGGGGTCCTACGGTGGCCAAAAAATGAGTTTGGGGAGGGTGCGTGGTCGTGGTGCGTGCTAAAAGGAGAGGGGAAGGGTGATGTGGACTTGCACAGCAAAACCAGTCTAATTTATAGGAAAGATTCACCAGGCCCAGCACTGCTCGGCTCTGGGATCCCAAAACACTCCAAGTGAAGGAACTGAACCGATCCCAATTATATTTTATACCTGTATTTTATACCTGACTGAGGTTTTGTGTGTTTAACCCCTCCGTGACGCTACCAGATCCTGAAGATCTTGAAAGACAAGATCGTGGTGGGACACGCCATCCACAATGACTTCCAGGCCCTGAAGTACGTCCACCCCAAGGACAGGACCCGAGACACCAGCCGGATCCCGCTGCTGAACCAGAAGGCAGGGCTGCCCCTCAGGGCCAGCGCCTCGCTCAAGAGCCTGGCCAAGCACCTGCTGCACAAGAAGATCCAGGTGAGCTGCAGACACCTCGCTGCGGGGTGGGGCTCCAATTTGGGTTCCCATTTGGGCTCCTGAGTTTGTTTTCCCACATCCTTGTGGGGTCTGGGAGATGGAGACCCCCTGTGCTCATCCCGCGTGCCCTCCAGAAGGAGAAGAGAGACCTCTCCTCGACATCGAGCCTCTTCCATCCCCAAAAAACCCCAGCGCTGGTCCTACAAGCACGCAAACAGTGGGATTTCCGCGCTCCCTTTCTTCTAACCACCTTCTCCCCTTGGCTCAGGTGGGCTCCAGAGGCCACTCGTCGGTGGAGGACGCCCAGACGGCCATGGAGCTCTACCGCCTGGTGGAGGTGCAGTGGGAGACGGAGCTGGCCCGCAGCCAGCCCGTCCGGCCCCCCAGCCCCCCCACAGACCCCAGTACGGACAGCGACCAGTACCTGGACGACCAGTACTGGCCCACGGACCTGACTGCAGGCAGCCCGTGACGGGGCCGGTGTCTCATCCACCTGGTTTGGGACCTGGAGCCCTCAGCTCGTGGGCACGGAGGCAGCCGCCCACCCCCTTCCCCAGGGGGGAAATCTCCCCCAAAAATGGGATCCGTGGGGACCAGCCGGGAGGGGCACCCGTGGGTGCGTGGCTGTGGAGTGGGGCTGGCGCGGTGCTTCTGGTGCTCTCCGAGGGGATGCTCTGCGTGGAGGGTGGTGGTGTGTCCTGCTGCTGGTCGGAGGATGGAAGTTTGGGGGCTCTCCGCACCATGGTGAGGGTCTCAGCCCCGGGGCAGCAGCTGGAAGCTGCTCTGCTGCCACCTGGCCACCCAGGGCTGGGGGCAGGAGCAGTTTCCTCCCCGTTTTCTTTGCACAGCAAATCCTGGCAAGAGAGTCCAGGTCTAATCTGTGTCTCTGAACCCTGTTGGAAACAGCTTAGGATGCACTTTGTATTTGTCAACATCTGAATTAAAAATCATTATTGCAAAAACCTGGATGCCTTTGCTTTTTCCATGTTGTCTTTTTTTTTTTTGAGTCCCTTGTAATGGGAGGGGTGTGGGTGTCCTGCAGCGCTGCTGGCAGCAGGGAAGCTGCCCCCCTGGGTGCAGGGTGGGTGCTGCTGGGGGCAGCATTTTCATTTTCCAGAATGAAATGTGGCCATGGGGGGGCTGGCTCAGCCCCGCTTCCCTGCGGCTCCCTGCGTGAGTCACCTGCGGTCAGGACACTCTTAAGAGCGATTCAGAGGAAAAAGGGGGGAAAAAAAAACACCTATTGTGGCTCTGAAGGCTCATCCCAGCCTGGGGAAGTGCTGTGCCCGCAGGAAAACCTGTGTGTGGCTGGCAGCTTGCTACCTGAGCACAAAAAGATGGATTTTATGGGAAGGGTGCGGGGTCCCTATGAGCACCCCAGCCCTCGGTGTGAGAAGGGAGGCTTCGGGATGGCACCGTGGGGTTTCCAGGAGCCTGGCCGTGCAAAAAGCAGGCACGGGGGCCAGTGTTCAAGCAAAATCCGTGGAGCACAGCAGGGCTGGGAGGCTGCTCCAGCCCCAGCCTGGGGAAGCAGGCGACGAGCCGGTGACGCAGCGCACCTGACGCACGCATCGCTGCAATAACACCAGGCAGCCTGCGCTCCCCTTAACTCCTCCCTGCCTGGCGGAGGAAGCCTGGGGACGGCTCAGAAATGCTCTGCCACATCCAACAGGTCAAAAACCTGCCCTCCCAGCGGCACTGCTTCAGCAGCTCTGCTGCTCCAGTCCAAGAAACAACCGTGCTGCAGCCAAGTGCGTGCAGGGGGATGGCTGGTGCGGGTCTGCGTCCCTCCTCGCTGCCATTCCCACCTCTTCCAGGCTGGCAGGAGGGAAGCACGGGAGCCTGGCCGGCTCCAGGCCTGTTTCTCAGCGTGTTTTCCCCTCGCTGCCCCAGGCTGGTGACCCAGGCACAGGCTGTCCCCAAAGTGCTGGCTGTGGCACGGTGCGGGTGCGCGGGGATGGGGACGGAGAGCTGCGACAAGAGGTGCAGGGCCGGGAGGTTTCTCAGCCTGTGACTCATCCTGCGAGGCAGCCAGGCACAGGCGAGAGGAAGGAGTAATTAAGGAGAAAAAAAATCACCATCAGAAGAAGATCTCTGAAGTCTCGGCCATCCAAATGCCCTAGCGAGGACGCTTTCGGAAGCGTGCCTGGGCCGGGCTGCGGCGCACGGGATCGGCTTTGCAGAGAGGGACAGAAAGCTGTAAGCTCTCACCCCCTGCGATCTAGAGCCATTGCTGAGCTCTCCCAGCCCAGCTCCCTGCCCGTCCCCGTCACCACCACGACGATTTAAGGCCCTGCTGAGCCACTGCCCTGCTTCGGGGCACACCTGAGGGCGGCGATGCAGCCGGAGCACTGCTGCCCACGCACAAGCTTTGCTCCTGGCCTTTAATCTCCAGCTTTTGGAGAAGGGGAGGAACGAACTGGGGAGTAGCAGGGATTTACATCGGCTTTGAAGGGCTGCAGGGCATCCCTTCATGCCTGCAGGGCACCCTGAAGGCCCAGCACGGGCATCCCTGCAGGGTCACAAAGCGGGGGTGGGCGATGGGGAGGCGGCGGCACCCCCAGCCCCCTGGTGTCGGGGAGTGCCAGCCAGCTTGGCTGGGAATCACATAAAACGTTGATTTCCACCCCTTTTTCCACCCAGTGAACCGAGCAAGACCTAATCAGGATTTTCACAGATGTTTGTGAATATTCACCTAAATGTCAGGGAGCTGCTGCTGCGAAGAGCCCGCGCCTGCCTGGCTTTGTCCCCGGAGCTGCCCGGTGGTGCTGAGCACCTTCGGGTGGGCAGAGGAGAGCAGGAGCGAAGCCTGGGCCAGCTCGTCATCCGCACTAAATTTCGTGACAATTCGAGAACCCGCAGAGAACTCTCCGGTTGTCTCAACGACCCTGAGTAATGATTAACACGAGCCCACGGATCCGGCAATGGGGACTCGGGGCTTTTTTATCAGAGGAAAAACATTGTCAAATGAGTTTTTTTTTTTTTTTTTTTTCCAGGCAGCTGCAGGAGCAGGTAACTGATAAGCTCGTCATTGGAGTGGGGCTGAGCCAATGGGAGCCGATGGCGACAGCTTTTACTTCTGTCTAGCAACAGCTTCTCCTCCAGCAGCAGACAATTCGAACCGCGACCCGCTCCCCGTGCTGCTATCCAGCTCCCCCCGCCACCCTGCTAAACGGGGCTTGGCGTGGGGGTCCCTCACAAATCGAGTCCTGGGTTGTCCCGTTCCCTGCACAATTTGGTGCTTCTGTCCCGCGGGGTGAGGGCTTTGCAGCCGTGGAGACGTGCGTGTCCCCATCATGGTGCACACAGGCTCTGCACCATGCTGCCTGCACGGCCAGAGGTGCTGGGGGCTTCTTTGGGGTGGGTGTGGGATGCCCATAGGGTGCTTGCCCTATTTAGGACCCCAACAGCAGCTTTGGCCAGGAGAGCTGGCTCCAGGGATGTCTTCCCCACCCCATGCAGCGAGCATTTGGTCCAAATGCAGTCCCATCCCCAGTGTCTGTGCATGGAGCGATGCTGGGACCAACAACCAGCCCAGGGCATCTCCCTGCCCAGGAACAGCCCGTGGGGGTGCTGCTTCACCGTGGGGACACAGAGGGACACAAATTCCCCCCGCCACTTGTTGAAAACCAAGCTGGTTCACAGCAAACGTGAGGAATCAGCCCCGTTGCATCCCTACGCCCAGCATCGCCCCTCTCCTCTCCACCCGCAGCAGGAATTAGAGGGCAGAAACCTCTCTCCGCCTGCTCCAAATTAAAATCTGTCGCCCTAATAACCTGCCCGGGCGGAAGAAGCAACGAGGTGCGACCCGGCGATGAACAGGCACATCTGCCAGCTGGAGCTGCAGGAGGGGTGTGCGTGCGGGCATGTGTGCGAGCTGCCGGCGCAGCCTCGCGGATTGGCTGCAAAACCCCCTTGCAGCCGATGCGAGGGACCGGGGTGGCCTAGCAACAGCCGTTCCCCGATGGAAAACAAGGCACTTCAGCACAGCGCCTGGCTGCTGAGGAAGGGAGATGATGGCACATCTCCCCCTGCCCCATTTTCTGGGGGCTCCGGTGCCAGCACCAAAATGCTGCGCCCAGAGGCTGCTCGCCCCGTGCCCCAGGGGTGTGGGGTGCGTGGGGTGGGCTTGCTGGGGGGTGAAACCTTCCCTGCACAGCCACTGCTCCATCTGGCAGGTGTGGGGTCACCCCAGCGCTGTGATGGGGACCCCAGTAAGGTGCGGGTTGGGAAAACGTGCAGTTCCCAGTAAGGCAACGGGGGTCAGAGCGATTCTTCCATCCCCAAGAGCTGCATCATTTTGGGGAGCATCAAACTTTTGGGGTTCCAGCCTGCTTTTCTCCACCCCAGCTCACCCCTGGTGTGCAGACGGACAGCTGTTAGAGCACCTGTGGGTTTTTTTTTTGTTTAATTTCCTAAACCAAAAGGGAGGTTTCAGAGCTGCCCAGAGGCCAGGAGCATCCTTGGGAGAAGCACGGAGAGCACTGGGACCGCCGCTCCTGCATGCCTGGCACCCCCTCACAAAGCAAGCCTTGAGTTAGCCGCCACATTTGGGGATTTATTTTTTTCCCCCCAAAACTGGGAAACAGCAAAATACTGACCTCTTCCCGGTGCCCCCTGGCCCAGGGCAGAGCACTGAGGGCAGCGTGACCCTGCTCCCCAACAGAGCATCCCCAGCTCCCCGCGGTGATGCTGAGGGCTCCTCTTGGGTATCACCACGCAGAAACCTGGAAAACAGCAAAACCGTGACCCTGTGCTCCTATGGCCGACCCCCAGGGACCCCCCCCTCGGTTTCCCCTCCGTCCCTGCCCGCGGTGGGTGCCTGCAGGCCGGGCTGTTCACTAGATGGTGCCCTCGGGCTGCCGATCTCCCGTTTGGTCCCTCGCAGGCCGGGGATGGGGCAGCCTCTCTTTGCTCAAACACCCACCTCGCCCCCCCAGGCTTCTGCCAACACCCCAAGTAATGCACGGCTCTTCCCTTGACCCACAGCTGGGGCCAGCATTTTGGTGGGTGATGTGTGTCCCTGGCCTGCCACGAGCCCACGAGAGGAGTGTGAATGCCCCGTGCCTTGCCCCCATTACATTTTGGGGACCATTGCTTTGTATTAAAACGGTGGAATTAAAAGACAAGTTGGGAGTACACTGACCATTCAGCCCCCTCGGCAGCACAGCAAGGGGCTGGTATCACAGGGAACAGCGCTGAAACCTCAGCACAAGCACACCGATGGATAAAATAGCAATAACGCACAGCCAGCACCCCATATAGCTATGGTTCCACAGGACCTGGGCAGGAGGACGATGAGCTAAGGCACATTAGCCCTACTGAGATATTTATTCACTTTTACATGTAAAACAGCCAGCATAAAGCAGCGTTGTACACCCGTGTTAGGGAGGAGCAGGAGGAGGCGAGGGGACAGGGTGGCAGGGCACGGGCAGGGGACCCAGGACAGGAATAGCAGGGGCTGCAGGTCAGCGCCGGGCTCTGTTTGCAGTGCTGGGAGGTCACTGTTTGCTTTTGGCCTTCACCTGGCCCGACCAAGGCTCCTTCCCTTTTAATAGAAACCACCCCAGCCTTCATAAAATGGGAATCCCAGCTGTGAGCAGCATCTGCCAGGGCCAAGTCACACACGGGCACCCTGCGGTGGCACCGTGGGACGTGCCCACGTCGCCCCTAACCCTCCGCTCTCATAAAATAGCAGAAGGATGGGAAAGATCAAAGCCAGAGCTGCACAGAGCAGCGCTTGTTGGCATTTTAAGATGGCATTAATACACGGTTCTGGTCAAAAAAAAAGTGCTCCCAAAATGGTTTCTTGTTGCCCTTTCAGCAGCAATTTTGTCCCAGACATCCTAGGGGATGAGACCTGGGGAGCTAGGGCAGCTGAGGGAGGTGCATGCCTCTTGGCCTCCAGCACGGCTGGCTAAAAAGTGTAAAAAGGTGTGAAATGGGGCAAAATGGCACTCACAGGCCTCCACAATAAAAGCAGAGTCTGTGCTCCTGCAGTGGAAAAACCCACTGGCAAGGCTCCGTGGTCAGTTTTGGGGGGAACTGGGGAGGGGTATGAGGGAACCTGTAATCTCTGTAATCCACCCTTGTGTAATCTCAGCACACCCCCTTACAAATGCCTACAAAGCACCGTGTTTGTAGCATACGCTATGTTTGACGTGTGTGTACTCCACACCTAATTGTAGCTCAGGAGTAACCTCAGAGCAGGAACACCGACCCCTACCCATCTGCTCAAACAGGTGAATTTTTACTAATGGGCTACGAAATATCCAGATGCCCAGCCACAGGAGGAGCAGGAGGGAGGCAAGCACCACCAGCCCCGCTCTGTGGAAACACCCCCCCCCTCTCTCAAGCTGCCTTTTTAGCTCCAGCTTTTTTTTTTTTTTAAATCATATATATAAGTTTGGAAGAGAGCCTCCTCACTGCTGCTTTTCTTCACCTCCTGCCAACTCCCCCAGCCTTTTGATGCCTCCCCCAGCACCTCACCCCGCTGCAGACCCCAACCCGGAGGCTGGCACTGCCAGGCTCTGGTGCAAGGTAACTGCAGCCTGTCCCTACACTGCTCTGGGAAGCAAACCAGTCCTGCTCTGGCTCTGCCAGGCTTTTGATGCTCACACAGCCCCATTGCTGCTCCCTGACTCAGTTTTCCCACTGGCAGCATCGCAGTGGGTGGAAGGGAGGTTTGCAAACCGCTGTGAGATCCTCGGTGATGGGAGCTGTACCTCCCCCCTTCCCATGGGGGAAACAACCCAGCAGAGAGAAGTGAGACACGCATGGGGATGTTCGCTTGGCTCTCAGATGCTGCTTTGAAAAAGCAAGCTGAGAACACAGCTAGGAAGTGCTGAAACGGGCAGGGGGAAGATCAGCCCCTTGGAGGGAGCAGGATTGAGGCCAGGGAACAGAACCACAAGGCAGAAAGTCAGCCTGTCACACCAGGAGGAAACGTTTATCTGTGCTCTCAGGGAAAGCCTCTCATGCTGTTGTTCTGGTAGAATAAACACAAAATCAAGGCAACAGCTCTTCAGGTGCGCCCCGGGCTCCAGAGCAGCTGGGCTGTGCCTACACAGCTCATCCCATGGCTCCGGGTGGGATGTTAGGGCCCTGCAAAAAGGCCCTAATTTCCCTGGGGAAGATGGTGAGAAAGGCAAAGCTCAGGTCTCCTGACCCCAGGCTGGGAAGAAGCCACCAGGCAGGACTGATGTGGTCAAGAAGACCCAGCACCCCCAGCGGGCTGTGCCTCGAGCTCCATCGCTGGACAGCTTTCTGATGTGCTCGGTCCCCACAAAGAGAGGAAGAAGTCTTGAGCTGAGCCCCAGGTGAAGGCAGAGCAGATAAAAGCCTGTTTGGGGACTGGCGCTGCCCCTGTTTAGGAATCATTTTGGCCAACCCGCAGAGCACTGCTGGTTCCCCCGGACTAGGTTCCCAATTAGCCTCTCTGCTCGAGCACAGTTGGAGGGCAGAAGATGCCCTGCAGCGCTCAGATCCTCACCTGGCCTGAATTATCCCTAAAGTACAATGTAGTTAAGGTTAGCAATGGATCCAGGCTTTAGCTGGTTTAAAAACCATGGTTTATTACAGGGGAAATTAACCCATTTCTGCTGGCCACACAGTGGTTTGCAGAGAAGAGATCAATAAATGAGAATCAGCCTCAAGAGAAACAGAAGAGCAGCACTGCTTATAGCCAGAAATCAACCGAAAGGGCAGACTTGTAACAGGAAACATGCTCACAGCTGACTAGCAGCAAGAAAAGCCTCAGCTTTTAAAGAGAATGGGAGCAGCAGGCATCTTTCTTTCATAATTAGAGGTACAGGAATTAGGTGACCCTGAAGGTCCCTCCCAACCCAACCCAAAGTGACCCGCACCACCACGAAGGCACACAGCTCTCAGGCATTAAGGAAAAAGAAGCCACCCCTGGATCATACTGTGACATCCCAAAAGGAAACAGGGGAGGGGATGCCCAGGGGGCAAGAGACACAGGTTTCCCAGAGAATGGGAGCAATAAGGGGCCCCAGGACCATTTTTTTCTCAGCAGAGGAGCAGAGAGCATCCCACCACCATGCTGTGCCCTCCGGTCTGGGCCAGCTCCTGCACACAACATCAGCAGAGCTGTGGGTCCCTGCTCTGCTGCTGGCAGCCTTACAGGCTCCTGCACAGCCTCTGGGCTGCACTGAAAGCATTGCAGTACCCAAAGCATCACCTCTGCTCCGCCACAGCCACTTTTGAGGTCTCTGCACCCACCAGGAGCTGAGACCCGTCCACCTTCCCCTTCTGATGTGCACCTCCAGAGAGCAAGGCACCGAGGAAAGGGGATTCAAAGGCTGCCTCGCCAAACAGGGAGTCACTTAAGCAAGAGAGGAAGGCAGGGAGAGCCCTGCTCAAGAGCTTTGAGATGTCAGATCTGAGGGACTGAGCCGCACCTGCAGGAGCTCAGCAGCAGCTCTGAGAGCACCCTTAACCCCAAGAGGATGAATAGGAGCTGCCCCCCTTCCTCTGACACCTACACCCCTTTTGAAGTCTGAGCTCATATCCTAAAAAGCTAACTGTTTTAAAGAGAAGCAGAGAGAGAAGGAAGCATCTTATAGCAAAGAGTAGGTGAGCATGCACATCCTACTGCTGTTCATTAAAAATAGCTTGTAATCTCATTTTTTTCCAGCTCAGAGAAAGTGCTGTGTATAAGTAGATAAGAGGCTTACATACCCAGGAGGCTCAATTAATGTTCTTAGTTCACATGGCCCCAGGTAGAAGGCATTGCTGACCCTGAGCTGCTGCTACCAACTGTTTCAGGAATAGCTTTCTTTTAAGTCCTTATAATCAGAGACTTTTTTAAAAAAATGTATTTCTAGTACTCCTCACCTCTGTAATGCTTCCGTATGATCTTCCCTCGCTTTACAGGTACTGCCGGCTGCATACCAGCAGCCTGGTGAATACTATTGCTCTTCCCTTCCCCCTCTGCCCAAACCCCAAACAAAAAGGAGAAGCCTTCCTGAGCCCAACCCTATATAGGGGAGCTGGATGGGCTCAGCTGTGCTGTGTGAGTGGCTGCTCTGCCCACCTGCACCCCATCCTGCATGTAAATGGCCATGGTGTAGGGATTTTGGTCTCTCCTGGCATCACTAGTGACTACACATGAAGGTGATTTTCTCATCCAAATGATTTTTCTTCCCTTCTTTCTGCCCCCTTCCAACCCTCAGCACCTCACAGCTGATCTCCCTCACTGTGGGGATGATCTGGCCCAGGTGCTAGGATGGACAAAGCATCTCACCCTGGGTGCGATGTGTGCTGTGTGCCCAGGCACACCGTGCTCCTGGATCCCTACTGTGTGTCTGAGGAAGATAATCACATTTCTCAGCCCAACACCCATCCCTTCCCCTCCTGCCCTGCTCCTCTGCCTTCCTCGGGGACCTCACAGTGTCTGCACAGCTGATGTGTGGTGGGGAGGCTTCACCAGCATCTGCACTGCACGGGCTAGGGAAGCCGAAGTGCTCCCAGCTCCTGAAAGGGCCATTTAATCCACTTCCAGCCTCTACCCCTCCCCTGGACCTCCCTGGCATGCAGGACACAGGGACTTTTATTACACCGCTGCAAGCCTTGAAGGGGACTGATCATTTTTGTGCCTGTTCCACCCCTCACGGAGAGCCGTCTGCTCCGCCGGGCCACCAAGCTTACGTGCCTCTGGCCACGCACACACCGCCGTGGCACCAGCACAGCCAGCGGCCTGCTTTGGCCCCAAAAAGCCAGGCAGCGGGGAGGGCACTGAAAAATGCTGTGTTATCGGGGATAAGGGCTGGATTTTGGCTTCTTGCTCCCTTTGGTGGTTTGAGAGGGACTTTGCACAAGGTGCTGGCAGGGTGACAGGATGGCTGCAGGCAGGATGGGGGCGGCCTGGCCTCGGCCTTCCCTCCACGCCTGGCTCCCGGCCTGCTTCTCGCCAGCCGTCTGTGCCTCTTGCAGGGCACAGCTGCTGGGTGGAATAGCTGGAATTCCAGGGATGTCTGAAATTCACCCGGCCTCCTTGTTCCTAGAGGGAGAACAGGCTGGTGGGAACGTGAGGCTTGGGAGAGCGGTGGTGGAAGCAGATTGCTGCCTCTGCTGAGCTACCTGGGGTTCTCCCCAGGGCAGCACCTGAGGCAGCAAAAGCACAAGTGGCCCAGTTTGACCCCCAAAACAAGGCAGGAGAAGCACAAGTGGCCCAGTTTGACCCCCAAAACAAGGCAGCAGAAGCACAAGTGGCCCAGTTTGGCCCTCAAAGCAAAGCAGAGGTCACAGCTCAGCAGCAGGTGCCTTGCCAGCTGCAGATGCCTGAACTTGGAGGGGCTGGATACCCTCTGGAGCAGACAGCTGTGAAACTTGCTGGCTGTTGGATGCTTCACTGAAACCTCTCTGGGTGGGAAAATGTGACCCAGAAAAGCAAAAGCTTTCTCACATGGGAAAGGTGAATTCGCCTGCCTGTGGCCCAGCAAGGCTTCCCTCTATTTGCTACCCTTTACAGGAGGGGTTTGGATTAATCCTGTGCCCAAGGAGAGTTTCCCTGTGCCTGACTTCTAGATATTGCTTTGTGTCCAGCGCCCCTGCAGCCCTCTCACAGGGATAGAAGCAGACAAGTGGGACAGCAACTCTGCACTGCTATAATCCCAGCTTCTGCCATGTAGGAGGGCATCTGCGGATATTTGCTGCTGTCACCGTCTTCCAGCCCTTTGCCACGAGCCAAGACCGTGTCCCTGCAGAAGCCGTGGCAAAACCCCAGCTGAGCTAACAAGCCTCCATTTCTTATTAGGAAATCTTGCTGAAGGTACAGTAATAAAAACAGTATTTCTGAAAGAATCAGAAGCCAAACAAGGCTACTATTTTCTCCTAAAGATGTGCCAATAATGAGAAAATCCTCAGTCAATAAACAGCGAAGAGAAATGCTAAGCTGCTAGAAAGCAGGTGGGGCTGTCTCCAATTAGTCAGACCGTTACCACGCAAATGCAACATCTGGATTTTCTTTTGTTGCTCTGATGCTGCTTTTCCAACAGACAAATGCCCAGCAGTTCGCCTTTCCCCTAGGCAGCCCCACCTTTGTCAGCTCTGCTTCCTACTGTAAGCGGTGAGCTGCCAGCCCGTGTTACCCAGTTCTGGGATGCACTTTTTTACCCCGAATAAGGTGAATTTGAGCAATAGGCTTTTAAATTCACAAGCAATCTCTGAACCTGAATGGGACGTATGCGTGTGCTGCTGCAAACCACTGCGTTGCCAAAAATATTGCAGCTGGCAAGAGAGGGGCTGGCTGTGTGCTGCTTTAGGTCAAGCAGCAAAACCCTCCTTTCTCTGTGCCATGGGCTTACACAAAGGGTCTGCAGTGGGGCATCCAAAAGGGATGGTTTCTATCCACTGCTCAACGAGCTCCTGGGGGAAGATTCAGTCGATAAATAAGGGCAGAACTTTAGAGCTGGGCCTGGCTTATCGTTTGGATGAGGTGAGCTGGTAGACATCTTCCCTTCCTTCAGTAGGAACAGGGAGAAACCTGTCAGCCAAGAGGTTACCAAGGGCTTCTGCCTTTTTTTCCCTTGTCCACTGCTTGAAAAGAAAGCAGAGCCTTCTGCAGAGTGTGTTTATTTAGAGTGAGTTGCCTGAACTTCTCTCCCTAGGTGTCGGACTGTCGGACGTCTGTGGAGTCAGAGCTGCACTGCTTGCTCTGATGGGACACAGGTCAGGTTTCTCTCTGCATCTCTCACTCCAAACACCCTCTCCAATATTTGCTTAAAAATCACTCTTTCCATGTCCATTCTGCCAGTAATTTCTCTTACTGGAATCTCTTCTAGTTCAAGTGCTGTCAAAAGAAGAAAAATTGCCCAAATAACCTTATTCCCTGGTGCTATCACACACCGGCTGCTCCGGCCAGGCTGTGCCCGCACAGTGCCGAGGCAGAGCTGCCAATAAAAATCACCACGATGGTGCTGCAAGAAGCCCTAAAAGGCACGGTGGTTATGGGCAGGAAAACCTGCTGCTAGCAACCGGGTCCAGTTTATGCAAACACGACCTGGCTCACAAAAGCCGTAGTCAGATGAGGAGAGAGAGCTCCTTCTGTCATCCCCGGGCTCTTTCCGCTCTCGCTGAGCCCCGGGATGAGCCCATACCAGAGCCTGCAGCACGAGCCCCTCTTTCCTTCCCCGAGGTCAACCTGAGCTTGAGCATGGGACAGCACATGGGACTGAAACCAAAGTGATGCCGACTGCTGCTAGAAGCACAGAGAGCCCCGAATAATTGCCCTTATGGTAGCGTGCTCATTTTCCAAGCCTCAGTACAAACGGAGAGGTCACTTCTGTCCCCAAATCTAACCCACTGCATCAGGGCTGGGGAAAGCAGCGGGGTCTTTGGCTGTCCCTTGGCACAGTCCCTCAAGCCCGCTCCTCCTGCTGTCTGTAGCAGCTCTCCAGGCACTTGGTGCCTTCAGAAACCAGCTGTGCCTAAAAAGAGAGAAAACCCAGACACTGATGGAGATCAGGAACCCAAACTTGCAGTACGAGCTGGTGTTCTGAGCAGCACCCCTGTCTGGAGACAGTGAAGTGCCTTGGGACAACCCTGGCTGACCAAAGGGTGCCATAGGGCTGTGCCGATGAAGAGCAAAGGCAGAGAAAGCTCAACACCTCGAGGAGAGGGATAGTCTGGGGCACTGGTTGGCACCTCAGCTGTAGTCCACCTGGTTGGAAGCACCCTGAGCCACATTCACAGAGCTAACAGTTGGCGAGGGCATAGCCTCGTGCACCAGATCACAAGCCTGTCCATGGCCCTGGAGACGCAGAGCAGTGACTTCCCTGCAGCAGACATCACATCCTCCGAGCTGTGGGTTCAGAGACCTCACAGCTACTTATCTCCAGCCCAGGCCCTCCACCGTCTGTTGGCTGGCCTCATTTAGGGACTGTGCCTGTGGCGTAGGACACCCCCATGCCCCCTCCCTCCTGCCCCTGCCGTGCCCTGGAGCGAAGGCACCTCCAGCCTCCTCCCAGGCTGGTGCTGCTGGCTTTATGCTAATGGAAAGTTTTCCTCCACGAGGCTATTTATTTATTTATTTATTTATTTATTTATTTATTTATTTATTTATTTATTTATTTTCCCCTCTGGCCGGTCACAGCTAAAATCCAGTCCTCAACTTAGCAAGGACAGAGCAAAGGTCTCTCTATACAGGTTGTGGGTTCTGGCTGGCAAATCCTAACAACATATATGGTTGTTGACTTTTCAGGTTTACGAATGTACAAGTCACACATTTTGTAGGCCAGCTGGTGGGAGGTATTTTCTTTAAGCTCTTTGAAAGCCCCAGTGAAGAACAGTGAACATTTCTTATCCCCAGGCTATGTACTTATTTTATCCTTAAATGTTCTTGGTAACTATTCACAGATTAAGGCTCTAATTTTCTTTGCGAATAAAGGCCGAGATAGATTATAGATAGCAAGGGCTATCAGCAGAGGGGAGGGCACAGCTGAGATCCTTTTTGATCACTACAGGGTGATGCAGAGAATTTAACAAGCCACGTGTCGCAAGGCCAAAATCAAGCAGACCAACATTTTGATGAATTATGTGAAGATTTATATATAAATATTCTACATGTGTAAAAATAAGTATACAAACAGATGGAGAAAACGAGCTTAGCTAATGGCTGTGCCTGGCACTCCCGCTGCCTCCGCCACGCAGGGGGCCCAGCGTGGTTTATCGGCCCTGTGACAGCGCTTCCCTCTCGCCATTGAAAAATGGGGGGGGCTTGTTTTAATGTCTCATAGCAACGCCTTGGAGGAGAAAGTGCAGTGTCCAAGTGGAGCTGCTGGCTAATTCGGGGAGGCAGGTTTGTCAGAGGCTGGCTGGCGCAGCCCGGTTGGTGTGCTCCTTGCATCAGGTGCCAGGGGACACCTTGGGGACCACGGACTGCCAGTTTCTGTCTCCCTCATCAGCCCAAAGGCAGCTTTCAGGTGAGGCTGGCCTCTCCAGTAGAGCTACCTGGTGTTACCAGCTTCTTACTGAACTTGCAGAGATATCTGCAGTTCTGTCCATGCCAGCGGGTGCTTCTGGGGCCAGCCTGCCTGCTGGCATGGTGAGCAGCCCCGTGCCCAGATAGGAAAGAAGCAACGAGGCTTCCAGTGAGTACAGGTGACCTCCACGCTCTGTAGGAGACCAGGACACTTCTTGTCTTCAGGACAAACCTCCCACAAATCAGCTTCATCCAAGTCCTTCCAGCTTGAAGGAATTCCCCCCAATTATCTACGGTGTGGTGGCACCCAGGGAACCCAGTCCTGCCCAGTATCCCCTCGTGCTGGGTTCTCATGTGACCACCACAAGCAGATTTAGCTCCAAATTGTGCCATTCCTGACAAAACGTGTCACTTTATGGAGTCTTGGTGCCTGGAGGTCCAGTCTAAGCCTGGATCCTGTGCTGGATCTCCCGTGGCCCAGCAGCAGGTCTTCTAGCAAACGAGCAGATGAGAGGCAGCATCCCGCAGAGCTGTACCAGCCAGTGCAGGAGGGAAGCAGGGGATGGAGCAAGCACCACCATGCCTGGACCAAGGTTTCTCTACCCTCAGAGGATACTGCTGCATCCTGCGAGCACCCTTTCAGCAGCTGGTGAACTGCATGGTGCCGACAGAACAAGACAGCATTGCTTCTGCCTTCATCCTCCTTCGTTGCCCTCTTCTCAGTTCTAACAGTTGTTCTTTTTTTCTTGGTTCCCCTTTTCCCTCCCTCCCTGTCTCTTCTCCCTGTGCCTGCTCCAAGCCATCTCTTCTTAATTGCCTGCATGTATTTTTTTATTTTTTTTTTAATGAAAGGGCTATACAAACAGAACCCTGCGAGTGCCAGGCTAAATTCCTAAAACAAGCTTTCTCTTCCGGGAGGAGACCCGAACACATTCACTCATTGATTGGGCCGCTAGCTGATACTCAGCTCACCCCCCTCCTCCTGTATTCCAGATAGGTTTTATTTTTTATTAAACGTCTCTAAAAAGCCCAACAGATTGCCTGTGAATGACCACACAGTAGAATCCTACAAAGCTCCCATTCATGGCCAAGAAACTTGTACAATCCCAGTGGTGCAACAGAAAGACAGCTCTTTATAAACCAACCTGAGTTAAAAGGTCAATGGCCATAAACTCCCCCTCCCTGCTTTCCTGCAGGGTTTGGGTTTTTAATAGTAATCAGTGCTCTTTACTATCATAAGGAATAGGTCTCTTTAGGTGGGGGGAAGGGTTATTTTTTTGCTCGAGGACTGCAGGGAAAAGGCTGTATTATGCTGGGAGATGTGCTGCAGGACCTTCTGAGGGGTGCATTGCAATTCCCTATATATATTCCCTGTATATATTCCCTATATATATTCCCAGGCTCTTGGCTGGACGGATTAACCTTGGTTTGGTTTGGTTTATGCTGCTGGCCTTGGAAAGCAGCAGGGTGCTTGGCTTGAGCGTGGTCTGAAGCTCAAAGAACCTCCAGGCAAAGATGACCAAGGACGTGGTCTCTGAGAGAAGGCAGGCAATGGAGCTGGTCTCCTCAAGGATCTTTCATTTGTGATAACAAGAGGCCACAGAAGAACATCTGGAAAAGGAGAAACTAAAAGGAATCAGGTCATCTTGGACAGAACAGCCACATGCTGTGTGCCTGAGTGGCCAGCTAATGTCTGTCCACACTGGTAGAGCAAACGAGGTGTGTTGTAGATGCAGGTGGACAGAACACCAGCTCTGCCTCCTCCGAGCAGGTTCCTCTGCCAGACGGCTCTGAAGAAGAGCCTGCAGACTTCGTCAGCCGTGTGGTGGGTTCCCAGTGAGGAAGGCATACGAGCAGGCTGTGCTCTGCTAAGTCAGGACCCGTGAACCCTGTTAGCTGGCATCCCCCAGCTGTCTGTCTGAGTAGGAACAGCTTTTGCACCATTTCTGACTTTTAGGAGTTGACCTGGATACCTTCGTATCTGTGAGTGGTAGCTGCAAGGTGTAGAGTAACCGATTCTGAAATCGTTAAGTAATGTTTATAGGAGAAGACAAATTCTCTTTCCTAAAAAGCCCCCACAACCCAAGGAAACAAAGTCCTCCATCACAACAAATGACTCATGGGACTGTAAATAGAAAGACTTGAAGTATTTATGAACTGAGCACATAACTACTGTTTCAGAGATCTCATTATTCAGGAATTAGCAGGGAAGGACGATGGTTCCCCGTGGCAATAGGGACAGATGAATGGGAGGGTCTGGATGGAGGCAGGTGTGTGCCCATCCAGGTGCATGTTCAAGTGGACTTCAAAGGCATAAGCACACAAACATACATGCTCAGCGCGATGGGAATAAAAGGTTATTTAAGTTCTTCCATTAAAAATATCATTCAATTATTTTAGCATATTTAAGCCTCATTAACATCCTTTAAATCTCCCTTTCACACACACTGCAAAGCCTTTCAATAGGGGACTCATTTTAATGGACTTAGAGGTAATCTTGTTTTTTAGCAAATAAAATAAAGGTTTCACTAATTAAAAATGTTACAACATTTAGACTGGTCTTTTCTTTCCACTGCTTTAATTAAATGGCATCTTGGGGGAAGGTTTCAAGAGCTGGATCCAAGTTTTGTTTAATAATCCTAATACCGAGGCCAAAAAGGAACAAGCTGTTCTTGAAAGAACTTCATTTGGGAGATGCAGAGAGTAGAAAAGGCTTGACTTAGCCACGAGCCACGAGTTCAGTGGCTCTGAGAAACCCTTCAGGAGAACAGCCAAGGGTCCACGAAGCAGAGACGACATCGCTCTGTCTCTGTTCCATGGAGAGCAGGGACAAAATATTCATGTTTTTGAGTTCAAGAGGTAGTAACAGGCTCCAGAGGTCCCTCAAGACAACCACTCAATGGCCTCTCCAGCCCCGTTTGGATGGACGGACACCCCGTTACCACCAGGCACCAGTGCAGACCATTACCACCCGCAGGAGCTGCTCCCTTCCAGCTGGCCCCGTGGTGCACCAGCGGAGGGATGCGCCCGCGTGCTCCGTGTGATCTTCTGGCCATCCCCACCATGCCTTGTAGGAGGCTGAGGTGCAAGGTAGAGGAGCCTCTGCTGTGTATTAGCTGACACCAGGCAGGTACCCGCTCGGCTTTGCTGTCTGTAGGGCTCGGACTGCCACGTCCTCTGGGCAGCAGTTATCCGCCTGGCTGGAATAAACGGCTCAGTGGAAAAGAGGTATGGTTTCTTTGGTGGAAAAACAGATATGGGGAGTTGTTTCCTCTTCTTTACCTCTCCCTCCCTCAAACTGCTGTTGATGAGCACCTTTTTTTGTGCTTAAAAACAATCAAGTGGACGAGGTTCGTAAGAAAGCTGGTGTTTATTTTTGAGGGCTTTTTTGAAACTCAGATCCCTGACCCAGTTAGACCGAGTTTGGCACAATGGAGTGGGGTGGCCAGCTGCCTCACAGCAGAGAGGAGCTGGAGGCTGGCAAGCTGTGGACTCCAACTGGCTTTGCCACGTGGAAAACTGCGGTGTGGCACCACACCCCACACCTCCTCTCTCATCTCCTTCCCCTCCAAAAGGCGCCGGAGAAAAGGACTGAGTCCCAGCCTGCGTTGCAGTGGGCACCCCATAGCACAGTGCTGCTGTTTGCCCCCAGATCCAACTCCCTTAACCCTGAGCTGCTGGAAAACATCGGGTTGGGGCTCAACAGTGGGGAGGCAGAGAGCGCCTGGTGTTCACACAGGGCACGAGGTGCCAAGGAACATTGCCCTAAAGGGTGCTGCTGATGTTCCTTTCTGGGAATGGGATAGAGAAAGAGGCTGGCTTTCCCTTGTGAGGGAAGGACATCGCCCAAGCCAGCCTCCTTTGCCTTGTGCAGGGATACCTGGAGCTCTGGGTCCCACCTCGCTCCAGTGACCAGGAATGGAGGAAGCCAGGAGGTGAAGATGGAGCTGGCACTGCCCTACACGGACACCCACAGCTCCGACCATGGGAGAGGGGCTGCTCTCCCTCCGCTTGGTTCTGCATGCTCCATCCATCCCTGGCTGGAGGAGCCCAGAAGGGATATTCCCATGTTGGGAGCATTTTACAGCCTTCACCTTGCTCAGCACCTGAGCCCTGAAAAGTCACAGCAATGAAATGGTGGGAGCCTGAACCTGACTTCCAGCACTAACTAGCACAGAGGGGCTCTTGGTTCATTCATAAGTCTTTCCTAGACTATAAAAGCTCTTTCCAAAGCTTGGCTTCATGTGCCTTTATTGGTGTTGAGCAATGACACCACTTCCCCACCCGCAGTCACTCACATCCCTCCCACGCATCTGTTAAAGAACCAGCAGCAACTGTGAAAGGGTGCATGAGACATCAGCCACTTCTTGGAAAATGTTAATGTTTTCCTGCCTGATACGCTCAGCTAGCCTGGAATTATTTAAATAAAAAAGAAAGGACTTTTCCACAAGATTTCTGGGAGGGGTCTCCAAGGAGGAACTTGTTGTCAGCCACAGCTCATGACTAATGTAATATAAAAAGCGTCTGTTTGGCAGGGCTTTAGGCAAGTGACTGTTTCAGGAATGAGGGTATTATTTTATGTGTAACGTTATATTTAGTATTTGTAGACTGCAGAGTCGCAAGAAAATAATTGCATCAAGGAAATCTGGTGGAATCATAAACCATGAGAATGCAAAGCCTGAATCATCAGAGCCCGCAGGAGCCTGGGATTTATTCCACCAGCACTCACTGCAGCTCATCCATTTGTTGGCGTTTGGGGTATTTCCTTAGCATTAAAGGCGTTTATACTTCAGTGTTTATGTATTTACTGAGGCAATAGCTGCAGCATGTAAGAACAACTGAAGCTGTGAGATGGTTACTAGACCCCCAGAAAACAGACTTTGAACTGCCTCATTTTGTACTGTACTTCCTACCTCTGGTGCGGATGCATCGGAAAGCTCCAAAGATAGGAATGCTGAGGAATTTGACTATTGTTCAGATGTGGTTTTCCACATGATGATTCACACCATCCTCATTTTGTGCATCCTGGCATTCAAGAGATGATGTGTCCCTTGCTCCTCAGAATCACTCTAGAATACAAAGTGCCCCAAAATGAGATGGCAAAGCATCGGGCTGTGACATCCCCAGCTCCCACCCCCAGAAAGTCCTCCTGTGTCAGCTGAAAGACTCCCAAAGGGCTACTGAGGTATTTATGGCTTCGAGATATGATGTTGCTTATATCCATGAGACCAGGTATCTCAATCTCTGGCTGCATTGTGTGAGGGGGTGAGGATGAACCAGGCAGTTGCTGATCTTGCCTTTTCTGACAATACAGGCATGTGTTTACCCCAGGGCAAACAAGACATGTGAACAGTGCCAAAGGTTGGCTCAGGTAAATTTGCCTTCCAATAAAACCAGAACACCTCATCTTCACTTTTGCATCTGAGCTGGAGAGCATAATGGGGTTTCAGTTCCTTTTATGTGAGCAGTGAAGACAAGACCCTTGTCATGACATCTCAAGGGACGGTGGAGCACACGTCGTCCGCGGCTCCCAGCCTTCCTCCAACAGAAGGGCACGTGTGATCCCCAAGAAGAGCCACTTTCTTCACCAGTCAATACAGTGCCATAGTGTCCTCAGTGAGCAGGAAGGAGGGATGGGGCAAAAGAGGGATTCAGAGAAAGAGATGAGAGCAGTGGTGACATTTATTTCAAGACCTTCATGATGAAAGGTTCCCCGCGCTCTGAGGACTCATTCATGCCATTTCAGAGCTGGCATCCAACCAGGGCTTAATCCGGTGCAGAATGAAATCGGGCATTATGAAGAGATGGATGGTTGTAATTGAAATAATAACATAAATATAATTGAAATATAAATATATGTATGCACACACACACGCACACTGTATGAAACCTCCGTGGAAGCAACAATAACCTTTTAGCTCTGCGAGCCAAGCAGCCTATTCCTGTAACCGCCTCTAATCTGGATGTTTGCACCTGGGGTTCTTTAAGGAAACGCAGAGTTGTAATTAGCTGGGGGTGTGGAGAAGTCAGATGAGTGGGATATTCACGCTGCAAGACCAGAGCGTGAATTTGCACCGGGTCATGAGCATAAAGAGAGCAGGCGTGCCAGCTTCGTCCCGGGAGATCGATTTACGTGCTCTCCGTCATCAAATAGCCACACATCGCAACTCACAAATTTCCTCCAGTGACTGTAAAGTTTCTCAAAAACCTTTCCTCCTGAGTTAGCCATTCAAAAAGTTGCTTTGTGATATTAAAAAAGATCCTTGGATTTCGTTAGGCTTCTGAACAGATTTAGCAGCCGTGGAGCTGGTACCAAACGGCCATGAGATGTTACAGTGCCCACATTGTTGGTGGGAACCTTAGGGAAAGAGGTTTCTGGACATGCCCTGGCGTCCACTTTCAGGTGATAACTTCTTGGCTAATAAACACATTTAAAACACAAAATATGAATTTCCCTTATTGCTCATGACGGAGTGGCTGCCAAGCATCGGCAATTAGGGTTCTGTCTGGAGAAGGAAGGGGCTTAGCCAGTGCCTTGGGATGCAGTGTGAGTTCAGACCAGGAGCCTCTGCTCGCTGCTGGGACACTTAGGAGAAGCTTCCCATTGCGTTCACCTTCATCAAGGTGTGTCTCTGTCTATAGCTGCTGTTACAGCAGCCCCTGAGACACAGGTAAATGGTAGTTTTGGCACAACTGCCTTCTTGGCCATTGTGTGATCTACTAGGGGGTAAATTGTGAGAGTCTGCTTAATTCGGGCAGGTTTATTTGCTGACACAAGAAGTCCATAGCCCAATTCAAGCAATCTCTTCTCCAGCATAGCTGGATTCAGTGTGTAGCTGGACCCGTGAAAAGTCTTGGTCAGATGGAAAATGGGCATTAGCAGCCCATGCGATGGATGCTCCGAGAATGGCGAATCTGGAATGAAAATGCTGTTGTGTGTGGTACACAGCACCAGCCCCCCATTTTCACAGCTCGCCCCGAGTTCCCATTCCCTTGGCAAATGGTTCTTTCTATTCTCCCAGATGACAATGCTGGTTCTTGCCTGCTTTTTCCTTGGGGCTGAAATTTGTCTGCAGAATCTCCACATCCAAACCAGCAGTGTCAACGATATTTGGGAGGCTCCTCAAACAAAAACAAGGTTATAAATCTGTGTCTCTTATCAGCCTAACACAGCCCACAGGTGGGTTCTCACCTGGACCTCCTGTTGACACTGCAGACAACAAAGTGCCTTTTGGAAAGAGACGGTGTCTGTATTGTTTGTAAAAAGGGGTCTCTAAACAATTGGGACACATCCATGGCTACCTTAGACTGACATCATGGTGTGGTTAACAGGGTAACAGTAGAAGAGAATGTGACAAAATGAGCGATGGCACTGAAAGTAGCATGGAGACTTCATTTTGTCGAGGCGGATATTGCTGTTGGGTGGAGGTGTCTGGTATGTGTTCATGTCAGCGACAACTCCGAATATGCCAAAAAGTTGTCATCAGTGATTAAGTTCCCTCACAGAGGGAGGCTTGGGAATAGAAGTCAATGGCTTCATAATTAGCAAAAATTACTGAGAAAAAAAGTCATTTGGATGGGTTTCCCCCCCCCCCTCCCTTTTCTTCCTTTTTTTTTTCCTCATCAAAGCCTTTCTATCTCTACGTCCCCTTCTGAGCTGCTGTCTCCAGGCCCAGCCTTTTTGTGATGGCAGGGAGTGACGGGCCGCCCCAGAACCCACTTGGCAGGATGGATTCACACAGCGACTGAAGAAACTCCGTGGCTGTCTGCTCCTTCGAACAACGTTCAGCATTTGCACCGTACCTGATTCTAGCTGGGCGGTGAGGCCCCAACACTCCATGCCCTGCTGGGACTCATCCAAGCCACCTAAATTTCCTCTTCAACAGGCCTGGAGCTGGCTAACAGCCCCCTAGACCCGTGCTCTAGAAACTCTTTTTATCCTGCTGGCTGAAGGCCAGCAGGATAAAGATCTAGATGTGACAATGAGGGCTGCATCAGGCCCATAGCTCTGAGCCTGTCCTGCTGGACTGAGCACAGTTTCTGTGCCCATTACCATTAAACCCTCTTTTCTAACCATGTCACTCGCATGCAGTCAGAGGACCGGGATCCTGACAAGGTTTAGAAGCAGGGTTGCTGGCACTTTGGGCACAAATGGCACTCAGGGATAGCTGTCATGGTGTGCACACTTAGCTCCCTGCTGTACATGGAGGAAGGCCTGCCTGGCCCTTTCCTCCTGGAGCTGGAGCCTGAGCCGCAGGGAGGGTGGCAGAGCACCAGCCCTGCTGGATGAGGCCCTGCAGGGGAGCAAAAAGCCCTTTCCACAGCCACACTGCACACATTAGTGTAGGAATTTCCCAGGAAAACCGATTCTTAGCAAGAGCTGGCTTCTCTTTAGCAAACTCCACACAAAACAGCTGCTATGAGAGTGCTGTATCTCCTACAACTAGAAGAAGGCCTGGAGGAATCTTCTGGGACATACAGATTTTCTCTGCTCCCCCGTTTTCCCCCCCCCAAAAAAATAACCACCATGAAGCTGACTGCTTCTTACAAATGACACCGGGGACAAGTGGTCTCAGGCATCGGGGCAGCCTGGCGCTGCCACCCCAGCTCCACGTCCCCAGACCCCACAGCCTCCAGCCAGCCCCAAGCAGCACCCGTCAGGCCGGGCTGGGGACAGACAGGAGCTTCTCGAGGCTGGAAGACTGGCAGTGTTGTTCCAGGCATAAGGGAGCAGTGTTTTAAGCAGCCGGTCTCCGGGGGTTTCTCTCGCAGGCCCGGTAATTGCGTCATGTCTCCAGTGAGGTCAGCGCGCAGTTATCAAGATGGAGCTGCGCGGGCGCTCGTGGGGGACATTGCGGCAGGAGGGCACAATGCGATGTCTCTCAGCAGCCCTCCCGGCTTTCCACCGCCTCTGTCGGAGAGCTGGGAAGAAAGGGCCGCTTGTTCCCTGCCTGTCGTTAGCAGAAAGTGCTGGAAGTGTAACCAGAAATGACAACTTGACTGAAATGCGATGCCTCTGGAGGGGCCCAGAAGGCAGCAACGCGGTGCCTTCCAGTCAGGCAGAGACCCCTTTCTCTCCCTCCCCTAAGCAGCAGTCAGCTTGGGAAATGCTATTTTCACAAAGGTGCATTTTTCCCTCTAAAAACAATAAATGGTGTTATTGATGGGCAGAGCTGAGGTCCGATGTGGCCACACACTGTGAGGTTTGGCTGGTTTCCTCCGCTGTCTCTATGCTCTTCGTTTCCCAAGGAGATTTTGGATACTTCCTTCTGCTGCCAGGGCCATGCATACAGGCAGAACAACCCCTGGAGGACCTCCTATACCCCAGCCAGGACCCAGGAGGGCGAGACACTGGCTCCTGACCCTAATTCAGGCCTTTACCTCCCTCCATCACTGCTGACCTGCAGAAATAGAGCCTGAAGCCTCAAGGTCTAGCCTGTACTCACCAAACCATATTCCAATGCCAGGTTTCACTCCACCAGGCTGGAGATTCATGTGCAGACAGAAACAGCCATTCTCATCCAGAGAAAACACCCCAAGCAACGGCTGCTCTTTCAGCCCCGCATCCTCTGTGATCTGGGCTGATTTAGGGCTGTCCTTATCTCCGAGGTACAAGTGATTTGGGAGCTTTGTTGAACACAGATGCCTCAGGCACGGGTCCAATCTCATCTGGACAGGATTTAAGCAAGGAAGGAAACATTGCTTTGTGTCTGGCTTGGACAATGCATAATTCTCAAGAACTGACCTATCAATTTTCCCCTAATGCTGTCTCTAGCCAGTAGTTGGAAAGAAAAAAAGGTCAGACCCTAGACAGATGTTAGGGAAGAAAAATTAGAGCAAATAAATAGCATCTGGCTTCGTATCAGGAATCCAAACTATGAACAAAAACCCAACGGCCGGTCACCATTAAAGCAAACATGGGAGAAGAAAGCGGAAACTGGCCAAGCCCTTGATCTCTCCCACACATCTGCAACCCCGAGCCGATTTCCATCCTCTCGTGTCTCCTCCAGCTCCTGTGCCCATCCCCCTCCACGTGCCAACCTCTGTGCTCGCATAGAGACACCTGCACATTCTTGCACGTGGCCGCAGCTCCCTGCTTGCCCCGGCCGTGCCCGTGCTGTGGATGATGCTGATTCACATGTCGTCACCGGCGGCTGCTCTCCCACAGCTCCCCAGCCCTTGGATCTGCTGCTCTGCACGTCGCTGGCACGCAGCGGGGCCAAGAGCCTTCACCGGCATGAAGTAGGGCACTGGGGCAAACGCCCGCTGAATGCCGATGAGCACCCGTGAGCGAGGTTCCCTATTCTCTTCTCTTGGCTGCTGGTGCGTGTGGGGCATGGGGAGGTGGGAGAGGAGTGGCACGGGCCAGAGACAGCAGCAGGAGCTCGGTCGCGCTCAGGGATGAATGCTAAGCAGACCCCACCGGGCGGGAGCGCCCAGATGAATGGGATCCTTTCACTTCAGCCTGACAGAGGAGGGATTTCATAGTTCTCCGAGCAGCACAGAGCTGCCTTAATCCAGCAGATACAATGCCCTGCTCATACGGCTCAGGAAACAAAATAAATATGTTCTTGCAAAAGCATCACAATGAAGCTTTTAAGGACTCGACACGAGAAGGCTCTACCTGGTTCTCGGGTCCTCTTGCATGTGTGGGAGCTAAGAGCCAGGCTTTTTATTTTCTCGCTCTGCTTTTTTCTCAGTGCTTTCCTCCACTGCTGAACTTGGCCCTGAAGTGGAGGCGAAGAACATTTCCATACAGGCTCTCATCTAAAAATAAGCAGAAACAGTCACCCCCGGGTTTGTCCTAAAGAAAGGTATAACAGATACACCTGACAAAAAAGTTGGAAAAGTCTAGTATCCAGCAAACTCTGAGCGGCCTTGAGATGCTTTCTCCACTTGCACCCAGCTGTGGCTGGAGAGCAGTATTTAGCATCAGCAGCTAACCCAGCTGCTTGCTCTGGCCACACACCTGGCTTTTGATGTTCTGCCCTGGTTTTGTGATGCCGCTGCAGCTCTGTTACCAAAAATAAAATAAAATAATAAAAAAATAAATATTCCACTGTACAGGCATGGTAGGACAGGGGATCTGTGGCACACATGCTGTGTTGCATGGGGTGGTTATGGTACCAAAATCAAGGCTGTGTGCATCCATCCCTCTCTCCCAATACCTCTTCCCCAGGTGGCATGCAGCCTGGAGAACAGGTTGGGTAACACCAACCTGCTTATGGGTCCTCTCTTATTTCTGTGATGGTTTCAGCTCCCAGCTGAAGGTCACCCTTGTTCTGCAGGGACAGGGTATGTTAATATCACTGCTAAGAGGTAGTGACAGCTCTTTCAGGTGTTGCAGCTGACATCTCCCCTAGGAATCGCTCCTAGGAGATGGGCTCATAATATCCAGAGGTTATGACAGAATTATACCATGGATATGGGATGCGGTTTTGGCCATCTGCGCTGTCCCTGTTGTGAAAGACCAGGTACATGGTGTTACTTTGGCAGCTTTGGTGTCTGTCTGGAGCAAATCTCCAAGTGCAGGACTCTGTGCTGTCCCTCTTTGGCTTGGGGAACTGCCTGCCTTCCTGTTCGGCACGCTGCAGGTACCAAACAGCAACACGAGCCTGCCAAATCCCCTCCTAAGACAAACAGCTTGTGTCAAGCTGATGAGAACATTCAGACATGAGAAATGCACAGGGGAAAAGATTTTAAGACCAGAACCGGTGGCTTTTCCAGCCTGACCTCCGTGCGTGCACCCAGGCCATAAAACATCACCTGGCAAACCCTGCGGCGGCACAAATCATGCTTCCCATCGGTGCAGGGGCCGGGGAGCGGTGGACCTTTTGGGGACAAAGATCTGCCTTCCAGAAGCATCCAGCTGTCCCGCTACAAGGCTGCTGGCCACGTTTTGGTTTCTCCAAGTGTTAAGCTCTGTTAAAAACCCGGTGCCTGTGCTCACTGCTCAGACGGAAACACTCGCCTCTAAAAATTAGCCTAGCTGCGACCCGAACCATTCGACGTATGTGAGGTCCCATGCTCTGGGGCCTGTCTGGATGAGGAGGAAAATGCCCGTTATCTGCCAGCTTCCCCTGCTTCCACGCCAGCCCTGCCGAGATGCGTCTGGGTTTGGCTGGGATAACGGGAGCTCTGAGATCCCCGGGCCGACGAGCTACCAAAGTGCCAGACTGTGTCAAGCGAAGTGTGAGTCACCGCTCACAGCTTCTGCTCGGCGGCGGAGCAGAAATCCACAATTCTGGCAAAATTGAGGCCTTTTTATTATTCTCTCTCGCAGTCTTGCCAAGCTGGTATTTTTAGCGTCCCAACCCCAAGTTGAATAGAGCTGCCAAGGGCTGTCATCCCAACTTTCTGCTTCTAATTTCCTTGCAAGTGGAGATGCTGAGACTGCTGAGAATATTTCATTTACCACCTGGCCGCCAAAAAGCTAGGTCTGCATTTTGGGTGATGTCACATTTCCTGAGCTTTGGAGAATGGTTGTCTCTCCTTTCTCCTTTGGCACAAAACAAGCTCGATCATTCAAAAAAAGAAATCCCTCATGAGCTGCCAAGGAAATACCAACGAGAGAGACTAGAACAAAAGCCCAACTGTAAACTCAGAGGAGACAAAAGGATTCAATAAATCTGATTATTTCTTTTCCCACCCCAACCGTAGCATCCGTGTGGACTGATGACAAGACTAATTTGGTGACGTTGGAAGAAATCAGAACAAATCTGCTCTTACTTCAGAGGCCTGTGCCTACACCATCCATCCCAGGGGGCTGTGGTCAGTCTGGCTGAGGTCTGTGCCCCTCTGGCACGAGCTGCAGCTCCCATGCAGCCTGTGTAGCCCAAACAAATTTCATTGCAGAGATGTCAAGGAACTGACTGCTAACAGAATGTGTGATTCTCTTACTAGAATATAGGTGACTATATTCAGTAGTTGTGGCCAAAGACCTCATTAATAGCCCGCACACATAGCATATATAGCTACTTCTTAAATATAGAGCCATTATCCAGAGTTATTTCTATTATACACCCAAAGTGCTTGGGCTCAGACGTCTCAACGGCCTGAACCTGGATGTGGGTAAAGCGTAAGGCAGTGCTCCAAAGGGTGAGACAGAAGGGAAACCAACGTGCCAAGCAGCTTTAATGGAAAACACATTCAGAGTTGCCACAGCTCAATATTATTTTTAAATCCAAGTAATCCAAAAAGTACAGTGACTGGGTTACATCAGAGATGGGGGCTAGGTGCTTGTGGAGGAGGAGGAGAAGCCAGTCATGATGAAAAGACGAGATTTGCTAACTGGAGCACCTCACTACGGGAAAAGCTCGGAGGCTGATATGCTGGGAATTCCCACAGGAGCAGCTGCCTGCTCTTCGAGCAGTTATTTGTAAGGCACAGCCTTTTCAGCTTGCTGGTGGAGTGACCCCAACTTCGAGACTGCTGCTCCAGAGCACCTACCAATGAACCTCTCTCTGATGATTTTGGGGATAAGGACTATTTGATTATTTCCAGTGTGTTCTCTACACTGTGACATTTAGACGCTGAAATGGACGCAGTTTTGATTTTGGCCTGGGTTTACTTTTTTTTGTGAGTTGTTTGTTTGTTGTTGTTGTTGTTGTTGTTTTTCCTTTCTGAACAGAGAACAGAAAATCAGTCTAAAAGACAACAACAAAAAATAGCACCTGTATGGCAAGGACATGTGAACAGATGATCACTAAGGCTTAAGTAATGTGGGGGTTTGCAAATATTTTCACCCAGAAGACAAGGTTCCTCCACCCATAAATAGCAGCAATTCAAACAGAGGGCTCAAGCTCACAAACACACGCGTGAATCACTGTTTTTATTCCTTAGTCACATTCGCTACCAAGTACTCAGGAACTCCAGCGCTTCCACTCCTAGCTGGGCTGGGAAAAGCAAAAGCGTAAGGCCAAGTACTGACTCAGAGCAGCAAAGAAAAGCGTAGATCGGACAGAAGAGCTTTTGAGAGCAGCTCTCCTTTCAGTCTGCCTGTTCCTGCTCGTCTTTGGTCTGAGAGCCTCGGCCAAGGGCTGAGATGATGGCTGGTTCCCAGCCCCGCACCAGGCAGGATCTGTGCGGCTTCTGGACCTTCTCTCCACATGCCGAGGATGGCGGCCACCACACAAGCTTTTCTTCCCACATTTAGCCCTGCAGAGGAACACTGTTGGTGGTTTTGGCATCAGTGAAAGCACGTCAAAAAAATAAAGAGTTCTGGGGAGAGGAAATGGGGAGAAATGAAAGGGAAGAGGCTCGAGACTGTGTCTCTGTCACCAAAGGGATAAAGAGAAATAGGCAGTGCTAATTAAAGGGCATTCTCAACATTATGTAAAATGATTTGAGCAGCCCCATTAGCAGAAGAGCTGCCTGGTGCGCTGGGGGATCTTTGAACCTTTTCAGGTCCCAGCTGGCCCCATGCTGCTACCTGGCTGCCCCCACAGAATTGGGGCATTCATCCCCCAGCCCGTCAATGAGCTCGCCCACCATAAACCAGGCACCCCACAGCACACACACCGAGATGAAATGCTCTCTTTGACGGCCAGGAAGAGTTTCTCCTCCATCCCAGGGGAGTTCCCCACGGGAAGGGTCTTCCAATGCCTGCTCCCCATGGAGCCACCTCATCCTTTGAGCCTGGCCAGCATTGATATATCAATATATTTTTTCACAGCCGTCCTGGGACTCATGGAGGCTGTGAATTCCTGGCCTAGCACATTTCCCAGAGCCAGTCTTCCTCCTGGCTGGTGCTGTAATGAAGGCTTGGAGGGACCCCTTACACCCTGCAGCTCTGCTGGCAGTGAGGGCCAGGAGTCCTCTCATCACAGAGCTCTCCGGGCCAGGCGCACAGGGTTAATTTGTTCCCCAAGCACTCCGTCGACAAATTTTACAGGAGGCTGGGAAAGTAATGAAAATAGTCTGCCTTGCATGTTTATTTGAAAAATGCTATAAAACCCCCTGAATAATTTTCACACTGAGGTGATCTGCCCTGCCCTGCGAGGAGTAACTAAGTGGCTAACAGCCCTGGATGCCGCTCGCTGCTCCAGCCATGCCTCGGGGTTAGCAGCAGCCTGCTGCTGGCCCAGGGCTGCTCCCACCCTACAGGACCCCCATGGCACCTCAGGGAGTATGGGGCACACAGAAGGACCCTGAGCTGGGAGATTCACAGAGGGTGACTTAGGGTAGCACTGCAGCATCCCGGGGTGAGGAAAAGGAGAAGATAAGGCAAGGGGAGACCAGGACTTTTCTTTTCCTTTCATGGAAAAAAAATTGTGCAAGCATTCAGATGCAGGGAATTAAGTGTAATCCTATCTCCCAGCTGAAGCGTTGTGGGGAGCTGGCTCTTCTGATGACATTCCCCAGGTTCTCCACCCTGCAGCTTGGACGTTTGCAGCTCCAAGGAATCGCAGATGCCGATATGCAAAGAGCCATCTCCTGCTGAAAGGCCAGAGGGACATATGGGTACTCCTGGATTAAAGCATTTTTCGTCATAAGGCTCCACAGCAGCACAGATGTTCCCATAGCTGTTATCCTCCCTCCATCTGCGTGGCTCTGGGGGTCAGTATTTCCCCCATGGCACTCCGATGCTTTTCTGTAGGTGTTAATGGCAGGGGCATCAGCAGCTTTTTGGGCCAAGCAGCTTTATGTGGGCTCACACCACGATGATATACACTGAGAGGAGCCCAAGGAAAGCAGACGGGTCTCCTGCTAGCTGCTGGCCTTTCCCCTGGGGCTGGGAGCGGGTGGCAGTGCTTTCAGGGTAGGGCACGGGGAGGCACAGCAAGCCTTCATCTAGTAGGGGATCCTCAATCAGCAGGTGGAAAAGCAAAAGAACTGGTGTCAAGGCCCCGACACCGCCCCCCTGCAGACCTCCTGCCACACACCGTGACAAAACCCTTCTTCTAAATGAGAAAAATACGAAACAAACACAAGCTTTCACTTGCCTTCACCTCCTTCGGACATTTGTCCCAGGAAAACAAACTCAAAATATTGACTTTATGTAAAAAATGTTCTTCTATTCTTGGCCTTTCAGGGCTTTTTTTTTTTTTTTTTTTTTTTTTTTTTTAATTATTCCTGTCGTCCTAAATGAATTAAGAATGGACCTTTCCACAGAGAAAATAAGAATAATTTTAAAAAGCCTAATTCTTGTA
The DNA here is from genome assembly GCF_964211825.1 of Aythya ferina. NCBI lineage: Eukaryota > Metazoa > Chordata > Aves > Anseriformes > Anatidae > Aythya > Aythya ferina. Next base: position 8,020,104 of record NC_140307.1, read on the forward strand.
AATATGCCAGCTCTGTTGCTTTCCCCGTTCCCTGTGTGCTGTGCCTGCGCACTTCCATGTAACTTTCTGTGGAGAGCTTAGCCTGAGAACAAAAATCCTATGTAAATATATAAACCAGAATCTTCTCTAATTAAGCTCTCTGGTCTTAATTGTTCCGGGAAGAAATGGCTAGGGAACAGCTGGAGACGCAACGGAGGTTGGAGGTCCATCTTCTTCTCCTTCTGTCTCTCTGAGTCACGTTCTGTGCAGGTGACACCAGGTTAAATTCCTGAGGGGGTCCCCCAGGGGCAGGCAGTCCCCAGGACAGCACGGCCAGCCTGGTGCCAGCTCTGGATGCTCCCCGTGTGTCCTGCCTGGGGCAAACAACCAAAGCCTCCCCAGACTGGCTTTGGGGTGGGGATGGGAGGATCCATCCCACCCCGCGGTGAGTTATCCAAGGTGAGTCAAACACATGGGGCTGACTCCACAAAAAAAACAGGATTACACACGGGATTTGTACGTCTCTCTGCCCTGCTTTGGACTCCCTTGTGCTTTTTTTTCAGGAGGAGCAGGGAAAGAAAGACGCATTCAGCCGCTCACCCAGCGGCGCGGCTCCAGCCCGCCAGCCCTCTGCCAGCTCAAGAGCGAGCACGACAGATTTTCGGCTGGAGAAAATCTCTCTTGGCCCGCACTGGCGTTTTCGCTTCTTTGGATGCGTTCCCCCAGGCTTTGCTTTCTCTCCTTTCCCCTTTTCATGCTAATTGTTGCGACGGAGCCCACAGCACGCAGGCGGCAGCGGGCGCAGAGCCGCAGCAGCACGGGGAAGTGGCACTCGCTTCCCACGGCCCCGCTCCTGGAAAAGCCCTGCATGGACAGGGACGGTGCTCAGCTTCTGTCCTGAAACACATTCGGCATCTGGTTCCCTATCAGCAAGCACAAACTGGAAAATAAACGCCAACGTGGCTTTCCCCATGGCGGAAACCAGACCGTGCGGCAGACCAGACGTGAGGACGAGTGGGGGGAGTGTGCCAGCAGTATAATTTTCTTTTCTTTTTCTCTTTTCTCCTGCAATGTGGAACTGCAACATGACCAGCTGTTTGCCACACTGTGGATCTCCAAAGCTGCAGTCTGCTCTGGGCACCACGATGCCCCCGGCAGCCCCCCTGGGCGTGCAGGCAGCTCAGTGGCAGTCGCTGCTGCAGCCATCCCTGAGCTTGTCGTTACATCCATCAAATCTTAGCCAAAACCGGCATCCTTCCTGTGTGATCTCATCACCTTCTCCCTGTGGTTAGATATATTCCTTCCACCTATGTAGGTAACAGGACAAACTGCCCCAGGGCTACTGTAAAAGAGAAAGAGGGAGCCACCTGTAAAGGAATAGTGCCTTAATGTTTTACAAAGAGTAGCATGTTTGAAAGCTGACAGAAAAAAAAAAAAAAATAATAATAATAAAGATTTTACCCTCTTTTGGAGACATGATCTTTATCTTTAAGGTTAAGGATTTCCGTCTGCTAAATTAATTCCCTGGGAGAGCCAATGTGCTTACTTCCACTGAGGGGCTCGAATCCCATGCCGATCTTTTATTCTAACAATTTCATTTCCTCCCAAGTGATCTGGAGCTCACGTTATTTTACCTGATGGATATTGGCACAGGAGACGCATGCTTCTCATTAGAGCATGATGGAGAAATCACCTTTCTCAGTGGTTTCCTAAAACCCAAGCCAGCACCAGCTCTATTTTCCTCAACTCGTTGATCTAGGTGGAGGCATACAATCTCCCTGTTTAGTTTTTTGTTTGTTTGTTTGTTGTGTTTTTTATCTTGTTGATGTTGTTTTGTCTTACTGGAAGCTGAAATTCTTGTTTTCTCTAATACATTAGCTGTGTCCTAGCGATCAGACCCGCAGCTGGCAGAAACCAGGGTGCCCCACTTCCTCACCAGTTTGTGTCCCATTTGCATTTCACAAGCATTTTGCACTTCACATCCCTGTTGGGGATGTGCAGGAAGAACTCGGAGCGGCAGGGTGAGCTTGCTCCATCCCTTTGCCGAATCTCTGCCAGATCAGCCACACGACACCAAACCTGGCATTCCCCAGCTCACCTCACCAAACATACAACCAGACCATGATGGCTTTTGGACAAGGCCAGTGTGAAAGCAGAGGAGGATCAACACTCCAGAGGAAAGCTGCTTCCCTGCTTCACTACTTGTGCTGGTGGGTAGAGAGTTATTCTCCCAGAAAGGCACCGAGTCCCATTTGCTGTAATTCGTATTTGTTGAATGCACACACTCCTCCAGCCACTGGGAACTCACAAAAATATTTGCAAGCCTGATGACTGTCTGCATGGTAGCCCAAAGACCAGCATGTGAAGGAAATGTGTAAGCAGAAGCCCTTTCTTATTGTCCTGATTTTTAAATGCATATTTTGTACAATCAGGGGCTGGACGTTGGTGGCCAGTCGCTGAATTTGGAGTCCCAGTAAAGAAAGGACGTGGCACACCAATAACCCCCGGGATGATGCAGAAGCTCCTCACAAACATGTAGGACAATTCCTGCAGAAGAAGCTCAGTTCAGCGTGGCTGGAAGAGGTGTTCCCCCAACATGGCCAGGCTGTTCCCCCAAACACACAGCCCTGTTTCCACCCATTTAGGGATCCTACAAGCCTTTCTTCTCCCCCCGCATTTGCTACGTGCGTTTGCTTTGGCCGCCTGGCCCTGACCTCCTTTTAGTTCCTCGTTTTTGCATTCAGTCCCTTCACAGAGAGCAATTGGCTCTCACACAGCTCCTCCCTTGTCTCCCAGCAGGAGCCGTACAGCGTGCAGTGTTCGGGGCAGCAAAGAGGGGAAGAAATGCACAGCAAGGAGCAGACCCAGGAGAGGCAGGACAGAGCGGAGGGGACTGATCCACGGGAACACTGGCCCCAGGGGCTCCTCGGCTGCTGCTCTCCGGCAGCTTTCTGTTGTCCACTCCAGAGAACATCGTGTTTTTCTGGCCTTGCAACTGCCAGCCGGAATACAAAACGCCATGTTGTTCGCGGTGGGGTTTTTCATCCAGGGCTGGTTTTGATTATTTTTCTCCTGCGAGAAAACAAACCTCGCTGCTGTTTCTTTCCACTCGCAGCGCGTGCGTAAGCCGGTGTTGGCATGCCTTGGTGAAACGAGGCAGCGGTGGCTCGGTTTGTTTGCTCCTCTCCAAGAAATGCGGCTCGCTTGGGGCAGCCTGGCCCCGGCTCTCTCCCTGCCTCATCATGTAAATGCAGAGGCTGTGTGATGCAGCCAGGCTGAAATCTGTTACAGAGCTGGGCACGAGGGATTTGCCCAAGGAGAAGAAAAATCTCGCTGCCGTGCAAGGCAGCAAGGAAACCTTGACAGGGTTAGGCCTTGTAGTGGTGGCCATTCGTACACCACGCTAGGCCGGGCTAAGCCTCAGGGCTCAGTCCAGCCCTTTAACAGGTGCATTGAATTTAGCAAAAGGGCAGGATAATACCCCTCTCTTTGCTCCTCCAAGAGCCTAGTGCCTTGTAAGATGCCTGCTGTGTAATGCTGCCAGCTTTGTCCTGCAGGATTTTACACCAAACTCGGGTACCTCCGCTCACAGTGCGTCAGCTGCCTCTGGGGATGGGCTAAAATTCATCAGGCCTTATGGCTAAAGTAATTCCTCAGGATGTCTTTTCAGTTCCGTTTTAATAAGCAATTCATAATGTATCTCGATTATTTTTACATCTTTGAAGTGTCACGTTATGAAATAAAGCACTGCCAGATGAAGGCACCCGTTGCTTATGGGTGCTGTACAGGGACCAAAACCCCCCCGGATCACTCCAGGCTCAGAAATAAGGCACAGAGCTTGTCCCTGCTCTTGGGGAACTTTCATACCCACTTCTCCTTTGCTCACTGCCTTTCTAAACCTCGGGTCAGGAAAACTGACAAGGCAGGTGTCTTTGGGAAGTGAGAAGAAGGCCGCGGGTACCTGTGGCTGTGGCAGCCCGGCACTGGAGGAGTTAAGCTGTGGCAGCAGGTCTGGAATCCACAAAGGTGTGCAAACGGCAGCCAGCCCTTCAGATGTGCTGGCTTTGCCCAGGGGCTGCTAAATTCCTGCCTCTCCCCTTGCAGTTGACATCTCCATCTCCACCGGCCTGCTGGCTGCCTTCCCTGCCCGGCCTAGCTGGGAGAGAAAAATGAAACCAAAGATGACTGTGGGAGCGGGGAAAACGCTGCTGCTGCAAAGGTGGCTTCTGGCAAAGGAGGGCTGGCCACGTCATGGGACACTTCTTGGCTTCAGCCCTACAGACAGCTCCCACCCCGGCAGGCAGAGCCTCGGGGAGGATGGAAAAGTACCGGTGAGTGCAGGCAGCCCTCCTCCTGCAGGCACCGTGCACACATGCATGCACTGTACACACACACACGCGCGCACCATGCTGTAGATTTTGGCACTGAGCTGCCTTGGGATGGACACACGTCCCTGCACCTTCTGGGGGTGTCGTGGGATGTCAGGACATCAGGCAGGAGGTGCTGCTAGTGGCACGGCATCGTCACCAGGTCTGGGGTTCTCTGTTGGCACGCAGAAGCAGCGTTATAAAGCTATAAAGTCCAAGTGGCCTCATCCTTTCAAAGATATGAAAAATGGACCTTGGGCTGGCGCTGTTCCCATCCAACACCCCGACACCCACAGAGGATGAAGGAGGGGTTGTTTGGACAGCCCCGATGTTTCTGAGCCTGTGCAGGAGGAAAATCAAAGCTATCAGCAACCCTTACAAACCTGCAAGCCCCAGCACCAGCAGATGCCCCAGAGGTGCAGACCTCCGAGAGCTCTCCCTGCGTTTTGCAGTTGTGCCTTGAAAACAGGAGGGGAGCAATTTATAATGGAGCAGTGTCACCAGCTGGCATATGAAAAGCATTTCCTCCCTGTCAACAGGCGGGAGAGAAACTGGAGGGAACTGTGTAAAACCAGATTTAGTTTGCCTTAGTTCATAAAACGCTTCCCCAGCCCAGCAGCTCCAGGACAGCTTTTGGGGTCAGGGACACAGAGTGTCTCCCCTGAGCCAGCAGCTTCTGGATCCTGAGCCAGCAACCAGAGCCTTCAGCCCTGTTTGCAGCGTGGTGTGGACCGGTCCCTGGGATAAGACTCATGTCAAGGCACGCCAAGCAGCATCAGAAGCATGCCCTTATTTTCTTAAGCTGATTCAGTGTAAGAAATCAGAGAATTCAGATCCTGTGTCAGGGGGCTTCGTGCAGCAACGCAGAGGGAGAAGAAGGGCTCTCCCCTGCCTCCAATGTGATTTTCACATTAGCTCCCAGCTCCTGCCCACCAACCAGGGAGCCACTGAGGATCCAGCTCTCTGTAATTCCCCTCCACAAGCACATGAGTCAGAGCAGCCACCTTCATTCACAGGTAATCACAGGGGTGAATGCATCCGCACTGCCTCCTTGCCTTTTAACACCCTTGGAAGGGGTCTGAGGACTTTTAATGCTCCAGGCCTAGATCAGCTCTCCCAGCTCATAATTTATGGCTGTCACCCCGACCTGCAGCGGGGCCCACAAGCTCTTTGGTAAGCAGGACGGGGGAATCATCTAATCCCAAAGAAGGAGGGAAGTGCTACCACCCCTTACCCAAAACAGTGGTGTCTGGAAAACCTTGGTGGATTTCCACTGAGGCTGCCACCATCAGATTATCTGAGTGCTCCAGTCTCAGAGAGCACTGCCATCACATAGCCCTAACACTGTGGCCCTGATGCTTCTCTTTTATGCTAGAAAAGTCAGGAATTAAGAGGACGCGACTTGCCAAAGGTCACAACGTAGCCTCAGCAGCAAGGCAGGGAACTGAGGAAAGCTATTGTGGAACAACACAGAATTAAACAGAGCATCCTTCCTCCTGCCGGGGTGTAGGTACCCCATGGAGAGACAGCACCACAGCCTCCATCTCCCACCACGTACCAACCTGCAATCACACTAATCCTTAGCATCATTTACAGATGATTTTCCATTTCGTGTTGGTCAAATTCCCAGTACTATTCTGCTTCTCCAGCACAGAAACTCCTGGTTAGGGGGTACGGCCACAGCTGGGGAGGGCAGTGGGAATGGCCAGGAGTCATAGCACCCCCTGACCCATCGGCGAGTCTGCCCCTGCCTCTGAAGAACCTCTCCTAAAGCCTTCAGGTACACCAGCAGGACCCTCTGAGATGCAGAGGTGGCTGTAGCTGATTCTCTGCACCAGCCAAGTGCCATGATGCTGTGCTCAGGCCACGCAGATAACAGTTTATCTCCCATTTAATTCTCTTAAAGGAATCAGCAATAGATATCTGCTGAATTTTACTGGGAAAAAAAAAAAAAAGGTACAAAAGCAGCTGGCACGGGAGCCTGTTGACCTAGGGAGGGATGCAGGGAGAGAGCAGCTGGCCGACCAAGCTGGGGAGCGTGCAGCGAGGTGCAGGGCCGTACCTGAGCCCTGCCGAACAAGGGCAGTCTGTGAGGCAAGCAGCAGGACTTCCAGTCCTCCCGCACAGCCCAGTCCCTGCCAGATGCCTGCGGTCACCGGCAGCCAGGACAAGGTGACCAGATATGCCTCTTCTCTCCCCCAAACACAGAGCTGAGCAAATCACCTTCAATTAAACACCGCTCTGCTTTTCACCCGAAGGTTGCGATGCGATCCGGGATGCCACCGAGACTGGAGCTTATGTGAAATTCCTGCCCTCTTTATTCGTGGCCTGAAGGCAATCACAGGCAGCCAGCAGAGCATCCCCGCTAACCCAGCTTGCACCCCAGGTCCGCACAAACCCCAGCGTTTGGGGTTAGCACCCACTGACCCAGCTCAACACAATCTGTGGTTCCAGACCTGCAGCAGATCCCAAATAAATGAACCCTTCCTCAGCCTCCTGCTCACAAGGGCTGAGCGGGCTTTCACCCTGCTCCCCTGCAGGATGCCAGAGCCAGGCACGGGGGAAATTTAACTCTAATCGAAGCTTAATGTCTGTATTTTTCTCTATTGCTCTCTTTCTGCTGGCACTTGTGGCTCCAGCGGGTGCTGTCGCTTCTGCAGAGGTCGGAAACAAAGCAGGAGGCAGCCGCGGGCAGCCAGGGTCCGTGAGCCTCCTCCTGCAGCACGCTGGCACTTCTTGGAAGGCAGCACCAGCTCTCCCCCGGCACTGTGGGCTTTCAGGAGGGCTCGTCAGCATGTGTTGGAGGTCAGCCTGCCCCGAGCTCTGTCTTGAACATCCTGTTGAGGTCTCGGCTCTAATTAACCAGTTCCTTGGTTTCTCCTCAGCCTGTGACCCTGCCTAAAAGGAAACCTCTTTCTCCATCCTTAGCATCCTGGAGGGCCCTCAGCAGGTGCTTGCTGCAGTGCAGACCCCAGGCTCAGCGGGCAACTGGGGGCCAATTTGGGGAGAAAAATGTATTTCTGTTGGGAAGCTCGAAACTGCCCTACCAGACCAGCCCCTCCTTCTTCTATCTCCCCAAATCTCCCATCCCACCTCTTATGTCATCCCACCAGCGCCGTGTTGAAAAATTACTCTCAATTACTCTCAATCCCCCCTGATCTCCCTCAGACTTTCTATTCCCAGCTCCCTGGTGGAAAGTGTTTTAGGCCAATTTACTTCTAAACCCCTCTTTCCCACTGCCCATGTCTCCGAGTTTCGCTCCGGTTCCGTTCCCTTTGCCCGTGGGCTGCCACCGTTGTCTTTCTTCAACCAGACCCACACCAGCAGCTCGTTCGCCCACCTCGGCACAGCAAGAACGAATGTCACGAACCAGCCTCAGCACTAAGGGACGTGGAAAATTGGCTGGGAAAACCGGTGTAATTCCAGTGGCCGAGGGAGTGCGGAGCAGAGCTGCACACATCAAAAAAAGATCCCTGCGGAGCTGGCTGCCCATCTTCAGCCCTGCTTCCCTGCTCCATCCCTTGTGTCCTGCCCTCGGGATGCTGCAGGGCTGCCAGCCCTCAGCCTGGGCACCCAGACCTGAAGACAAACAGTGTGGCTTTCAGGAGGGAAGAGCGGCGAGGAAGGGACTGCCGCCCCGAAGTGTCCGCGGGTGCGCACAGTCCTTCCTCTGCCTCGGCCTCCTCCCCGCAAGCTGAGCTGGGGTGAATAGAGGAGCCTGTCTGGGCTGGCGTGAGTCAGGGGACAAGGATGAGAGCCACACACAGGGCAAATGGAAAAATCCAACTTGCTCACCCTGCTAACGGTGCTAGGGGAGGTTATTCTTGGCCACCCTCGCCCTATACCAAAGAGGAGGGCTGTAAACACTGTCCCAGAGCCTTCCTCACCTCCTGGCACTGCTTTTCAGCTAATCTGCATCCTCTGTTTCAGGCCATAGCTCCGTACCGGGCAGAAATACCCACCTATATAACCCCCAGTGCCCAGCTGCTCCTGGGCCAGTTCCTCAGCTCCGTTTCAGACCCAGCACCATTCCTGCGTCCTCTCTCACCAGGTGAATCCTGCCCAAGCCCAAGCACCCTTCCACTCTCTTTCCTCCTCACCTTGATTTTATTTAGGTTTGCTCCTCTGCCTTCTTTCCTTCCCCTCCCCATCCTTGTTGCAGACACAGCTTTCAGCCAGCCTCCGGGGAGCTGCTCCATGACCAGCACCAAGGAGGACACTCAGAGACACAGAGGGACAAGGAGGGGACATAGAGGGGACACGGGGGGGACATGGGCTGCGAGTCGGGGCTGAGCACAGAGAAATGGAGCCAGGACCAAAACCAGGAGGGATGTTCCAGCAGGGAATATCCGTCGGGGAAAGGTACAAAGTCCAAGAGGAGAAGAAGAAAGGAGAACAGCCCCTGGGTAAAAGGGATGGACACAACTTGAACATATTGCTGAGGGTCTCGTGTGCTTTGCTCTCCCTCCACAGTCCCTCATGAGTGCTCAGCGCCCCTAATTCTGCATGTCCTTTAGCCAGCCAGCCCCACGTAGCCAAAGGAGCACGGCACGGCAGCTGAGCCAGGAAGGCAGGGCACAAAGAAACGAGCAGATGCTGAATTACCGACGGCTAAATATCCTGATGCCCCTGTTAGGGATGAGGAGACGGGGTCATGTCATTTTGCCTTCAAGGTCGGTGTCAGGGCTGTGAGTACACCCCCGGACTCCTGCCTGTCGGTCCCTATGCCAACCACCCGGCCATGCTCCTCCCTGATGTCTAACAGCAGCCGCCACAAGTCTGCCTCGCTCGCCTCCTGCACACGGGAGGAAATAAACGGGCACAGTGTGCTCGCTGCCTCTGTAGGGCTGCTGTTCAGCCCTGCCGTGCCCTCAGGTAACCCGGGAAGAGTGGCTCCTGCAGGACACACAGGACCTTGCTGCCCGCAGGATGATGTCAGCTCGGGAAATGAAGCGAGCGGCGACGATGAGGAGGGCGAGCCAGCAGGCAGCGAGCGCTTTGTTTCGCAGGGGAGAGCAGGGTCTGAGAGCAGGTGAGGCCAGGTGCTGCCTCCCCTTCTGAAAATCAAAGGGTTTTTCTTTTTCCCCTGTCTACAAATCCCAGATTTTTAGCATGGCCCTGGGCAAGACAGTGCGCTTCATTTCTCTACTGTTAAAGCAGGAATATTGGTACTTCTCCATGTCACAAGTGACACCTCGGTCATGTGGAGAGCTCAGATGGTGCCACGCACTTAAAGCAGCTGCGTGGGTCTCGTGGACACATCAGCCCTCTGCTCCCTCCATCAGTTTCCATTAAACTAGGGTCAAAATGAAACCCAAGATCTTCATTTTCAAGGTTCTCGCTGAAGCTAAAGGATCCAAAAATCCCAACAACAGTGAAAACCACACCTAGATAAGGTTACAGCCCACCCACACAGCTAGCTGTGGAGAAAATGTGAAAGAAAGGAAAACAGGGAAAGAGGCAGCAAGATCCACAAGGGAACTCCAGACTAAGGGGTTCAGAGCCCACAGTGATGGGGTTTTGAGACAGACAGGCCTGTGGAGGGCTTGTCGCTGAGCCTTGGGTCTGTCCTGGGGGCCCTTGTCTTAAAAGACCTGCTCTGGAGCAGCATCGTCAGACAGGAGCAGCAGGCAAGGGCTCCTTTGCCACGTTGGAGGGTTCATCAGGACAGAAGGACCTCCTGGCTTTACCCACTGCCACAAGGGGGAAATCGGGTGGGTTTCACTGAAGAAAACACCAAATTTCTTGATGCTGGAGGCTCCCCTCCCTCTGATGCAGTGCCGTACCCATGCCCCCCAGCCCTGACCACCCAGACCAGCGGCCGGCAGCGCTCCGGGGCCCAGGGGAGGCAAACTGGGAGCATCGTGGCCCGCAGCAGCTTAGTTTAATCCCAGGTCCTGATGCACATGCTGCCCTCCTGAACAGTTTCTTTCTTGCTGCTTGAACGCCCCGCATTGTCCTTCCCCACCATTTCGCAGGCAAGGTCCTTCTCCTGGCTGCTAGTGTTAACACAGCTTTCCCTTGTTCTGTCCCTTGAAATTTCCAGTAAAGCGCCTTTAATACAATCTCTCTGTGGCTGCTCTAATTATGTGTGAAATATTTTTTCCCCCCATAAACCAAAGAAAACAAATCAACACAGTGAGATCCTTTCTCTCGGGCTGTTTGGCAGGTCTCACGGTCTTCAGAAAAGTTACCCGAGGTCCACACAGTCCCTGCTGTCTTTTCACAACAGCACTTTGGGGCTTCTGTAAAAGGACCCAACAAAGGTACGGGTAAAACAAATGACAAAGCCCTGACAGGCCATTTTCCCACCTGAGTGCTCACAAGGCAAAGGAGGGCTGTGTGCTGAGTGACAGAGCATGGGTGCTGTGTTGGGAGGAAGGCATTTGGGGTAGGGTGGCAGGAGGAGGGGATGCTCTGAAGTCTGTACCTTACCCCCACAAAGGCCAAGATTCATTGAGTGCACTCAGCAAGGGAAAAATAATTTGTTTTGTTTTCAGAGCGCGTGGGACTTTTCACCTCCTGCCCACATCAATGCACATCAGCACCTCCAGCACCCCGTGGCCCTGTCCCCGGGGAGCCCTTGGGTGCACCCTGCACCCGTCCCTGCACTCTGCTTGAGCCCTCACCCTCCTTGCAGCCCTCAGGAGCTGCTCAGGCCCTTTCCTTTCTTGCCATCAGGGTCACGTTCCCTGCCTTTTCTTGTAGTGTTTGGGAAATGTGGGCCCAGAATGTGAATATCTTCAAAATAAATCATGGTTTCATTGACGACTCCATGGCTGTCACTTCTTCCACCCAGGGAAATATTCTTACTTTTTTTTTTTTTTTCCCAAAACCAAACACCACTAAAGAACACACTATCTGCACGTTTAGGACCTGCCTGAAATACTGCAAAGAAGAAAGAAAACGGGGAAGGGCTCAGGCCCTGTAGGAAGAGCCAGTCACTTGTCTCTGCGCCAGGACTGCCACTCGGTGCCTGTGGGCTCCTGGCGTGGTGTCAGCCCCGAGCACACTGAGGGGAACCATTCCCACCTCTTGCTTCTTGCCTGCTCTTGCCCCTTCAGGGCTGGGTGGTTGGTGTCACCATCACCTCATCCCAGCAAGGATATGGTGCTGTGACACCACATCAGGGCAGCGTTATCCCTTTCACAAGCATCCCTCGTGCAGCCGCGCTCTCCTCTCAAAGCTCGCCCACATTTTGCTGGAGCAGCAACACCGCAACACTGACACTGACTGCAGGCCCTGAAGTTCAGCACAGAGCCCACCCCGACCCCAAAGGGGTCAGGGCCATGAGCAGAGCCCCCCACGTCCTCCTGCAGCCCCCAGGGTGGGTCGGGTCGGGGGGTACTGGGGGAGCCCCGCGTGCCCTGGGCTGCCCCCGGCCCTGCACACACAGCCTGGTCTCTGGAAACGCTGCGGCTGGCAGGGCTCTTCCTGCTTCACAAATATTGACACTAAGAGCTCCTCATCCCGGCCTAGAAGTAACATTTTTGGGGCTGCATTTAACCGGGGGGATTTGGATTTTGGTTCTTCGCTTTCCTCTCCCCCATAGCAGAGCCTCACAGGGACCTGGCTGATCTGACCCTGCTTTTGGCCCATGGAAATACCTCCAAGTCCAACCGTATGCCTCAACTCAGCCTAAAACATCCACTGTTCATCTTACCAGCCTGGAAACTCCAGCTCTGAGCTCAGCAGAGGACACAAATAAATGCGGCAGAGAACATTCAGGGGAAACGGATCAGAAGCAGAGAGACCCACTGGAGATCCTTCTTCTAAAACAGCCATACGCAGAGAAACGGGGACACTCGGCCAAGAGCTTGGCTACGAGAAGCTAAGGAAAAGGAGTAGGTTGTCCAGAGGTGCATTTGGTGATCATAGGATGATCTGTGTAACCCTGGATGCCCCTCAGAGCCACTCATGCTGGGGGAAGGACGGGACAGTCCCAACCGTCTCCCCATGGGTTTTAAATGGGAGGTTAGATCTGGCTTTCTGAAAGCTGAGAGCTAAAAGCCGAGGCAGGCTATGCCTTCCATGGACAGAAAAAGGTGAGGTGTGCTATTAGTAGTAACCCTAGGGCTATTTCTGGGCCTCCTGAATTAAAACTCCAGCTCCAGCCACCCATCCTGCAGCCCAGACAGAGGAATGATCTCTCTTAGGCAGCAAACAAAAAGATGCATTTGCTGAGGACTGAGAAACAAGGAGGGAAATGTTGGTGCTGGAGGATGAGGTTTCACAGGTAAACAGGCCAAGAAAGAGAAAGGTTAAGAATAAACCTACGAGGAGCAGCCCTTGGTGCCTGCTCTCCCTGTCTCTCCCCTTTGTGCCTGTCCTTCTTACTTCTTATATTTATCATTTATTATTATTCCTTATTCCTTATTCATTTCATTTCTTATTTCTTATTTAATTCTTACTTCTTATTTTCCAACATTGTCACCAACGAGATGAGATTCTCCAGAGATGCTACACGGCACCTGCCCATCCCTGGCTTATGGGGATAGGGAAGGAAACACCACCCCATGTCCCCCAGTCTCCCTGCAGCTCCTGGTACCCCATGTGTATGTGACTGTGCTCCTTGCTGGGATGCTGGCTGGCCCTCGAGAAAACTAGAAACCTCCTCTTGCTTCCCTTCCCTGGGTTTGCCCAGGACTGGCAGCTCTATGGCAGAGGAGCCGTGGGTCTGCCAGTGGCTCTTCTATGACAACACACTGCATGTGGGAACGTGCAGCACAACCCTGGTGAGCGATTCACGGCACCCCAGAGCCGGTTGTAAACACCCTGAGAAGGCTGCACGCGGTGTTTTAGGGCCACCACTCGAGGCCACGCTGGATGACATCTCCAACAGCTCTAAAGGCGCCAGCCTGACGGCTGTGACTGCGGGGTGGGAGGTGAATAAGAAGTTGCAGGAGGTAAATAAGAAGCACATCCAGGCGAGGAGCACCTCATCCATGTACCTGACCAGCTCCTGCTTCTCCTCAGGCCTTGCTGTGGGAGAAGCCATGCCCAGAGCTGCCCAGCAGCCCCTTCCGAGGCTCAGGCTGCTCTGCTTCCATTTCACCGCCACCAAGTCGGGTAAAACGTTTCTGTGCACAGGGGCTTTGGCGTGTTCCTGCCAAAAGCCTTTCCACTGACCTCTCCCACCTCCAAAGGGCCCGGTCATGGAGGTGCGAGAAACTGGTGCTGTTTGCAGGAAAAGGCCAGAGCTACACCTGCTGTCAGCCCCCGTTTACACCCCCTCCCTGCCTCCTCCCCACCGTGAGCAAACACCTTTCATCGGGGGGGAAATAAACAAGAAATGATGCAAAATTTCCACTAAGAAAATAAAAACTAAGCAAAGCAAAGGGAGAAGCTCTCTGCACGAGGTCCCTGGAGGTCGGGGAGCCCCCAGCCTTCCCCCCCCTGCCTGCCACCGATCCCGTGGGCACGGAGAACATAACCTCCAAAGCAAAAAGGGGACCGGGAGCAGAAGTGCCCAGCCTGCTTTGCTTGACGTAATCTCCCCGCCGGCTTCCAAGGTCAACAGCGAGCTGTTTGTACGGCCCTGGGCGAGAGGAGGCCTTCTGGGAGGAAAGCAAACAGAGGAGATGTCCTGTGCCCGCACAAAAGGTGCTGTATTCCCGTGTTGCTCCGTCCCCGGCTAGGAGGGACATAAAATTAGCGCTGTTTTCGTTCATTCATTGTATAAATACCGCACGTGGTGCCCACCCCCCTGTTTCCTCCCGGAGCTTGCAGGTCTGTGATGGGGAGGGGGGGAAGGCAGGCTCAGCAGCTGGTCAGCAGGGTGAGGTGAGGGCACGCACATGTGCAAAAGGGGGGGGAATTGAAAGAGGAGTGCGTTCAGGAGAGGAGCATCACGGAGAGGAGCTGCACACAGCATCACCCCAGCCACTCCGGAACAAAAGCAATTTCCCCATCGCCTGGGGATCGCTGGGAGGGGATGGACACGTACAGAGCACAGAGGGATGGATAACAGATCCCTTGTGCTATGGTGATGCTGTGCACAAAGCTGGACCCCGCAAAACTCCAGTGAACAGCCCCAAACAGCCCTGCCACATCAGGCTGTGGCCCTGAGGTGCTGCTCCTGCCCCTTGCAGAGGAGATGACCAGCATCCTGCACCCCAAAAGCCCTGCCTGGGTGCAGGAGGGGTTCCCAGGTCCACCTCTCTAGGTCATCCCCTCATTTTGCAAAGCCCCAGCCCTCTGGCAGTGTAAACCCTAAACCCATAAATGTTTGGAGCCCATTCCCCCTGTATCCCCCATGACATCCGAACTCCATCTACCCAAGCACAGAGATGAGGAGCCAGGACGAGGCCAAGATGCCCCATCCAGCACCCAAATATGTGACTGGAGGCGTCCGTCCCTGCTCCCTCCACGCAGCCCTGTTGAGCAATCGGAAAGACACCGAGAGGACAGGAGAAGTGAGAAAGAAAAAAAATATTTTATTAAAAAAAAAAAAAAGGCAAACAGAAGCCGCTCTGTGCGCCCCATCCCACCCGCAGGCTGCTATTTTTACCGGGTGATGAACAAGCCACAATATCGGGGCGGGGGCGCGGGGCGAGCCGGGCTGTTTACGTCTGCCGGCGCGGGGCGAGCAGAACGCAGCTCATTGAGCACGGCACGGCCGCTGCGGGCTCAATGGGTGCCTTGTGCGGCGCAGGAGGCTCGCGGAGGGCAGCAGTCCCGAGCTGGGATGCAAACGGGGCCGGGAGAAGCTGCCTGTGAGCACACGGGTTGGTTGTTAAAGATGGGTGAGTTTTTTGCCTGTGCTGACAAGGGTGGATATTCGCCCTGGAGTAAAGGGGCACAGGTGCTGGGGTCTGGGAGAGGTCCCTCCATGCCCGCTGATGACTTTTTGCATTTTCAGCCCCTATCTTGTGTTCTCAGCATGTCTCAGTGGGCAAAACCTCTTCCAGCAGCTCTCATGCCCCTCCTAATTTTTACCCACAGGGCTTTCAGCACTGCTTCTTCCCATCCCTCTGGTTGCCCATCCTGGCACAGGACCCCAACATAGGACCATACAGTCCCCCCCAGCACCCAGTGACACGGGCCGTGCCGATACATGGACATCACACCCTGCTTCTCCCAGCCCAGGACCTTGGCGTGGAGCAGTGCTGGACCCAAACGTGACAGTCAGAGCTGACTTCGAGGCACCCTGGCAGCAGCGCTCAGATGAGAGATGGTCAGGCTGGCTGTAAAACCATGGATGGGACCCTTTAGGCAAAAGCCTAAAGCCTCACAGATTGGCCCTAAATCTCCAGTGCCTTTTTCTGAAGGTTTGGCACAGACTTTCAGATTGTGCACAGCCCTATTCAGTGGCCTCCACACGGAGAAGCCAGGATCCTGCACCCCCTTCTCACGTCCCTGCTGGTTTCTTAAGTGCCTAGTTAGCATCAAATAGGATTAAATAATACTAGAAATAAGTGTTCTGGGATGCCAAGCCCTCCATTTCACCCTGAGAGGAAGACAAGGGTTTGAGCTGCAGGCCATGAGATGGCTTGAACTGGTGGCTGTGGAGAAGGAACAGCTTCGTGGTAGTGAGGGGGTAGGTCTGCACAATTTTTAAAAGCAGTTTGAGGATTTTATTCTTTATTCCTGCTTGTTCTATTCCTGATTTTCCTTTTTTTTTTTTTTTTTTTTTTTTTTTCTTGGCTGGAAATCCACCCAGGCCTGCCTTTCATTGCTTTTGGAAACCCACAAATAACTATCAGCCCAACTGATTGAATCTTTTTCTGTCTGGTGTCGTTTCCTTTTCTGCCTGTTTGCAGTCAGTGACTGCTTCCACCATGCAAATTCTGGATATTCAATAGGCAAAGCTATTATTCACCCTTCCTTGTGCACTGGGTTTGTTCTCTGATCAAATATTTGCACTCCCCAAGGGCTGAACCTCTCTGGGAATAGCCACAGGTCTCCTTTGAACGTTATAATGACATGTAAAAGCTTTACCTGACTGTGAGCACTCCTATAGCTTGTTACCTGTACTCCTGAGACCTCTGAATTGTCACTTCCCTGCTTTAAACAAAAAACAAAAGCCACTTATATGGCCTTTTTGACCCAGCCTCTCCTCAGCTTCAGAACAAACAAACACAACCGGCTCCAGCAGCGGTTTATGAATCACAATTTCTCTGCACGTATTTAGCTGTTTTTCCAATCGCTCCCGATGCAGACACAGAACTGGGACAGCCAGCAGGTACTGTGCAGTTTCTATCCCTTCCCAAAAGTTGCTAAGGAACCGCTTTGTGTGGAGCATCACATTTTCCTAGCTGGTCAGCTCCAAAGTGGAATTTTCTCTGCTCCCTGGCTGCAGCTCGCGAAAGGTTCAGATGGGGTTTTCTTTGCCAAACCACAGTGGCAGCAGAGGGTACACAGGGCTCCCAGTCCCTCCCCAGCCAAACAACCCAACGTATGCATTGCCCGGGAGGACTTCGTGTCACGGCGAGAAGGGGCTGTGGCCAGGCGTGATGTGTCGCAGAGCCCCTCGCACACGTGAGTCAGGACAGAATCACTCCGGGCGCATTTTATAGCTCCTGTCTACGTGCTTTTCTTCCTGCCCAGCTGGAAATACCGAGCCCTGCCTCAAGCACAGACTGTCATGCCCTGTCTGAAGTGCGCCTTGCCTGTCATCTTGCTGCTACAGCCATGCCATGCTGCCCGGCATCAGAGGCAGGCGATGCTCTGGCACAGCCACGGCAGCACCGCTGGAGATGGCAGCAGCCCCTGGGGCTGAGCCCGTGCCCTTTAAGTCATTGGGATGCCCCCACTTGACCTTAAAGGATGGAAGATTAAACATGACTAACATGGCTTCGACAGGCAGCGTTCTTATCCACCAAAAGGCACGCAAGGCAGGTGGGAATAAAGTATGAGTCTCAGACAGGGCTGTAAATGTCCTGTTCAGTGGTCCTGAAGAGTTTTCCCTCCCCACCCTTTTGACCTTAAGCGTAAAGGTACCAAGAAAGCTTTAGCATTAAGTTTTCCCTGCTGAAAAAAAAAAAAAAAAAAAAAAAAAAAAAAAAAGAGGGTGATCTCCAAGGGGGAGATTCGTGGCCAAAGTCCCTCCTGGGAAGGAGCATGCCTCCACAAGCTGTGGTCTGGCTCTGGCTGTCGGGGTGATGGATGCCCGGCTCTCACGAGGGGGCATGAACACAGTGAAAGGGGTTACGAGCCTCGGGTTTAGCAGTGGGACAGCCGAGGGAACAAGCTTCGAAATGAGGCATGGCATCGAGGTAATTCATGGAGGGAGGGCAAAGCATTGTGTTGTAAACCAGAAAGCAAAGGAGGGTGCTGGGGAAAGAGAGGGAAACACAGATATCAAAATTGCAGGCACTGCTGGCCTTGGGGCTGCCACCTCTTGGAGATGTCTGAGCACGGGGATGAACGGGCAGGTGAAGGGACCCAGGCACAGCCTGAGCCAGGGGACTCCTCTCAAGGTAGAGTCCCCAGCCCTGCGCCCACCCTCCTGTGTTGCTGGGGAGGCACACAGTTTCTCAGCCAGAAGAGGTTTTCTCAACTGGGAAAGCCTCAGCTGCCTGCCACCCCCCCCCAGCTGCCATCCAGCCCCTTCCCAAGCCAAGGTGCAGGCCTGCAGGAGCAGACCCATTGCATGCTCCTCGGGCACAGCTTCGCCCACTCCAAGTCACCAGCATCCGCCACTGAAAAATAAATAAATAAAAGTCAAAACTCATTACAGCCTCTTCAGCACCTTCCCACAGCATCCGAACTGCCAAGGATTCCACGATGGGATCCTCCCTGAGGTTTTGGGGTGGTTGCTTCAGCCTTCATCATCCCTCAGTGCTCCCTAGCTCTGCATTTCTCCCCCGGTTCTTCCACAGGCACAGCTTTTGGACAACTCCTCTCCACATCAGCCTCATTCCTCTGCCTCCATACCACTCAGCAGTTACCGCTGCTCCAGGTGCTTTCCATGTCCTCACAGCGAGCATCCTCTCCCTCTTCCCACACCTCCACCCACCTCCACCACCTGCCTCCCCCTCTGCCCCGCAGAGCCCCCCGGAGAGGTCCCCAAACTTTCTTCTCTGCTGCTGTCTGTGGGCTCCCCGTGAACGTGCCCACTGCTGGTGGGACAGCAGCGATACTGACTGCACTGCAGACACGCGTGCTTTGCTCAGGTTCCTTAATTAGCTTCATGTTATTTTAGTTTGCATAAACCACGTTCTCTTTTTATTACATAAACTATTTCTTCTCTCTCAACCACTTGTGGTGCTCCAAGTAGTTTGCTTCCAAACCAGAGGGCTAAATTTAATCCCCCACTCCCCATTCAGCTTTCTCCATTTACAGTATTTTTTTTTTGGCAATGCTTTTTTTTTTTTTTTTTTCTTTTTCCCCTTTCTTTTCTTTTCTATTTTTTTCCCCTCTTTCCAAGAGGCTGGGCTTCCTTTTCTGTCCTTAAGCCCTCCTATTTCCCCCTGCCCCCTGGATGCCTGCCTACCTTTACTCTAAAATCCAGAGGAGGATCCAATACACTTAGTTTGCCAGCTCTTCAAGAGGTATCTAAGGAGGCTGACAGGAGTTTGATGGTCTCTCTTGCAGCCAGTGGCAGCTAATGTGGTCTGAACCCTCTCTCTCTTTTTTTGCCATTCACACACAGCACTTACTCTTCAAGCCTGCTGCTGCTGCCACTGCCTGAAAGGACCTGAAATACCACACAGGGAATTTTGATTTCTTCTGGGGGAACCGGGAAAAAAAAAAAAAAAAAAAAAAGGCAGGAAAACTCATCTGGAGATTGCGAAGAAGACATACAGCAACAGCAAGAAGTGGCAAGCTCTTTCCGTCCTGAACGCCAAAAAACACCTAATTTCTCTGCCAGGTGTATGGGACTTAGATTCTCCAAGCACTGCACTGAACTGTTAAAGGTAAGGGGTTGCGCTTTCCTCCCTCTTCTCTCTCTTTGGGATTTTTTCCTTAACTTCCCCACTTCTTTCCTCGGTGCTCTATAGGTGCGGGCTCTAAAAAAGTGGATTGTCTCTTTCCCTGGTGAGCAGAGATGCGAGGGAAGTTGCACGCTGACTGCTCCCAGGGTTTTCCACGGAGCTGCTCTCCTGCCAGCAGCACTGCTGCGAGAGGAGCCTGCCGGGATCCTATGGGGCCGGGCTGCCAGCAGCACCGCCGTGCCGGCCCCACACCAACCCCTGCAGCTATGGGGCTGCGGGGGCACGGCCCCATAGCCGGAGACTGGGGCCATGTGCCGAGTTTGTTAGTTCTTGGGCGAGGGAGGGAAAGCAAGGCACGTGGCTTGGGACACCGGGCATCCAATGCCACCAGGTGGGAGCGCAGAGAGGAGGCTACCCCTCCGCCTGCTCCCCAAACGACCGTCGGTGTTCCTGCACTTTGGATTTTGGCTGCCATCGGTGGCATTTCTCATCCTGCTGCTGAGCGCGGGGCAAAGAGGCTGCGGCTGAGCTCGTTTGTCACTGGTGTCCCAAACCATCACGGGCTGTCTGCTGGTGACCGCTCCGCTCGCTGCCACCGCATCGCTATCGAGAGCACGAAGGGTGCTCTGCAGGCTCGTAGGACGTGAAGCCGCAGGTCGGGGGGATGAGACCAGGAGGAGGATGAGAGGAGATGGGATCGGGGAGGTGGGACGGTGTGCAGCACGCGTGCCACAGCTACGAGTGAGCCCCTGGCACTGACAGCAGCTCCTGGATGGTTTCCAGAGCGTGGTGCTGGGCACTGCTCGGTGGCTGCCCCTCTCTGAGCTGATTCCTGGCTGAAACACATTTTCAGCAGTAGCTCAGTAGTAGCTGAGCTCTTCTCTAAAAGCAGGCAGAGCAAAAAGTTTTTGTTCTTCGGCGCCTCTGTTGGAAATTTCTCCTTTTAGGTCACTCCCTGCTTTTTAAGACTTTTTCGCTTAAACTTTGTGCTCAGCAGCAGCCTACCCTCTGCACGTAGCGGAAAGCATGCTTTGTAACTCTGCCCTTTTGAGATGTTTGGCCAAAAAAATGCAGTTTGAAAAGTTCTCCCAGTTTTCTAAAATAACTTTGCCAGATGTGGGAAGGGGGGAATATCCCATGGTGAAATAGTTGGGTGAGAGGAATTTTTTAGCATTCCCCACTATTTTCCTTTTTGTCTACGAGCTCCAGATAGAGGACGCTGGCTGGGCAGAGGGGCCAGGGGTTTGGGGACCGATTTGGTGGGTTTTCAAGACCCTGCGGAGGAGATCTGTTTGTTTCTCTGCTTTGGTTGTTTGGTGCTATATGTTTTTGCAAAACTTCTGAGGCTGTACCCACCCGGCAGGGCAGACGGGAGGTGTTTTCCCTCTCCGAGACGTTTGGAGGTGCTGTCAGAACGCAGAAGAGGGAAGCATCCCCGCCTGCCCTCACTGGGCCAGGGATGTTCCTGTGCTGCCTGCGGGCTCTCAGCAGCCCCAGCGACCTTTAGGGAAAACCCCGTCTCGTCTGCTTGAGCTCCTGCTTGATGTTTCCTACAACCACTTCCACAGACAGAAGCAGGGTTTGACGGCAGCGAGAGGACCGGAGGACGGGTGGGCAAAGAGAGTCCGGGGGTCAGGAAGCTGAGGAGATTAACTAAAATGCTGCAGACTTAGCAGCGTCAGTGTAAATGGCAGCTCCTCAATGTAAAATATGACCTAACTGGAGAGAAATGTTAGGGGGGTTGGGGAAGGAGAGGATGGGTGGTATCATTTAAAAGACAGAAATGAATGAATGAGCGTGTAAACTCCTGTTCCGTGCTCTGGTATCGACCAGAGATGTGTATAATGGCCAGAAAAGCTGGGGACTCCAAAATCCCCTCTGTTACTGGTCTCTTCTCTCCTCCTCTCTCTGGGGCAGCTCCTCCTCAGCCATAAATTGCCCAGGCCCGGTGACTTCCCTGCCTCCCCACACTGCCCTACACCCAGCAGGGACACGGGCTGGTGGAGGGCCAACTGCTGCCCGTTCCACACTCAACAGGACCTTTCTTAGCCGCCTGAGACATCTTTTCCACCGCCACCTGCCGCCGTCTCCCCGCCGGCGGTGGGACGGCTGCTCCACCGCAAGCCCAGCCTTCCCCAGCCTGCCTCCCTCTCCTCCTCCTCCTCCTCCTCCTCCTCCTGCTCCCCCCGGCAGCCTCCACGTGTGAACAAGCCGGGCTGTGTGTGCTGCTCGCAGGCAGCTTCCCAGCAGCAGCAACAAAAGCCGTCTTCATCCTAGGTCTGGACCACATACGGAGCCAGAGAAGGACGGCTGCGGAGCAGCCCGCTGCATTCAGGGCTGTTTAAAGAGGGAAAGAGAGAGAGAGACAGCAAAGAGAGGGAGCTGTTATAGATATATATTTAAAAAAAAAAAAATACTTGAGCCCAGTGCAACAACGGAAACCTTACAGTTTACTTTTAAAAACTCAGTGCTTCCTTGTGCGCGGGCAGAACAGCCCGGCCTGTGTGCGCGGCGGGGCTGCGGGCGCTGCCTGTGTGCACAAGGCAGGGTGTGTGCGCCGCTGCCCCGCGCCGCGCTCAATGGGCTCACAGTGCCGAGCTCAAGAAGCTTTTTGTTGGCCTCATGAATAGGCGGGGGGATTTGTAGTGTTCGCCCAGGCAGCCTTTTTTTTTTTTTTTTTTTTTTTGATGCTTCGCACTGAGATTTTTCCCTCCAGCGTCTTTTACGACGGGCTTTCCCTTTTTAATAAAAATTTCCATTTCTCCCTTGCGTGATGTTCTTCCTTCCCAGTGGTTCCTCAGCACAGACTGGGGAACAGAAGGCTGGGGGAAATGATGGGGAAGGCCAGAATCCTTTGACTTGGGTACCCCAAAACCTTCCACAGTGTTAGCTGCTGAAATGCGTTGAGGTGCCAAGCAGCAGCCAAGTGGACCGCCTTGCTCAGCTCTCCTTGCCCTGCTTTACAAGCCCCCGTGCAGTCACTGTGGTGAGCTAACACCCCTGATGGCTTCACCTGGAGCCACATTACAGTCCCACAAGCAAACGGGGGAGATGGTGGCACCTGGGGGACCAGGTGTCCCAGTGGCTCTGCGCTTCCTCAGGGAGGAAGGCTTGCTGTGCTGGGAAAGCAGGACACTCGGAGGCCTATTTCAAGCACCATTGTCTGCGTTTTCACCTTTATAGTCACTCTTTGTGCCAACCAAGGCATGGCAACTCGTGGCTTTTCTCCAGATGCTGGCTCAAGCCGGAGCACAGGGGGCTCATGTGGAGTAGAAGAAGTTCGGGAGAGGCCCAGAACTCAGCTGAGGGCTGTACCTCGCTGCTCAACTCCCCCGGGGGATCGGAGGCCTCCTCAGGGTGCAGAGGCTTGCACTGGCAAGGAGTGGAGCTTGCTGAGAGGAATTTGGGCGATGGGCTGTCCTGGGGAAGGCAGGTCAGCACCGTTTGTCCTCCATTTGCTGTTAAAGTTGATGAAAGTTGACCACACAGATGGCCCTGGTTGCCACCATCTTACCTGGGCGTCTGCATGGGAGCTGGGGATCTTCTGAAGCACCCGGGTCTCACACAGGGTGTAAGGAGCTGAACCCAGCGATGGAAGGTGCAAGAGGGGCCACAGCAGGCAACAGGAGACAAAAGGGCATCTGTGAGGCAGAAGTGAGGTGACCAGGACAGCAAAGTGTTTCTGGCCGGGTAGGGAAAGGACTGCTCACGAGTTAGGCCCGAGAGTAAAGCTGCCTGTCCAGCCATGCCCAATAAACCTCGCTTACATTAGCGGGAAGATATGGAATGTAAATACTCATGCTTCAAGGCACAAGGCAACCACTAAATGCCTAGTGTCAAAAAGAAACTTCCTCCTCAGCAATTTCTCCCCTGTTTTTCGATGATGAGAACTTTGCTCTGAAGCTGGTGATACGGATCTTGTCCAAGACAGGATGCTGGCCTGGACACACCACTGGTTTCATCTGGGCTGGCAATTTCCAAGTGCTTTTGGCTTCTACAATGCCCTTGGTTCACACTAGGCAGAGGACTTGGACAGGTAATTAACAGTCATGACAACCGCTGAAGGACAGAAGGAATTGTCTGTGAAGGCCACAGGAGGGATAGATGTGACTTAATAGAGAGAAAATGAAATAGGAATAATTTGAAAGGAAAATATATATATATTCTTTAGGGGAAACTAACAAAAAATAACAAAGGAACTGAGTCTTAGATCATGGACTGAAGGGAAAAAGGTGTGCAAAGGAAATGTGGAGGCCAGCAGCTGATAAACAGGTGAAAATGGTGGCGCTGATCCCTTCCAGCTGGAGCTCCCCTCCCTCATTCACACCTCCTCCAGGAGAGCCGTGCCCAGGACTGAACAACCTGTAATGCACAGCAAAACCTGCTGCTCCTGCTGGGATCCTGCACGGGCCAGAGATAAATCCCTGCCACAGCCCTGGAAGTCCCCAGTCAGAGCAGGCTTTGTGCAGGGCAGATTCAGCCCGGCTGGCATAACTCTTCTGGCTTCAGAGGATTACTCGGGATTAGCAGTGCTGTGGCACAGCAGCTAAGTGTAATTAACATTACATCATCTGTACCACGGCTTCAAGGTTGAAATCATCACGTAGTTCACATATTGGAAATTACAGGATGGCTTTTGTATAAATGATTAACTGTCACTGTTACTTACCCCAGAAAAATAGTTTCTGTGGGGTTTGGTGTATAAATAATACCCTGTGTCTTCATGGTGCTCGGCTTCAAAGCAATGCTTCAGTGCTGTACTCTAACGAATACCCTCCCGTTCTGTAATGACTGGTCTGCAAATGATGTCTTTTCCTCTGCCGTAAATTATACCGTGCAGTTACTGCTGCTATTGCATTCCGTCTGGTTAGTAAATAATACTCTTTACCTACTATTGTATCTGGGGTTTAAATAATACCCTGTCCTCCCACAGTACTTGGCATCTAAGTGTCACCCTGATCCTGCATGGTGCTTTGGAGAGCAGAGAACATCCTGCTGCTGCCGAACAAATTGCAGCCTTCCTCTCCGTTGTATTTGCCCTCTAAATATTACCCTGCTGTTTTATATAGCACTTATTGTATAAATAATACCCTGCTGCCTTGTAGCAATTGATATGTAAGCGATACCCTCAGGCGTCAGGGCACTTGGTCTGCTAATGCTGCCGAGTGTGACAGCAGGAGGGTGCAGTGCCTGAGACAAGGCTGTGTGCAGCGTGTGCCCATTTCTGCTCCTAAATTATTCTCGTATCCAGCCCTGGTAGGCAGGTACCCATTCCTTTACAGCTTTCTGAAGTACATTTGGCATTGTTTGGGGCCATTCTCTCGTTGTAGCCATGTAGGACATGCATTACAGGCATGAAGATCTCAGAGACAGGGAAGCAGAGATCTTCATTTCAGTTCATTCCCAATGTTGTGCTTACAGCTCTCACTGGCGTTCCCAAAGTGACTTCATATTACCATTACCACTCCAATCAAGACAGCATTGAGTTCAGTGTGGGCTTCAAAACTTTCCTGATAAATTCTTGGGTGAGTTGGCCTCTGCCAGACACCCCACTGCCATGGCAAGGTGCTTAGCCAGGTGCAGCCAGCTCATCCTTCTCTACAGCACCTTTTGAAGAAGGCAGGGCTTGGAGCCCTCAGTCTTCACCTACATTCTCCATTACAGAAACTATGTTTTCCCACAGAGACCACATTTCAAAGAGTTAATAATCTTTTGTCGTTCCTTCTGCTAGCCCTACCACAAGTTCTCCTTTAGTCAAGGGAAGGTTTGTGACTGAGGTGGTATCTCCAAGAGCAGCTGAGAGCACTGGAAAGCAAAGATGCCTTGGCTAACACAAGCCTTTCTTCCAGCTTTTCAATCCATCTCACTTCTGCTACTTCTGATCTTGTTGACACCACCAGCTGACTTAAAACTGCGTTCCTCCTGACTTTGAATAAGCACATCCAACCAGTGTAATAAATAAATAAATAAAAGTACTTTATGGATATTATGCTCAGCCCTTTCTTTTTTAGGTGCTCAGGCCCCCACTCACCTGTCTACATGTTGCTGCACAGAGAGTTTTGGCAGCTGTAGAGTCACGGTCTAACATCAAAGACAAAAGGCTGGGTTTGCTCGTGCTTAAAATGCAAACAGCTTGCTCATGCTGCACTCTGAGTAATGCTGAAGCTTTTCTCATGCCTCCATTATGTATACTAGGGAAACTGGCGACACTGGAATACAGTGGTTGGCACCTTCTCTTCAATTCTGACATGGTTCATTACCAATTTCTTCTAATCTCCAAGTTGGTTGCTCTCTATTCCTCAACTGCAAACGCAGCTGACATTGTGTATAGAACTGTGGTGCCTCATCCTTCAGAGATGTCTCTCTTATCTGTGCTGTTAGTGTAATTAAACAATAATATTTTGAAACTGATTGGGAATGAGAGTCATTAGACACTCAGATATCTGATTGGATTTATTTCCCTTATAAAATTATGTCCTTTTCCAGAAGTTGCTTTAGGGACTCAAGGACACATCTTGCAAAGCAGCAAAGTGCCCCAAGACACAGAAAAGCACTTCTGCAAATTCCATTGAGTGCCTCAGACATCCTTTTGCATCTTTAAATTCTGAGATACCGTGGACAATTGGGCAGGTTATCAGACTTTTACAAAGCAATTTTGACATTCCCATAACTCTTGCAGTAACCACTGGAGAGTACACTGTAAGAATTTAATCTATTGCTGCTGTATCAAAACTTGTAATCAAAATCTTTGAAAGCTCAGCTCAGAAGCCATTTGCTAATTTTCTTAATGACCAGCACTGCATGCCTTTCTTGCTTTCCAAAATACTCGCTTATACTTATAATTCTCTTTTGTGACATCCCTGCAGTAGGAAGGACATCACATTGAGTCTTTCAGGAAGCAAGCATCCAGCCCAAGGGAAGACAAAGTCCAACATGACTTTCGAACATCTTCAATGCTGCAGCAGCACAGGGAGCTCTGGAGGCCCTAGATGTTGGCTGGACAAGCATGGGGTCTGAGCTTTCAGGGCCAGAACCTATACCAGTGCTTGCCCCTCACCTTCCCAGTATAATTCCATTAGAAACCATTAACTTGAAGCAGGACTCACTCAACCACATTTGCCGGAATGCTCATCCTAAAAGCTAGAGAACATTTTCTTTTTGAACATTTAACTGTAGCTAGTCTTGCTGAGCATCACCCCCGTTGCGTGGCTTATTTATGCAGCGTGGATTGATGAGTATGAATGTCACGATGGCTTTTCGGTCACAGCTATGGAATTGCCACAATCTGCAGACTGCTCCATGACAGTGCCCAAATGTTATGCATGATTAGATCCAGTTCTCCTACTCTGTGAGAGCCAAACAGGATTTTCCTTGCTATGTTGTCTTATGGAATTAATTCTTCTGCTGTCTGAAAGCAGAGAGCTCTGTGCGAGCTTGCGGGGATTGGGAATTCCTTTTGAGTGCTCTCCCTGCTGCCTGTTTGGGGCTTTCAAAGAGTTACGTGTCTAGACTAGGTTTTAAAAGCATAGCTTGGGTTTAATGTCACGAACCTCAGGGTTATAGGGCCTCGTTTCTACTGATTCCAATGGAAACTGGATCTGGCCGCCAGATAATTTACCTACCCATCTTACTGGGAGAATTACAAGATAGCGTGTTTAAAACAGATCATTATTATTTGTCGTTGAATCGGTCTTTTATGACAATAGTATAAAACAAATTTTATTTGTTTACAGTTTCTCTGGCTAGTGCTGTGTGTCTGAGTCAAAATACCGGTACAGCATGCTCCAGGGTCCGTGTTAAAGCCCACATCTCTTCCATCACTGCCTGAGCGTATTTGCTGGTTTGAAGCACTTCACTAGGCAGTTATTTTGCCTACAAGGGGATCTGTGTTGGTGCCTTTCTGTTTCCCCAAAATGTGGGCACTGTTGGTTTCAAACTGTTCCACATAGCTCTGGAAAAACAACATTTTCTGTTGCCTTTACAGAATGCTTCACCAAACACTGGGCAGCGTTTTGGCTCTCCCTCCCAACCACATCTCATGCATAGGAATTTATTTGCCTCTCAGAAAACTTTGTATTCCCATTTAATTGCGTTTCTGGTTTCCTCCATACCTCGCTTTCTCTTTTTGAAGGTATGACATATGGACTTTTCTTAGCAAACTGTAGATTTGGGCTTAGCAGCATTGGCTCTCCAAATGTCTGTGGCTTGTGTTTAGGTTAAATTTCTTTCCCATTGCAGTCTGCACCTCACTGTATGATTTTATACTTCATGTAAGAGCCTTGCTTTGTTTCAGTATTTCCATGCTCTCCCCAAATTTACGTTTGTTGGGCTTGGTCAGCTGCATATTTTGTAGATTGTGAGATCTTTGAGGCAGGGGCTGCTGTCTGTCTGGGCTGGGGTAATTCGGTGGAGCCCTGAGATCTGAGCTGTAAGGAAATGATTACTGATGTGCATTCAGTGACCCTCATCTGAAACTAATTTTGGGGAGGTTAATTGTCTCTGCCTTGCTCTCTCTTTCAATGTCATGTCATCACAGTTGCTTCCTAAGTAACACCAAACCAATGCCTGATTATAGATTCAGATGCATGTAGAGAGAGCTCTCTGTATACATAACATACATTCACGTCAAAGAGTTGGGCTGTTATTAAAGTGCAAGGTTTCTATTCTTTCTTCAAGCTAATTTTGTCATGTGTTTGAAGGAAACAGACCACGGAGACTTTGAAAGATACCAAAATCCCCCTTGGAAAAAAAGCAGAAGCCTGTGATTTGTTTCTGGATTGAACGATAGGTCTCACATGATTAAGTATTAATCCTTTTATATTTGCTGCTAATTTCAAAAAGTGGGTTTTGTTTATTTGGTTGATTGGTTGGTTGGTTTGGTTTTTGAGCAGCTTTCCTGGGGAAGTTTTGGACTGACAGAAAATGGAAATCTCAGCCAGGGAACTGAAACCCTTCTGCCAGTTATTGCCTCCCCCATGCTAAGGGTTCTCCTTCTTGTTCCTGCTGGCTGGATAAATACATTACCCAGAGACTCACGCGCACTCTCACAGAGGGCCAGGACAATTTTTTAGGCATCTTTCCATCACCTTGCTCCTTCCCTTCCAACTCCTTACCAGTCTCTTAAAGTAGAACCCAAAACTTTTGTGGTCTCTGATGGATGGTCTTCTCTGAAGCAAACCCAAGGCAAGCCTGTTTGGCTGTGAACTATTTTGCTGCTATCTTCTCTCTTCTTTTGTTTCCTGCTTTACAATTTGGCTTGGTTCAAAAACCTCAGTGTTGTAGGAAAAAGAAAAAAAAAAGAAAAAAAAAAAAAAAGGAAGATTTATTTTCTGCCTGGAGCCCCAGCTGATTTCTGCCCGAGAAGAATAGAGCAGGCTGAACCAAAGGCAGGAGTTATTGTTTGGATGAAACGACTTGACAAGTGAATAGGGGCAGTGGAGCAGTGTCCATGCCCAACAGGGCTGCTCCCAGCAAGGGAAGCTGAGCATCCCTCGGTGTTCCCAACACAGCGAAATCCCCTTGAAACGATGGGGCAGGGCAGATAACTCCATCCCCCTAGAGGAACAGAGCAATAAACAGGGACCTTATTGACTGAGCCAGGCAAATCAAGTTAAACACGCGCTGTGTGTCTTGGCTGCGAGGGAAGAGGGCACCGCATGCCAGAACAGCCTCCTGCTATGCGAGAGGTGCGAGCACACAGAGAAGGAAGGGATTGTGCAGGGATGGTGGAGGGCAACCGTGTGCCATGAGATGGAGTCAACGGAATACCGGGTGAATAAAGGGAAAAGAAAAAAATCAAAGAAGAGACAGGCCAGGGAGATTTTTACAGATTTTCAACATACTTATGGGAAAATCCATACACTGCCTGGGAGGGGTGTTCTATACAACTTTGCAGGTGTTTTGGTTTGGTGATGCAGCTCTTGTACGAATGGTCTCTTAGAGGGCTGCTCTGCTACAGGAAGAGGCCTGACATAAAAGCTGACATGTCCAGCACAGAGAGAAGTGCGGGTTAGGAGCCAAGGGTTACCAGAAGCACCAAACTCTTCTTGACCTCAGCCCATCTTTACAGTCTGAATGTGAAGTCTGTGGTCTTAGTACAATGTGTAAACTGGAAGGCAAGCCTAGCACACTGTCTCTGGAACCAGGGCTCATCAAATCAGCCTTAGAGATAGACAACTTTGAGGAAAATCTGCTCTGAAATTTTGGTAAAGCCCTTCTCCAGACAAAGAGGTGTGAGAGATCCTTCATCAGCAGTAGTAAAATCCACGCTTGCATTGCAGCTGGGGGTTCACATTGCTGTTGGAAGATGTATCTGAGGTCTTTGGTGTAAGGTGATGCCTAGAGGCTAGTGAATAAAGGCAAAAAGGCTCCTCCCCTCCTGTGCAAGGAATACACATGAACAGTTTGTATGCATGTGGATTTCTGAGGAGTTGCAAAGAGTTGAAGCATCTGGAAACAGAAGAAAATAATAATCCTTTGCTTCTCCACTGGAAATGTCAGTGATCTGCTCAGGAGAAAGAGATTCTCCTGTGTAGAAAAATTCTGGAGTTATGGAGAAAAAAAATGCCAAGAGATCATTAGATTGCAAACCTTGCAGCTTATTTATGGAAAGTAGCAATGCTCGGACCGCAGGCTCTGCCTCCTGAGCAGCACATGGCAGGATGTCTCTGCCCTTCCCAGCCAGTAACCAGAAAGGCCCTGGCCCTCTCCCATGCCATTTGCCCTTTTGTCTTCTAGGTCACCCCAAAGGGAGGATGGAGTCGAGATTCCACCTTCCCAGCAGAACTAAACTGTGCATGTCTTGAATTTATGAGACAGGAAATCTATTTGGGAGGAAAGTTGTAGCTGAAACAGCCTCGTTGAAGTAAATCTAAGCACAGTGTTTACACAATGTCTGGAATTAATGCAGAGAAAACTTTCAGGTGCCAGCTTTGGAAAGAGAAAATGGGGAGCAAAAAGAGGCAGATACTGAGCTTGTAATGAAGCTAGAAACTCTTCCTCCAGGGTGGATGGGAGGTGGTTTCCCACTGTTAAACACCAAGGGCATGCACTACTCAGCAGTGCAAAGGGAAGATAGGATGTGTTTGCTCACCTATCTCCTTTGTGTCCAAGCAGTGACAGCGGGAGGATGGTTAGTGTTGCCAGCTGGGTGTATTCACCCAGACATGCAGTTATTGCAGAGGCCCTGCAGCCATGCACAAGTTCATGTGGTTCTTCCCTCAAATCTAACTGTCTTGATTTGATTTGATGTTTTCTCTCTACCTGGAGCACGAGGAAAATGTTTGTACGTTGTGAAGCTGGCAGCTGGTATGTCTTGTCTAGTCCTGCCCAGTGCCTCGTTAGGTGAATTTTCACATCACGTTTCTTAGGAGCACACACGTTCAAACCAAGGCAATTTGGGGCAGCTGAGTATTGACAGCTATCAGGTTTGGGCAGTAGCTAGCAAAGTGAGTGAAGAGTTTCATGCTTAGGTCTCTGTGCCTATGGATTCTGTACTGACACAAGGTCTCAGGGGCATTGTGGAAAACTTTTCGTCCTAAGTGCAGCGTCAGCTGTGAAGGGAAGCAAGGCTTATGTCCATGAAGCTTGAGCCAGCACAGAAGTATTACTGAGGTTTGCTTCTCTGCAGACACACTTCTATCTTGTCCTGTAGCCTCAGGAGCACATTTTCTCATGTTTAAGGCTGCTTCTCTGCACAAATGAGGTTTCAACCCATTCACAAGAGAAGTGAAGAGGCAAATTCTGCACAAGCGAATGTCCCCAGCACAGCCTGTGCACCATTCACAGTCTCCAACAGAGCAATGGCTCAGCCCCCAGCAGGGCAAATATCTGCTGTCCATCAGCTGGGCTTTACCCACCCTTCTCCATCTCTCTCAGCATCTGCAGAGAACTTACCCACCTGTTTAGCTTTTGCCTATTTGGAGTACGTGGTGGTTTAGAGAGGGTAAGTGGTATGAGCCTTACCATGTTAATGGACAGAGGTTTTTCCATGTCCCTTTCTCCTGCTCTGTACCAGGCATAGGTAGCTCAGGTCCTAGGAGCACAGCACCAACAGCTTTGGGATTTCTCACTGGGATTTATGGGGAGACAATGCATCTGAGCAGACAATGGTGTCACTTGGAGAGCCACATGGCCAAAGCTGCCACCTTCACACTTGACATCCTGAGGGAATGAGATGTCTCAGGTGCCTTCTTCTGTGTTTTGGATGTTTTCCTCTCTGTGTCTAGAAGAGGTTTGCTCAAGGCCGATGACAGCTCCAGAAAAGACGCATATCAGTACTTTCTTTCTATGGGTTATAATTTTTTAGCTGCCTCTTCCACCAAAGAAGAAGAGTGATGGGTGACTGTCATTCCCGGAGACACCATATCCTGGAGGAAAGAGTTTGCCAAGTCCCAGCTCTTCTTTCTGGCTTAAATTCTTCCTTGCAAGCCAAGGGACACACTGCAATTACCACTGCTGTGTGTAAAATAGGGTCTGAGGAGGCTTTATGCATAACCACCCTCCCATATCTAAAAGCTAGATGCTGAAAGAGTGCTCCAGGCTCCCCTACCACCCAGCAGACAAGTGGCTGAGCAGCTCTTTAAGGGTTCTCAGCCAAAACATCTATTTCATACGGAGATGAATTGCTCTTTAGAAGGTTTTTTCTCCCCTTGGACCAGCGAGGATTCTGAGCAGAAGTTTCAGCCAGTCTCAAAGGCTCATTGTTGCCTTGAGTTTAGAGGCTCTGGGGGCTGTGAGTGTGGCTCTTGCTTTCCACGTTGGGCAGACACTCAGAGCCACAGCAGCTCAGGCGTAGAACTGACCCTGTAGCTTGCATGAGAGACTCCAGCTGCCATCTGCTCACCAGAGGGGGCATCTTGAAGCTTCTCTGTCCTCAAATGGCAGGAAAATTGCCCATGTGTGTTGCAAGCAACAGGCAGTTTTGACCTTCCTACACAAGAACTAGTTTGGGGGTGGCTGGTGGCAAGGTCTGCTTGATCTCAGGAAAAAATAAAAAATAAAAATATGGAGAAATGCTGCTGAAGTTAATGGACATGTAATGTAAAACCAGTATAAATCAGGGGAGAATGAGAGGCATTCTGTGGTAGTTACCAGAAAAAAAAAGATAAATGCTTATAAAGCTTTTTGTGTTCAGCCGGCCATTAGTTCCAGACCCAGTCTGAGCCTGGGTAGCTAACCAAGCCTAGCATCCGACTGTTTCGGCTTGACCAAGATTTCCTTTGGCATCCTGCTTGCTGAAGGCTTGTCCACACATCCTTGGGTATTTTGGCTCTTCCTGTAGTGTAAGTGCAATATAATTAAGCAAACAGTCAAATTATAACAGACTGGAGCTCTTTTATTAAAGGAAAGGCCATAAAGACATGGAAAATGGAAAAACACTGAACCAAAATTACAGGTCGGGGCGAATTTGGCTCTTTGTAGAGGAGGAGAGAGAGGAGCTCTGGACCAGACGATATGGCCGAGGGGCACGCTGATACCAGCCCCGGGGGTGTGAGCAGAGCTGCGTCTGGCCACGGTCATGCCTGTAGGAGCAAGGGGTGCTTCAGGACAGGAGCCAGCTGAGGCTCCAGCAGAAACCTGACATTTTTCCTAGTCTTCAGCTGCCGTTCTCTGTTTTCTGTCTTGCACGCTGAGCACACCTCGGTGCTGCCAATTTGCCATCTCCTGTAGCAATGCAGGCAGCCAGCGGTGTGGGGCTGTCAGCGGGGAGGACGACATCCCTCGATGACACAGTATCAGAGCAGTAACTGCCGTGTGTCCTCCTGATTGGGGAAAAAAGGGCTTTATTGTTCCAGGGACAGTTTCAGAGGCAGAGCAGGCGGGAGCAGCATCCAAGCTGCTCTGTACATAAAGACCTTACTCTCAGAATGGTTTGGAAGCCAGACAGAATGGAATATTTCTCCTATTTTCTTTACAGCTGAAAAAACATGAAAAATCACAGGAGTGCATTTATTACCGTATTTCAGTTCCAAAGTTTGCCTTATTTAAAAAAAGAAAAAGAAGAAGTAAAATGAGTTTTGCCCACCCTCCTCACTTTTTTTTTTTTCTCCCCTTCCTTCCCTCCCATTTCCTGGACCTGGCTGAGGTTTTTAACAGAAACGCTCTCAGTCCTGGGAACATGCAGGGGGACAATAAGGTATTTGTTCCCAGAGATCATAGAGGAACGGTCTGTCGTTTTACATGGGAGAGGTGAAACCACTCTCGAAGGACATGGAGCACGCTGCTTGACCAGGCATGAGGACCCTCCTGATGTCTCTGCTGGGTGGTGGTGTCTCCTCCAGCCTCATCGTGCCCTCAGTCCCCAGTGCTGGTACCTGAATCAGCGCTGGATGGAGGTGTCCTAGGGATACTAAGGTCTGATGGAGAATAAACAGGGAATGGAAAACTAGTTGAAGAGAGAGAGGCCAAGGCTAAATGACTACTGCTGGTTTTGACTCATGCTCAGGAGCCTCTTTATATCCACAGTTTGAAAGGAAATGTTGTCTTTGGAAAACACCTTTATGCCCAGGCATATCTTCTAGTTAATGAGTGGCATTTTATTAGCTGCCAGAAACAATATGTAAGTCTATTAAAGGTCTTCCAAAACTGAGGAACAAGGAAGCTTAAAATGACCTGTCCACCCCCGTCCAAAAATAAATAAATAAATAAATAAAAATAAGGACAACAGCAGGATTAAGGGTGATGAAAATAAATTTAATTGCAACAAGGGTGATTAACGTGGTATGGAACAAGCAAAGGCCACAGGAGAAACTGCAGATGGGACTCAATTAAAATAAACTAGAACAGAAAATGCTTTCCAGCAAGCAAACAAGTTAGACTGTGCTGCAAGTGGGCCATCTGGCTATTTTCCACCGCACAGTCTTACTCTGTAGGCACTTTGTTGGGCCTTGACTGCAGTGACTTTTCTTTTTCTTGCTCTCTCCAGATTCTTCAGGCCTTTGAAAACCTGGGGACAGGGTTGGAAGAGTAAGGGATTAAACCTGTCTGCACATATGTACACACTTTCCTCCACACACACTTAGATTCTCAAATAAACATATTTATATGCAGCCAATTTAGGACAGCCTGCACACAACCTGATACAGAAGCACGGCCTTAGGCATAAAATAAAGTGGCAATAAACTCCGGTGAAAGGGACAGTTGTTCTCCAGGGTGGAGAGCTCCTGAGCCTACCAGCGTTTCCCGGCTCTGTCTTTTTTGGAGAGGTGAGAGCTTTCCTGAGCTCTTCCTGGCCTGGGCTGAATCAGAGAGGGCCTTGCTCGTGTCTCGGTCACCAGTTAGAGCAGGTAGGATGGCCGGGATTTCTGTGGCAGTTCGGTTGGATTATTCTTCCTCCAGGCTGCTTGGTATCTTGTGCAGGGATGGTTGTTCTGCTGCAGACGGGTGCTGTGCAGCGTGTGCCACCTGCCACAACAGCTCCCAGCCCCGTTTGTTCTCCAGCAAGAGCAAACACAGCATTGCCAGAAAGTCCCTTGCAGGGCTGGGAGGTGTTTCTGTAGCATGGACCTTGCAGAAAGGGTAGTGTGAGCAGAGCTCCTTGTGGTAGGTGTGTGCTGCAGGAATTAGTCCCTCCCAGTGCTCCCTGATAGATCTTGGACAGCCCCGAGTTAGTACTTACCCTAGGAAGAGCTCCACCACTGTGTCTGAAGAACTTCTTCTCTTCAAGGTGTTTATATTTTCTCCTAGGAGGTAAGAACCTTGCCACTGAATTTAAGTGACGCAGCGACCTGGTAGCTCCTATGGGTTTTGCAGCCCACCTTTTACTATCAGCCAGGTTACCTTGTGCATTTTCAAAAGAACAGTCAAATGAAATTATCACCAGAAACCTGTGTTATTTATAATACAGAAGGTGGAGGCATTGCCTGTGTCCCCAACACTCCTCTCCTTAGCTGTTCAGCCACCATGGGGCCACCACTATGATCCTGAGCCGGCGATGCTCCGGGCTTTGCTCTGCCTTTACTCAGCCATGCAACTCAGGCATGAGCCAGTGTCTGTGAGCACACACCTCTCACGTTGGTTCTCCCACGTGCTGAACTGTGCCTTCGTGCTCCTTGAGCATGGCTCATCTAATCTAAACCCAGACCTCTGTAGAGAGGACATCCTCACCTGAGCTGATCACCCCCTCTGCTCTGACAGGCGGCAGTCATCAGTCCTGCAGCACGTGCTGTGTGTCTGCTTGAGAATGAGAAGAGCAACCCAAATCCCCTGGCTACGCAGACCAGATCTCCATCATATGTGCAATTGGTGTTCCCTCAGCAGATGGCTGTTTTTCTTTATTTAAATCCAGAGCTGCTCCTTGAGGCAGCTGTTTGCTGGTTGTCACGCCCTTGGCCATCATCACGGCGTTGCAGCACGGAGCCTCGCTGTAACAACGGGGCGAGGGTCACAGGCTTTCCCAGCACCATGAATCCTGCGTGCAGGCTCCGGGCTGGATCTCTCTGGCATGCTTACGGGGAGAGAAGAATGGAGATCAGCACTGCAAACAGCACCCGGAGGAGTAGGTTGGGTTTCTTCCTGCGGGGAGTCAATGCTTTGGCAGAGCACACCCAAAACATTATTATTGTGATTTGTTTAACCGCTGCTCACAAGGAAAAGGCATTGCCTCTGGGTTCTGTGGATTTTTTTTTTCCCTACAGCTAAGCTAATCTGTGGCGATACTGCAGGTCCCAGCAGATACCATATGAGGCTACTTTTTCCATGTGGAAGATCAGTATAAGGCTCGAGTGAGACCAGGAGTGCACAAGCTTGTCTTAGCTTTTGTGACACACTGAATTTCCTCCATTTAGGGCATTTTGTCCTGTGATGTCCCACTGATGTATAGGTGAGCCTTCTCTCTTCCTACCCCCTGCCAATGCACACAGAAACAACAACTGCGTGGGACTCAAAACACTACTAGCGTGCTGTAGACAGGGACCCTGAAAGAGTTTTCAGCTCCCATTATATTTCAGTGTCTCTCTTTCTTTTCTCATGTCTCTGGCAGGGCAGAAATTACCTGAGCCCAACCACAACCCCAGTTTAATCCAGGGAGATGTCCCTCAGGTGAGGTCAGGCTGCTCCGTGGTGGAAGCAGTGACCAGGAGGGCTCTTGATGCCCAGTCCCCAGCTGTTTGTGCCTGTAGGAAGCATTCTTCTAAGGAAACAAGAATATGCTTCAATGTTTGGATTTTTTTCCTCCCAAAGCATAAAGGGTTGCCCAAATGCTGAAGCTGTATCTGCTTCAAGTTCTTTGCAGTGCCTCATGTGTCCTCAGTGACTGATCTATAACCTGAAGGGGCTCCCCAAAATAAGGGTTAAGCCCTCATCCATCTCCGTCACTGGCAGCTTACCCCTAAATCTCTTTCTCCCTCCTAATGCCTATCCTGTGCAGACTTCAGGGATGGTTGGCTTAAACTGAGGAGGGAAGGGAGTTAACTTCACAGGATGTCTTTTTGCCTTCGATCCTACAAAGCAGTTAAAAAATTTGCATGATATTCATGGCTCTTTGTACTGCCTAGAGCCAGGCAAGATTAATAATACAAGAGCAGAGATCGAAACATTGATATAT
Organism: Aythya ferina; assembly: GCF_964211825.1. Classification (NCBI taxonomy): domain Eukaryota; kingdom Metazoa; phylum Chordata; class Aves; order Anseriformes; family Anatidae; genus Aythya; species Aythya ferina. Next base: position 8,056,874 of record NC_140307.1, read on the forward strand.
TTGTATTCATGAATTTTAATGTCAGAAGAAACCATCCTGGGCTGATCTCCTCTGTATCTAGACCCTTTGAACTTCTCCCAGATAGCTCCGTATGGAACCCAGTAGCTCACATTTGCCTAAGCCATATCTTCCAAAGAAGTTTTCAAGTGTGGATTTGAAGCTACCAAAGGATAGAAACTCCATTGTTTCCCTCGGTGCCAGTTTCACTGATCCATCACCTCCTGTTTAAAATGTGGGCTTTGTTTCCCGTTTGAGTTTGCTTGGCATATGGCTCCCAGCTATTAGTTCTCGTTATGCCTTTCTGTTAGATTAAAGAGCCCTTCAGTACCCGCAGCTTCTGCCTGAAAAGATGTTTGTGCACTATGGTCAACTTCTCAGTCCTCGCCGTTGTTGTTACAATAACTCGATTCAGGCTTCCTGGTCTCCCCACATCAGGCATTTCCTCCAGCCCTCAGATCCTCGCCCGTGGATATATTCTGTCCTGCTCGCTAGGACACAGCATCCCATTTTCAGCCATGTTCCGCGTCCCTTGTTCATCGGTGGATAATTTTTATATCTGTTTCCATTAAAATATTGCAGGCAGATTTATCAGGCACACTTTGAATCCTTCCAACTAACAAAATCAAGTTTGGAAGCACCTGTTTTCTCTGCAAGTGCTTCAACTAAAAATAATATTACGGCTTTTCTTCAGTGCTTAATGAATTGAAGTCTGTATCATATTTCCCATTATTTTGCCCGGAGCTGATGTCAGTCAAGCCAGGGTGTATTTAGGAGGTTCTTCTTTGTATATCTTTGCTAAATCTTGGCACAGTGTTCTGGTGTTTGGGACCTGCCCCAGTGCTCCAGCACAGATTAAAACTGCACAGCAGTGGGCCAGCAATTTACACAGCCAGCTCTGTAAGGACTCCTGGGCACGCTGATTTCAGCCTGTTTATCCAGAGCAGATGGTGTTTCCAATTCTCCTTGCCTGCTGAGGAGCAGAAGGCACTTCACTGTCCCCCACCCCATCCGATGGGCACATGCCCCTGCCTTTCCCTAAATACTGAGCGCCAAACCCCTCGGCCTCTCCTGCAGCACCACACCATGACACTTGTCTTCATTTCCCTCTGATGATGGCCAGTACCATGGCTGGTGTTTCCTTGGTTCCTATTAAGCTGCTTACACAAGTATATACCATTCCTAGCTGAAGAGACACCTAAACATGCACACAACTCCACGGCTTCTCCTTGAGCTTGGCCCTTTTATCTTTTATTCCCAAGCCCAGCAGAAATTGAGATATGTCCGGTTTGACCTTACCCAGCCCAACAGCTGCAACCTCGAGCCTCCCGCTTCTCTGCCAATGTGTTCCAGCCCTGCTCTGTCCTGTTTTCCACCGGTGTAGCTGTCTCTTTTAACTAAAAGTTTCAAAAAGATGACATTTTGCAATGTATCACGTTGAAATGGATGAGTGCAGGGAGGTCAGTTTTTTTCAGAAGCAAAAGGCGAATGCTGGGCTGTACAGGATGAGGTTTATTTTTGGCCTTGACTTGTGCCAGCGAGGATATTTCGTGGCCCTTTCTGCCAGGCCGATAGGCATATGCTCAGGATGTTCCCCGCCAGCTGGGATCTTTCTGGACCACAGCAGCGAGGCAGCCGATATTTGGACAGGTGACCAGGAGGAAACTCTGGTGATTCAGCAGGTGGGGTCCTTCCTTCCGAGTCAGTGCTGAAACACCAAACAGCGCTGGGTTGCCGGAGGATGCGGTTTTTATTGGAAATATTAAAACTGATCCAAGCACTCGTGGCTATTGAAAAATCTGATGATATTATACCTCGGAACGGTTATGAATGATAATCCGTTTAGGATTAATTTAGTTGGTCGAGGCTTTATTGCTTCTGCCATTCAGCGTCAGGAGGGTGCTCGTTTCTTTTCCTAAAGCTTTCTGAAGTAACAGGTGGCTCTGACTCGTTGATGGATCCCAACAGGATATTTACTGGGTGGGTTAGGATGCCCAGAATTGTATCCTGGGGATTTGCTGTATCAATTCCGGGTCCATTTGCAGTTATACCTATGTATGCTGTCGGTGCAATGAATTGGACCAAAGCATTGTAACCTTTGGCTTTTTCACCATATGGAAGCAGATTTCCCTTCAGAGCATTTCAAGGTGTACAAGATGTATCCAGGCATCTGTCCTGAGAGCCAGTGCTGGCTTGGATGGAGGATGCTGGTGAGGGGCAGCTCCTGCTGCGAGGTGTGATGGTCCCTGTGGTGTAAATACAGAATAACTGGGAGAATTTGTTGGAAAATTGTCTTTCTGCTCCACAGGGAAGACTGAACCACAAGAGACAGAATGGGAGAAAAATATAATAAGTGATCTACAACGACACTTAGGTCTGTTGTACATAAGAGAGCATCTGATTTACTTGCCCAAGGGCTCCTTTCCTGTGCTCCCCCTGCCAGCCCCGTGCAGGAGGCAGCCGAGAGCATCACCCTGCCTTGATGCAGCACAATTACTCTGCATGGACATGCAGCTGTCATAAATCCTTTCTCCTGTGTTGTTTCTTGCAGGTAAACTATGACCACTTTACTACTAGTGTTTGTGTGTTTGCGAGCCATCACCACGGCCGCCTCTGTGGTGCTCTCAGGTACGTGCTGTGGGGCGCAGGGAGCCGGCACCGAGCAAGGTGCTGTACACTGGTCCCAAACCCGAGCGTGGGCATCTCTAGGTGTGCCCAAAAGTTCCTCTGTGTACACATGGAGCCCTTCGCCAGGTGGCTGCAGCCACAGTCCGTCACTGTCCTAGTGCCTGGGGAGCTGGGGGGGTAGCTCAGCGTACGGTGGATTTAGGGGGAAACCAAGGGAATTTCATCATTCCCCCTTTTTTCAGCCCTATCAGGTGTGATCTCGTGTTGCGGGCAGTAGGCACGCTGCAGTACAGCCCTTCATTCCCTTCATTCCCACATCCCAACTCCCAAGAGTAACCACGGAGCAAGGGTCATTGCTGTAACTTCCATTTCTGCAAAGCGTTTCCTGCAGACTAGACCAAAAAGGGCTCACCTGAACGTGTGGGTAGTTTTCGTAGCAGACAGGCATTGGGGACGTACAGAAGCACTGGATACTTTGGATAAAGTGCATTACCTCTGTAACCATTGCTTTGTTTGGGAACTGGCAGACAGTAGTGATGGCCTGGAAGTGAAGATACCTGAGCAGTCTCCCCTGCGCGTTGCCCTGGGCAGCTCCCTGAACATCCCCTGCTACTTCAACATCCCGGAGGAGGAGGACACCAGTGCTCTGCTGACCCCGCGGATCAAGTGGAGCAAGCTCTCCAACGGGACAGAAGTTGTCTTGCTCGTGGCCACCGGTGGGAAAATCCGGCTCAACACGGAGTACAGGGAGGTGGTCTCCTTGCCCAATTACCCCGCCATCCCCACCGACGCCACCTTGGAAATCAAGGCGCTGAGATCCAACCACACTGGGATTTATCGCTGTGAAGTGATGTACGGCATTGAGGACAGGCAAGACACAATAGAGGTCCTGGTGAAAGGTGAGACCCTGCCTTTGCTGTTTCCTCCCAGGATTGTGCTGGGCAGAAGGGAAGAAGAAATATATGGACAGGGAGGGTGCTGCTCTCCCCATAAGCATCAGCCCTTTTGGTCAGGCCTCAAATAGGGTCACAAACAAGTGAGCAGAAGCCATGGGCCAAGCTTTTATTTCAGCAGGTTAGCGGCAGACTAAACTGAGCAGAAATGACTCATGGCTGAGTACATGGCAATAAAAGGACTTTTCTGGCAGAAGGTGAGTTAGAGGCAGGAGGATGACGCCCTTGTCAGGAGGTGGTGCTGGGTATGCTGAGCTATTGCTCAGAGCGAGGCAGGAACAGGGCTAGCGCAAAACCTTTTAATTCATCCAGACATTTTAGGAGATGGGATGCCCTCAGCTGGAGAATTGGTCTGTTCTGGAAAACCTTTCCCCACAGTCTTAAAAAGCCCACCCTACTCATAGGTGGATAAAAAATCGTTTAGTTTAAGGATCCTATGATCCTTATCTTTATCACGGGTCTTGCTTCCAGCACAGCAGGAGAAATGAGAAGCTTTCTGCTGGGCACAGGCACAGCACGGGCTGGGAGCCCCCTCTTTGCCTCCCGGTGAATTTTCCACTTGGCTGGTGCCAGACCAGAGCGTGCAGAGAGCCTTCCCTCGGAAAGCCCCCTGTTTATCAAAAAACACAACTCACATTTTCAGATGATCCAGAGATTTTAACTGGTACACCTCGTATGAAATATTGTTCTTTTTCCCTGGGTGTTTGCAGGAGCAGGGGGTTGCACCCTTCAAACACACGCAGCAGTCACCGAGTCACCCTGGGCTCGAGATGCTAAAACACAGAAAATCAGCACAAACGTCCATCGTTTCTCATCCCTTTCTCTGCATCCCTAACTCCCGTGGAAGGAAGGGGCTGGGTCCTCCCCAGCAGGCGTGCCGCTGATGCCCGTTGTGTTTTCCAGGTGTCGTGTTCCACTACAGAGCCATCTCCACGAGGTACACCTTGAACTTCGAGAAGGCCAAGCAGGCCTGTATCCAGAACAGCGCCGTCATTGCTACCCCCGAGCAGCTGCAGGCTGCCTACGAGGACGGGTACGAGCAGTGCGATGCCGGCTGGCTGGCTGACCAGACTGTCAGGTAAGGGCAGGGCTGTGATGTGAGGGCAGGAGTCCCATGATGAGCTGCTGGATGGGGGTGGGTGGGATGCAGCTGTGAAATAGAGGGTCTCGTGATTGCTGGTGTGCAGGGGGAGGTGTGGGCTGCAAGGTTTTTCCTGCTGGGGAGGGACCTTTAGGAGGAGAGATGAGTGGACGACAGCTAAACCCCAATCCTTCCTCTCTGATGGATGAAACAGATGCTAAGGAAAGATCCCCGAGTGTGGCTCAGCCCCCACGAGGAGGCACCCTGGCGTGGAGCCTGGGACCATGGTGGGGAGAGCAGGACAGTGGGTCTCAGGGTCTCCGCTGCCACCTCCCCACACATTTTCTCCTCCTAGGTACCCCATCCACCTGCCCCGGGAGCGCTGTTACGGCGACAAGGATGAGTTTCCAGGCGTGAGGACCTATGGTGTCCGTGAGACTGACGAAACCTATGATGTTTACTGCTATGCAGAGCAAATGCAAGGTGATTCGGGGGGGTTCTTGCCAGGTGCAGGAGCTGCCAAAGCTCTGCTCATGCCTAGAGCAGACAACAGTGCACAAAGGGCCTAGAAGATGGCAGGTTACAGATGAAAAACACATCATCCCCCAGCCAGGCCGCATGTTCTCTACGGTGTCTTTGTTAGACCTTGGACGATTTTAATGTCAAATGACTAATGCAGCCCAGAGGGTGGAGCTGGACTAACCTCCACCAGAGGCCGTGCCATCCTGCTTGTCTCTGATCACTCATTCAGGGCTGTGATGTCCAGAAGTGTCCACCACCCGTGGTTATAATAGGGGCCCAATGAAATATTCAGCACATCAGAAGTGAAATTGTCCTTTATTTTCCTCTTACCCTGTGACTCCAGCTAGCTGAGTGTGTTTCCCTTCAGTTATCTACTCCACAAGACTCCCTTTCTTCTGGTCTCTAGAGATAGTCACAAGGTGGGGCTGCAGCTCAGCTGTAGTGCACAGGATTTTTTCCTCTTATCCACACTCAGGATTGGGAAAGGGAAAAGAGAGGGAACTGGGATTAAACCCGACACCAAATCCCTGTGCTGACAGATGCTCTGCTTGCAGGCAAAGTCTTCTACGCCACCTCCCCCGAGAAGTTCACCTTCCAGGAAGCATTCGACAAGTGCCGCAGCCTGGGAGCGCGGCTGGCCACCACGGGGGAGCTGTACCTGGCCTGGAAGGACGGCATGGACATGTGCAGCGCGGGCTGGCTGGCCGACCGCAGCGTCCGCTACCCCATCTCCAGAGCACGGCCCAACTGCGGGGGCAACCTGGTGGGCGTGCGGACGGTGTACCTGTACGTCAACCAGACGGGGTACCCGCACCCCCACTCCCGCTACGACGCCATCTGCTACAGCGGTGAGTGCAGTAAGAGACCTCTCTGTACCCTGCAAGCAAGGAGCAGCTCCTTGGCCACAGCTATCTTAGCCTGGAAAGGTCCCCAGTGCTTTTCTTTTGTCGCAGTGCTCACCGGAGGTTTTTCTGTTCTGGTTTGAAAGAGGACCAGGTGGGACTACCCAAATATTTCTTGAGAAAACATCCAGTAGTGTAGTCTAGGAGCGTGAATTAAATTCATTGTAATAATTCACACAGGCTGATGGAGGGGAGAATTTTCCACTCTTGGTCATTTTTCATCTCAGGCACTGCCAGGTAGTAATTCAGTGTTGCTGGTCACTGCAGAGCAGCACAGAGGCAAAGGGACCTGGTCTGAATCCCTCATTCATGTTCAGGTTGGAAGCAAAGAGTCCAGAAAGTGCACGGGTGCCTGTGCTGTGCAGGAGAGCTCCAGGAAGGGGGGAGCAACACAGTCCTCTGCTCCCCAGTGCCACCACGCCTTCCAGCTTCGGTAGCAGACATAGAACAGAGCCCAGGTGCTTTTTGTACAGGACTTTCAATGCTGGAAAAGAGGAGAAAAGAGAACAGATCGGACCCTGTCTAGTGCTGTGATGTGGTGCAGACACTTAGTTTCCGTGCTGGGATAAATCAGAGGCTGCAGCAGTCTCTGGCAACTGTAAATGGGGCAAAATTGCACCTGGGAAGTGCGGAGCATCCCTGTGATGCCCTCTTTCTTCTAACTGCACTCTTCTCCCTGCAGCGAGAAGGGGGCGAAGCACAGCTGTGTACGGTCAGCTCAGGGCAGCCAGCAGTCATCATTCGAATAAGGCTTCCGTCTTTGCAGAAATGATAACAAGAAGATGTGTTTTGAAACCCTTTTTCCCAGGCCTATTGTGCCCAGATGTAGGTGTGTTCAGTGTATCAGAAGGTCCAAGTGCCTGTCCCTGTAAAACCTCTCAGACTTCTTGGTATCCATCAATGTGGCCAAGCCAAAGATGGTTCCAATCAGCACAGCTCCCCGGTTATCTCAGGGCAAGCATTCAAAACCTCTGAGTACAGCCAGTCCTCGTCTGAACATCTCTGTCTAATTTATTGAATCCTTTAAGATCTAAGAGGTACGACCTAAAATGAACTAGCAGGAAAATGGAATTGGAAGTAAGTAGAGCGGGGACAACAACCTTAGAGGCAAAGCCTGGCAGTGTCTTGTTAGCTCTCCCTCCCCAGCAGATATTTGCCTTGCTGTGTTTCCATCCCTCCCCGACCTCAGTTCTGTTTGATGCTGCTCTTTAAGCCCCCATCCCTGCTGTAGGCTGACCTGCTCAGTGGAGCATCAACAAGCACATTGTCCTACCCCTGAGGGATGTGGCTTGTGCAGGAAGGTGATTTGGGAGGGGACAGGTGGGAGTGATGCACTTGATCAAGTGTGTTTGGTGATGGAGGAAGCGTTCCTGGGTGTGATGAGTTCCTAGCTCCTCGCAGAGCAGAAGGAGGCAGTGATCCTGGTGAGACTTCTTGCTCTTAGTGTGAGGCTCCAGGTGTCTCCCTGCGCCTCTCTTGGGCTCAGACCTGCTGTGGAGGTTTCCCCAGTCCCCTGCTCTCTTCCGGCCACCTTAAATTCCTTGCAGCAGGCACTAGAGGTCAGTGCAGACTTGGATATGGGCAAGATGCTCCCGGGAACGGGAGCTGGGAGGAGAACAGAGAAAGTCCTCTGCTTTCCCAGCTGTGGTGAGTCATTGCCTCGAACTCATCAACATCCAAGGCCAGGCTGGATGGGGCTTTGGGCAGCCTGGTCTGCTGGGAGGTGTCCCTGCCCATGGCAGGGGGTTGGAGCTGGACGGGCTTTAAGGTCCCTTCCAACCCAAGCCATCCCGTGATTCCAAGATCTATGCCCTCCGTGCTGGGCTGTCATAGAGTGGAGAAAGGAAAGCCATGTGTTTTACCAGAACATCAGGATTTTCCTGCTAACCTCACAGCCAGCAAACACCCAGCTCCTCCAAGGCAGCCCCAGCACCGCACACCTCTCAGGACTGCCCCCTGCTCACTTTGCTCTGTCTCATGATGCAGGTGACGACTTTGAGGCTCTAGTCCCGGGGCAGTTCACTGACGAGGTGGGCAGCGAGCTGGGCAGTGCCTTCACCGTGCAGACCGTCACCCAGACCGAGGTGGAGCTGCCCCTGCCCCGCAACGCCACCGAGGAGGAGGCCCGCGGCAGCATCGCGACCCTGGAGCCCATGGAGATCACCCCCGCTGCCACCGAGCTGTACGAGGGCTTCACCAGCTTCCCCGATCTCCTCGCCACCGTTGCCACAGGAGAGACAGCATCCCCTGGGGAGGAGAACGTGACCAGAGAGGAAGTCACAGGGGTGTGGGCTGTGCCCGACGAGGTCACGACGTTGGTATCAGTCACCACTGTCACCACCGAAATGGCAGAGGTGAGCTCGGTGGAGGAGGCCATAGGGGTGACAGCCACACCAGGGCTGGAGCCTGCCTCGGTGTTCACAGTGGAAGATCATCTTGTGCGAGTGACAGCAGCCCCTGATGTCGCCCTCATCCCCCGGCAGCCCATTTCCCCCACCGGTAAGTCAGCACAACTCTGAGAAGCCTGAAGGTCAGCTTCTAGAAATAACTGAAAAGCTGAAAAGTCTGAGCTTCTGCCATCACAGAGGGCACCCAGCTCCCTGGAGGCATGCAGGCCTGTCTGGGGTCACAGGCAGGCTGAATGCCTCCACTGTGGTGGGACAGGAGGGCTGTGGGACACCTCAACATGTGCTGGAAGGGCTCAGGTGGCTGCTGCTTGGGGCTGCAGTGGTCATATCTACATTCCCATGGACATCTGGCTCCAGGGAAGGGGGAAATCAAGGTAGCAAGATCCCAGAGCAGGGCTAAAGAGATCCCCAGAGCATCACCCTATAAAGCAGCAGAGCTCAATGAGTGAGGGATCTCCATCAAAGTGTGTTTGACAGGCGGCAGCCCTTGCATTGCCATCAGGAAGACCCTATCTCGTCACACATCTCGGTTTGGCAGGTTCCTGTGTGCCCTGTCTCACCGTGTCTCCTCTTCCCCCAGGTGTGGTGTTTCACTACCGCGCCGCCACCAGCAGATACGCCCTCTCCTTCGTGCAAGCCCAGCAGGCCTGCCTGCAGAACAACGCGGTTATCGCCACCCCCGAGCAGCTCCAGGCTGCCTACGAGGCTGGCTTCGATCAGTGCGATGCCGGCTGGCTGCGGGACCAGACAGTCAGGTAAAACCATATGGAAGAGGGCAAGGCACCCCCTGAAATGACTTCAGCCATGAGCTTGGGCCTTCACTCTGGTCTGCCCTGCTGCTCTGATTGTCAGCAGCTGAAGCTGCCCTAAGGCTGTCTCATCGTATCTAGTAGCGGCCGATAGACCTTCCTTCTCAACCTGTCCCACCCCTTTCCTAATCTGTGTGAGCATCCTGCAGTGCTGAGCCTCACAGCATACTGACACATCGCAGGAAAGATGGAAGAAAAAATTGTGTTTACTGCCCTGAGCTGGAAGTGCGGGTTAAATTTGTTTCCAAGTTGTGCTGGGGTCTCTGAGCACCTCTAAATGTGAAGACTTTGTGTCCTGTTCCCAAATACATGGAGATCCTTCATCCAGAGCTCATAAAGCTGAGCTTGGGTTGCCTCCTCTCTTCCCTCTGTAGGTACCCCATCGTGAATCCCCGCAGTAACTGTGTGGGAGACAAAGAGAGCTCTCCGGGCGTGCGGTCCTACGGCATGCGCCCAGCCTCAGAGACCTACGATGTGTACTGCTACATCGACAGGCTAAAGGGTGTGTTGTCCCCGTTCCTCTGAGCTCTACTGTGGAACAAAACGTGCTCCACACCCCCACGTCTGGGGTTGGGCAGATGTGCCACAGGATGCCAAGGGTGGTGAGGTTCCAAGACTCATGCTTGTCTTTTCCATTATCCCTCAGGTGAGGTGTTCTTTGCCACCCAACCAGAGCAGTTCACCTTCCAAGAAGCCCAGCAGTACTGTGAGAGCCAAAATGCCACCCTGGCCTCTGTGGGGCAGCTCCACGCTGCCTGGAAGCAGGGGCTGGATAGATGCTACCCGGGCTGGTTAGCCGACGGCAGCCTGCGGTATCCCATCGTGAGCCCCCGGCCCGCCTGCGGGGGAGATGCACCTGGCGTCAGGACCATCTACCAGCACTACAACCAGACGGGATTTCCCGACCCGCTCTCACGGCATCACGCCTTCTGCTTCAGAGGTACCATCCCACCCCTCGTAGGTCATAAACACCTTCTTGTTCGGGGAGCGGGGTTTCATGAGGGAGCTTGGGCACATCAGGGTCCCAGTTTGGAATAAGCAGGATCCACCAAAGAGTCGCTTCTTCTGGGAACTCAGAGGCACATCCTCATAGTTATGTATTTACTTTATTGTCTTGATAAGCCAATATTGATATTGACTTTTCCTCAGAGGAAAAGTCTCACCCAATTCCCTCTGCCTCCACTTCTCTGCTCAGCTTGTCAGAAGTAATCTTCCATTATCAGAGTCTTTGTCTACTTTTTCACCATGGGTCATTAGTATTGTGTCTGGCTCATCCCTTATGCAGCCACTTCACCTGAGAATGTGAATTCCTGGAAACTCCCTCCATATCTTTCTTTTCCAGCTCTGCCATCTGTGGAGGAGGAGGGGGTTACCTCACTCTTTGAAGAAGAGGTGATGGTAACCCAAGTGATCCCTGGAGTGGAGGGGATACCTTCTGGGGAGGAAACTACTGTGGAGATGGAGTTTTCCACCGAAATTGAGAATCAAACAGCCTGGGGAACAGAGGTCTTCCCAACCGACGTATCGCTGCTCTCAGGTGGGTCAGGTGCTTCTCCATCTCTTGGGTCATGTTTGGCTGCTCTTGTAGGGCCAGGACACTCCTAAAATAAACAGGCTGTGTCCTCACATGGGGAAATCCTCTCCAAATGCATCCAGGAATCAAAGAGGAAACTCAGAGGTCTCCTATCATGTGGAGTTAGCTCTTCACATAACAGCCTCAGGTGCATTTCAGAGGAGTGTGCTGGGAAGCGTGGAGGTGCTCAGGACATATCCTGTGCAGTTAACAGCTATTTAAGATATTTTGTTCATTAACAAATATGAGAGGATCAAAGGATTTTTGCAAATGCCTTTATCCCAAAGGTGATTTTATTATTTTATTAGATATCAGTTTGGAGGTAAAGTCGGTAGGGAAGTTGTTGACAGCTTCTTTAAAATAGTTTAGTAAATGATTGTCCTATCTCCCTCTCTTTTTCCCCTCCTTTTTTTTTTTTTTCCAGTGAGCCCATCTGCTTTTCCTCCAGCTACCGTAATACCAGAGGAAACAAGTACCAATGCTTCCATCACCGAAGTGTCAGTGTCAGGAGAGATCCCTGAATCCGGAGAGCACCAAGTCAGTGGTGAATCTTCAACATCTGGGTGGGTATCTGGAGCCCCAGATACAAGCGGAGAACCAACTTCTGGAGGTTTTGAACTTAGTGGAGAACACTCAGGGATTGGAGAAAGTGGATTACCATCTGTAGACCTGCATACCAGTGGCTTTCTACCTGGAGAAAGTGGCCTGCCCTCCGGGGACCTGAGTGGCTTGCCTTCTGGCACTGTTGATATCAGTGGCTTACCTTCTGCGGAGGAAGATATAACCGTGTCTGCTTCCAGGATACCAGACATTAGCGGGATGCCTTCTGGAGCTGAAAGCAGCGGGCTGCATTCTGGCTTTAGCGGAGAAATCTCTGGTACTGAACTCATCAGCGGGCTGCCATCTGGAGAGGAAAGCGGGCTCGCCTCTGGCTTTCCTACCGTCTCTCTTGTGGACTCCACTTTGGTGGAAGTTGTAACAACGGCACCGGGACGGCAAGAGGAGGGAAAAGGATCGATTGGAGTCAGTGGTGAAGGAGAGCTATCAGGGTTTCCGTCTGCTGAGTGGGACACCAGTGGAGGAGCCAGGGGGTTGCCCTCAGGAGCTGAAACCAGCGGAGAGCCCTCAGGGCTGCCTGAGCACAGTGGGGAACCTTTTGGGGTGCCTGAGCTCAGCGGGGAACCTTCTGGGGTGCCTGAGCTCAGCGGGGAGCCCTCTGGGGTGCCTGAGCTCAGCGGGTTCCCCTCGGGGCTGGATGTCAGCGGAGAACCTTCTGGAGTCCCTGAGGTGAGTGGTGTGGTGGACCTCAGCGGCCTTACTTCTGGTGGTGATGGAAGTGGTGAGGCCTCAGGCGTTACCTTCATAAATGCCAGCTTGGAGGAGGTGACAACCCCTTCACCCGCAGAAGCAGAAGCAAAAGAGATTTTGGAGATCAGTGGATTGCCCTCAGGAGGTGGGGAGACATCAGGCATGGCGTCTGGGGGTTTGGAGCTCAGTGGCCAGCCTTCGGGACACATGGACTTTGGTGGGAGTGTTTCTGGGGTGCTCGAGATGAGCGGACTTCCAAGCGGGGTCATCGACAGCAGCGGAGAAGTCTCTGGTGTGGATGTCAGCAGCGGCCTGCCTTCTGGAGAGGAAAGTGGACTCCCCTCTGGCTTTCCTACGGTCTCTCTTGTGGATACCACTTTGGTAGAAGTTGTAACGCAGACATCAGTTGCACAAGAAGTGGGAGAAGGGCCGTCTGGGGTGATGGAGATCAGTGGATTTCCTTCTGGAGACAGAGGACTATCTGGAGAAGGGTCTGGAGCCGTGGAGTCTACTGGGTTTCCTTCAGGGACAGGAGACTTCAGTGGAGAGCCATCTGGGGTCCCGTATTTCAGTGGAGACATTTCTGGAGCTACGGATATAAGTGGACAATCTTCAGCAGTGACTGATATCAGCGGGGAGGTCTCAGGACTTCCAGAAGTCACTTTAGTCACTTCTGATTTACTAGAAGTTGTGACGAGACCAACAGTTTCACAGGAACTGGGTGGGGAAGCAGCTGTCACCTTCCCCTATGGTTTTGGGCCAAGCGGTGAGGCCTCTGCATCTGGTGAACTCAGTGGGGAAACATCTGCGCTGCCAGAAAGTGGCATAGAAGCATCAACAGTTTATGAAACCAGCGGTGAAACATCTGCATATCCCGAGGTGACTGTAGAGACATCCACGATTCAAGAAATCAGTGGGGAAACATCTGCATACCCTGAGGTCAGTGTAGAAACATCCACGATTCAAGAGATCAGTGGGGAAACGTCTGCATATCCTGAGACTAGTGTAGAGACATCCACAATTCAAGAAATCAGTGGGGAAACATCTGCGTTTCCTGAAATTAGCCTAGAAACATCCACAATTCAGGAAGTAAGTGGAGAAACATCTGCATTTCCCGAAATTAGCACAGAAACATCAACAAGGCAAGAAGCCCGGGGTGAAACATCTGCTTACCCTGAGATTATCATAGAGACATCCACGATTCAGGAAGTCAGTGGGGAAACGTCTGCCTTTCCTGAAATTAGCACTGAAACGTCCACCATTCAAGAAATCAGTGGGGAAAGTTCTGCCTTTCCTGAAATTAGAATAGAAACATCCACCGTTCAAGAAATTAGTGGGGAAAGCTCTGCCTTTCCTGAAATTAGAATAGAAACATCCACAAGTCAAGAAGCCCGGGGTGAAACATCTGGCTTCCCTGAGATTAGCATAGAAGCCTCCACTGTTCATGAAATCAGTGGAGAAACATCTGCCTTTCCTGAAATTACCATAGAAGCCTCCACAGTCCATGAAACCAGTGGAGAAACATCTGCCTTTCCTGAAATTAGCATAGAGACATCCACAGTCCATGAAATTAGTGGGGAAAGCTCTGCCTTTCCTGAAATTAGAATAGAAACATCCACAAGTCAAGAAGCAAGGGGTGAAACATCTGGTTTTCCTGAGATTAGCATAGAAGCCTCCACTGTTCATGAAACCAGTGGGGAAGCATCTGCATTGCCTGAAATTAGCATCGAAACTTCGACAGTTCGTGAAATCAGTGGAGAGACATCTGCATTTCCTGAAATCAGCATAGAAACTTCGACAGTCCACGAAATCAGTGGCGAAACATCTGCATTTCCCGATATTAGTGTAGAAACTTCGACAGTCCATGAAATTAGTGGTGAGACGTCTGCATATCCTGAAATTAGAATAGAAACGTCCACAAGTCAAGAAGCCCGGGGTGAAACATCTGGTTTTCCTGAGATTAGCATAGAAACGTCCACTGTTCATGAAACCAGCGGGGAAACATCTGCATTTCCCGAAATTAGCACAGAAACATCAACAAGACAAGAAGCCAGGGGTGAAACCTCTGCCTATCCTGAAATTAGCATTGAAACATCCACCATTCAAGAAGTAAGTGGGGAAAGCTCTGCCTTTCCTGAAATTAGAATAGAAACGCCCACAAGTCAAGAAGCCCGGGGTGAAACATCTGCCTATCCTGAGATCAGCATAGAAGCCTCCACTGCCCATGAAACCAGCGGGGAAACATCTGCATTGCCTGCTGTTAACATGGAAACTGCTGCCACGTCTCTGGCCAGTGGTGAGCCCTCTGGTGCTCCTGAGGGGAAGGAAATCCATGATGAAACGTCGGGAGCTGCGACACACTCAGTCACAGGCGTTTCGGGGGAAACCTCTGTCCCAGACGTTGTAATTAGTACCAGCACTCCAGATGTTGAGCTAACTCAGGGACCCAGGAGCCCTGAGGAGGCTCAGCTCGAAATAGAGCCCTCCACTCCCGCGGCATCAGGACAAGAGACAGAAACGGCCGCTGTCCTGGACAACCCCCCTCTGCCAGCCACCGCTACTGCTGCTCTGCCTCAAGCCTCACAAGAAGCCATCGATGCATTAGGACCCACTACAGAAGGTACTGTGCCTTCTCCTAATCCTAACACTACAGAGGGGAAGGGGAGGGAGGAGAGGAGCGGGCATAGCTGTTACTTTTTGCTTCTTCTACAGCCAAGAGCATTAACGCAGAAGCAGACTGAAGAAGAACATTATTATGGTGGGAAGCCATAAAAATAGGGGGGGTCCCACTATCCGTTAACAGCTGAAACCTCATGGTCTCAGTCCCTCATGCAGCAGTTATTGGTGTTCCCAAAGAAACCTGTGGTTAACGCCCCAACTGTGGGGACAGTTCTGCAGAGGGAATGCTCCTGTGTCACAGTGCAGCAACACGAGCACACAAGGCCCCAAACCACGTCATGTTCTGTAGCTCCTGTCTTAACAGATGATAGGCTGTGCCGGGTAGGTACTAATTATCCAGCCCCTGTAACCGCATGCCCAGGAGCCTTCTGCACCTCCCTCCTGCCATTTAGCAGGGAGAGCAGCTGGGGACCAGCTCCAGGAGATGTGCAGGTGGCCTTCCTGCCCCTGCTGCACCTTGTAGGAGGCATCGGTCGCTCCTCCGAGCTGCTGCTCCTGGTGGATGCGGCTGCAGCCCAGCCCCGATGAGCAGCCCGGTGGAGCTGCCAGGAACACAGTGGGGGCATCGTCTGCTTCTGCCCCCCGGTCCATGGCTGACTGCTGGCACCTAGGTGAGCTCTCCCCTCCGTGCTGCTGGAGGGGGGATGCAAAAAGAGTATTCTGTGAACGATTGGCGAGAGCCGCTGGGTGTGATATGGCTGGGGAAGGCACCAAGGCATTCACGCCCCAGCTGAAATTGCTCTTAGCCATCGCTATCATCTAAAGAAAACAACATCTTTTTTTCTTCTCATGTGGAAACTAAAGCAAAGACGGCTCCGCCCGCCGGAGACTTCCACCCTGGCTGAGGGACGTGGCTGAGAAGTTGGATAAGGCAGGCTGCGAGCCTCTGCCCTGTTTTGTTTCTCTTTCCGTGATGTGCTGACTGGCTGCCCGGACCGCCGGGTGTTTCCAAGCACTTGCTCCACGGCTGCAGGCTGGCCATCAGCTGCTGTGCAGCGCCGAGGGGCTGAGAGGCAAAACAAGCCAGCTGGGGACCAAAATCTCCACTCTGCGCCTTGTCACTGCTGGCTGTGACATTAGCACCGGGCACGCTGCTCCCGTCTTCCTGCTGCCCTTTGGCACGGAGCGTGGCCACCCTCCAGTCTGCATCCTGTGCTGCTCTCTGCAGTGCAAACGGGCAAAATGTGTGAGGTGATGCTCACAGCAAGCCAACGCTGCCTTCTGGCAGCCCCGCTGATAGATGTGCTTCCCTCCACCCTGCCCCTTTTTGGTGCTTTAGCAGGACCCACTGCTGCCAAGTATAAACAGATACAATATTTAAATCTGAGCAGCCTTGTATGGTGAAAATGCTTCGCTAGCTTTCTGACAACCATGCAGCAAGCAGTGCTGACGTGCCTTGGAGGCATTGGGATGCTACAAGGAGAAGAAGAGCAGTGGCATTGTCATGCCTGCCAGCCACTGCTTCTTGGCCAGGAAGGAGCCCAGGAACACAACATGTCCCACGACATCCCTGGCCATGGCTTGGTTTCACTTTGCTACTGCCAGTAGCAGGTTCTGGGGCATGGGCCCCATTGCAAAACTATTCGTTCTTGTGCTGTGGCATAAAGGTCCTACATGTGCTTTAGGTGCATCACGGTTCTGGACGGGCTGCACCCTCACGTTGGGCACTCTGCAGAAGCATGGCACAAAAATATCTGCAAAGAGACCGACTCAGTTCCTTCTAGCAGAAGTAATTCATCCTGCCCCCTTCCCATCTTACCTCCTGCACTGGTTAATCCGCGCCCCGTGGCACAGGCAGCTGGATTTGGCAAGGGTCTGTAAATGCAGGGCTGTGTGAAGCTCAGCCTGGTTTCTAATTTCATTTCCATCCTCGAGGCAGTTTGAACGAGTTCCCTCTGCATCACTTCTCTCTGAGACACCAGGTAATTGCAGACCTTTGTTCAGCCCTGGTCCCACACATCTGAGGTCCCCCATCCCTGCAGAGCCCCTGCACAGCAGATGCTGCAGGCATGGGCGAGGACAAGGCATTAGGGTGGTCCCAGGGCCTGGGGCTTGGGAACTTCGTACCCAAAAAACTTCTTAGCACACCTAACAAGCCCTGCTTTTGGTCCATGCTTGCTGCCACGTCCTAGCCTGGAGGTAAAAACAAGTCAGCAAAGGCGGAGGCGAGTGAAAGGAAAGGAACCAGCCAGTGAGGCTCAGCAAAAGAAAAAAAAATTGGCCCCAAAGTATGGTTTTATTTCACTGCTTATTCTTTTTATAAATTACCCACAAGGCGATTGCCAGATTCTGCGGAGCATTTGTTAGCCAACATTCTTGTGAAGTATTTAGAAAGAAAACCATGTGTTCGGCAGCTCATGTGTGAAGAAGTTTGAAAAATGTTCCAAAATTGGAACGTGTTGTGTATTCATGAGTCACGGGAATGACGCTCCGGCAGCTGGGGTTTCTAAGCAGGTGACAGATAGAGGTAAGCGACCGCTGCGTGGAGCCTAACGTGGATTCCTGATCAACCAGAGATGGGCTTCAGGACACATGCTTGGTTGGTGCTCCCCCAGAAGATATTCTAAGGTGGAAGAACATTTTGGTCAATGAGCTTCGCAGCAGTATCCCTGCAGGGTGAAACGCAGCCCAGGTTGGGGTCTGAAGGAGGCTCATCCAGGCAGCAAGAAAGTGTACTGACCGTGAACGTGCAGCACCTCTGCGCTGAGGGGAAACTCCTCCAGAAAAGCAAAGTGATGGCAGAAGGGAGAGGAGGAAGGAAAAACATTCACAGATCTTCTTTTACTTCAGCTACTCTTCCCACATGAAAAATCTATGAGGAAGATCCACGGGTTGGAACCCAAAATAGTGTTTCCTGTGCTGTGGCTCCCTTTCTACCTGAAGCTTCCTGGTGTTTGACTTTAGCTCTTGCAGAAAGACCACCTCTAATACCTGTGCCTTGTGCTGTGCTCAGAGCTCGCAGGGTGTAATGATTGCCCATTAAATGCAACAAATTTTGACTACCACTGAAGCACGGGTGAAGCCAGTTCAGCTCACAAAAGGAGCATGGAGTGAGGAGCAGGGGGCACGCGGCTGCTGGGCTCCTGTCCTGTCATTTAAGTGTTCCAGTTAGATTCAGCAGCCTTGTTAGTGGGATGATTTCAGAAGAATGATATTTCTCTGCTCTGCTGTAGTCCCTACTTCTCTCTAAAGGACAGAGCCAGAAGCACAAGAAGACCAGAAATTAACACTTGCCATGCCAGTATTCTTTAGTTTTTAACCAAATTGAAGGCTTTGCCTGCACACGTCTTTAGTCAGCAGTTTGACTCCTCCATGAGGACAGGAACCCTACGAGCCTACAGCTTGAAGAATTGTCCATGGACTTGGCTTCTCCACCCAGAGTTTTGCCAACTCAGTGGGTCTTTTTGCTTCTGGTAACATTTGAAGACAAATAATTATTAGCTGAGAAAAGCAAGCTGGCGCTTCAGTGAGAGGCTGTGGTTTGGAGCACTCCGACCAGACAATGACTTAACAACTTCACTCAGGTCAGGGGGGAAAATAGAAATGTGCTGAAATGGCAGCAATTTATGTTAAGTTTTGCTTCTCTCTGGTGAAATGAACTCATGGAGACTGCTGCCTAAGGCCCCAGCATAGCTGAAGGTTAGAAGTCATAGGGTGAAAGGTCTTGACGAGTTTTTCTCCTTCTTCATACCCTGGAAATCCAAGGGATAGTGTTTTGTTGGTTCAAAGAAGACTGAACCAGAAGAAAAATTTCTAAAAACCATTCACCTGGTTCATAATGCTTCACCTAGTGTGGAAGGGAGTGTACATCCTCAAGAAGGAAATGGAGCTTCCAGCCCTGGCTGAGAGATGAGCAAAATCAGAAACCATTCACGGCCGCCCAGATGATTTGATGTCTCCTGGACACACTGTGCATTTTGCACCAAAATTTTATTTGCTTAACTCAGACCTTTCTCTGAAGATGCAGCCTACAGCCCTGGGCTAGTTTTTTATATATATCAGTTAACTTCTACACACAAGGTTTTGGAGGCAGAGATACTAAAAGTTGCTGAGCTCTCCTTCCATGGGAGTGTCACACTAATCAAACATCCCAGCAGATTGGCAGCTTCTCTTAGAAACAGGCTGTGCCAATATCTGCCCTTCCACTGCATGGAGGATGTGGTTTAATCATTAAAGTTAATTATTTTCAGAACTTAATTGCTCATCATAAGTCACCAGCTGGCTACATGATGTTCAATGCTGGTACTTTACTTAAAATGTGAGGGAATTGTTTCCCCCAACTCCTCCTATTCTTTTCTTGTAGGAGTCACTCTACAGTTGCTCAAATGTTTTTCTTCTCTGAGTTATCAGTTCAAACTTCCCCAGAGTCTCTGAAAAGCAAATTTAATTTGTACCTGGATTTTTTTTCCTTTGGCCTCTAGAAGACAATGTTGTATCTGGTCTCTGAATCCCTGTCTGGATAATCACACTTACAGGAATCTATAAAGAACGGGTGAGAGGCACAACAGGGACAGCTGGACATCCTGAAAATGCCTTGCCTTTCAGTCCTATATTTTCCTCTCTGCAGCACAAAAACAGGAGCTTAAATCCTCGAGTGTGTTTCTAAACTAGTCACTTAGAGCTCCAGTAAAACTGCACAGTTTATTTCAGGAGCTGGGTGATAGCATCCTGTCTGTTTGCAAGCTGCTTCTCCCCAATAAATGTTTTAAGTGCAAACCTGGCCTTATTTAATGGATATTCTTGCTATCATCGATCCAGGCTGCCATTGAGAGAAATGCAGAGACTTTGTGACAACTGCACCATTTTAAGAAGTGTTAGCACTGTTTCTAGCATTGTCTTCTTAGCTTGGGATGAAGGATTTTGAAAGTAGTCCCTTCTCACTGTGTGTTCACTTTTGCATGCCATTTGCCTTCTGAGCAAAACCAGGACTGATCTATTTCTCTTTCATTTCTAAAGGATTTTTCTTTCCAATTTCCATGATCTAGTACAGCACATTGTCTTCAAAGACACTGGGCAAATACTTCTGCTGTGTTCAGTTGCATCAAAAGAAAATAGTACTGACTATATTTAGTAAGTATCTGGCAATGCAAGAGAAAGCTTAGGAGGAAAATGGTGAAGGAAATTCAAAGTTTGCATTGTAACACTGCAACTCCCCTTGCTTTTGCCAGCCAACAGTTTACATCTTCCAGATGCAAGAGCCTATTTACGTTAGATTTCTTTGTTTTAATTTCTGGTTTCGTTTAAAAAAAAAAAAAAAAAAATCCAAAAGTTAGACCTTAAGTCCAGTTAATATTGTAAAATAGAAACTCTTCTGACAATAGGTTTGGATAATCTTTTGCAACTTCTGGGTGATATTAACTGCAGTGCAAATCATCTCACAAAGAGCTGTTGATTTTGCATTATCCTTGAGAAGTGAGTTAATAATAAGGTCTAAATGGGCTTCCTATTCTTGGCACTGTGAAGCATTTTCTTCTCTGCCTCTGTTTCAAAGCCGAAGCTCTTGAAAGCCAGGGCTGCCTCTGTTCTGCATCCCATGCCACATCAGTTGTCCTTTGTTAGCGCCGGGTAATAATAGCAGGAGTTTCTCCTTGTCGCTTGATAAGCTCTCAAGCTGCACCTCAAAGCAAAGCTGACTTTTGAATGACTGCTCACCCAAGCAAATAAATAGCTCACGTACGCTGAAGGCCCTTGGGTGATGAGGGAGGGAGGAGGCAGCCGGTGCTGTGGAGCTTGGGGCTGGCCCCTGCTGAGCACAGCCTGCTGGTGACGGGCACAGTGATGTGCTGACCTCACCTAGCCCCAAACTCTGGGGAAGCAGGTGAATTTCTGGCACAGAAAAGGTTAAGAAGAAAAAAGCCAGGCACTGAATGATAGATGGGATTCTTTTCACTGGAGTTCTCACCTCCCATAAATCCCATGGCTTTGATGTGATATCCTAGAACCACCCACAAGCCAGGGTTTCCAGAGGCACCATGGCTGCCAATCTTAAAGCTTACTTTCCTACAAGACCAGATTTTCTGGGAGGACCAGAATCAGCAACACTTCCTCCGAGCTAACTGACATGTTTAAGTTTCCTGATATCAGCCTGGTGAGGTGATGCTGCATCCAGATGGAGACACAGTCACTGTCCCCACAGCAAACGGGCTGAAGGGGGAGTTTGGTATTTATGATCATCATGTGTTTAAAATGTCTTCTTTCCAGCCATTTGCAGCATGCTGCTGGGGGAAGAAAAAGAAAAAGTCTCACTTTTATTTGTTGTCTGTTTTTCCTTTGCTACCTGTGAGTAAACACCTTCTCTCTGTGTGTGATATATGCAGATATATATGGGTACGTATGGAGATATACATACCATATATATTGTACGCAGAGATTTGTTTTTACAGCCTATATAATATGTGCAGTCATATTATATACACTGTCTGTAAAAGGAAATTCTGCCCCGGTGTTATTTCCCAGCTGGAGATTTGTGGCAATGAATTTGCATGTGTGTGTCTGCTCCCTCTTCCTCCGGCCCAAGGGATGGCAACAACTCAGAAGAGATCTCGGATGCACCAAGTTTTAGTCCACCTTGCCAAAGATGACCAAAGACTCATTATTCCCCGCTAAATATTCTGCTTTAGCTCTTGCTTTAGTACTCTGTTCCCACTTCTGCACTGTGCTTTCCCCTCAGTGGAGCCTGATGGACAAAGGAGAGCCTTTCCTTACTTGTTCAGCTGGAGCCCACTGGAATCAGTACAAACATCTGCTGCCACTGCTGTTGGAAGCCCGGGGGGACCTCTAGAGCTGTAATCATCCCTCAGGATCCTTCATTTTCCTTCACGCTTTCTGTCTTCTAAGAACTCCAAGTGTCACTGATCAGCAATAGCCAGCCAAGCACAGCTCCTCTCTTCTACCAGGCCCCCTTCTCTCAGTGAAGAACTAACTGCAGAACTGGTGTGAGTGGGTCCATCAGCCATCTGAGA
The DNA here is from genome assembly GCF_964211825.1 of Aythya ferina. Lineage (NCBI taxonomy): Eukaryota > Metazoa > Chordata > Aves > Anseriformes > Anatidae > Aythya > Aythya ferina. The sequence continues at coordinate 8,078,696 of NC_140307.1, forward strand.
AATGATTACATTGCTCACAATGACACAGCCTAGAATAAAGATGAGAATCCTCATGCTCCAAACCAATTTACCATCCGAGGTCAGGAAGAATGCTTTGCATCCCTCAGGCACGTTACAAAGCGTGCCATCTTTTACCTGATATCATCAGACATTGGCCACTGAGCAACCAGACGTTCACACCAGGTATAACGTGTCTGCTCTCATGTGTCTGGGGACACTGAGCAACTGGGCCACTCAGGCTGAAAATGCCCTAGCCAGAAGAACACAGACCTTGAGGAGTCCCTGCTCTGCTCTGGCATTTCCACAGCCACCACGTTCATCATCTTCGAGTGTTTCTTCACTAACCTCTCTCATCCACAAGAAGAGCATGGGAAGTTAGTCAGCACTTTTACAGAGTTGCTTCTCTTCTGAGTGTGAAAGAAAGAGGTGTTATCTTGCACGAAGAGCTAATCAGTCATCACTTAGCCTAACCTGCATGGTGTGCTCCCACTTTCTTCCTTAGTCTTGTTTCTTTAGTTGAACATCTCTGAGATCTTTCCATTCTGAACGATTTTCCTTCTGATTCCAAAGGTTGATAAGTAGGATTAAGGCTCAGTATGGAGAGATACTAGGAGAAGGACTTTAATTCTAGCACAAATTACATTTTCTTATATAGAGATACAAACTGCTTACACGTGGTCTTCTTCAGAGCATCCTTGTCTCCTTCATTCTTCCCCAAGATGATAGAGGATGGAAGTGCTATCAAATGATGGCACTTACCGCACAGGCTTGTGCAAATTAGCAAACTGAGAAACACTGGAAAGCTGGGGGCTGAATTCTTCCCATCCCAACTTCTCTTTTCAGCTGTGGAAAAGCAGAGGGAATCTTAAGAGCTGCTCTAGATGGGAAAATAGGAATAGTTTCCACCACCATGAGGGAATCCACAGCTGGGAAAGACCTACAGCTTCTTCCAGGCCCATCACAAGCAAGAGAGTGCACAGTGTGGACAGATCTGGAGAGAAGGGCACTGCACTCCGGTGTTCTTCACCAAGAAGAAGCTGCCATAGCCCTTCCTAAAATCCTCACAAGGAAAAGGCTGAGGGTCTTTGAACCACTTTTGAATGCCCTTCTTTTCTTCCCTGTACTTAGATTCACTGAAATTACTTGCCCTAGGACTTCATCTGAATGATGGTTAGGAAGAAACTAGTAGGGAACACTGGCTCCAGGAATGCCAGCTGGGAGACAGACATCCATTTCAGGATGTTTTTCCCACTTTTGGGAAGCCCACATTCTTCCTGGTATGCACACAAATGGTGGAGATGGCCACATGTTTGCATGTTCCATCCCTTGGGCAGAGATGGTAGACAATGAGGAGTTACCACAGCTATCAAAGAGGCTGAGAGCTGTGTCGGATATACATCTTGCTGAGGCTGTCTTGATGTCTCCAGAGTGGTGTTCAACCATCAAGTGACACCAAACCAACATCCTCCTCGTAGGGTGGTCGGGCCTCTTGCCTTCGTCCCTCCAGCAGCAGCAGTGGCAGTATGCTTCCAAATACGAACCTGACACCTCCCAGGTTCCCCCAGAGCACCTGGTCCTCCCTAAACAAGCAAGGAAACGAGTTCTCCTCTCGGTGGGGTTCCCTGCCCAGAGCCCTAATGGAAGCCCTTCATTTCTTGCAGACACTGATGAGTGCCACTCAAGCCCCTGTCTGAACGGAGCTACCTGCGTTGATGGCATCGACTCTTTCAAATGCTTATGCCTTCCCAGCTACGGAGGGGACCTGTGTGAGATCGGTACGGCCTACCTGGCTTCAGCTAATCTTACTAACAGCTCCACCACCTCCTTCCCACCCTACCCCAAAGAGCTGATCCCAGGTGCTCCCGTCAGCCCTCATCTCCGTTAGCTAACCTCTAACAGCAGCTTGGAGGACAGCAGGGGAAGGTTTCGAGCCTTTTGCTTACATATTCTGATTAGTTTGCTCATCACGGCGGCGTGTTCTCTAAGATCCCCAAGCAGGAACTTCTGGCGTCTTCTTCAGCTTTCTCTCGCTCAGTTTCTCTGGTGGAGCTCTGTACAGAAGTCACTGTCTCGTTGGGTCAAGGTCCTGTTCATCTGTAACAGCAGGGAAGCATCTGAGCACATCTTCACCCCGGGCAAGCTGTCTCTGCTAGACTGGAATTTCATGGAAGGATGCTTCAAGCAGGCCGTGTGAAATGATTGCGTTTCACTCCGTGAGGATGCAGCTGAGAGAAGCCTCCTTCACCCCAGGACCCTCGGCCGATCTGACACAGCACGACATTTTTGTCATCTCTGCATCGCGGCTTCCCGTGGCAAAACCAGCGGGGAGTGTGTATCTTTGAGAAAGCATGAAGCGACCTACTTCTACATCGAGATGAGGCGCACTTTGACCTGCGCTAATACTTCTTTTTGTTTCTACAAGAAAAGAATTTTTTTTTTTTCTTAAAGCTGATGGAAGCCCAAACTTTTGTCAGCTTAACTGAGGGGAAGCTCCCCTGCCTTGCTCAAACAAGACGAATAAGTTCGCAATTTCGTACTCACCTTGACGCAAGGAATGATAACACATGCTGGATTTTTTCTTCACCTGTCTGCATCTCTCTTTCTGCTTTCAATATGAGCATATGGAGCAGACCATAAGAAGAAGGCTCAGGATTTTTGGACCGTCTAGGCAAGAAAGATGCTGTCTTTATGTCCCCTTGCTAATGAAACCTCATCAGCTCCCGATTTACTCATCCCTGCTGCCTTTTGTTCCACCAGAAGATGCCTCCCCTGCAGCCGCTTATAAACTTGTTTGGCCCAAGCCAGCCTTAATTTCCTCCTTTCTGTGATTTATGGGCTCACAATGCCTGGGGCCCATAGCGTGGGAGATGCAGGAGGAAATCAATGCCCCGAATTCAGTGGTGAATGCAAATCTTGATTATTCCCATCCTTTCTCTGACATCTATTGGGCTCCAAGAGCACCGGGACACTGCAGGTGATCTCTGCCATCTGTGCGTGGCCCGTCCCTCCTGTCACCACGTGTCCCTACCAGGGACAAAGCTTTTTGTTGTTCTCCTCCAAGACGGTTGCTGTCATGTTTTCCCCTAAGTAACAGCTGTGTAGGAAAGAGCGGCCCTTCCCCGAGGCAATGTCCTGCTGAGGCTCTATGCCATGTGCTGTCCCATCCCCGGGCTGTGATGACAAGGGGTGGCATTCAAGCAGCTGGAAAAAAAATATATTTAAATCTCCAAAAACAGAGCAATGTCTGCTCACCTTGTGCGAGCGGTCTGCCTGCAGAGACCAAGGATCCTTAGAGCTTCAGCTACTTCCAGATAATCCCTCTGATCTGCTAAGGAGGACAGAAAACATTTTAAACCCTCCCAACGCCTATGAAGCACCTGCAGTCCCCAGTCGGAAGAAGACCAGAAGGGTGGATTAGCAGGAGTTTGTGTGACTGAAGGTGACCGTGCTTTGACCTACAGAGTTTAACAGCAGAAGAAGGAAACTGAGCACAGAAAACCTTACAGGGAAGGGAGAGAGGCACAAGTACTGATGAAATCTCGCCACTCCCAGAGCAGGAGGTGGCTGAGAAAGGGTGGGAGGCCATGCACCTGCAAGGCTGACATCAAACCCCTCCTGGCGTGTCCTCGATTTCTGCTCTCACCTCTACTGGACCTCTCTCCATCCAGGGTGTAGCAAGGCTCTCTCTGCTCCCTCCTCATGGACTGCAGAGGGAAAGCTCATCCCTGCGAATGCACATATTGAAAAAAAACGATATGGCAGAGCTTGTTCAAGGCCCTAGAGGTACACCACCTCCAGCCAGTGGCTGCTCCTGCCCAAAACTCAATTTCATGTGCCACCATAACACCATTTTTGTGTCTGCCTCCAGTTCCTTCAGGCACATGGAGAAGTGTGCTGTTGTGTTGGATGGGAGCTACTGAAAGCTACTTTTGTGGTGGCTTCTCCATTCACCTCTGTTCTCCCCATCCGTGGTTATATTTTATAATTAATAGGTTCGACTCTTCAGAGTTTCTCAGGTGGTAAAAGACACTCTAAAAAGCTGAGACATTTTCTGTCCTTTTCTCACAGCTTCCAAGACTTTCCCTTGAGATTTCATTTTCTTTCTCTGCCATGGTAAGTTCCTGCCCCCTCTCCTTTCTCCATCTGGGTAGGCTTCCTTTTCCTCAGAACCCAGAACCACAGCAAGCGATGTGACCACCTGAACCCGGGCTTTCCTCCCCCCTTTCCTTTTCAACATGCAAAATGTCGATTCTGGGCTCTGGGATTCAGGTTTTGGAGATACTTTCCAAAGCAAGAAAACTCTGCAGGTCAGCACAAGTGAGAAAAGGGGGTTGTGGCTTGAGCCAGCTCCTCAAGAAGCCCAGACACCAACGAGGATGGAAGCGCTCAGAAATAAGTGTCTTACTCAAGTTTTCCAGTAGCACTGATCACCTTAGGTCAAATACAGGGCCTTCAACACAGGCTCCCTTCTCTTCTGCATTTTTCTTGGATATCTTCTGTCATTTTCCCTGGGATGTGGCACAGACACCACGGTCAGGGGTTGCTTTTTAGCGGCGGTGACCGCGTGTTGTCCTGTGCCGTGGCTGCGTCAGCTGCCAGCAGGTGAGTTGGGAGGCCTCCAGGCTCACGCTCCAACTCCTTGTCATCACGCCCTTGTGTGTTGCAGACCTGGAGAACTGCGAGGACGGCTGGACCAAGTTCCAGGGTCACTGCTACCGGCACTTCGAGGAGAGGGAGACGTGGATGGACGCCGAGACCAGGTGCCGAGAACATCAAGCCCACCTGAGCAGCATCATCACCCCGGAGGAGCAGGAATTTGTGAACAGTGAGTGTTGGGGGGCATGTGGGGGACCTGCAGCGAGACACGGGGAGCCACCACCCACTCTTCTCTCCCCGTCTGGTTTTTGCAGGCCATGCACAGGACTACCAGTGGATCGGGCTCAGCGACAGAGCCGTGGAGAACGATTTCCGCTGGTCCGACGGGCACTCGCTGGTGAGTCCCTGGGGAGAGCCGGGGGCACGGCAGTGGGGTTCCCCTGCTGGTTCCAAGCCTCTCGTGAAACAGAGCCACAGGCTGGGCCCCACGGTGGTAGAAATAATTGGGCAGCCCGTGGTTTCTCCGGATAACAGGCAGGAGACACAAAGGAGGGGAGGAGAGGTAGCGGGAGAAAAGGGAGGGCTTGGCCCCAGGTGAAAGGCTTTCCTCTCCCCCCAGCAATTTGAGAACTGGCGGCCCAACCAACCCGATAACTTCTTCTCCGCGGGTGAGGACTGTGTGGTGATGATCTGGCATGAGCAAGGCGAATGGAACGATGTCCCCTGCAACTACCACCTGCCCTTCACGTGCAAGAAAGGAACAGGTGAGCTCCTGCACCAGCAAGGAGGGGGGCTCAGGGAGCAGTTGTGGGGCCAGGGCACAAGGGCAGCACTGGGAGCACCCAGAGCACGTGAATGGGAACCCATGGGTCAGCTCCGATGGGGTTTTCCTCGCAGGAAGCTTCATTTCTGCACAAGAAAATCAACGCAGGGAGCAAAGAGGAACGTGACATGGGTTTGTCACTGCAAGGGGTGTTCAAAAAGGTGGAAGGAATTGGCACTAGGATTTGACCTTGATCAAGCCTCTAGGAGAAAGATTCCTGAGGTCTTGAAAATGGGTAACACAAGCCAGCAGGAGCCAGGGCCTCACATCCCCAGGCAGGGCTTTACCCCGATGGCAGCATCGCTCCTGTACACCAGCCCCGTGCCCTGCCAGGGAAGCTGTAAGCCAGCCTCTCCAGTGAAGTTTTTATGAACTTTTTAGCAACATTCCCCTTTTTTGAATCACCTCCCTCTGCTTCTCCCCAAAACAAATGATCCCCCCACTGTCAGCTGCCTCTCTGGCCCTGGGGCTCAGGCGATGAGCCAGAAACCTTTCGGATCCCTCCATCTCTCCCTGTCTTTGCCCGTCTCCCACAGTTGCCTGCGGGGATCCCCCCGTGGTGGAGAACGCCAGGACCTTCGGCCGGAGGAAGGACCGCTACGAAATCAACTCCCTGGTGCGGTACCAGTGCGACCAGGGCTACATCCAGCGCCACGTGCCCACCATCCGCTGCCAGCCCAACGGGCAGTGGGAGGAGCCGCGGATATCCTGCATAAACCGTACGTCCCGGCCACCCCAATCCCCACGGCCCCGTCCCATGGGATGCCTTTGACCGAATCTTTCCCCCCCCTGCAGCCACCCTTTGGGGATGGGGAGGGTTGGGGCTGATGCCGGGGTGGCACTGCCATGGGGTCAGAGTAGCTCCGAGCCAAAGGGATGCCCTGGTCCCTTGTTTTGCTGGAAGTTTTGCCAAGATGGGGCTGTAGGAAGGGGAAAAAAGGAGCTTAATAAGAGCTACTTGAAGAAAAGGAAGAAAAAGGAACGCTCCTGCAGTGGTGAGCTCAGGCATCAGCAGATGACAGGAGCGGGGCGCTGTGCCCGGGGTCCCCCCATCCCGGCACGCTGCCGAGGAGCCAGGAGCCCAGCGGCAGAGCTGCCCCAAGGGACGGGGCTGGGCTCCTCACCCCTCTCCTCTCGGCCCTCCAGCCCTCTCCACGAGGCGTCCCAGCCCATCCCCAGGCTGCCTACACCCCGCTCCCATCCCTGCTCGCAGCTTCCCAACAATGTCATCGCCCTCAGCCAAATCACATCCGTCAAGTGTCAGCCCAGCTGCTGCTCCGGCTGCAGGCCCGGGGCGGAGGGGACAAAGCTCCAGGCAGGGAGGAGAAGGGGAGCAGGGGCAGGAGGCAGCGGGGCAGCCCCGGCTCGATGCACCAGGCAGGGGGCTCAGGCTGCTCCCCTTTTTCGAACCCTCCTGCAGTGTGTTGGTGGTGTGAGGCTGCCTCCAGGACACCCTGCTCACCCTTGTTTTCCCAAGGATTTCATTCTGCAGGGCACAAGCAACATCTGTGCCACCAACAAGGTGTCTTTTCTCCCCCCGCAGCCTCCAGCTACCAGCGCAGGCTATACAAGAGGAGCCCCCGGAGCCGGTCGAGACCCAGCGGCAGCGCCGTGCACAGACCCACCCATTAGAGCGGGGCGAGAGACACCGAGGGGCAAACAGAGAGAGAAAGAGATTTTTACAGAACAGTTATATTAACAGAGTCGATTTCTTCTTCTTCTTGTTGCTTTTTGTCATATAAGGAAAACAAAAAAAAATTATATTAAAGACAAACCCACCTTTGTGTATATATATAAAAGAAAAAAAAAATAATTAATGTTTTTCCAAGCACCAAAGCAAAGCGAATTAGAAGTCAGCCTTTTTACTAACCGTCCGGTTCCAATTATCTTCGTGCCTTCGGGGACAGGGAGGGGGGTGGGTTTGCAGAGGGCAGGGGGTTAAGTTAAATAATAAAGATGATTATTTTTTTCCTGATTTTATCCACGAACAATGTAATTATTTCTGTTATTTAATCTCCGGGGTGGACAGCACCTTTTGGGGTTAATTTTATTTTTAATTTTTTTTTTTGGTTTGTTGTTTTTTTTTGTTTTTTTTTCCAGAATCCTCCTACTGCTGCGGCACGTCGGGGCGGGTGGGGAGATGGGCAGTGAATGTACCGGGGGGGCCGGGGGCTGCGGTGAGGGGGAGCCGGGGGGGGATGCTGAGACCCGGGGGTCCCGGCCCCGCTCTGCTTCCCCGCCGCCGCCCCAGGGCGCAGCGCCCACCCCGGGACTCCGTGCTCTTTCCAGGGGACCGTGCGGGGCACCAGCGTTCCCTGCACCTATTTATATTTTTGAACATATCCTATTTTGAAAGAATGATAAATAATAAAGAGAGCCAAATCCGAAAGGGTTGTGTGGTGTTTTTTTTCTGGGGGGAAAGAGGGTGGCGAGGGGGCTGGTGGAGGGTTTTCCATGGGAATGGAGGGAGCCCAGACAGGTTGCACGGGGGTGCAGTTGTGGGGACAAGGGAGAAGTGCAGGGGGACCCCAAAAGGTAGGACACCGCTCCCCAAATTTGTCTTGGAAGGGGCTGGGGCAGGAGGAGCTGCCCAGGAGGGGTAAACCCCATCCACACCCCACAGCTAAAACCCAACACCGAGAAATCCCAGTGCCAGCAGATGCTCACCCTCTGCCCTCCAGGCCCAGCTCCTGGGGGTTAATTAGCACTCATTAGGAGGGGATGCCCCCCAGGAGGTGATGGTGAGGAGATGGAGGCATGCATGGCCCCGGGAGCATCCCGGGGGTCCTGCCGGGGACCCCCACATCCTCCCTCCAGGCTAGGACAGAGGCAGGGACACAGCCACACCACTCTGGGGCTTTCTCCCTCGTTTATTAGAAGAGCTCCAGGAAAATACATCTTTTCGTAACAAAACGCTCGAAGAAGAAGGCACCAGAGTTCACACGGAGTCCGGGCGCGGGGCGCACCGAGGTAAGGCACTGGGGCCCCCACGGGGACGGGCACAGCAGCACCCCGCAGCGGGACGGGGACGAGGACAGGGATGCAGCAGAGGCACCCGCTCTGTGCCTCGGGTCCCCTGCAGCCGGGGTGGTGGGGGACAAGGGGACAGAAACGTGGCAGGGGACACGGGGGCAGAAACAGCCCGGGGCCGGCAGGGTGGCCGGCGTGGGCGAGGGGCTGCCCCGGCCCCGAGCAGCAGCCCCACGCTGTACGTGGAGCAAGGTGCCCCAGCCAGGAGCCCGGCTGCGTTGAGAAAGTGTAAAATGTAAAGGAAAAATTAAAATTAAAAAAAAAAAAATCAAACAAAATAAGCCTCCCCCCGCCCCGCCTCCCCCCACAATCACCCCCAGAACAGCCCTTGGGAAACACCCGGTGCCAGGCACCGTCGGGCTGGGAGCATCCTCAGGCCGAGAAGGAGAATCCCGGCTCCTTATCTCTCCTTGTAGCAGAAAACCCCGAACCTGCCCTTGCTGGGGAAGCCGAAGCTGCGGACGCCGGGCTCGGGGGGGCCGCAGTTGGCTCGGGGCTTGGCGATGGGGTAGCGCACGCTGCCGTCCGCCAGCCAGCCGGCGTCGCAGCGATCCAGCCCCAGGAACTTCCAGGCGGAGTAGAGGTGTCCCACCCTGGCGATCTCAGCTCCCGCGTCCTGGCACGCCTGCTTGGCTTCCTCCAGCGTCAGCCCGGCCGGGCGCTCCAGGTAGAAAATCTCTCCTAGGAGGGATGGAAGGAATCAGAGGGGGGAGCCCCCCGGTGCCGAGCATCACCCGGAGCATCCCTGCCGGGCTGCGAGCTCCACACCCCAAGGGGCAGGGAGGATGCGGGACGCCACCAGTGGGGCTCCAGACGCCACCAGCGGGGCCGTGCCCCTTCCCCAGCCCCCTGCCCCGTGCCCAGCACCCACCTCTGAGCGCGGAGGAGAAGCAGAAGACGTCGAAGCGGTGCATGTGCCGGTGGCGGGGGCCGTAGCTGCGGATGCCCGGGGCGAGGTGCAGCCCTCCGCAGGGCTTACGGGGCAGGCGGATGGGGTAGTGCACGGTGCCGTCGGCCAGCCAGCCCGCGTTGCACCAGTCCAGGCCCTCGCTCCAGGCCTGGAAGAGCTGGCTGAAGGTGGCGATGAGGGCGCCCTGCTCCCGGCACGCTCGCTCGGCCTCGTGGAAGTTGAGGCGGTACTGCCCGCGGGGAGGCTGGTAGGGGAACACGACGCCTGGGGGGCGGACGGGGCGCTCAGATGACACCGTCCGGAGCCAGCACGGGTCCCCAGACCCATCCCAAACCCATGCTGCGGGGCAGGGAGCACCCCAGGGTGCAGCAGCCCCAGGGTGCACAGCCCCAGGCTGAGGAGGGGCTGCGCTGGGCACGCGGCCACCAGCAGCGAGATGCCAGCGACATCTGGTGGCACTGGGACAGCTGGTGGCTGCCTCCTGGGGACACGCACACCTCCCTCCTGGGGATGCTCAGACAATAATAGGGCTGCCGGGACCGCCACCGCAGGGACACACGGACACAGGGACACACGGACAGGGCTCCCAGGGGGACACGGCACCAGCACGGGGACAGCTGGACAACGGGAACCCCCAAACCTCCACCCGGAGAGCTCTGAGCCCCGAGGATCACCCCGCACACCCCGGCCCCTTTCTGCCCAACGGGGCCGGCTGGGCTGTGCCCCCAAACACCCCGCTGCCCCACAGGGGTCCCCACCTTGCAGCCGGAGGTCCACCACGTCGCTCTCGTCCTCCAGCCCGTCGATGACCTCGCAGCGGTACTTGCCGTCGTCCTGCAGGCGCACGTCGCTGACGACCAGCGAGGCCTCGTGCCGGCCGCCCTGGCGGAGGTGGGCACGGCCTCGGAAGTCCCCGAAGGCCATGTAGGTCTTGCCGATGGCCACCAGCACGTCCTGCTCCTTGGTGTAGTCGTCCCGCAGCTTGGACCACTTGATGCGGATCTTGTGCTTGCCCTCCTGGTGGGGCTCGAAGCGGTAGCGGCAGGGCAAGGTGGCATTGGCGCCGCTGAGGCTGTAAATGGGGTCTCGGGGGGTCTCCACCACCAGCTTCGCCCCGTTGAAGTAATCCACTGGAGACGGGGAGGGAAGATGTCACGGGCTGGGCCTCCCCTCTGCCCCCAGCCACCTCGGAGCATCCCCGAGCACCCCCGGTGCTCCTCCAGCCCCGCGCACCCCTCAAGCTGTGGGTCCCGACCCCATCCTAAAGGCTTTGGGGGCAGCCCGGCCCCTGCCGTACCTTTCTCGTGCCCGTTGCCCTTGTCGTTCATGACGTGGTTGTAGTAGAAGCCGTTGTAGAAGGGGTGGTGGGAGCCGCTGGCCAGCTGCAGCAGGGTGGCCTCGAGGAGCAGCGGGAGCAGCAGCATGGCTGGGAGCGGGGCTGGACCCTGAGCAGAGAGGGAAAGGGCTGGGGCAGGACCCCAGGGCGTCCTCCAAACTGGGAGCACTGGGAATGCTCCCCTGGGGTGTGCGGGGAGCACGGTGGCCGAGCTCAGCTCGCAGAGGCAGCGGGGCGTGCAGCAGGGCAGGGGAGGAGAGCTCGGGGCTGCCCGGCTCTGTGCGGGGCCGGGGCAGCGGGGGCAGCCCCCAGCCTGGCCGCAGACCCCCAGCTCCCCCCAAAAACCGGGTGCCACCCCCCAGCCCCGCCGCAGCAGAGGCTGTCCCCATACAACTTGCTCAGCGCACACCACGTCCCATAGGACGAGCCCGGATGCCCCACGGCACCGCGGACCCACTTGTGGGGTCTGTGCCCCCAGCCCTGACCCCACGGGCACCCAAGGGTGCCCAGCGCGGTGTCCCCCCCCCAGGACGGGCACATCGCTACCTGCCGGCCTGCAGCCCTTCCCCAGAGCCGGCAGGGGGGGCACGGCACCCGGCCAGCCTCCGCAGCCCCCCTGCAAAGCGGGCAGGGATGCGGCACCCGTGTCCCAGTCCGGATAAGGTTTAGGATTGCCCCAAACTGCGGGCAGGGGGTGCTGCCTGGCACCGCGGGGACCGGGCTGGGGACAGCGGGGACATCCAGCAGGCAGCCGGGGCTGGGACCCGCAGCCCCCTGCTCCCAGCGCGGGGTGCCCGACCCCAAGCTCTCCTCCTCGCCGGGTGCCACCGCTCTGTGGGTGCAGCAAGCACTTGGCCAACCCCAAAAGTCCATCCCTGGGTGCTTGGTGACCTCAGGATGGAGGCAGCGGGCTGGGTGCGGGTGCTGGCTGTGTGGTGGGTGCGAGCTGGGTGCCAGGGCACTGCTCGAGGCACCGCGGCCCTGCGCACGCTGCCGTGTGCTGGCGGGGCGGCGGCACGGGCTCGAGGCACCGGCAGCCTCGCACCTCGGGATGGGGACTCCAGCCCTCACCCCGCTGCGTCCCAATGCTCCTCGCCACCCACAAGGCGATGGTGGCATGGGGACGTGGCGGAGAGCTGGTGTCCTCCACCGCAGCGATGCCCGGCACCCTCCGTGGTGACACCCAGCGGTCCCATAACGATGCCCAGCAGTCCCATAATGATGCCCAGTGATCCCAAAGTGATGCCCAGTGATCCCACAGCGATGCCCAGCCCTCCCAGCCCTCCGTCCCCGCTGGGTGCCGCACCCCAGGGTGCCAACCCACCCCGCGCCCGTCCCCGGGACCGAGCCCTACTCACGCCGGGCAGCAGCGGCAGGCAGCGGGCAGGCTGCGGGCGGTGCGGTGTGTTTGGGGCTCTTGCAAAGGCTGAGAGGAAGCAGCTCCAGGGCCTGCCTCTTAAAGGGAAACACACGCCTCTCCCAACCCCCTGCTCGCGGCCCGGAGCAGGGGTGGGTGCCCCGAGCCCCCCGCCCGCCCTCCAGCCCCAGCCGGAGCCGTGCGCCCTTCCCCGGGCTGTGCCCTCGCCACGCACCCGGCTGGTAACGGGACGGCATCGCCCCGGCTTGTCGGGGGGAGCCAAGGGGAACGGGGTGCCCCGTCGGGGATGCTGAGATGAGGGGGTGAGCCCCTCAAAGTCCTGCTCCAAGATGGGTGCGTGGAGAGGAGTTGTCCCGCTGGGGACAGGAGTTGTCCATGGGGACCGAGCATGGGCAGCGGCGGTGCCAAGCGAGCACGTTGTGGGAGCACCACAAGCACCACGAGTATGTTTTTGGAGCACCACGAGCACATCATGCAAGCAACGAGCAGCTCTGGGGGTGTCTGTGCTCTGGGGTCAAGAGGAGGCACCGAGCCATGAGGTTCAGCCCCATCAGGGCTCATCCTGGGGCTGGGTGGGCAAAGCGGAGCTGGGAGAGCGCGGCTCAGGGAGGGCTCTGCACCAGGGCACAGAAACGGGGCCAAAACTTTTGGGCAGCCCATCTGCTGGGGCATCTCCAGCCACGGCACAACCCCAGCTCCTTCCAGCTCCGGGGCTGCCATCCCTGGGAGCACAGCAGCAGCGTGTGGCCTGACCCGCTGCCCCGCCGGCCCGGCCCGGCGCTGCGCTTTGTTGTTTTACGGCGAGGAAATGAGGCTCGGGGGCCCGGGCCCTGCTCCTGCCGCCGCTCAGGACGGCGTCAAACCGGAAAGAAAACAAGGCGTGCGAAAATAAATGGGAAACCCCATCCTGGCGGCCCCGGGATCCGAGCCCGTCTGGCACCGGCGGCGCGCTGATAGGGAGCGGCGGCGGCCGGGACGCGGCGTTATCTGCCAGCAGCCCCGACCCCCTTGGGAAGCGTGGCTGGGACTGCCAGGGGACACGGGGTCTCACGGCTCAGCCTCTCTAATCACAAAGAAATAAGAGATTAAATCCAACCCCCAAAAAACGGGACGGGCTGCGTTTGGGGGGCCCCCACCGAGCAGCTCTGGCTGGACGCAGAGGCCATCGCGGGTATTTTGGGGACGCCAAGCCCCAAGCTGGCTGTGATCATACACATCCTGCCCCCAGCACTGCCACGGGGCCCCAACCCACGGCACTGCCAGCTCGCTTTTGGCGAGGGACAGCCGTGGGTGCGTGACGCCCGGCGTGCTGCCCGCCCTGCCGGCCAGAGCGCGCTGCCCCGCAGCCCACAATGGGGGCGATTACATCTCCCGGCACGGCGGCTCCGGGCTGTGCCCCCCCCACAGCCCAGCCCGTGTCTGATCTGATCTGATCGGGGACGGTCCCCTCCCCGCTGGGGCACGCTGCTCCTTGGCGCGGCCGCCCCATTGTTTGGGAGAGGAGGAGAAAGCTGCAGGGTGCCCAAAATGCCCCACAACGAGCCGTCCCTCTGCACGGCCCCAGGAGAATCGTTTGGTGAATCCCCTCTGCTCCTGCCCTCCTCTCACCCTATTTTCGGTGCGTAGGGGATGCTCCCAGCCCTGCTTTCTGCTGGGGCTTTGGGTTGAGCTCCCCGAGGGTGGCTCTGGGCTGTGGGGTGAGCGGCGCTGTGCGGGGTCAGGGCAGAGCCGACCCTGCAGCATGTGGGACGGGCACGTGCTTGGGGCTGGCCGAGCCCCATGGGTTGAACGGGAGCCATAAAAATGTCATCCCCAGCTCCCCCACCTCAAAGCCAGGGGCTGACAGCTTTGGGATTTCTCCCCGAAACGCCGCCTGCACGGGACCCATCTCAGCTCCTGCTGGCAGCCCCGGCAGGGACCTGGTGCTGAAGGCTACAAACAGGGAGGAAAACCCACAGCAGGACGGAGGAGGCTGCGATCGGCGCTGGGCTTTCCGGGCAGGGAGGAGAGGAGAGGAGAGCAGAGGATGCTCTCCCCTGCGGCTGCTTCCTGCCCAGCAGGCAGCTGGCAGCACCGGCAGCGGGGTCAGCAGGCAGCGGGGTGCCGTGGCTGCAGCGTGCCGGCCTTCCTGCCTCTGGGAACAGCATCCGAGGGACGGGGACGAGCCGCAGGAGGCTTTGCGTGGTGAGCGGGGTGCCCCGGCCCTCCTCGCCCTCTTCAAAGGCAGCCCGGTGCTCTGCAGAAGGAAGGAAGCGGCGCGGGGATGGGAAGGGGCTCAGCATCCCCCGGCGGGGTGGGGGTGGCAGGGGACAGCGGTGACGGGGTGTGGGGGACGCGTCCCCTGCTCTGAGGGGTGGCTTTGGCTCGCTTCATCCTCCCCGCACAGCCTCCCCCGGCTGTCTCGGCCCGCCAGGGAGCAGGCTGCCCTTATCTCTGCCGCAGCTTCCCGGCGATAAGGGGGGCACGGCTGGATGGGAGCAGAGCTCAGCGTGTCCCCCCCAAGCTCCGGTCTGTCACCAAGCAGCCAGGGCTGCGGTGAGCTCAGGAGCTGCGGGGACACGGGTGGCACTGGGGCAATTTGTGCCAGCCTTGGGGTCCCTGCCCAGTGGGGCAGAAACCCCTGGAAGGGAGCAAAGCTGCTCCACCCCAACACCCCGCTGCCTTCCCCGGTGGGCCCAGGGTCCCCATCCAGCAGCCTCCACCCCGCACTCCACGGGAGCTCGGCCGGCCGCAGCCCCGGCCAAAGCTCTCGCTCCACCTTGGGGGATTTGCTCCAGGAGCAGAGCCAGAGGAGGACGGGCAGGGTGTGGGGTGCTGAGAGCTGCTTCCCCTCCCCATGTCCCGTCCCGTTACGCTGGGCCAGCTGCGAGCACCAGGAGGGGTGGGGGCCGTGGGAAGGATGCGCGCAGCCCGGGCACCCCGGGGCCCCTCCGCCTTCCCCGCAGCCATGTGGCAGAGCAGCGAGCACACAGCCTGAAGTTTCAGCTGGTTTTAATACTGTCAGTGACACCCCAGCAGGGCCACCCCCAGACCGGCCAGGTCCCCTCGGTGCTTTCCGAAGCCAGCCCGGCCCCGTGGCCGCTTCCCAGCCCAGCACACGGGGACAGCGTCGCCACCAGTGCTGCCCACGGGGACACGGTCCCAAAGTGCCCCCAGCCACGCTCCTGCCTGGCAGTGCCAGCCCTCGCCTCTCTCCTCCTGCCATTCCCGGCTGCTCCGGCATCGAGAGGCTCCCCGCCAGCACACGAAGGGAAAAATCAGGTTACAAAAAGGGTCAGGGATGGGGCTGTCTGCCCGCTGCACTTGGGTTGTTCAGCCAGCGCCTGCTGCTGCTCCTCCAGGCACCCCGTGGCCACAGCCCAGCTCCTCGACCCACTGCGTGGCTCTGGGGGCGGGGGACCTGCAGCCCCCCCAGTAAGAGGGGACGGTGGCACTGCTGAAGGTTTGGAGGAGGCTGGAGCTGGCACCCTGGGACTGCGATCAAAGGGGAGAGAAAATTCCCAAGAACTTCCCCCGTTAGGAGGGCAGGGTGCCCCCACCACCCGCAGACCCCTGGGTTTGCTCCCTTGGAGAAAAACAGCCTCGCTGGGGGCCGGGGAGGGCTCTCGGCTGCCAAAAAGCCAGAGCCGGGGGCAGAGCTGCCGGCGAAGGAGACGCGGCACTTTGTGATAGGAGCAGCCTCTCCCCCCTCTCATCACTCCCCTCGCACTATGCGGCACTGACACCGCCGGCAAGGGGACTCGGGGCCTTGCAAAAGGGACAGGGGACCCAGCTGAGGGGTTGCAGCCCCTGCGTGCAGCTGTGCAGGGAGCAGGAGGGGTGGCGGGGGCTGGTTTGGGTCCCTCCAAAAACAGCCAAGCCCTGAGCTCTGGCGCGGCGCTGCTGCTGGCTGGAGCCTCGCTGCTGGAAGCAGAAGCAAAAAGGGGCAGAGAAGTTGGCTCCGGGGTTGGCGGGGGTCCTACAGCCAAGCCCTGGTCGCAGAAGGGGCCCTCGTTCCCAGCTCACGGGGCGAAAGAGCAGGGCCCATCCCCACATCCCACCCGCGACAGCCCCGTAAAGTGCAGTGCCGCAGCCCCAGCCCCATCCAGCCAGGGCAAAAAGGCAGCGCCTCCGAATTTGGGGGAAGGATGGGGGAGAGGGAGGCTTGAGGTTTGGAGCGGGAGGTGCGCGGGGGCGGGCAGGGCAGGGCAGCCCCCTCTGGTTGCTCTGCCCCGGCCCCTACTCGTCGCAGCCCAGCAGCTCGAGGCGCAGCGTGATGCGGTTGTGCCAGGCCACGGGCAGGACGCGCACGAAGCGGGCGTAGAAGGGCACGTCGAAGACGTTCTTCTTGTGCGAGTAGTTGTCGCTGTTGCCGTGGAAGATCTGGGAGGGAAAAAGGTGGAGGTGAGCACCCCGTCGCCGGCCCAAATCTCCCCCCGTGCCACCCCGCCCCACCCCGAGGTGTCCCCGAGCCCCCGGAGCTCGCCGCCCCTCACCTTGGTGCTGTTGGTCTGGCTGTCCCGGTACAGGGTCCAGGAGGTGCCGTTGTCACTGTAGGCCACTTTGTAGGCTGCCACGTACTGGATGTGGCCGAAGTCGCGGGCGCCTTGCGTGATGATGCCCGTCACCTTCTTGGGGTCCCCGAGGTCGATCTGGCACAGAGAGGCTGGGTTGGGTCGGGCACCTCAGCGGGGTTGGCACAGCCCTGCCGGGACAGCAGAGCTCCCACCCAGGGCATCCTACACATCCCAGGGGTCCAGAGCACAGAGAGCACCATTCAACCCCTTCCCCAGTGGCAGAGCAGCTCAGAAAACGCTGTCGTGACATAGCTGAGCCCCCTCCGCACCGTTTGCTGAAAAGGTCGGGGTGGGAAGGATGGCAAAGCTCTCCAGGCAAAAAAATAAAATAAAATAAAGAAGCCCCAGTGGAGATGCATTTCCAGCAGAAGGAGATTCTGGCTGGGGAAACACGCAGCTCGCTGCGGTCTGACATTTGGGCTGAGTGAGATGGTTCCTGGTTGGCACAGCATGGGGCAACGCAGCAAAGGAGCTGAAAGCCTCCTGAATTTAGCTCCTATTTTATGTTCCTTCAGGCAGTACCAGCCACACGTACCTGTGTATTTATATATCCGAGTGTCAATGTAAATCTGCACGTACACAAACGCCCAGCCGTCAGTGTGGCAGCCCAGAGCTGCGTGTCACTGCGACCCCATCAGGAGGCATCCCCACCAGCTGCTTGATTTAGGGCCGAGGAGCAGCTGCTTTTAATCATTTCCCAAATAAAAGAAAAAGTGGGACAAATATCTAAACTGCTCTGTCCTATTATGTCACGGAATCATGTGAGAAGGATAAAAACAGCGGAGGAGAGGAAACCGAGAAGGAAATTTCAAAACTATTTGTTCCCATTCCAGGCTGGGAATGGAAACGCAGACCTGAGCTGTCCTGCACAACGGAAGGGAGGAGGAGCTGGGGCTGAGGAACCGGGGTCGGCAGCGGGGTCAGGGCTCTGGGGGGGTTACTTTGGGCCCCCCCCAGCCATGGGGCAGAGCCTGGGGCAGGCAGACCCACCTGCAGCCACTCGGCCTGCCCGTTGTGCAGCGCCGTCCAGGCGTTGGTCTTGCCCGTCTTGTCCAGGCGGGCGTAGTGGGGGTGCCAGGTGAAGGCGTCAATCCCCCACGTCTTGAAGACGCTGGAGGCTGTGATCTGCTGGTCAGAGATCTGGTGGGATTTCATGCCCAGAGGCTCCGAGCAACCTGCCGTGTTGAAATACACTGTAACACAACGGTTTATGCAGGCGGTGAGAGGGAAAGAGTCCAAAGCACCACCAGCATCCCCACCGCCGCCGGCAGAGCCCCACGGGGCCATCAGGCACATCCCGGAGACAGGGAGAGCAGAGCTGGGCATGGGATGGCACCGGGGACACAGGACAGCACCAGGGACACGGGATGGCACCGGGGAGGTGCAGGGCTTGCAGCTCACCCACGCTCCCGGCCGCAGCCAGGACGGTGTTTTCGGTGCCGAGCCATTCCCTGCCTCACAGTGCCTCCTGCTGCAGGGATGTGTGGACAGCCCCGCAGCACAGCCCGGCACGAGGACGGCTCAGCGCTGAATTCCCAGCTGGCACCGCACCCAGGTAGGGGCAGGATGAGGCCTCAGCCCCAGCCCAGCATGCTCGCCCCGCTCGGGGCTGTGCCAGGCACTGCCGAGGACGTGCAGCAGGGCAGGAATGCGGGGAGGAGAAGGGAGAGCCGAGGGCTCCGGCTAATCATCAGTCACGTTTCCCACAGGACTTTGATCTTCGGGAGCTTTTCAAGCTCTCCGGCAGGAAAAGCAGCCGGGTCAAGGATTGGATGGGGAACAATAAAAAAAAAAAAAAAAAAACGGCCGTGAGCTGGGACAGCTTGGGAAGGTGTTAGCAGCGTGAGAACGCAGCTCTGCCCGGCTGAGCTGATGGGATTAACAGCCCGCGCTCCCTAAAAGCTCCCGTGGGGATTTCCAGGCATCACGAGACAGCAGGAGAAAAACAAGCGCTGGCTGGCCAAGTAGGGATGAGGACGGGTACGAGGGGGGACGCCCTGTCCTACGTCCCCTACAGCGACCACGGGGTCAGCCTGGCGAGATGAGACAGCAGCAGTGGGTCCAAACTGACACCCCCTGGCCAGCCCTGTGGTCCCTGGGGAGGGGACAGCCCCAGCCCAGCACCCGGAGCCCACGCAGAGCCCCCTCCCCGTGGCACAGGGCAGGAATTTACCGTTCATCTCGCAGCCGATGAGCTCGAAGCGCAGCGTGCAGGCGCGGCGGCACACCACGGGGTAGATGCGGATGAACTGGGCCGTGATGGGAGGGTCCAGCATGTTGGTCTGCATGGTGCCATAGTCCACGTTCCCTTGGAAAACCTGGAAAAAAAGCAGGTGGAGGTGGGCACCCCAGCACCCCCCTAAAAGCCCTTGCCCGCCAGACGGACAGACCTTGGTGTCTGTCCCCATGAACCAGGAGAACTCGAGCGATTCGATCGTGCCCCGAGGAGTGCAGGAGCTGGCAGCAGCCCCAGTGCTCTCAGCACCACCACGTGATGCCCCGTGCTTCGTGCGCACGGAGCTGCCCCCGCTCCCTGCAGCTGCGCTCCCCAAATCACCGCATCTGCTCCACAAGCAGAGGGGCGGCGTGCTGTCGGGTCACGCTTCCACGCTTTTTTTTTTTTCCAGCATTGTGCAGATGAGATAAACTTTGCTTTGTTGAAAGCGAGGCAGATATTCCCAGCCTGTCCCCGGGTGCACAAAAAAAAAAAAAAACAGCCAGGAGGCATTTCCCCTAAAAAAGGGCTGCACTCAGTGCCTCCGGACCGAGATACGCGGTGGGCTCACGCTCAGCCCAGAGCCATGCAAGTTATTTATTTGTGAGCACTTCCAGGCTGTGCCCACATCCTCTGGAGCACGTTAACTACAGAGATGTTATCTGAATGACCTGAATAAATCAGCCCTGCTTCTTCGGGCGTGCTCATTATGGTCAATTAAAGAGCTGGAGAGCACTCCCGAACTGCCCGGGGTCCCCAAACTGCCCAGGGTCCCCAATGTGGCTGTGACCCGGGTCGGGAGCACTCCCCGAGCTCAGGACGGGGCACACAGCCCCACCGTTCAGCCCACCTTGTCCGTGTCCTGCTTCTCGTCCTTGCAGAAGGTGAACTCCCTGCCGTCCAGGCTGTAGGCCACTTTGTAGGCGCGGATGTACTCCGACTTGCCCACGCGGCGAGCGCCCTGCGTGACGATGCCGCTCAGCCTCATCTTCCTCAGCAGGTTGGCCTGGGGGCAGCGAGAGGGTGAATACAGCGGGGTGTGAGAGTTCTGCACCCACAGCACCACCCAGAAACACCTGGGCACCGTAGTTTCCTTGGTGCTAAAGCCCTGCATCCTCAGTCCCAGGTGTGGGCAGAGGAGGGGACGTCACCACGCCGGGTGCCCACGCGGTGTCCCGGGTGGCACCGTGCTCAACCCCAGCAGCAGCAGCTGACGGGGCTGCTCGCCACTCCCCCCACGGGTACCTGGATCCAGGGGCTCTTGTCGTAATTGCTGGAGGTCCAGGCGTTGACGATGCCGTGGTTGTTGAGGCGGGCGAGCTCCGGCCCCCAGCGCTGGAGGCCGAGGAAGCCGTAGTGGACGGAGGAGGCCGAGAGCTGCGCGTCAGAGATGGCTCCTCCTTCCATGCCCAGGGGAACGGCGCAGCCTGGGGGCACGGAGAGGGGCCATACGTGACCAGGCAGCAGAACCAGGGGCTCGTCTGCCTCCTGTCTGGGGACAAGGGGTGCCGGGAACTTACGGACATGGCAGGACCTCCCGAAGAAGGGAGAAGGGCACTTGCAGGTGTAGTCGCCGTCCAGGTCCAGGCAGGTGCCTCCGTTTTTGCAGGGCTGGGAGGAGCACTCGTTCTTGTCTAGGACAGAGGAGAAGAGGCTCAGGAGGTGACCCCAAAACCAGCCCCAGGAAGAAAGGGGAGAGGTGTCTGCAGAGCGAGGCTCCCGCAGACCTGCTGGCACAGGCTGGAGCTCTCCTCCAAGCCGTGTCCCTGCTGAGCTTTGGGGCAGCCCCCGTCACATCGCCGGGGTCACCACGTCCCCCTGGGAGCAGGTCCAGGGGTGCCTGAGCTGCCACCTCCAGCCCCCCCGGCCCCCAGCCTGCTGTACTCACTGTTCTGGCAGTGCACCCCGTCGTACCCCGCGGGGCACTTGCAGATGTAGTCGGTGAAGACGTCCCCTCGGTTTGGGACCAACTGGCACTCGCCGTTGTTGTGGCAAGGGTTAGGGTGGCAGGGGCCTGGGGAAGGGGAAAGGAGGTAAAAAGGGACGTTATTTGGGCACGGGGGGGGAAATAAGAGCATCCTCTGTGTTTTCCCAGCCAGAGGATGCAACAGGGCTGGAGGCACAGGGCCACGAGGAGGGCACGGTGCCAAGCTCCTGCGGGTGCCTGGTCCCCTGCACCTCACAGAGCCCCTGCAACGGGGACTCGGGTCCCTCCCTGAGCCCCACCTTTCTCTGTCTCGTTGCAGTCGATCCCCACGAAGCCTTCAGGGCAGATGCAGAAGAAGGGGGCCTCGTTGATGCCGGTCAGGCAGGTGCCCCCGTTCTGACAGTGGTTGACGTTGCAGAAGTCACCTGCCAGCAAAGCCACGTGTCACCGCGAGCCATCAGCAACAAAGCGCACGGAAAAAAAGTGGTTGGACAGAGCCCGAAGGTCAGCCCGGCGCCCAGGGAATGGGGCTGGTCACCCTGCTGGGTTTTGCTAACCAAAGTTAAGTATTTACAAACAAAAAAAATGATCGTAGGGGGAGCCACGTGCCTGAGCTCACAGCCGCTGGAGACAGGAGAGGAGGAAGCGCAGGGTGCCGCACGGCCTCGGGGAAATTCCTCCCACCCCTGATTTACCCTGCCCAAACAACTGCGGGGTGGCAACGCTCTCCATAAACCTCGACGGGATTCCCACGGACCTGCCTGAAAACCTTGAGAGCCCCAAGCCAAGCACAGGCACTTTTTCAAGTGTGGCACGTTGCTCGGTGCCACGCTCGAGCCGGAGCAAAGCTGGAACCCAGGCGGAGACCCAGCAGTAACCCCCACTACCTGCGTGCCCCAGAGAAGGTGGAAGGTAACGAGCTGTGGGCTTGCTGCCTGGACCCACACGGAGCAGCAAGGCTCTCATTAGCCTAAGCTACTACTCAGCGAGCTCCTACTCATTAGCCTTTTAATAGCAGGGCTGCTCCGGGGTAATCCTATTCTTCCCCATGCTCAGCGACTGCAGGGGAGGCGGCAGCAGCAGCAGGCAGGCCAGGCAAGGCCCGGCGTCCCACGAGGTTTTCCAAAAGGATGCTGGAGCTCCCTTAGCCTCCCTCGGGAGGCAGAAAACCTTGGGCACCGGTTCAAGGCGCTGCCCAGCCAGCTCTGCATGACCTCATGCTCCATCAATGCGCTGCCATGAGCTACGGCGCGGGAGGAGAGGGCTCCTGCACGGGCTGCTCCCCGGGGATGCCTTCGCCCCGCACTCCTCCGCAGGACCTGGGCACATCCAGCAGCCTCGTCCCAAGGATCCCCCGCGCACAGAGCTGCCTGTGTTGAGCAGCAGGAGCTGCTGCCTCCCACAGCACAGCCTGCCAGCGGACGTGTGCGCCCCGGCACCCTCGCGCACGCTGCTCCGCCGGGGGAGTTTCTGGGGTGGGACACTGCAGGAGAAAGAGCGAGCAGAGTAAAATTCTCTGCATATCTTCCCAGGGCTGGGATGGGATGGGAGGGGTCCCGGTGCTGGATGTATACTTGATTTATTCCAAGGGAGCAGATTCTCTTTTATCCCCTCCCAGGAATAAATCCTCAGGTGGCGGGTGTCGCCGGCCAGCCCCTGGCCCAGCAGCAAGGCACGCCACGCCGCTCACATTTTCCAGTGCTGCAAAAAGTTTTGGATGCTCCTACTTTTTGGGAACGTTTCAGGGCCGGTGGAGGAGCGGGTCAGCATCTCCATCCTCCCCACACACGGATCTCTCGGGTCAAGGCCGGAGCTGTCCTGGGTTGGACAGCCAGGAACCAAGGCAACGAAGCTCAGGCACCGCTTTTGGAAATGTTTGCTTATGTGAGCCCACAGGCTGGCCGGAAGGCAAAAATAACATCCTCCGAAAACCGGCGGGGCTGGGGGGGGGTCAGGTCAGGGCTGCCTGGGGAGGGCCGAGCGGGCGCCCTCCTGCGCATGGGCTTCACTCCTCTGCTCCCTGCTCACCCCCGTCCCTTTGGGGTCACCTTTTGGGGCCAACCTTTGGGGTCACCCTTTTGGGATCACCATTTCGGAGTCACCCTTTTGGGCTCCCCCACCCCACGGTAACCCTTAGGGGTCACCCTTTTGGGATCACCCACTCCACGGTGACCCAGAAGGAGCTGCCTCTCCCCACGCCTCCCGGTGCCGTGCCGTGCCGGCCGCTCCCAGGGAAGCTGTTTACCCGCTTATCTCAGCCCCAAAGCACGGCACGGCCCAGCTCGGCTCGGCTTGGCAGCCAGGAGCGAGCCGCGGCCCCGAGCTCGTCCCACCCGGCCCCTGCGCTCCCGCGGGGGCTGCGCGCACCCCCGGCACTCACCGGCCACCACCAGCAGCAGCGAGAGCCCCAGCCCCAGCAGGAGCAGCGCTCGCCACCGCCTTGCTGGCTCCATGCTGCGTGCCGAGCCGTGCCGAGCCGTGCCGAGCCGAGCTGCTCCGCTCCTGCTCCGCTCCGCCGCGGGGCTCGGGGCGGGGAGTGGCTCGGGGTGGCCCCGCACGGCTCGGCACGGCTCGGCTCGGCCTCACGTGCTCCGCCGCCCGCCCCCGGGGTGGGACCGGCCCGGCACGGCACGGCCCCTCCGAGCCCTGCCGCCGCTGCCCACGGGGCCGGCTTCAAAGCTGGAGGTGGTTAATTAGTAAGCAGGAAGCGAGGCGCTAATGAGCGCGCTCGGGGTGTGCGCGCCGGGGGTGTGGGTGCGCGCTGATGGGGCAGGGGGGGCGCGTAGGGTGTGTGGGGGGCACACTCGGCACAGGGTGCACACTCAGAGTGCATGGGGTGCACGCTCAGGGTGCATAAATGCACGCTCAGAGTGCTCAGGGTGCACGCTCAGTGCGTGGAGAGCATGCTCAGGGTGCATGGATGCATGCTCAGAGTGCACGGGGTGCACACTCAGCACATGGATGCACACTCAGGGTGCATGGGGAGCACACTCAGTGCATGTGGAGCACGTTCAGCACAGTGTGCACACTCAGGGTGCATGGATGCACACTCAGGGTGCATGAAGAGCACACTCAGAGTGCACGGGGAGCACTCAGCACACGGGCTGCCCGCTCAGGCTACATTTTCTCTCTCTGGGTGGGCTTCTCCCTGGGTGCGCTCCCCCAGGGCACGTTGGAGCTCTGGGCGCACCCCACAGCACCACGCACAATCAGCCCGAGGAGCCCAGTTTCCTCCGGAGCAGCCTGCAGCCAGGCCGGGGACAGCCCCAGAGCACAGCACCACACGTTTGTTGGCTCAGCCACAAACAAGACCCTCTTTGAGCAGTGGCCAGCCCGCACCCCAGGGGAGGCCGTGCTGGAGAAGCCCAGCCGTGCTCTCCGGAGCTGGTGCCACGTGGGGAGCTCTGCCCAGGAAGGCAGGAACTGTGGGGCTCAAGCACGCTCAGGCTGAATTCATATTCAGTAGCAAACACTTCTGAAGAGGGTACAGGAAACCACACAGTAAAAATATGCAGGATCATTTGCCTCCGCACTGGAAATCTACTCCTACCCCCCCTAACCATGAAGTTGACCTTATCTCCTCTTGCAAAACCCTCTGTTTTAGTATTAACTAATCTGCTGCAGATAGTCCTGCTGCTGCCCACCGTTACATGTTGACTCTTCCCGAGTCTTGCTCCATTTCTGGCTCTGGCAGCACGGCAAGCTCAGCCGGCAGCAAGCTCAGCAGCCCGGACACGTGCCGTGCCCTTTGATCAGCCGTTCCACCTCATTTTCCATCCCCGCTCCATCCCCATCCCTTGGACACAGCGGTGCCCGTGCCTCCTGTGAGGTGCAGCCAAGCGCTGCCCCACGCACAGGGAGCTTGCCCACCCTCCTAAATAAACCCCTTGAATGTCTCCCCGGAGCACCGGGGCGTGAGGAAGGCAGGCAGCACGCACGTCTCTCACGGCCAAGCTCAGCGGTGGAATTTCCATCAGTTATTGATGGAAACGCCAGCGAGCGCTTCACCGTGACAAAAGGAAAAACAGCAGCTGGAAAGGAGAGAGTGGACAAGACACAGGGCTTGCTTTCGAATAACCCTTCAGCCTCAGGGTAATTACTGCTATTGTGTTCAGCGGAAAACAAGGTCGGGAGGGGAGCACGGGGCAAGATTCCCAGGCCCGGACGCAGGCAACTGGGCCAAGGGGGTTTGTTTTGCCTTCTGAGGGGTGACCGTCTGGATGTGTCCCAGAAGGAGCTCCAGAAAAACCAGCAGCCTGTCTAAAAATGGAAAGCGGAATGTTTTCCTCCTGGCCCCTGGGGCATAAACGCCGCTGTCCCTACTGCCACGCATGGGAAAGGATATTAAAAACGGAGACGGGGGAGGCAGCCAGAGCTCTGCTCTCCATGGGACCCCCCTGTCCCGGCAGCACCAGGGGCTCCTCAAAGGGGATCGAGGGATCCCAGAGAGGGCAGGGGGGCACCTGGGGCTGGAAAGGTACCCTGCTGGAAGATCCTGGCTGTCGAAGGAGAGAGAAGCAACCTGTGAAGCCCAGGGAAGCGGCGGGGAGCAGAGAGAGCCCCCCATGCGCTCACCACGCCCCAGCTGTGCACAGCCGCCAAGTTTTCGCAAGGGATGGCTCTACTTGAAAGAGTTTGGTAGGTCGAAGGTCAGGCGTAATTTCACTGCCTTCTGCAGGGACTATTTAGGCCTTGTTATAGCAGGATTTACCACTGGGCTTGGTTTCTTCTGCGTGGAGACCTTCCAAGCCGAGCAGCGCTGTAACTCTTTCTGAGCCACGCAGATAGCCAGTGCCCTGCGCCCCAGCGGCTGCGTGCTCCTGTGGTGCAATCCTCTTTATTTCCAAACTCAGCCAAAGTTGTTTCCCCTTGACAATCCCCGGCCTTCCCCTTGCTCAAGCGCCCAGCCAGCTCCCGGGCCATAAACCCCTCGGGTTTCGGCTGAGGGCTGATACATTTGCAGGGGTCACGCTGTTATCGCTGGGGTTTCACACTCCTCCTCACCACCCCGTGCACAGGCAATCCCCTCTGACCCACGGGACCTTTCCCCCCCATCAGAGACCCTCCCCGTGTGGATCTTCGTGTGGGCGGACACCCTATTGTTTCAGCAATCCCTCCATAAAGCAGTTGAATGGTTTAGGTTTATCTGGGGAGCAGGGCAGTGTTACACCCGGGAGGGATTCCTGATGTGGTTTTCCTCCCTCGCCCCAGCACCGAGCTCAGCCCTTTCCTAGAGCAGCTCTGTGCAAAGTTGTGGCTCAGGCCACAGCACGGGTCCTGGGAAGCTTTTGTGCCCCGGGGGATGAAGCCTCTGCCCCTCCGAACAGCAGGGACAAGCAATCTGCAGCGCCGTCTCAGGGGATTAAGCCCCAGCCCTAATCCTAATCCTGCTAACCAGGATAACCCGGCGCTCGCTGCCAGCACCTCGAGCCTCCCGCAGCCCCGTCTGCCCCGACGTCGTCAGCACCCGCCTGGGTGCCAGCTCATGGTTTCCGATGGCTGCCGAGGACATCCACAGCCAGGCCAATCCCGACTTCTGGCTCGCCTCCTCTGTTTATTTTCTAGAAGAAGAAAAGCTTTCCAAATCCTCTGCCCTTTCCACGAAAAGGTCAGCGGTTTCTGTAAAGCGGGCTTTACAAGGATGCTAACGCTTAGGTACCGGGAATTTCAGGGCTCTCTGAAGAAAACTAGACACTGAACGTCCTCGGGGCATGGAGAGCTCTTCACAAATTCCCTTCGGGGTATGAAAAACCTCGTGAGTTAAAAGGAAGGAGGCAAAGGGCAGCAAGCACCCCCCTCAGTTCTGCTCAGCTCCCACCGCTGATCGTGTCAGGGCTCAGATGAGATCCCCGCCAGTTTAACTCTGCTCTAACCTCCATAAACAAGATTAGACCCAGATTAGAGCTGGCGTGTCTGTGTAAGGTGCTTAAAATAAGCACCTTTATATAACCCCTTCTCCGAATTCGAGTGCTTTGCAGTCCTCCAGGATTTAGGCACGCTGCGTCCAACAGAGCCTTCATCTCCGGATGGGAAACCGATGGCTGGAGGAGCTGGGGGCGAGGACAGGCTCAATTATTTCCCCCATCCCAGAGGCACACCCCAGCCCTGCGTCCCTGCTCCGTGCCCGAGGGGCAGAGGCACCGAGGCCGTGCTGAACTGATGGAGCTGTGCCGCAACGCGCGATCGAAACCGCGCATCGACCGGCGGCGTGGGTGACCCCGATGCTGGGGGCATGCAGGCCGAGCTGTTTGCTCTTCCCCTGGAGCCCCCACCAAGCCCTGACACGAAACGCTAAATCGCCTGCCCGATAAGATTATCGTCCCCGTGATAACCGGGGTTTTTGTGGCACGGCACAGCCCCGCCTGCCCCCTCGGTGCTCCAAGCCGGCGGCTGGGTGCACGCGCTCCCAGCGCACGCCTCCTCAGGGCCTTCCTCCCTTTCCTAGCAGCTTCCAGCCTGGCCCAGCTGTTAATGCCATATGAATATGTACCGGCCGTAATGAGGCCTAATGAGCCCTAACGAGCTTTGAACCCGTCCTACCGGCTGGTTGAGCTGGGCGCTGCTCATCAGGGCACGCTCCCCGCTCCCAGCCGTGAGCGGGCCTGGGCCTGGTTCCTTCCTGCAGCTGCCTTTGATCTCCTATCTCGGAGCATAATTAGGAGGTGGGGGCTCTGCCTCGCCCCCTGCCCTGCCTCCCACTCGCTCTGATCCCCCCGAAGAGCCGGGCAGGGTGAGATTTGCCACAGCTCTGGGCTTTTTCCATGGCTGTGGCAGCAGGAGAGCGCGGATCCCTGCCTCACACCCCAAACACGGGGCCTGCAGCCCAAATTGGCCCTCAGAGGCCACCCCGAGCCACCCGTGTCCCCGTGCCAGGGCAGGACGGTGGCTCCTGGAGGAGCTCTGTGCCAGTGGGGAGCTCCTGAGGCCTGGCTTTGTGGGCTGCAGCCTCCAGGGCCACAGCAGAAAGCGCCGCGGGTGCCTGGCACCGAGGTCTGCGCCCAGCAGAGCCGGCTTGGCTGCTCCATTCCTCCTCTGCCACAGCTCCTCCTCTTTTCAGAAGGAAACGAAAACAAACTCTGGGCCAGAAGTGGCTTTCCTGGAGGACACACGTGTGAGCGCCGACACAGGCTGCTGCTTGGTCCCGGTGTCCAAACCCCTTGTGGAGGATGCCCACAGCCAGCCCCGGGGTCAGCACGCACCCGAGGCACAGCCCAGCAGGCACCTCCGTACAGTTTTGGGTAGCAAACACACGTTTTTTTAGCACTGACAGCCTCCTTAGCAGGAAGGAGAGTGTCCTGTATGGCAGGGGTGTACACCCACCCCCTGGCTGCTTCTAAAAGCCCCTCCGGAGCACATTTCCTAGAGCTCAGCTTTTTCCCAGAGCCTCGTAAAGCCTCCCAGGCAGCGAGGCGTTTCCCCCTTCCTGCCCAGAGCTTTGCACTGATGTGTTTTTAAGACACCCGGCCTGTTAGTCATGCCCCACGCACCTTCTGCAACCATCCCTCCTTCTCCCTGGGAACTGCCACCGCACCACTGACTTCGGCCAGCCTCCAACGGGGCATTTACCGGGGCTCGGGGAGCGCTGACACCCGTGGAGGTGGCAGCTGTGACACCAGGCAGTGCTCCAGCACCAGCACTGCTGCTCCACGCGTGTCCCATGCCACTGCCTCAGCCCCTGCAGGCAGCAGAGCTGTCTTGCCCGGTCTTGCAGCTGCCTGCCAGCCCCTGCACAAACACGGCCCCGGCAAAGCAGCCGCCCTCGCCTCTCACCCGCCCTGCGCTTTGCTGGGCTCCAAGATCAGCCCCGATTGCTTTGGGAGGTTGGTTTTCTCCCAAAGAAATCTCCCATCTCACCTCCTGTTTTCTTTCTTCTACTTCTATTCTTTTTCTTTTTCTTTTTTCTTTTTTTTTCCATTCTCAGCTCCATCTTCTAATTTGTTCCCCGTTTTCTCACTCCTTCCCCCCACTCCTGTCTCAACCCCCTCCTTTCTTTTCCACACACCCTTTTTAACGCTTTTTCTCTTCTCCAACGTCCTCTTCTGCTTTCCCGTCTCCCAGCCTAACCCTCCTGCGCTGCTCCCTCTGCACGACAGCACAATCAGACCAGCAGTCAGCAGCCTCCAAAATGCAACCAGCTGCTGCCTGCAGGCCACATCCCTGGCACACAGCACAGCAAAAATTCCCCTTGCTGCATCCCACGGCCCTGAACCCACAAAGCCCTGTCCCGAGGAAAGCCACACAGCATCATCTCCTGGGGGATAACCAATAAGCCGGACGGGGCTGGTGTTTTAGGCTGGAAAAGCCTTCGGGGTTGTTGGTAACTGCGGCCAGCGCCTTGCTCTCCACCTCACCTCGCAGATTTGTACCTGCCCCAGGAAGGATGCTGAGCGGGGAGGGAGGAGGCCACCCATTCCCTGCAGCACAGCACCCTCTAGCCTCCGCTGGGGCCGCAGCTCGTTGCTGGTCCCAGGGAGCACCTCCAGCACCAGCGCTCAGCCAGGCGGCCTCCTGTGTGTCCCCACACATCCAGCCCTGGCGGCCCGAGCAGCGGTGACACAGAGGATTTCAGGGGAATTTGGTGGAAGATTTGGCTCCCCGCTGCCTCCTAACCCCCAACCCCTTCCTCCCTTGCTCCCCACCACTCCCACCTCCCCCCCATGCCCCCTTCCTTTCTACACCTCCACGAAACAACACTCCAGCTCTTTGCACCCCAACACCACCCCTTTTCCCCCTTTCCCCCAAAATACAACTGCAGCCTTGCTCTTTGTCCCCACCCTCCTCCAAACGCAGGCTGTGCTCCCCACCTCCCAGCCCAGCCCCAGCCCCACTATTTTGGCACAAGGCCGTGCTTCCACCTCTGCTCGCTTTATTTATTTATTTATCTATTTATTTATTTATTTATTTCCATAAATACTGCTCGCTAGGAAGAGGCTCTCGCCCACCCCCCAGGCAGTACAGAAGTGCAGGTTTTTTGTCAGGGACCGACAATCCCACCGCTCGGTTCACGGAGCAGTTTGCAGGGCTGCAAACTCATTCAGCACTACTTCTATCGCAGCTTCTGCAGGGAAAGTATTTCACTAGCAGGCACTGAAAAAAAAAAAAAAAGAAAAGAAAAAAAAAAAAAAAAAAAGAAAAGCGTGGCTTTAGCAGTCTCCCTGGCTAGCTTCCTGAGGCTGGATAATCATAGCCCTTCCAAACTCCAGCCTCAGGAACACGGCATGATGGCAAATGTCAGACAGACCACTCGGAGTTCAGCAGCAGACAAACAGCTTCCTTTCTTCGCTGTGACATCTTGGGAATGCTCCAGGAGCAGCTCACACATCTCCCTGGCTGTGCTGTGTTCATTTCTTCCCTCCTGCTCTCCTCCAGCAGCTCCCTTCCCAGCTCGATCTCCCTGCCCGCTACCTGCTGCTCAGGAGCTGCCTCCCCTGCGCACCGACACTCCTCTTCGTGCCTGCAGCTGTGCCTCAATTTGCCAAAATTTGTGCCAAAGGGGCAGAAACGGCTCCCAGCAAACAAAAAGCAGGATTGCAGCTGGCTCCTGTTGGGAACAGCTCTGCTCAGCTTGGCAGCTTTTGGCACATTGATGGGGATTTCACCTCGCCAGGCTCCCTGGACAATTCGGCAGTGTTGTGGCACGGATTCAGCTGAGGGAGATACTGAAGGAGCCTTCCCCTGCAGGGCTGGGGCTGCCTGGGGAGGCAGGCAATATCTGAGTGCCACGGAGCACCCAGAAGCAGGAGGCAGACCCCATACTCCCCCAGCACCCAGGAACTTGGTTCCCAAAGCCTCTTCCCCCAGCCAGCAGCTGTGGGGTAAAAGCAGTGAGCTGGCGGTCAGGAATTTGTGGACAGAACCGGCTGAGCACAGCCTGGTAAAACACTCAGCTCAGTGGCATTTCTCTTGGCCTAAAGAATTTGGGAACGCAGCAGCCTATCTGCTCTGAAATGGTCAGTCCCTGTGATAGCAGGCAGAGCCCTCTTGGTTTGGCAGAAAACCAGAAAAAAAAGAGTCAGAAAGTCGCCTTCAGCCACAGGAAGGGACCAGGCACCTCTGCTCTACAGGGGACGAAAGGGTGGACAGCAGGAGCCCGGTAAGGCAGAGGTTAGTCACCAAGTTCTATAATTAGGAAATAAATAGCGTGCTAAATAA
The DNA here is from genome assembly GCF_964211825.1 of Aythya ferina. Classification (NCBI taxonomy): domain Eukaryota; kingdom Metazoa; phylum Chordata; class Aves; order Anseriformes; family Anatidae; genus Aythya; species Aythya ferina. Next base: position 8,109,619 of record NC_140307.1, read on the forward strand.
ACCCAGAGCAGAAGCTTTTGAGGAGGGCGACAGAGCTGGAAGTTGGCAATGAGCAACCGAATGAGAATGTGATGGAAAAATACTGAGCAGGTGGGCCACGTGCCACCTCCACGGCTGGCTTGCATGATGCAGCCCTTCTCCCATCGCTGGCATTTGTCTCTTTACGTTGTCAGCTCCTCAGGACAGAAGGCCAGTCTATTTAGAGATCAGCAAAGTGCCCATTACGCTTTTAGACACCATTTTCAGAAAACACATAAGAGTCCAAAGAGCACTGTGCATCCAGCTCCGACAGGCTCTCAAGCAGCTGAGTGCTGCAGCCGCCGAGCCAGTACCTCGCAGGCGCTGCAGGGAAGGCAGAGAGGAAAAATCATTGCCTTTATTTCCATCTGTAAAGCTTTTCTGTGCTCACATGTCCCTGACAGGCACTTTGCTTACTTTCAGCTGGCAATCAAACCCTGTCATAAGAGATGTTTTCTCTTTTGCTCCTGCTGCACTGGCGGGGATCAGCACCCCGATGTTTCCTCCAGCAGAGAGGTTTCCTAAGAGGTGCAAAGTCCCTGGGTGTCCTTCAGCACGGTGAGTTTGCTGACCAGGAGAAAAGCTGGGCCAACGGAAATGAAGCAGAAAAAGAGCCAGTTCCTTACAGCAGCAGCAGCCAAAAGAGAGAGGGATGCGAAGAATAAAACGTCACTGTCACCAAGGCGTTGCACTGTCACCAAGGTGTTGCACGGCACGGCTCAGCCTGGCCTTGCACTGTGCCAAGTTCTCTCTGCCTGCTGCCTTCCCAATTGCTGGGTTTTTAGAGGTAAAACTACAGGCAGCTCTTCCTTGGCCTTGCTGTACAGAGCTAAGCACCTGCCCAATGCACTAGGCAAAGCTCTGCTCTTCCCGTGCCTACGGTTCCCAGCACATACATCTGGCTTCCTTTGCAGTACCCACACTAATCAGAGGAATCCTCCTGTCTCCGAAGCATTAGGATGCTGCTGGACACCCTCATCCCATTCCAGGGCAGGAACATCACACAAGCACCTGCTGGGCTGGAGCTGCCAAATGTCTCCCTACAAAGCAGGCAGGCTGGAAACGGAGCTCAGCTCTTCCCAGAACCCTGCCTTTAAGGGATGGGATGGTTCAGGCTCCTGCTCGGATGGCATTTCCCCAGCGTGAACTGTGCACTGCGAGCGACACAGGCTCCTGGCTGCGGGCCACATCCTGCACATGCTGCTCCCATAGCAGCCAGCATCGTGCTGAGCATCACAGGAGCAGCCCTGTACAAAAGGCCGCCCTATGTTTTACTTCTCCTCCTCAGCAAGCGGGTAGACAAGAGTTTCCTTTGCTGCGCTTTGTGGCGGCATGCTGAAGAAAGCTCCCTGCTAATAGCCAGGCCAGAGAAATCCCCAACAGCCTCAAGGCGCGAGGGTAAAAGCCTTGCCTGGGGGCTCAGCACCGCTTCACTGCCTATTTCCCTGCAGTTTGCCTGGTCTACAGTGAGCAGACAAGGTATAACTAGAATTAATCGGACTGCAATTGCGTGTAATCAAACCCAAACATTCTTCAAATACTTGGTTAAGAGGCTGATACAGGAAGTTTATCTAATAACCCTATCTTGCAGCTTGATCACAGGCATAGCTCGGCAGACCTCAGCCCAGCCAGGTTCATGCCGTGTTTAATTACCACCACGCACCCTGGGCATTTTTACGAGGTTCGTTAAAAGCTGAAGATAAGGAGCTCGGCTCCTGCTTGACCTCAAGGTGCGGGATCGCTCCTACAGCAGGGAGAAGAGGCCCTGAGGCGCTGCTGCTGTTCCTCTCCCACCTTTTTTCGGCTCAGCAGTCCCCGTGCTACCCTTCCCCGCGCTCCCTCCTTCGCGGTGACTCAGTGCACGGCAGTTACTCATCCCTCCAGATACACAGCTCTCTGGAAAATGTGACTTGCGCCCTGAAAGCTTTCTCGACGTAGGAAGCTCCAACTGCCGGTAAACAGAGGGAGACAAGAGGACTGAAATCAGGGAAAGGATTTTTCCAGCCGGTTACATAAAGTGACCAAACACACAGCAAGGAACAGCTGATGCTACTAGGACTGCAACGCGCTGCCCTTTTGGGACACGCTGAGAGGAGCAAGTTGATAAACAGCGCATTGCAGACATTTTTTTCGTTATTACTTGTTTTCCTTTTGTGCCTGACCCCGCAGGCTGGTTTTGGATGAGAGGATTTTGCTGTCGCCCGTCCCGCGGGAGGCAGCCAGACGGCTCCCCCGTGTCTCTGAGGGACCAGGAGCCCTCCTCGCCCCTCAGGGACACCTTGGGCACCCTGAGGTGAGCCCCTGGCCATGCACCAGCCTGGGGAAGCCGCAGCCACCAGTTTGGAAGCCCAACACGGAGCACATCACTGCACAGCCACCTCAACGGAGGTGTGGGGAGCTGGGGCTGGGCTCTCCTCACAGATAACTCATGGTAGGGCTGAGGGAATGGCCTCGAGTTACACCAGGGGAGGTTCAGGCTGGAAATGAGGAGACATTTCTGTCAGAAAGAGCAGCCAGGCGCTGGGACGGGTTGTGCAGGGAGGTGGTGGCACCGTCCCTGGGGGTGTTGAAGGAGAGGTTGGATGTGGTGCTTGGGGACACGGCTTGGTGGTGACACTGGTGGTGGTGGGCAGTCGGACCAGGTGCCCTTGGAGGTCTCCACTGCCTCCAGCCCCAGCCCGGCCCCTCTCTGTCATGGCGGCGGCTCCCCACAGCCCCCCACATCCCCGTCCCTCCCGCGGCCGCCCATCACGGCCTGACTGACGGCCCTCCCCACCAATGAACCCGCAGGTCGCCGCCCCTCCGCTCCCCAACCGCCCAATGGAAACCGAGCGGCTGCAGCTCCCGCCCCCTTCCCTCCACCTCCACCAATGGGCGCGCGAGAAGCGGGGCGGCGCCGCCAATGGGAGGACGAGGGCGGTTGCAAAGGGGCCACGGGCAGCGCGGCGGCCGCAGACGGGCGGGAGCGGTGGCGGCGGCCGGTCAGGGGCCTGCAGGTGAGGGGGCGGTGGCAGGGCCGCAGCGGGGGCCGGGCTCCGTGAGGGGACCTGAGGGGGCTCCTCCGCCCCCGCGCCTCGCGGTTTCGGTCCCGGGAGGGGGTTAACGGCCCGCCGGGCCTGAGGGGGAGGCTTGGCGGCGCTGCGGGGTGTAATAAGCGGAGATTTGCTCCTGCTGGTGCTCCTGGGGCTGCCCTGATGTCTTTAAGGGGTGTGTGAGCGGTGGGGTTCCCCTGCAGCTGCCCCCGGGGGGATCCCGTCCCTCAGGTGGGCCTCCTCCGAAGCCATCCATCACCTCCCTCTTGCTCTTCCTTCACGCTTGTCCCAGCTCTGGTAAGTTCCAAAGGTCCCCACCTGCCCCTGGCAGGTTGGTGGTGGCTTCCACATCATCGCTGCCTCCTCGTGTCGTAAATGCTCGTGGGCTGTTCGTCAGCTGGCTGGCACGGTGGGGGCATGGTGGTTTACGTGCCCTGTTTATCAGCGGTTATCGCCTTGAGCCATGTCCGTGGTGCTGCTGGGGTTGGCATGTTCCAGTCCACTGATATCGCCTTCCTAGAAGGCAGCGTTGGGCTGTTGGCGTTCCTAATATCTCGGTTCCACACCTTCTTCCATTAACGCTCATTTCCTGTGCTGGAGTGAGGATTTTTGTGACTGGCATCATCTTTATTCCGTCGGTCTACACTTCAGCTCCTTCCCCAGATGCTCGTTTAGGTCTCCTGTCACCAGAGCAGCTTGAATAAGTTGTTGCCTCCTCTTGGGTCAGTGGGCACACGGCCTTCCTTAGAGCAAGAACAAGAAGGATATTAAAGAACTGAGAGGTAATGTTTGGGTTCTCATGTCTTACTCTTAAAAACAGTCATTTCTCAGCTCTTGCATTGGCAGGTCCTTAGTGTTCCTGGGTGAATTAGCTGAACAGGGCACGAGGCTGACCTCGGATTCTGTCTCTTCTAGGGGTGCAATCTCTTCCCTCTCTGACCTCCAGAGAGCCATGGAGGTTGGGGTTAACGCTTTCCACCTTGCAAAACTGCTTCTGAAGAAGTTAAGCTAAAAACCAATTTGTTCTGCTCCTCTTGTAAAAGCTAGATTTTCTCTTCAGCGAATAAATAGCAGCTTAAGCTTCCAGCGTTTCATAAAGCTGCGTTATTAAACTTGTCATGTGAAAACCCAGAGATTAATGTGGTGAAATGGTCACTGTTCTGGGCTGTGGTGGAGAGAAGGAAAGATGGCAAAACACCATCATTTGTCCTTGACAGGCACATGGAGAGGTTAGCCAAGCACAAAGTTTCAACTGCATTTATAGGTGTCTTCTGATGTACCATAGCAAATGGTGGCTGTAGAGCAGCGATTCAACCCTTCTGTAGTCTGACCTCACCCGATAATGGAAATGTTTTTGGTGCTGCAGGATTCACCTTGTCCTGTTACTCTTCTTTCTTGTTCTGTATCTTGTCTCTTCATCCTTCGTGTGCCAGGGCTGGCAGCGCTGGAATTTGGATTAAGTTAAAAACCAACAGGATTTAGCAAAGTCTGTAATAGGGGGTTGCATGCTGAGGTCTTTAGTGTCTATTTCTAGCTGAAGGGTGCTGACACTACCTAGACCCAGCAGATCTTATGTACTCAGGCTTTGTGAAGCACGTCAAACACCACACAAGCCACAGTGTGTGGTGATGAGTTGGGTGCAGAAGGGAGCTGCATTAAAAACCGATAAAATTGGCAAGTACAAACCAGATCCATAGCTTAGCTGGCATTATTGAAAGTTCTGGCTTCTCGTGCCTTCTTGTGATTGTGTTGTGAGTTGGCAATTTAATATTTAATGATACACTTCACCTCTCTGATCCTTGTTTGCAACATGTCTAGACTAATGCTGCTATTAGTGGATTAGAAATGGCCAAGTGCTCAGTCGTCCGCCCCACCATGGAAAAAAGAAGCTGGCTTTTCTGCTTCTTGGGAATGGCTCCTGGTGCTCTGAAGCTGCTGGTGTGGACTTCCCAGCAAAGGCCTAAATCTCCAAAGTTTTGCTGGTATGTTGGAGTCGGCATCTGTATTTGCTGAGTCCTCTGGAAGATCTTGTTTTGTGGTGTGTCAGAGTACAGCTCTGAGCAGCTCTCTGTGGTGTGTGCTATAGATCAACTGCTGCTATATGTGGCAAACCAACTTCTCTACAAATATTTGCACTTCATCCTAAATGGCTCTTGAAGATTAAGCTTATAAGCAGTTCAGATAACAAACTGATAAAACTCATCTGGCTGTTCAGACATTAAATTTAAACTTGATTGACTTTGTTACCAAGCAGTTTACTTCATTTCAGTGTGCAAGGGCAGTCTGACCTCCTTATGGAGAAGACAGTCCTGCCTGCCCAACGTACCTGTTGTCTGGTAATGCTGCTGACCTAGCCAGGCAGACATCTCTGCCTCTTTCAGCTCTAGGAAGCCTTGTGTGCCCTGAGGCTTGTCTTTTCTCCAGCTCTATCAGTTGACTTGATAATAAAACATAATTGTGTCTGGCTGCCAGCTTTGCTCATCCAACACTGGGCAGCAATAATCAAAATTGCTTTACAGAGGAGTTTTGTACAAACCAAGTGCTTGAAACATCTTTGTGCCTGTGCTCTCTTAGAGGTAAGGGCAGCGGAGGAAGCATCGTACTTTACAACATGCAGATGTCTTCATCTGTATCTCTGGATTCACCAGGAAGTGCAGCTGCCTGGCTCTGGGAACTTGCTTTACTGCTGAGAAATACTCTGTAAAACTTATTTACATCTTCCAAAGATGCCTTTGCATCAGGATGTAGGTTCCAGAAAGATAACACCGAGGGCATTCAAATCTGGCTGTCCCTTAACTGGAACACCCTGTTCTGCACAGTGTGGGCCGGGCATATGTCAGTGTGGAAGGTTTGTACCAGAGGGAGCAGATGCACAAAGCAAATGTCCTTGTAAGAGGTAGAGAGAAATCCCTAAGAAGTGTGGCTGCAATCTCCCTAAATTCCCATTCATGCTTAGAAGGATGGAGAGCAGTCGAGCTCTCCAAGGTGTGAGTTGCTGGTGGCTGCTCTAGTGCACCAAAACCTGCTTGCTTTAATCAGCATCCTGATAAAAGCTGCATTATTTTTCAACAGGGGTAAGTATGTGTTGGTCGGGTCCTGCCTCCTGGTATTCGGTTCTTTTACCCCAAAGCTTTATTGTTTAATTTCTGAATGCAATGATGCCAATCAGCCTTCTGCCTGTCGTGGGCAGCCTCAGCGTGAATGACTCTGCAAATCTCTGCAGCCGTGGAGCAGAGCTGCTGGGCTGGGGGGGAAACAAGCGGGCTGACTGAGGGCTTGGGAGCGAAGCGGCAGCTCAGCTCTGGTTATGCTCAGGTAGAGGTGTTTGCTGACTGCTGAACTCGGGATTAGACCAGCTCGAGCACTGCTGGCTGGCTCGACTCGTGCTTTGCTGATGGATGGCGTTCCCTGCTGCGCAGCTCGAGCGGCCTGGAACAGGCTGTGCTTGTGCAGCTGGGCTCCCTGCAGCTGGGATGTGCGTGGACTTCAGGCTGCTCTTCCAGCTCGGGCAGTGCGGGGACAGAGGGAACGAGTCCGAGGACAGGCGAGGCTTTGACAGCGTGGCGCTGCGTTTCACAGCGCAGTGAAGGAGTGGGGCTGGCTCCTGGGGCTCTTCTCAGCCTGTGCTGCAGCTCACAGCAGCTCACCTCACTGCTTGGGGCTGGGTGCTGGAAGCATTCCCCTCTGAGTGGGGACTGGCAGGTTCTCTGCACCTTTATTCAGCTTCTTCCCTTGAGCTTAATGCTGGCCCTGGGCAATGCGGTAGGTAAGTGACACCTGCTGTAAGACCACAGAAGGGTGTTAGCCAGCACTTTTTTTCCCTCCCACAGTACCTGAAAGTAAGCTTGACCTCTTCTACAAAGAGCTGAACCCTTGCTGCTCCATGAGGCAGTAGTTAGGGTGTGACAAAGTCCTAAGTCTCTGCAGTACGCAATGAATGATGTTTGTTTAATAACATAAGCCTTTGTTAAGATAAGATGCAATTAATTGATTTCTATGGAGTCATCAGAGCCTTAATGGCCGTGTCTGAGTTTAATCTTGTATATCAGGTGCGTGTAATAAAAGCTAATAAAGTTTTTTTGATTCATCTATGACAAACAGGATCCAGCTCGTTTGCTGTGCAGCCTCCAGTCTGTGCCACCTTCCTTAGGTAAGATGCGGGAGCTGCCTGTCCTGCAGTAGAACTGTTCTGATCAGCTGAAGAAACAAAAGCAGTTCCTGGCAATCGGAAGGAAGTGAAATTGAAGGCTCGTCTGACTGTAAATTAACCTTCCTGGGGAAGTGAAGGAGCTCAGGAGCCTTTGGCCCTGTGGGCTGTAGAATTACTTTCAGGAGCTTTCTCAAGTGAGCTGCCTTGGCATGTACAGCCAGCCTTCTGAGGGGCTTGGCTTCTGCTCCGCAGGTGCTGGATTGTTCAGAGTCAAAAAATAAAAGCTGCAGTTGAAGGCAGCTGTCCTTCTGGCTGCCCTGCTGGTGCCTCGTGCGATGAACTTTGTCCCTGTAGCCTCACGGTACCCCGAGATTTAGTGCCTGAGCCAAATATTGTATCTGGTGGAAAGGTCAAATTCCCATGAAGCCAGCAGCCAACGAATTCTTGCTGGAACAGGGTGTAAACAGTACCTGCTGCTTTGTGCACTCCCCAGCCAGCCAAATCCTGGCCTGGGTGCTGGCTCTGGCACAAGGCGGAAGGGTTTGCCCTGAGGAGCAGCGTGCTGTGTAAATAATGTTCTAGTCAGCACCCCGGCGATGGGACGTGTCAGCGTGCCCCGTTTGCTTGGAGATTAAAAACTTGTCTGATGACAAAACCGCAGTGGGCTTTGCCAGACTCCTGATGGTCTGGTGACTTTCTCCCTCTTGGTCACATCTCCTGAAAACCCAAGTGCTTAAAGAGCTCCAAGTGCTCAGCTAATGCTTAATTAGGCCCTCAGTGCTTTGAGGTCTGAAGCTCAATTGGCTCTTGATGCACTCCTCGGTACTTCTGGCCATTTACAAGATGATCTCAGTGGTTCTGATGTGTTGTCTTCTAAAGCCACCCCCGAAGATAACAGGAGGTTCTGCAGTGTCATGCCTTGCTTTGTGTGCCTAAAATGATGGTGTTAGTACTGGTGTGGCCCTAAAATACTTGTATTTGTGTAATTCTTTGGAAAGATGGAAGTAGTAATCCAGGCTTGACTTTTTTTTTGCTGAAAAAATAAGTATCTTTTATATAAAGGGTGCTCAGTAGAAGACAGGATTCTGGGCTGTGCAGTAATGCTTGAAGCTTTTTCATTGTTCCCCTTTCAGGTTCCTGTGCTCGGGTGGCTGCTGTGACCTCGGGCTGTCCTCCACTGCTTTACAAAACCTTAATCCCGCGGTCTTTCTCGTCAAGAAACACTGCTTCAAGCCCTTTCACTACATACATTTTCATCTGGATGGTCTCTAAACATCTCCCTCTGCATTTAAACCTCTGGCTGCAAGCACACCCTGACATGTTTCTGTAGGCTTCCTGGAGTGAGTTTCAAGTAATCCTCTGACGTAAAGCTTGGCTTTCTTCTTTGTAGTGCCCTGAGTTCCCACCCTTTCCGTAGTAAAGTTCCCTTCTCCATGATGCAGGCCTAAATGTCCCACATGATATCAACAACCTGTAACCTCTGGTTGTGTGGTGTAACACTGGGGAGAGGTGTGAGCTTTGACTTTTATTAGAGATAATTTCCTGGGAACACTTCCTAAAGAGCTTCAGTGAAGCAGCCTTCCTTCTCCCTTCAGAAAAGGGGGGGAAAAACAACCCACACCACCTTCCGATGTGAATCTTTCTAGGCATAGCTTTTGCTTTGCTTCCCTTGGCTACTAGACTTGCTTTCAGAATTTTCTTCCCTGTGCAAGCACCAAAACCAAATTAAACTAGTCCAAGAAATGTCTGATAAGTTAGTTAACGAGGTCTGCCTGCTTAATCCATTCAGACACAGCCTCTTTGGCTCTTTGAGTTGCAGTGGGGAGGAAAGGGCACTGTGAGTTTTGATAGAAGCCCTCTGGGAGCGGCTTCCCTTGGTGCCTGGCTCTCCAGCACTCAGGGCTGGGTGCAGCTTGGGCCCGGGTGGAGGAGCTGCAGGGCTCAGTGGCTACCAAATGCTGTTTGTGCCTCCCTGAGTCATGGGAGTGAAGCGACCTCTGTCCCTGCAAGAGGCTCCTCTCCCCAGGGAAGCTGGGACAGAAACATGTGCAAGTCCAATTTGCTGTCAGGCGTGACTTCACTTAGTTTGCAAGCAAATATCTGGGTTGTGGCTTTCCCAAAACCAGCATCCTGGAAGGGACACGTAAGGGATTTGCTGTAGCTTCTTGGTACTTCCATCTCTATCTGGAAATTAAGACACTGCTGATTTTTTCCTCCTTGTACTGGTACAAGTGAGATGCGCTCTGTTAACACCAGTGCTAAAATAATTCTTTCCTGCTTGGTTTAAAACTTCTTATTTTGTGATGAAAGAGCAGATGAAAAGACTTCACAAATCCAGCACTTGCTTCCAACGGTGGATTTTTAATGTTAGTGCTAAGTCACAAACAGGACTTAAGTATCCTGATTAAAGAGCTGTAGCTCATTAGGGATGTCATGCCTTTTAGTGATTTATAAATAAGAAAAAAGGAGTTGTATACTTAAGGTTCATCAAAAAATAACATCCTTGGCCCTGAGAGCTTCAGCTTCCTGGTGTTCCTTGTGGCTCTCAGCCCCCGTGATGGTTGGGAAGGCAGGCTTGATTGCTTCCAGCAATGCACTTACTGTCCCTTGCTAATTTTGGCTAGCTTGCTAAAGCGAATCCCATGTTGTGTATACAGAAAAGGGCAAATGTCTGTTTGCTTGTATTAGCGCTGACCCATTTAGAGGAGACTGAAGATTAAAATTTGACTGGCTCAACGCTGGAGTTATCTGTACTTTTTTCGTAAACTGGCAAGTTCATTGGGTCAGTGCAAAAAGGGTTTACCAAAACCGAAGCAAGGTGACCTCATCCCTGCCTGTAAATAGAGACATTTGTCCTGGGTGATTAGAGGCAGAGAGAGCTCTCAAATCCATTTCAGTAAGCTAAACCTTTAAATTTTTAGAGCTTGAGTACTCTGGCTCAGTTCCTGCACATCTGCCATGGCTGAGACAGGTCTAAGTAGGTCTTCAGCAATACCAGAGCCTCGAGGAAGTGCCCAAAGTGCTGCAGGTGGGCTCAGGGGCACTGAGCTTACCAGCCTGGGCTTCTGAGACCGGTTTCGTTGCAGAAGTTGATCTGTGCAGCCAGCCATCTGTCTCCGTGTTACCCGTCCGCACTGATCCGAGCCTGTGGGTAAAGATCCTGGCAAGCACACCAGCATTTAGCACGTGTTTGAGGTGTCTGCGTCTGCTTAGAACATGTTGGGTGGATGTGGTTTTAGACTCTGAACGGGAAGAGTATTTGTGTGTAAGTGACAGGGATAACCCTGCCTACCAACTAGCTGGTTTTCCTCTGAGAAACACCAAGCTAGCAGACTTCTTAAAGGTAGCAACAAGCAAAAACTGGGAGAGGAGACTCGGGGAGATGCGAGCTAGTTGGGTGAGTTACACTGAGTCACCAGTACAAAACGCTAATGACTAATTGTGCTCAGTTTTATTTTTAACAACTTCACTAGTGATTGAATGCTGTAAACAGCAAACTTAGCCAAAGATCCGTGTGGCAGGGAAGTCTTAAGTTTGTCTTGGTGTCTCTGTTACTTTTCTGAATAAAACAGCGAAGAGAAGAAGCCAGCAGAACATTATGCTTGGATTCGTGATCATCTGATTAGAAGTGTGGTTTTTAATAGCCTACTCTTTTCTCCCCTCTCCGTGAAGCTTGGGACTGGAAAACCAAAGCTTCAGAAGTGTCCAACGTTAAATGTCTCTGCAGTCCTCACCCTCTGTTCTCTTGCAGCACAGATGGCTGTGGTGGCAGAGACTTGTGGCTCTCCGGCGTGCTGCTGATCAATAGCTGATGTCAGACTTGTTTTCTTCCGAGGGATTTTGGTGTAGCTGCATCGAGTACAGCAAGTACTTCTGAGATTTTTGTCATCCTGATAGGAAGAAGAGTGAGGCTTCAGAACGGCCTGTCCTGCTGGCACGTTTTCCAAGTCAGAAGGAGCAGACAGTTCTGGGGCTTTATCTCGGAGGTTCCGATTCCATATCAGCTTATTGTGTCTGTGAGGAATCCAGCCCGAACTGTCCATATCGCTTCTGCTTTGTACTCACAGGCTGCCAGCACTCTTATTGGCATTATCAAATTTCTGCAGCGAGCCTTGTGCATGTGCAGCAGTGTTAATTAGGTGGCTGTGTCTCAGCCTCCCGGTGGCTCTCACCTTCTTGCTGAAGTGTGGTACGTGCGATGTGCTGTAACTCCTCAAGCAGCAAGTGTGGGAACAGGCAGAGGCTGTTTGTAAACTTGTCTGCGAGAGGCTGCCTTGCTAAGCCTGCCTGAAAGGAGCAGGAAACTTCTTTCTGCCTGGCTTTGCACTTCAGTAATTGTGTAGGTACTACACAGAGTTAAGAGAAACAGTGCTGTTACCTCTGGTCTTCTAAAGGTGCAGAGATTGGGGCAGCTGTCGGAACTAAGAGTGTCACCATCATCTCTGCAGAGGTGATGACTGCATGGTCTGCTGCAAGTTCACAACCCTCTGAGTCACGTTATTTTTCATTGCAGTTTTCTCTCCTCGTGAAGCTATCCTCATGCTGCAGAGGGATTAGTATGCTGTAGGCAACTGAGCTAGCCTGGAAACTCCACAGGCAAGAGGTTTGCAATGCAGATGGGTCAGAGTTGAAGTGGCTATGACTGAATGCACAAATCAATTGCAAAGTCTGTGATGGGGCCGCTGTGTGTTCTTGCCTTGCAGCCAAGAGATGCAGCCTTATCAGTAACAATCGATCTGTTTTCCCTCCCTTCGCAGGATAGCTCGGCTAGCACGTGGGTCCAGACAGTGAAAATTCTACAGAGGACTGGCAATTATTCCTCGTTTGAAGAAGAAGTGAGATTGGTAAGGCTTACTTGTCAGTTGCTATCTTATTTGCATTACCCATGTGGCAGAGGAAGGACCAAGGGTAAAAAGTGTCCCTTCAATACAGATGAAATATCTCTGTAATAACTGCATCCAGTTATTTGAACCATATGTTCAAAAGCAGCTGGCTCAGTTCAAGAATTTGATTTCAACCTGGAAGGATATTGTTATATTGCATTTCTCTTTAATTCTCCCTCCCACCCTTTCCCCGCTTCCTTTACTCTGAAGCCCTTGAAGGGCTAGATTTTAATCTAGTCCTCCTTTCACTGTGGAACAACAGTGAATTAAATGCTGAACTCAGTGATATATGTACAGTGACCACCCTAAACACATGCAGGAGTTAATACCAGTATAGCTAAGGACCTACCACAGTAGTTCTTTCAAGTTCTTCTTTTCAAGCCTGGCTTGTACATCTGGGAAGAAACATCCATCCCGAGCTGCCAATATCCCTTTATAGCCTGGCTTTTCACTCAGCTTCTATTTGAGCTAGGTAGTCTTGGCCAAGATCCCGAAAGCATTGCCTGGCTGCAGTCTGCAGGCTTTGACACCTGAGATACTGTTACAGCTCCAGTGCAGCACTGATTAGGAGTAAATCTCCTTTCCAACAGGTCATCCAGTTTCCATTCCTTTTGGTGGTCAGGGCGTTTAGAGCAGTACAAAATAAGCTTCCTTTCATCTTCAAAGTAGCTAGACTGAGCTGATCTGCTAGGATTTGCGTAGCATTGTTAACTGACAAATTAAGGTGGTTAGCACAGTTTGGTCTTCAAAGTGGCAGGTGATATTCCTATCCAACAATATATTGTAGAAGGCTTTAATATTGCTCTTTATCTCCAGGTTCAAGATGAGTGTGATGCTGGAAACCCCTGAGCTGCCAGCAGTGTTTGATGGGGTGAAGCTTGCTGCAGTCGCTGCTGTTCTCTATGTTATTGTTCGCTGCTTGAACTTGAAAAGCCCAACTGCCCCTCCTGAACTCATTTACCAGGACTCTGCTTTGTCCCGCTTCCTACTCAAATCCTGCCCGCTTTTGACCAGAGAGTAAGTAGGAGACTTTTTTCCACATTGTCCTGTGTTGTGGGGAGAGGAGCTGCACCTAGGCATCCTTCTGCTTAGTGTATTTAATTGTGGGTACTAATGAATGGCAGGGTATTCTCTCAAAGAAATAAATGTCCTAAGTGCAGCATTTCACTATTGTTAGTGTTCCAGGAAGCTGGGTTAAGACCAACCCTTGTTGTGCAGGGTTTTCCAGGGATGTATGGAGAAACATTTCTGTCCCTCTATATAGGATCTGTATGCAGGTACTGCAGTGTGCAGCCTGCTGTCCGCGGAAACGGCTGAGGGATGGATGCAATCAGCACATGTTCCTGTTCGTGTACTCTCCTCTCTAGTAGGGAAGAAATCTATTAGGGCTCACAGGAAGGAAATATTTTCGTAGTGTGGTTATGTGCTTGTAATGAAAATGGGGGTGGCTCTTAGTTTTAAAGTGCCTACTTCTATCTGAAGTGCCTTAAATTGGAGGCTAATGAAATCTATTACTGGGTAAAGCACATCATCATAACTAGTTGAATAAAGTAACAACATACCGGACAGCTCTGAGAAAACCCTGTTGAATTTGCCCTCAATTTGAGGTTATGTCAGCTGTATATTTGAGCAGACTGATCTTCAGCTTCCCCTTCTAGGACCTCCAGAACCAGTGCAGTTGCCCTTACCTCCACCAATAATATGAAGCATTTACTACAACTTCATGAAGCCATGGAGGGCTTTGACACTGCAATCACCTTGAAAACTTGCAGGTCCTTCTTAAAAGCCCTAAATGCATCAATTATTTAGTAAGTGCTAAGTGCTGCCAGATGGACCTTGCTTGTGGATCGCTGAAGTCACGCTGACTTAAAGATAGTCATTTTAGGGAAGATGAGTCTTTCAGCAGTGCTCTTAGGTACCTTGGCTACCTGAAGTGTTACGATCTTAGACCACAGGGTTTGTAAACTCTTAGAGAGAACAAAGTACTATCTATTTTAAATTGGAACCCAAAGAGTATTCCCTGATGCACTCTGAGTTCAATAGTAATGTGTCTGAAGCTGAGCACTGAAGGTGAATATTATTTCTAGTGCCATAACTGCAAAGCAGTTGCTTCCCTAAAACATGTCAAGTCGCTGGAACCTCCTTAGTCCATTTTATACGCTTGCCATTTAAGTGCTGGCACTCTGGATTGACGTGTCCCTAGTCACTGAAAGAGCAAGCATTAAGCTGTGCTGATTGCCAGTCTTGAAGACATATTAATGACAGGGTAGAAACTTAGAAACTTAAATGGATGTGCTTGTTGTGGAGTGTTTCAGAGCCTGTTACTGCTATTCCAGCGCCGTTCCCATGGCACGAGCTCCTAAGCAGCACCATATTAGAGCCGTGTTTCGGACTTCCACGCAGTTGAAGAACAAAGCATTCCCAAAGGAGTGGAAATGCAGAACATGTCTAAACATTGTAGTACATCTGTTGTGTATTAGCTACAGGCGTGAAGAGCTTCTTGCAGAACCCTCGCCTTGTGTTCATCGTGTGCAGCCTCGCGTTGTTTTTCTTTCGATCAGCTCAGAGCTCACACTTGGCAGCTCCTCTGAATCCTGTAGCTGTGATTTCCAGCACCCGATTCTTGGGCAGAGTGTTGTGAGAAAGGCTTGTACCACCCCAGGAAACAAACTCAAACAAATTAGAGTAAAATATGTCAAGAAGTAGTCGTTCAGTCTTGTTACCTGTATAGCTCTGCTCAAGCAGAGAGGGGGATACAATGCTGGTGGTGATTGAAAGGGCTTACTGGAAGGAGGACACAGTTGAGATAATGTTTATGAGGTTTTGCTATTCTGTTGAGGTTATTGCAGACTTTTTTTTTTAAATGCAAATATTGAAATATCAAAGAAGTCCTGTCTTTATGCATGAAAGTCACCTGGAGACTAATAGGGAACAAATGTATTTAAATTCCTGCAATTATGCATGAAATGGTTTGTAGTACTAATTAGGAAGAGCTATGTGGAAACATCTTGTGCTATACTCCACTGAAAAACCTTGTAAGGCTTTGATTGCTTGCTAATTATTCCGAGTGTTAGGAAAGCTGATTAAGCAGCTCTTTTCAAATTCTACCATGAAAGCAAAATAAGTAGCCCAGCAATCCCTTCTGTTAGATCAGTGCTGGGTTTGTTGTAAGATCTCCCACTGATTCTTCTGTGCAGATGGAAACTGTCTTTCAGATGTGGTGCCTTCAGTGCCCGTATGCTCAAGAGAGGAAGGAGTGAGGGTATTACAAGCAAGGTGTCAGGTAGAATAGTTTTTGCTTATTTCTTTCTATCTGTGCAGCGATTAAAAATAACTGAAAAACACTTCTATTGTATTTCCCCTTCGTGGCACCATCCTGACCTGTGGACTTACTGGATAAATTGTAAACAGAGCATCATTCAGCAAGCCGAGTGATGGTGGATGAATAATTGAAGAGCTTTGGACAGTAAAACTGCCCGAGATGGCTGTGTGCAAGGTACCTTGTACTTGCAGATGTTGGTACTGCTTCTTACAGTTCTCTGAACTGCTGGGAGCTTTCTACATATCTATCAAACACTGGGAAACAAAAGACTTTTTTCCTAAATTAGAAGGAATTCTCAGCTCTACTTCCCTTCGTGAACCTGTGTCCAGCTCTGTACTTTTGCTTACCAAGTCGAGAAGCGTAATCAACCCCTTTTTTATTCTAAGATCTGCTGCTTCCTACAAACCTCTTGCACATCAGGTCAGCTGCTGGTACCCTCAAGCACTCAGGCCTATCCACTGGTGCTCTTTCCTTGTCTTTCAAATTGGTACAGAAGGTCTGCCACCTCTTACCCCTGTAGAAATGCAGCATTGACTCTTCAGAATCACAAAAATAAATTTGGCCAGTGTTTGCTGTACTGGGCTAGAGATTTTTTTGGCTGTTCCCAATTCTTCTACTGTCAAGTGTGTGTGAGTCTAGTCCCGTAGAGCCATGGCACAAATATCATCCTTACGGAGAATAATTTTCCTTGCCTCCTGTAAACTTATCCTTAATAAAGGATGGGCTCAAGCAAGGCTTGATTTACAAATCATCCTTTAAATACCTCTGGATTGGTCTGCAAAGGGGATGAAAACAACCTGTCACCTGTTGTAATGCAGGTGGCAGTTCTCAGGCTGTCCCCTGGTGTGAACAAATTGCAGACTGCTTTCTTGTCATCTGTACCCTGTGTAGTATAGCGCATCAAAGTAGACGCAAGAGTCAATGTTTAAAGTGTTAATCTCCTCGGTTGGAGTGAAGTAATGCTCCAAAAATAAGCCTGTTGCTGAACTTCCACTTCACATCTTTGAGGATCTGAATGCTGATGCTTGCTAATAAAAATAGCACGGTTTTTATGTGCTTTGTTTGAGCTGCTTATGCAGCTGCTGCTTTCCTAAACTCCTGTATGCTGGGAGATGTACGTGCTCTAAAATCATAATCTGCTGTCCGACAGCCGCTAAAATTTAATCTACGAGCACAGATTGGAATCATTTTTACTCATAAAATGCTAGGAGAATGTTTTTGGAACACCTAGGAGTTGCTGCTCTCGGGCTGTTGTGGATGAGAGATCCTATCACGACGTGGGGATGGGCTCTACAGCTGAAATGAATCACTCGGAGATAAAAACGCTCGCATTTGTGAGCAGATCAGTGTAACTGTGAATGCATCTGGCCAGTTAAGACACATGATGTGATGAGTACATAGTTCACTAAAATCAGTTTCCATAATAAGTAACTGCAGCCCCAGACCTGCTCTCCCGTCTGCTGCTGAGTCCAGTTACCAGAAGTTGTAGCTGCAGGAAACCTGAACTGCCTCGGGTGCTTCTCTTCTGTCACAGTACCTGCTGTCTGTTGCAGCTCACCAAATCAAAATGGGAAATCACTCAGACGAGTTAGCTGAAAGCTTTGGATCTTGAGCAAACCGGGAAGCCATTTTTTTCACAGAAGCTGAGATTTGTTTCCACTCCAACCTAGCTTTGTGTTTGGATCTCCCACGTGTCAGTATCTGGTTGTGTGCTCTGTCGTGGTACATCAGCCTCATCCTCGTGCAGGCAAGAGGTCTTCTGGCTGCTGTTCCCCACCCAGCTGGCTGCTCACGCCTTGTCTTGCTCCAATAATCTCAAACTGCTACTGCAGGGTGGTGAAAGCTGTGCCCGTAGGTAGATGTGGTGCCTGTGCCTGGGTTCTCCTACGTCTGTGAACAGCTCGGTTGTAACAGGGCACGCCGAGGAGTGCGTGGTGAATCAGCTCCATACAGTGAAACTTGCTGTCCTGAGATAATCCCTGCAGGATAATGGTTTATTTCAAAACTATTTCCATCTGCAGCAGGCATTACAGAGAAGCTGAGGAAGTCTGTCTTGTCCTTGAGCACTTTTCCTCTTCCAACTTGCTGTATCTGAGGGAGGCCACCTGCTTTTCTGAGTGAGAGCCCTCATTTGAAAGACACGGTAAAATTTAGCAGTAGTGATTGTCTTTGTATTAAAACCTACAGGACAAGGCTTGAATGCTTCTTGAACCGAACACTTATTTGCTTGCCTTTAAGAGCCCACATGATACCTAGCACATGTTTTCACGTGTCACACCCTGCTGAGCTTGTTTGCTTAAGGTAAGACACAAGAAAAACAGCCTGAGTACATGCTCCCCTGCCTACAGGGGGATTGTTTCCGAGGAGCATCTTATTTGAGCTGTTTGCCATGAGGAATGTTGGCCTCATTGTGAAACAGCCTGTGCTAGCTACAGCTATCAGCACCGGCTATAGTTAAGTGCTTTCAGCTGGGTTGAGTATGAAAATATTTCTGGAACTGATTTTTACATAATATGGTTGAAATAAAATTTAGCTTATCTAACCTGCCCTCTCAGAAGGTAAGGGCTCTTGAATAATTCCTGGCTGGTGTTTTTTTTCCTCACCAGTGTGGTTTCATGTGCCTGTGTGATTAAAGAGTTCTTTCTATGCTCTTTAGTAAAAGCAAGCTGAAAGTCCATGTAAACCCTAAATAATAACGTGTTTTGTCCTTCAGTCCTGTGCAGTCTCGCACTGCAGTGCTCAGTACTTGGTCTTAAAAGTTCCTGTAGACTTCCTTCCATCGAACGACACGAAGTCACTCACAGGAAGACTTTTTCAAAACCAGGTTTATCTATTGCCAAAATAGAGGGTCAACAACAAATAGTCTCAGATCACATGCAGCTACAGATTGTAAGGATGCTTTGCAAAGTCCACCTTGTCCATCAGCTGAGCACAGCTTTTACTGGAATGCATCGATAGAGACATATCCCTTTGTTACTGCCAAGGTTTTACAGGGTTTTGTAGTAGGTTAAATTGGCAGCTTGTTGTCTTGTTTAAAAAAAAGTCTTAATATTTTTAATCACTGTACTAGCTGGCTGCTTTTGCAGCAATCTGTTCTGGTGAGTTTTAATCTGGTTTAGTTTTTCACTAACTCCGCAGGATTTATGCAGTCTGGGCAAGTTCTTTCCACACTCCCTGTTGAAGTCTTGTGATGTTTCCAGCCTGCAGAAGACTGAACTAAAGGGGCTTAGAGGTTATCTAGCTTGCTGTAAGCCTGTAGCTTAAAGGTCAGTGGGCAGTAGTAAAAGAAAAGGTGGGTGAGATAACAAGCTGTTGCCATAACACCTGTGTGTATTGCAGAGTTGTAACTGCTTTTTCTTAAAAGGGAACACCAGAAATGTACATTAGCATATTTAAGTAAGGCTAAGTGGGAGTAACAAGTCTCTGCATCAGAATAGTGTCCTATGCACATTACTCACGCTGGATTTTGACCTTTGAATATTCATCTGGAAGTGTAGTTACGCGCAGGGTGACTAATGCTAGCACATCTCTGCTGCAGGCGGTGATGCTTCAACAACTGACTGAAGTTAACTTAAAAGATAAGCTGAGTGGTTTTCCTCCTCTATCTATGGGATGCTCAGAAACGCTGGCTTGTGCTCTCTGAAGGGACCAGGCAGTGAATTCACCCTTCTTAAGGCTCTGCACAGTTCTAGCACAGAGGGAAATGTAAAACCCACAGGCAGCCTGTCCCTTGTTACAGACAGTCGCAGGGGTTCCTGCCTTGTTCTCAGTCCTGTAACAAACGATGTATCAGGGAAACTGCCTGTGCTCTTTGCCTATGAAAGAAAAAACTGGCATAGAGGTTTGATTTACCGAAGATCAGTACTTCAGGCAACTTCTGCAGTCAGATTATTTGAAGGCAGTCTTATTTTTTTTCCCCAAAGAACCCAGCTGTGAGTTGAGGAAGCAGGCTGCGCGCTGTTGATAAACAGAACTCTCGAAGCCATTTGTCTGCATTTAAACTCCAGCAGCAGTGGTGGGCCTTGGAGACTCTTCTGATTTGCTTTCTAACAATATCCTGTGGTATGTGTGGCTGCAGCTGCTGCAGCGATTGCTCTGGAGCTCTGCGACTTACAACCAGAAACCGAGCTGCAGATAAATGAGGAAGGGTTTGGTGCCTGCACAGATCTCCGGATTTTTCATCAAAGTGGTAGCATTGATCAGTCACAGCTGTATAACTTCGCTCCTGTAGCTGGAGAAATGGCTTTCCTGTTAGCCCTGCTGGGTAAGACTGCGGATTCTACCTGGGATAACTTTGACTTGAAGAAGTGCTGTGTAGAAAATCACCCAAGCTTCCAATGTTCATGCTTATCCTAAGGTTAGAAACCATGCAGCGATGTTGATGTTGGAGCCTCTTCTGGAGGAGTTACAGATTTTTATGGGTTGTATTTGGGGGGGGAAAAGCTGCTAGCAAAATGCAAAGTTATTTTTAAAGGATATGGAAGGGGGATGGGGGGCTACAGATGTGACATGTAAGAGAGCTGCCATGGGGAAGCAGGGCCAGTGGTGATCAGCATCAGAGCATAAAGCGAGGCTGCTGTCCAGTCACACCGATGGGTTACAGCCCTGAGGAAAACATCGGGTGAGCCAAAAGCTGCCTGGTGTGCTGTGGGCAGGGAGAGACATGAAAGAACGGGATCTCTGCTTCATAGGGTCCCAAGCAGTAGATGGGAATAAGTGCAAGAAGCCCTAAAAAAAAAAGGGGAAAGATGAAGGGAGAAATGCCTTGCTGATTTCTCAGGGTGCAAGGTGGTGTGGGCAGCTCCCAAGCTTGTTCTGGACACCCAGCCCCAAGCAGCAGAGACCACAGCTCCTTAATTGGAAGCATGCTCCCTGGGGCGGCTCTTCTCCTAAATCATGAATCATTCATGCTTTCCTGTCAAGAGCTGATGTAAGGCTCATTTTCGAGGCACTGGCTCGGTCTCTCCTTTGCGGAGTGGCCAGGTGAGTGCCCCAGCAGCACATTTAGGCCACTTGCAGCTCTGCTTGTAGCCATGGAGCAAAGAACCCAGCCTGTTACCCCTTCCAGCTACCAGCTGCTTACCCCAATGTCTTTTTGAGGACTGTTGAAGCCAGAAAGAAAAAGGCAGGCTGTTTTGGCACCTTGCTTTAATGTGCCCTTGATAAACAAGGTTGGTGGAGTGCTCCTCTTGTGGTGGAAGGGACGGATTTATTCAGTGGTGTTTTTCTTGGTCACTTGTTACAGGTCCTTTTGAAACTGGGCCTGCTTCCTTACCAAACCCTGCCCGAGAGGCAAAATTTCCCTGTACCGTGCTCTTCATTCAACTGAGAAGAATATTTCTATAGAAAATTGTCGCAATGAGCAAGTCTTGTGGCTTTTAGTCTTCCAGACCTTGCTGTGAATCCTCTTGTTTCTACGGCTGACTTACGAAATCGAGTGCTTACACAAGTCCATGTGGCTCAACCCAGCAGGCTTCGGCGCTTCAATTAAAACAGATTTACAATATTTGACAAGTTTTGAAGGTCAGCTTGGTTGGCTAGCAACGTGCTGCTCCAGGCTCAGTGAGCCACCAGGTCTCTGCGCAGTCTGTGAGCAGCATTTGTGCACGCGCTGTTTCAGTGCGTAGGAATGTCTGTGTTTTGGCCTCTTAGTGCTGATCTCTCAGCAGGGAGAGCATGTCAGTCTCTCTGCTCTAGTAAGGCCGTGAAGAGCGATGCTGTTGGTTCAGTCATAGCAAAAACAATTTTGTTTGTTATTGTGTTTGGAAACGAGGGGGAGATTTGTTATGGCTTCGCTTATGTGTTCTCCGAGCTTGTTAACACAGCGGGGATGCGTAACTAAATGACTCCCTCTTTCAGGTACATTCCGCCCCTGATCTGGGGGAAGAGTGGACATATCCAGACTGCCCTTTATGGAAAAATGGGGAGAGTGAGATCACCGCATCCGTACGGACACCGCAAGTACCTCACAATGCCAGATGGAGCAACAGCAACCTTTGATCTCTTCGAGCCGCAGTCTGAGCACTGCACTGGAGGTCAGTCGCAGCAGCTGCTGGCTGCATCTAGCTGCTGACCTCGGTTCTGTGCTCTGGGGCATGGAGGGGGGTAGATAAGAGCCCTGATACTTGATTCTCAGAAAAGATGGGTGTTAATTTTGGTGATAGGAAGGGGGCAGCTACACAGTGCTAGCCAGCCTGTGGAGGCTGTGAGACCATCTTGCTGTGTACTCATCTCAGACAGCAGAGTAGGACCTGCTAGACTAATTACCCGTGTGTGGCAAGGGGTGGGCATTAAGGAGCAGCAAAAATGTTCCATAGCTTCTCTGCATGAAAACAGTATGTGCTTAGGATACAAAGGAGTCCAGACTATAAGATAATTCTGTGCAAAAAGTAGGAAATCCTGGTGATCTCCTACTGTGCTACGTATGTGTTTTCAGAGCAACTGTCAGATTTCAAACACCCTATTAGTAGTGGTAACAGCAACACTTAAAATTGAGTTACTGTGACTTCAGTAGTACAGTCTAACCTCTGCAGCAGCTGACTTCATTGTAAGCCCACAACTCCCGTTTGGCCTTCAGAAAAGGCCAAATTCTTCACATTATCGGAGTTGAGATCTCTGTGGTATAATGCTGTGCTGCAACAGTTTCTGCTGGCCTTATCACTGAGGAGAATCTGAACAGTGCTTTCCTAATGAGGCAAAAATTCACAGTGGGTAGAGTTAGAGCTTTGCACGCAAGTGCAAAGAGTATGAGAGCTAAGTGGAAGTACATACATGTATGCTAATCCTGAATATATTTTTACTGTCCTTACTTGAGTTACGGTAATGGCTTTCTTAGCTGATGAAATAATACCTTGTTAAACTGATGAGCAGTGCCAGGAGATCAGATGTTAGATTAGCCACAAAGCAGGTGATGGCTAATGTCAGTTGGTCAGAATTCCTGTGCTTAGCAAAGCTTCATTTTGAAGATCTGGGTTGTGCTGGATTCTGAAAGGGAAATGAGAAAAATAGCTTAGTGTACCTGGTGCATGGAGAAGCAGTGGGCTCTTGTGCTTCCACACACTCAGCAGTCTCAGCAGGCTGTCAGAAGGCAGAACGAGTGTGATGTTCAACATCTTTCTTCAGAGGGAAGGATTTTCTCTTGGTCACTAGGCAGTTTCTGTAGAACTGTTTGGTCAGCCTTCCCCAAAGCTAGGAGATTGTTCGTCTGCTATAACATGAATTACTCCTTCCACATCTTTAGCAATAGAGCTGCTAGTCTTCTGTCCCACACCAGGCTTTTTGGCAGAACGGTAGGATTTTTACCTTTCTTCTGCTACGTGGTTTCCCATGGATCTGAAATGGAAAGCTTCTGAATTTCTTAATTTGCATGAAGTGACATTTACTTAACTTCCCTCTCTTTCTGTGCACAGAGGATGTCACGATGGTGATCTGCCCTGGGATTGCTAACCACAGCGAGAAGCAGTACATCCGCACTTTTGTTGACTACGCGCAGAAAAATGGGTACAGATGTGCTGTTCTGAATCACCTGGGGGCCCTGCCGAACATCGAGCTCACTTCTCCACGCATGTTCACCTACGGTAGGTGCTGTGACAGCTGACGGCTTTCGAGCCTGTGGAAGTTCTAGGGCTTGATCAGGCTCCTTCAGCACACCACAATTGCCATAGGTGAATTAGGCTGATCATTTTATGCTGTTTCTTAGGACCTAAACTTAACTTATGAGGAAGAAGGGAAGCTAATAGCAGGATTCAGTTTTTCTTTCTCACTTATCGTAGTTCTAACATATGTATCTTAATTAAGGAGACCATTTTTGAAAGAAAAATAGAAAAAAAAAGTACTCATGGCTACTATGAGCCTGCTCAAGTGGTTACAGAGATGTTCAAATGTCAGTTTAGTGGGATATGAACGACCTTGGCTCTGAAGGATAAAAGCTATTTCTGACACTTTGGAAAATGTAGTATGAGAAGGAGCATGTATCACCTTATCCAGAAAGTACATTTCTATTCTAGGAAGGACATGGTCAGATTGGTCCCTGAATGTAACACAAATGTCAAGGAATGGCAGCAGTTCTGTGGTCTGACAGTAAAACTACAGTAGAGGTAGTGCTTAACTACCCTGATGTGGGGCTTTCACCTTGAATATAAGGAAATCCTTCATAACCTAGAAATTAAAAGGAATAAAGTGCTTCAAGGTGGGTTAAGAGCGACTCCAGTTATTCTTACCCACCCAGCTAGTGTGTGATGTGATCTTAGTAGAATGTGGCCCTCTTGCCAGGGACCTGATCTGCCTGTTCCCGAGTTCTGTTGAGCCTTCGTGTCCTCCTTTACTGCAAACATCTATAGTTATATTACATCAGGAGTCAACTGTGGCTACAATAGCCTGGTGTTGGGTTTCTTTATATCTTTTTAAAGGTAACTAAGATACTTACTGCTAAGAGTTTGGATTAACAGCTCAAAAGTTGATCTTGAACACTTGAATTGCCAAAACATCTCGTGCTTTGAGACTCTGGGTCTAGCAGGCAAACAGGCAGTAGTGCTTCGTTGCTTGTTTTGTAGCTATTAAATCTGCTCCTGAGAGGAAAACATTTCAGGAATACCAATAGCTTTAATTTTTAATGAGATCCTAGACTGGTAGTTGTTTTGAGTCTACCAAGCTTGACTTCCCAAAAGCATTTGATTTTTTGATAGAATTTGAGAGCTTCCTTCCAAAAATAGAACCTTCCTAGTGCAGAGTACAATCCCCAAATTCACTGGCTGCTCTCTGAAACTTCTGGTAGTGTCATGCTAGCTTGATATTTAAACATAGGCTATGGCATTATTTTTTTTTTTTTTGAATAATTAGCTAAAATGACTAATAAGGGACTGGGGAAGAGGGGATGTAATGCCATTATCAGCATGTATAGATCTGCTACTGCTCTGCCTGGTGCTGTTTTCAATAAGATGGTGCTCTAACTTTGCCTAGTGTCAAATGCCAGTCTAGATTTCCCAATCCCTCTCTAATTTTCTGAGAACTTGCTGGAGCTGATGGCAGATTGTTCATTTCATGCAGCTGCCCTTTAGACCTTAGGGAGCTATTCTGCTCTGTAGCTCCAAAGATATGCCTTTCTAAATCTTACAGCCTTGGGAAGGGCAAGGAATGTCTAGCACTTCCTCTGAGTAAGACAGTAAATCACTTCACATGCAACTCTGCCAAGTGTTGTGCCAGCAAGACCCTGCGCAGACTTTACTCTGCCTCCAGCCCGAATACCCTGTTGTCCTTCCAGCTTATGCTGGATTCCTGATGCATTTGTTGGGGAGCAAGTAGCATAAACATGATCTGCTGAATCCCTGAGCCTTTATATCAAGCTTGACCTGTTGCTGTTCCAGCTTCAGGTTTCTGAAATGGCTGCCAGCTGCTGTCAAATCTTGAAAGTCAAACACGGTGTTTTGACTGCTGGCTTCTTCCAGAGGAGACTAGAGCGATGCAGCGTTTGTCATCTTGAGGAAAACTGTCCATTACCAATGTTCACAAGGAAGTGCCCAAGCTGTGATGAAAGGCTCAGCCAGAAGCCTCCTATTTCACTGAAGTGAATGCAAACTGTAGTGCTCAGCATCTCCTCCAGAGCTGGCCAAAACCTGTGTCTGATGTCCAGCAAGGATGTTGCTTTTGGGGTGGGGGCATACTGGAGCAGTGCATGGATGGCACAGCATACAATCCAAGCTCTTTGGATGTACCTTCCTGGAGCAGCTCCGCAGGACAGAGCTGAGATTCTGGCCCTAAACCGGAATAAACAGCTGTAGTTTTATTGCTTTTGCTCATGTGATGCCTTCTGTGCGGTTTGAAGCACTGAGTCCAACTGGAAGGCTAACAAAGTGCCTAGCCTGGTGATACCATTGTCCTAATACCACCAGTTTGGGAGCTACTTCTCTTTGTTTCCCCTTTCCAAACTCAAAGGCAGGAGAAATAGCTGTAGGTACTGATATGCAGAGATTTTACCTAGCCATGTCAAAGCCAGGGTTGTTTGACTTCACTTCTTCGGTTGCTTTGGAAAGGCAGAGTTTGGATTGTCAGAGCGGCTGCTCCCAGGGTTAGGCTTTTCAAATTTTATCTTTGGCAGTCAGTCGGACAGGCATGAGCTAAGGTCCACAGGACTCATAAAACAGAGACATGAACATGTGTGTGAATCAGAGCCCTTAAAGTCTTGAGGTTATTGAAAAGTCAGAAAGGGGAAGGCGCTGAGCTTAAAGCACGCAACTGGAGTGTGAAGTAGAGAACTGTTGGAAGATAACTCTTGACATTGTCCTTATTTTTCAGGTTGCACCTGGGAGTTTGGTGCGATGGTTAACTACATCAAGAAGACCTACCCTCAGACCCAGCTGGTTGTCGTAGGCTTCAGCCTGGGTGGAAACATCGTGTGCAAGTACCTGGGGGAGAGCCAGGCCAACCAGGAGAGAGTCCTGTGCTGTGTCAGCGTGTGCCAGGGCTACAGCGCGCTCAGGTGAGCCTGCTGCTCTCTTCTGGGTGGGAAAAAGCTTGCTGGTTCTCTTGCACCTAATTAAATTAGTCTGTAGGACTGCAGGATGCCGCCTTCCTGAAGCAGCAATCAAAGCTTTGTTGATCAGCAGTACAAACTGGCTTTCTGTACCTGGCCAGGTAAACGCTGGCAGCTTCTGCTCTGTGCCTGTGGGTTGGCCTGGCTCTGTTGTGGCAGCGCTGCTGGTGTCGTAAGGAGAGGCATTCCCCATGCAGTCCTGGCTAATTAATCAGGCAGGTTGGGCAGTGTGACAAACTGCTGAGCTGGTGCCAAGTTTGAGGCAATAGTTTGCTTTCTCATCGCTCTGAGGAGTATCACTTGGCCCATAACAGCTTTCCTGGCTTCGCTGCCGAGTGTCATCCGGCAGCTCTTATCTGGGGAGGCTGGAAGGACACAGCTCGTGCTCTGTCAGTCCGTGCTCCCCTCCTTTTGGGGGTGCTGCTGAAACAGGCAAGGGGCTGATGGAAGGGTGAAGAGGCTCTTGCAACCCCTGCTACCTGCCTGAAGTGGGGAAGGTGGAGAGGCTAAGGATAATAGCCCTAAGGGCTGCCTAAAACATTAACCTGTTGTTCCCAGCCTGGAAGCAGAGGCTGTAGCACTTCACAGGAGCTGTAAGGGCTCCACCTAGTGTTAGCACTTACATTCACTGATGGAGGCTTTGGGTACAGCCCTGCTGCTTCAGAACTTGCAGCTCAACTACTGTGCAATAACTTCCGTGTGCGAGTTACTGAAGATTGAAACTACTGAAGATTGAAGCTAATGCTCACAGGTCTTGCTGTCTCTACATATGGACAACTAGTGAGGTACAGCTGGTTGTACAGTAACTTAACTGCCTCTCTGAGCAATGAGAATATTTGAAAAGCAAGGGGCTGTCGAGGGTAGGGTGTTGGTGTCAAGATCCTTTGGACAGATAAAGCTGGAACTGGCAGCATGGAGCTGGAACTCTTGATGCTGCTGATGCTCTACCTCTACTGTGACTACTTTGGTATTCAGCAGTCTGAAGGCACCTTTTATAAGTTAAGCTCTTACAGCTGAAAGTAAGAAGTTTTTTCTGGAAGCATTGGACATGGCTGAAAGTTTGATAGACAATTCAGTAACATTCCAGTATACCTCGTGCCTTTCTGAGACTTCAGATCAGGTGCAAATCAGATGCTTTCAAGAATAGTCTGGTTTTGTTTCAAGTAAAGTGTTAGTTGTATTGAGGTTCTGGCACAGAGTATCCTATTGAAACAAGCTCCTGAAACTGTTTTTGTAGCCATCAAACAGGGTTTGCAAGGATTGCATCTGGCCTTGGCCGGTTTGATTTATCTTGGAGTTATGCAACGTTGTGTTTCTGGTCTCCAAAATGTTCTGAGTAATTCTGTTCCCTGAGCTGATTTCTTAGTAGTATGTCATGGTGTGCTGGTGAAACGGCAGGGTAAGGACAACCTGTTTAACAATGCTGCACTTGGATATCTGCGTGGAAAAATAACAGCTGCTCCTGTGAGCTTAATGCAAGTCTTCTGCGGGTTGCTGTGGATTCCTGAGCTCTTGACTCCACCTGCTGGGTGAACATCTACCAGCAAATCTCCGGTCACAGAACATCTGCTGTGCATTACCGTGTGCCCAGCAGGAAGGCTTCTCGTATCTTGTGTCTCCCTACCTAATGTTTAGTGCTGCTTTTAAATGCTAATTAGACAAAGCTAGGGAAAAGCAACATCAGTAAATAACTACGAAGTAAACGACAGGATAGGGTGGGCCTTGTTATAGAAGGGGGAGGGAAGAGGTACAAAGCATCTCCAAAAGCATCTCCAGGTGGAAAGGATAAGCCTTATCCTTCTTGGACTTGGTCTGCTATGTGAGAATTACTGTTCTTCCCTCTGAGCTACACAAAAGTGGATTGCCCTGGTAGATGACCAGTTAGATTACAATTCTTTTTATTAGTTTGTACAGCCTTTGTCCCTAATTATCCCCAAATATCTTTAGGAAGTAAAGGAAAAATTAGGAGAAAGTGGTAGTGAGCAAGATGAAGCAGGCATTTGAAATTTGGAAACCTTTCCAGGGCATTAAGCAAGTGCCCCATAGAGGGGCATGGTAAAGTAGAAGCAAAGCAAGGCTCTGCCGGCAGAAAATGGGTCTCTGTTTAATGAATTAACACAAAGTCTGGGGAATTTGTTCCCTGAGGCTAAGCAGGGACCTGTCTCCTTATTCCTTAATCTCTGCCTGCACAGGCTTGATTCTGCTTCTTGATCTTGTGGAATGCATCTTTAGTGTAGCTACAGGCTGTGGGGAGAGTCTCCACCTTTGAAACCGGTGCAGTCCTCAAATAATACTGGAAGTTGAATTTTTGTCAGTGCTTGCAGCCCTTCATATTAGGAGTCCTGCTGTCTGCTGCAGAAATTGTGGGGAAATGTCGTAGTTATAACTTCGGTTGTCTTGAAATCACTTTAAAGGTTTGCTTGGGAAATCTTTTCCTGTCTCTATTCCCCTGTCCTGGTGTAAGTGTGGTAGCTATAGCCTGGTTAGACAACAAGCCCATGTTGCAGCACTGCTTGCAAGCAGGCAGCCTGCTTATGCTCTGCTAGGAAACCTGCAGCTTGTGGCTTGGAAGGTCACAATAAATCCCCTGTAGTTCTGGTGGTATGTTAATGTTTAAATGGGAGTAGTTCAGTAGCTGGAACTGCCTGCTCCCAGCATTCTTAGGTCGCTCAGTAAATGATAGTAGGTTCCCTCAGTAACAGCAAACCCTTGGTAAGAGTAAAGCTCTAACCTGCCCGTGACCCTGCAGAGCAAAGGAGTGCTTGTATCTGGCAAAGCTCACAGAAGTCTGGACGACTTTAATTCTGTTTTAACAACAGATAAGCTGTGAAGTGCTGTTCTGCTCTGAGAATAGGTGAAGGCTTCAACTCCGATGCCACTTGCAGCTGCAATGAGTATTTACCCTTACAGTTCCTGCCAATGAAGGTAAAACAATAATAGTGTGTGTAAATATTGCAAACATCTGCACAAATGATTTCCTTTGTAAAGCTATTACACGCAATTAACTTTTTTCAGCAACAGGTTTTAGTCCTTTCCTCAGTGGTTCCATTAAGTAAATTGCATTCAACTTATGCAAAGGGATAGCAGAGTCCTCTTGTCAGTGTTGCAGATCTTGACTGATGGCTCCTAAATGCTCTGATCAGGACAGCTAATTGCACTGTGCAAAATGAGACTGCAGATCTGTTTTCTGATACTCCCAAACTTCATCAAAGTGGAAGTCATTTCCTGGAAAAGGTTAAGCTATGGCAGGGGAAGCCTGGAGATTTGTTTACTTAGCCTCTAGGCTGCAGTGAGATGTTACGGTGTATTACTCTGATCTTTCAAGATCTCCATTAACAGCTTAGATTGCTATGCTCTGTGTTTTTTCTAGGGCACAGGAAACCTTCATGCAATGGGATCAATGCAGAAGATTTTATAACTTCCTCATGGCAGATAACATGAAGAAGATCATCCTTTCTCACAGGTAAACTTGCATTGGTGCAAGTCAATTGCTCTATTGGATTTATCTTCTCTTCTCAGTCAGACTTTAAATTCAGACTCCTGAAAGATTACGCACAAATCCTCTGCTCGGTGTCTTTTAAGTGAAGCAAGAAAAAGAAGGGGAGCCCATGCCAATCGCGTATACTGTAAAATACACAAATAAGCTCTGGTGATCCTGTTAGAAGAAAGTAGGCTTTGTTGTGTTTGGTTTTTGTTTTTTTTTTTTTTTTGCCTTCTGAGGAGACTTGCTTAATGAATAAACAAGATGAGCACAGGAAAACATTGTAATTAAACTTCAAAGTGGAGTATTGTGCATCTGTTTCACTTCTAGCTAAAGAATCCTCTATTCCAGGAGCCTCTTGTTCTGCCACCTACTGGAGGTAGGATTAATCTTCAAGATCTGCTGCAAGGGGCTGCTGCTTATCAGATAAGCAAACAGTCATCCTGTAGATCTGGCTTCTAGTTTTCTTCTCCAAAGAGCACGTAGCCAGCAGAATACTTAGTGCTGCTCTTCCTAGAGTGCTACTGTCCTTGCAGTATCCCTGTGCTACTGTTGTGATCTGTGGCTCTCAGATACGAAAGGAATGTGTTGGTTAAACAGGTGACATGCTCCGTGGTGTTTCCTAGACCAAAATTACCTGGGTGCTTCTAGGGCAATGAATATGTAAGTACCTCATCAGTGGATGCTAATTAAGGCCCATTCCAGTAAGGAGCATGTGCCACTTGCAAGCTTGTGGTTCATAGCTAACAGTCCTGTGTGGTATGAAAAACAGGCAGGAGGAGGTAGGACAACTGATGTGTAGGATGATCCACGTAATTCACTGCAGACTGACAAATATTTGGACAACTTGGCCAAATTATACATGTCAGGGTATATAAGCCCCCATGAAATGGTGCTTAGATTCATAAGCCAGATAAAGGCAGTGCTGGCTTGAAGGAGATTCAGTTAAGTAATCTTTTTTTCCACAATCGTTTGTGCTCTAGGGCAGCTCCCCCAAGTCAAGCCTGGTCTCCCTCCTGCTCTGCCCTGCAGCTGCTTCTAAAAGGGAATAAAAATCCTTTCCAGCTTGCAGCCTTTGTTCTATTTGTTAAGGGAGCGGTTTGTTCTGGTGAAGAAACACATCCTCTCCTGAGGGTAATAACTAATTATGACAAGTGTCCATAGTAAATAGCTTTCTGCTAAGGTAATGCCCCCAAGTAATTTCTGCTGGATGAGCTAACCTAATATCTGTGCTGGGGAGACTTCAGGACCAGATGGTGATGGGGCTGCTGTGCCCAGGACTGCTAGTGCTCTCCCTGAGCCACCCACTGGTTTGATCTGAAGCCAGAGGACCCTCCCTCCAACATGAAGCCTCTGTTCTAAATCCCCCTAGTGCTGTCTGTTCTGGGAAGGTTCTTTATAGAGGCCCCTTCTGCAGTTTTTCAGTATAACAAGGGAGCATTTTTCTCTGAAGTGGCTGTTAGTTTCTGTTACACCTTATTCAGAAGCAAGGTAGATGAAAAAGCTGTGCTTGATCCCAAGAAACCCTCGTGTACGTAGCCCACTTCTGTTCTTACCTTGTCAGATTTGGTAAACTCACTTGTCCTTGAGCAGGTCATGGCTTTGCTGCACTTGTTATGGTGTTTGGATATTTATCTTGTTACTCCTCTTTCAGGCAAGTTCTTTTTGGAGATAACGTGAAGAAGCCACAAAGCCTTTCAGATGCTGATCTGAGCAAACTCTATACGGCAACATCCCTTATGCAGATCGATGATAATGTTATGAGGTATGAAGGGGGACTCTATGCTGCTCTCTGGGTCTCTGGAAGTGCCTTCTGTTTTAAGTGTTACTCTTGCAGGTCTCTTTCTGTGCCTGTAGGAATCTGCTGAAATGCAGCGCTGACAACCCCAAATCCTTCCTTGTCTTTACATTGAATAAAACCACAAAAAAAAAAAAAGTTTATTTTTGATAGTCACAGCTCCTGTAAAGTCATCCAGGAGGCAGTTATCTATAACATCTGAACCTGAAGCCCAGAATAAACAAGGAAGAGGCAAGCTCTTGCCAAGAGGTCCACAAAAAATAATGCAGAATGTGGAAAGCATCTCAGAACTGCTCATGAGTGTTTTTAGTCCTGCTTGAATTTTGAAACAAACCCTTCCCCCTGAGAATAATGCCTTCTTTGTGAACATTAGAACTGGCTGAGATAACACGAACTTCTTAACTTGTCATACTTGCACCTAAATTAAGCTCTCTGCATTATTAGGCAGCAGGCTGTTACTGCCTGTGTCCTTGAAAACAACTTAGTACTTTGTTCAGTGGCTGTGATCTTGCCATGGCATGTTCTATATCAGGCACTGACACCTTTACAAAATGCTGAAGCTGTACACTGCCAGCTATACAGCTAAAAGGGTTTTGGAGGAGTAGTAATATTGTAATATTACTACTATGTAATAGTAATATCTTTCTAAGAGTGATTCCTAGGGGAAATATACTTGTCCTTCATCCCTGAGGCCTGTCTACTTTGGGCCTACGGCTGCATCATTGTCTCCTACCCCAGGAAAGAGAAAAAGCACATGAGTATAAGCTCACTGCATCCTTGGTTTGAGATGAAGGGCTAAGGATATTGCAAAAAAATGGAACCACAGTGGATTCTGTGTGGCTTGTAGGCAGGCCCTTTTGTCCAGTATGTTTGAGGTTTGTAAGCTGTGATGGTTTTATGTTTGTAAAGGCTTTCAGGTGGTGAATAAGTTTATAAGTTATTCACACAGGAGAAAGCAAATTAAGTTTAAAAAAGATGCCTTGAAGGCTGCTAGACTTCCACTTGAATGTTTAACTTGGTGTGTGTAGAAGAAACACAAATCCTGCTATCAGTGTTTGAGTAAGCACAGAAAGCATAAAAACATGTGCTGCCAAAGGTGAATTTTGCAGAAAAAAGGCATTGTCCTTAAAAATACGGGTCTGGGCATGTATATCCTTATTTGCAAATGGGAGTCAGGTGGATGCTAGAAACATGATGGCAATGACACTATCCATTTCAGGAAGTTCCATGGGTACAGTTCCCTGAAGGAGTACTACGAAGAAGAAAGCTGCCTGCACTACTTGCACAGGGTAAGCTCTTGCAATTGACTGCTCTTGTACCATCTTCTTCCTACTGGAGATAAAATGCTCCGTGCTTTCTGGTTTTGATACCTAGACACAGCTGTCTTAGCTTGGATTTTTAGAAGTAATCAGTATTTTGGAGTGGGATTTCAGTTCTTACTACTCCTAATGCTGGTTCTAAATGCTCTGGGCTCTCTAGAGATTGTAACTCTGTAGTAGCATCCAGATGATCCAGCTAAAGCCAGGAGTTCAGCTGAACCCTTTTGAGTGTAGGTGCATAAGGTGGAAAATGGGTGGTGGCATACAGCCTTCCAGGCAGAAAAGACTAGATACTCTGCAGGAGGCTCAGCACACTATCTGGAAGGCAGATGCTTAGCAGGCCGAAGTAATGCAGAAGTAGAACTGGAAAATTAATTCCTTCTTGATTTGCTGAACCGGAGGATGGAGGCACTCCAAGGGAGTTTCCTGGACTTTAACCAAGGTGTCTATAACAGCTAGCACTGGCTGCCTGATGTGCAAAGCAATGTAGAGTAAAAAGGGTGTAGCTATTTGAATTCTGAGAATGGGGAAGATCTGTGATTTAATCTGTTTGCTTTGTTACACCCGTATCGCTTTTCATACAACTGAATTGGAAAAAAAAAAATAAAGTGCTGCAGAGTACTCCGTTGGTAAAAAGCCACCAGTCTGAATTTTTGACTGTTTTGCTGATGGTTCTCCAGTTAAAGGACAAGTGAAATAAGATGTCTGAATTGAGCCAAGCTAAGAAGCTTTATAACAGTTGATAGAAACTCAAATACCAACCCCTAACTGTTTTTTTCTCTACTATGTTTCTTGGTACAGATCTATGTTCCTCTTCTGCTGGTTAATGCTGCTGATGACCCTCTTGTCCATGAGAGCCTTCTATCAATTCCAAGAGCTCTTTCAGGTATGTTGAAGCAGTCTGCTCCAGCAGTGCATATTTGTTTACCTGCAGCTTCCTTATCTCATCACGATCCATGATTACAAAGCAGCTTGACTTGCCTTATTACGTCCATAATCCTGTGGGAGGTGTACTAAGCCTCTTTAGAACACCAGTTGCAAGAACTAACGAGGCTCTTTGTGAGGAGGAAGAACTCGAGTCCTCCTTTCAGGCATCTTCTGCTGTTTAGGCTGCTGTTGATAGCCAGTAGTTTACATTCAGGTTACTTTCTTGAATGGAAAAAAAAGCTTCCTCGTGTCTTTGTTCCTCATTGGGATGTAGTAGAAAGGTGGGTTACTGCAGTGACAGTCTTGAACAAGTATAGATGAAGGGCCCCCTTCCCTGATGAATGGAGCCCATGCTTTGCTGTGTTACTTGATAATGAAATAAGGTGTGTCCTTTGAAAGGAGTTCTGTCAGCTCTCTGTCTTCAGCCAAGAAAAAGTCCAATACCCTTTAGAAGCTCAGAAGAATGAGCTGCTTGCTGTTTCTCTGCACAAATGGTGCACAGGAAGGAAAGATGGGTTCATTCTTCTCTCTGAAAGCTACAGGCGGAGAATTCATCTACAGCTGCTTCCAGACAGAACCAAGCACAGGGATTTTCTCACTGCACATAGATCAAAGTGGATAACATAATGCCAGAGCTTTGGTGCAGCTCAGCATGATGCTAACAGTCCTAGTTCCAGTGTACGTGAGTTAAAGGTAGAAGGATGTGACCTGTGTTGCCATAAGGGCCCAGCCAGCAGCATTTCTTGGCCAGCCTGGTTCCTGTGGACCATCTTACTTTGTGAAATTGTTAGGTTACATGCTTTTGACTTCATATTAGCTGTGGCCTTTGTCAGCACGTTTCTGCTTCCATCACAGGATTGCTCCTTTTGGTTCAGACCCTATGCCAAGGATTGAGTTGATTATTGCAGTTTAAGGTGGTTTAGCTCTTGGCTCCAAATTGCTGACCTGCTGGAACTGTGTGCTTCCTTCTGTCTTACAGAGAAACGGGAGAACGTCATGCACGTGCTGCCCCTTCACGGAGGCCACCTGGGCTTCTTTGAGGGGTCTGTACTATTCCCAGAACCTCTGACCTGGATGGATAAGCTCGTGGTGCAGTACGCCAATGCCATCTGCCAGTGGGAGAAGACAAAGTCTCATTGCTCAGACACAGAGCAGGCGGTATCTGGCCAGGAGTAATTGACCCAAAGACTCTGGATCACTTCAGTATATCTCCCCCTTTGGGAACTCTTTGTTCCCTCACCTGCTGCTTCAGGTTTCCATTCTCCTTGATATCCTATGGCTGGGGTTTGATCACAATGTTTCCTTCTGAAGTGGAGTTAAAACAGAGGTTGATATCTGGTCAGAGGATCTTTGCTTATATAGTCACTTGGGTTTGTAATTTACTGCTCTGCTTGAAGAATTAGATTCCGACTGTGACTTGTTACAGGGTAATTGAGCTAAAGACAGTTTGCTTTGATGTAACACAAGTTTCAGATGCCAAAAGCCTTTCACCTGGTGGTCAAAAACTTGATCTGAAGCATTTGTTGAGGTGTAGATGACAAGGTAACTGACTTTTTCAGTCCCTGTGCTGGAAAAACCCTGTACCAAGCCACAGGCCAGTGAGTGGTTCAGTCCATGAGCCACTAAACAGTGGCTTGGGAAAACAGATGCTTGACTGTCGGTGGAGTTCTAATCTTACACCATCTTAAGGGAGTGTTTCACTTCCTGGGAGTGCAGTTACACAAGTGAATCACTTTAAAAATGCTTAACTTTTCCATGCTTCAGATATCTGTGGGTTGGGGTATCTTTACGCTGGGACTCCAGGTAGAGAAAAGCTGCGGGCTGGTAATACCAGTTAATGTTTCTCTGTAACCACATTCTCACACCAAGACCAGACCAGTCACCTTGTCGTATTTGCCTCTTTTTAAATGTAGTCATGTTTTTAGTACTGGATCTCGTTTGACCCAGAGCTTTTTAAAATTGGCTCTGGCTTCCGAATGGAAACCAGCGATGAAGAATCTGCAGGATCTTTTTGTGAGCTCAGTATGTTTTAAGAATATTTCATAGTTATGTACTCTGTTAGGGATTAAATTGTAGGGTGGGGGGGAATGTATCTAGATTTACTCCCCGTATGTCAGGGTAGATTATACCAAAATTCTTGTCCTTAATTTTCAAAGCATTGAATGGTTTTCAGACACATGACTTGCCTTACTTGGTGGGATCTTGATGGGTCTAGCCCTGTGCAACTAAAATACCTTTGACTAACTACTTCTGTATCTGTGCAAATGCTGCAGGATTTTACTGGCTCCAGTAAGACATTGGGCTCCTCGCGTGAATTCCTTTCTGCATGCCCAGACACTCTCTTCTAGTTGTAATGTGCAAAGTGAAGTGCAAAAGCCCCTTGCAGGAGTGATG
Organism: Aythya ferina; assembly: GCF_964211825.1. Taxonomy (NCBI): domain Eukaryota; kingdom Metazoa; phylum Chordata; class Aves; order Anseriformes; family Anatidae; genus Aythya; species Aythya ferina. The sequence goes on from NC_140307.1 coordinate 8,145,471, forward strand.
CCTCAAGTGGCTGTTAGGGCCGAGGTGGTTATTGCGGGCTCTGCTCTATCTCCTGGTAGGAAAGTTGCCCCATGACAATCTGGAGACTGAATTTTTGTGGTCACAATCTTTTTTTCCCTATTTGTTCTGTCAACATTGTAGTCTCATTAATCCACCCTTGAGACTTCTTTGTCCTAGTGTCAGTGAAGCTCTTTTCCTGTCACACTTCCCGCATCCAACGAGCACTTTATTGCTTTAGCCTTGGTTTCTGTGCCAGGCACTTCAGTTTGTAGTTGAAAGGTGAAACAAGCTGCAAGACTTCAACGTGGTAAGGCAGGGAAACAAGCCTTCTGGACTGCCCTGTCCCGGAACTTCATTCAGTAGGTTGCAGAGGTAGCTTTTTATTTTAATAAAGCAATAATTAACTATTGTAGCAAAGGTGCATTATCATATCAGGAAATTCCTTTCAGTTTGCCTTAGGCCAGACACCGCGGCCTGCTAGAATGAACTGTGGGTACCTGCACGTTGTCCTTGTTACTGAGCCCAGGTTTCCTTTTGTTCCTCAAAGAAAAAGGTGTGATCGAGTAAAGCTGCAGCAGTACTTGGCCGTGCTTGTGGCTGTTCCTTAAGAACTATTTTAGGGCATCAGTTAGCAAGGATATTCTTAGCTGATGGATATTTGTCTTTGTGGTGGTGTTCTCTCACTCATCCTGCATCTGTATATCACTAAAACCTGTCACACAAGATGCTCAGAATTTTGCTTAAGTAGCTGCTCATGCAATTTTTACTGGATGTGCTGTAAATGTATTCTCACTTATCAGGATTGGAGTGTAAACAACATTTGTATGCATCAACTAGCCACAGTATGAATTTAGGTGTGTAGGGTATGTGTTTTTTGTTGTTGTTGTTGTTGTTTTTTTTTTTTTTTATCTCCAGGGGGTCACATCTTTAGATGTCTCAGTTTTCCTGGCATATACATCTGCAGCTTCACAGGTCACAGCTTTCTGCCTTGAGGAAGTAAAGCTGCTCCTCCCATGGCGGGAGATGCCCTTTTTAAAATGCTTCATGTCCTGCTTCAGTCCAGCTTTACTGTGCTGTGAGTATCAACTCCAAAGAGATTTAGAGGAACAGGAGCTTCCCATGGTAGTGACCCCACTGTTGAGGTGAGGAGCCCATCATACGAGCCAACATGTAACTACGAAGGAAGGACAGCGTGCATCAAGCCTCCTTGGAGATCAAAATTCTTTCTCAGATTTCCTCAAAGTTCCTCAAAAGCAGGGCTCCCTGCCCAGCTCCCCACATGGCTGCAATTCTGCCTTCCTTCCCAGGACCCCAGGCTTACAGAAACAGTTCGGCTGTCGGCTGCCCCCGACAGGGAAGTTGGAAGTGAGAGAGCTATGGCTGGCTGCTGTCTGAAAGTGGATGTTGAGGCAAAGCTGGTGTTTGCTTGCTTCGGAATTGGGGTTAGGGGGCAAACTGCTTTTTGGCCAAGGCATGTCAGAGTAAAGCTCCACTTTCAGAGGAGCTGGGTAGGTTTTTATTGAAGAACTTTTCCTCCTTCCTTTTTTAAGAACCGTTCCTGACAGACCGGGTTTTGAAACATTTCCTGTTCCTGAGGTACGAGGAAGTTGCCTTCTCAAGTGTACCTTTATTTCAAACTGACTTTGCTGTAGTTACAGTAGATGGCCAATCAGTGATTTTTTAAAGCAGACCCTAAAAAATGAGGTGAGCAGCTGAGCAATTTTCAAAGCAGCTTGTCTAATCAAATAGGGATTTGGCTCATTTTTTTTCAAGGAGTACTACATCTTCCTGCCCTGTAACTCATAAGCCTTCATATTTCAGAAGTGCCAATGCTGTGGACTTTCTGAAACTCTCAACTAGAGAAGTAATAGGGGTTCTGTCCTGCTCCTTTGACCTGTTCTTGCACTTGCACCTACAGCTGCTTAAACCGCTTGTGGCTTGACAACTAATTCTAGCCTGTTTGGGGAGGAAGAACTTTGTCATAGGTTGGTTGTGCAAGGGTTCCAGAACCTGCAAGTCACCTTACTAACTTCTGTTGCAGACAGAAGCAGTAAAAATCTCTTCTCCCAATCCCACCCAATTTGCTGCTTTCAAAGCAACTCATGTTGTCAAACCTGCTGCAGCAATTTAGAGATCTCAAGGAAGCAGGAGAGGAGGAAGTGAAGCTGCAGTGCGTGTTATCTAGAGACCTTCAAAGAAGGAATCCTGTATTAAATCTTGCTGCTGACAGAGATTGGCAGCTGATACCTAGTGCCAGTACCATGAGCAGGAAGGGACTTTGTCCAATCCTTACCTGAAATGCATTTCTCTCCCAAAATAAGGCAGTGCTAGTTCTGTGATGTCTGGCAAGTGAAGACCATCTGCAGTGAACCCCACCTTAAATGCAATATGAATTTTTAGATCTTAGAGGTGAAGCAGTCTTTTCATCTCTTGCAAAGACACATGAGCTTGTAGAAGGACACGCTTCAAGCCCAGAGCAGTACAGCCTGGTAGCACAGTTCAAGACTACAGCATGATGAATCTGTCATGAGTTCTGTTTAGTTTCAAACCGGGATTAGAAAAGGCATCAGCAGAGCTCTTCATTTATTCTCATGTACTACACACCCCTCTTCCTTATCACTGTATGTAAAAGTAACACTCAGACATAAACCCCAAGGACCATCTCAATCAGATAGCAAGTTGCAGACCGTATTTTTGTGGTGGTTAGGCTGGTCCAACCATCTTTGTCAGTGTCTGGAGACACCTGGAACTTGTAGGGGAGCAGCTGGGACTTGCTCTTATGGACCACAAGGAACTTGCAGCTTCCATGACACCAGATCTGCCAGCGTGTTTAATGATCCCGTGGTTGGGTTCTAAACTGAAGGTGTTTTTAAATGAGTCAACAGCTGCACTGTAAAGACAGACACTTGAACCTCCCTGCAGTCCTTTCCTGACCATTTTTCTGCAGTTTCTGTTCTGTGAAGGTACAGGTTACAAAGACAGGGCATTAAGCAAAGATGTTGAGAACCGTTGTCTCCAGCACTGAATTTAGCCACGCTACCTGTGTGTCATCTGTCCTGGGTCTGTCACAAGTTCCTAGACCTCAGCCCTTTGACACGTGGTGCCTTGCCCTTTTTCTCCTCCTCCCTTGACATCAGCATATCTAGAGACTTCAGCAGCAGCTCTGTCAGAGCTTTTGGGCTTTGCTTTTTAGTAAAGGATTCCTCACACAGCAAGCAGTGAGACCCCTCTGGCGATGTACACTGTACAAGCGTGTGCTGACATAAAGGACCTTTGTGGGCAGCCTACAACTAGATGGTCTATTTTAATGCTTAAAATAGCAATGTGTGTAAGCAGTGGATCATTTCTCAGCTCTGTTCCTCGAGTTCCTCGAATTTGCCTCTAGCCATAGGGATTGAGTCAGACGGAGGGTTTGCTTAGTATGTGACTCGTTACCTTGTGATCCCCAAGTTCTTGTGTCTGTTGACTCTTCAGCAACATAACTGGAGGTGAATTGTGTAAGGGGCTACATCGCAAACGAAAGAGCAGAGTGGTAACTTCAAGAACTAATTGCTGAAAGGTTCAGTCACCTGGTTTGCTTCCAAGGACTTTTTTTTAGAAATATTATGCCTCTCTGGAGGTTATTGAAATTCTTCACAGCCTTTTCAGGAAGACCAGGAGAGGCCCTAGTCCTGTGCTGCGTGTGCAAGTCATTTGTTGTGAAGAGCATCATGTCAAGTCATGCTCTGCGTGTCCTGAGCCCTCTGGCAGCTCTGTCAGTTGGGTAGATCCCAGAGCCACGGTGATTCAAAGCAGGGTCTCCTTCGGGGCTTCTAGTTCTAGGCAAAAAGCAAACAGCTCTTCTTGGCGTGAGGGCTTCCTGAGCTGTCTACCAGCTTTGAATGCCTCAGAGCAGCCCAGAGCTGCAGAGGGGGTGCCTGCCCCCCTTTCATTGCTAGTAGCCTCTTAGAGCAGCCTGGACTCTCCTCAGCTGGTAGGGAAGCTCAGGCCCGGTGCCATCAGTGAGTCAAAGCAGTTGCCAGCTTTCCACACTGCAGTGGAAAGGTTTCTGGGATTACCCTGAGCTATTGCATTTCAAACATCTGTATTTGTGTTTTTCTGGTTAATCAATGGACACAAACACCGCAACCCAGGGCAGCATTTATCAGGTTGGATCTGCTGGTATTGAAGAACCTTTTCCAGGTCTGTCTGATAACGCTCTAAAAGCCCCAACCCTGCATCCCCTGTGGATGAGGACCATGTTTTGCCATCTCACCCCTTGGCCTTGCCTAACACAGGTGACTTGAATACCAGCGAGGAGCCTGATGCCACGAGGTGGCCCAACACAAGGCCTTTTAGCTTTTGTCTGAGTGACGAACTTGCATCGCCTGCCTGCAGTCATGTGAGAGCTTTGATTAGATGCAGAATTTCCTTGTGGGATCTCTTACAGCTCTTCTGGGTTGCTGACCCTTCTGTGGCTCCTGCCAGCTGGGATGTCTTTAAAAATAATAACAATTAAAAGTGTATTTCATGTAACCAAACACTACTGCTTAGCCCACGTCAGCAGCTTTCCAAAGGACCTTGTTTTCTCATTCCTGACAACTTCTCCCTGTTTCCCCGTGACTAGAAATCCTTTCTGAGAAAGTGATAACCCCCTTGCAGGAGGGGCCCTTTCTCTGGGGGTGCCAAGCTGAAGAGGTGTGGGGAGCCCTCAGGAAGGCAGACCCGTGCCCTTCTCACGTTGCTGCTGCAGCTGTGTTAGAGCAGGCTGAGAATCGGATGTTCTTGGTGAGCAGCGTGGTTCATTACAGATAAATTTCCAAATTGGCAAAATTATCCTCTGGAACAATCTCTAAATGCTGCCCTGAAAAAGCTTGTGTACAGAGATAGCCTCCCTGCTGCCACGTTCTGAGTCAGATTCTCTGAAGCTGACAGCTGCAGGGGAGATGATTTGCAACTAGCAATGCAATTTTTCTATATCTGCTGATGTTTACCTTTAAAATTATATATATAAATATATATTAAAGTGTCTTTGATTTTTTCTTTAATTTTTGTTCTTCTGTGTGGTGTAAGATGGAAGTCATTGCACAACAAAATGTAATTTTGTTATCTTTGATTCAGTGGGATTTCTTTATTTAAAAATAAAGGACTTATGGAAGTCAGTGCTCCATGGAGTGGCTGTGTCCCGTGTTACTGGGTGGGGGGGTGCTGCTGTCATTCCTGACACACGGAGCAGCAGTGAGGATGTCTGACATGGGAACGTATTGGGCCAACAAGGTCATCCTCACCAGAACACCGCTGGGTCTCTGAACACCTTCCCTCGGTCACAGGATTTGGATTAGCTCAAGGAGGAACTGGAGGAGTTCTTCAGCCCCAGCCCTTAAACGTGAGTTTTGTTTGGTGTTAAGGCTTCTGTTTGGTAGTGGCTAAAACAGGAGCACCTCAGAGCAGGGCTGCCCATATATCCCTATGGGGTACAGGAAAGCAGGAGCTGCCTTGCTGCTCCCCCTCCTGTCTCCCAGATAGGAAAAACCCTAAGAAACCCTTGTCAGTGATTTCCATGTCACGAGCTTTAGCCCTGCCTCTGGCTTTCTGACCACTTCTTGGCTCCTCTGGAGCTAAATGCAGGGGCTCTGCTTGTTCCAGGAGCTGTGGCTGGCTGCCTCCTTGGAGGGAGAGGCCTCAAGCTTGCACTCTTTTTCCCTGCCCTGGGGAGAAGCTCTGCCACTCTTATACATACATAGATACCTATATATATATGGGAGCATCTCAAATAGAGTTGTCCTGGCCTGAGCAGTAGCATGGGGTGCCTTGCTGTCCCCTGAGCAAAGCCCTGTGTGTTTTTCTCAGCAGCTGACGGGCTGGTGGCTCAGCCTGGGCAGCTGGCTCTGAGTTCATCTCCCCCCTGCCTCCCCATCCAGCCCGCGTTGCATGCGCAAGTAATGCTCCAGCCTTTCCTAGTTGCTTTTTCTTCCCCCAGAGGAGGTGTGATTGCTTTCCTGAGCGAGCGAGCCGGGCTGCTGTGTTTTCACTGGCCCCAGGGCTGCGGGGGCTTCCCTGGGGCTGCTCGGTGGGCTCAGCGGGGTGAGGAGCTGCCTCCAGTCCTCCTCGGGGCCCCGGCACAAGGCTGGCATCGCAGGGTCCGCGGTGCTCAGCGAGCCGGCAGCGCTGCGGAGGCTGGAGGAAAGGGATTGCAGCCCAGACAGGCCCCGTCCTCCCGGCGGCTTTGGAGCCAGCCTCCTGTTTGGTTTGAGCCCGAGCCAGTGCCCTGATGAATGCAGCTCTTGTCGGCTCTGGATGGGGCTCTGGCCCTCTGCTAATGAAAGGCGCTGGTGTGTGGCTGCGGGGCTGGGGGACGGGGAGGAGGGGGCAATACTGGGTTGGCAGAGGAGGAGGTGACCGTCAAGTCCCAGGCTAGTGTTGCTGCCACCCCTCGCTGGTCGTGAGCAGCTCTCGTGCCCTCCTCCTCCTTTTGGGGCTCCTCATGGGGTTTTCCTGATGTGAACGGCTTTGATCTGAGCTCCTTCTCAGATGCAGTGCTGGGAGAGGCGGCTGTGTTAAGGCTTCTAGGGGATTTGCGAGGGTAAAATCTGCACATCTTTCACTGTCCCGTGGTTAAAATTCATCTCTGACCCTCAGTGGCTGCTGTTCTTTCTCCCTGACAGAGTGAGGATTAGGCAGTCAGCTCCATCTGGGCCCTTCTTGGGATCTTTGCATGTTTTGGGCTGTTTTCTCTGGCTAAAGCAGGGGACAGAACTGGGGGGCCTGGTCCAGGGGAAGGAGAACCCTGGTTTGGGATGCAGGGAGGATGGGGAAGGACAGTTCCAAGAGGCCTGTTCACATCAGGGCTGCTGCTCCAAGCCTCTAACAGAGCGGAGCAGCAGCGCCTGCGCCCCAAAAGCCTCCCCCTGTCCCTTGCCGTGTGCCACGAGGGACCCAGGAGCTGTGCTGTTAAACACTTCTTTATTTCTCCGCGTCCAGCTTTCAGCCAGCCCCTGGCAGGGCCCTCCTGCTGTGACGGCCTCCGGCTGCGTTACCCCCACTCCTGCCTGTCCCCCCTCCAGCCGATGCCACCCCAGGAGCTCCCCAGTGCCCCCAGGGCCGGCTGTGGAGCCCCTCTCCGGCTGCACTGCCCCACAGAAGAAAAACCTAAGGCTGAAGCAGAGCAAGGCGCGTCCTACCTGCATCCCAACCCCTGCGGTGTGCCCGGGGCAAAGGGGCAAAGGGACATTCTCCTGGCTGTCACCACCCCCCTTCCCAGCATGGACACTCCCCCATGTCCCCTTTTTTTTTGCAGGAGCAGGCTGGTGGCCAGCTTTCTCTGCTGGCTCCCAGGGAAAGGACCCTACTCCAGGAGGGGCAGGGACCCTATTCCAGGTGGGACGGGGCTGCCAGGTGGCCCACAGCCAGGTCTGGGGATGGGGACAGGCACGGGGCAATGCACCCGGAGCGCCTCGTTCCCAGCAGTCACTCAACCAACGCTACGGGAGGGAGGTGGTTGGGGTTAGGGGACCACCTCTGAGCCTATGTTAGGGGGGAAGGGGGGCGGCCCCCGCCTTAGAGGGCCGTGTCTTCAGCCTCGATGCAGGGCCCGAAGAGCTTCTCCGCAGTGGCTTTGCCGTCGTACTTGGGCAGGTTGCCACCGAAGTCTGCCGGCAGGATGTCGGCGTCGATCTCCTGGTAGAAGGACTCCAGCTCCTCGCCGTGCACAAAGACCTGGCGCGAGGGGAGCGACCCTCAGCAGAGAGCTGGTGACCCCACAGGTGGCAAAGGGGTGGCTGGGGGACACCGGCAGTGCTGGGAGCCAGCAGCAGTCCCAGCTCTTCCACCTTCTTCCCCCCGTCTGCTCGGCTTTACCCCCCTTTGCCCCCGGGTCCCCTCCCCGCACTCACCCTCTCCAGCAGTTTGCTTTTCAGGAAGGGTTTGACCACGTTGTAGGTCGTGGTGAAGTACCAAGGCTGGTGGATGAAGTGCACGGCCTTGAAGCGCGCTGGGAAGGAGTCCTAGGGTGCCAAACCCAGGCGGGGCCAGTCACAGACCGTGCTGGCCACACAGGGCCGGGAGAGGAGGTGGGCAGCAAAAGAAACCCCACACTGCTTCCATGCCCCTTCCCCAGCCTCCCTCTTTTGTTCTGACCCAGAGGTTCAGCCATCCCAGCCCCAGGAGCAGCAGGGAAGCTGCAGAGATCCCATCTTGCAGGATTAAACCAATTAAGGATCAAAGGAAGGAGGGTGTGATGGGGAACAGCCCCTCCATGATGGCAATCCAGCCCCCTGCTGGCCCTGGGCACGTTCTCTTCCAGCTCACCTGCAGCATGTCCACCATCTTCTTGAGCTCGGAAGGTTTGATCCCTGACGCCTGCTGCATGGTGAAGCCCTTGAAGTTCTCGATGATGCAGAACCCGTTGATCTGGGTCTCTTCGTTTTCCAGCAGCTTCTCCAAGATAACGCAGTAGGCACGAAGGATCTGGAGGGGAGGAGTGACAGCAGGGTCCGTGCCTCCATTTCCTCCTTTGCCCTGCGGGTCCTTCCTTCCTAAACCCCCCCGATTTAGTGGTGTGGTGCCCCCCTTCACCCCGAGTTATCTGGGCTGGGAGATGCACACCCTGTGCCCTGCAACCCGCACCACACCAGGAGGAAAGAAGGGGAGCCCCTTGGGACAGACCAGGAGAAATTCAGAGTTTTACTTAAACCTGGGTGGAACAACCCCCAATAACCTGCTGACCTCGTCGAAGGTGATCTCCTCGTAGTCCCAGTTCTCGATGTTGAAGAGCATCACCACCCGGCCGTACTTGTCCCTGCTGGCCAGGATGCCGGGGTAGCCCGCCTCGATGGTGCTGCGCACAGCCTCGGGGGTCAGGTTGTCGAAGAGCTCGGGGTACTGCTGCCGAAAGTTCACGTAGCCTGCGGGGGGACAAAGCTGCTCACCGGTCCTCGGGAAGCCGGGAGAGCACGGGGTGAGCTCCCCGCCCCTGGCACCCCGCAGGCACGGAATATGGGAACGTGCTGGGAAAATGGGGGTGAACAAAACAGCTCGTCTGCGAGCCAGCGCTGGTAATTACAACTCATTATCCACCCGGCAGACACAAAGGAGAGCAGAGCAGAGCCAGGCAGGACAAAGCCTGTGCCCAACCCCTGCTCCCCGTCCATCCCTGTGTGCCACCCCCAGCATGGGGAGGGGGTGCCACAAGCCCCCCCTGCCCTGGAGTGGTCCCAGGGGTGCTGAGCCCCCCAGGCACCGTGCACAAAACGCGTCAGGATGCGAGCAGAGACCTCCAGCCCTGCCTCTTGCTGCTGCTGCTCGCTCCCATGCCCTGACAGGGGTCCGGGTGCACTGGGAGGCACAGAGGGGGATCGGGACACCCATCCCCACCCACCCCCACAGCGCAGGGCCCCCCACCTTTCAGCAGGTCGTAGGCCCTGTGGACGTCGAACTTGCGGGCGCGGATGAAGCGGAGGAAGAAGGAGTCGTCCTTGCCCTGCATCTTCTCGGCCACCGCCTTGCAGACGTCCTCACTGCCCGCCCGCTCCTGCACCAGCTCCCGCAGCGCCCTCACCGCCGCCTCCCTCTGCTCCTCGGTCTCGTTCAGCTCGTCCTTTGCCTGGGGTGGGAGCGGGGAAGGGTCCTCAGCATCCTCACAAAGCCCTGGGGACCCTGAGCCACCTGCAGACCCACCCCGGCGTGTGTTTTGGCACAGAAAAGCAGCCGGACACGGTGCCGCTGGCTGCGGGTCCCTGGGCTGTGCCTCACCTTCTGCAGGGTGTGCGGGGGGATCTGCTGGCACCTCCCAAAAACGGGGCCGTGGTCCTTGGTGGTGAGGCGCTCCAGCTTGGTGCGCAGGGCCTGCTCCTCCTCCGAGACGATGCGGAAGGTGCCCGTCTGGGGGCGAGGAAAGGATGGGGGGCTGAGGAATCCTCTGCTCACAGCCCCCCACCTCCCTCCCCGCCAGCCCCACGAGGCTGGGGACAGCCCCGGCGCTGTGCGGGTCCCTCTGGGCTGCACCCCATGGGACAGGGAAGGGCGAGGGGTGCCACAGCTCAGCGCTGCAGGGAGGGGATGCTCAGTACTCACAACAGCAGACATGTTGCCTTTAGCCTTTATCAGCAGCAGGACACTGGAAGAGAGGAGGAGGAATTACCGTGGGGATCTGAAAAGCCCCTGCAGCCCCCGGTGCCCCTGTCCCTCATGGAGGAGGGTACCTGGTGGGCACAGCACCCTCAGCTCCATCACCTGCTGCCCGTGGGGCTGCCTGGTGGAAGCTGCGAGTGTTGGAGAAACAGCAGGGCTGTTTGCAAAAGCAGATTAAATACATGGGTATTGGTCATCTGATGCCTCCAGCGTGGTGGTTTTTTTTCTGGGTTTACATTTTTTGGGAGGCTGTGGGCAGGAACACCCATGGGTCACGGGGACACACAACCCCGGAGCTCCTCCAGCACGGTGTCACCTCCAACCACATCCAGGGCAGTGCGGGGAGCACCAAGTGCTCCCCAAGACCTGGTACGAGCAACATGCCCCAAGCAGCACGCGCGGTGTGGGTCCTGCTGCCCTGTGGGTGCTCATCGTGCTGCTCTGGGGAGTCCCTGCAGCATGGCCCAGCGCTGCCACAGCCCTGCTGAGCTGCTGGGTTGGGGATGTTTGCAGGAGTGGGGTGTAACGGGGTGTCCTCCTGCTCCCCAAATGCTCCCCTTGGCCCTTGGGCTCTTTCTGCACCGCTCCAAGGCTTGAGTCATGGAGAGCGATGCAGAACGACCTCAGGCAACGCTCCCACCTCCTCTTCTTAACACAGAGCTGCCTTCCCTGCCCACCCTGTTGCCTTTCATTCCTGTCCCCATGATATTCACCAAACAGCAGAGCCCCTGCAGCTCTAGAGCCCGTCCCCAGCCATGACACAAGACCCCAAAACCCCTCAGCATCTCCACAGTGCCCCGCTTGTCCCAACACCTCCTGTGGGCTCCCCCACCAGCACCTCCTTTTTTTGAGGCACGGAAAACAAAACCCATTCCCAGAGGTGACAGGTTGAGGAGGGCTGGGCCACGGGGCCTGATGCAAAATATTTCAGCTGCAAAACGTCCCCCATACTCACCAGGGACAGGGAAACCCAAATCGCCTGCACCAGGCTGGGAGCGCGGAGTGGGGCCGGGCAGCTGGGCAGCGAGGCCGGAGTGGAGCAGCAAGAAAAGCCAGGAGAAAGCTTTGTAGAGTCACCGGGTTGGGATTAGGCCGTCACAAGGCATCAACTCGCCGCAGCTTTGTAATTAAGTCCGCGCGAAGCAGGCTGCAAGCCCCGTTAAAACCTTACAAAAGGCAGATGAGGAGAGGGGAGGATGGAGCAGGAGGGCTGCGGGCCGGGTGCGCGGAGGGGCGGGATGCTGGGCCCTGATTAACGAAGTATAAAAGCTCCTCATTGTGTAACCCCCTCATTAGCATGGGGCCGGGGGTGGGCAGCGTGCCACCCCCCGCCTCTGCCCCCAGCTCTGCGAGCAGAGAGCACGGGGGGAAGCTCGGCCGGGGTGCTTGTGGGGCAGGTGAGGATGCACCCACATCCTCTCCTCCTCCGCCATCACCTCCCTGCAAAGCAGCGTTTGTTTTGCTTTAAAATTAATAAAAAATGTGGGCAAACATTGTCCTCAAATGGGGCTGGTCCTGTGTGGCATGCACAGCCCCAGTGTGGAGGTTCACTGGTGGCATCCCGCACACAGAGGGGATGGCCAGGGGATGGGGATCACAGGCAATCCCGGTGATCCCAATGATCAACTTCTCTGGGAACTCGAGGGCAGCCCACCTCGGGGCCAGAGGGACAATTTGGGGACAGTGACACGAGGCTTTTTGGGGTGTCCACGTCACCGTGTGCCCAGGCTGCTGGGCGCTGGGGAGCTCTTCCAGCCTTCACTCTCCCTCGGGATGGGTTTATGGGGTCAGGATGAGGACGGTGCCATGCACGGCTGCTTCCTGCAGCCCCGTGGCTCCTCCACGGGGAAGGAAGACAGGAGCCCATTGAGAGCCAGGGGCTTGGCCGCGCTCCTGCTGCTCTGGGGATTTGGGGGGTGGTGGTGGTGGTGAACGGGAACGAAGGGGCTTACACAAGGCATGTTTTGTAACACCGTGAGGATTTACGGATTTGGATTTCACCGCGCTGCCCCACAGCAGAGCCGAGACCCCTCGGTGAGGGAGGAGGAGGAGGAGGAGGAGGAAGGCACAGGGTTCCTGATGAGGGGCAGGTGGGGGAAACCCGTGCCTGGAGCAAGCCCCCCGGTCACGCCAGAGCCACCAGCGGCCCCGTCCCTGCCCTGTGCCGACCCCGCACGGCCCCAGCTGTGCCCTGGCTCTTTCTCTGGGCATTTCTCCACAGACCAGCCCCGAGGGGTGGCAGCCCCGTGAGGGCAAACCACGGGGATTTTTGCATCTGGAGCCCTTGGGGGATCACCAGGACAGCCCCAAAGCCCTGTTCTGAGCTGTGTGACCCCGCTGAGGGGCTCACCAAGCCACCCGCCCTGCCTCAGAGCGGCCAAACCCCATCCCAGGGGGAATGGGGGCACGGCACCCACATGGACCCCGTGCCCTGCCGCTCGCAGGCAACAGCTTTGGAGATAAAGTGGGGTTAAAGTGGGGTTAGACACACGGCAGGGGGCTGCGTGCCGAGGGCTCGGCGTGTCCCTAAACCCCCCATAGCCCCCCAGCGCCACAGCCCCGCGCAGCAGCCGGGGCCGGGACTCGAACCCGCGGCCTTCGGGGTTGGAACGGGGAGGGGGGGTGGGCAGGGGTCGGTCTCCCTCAGGCCACCGGAAGTGAAGGGCGGGGGGCAGGCGCTGTTGCCATGGTGACGGGCGGCACTTCCGGGCGGGAGTTTCGGGCGGGCGGGCAAGATGGCGGCGGCCATGGCGCAGCGCGTCCTGGCGCTGGCGGCCGAGGAGGGCCCCGAGCGGCTCCAGGAGGCCCTGCAGGGCCTGGGGGAGGGCGAGGTGCGCGGTCGTGGGTCCCCCGTAACCCCTCACCCCCGAGCCGGGGGCTCTCCTGGCGGCGCCTGGCAGCTTGGCCTTCTCGTTGCAGCTGGGCGAGATGGTGACGAAGCAGGCCCTGAGGGGCAGGGAGACGGCGGCGCTGCTGAGGGGGATCTTCAGAGGTGGGTGGTGGCGGGGCTGGGTCCCCGGGGGAGGGCACGGTGAGCTGGGTGAGGGCGGTGGGCAGCAGCACGGGCTGTGAGGGGCGCCTCTGGGGAGAGCCAGGCGGGTGTAAGCGGGATGTGAGACCACGAAGTAATTATGCAGTGAAAAGGGAGCTGGAGTAACACGGTTTTGGTGACCGTATTCTTTATTGGCTTGACTTTTGCTAGCACATAGGTGTGTTTCACCTGCTGGCTGCTGAAGCTCAGTTCCCAAGTGGTTCACCTCAAAATGCTGCCACTTGCCGAGCCTGGAGGGCAGGTTGGCAGAACCAGAGTGTGATAAGAGGGCTGAGTGTTTCGGCAGTTTTATCCAAGAGATTCTCATTTCCTGTGCTCTGTTTTTATCTGTGTTGTCAGATATACAAAATGGGGAGCTGCAGCTGAGTGACGGTTTAGCCCTGCAAATTTCCTGTTTAGTAAGGCGTTGTTATTTGTATAACCTTGTTTCCATTCCTCATCTTACTTTGTTTTCTCATTATAAGGCTCCCCGTGTTCCCAGCCAAGTGGCGTTCTCAGGAGGCTGCAGGTGTACAAGCACTGCGTCCCGCTGGTGGAGTCAGGGGATCTGCACTTGAGCAAGGCGTCTGAAATCATCGGGCTGCTGATGCTGGAGGTAGGAGCTCCTTCGGGCTGGCTCTCCTGAGGCCTGCCGCCTATCCCCTAGCAAGTACACCGAGTGCTTCACCACTGAGATAAATGAGCTGTGGATCTGCCCTGGACTAAGCGGGTCTTGGAACTTGCCATGTGTGTAAACATGATTTTCTTTGGATATCTGGACCTAGGCTCCAAAATCGTAATTGCCTTCACTTGATTAGCTGCTCTGTTCTGTCCAAGACAGTGTGGGATAGAGGTCTTGGGGTGAACTCTCCCTTTAGACGCCCTGCACTGTGAGAAATGTTGTCCTTTTCTGGTGTTTGGTGACTGTGGGAACGTGTATGAGGAGTGCTCCTGTGCCTGCCCCAGGCTCTTTCACGTTATTCCATCTTCTCCCAGGTTCGCCAGCTGCCAGGCCCCGCGTTGGCTGAGCTCGCCACGCTGTTTGTTGATGTTGTTAAGGGCGGCAGCCTGTCTAATGGGAAATCCTTGGAGCTGTTTTCCACTGTTCTTACTGCATTGGCCAGCTCAAAGGAGAGCCTGGCTTATGGGAAAGGTAACTTTCTCTTCTCCTTCTGCCAGCCTCTCCTCTCTCCCTCTGGAGCGTACACCTAAAAGACTTTTGCTTTCTTAGGTGAACTGAATGGGGAAGAGTTTAAGAAACAGCTGATAAATACTCTTTGCTCCAGCAAGTACGTACCTCTCGGCCAGCTCCGCTCTGCGTTAGCTTGGTAAAAACTCAGCCAGGGCCTAGTCCTGTTTGGGCTTTTTACAGAAATCCCTGTGACACCCCAGAGGTGTGGCGAGAGCTAAATCTGCAGTTAGATGTGTCCACAGCCCTGTCGTCCCCTTAGTTATGTGTCAAAACAGTGTGCTTCGTGTTGTGCTTTGAGAAGGACGTGGTGGCGAGTTGGATGGCTCTGTCTGTGTCCTGTTCTGTTGTCTTTGAATCTGTGCCCTCTGTGACAGTGTCCTCCCTGGCTGGAAAGGCAAAGGAACAGCCTGTTGCCAGGTCTTGTAACAGTGTTGTGTGAGTTGGTCTCAGGAAGTGTTTGTTTTTATTCCTTTCTTGATGTTTGTTGTTGTGGGGGCCAGGGCAGTTTGGAACCATTTTAAGTCTGGGTAATTTGGGTGACAGTGGTGATTTCAGGTTGGAAGTTTGGCTTCTGACGTTAATATCAGGAAGTAACAAACAGGGAAACTGAATCAAGGGATAAACAATAATTCTGCTTCCACTCAGTTTCCTGGCAAACTTTTGTTTTGTCAGGTGGGACCCTCAGAGCGTGATACATCTTGCCAACATGTTCAGGTAATTCTTCTTTCCTTCAGCAAGCACCAATGCTTTCTTGTGCTGCAGTCATCTCCATGTCCCATCTCACAGGTACTTTGGGGAAAGTGCAAAGTGTCTGAGCATAGCAGGTGTCATCACCCCGTGGGTGTTTCGGTCAGTGAATGTCCGGATTGAACAGTGTCCTGGGACAGTGCTTGGGGATTGGGTGATCTCTGTTCTGCTGAGAGCTTTGGGAGCTTGCTGCCTGTCTGTGAACTCTTTGTCTAGTTATGGATTGAAACTACTGGGGGATTCTGAAGGAAATACATGAAAATGATGAGGCTGTGTCTTCGGCCCAACAGGGATATTCCACTGTCGGGAGAGGAGCTGCAGTTTGTGGTGGAAAAGGTCCTTAGGATGTTCTCCAAATTAGACCTGCAGGAAATTCCCCCCCTGGTCTATCAGCTGCTGCTGCTTTCTGCTAAGGTAAAAGCTCATGGGAGGTGGCCTCCTTCTGAGCATGCATCACAGGAAAAAATATACACAAGCTGAGCTACAGGCTGGATTTTGGAAGGGGTTTTGATCGCTCCCAATCTGCTGTGGGGAGCAGGATGCAGCAGGACATCATCAGCTTTGTTTTGTTTTGCTTTTTTCCTCTATCTCCCTCTAGCCTGAAGAAGCTGAATGCTCAGAGGAAGACATAAGCTTGTTCTTTTATGGGGAACTGTAGCAGGGAACCTTTGGGAAATAAGGGATGAGCTCAGACCCAGGGGACAGCAGAGTGGATTGTTTTCAGTATTCTTAAGCGTGGGTCTGCTCACTCTTAGTGGCCTGCTCGCCTCTAGTGTAATATTGCCTCGTGCAGTATAACTTCTGGGTTGTACTGTGACTGGTACTGGAAATGTCTCCCCTCCTGTCTCATCCTGCAAGCGGAGGCTGCCAGCGACATATCTGCCCTTCGTCAGAGCGATCTGGCTCTTGCTCTGTTTGTGACTGAGTACCTGCCAAAATGGTCCAGACAAAAGTGAATTACCCATGTGTTACAGGAGGTCGTTGGTGTCCACTGGCCAAAATGTGATCATATATATATGAAGTTAGGAGTTTGAAAACCTTCCTAATTGATTATAATATAAAGGATCCTTTCCAATTAATAACGACTTGGAACAAAACAAAAAACTGTGAGAGGTGCAGCTTCTGCAACTCTTCAATAAGTGCGGTCAAAAGAAGGGGACAAACTAAAGTCATCGTTCGTCATTTCATCTGGAAGCGAGCAGTGCAGGAGCCTTCCAGCACCTCAGCAATTTATGAAGGGACATAAAGGATACCGTGACATTTGTAATTGCTGTGGGAATAGAGGGTAGCTCCCCGGGATCTTGCAGACCACGCAGTTGCATAATGTAATGTCCTTTCTTGCAGGGCAGTAGGAAGACTGTTTTGGAAGGAATCATCAGTTTTTTCAATCAGTTGGACAAGAGACTGAAGGAAGAACAGAAGGTTCCGCAGTAAGTTCTCTCTCTGTCATCCCCTTTCTTTACAACCTGGGTACTTACACTCACCCTTGTCCTGCCTGGTACTCTTGAATGTGACAGGCCTTGTACAAGTGCATACTCCCTGATGCCTAAGACATAATTTGTGGCATTGGATGGCTCTTTTTTTTTTTAATCTGGTAAACCTTACAGATCAGTGGACCTTGAGGTAGCCACGGTGCCCCTAGACCAGCTCCGCCACGTGGAAGGCACTGTCATTCTCCATATCATTTCTGTTATCAACCTGGATCAGGACCTAGGCGAGGAGTTAATCAAACATCTGAAGGTATGACAGAGATGGAACAGGCGCTGTTCTTGACGGTGTTGAAGCAGAGCTTTTAAAATCAATACTGGTTATCTTTAGAAGGGATTTAATCATTTTTATGGCCATTTTATGATTTCATGAAGTGTTACGTGGAAAGAGACGTGTTCCCATCTGTGCCACAGCAGCAGTGTGATAGCAGCTTGATAGTTGGATTTGTGGGATGCTGCGGTTGAAGCTAGCGTGCTTTCTAACTATTGCTTACTATTTTCTAGACTGAGCAACAGAAGGACCCCGGTAAAGCTCTGTGTCCCTTCAGTGTGGCTCTTTTGCTGTCGGTTGCAGTAAAACACAGACTGCAAGAGCAGGTACGTGTGATAGATGTACAGAGAACTTCAGTGGCAGTGCACACAGCCTGGTGTGAGAAGGGAAGAAGAGTTAGATCAATGTCTCATCAGAATCAGATTAAAAGTGGCTTTGGGATGCTGGTGGGGAGGCAGATCATCAGTACCCTGTAGTTTACCAAACACTATAAAAGACTTCAGAACAATATCAGAATTTTACAGAATCGTATTTCCTGTGGGCCAAATGTTGTAGGGTGAGAAGAAAGGCATTGTCTTCCTTCTCTAACGTTTTGGCTCTGTGGTAGACACCTGAAGTGCATCTGGCAGCAAGTTACCTTCTCTGGGACACTTAATGAGGTTGGTGTATTTGTCCTGAGAAAGAAGTGAGTTAAGGTTTTTGGCAGGTTGTACTGAGACTTGTGTTCTGCCTGGTGCTTGTACTGGAACGTGCCCAAGATTATACAGATCCCATTTCAAAGATTATTTCCTCATGCTCAGTGATTTTATGTTCCAGATATTTGATTTCTTGAAAACATCAATCACGAGAAGCTGCAAGGACCTGCAGTTCCTGCAGGCCTCCAAGTTTCTGCAGGACTTGTTTCCTCAGCAATATGATATAACAGCTGTGATTCTGGAGGTGGTGAAAAATAGGTGAGTTGTTGCTGTGCGCTGCAAAACACTCAGCAGGCTTGGGGAGGGAGAGTGTTCCAGCCTTGCTGGAATGCTCTGGGATCACATGTTTCCTGCTGACCTGTTACTAGCAGGGAACAATGTCAAAATCCAAAGGTTCTATCTTTTTGCCCAGAGAAGCTGTGGATGCCCCAACCCTGGAAGTGTTTAAGGCCTGGTTGGATGGGGCTTTGAGCAACCTGGTCTAGTGGAATGTGCCCCTGCTCATAGCAGGGGAGTTGGAATTGGATAATCTTTAAGATCCCTTCCAACCCCAACTTTTTTTGATGCTATGATTCTATCACAGTTTTCTACTGGTGAATTTAAACAAACAAACAAATTTAGATGTATAAATGTGCCTCCTCCACCCCAAATCTCAGCATCTGGTGGTACACAGGACTAAACCGATCAGAACCCTGTCTGTTTCTTGCTAGGAAAGAAACTGATGGTATGAGTCATGCTGCCTGCTGTAGTTTGTGTTCTGATCAAGGGATGAGTGATAGGTTCTGTGTTTACTTCCCTCCACATGGTTAGTCCTTTAAACATCCTGTGGGATATCTGTGATCTGTCATCAGTTGTCCTTTAGTTTGATGTGAGGCATTCCTCTTCTGCCTTCTTCTGTGTCTTGAAGACTCAGGATCTGTAGGATCCGTGCATCCAGGCTGCAGCCCAGTGTCACGCTGAGATGAGATTGAGTGCACACTTCCCATAGGAAGGAAACCTTTGGATTGGAAAAGAAGTCTGATGGCTGGAGAGCCAGGAATGCAAAATGTGTGGGCTGAGCACCTGCTCCTCAACCTAAAGATAGTCACAGGGCTGAGAGGGATGGTACCTTCCCTGGGGTGAACAAGCACCTCTTGCTGCTGCTCTGCATCTGGAATGACTGGAGGATTTTAATACTGACTGCTCTAATCTAAATGTTTTCTGTGACTAGGTTGTTTCTTTTCTGATCTGTTTAATGTTTTCCCCAGTGCATTTGGCTGGGACCATGTTACTCAGGGCCTGGTGGATCTCGGCTTCAGCCTAATGGAATCGTATGAACCAAAAAAGCCCTTTGGAGGGAAAGCTGCTGAGACCAATTTTGGCCTTTCAAAAACGCCAGCCCAGCAGGCTTGCAGACTGGGAGCAAGTATCCTGCTGGAAACATTTAAGGTAGCGTATGGTTTGGAGAGTTCTTTGCAGGGGGAATCTCTTCCTATTTTCTCTTGGTGAATGGTGTCAAAACCTTGCCTACAGTATCCATCATGAGCACTTCACAGACAGGATTTGGTTTCCTTTTTGTCCCTGTCCAGCAGGAAGAGGTCATCTTCATAAAGACCCGATCCTAATCTGTTCCGTCTAGCATGCTACTTGTGTAAGCACTGTTACACAAGAGAGACTGCAGAGAAGGTAGAGAAATTCAGAGGTACAAAGAAAATGTGACAGATGTGGGATTGAAACCAGCATCTTCACTGAAGTGGTAAATTTGCATCCCACAGACAATTTGACCCCATTATGTTTCACGTGTACCGTGTGTGCCTCGCTGATGGGCTGGTTCTGATTGGACTGGGATGAAACCTGAATCAGCCTGTCTGAATTTAACTGAAAAAGGGACTTCTGACAACCAGTCCCAATTTAGCCTTTAGATTTGGATGGATTTGCTTTGTGCAGGACAATGCCTGTGTTCTGGTGTACAGGAATGTCTTAAGTTTGTGTAGATTTTGATTTTATTTGTTGTTGTCTGTCATTTCAGGTCCATGAGCCCATCAGAAGTGATATTCTTGAGCAGGTCCTGAACAGAGTCCTCACAAAAGCAGCATCTCCCGTCAGCCACTTCATAGGTAACAGGAAAGAGAGAATTGTGTCCAGCTCTGAACACTTCAGAACATAGCTTCTCTGAAGCTAAGTTCCTGCTGAGGTGACCCGAAGCCAGGAAAATCTCTTGTTGCTTCTCACTGAGGTGCCAGCCTCGGATCACCTTGCGTTTGTCGCAGGTGAAAAATGTTTTCAGGCGGTTGCCGTGGAATGGCTGACGCACAGAAAGGTGGTGGCCATCAGTTCCTGGTCTTGCCTTCCTGTCAGCCATGGGTAGGTGCCTGGGAGTCCCTGGGGCTGCTGATGCCTGTGCTGCAGCCTCTTCTCTTATACCTTAGTGCCCTCTGGTGGGGTGAGGCCCTGCAGCCAGGCTGTGAGCATGTTGCGCTTTGTGCCTGCTGTAGAGCGCAGATTATCAATGCTCATCCTATTATGACTTCTCCAAGGAATGGAAGGGCTTTGATTGTTCTGTAATTGTTAACCCTACAGAAATCTTTTGCTCTTTCCTAATATAGACTTGGCCCCTTGGCAGCAGCTGCTCCTTTTGTCATTTTATTTTTCAGACTTGCTGTCCAATATTGTTGTGTCCGCTCCTCTTGTGCTTCAGAATTCATCCTCCAGAGTCACAGAGACCTTTGACAATTTATCTTTTCTGCCCATTGACACAGTGCAAGGGCTCCTCCGGGCAGTGCAGGTAAGGCTTAGCATTTCTCCATAAATGCCCTTGTTAGTTTAGTTCCAGCGATAGCTCCAGGCCACAATTACATGCATGATCTAATAACCTTTCTTGTAAAATAAGCCTTAATGCTCTGCTGTAGGTTGTTCAATGTAGCATGGAACTGTTCTTCAAGCATGGGTATGCATGTGCCCTCTAGCAAAAAACATGGTGCCGTTTGGAACGGTGCTGGAACTGCTCTGTGCTGACCTTTCATCTGAAAGAGTCCCAGATGCTCCACGACATAGAAACCTAGGTATATGGGTCCAGATCAACAGCTGTAGCTATCATTGTTGTGTTTTTGTTTTTTTTTTTTTTTTTAATCCTTCCAAGCTCCATGTCAGTGTTTCTCTTTGGCTGGGCTGAGATATTGCCCTGGGGTTCAACTTCTCCCTGTTTAGCTCAAACTGGTTATAGCAGTCATTTCCCAAACCCTCACACTGTGTCCTCACTAACCTGCTAAGGTGTCCTGCTGCTACAGCTCTCTGGGTTTAATTTTATAATACGCTATTTTGACACGTTTTGGTTTCCCTACTGTACTGATGACAGTATTGGAAATGCAGGGCCAGATGGGCCTGAGGAAGATGAGCTCATATGCACCAAGGGCTTGGCATGCCTTAGTGCTTTTCTCTCCAAAGTATATTTTCCTTTCCAGCCCCTGCTCAAAGTCAGCATGTCAGTGAGGGACTCCCTGATACTTGTTCTCCAAAAAGCTATCTTTTCCAGGTAAGCTGGGAAGGGGATTCTTTGAAAAGATTTCTGCAACTCATATCTGTATTTTTTGGAGCAGAAGAATTTTTTGTTTGCTTTGGCTATGAGTCGTCTTACTGTGTTCTTCCAGTAATTAATGGTGACATCTGTCCCTTCGGCCTTAGGGCTGCAGTACAGTCAGAGCTCTACCTGCTGAGAGATCCCAACCCCCACATGAAAGGTCTTTGGAAATTCAGAAAGTTTTTGGGAACTCCAAACAAGAAGGCAAAATTAAAACCAATCCTATGCTCTCTACAAATGAGTACATCCAGATGCTAGGGAGAGTCCAGAAGGAACCACTGACTCAGGGGGAAGGTGGCATCTCAGCATTCTGATCTCTTACAAAATGGTAGAGAAGCAGGCTTGTTGTCTTGGTAATGCTTTGAGCAATAAATACATCCTGCTGTCTTCATAATGCTGTGATCGTAGACTGGGTTCTGTGGGGCAGTGGCTGCCTGGTTATGAAAACAGAATTCATAATTCAGCATTATTATTCAAGGCAAGGGACTTGGTCTTGGGGAAAGATCTGGGGGTTTCAGTGAGCAAAGCAAAATAGCTTTTTTTTTTTTGAGGAATTTTGCATCTCTGAGATGAGCTCTGCGAGACACTCCTATTCCAGTTTTCAAGGGATGTTTAATGCTTGTGTCTGGGGCTCTCCCTCAGTGTGAGCACTGGAAGGGCAGAAAGGAAATAAAATGCTGGGAGTGTAAAGTAAAGGAGTTCCCAGCAAGCTCCCAGCCTCTTAACTGCTTGGGGCTGTGTTGCCCTCTTGGGGAATACAGAGCCAGTGGGCCCAGGCACTGTGTTTTTGTGGACCTTTTTTCATCACTGAGTTGTTCTTATGTTGTTCTTGCTTTTTATTCCTTATGCTTCTCTTTTCTCTCCCTGACTCACAGGCAGCTCGATGCTCGTAAAGCTGCAGTTGCTGGCTTTTTGCTTCTGTTACGAAATTTTAAGATTCTGGGCAGCTTGACTTCTTCCCAGTGCAGCCAGGCCATTGGTGCCACTCAGGTGAGTGCTGCTCTGCAGGCTCTGGTGCAGGTATGTGACAGTCTTGCATCTAACACGCACAGTTTGAAACAACTCAGAGTGGTGTGTTTCCCCAAAATGGAGATACAGCTTGAGTAAGGGTTAGTCCTGGAAGCGGAACTTTTGGAAATGCAGCATGCAAAGACAAGCTGGTCTGGGGATGGAGTTTCTCGGAGTCATTATCTCTTACAGCACGCTGCCTGGCAGCATGCTTATTTCATGACTATTTCAGTGACTGTTTAGGGGTCAGGCCCCTTTTCACCTTGCTTCTGTGCTATTTGAGAGCTGTAACCGGTATAACGTGACTAATATTCCATCTCAGGTCCAGGCAGATGTTCATGCCTGCTATAATTCTGCAGCTAATGAGGCCTTCTGCCTCGAAATCCTGGGCAGCCTGAGGCGATGTTTGAGCCAGCAAGCGGATGTCCGACTCATGTTATATGAGGTAAACATGGTTTCTCTGGCCTCCTTTTAAACAGTCAGTAGCTCTGCTGTAGTCTGGTTCTGCTGTAGCCCCAGGTAAATAATGATTACGTTATTGTAGAAAATGACCCATCGTCTCAGTTATGTTCTTCTTGGGACACGTACTGATACCAGACACTGGATAAAAAAATATATTTCTTTTTTCAATCCTGCTGCTTTTTATTTTGGGCCATCATAAGCCCAAAGGCATGCTAATGTATTTTCCTTGTCTCATGCATTGCTTAAGAGTAGACATCAAAGTCTCTCTTCCTTTGGCGTGGCCAAGGAAATGGGAAGCATGCTTGATGCCCAGTGGGGAGCAGTGTTATGGCAGGCATCGGATGGAAGCAGTGCAGCTCTGCTAACGCCGGGCTCCAAAGAAAGCCCTGCTTGGAGAGTGTGGGGAAACTTCCTTAAAGATTGCATCGGGGACCTGTTTTTTCTCCTATCCTTTTGCAGCCTCCTTTAAAGGTTTGTTTTTCTCTAAGATTTCTCACGACAACGAGCCTGGTGTACAGAGCAATTTGTGGGTTCACATCTGAGTAACTGTGGGGTACCAGCCTGAGAGAAGTTAAACTGTTCAGATGAGAGAGATTTTGTTTCCTTCCTGACTTGGTTGGACTGACCTTTAGTGAGCTGCAAGTTTTGTATGTGTTTTTCAGTGTTGCTATAGGACTTGTGCTTGTTTTATCCATCCACTGAGATTTCTCAGTCTAAAGGATTTTTGCCTCCTACGGTTTCCCCACTGACTTGTTTTGCCTTTGATGCAGGATTTCACAGTTTGAAGTTGGATCTAGTGCTGGTGTTAAATAGCAATGAAAGTCACTCTGGGCTTGATGCCACTGCTGCTAGGGAGATACAGCTTGTGAGAGGGCTCCTGCAAGGAAATATATGCTCTTTCTGATTCATACCTTCTTTCTGTTGAGTCTTTGCTTTGCCAGGTATGGGGTTCTACACTGAGCACATTGTTATTTGCTCATGGTTGGTGCTAAAGGGTCATTTCTGTCTTGTGACGCAAACTTCTTTTGCATATGGTGTATTTTCTTTGTCAAGTAAGCCAAGTTGTCTTTCCTTCCTGTCTTCAGGGTTTCTATGATGTCCTTCGCAGGAACTCCCAGCTGGCCAGCTCTATAATGGAAACGCTCTTGTCCCAGGTAAAGCACTGCTCTGTGACATGGCTGCAGAGACACGAAGAATTCCGCACTGCGACCAGCACAGCAAGCAATTTAGGTTAAATATCAGGAAAATAGTTCTCCCACGCACTCACAAGACGTGTAAGTGCTGCGGCACTTCTACAGAGAGGTGTTTGAATCCCTGCTATATTGAGAAAGCAGACTAGGTAAACATCTGTGGAAACTGGTTCATATCCTGTCTCAGGACACAGGATGGAAGAGAAATGATCTCGTGGAGCCCTTTACAATCCTTGACACTTCTTGCAGCATCTTGGAGTTGATGCCCAGAGAAGTGTTTTGTGTGCTCCCCGTTCCTTAGCAGTGCACAGCAGTCAGCCTCCCATGCATCCCCAAGGATATGTAATTATTATTGCTGTCCTCCCATAGGGAGAGTACCCAAGTCCTTGTAGGATCTAGGAGGATTAACTCATCCCCCAACGGCGTTGCTCATGGCAACAAGACAATCACATTTCCTCAATCCATTGGACAGGCTGTGCTTTCTTTGAGACAAGTAATTTTCTTCCCTTTAATCATCCATAGAGTTCATGCTGACTAATTCCAGCTTTCCCATACCGGTATAGGGTCTGAGAAGGGAACAAGAACAGAACCAAGGCAGCTTTTGGGTAGCAGAAGGCGATTGATGGGAATTTGGTGCAAACGGGGTACCATTTTATAGCATCATTACATGCCAAACTTTCCCTATTTGCTTCTGTTCCTACATCAGTACTTGGAGCATACCTCCTTCACGTGCTGTGCTGGATGGCAAGGACCTGGTGCAAGCACGGTCTGTCACAGGTTTGTTGTAGAGCCAAGTGTAGCTTCCAGATCTGCCTGCATCCTTGGGCCAGGAAGCCGGATGTTATACCAGGGCCAAGCGTTCAGTATTGAGGTGGGGCAACAGGAAGAGTTCCTTTTCCTCGCTGTTTAAAGGGTGGGTAACACTGCAGGTGAAACACAAGTGGCATTGCGTGTTGAAGGAACACAACAGGAAGTGGTCAGGTAGACTTGTTTCAGCGCAGTGACCTGGCCTTTTAGCTGAGAGGCACGAGAGCAACTGGAGAGGGGATTTTAATTACTAGCAGAGCAGATGGTGGGGCTGAGTTACGTGTATGGTCCCATTACCATGGTGCTGGTTTCTCCTTTGTAGAATGGAGATAAAAGATTATCGTATTCTGTATTCAAACAACTCAAGAGGCTCAGTTACTAAGTAACTGGTTATTTTTATTTCGTGTTTTGTGTGGCAGATAAAACAATATTACTTGCCCCAGCCAGACCTCCTGCCTCCACTGAAACTTGAGGGTTGTATTATGGCTCAAGGAGATCAAATCTTTCTGCAGGAACCACTGGTAAGAGCTGTATTGGCTGGCCACAGCTGCGAGTTCATCTGTTCCATAGGATTTTAGTTGTGCTGCTACATGAGCTGAATACCTCGTATTTCTTCAATACCTTGTATTTCTCCTAGCTTGGAGCTATTCTTTTAATGACAATAGAGCTGGGTGTTTCACCCCTGCCTGAGGCTATCTATCAGAGCTCTGTTAGCAAAGTGGTTTGGGGGACCTGGGTGAAAAATGCACAAGGAGTGGTGTCGTGTTCTGTTATCTTCTGTTGAGCTCACTCTGTTATTTTTCTTCCTTCAACTTAATTCTGCATAAAATAGTCGTGCAGTGTGTGATGTGGGGGAAGAGCCTGCCCTTTGATCTCGTTCCTTTGATATTGTTGCAGATGAGATCTCAATTCATGGGATTTCCAAGGGAACAAATTCCAATTCATTGCTTTGTTTTTCCCTAAGGAAGCTTCCATGCTGTGCTGCAGTAGCACACCCAAGAAGGGAGCAGACACTTCAGCTGCAGTGAGGGCCCTCTTGGAAATTCCCTCTCCGTCTCCTCCAACAGTTAGAGTAGCTGGGTTGTGGGAGCTAAGTCTGTACATCCTGTGTGGGCAAGCTCACACAGACAATATTGTCTGAGGCTAGAACTCTTTAACTGCGTGTAGGGTTACAGAAAGCCTCTTCTGGGAATTAGGCGTATTCTGGAGACTGACATGAACCTCTGAAGGCACCTCTGGTTCTTTGCATCAAGCTATAATGGTCCAGCCTGTGACGTTGAACGGGCTGTCCTCATCTGACAGCAGTCTCTTTCTAGAAGGCTGATTGTGACTGTGTGGCTGCTTCCTTCAGGCCCATCTGCTCTGCTGTATCCAGCACTGTCTAGCCTGGTATAAGAGCACTGTGCGTTTATGCCAAGGAGCTGAAGATGACGATGAGGAGGAGGAGGATGTGGGATTTGAGCAAAACTTTGAGGAGATGCTAGAATCTGTCACACGACGGATGATCAAGAGTGAGCTGGAAGACTTTGAACTGGTAAATCAGATTTTCAGTTTGACTCAGTGACAGAAGACACTGAGTTCTTGTCAGGTTTTGAAATGATTCTTTCACTTGTTTCCTCTACCTCTTAGGATAAATCAGCAGATTTCTCTCTGTCTTCTGGTGTTGGTGTAAAGAATAACATCTATGCCATCCAGGTGATGGGAATTTGTGAGGTTCTGATTGAGTACAATTTCAACATAGGGAATTTCAGGTAAAACATCAAATCTTACCCTCTGGCACTAGCTGTGCTCTGCTGTGCCTTGCTTTTCGGAGTGCAGGACACAGACTCTGCAAGCAGAGGATAATAGTCCCAATGCAGAGTCAGAGTGATGTTTTCTGAGTGTATGTGCCTTGTGGCACAGATATTCACAGAACCTTGGGAGTGTCTTCTGAATGTCATGTGTTGTGGGAGCTGTGATATAACATTTTGTAAAAGGGCAGGTCAAGAAGGAGTGGATGAGGCTTACACTGTCAGGGAGATGTCATGTCATAGTTTCATCATCTAGAAGGTGTCTGTGTAATTTGGCAGCTGAAGCTTTGAATGGGGAACCTTAAGACTGGAGTTTCTCCTCTAAATTCTCCTCTAATGCTTTCCTTTACTTTATTGCAGTAAGAACAAGTTTGAGGATGTCCTAGGCCTGTTTACCTGTTACAACAAACTCTCTGAAATCCTGAGGGAGAAAGCCGGAAAGAACAAATCTGCCTTGGGCAACAAAATTGCACGGAGCTTCCTGTCCATGGGTTTTGTATCTACTCTGCTCACAGCTCTGTTCAGGTGAGAAGCTGTCCCATCTGGAGTAGCTTTCAGGCCTGCTCACAAGCTGCTTCCGTGGTGTCTGCATGCTGGCTGATCTTGTGCACTGTGTAAACCATACAGACGTTTTCATGTCTGTACGAAGCCTCTGTAACAGCATTTATTGTCTGGAGAGCAGCATCATGTGTCTTTTCCAGACAAAGGGTCTTTTCCACCCTGGATTCAGCTAGTGATTTTTTTTTGTGTAAATGGATATTTAGATCTTGAATTTAATGTGGCAAACTGAAAGCAAGGAGTAGGTGTTGTGAGAGTTCTGTTCTATACAGTGTATTGCTTGTGACTAGAGCTCTGGTGTGAAGAGACGCAGTGCTGATAGGCCATCCCTGTGCTTTTTTCAGTGCATCCTCAATTCCCTGACAGTGCTCTTGATTCTTCAGGGACGATGCCCAAAGCCACGAGGAGAGCCTGGCAGTTCTGCGCTCCAACACGGAGTTCTTGCGCTATGCTGTCAGCGTAGCGCTGCAGAAGGTGCAGCAGCTGGAGGAGACGGGACAAACCGATGGACCAGACGGACAAAATCCTGAGAAGATGTTTCAGAACCTCTGCAAAATCACACGGTGAGTCACTGTGGAACGTGCAGTCATCAGCCCTGAAAAGCAGCAATGCATTTTGGGGAGTTTAGATTCTCATGGTTTTGAAAGAAGAATGCAGTCTGTAACTGAAACGGTTGTTATCACTGGAATTAGATTGTTGCCTTTCTTTCCTCCCGAGAAATCAAGTGGAGCAACTATGGTTTCGGTGCCAGAGTGAGTGATACAACTCTTAACTTTTTACTTTAGTCTGGAAGAACCAAACAACATCAAACTCTCATTTTAATCCTCTTTCTGACTTTTGGTTCATCACTTAGAGTCACAGGGGAGGTAGCATGGTTACAGGCTAGATTCTTGAGGCCTCTGGAAAACTATGAAATTAAAATTCACTTCACTGTAAAACAGGTATAAGAGGGACACCAGATTCAGAAAACATGTTTTTTTTAGGATGTTTGCAAGGTGTTTGAAGATACTCAGGCATCTAATCTTTTGGAAATCTGAGAATATTAAGCAACTAAATGTCTTTTAGGATCTGGGTCGTATGTGCAAGTGGTTGCTTCAGATCCTTCTCAGCAGAGAGCACAAAAAACCAAATTACCTGTATATTTTGTCTCATCCCATAGATGAAACTATTTTTGTTGCAGTCATTGGAGCTAAATATGAGGTACATGTTTGCGTGATTGGATATGGAAATAGAGCAAGTTCATCTACACAGCAGAGAGAACTAATGAGAAGAAAGGAGAGAGAATAAGAAAGGGAACAAGAACAGTTGGAGGGGCAGGAAAAAGGTGTTTGCCTGCAAATAGAAATGTCTCCTCTAGGCCAAACAATTTAGCTTTCTTCGAAGCTTTTCACTTTGCTTTGCCTGCATTTACCTTTCTGATTTTATTTATATAGAGCCCTATGGAGATAGCTGACATTTCACAAATTTAGACTGCCAGGAGATGAGCTGCTCTTGTCATTGACAGATTTGACACCAGTGGTCAGTGTTTGGGTAGTCTGAGACAGAAGAAAAACTGCCTGAAAGAAAGGAGTCCTTAAAAATGGACTTGGGGTTGGAAGGTCCCTTGGCATGTGGGAAGGATTAAGTTATTTAGCTGTGCAGGCAGAAAGCCGTGGCTGTTCTGCTCACATTGAAACAGTCTTCTTTAAAGTGGATCTCTTCGCCCTGCTCTTATAAGAAAAAGACCTTCCAATTTAGTTATATTAAAAATATGAACCAAAGATTCTGTGATTAGCCATGTTCTAGGCTCTTGCACTGTGCAGCCAGCTTTACAGGAGCGTGTGATGTCAACTCCTCTCCCATCCCCTAGGGTCCTGCTTTGGAGGTACACTTCAATTCCCACTGTTGTCGAAGAGTCCGGGAAGAAGAAGGGCAAAAGCATTTCCCTGCTGTGCTTGGAAGGTTGTCTGCGGATCTTCAACACGGTGCAGCAGCTGTATGCTGCTAGGATCCCCCAGTTTCTACAAGCCCTGGGTAGGCATGTGGTACAATGCTAGCCTTCATGTTCAGCCCACGTTTATTCTTTATCCATCGCTAGAGGGGTCCAGTCATTGTCCCTCAGTAGCAAGGAGAGTTCAGTAGCCATGGATTTTCATGCCAGTTCCGAGATACGTTTACCTGCCATCAGTCTGTCAGCAGAGGATAGTTGGGGTCTGATACAGTGTTCTATTTGAGGTTTGCCTTTAGCGTGTTTTTGTGCTCACCACAGGTTTACAGTCTGTATTCCTTCCCTAGCTGTGAGCAGTTTCAGTCTTTCCTACTTTCGGAAATAAATCCTGTGTTCTGCTCTTGGCATTTAGCTCTTTTCTGCACCTCTCTGTCTGCCAGATACTACTGATGGTGACGCAGAAGCAGCGGATATTAATGTCACAGAGAAAGCTGCCTTCCAGATCCGACAGTTTCAGGTAAGTACCACTGTGTGCTGCAAGTGTTCCAAAGCACTTGTAATTCTGGCAGAAAATGCTGTTAGTTCTCTATTGCTTGACCACAGAATCAAGTATACACTAGCAACTCTGACACTGTGAGTCATTGGCTGTTCAGAAAAGTTTCTGATCCTTAAGGAAGGCTTCTTCAGGGCAGTGTGCAGGGCAGGATTGAAGTGCACATGTATTCAGAGAGCTCTAAGGTCCTGCAATGCAGCACAAAACATACCTGAGTAAGTTGCAGAAGTCACACTGAATCAAAAGTGGACCTCAGAGTAAGCACTCAAAAAAAAAAAAAAATCAGTGTGTGCTCCTTAGAAGATTCCTCTCTTTATATTTTTTTTCATTCTTGAACGTTGCAAATTCCTTTATATGCTGCAACTTCTGATTATTTACTTCTTAAAACGTCCCCGCAACAAGCATGCGAGCTCAGTGTCTCTGTCCTTCCTCCCCATGATCAGAGATCTCTGGTGAACCAGTTCAGCAGTGCTGAAGATGACTTCAACTCCAAGGAAACGCAGTTACTTGTCACCGTTCTCTCCACTTTGTCCAAACTCCTGGACCCAACATCTCAGCAGGTACTTCAAAACCTTCTTGGGGTGGTGAGGATGTGTGTAGCAATCATAGGTGTGGGGAGAACGTTACCAGATTGAGTTGATATCTGAGGGCTTTGATCTGGACTTTGACGTGTGTGTGTGTTCATGTTCTAGCCTTCTCCTGCAGACCAGACCGTGTCAAACCGACAGTTTTAGTAAGCTGTCAAGCATTATCTTGTCAAATGCCTGCAAGAACAGTTAAGAACAAGTTACTTTCCCACCCTCCCCCTTGCACGTTCTGATGCTGCCTTTGGGCATCTGGAGCCCAAACTGTTTGTTTCCATGAGAAGCAACCCCTGATAGAGCCTAGGTGTGGTTTGGCTTCCACATGGGAGTAAAGCCAAAAAAGGCCAGCAGATTTGTGACTAGTCCAAATACAGCTTTTCAGAACGGATTGGCTGAGTGCCTAATTTATTCCGTGCAAGGATGCATTTTCTAAAGCACAGACTAGAGGTGCCCCAATTTTACATATTAGGCACTGCGCTAAAAGTGTGCTAGAAGTCTGGAGTTGTCATTTACCTTAAATTAAATGGAGCTGTTACTCTGTCAGACGGCAGGTATAGCCATTCCTGTGTCCTGCATCTCAGCTTTTGACTTGTTAGTAGGTTAAATGTTCCTTGTGGAATTTAACAGAGCATGGCTGAATGCCCTTCTGCCAGAAGGGGACTCTGCTGGTCTCCCTTCACTGTGACTCATTGTCTTGAATGACCTCTTTTTGTGTTTCTTTTTGTTTCTTTGCTTGCTTGCTTTTTTTGTTGTTGTTGTTTAATTTTGTGTTTTGAGTTCTGTTTCAAACCATTAATATTTTTTTTCTCCTCTTATACAGTTCCTTCAGTTCCTGACATGGACAGTCAAAATTTGCAAAGAAAATGCTCTAGGTAAGTAAGCTCTGAGGGGTGTGTTTGGATGCGATGTCTCAGGTCTGATAATAGTCTCTTAAATGCTCTGCTCTTTTTTCTGTTTCCATCTCTTTCTTGCAGATAGATTCAGGTGCTATTCTGTGGCAGATTGCCATGACTTTGTGTTTATTAGCATGGCTATTAGGAAAGAAACTTCATCCCTATAAATACTAGAGCAGCTGAAAAAAGAGAAGCCACTTACTTGACTTTTTTCTCTTGTTACTTAGTGTACCTGTTGCTCAAATTTGGATTTGTATTCTGGAAAAACATTACTCTTGCCAGAGTTTGTATTGTGCTAACTAGGTGCTTCTGAGCACTGTTTTCCTGTGAGATGAGGGCTCTGTTATTCCCCCTTGTAGCATTATGCACAGTGCCCATTGTTGTAAACTCTGCTGTTGCAACTAGAGCATTCGATAGGATTTTCATTTACTGTGTTTCTGGGAGTGTAGACTTAACTCCATACTGAATCTGAGGCTTTCCCTCAATGGATGTATGATGTTCCTGAATAGTGAAAGGAGTTCTACATCTGCTAACATCCTGTTTTACTTTCCTTCCCCCACAGAGGACATCTCTTGCTGTAAGGGTTTGCTGACTCTCCTTTTCAGCCTCCATGTTCAGTACAAGAGTCCTGTCAGTCTGCTGCGTGAACTTGCACAAGATATCCATGCTTGCCTGGGAGACATAGATCAGGTATGATGCAGAGTCCACAGCAGCTTACCTCTCTTCACTTAGTTCTGTCAGGGCAGAATAGATGGATGCAAACCACGCAATAAGAGCTGAAGTTTTGCTCACCAGAATTTTTCTCTCCCCCCCACCAGGACATAGAAGTTGAGAGCCGGTCCCATTTTGCCATAGTGAATGCCAAGACTGCAGCCCCTACTGTCTGCGTGAGTCAAAGCTGTGTGGATGGAGCAACCAGCCACTGCTACAAGTGACGTGTAGATTTCTGTTCTGTCAAACTCCTCCAAGAACCTGTTTTGTTATTGCTGTTTCTGTCTTAGCTGCTGGTTCTGAGTCAGGCAGATAAGGTCCTTGAAGAGGTGGATTGGCTTATCAAGAAACTTACCAGTCTGGGATCAGACACATCAGGTAATAGCAGTGGCCCACTTCTTACTGTTACACCTTTGTCAAAGACAAAAACAAAAAAGTATTTCAGGATTCTCAGGTAGCATCATCTCAGGGCAGGTAAACTCTCCCTTGAGTTGGTTTCACATCAGCAGTGAGAGTTGTCACAACCCCTGCCCCAGTTATTTTCCCTGTGCCACACTGGTGTTATGTGCACCTGACAAAAAGTGGTCTTTTATGTCTCCCACCTGCGTAATTGGGCTTGTTAGACACACATTTATATAGTATTCCTCTCTTTCTACTAGAAGACTCTACTCAGGCATCAAACCAGACCCAGGCTCTGGAGAAGGGCATAATTCTGCAGCTGGGAACTCTGCTGACGGTTTTTCATGAGCTGGTGCAGACAGCGCTTCCTGCAGGGAGCTGTGTGGACACGCTGCTGAGAAGCCTCAGCAAGACCTACACAATCCTCACCTCCCTCATCAAACATGTGAGTGCAGCTCTGCTGACAGTGAGCTGGCTGGGATCTAAAAACTTTTTCCCCATCTGCCACAGCAAGCTCGCAGTGACCCCTGGCAGCAGCTACTCAGGGCTGGGCTGTTCATCTCTTGCATAAAATGAGTCCTTATTCCATTGGCTTTTATGCACTCAGTTTCGTGACCTTTCCACAGCAGTGATAGGTATACCAGGGGAGATAAAAGAAAGCTTTTCTCCAGTTGACTTTGACTGTGCTTGGCTGAGACTGGTTCTTTCCAGTGTCTCTTGTAGGCACTAACAGTATTCTCACAGTGCCCAGCAATCCTGCCCTTGCCACTCATTCCCATCTAAGGCTCAAAGCATTGAACCTGGGGCAACTGGGACACGAGATCAGACCGGGGAACTCATCTGAGACAAGATGATGAATTCCCTGGAGCTCTCACAGCTCTGGAATGCAGAGGTCATTTGGGCTATAGCCAGCCGCTGGGGAGGATAGTTCTTGCAAATGCTGCCCTCCTCACTGCGAGCAGTACTGCTACTGCTGTAGCCTCTACAGTACTGTATGTGCTTCAGCAGTCTTGGTTTCAGAAGAATCCAATTTATGCTCAGGCAATCTACGGTGTTCCTTGTTTCTTTCTGAACATTGGCATAGGAAGGAGTTTTACTTTAAACTGAAACAAGACTTGGATGCTCTGGAAATGATACCCTGTTGTCTTCTGATCTGAGGACAGCAGGCAGCCCTCTGAGCTCCTCATCCTTTTGTCAGAACTTCCTTTCTTAATTGGTCAGTGGCAATTGAATGAGCTGCTTTGAGCCCTTGCCTGGAAGTACAGGTTGTGGGAACAGCGCATCCAAAAGAGACTCATTCATGTTTTCTTTGCAGTATATTCAAGCTTGCCGCAGCACCTCGAATACGATTCCAGGAAGGCTAGAAAAGCTGGTGAGTGTGAGCAAATTGCTGGAGGAAATGGCTCATTGTCTTGAGCTGGGAGTAACACCAGCCTCTCTGCTTCTTTGCAGGTGAAGCTGTCAGGTTCCCATTTGACCCCACAGTGTTACTCATTCATTACTTATGTACAGGTAGGATCTAAAATAACTGTGGTAAAATCATACTTCATCTGTCTGATGCAGAATGGTGAATCAGATGCAGTGCACGGGCACCTTTTGGGATTTTTAATCTTCTTGACATGACTTGAGCGTCTTATAGTTTAAGTTTTAATATGTCAAATAATAGTGTAAGACATTTCAGTACCATTGGGACCAGGCATGTTGATTTCTATTTGAGCAGGGAAGGAAGAAAACGCTTAGGGAACTGGTTTTTAGCTAATTTTTTATTTCCCCTTCTGCTCATGTGCCTTTTTTGGATGCAGTTGATACTGCTGTTAATCACGGTGGCAAGTAAAGGTCAAGGACACTGCAGTCGTCACCACACAAAGCGCTGTGGGTGCCAAAGAAAGCAACCTGGGATGAGATTTGTCTGTTTAGACAGGAAGTGGGTGCTTGAGTGAGGACCAAAGGACTTGTAAACCAGACCTGGCATGTTGGGGAAAATATAGTGGCATGCAAAGCTATTGTTGCTGGGGATGTCTCACACATACATGGTTCTGAATGTATAAACCATGAAGTTATTTTCTTTCCTTCCTTTTTTTGTGAGATTCCATTCCTACATACTGCCTTTCTGTCACGTAGCTGGTAAATGCTGTGTTAGCTGGCTAGAGCAAAGCCTTCTGTGGCCTTACTTGGCTGGCCTTTCCTTCCCTATTTACCCTCTAATGCCACATCTTTTGGCTTCCTTCTTCAGAACATCCATAGTGAGAGCTTAAGCTTTGTGGAAGAGAAGAAAAAGAAGAAGAAAGAAGAAGCTGCCGCAGTCTCCACAGTCATGGTGAGGTTGTCTTGCTCTCTATTAGAATACGGGCTACGTTTGAACTTGGGATCATGCCTCAAGGCTTGCTTTACCTGGTGGATTCTTAGAGATCACCAATGACACATTGTCATTTGGGCCTTTAAGTAAAAATCTAATTTATGCAACCTGAACTTCAGAGAAAAGTTTACAAAAAATTAAATAAAAATACTAAATGCAACCTAAAAGCTCCCAGGGATGGAAAAAGGTCAAGTCTGGATAGCTTGTGTTGTCTGACTGTTCTGTGTTTGGGATAAGCTATGAAATTACAGAAATAGAAAAAATTATTGGAGCTAATAGTATATGCTATGCAAGGGTTTATTAATTTTATCAGTACATTTAAAGATAAAATATTGGATTCCATTAAAGTAAGGCAGCTGATACTGACTGGCTGATTTTGTTAGGAGCAGGTAAGCAGGTTCCTGGCCTTTTGTGTCCTCTGTTCACGCTCATTGTTGGTGTCTCCTCTGTCTTGTCTGTTGTCCCAGACATTCCTGTGATGCTAAGTGTTTAAAAACCACAAGCCTGATCTTTCTAGCCACTTCCTGAGTGTGTGGAAACGTTAAGAAATGCTGCATACCCTTTTGCCACTCCCTTCAGCATGGGGAACAAACATTAGTGGTGTGAAATATACAGGGCAGAAATGTGATGAAACAGCAGTGTGCTCATTGCCTGGAAAGCATAGGCTTAGAATGTCTTTGCAGAGCTGGAGCAGAGCAAGTTCTGCTCTGGCTGTCAGGCATATTGGGGCTGTGGACTGCAGAAAAAAATAGATATATGTGGAAGAGCCTTGCTGCAGAACCATTCTGGGAGGCAGGTTAAACCCAGCAACAAACTAGGCAGGTAAAGCAGGACTGCTGTGGAAAAAGGCTACTGAAGACAGTTCTCTGAATTGGAATGGTTGTGGCCTTTGTGTCTTGCTATAGCACCACTGGCTTTTGGGGAATCAAAACTGCTGGTAGAAATACAGGTGCTGCTGTAGTGCCACAGTTGGGATGTGTGTTAGTGATGACTATACAAGGCAGTTTTCGTGCTGTTTGCTTCAAGTCTGACCTGCCACCTTTCTGCATTTCAGGCTAAGGTTCTTCGGGATACCAAGCCAATCCCCAACCTGATTTTTGCAATAGAGCAGTATGAGAAGTTCCTTATCCATCTGTCCAAGAAATCAAAGGTAACGTAAAGCAGAGGTCTTCTGTGATATGAGCTCAATGGAACAGCAGTACCATGGCATGGTAGAAGGCTACTGCTGTTTCACTATAAAAACAAAAATCACTCCATTGCTGCTCAGATTAGGAAGGTGTAAGAACCTTACCCTTCTTTCAGGCTTAACTAAACCACACTTTGTTCTAGTTCTGTGTGTAGGACTAGGCAGGGTAGAAAACTAAGAAGCTAATGCCCTTTGTCTTGCGCCCGTTTGCTGCAGGTGAACTTGATGCAATACATGAAGCTCAGTACCTCCCGGGACTTCCGCATCAACGCGTCCATGCTAGACAGCGTGTTGCAGGAGCATAACACAGAGGATGCTGAAAATGAACCGGACAATGACCAGGTGAGAACTCCTTCAGCTGCTGTTACTGTTGGGTTTCTGCTGCCACGTGTATGTGTGAGCTGTTTAGGTATATGGAAACTAGGCCAGTTTTGTCTCGCTTGGGTTAGCCCTCGCTTCAATAGTAAGCTAAGAGGAGTGAGCAAATAGGCCTGAAGTGTTCCCTGCAGTCCAGCCCTCTGCTTTAAGTGACCTTTGTGTCCGTGTACCAGTTGGCTGCATGCCTGGTGTTAAGCAGGACTGTTTATAAACCTTCTTGTTTGCCTCTGCCTGTCTCAGCAAGCTGAGAAGTCTGTCAGCATTGCCTGAGGCCTGGCTGGCCTCCTCCAGCAGCCGCTGCTGGGGAAGGTAGCACAGCTTGTGCTGGACAGAAGACACACCACTTTCCTTTGCTGATTGTCCAGGTTTTTATTGGTGCTTTTGCCCATATTTCCCAGAGTGTAACCAGCATCAACAAGCCAGAATCCAGCACTGAACAAACAGGCCTTGTTTTGTGCCGTTCAGAACCTGGGGTCTGAATTCCAGCATGAAGTAAAGAGGTCCGGGGGAAAGCTGTGGTGGGTGAGAGGAGTCCTCTATTTCAGGCCATGTTTGCTAGGGAGGAGAAAGTGCTAAATCCTGTTCTGTCAGTCTGCTTTCTTGAAGTAAACGTTCATTAGAGTACTCACACAAACACATTCACCCTGTACTGGTACTCTCTCTCTCCTCTCTCCAGTCCACCACAGCAGAGCAGCCAGATGAGAACCAGGAACCCAAAAAGAAGAGACGGCGAAAAAAATAAAGGTGCGGTTGCCACTGCTGCCCCCTCCTCCTGCAGTGCCTGTTCTGCGGCAGATTCACCTTGGTCTTGAAGAACCGTGTGTACAGAGATAGTAGTTTCCTTTTTCTCTTGTCAAATACTCAAGACTTCTTTCTTCATGCCTGGGGTGTGCAGACAGTGACTCTTGTCAAGCGTCTCAGGTATTAAAGCTGCCTGCTGCCTTAAGAAGTGCCTCTGCCATTCAAACACGCTGCTACCACAATTCTCTTCTTCAGGAACATCCCTTCTTCCAGCAAAAAGCAAGCAGCTCACCCAGGATCAGTCCCTGACAAAAGATGTGCTTCTGAAAGGACAGCCGGGTTCTGGCACGCTCTCTGGACAACTGTCATTCTGGCACTCGAGCGTCATCACTTTTTTTCCAGCGAACCTTTGGTTATTTCAAGAAGCTGATATATATCCAGTGCTTCTCCTGGAAGACAATGGGACGATGAGTTCCGTGCATTCTGCAGTACAATTATAGACTGTACAACATACGAATACGAGAGTAACAGTAATTAGTTGCTTTTAGTTCAGAGCATGTAGCACAGAAAGCCCTAAATTTATTCAAACTTCTCGTTTGTATGGTGCTGTGAGTGCAGAAAACAGCCCTGGTAGGAAGCAGCACACGGGCTGTTCTCCCTCAGAGCTGAAGCTCGCTGCCATGCGTAGTGCCAAAGAAGTAGAGAGGTGCCAGCGTGTTCTGGAGAGCCAGCAGTAGGGGCTGTGTTACATTTTTGCTGACCCCGATGCACTTATTTAATTTGCTTTGTTCTTGATGAGAACACAAGTACCCTTTTTGCCCACAGAGCCCAGATTCTTTTTTTCTGAAAGCACACTTCACCTGTAGAACTCCTAATAAAGGCTGCTTAAGGCTAAAATGTCTGATGTGGTCAATAACTGACAAAACAACTCCGAGGGCAGGTTCCTCTTATCCGGCAAAACACTGCTGCATAGTGAGGAGGTGCTATTTAAAGCAGCTCCCAGCCAACAATTAAATGTTTGTTTGCAGCAGTTAGAAGGTTACGTCAGGTGCACCTAGGGACAACTGTAAGCCTCGGGGCTGCTGGGGAGGGACACAGCCCTGCCAAGGCTGAAACATGCAGCATGGGCTGGGCTCTGAACCCAGCTCTGCTGAGCTGAGGGAGAGGGGGGATGGAGAGAAAACACTGAAGGCCAAAAATGTTTGGGCCTGGAGGACAAGACATACACAACTGTAGAGCTGTCTCATTTCACAGAGGGAACAAGTCAGGCTCGGGCTGTGTTTAAAAGATGAGAGGAAGGCTCATCTGCCTTCTGAGGGGCACAAAGCGAACTTGTGCATGGGCTGACAGAGCCAGGCTCTGATTTCTTTATCAGAAATAGCTGGAAGCAGCAGCACAAAATGCCCAAGTGCTGAGAAAGGCGAGCAGGGTAGGGAGGGGCTGGCACCAGGGGGTGGAGGCCCTGAGGCTGGGCTTCACCTCCAGCAGCAGGGAGGCTCCTGTAGGGCCTCCAGCTTTTATAGGGGATGGCGCTCAGAGGGCTGCCGCTCACCTTGGGGGATGCCATACTTCTTCTCCATCCCCGTGGGGTTTGATGGTGTCACACAGTTCATGGTCACCTCCTTCCTTAAGCACCGGTCAACATCCACAGCGCTGAAGAAAGCCACCGACTGCGGCAGGTCCTGGAGGCCCAGCTTGTAGGCAAACATGCACCTGGAAACACAGGGGAGCAAGTGGGGCCGTGCCACAGCGCACACAGCTCTGTCACACCCAGGCTGCAGCAGGCAGCGTGGCACAGCCCAGCAGGGATGTGACAGGGGTGTCAAACTGTGTCCCCTCATGTCCCAAGCAGCAGAAAATCCCTCGTAGGCAGCGCCCATTGGGGAAAAAAGAGCCAGGGAGGTTGCTTAACGGGGAAGCTCAGTGCCCAGCCCTTTCTGTCACCACGAGCACCGCTTGTTCTCCGCTGGGGAAAGAACTCCACGGCCTTTTCTCAAAGGCAGGAACCAGCCAGCACTTAAAAGTTGGAGTGAGCCCGCCAACTTCTCTCAGGCGCAGCCAGCTCTCCTTTCCTCTTACTGCACGAGGGGGGCTTTGATCAGCCGCAGGCTGGGCTGGAACAAAGGCAGCCTCACAAAACCCCGCTCAGCCCTCGGCACAGATTGCTTTGCACCCGTGGCAGGCAGCGGCTGGC
Organism: Aythya ferina; assembly: GCF_964211825.1. NCBI lineage: Eukaryota > Metazoa > Chordata > Aves > Anseriformes > Anatidae > Aythya > Aythya ferina. The sequence continues at coordinate 8,184,294 of NC_140307.1, forward strand.
AGACAAAGTGCTGCGGGAGTGCCGGGGAGCGGGAGGGTCAAGGAGCGCCGGAGGAGCTGTGGGAGGAACGCAGCATTGCTAGGCTCAGCCTCTGAGGAAGAAAAGGCCAAACCCAGCCCTTCACTGCTGGCTAATCCTCCCACGCAGAGCAGATGTTGGATTTTCCCAGCAGGAAGCCCTGTGCTCGCAATAGCTGGGATAAAGGCACAAGCATCAGGGCGGCTCCCCCCGCTGCGAGTGCTGCCCGGGCGCAGAAAAGCTGTTTGCTGTATCCTTACCTCAGCCGGGCAGAAAATAGCTCTGCTTTTGGCCAACTCCTCTATAAACCACACGCCATAAAGCACGGGGAAGGGGGCTTCAGAGCTGAGGGGAACCATAACCCCGTGTAATGGGAGGAGACGTGCTCAGGACTGGCCCTAGGAGGTGTCCCAGCCCCATCTCTCTCCCCCAGCCCCATATCTCACCGTGTCAGCAGGTTGGTGATCTGCAGGGCCAGGGCGGCCCGGTAGCGGTCCTGCTCCTGGACCAGGTAGCGCACCTCGTCGTGGATGCTGATGCAGAAGCGCCCGCTGATGTCGAACTCCTCGAAGAGCCACTTCATGGAGACCAGCATCAGGTGCAGGTAGTCGACGGCCGAGCTCTGCACCACCCAGTTCACTCTGCTGGTCAGAAACTGGGGGCAGGAAACACAGAAACGCTCTGAGAAACGCCAGGAGAAACACCAGGAGAAATGCTGGGAGAAACATGAGGAGAAATGCCCAGAGAAATGCCCTGAGAAACACCCAGGGCCTGGGCCTGTTCCTCTCAGAGGGGCTGTTGAAGGTTCCTGTGTTTCCCCTGAGAAAAGGGGAGCAGGACCCAACACCTGCGGGTTTCTTCTGCAGCTCTGAGGGGTTTGTAGGGTTTCCTGCCCCTCAGGAGGGCAGAGCTGGGGCCTTACCTCGCCCTTGGCCACGGCGGGCTCCAGCGCCCTGCTGATGTGGCAGCCCAGCACCGGGGTCTGTGGCGAGGAGGACAAGGCGATGCTCTCCAGCTTGTTGAACATTTCGGACTCGGTGCCGCCAGCCCACACCCGGTGGCCCACCACGTCCCACTTCTTCTTGCTTCGGGACCTGTCGGGGCAGAAGGCGGGCCTGAGGGAGCCTCAAACACCCTCTTCTGGTTTGGGGCAGCCCCCACGGCCATCTGCTGCTGCTCACGCACTGGGAGACACTGGGAGCATCCCAGTCCCATGGACAGGGGTGGACCCGAGATAGCTGGGACCACCCGGCCCCTTCGTTGCCCACCACCCACGGCCTTTCCCCGCCTCACGCCCCCATCCCACAAGCACCATTTGGGGTCACAGCATCTCACTTTCTCGCAGCTTCCCTCTGGAGCCGGTGGACATCCCGGGCCGACACCGAGCCATCTTCTGCCCTGTCCACGGCCAGGTCCAGCTCCTTCACCAGCCACTCGCCCTCCTCGCTCAGATGAAACCTGGGCAGCGACAGCCAGCTGGGGGTGACCCACACCCGGGGCAGCACCCACGGGGACACCGTCCCCACGCACCCCACAGCCCCGGGGGGCAGCACCCACCTGCGGATGCCCTTGGTGACGGCGTACATCTGCTGGGCTTTCTCCCGCGCCTGCTCCTGCGTCAGCCGGTGGTTGAACTGCATCAGCAGGCGCTCGGCGAAGGGCTGCCCGGCCCCGTAGATGCGCCCGTAGTTGAAGACCTTGGCGTGCTCCCGGCTGATGCCCACCGTGGCGGCCGTCTTGCTGTGCAGGTCCGTCCCGTTGCTCTTCTTCCCCTGCAGGGTCATCCAGCCGAAGGCCGTGCACCCTGCAGCGAGGAGGGAGGGAGGGAGGAAGGGGTTGAATGCCCAGCGTTTTGGGGTGCTGACACCCGCTGTAGGGCCCTTGCTCACCGTGCATGCCGGCGAAGTGCGCCTCGCCCAGGATGGCCGCTATCCACAGCTCCTGCGAGTCCACGTCCGCGCCCACCAGGGCGTAGCCGGGAGGCACCTGCACCATGGCTTTCAGCTCGCTGCCCACGCGGTCGGCCTGCGGGACGTGGTGCCAACCTCAGCACACCCCATACAACGCCCCTTCCTCCTCCTCCTCCTCCTCCTGCATCCCAGCACGACTCCGACCCGCCCCAGCTCCATTTTCCCATACAGAACACACTCGCTGCCCCAAAACGCACGAACACCCCCTCGCTGTGCCCCGAACCCCGTGGGCTCGGCCGTACCCGTGCGTTGCTGGCTGTCAGCCACGTGGGCTCCACGGCCCGCCGGGTGATGGTGCCCGCGGTCACCACCTGCGGCAGGATGGCTCCGTAGTCATCCTCCTCGTTGTAGTCCGGGTGCCTGGGATAGGGGCAAAGGGTGAGCGCCAACACAACGGGCCCCCCCCCAGCACCATCCATCCCTCCCCGTACCTGGTGACGGCGCGGGGCAGCTCCCCTTTCTTCAGCCACACCACCATCTGCGAGCTGCGGAGACACGTCAGGGCACAGGGGGTGCTGAGCTGCTCTGAGCACCTGTAGGGACTCCACACACACGCTCTGAGATGTGTGGGATGGTGGCAACGGGGCCAGGGCTGCTCACCTGATCCGCTTGTGAGCGTTCCTCCAGAAGGAGATCATCTTGTTGATCTCCAGAGCCCTCGTCCCGTGGGTGCGCCCCACGGCAGCCCGCAGGGTGCCGTCCTCCATGCGGGGCAGGAAATCCTTGGCAAAGGGGCTCCCGACGTTGTTGGCGTTCCCGTCCTTTAGCAGCACGGATTTCGGGGCTCAGCGTGCCGCCACTTGCTACCGGCACAGCCCCACGTGCCCTCCCACCCCACAGGGCAGGATTAGGGACACCGGAGGAGTAGAGCAGGACATGAGGAGGAGCTGGGCTGTGGGGCAGGGCGATGCAGCCCCACGTAGCAGGGGGTGCTGAGCACCAGGACCCGACTTGCCTTGTGGGGCAGCTTGAAGAACCAGCACCCGGGGATGTCGACGTCGTTGTAGGGCCCATTGCCGTGGTGGTACGAGGGCCGGCTGTTGTCCTCCGGCAGCTCGCCCCACTCGCCCCCCTCCTCCTGTGACCAACACCATGAGGTGTGGGGGGCACGGGGCCCTCCTGCCCCAAGCGGACACCCGCTGGGAGCCCCCAGCATGGGGCTAAAGGGGGGAAATTGAGGAAAAGGGGAAGGATGCAGGGTCCCAACCCCGCAGCAAAGCCCGTTTACCTGCACCAAGCTCTGGTCCGCCCTGCCCACGTCCCCCTCCAGCTGGCTCAGCTCCTCCACCTGCGGCACAGAGAGGCCACCCCAAAAAGGACGGGGTCAGGCAGGTTATTAAAAGGGTTTTTCTTACTGCTGGTGTTTGTGGGCGCGTTGGAGAAAGCCCAGCCTTGCTACCCACACCAGGAGGCCTCCTCCCTCCCAGTGTCACCTTCTGCCACATGCTGCTGCCGTCCATCACCAGCAGCTCGTCCTCCACGCTCTGCTCCTGCGGGGGCTGCTCCCGGCCCTTCTCCAGCCGGTGCTGCCGGCACAGCTCCTCGATGGCCCTGCGCACGCACCCACCCTGAGGAGGTGGCCAGGCACCGCGGCTCAGCCCCCGCAGGGCACCCCCGAGTCCCCCCTCACCTGTGGGGGCAGACGGGACCCTCCCCGCCCGGGGGGGCCGCGGGCAGGTTGTCCTGCCGCCCCGGCACCAGGTATCCCCAGCCGTGCTTCTCCGAGTAGTGCAGGGGGAAGCCGTCCCAGGCCAGGCGCATCAGTTTTGGGGTCACCCTCATCTGCAGGCTGATCAGGCTGGGCCCCGGCACCCAGCCTTCATCCTCCAGGCGCGGGCACAGCTTGCGGTACCAGCTGGGGGGGGGGATACGGGGGGTGGTGGAGAAGGGGACAGGGAGCACGGAGCGAGCCCCTGGCACCCCCGCGGTCCCCAACTCACCCCGGGTGGCCGGGGAGGTGCTGCAGCTTCTTGGGCTGCAGTGTGACCGTGTCCTTCAGGCGCTGCAGGAGGGTGCTGCCCTCGGGGGCTGCTCGCAGCTCCTCGTCCTCGCTGGGGGGGCCGGGGTCTGGGGGGGACACGGGGAGCCCTGGGGCTGAGCATCCCTCAAGCCCCGGGTCCCCCTAAACCTCCCCACACTCACCTTCCTGCCACTCCTGCACCGATCCTGCCCCGGGGGCTTCGCCTTCCATCACCTTCTGGTCCTTCTTCTTCCTCGGGGGTTTCTTCTGCTTGAACTCCTGCGTGTCCCACTCCAGGTCCCAGAGCCAGGGGTCCTCCTTGTACCTGCCGGCACGCCACGGCCGTGCTCCAGCACCCATGGGTGGGGGCGCGGCGCCACCCCCTCCCCTCGGCTGGCCCCGGTACCTGTCCCCGTGCAGCAGCTGGCAGGCGTCGTTGGCCAGGTTCATCAGGGACTTCTTCATCTCCTTCTGCAGCTCCTCGTAGGTGCCCTGGGCGTCGTCCAGGTACCTCTGCCAGTTGCCGTTGACCGGCAGGTAGGACACCCCCATCTCCAGCATCCCTGCGAACGTCACGGGGTGGGGGCACCTGCGGCCCAAGGCAGCCCCGAATTAGGTTCCACACGGAGGGGAGATGCCCTCCGAGCAGGGGGCCACAGCACCAATGGCTGTTTGCTCCTCCTCACCCCCAGACAGAGCCGAGAGCCTCCCGGAACGGGGCTCAGCACCCTGCTGGCCTCCCCAGGAAGGGATCAGCCACATCCCACCCCCAGCAGGGTCACAGTGTCCCCAGCCTCCCACCGGGCCCCCTCACCTCTCCATGAAGAGCGGCAGCTGCTCCTGGAACACCTCGTGGGTGGCTTGGACATCGCGGGCGCAGTAGGACATCAGGTCCTGGGGGCACGGCACGGCGTCACCGGCAGCAGGAGGCGGCCACAGGAGCACCCAAACCCCTCGCACCGAGACGAGAAGCACCCCGCAGCTCCCCCTGCCCCGTTCCCAGCACCTGGAAGTGATCCCTGATATCGGCCATGGTCCCCTTGACAAACAGCTCCCGCGCCTCCTTCTCCAGCGGCTCCCCGCCCACGTAGAGCGCGTGCACGTCGGCCAGGTTGTTGATGCTGCTGACGTGCACCCAGTCCCACGCCGTGACCTGGCGGGCACAGGGGACAACCCCGTTATTTTTTATTTTATTTTTATTTTAGCCCCTGCCCACCTGGAACGGGCCGGGAGCGATTTCCCCAGCAGAGCCACCCCAAATCCCCGGGCGGCAGCGGCGCAGCCCCGCACTCACCGCCGGCCCCTCGGCTTTGCTGCGCGTCTTCTTGATGTGCTGCCTGACCTGCTGCAGCCCCTTCCTCTTGCCGTGCTTCGCGGCCATCCAGAGGCTGCGCTGGAAGCCCGTCAGCCCCGAGATGGCCATGTGCATGCTCATGGTGTCCAGGAAACGCACCCGGGAGCCCTGCCAGGAGGGAGGAGAGGTGGTGCCGGGCGTGCTGGAGGAGAAACGCGCTGCAAAACTGCTGAGCTGCGAGGCCACGCTCAGGATGCTTGTGCCAGGGCAAAGCTTTGCCTCCCAGCACCCCTCTCCTGAGAGCCCCAAGGTGCCTGTGGCCACCTCAGAGCTTGTGGCATCCTCACAGGATGCACGAGCACCTCCCTGTAAAGCCTGCCCAATGCAGCCCCTCATGCACGGGACAAACGCAAGGCACGGGGCTGGTGCTGCCAAACGAGGTGAGCACAACCCACGGGTTCTCATGCCTAACAGCATCACCAAAACCACCCCAAAGCGCTGATGCAAATCATTTGGGAAGCAAACCCCCGGTGCCAGCACGAAGCATCGGCACGGGTCTCACCCAGCCCTCGCTACATGCAGCCAGAGCAGCGAAGCGGGCAGGACGACCCCCTGCAGGACAGGGCACCTGGATGAGGTACTGCTCCTTGATGAAGGCCCGGTCGAAGGCCACGTTGTGCCCCACCACCACGCGCTCCGGCCGCTCCTGCCGCCCGGCACAGCTGGCACCCGCGGCGCTCTCCAGCGGGATGAGATCCGCCAGGCTCAGGCGGCTGGACCAGGAGTAACGCTGCTCCAGCAGCCTCCTGCTGCACCACGAGTACCTGCGGGGCACACAGCCATCCAAAAACACTCAGGGGCTGCGCACCGAGACCCAGGGACCCCAGAAAACCCCTCCAGCATCTCACCAAGCGTGCGGCGAGACCGCAACCGCCAGCGTGGGGCAGTGCCCGTCGGCCAGGCACACCTCCACGTCCAGCACCACCGCCCGATCCTGGGGAAAGTCGACGGGCTCCGGCCGGCCGTCGGGGCCGTAGCGGGTCCAGCCGAGCTGCCAGGCCCAGCTGGGGGGCACGGGGGGCAGGCGGCAGCGCAGCAGCTCCTCGGCAGCCTCCAGGTAGGGCAGGCTCTGCTTCTGGGCCAGCAGGCGGAAATGCTCGTCGATGTTGTCCCCGTACATGCGGGGCAGGCGCAGCTCCACGTCGGGCAGGGCCGAGGTCTCCTTGCCCCACAGCTCGTGGCGCTGCAGGTGCTCCACGCTGCGCCGCACCGCCGCCTCCGAGTAGCGCACCCGGGCCCCGCGGAAGATCTGCTCGTGGAGGCCGCGGGACAGCATCTGGATGTTGAGGGGGTTGACGCGGCGCTGCCCCTGCTCCGCGTCCTCGGCCGGGCTCTCCGGCAGCGGGCGGCCGGCGAAGGAGCTGGAGGCGCGGTGCCGGGGTGCGCCGGGGCACAGCACCGAGCCTCGCCGGAGCGCACGCCGCATGGTGCCTGCCTCTGGGAGCCTGCAGGAGCAGCAGCAGGGGCTGAGTTTTGCACCGCTGCTCCTCAGCCCCTTGCAGAAGACCCCTGAAAGCAGCTGCAGCGTGCACGGCCGGGCTGCTCGAGGCAGCGCGCTGCCTCCCCTGGGCTGTGCACAGCTCGCTGCAGGTGTGCGCCCTCCCTGCAAGCACCCACACCTCTTGGCATTACTTCGTGCACCGCCCCACGGCAGCACGCAACCCACCTGTGGGTGTGCACAGCCCTAGGAGCATGCACCGATACCCCCTGCAGCTGTGCACCCCCCTGCAGGCGTGCAAACCCCCCTGGCAAGTATGCAAACCCCCCTGTAAGAGTGCAACCCCCACCGGCATGCAAACCCTTTGCACGTGGGCAAAACCCCCGTAAACATGCAACCCCCCCAGCAGGCGTGCAAGCCCCCCAGGGACGTGCAAACCCCTTGCACGCTTGCAACCCCCCCCCATAGGCGTGCAACTCCCCCCATGGACGTGCAAACTCCTTGCACGCTCGCAGCCCCCCCTTGCACGCGTGCACCCCCCCCAGGCGCGCGCCCCGTTCCCGCCGCCCCGCCCCGCCCCGCCCGCGCCCACCTGGGCCCAGCGCGCGCCGCCCGGCCGCGGCCCGCGGGCGGAACCACCCGGGAGGGGCGCGGGGGGGGGCTTCCGGCTGCCGCTGACGTCCCCGCGCCGCCCGGCGAGGCCCGGCCCCCCCCGCCACCCCCCCGCCTCCGCGCACATGGCCGGGCCCGGCGGTGCTGCAGTCAGGGGGGCGCGCGGGCAGAGGCGGATAGAGGCGGCCGCGTGGCCTAATGGATAAGGCGTCTGACTTCGGATCAGAAGATTGCAGGTTCGAGTCCTGCCGCGGTCGTAGCGGAACCCCTCTGGAAATTCAGGGCGTTTGTTTTTTATTGCCCCTCTCCCTGCTTTTATATTATATTTTTTTGAGGATCTCAAGGAAATCAAACGGGACAGGGGGCACAGGGCGGCCCCCCACGCGTGGCTGTAGGGGATCCTAAAGCTGCGGTGCCCCGGGGCTGCTGCTGCCGCCTCCCCACCCGCTGTTGCCCCCAGCTCTCCGCGCGTTTTGCTCTTTTCTTTAAAATCAGCGTGAAAAGAGGCGGCTGCTGGCTCTGCGGGGGAAACTATGGGGTCACCGGGTCTGTGACAGCAGCAGGGCAGGGGGTGCTGGGGCACCCCATGGGCACAGCTGGCAGGGGGCTCAGCCCCACCCCGGGCACTGCTTTTCACCATTTCCTCACCATTTTCTCACCATTTTGCTCACGTCCGACACTCACGGGGTGCTCGCAGCCCCCAGAAGCGCTCCACGAGCCTCGGGGCACCCCAAAACCTCCCAGCAGGGCTATGGGGGCGGCTCGGCACGCAGCGGGACACCCCAGGGCCCCAGCACCCCACACAGCTTGGGCGAGGGCTGCGGGGCCGCGGGGCTGGGAGCCGGGGTCCCCGGCACCGGGATGGGTGACAGCGGAGGGGACGGCTCGGAGAGGGGCAGGGGGCGGCTGAGGGACCGCGGGTGCCAATGGGAGGCAGACGGGGACCCGAGGGGACGGGGGAACGGGGCAGGGGGGAGCCGTGCCGGGCCGGGCCGGGCCGGGCCGAGCCGTGCCGGGCCACCAGGTGTCGCTGCGGTCCCGCTGCTGGGGCCGCTCACACGGGGCAGGGGCCGGGGCCGGGGCCGGAGCCGTCGGGGCGCGGTTCCTCCGCTGTCCGACGGCTCCGCTCCCCCGCAGGGCATCGAAGGGAGGCTCCGAGGACCCTGCCCCAGATCCTCGGGTCCCCGCGGAGCGCTCCGGGGGCTGGGGTAGAGCGGGGACAAAGCCCCGGCTCCCAGCAGCAGCCCCGACGGCAGCGAGGGGGACGGGACGGGACGAGACGGGGTCACCTCCCCGGCACGGAGCAGTGCGGGGACACGGGGACAGCCCCGGCCCCTGCAGCCCGCTCGGAGAAAGGCGAGGCTGAGCCTCGGGCGTGCGCCCTGGGCCCCTCTTTGTGTCTGCAATCGCGCCGCTATCGCGACCGGCGCGACATATATACTGCGCGGGGTGCGTCTCGTCCCTCGTCCTCCCCTCCGCTGCTTTATTTGCACGCCGTCCATCTGCCGTGCGGTCCCTGCTCTGGTTATTTTTATCACGGTCAATTTTTTTTCTTTTTCTTTTTCTTTTTTTTTTTTTTTAATACAAATAAAGAAATCGCCCCACTAAAAAAAAATCCCTCCCTCCTCAAACGAAAAATAAATAAATAAATAAATAAATTAATTAATTAAACAATTTCTCCCTGAAACACCGCCGCCGCTTCCTAAGGTGTGGAAAGGGGGGAAAAAAATAATAATACTAAAGATAAATGGGGAAAAAGCCCGCAGGAATTTCCCCGGGGCTGGGGCCGGGGGGGCTGCAGGCACAAGCCGGGGCAGGGCGGCAGGGGGGTGCCCCCCCCCCCGGGCCCTTTGTCTGCCTGTCGGAAGCCCGCAGCCCTGCGCGCCCCGTCGGGGCCGGGCACGGAGCTGCCGCCGGCGGGGCTGGGGGCTGCGGGCCGGACAATGGGGCGGCGGCGGGACTTTGTTTAACCCCATTGCCCCCCAGCCGGCGGGGCCAGGGGTCAAGGGCTTCGCCAGTCGCCGGGGCACGGCCCCGGGGGAACGCCACGTCGGGGGGGGCGGCCGGTGCGGGACCCCTCCGGAGAGGGGCAACTGGGGGGGGTGAGGAGGGCTCCGGGAGGGTGTTTGGTTTTTTTTTTATGGGGCACAGAGCGGGGCTACACGTTTTTCTAGGAGAGGGAGGCGAGAAGCGGCCGCTGCCTCCGGGCACCCCCCGGTTCTGCCTTCGCCCCCCGGTTCGGGGGTTGGGTGTGGGGGGGCTGCGGGAGGAGGCAGCCGGCTTTGGGGGCGTGCAGCCTCTCCCCGGGCAGAGGGGGGCTCGTGCCGCCTCTCCAGGAGCCGAGAAATGGGCATTTGATAGGTGACGTACGGGCTTACGTGGGAATCCGTGCCCAGCACCGCGCTGCCGGCGCCTTTTCTCCTGACACCACACTAACCCGCAGCTCGCACCCCCCTTGCCAGCCTGGGGGGGGGTGGGGGGGGAGCGGGAGGGGGGCAGGAGAAGGGAAAAGAAAAGCAGCCCCCTCTTTTTGCTGCTCGGGAGACCAGCCCCGGAGCTCCGAAAGTGAGCGAGGGCGAGGGCGAGGGGAAGCGGCCGGCAGCCGGCACCGAGCCGAGGGGCCGGGGGGGGGGCCGGCAGGGGAGGAAGACCCCCCCAAACCCCTTTTATTTTGATTTTATTTTATTTTTTTTTCTGGGACTAGGGGCGAGCCGGCGGGGGAGGAGGCTGGCACCCGAGGTAAGTCCCCTCCGCCCGGAGCTGCGGGCACGGGCGGTGCCGGCGCTGCGGGGGCGCGCAGGAACCGGGGGTTGGGGAGCAAAGGGGGGGGCACAGCCGGGCCTGCCCCATCCCCGTCCCCTTCCCCATCCCGGGGCAGGGCCCTGGAGGGGCTGCGGGCTCGGTTTTAGGGCCGGGGGAGGTTGGAGGCGGCGGGGGGACAGGCGGTGGCGGTGGTCCCGGGGGTCGCGGGCAGCCCGTGCCCCGCACCCTGCCCCATCCGTCGGGGCCGGGCCGGGGTCCCCCGGGTGGAGCAGCCCCCGGAGCCCGCTCCCAGCCCCGGGCTCCTCCCGTGCGTGTCTCAATTCACTCAGGCTTGACTTGGCAATAAGCTCTCTCAATAGGGTGACAATAGAGCCCCAGTGGGACCCGAACAAAGAATTTGAAAGTAGTTAAATTGCAGGACACGTCCATCGCCTGGGTGCTTGAATTAAAGAAAAAAAAAAAATCGGAGAAAAGAAAAAGGAGAGAGACTTTTCTTTGGGCTGGTGAGAAAATGCTCAGGGTAAAAGTTGGTTTGGCGTCTTCATTTCAGCGACAATGGAGCAGAGCTAATTCAATAGGAAACGCGGGGATTTTTTAATGAAAAGACCGCCAGGGTTACACCGAAGTTAAGCTCTTGTGAATTAATTATTAGGGCAAATAAACTGGGGAGGGGGGGAGCGCTCTGGAGGGAGTGTTGCAATTTCTTAATATTCTCCTTTTCGTGTTTAACGACAATGCCATTAGGTTTCGACTCTGGGTGAGCAAAAGGATTTCTTACACTCCCCGGGAAGAGGAGAAGACGCTTTTTATGGTGTTACTTAATTGCTTTTAAAATAAAATACTACGGAATTTGGCAACGAGCTCCGGTTTCTGCTGGCGGTGGCGTTTGGGGTTATATTTCCTTTCGTGGCAACTCGCAGACGCAAAAAAAAAAAAAAGGAAAATAACGGGGAAATTTAAAAACCCCAATGTAAAGGCGAGGCGGCGAGTTCGGCTCTTCCAGACCCCTCGGTCTCGATCGGTTTATTTTTTCCTACAGAGAAAACCCGTCCGGGGCTGGCTGCGTGCTCACCAGGGCGGCGAGAGGCTCCCCAAAGCCGGTCCGGGGCATTGCTTTGGGAGAATCGCAGATAAAAAAAATAGCAAGCGGGTTGGGTTAACCGCAGGAAGGAAGACGAGGAAAAAAAAAATAAAATAGAAATAATAAAAAAAGGTCGGAAGCGAAGTAAAGGTGTGCCAGGAGGGTGGGTTATTTTATTTTATTTTTTGGTTTTATTCTATATTTTTTTCCTCGCTGCAGAGGCTGCAGGCGAGGCGCTACGGGTGTAATTATATAAAAAGGGGAATTAAGCCAGGGAAATATGGAAGGAGGAAGAGGAAGGAGGAGAAGGAAGGAGGAGAGGAGCGCAGGCGGCACCTGCCGTGCCGGACGGCTGCCAGCTCGCCTCCGCCTGCCGGCGGGCTACCGGCGGGGCGAGACATCGCCCGGCTCGGCCTGGCCGTCGGGGCTGGATAGCACGGCTCGGCTCGGCTCGGCACGGGAGGGACTCTCAGCCTTTTTCTCTCCCCCCGCTACCACCGGGGAAAAGCCCGAGGTGCTGCTCTGCCCGACGGCTGCAGTGCCGAGCCGAGCCGTGCCGAGCCGTGCCGAGCCGTGCCATGCCCTGCCAAGCCCTACCAAGCCCTGCCGAGCCCTGTCGAGCCCTACCAAGCCCTGCCAAGCCGTGCCAAGCCGTGCCGAGCCGTGCCGAGCCGCCCCGCTGCGGGGAGCCGTGCGGACTTTCAGCACTTGGACAGCGGTGCGGTAACGGGGCCGGGCCGGGCCGGGCCGTGCCAAAAAAGCCCGGGGGCAGCGCAGGCAGCGGGGCGGCCGCGGCCCCTTTCTGCTGGCCTCCTAAGGGGACCGGGGGAGCGACACCCCGAGGGGGCCCCGGGGGGCTTCGTGCCCCGCTGGGGGGTGGCAGAGGGGAGGCCCCCGGCCGGGCAGGGCAGGGGGGAGGCGGCAACCCCGCAGCGGGACGAGGTGGCCCCGAGGGGGTGGGCAGCTCGCCGGGGGGTGTTGGGGGGGGACATAGGGGGGTGGATGGGGGGAGCGGCCCCTCTGCCCCTCGCAGCCCCATCCTCGGGGGGTAATTAGGGGGTGAGTTGGAGGGGCTGCGGGCTGTGCTGGGCAGAGCCCGGCAGCAAGCAACCCCCGCCGCCGCCGCCTTCCTCCCGTCCTCCTCCTCTCCCCCTCCTTTCCCCCGCCTCCTCCCCTCCCCCCTTCCCTCCTCCTCCTCCCTCCTCCTCCTCCTCCTCCTCCTCCTCCTCCTCCTCCTCTCCGCCATGGTTGGAGTGAATCGGAGGCTGCCGGGCTGACGTCAGTGCGGGCAGAGCCTGCCGCCGGCGGCAGCTCCCGGCCAGCAGCCACAACCGGCACCGGCAGCCGCCGGGAGGACGGCGGGGGGAGCCCGGCAGCAGCCGCCCCAAACGCTCCGTGCCCGGCCACCCCCAGGGGACGGCGGCCGCGGGGGTCGCTGCTCGCCCCGGGGCAGCCCTGCCCGCCCCTCCGCCCGCCTGCCCGCCCGGGGAGGGGCTGGGGGGGGTCCGTCGTTCTTCGTCCTCACCCCCCCCGCAGCCCAAATCCATCCCCAACGCCGCCCGTTTCGTCCAGGGACGGCCGCCGCTGCCCTCGCCCCGGCTGCAAGCGTGAGTGTCGCGGCCGGGCGTCGCCGCCGCCATCGGGTGTCCCCCGGGGGGCTGGAGGGCGAGGGGGGTGAAAGGGGGGGGGACGTGGCCCCGGGAGGAGGCTGCTGGTGGGGGGGGGGAGGATGGAAGGGAGGTGGGGAGGGGGAGCTGAAGTTGGGCCGGTCCCCGCGGGGAAGTTGCGAGGCTCTCCCGGGGGACAGAGCCGCCCCCCGCCGCTCCCTGCCCCGGCCCGGACCCCCCCGTCGGGGCTGAGCAGCCCGCGGCGAGCGGCGGTGGCCCGGGGGGGGAGGCCCAGGGGGGAGGCCAGCGGGGGAGAACGGCCACGGGGCGACCTTTGGCTGCCGGGGGCGAGTTGGCTCCGGGCAACCTCTCCCCGGCCGGCCGGGACCGGGCAGCCCGACGGGGCGGGCTGTGCCCCGACGGGGCGGCGGGGAGCCGGGGCCGAGCGGTGCCGGCGGCGGCCGAATTGTCCCCAAATGTCCCCGCTCGCCGGCCGGAGGGGTGGGCGCCGGCCAAAACACGCCTGAACGGGGCCGAGCCCGCCGGCACAGCCAGCGTTTAGGCCCCGGGGGCAGTCCCCGGCTCCCCCAATTTCTCCTCCGGGCACAGCGGGGGCTGCCGCGGGGCCTCGCTTTGCGAGAGGGGGGGACCGGGGGGGCACCGGGGCACCGGGCTCCCCGCTCCCCTGCTCGGATAGAGCGGCCCCGGGGCCGCCGCTGCCCGTGCTGCGGTCTGCCAGCAGCTGGAGGCTTTTTTTGTTTCGCATTCGCTTCTCTCTGCATCTCCGCTTTATTTTCTCCCTTTTATTTTTTTTTTCCTTTTATTTTTCGTATTTTTTCTTTCGCTTTTTTATTTTTCTTCAATTCTCCTTTACTTCATTTTTTTTTTTTTCCCCTATGCATTCTCCCCTTCTGCTCTCCCTTCCCCGCGGACTCTTATTTCCTCGGCTTTTTTATTTATTTATTTTTTTTTTCCCGTGTCTCCCTGGAAGTGAAACGCATTTTAGGCCTCAGCCTTAAGGAAACCCGAGCGGGAGCGGTGCAGGTGCCCTGGGAGCCTGCACCTGCCCGGATACCCCCCCCTTCGACGTGCCCGGCCCCACCGGGCCAGGAGGGGGTCGGGACCCCGGCCCCTTCCCGGCCTCGTCCCGGCCCCGGGAGCCGGAGGAAAGAGCAGCCGGGGGCCGGGCCGCTGCGGCGGAGCCTTTTCAGAGCCGGAGCTCGTTTAGACGTGGCTTTTAATTGCTAAACAAAGCAACACGTTTCCTCAACGCCCGTCGGGAGCCGCCGCTTGTGCGTAAAGTTGGCGAAGCCCCGGTTGTGGGAGGAAAAGGGGGGAAAAAAAAAAAAGGGAAAAAAAAAAAAAAAAAGCAAACACACACAATTAGGAGGAGATGCAGCTCGGGGCGGCGAGGCGCGGGGGGTTACTCTAGGTTGGCTAAAAATAACTTCTCCTAATTAAAGAAAAGTGACGTCAGACGCGCAGGGCGTGAAGAGGGGAAGGCAGCGGGGCTCGGGGCAGGGCGAGCGCCTTCAGGCACGGCGGGGCCGCCCGACAGCCGGACAGCACGGCCAACGGGGCTCCTCCGAGGGGCGGCCGGCGGGGCCGGGCTGCCCGGCTGCGGGAAGGGGAGCACCGACCGCTCCCGGGGCCCCCTGCCCCGGGGGGAGCCCTACAAAAAGCGGGGGGCTCCGGGGCCGCCTTCCCCAACGCCCGGGGGGGATTTGCGCGGAGGCTCCGCGGGCGCGGAGCGGCGGCGGCTGCAGCACCATGGCCAGAGCCTCGCCCGCCCCGCCCCGTCGGGGAGGCAGAACCTCGGCCGGGCCTTTTGGGACACCTCCCCGCTTTTTTTTTTTAATAATTTCTTCTTTTTATTTATTATTATTATTTTTTTTTTCACCGTCCTTCTCGGCTAAACCGGGCCGCAGCCCGGGGGATCGTTTTCCCCCGTTGTTCTGCCTGTGAGTGCAGGGAAGGGCAGCCCCCGGTGTCCCCCATCCCGGTGTCGTCCCCCCCCCCGATCCTCCCGGTCCCCCAGGTGAGGCCGGGCGCTGGCTGCCTCCGGGCTCTGCCCGCTGCGGCCTCCGGAGCCCCCCGCTCGCTCCCCGCTCTGCTCGCCGGTGCTTTGCGATGTGCCAAGGAGCCATTTTGTACGCGTCCTGCTTAAACTGCGCCCCAAATAATAATAAAAATAAGAATAAGAATAATAAAATAAAAAATATAAACCAACGCCCAAGCGATAGGAAAATAATCCCCCAAAGGCCAGCAGCATTTTTCTCCTAGGTGCCGGGCCTCCGCCTGCACGGAGCGGGTCGAGGCCGGGGGCTCGGAGCCGAGCAAAGCGTTGCCGAAAAGCAGCAGGGAAGAATCCCGGGATTTATTTCTGCGGAGAGAAATCCCTTCCCTTACCCGGCGGAGAAAGGGGGGCCCGCTCCCGGTACCCCAGCAGGGGGACCGGGACCGGAGCGGGGCCGCATCGCCGCCGCCGCCGGCAGCCCCCCGGTGCTCCCCGCGGTCGGGGGATAACGGGGACACCCCCGGGGGGAAACTGAGGCCGGGCCGTGGCCCGGGAGAGCCCCTTCCGTGGGCACCGGGCTGCGGGCACCGCTCGGTATCGCCGCCACCGAGGGGCAGCCCCGGGGAGCGGGGCCGGTGGGCACCTTCCCCCGCCCCGGCCGGGGAACGCGCGGGCAGCAATCACCGTAACGGCGGCAGCAATAAATTAGGGGCAAATCCACAGCCGGAAAATTAAGGAGATCCGATTTGTAGCGATTTTTATTTTTTTTTATTTTATTTTTTTTTCCTCTCTCTCCAGGGCAGATTAGAATAACCTCAGCCGAGCCCCCTCCCGAGCGGCTCGGGGCCGCGGGGATGGCACCGAGGGGCTGGGGAAGGAGCAAAGATTTCTCCCCACCCGCCGCAGCCCCGTCGGGGTGCCCGGGGCACCCCCGGGCCCGTTTCTCGTTAGGGAGGAGGAGGAAGGCAGCCGGGAGCCAGGCAGGGCGGCTCGGCTCGGCTGTGCGCCGGGAGCGCGGAGGGGCTGGCAGGGCTGAGCCTGGAGCTTTTAGCCTAATTGAGCTCCCGTATTTTTATTTTTTATTATTTTTATTATTATTATTTTTTTTTTTCAAAGGAAAGGCGGGGAGGGGGAAGCGAGGAGAGGGAGAAATAAAGAAGCCGAGCGGAGCTCGCCGAGAGCCGGAGCTGCCGGGACCGGCAGGCTGCGCTCAGCCGCGGCTGCTCCCGCAGCGATCGCTTCGTTCCGCGGCTCCCCCGTTTCGCAGCAGGTCCCATTTTAGCTAAACCTCAGATTTAAGGGAAAGCAACGTTTAGGAGCGGCGACGGATTACAGTTTTTATTTTATTTTATTTTATTTTTTTTTTTTTTTTTTTTTGCGGGGCAGGTCAGATAAGCATCCCAGATAATCACATTTACCTCCCGGCATTTTATTATCCTTATTGCTGCTGTTGGATTTGTGTGCGCCGCGTTCGTCGCTGCACGCACAGCGCGCTAAGAGCCGGCGAGGGGAAGAGCAAAACCTAGAGGGGAAATAATTAAAACGGGGGCGGGGGGGGGTGTAAAGAAAGGGGTGTCGAGAGGACCCGGGCGGGATCGCAGGCGTATCCCCGGCCCGGCTGCTCCTCGGCCGATTTGGCTGCGGGGAAGGCGCTGTCCGGGCCGCCCCGACGCCCGGCCAGGTGCAGAGGCCGGACGGGGCGGGCGCTGCTGCAGGAGGAGAGGTTGTGAGGGACGCGAGGGGGGGCAACGGCGTGCTGGGACCGGGGAAAGGCAGCAGGAAAAGGGAGGGAAAAAGGGAAGGAAAACGTACGGGGAAAGGAAGGGAGGGGAAAAAGGGAAAGGCCGGGGAAAGGGGAAAGGGAGGGCGAAGGACAAGGAGAGGGAAGTTAGCTGCAGGTGGGTCCTCCGTGCCGTGCCGTGCTGTGCCGTGCCGGGGGTGCTGCCCGCCCGTGCCCCCTCTTTGATGCCGAAGGGGGTTCTGTAGGGCCGGGGGGGGGACCCCACAACGCGGCTCCTGCAGCACGGGCGGGGAGGCGAAGCACGGCGGGTGGGGGGCAGGCGGGTGCCGGGGCGCCGCGGGAGGAGGGTGCAGCTGGGGGCGTGCTGCTCCGAGCCGAGCTGCTCCGAGCCGAGCCGAGCCGAGCCGAGCCGCGCCCGCCCCGTCCCGCCCGCCCCGTCCAGCAGCGGGGGCTCGGCCGGGGCCGGGGCGCCAAAACGCGGGAAAAGGGGGCGCGGATTTAAATGCGGGGCCGCCGATTGGCTGGGGGGGGCGTGACGTCACTTCCCAAAGGGGGCGATTACCATGCGAGGGGAGTAGAAGTTGGGCGGCGGGGCGGGAGCGGGAGCGGGATCGGGAGCGCTGCTGCTGCCCGGGTCGGGACCGCGCGGGGCTCGGCTCGGCTCTGCCCGTCTCGGCTCAGCTCTGCCCGGCTCGCCTTGGCTCGGCACAGCTCGCCTCGGCTCCCCGCAGCCCCTCACGGTGCCTTGCTCGCTCCCGCAGCGCGGCTCCGTCTCCTCCGCTCCTCGTATTTATCATTTTTATTTTTTTTTTCTCTTTTTTCCCCCCTTCTCTCTCCCCCTCTGGCTCCCCGCCGGCAGATCCCGGCCGCTCTCCCTCTCCCCCCCCCTCCCCACGCCGTGTGCCCTCTCCCCGCAGCCGACGGCAGCCCCGCCGGAGGGATGTTTCTGTCTTTGGTTATCTAGCTGTATGAGTGTTGTGGAGCCATCATAAAGCTAGATAACCGAAAGTAGAAATGACTTCCAAACCTGCTCGCCCCCGGGGAAGAGGCTGCAGCAGGACCGGCGCCGCTGGAGCCCGGAGCAGAGGCGAATCGCGGCCCCGCCACCTCGGGGCTCCAGGTAAGCGCCGCGCCCGCCCCGTCGGGGCGCTCCCGGGGGCTCCGGGCACCGGGACGGGAGGGCCGGGAGAGGCGGGCGAGCCCCGCGCACATGCCCGCAGCGTTTCGGGGCTCGACACACCGGGAGGCAGCCCTAAAAAACCCGCTCCCGGCTCCGGGCAGGCGCTGGGTGCGGGGCTGGGAGGCTGGAGGGGGCAAGCGCCCCGGGCGCCTCTCCTAACAAAGCCTCCCCCGTCCCCACCCTGCGGGTCCGACCTCAAAACCCCCCCCAGTTTTGGGATATTTTTCTTCTCTCTTTTTCCCTGTCTCTCTTCTCTCTCTCTCTTTTTTTTTTTTTGGCTTGGTTCTGGCCTCCCTTTTGGAAGGTCAGCTCGCTCATCATGCGATCGCTCTCCCCCCACGCGTCGGCTCTCGCTTTTGTCCGTGGCTGGGGGGTCCCCGGGGAGGGGGGGGTCCCCGGGGAAGGGCAGGGGTCCCGCTGCTGGGTGCACCCCTCCTGGTGTGCGGCCGCCGGCCCCGCAGCTTCCCAGGGAGCTGAGCAGTCGGCAGGCACAAAGCCTCCCTCACCTCCGCTGCGAGCCCGGAGAAGTTGAAACATAATATGTATTACAATGTCTGGCAAATAATAAAAAAAAAAAAAAAAAAAAAAAAAAAGAAAGAAAGAAGAAGAAGAAGAAAAAAAAAAAGCAATTGGCAAATCTGCATTCCGTTCCCATGGCGACACAAAGCACCGCGCTCTCCGCCGAGCCTCCCCAGCACGTTTTCCCAGCCGGTGTGGGGCGAGCGCCCTCGGCCGGGGTTGGGGTCCCCAAGGCCCCCCCAGCACCCTGGGGTCCGCACGGGGCATCGCCGCCAGCCCCTCGCCTGCTGCTCACATCCTACGGGGATGGTCCCCACTCTGCCGTGAGCCCCCGTGGGCCGTGACAGCCCCGGGGAGGTTTCTCCCCGCGGCTCCAGGGGGCTCCTTGCGGGGTCTCTGCCCCCCGGGAGCCGCAGCGGGAGCCGGGGGCACCGTGGCCACGCTCCCACCGCTGGCAGAGGTGGGCTGCGGGTGCCCGGCCGTGGGGCGAGGGCGGCGTCGGGGGGCTGAGCCGCCCGTGCCCCCCGGGGAGGCGAGAGGAGGGAGCCCCGCGCAGCCCCCAGGCAGGTTTTCCAGCAGCCCTTGCACGGGGGAATGGCGTCAGACGCCACGTAGGCCCGCAAAGCTAAATCTGCCTGTGCACCCTTCCAGGGCCGGCAAAGCGTCGCCATAACCGCAGTAAGGAGAAAGGATCTGAGCCTGAATCGGGCTATACCGCGAGAGAGAAAAGTTCTGAGGAGCTGGTGGTATTATGTATTCTAATGAGGAGTCATTGGAGAAATTAAAAAGGGCAGAGAGAGACGACGACGGCAGCGCTAATTCCGCAGGAAGCCTCCCAGGGAAAAGGCCGTGTGAGTGTGAACGCTGAAAAGCATGAAGGCCTGGAATTAGACTATCATTTAGAGAGCGTTACTAATCCGAAGTTACAGCAGTAATTCCATGATTTGCTGGGTCCCACACGCAGCGCCAGAATTAAAGATACGGATTTTCTAGAAATGTAACTCAACTGTGGCACCGAGTCTCGGCGAGATCCGAATGAATCATTCATTCCAAAGGCAGCGAAAGACGTGTCATTAAGAACCAACCTCCTTCTCCCCAGCCCATCTGGAATATGTATGCTCAATGCAGCCCCAGAAATTGTGGAAGAGATCGGAGGTGGGGAGGAGGGAATGTAGTGCTTTCCCTCCTTTCTGATGGCGGTTATTTTTAAGAAATAATTTTCCAATTATTTCCACAATATTGTGAGCGGCACTCGATTCTTCTCCTATTTATTTCCCCCCCCCCCTCTCCCCTTTCCGTATGATAGCATCGAGTCAGGTGCAAACGGTTTCGGTGGAGATGCTTGAAAACTAGAGCGAACAAAGCAGGAGAGAACCGAGCAAGGTGGCAGATGAATGCATTTATTCCGGAGTAATGATTTGGTGGGGGATGGAGGAAAGAAACATTCAAATTCCTAATGAATATAATTCAGGAGGAATCACTCGACCAGCGTGGCAGAGAAAATCTGTTTGGTGGGAGTGTTTCTGCACTGGCAGAGCCCAGGAGGTATTTCTGTCCCTGGCTTTTGTAATTGCAAAAGGTGAAAATTTAAAAAAAGGGGGATCGGAGGGGAAAAAAAAATTATATATATATACACGCATATAATAAATGTGTTTGTGTGTGTGTATATAAATACATATATATATAATTTTACGAAATAAAATGGAAGTGTGGAAATCAGTGTCTACATGCAAACTCTTACAAAGGATCGAGGCAAGCTTTTTCGCCTTGCTGTTGGATCCGTTGTTCAGAAACCTCCCTTGGCTCCTCGATTTTTTTTTCTCCCCCAGACCCTTCGTTCTGGGTGGATTTTTCGGGTGTTTTGGCAGGCTGTAGGGCTGGTTGGCATAACCCACAGCAGCCCCCCCCCCCAAAATGGGGTTGAGGCAGGGACGGAGCGCTCTGGCCTTTGGTTTCCAGCGGGGAGAAGCCGTGGTTGAATTTTTGTTGGTGCCGAATTCTGCCTTGTCGCCCTCCCTGCCTGCAGGGCTGGGGGAGGCACGGGGTCCTGGTGAACAAGGAGGCTGAGGCTGGCAGTGAAGGATGGGGACGGTGGCAGGAGCCTCGCCAGCTTGTGCGCGTGGGTGGAGGGCGAGGATGCGGATAAAGCCCCCTGGGTGCACCCATCCTCGTGCAAACCCCACCGCCTCTCGTCCCTCGCAGCCCGGTGCCAGCTCCTCGCTTTGTGCCCTTTCTGAAGCCCTGGTGGAAGGGGGTCACCGATTCAGCTCCTTAGGGCCAGGGGTGGATTTTGGCGAGCGGGACCTCAGCCGAAACACCCCGGCAGCCCCCACGGGTCCCCCTCCATCTGAGCCTTTGCCCTGTTCGCGTAGCTGTTGGCGTCAGCGGGATCCTTCCTCCCACCCCAGGAGGTGAGGGGTCTCCTGCTGCTGCCCTGCCCCATCCCGTGCGGGGCAGGGGCGATGCCGTGGGCAGGGAGCAGAGCCCAGGCCCCAGGGGGCCACCCGGCGCCCTCGGCTCTCCCTTTTTGGTGGGATGTGGCACAGGCCAGGCGCGGGTGAGGTCTCTGGAGCTGGGCCCTGATGTCTTTGTTCTTCAGGCAGTGCTGGGGATGGGCAGAGGGAGCCAGGAGCGTAAAGGATCGGCGTGCGTGGTTCGGGGGTAAGTGGAAAACATCAGCTGTGGGTTTCCCCTGGGGGATCGACGCCCCGGGACGTCGGGTGCTCAAACTCTTCTCTTTGTTTCTCTTCTTTCCCCAAAACTTCTCCCCCGTGCAGCGGGCTGGGCTCCCGGCACGAGGTGAGGGGATCTGTAGCAGGTAGCCGAGCAAGCCCAACCCGGGGTGGCTCCGGGGGCAGGTGGAGAAGGGAAGGGGCTGCTCGGTGCCTGCCCCTCAAACCGGCTGCCTGTGAATGGAGGCAGGGCTGCGTCAGCCCGGCCGCTCGGTTCTGGATGAAATCCCATCAATGGGCATTTTTGTGGAATCGCCTGGCGATGGCTGGTGTGAAGCTGCAGGCCTGGCTCTCTCCTTTTCTTTTGTCTCCCTCGGCTCCCACCCCCTCCGTGCGCCCTTGACGCAGGCGGACGGTGCCTGCGCTTACCTGCCCCTCGTCCCGGGCTTTGTGCGTGCCGTCGGGGAAGGGGCAGAGCCAGGGGCACAGCTCGGTGGCTTCGGGGGCTCGTCCTGCTCCTGGCTGTGCCCGAGTCTGCAGAGCACAGGCAGCGGCTCCGCGGGCGCGAGGTGCTAATTTGGGTGCGAGGTGCTAATTTGGAGCTTTTCTGAGGTGTGAGCGCGGAGGTGTTGGCGTCTGGCCACGCGGCACCTGGGCAATTTGTCACCCCCGTCCCACTCCCAGCCCCTGGCAGCCCTGGGGACCTGCGGTGTGAGATGGGTGCGGTGCCACCAGGACTCGCTCCGCCCCGCTGGGTTCTTTTTTTTGCTGCTTTTCAGTGTTTCTTACCCACTGGGGATGCTTTGCCAAGAGCCTGGCTTGCAGAAGCGAGGTCTGGCGCTGCTCTCCCGGCCACGTGCTGGGGACCTGGGCTCGTGCTGGCCCTGCGGCGCCGTCGCCCTGCCACAGCCACGCTGTGCGCCCTGGGTGAGGACGGACGGGGCTTTGGGGTCGGGGTTTTCAGGTGCCGCCGGTGTTTGTTCAGCGGCTCAGGTTTGGTTAGGAGCGTTCGCCTCGAAAGCTCAGGAGTGGGGGGAAGAAAAAAAAAAAAAAAGAAACTGGGGGGGAGGAAAGCACACAATCTCCGTCAGTTAGCTGTCTCTTGGAAACTCAGCTCGCTGTTCCTATAGAGGCTTTCTCTT
The DNA here is from genome assembly GCF_964211825.1 of Aythya ferina. Classification (NCBI taxonomy): domain Eukaryota; kingdom Metazoa; phylum Chordata; class Aves; order Anseriformes; family Anatidae; genus Aythya; species Aythya ferina. The sequence continues at coordinate 8,206,368 of NC_140307.1, forward strand.
TGCCTTCACCCTGGTCTGGCCTTAAGTACCACTTTAAGTGGGCTTTGCTCATTCACATCCAGGCTCCTTAGAGCAATTGAGCCCGCGGGGGTTTGAAAAGAAGGGACAGTCCCTCAATGGCAGGACCTTGGGCCAGGCTAATTGGTTTTGGTTCAAGGGGATACTGGATTTGTGAAAAGCCCAAAGACATCTTTCCCACGCCAAATCCCAGCTCTTCAGAGGGGGAAGTGAGGGGTGCCGGGTGGGGAAAGGAGCTGAAAGGAAGGTGGGGTGGTCGGACCTCCGAAACGACCCCAGCACCCAGAGCCTCAGCAGGGATGGGGCACGGGGACGGGGTCCCTCCTCCTTGGGCAGGTGGATGGCAGGGACGGGCCTGGGCGCTGAGCACACCCTCCGTGGTGGCCTGGTTTCATTAAAAACAGGCTTTTTCTGGGCAAGGCTACCATGGAGATGCCAGGAGGAACAGGAGGATGGGACCTGGGGAGCACCAAATCGCTTCTGTGTGTGTGTGTGTCCATAGGGGGGATTTGCTGAGGTCTTTTGTATCTCGTTTTGGTTTGGGATTTTTTTTTTCCCTTACGCTGAATCTCTCTGGCACCATTCCAGCAGTCCCATGACCTTTACTCTCCTAGATCCATAAAAATCACTTAATTATTGGGCCGAAAATCAAGGCTTGGAAACAAAGCCAGCTTATGGGACCATCATTTCTTGATATATTTCCTGAGAGGACATATTTCTGGGCACCTTCAGAGCAGTGCGCGCAGCTTGTTGGATATGAGATATCAAGGCATTATTTATTGAGGAAGTCTTCACACTCCCTCATCTGTTATAATTAACTGATGACATTTTTTCTTAGGTTCAAAATATGGTGAAAAAGTATAATTAGCACGAAGCTGAGGCACTGCATTAAAATGTCTCCTATAGTTAATGTAAGATAGCCCTGCTATTTATTATAGGAGGAGCTGGCTCTGACCTCTCTGTTGCCTAACACTTTTTATTGTAAAGATTCTTGAACTTTTTTTTTTTTTTTCTTTTTGAGAACCTCTGACACTCCCATTGTTTGCTGCGGGCCCTTGAAATTCGGCGGGGGGAAGCTTTTCGGCTAGAGAAATGCCTATTCTTTGTCCCCGAAATTCCTTTCAGGTTTAGCTGAATTATGAATTGTTCGGGATCGCAATTTCCCTTCGGTTGCCTCTTTTGCGCGGGGGGGCAAAAAGGGGTAAAATTGGTGTTTCAGTGACATAATCACGGACAGGGAGCAGGGTAGAGCCCTGGGCTCGTGCTGCGGTGTGCTGGCACGGCCGGGAGGACAGTCACGGCCAACTCCACGACCCCTTCCCACACCCAGCTGATTTTCCTGCGGTGCATCCCAGGCGCGAGCTCCTCCAGGTCCCGGTGCTGAGGGAGGGGAAAAAAAAAAAAATCACGTTTGTGTGCATGCTCGGCCTGGGTCCTGCCAGCCCCAGCGCTTCACCTTCCCTGCACTGCTGGCCCCGGGAGAGCAGCCTTCTGCCGCTGCCTGATAACACCGGCCCCGTATTTCACAGTGCCACGAAGCTGTGCCGAGGCTCGGGGCTCCAAATCCCTCTCCCCGTGCAGGACGAAGGGCGTGGGGCGGAGGGAGGGGGGGATTCGCCACCCTCGCATACAATTGTTTTTTTTTTGTTGTTGTTGCTTATACAAACAATCTATTATTTATTAGGCATAAATAATACATTTTCTGTGTGTTTAGAACGCACGTGATTGCTGCGGATTAAAAACGTGCCCGGTGTAAGGCGCCGAAGCAGGTCGGGGGCGCCTGGCTGCGCTTTGGCCACGGGATGGGAGCGCAGCCTGTGCCCGTGCCGGGCTGCGAGGACTCGGTCACAGCCGATTTTTGGCTCCCTCCCTCTTTCCCTGGCCAGGGTGGCTGCAGGGCGAGGTGGAATTGAGGTTGCAGGGACGGCCATAAATCGAGAATTGCCAAACTTTTGAAGTGCCCGACCACGCGATCTGAGCGAGGCCTTGGTAGGGGACAGCGAAGGCAGGGGCAGAGGGGCAGGCAGGGCCCATCAGGCCACTGAAAGTGCTCCTCCGAACGTGTGGGGTGTCAGCAGAGCCTACACTTGCTCTGAACTCAGTGGCCAAGAAGATGTCTCCAAGCTGCAAGGGCCTTTGTGCCAGCTCGCAGGCACCGCAGCCTGGCACCCTCGCCTTGCACACTCCTTCCCCGTGACCCTCCTGGGAGCCGTCGCACGTGGTGGAGGGAAAGGGGAGGCCTTTGTGCGTTGAGCAGCAGATCTAATCTCTGCTTTTCACTGCTGGAAGAATTTCCTCCACTTTACCTGGGAGGTGATTACACGCAATGCAGATTTATCTTTGCTCGAGATGGCTTTTTTTTTTTTCTTCCTTTTGTTTACTGGGGATTTCTCCATTCTGGCTGGCGATGCCCCCCAGGAAACATTCGGCTCTTTCTGTCCTGTAGGTTCTAGCTGAGCAAACTTGTCTGGGGAAAGTAGGCGGCCGCTCTTTTGTTTTACTTCTCTGGGTCTAACCGAGTGTTGTCCCCTCGCACACACCTGGCGCACCCTCTCCAGCCAGCAGTGTATCAGCTCTGGGTTTTAATTGCACAACCTCGTGTTGTTTTTTTTTTCCTTATGGATTCCTGGAGGCCGGCACGGATACCTGCCTGTGGTTTGGGTCTCCATTGTGCGGGTACGGCCTGGTGCTTCACGGGCTTCTTCTTCATAACTTTCCCCCTCTCTCCTGCCTCTCGGTTCAGCAAAGGGCCTGTCTGTCTGGATGCAGGCAATAAACGTCTGTTCTCACCCTGACTTCTATTAATGAGATAGAGACAGGTAAGCATCACACATACCAACTTTCCTGCTCTCAGCAACATCAAGGAAACGGTGACAAGCTATTAATGGGAAGTGATGGTCTGGGTGCTAATTAGTGCTTCCTTTTCAACTTTTACCTACACGTCTGCCGCGATGCCCATCCCAGCCTCTCCCCTCTCCTTGCATCCCTTTGTTTCCAGCGCGTTCTTCGTTCACTGCACACATCCCATGTCGAAGGGGCTCCTCTCTTTATTTATTTATTTTTTTTCTACCCATTTCTTTCTGCATCTCTTCCTTCCCTTTTTGTCCCTTTTTTTCCCTTGGTAATTGCTGCCTGCACCCTCTTCCTCCCATGGTTGCTCCCAGCAAAAAAAAAAAAAAGAGCGTGGTGCTGTAGTGGGATCTGAGCCCTCGGGGATGGGGCTACACGAAGTCGCCAGGAGTTTCTCACCTCCATCACCGGGTAGCAATATTCAGTCGTGGCACCAGTGCACGGGGTCAGGTCACCCCGGGGACGTGAAGGTCAGAGATCTGTCCCCTCCTCCCACAGGTGATGCTGCAGGGAGGCTCCCGGCAGCCCACAGGTCTTGGTCATGGAGCAATTAGTATTTAAAGCAGCTCCTCTGCTGATGCCCAGGGAGCCAGGAGGATGGCTCTGTGCTGCGTGAGCCTGTAGGAGATGGCAGGTCCTGCCCCACACAGCTTGCAGTCTAAGCCCTAAACACACTCACTCTCCAGCAGGCCCCAAAGTGGCTGGATTTGGGGATCCACCCCAATTCCTGCTGCTGCAGCAGCGTGATGCCCGGTCTCAGCTCGGTGCCCACATCTCTTTCTCCTGACCTTTAGGCTCTGCCCCTTCCCCGAGGACCCTAACCGTCCCCTCCTTGCTTTTTTTTCACGGGCTGTGGGTTTGCTGTGTCCCGAGGCGTGTCCCGAGGAGCTGCCTTAATCTGCCCCTGCCATTCCCGGTCACAGGCTCTGTGCACACCGTGGCTTTGCGGGGAGCGCTCGCAGGGCAGCGGGGCCGGAGGCAGCTAGAGGTTTGCATATTAGCTAATTAATTTCCCTGACTGAAGGCTGCTGCCTGGCCTCCTGTTTATGCTCCTCGCCGCTCCCTTGCTCCCCCCGCCTCGCTGACACACACACGCGAGGCGACACAGCGCGGGCGAACGTCAGCAGCCCTCCGCAGCCCCCAGACGCCAGCGGGTTTTTCTGTGGGCTCGTCAGGCGCGGGTTTCCCCGCTTCATGGTACACAGGGGCCCCCTGCTTCACGTTCGCCGATTCCTATTAGACCCCGCGCGCCAGGGCCCCGTCTCTCCCAGCAAAGCAACGCGCCGCATCCCATCCATAAATCCAGCCCTGGAACAAAGCCTCCTCTACCCTGCCCCATATTTCTACCCAGCCTGCCCGCTTTCCCCTCGCTCGCTCTCTCTTTCTCTCTCTCTCGCTCTCTCTCCTCTCTCTCCCATGCTGAAGGTTTCCTAGTGCCAGGGAGATATGATAATTCTTGTGAAGAGAGCATGAAATGCCTCTGCTCTTTGTGTCTGTTTAATTCAATGAGAATCCCAGCCCCAGATGTCATGAATGGTGGGCTTTGTGCTGGCCCTTCCTAAGCCCTAACCGCCAGCCCTGCTCTCTGTCTTTCTTGTTTCCCACCACTGGATACTGATTAACAAACTAAATTATTTTTCCTCCCTAATGATGTTTTCCCACTTTGCCCACCAGGCTGGAAGAAGCCACGGGGAGGAAGGAGTTTGTGCAAAGGATGAGATAGCCAGGGAGAAAATTAAAGAGACAGTGTTGCTCTCTGGGCTCTGGCAACGCGGGTCCGCTCGGCTTTATTTCCTTGTTAGAGGACGTGGCCGTGTCTGGCTGTGTTTTATGTGGCCGTGCGTGTTTCAGCTGAGGGGACGGGCTGGAAAGCCTCTGCACGAGGTGTGCTCTGAGGCACGCCAAGGTCCGTAACTCAGTTGTGTGTGCGCCAGTTTGCACGGTCCCAAATTTCAGGTCTCTCTTCCAGCCGTTTCTTCGTGAGTGACACTTGGTAATTGCTTGACGTCCAGCCGTACGTGTGGGAGCCTCGTTCTAATTGAGACAAATTCTCTTTTCCTTAATCAGACATGACTGCGAGCGCGCGGAGTGGGATGCCTTGGGAAGGGCTGGGACGTCTCCACCTGGGCAAGGAGAGGTGAGTCCCTGGGAGTCCCGCTGGAGGGCCGGGTCCAACCTGGGCACGGGGGACCAGCTCTTTTACCCGATCCCTTCCTCCGCAGCCAAATTCCCCAGCTAGGCTTTTGAAGCAGGGCCAGATTGCTGCTGCTGGTGGTCAGCGGTGATAATCCAGTGAGCCTGGGTACACCTGGAGGCAGGGAGCCAAGGTGGGTCTGTGTGAAGCTGCCTGCTTCCTGGCCTCCTTGCTGGGCACCAACCGAGCCGTGGCTGGCAAATTCCCTCCTGAAGCAGGCGGAGAGGATGGGTGCAAGCGTGGCGAGCAGAAAAGGCAGCAGGGAGGGAGAGAGCCTTTAAAAAAAATAATAATAAAAATGAGGGTTTGAATTGGGTAGCTGGGAGTTACTGAGCGGGGGAGTGGATGTGGCATTTTGTGTGGTTGGTTTGTTTTGTTCAGAGAAGGGGGGCTCACGCAGGCTCAGCAGCTGCTGCCCTCAGTGCTTCGGTGCCCTGCGTGGCTCCCGTCTTCCTCCGCTTCGACTCAAGGCAGGAGAAAGGAGCAGGGTGCTGCTTGTCTGCACCCACCGAGCCCTGCGAGCACAGGCACCGCAGCCAGCACAGTACTGCCTTGTGTACGGCCTTTGCTTCCCGCTGCAGTCACATCTGACCCTTATTACTTCTGCAAGGTAGAACAAGGCAGGAAAAATGGCTGTGCGGTGAGTTTCTTCATGCGCCAGGATTTATTAAGAACAATAGGGGAAATCAATCCATCTATGTAGAATACATCGCAGGCTGCAATGGGATAAAGCATTTATTCCGCTCTTGAAGGGTAGAGCTATAACTCATGGGAGGCAAAACCCTCAGTGCTCCGGAGTCCCTTCCCTTCATGTGTGCAAAGAAATGCTTTAGCCCATGGCAACCCACCAGCTATTGAATTTGTGTGGAGAATCTGCCGCCCTTCCCCTCCGCTGGCCCCTTTTTGGAAGGCGAGGCACTCATTAAAACACACCTCTGGAAAAATGAAGGGGCTGTCTGTTCGGAGGCATCTCTGCATCTCGGCTTTACTTAAAACAGAAAGCCAAGGCAGAGGAGAGAATAGAAATGTCTCGGTGACGTACAAGCAACCCCCCACCAATTTCGAACAGAAAGATTAAAACCGGCGCCGGTTTTGCTGAACTTTCTGCTGATGCCCAAGAACCGGGCGTTGCAATTACAGCGGGGAGGCACGGGTTGGGGTGCCGTGGCAGGGCGAGGCGATGTGCAGGGAGAGCTGTGCTCTCTGGCCGGGTATCTCCGCTGCTGACTGCGTGTGTGTCTGCGTCTGTCAGCACTGCCCTGTGCCCGGCTCGTGCAGTGCAAAGACTGGAGCAGTAGTTAGCAGGGGCAAAAGGTGACCGGGATTTGTTATAATCTTTCTGGGTGTGTGAGAGTGTGAAGGCGGGGGGGGCATTACTAGTGAAATGGTATTTTCACTAAGCCTATTTTCACTGGGTCTAATCTATCTTGTGGGAAGAGGATCTCTTCAATAGGGCAGGCCTGGCGAGGCTCAGGAGCTGTTTGGAGGGGGTCTGGAGAGCCGAGGAGCACGGGCAGGGGGAGGCGTAGCAATTGAGCGGACACATGTCAGACGGCCTTCCTCAGCTGAGATGACTTGGTAGGTAGCGTGCTGTTGGGCAGATGGGGTTAATTCTTACACCCAAATCAAAAGGCGACCGAGGGGGGAATGTTTTATTAATGAAAGCAGCCCTTTGTGAGTATTCCTCCTGAGGCACGTTCCCTCCACCCGCTGCCTTCCCCCCTGGCTGCTGTCTGGCCCCGCGTCTTGCTCAGTACCTGCTCAGCTGCCACTCACCCACTGATGGGTTTCATCAAGAACTGTCTCTGCATGTCTGAGTTGTGGGCCCGGGCGGGCAAGGCCGTGCAGGAGGAGGGACCGGTCCTCGGCCAGCCTGGAGAGAGGCTGCGCCACCGGCAGGCAGAGCTCGGGCTGTCACAGGTTGTGTGTCAGCCCGTCGCTTGCTGCGGGGTCACCTTTTGCTGGTATCAAAGAGCGAGGGACGCCGTGGTTGGCAGAGCGCGAGGGAAAACGCAGGTCGAAAGCGGGCACCTCAGTGGGCTGGGGATGGAGGGGACGACTGGAGGTTGGGCTGGGGAGGTTCAGGGTGCCTCACCCACCATCCAGCCCTCTTCCCATCCCACTGCCTCGCTGTCCTGACAAGAAATGGGCTCAAGAGAAAGGGCAGAGGAGCTGGTTTCTGTGCCCCAGAAAGCATTCATTCCTGCCTGCTTCCTCAGGCGGACTGGGCAGCTTGTGCTGAAGGACCGGGCTGTGGTAGTGGGAAGATCTGTGAGCGGAATTTATTTCTGTCGCTTTGTTAAAAATAAAACAAAAGCTGGTTTATGACAATTGATTTAGAAGAAGGAGGAAGCGGAGCTCAATTCCCAGAGCTCCTTTTAGAAAGGCTCTGCATGCGTGCGTGCATGCTGTATGTGTGTCAGAACAGAGCACCCAAGGAAGGCCGGGTCGGGAAACCTCGCATGGAAGCGGGGAAGAGACCCTGGTGCATGGCTGCTTCCCTGAGGGAACCCCCGCAGGGCTAATGTTTGATCTGAGGCTCGGCTGTACTCCTCTGAAACCTTGGGATGTCAGGAGCTCGAAGGGAGCCTGGGACGGAAGAGGATGCTATTTGCATTTTCCTATGAATGCATCTATTTGTATAAATATGGTGTCTCCGTGCATGCGCACACTCCCCCTACGCATGCATTTGTTTGAAGAGCAACGCACTGTCCCCGTGGTGTTCTCTGCTCAGGGCCAGAATTGGTTAGCCTGAAATTCAGACTCTTCCTGGAGGAGCTGTAACTCCCCTCCCTGCTCCAAATCTAGCGATGGCTGTGGACGCGGGACTCCCGAGATGTTTTGCCGTGCGATAGCAGAGTTTCATTGTGGAGGATTGCAACTCCCCCTTTCAAATTTGCACAGACATCAAAAGAGTCTGGAAGGTTCAAACAGATCACAACGTAATCAAAATGCCAAGCCACCGTCTGTTTCTGCCTTTGGGTTGACAAGCAGGATTAGCACCCAAGGGAAGCAGGGTGTAATAGTGTTTCACGGGCACTGTGAACAGCCCAGAAGTGCGCGGAGTACAGAAAGGTTAGCCGAAGGGCAGGTCTAGCTACAGACGTATGGTTGGGGGGTGGATTTTAAAGCAACGAGCTGTGCACGTACAACCTCTGTGGATATTTACTTCAGCAGAAGGCAGGACTGTCCTGCATATGGTTATGTCATGCTGGAAGCACTTTAAGCTAAACTGGAGAGAGCCAGTCCTGGCCTGGAATGTGAGTGGAGATGTGCACCGGAGCAGCAAGCAGCAGAGCCGGTTGACCTATAGGGCTGTCATGATAACGGTGTGGCTTTCCGTGTAGACAACCCCAGAGTGGAGTAGCTAGCCTGCCATCCCGTATGTTTCCCTGTCTAACTGAGATGTATAACACAGCTTGTCTGTGCGTGGCTGTAATCGCCCTCTTGCCCGGGTAACGCGTGCTCTGGTTCTCAGCGGCGTAGAGGAGCAGATGCCAAATTTCCAATGGGTGCCATGTGCCTATTTTGCCACGCGAAATAGCCCCATCTTGGCTAAAGGCTCTTGAAATGCTTCCCAAATACCGCTTTTATGTCAGTAATTGCTATAGCCATTCTGAGGACAGCCCATGACCACGGATTAGAGTTCCTCATTTGGTATTTGAGCTTACTCATTTGGAGAGGAACAACAGTGATGTTTCCACTGTAAAATTCTCATGAAATGGGAAACACCAGGTGTAGCTTTGTTTGTATCATCCGTATCACCTTACCTTTACCGTTTTATAACTGACTTTGTTTTAAATTTTTGTTAAATTGAAATTTGGGAAGGTTGTGCGTTCTTTACGGGTGCCTCTGCAGATTTGGCTTGGGATTTGTTTTGTTCTGGCCAGGAGAAAGGCAGGATTTGCCCGCGACTTGTTCTGTTGGCTGGGCAGGCCATGGTTTCCCTCATAGCTCTCAGCCCAACTGCCTGCACTGCTGTAGATGTCCACAAAACCTTTCCCTGGGTCAGAACGCAGTTGGGACACAATCTCCAGCAGCTTACAGGATTTATGGGGCACATCCAGACAGGCAGTCACGTACTGGAAGCTCCTGCCTGTGTTGTAGGGTGGACCTGAGGCCCGTCTCAGCTTCCACAGGTGCCTGAAGGGACAGGCATTGTGAGGGCACAGCCGCCTCTATAATCACAGGCATTCCCTGGCAGTATGCACTGCCTTGTGAAGGAGAGATGTACTGTAGCAAACAGCCTCACGAGCTGAATTTTCAGGTCAGAAGGGCTGGGGGAAAGCAGTGGGAGCGCTGTGCACCTGGCGCCTCAGCCCTGGGAGCGAGCGGCCTGGGCTAAGATGGCCGCTTGCTCCACCTGTGGGCACACTCAGGCCCGTGATGGCGTCTCCCCGGTGCCCAGGGCTCCCCGTTTTCCCTTCAGGGCTGCATGCTGGCCGCCCATACTTCCAGCCCTCAGTGCCAGCCATCAAGGGTCGGGCGGAGAGGAGCCCGCCGGGGCAGGCCAGCCGCAGCCCTGAGGCAGCGTGGGCCCTGGCGGCCATTTTGAGGGAGGCGAGTGCTGCCTGTAAGATGGCCGCATGGGCATGAGGTGGGGTGCAGCGCTGCCTCGTCTTCGCCACGCTGCCTCCCTCACGCCGTCCCCTCCTTATCTTGCTAATTACCAATGAAGGCAGAACAATAACGGGAGCTGGCATGCCCCAGTTCTTTCTCTGCCACCTCCTTCCTCGGGCGGAAAATCTGCACGCACAACTCCCCCCCCTCCCTCACTCCCCCCCGCCCGCCAGCCCCTCTGTGATATTAATTGAATTAACATACTTCCTAATTTGCCCTGTGTTTTCTGCGCGCCGGCTCCCAGCCGCCTTGTCATGGCTTATCCAACTGGTGGGGAAGGAGCGAGCGCATTCTTCCCCTCCGCTCGTTTGGTTGTATGCGAAAAATCCTTAATGACATATAAAAGGGGTGGCGTGGGGGTGGGGATGGCGGGACAATAGCCCATGAGGGATTTGGCAGGAGACGTGCAATATTTACCGAGATAGACCATCCTTGCTGTCGTTTTGTTGGTGGATTACGACGGCCGTTTTCACCGCGTTCCTCCATTTATTTATTTTTCCGATGGCAGGGGGGACGCGTTGGCACGCTGCTGCTTTGTACGCCTTGCTTCACCTATGAAAAGGACACATTAAGGTGTTTCCATAAACCCCTGGATGACAAAGAAAGCGCCTTTCTGCTCGGCTCGTATGCAACAATGACAGAAGCCTTTAAAACCATGATTTTTCCCCCCCCAACGATTGCAGAAGGCTTCCCCTAAAAGGAACTTAAATACATATCATTAAATCTAAAGCACTAAGCTCCGCTCCTGCTAACTATGCCATGCTTTTTGTTTCTGATAGTATTTGTCCATTGCACAGAGCAAGCGATGGATGCGGAGCCTCCCCCGCCCTCCTCCCTTTGTTTAAATGACAAAATGTTTCTATGTTTTTGTTTAGAAAATAAACCTTTGTGTTTTTTTCAGCTTTTATTTTTATTTTGCATTTATCCTGGCATGAAATCCAAACTCCCCCTCTTCCCAGATCTTGGGAATCCATGTTCCTTGTGATCGTTTTTCCCTCCTTTATCTAAAAATGCAATGCTATTTTACAGTATTTCTCTGAAAACGCACCAATAATATTTTGAATTTGAGTATTTGGGGCTTCAGGATATTGCTTTTTTTTTTTTTTTTATAAGCGATGAATGAAAAGCAATGATTTAAGTGTGTAATGCACAATACAGATGCCATGCATTGTAAATACATTTCAGGGGCATAAAATCCAACACAGAGAGCCGGTGTTCCACGAAAGCCGGGAGTCCAAAAATAACTGTAAAAATGAATTGTCTGTCGGGACGAATCTCTCAGATCCCATCCAATATTTGCAAGGTTACAATATACAACTGGGTTACTTATTGGCATACATATCTCATTTTAAAATGCCGATGACAAACTAAAAAAAAAAAAAAAAAAGAGGTGAAGGAGATATTTGACTGATTATTGAATAACGTGGATTCCTCGCATTTAATTTCATACTTACATGCTATTTGCTTATCCCATGTTTATGGGTATGTGCTTTAGCTTCATATAAATCTCTCCTGTCTGTCTGTCTCGCCGTGTTCTTTTCTCTTCTGTTATCCCATCTGCTTCTCATGGTCCTTCTCCTGAAACCACATCACGGGGTCCGATGGGGATAAAGGGAATCTGCCTCTGGTCTCTATGATAAACATGCCAACGTGGGCTATTGTGTCGGGAGCCGGCGGTCACCAGATGGTGCTTGGTTGCCCAGGGTCTGTGTCGCTGGGTTTGGTCTCTCTGTACGCCAACAAGCCCCTTAGTATTGTGTCCCCTCAAGATCTACCCGCCCTGTCTAAGGATGTGGTAGGGACCTCGTGTTGTGTCCCGGCGAGGAGATGCTTCTGGAAGTGCTCAGCACTTTGCAGCCTCAGCCACGCACATACGAGCTGCCCTTGCAAAGCTGAGCTTTGTTAATCCCTGTGCTCAGCCCTGTTCACCCCACCTGCGTTCATGGGAAGGAAAATCAGCATGTGAGTTTGTGGAGGACTAAATGCTGTCCTCATGCAAAAAAAAAAAAAAAAAAAAAGGTCTGTGCCAGCCTGAGCAGACATCTCCCCTTGCTAGCTTTAAGCACCAGGCTTGGGAAGACAGGGCAGTGATACCTCTGCTTCTGTAGGGTGCAGACAAAATCAAGGTATCTCATCTTGCCTGGTGTTTGCAGAAGGACTAGGTTGTGTGGGTATTATTGAGGAGTAGTTACAGACACCAGGGCTTTCCCCGAGAAAAAACGTTCAGTGGGTCCAGCCAGGAGAGACCCGGGACAAATCCTGCTCTTCACTTGGTGTCTGCACGTCCTCAGGAGGTCCCGGACGTTGTTGTGCATGTAGGCTGCAGAGGGGGAATTAATGCAGAAATAAAGATTGAGAATAAAAACACTGAATGCAGACAGATGGAGAGAGCCTGGCATAATTACATTTAGTGGAGGGCCGCCATGAATGAAACCAATTAAAGGAGAAGCAATGCTTCTGTGAGAGAGAGAGGGGGGAAGATGGCCACCTCGCCGTGACTTCTTAGGCATCCATCGTCCGGTGGGGGTGAGTCCCCAGGTCACGGGGGAAAATGTGCATGCTTAGCGGGACTTTGCTTATCTGCCAGGGCAAAAAACGAGAAGGAAATGGGAAAAGTAGGAGAGTGGCGGGGCAGGAGCGGAGCTGGCTCGCAGCCAGCCCCAGCCTCACGGTCCCCATTGTCTCATGGCTCTAATGCATGCCTAGAAATCCAGTATTTGGGATTCAGGTTGCCGCTGTAAAGCAGAAAGGTCGTGCTCAGCGCCGCCTGGCATGGATTCCTCGGGCAGCTCTTTCTCCTGCATGCCCCGAGCGTGCCTTATGGACAAGCTCGGCTGAAGACCTTGCAAGCCAGGAGCAATGCTTCTGGCTCTGGTTCCCGCTCCATCAGACACTCAGCTGGGTTCAGAGGGAGCTTTGCAAGTCGGTGCTGCAGGTGGCCAGGGCTAGGACAGTCTTTTGGGGCTATTTCTTCTGTTTTAAGCAGAGCTTTGAGAAGCTCTGCCCATAGAAGACATGTCAGTGCCCTCCTCTAGGGTCTGTGCCATCCCCTAAGAAAGAACTGAGGAACCGGTGCCCTGCTCAGGAAAGGTGGAGGTGGGAATGTCCCCCTGCACACTGCCAGAAATCCCAATTTTCCAGCTTTCTCCCCCTCTTCCCTCCTGCTCTCAGGGGTCGAAGCCTTCTGGGTAGAACAGCAGCTGGCGAGGCTCGGCCAGAATGACTCCCGGGGGGTTATCACCCGGCTTGGGATTTGGGATGTTTGTTGTAAAACCCCATCACCTGGAATCAAGGGCTGCCTGGAAGTTTCAGTTTTCACTTGAAAGTAATAAAATGGTGCTAACGAGGAGTGTATTTACGGGCATCCTCATTACAGGGAAGGCTCTGGAAACAAGGCAAAGACATGCTAGGGCCTGGAGTTGCCAATCTGAAAAAGATCTTTCCAAATCCTCGGGTGTTTTTGGAGTCAAGATTAGTGATTTTTGAGGAGTCAGATTCCTGGCATTTGGAACTTGAGGCTAGAAGCACAAAGTGCTGCAAAGTGCATCAGGGAGGGAAAGAAAACCTTTTGCTATCGAAGTATGAAGGATTGCACTGGGCTGGATGGGGCCTGGCTTGCTCCTGCTGGATGTGCCGATGGCTCTCAGGAGCAGCCCAAGCCACTGGTCGCAGAGAAACTTGGAAGTGAGTGTCTGTGGTGTGTGCTGCAGCCTCTGGCCTGTAATAATTGGTGATGCTGGTGCAGGCACCGTGTCCTGGTGGAGATCGCGTCGGGGTGCCCGTGTGTATGTGCTCGTGGGGGTGAGGCTGCACCGAGGCAGACAGGCTGTGCCCGTGGACCTATACTGGTGTGGCACACGCTGGGGACAGCTTGGAGAATATTATCAGACTTCCCCACTGCCAGGACTCAGGAGAAAAACACATTTTTTCATTATTTTTTTTTTAATTTCTCTGGTCCTTGCTTTAACTGAGAGGTCAGTGCTGTGCTCAGTGCCACGGGGGGCTCTGCTGAAGAGCCAGAGGTGAAGGCGCTGTCCCTGTGCTGCCCTCCTGGGGCTGTGCAGGAGCTCCCCGGGTTGCCCCTCAGCCTGGTCCCCCAGGGGATCGTGCTCCTTCGGTCCGTTTGTGAGGCACTGCACGGGCATCGCCCCCACACCGGCCGCCACTTGGCCTGAACGCGCTGTAACCCGCGTGGTTTTTAACATATCGTGTGTGCAAATGTGCTGGAGCTCCCCGAGATGAAGGCACGAGCCAGGACTTGTATGAGCTGGCCCGGTGGCTTCGTGAATTCTTTCAGGCCTGGCTTTCACTCCCCCGTGCAGCCGCGCTAACAGCCCGCTCTGCTCATCCGTGGTGTTTCCAGCAGCTCGGGCCCTGCCCCGTCCCCAGGCGTGGAGCTGAGGAGCAGGGTGGAAATGCAGAAAACACAGAGCGCTAATGAGCGGGTGCTAGGCTGGGGCCCTTCGGGCTCGTTTTGCCCGTGCTCGGGCTCAGGGGTGACGTGGCAGAGCAGGCTGAGAGCTTGGGGAGGAAACAAACAGCTCACGAACACGGGCTGGCTGGGGAGCGCGTCCTGCGGGGTCACTGGCACTGCCTGCTCATCCTGCTGACCCTTCAGACCTGTGTCCTCCGATCCGACCTGCTCAAAACGTGTCACCCCGGCAGGCACGGGGACACCGGGCTGTGCCAGCTGCACGCCGTGCCCCTGAGGGACCGGCTTGGCGGCTGTGCAGAATTAAATCCACATTTTCTAGGCCACTTTGGGAAAAAAATGGCTGAAAATTTCCTTTCCTTAGCCTAAAAACCCAGCTCTCCCGTTGGCTCTTCAAGCGCCGGGCAGGGACTAGAGATCTCCTGTGACCCGAGAGCCTGATGAAGCTGTGAGCGGCTCAGTGAGGGGGGAGATGGGTTTTGTTGTTCCCCTGCTTTCGGCATGAGTGCCACGGTGCTGTGCTGGTGGCAGGGGGCACCTCAGGGCTGCTGAGCCCAGAGGAGAAGAAGAAGGGACGGCTCCGGTGACGACCACACGGCCCTGGGGAGCGGGAGGCTGCGTGACAGCCCGCTTGATGCTCTCCACAAGCCCTCCTGCCCGTGGAGCCGGCGGTGACACGTCTCTGACAGGAGCGGGGAGGAGATGCCAGCGGGAGAGCCTGGTCGTGTCAGCCGGGATCAGGTCCCAGGCCTGGCTGTGGCTGCCAGCAGCTGCCCCGAGCGCTGGTGAACACGATGCAGAGCTGATCCTGGGGTGTGTGCATGCCTGTGGCGAGGTGCTGTCCTAAAAATCTCCCGGCCCCCTGCTCCTGGGGCTCTCCAAAACACTGCTGGAAGCGGCACCGTGGCTGCCGGAGGGGCACCGGCCGCGGATGTGACAGGCTCACGCTGGGCTTGCAGTCAGGCAACGGGTGCCGGCCTCGTAGGGTGCAGGCAGAAATGTTTCGAGGTGGGATTGGCTCTCCTACAGATCCTACTGCTTCCCCGGGAAGACGGGAAAACTCTGGTCCTGAAGGGATGAGCTCTGCCTGCACTTTGATGGCAGCCGTCCCAGGAACCGTGGGGAAAAAAAGACACCCACTGCTTTTTTCATATCTCCTTGTTTCTGTCTGCCTATCAGCCTGTCAGCTAGCTAGATGCTAATCCACATCAGCAGCAGCACAAATAAAGCTAGACTGGAGGGATGCTAATTTATGCCTGGATTTCATGCTTTGTTTTACTTCCCCACTTTATTGGACAGGGGAGGCTTTGTGAGTGACGTAAAATGTCGTGTGCGCTCTCCCCGTGGCAGGTTCCTGCACATGCAGCAGAAGTTCATTGCTCTGCCTCCCCTGCAGCTCCGCACATGCCCTTCTCTGCCTCCCTGGGGTGTTTTTGGGGGGATATTTCCGACGGGCTCCCCTCGGACGAGGCCTGGCGCTGAGTTTTGCTGTGCTGCATTGAAAAGCTGGGGGTGCGTTTCCAGCCTCGCCTCACTTTCCGCGCTGGCGCTGGCGTTTCTGCATCTAAACCGTAATTTTGTATGCTCTAACCGGGCAGCGGGGCTGCAGCCTGTGTCATTTGCATGAATAAATGTCATGTAAAATCATCTGCTCGGGGAGAGTGACCAGCTGCGGAGTAGGCGATGCGCTCGGAGCCAGGCGCGGGTGTGCGGGATGCGCTGAGAGCTGCTCGCCTCGCCGGCGTTGGGGAGAAGCCCGGGTGGACGGATGGGAGGTCGCAGGGGCATCCCCAGCCTGCCACCGCCACGGCCAGCGGTGCGAGCAGGGGAGGAGTTGATCCCTTGGTGTTGGTCTGGGGGAAAACCCACAAGGCTTTGAAATGCGCTTAGGGAAAGGGAAAATGTAAAGGTTGCTCAAGGAAGAGTTAATAATGAAGGGTCCGGCGTGGTTTCTTGCGTAGGATACGCGCTGTGACCCTTGGGGTCTTTGACAAGAGGCGTCAGCCCGCAGGGACAGGGAGGTAGGGGTGTGGAAGGTCTTCAGCCCCATTAAAGGGTGGGAGATGCCCAAATCCCTTTGCGACTCTGTGCTTTCCCCTGCAGCCAGGGTTTGTCAGCAAGGTGGCAAACCACAGGTTAGGGAGAGACCAGGCCAGAGCTGGAGAGGACTTCGAAGTGGCCACCTTGGCTACTGATCGCCCTGCTTCTTCGCCCAGCTCCTTCACACCTCCCGCTGCCCTCGCCCAGCTCCCCCGGGCTGAACCCCAAGCGAGGAGCTCATCGCGTTCGGTACAAGCTGCCCAAATTTACAGCCGGGAAATGGGAGCGGAACCGCGTGCCCTGGTTTCTCCGTGCTGTCGGACAGCTTCCCCCAGCCCCGCGTCCTGGCACGCTGAGCCCTGGTGGTTTTATTTCACGCGGTGCCTGCCTCACCCCGTTCCAACCACGGCTCTGCTCCTGGCCCTGTGCGTGGCGCTGCGCCCATCCCCGTGTGTTGGGGCAGGGGGCTGTGACCCTAAAACCGTTTATGACTGATGAAAACCCCAGGTTTGCTTCCTTGGCAGCTCCCAGAGCTCTGCCACAGCGAGGCAGCTCTCTTTCGGGTTTCCATCACAGCTTTTTAATTTTGATTTTTATTTTTTTTCCCCTGATTATCCGATGGCCGGGAATAGTTCCTTCCTCCCGAGGTGCATCTGCTGCTGGAGGAGGACGTGTGGGCTGTGGCATTTGTGGCGGCAGCTTTCTCCGGGCCCCTCCTTTACAGCTCCAGCAAAGCAGACCCAGGGGGCTGGGGTTGTTTTTTTTTTTTTTGGGGGGGGGACCCCGGAGCATCGCCCCTCGCTCGGCTCTTCCGCGGAGGGGCTGGGAGGTGGCTGGAGGTGCCGGGCTTTGTGCGCCTGCCTCTCGCAGCTCTCTTTGTTTTGTCTCCCCCTCCAGTACCTTGTGCAGCCGCATTTGCATATATGGAAAACGCTGCCAGCCTCTCCTCCCCCTTCCCCAGCCCCTCGCCGCCTTGGCTCGGCCGACCCGTGGGCATTTCCAGCTGAACGGTGGCCGCCGAGCCCGGCCAAGCGTGCGCTGGGGCTGGGGGGCGAACCCTCCTCCGTCTGCCGTTCCCTTCCCGAGGGGGCCGTGGAGGTGCTCGGGGGGCGGGCAGGACATCAGGGGGCTTTGGGCTTAATTCCCTCTGACTCGCAGGGAAGGCGGCCAGGTCCCTGAGCCCCCAGCCCCGGCACCCTTGGTGGCAGCAGCCCCGCGGGAAGCAGGCCACGTTTAGGCGATTTTCCATCCTCTCTGGAAAGCTTGAGAGCGGGCAGCCCTACTGATAAACCCCCCTGCTTCACCAGCCAGCCCTCCACCTCCCCAAAAGTGTCCTCCTCGGGATGTTTTAAGTCCCTACATCCCCGGCACGGTGCTCGGGGACAGCCTGGGCCATTGGAGCGGCCGGGGACGGAAGAAGGGGGTGGAGGAGAGCCGGGGCAGCTGCGGGGCTTGTGTTAGTAAACACTTCCTCGGGTTCACATTTTAATTCCTCGCCCCCCCTCCCCATCTTCTCCCCCATCCTTTCCCTTTTCTGTCCGCTCACACAATGAGACCATTGTCAAGGGGTGATTTGAATGAGGGGTCTCCGGGCATGTTCCCAGCATTGTCAAACAGAGTGGGAAAAAAAAAAAAAAAAAAAAAAAAAAAAAACCACAACTCCAGCCTAGCCAGGAGGACCAGACCAGACCGAGACAGATGCCTAAATTAGTGACAAAGCCTTTTGAATGTCCCCCCTAGACAAGGGGTGCCTTGTGCGTGTGTGCGTGTGTGTGTGCATGCTCGTGGGTGTGTGTTGGTGGCTGGGTGGCAGCTTGCATGTCTCCCCATGTTAATTAGTTTTGCATGCATGTCTGATAAGGTGCCAATGAATATATTTGTCCTCCTTCACATCGGCGAGAGCTGTCTGGGCGGCGGGGGAGATGCGGGGCGCTTTGGGGAGGGGGGTGCTGGGTGCAGCCCGGGGTGATCGAGCTGTGCGGGGCCAGGGTGAAGCTGGGAAGAGAAACGAAGCTTTTTTTTTTTTTTCTTTTTTTTTTTTTTTGGTTCACTGGCTCTTTCTGCTCGTCTTCGCCAATTGTCTGGCTGAGGGGCTGCGGGCTCTTTCTTCCCCTTTGCCCTGCGTCTCTCTCTGGAGCCCCTTGGAAGGTGTTTATTGCCCAGGGGGTCGTGTCCATCTTTGTGTGCACGCAGAGGCACGCAGCCGCTCGCACAAAGCCCCGCGCACAAAACCTCAGCCTGCTGCTCCAGGAGGGCAGCCAGACCCGGTGCCAGCCAAAAAACATGGGAAGGAAGCGAAACGGGTGTGCGAGCGGGACGGGCACGGGGTGGGGAGACAAAGAGGTGGGCGCTGCCGAGGGTTTAGATGATTTGCAAGCAGTGGCTCGGGGTGGAGGGACTAATTACCGAGAGAAAAGTCTTTCTGCATCCCCAGCGTGTGGACCAGCACATGAAGCCATTCCTAGAGTGCTGTTACCATCCCTCCCTCCATCCACCCACCCACCCCCATCCTGTAGGTTCACCCAAGAATCTGTAACACATGTCAGGATAATTAATTTCTTGTGTAATTTTTTTATTTTTGCATCCTTTCCCTTAAATCACCGAGACTCCAGAGCCCACGTTAGGTTCCTCGAGCAGAGCAAGAAGAGGCTGTAGCAAGGCGAGGTGCCGTCGCTGCCCGTGCTGCCGCCTGCCCCTGAGCAGGAAGAGCAGGGAAATTCGTGGCTGAGCAGCGCCCGACACGAGGCTGCTTCGAAGCCGGGCTGCTTGGGGAAGTTCTGCTGCGTGCCGAGGTCTGGGGGCTTTGCTCTCTGCTCCACGCCGGGGTCCTGGTGCCGGCAGCGGAGCTGTGGAGGGGCAGCGGGGTCCTGCAGGAGCCTGGCTGGGAGGTGGCAGAGCGCGGGGCGAGCAGCCCCAAAAACCTGTGGGTAGCGTGGAGGGAAAAGGGACCCCGGTGAAAGGCAGGTCACCCCGTCGGAGAACAAAGGCAATTTGGTGTGACTTCTCGGCGCTGCCTAATTGCGTGGGGTGAATAATGAGCAGCGGGGGAGGCAGCCCCGCCGTCCTCCCCGCGGGCTGCGGCCAGCGGCCAAGCCCCGCGGCTGGAAGCCCCGAGTCGGTGCCAGCAAATCGTGGGTGTCCTCGGAGAGAGCCAGCCCGCTGCTCGGCATCTGTGCCCCTCGCAGGGCCCGTGGGGCTCCTCCGTTGCGAAGCCGTTGTGGTAACGCCGAGATATCAACCGGGGGGGAAGCTGCTGGTGGGAGAGCCCACCCTGCGGGTGCTTGGACGCGCCGTTTGCGCACGGGGTGACCCTGGCCTTCAGTCACAGGGATGCAGAGGGAAGCAGCACCCTCCCCGTGCCTCATCCCCGAACAAAATCCTTGCTGGAGACCCCTTCCAGCTGCTCCCCCGTCCCTGCCTCCTCCGTCCTGCTCCCAGGCCCTGCACAGGGCTGTGGAAACCGCTTTGTCAGAGCCCCTTGCCAGGCTGAGCAGCAGAAGGGTGGTTTTTTTTTTCCCTTTCCCCGTCGGGATGACAATTCCCACACAAGCACAGCCTTTTAATGAATCCATGGCAGCGAGGCAGGTAGCGCTTGGCCAGCCAAGGCTGCTTGGCACAGCTGGAGGCACGGAACCGCCGCGGGCACCCGGCCGGGGACAGGGTGGGAAGAGTGAACATGGGGACAGCGTGGGGACAGCGGGGACAGCGGGGACAGCTCCTCCCCAGCGGGGACCTGTCCTTCATCGCCCTCCCCTTCATCCACACGCTCTCCCTCCTCACCGCGTCCCACCTCGTTCTCTCCCTCTCCCACCTCCTCCCCTGGCTGCTTGCTCCTTCCACCTCCCTGCGCCTCCTCCTCCGCGGCGTTTTCTCACTCCTCCCCCAGTTTCGTGGTGCCCCTGCTCTCCCCGGCGGGTTCCCCTCCCCGGCGTGCCTCCGGAGCTGGGCTGTGGAGTGGGAACTTGGGGCTGGGTCCCGGGGCTGCGGCGGAGGTCAGAGCTATCTGGGGATTGTTTGAAAGAGATTTGCCCACATCCCGGCCCATGTGACCAGCCTCAGCTGCAGGTCTCTCTTTCTTAATCTGGAGATAAGCGTGATTATCCGAGGAAGGGCTGTTCGGAGCTTTGTAACTGTGACAGGGGAGCTTTCAAGTCGCACTTTGCTGGCAGAGCAGCGTTTAAAGCCGGGGAATCAGATTCCAAGCGTGGCTTTGCATCTCTTTTCTGCTGGGAGCATGGCGCAGGGCTGGCAGTGGGGATGGGAGCTTGATGAGGACTTTGCTTATGATGCGGAAAAAAAGAGCTGGGGGAGGGAAACGGGGGTGGGGGGAAGAAGGAGGCGAAAAAATCCCAATTCGCCATTTCCCAGGATAACAGAGATGCTCCTGCTCAAGGGGCCGGGCTGGCAGGAAGGTCCTTTTGGTGGCTGGGGGGGATTTTGGCAGCTGACTCAGTGCTGCCGTGGTGGCACCCGGACAGTGAGGATGTGGCTGGGTGCTCCTGCTCTCCCGCATCACCCCAACAAACCCTCGCACAGGAGGCCCTGTTTGGGAACAAAATGCTCCTGGGAGCCAGGATCAGCCCGTCCTGCCCGCATCGTGCCCTGCTGCCTGTCCCCGTCCAGAGGAGGGACACTTGGGGACAGCGCAGTTTGGTGTCACGTCCATGTCCCGCGTCACTGGAGGGCGAGGTGTTGACAAGGGCACGGCCTCTGCGGGTTTCTCTCAGTGGGGCAGGCATCGGGACAGGGGTCAGGGGGAGCGTTCGGCTGGGGAGCGAGGCGCTCCTTTGCTGCTATTTGCGGAACGGGAGCTGGTGGCGGAGACCCGTGGCGGCGGCGCTTTTGGTGGAGACGGGTCAAGGAGAAAGCGAGCTGGATCCACGCCAGGGGCTGGGATCTGGGTCGAGGCTGAATCAGGATGAAGTTGCCAGCGCTGCGGACCGCCGCCTGGGCAGCACTCGCTGTTCTTGCCGGCCCCTCCTTGGAAGTGGTTCAGCTTCCAGCGCGGCTTCTGAGGCCAGCCTGATCCCAAGGATGCCCGGAGCAGCCCCCTCCTGCTCCCCCCGCCCCACACACCCCCTTCTAGCTGGTGGCAACCCACAGGGAGGGCACCGAGCAGCCCCTTCACCCCGCTTTGGTCGAGCAGGGGCAGTTTCTTGCCTGTCACGGCACCGAGGGACCTCAGACATCCCTCTTCTTCCTCCTCCTTGGGGGCACGTCGTGTTTTTCGTAGCTCAGCCCTGCCGGCTGTCCAACCCTTCAGGTGAGAGCTGAGGCAGGTCGTGGGCCTTCCCCTGGAGGCAGGGGTACGGAGATGCGTGCCGGCAGGGCTGGTGGCTCGCTTTCCCCCCGCCGCTTCCAGGAGGGAAGCGAATGCAAATGCATCATCTCCAGAGCGAGCTCTGAAATATCTCCCACATTGTCTGCCTGTCCCCGGAGCCCCACACAGCTGGTCTGTGGGTGGAAGCTCTGTTTTCCTTGTACCCCCGTGAACTTTATTTCTTGCTATTTTTCTCCGCCCGCCGCTTACACCAATCCTCCTCAGCGCCCACAGCTTATTCCGGGGCTTTACCAGGGATCTGGCCAACATCTGCAGCCTTCCTCCAGGGCACGGCTCCTGAAGGAACTCGGAGCTGGACACAGCGTGCCTCTTGGCCAGCCACAGCAAGGCCGAGCAGCCCAAATCCCTGCCTGTAGGGATATCACACGTGCCCAGGGTGCAGGAGAACACGGAGAGCTCCC
Organism: Aythya ferina; assembly: GCF_964211825.1. Taxonomy (NCBI): domain Eukaryota; kingdom Metazoa; phylum Chordata; class Aves; order Anseriformes; family Anatidae; genus Aythya; species Aythya ferina. The sequence continues at coordinate 8,228,264 of NC_140307.1, forward strand.
CCCGAGCTCCTGGCAGCCCGGCAGGCGGCAGAGGGAGCGTGGGCAGCAGCAGGGGGGTGTTGGCGTGTGCAGGCAGCAGCACGCGCACGCTGGGGCACGCGTGCCCGTCGGCAGCGGCACGGCCACACGTGTGCCTGCACGGCCCCGTGTCCCGAAACCCTGGGCTGCAAGGGGAGAGCGGGGCGAGCCTCTGAAGGGCATCCCCAAAGGGATTTGGAGGCAGCAGCACCTACACGGGGACGGACGGACAGACGGACACAGGGTGGGTGTGCGGGGCTTGGTTAATGCCTGCTCAGACCGGGCACCGATTGGCCCCTAATGGAAAGCTTCTTAGCAAGGCTCTGGGCTGATGGCAAGCGGAGGGATGCGAGGTGGAGGGGATTAGTGGGATGAGCCACGCGGGGAAAGGAAAAAGCGAAAGGAAAGGCGCTGGTGGGTCTCAGAGGATAGAGCTGAGCGGAGATGCAGGGAGGAGAGGGGAGCAGGATGGACAGAACCCAGCCAGGCGGTTTCCCAAAGGGGAAACCTGCCTGCCCAGGAGGCAGGGCCTGAGCAAGGTTTCTGGGGAGCAAGGAGGAGCTCTGAAGGAGCCGTGGCCATGCCTGAGAGCTGCTTGTTGTCACAGCTCTTCTCCAAAGTGGAGAGAGGCGCTTTTTGTGGCCGGGAGGGCGAGCTGGGTGCCCTACCTGCTCCCCTCCGCCAGCACCGCGGGCAGGGCAGAGACCAGGAATTTCCCCGGGCACCACGTTAGGCCAGGCCTGGCCTCCAGGCTGGGGACGAGCCCAGCGCAGGGCATAACGCACACAAGGTCTGGAGAGGCCGTGTGCTCCCCGTCCTGCACAGCATCCCCCAGCCATGCTCTGCCTGCTGCCTCCTCAGCTGCAGCAGCACCAAATTCCCTGTGGCACGGGGACCCTCGGGGGAACAGGGGCACCTCCAGCACCAGGAGGGTCTGGGAACCTCCTTGTGGCCTTGCTGAACTCACCTGGCTGTCAGCTGGCACCATGTGGGCAGGGGCTGAGACCCAGGGACAACTTGGGGACACTTCAAGGACAACTCAGGGACAACTCAGGGCTTTGCATTTGGTTCTGCCCCTTGGGGCCATTTATCTCTGCCCCTCAGTGGGGCTGCTCCCCGTGGCCAGGGCTGCCAGCACCCCATGGCAGTGCCCTCCTTGGGGACACCAGTGACAGCCCCGAGGAGCCACCGAGGGCTGTCCCACCGAACGTGGGAAACTTCTGTCCCTGCAGCCGGCTCGGCTGGTGTCCCCTAAGTCAGGGCTCCCTTCCCGGCCTCCCATCCCCCTCCGCCTCCCTGCCTCCCTCCCCCCCCTTTCGCCGGAGCCTCTCTCCTCCCGATTTGCATAATTTTCCATTTTCAGTGTCCCCTTTTCTTTTTTTCCCTCTCCATATGGTGCGTCCCCCTCTCTGCCTGGCGCAGGAGCCTTCCTTAACAAGCTCGGCAAAGCCCTCTCTCTCAGGGGCTGCACATGAAAGATGCTCTGTAAAAACAGAGGCCGGGAAGGAGCCCTCCCCCTCTCCCCCTTGATTTATAAGGGGCCGGGATGTGGGAACGTTTCTGGGTCGTGCTTTGGAGCCGTCGGGTGCTTGCTGCCGTCTGCAGCGCCTGTTTGCCCCCCGCCATTCAGCGCAGCCCCCTGCGGCCGCCTCTCCCTTCGCTTTGATCTGCAATGCAAAAAGAGCGGCCGGGCCGAGCCTCTGCCCCTGGTGCCCGGCCCGACCCCTGTTTTTGGGGTGCCCCAGCCCTGCCACGGCGGGGCCAGGCCGTGCCCTTGCTCCGGCCTCACCGTGCTGTGACTCCACAAGGCTGGGACACAGCTGACACAGGTGACATGAGTGGCACGGGTGGCACAGGTGGCACATCCCAGCAGCTTTCGGTGCCATCTCCATCCCCCTGTGGCTCCATCCCAGCAGCTCCCAGGCTCCGGCTCTCCCCGCAGCAGCAGGCCCCGGCCTCTCAGTGACATGGGGACCCCATTGCCACCCCGTGGGGAGCCCGAGGGCTGTGCCAGCGCTGTGCCACCGTGCCCAGGGTGGCGGCCAAGCGGCGCCCGGCCAGCTGCTAACGGGTTAAGCCGGTCTCCAGCTAATTTCTCCCGGCGCTCCCCTCCTCCTCGCACTTCTGTATGCAGCAGGCAGGGCCTCAGCGCAGGTTCCTGCACTGAGCTGTTGCCAGGGGAGTAGTTAGGCGAGTCTGAGCTATGCGGGGAAAAGGCCCGGGCTGTCAAAGTGTCTGAGATGAACCATAGCCCGGTCCCCCTGCAGCTGGGCCCAAGCATGCATCAGCCCTTGTTTGGAGCCTGGGAATGGCAAAGCCCAGGGAGGTTCAAGGGCAAACTTGCTATTCATTAGTCAGGGGTCCTTGACGTTCCCACTCTCTGTCTCCCTTCTTCTTCTTCTCTTTTCTGTCCCGCTTTTGACAGATTCCTGGGTGCTTTGGGGGGGAAGCTCCCCTCCTCCTCCTCCTCCTCCTCCTCCTCCTCCTCCTCCTCGCCCCGGCGAGAGCCCTCCACATAAACTTCCCCCGAAGACAAGGCAGGAGGACAACAATGAGGGCGAGCGGCAGCCGCAGCCCTTGGGCGTCCTCCCTGCCCGCTGCCCGGCCCTGCCCGCAGCTCGCCCGCCTTTGGTTATCTCGGAGCTCGCAGGAAATTGGAGCTTGAGATAAGGAGCGATGGCAGCGGCCTCCTCCTCTCGGGTTCCGCGCTCGGAGCTGTAAACGCTGGCCCAGGTGCCCAGGACGAGAGGTGGAGGGAAGCCTCGGGGGCCAGGCGCACGCCCGACCCCGGGCAGGAGATAAAAGTGGCCGCGGAGGTGTAACGCCGAGCCTCCCTCCCGCCCCGCCGCTCTCAGCGTCCCCGTGCGCGGAGGAGCCGAAGCTCCCTTGTAATTATCCAAAGCAAACAGCACGTGTTATTAGGTTAAAATGATTTTTTTTTTTTCCCTCCCCAGGCCCCCGGAGCAGAATGGAGGTGTAATTGTGCTAAGGAGTTAGCAGGGGAGAGCGCAGCTTTTGGTCACATTCAAGTTGGAGGTCTTGAGCCAGGGAGGAGGTATGAAAGGCTTGTATTTGCATAAGCAGCATGCATCTGTGCAAAAAGAGAGATATCAGGGGCTTGCGAAATTCAATCAAGGCTGGGAGGGAAGAAAAAGGTGGGGAGAGGGGGGGGAGAAGGAAGGGAGGGTGAAAAAAAAAAAATGACAGTGAAAAAGGTTTTTCTGAGTAACACCCTGGCGAGATTAAATTGTCCAGAAAGTTTCTCCGCGCAAGCCTGCGATGCAGAGGCTGGGCTGAGGGGAGGGGAGGAGCAGGGTCCCTCCTTCCTGGCCACAAACGGGGCTTTGGCAAGGGGTGGGAATATGATTAGGCAGAGCCTCGTGCATCGGCGTGCCGTTATTTGGGGGTTTGTGCCCTTCTCCCTGCCCCGAACAGCCCCAAGGGGTGGTTTGATGGAGTTATCTCCAGCCTGCTGGGTTGCTCCGGCTCCTCCTGCCCCAATTTCTTACCAAATGCTGGTGGGCATCACCAGGTGGGGTGGTGTTTGTAGCCACGAGCATCCCCTCCATCTGCACATTAAATGGGGAGCTCAGGAGCTCGTAGCAAGCTCAGCCTGCCCAGGTGGAGGTCGGGGGCACCCAGCAAGGCTTTCCCCTGGCAAGCACAAGGGTGCCTCCTCCTCCTCCTCCCCTGGGCCTTGGGAAAGCACCCAGCACCCTGCAGCTCCCATCCGTGCTGCCCTGCCCAGCGGGATGTTAGGAAACAGCAGAGCTGAGCTCACCCGGGCTGGAGCTGCCTCCTGCCCCTCCAACTTCGAGGCTGGCCTCAAAGTTGTGAAGGGGAAGGGATTTTCCTCGGATTCCCATCAAGCGCTTTAGGAATAGTGTAATAAAGGGGTTACAGAAGATATCTGTTTTTAAGAAGGAGCAAAAATACCCAGGCAAATTGCAGCCCGGACCCCAGAGCGCGGAGTATTTGCACAGTTCAAAGAGTGACGGCGGCTCAGCCACTCGCAGCCCAGGAACGTCGCTGTGCGACCTACAGCACATCACATGCCAGCTGCTCCCAGGGCGGCTCATTAGAGAGCCACACGGAAGATTTATCTCTCAAAATGGGCTCGCAAATATTTTATAAAATTTGCAATATTTTATAAAATTACAATTTGGCGCAATAAGAAGAATAAATGAGCCGGCTGGCGGCTCCTTTTGCATCCTGGGTCCAAGTGTGCCCAGGAATTGGGGGGGCATTTGGCGTGGCTCCCGCCCGCACGGCGCTTTATGAGCAAAGCAAAGGGAGGACAGCGAAGGGTTCAAAAGCTTTGGAGGGGGATGTGTGCTTGCCATGGGGAAAACAAGAAGGAAATGGAGGAAAAATCAGGGAAATTCAGGAAAAAGGGGGAAGATGCTGCTACAAAGTGTGGGGCAAAAGCAGAAGCGCAGGGAGAGCCGCAAAGGGGGCGAGGCAGCACTTTTGCCCAGCAGACAGCTTTGGCTGCAGCTCCGAGGCTCGGTATCACTTTCTACAGACAGCCAAGGGCGCCGAGGGCAGGGAAAGTTAACGTGAAGATTAAAACATCAGAGGGCTGTTCCTTTAGTGGCTCTGACATGCAGAGTAATCCCATGCCCCAAAGCCTACGGAGGAAGGACAAGCGGCAACCCCTCCCCGGGCTGGTGGGGCAGGGGGTGGACGGGGGTCTGGGTGGGCATGGGGGGAGCCCCGTGTCTTGGGGACCTGGGCAAGGTGGCACCGAGCTGCTGGGCTGGAGGGGCCGGGCAGTGGGGTGGGGAGCTGTGGGTCCACCCGTGATCCGAGGTGTTCAGCCCTCAGCCGAGCGCTGCTGTGGTTCTGTGCGCTGGTTCTGCGCCCTGCCCCGCTGCAGGTTGTAACCTCTCCCTTTTTTTCCTTTCCTTCCTAGATCCCAGTGAGTGGAGAAGGGATTTCTCAAGCCCCTGAGCTCCTTGTTGTGCAGTTGGCTGCCACCTGCCTGGACTCGCTGGCTGATGCCTCCAGGATCCTCCAGGAGGGTCCCAACCTGCTGCAGCGATGGCCCCACGAGGAGGAAGCTCATGAACAGAGGGTTCCTGCAGTGCCTCGGATCCCACCGCTGCGGGGAGGGACGGGGAACCAAGGGAAAACCCCACCTAACTCCTGTACACCTCCGGTACCCCAAACACCCCCGGCAGGACCACAGCGCTCAGAGAGATCTGAGCAAGCCACAGCCTCCAAAATGCTGGGTGCACAAAGGGGGCAGGAGGCAGGTCGGAGCTGGCCGGACCCTGCTTTCAGCAGGTTTTTGAGGCTGGGCTCTGCTCATGGAGCAGGGCTTGGCCCTTGCTGCTCAACCACAGGGCACCGCGTGTGTGTGGAGCCCCCAGGACTGTGACCGTGTCGGGGCCGGGCAGCCCTGCTGCTGCTTTCTTGCACTGTAAAAAGAAAAAAAAAAAAAAAAAAAAAAAAAAAGGACTGTCTGTAATTGTCTCCCGTTAACATCACCCCCACCCCTCGCGCTGTTGAAAATAAACTCTCCTTTTTGCAAAAGCGAGCCGTGTCATCTGCTGCGCTCTCGGGACGGAGGAGGTGCCGGGCCCACAACGCCCCCAGACGCAGGGGGAGCAGCCCAGCACAAGCTGCGTGGTGCCAGAGCGATCTTTATTTGGTCTGCGCCCTGTCTGGGAAGCGGCCGCTAAACCCAAGGCAAACAGGCCCTGTGAAAGAGGATAATGAATATGTCTCCAAAACGATTTGGAGCCCTTCTGCTTGCGGAGCGGGGGTTCCCCATTGTGCCCGGCTCCCGGCGTGCTCTCGGCGGAGCGCGCGAGGTGGCTGCTTTCCCAGCTGAAACCCTAAAAAAAAAGAAAAAAAAAAAAGAAAAAAAAAAAAAAAAGAAAAGCAAACAATGGGTCAAGGCCCGCATTGTGCGCGCCCAGGCAGGCAGAAGGAGCGCAGCCCGGCATGGCCAAGTTCAAGGCTGGGCAGGGGGCCGGGCGCGCGGGGATGCTAATGGGGCTGCCGAGCCTCGGGGCCGGGAGCAGGGGGGCCGGGGGCTCTGCGTGTCCTCGTCCTACGTGGCCACCAGCACCCCAAAAACTCCTCGTGGGGAGCACTGAGGGTGGGTGCCCAGGGGAGCAAGGGGAGCTGCTGGTACTGGGAGCGGGGTGGGTTATCGGGGTGCTGGTGTTACTGGGAGGGGGTGTTATGCACTGGGTCTCGGGTTAGAGGGGGAACTGGGGACGCTGGTGGGTTGTACTGGGGAAACTGGTGCTGCGGGGAGAAGGGGAATGAGAAGAGAGGCGATGGCCCAGCGCAGGCTGCAGGCAGCCCGTGTGAAGGGCCTGGCAGGGGCATCCTGCGGGGTGGGGGCGGCTTTGGGATCCCTGCAGAGGACGGGGCTCGGCCGCTCTGAGGACTCAGCCCAGCGGCAGCCGGAGCCCCCCCGGCCCCCCCCGGCCCCTCTTTCCCCGCCGTTTCCCCCCGGCTCCCCCCCCTCCCGGCCCGGATGAAGTGTGCGGAGACAGGCGGAGCGGCCCGTGGAAAAACACCATGGAGGGCCCGCACAAAGGGGGTTTTATTCAAATTTGTTTAGAGTTTAGCGGATTTGCATGAAAAATGTGTGAGAAAAGCCGGCTCCAATGACCTCATCCCCAGCTGCCATTAATGTTCAATTAAGTGCTGAATAGCGGCAAAGGGGGGACCGGCCGGGACGTGCAGAGAATCCAGGCTCGGGCGCAGACTGTGAGAACCGGGCGGCCCCCCCCGGCCGTCTGGCCCCGGCCAGCCCCGACGGGGTCCCCCCCCCCCCCCCGCCGCCCCCCTGGCAGCGGCGCTCCGGGAGCTGCGCTCAACCCGACGGGGCCCCCTCCGGGTCACCCCCCCCCCCGAGGTGTAAAATAAGGGGGACCCCTCCCTCGGGGGGGGGATGTCTGGGTGTCTGGGTGCTGCTGGCTGTCCCCTGCAGCCCCCTTTGATGGGGGGGGGACACACACAGAGCCCCCACCGCCCGTCCCGGCCGGGCCGGAGCCGCTCTCCGCCTCGCAGCCGGTGTCAAAGCCCAAGTTCAAGTCCACGCCGAGGGGGCTCTGCCCCGGGATTCCCAGCTCCTTCCCATCCTCCGCCTTTTGTTCGCCTCTGACAATTGCTCTTTATTTCTTACACACCCCCCAGCCTCCCCCCCGCGAGCCCCCCCGACCCCCCCCCCCCCCCACCCCCCTTCCCGCACTTGGCACCGTTTAGCTGCCTGCCTTGCAAACTTAACAGCCCCGGTTCTCGGTTATAAGCACTCAAAATTCCCCTTCTTTCCCCTTATAAACACGGCCCCGGGGTGCGCGGCTCTCCCCCGGGGGCTGCCCCCCCCCCCCCCGGGTTCCCACGGCCCGGCCCCGGCCCGCCGAGGGCAGCCGCGAAGTTGCCGCTCCGGGACACGGCGGGAGCAGCACAGGAGCGAGCCGGATCCTGCACAAACCCCCCCCCCCGAGGGCTCCCCCAAGCCGCTGCTGCCCCGGGACGGCGCTCAGGTAAGGGACCCCCCCCCCAAAAAAAAAAAAAATTGAATCCCCGGGGGCTGCCTCTGCGGCGGGGCGCGCCGGGACGGGCAAGTTTGGGGCTGTCTCACTGCACCCCCAAAAAAAAAAAAAAATAAGATATCCTTTCCCAGGGCTCGCTGTGGGGTTGTAGTGGCCGTGGGTGCCCCCCCAGGAGTGTCCCCCCCCACACCCCTTCCCCCCGCAGGGGTGTGCGGCCGGGCCGGGGTGCGGGGATGCTCGGCGCTGCCTGGCGGGGGGAGGTGGGGAGGCCTTGGGGGACTTCCCCAAACTTCCTCCGCCCCCCTCGGGAGGGGAACACCCACCTCGGAGCGGGCCCGGGGGGCTCGGGGGGGACCCCGGCGAGCCGGCACCCCCGGCGGCTTCCCACCTGCGGCCGGGGAGCGCCGGTAAAACCGTGCCCGCTGCCGTCGGGGCGCTGGGGAAGGGGGGCGCTGGGGGAGCAGAGGGCTCCCGGTGGGCAAACCCCACCCCCGGGGCCTCCTCCGCCCCCCCCGGGGGGGCAGCTGGGCCCCTCGGGGCGCCGTGGGGCCGGGGTGCCCGTGGGGAGCGCGGTTTAACGGGGGGGATCGGACTTGGGGTTATAGGGGGGACAGCGGCGGATCCGGGGTGCCCAGCCCCGGGCTTGGCACCTGAGCTGGGGGGGCACAGCTCCTGTGGCCGTGCCCTCCTCACGGGGGGGTTCAACCCACGCAGGACACCCCACGCGTGCCGGCACCGCGCTGGGATGCGCCGGGGGGGAGCGGGGTCGGAGCGGGGCCGCGGGGCCGCGGCTGCCCCCAGGCCTCGGGCACGGGCGGGCAGATTTGGTTTTGCGCTTATTTTATTTTTTTTATTATTATTATTTCTTTGAAGACAAATTTGGGGGAAGGGGGTGGAACGAAGCTTCCCCCCCCCCCGCGGTTAAAATAGAGATAAGGCAAGGCGGGAACGAAAACACCTTATCTGGGCGGGGAAGGCGAGATTTGGGGCAAAAAAAAAAAAAAGAACAAAAAAATAAAAAATAAAAAGGAGAGGTGAGAGGCTGGGATATGGTGGGAAGGCAGGAGGGGGGCCCGAGGAGCCGAGACCCTTCCCCACGCCCTGCGCAGCCCCGCGGGGGCCCTTCCCCGGCTCCCCAGGTCCCCCGTGCGCCTGTTAAAGATCCACGCGTCCCACGCGTCCCACGCGCCCTCGGGGGCGCCACGATTCCCCTCGGCGCAACACGAGGGCCGTTTCCCCACGGCCGTCATCCCCGCTATCGCCCCGGGGGGGTGATTTTTATTTTTTTTTGGGGGGGGGGGTCGGCTGGGCACAGCCGGTGCCCATCCCTCGGTGCGCCCCAAGGCAGGAGCCCCGCGCTCCGAGGCGGCGCACGTTTGAAAATAGCAGGATTGGCGCACATCGGGGCGCGGACACGCCCGCTGATGTGGGAGAGGCTTTATTATCGTTATTTATTATTTTTTTTTTCTGTAGCTATTTAAAAAAATAAAAATAAAAGCGCCCCGGTGCCACTAATTTCCGTCCCATCCGTGCGCTGCCTGGCGAGCCCCCCCCCCCATTCTCCGCCGCCTTGGGGACCCCCACGAGTGTTTGGACCCACGGGGCTGCGTGTCCCCGTGGGATTTCCCCCCCCTCCCCGACCCTGCAGGGACAAAACCACCTCCGGGACCCCCACCCGAGACCCTCGGGGGGGGACCGCGGCCGTGGTGGACCCGCAGCGGGCACGAGGTGCGCGGGGCCGGCGTCGGAAGGTGTCGGAGCCCCTCGGGGCGGGGGGGGCAAAGCGACTTTTCCCCCCGATCGGTCGGCAATCAGAAATCCCCTGCGCATGGAAACAGCCCTAATCGGCGGGGGGGGGGGAGGAGGGAGAGATAGGGGGGGGAAAGAGGGATGGAGAGATGGAGGAGGGATGGAGAGGAGAAGGAGGGATGGAGGGGGGAAGGAGGGAAGGAGAGGGGAAGGAGGGATGGAGGAGGGATGGAAGAGAGAAGGAGGGATGGAGGGAAGGATGGATGGAGGGGGAAAGGAGGGATGGAGAGCTGGAGGGGGGGGGGGCGGGAGGGGGGAAGGGTGCCGCGCCCCCGATTGGCCGTTTAAGCACAAAAATCCAGCGCTGGCTTTGAGGGGAGGGGGTCCGGGAGGTGCTGGGGGGCAGAGGTGGGCGCTGGGGCTGCTGGCGGGGCCCCCCCGACCCCCCCCCGCCGGCAGCCATTTTGCAGCAGTGCCTGCCGTCGTGCCAGGGCCGGGCGGGGCGGGGGGCGCGGGGGGGTGCGGGAGGTGCTCGCTGCCCTCCCCGGCCCGGCGGGGCTGGGGGGCTCCGTGCCACGGTGGGAAATGTATTGCCTCGCCCGGCACGCTCGCCCATTGACAGAGATAAACATGCAAATGAGACGATTTGCATGTGATTAACATACAGGCAGATTGGGGGGGGAGGGGAGGGGCCGCCTGTGTGCGCACTGCAGCGTGTGTTAATGCAACACCCAAACAGCCATTGCTGATGGCTCCCGCCAGCGGCACCTGCGGGCCCCGTTTCGCCCCCCCCCAGCTCCCCCGAAGCTGGCACCGACCCCCCCGTGCCCCCATCCCCGACCCCCTCCGGACCCCGCTCTCGTCGCCCCTTTTCCCGAGCCCGGCCGGGTGCAGGAGGGAGAAGAGCGCAGCCCCCCCCCCCCATCCCCAACCCCCGGTGCGGAGCCACCCGGCCCCGTTGGGCTCGGTTCAGCCCCGCGGGACGCGGGGACACGCGTGGGTCACTAAAAGGCTGCCCCGAGCCGGGGACGGGCTGGGGCTGGGGCTGGGTTTTCACCTTGTGCTTGGGAAGGAGGCGGAGGGCTGGGGGGGCTCCGTTCAACCGCTGCTGCTTCCAGGCTCCGCCACCGCCTGAAATCGCGCGGGGAAGGGGAAAACGGGGCCGGGGGAGCGTGGCCGGGGGGGTCCCGGGCCCGGCAGCGGTCCCCGAGCGGCCCCGGAGCTGGGGGGGCACCGGGATGCCCCCCTCGGGGTGCTGCCATCGCGCCGCACCCGTGGCCGAGCATCCCTCGGGGGGTGTCCCCCGCCGGGGGCCGTGCCCGTGCGCGGCCGCGGCCCCAAATTTTGCACGCGCGTGGCCCCAAGCGGACTCACCCACGGGGGTGTCGGCGATTTCTGCACGTGCCGACCCCCCCTCCGCGCCCTCACACGGGGCTGTATCAGAGCCCGCTGCACCCGTACCCACCGAGGGGACCCGCACCCACCCGCTGGTCCCGCACCCACCGTGGGTGCCCGCTCCCCGGACACCCGTGGGTGCGTCCCACGGCGGGCTGAGCCCCGCAGCAGCGGTCCCAGGGGTGCGGGGAAGGCCGTGCCCCCCCCGCTCGTAGCTCGGCCGCCAGGAGCCCCCCAGGCCGGGCATCTCCTCCCCTCCGGCTGCGGTGCGGCGTGGGGGCGGCCGCGGGGCGCCCTGCCCACACCCCCGCGTGTTTTCGTTGAGGTGGGAACCTCGCCCTGCCCGGCCGGCAAGGCAGCAAAAGCAGCGGGCCGCGGGGCGAGGAAAATCCATCCACGGAGGGAGCCGAGGGGGGGCGAATCCAGCCCGAATTTGGGGGTGCCCATCACGGTTCCCCCCACAAAAAAACACGGAGGTTTTGGAAAAAAACGGGGGCGGCCCTTGGGGTGCGGGGGGCGCAGCGGGCAGCGCCCGTTCCCTGCCCCGGCTGCGGGGATGCTGCGGGGATGCTGCGGGTGCCCGGCTCCCCTCTCTGCTCTCCGCATCCCGGGCTCCCCGTTCCCAATTTAGGGCCCCCCGTCCCTAATTTAGGTGCCCCCGAGCCGCGGCTCCGTCCCCCCGTAGCCCCCAGCAGCAGGTCCCCGGAGCGCACGGGCGCATTGCGGGGCCGGGAGCCCGGCGTTCCTCCGCCGCTCCCCGGCGGCACCGGGGGGAGAGGGCGCCGGGGCCGGGCATTATTTGGGGAGGGGGCTCAGGACCAAGGTGGGGGCCCGGGGAAAAGCCAAGCTGCGGCTGCCGGTGAGAAACCCAACCGCGCCGCCTCGTCCCCGCGTCCCACGGCACGGGAGATGAAAGCGCCGACGAATTTTGTTTTCCAAACCAATTTTAGAAAGCTCCCGTGTATATCTGCCCGCGGTTCCTCGGGAGAGAGGGAACAGGCGGAGCAGCCCTGCAATGAATTCTTCCTGCTGAAAATTCCTCCCAAATAGAGTTAATAGATTATTCTTACAAATAACTCTGCGTCTTTTCTCAGCGACTCCATACACAATCGGAACTTGGAAGCACCAACACCGTTGTTGTCCTTTTTTTCTTTTTTTAATTTTTTTTTCTTTTTCTTTTTTTTTAATGTACCCGAAATATAATTTCCTTAGGGTTAGGAAGCCCTTCAGAACAGCCCGCTGGATAATACCCAGCAGTTCCTTCTTTTAAAACGACAAAAACGTCAGGTGAAGCCTCCAGGAGAAACATCGTGCCAAGGACAATGCCGAGCGGGGCTGAACGTGTCCAGCCGATGCCACTTACGAGAATCATTATTTTATTTATTTATTTTTTTAATTTTGGTCAATTTAGGAATTATCTGGGGGGGGGGAGAGTGGGAAAAAGCGAGGCACGGAGGGAGACCCGGGGACCTGCGGCCACCGCGGCTGCAGGGCGGCACCGGCGGCCCCGCTCCCGGCCGCAGCCCGCAGCCAGACCCGGAGCCCTTCTCCCTGCCCCGTTTTTATTTTTTAAATTTTCTTATTTTTTACTTTATTCCCGTCCCCGATTTCCCCGGAGGACGCTGGGGGCGACCCCCTCGGTCAGCCCCGAGCTGCGGCAGTGCAGGGCGAAGTTGGCAGCGCCCGGCGGTGTTAGGGCGAGGCGTGGGGCGCAGGATCCGGCCCGGTAAAATCCCGATACTCGCAACGGGATTTTTTTGGGGGTCAGAAGTGGTACCGTTTCGTGCCGCCCGCCCCACGCACAGCCCTGTCCCGCACCTTCCTCGCTCCGCTTTTGGGGCTTAGAGCGGAAAAAGGGGAAGCGCCGGTTAACGAAAGGGGGCTGCGTTTCTGGCAGCACGGCCGGCTTTTCGCCGCCGGGCTCGGGCAAGGCGAGCCCCAGGCTTAGCCACCCCATTTCCCCGTCGGGGCCCGTCGGGGCGTTCACGGGGACCAGGGCCGGGGGTGCCCTTCCCTGCCCGGCCGCGGCAGCAGCCCGGCAGCGGGGAGAGCGGCGGAGGCTGGCGAAGCCTCTGGGCGTTTATTAGCGCGGGTTAACAACTGCCTTTCCCCTATAAACCCTACAAACCATTACTAACCCTATAAACCATTTCCTCTCCCAGCCGCTTCGTTCCGCACCGGGCTCGGCACCGACCCACACCCGAAGCGCGACCCCGGGGGGGGAGCTGAGCCCAGCCCGGTACCGCCGGGGGAAGGGATGAGGGGCAAGGAGCGGAGCCCCGGGACAGCCGCGGTGCTGCGGGGCCGCTCGGGACCCCACGGAGCCGCCCCGCGACGGGCGGCCCCGCCCGGCCCCTCCTGTCCAGGGTCCTGAAAGCGCCCGCTCGGCGCCGACGGGGCGGGCGGGGAGAGCCGCCGACGGGCCGGGCACGGGGCCGGGAGGCATTTTAGGGACGGGGATGGGGAACGGGGACTTGGGGCCGGAGCCGGGCTCCTCGCCGCGGCGGACACCGGGGGAGCTGGCTTGTGCGGCGAGACGGGGCGGCAGCTGTAGGGCTGCCCCGACGGCGCCTTTGCAGGCGCTATTCTTCCCCGATTTACTGCTTGTCACCGGCGGCTCAAAGCGTCCCCCCACCGGCTCCGGGACCTGAGCCGTCTTCCCCCTCCCTCGCTTGGGGGCTGTGCAGAGCGGGGCCGAGGGGACCCCCCCCCCCCCCCCGTTTTTCTCTCCTCGCCCCCTCCCTCCCCGGGCGCACGGCGCTGCCCGCAGCCCGCTCCCCTGCGCGCCCGCCGCTCCGGGGAAGTTCAAGAAGTTGCTTGGCCCCGCTCCCTGCGAGCAGAGCCAGCCCAAACACCAGCGTCTGCCCCGGAATATTTCACCGTGGGGGAGAGGAGGGAAGGAGGGGTGTGTGTGGGGGGGAGACAGCTTAAAAAAAAAAAAAAAAAAAAAAAAAGCCCCCTCGGGCTCTAATCTCCCATGCATCGTTACAACTGTCCGCAACGAGGTGGGGGAGGCCGGGCTGCAATTAGCTATAGAGCCGCTTGCCTTGCAAACAGAGGGGCTCGGATTATTGCAAATTCATTTCTATTTTCCAGGCCAGCGCTTGTATTCTCTGTTAGCATAAGAATAGAGCCAGGCCCTGTGAACTCCTCCGACCTACTGACCCCTCTCCCCAGAAATGAATAGCAGCACTTTCCGTCCCCCCCCCTCGCCAGCCTCTCCAGCAGACTCGAGCCACGGCCTAAATTCCTAATCAGGGTAATTTAATATATCTTAAGCCCCTGGCTGCTTTATTTTCGCTCCTTTTTTTAGTTTGTTTTAGGCATTCACTGGCTCTCACCCCGTCATTAGAGATCCTTATTTGACGGATATAAGAAGCTGTTATGAGACTACAAGTCTCTTTTTATCTTCTAAATAAGCTGTGCTTCCCTGTAATTAGAATGGTATTCCCAGCCTTTGAGGCCTTTCAGGACCGCCTAACAAAAAACTTGCAGGAGATGAATAATCCCGAAGGACAAACTCCCCGTCCCGAGTGAGGACCGGGACAGAAAGCGGCGCTGGGCTGCGGGGAGGGGGGCGCACAGTGGGGGCACACACGCGTGTGCAGGGCCGGCCCTGCCCGCACCCCCCCCAAACACCGGCCCTGGGGGCGCTGGGGGCCGGTGGGGTCGGTGCAGCCTCTTGCCTCTTGTCCGGGGGTCACCCGGCGACACCGCTGTCCCCGTGTCCCCAAAGCTCCTTGCGGGGCACCGGGGTCCTCCCAGCCCTAAAACCCTCCCGGGGGGGGCTCCCTCGGCGGCAGGCACCGAGACCTCGCCCCCCGTCCCCGCAGCACCTCGGGACCACCGGGACCCCAAGCCCCGGCCACCCCCAGCCGTGTCCCCGGCCCCCCCGGGACCCCGTCCCCCCATGTGCCCGTGGAGCCGTCGAGGGGATCGCGCCCCGGCCGCTCCTCTCGGCTCTCCTTGGCCAGCTCCTGCTGACGCCATGAGCCAAACTCGCCAGAATTGGCTCAGATTTATGACGTCACGGCCGCTCGACGGGGGTCCCCCGTCGGGGGTCCCGCCCCGGCCCTGGAAACTGAGATTTTTTTGGGGGGGAACCAGCCCCGAAGGCTCTGCCTTGCCGGGACCGGGGAGGGGACACACCCCGCCACCCGTCCCCACGCAGCTCCGGAGGTTTGGGGAAAATATCACAGCTCTACACGTATAGAAAATAGATGTGGAAACGCAGGGAAAGTGGCTGCGGGATAATTAGCCTTCTTGATGTGGTTGGAGAGTTATCTAATCCAGAGGAGCCTCAAGGCATCATTACGGAGACAATATTTCAGGAAATCCAATTCATTGGAGCAAAAATATGACATTCATTTTGCTGGTTATGTTATTACAAATATCCTTCAAAGCCGACATTTCACGCCCCCCCCCCCCAAAAAAAAAAAGGAAAAAAAAAAAAGAAATAAAATAATATAAAATAAAATAAAATAAAATGACCAGCCCGAGAGCCCCTCAGCAAGGGGCTGGGTACGAGGAGGAGGAGGCTGAGCCCGGCAGCAGAGGCTCCTCGCCTCCAGGAGCGGGGCTGGGTGTCCGGGGGGGGATTTGAGGCTGGAGGGAGCTCCCGAGGGGGCAGAGGGTTGAGGGGGGGTCGGGCAGAAGCAGCAGCAAGGCGAGGGCGAGCTGCCCGGCCCCGACCGGCGGACACCCTGCGCTGCAGCTGCCCGGCTTGGCGGAGGCTGCCCTCGCTTCGCCTTGCGCCAGCGGTGCGCGCTATTTTCAGCTCCCTTTCGCCCTCCCGGGCGGCGGGCGGCGAGCAGCAAGGCTCTGCCTCGCCCGGTGGGCTGCGGAGCCCCAGAGCTTTCCCTGTAACGCCGAGCCGCTGGTGCTGCTGGTGCCGCTGGTGCCACTGGTGTCACTGGTGCCACTGGTGCGCGGCGCGGAGCGGCGCTGCCGGGCGGTTCCCTGCCTCTTCCCCGCTGCCTGCGGCTCTCCCGGGGTTTTTCTGCCCGGCCCCGGCCCTTCCCACCTGTTTTAATTTGGGGTCGGGGAGGGGGAAAGCGGGGCCGGAGCCGGAGGGGGTGCGGGTGGCCGTCGGTCTCTCCCGGCGCCGAGGATGTCCGGAGCGGAGACTTCCCAACCCCTGTCAACGAAATCCGCCCCCCCGAGCGCCCCTCGACGCCCTCCCCGCGCCCCCCCGCGCCTCGCAGCTCCCCCGGCCCACGCAGGGGCACGGACACGCGTGGCACCCCCCACGGAAGTGTTTATTTTTCGTGCAAAACGGGGAAAACACCGCGTTTCCCGTCCCTAGACGGCAGGGTCCGGGTGGCCCCGGCACACCGGGGCCGGTCCCGTCCCGATGGGGCGACCGCGGGGGTCGCCCCCGAAGCGCGCCCATGGCGGCTCCCCCAGCTGCCGCCACGTCTCGGCTCCAAGTCGCAGCCCGGTTGTTTTGTTTAATTAAACTCAATGTCAGTGTTAATTTTCCGCCTGGCCGGGCAGCCCTGCCTTCGCCGGAGCCGCCGTGTTGGTTACAGATGTCAGGACGCCCCGTCGGGGCTGCGCAGAGCCCGTGGAGCCGCGTGGCGCTGGCCACGCGTGTCCGCGGCCGCGGGCCGGCCGCTGGGAGGAGCAGGGAAGGGGTTTCCCTGGCGAAGCTCCCCCCTCTTCACCCGCAACTCGGTCCCGCGTGGGCGAGCAGCGTGGTGTTTCGCCAGCTTTGTAACGGGGGCGCCCCCTCTGCCCCCTACGGAGCGCCCCCGTCCCCTGGCTGTGCAGGGACAGCAGGGCAGGGGGTGCTGCGGGGGGTCTGGGGGGGGTCTGAGGCACTGAGCGGCTCCGGAGGGGGGTGCAGAGGAAGGACGAGGAGCTGGGGAAATGTAGGTGCTGGGGGAAGGCGTGGGATGGGATCTGTGTCAGGCTTTGGGGGGTGGTCCTCTGGGAAATGTGGGAACAGGGTTTGGGAGCGGGGAGTTGGTGCCGTCCACTGCTTTAGGAAAGAGGTCCCCTCCCGAGGTGTTCTGGGGGACAGAGATGCTCTGGGGATGAGCAGGGGACCCCGAGGCACCCCCAAACCCACGGCAGCTCCAGGGAGGAGCCGTCCCCTCCCCACAAGTGCCCCAGCACAGGACAGGGCTCAGGAGGGTGGCAGTGAGGGATGTGCCCTCCTGCCTGCCTGTACCCAGCAGAGCCCTCAGCCGGCTCCCCGTCAGCCCTTCCAGCAGCCAGGCACCTCTCTGCTCTTGATTTCCCCAATATTTTTCCAACCCCTCTAAAACTGAGGTCCTGCACCCCCCAGGGGAGTGCCAGAGCTGCTCCCGTGCCGAGCGCCCAGCCGGAGCATCCGATGCTCTCTGCCTCTCCTGCTGAGACGAGCAGGGAATAATAAGTGCCCGTTCACCTTCTCCCTGCCACTCATGCTTTCACAGCCCCCTCTCTTATCCCCCTTCGTCAACTCTTTTGGCAGGCTGAAGAGCCCCAGCCCTATTGAGTCCCTGCTCTGACTGCAGCTACCGCGCGTCTCCAGCCGCCGGCCTCCCCGTCCCTCCCCGCAGCCTCCCCGGCTCTGGGCTCCTCTCCTGCCATTGCCACGCTCTGCTCTGCTCTTTCCCAAGTCATTTTGCCTCTTTGCCCCTCTGCCAGCGAGCAATGAGATCTGTTCAAAGCCACATCCACAGCCCGGAGCTCTCCTGGAGCCGCCTCGTTGCTGCGTGGGCAGCGGATTTGCGTCCTCCGTGCACGCTCGCCACCGAATCCCCCTCTCGTTTTAAGGCTTTTATCAGCACAGAGCCCCTTCTATCCCCCTCCGCGCAGTGCCAGGGCTGTAGCAGTGCTGGGTATTGGCACTTGGCAGCTTCCTCCCTTTCCCCAGCCACTTCCAAGCCTCCCAAGCACCGCGCTCCTGCGCCGCGGAGGCTCTGGCGGTGACCCCTCCGCTGCGGGAGCCCCAGGTTTTGTTACGCCACTTTGTCTCCTAACTTTTAACCGGTTATTCATTCCCGAGCTGCTTTTCAAACTTCCCTTCTCAGCAACGGGACCGGCCTTATTTACCAAACAATCAGGTTTATTGCTGTTTCTACTCATTCTTTGTTACAATTTCTATCTGTTTTCCCCATTAAACTCGGGACGTTGTGATTTTCCGGACCCCCCGTCGAGCCCTTTTTCGGAAGTTGGCTATCCTCCATTCCTATTTACAAAGACCGATTCACACAGGAGGCTACGCTCCAGCTACTGAAATAGCCATTTCATATTTAAGTCCTTCCAAAACTCCCGTGGAAATCTCATCCTTTGTCGCTATTTATTTCTGCGGGAGCAGCTCTGCGACCTTTTCCACCCCTACCTGGCCTGCGAGCGCACCCGGCTCCCGCAAGAAAGCCTCCTGTGGGGGAATTTCTGTAAGATCTTGTGAGCGATTGCCAGGGCAGGGGATTCATCTGGTTTCCTTCTTCCACTGCCCGGCTGCCACCGCCCAGCCCTGCCTGCACGGCCACCTCTGGGGCTTTTTATTTGCCCTTGGCAAATTGTTCCTGGGAAGCTCTTTGTCCTGCCTCGCGGTTTTACATCCGTGCTGGGCGTTGCTGCTCCTCCGGATTTTCCCCAGTTTCTGCATTTTCAGGGCATGCGTTTGCTTCTGCCGTTCTGTTTGACTGTGAGATTTCTCTAGGTGGCCTTAAATCTGCGTTGGCCCACAGCACGTTTGTTATAGTGTGGGATTTGGATGGGCTCCTGTCTCCCTGCCCGTGTCCCCAAACCCTGTGGGCACTGATGGGTGCCGGTCCCACGCATTTTGGGCAGTTCCTGCCATTGCTGCTCCTTTCCCCCCTACACAGCCACCGTCCCCACCCCAGTGTCACCTCCAGGCTTGGCACGGAGCATCTTGGGGACCTTTACGAACCCACCACCATGCACCTGTCCCAATTAGGGTGGGGATTTACACCCCAATCTCCTCTCTGGGTGCTGGCAGGGTACAACCCATGCCTGCTAGCCCTGATTTCCAGGCGGGCATCAGATCCCAGGAGGGTGACGGTGGGGCAGCAGCAAGAGAGGTGTGGGGCTGGTAGCTCGGAGCGGAGTGAGCCCCTTGGCAAGCGTCCATCCCACCGCCTGCTGGAGGTGCAGGTGGAAACGCCTCGGAAGAGAAAAACGCACCCACAGCAGCGGGCCCGGCGTTATTGAAGCCGCTCGTAAACAAAGCCACTTGAGTGGAGAGTATTCAGGGAGCCCAACAGCCGCAGGAAACTATAATTACGTTTAAATATTGTTAGCGTCATTATCTTTTATCCGCGATCAGATTAAAACAATTATGGCATTTTCAGGAATTGTCCTGGCATTCTCTTGACCGGCGTTATCTGTCAGGCAGGAAATGTGATTTTCTCCCCGCGCGCTGGGAGAGGCGCCAGCAGCCGCGTGGTCCCCGGCACACCGGGAGCAGCCGGCAGCCGGTGCGAATTCCCCTTTTGTGGAGAAAACTTCCCCCATCCCGTTCCCATTCGTAGGGCACGAGCTGCTCCTTCCCCGTCACTCTGTTTCCAGCCTCTTGCTCTGGCTTGTCCAGCCCGGGTCCCCTGCCCCGGTGGCGGGGTGGGGACGGAGGGGGACGCGGTCCCGTGCCACCACCTCTGCCGGTGGCGGTGGCGGCGTGCCGGAGCGGGTGGGCTTGGCAAACACGGCTCCGTGCCTGAAAGCCATGGTGAGCAATTTACCCGAGGAACTCATTTCAGGAGATCTAGTCTAAGTTAATTAAAGATGGCTGGCTGGGGTCATCGCCTTGGCAACAATTAAGGGCAGGAAAGACGCCTCATTAGTAATAGTTTTTAACAAAAACCATAATTTTTCATATCAGGACAATTGCTGGCATACAAGGTGGGGGGGATGAGGACGCTTTGCTCTCTGTCCCTCTGTCTGTCCCCACCACGGCTGCTGGTTGCCTGCAGGGCAGGACAGGGACCTTCAGCCATCGCCACCCCGAGGCCTCCCGAGCATCCCGGCCTTGTACCTGGCCTGGGGTGGCTGCTGGTGGCAGTGCCACCCCCGCCACCACCATGGCTCCGTTCCTCCAGCTGTGCCCTTTTTTTTTTTCCTTTTTTCCCTTTTTTCTCTTCCCTCCCCCCCCCCACCTCTTTGTAATCCAGAAATCTTAATGCCGCTGCCTACTAATGCCAGGCTGGGCAGAGTAGCTTTATTTTCTACTTAATTAACTGTCATCCTGTGATTGATCAATTAATGATGGAGCCATCACGGTAATGCTCCGGGAGCTGGTGCACGAGGGCCAGGCCGAGGCGGGCGCTCGCCTCCCTGCTCCTACCTGCCCCGCTGCCTGGGCACGCTGCCCTAAATCCTGCCCTGACAGCAAAGGGCAAGGTGACAGGGGCAGCCCTTTCTCCTGCAAATTTTGGCCCTTTGCAGGGCAGCAGCAGGAGGCCCAGGGCCCAGGAGTGATGCTCCTGCCCTGTTACCCCCAGCCGGGCAGCGGGGGGGTCACGCCCTCCTCCTCTTCCTCCTCTGCCTCCTCCTCCGCCTCCTTCTCCTCCACCTCCAAAGTTGCACAAATGGCTCAAACAGGAGGGATAAATATAAACTCCATTCAGATATCCATAGAAACAGAGCTGGAGATGGAAGACCCCATGCAGCTAGAACCTTCCTCCTCCTTCCCACACACTGACATTCCCAGCGTTATTCCAGAGCCCTTTACGAAACCCCTCGGGCTGGGCAGGGGCCAGCAAGGTGCTACTGGAGAAACCCCAGAATCGGGGAGAGCTGTTCCTGCTGGATAATTTATCCCTTACCATAAGAAACAACAACAACAAAAAATCAGCATTGTGATCTAAGAGCTGTGAATCCACTCGGGGTGGATCTGCCCACTTGCACGCGTGTGTGCACGGTTTACGTAAAGCAGGGGCACCGTGAGCACGGCATGAGTCCTGCGGGTTAATTGCTGCTTCTTTCCTGCTCTGCAAAGTGCTGAGGTACGGATCGGATGTGCCTGGCGTATTGTCGTGCACCAGCCTGGCCCCATCACCCTGAATGCAGCCCCAGCATGGCTCAGCCGTGTGCCTGCACCCACAGCACCGCCGCGTGGGTCTGTGCACCGGGGACAACTCGTAGGTTTTAAGCCAGACGAGGCTCCCCTAACCCTGCTGGCTGGCCAAAAGGAATTAAAACCATGCCACAGGCAAGCAGCCGCTCCTGCGGGCTGCCTGAGCAGCTCTTGTCCTGCAGGAGCTGCGGGCTGAGCTGTTTGTCTCACCGCAGTGCTGCGCACACCCCCGGCCCACACGCACACACACACACATGGAGAGAGTCACGCGCGGACAGCCGGGGTGGAACCTTACAAAGTGTCGCAAACATGATGCTATTTTTCGAGTTAAAGCTCCGAATTGTGCATCGGAGGTGACACACGCTGCGCGTCGGGGGCCGAGAATAGGCCGGGCTTGGAAGAAACTCTGGCAAATATCAAAGGCATCGGCACCTCCTTGCTTCCCAAACCCAATCAGACACAATTCCCGCGGCCAATAATGCACGTTTACGGAGGGGAGATGTTGGAAGAGGTGAATCTAAGCAGAAAAAGGGTCTCTTTGTAGCCCCAGCTGCTGAGATGCTGGCAGGGCCCCGGCTGTCTGAGCCCTCCCAGGTCTGCTCTCCCTTCCTGCTGGAGGTCTGGCGGGGAGGCTGGCGTGGCACGAAGGTTGTGGTGGTTTGGGGATAATGAACCTGGTGGCCAAATTCAACCCCTGGCTGTCTTTGGGTGGGGACCGGAGCCTTTTCTCGGTGCCTGCAGGCTCTGGGTGCCCAGCAGCGCCCAGACACTCGGGACCAGGAGGAGCAGCAGGGACAAAGCTCTTGTGGTTGTGCAGAGCCTAAAAATAATCTGAGGCTTGGGCAGGATGGGGAGAGGGTGGCAAAGTGAGTCTCCCTGTTGGGGAGCACTGAGAGAAAAAGGAGGTGTAGGAAGCTGGAGAAAATGAGTTCATATTTACAAAAACAGTGGCTGAGCATCCTCAGGGCTTCAGCAGCTCCTCTCCCCTGGTTGCATCCATTCCTCCAGGGAAGGCAGGGGCCTTGGTGCACAACCGAGCATAGTATATGTACACTCTCTGATCATGTACTTAGGGGCTTTTAGCTAAGAAAAGTCAGGTTAAAATGCTAGGCTACCATGCTTAAAGACATTTGCAGCAGCCACCACTGAAGCTGGGTTAAGAACACCAGCTTTACAGGTAACCGGAAAACGCAGGAACTGAGGGTTTCGAGTGGTTTATCGAATCTCTTGATAAATTAAAACATTTTTAATGTGCACAAGAGCAAACCTACGTCCTGAATTTCCACATGCTGAAAACAGCCCCCCCCGTGCAGCTGCCGGGGCTGCCCCTGTGGCTGCTCGTCCCGGGAGCCCCGTGGCCGTGCGGGAGGAGAGCAGCACCCGGGGCCGCTGTGCCCGCCGTGCCCTGACCCTGAGCATTGTGGCCGGCTCGTAAAGATGCTCCAGGATGGAGCCGGAGCCATTTAAAACCAATTAATAAGCAGTAAACTGCCCCAGCCCTCGCTGTTCATTAGGCAACCACAAAGAAACTTTATTTTAGAGTTGCAGCCCTTTCTTTTTTTTTTTTTTTCTTTTTTTTTTTTTTTTTCAGAAGGAAACTTTTTAAATATGTAATTGGCTCTGGGAACCAGGACCCAAACGGGTTGCAAAAGCAAGGGAAGCAATTGCCTTAATCAGTCCAAGATCCCTGATTTATTTATGTATTTATTTCTATTTCAAAGCGGTGCTGCTCATCATATCAGGGCCTTTAGAAGCACAATTATTCTCTCGACGGAAGACCTAACCTAGGCTGTGATTATTTGCCTTTCTGAAAGGCAGCGTGGACCCCCCCAGCCGTTGTTCCCCCCCCCCCCAAGCCCCCAGCTCAGCGATTTTGGAGCCCCCAGCCAGCCTTCCCCCTCCAAACCGCCCCTGCCAGCACACGGCGGAGCTCCGCAGCTTCAAAGGCCGGTGCAAATGTGAACTAAATAACGCTCCTTTCTTCATCTCCTCCGGCCCCTTCTCGAGTTGCGTGAGATAAATGGGTGCCCGTCCTCGCCGCTCGCACAAGGCACCCGAGGTCACCCCCACGAACCCAGCCGGGGCTGCCTCGGCCCGGCAACCCGGTGGGTTTTGTCCCCGGGAGCCTGGCTTGTGCCATGAGAAGTGTTTTATTTATCTGACGGGGGTGGGATGCAGAGGGGCTGAGCTGCCAGGCAGGGCCTGCCAAGGCTGAATGTGTCTGGGAGATGGGAGAAAATGAGGGGAAATGGGAAAAAGCAGAAATCGGGATGCTCGCGGTGGGGCGAGGCCCCTCTGAGCCCAGCCAGCCCTGCCTGTAGGGTCAGGCTTTTGGGGGCCAGTGCTGGCGTTTTGCACACACCATCAGGGAGGGGGGGACTTGCATTTTCCCCACCGGCTGCAAATTTTGTCCCCCAGCACCCCCATCCCATGGCCCTGGGATGTCACGGTGCCGGGGCTCGCGGCGATGCCACGCCGGGCACGGGCTCGCGAGAAATTCTCCTCTGCCCCCCCAACTCCCGCATTGCATATTTTGCGAACATTTAATTGGCTGCAATTATTAACTAGCACGGACACTGGAAACCTGCCAGTCAGGAAAATAATGAACCGTTTTAATACAAATTCAGCCCGTAAACAAACGCGGCTGCCAGCGCCGCTGCGGCCGCCTGGTGCTCGGCGGAGATGCTCTAGGAGGGGTTCGCCTCGGTGGGGACCTGGGGTTGGGGAACCCTCCATCCCCATGGGACCACGCGTGTCCACGTCCCCACGGGGACCCCACATCCCCCCAGAATAGTACCTGCACCCCCCGGCATCCCCAGAGCATCCCTTGAGGTGCAGAGCCCAGGCCTTGGGGGGGGGGGGTGCTCAGCATCGTCCCCATTAATGCAGGGCTGAAACCACAGGAACCCCCCCAGCAGATGATGTCTTTTCTCCCCCCAAGCTCTCCCTAAATATTTCTGCCCAGAAAAATATTCCTGCCAAGGTGTGGAGCTCGGCTCTGCCTACTTCTGATTTATTCCAAAATTCTCCATTCTCTATGCTTCTAAAAATTTTTTTCTTTCTCTCTCTCTCTTTTTTTTTTTTTTAAAGTAAAATGGGCTGATGTTCCTTTTAACTTTCAGTAATTTGTAGAAATTAAAAAAAAAAAATCATTTGCTACGCGACCCAGATTTTAATAGCACTCTGAAATTAATGTCTCAGGGCTTTGTTTTATTTTTTAATTTTTTTTTTTTTTTGATGAACTCACTCCCAGAATGGTGAAAAACCTCTCAAATCTGGATCATGAAAGTAGTTCTGAATTGTTTTCCTGATTTTTTAAAATACTTCTGACAAATTAATTGTTCTGCATCTGAATGGAGATGAAAATCCCCTTCCTCTTGCACGTAGTGCGCAGAAGCGTATTTTAGCATTATAAAATAAAGCGAAATTTTACAAAACAGAGAGATTTTCAAAATCTAAATTACTGAAGAGGTGGGGCTGTGTTTCTCTGTTCTCAGGGACATGTGTGTAAAAAGGCATTTTTACATGTTGTCTAGGCTGAGAATATTGATGCCTGCCTTCACGAGTGCCTCCTTCCCCTGAATTAAGCAACAAGGTAGTAAAGATACAGCATTTATAAGCCAAAAAAGCAGGCACAATTTATTAAACAGCTACAATGTGACAATAAATAATTTTAATGTCAATCAAAATCTGATTATTGTCACAGAAATTTGGATTGAAAAGATAAAAGCCTGAAAAGGAGAATTGAAATCAAAACCGCAGAGAAGATTCCAATATCTTTGTTCCTTGCGATAAATATTTTGGGTGATGGTTTTAAACAGATAATTCTTAATTTTTGGGGGAGAAAAAGGTTGAATGCGATAGGCTTTTAAGAAAGGTGGTAAGAAAATATACACATGTTTGGGAGGCAGTGAGAAGAGCTTTTTTTTTTTTTATAAAATGATTTAAAAAAAAAAAAGCAAGAGAAAACAAACATTATTATTATTATTTTAATTGAAAAAGACTGGTTTTAAAAAATTTTCTGTTGACTGCAGGGCAGTGGTGGGAGAGGGATGGCTCGCACTCACTGGACAATATTCCCCCTCCGTTCTCCCACCTTGGCAAAAACAAACAAACCCCCAAAAAAACGCTGGGGATGTGTTGGCCAAAGCCCAGGCTCTCTGGGTGAAAAAGCCCCGAATTAGGGCCACGCATTTATCCGTGCAGCAAAACTTCAAACGGCCGGGGAGCCCCTGCTGCCACGGGGCCGTGCCGCCACCGCAGCCCGGGCTCGGGGCCGGAGGATGCTGGCGGCTGGGGACACAGCGTGCCGGCAGCTGGGGTGGCAAACGCCGTCCATTTCTGCTCAGAAATTAATTTTGTAGGGGAAATAGAGGTGGTTTTTTTAAATACCGGGGGGAAACGGCGTGTTTTCCAGCAGCCTTTTGGGTGCTGCGTGTGTGGGGTAGTGAAAAAATAATTTCCCTCGCTGTGAGCTTGTCAGAGCTGAGGCCAAGGATGCAGCTGCTGGGAGGCACCCGCATCACCCTTTTTTACCCCAAAATGAGGATGCTGAGGGTGCTGCGGGGAGGATGCTTGGCATCCCCGGGGCGTCGCAGGGTGCTGCAGGGCTGGTGGCCTCTGCTTGCTGCCCGTGAGGGGCTGGGTGAGACCCTCCAGCAAGGAGAAGGGTGCTCTGCATCGCCCAGCTTTCCCCTGCACGCCTGGGCAGCAGCTAGGACTTGGCACCATGTTCAGATGACGTCTGATTTGGGGGACATAAAATGCTAATATTTCACGGAGCGGCTAAGGTCGGAATCCTCCCTGCACCACTTCAGGCATTCGGTTTTATTCCGCACCCCAACCATGCCTGATTCTTCCTCCAGACATGCTCCCAGTTATTGTTATTCTTCTTGCAAGGATTTAGGGGCACGGCACAAATGTGCACACCTGTAAATACACAACTGGGTGGCCAATATTGGCTCAACCCCTGGCAGCAGAGCCGGCGGGTTTGGAGGTGTGGGGATGTCCAAGCGTGTCCCCAGAGCGGCTGATGGATGGACGAGGAGGAACCGGGCGGTTTTAATCAGCGTGCGCGCCGCAATAGTTGGGTGAAGAAGGGACCTGGCACCCGGATCCTGTATTTGTTATAAATCACACCCCTAAAAGCAGGGGGGAGAAAAAAAAAAAAATAAATCGAGGGGGGAATCGCGATGCTTTCAGTGCCAACTCACTCCCCGAGCTGGAACAAAGCTTTGCCAGCCCAGGAATAAATGATGCCGCACCTAACGGCTCTTATCCCTTCCCCGGTGCCTCCGACGAGGCAGCTGTAGAGGTTTGGAGATGCGGAGGTGATAGGAGGCGGCGTCCGGGCCTGGTGCTGGTTTTACCTTTACCAGTGGAGATGCTGGGACCGGCGGAGGGGCCGGGAGAGGGGCTTGGCCCCGGGTCCCCGCTCGTCCTGGCTGAGCAGCCGCCGGGCTCCTCTCTCTGCTCAATTGCACAGCGCACAAATGGAATCGCTCTCCTCGCTGTGTTTGTGGCCACGGGAGTGGAAGAATTACATCGGGCTGAAAATAGTATTTACTTTTACTGATTGAAAAATAGATGTTTGAAAAAAAAAATGCAAAAGCAGGAATTGAAACTATAATTACAACAAACCGTATGTAAACTCCCAGGTAAACACTGATTATACTGTGTCATTTCAGCCAGACTTTATTAGCGAGGGAAGAGGAGAATCTTCTCTCTCTCTGCCTGCGGCGGATGCGGTGTGTAGGATCCCACCGCCTGCCATTTGCAGAGCACTTTTCACCCTAAAAAATCCCATGTTTCCGGCCTGATCCCACATGGCTCTCCTCACCCCAGCTCCCTCGGATGAGCTGTGCTGTCGCCTTGTGCACGTGCATGGGTGCAGCGTGGGGCTGCGGCACGGGGGCCTTGGGAGGAGGCTGGGGAGTGGGCAGGAGGTGCTGGGGGGATGAGGAACTTGGAATGGGGTCCTGAGGGGTGGGATGGGGTAGGTAGAGTGGGATGGGGTGGGTGGGGTGGAGTGGGGTGGGATGGGGTTGGATGGGGTTGGGTGTGATGGGGGGGATGGGATGGGATGGGATGGGATGGGATGGGGTTGGATGGGGTCAGATGGGATGGGGTGGGATGCCCCAGCTGCAGAATCCCCGTTCCCACAGCACCCATGGGCCTGCTGGGACCCATCCCCACGGAAAGGCCGGTGCCAGCCGCAGGGCTCCCTGTGCAGCTCCCCATCGCTCAGCCACACGCCCTTCCTCGTCCCTGCGTTAGGCACCATCTCCCCTCGCTCACAGGCTCCTCACCCAGCCCCAAACCCCCCAAATTTCCCCTCTCCCTTGGGACCACCGGTGCCGGAGCTGCAGCCCCCGCTGCCCCCCGGGGCAGTGCCAGGCAGCCTTGGGGACACCACAGCATCCCTCTGCCACCCCGGGCCGCCCGGCCTCCTGCTCCCCTTGCTCTCTGACATTTGGGGGGGAGTTTTGGGGTGGCGTTGGGGCACGGGGGGGGACACACAACGAGAAAAACACGGGGAGCTCCAGGTAGCTCTTACACAACAGCGCTGCGGGGCCGGCGGCGCGTACAGCTTTGCCATAGTGGCACCCTGTGGCAAGAGGCGTTACTGCAAGCCTGGGGGGGGGGACACGGGGAGGGGGATTTGGGGAGGGGGACAAGGCCCCTGGGGAAGGGGAGAGAGGGGCTGCTGCCCCCCCGGGGGTAGGGGCAGGGGGGGCTGCTCTTTGTCTGCCCTCCCGCACGGCTCCCGGTATCCGCCAGCAGCAGGAGAGGGGGGCGAGGAGAAGGGCCGGGGGGGAGTTATTGACACAGAGGGCACGATGCTAAAAATCAAATCTCTCCCTCGCTCAGGCGGTGTTGACAGAAGAGGATGGGCAGGAGATATCAGCGGCACACACGCGCGTCCCGGGAGAGGGCGCAGGCCGGCGGGCACCGCACCACGTGGGTGCAGGAAGGCTCTGCCTGGGGTATCTGCAGGAAAAGAAACCCCAAACCCTCCTTGGAAGCTGGGGGGCACCCCCTGAAGCCCCCACCCCACCGGGCACCGCCGGGGAGCCAGCAGCAGAAAATCTCCCCCAATCGCCGTGGGGGCTGTCGCCAGAGCTTCAGCTGCCCAGCGCATCCGAAAAAGAGATGTGGAAGAAGAGAAATGGGATCAAGCACTGGGGGGGCTTGGTGCAGGGATGCTCCCCCCTCCGTGGGCCCTCTCTGCAGTGCCTGTTGCCACCATGCACGGTTGCTCCAGCACTTAGGAGTAGAGGCCTGCAGGTTATATGTATGAAGCAAAAACAACCTGGGCTTGAATGAGAGAGGAAAACCTATTTCTGGAATACCTCCAGGTTCAAGCCAGGGCACCAGGCAGGTGTTTCTAGTGAGGGATTGGGCTTGACACGGATTGCAGGGATAGGCAGGGTTTAAATGGTTGGTGCTGAAGTTCTGGGAGGGATGGACTTGGGTCTGGGCTCCTCTTCAGACCCCTGGGTGAGGAGGGGGCGCAGGAAGGCTGGGGCTGCCTGCAAAGCCTGCCCCTACAAGCTGCATCCTTCTTTCCCCAAATATGCATTTCTAGACCTCAGAAAATGCGAGGAAGAGGGGGGATGAGGAGCAGGCCCTCCCCAGGCATTAACCAAGGCCATGGCTGTGTGACTTTGCCCCAGGGCTTCCCAGATGTCAGCCACCTCCCTGAAAAACCATCAGGGAAGAAAGGGGAAGTAAAACCCTGTGCGAGCAGTGCAGGACAAGCCCCCAGTTTGCCTCGTTCCTGCTGTCTCTGAAGGCTCGGCTGACCCCCTTTTGGGGACTCCTGCTATGAACCCCAAATACAAAGCAAACACCACGTGGGGGACCTCATTTTGCCTGCAGACCAGGGCACCCCCGGCCCCAGTTTCCACAGCAGCAGGAGCAACGGGTGCAGACCCCTGTGGGACCCCCTGGACACCCCATCACAGCCCCTGGTCGTGGTGAGGGGGGGCACCAGCAGCAAGAGGTGTCCCAGCCCTTCCCTGGGGTGACCACACCAATCCCACACCCTCCTTTATCCCATCGGGCTGTCTTTGGGCTCGTGGCCCCCCTCCGCCCCCGAGCTCAGCGCCCCTTTCTGCTGTTAACACCCTCTGGCTCTCCGCACACCTGCAGACAATCGGGTCCCCAGCCACCTCCACCTTCCCCCCGCCTCAAAAGCTCCCCTCAGCTGTCTTTAAGCCGTATCTGAAATATGCGGTATGTAGGAGGAGAAATTCAGTCTGACAGCAGTTTAAAACACTGCACTACTTGGCAGATTTAAATGCTATTTTAAATATAAGCTATGACACAACGGACAAAAATAGCATTGAAAATACCCTGTCATGTTCCATATTGCGAGGAGTAGAGAAGCAGACCAGGCTAGAAAGGAGCAGAGAAAGAGGCCAGATGGAGAGGAGAGGTTATTTTGTTTGTTTTAAAGAAACGGGATAAATGTATTTTGTATGTGACTGGGTAAATGTGTTTTATGGAGCATGGAGCCAAAAAAATAAAAAATAAATAAAGCTTCGCATGAAAATCTACGTGTGGCATTCCATGTGGGATCTGCCAAGCAGGTTTGCTGGTAAGTAATTGGGGCGAGGATGTATTTATTACAGGGCTGTGTTGGTAATACTCAACACCAGCAGCCGCCGGGCTGCTATCGGATTGCACTTGGTCACCTCTGAGCCTTTTCTCCCTCTTTATTTACCCACGATTTAATAGGAATTTGATCTGCCCAAGAAAAAGGGCACCCTGAAATAGCTGGAAGTGAGTTAACTTGCAGCCCAGCAGCCGGGCGCCGTGGGGCATGGGGCTGTCCCCCCGGGTGCTCCCCCAAACGCGGGCAGGGAGGTGAGCCCTGGCCATCTCCTGGGGTCAGGATCCTGCTCACACGAGGGGAGGGACGGAGGCAAGGAGCAGGGAGCTGATTTATCACACTGCTAGGCCGGGGGTGCTGCCGTGGGGCTGCTGCATGCCTGTAACATCCGCCCCTCTTTGGTCTTCTGCTGGAGGGGCAGAGTTTGGCCAAGCGAAAGCCCCTGGTGCGGTCGCTCCATCCCCAGGGCCAAAGCAGAGGCAGGGCAGGGCCGGCACCCTCCAAAAATCAGCCTGCAGGAGAGGCTTTTTGGGGCAGCACGGCATGGCTCAGCCTCAGGAACAGCATCACTGCTCCCAGCACCAGGCAGGGAGTGAGAGGGAAGAAAGCTGGCTAAGCTCCCAGAGCATTACCGTGACCTTCACCAGCTCAAGGCTAAGGCAACTGTCAGGGAAGGGCAGCCACGCCGCTGCATCTTAATAAAGATTTCGGAGACCTCCCAGTCACCTCAGAAGCCCCCTGGAGCTGGGATTTGGCCCTGGGGCTCCCCAGGCCTCAGCACGACGGCCAGGGCACCGCAGCCACGCGGGTGGAAAGGGCAGCAGAGGTGCTGAGCGGGGATGGGATGTGTCACCGTGCCCTGCGTGGCCACCCTGCTGCCAAAAACATCCCCCCCAGTGCACCGTGAGCCCTGAGCACGCGGCGTTGACGGTGCCCAGGCGTGGGGCAGGTAGTAAAGGGGCTGGGAGCTGCGTGCCGGAGCGGTGGCCGGTGGCATCGCCATCCTGCCTCCTCCTGCCGCCCTGCCCAGCTGCAGCGGCAGCTCCGCTCCCTCCCTCGCTCTTTGTTAAGCGCTGAATTCATCTGACAACTCAAAGAGGGGAGAGACCTCGCGGCCGCAGCGGCCGCAGCGGTTCCCCGGCTCCCCCTCTGCCCTCATTTGCAATGCTTGAGTGGGGATTTCTCTATTTACTAAGCTAACAATGTGGGTTCCCAGGGCCGGGGCTGATGATGACATCCCGGCGCTGGTGGGTGGTGGGGCCGGGGGGGGATTGCATAATGCCGAGGCAGGCGTGGGAAACCCAAGCATCTGCGAGAAAAGTCGCTGCCAGCCGCTTTGAGCGGGGCTCAAAGGGCTCCCGGGGACCCGGTGCCGAGGGCCTGGCGTGGGAGAGGCTGGGGGCTGCCGCCCCGCGCCCCGGCCCCGCTGCCACCGCCACCACCGGCTCCGTCCCCGGAAGGGTTAAGGCGGGCGGCGGGGTCTGCTCATTACAGGGCGAAGGGGGGAGATGGCACTTGCAAATCCCTCAATTACCCGGGCCAGAAGGCTGCTCAGGAAGAGCTTTATTAACGGTCGCCGTCTTCATTAACCGCTTCTCCACAGCTGCCTAATTACGGTCCGCCATTAGACTTGGCGGGGTCTCCCCCAGCACCGCCCTGACCCCCCGGCCCCCTGATTAACCTTAATTACCCCTCCTTGGCCGGGCGCTCACCTGAGCGGGGCCGAGGCCGGGGGCGCCGGGGGCTGCCTAATTGCGGGCGTCCCCCCGGCGGGGGTGTGGGGAGGGGGCCGGAGGCGGCCGCCCGCCCGCTGCACGCCAGATGTTCGCGGCTGAAAAGCGGAGGGCTGCCCTCGCACTGAGCTAAGAGGCGGCAATGAGATCGCTAGCAGGGCATTGAGGGAGGCGGTGAAAGGGTTTCCCACCTGAGCCGATTGGGGCCGAGCGGGGTTTGCCGGCGAGGGAAGGCCGGGGACGAGGGACGCGGGGCTGGTGGTTGTCCCCGCTCGGCATTGGGACGCTGTTGGGCCTCCTCCTTGCTCCTCTCCTCCAGGGAGCGGGGTTTGGGGATGTCACCCGGGACTGAAGGGACATCCAGCCCCGGAGGTGGCCTTATGGTGTGTGCCCACATTACGTATTTCAGGCTGTCCCTTGCTGCAAGGCCATGGGCACGGCAGAGGTCACAGCAGGGTGAGGCCCTGCACCCTCCAGCTCTCCCACCCCTGGGTGCAGCCACCCCTTCCCCAGAGGAGCCCTGAGCACCCCAGCTGAACCTCAGCACACCCCAATCCTCTCGTGGTGGCCTGTTCACCATCCCCATGCCCGGGTGGCTCCTGGGGACCCGGCGTGACCTGGTGCAGCGATACTGCTCGCGGCCACCAAACCAGCAGGGACGGCACTGGGGGAGGCCCAGGAGGGTGGGGATGGCTCATCCCAAGGGTCCCGTGCCCCCCATTGCCCCTGCCCACTGGGGCCTCCTCCCTGAGGAGCCACCACAAAGCTGCTGCCATCGCTTTTCTTCTCTCCCTCGCCGAACACAGTGAAGCACGGCTCCAGGGATGCAGGGAAAATGGAGCCTCTTTCTCCATCTCCCGCGTGCCCCCACCACCTTCTTCTGCCACCCCCCCCCAGCCCCCAACACACACCTCCCTTTTGGGAGCAAAAAAAAATAAAAAAAAATAGATAATAAAGTTCTTATTTCCACCACATTTGCCATTTCCTGGTCTAAGTAAAGAGTGTCATAAGAGTGACAAGCTAAAAGCCACTGATTACTGTGGATTCATGGCATTTATTCTCCTCGTGAAAAGAGCAAACATCAGAAATAATGTGGTCCGGCCTGCCTCAGAGCCTAACCCTGCAATTAATCAGCATTCATGTGCAGAAGGTGCACGAGCATCTGATATGCAGAGAGGGAGTAATTAAAGGCAGATGCAATCTCTGCTTCCCGCGGGCCTGGGGAGGGCAGCGCAGCCCCCGCCGGGTGCAGCGCCCCAAACTCGTCCCCCTCTCCCCTGCTGCTCCTGCTCACCCCTCTACTGCCTCAGCCAGAGGCTTTGGGGACGAGCTCTCGTCCCTGCAGAGCCCCCCAGCCCACGCTGTGTCCGTGGCAGCGCTGCGTGCAGCTCTCCAGCCGAGTGCTGCCTCCCTGCTCCCTCCCATCTTTTACAAATGACGTGGCCATGGCCCGAAACCCCTGAGGGGCGCGGGGCCGCTGGCCTAGCAAAGCGAGCGGGAGGATTTGGGGAAGCCGGTATTTAGCTGAGCTTCCGATGCCTTGAACCCTGACACGGCTCGGTGACACCGTGAGGAGGGGGTGAGGTCCCCGGGGATTGCTCCAGGCTGGGGCTTGCCCGGGACTATCAGTGGCCTCCTCCCGCCGGGGTCTGCACCGCTGCTCCCGCTGATCCTGTCGAGACCTTTAATCCGTGGGGGATCAGCAAATTAATCCACTAAAGCATGAAGGGCCTGAGCTGTGTTTAATCGCTCCCTTTTGTGTCAGGGGACGGCTAAATGACCATACAAGAGAAAAACCCACAGAAGGGTCAGAGGGGAGGCGGTGGGCGATTAACCCCCGTCACCTCCCCGCCGGCTGCGGCGCGGGGCGAGCCGGGACTGACCCCGTGCACAGCCCGCTCCCCGTGTCCCCGGGATGCTGGCAGTGGGTGTCCCGTGCTCCGCAGCCCCCAGCGGCACGGCCACGAGCTGCCCAGCCCTGGGTGAGATGAGCTGCGAGAGGTCTCAGCCCAGCTCCCAGCGGACCAGCTCTTATCACGCCAATTACCCCGCAACGCGCCCTCCGGGAGCTATTTCGGCCGAGGGGTCAGCGGCAGCGGTGACAGGGGCCGCATCCTCCCCGTGCCCCCGGGGAGGAGGAGCTGCGGCGAGCAGAAGCCCTGCTGGATCGTGCCAGCGCGTGGTTGAGCACAGCAAACGCTCGCAGCCAGCACCCTTCAAAAATATCGCTCGGGGAACAAGTGACACCGCCTCCCCCTCGGCGTCCTTGCACCCCAACGCCCTCGCCCTAGCAGGGGCGGCCACGCCAGCCTGGGTGCTGCACCCCCCTTCCCCACCGGTCCTCCTCCTCCCCCCCCCCAACCCGAATTCGCTTCAAAAGGAGAATAACCTGCAATATATATATATTTTTTTTCCTTTCTGGAAACTAATGGACTCCTTAAATAGCAAAAATTGCACCCTGTAATTAAGATCTTGCTTTTTAAATGATTAATCATTCTAACCCCTTCCAGCGGCATCCCACTTACTGCTGCTCTCATATTGAAATGCAGATCTGAGAGGGAGGGAGCCGAGCAGGTCTGCGGAGAGGAGCAATTAAATCTTCCAGCTGTCGCTGGCCCACCCCGTCCTCCTGCTTTTCGGAAAGCCCTGGGTGTTGTCCATGGGGCTCACTCAGCGCCCCACTCTGCATCCCCCCATCTTTTGGCCCTCTGATCTCTTCTCCCCACGTCCACCCCTTCTTTTTCCGTTGCCTCCTGCTTGCTGGGCTGAGTGGTGCTTCCCCAGCCCAAGGCCTGGCCTTTTTTTCCTGTGGAAATGCTGGCGGTTCCCCCAAAATCCACCCATCCTCCTCTTCCCAGGTGAAAGGGGAAGGAGGACATCAGGGCCATGGAGAACTGGTGACACCTGCACCAGGGTTCGCAGGTCCCCAGGTCTCACCTCCTGCCCTTCTCTTGGTCTCCCTCTGACCAGCACCTGGTCATAAAAAAATAAAATCCCACAAAAACCACTCAGGAATATGGGCCACCCTCCTGCGTGGGCTTCCCCGCAGCCCTGATGCATCACCTCCCTCGTCCACGCTTCGCTGGGACAAGCCATGTTTTTTTTTGTGAGCAAACTGCTCAGCTGTGTAGAAATCACGACCAAAAGAAGCCCGAATCCCCCCTGCAGGTCCTCCTCAGGCTGGAGTGAGCCCTTCAGGGGGTTTCTGTGAGCACGCAGGTGGTTTTTCAGCCCCGTTGTGGTGGATATATGAGTTATGACAGTCAGCCACATTTCTTGGCCTGCTGTCCCCTCTGGACCAGGCTGCCACCGGCCACAGGGGAAGGACCTGGGGTGTGCATTTTGGTTGTAATGCTCTCCAGCAAATCCCCCTTCCCGTCCTCCTCTCAAGCCGTTGTATCTGAAGGGGTGAGGAGAGGGGTGCAGAAGGCAATGCCGTGGTGAGGCCTAGTGTGGTTACAGCCCTGCGCCCTTGTCCTCCTGCCGTGGAGGTAACCCAAAGGGACCAGGTCCCTCGGTGCCTGGGCACCTTTCTCCACACAGATCTCTTTTTGTGGTCTTGTAAGGGTGTGAGCAACACTGATCTGGGGCTTCCTTCCCCACAGCTGGAGCTTGGAGGCCTTGTCACCATGACAAGATGGGGATCAGAGCAGCAGAACACACGGCAGGCGCTGTGGAGCCGTGACTGCCCTCCCACCAGCCGCTCTGGGCGCCCCAAATCACCCACTGATCCCGAGGGATTTGAAGGCATTCAATGCCCGCTTTGCTGGTGTTTTGGCCTTGGTCCTGCTGGGAAAAACCTTAAGCGGCCTGGCATGGAAATACCCCTCACAGCCCCTGCAGGAAAGTGGGGAAAATCCACCAACTCCCTATTTACGGGTCCCCGCTCCTCCACACGGCCCCTTTCTTCCTCGCCTTTGCTTTCCCCTTTTTACTCCCTGCCCTGAGCTCCAAGGCTCAGGACCCCGTCCCATCCCCGAGCCCCCGTCATTTGCATTTTCACCAGCCTTGATTAATGCCGAGGCCTGTTTATAGAGTTACAATCTCCAAATTAGGTTGCCGAAGGCATCCCGGGCCAGCCCTGGAAAAATCTCGGTGGCTGAAAGGAGCCATAACTAAGCCTTAAGCAGACGTCTTTATTCAGCTGTAATTGACGTTTAACAGACGTCTGTAACTTCGTCTGGACTTATAAAAAAAAAATCAAAAAAATCAAAAAAAAAAAAAAAAGTTCTCCCCTCTCTTTATGTTCCCCCCTTTTATCCAGCAGTCAAAAGTGTAAGAAACCACCACACAGCCCCACTCGGTCAGCGTGCAGCAGGGGCCGTGACAATAGTGGGGCTGAGACAAAGCCGCAGCCCACGCTGCACACACTGGCGCCTTGTATGTCTATTTACCTCCTAGAGTGGTTTATGCTAATTTATTGGCGAGCGGCGACCACTCCTGCATACTGATTCGCCTCCCCGTCCTCCTGAGCCGGGGGCCCTCGTCTGCAGGGGGGCAGTGGGGTGACCCCCTCCCGGCAGCGCCCCAAAAAGGATGCTGCAGCGCCCGCGGGTCCCACCCCTGCCAAGCCCCGGCTTCCATCATGTGGTGGCTCCTTATTTCGGGCTTTTGGTGATGGAAAAAATGGGGTGCCAGCTCTGTCCCCTCGTGCAGGGACCTTCCAGCTGCTCGAGCCGCAGCGAGGGGAACCAAATCTTAGGCTGGAGCCATGGGCACAGCCAGCAATGCTATAGATAGCTGCGGAGACAGCAGGATCTTCATATAAATATCTCACTGCTGTGTGCCTGTTCTGCTGCCATGTGTGAGCATGGGAGGGTGCTCACAAGTCAGGAAGACACTAGAAATCAGGATAAAATTATTTTCTTCTCTCCTGAGTGCTTACATTGTGTACTATTCTTTGCCACACAATGGTTTCTTTCGGCGCTGGGACGTGGATTCTCAGGTCGGCTCTTAGTGACTGCTCCTTGAAAGCAAAATTTCCTTCCTCCCTTGAGAAGGTGTGGTGCTGGGGAAGAGCCCCTGTGCTGCCCGTGGGTGTTCCTTCAGGCAGGAGGACAGGCAGGCCCCTCTCACAGACCGCTGCCTTCCCAGCTGAGGGTTTTACAGGGCATTTCTGCATTTCTGCTACTTGGAGTGGAAGAGTAAATCCGTCCTGTTGGTTCAGGATTCCCAGGAGCAAAGCCAAGCAAAGCCAAGATTTGGGGGCAAAGCCAGGAGAATCGACCGAGGCAAAAGAAACGAAGCCAGGAGCAATTCCTTTGATGCTGGGGACTTGCCGTATGCAGCATGGGGAGGTCCCCAATACCTGGCCACTGCTGCGAGGACGTGAAGGCTGGTGACAGCCAGGGCTGGGGCTTTGCGCCCACAGAGGGAATACTGGGTGAGGGTTTTGCAGGTGGTACAGTGAATGAGAGGGGAGCCTGTCCAAGAGGAAGGGTGTAAGGAAGGGCAGGCCAGTAAGATGTATGAAGTACATCAGACAGCCTTCGGCCTCCCCAGGGGAAGATGAAGGGCTGTGGGCTGCAGCCCCCTGGCTCTCCCAGCCCTGACAGGCAATTCCTGGCTGCACAGCGGGGCAGGAAACCTGCCCACGCAGTGGGATGGCACACACCGCCATCCCATGCCGGAGGAGAGCCCATCTTGCCAGAAAAGTCATTTTTTTTCATCTGCTTTGTGTTGCTCAAGCTCCGGAAAGGGGCTGCGTCGCAGGCACGGATCCGGCCTTTTGTGTTCCAACCCCCAAGGCCGGGGATTTCTTTCCTTTTTGTGCTGCTCGCAGCAGCAATGACTTTCTCAGTCCTTCTGGCATCTGGTTAGGCTCATGGAGAGCTCCCTGCTCCCCCCAGCCCCCTGCCCGTGAGGCAGGGCCCTGGGAAGGTGCCAGCCCCGAGCCTGGCAGCCGCAGCCCTGCCTGCACCGCTGCGTGCAGGAGGAGGGAGATGGATGCGAGCACCATGTCTTAGGCGAGGGCACCTCATGGTGGCAGCTGCAGAAATCGCCTGGGAAGCCTTTGTTTTAGCCATTTCCCTTTTTTTTCTCGCAGGGCAGTTTGCCCTGGCTGTGGCTGGCGAGGGGGAAACGGTGCTCAGGAGCAGCGTGAGCCTGCAGGGACCAGAAAAGCTGGCCCTGGCCTGCAGATCCTCCTCCTGGCTCCTCTGCCACATGTCCCCTTCTCGAACCCGTGCGCAGAGGCACCGATGTGTGAAGCCAAGCCCGGGTCTTGCTTGGCTGCCTGTGGAGCATCCCCTGAGGCCATATCCCCACGGCCCCTTTGCACCCCGACCCAACGGGATATGGGGGCTGTGAGGGTGCGTGGGGCTGGGCTGGGGACAGCCACAAGTGTGGCAGCAAACCACAGCCATTTAGGGCTGAGCCCCCCGCCCTGACACCCCAAGGAGCAGAGGCTTCTGCAATCTTCCCTTCCCCTGGGGCTCGTGGCACAGCGGGAGCATCCCTGGGGCTCGCCGGCGAGCTGTTATCTGCCAGTCAAAGGCGTGCGAGGAGAGAACACCCCCCAAAAAAAAAAAAACAAGATGTCTGGTGTGAATCTCCTGATCCCGCTAACCCGTGCAAGCGTGCAAGCGGCAGCCCCTGGTCTCGCTTAGCAACAGGGCACGGAGCAGCCCGCGGCTCGCGGGAGAAAAAAGGGCCCTTTCTTGTCGGTGAAAGATTCATCGTCGGGCTGCAAGTGGCCCCTCCCCTCTTTCAAATACTTGTCAGCGGGGAGAATACAGCTTAGATACTGGGCTGATCAGATCATGGCTAATCTGTTATTCCTGCCCGCTAAAACTGCCGGAAGACTTTCAAACAACTTCACTGGGAGCGTGTGCGGCAGGAGGGAGCGGGCGGAGGAGCCGAGCCGCGGGCAGCCCCGCGCCGCAGCCCCTGGGCACCTCCTGAGCCTGGGGTGGGTCCCCTGGGGATGGGGGCGATGGGCTGGCCGAAGTGTCCCCTGCGGTGAGAAGCGGGTCCTCCTGGCTGCGTGGCTCTTTCTCCCCAGTCCAGCCGTTTTGGAGACGTTTGTTGTTGTGGAAAGGTGTGTGCCCAGGAGCCTCAGCGATGCAGGGAGTGCCGAAAGGTGGCCAGCTCGGAGGAAGGTGCTTTCCTGGTTGTTCCCTCCCTCCAGGCTGACGTATTTGTAAAGGAAAAAAAAAAAAAAAAAAAGAAATAGACCAGACAAATCAAACAACTCATATTCAGTGGTTTGCAGGAATTTCACACGGTGGCCCGCATTTTGCTCTCCCACACGCGGGGGTAAAGCAAGGGGATGCTGTTAGCAGGGGAGGAGGCAGCGCACTCACACACACCCCCTATAAGCACTCCTGCGCCCAGCACCTGGGCCAGGATGTGCAGCCAGCCCAGGGGACAGAGGGACGTGCAGCCAGTGTCCCCCGGCTCCGCTCAGCCGTGTCCTCGCCGCTCCTTTTCTCCGTGCTCATTAGCTCAAGCCACTGCCACGCCAGGGCCCCGAAGTCCCAGCCAGCAGCCCGGCTGGAGCGGGGAGGGACAGCGGGAAGGCAATGCCTTTGGCTGGGATTTGAGAACCAAAGCACTTAGGCCAAAGCCATGGATTTTGCAATCTTTTATTTAAAAAGTAGAATTTTAAAATGACAATTGCACGCTGCTCTGCCTCTCCCTAAATGCTCTGTGTGCCTACACGTCTTGCTGATGCGTCTTGCCCTGCTCCCTACCTCTCTTGCTGCCTTGCCCTGCTGCACAGCCGTGCCAGCCCAGAACTACGCCTGGATTTAGCCCAAATCTACTTCTTTTGGGCTCTGCACTAACCGTGGTTATTGTGCAGAACCTGCCATGGAAACGGACCCTCGGTGGGACAGCTCTGGCTGAGACAGAAAGGAAAACTCTCCTGAAGTGGCCAGAGCTCATGGGACCCCATGGGAGGGGGACGGGGTGCTCAGCGAGCCTGGGGACAGGGTCACACCCCAGCAAGCTCCTCTTAGTCAGGAATAATTAATTACCTTCTCAAGGATCTTAGCTTCAGCCCTTCCCTGCTCATGCACCAGCCCAGGAGAGGAGGGAGGGAGGAGACGGCAGCGAAGAGGGTAGAGAATTAATTGGACATTGTGTTGGGAATCGCCTCCTGGTTGCTGTCAATCTTGGGAGTGAACAGCCTCTTGTCTCACTCAATAGGAACTTTATATGCTCCTTTAATCCTTCAGTCCGTATTGTCAGGGCTTCCCCCCTCCTCCTGTCTCTCCTTCCCACCGCAGGACTTTTGATGACCCCAGCTGTCTGAGGCAATACAAAGAAGCCCCTTAACTAACACCCTGTGATCTGTACAGGCAATAAAGAGGCTCCCCTTGACAAGGATTTGCGGGCAGAATATATGCAAATGCTGGGATGTGGGTGGGTGGGGAGGTGTGTCGCAGAAGCCACTGCGTGCTTTGGCACGGCTCCCGGCCCTGGGATGGGGTGAAGGGGAGATGTGGTGCAGGTGAGGGAAGGTGGCACGCGGGAGAGCCCCAGGCTGCACGCGGAGGCATGCAGAGGGGACACCCAGTGCCACTTTGCTCCCTGCTGTCCCAGGCAGGGTGGGGATGGATGCCGTGGGGCAGGGAGGAGATGGGGAGTCCTGCACGCGGCTGTTACGGCAGCATCTCTCCAGCTCTTGGATGCTTGCATCCAAGCAGCGTGGGTTCCTCCTGCAGCGTGGGCTCCTCTCTTTGTCACCCCTTCCTCCCTGTCCCTGCAGGCTCAGGACACCTGGCAGTGGCAGCAGGCAGCTCAGCGTGTGCGTGACCAGGCTCCTTGCCTGCTCACAAGGACATCCGTGCAGGCAGCATCCCCCCGACCACGGATGGGTGGTGCCACCTCTCCTCCCCTTTGTTCACCACCTCCCCTTGCACGCCTGGAGTTTTTCCTCTCTTTCCCAAGCCAGAGGGGTGAATCCCCTGGCACGGCAGCCCCGTGGTGAGGAATGAAACCCAAGGAGCACCAACACCACGTCTTCACGTCCACAAGCACATGGAGGCCAGAAGTCCTCGTCGAGCTTCACGGCCGGGGCATGGGGTGTCCCCGGCAGCCCGGGGACACGGGGCCGGGTGCGGGCACCGCGTGCTGCTCCTCGAGAGGCCACGGCCACCTCCTGAAGTCAGGAGGCCATGCTCCTTCCCACATTAGCACATGAATGGGGCTGGGGGGGGGGGGAGGCGGGAAGGGGGGCAAGCCCCCACTGTCCACTCAAGCAAACAATTTGGCTAGCAAATTGACATAATTACAAGGGACAGAGAGAAAAGAAAGGCGAGCCCCCTCCCCTGCGCTCCAGAGGGCCCGACCCCTGCCGAGTTACTTAGACCCTTTGTGAGACTCAATGCTAGGTACTGATTAGGGAACGTATGCCCTTTTCAAGGGCCCTAAGTGATTGGCTGCCTTAATCTGATTACAATTTACAGCACTCCTGAAGAAGGGGCTGGAGAGCCTTTCACACAGGCGTGGACGCGCCAGGTCTGCCACGCACGCACTCGCACCAGCACAAAGGTGCGCAGAGGTGCAGAGCCGTGCCGCGGCCGGGCGGCTGGCACGCGTCCCTGCGGGCGTGAGGAGGGGCACACGCGCGTGCAACGTGCCTGCAGACATGCCAACGCCACCGGGCACACGGCGGGTGCGCTGCTGTGGCATTCAGGGAGCCAGGGGGTGTGTTTGGAAAGGGTTGGGGTGTGTGCATGCGAGGCAACACCCGCACGGCTGCAGCGTGTGCACGGGGACAGGGGGCTTGGCACACGCTGGCACCCCAAAACTGGGACAGCCACCGAGGCTTTGGGCATGCAGGGAGCCCACGCCAGCCCCAGTCTGGGGTTACACCACACACCTAACCCCGCACAGGCACACCCACGGGCACAGACACAAGCTCGTGCCCCCGTGCCACAGATGGGGATCCTGTGCAGGGGTGCAGGGGTCCCCGCCAGTCCGCGCGGCCATTCTCCAAAATCTCTGCAGCAGCTTGCAGGAGCGGGAGTGTGATCTAAGCCCACCACCTGCCTATTAAAAGCAGGATTAAATGGTGCTGTTCCCCCCTCCCCACCCCCTTCCCGCTCTCTCTAACATCATCCCCTTGGGGAAACCACCATCTTTACATGAGATTTTCTTTCTTTTTTTTTTTTTTTTTCTTTCCTTTTTTTTTTTTTTTTTTTTTTTAACCTCTTTTCTGCTTCGTGCTCCATAGCTCCCAGGGGATTAGCAGCCAGGCTGGCCCTTCCAGCCTACTTGAAGGCGGGTTTTTTCAGCCAGCCCCCCCATGGGAACCTGCCCCAGGACAGCTTTGGTCAATGCCTCCGGTGCTTCCCAGCCAATTTGTACCACCTAATCCCTGAGGGTATCAACAGCTCCTTTCTCACACATCCTCCTGCCTGCCAGAGCAGGCCAATCCTCTGCTCCCCGTTGAGAAACCCTCCGTCCACTGCTGGGGCCGTGACCGCACTTCAAACATGCTGGCCCGACCCCAGCATTGTTTGTCAGGGAATTAAAACTGCAAGGCCGGCCCCAGAGAGTGATTTAGGTACTGAGACCAGACTGAGCCCTGCAAGAGCACAAGCAATAAAACGCTTCACTGCCCAGGAGTCTGGGCAATTCAGGTGTCTTCCCACGAGGAGGAGGCAGAGCCCAGAGGACAGGGAGTGGGGTTGGGGCTCCTTCTGCCCGCACGTGCATGTGGAGCAGGACCATCTCCTGCTGCTCACAGACCTGTCCTGATGGAGATGTGTGCTGGCAGCCTTGTTAAAACAATAAGGGCTGCTCAGTTCTTTTTTTGGTTACTGAGCTCCATGGCTCTTTGCAGGCTGCTGGGAAGAGAGACCAGGGGCTGTAGGAGCTGGATGCAACCTCCCCACAGTGGGACACTGCCTCCCCACCCTGCATGGGGCTGGCATGGCTGGACGCATGCTCAAAGCCCCTCTTTTTCTGATCCCTGTACTGGTTCGGGTTGGAGGGGGCTAACTTGGGTGAGCCACCTGGACAATCCAGGGAAGGAGCAAAATTGTCCTGGCCAAAGCCTCTTGAGTTACAGCCAGCAATGTCAGTGCCTCACATGGGATGGGGGGATCTGCTATTTAGGGATGCTGAACTGGTAAATTGAGGGACACCCCAAGCTCATCCTAAGGGGAGAACTAGCCC
The DNA here is from genome assembly GCF_964211825.1 of Aythya ferina. NCBI lineage: Eukaryota > Metazoa > Chordata > Aves > Anseriformes > Anatidae > Aythya > Aythya ferina. Next base: position 8,270,456 of record NC_140307.1, read on the forward strand.
AGGAACTAGGAATGCTGCATTTTAACAGCGATTTAGCTGAATTTCCCCTTAGACAACAAAGCCCTTTCCCTGAGTCCCACGCCACCGCTGTGCTCAAGACAATTACTGTGGAGGATTTTAGGCCTTTTCTTTTTTTTTGCTGCTCCTTTTATCAACAGCAAGGTTGTCTCAGGCCAAGCAGAGACAACCCTGGTTCAGAACAGAGCATCTCCTGCGCCTGGCTGTCCCCGTCCCCTCGCCATGGCGGGGGAACACAGTGTTTCGGCGCCTCCTCCTCTGTCACAATGTTTTTCAGCTCCACCAAGCAAAGTGTCCAATTAGAGCAGAGCCTCTTGCTTCCATCTTTGCCGACATTTAATTAACATGCTGCTGCTGGCAGCCGCTGACAAATTCCAGAAACATGTTGTAAAGGGTTTTTGTCTTTACCCAGCATGGAAAATGAGGGTGTCATATCCCAAGGGGATGTGAATAGCTACTTTTGACTCCCCCCCTCAGGTGTGAGAATTACAGCTAGATGCGGTGAAGAGACCTATCAGCCCTCCCACCTCCTTTTTTTATTTTTTTTTCCCCCTTTTTTTCTCCTGCTCCTCACACATCACCCTGGAAAACACACAGGTTTTAGGCCTGATTTTCACTCCTGTCTCCCAATAACTCTGGCTGAAGCCTGATGGCCTTGCTGGCTGGAAGGAAGTGGGGTTAAGAGACGGGGCTGTGCTCTCTGCCTTTGGGCTCTTCCCACTAGAATAGCACAGTGAAGTGGGAGGAATGGTTTGATGAAAATGGAAGAAATGGATGAAACTGGAAAGGAGGAAAGGGCCTTGTCAGCCATTCAGTACAAGCAAACAAGGCCCCCAAATTGCTGATGGAGGCCTCAGCAGAGTGACCAAGAGGAGATGGCAGTGGGAAGCACACAAATATGTTGCCAGGCTCAAAAGCAGGCTTTAGGCAGCAGCGTGAGCACAGGGACAGCCCCTGCACCCCAGCACCACCTCCCCAAAAGCACCAGCCTGTGCTCCCCCCAGAGCTTCAGCCTTTGCCAAGGACAACCTGGCTGCCGTGCCTCTGCCTTTTATCAAGGAGATACACTATGAGAGAGCCATTAGAACAACACGTGCTTATTTTATTCACAGGAACTAATTACAAAACTGAACCAGCGGGGCAGGGTCGCGGGGGACAGGGCGATTTCTCCGGCCACCCGCTGTCTCCACAGGGGCAGGGTGGCGACCGACATCTTCCTGCCGCCGGGGTATCCCCGCCACCCTGCTGAGGTGGCAGCCCCAAAAGCCGGTGGCTCATGGCGAGGCAGGCTTGTCGGGGTTGTGCATGTGGTACACGTCGCTCTCCTCGTCCTCAGGCACCTGCAGAGCCATGCAGCCCCCTCAGCTCCGCCGCAGGCCCTCATGCGACGGGCGGCAGCGCCATCTTGTGCCTCCCAGCCCACCCGCCACCACCCCAGGCCTCACCTCCCAGTAGATATCATCCTCGAAGCAGTTCTCATCCGCCGCGTCGCCCCAAATGGGCAGCTTCAGGATGGCCCCTGCAAGAAGCCGGGGAAGGTGGTGGGGTGGTCAAGGGGCACCCTGAGCGCGTCCCTGGGATGCATCGCTCAGGGCTATCCCCGCTGATCAGGGCTGATTTTGGGGCACTGCCTTGCTCGTGCATAAAGATGCCCAAGTGATGGTGGAATTTGTGTGGGAAAGGGGTGCTCCCTAATTCCTGGCTCTGAACCCCGGTGCATGGCCCTGATGTTGGGCCCTGACCCTGCTGCTCATGGCCCTGGGTGATGCCAGAAGAAACAGCGCTGGTCAGGAGATTGGGTAGAAAATGGGATTTCTGCTGTGCTCCCGCTGCCCACGGAGTGGCAGCAAGGACATGTTGGATGGAGACAAGGTCCAGGTGGCCAGAGTCCATCTTTCTTAGCAGCAGAGGAAATGAGCCAAGCCCTGATGTGGTGCTCAGTGCTATACCAACACAACCTCCCACCCTGTCTCCCTGAGAGGAGATGAGGCTGTGGTCTGACCCACATCACAGTGAAACCCCCATTCCTCTGTTTGACCTTGCTGGGATACAGTCTTCCCTCTTCACTGCCCAGTATGAGCTTTTGGGGTAGTCCTGTCCGCAAGAAGTCAAAAGTGATGTGAGCAAGCCTGGGGCTGCCCCTTCTGCACAGCGGGTGCAACCCTTGCAACACAAGTAGGAAGGACTCGTCCAGCCAAGGGAGTCTCCATTTCAGTTACAGGATGGACCCAACCCTCACCTCTCCGTGTTCTCCTCCTGCTTACCTACAAGGGCCCCCCCAGCGAAAGCCATCAGCAGAGACACGAAAATGCCAGCTGCCTGGAACCCTCCTTGGACACTGGGTGTCCGCGTCTTGTAGCTGCCAGTGAAGTCAAAGGCTTTAATGAACCTGCAGAGGATGGAAATGGTGAGGATTGCTTCTGGCAGAGATCCACCCTGGTGGAGAAAGGTTGTGCAGAGCCAAGGTAGAGGAGCTTTGTTGCCCTGCTCCCTTAAGGGCTCCTCCCTAGCCCCATCCCTCTTCGACAATGGACCAGGAGTGTGTTGCAATGACACAAAACACTGTTCACTTCCTTCTGTTCTGCCCCCTGGCAAAACTTTACCTAGGAGGAGTCCAAAATGTAAACATTTCTTTTGTTTCAGAACTTCAGCCTTACTGGAATCCCAAAACAATGCACAGATAGAGGAAGGAACATCTCCCCACCCACTGTGCCCCAGAGTAATGCCAAGGAGTGGGGTCGATTCACTTTTTGAGGATGCCAGAAGTCAGCTACAAAAGATTAGTCTTTCATGCTCGAGTAAGCCCAACATAGTCATTGCACCCCATGTTTTTGAGTGGAAAAGGGACAACTCTGGACACAGAGCAAAACCTATTAATTGCTCCTCTCTTCCAGCCCATGAGCCCTAGGTAAGATCTATTCTCATGGATGGGTTTCAAGCTTTCTTACCCTTCCTTTCCATATACATCCTCTGTGGCTGCAGCTGCAGTGATGGCTCCCACAATGCCCCCAATAAGGCCTGGCATGCCGTGGAGGTTGTGGATGCCACACGTGTCCTGGATGTGCAACCTGGACTCCAAAACAGGCTGAAGGGAAGGGAGGCAAAGAGATTTGAGACGTGAGCACAGCCCTGGAAAGAATTAGTTCCTTCCACAGAGGACTGGGATAAGCAGAGAAAGAAGATTGGTATTATGTGTCCCATTGAAGATTTGAGGGTTCGTAGACAAAGATGTGAGTGAAGCTGAGGGTAAAATAAGATTTTATCCTCCAAACACTCTCCTGTTTGGAGACTGAGCCTTCCTGAGTGTTTTGAGGCAGTTAATGGAGTAAGAAGTGCATCTCCCTAATAGCAGAAAGCAGGATCACTCAAGGAGAAATGAATCCGTTCCTGGTCTCCGTGGCAGGACCAGGGCTGCAGACCCCCAGAGCAGCACTCACCGTGAGGTAGACATACCCCACCGTGGACACGATGCCACAGATGAACCCGACAATGAGGGAGCCGTATGGGGTCAGCATCATCTCCGCGCTGGTGCCCACAGCCACACCGCCAGCCAGCGTTGCGTTCTGGATGTGGACCTGCAGAAACAACCACCCCGGCTTGGCATCTCAGGGAGATCCCGATTGTTCAGGGAACGGTGCAAATGGTAGAGCAGGAGAACCAGCTCTGAAAGTGCTTCCATAGGAAATATCAGGGCCCACTTCCCTGCTCGTTGGTGAAAAACAAGAGGAGGAGAACAGGCAGCCTCTGTCGGCAGCACAGGCACACACAGACTCCCACTCCCCGTACCACACACGTTCTTTGCATCCACCAATCTGGGTGGGGAGTTGTGATGAGATGGAAATTGTCTCACCCGTGTGTCATGCCAGCTCTGCTGTCACACAGCTGTACGCCCCCACACAGAACACGTACAAGTCAGCCCCCCGATTGCTCACAAGCTGCTGCACAGGCCCCGCTCAGCTTGCTGGGGAGCGCTGCCAAACCTGGCTCTGCATCATGCCCATCAGCAGCTCTCCTGGGAGAGCTGTGCCTGAGCTTCACCACGTGCAGGGCACCAGCCTGCAGCTCATGACCACCAGGGCTCACTTCCCACCTGCTTTTTCAGTGCACCCTCTGGCTGGAGGCTGGTTGCACCACCACGTCCCAAAACCCCAGTTCAGCAAAGGACAAGTGTCACTCTCTTCCTGAGCCCTTGGTCAACCTCATTATAAGTCTCCTGGGGAGCGCAGGGCTCTCGGCTCCCTGCTTACCATGTCCAGCTTGCCTTTCTTCTGCAGCATGCTGGAGAAGGCCATTGTGGTGAGGACACAGGCAGCCAGCGAGCAGTACGTGTTGATGGCAGCGCGGTGCTGGGCATCCCCGTGCTCGGAAATGGCCGAGTTAAAACTGGGCCAGTACATCCACAGATAGAGGGTACCTGGCGGGGTGGGGAGGAGGGGGCAGAGAAGAGAAAGGGAAAAGAAAGAATACAGGAATTGAAAAAAAAAAAAACTCTAAAGGAAGATCTTTTTATGCAGAGGGAAGTTAAATCCCTGTGCCCTGCTGCCCCAGAGCTGCGACCCCATATTGGGACCAGCACCAAGTGGGGCTGGCAGAGGAGGGGAGCCAAAGCACTGCCTTGTTTTCCCAGACACCACCTGATCTCTGGCACCGATGAGGGGAGCTGAGCAGTCCCAAGGTGCTGAGAACTGGAACAGAGTGCTTCTCAGCCCCTGGTCCTGGTTTTGCTCTGTTTTTTCCAGTGACACGAGGAGGAACCAGCTCTCTGCAGCTGAGCGGTACGCACATTCCAGTGAAGCCGAGGCTGCTGCTGACTCACCGATCATGGCGAAGAGGTCGGAGTGGTACACAGAGCCCTGCTTGTCCTTGCTCTGCTCCAGATTGGGTCTGTACAGGACACGTGTCACGGTGAGGCCGAAGTAGGCTCCGAAGGTGTGAATGGTCATGGAGCCACCTGCGTCCTTAACCTGCAGCCGTGGGAAAGCAGAGGTTCATTTTGGAATTGCCACTCGTACTGGAGGTGAGATGTGGTTTGCCCATCTGTTTTTCCAACCTGCATTCAGCCATGGGGAGAGGGGGACTGCCGAAAGCCTTACGTGAAGCAGGTTGAGGAGGATGTACTCATTCACCGCGAAGAGCGTGACTTGAAACAAGGTCATGACGAGGAGCTGTATGGGGCTGGTTTTGCCCAGGATGGCCCCAAAGGCAACGCACACAGAACCCACGCAGAAATCAGCATTGATTAGGCTGGAAAACGGGAAGAGAAATTGTGGTTTAATAAGGAAACTTTGCAACTCACCCACACCCAGCTCTAGAGATCCCACCCTGAGACATGGAGGTGGTTAGGAGCCAGCTCTGGGATTCCCACTGACCTCCCTCCCAGCCTGACATACTGTCCAGGTAGGGAGCTTCCCCCAAAACTGTTTCCCATGGAACAGTACCATGGGAGGTGGCACCCCAGAGCCCGTATCTCTCCTTACTTCTCCACTCCGATGAGGATCTTCCCGTTCTGGAAAGAGTGGAACCAGCCTTGCATCAGGAGAGCCCACTGGATCCCAAAGGCGGCAAGGAGGAAATTGAAACCCACGGCTCCGAATCCATAACGCTTGAGGAATGTCATGAGGAAGCCAAAGCCCACAAAGATCATCACGTGGACGTCCTGGAAAGCTGTGCACAGGGAAGGAATCGTCAGCTCTGAGAGGACGGCAAGGCTGCGAGCGCTGCTTGAATTTGGTGGGGGAAGAAAACACACCACATCATGGCAGCAGGGAGGAAATTCAAGGGGAAATGTGTGTGCCTGTTCCATGTCCCCCCATTTCCAAGCCTGAAAATGTCTTAGCTTTTGGAAACTGAATTTTCGGTTAAAAGGTTCAGTCCTGAAAGCCAAAAATGTTTATTAAAAGCTGTAAGCAAGGGAAGACTGGAGACTAATGGGGCGTGCAAAGGAAAACATTTTTCTATTCAAGTTGTTTTCTTCCCCTTTAAACAAACAAACAAAAAACTCAGCAAACATCGTGTGAAATGAACAGGGTCTGCCAAATATTGTTAAACCCAAACAAATGGTCATTTTGGGTAGGTCTATCCAACACAGGGGTCCTGGTGATGGCTTGGAGCAAGTGTTTAGGGAAAAACACAAGAACAGGGAGCTTACAAATGCATTTTTAATTGCCACTGAAATCAGCGGCAAAATACCCTTGAGAACAGGATCCCACCTTGCGAGATTTTGAGTGCTTAAACCAGAGAGACCCAGTTCTTCCAACAAGTGCTCATACCTGTGAACTGGAGCCCCTCAGATGCCCTTCCCCGGGGGAAACCGTACCTGCGTGAGCCTCTTGAGAGAAATACTCGGTGCAATAAACCCGCTGTACTTTTTAATGCTAAACGTTTCTTTCAGATAAGCATCACTTTGCAATTAAGTGAGCTGAAACGCTGCGTAATTACGAGTTGAACCATGCAGACCCTCACACTGGAGGCCACTCCAGTGAAAAAAAAGCAGGACATGTAAGAAGCTCAGGGCAGAAGAAATTCAGCGATTGAGGACCTGCTCTGCCCCTGGTCCTCTGCTGGCCCTTTGGCATCCAGCAGCCCTGGATGTGCTCCTCGGGGATGGTGGAGCTGCAGCCACTGCCTCCACTATGGGCTGGGTGAGGACTTGGCTGTGTGCAACTGCAGAAGTCTTGGCTTCCATCCTCTGGAGCTTTACAGGATCTTGCAACTTGAGTGAAGACGAGAATTTGGACAGGCGCCAGTGATGTATCGTCAGGTTGTGGAGACAGATTAATTCCCTTGGTTTCAAAAATGCCCCCACCTATGATGCTACTCGTGAAAGATGGAGAAGACGAGACCGGCAGCTGACCCTGCTCAGCAGAGGTCACGCCAAGCAGCCTTCTCCCCAAGTCCTAAGAAGCCGTCTTTGTAACTCCGGTTTAACCGTGCAGTCACACACGCTTTCCCTCTGCAGCTATATTTATTCTCTCCATCTTTTTTTTTTTTTTTTTTTTTTTCCTCAAGCGTAAGCAGCACAATACACAGCTAGAATTATCCTCAGCCATTTGCATCAAACACTCCTAATTTCATCCTGTAAGCAGAAATACGCGGGTCAGTTAGGGCTGTGGGCTGCGTGCCCTCGGAAAATACAGAGGATCCCTGCTGCGTTAGACCCTGCAGACAACCAGGAGGAAAAGCAGGTCTTTCTTCAAACTGCACGCAGTCTAAAGCCTTTTTCTAAACCTTGCCTTTGTTTTCCCTTGAGGAGAATGACACTTGTGTTACACAGCAGGGCCGTGCCCTACAGGTTTTGTGACCCTTCTTTTGTGGGAGGGCAATTGGTGTTGCTCTCCAGAGGAGGTGTTTGGGCTTTGGGAATACAACCTGTGCCGAAGGATCTGATTTCTCTTCCCTAGGGAGCAGATCATTCATTACGGAGTATCAACGTGTGACACAAAATGAGAAGACAGCGTTGTGCTGCCTGGAGTCGATGGCACCAGTGACAGGACTGCACGAACGCATCCTGCATTTCCTACTCACTTCAGGTCGTCACTGCTCGCCCACTGCGACAGCTTTGGACAGGTCCTGCGGGCAGCAGCAGTCACAGGCGTGTTAATACAAACGACCCGTGGGTGTTTAACCATCGAGCTCTCTTCTAAACAGAGCTGCGTGGACAGATCGAAACGCTCGGGTTCTGCCCTCTTGCTGTGTTGGTCTATCGTTGCGGAGAGAGAGGATTTCTCTGATTAGGTACTGGTGGAAAAAAAAAAAAAAAAGCTGTTCTTTGGGCACGTGAGCCCTTCCTCAGGTCTGGGACAGAAACAGGACTCAAAGCTAAGCTGAGCTAAGCAGACGCTTGTAGGTTGATCAAGTTTTGGGAATCCACTCGGCCGTTTGAGGGGATACCTGGTGCTGCAGAGCGGAGATGGGCGGTGAGGATGGTAGGGCTGCAACGCTCTGAGCTCCTACAAGCTCGTTCTTGGCCCCCCTGGTGCCCTCCCAGCCCTTCAGCCACACGGCTTTCTGAGCAGCGGCTTTCTGCAAGCAGCTCCTTTCTGAACCAGCTAATCCTCAGCAGCCACAGGTTTCTATAGCTCCTTTGATTTAGCAGGTGTTTTTTAATGGAAATGTTCTAAATAGATGCATGACTCAGGCCCGTTGCTTCCTTGGAAACAATTGCCTGCAGAAGCAGCCTGTTCCCCACGGCTCACAAAGGAGGTGACCAGCCCTGGAGACCAAAGCCAGCCCGGGGCACTGCCTGGCCAGAAGGGCTTCAGCCACCTGGGCAATCCCCGCGGCAATCGGGCGCCCCGAGAGATCGGCCCCGGGAAGCTGGCAGGGTACGAGGATTCCGGCATCAAAATGGCAGCATCTAAAGGGTAATTTGCTCGTGAGGGGGAGGGCGTAGGAAGGGGAGGAAGATGTCACAGGATCTCAGCAGCCGTTCCTCCGTATGCACGGGGAAGCTTGCTCTGATCCGGAGCCGAGGGAGGGGGCAGCAAGCCGAAACTTGCAGGGTGCTGGGAACACGTCAGCCCTATTCCTGGGGAAAAGACGTCACGTACTGGTGGCACGGCACCCTGCCAACAGACCCCCAGAGCACTGGAGGGCCACAAGGGTTTTTTCACACCCTTGGGTGCACCCCAGAGCAGCGTCAGGGCAAAGCCCAGCTCTCTGTGTGGAGACACCACCTCTGGGAGGCTCTGTCCCAAGCCAGGTATAACTGGGGAAGACGGAAGAAGCACTTGGAAAAGGAATATCCTACTGAAACATCCCCTTTACCTTCTCCCCAAACACTTGGGGTAACAAAAACATCTTCTGGGTGGTGTGTGTGTAATGGAGATGTTGGAGCATGGGATGTTGGGATGGGATGGGATGGGATGGGATGGGATGGGATGGGATGGGATGGGATGGGATGGTGGCCAACCAGCAGTGGGACCGGGCTTCCTGAATACTCACACGGGTATCGGAAGTAGAAATCGTTCTCGATGTCGCTGGTCAGGTTCATCTGGTGCTTCTCTTCCTCCCAGTGGGCATCGGCTTCGGGGCCGAAGCGCACGAAGACGCCGAAGAGGACGATCATGGCCACCTCCCAGAGGAGGCAGACGAGCGGGAGCCGCCAGCGCATGCAGGTGTTCTTCGCCATCCCCTGGTGCCTCGGCCGCTCCATCCGCAGCTACGCCCGGCGCCCCAGCACGCTGTCAGCCCGCGGCCCCCTGCCTGCCCGTGGCGGGCCACATATATACGTCGGGGAACGCGAGGTGGGGCCCAGGGAGGTGCCTGCAGCAGGATCACGTTTCAGACACGGAGACTCGCGGATGTGCTCTCTGCTCTCGCCCTCCTTCCTCCCTGGGAGGAGAGCCGGGGCTCCAGCACCTCTTCTCCCAGCAGCTCCCGGCCGCAGTGAGCCCTGCCTCCCCGGGGGACTCGTAGCCGTGGAGCTGGGTGTCCTGCCCCCTGCTCTGCCCTGCCCCACAGCCCTCCCCGTCCCCTTTTCTGACCCTGCCACCCCAGCAGCCTCCCTGCCCGCGCTGTGTCCCGCTGCCCTCGCCCCTCGCTCGGCTCTGTGAATGCCCTTCCCCACTGCCGAGGATGCCAGGGCAGCCTGAGTCACCGGGCACGGCTCCATGAAGGTCCGTGGGACAGTCCCAGGAGGAAGAGGAAGGTAGATGCTTCCATCCAAAGGCCAAGATCATGCACAGGCACGCCGTGGCACTGCCAAGGCTGCCGGGTATCTGTAGGGTTACCCAGCCTGTCCTCCTGGCAAGACGAGCTGGGCTGGGGCTGCAGGAGCTGGGTGCCAGAGATGGGACTGGAGAGCTCAGCACTACAGCCCTCAGCTGCAGGCTAAATAAACGTCCCCTTCTCCAGCACGGGGCTTCCTTTGGTGTTACACTGAACACAACTCTTCCTTTTTCCACCGTTCTGAACCAGGTGCTGTGCCCTCAAAGAGCCAGGCAAGTCCTTCAAGAGGAGCCCAGCTCCTTCCTCTGCCTGCGGATCCCGGAGATGCCTGTCAGTCTTCCAGAGATGAAAGACTGCAGCCCAGGCAAGCTGCCCAAATTTGCTGATGGCATCTAATTGTGGCCTGCAGGCTGAGCAAGCAGCGCTGATTTCTGTGTTGATTAGGCAATAATTTGAGTTTATTATTATTTCTTGCTTGCTTTCTTCGCAAACTGACAGATGGCAGAAAAATGCTGGGGATGGTCTCGAAGAGACTGATGGCTGCACAAAATCCTTCTCCAATCCCATTTGGGCTCCAGGCAGGGCAGAGGCAGCTTTGGCAAGAAGCTGGGAAAGGCAGCTCGGGAGCGAGGAGCACGTTTCTGTGGCACAGCAGCCAGTGAGAGATGCACCACGGAGGGTCACCTGGGAGCAGGGCAGCACGTAACCCGGCTGAGAAATCCTCTGGGCATCCAACTACGGGGCGGCTGCAGCCATACACACCAAGAGGAGACCTTCAGCCAGAAAGAAGCCAAACCCATGAGCGACACCTGAGCCCTAAGTGCCAGCAGCTCTGTTGACAGTTGTGTGTCCTCCTGTCTGCTACGTGGCGGGACCAGTCCTCAGCCCTGCCCTGGAGCAGCTCTTGGAAACCTTGAGGAAGGAGACACGGGGGCACAAAGGAGCATTTCATAACATAAGGGGACCTGCTGGAGCTTGGTAGCCCGGCCCCAGCAGCTGTGCTCTACGTGGGGACTCCTCTTTAGCACAAGAAAGCAAACTGCAGAGCTTTCCAGCCTGGGGGCTCACTGAATTGCTGGTGTCCCCCAAAAAGCAGCACTACAGCCGTGTCCCTGCAGAGCCCGGGAGGTCCCACAGGGGCTGTCTTGCAGCAGCTCTGTCCCCTGCCTCCCTCCTCAGCGCGTGCAGGCAGGGCACGAGGGATAACAGCTTTTCTATCAGCCTGATAGTCTCACCTTGCTGCACCGCCTCGCACTGCCCCTTCCTTATCGCCCTGCAGATCAGCACGGTGCCCCTGCCAGCCCGGTGGAGCCGGCACGCTCTGCTGGCTGCCGCACACAGGGCTCAGCCCTCATCTGCTCTCACCCAGCCGTGCCCTGGGAGCCTCTTCCAGGAGCACAGCTCCCCAGGCAGCTTTGCAGGGTGATACTGGGATTTCCACACGCCAGGGTGAGCCACCAAATCCCCGTGAGCGTGCAGGTGTCTGTAAAGCTACCCCCAGCCCCCCAGCCCAAGGTTCGCTGAGGAAATCAGCAGGGTTGTGTAGGGGCTCGGGGCAGCTCCGTTTGTCCTTCTGCTCCGGGACGTGGAACTGGGCTGGCAGCGGGCAGGTCCCGGTTGCCTTGGGAAGGCTCTGGGTGAGGGTTGTACCGGACTGGTCCCAGCTGGGTCTCTCCCAGTTCCTCACTTTTAACGAGCACTAAAAATATTTCAGAGACGTAAAAACAAAATCTGAAGCGTGCACAAATCCCTCCCTCTTGCCCGGAGGCCTCTGGGCAGCTTCGCCCAGGAGAGGAGGGCACGGGGACTCCTTGGTTCACTGCGAGCTGTCCCAGCAGATCTTATCGCTGCTCGCACAGGGGCACTGGCACCAGGCTGGTCCCAGAGGTGACCGCAGCAGGTTTGTGCTGTGCATCCTGCTCCTCGGGAGGGGGCACAACGGGACACGTCCCGCTCCACCCTGGAATGACACCGGAGCTCATGCCAGTGAGCAGATGGACTTTAATACCCAAGAAGCCCCCGAACCTTCCTGCAGCTCCTGCTGTTGTCAGATTGCTGCCCAGAGACACATGGGGCAGCAATGCCCAGCCCTGCTCGCTGCTCCAAAATCAGGGGCAAAGCAGCAGCAGGCAGTACCCATAGCACTGGGCACACAGGACGGGCAGGGCACTGATGGGACACGATGTGGGGAAGCTTTCACGCAGCACAGGAGAGTCTCTGGGCATCAGCCAGCATCTCAGGTGACTCGTTGTGTGCGGGTCCTTGAGGAGTGTCCTGAAAGCAAAGCACCCGAAGCAATCCAAAACAAAGCTTTGTGGCTGGCTCAGCAGAATGAAAAACAAGCTGTCCACTGGGGCTGAACAAAGCGTCAGTGTGGTGGGAGAACAAACCTTGCATTTAGGTCTGGGGCTTCTCAGCCCCTATCTGAAGTGAGACCTCGCCATTAAATATTGCTCTGGGAGAAATGTCGGAAAAAGGTCAAAAGAAAGCAGGACTTTTTTAAGTTCAGAATAGCGCTTTTTGGATCAAAGTGCCAACCAAACGTGAGCCCAACCTACAAATGATTTTTCTGGCGGCCTTCCCTTCCCTTCCCCCCACAAAACCACGTTTATCAGCAAGTAAATGATTGTCCAGTGAGAGCCCAGGGGCTTTACTGGAAAGAGGAAAAGTCGGTGGTGTCCTTGGGGAGCGGGCGGAGAGGGCAAACCTCACAGCGAGGGAGGAGGAGGAGAGGCGTGCGGCTGTCCCCAGGGCGGTGCCGCCACACTGTCCCCGCGCCCTGCACGCAGTTCTGGTCCCAGGCGGTCCCCGGTAGTGCCGGTTCGTGTCACGCTCCGCTCAGTGCCCTCTTTGCGCTGCGCACCCCCCGCACGTGGTCCCCGCGAACTCCCGCCGGCGCGCCCCCGCCACGCTGACGCCCCCGCCCCGGCAGCCAATGAGAGGCCGCCCAGGCGCTGACGTCACCGCCGCGCCCTCCCCTCCCGCCTTTAAGTTTGAAACCGGCGGCGGCCGCCAATCGGCTGGCCCCTCGCGCTTGGCCACGCCCCCTCGGGCTCCTCACCGCCGCCGTCCAATCGGGCGCACCCAACCGCGGCCAATCAGCACCGCTCCCAGACGGAGCGCGGGCCCAAGCAGCGCGCGTGCGCGGCCATCCGCGGCGAGCCAATGGGAGGCTCCGGTTGGGGAAGGCGGGCTGGCGGCGGCGGCCAATGAGGGAGCGCGAGGCTGAGGCGCGAGCAGACGAGCGCGTAATGGCGGCGGCGGCGTGAGGGGGAGAGGGGCCGCCGGGCCGGGGGGCGCCGTGAGGGGGCCGCGGGGCCGGGAGGAGGCCGTGAGGAGGCCGTGAGGAGGCCCTGAGGGGGCCGCCGCCGCCGCCATGTCGGTGCCGTGCTCGCCCAGCGCCGTGTTCCTGCTGGACACCTCCAGCCCGTGCCGGCGGGCGCGGCTGCGGCGGGGCGCCCTGCGCCTCCTCAACCACCTGTGCTGCCGCTTCGGGCCGCCCCGCCTGCGCTGGGCCTTCCGCTTCTTCGACTCGCTGGGAGGCCGCGGCGGGGCCTCGCGGGGCGGCGGCTTTCGGCAGCCGGGGCCCGGCGCTTGGGCTCGCTTCGAGGAGGAGCTGGCCGAGCGCATGGGGGCCGCACAGAGCGGCCTGCCCGGCCCCGCGCCCCGCGCCGCCCTCACGCACGGTGGGCTGAAGGAGACGCTGCTGGGCTTCCAGTGGGAGCGGCCCGAGATCGCCTCCCCCACCAAGCCCCTCCGCGCCAGCCGCAGGTCAGCGCCCGGGCCGGCGAGGGGAGAGGTCCCTGAGAACCTGGCGGCCCCCGAGGGCTTCGCCAATGCCGTGTTCCTCTTCTCGCCCTGTCCCCACTCCGGCCGGGAGCTGCGGCAGTTCGTGTCTGGCAGTGCTGCTGCTGCGCCCCTCGAGCCACCCACGGCCCAGGAGGTGGCGGAGAAACTCCTGCCCAGGGGCGTCCAGGAGCTGCTGGTGGACCAGAAGGTCACGCTGTACTGGGTGGACACCGCTGAGTGGTCACAGGTAGGGAGCAAAGGCTCTGCTGGGCCATCTCTACACCAAGCTCCTGTACGAGAAGGAAGGGGATCCTGTTCTGTGTGGCGAGCTTTGGGTGGGAAGGAGGTCTGCAGCCACTGCCACGTAGCCTTGGTCACTAAGATGCTGACAGCTGGGATCGCAGAACTTGCTCAAAACACCTTCTAGTCCTACATCCAAATCATTTATAAAGATGTCAAAGAGGACTGGCCCTGAACTGGAGCCTTTAGGGACCCCACCACTGACTGTCTGCCAGCCAGATGTGGCCCCATTTACCACAACCCTTTGAGCCCTGCCCGTCAGCCAGTTGCTCACCCATTGGATGACGTTTTAGTTCAGCTGTATGCTGGACATTTTGCCCAGTAGGATACTAAGGGAAACTGTGTCAAAAGCTTTACTGAAGTCCAAAAAGATCACATCAGCTGGTTTCCCTTGATCTACTAGATGGGTTGATCTTACCATAAAAGGAAACCAAATTTGTCAAACAGGATGCTATCCGGACCCATGGGCTTGTCTGGGTCCAGGTGGAGCAGCAAATCCTGCACACGGTCAGGGTCGGTTGGGAGCTTGTCATTCCCACCATCATGGTCCTCCTGCTCAGGGCAAGCTGGGTCCTGAAGCCCAGCATCAGCGTTGGAGACGGAGGCAAAGAAGGCGTTAAATGTCCCTGCTTTGCCTATGTCCTTGTCATGGAAGCCGTAACGGAAGTTTTCCTTTTGACTGAGACATGTCAATGATTTACTAACTCCAGGGTTTATCGATGGGCTGTCTTGTCCTTGGAGTTAGGTAGCAGTGTGGCAGTTCAGGTGTCTAGATACTAAACTCAAAAACGCATCCTTGAAAGTACTGGCTACGTCTTAGTTCATTTGGAGTAGTCTTTTCTCTGTTGGGTGCCCCTGGAAGTTGGTAGAGTCCATGAAAACACTTGGGAAGAACTGAGATGCTGTTTGTGTGCTTGTTACACCACTTCTTCTAGAAACGTGCAGTCTTTATTTGTTGTTTGGGTAGAGATTGTCTCACTGCCAATGTGAACTGGAGCCCCCTCTGTTACTTCATTTCAGGTGATCGAATCCCCGGATCATGTTGGCTACTGGACAATGCTTGAGCTGCTCCAGCAGATAGGAGGCACCATTTTGCCATCCGAAACCTTAGTGCAGTGTTTGAGCCACCACAGGGCGCACCTTGGGCACGGCTTTCTTGGAGACCCGAGTTCCCCCGTGCCACAGACACTGCCATGGACGTCGCTTCTGCCGCTGGACTCAACCTTGACCTGCTTGTTTTCGAAGCCCTCCGTATTTCAAGCAGCATTCCCCAAGCAGGAAGGGACGTTGTTTCTCAGCATGCCTGGTAATATTTTTTAAGGCATAATAATAAGTCTGTTAGCCAGGGTTCTTGATCAGTTTCCATTGTTTACAAAATGAGTGGGAGTAACTTTAGATGTTTAAGGGTCTACGTTTCTTATTATGTGTGTTTTAAATCTTCTTGTTCCTCTGGTATGAGAGTGATTGGCCTGTATTCCAGTTTGGGTCTCTTCCATGCTTTCCAGAAGTTTGGGTGCATGAGGAGCTCATTGCTGGTCCCGTACTACATAGGCGTGCAGCCTTCTACGTGCTTTAGCTCAGTTTCTTCAATCTGGCTAAACCAAGAAGATGCATAAAAAGGCCCTTCAAAAGAAAACTTAGCCTTAAAGCAGCATGCAGTGGGCGTTTTCTTTCTTTAGAGGTCCCTTCATGCACTGAGCTCCTTCATGAGATCTTAGTGAAGAGCTGTTCCCTGTTTAATCCTGATATTTGTTTTTCTTGCGTTGAAGCTGTCTCCATCCAGATAAAAGAATTTTTTACACAGTTTAGGGCTTCTGTTTTTATTTTGTCCTTGCGCAGGAGGAAAGAAGCAGGAAAAGTGTGCCGTGATTCTGGAACCTCTAGCCATGAGCCAACAACAACTGTGTTGTCCAGTCGATATCTTCCTGAAAGGCAGCTTGACGGGCTGGAACTGGATGCAGGCTGGCAGCTTTCTCACAGAGAGCTGGGTACTGCACATTTCTGAGGCTGACTGCGCAGAACATAACCGGGTGGTGTTTCATCAGCTGCTGAGAAGTCTAGTGGCTGAAGAACTGTACATGGTAAATCTTTCTTTGCCCTAAACTAGTATCTGTTTTGAAACAAGTCGTGGCAAAAAGGGTGACAGTGACATGTTATGAAAACAATAATGCTGCTATTTGTTATGCTGCAAATTGCTCATTTGGAGCTAGTTTTGGAACAGTTTTTAGAAGATCATGCATGTCTACAACCAGTTTGTAAAATGTTCATGCTCATTAAGTCTTTGTATATTTCCAGAAAATGTAAACGTGTATTATTTTTTTGATGTAGGTTGCTGAAGTGTCTCTATCCAAGACGTGGAGCCCCTGCACTGCGGTTCTGTCCCCGCTTTCTGAGAGCGCCGCAGTTCTCACCCTCCTGCGTGCTGAGCAGACCGCAGAGGCTCAGCAGCACGACCTTGGAGGAGCTGTGGTGGAGGACCCTCCCCAAGATCCCACTCTGCATCTCCTGGATATTGTGCATAGCGTGTTGAGTAACATTGACGTGTCAGCGGAGGATTCTCTAGCTAGCCCAGGTAGGCGTTAGGAAATGCAAAGCTGTATTTTGATCCGCTCTAGCTTCAGAGCCTTCCACTCCAAATCAGACCTAAAGATTTCCTCAGTGAGGAGTCTCATTTTGTCTTGATTTCTGTGGCTCAGGCCTTTCAGTTCTATTGACAGCATTAGTTTCTATTGCCTTGTAGGTAAAGCACAGCTGCACGTGCTTGGGGACAAGTTTTTAAAAAGTGTTATGTGGGCTACCTCTGTGAAACCTTTGCATGTGGCTGCACGGAGACTACTTTTGGCTCACCTCTTATTTAATGTGAATCTTACGGGTCTCCCAGCCTGATGTTTGGCTAGTAAATTGTCCCTACATGAGCTGAGCTTTGGAAACCTGTCTTAGAGCCCCTATGGAGGCCAAAGCCTTCTGCCATTTCATTTAGCTTCCTTCTAATATTTTTATTTTTGTCTGTTCAGAAGAAACTTCTGTGCCAGAGTGGGTCCGACGGGAGCTGTCGGATACAGGGAGCTGGCATCCTTCAGTGCTTGAAGCATGGTACCATTCATCAAACGTTTGTGGAGCAAGCTCAGACCTGATGGAGTCATTCAGGTACTTCTTATGAAACCAGTCTGAGTAGTACTCAAGAATTTCTGCTCCCTTTTAAGGGAGCATGGCTGAATTGTTGCTCAGAGTGCTAGAATGAAATGCTCATCTTAGTAAACTGAGCACAGAAACAGAAGCATTATGTGCTTTTGCTTCAATATGCCTTGGTGTGTGAGACAAAAGGGAGTGGGAACAGGATATTTGGGTAGCAGTCAGCTTGCATTAAGGTCTTGACAGCTTCAGGAGTGAGATAGATGGTTTAAATGACCAAAGCTATTCAGATCTGCCAGGTGGCAGATTGCACCTCTTCTGCTTCAGTAAGATTCACTGCAAAGTGCTGGTGGTTTTGTTACCACCATTGGTGTTTACTGAGAACGTATTAATCTGCATGCTTTAAAGATCTTGCTGAATGTAACATAAAAAATGCATAACGTAGGACAGCCTCGGTAGCATGAAGCTGCTCGTATGTGCTTTTGACATGGATCAGTGGCATTTGTCGTACATCAGGCAACTCCTGCCTCCTGCTGTGCTTGTTTCCAGTTCGGTGTGATTCTTTTAAGCTGGAGGATTGGGTGGATTTATTGCTTCTGTAAGGCTGATAGGGAGCAGGCTTTAGAAGAGTACCAGCCTGTGTTACTTGCACTGTAGAATTGTGCTTCCCTAAGGCTTGCAGGAAGAAAGGCTCGCGCGTAGAAGCAGGTTCATATGCAGTAAGAACAAGAGGCGTGCCTCCCCCTCTCTTTTTTGATACCTGTGTTGAATTGCTCTTTTATGTAGGCTCCTGCAGGCTCCTTGTGCTAACGAGAAGGATGGTGCAGACCAATCTGAAGTGGAACTCTCAGAAAGTCTGTCTGAGCTGTACCAAAGAAAATTCAGTGAAATATCTGCCACAGCTGGACCAGGAAATAACAGAAAAAGACGTATGTATGATTTGAGATTATATGTGAATGTTATCAATTAAAGATGATAGAGATTTCTCAGCAGGCCTCCTTATTGTATAAACCCTAAAGATCCATCCTTTCCTGAGTAGTGGCATGCTTTAGATTTTTTTTCTCTATTTAAAAGACAGCATAACTTAAATACTAATATTGTCCTTTAGTACAACCCAGATAACTCCTAAATTCAAGGCTACACAGTGACTGACGATTAAAAAGCAGCATGCAGAGCTCTGCAGTTTCGCTAGTTGTTGGAACAGAGACTGCTACAACTTCTGCTAAATATTGGAACCTCTTTATTTATTTATTTATTTAAATAACTTGGAGAAATTGAACACTTTGTTTTCCAGAAGAGTTTCATTGTTACATTTTAGTATTTTAAGCAGTGGTGCAGGTATCTTCACGATATATCCTTAACCGTCAGATATCTCCATTTCTGTGACACAAAATTGCTTCAGGCATATGCAACTTCTGATTCTACTTGTAACTTACCTGGAGTGAAAATTTTCCCTCACTTCTGACCTGGAGAACTTGCTACCTCCTCTGCTGCCTGTACATTTCACGGAGAAATACAATCCTTTTACAGCCTATTTATTTTCAACTAAAAGTTACTAATGTTGCCTGATAGCAGCACATAACTCTAAATTATGTTCTCCCTTGGTGGTGTTCCTGGCCCATTGTTTGGTGGAACTAACTCTCTTTTTGTTGCGTTGCAGGTGGGGTTCCCCGAACTCCAGTCAGGCAGAAGATGAAGACCATGCCCAGATCCCTGCAGATGCTTAATGTTGCAAGGCTCAACGTCAAAGCACAGAAGTTTCAACCTGATGGTGTGCCACCAGCAGTGAGTGAGAAGGTTCCGCAGAAGCTTTCAGCGAAAAGGTTGGATGAAAAATGGGAAGAAAAGGAAAAGGCTCTTAAAATATCAGTAGGCGAGTACTGACTTACCAGTTCTGATACCAGTCCTTATATTTGTAGGCGGTTATGTTGGATTTTTGGGGAAAGGTGAAAGAAAGAAAATAATGGAGTGGAGTACCAGTAGGTAGCGAGCAGATTGTTTGGGTTTCTATATCTGTGTTGTCATACTCTGGTTATTACTTCTAATTTTTCACCTTTCTCCCATTTGGTTTTTGTAAAGGTTTACATCATAATGTTATAATAGTGTTATAACCTCTGGAATTAGTTTCCTGCCCCATCTGAAAAGAATGATAAAGGACTGTGGTGTCCTTTGTTGTAGTTCTGTACCAAAAGAAGTAAAGCAAAGTACCCCTTGGTGATGTTTGGATCATTTGTTCTGGACCTAGGGCCGCTTCTGTTATTGTTATGTGGTCTGCGTGTGTCTTTGTTGGAGAAAAATCTTGTTAATGGCCTCCTGTAATCCTTTCTTCAGTTGGAATGGGGTTTTAATCAGTAAGGAGTGTTAAATTTCTGTTTAGTTGACTTCGATCACTTCCCTTGCAGACTTCGAAACCGAGGAGGAACTGCAGGCCCATCTAATTACAAGCTATCAGAAAGCTGTTGCTGAGGAAGTTATTTCATCCATGTGTGCCCAGAACATGATCATGGCCATTAAAAGGTTCTTGAAAGTACAAAATGCCAAAGAGAAAGAGGTAGGTAAGAATATGTAAGCAGGGTTGTTACTGATCTAGGAATTAGATTTTTTGCTATTTCAGGCTACTTTTTTCCTTCAATTTACCTTATTTTTTTAATGTTTGCACTTGGTTAAAACCACTAACTCTTATCTGTCCTGAATCAGTTGTAAAAATCTGTAGGTAATTGTAAGGAATGGCAGAAAATCCATTTCAGTTATCAGTTCACACCACTGGTAAAGATTGCAACAGATCATTTTTCCTTTACATTGACCTCATTTTGAATTTTAATGTTGCTTGAGGACAGTATAAAAAAAAAATCAATTCTAACAAACCATATCTTAAAAAGTTGTCTTCTGTTTTTTTGCTTTTCATGATTAATCTTTGCTAAGTCACTGAAATCAAAGCAATTCCTTCCTTGAAGGACAAGAAAAAATCAAGCTATTCCCAAGATAGTGGCACAAAATTACAAACTTTGTTTTAATTGTGTCTTTACAGGTGGCCTGCGTGGAACAAGTCAGAAACCATCTTCTGAAGACAAGCAAAGTGCTCAGACAACAGCATGGCTCAGAGAAAGAAACCAAAGTCAGAGAGTATGAGACATTTTATTTGCTTCAGCTTCAGAGATGCTGTAGAGTTAGTTAGCGATTCTTGATGGTAGCTTTTTTGTGCAAGTGGAAAGGTATTTACATGAGTAAACGTTCCAAAGAATCAAACATATCAAACACTTCAAAAAAACATTTCAAAGAATCAATGGTAAAACCTTTTCATTAAATGCAAATATATATTATATGACAAGTATTACAGCCAAAATCTGAAATAAGGCATTTCCCCTGCCACCAAAAAGAAATATTAACTGATTTAGGTTGTCAAAAGGAGCCACTTCCCCTACAATATTTACCGTTTGTTTTTTTTTTTTTTTGAGTAACCATTTTCAAGTAAATACCAGTTTGCTCCAGATAAAGGGTCAGTAAATGACTGCTTGTTTTCTTAGGTGTCAACTTCAGGTATTCTTGCGCCTTGAGTTGTGTCTTCAGTGCCCTTCACTACAAAGCAACGCTGATGAAATGGAGCAGCTGTTAGAAGAGGTAAGTAGACTAGACCAGGTTGTGGATTTGGATGGCATGAGGAATGTAGACCTGGACCTTATAGTTTTCCCCTGATTCTACTGTAACATTCTGTATTCCTTGCTAAAAATCTGGTGTTAACAACTGTCATGGCTTAATCGATTTTTTTCACCTGATTTTCTTCCAGATGACAGACATGCTGCGCATTTTATGTCTGACTGAAGACCCAGCTTATCTCACAAAGTTTCTAGAGGAAATACTGGATTTGTAAGTTTTTTGGGGTAACTCGATTCTTACTGGAGACTGTGACTTTGGTTGTGTGCTCTCTCTGAGTAAACAGAAATCTACAGCTTTGATTTACTGCATTCTTGTAATTCTAAGAAGTTTAGACCATTCTGCTTGTTACACTTTTAATTAACAGAAATGTAGCTGATAAGCATGTAAACCAGTAGCAAAAAAAAGCTTTTTTTTTAATTGATACCTAAGGATTCAGTTTAAACCTGGGGATTGTAATGGAGTTGGTTTTGTGGAGGACTTTATTTGATGTGGGTTCTCTGATGCACTAGGTATATGAATTCTATACCGAAGACCCTTGGAGATCTGTACTACAGTCTGGGTACACAAATACCACCGAAGCTGGCATCTGTTCTGCCTTCAGACTTCTTCAGTGATGATTCAGTGACTCTGGATAGCAAATCTCCAGGCCTTCCAGAGTCTTTATCATCTGCCCTAACTCCCAGTGCTGTTTGCCTACGCAGTGAGGGTGATCAGCTGGAGGAACTGCGCACCCGATCTGCCAAAAAGAGAAGGTAATAATCCCAAATGAGGGAGGCAGCTTGGTGCAGCCTGGCCTGCATCTGTGGAGCTAACTAAACTATAGCTCTATCGTTTTGGTTTCTGTTGCTCGATGGCTAGTTGGGGCAAATTCACACTTGCTGAGAGCTCTGCAAGCCTGATGGGGAATATAAAGGGCTCCCAGTTTTCATTTTAACTTCCCATTATTTTATTATATGAAAGTGTAATCTTGATTTGATTCTGTATGCCTGCTCTATGCACAAGCAGAGTCTGTGGGCCTCTTCTGAGAGAAGTTCTGCTATGCAGTTAGGTGACTCTGTATCACTAAAGATAAAACTGAGATTTACTGGAGCCCTCTGTGTTGAGGATTGTGTACGTTTCAGCAAACTGTGAAGTGAGTTTAATACCAACTTTAAAGTTAATTATAGTAGTTATATTGCAAATCATTTTTCAATATTGTAACAAATGATGTACTAACTAATAATTTGCAGTCTGAATTTAGATAAAGGCTTTCTATCTCAAGAGTCAAACCCATGTTTAATTGTCATTAGTTTGATAACTACACTTCTGATCTTATTTTAACTTCATCTTTGTATGACTTCTAAAGGAATAATATATTAGCCAGACACAGGAGCATGACAGAAGCATCACAGAACTTGCGTCAAATTGAGATTCCCAAGACAGCCAAGACTCCCCTCAGAAAGGTAAAACTCTCACAGAAGGGTTGTGTGTGGGTTGCTCGTGCAGGGGTGCAGCAACATTGTGAAGTGACACTTGAGTGGGGAAAAAAGAAACCTTGCTTTGTATTAACTCAGTAGGTGTGCCTTGTATCAAAACTTCCAGTGAGTCTGATTTATTTTTTTGTTTGTTTTAGGAGAGCTCACGTTCTCACCTTGCCACTGAGAAATCCCAACAAATGCCTCTGCAGAAAGAAGCAGTGCAAGGTATATTGACTTCTAGCTTTTCCATGGAAAGGTGCGTCTTCAGCACGTGCTATCCCTGTAAATTTCAGTGAGCTCATGAAATCATGCTGAAGCATCCTGGAAATCTGAAGGAAACTGCTGAATTCTGGAAAAAAAACTTTGAGGACAAAAATAGTTGTTTCCTGTGTGCTCACATACAGAAAACTTGCATCGTATATCCTGAAAAAAAAAAAAACAAAAAACTTTCAGTTCTTCCTTGGCTGTTGCAATTATTTCCATCTGCTCTGAAAAAGAGTGAGGGCAGGAGAAAACTCTTACATCTGGAAATAGGATGTTTCTCCTCAAAAGTATGTAATAGGATTTAAATCCCACATCTGTTCCCCGAACCCACGTGTACTTCAGTTGCGACTTTGTAGCTTACTCAGTGTTGCTCCATCTGGGATGCTGGCTGGCTGCTTTTCCTGTGGCACCTGCTAGCAGCTTATTGCTGGAAAGTATGGATAATACAAACTTAAGTCCAGGATAGATTTAGAGAATGACACAGTCCATAAACAACTCTCCCTCCCCTTCCCCCCCCCCCCAAAAAAAAAAAAAAACCAAACAAACAAAAAACCAGGCCATTTTTCAATGTGTTCTGGCCTCTAAAATACTTCTGACTTGCTTCTTTTTCCTTTTAATCTGATCCTTTCTTGCTTTGTCTTTCCTCACAGAGGTTACAAAGGTAAGGAGAAACCTCTTCAACGAAGGGATACGTTCACCATCCAAAAAGTCTATGAAAAAGATGCCTAGAAGCCAGTCAGTGTCTGCTGTGGAAGGCCTAAAATACAAATGCTCTGATGAAGGTGCTAACGGTAGGTCATAACTTGCATGTGTAGGATAGCTGTGGAAGCGCTTCTGAAACTAATTGTGTGGTGTTATCAAATCAGGTGAAAGCATTTTGAATCATTGCTGTGATTGTAGAGAGAACAGGATGGCATTGGAACTGAAACCTGTTTTTTGCTGAATTCCGTACACCTCACAAAGAAATCAAATGTTAAAAATGCTTGGTTACAAAAAGATCTGTGAATTAAGGTTAAAGAATGGAAGCAATCTTACGTGTGTCACATTAAAGTTAGTGCTATTAATAAATTGAGGGAATAAGAAAGAAGTGAAGACACTGGACTCTTAAATACATAGAATAATTTGAGTGCTGGGAGGCTGATCCCTAGTTGTTCCATATTGGCAGTCATTCATAAGCTGAAACCCATGTGAAATTAATTCTTTCTCCTAACTGCTTTCTAATTGTGTGGTGCTATATCCATTCATTGCTTGAATTTCTTTATTTTTCAGATCATCACAAGTTACTGACCAAGAGAGTTGCAGAAACACCACTACATAAACAGGTCTCTAGGAGACTACTGCATAGGCAGATCAAAGGCCGGTGAGTAAGCTCTTTCTGAATTTCGTCAGTAAGTGCTGGGTGTTTGATGGCTGAGCACAAGAACCAGATGTCTTTGTTTTCAAAGTGTCACCTTCACCTAAGGTAGCAAAGAGAACAGAGAACCAGTGGAGGCTAAGTTTCATTGTGTAAGTAAAAGTACTTTAATTCCTGCAGCAGAGCGCTGTTCAGGTTTAGCTGCTGCGCTGAGAATTTCTGAAGTGCAATCCTCCTGACTTAGATGTAGCAGTTTCATGTGGAAGCAAATGCTGCCAATCCTACAGCTAGAAAGATGCTTATACTCAGTCATGTCTTAATAGGAGGCAGAGTGCTTACTGGCTGCTCAGAGTAGCCCCCAAAGCAGTGTATTGTTGTAGAATATAGTACTACTTTTCGGTTTTCATGGTAAGTTTTGTTTTTGTAAATGAGAATGTAAATTTGAATGTAATTTGAGTATGTAAAGTCTAAACTGTTTTTTTTAAAGGTCTTCTGATCCAGGCTGTGACACTGGTGTTGTAGAAGAGTCTCCAGAGAAGGCCATAATTGGTAAGCAGGAAGGTTTTTTTTGATTAAAGTTATTTTTGCTTGTTGTAGTCCTTAAGATGAGTGTGCTTCGATGTAGGTAACTCACAAATAAGTGACACAGAAGTATTCTACAATTGTTGGTGGAGCACAGCCTCCTCTGATGGAACTATTTGCAGCTTGCTGCTTTGATTACCTTTTGACTATCCTCTGCATTTTCACTTGGAAAAGTTACTCTTTACCTGAAGTGAAGATATTTGAAGGACTTCATGGGTCAACAAGACCTTGAGCTGCTGTAATTATGGTCAAACCAGCACGTTTTTTTTAATGTAATGTGTTAGTGCTGGGACCCTAAAACTGCTCTGGCTTCTACTGTCACAGACCAGTGTTCTGCAGAGCCACGTGGCAATGTCATGTTGGCTACTGCTGTTTCTCTTCCTCAGGAAGGAAGAAGAAAAGAGCATGGTTGGGCAAGTAGGAAGGTAAAATTCAGTAAAAAGAGGAGAGTTAACTAATCTGGATGTAACTTGGATTGAATATGGATTTTTCTAGTATTCCTTCTCATGCAATTGTTGGAGAGGAAGGAAAGTGATCATGACTTAGAGGACAGGAGACTGATTTGGAAGGAGACTTGTGTGCATTAGTATTCTGAACACCCCAGGAAAGTAGAAGCGTTTTTCTTCACATACTTGCCTTTGTATGTGAGATTAATGTTACTGTGTGGAAGTTTCTCCTTAGCATGTTCTTTTCCATTGTGATCTGTTCCTGAAGATGTCACTATTGTTGAGGGAGAAAGAAGCTTCAGTCTCTGATATCATTACCTTTCAGAAGCAGGTTTAAGAAGAAGTCCACGCATCAAACAACTGTCTTTGAATAGGACCCACTCTGGTGTTTTCTATTCTGCTGCGCAGCCCAGCTCACAGAATTCACAGGGAGTCCACCAAGGACGAGAAGAGGAGAGCTGCACTCAGCAGGATGTAGCAGGTACTGAATGGAACCTGAGTAGGCTGATATTGCTGATCTGAAAAGCTGGCGTGGATAGCTCGAAGTTTGATTTGTTCTCTAAAAGACTGTAAGGAGTGAAGAGCTATCATGTAATGTCTTCTGTAGAGAGAAACTCAGCCCCACTAATTCTTGAACTGAGAATCTCCATCTGTAGGATGGAGAGGCAGCTATTTCTATGATGAGTACACTGCCAACTTCAACTAGTCAGGCCCATCTAACAGAATATCACTGATTGCCATTCTGCATCCCTTAAATGCAGTGAAACCCTGTCAAATTTGGGACAGAAATCCTAAAGCTAGTTTGTCTCCTGGCTGCATAAAGGCATAAAGCAGTGACTGATGGGGTCTTCTTTGCTGGCTTTCTCACTAGGATTATCAGTTGCAATGGTTTCACTTATTTCTTTATATTTTACCTACTGGAATCCTCAGTCTTGAACTAGAACTTTCTGATGCTATGAGCTGTAAATAAAATAGGAGGCTGAGCTTTTTTTTTTTCCTAGAGCACTCTTTCTATGGATGGATATCAGTTTTAGTTTGGGAAATAATAATTCTACTGAATCTTAACATCAGGCTAGAAAAAAATCTGCTAGCTTTGTATACTACCTGTCCATACATCTGAAGTGATTGAGATGATTGTTCATGGCGGGTTTCTTGGTGTTAGTTGAATTGTACTATTCCATTTCACAGCCATTAAGCTGCACTCCAAGAGCCCCACAGTCCAGACTCCCAAGAGACTCTTTTTTGGTGCAGTCATTGATACGTGTAGCCCTGCAGAGAAGCATTCATCTGGAAGGAGGAGAACAAGAAAGGATTCTTTAAACTTGGAGGAGCTGACGGCCTGTCAGGTAAAAACACTTGCCCCCCTCTCTCTTCCTTCAATCCCCTTACTCTGTGTTTAGTGAGACCAATACATCTTAAATGTAGTGTTTAAGTCTAATCAAACAGTTTGCTTTAAACCTTGAAGTAAATGTTAAGAAGGATGGGTAATACTGTTGGAATAGAACAAGGCTGATTCCTTTTTTCCCCCCTGCAGACTCCTAGAAAAACACCTCATAAATCTACGCAGAAGCTACTGAATTCTGCCAGTAAACTACCTAGGAGATCACCTCGCATTCTCCACAGGACTCCCCAAAAACTGGAGAAGACTCCCAGCAAAAGCCCAGCTGCTAAGCAGAGTGCAGCCAAGTGTTTGGGAAAGTACTTTTCTCGTCCTGTACAAGGGGCCAAGTCCCCATCTGTGTTACGGGAAAGTAAAAGGGTTCACTTACTGCAAGTAACGCCTGAGGATCGTACTCTACAAGACAAACTTTCCCCTCCTTACAAAGAGGCTGCCTTACAAATGCCGGAGCATAACGAGGCATCAAACACTGTGAACTCCTCACTACCTCACAACAACTCGAATCCACTTGGTTCTTCCCCATCTGCCCTCCAGGAAAGCTTTCTTACAGAACTGCGAACTCCAAGGTGTTCCTTGAGATCCCTCTCAAAATTATCCTCCCCAGCTGGTACTCAGAGGCTCATCTTTCCAAGTGAAATTCGGGTGCAGCCAGAAGCAGTATCTCAAGCAATGGAAAGTACTCCCAGGAAGCTTGAAGATTCAGGTTCAAAGTTACCTGCACTACCTGCCAGCCCCCTGACTGCAGAAATGTCTGAGCTCACTGTGAAGCTGCAGTCTCCCTTCAGTTCTCCTCTCTGTGCCGCAGCCATCAGCTCTCCTTCCCATGTGCAGGCTGGGGAGTCTCACTGGGAACTTACTGTGCCTAAAACATCTCTCCTAAAATCTCCAGGTATCGCTGGCTCTTTGCCAAAGTCCCCACTTAACGCCTCCAAGCAAGGTGGGTGCGAGCCAGATTCTGGAGGAGAGGACCTCACACCACGTGCATGTGAAACACCTTCCAGAAATAAGGACAGTCATCGTGATAACGGTGATAGCTCTTGTGAAGAAAGCCTCCAGCTCTCTAAGTCCCAAATTCCTGAAAATACCCCTGTGTCAGAGAAAAACAAACCAGTGGATGTAATGGCTCAGAACTCTTCTCCAGGAAAGGACCCAGAAAATGTGGATGAGCATTCCTCTCCGAAGCTGCCTGCTGGAGAATGTGCGCTGAGTGCTGAGACGGAGTGTGAGCAGGTGCTTAAGGAGGGAAACTCCAGTGTGAGCACCTGTGAGTCCTTCTTAAGCAGTTCTCAAACAAGCAGCGATGAGTTGGAGGCAAGAAGCCTCCTGAGAGAAGAATACACAAGGACAAAGGCTCCGTCTCTCCGGAGGCACTCCAGGTGTGCCCTGAGTACTTCACCTCCTCTACCAAAGTCTGCTCCTGCCTACTCCTTGCGCTGCACCGCAGACAGGAGGCAGCGGGAGGCCGCAGCACGGATGGGAAACCCTGAGCTTCCAGCCAAGTTCTCCACCCCTAAAAGCCATTGCAAAGCGCCTTCTGCCAGCCCACCCACTTACGAGGTCGAACTTGAAATGCAAGCTTCAGGCTTACCCAAACTTCGCATTAAGAAAATCAGCTCTTGCTCAGCGCTGGAGGTTCAGCCTGAAGCAAGTGCCAGCAAACCCAAGGGAGGAGAAAGCCCCTTCGGTGATCTTGCTACGGCCTCGTGTAGCAAACACCCAGGGAAGCTGGCAGCTGCCTGTGTCTCACCCTCCTGCTTCCGTGCTTTCCACAGTACGCCCGGGAAAGGTGGGGGGCAGACCTACATCTGCCAGTCGTGCACCCCAACGAGCTGTGCTTCGAACGCCACCTCCCCGTCTCCCCTGGAAGCAGAAGTTCCCCAGACGCCTTCTCCAAAGCTGAAGGGGAAGAGCACCCCTGATGCTATCAAGGACTGGCCTCGGAGGAGGAGAGCAGCAGGCAGCACTGCTAGCGCTGGCTCTGGTCGAAACGAGAAAACTGCGGATGAAAGAAGGACGTCAGCAGGCAGAGAAGGAGAAGTGAAGGTCTTGGAGCGCTGCAGCAGCAGAGTAATAAGTATGCTCGGAGAGTTTGAACTGGAAGGGATTTGCAGGCTGCAGGATCAGGCATCTCCTCCTGATTCTGATCCCAGAGCTGAAGAGAGCTTTGTTGTGGGAACTTTTGGCTTAAAATCGCGGAAGCGGACATTTACATCTCTATCTCCAGAGAAGGAGGAGAATCACAAGGCTAAGAGAACCTGCAGTGACAAGCACAACTCGGATCCCTGTGTCTTTTCCCCGGATGAGGGCAACAGAAGCAAATCAAGGACAGACTCGGTGCTTTCTGAGAAGCCCAGAGCGTGTTCACTCCTAACTCCTGTGCAGCCCAATTGCATGGGGGACGATGATGTCTTCCTTTTATCAGGTAATTCAGTGGCTCTCTTGAAATTCAGAGATGGCTAAAAGTGTGGGGTAGGGGAGAGAAAAGGCATGACTGTTTTCTGTCTGAGGGAGACTGAGATGGAGAGGGAAAGTGGGTTGCAAGTGACAAGGAAGCTAAGAGATGGATCAGCTGTGAGGAATTCAGCTAGTGGGATTGTTTGTGAGCATTTCATCAGTGGAGTAATAATGATGTAAAAGGGTAATAAATGTGAAAGAGCAGGAGGCTGGACAAATTAAAAGGAAAAATTAAGAATTGCATCCAATTCCTCCCTGTAGAAGCACATAGTGGAAAAAGGTTTGGTAAGGTAATTACAGCACGCAGGATGGAATACAAACCATGGCTTGAGGAAAGTGACAGCACTCATGCTGCAGCGTGTGTTGAAATTGGACCAGGCAATGAATTCTGAGAGAATGAAACATGTGAAGGTGCGACTGCAGACTTGCTCAGTGCCCGAAACCCCCAGTTTTAGATAAATTGGAAATATTACTTGTGCTGATGGAAGCTTTGAGGCCGAGTAAGGGCTGAGACTTAAAGGTGCTCTCGAGCTGCCAGTTTGCAGCGTGTCACTGTGCTTCTCCAGGTACAACTCCACCGCTGAAGAGCGCGCTGTCTGCGAGCAGCCTCCTGGCGCTGACTCAGTCTCCGCTGCTGTGTAAGGGGCAGACGCCGCCGGCTCGGAAGCGTGCTCGAGGTAACTCCTTGTGCTGTAGGGGAGGGCTGGGCTCCAGCAGGCTGCCCGGTGTGCTCCACTTGCCTGCAGTTAAATGAGAGCACAAGCTTGCCGGGGCTTGGGCTTGGTGCAGCAAAGCACTTCTGTGCTGTGTCTTCTCTCACACTTCCTAAAAATTTGGTGTGAACTGGGACGTTTGGAAGGTGGGGTGGTAGCAGTGAAGAAAAGAGTAGCAGAACAGGAAGTTGAGCGTACTGCTCCTGGTGATACTGGGTTTCTTGGAGTCACCAGGAAGTAAATTTTGAGCAAATTGTGGCTTTAATTTTTTCATCTCTTGTAGAAGGAGAATCAGATGCCCTTGAAGTTATGACCAACCAGGAGCTGTCTCCATTCCACAGCATGGCTTCCAGGAAGCGGCCCCTCAGCAGGACTTACTCACGGAAAAGGCTGCTGAGCTGAATTTGGAGCCAGAACAACACGGGAAACTGTTATCTGAGCTGTACCATGGGGATTTTAACAAGGAACTTTTAATTGGTGCTGTCCTGGAGCTGTCTGTATTGGTGGGAGATGGGATGGAGGAATAGGGCAGTGGAAATAAGGACCGTCTAAAGGTTTTAACCTCAATTATGTCAGCTCTCTGCCCTGTCTGACACTTCTCCTGTCTGTAGTAGCTGAGTTGTGCAGTTAAGGTTCAATCCTGCTCAGCAAAGAGGGAGAATTGCCCACCTTTGACGGCTTTCTTGTAAAATAAACTGATCTGAATTTTCACTACATCACTTGGTCAGAAGTCTGTCTGTACCCCACGTTGTGGGCAAGAGGTGGTGGCTGCATGAAGGAAGCTGGAGGATGTACAGAAATCAGGCTGCGTGCTCCTTGGTTTGTCTTGTCCTCCTACTAACTGGGGCCCTCTGTTAGCTGCATCCACTGTGCCACAGACAGGGACATTTGAGTGGTAAAACTTGGAATGGAGTAACTGGAGATGAGATCAGGTGATTTGTACTTCCCCTTTCTGGCTTTGAATTCAAATTTATGTTAAAAAATTTCAAATGGGAATTGTGGTACTGGTGCTCACAACTTCAACTGAAGTGGGGGCTTGCTTCTAGTCAGGCATCCCCCATCGTTAAAGCAGGTACCCGGGGCTCCTCCACGTGAATGGGGTCAGTGCCATGGCACAGGACTGTATTTAACCTCCCTTACAGCTGGAAGGGAACACTATTTAAGGCCCTTTATAGGCAGGAATGGAAAATGATGTTGACCCAGGGCTGCTTTTATCCTGGATGCTTCGATTGCACTGCTGTCTGGAGCTGCTTTTCCTACTTCGTGTAGGAAGCCTGCCAGCTCAGGCTCTGTGGGCAGAGGAAATGCTGAACTCCTGACTGGAAAGCAGTGTTGTGAACAGGTATTTGTCACGGTTATTCTGAGTGCTTACAGAAGCAGGTACTCTAGATCCCATGCAGTGAGCTATAAATAAAACTTTCCTGCATAATCCGAGTAAATGACCACTGCAGCCTCTGGCAACTGCTTCATAAAACTCACTCTGCTTTATTAGAAAAGTTACAAAAAGTTCCTACAAAAACCTATTTACAAATTCTCCGAAACTGCTGAGCAAGCCCTGCGGCAGGGGCTTCCCAACTGTAAACAAGTTCTTAGTGTCAGAGGCCAGGGAGGCATTTCCCCTGTCCCGGTGTTCGAGCTGCAGCAGGTGCAGGAGGAGAGGCGTTGGGTCAGTGCTGTCCTGCGTGGCAGCAACGTGGAGTGTGAGCTGTCCTGCACCTTGCACGCTTGTTTCCCTTACAGAATTCCTGTCTCTTTCTTCCTTGGGCATCTGAAATGTAACAGCGTTGTAGCCAGGCTGGCATAGGGGGCAGAAAGGCTCCTGTCAGCAGTACCCCCTCCTTCCTCCAGGGTAGCGTGAAGCCTACACCTAGAGCGGGTTTTTCCTGACGTCGATCATGGCTGGATGGTGCGGCATGGGGCTCACGTTCAGGCTGGCTCGGCGGGGCTCCCAGCGGGGCTTGGCGGGAGGGAGGCCCCGGGGCAGCTGCACCTCGTGGGGCTGCCCAGCCCTGAGCAAGTGCTCCGCGTCCCTCCGGGGGTCCCCGGGGCTGTCGCTGGGCAGGGAGGAACGGCGCCAGGTGGATGGCAACGGGGCGTGCACCAGGTCCCTGCTCTCATCCCGCAGGCGGTGGCTTTCTTCAGCGGCAGCCAGAGGCACGGGCAGCTCCCCAGGGCAGGGCTCCTCGTGCGCGTTTCTCTCCATGCCTGCAGGGAAAGAGAGGAGCATCAGCATCTCCACTCAAAGCCCTGCCTCGAGCGTGGTAGGGAAGGCAAATCCCAAGCCTCCTCTCACCTTTGGGCCCTCCCGGCTGGAGACTCAAGCTGCTCAGCCTCTGGCTCAGCTCCTGGTTTGCCCGCAGGCAGCGGCTCAGCTCCTTTTCCAGCAGCTGGATCCTCCCCTCGTACTGCAGCTTGCTGCTGGCCAGCCCCTCGTCCATGTGCTCTGTGAAGGGAAACAGAGGCCACTTCCAGCTCTGAAGCACGCGAGCGGCGTCGCTGCTGCTTGCAGGGAGCTGGGTGGTTACCGCGGCTCTGCTGGAGCAGCAGCTGCACGCTCTGCTCGTGCTCCTTCTGCTGCAGCGTCAGCTGCCGGTCCGTCTCCAGGCGCTGCCGCTCCAAGGCCACCTCCAGCCAGTGCACCAGCTGCTGCTGCTCCTCCAGCTGCATCTCCAGCTCCGAGAAGGCGATGTGCTGCCGGTGCTGCTCCTCCCGCAGCGTCACCACCTGCCGGAGGAACAGCTCAGCTCCTGCCTCGCCCCGCTCTGCCTCCTCCAGTTTCCTCGATGAGGAAAACGAGAGGTTGGTCAGCCCCTACGGCTCCCCCCGGCGCTCCCACCTTGTCGAAGTACTTGCAGAGCAGAGCCCGGGTCTCGGAGGAGGAGAGGTAGCTGAGCTTGGCCATGAGGTTCATCTCGCACTGGGACAGCAGGCTGGCCGAGGCCCGCAGGACTCGCTGCCTGCACGTGATGGACTCGTTCTTGTACTCGATGGCTGCGTCCAGTGCCTCGATCGCCTCATCCAGCTGGAACAAGATCCGTTCTTCCTGCCGGGGCAGAGCTGCAGTTACCAGAGAGCAAAGGGTTTGCTGCCTAACCCCTGCCCTCGAGCTTTTTCATCTCCTGGCCAAGACAACGCTGATGGGAGGTTGGGATCTGCCCGGTTTGGGGATGCGGAGGAGCATCTGCTGCTGGCCCTGTGCTCAGATCTTTACCTCCAGCCCAAGAAGAGGTACCTCTGGGGACAGCAGGGTGCCCTGGCGCAGCTTGTTGTCGAGCTCCAGCCTCTGCTTGAGCAGCTGGTCCTTCTCCTGCCGCAGGCTGTTGATCTCCTGGCGGATCTGCTGCTGGTCCTGGGCGCTGCCGTGCCGCAGTTGCCCGCTCTTCTCAGTCAGCTCCTTTTCCAGGTGCTCCAGGCGGCTGGACACGCGCACGATGTCGTCCGTCAGTGCCTGCAGCAGAAGATACTCGATGGATCTGCTCCAAAGAAAAGCCCCCAGCCCCTTTTCACCCCCTCCATAAGTCAAGTGACCCCCACGCACACATAAGCCAAGGATTTCCAAAACAATGAGGTCAGAGGCCCAGCACAAACAGGCTCTCTGACAGAGGCAGATTTTCCACCTGTTTTCCAATACCATCACCTAGCCTGGTTCTGCCAGACCTGGGACAACACTGCTGGAAATGGAGCGAGGGGCAGAGGTGTCACGTTCTTGTCCTACCTGGCTGGAGCGCAGTCTCTTGCTCTCCAGGCCGTTCTTCTCCTGCAGCAGGGCTTCCTTCTTGGCCACGATAGCTTCGCGCTTCCTCAGCTCATCCTCCAGCTCATCTAGGGCCCGGCGCTGCTCGAGAACTTTATCCATCTCCATGTCCAGCCACTTCTTCTGCTCCTCAATTTTCTGAGGGAAGGAGGCAAAAAGCACGTGCATGTGTACAGACAGCAGCAGCACCAGGACTGCTAGTCTGAAGAGCAGGGGGGTTGACTCCATCTCTGCTAACCCAAATGGCCCAGACTTCACTGTTTTTATCCTCCTAGCTTGCCAAAACACAGCTGAGCCAAATCCCCAGCTGCCCAGGAGCCCCTGGGGGGCTCCATCTCCCACCACCCCCCTTCTGCGAGCAAACGCAATTTCACAGCTTCTCTACCGATGCTTTAGGAGAGATCCTGGCCCTGGAGACAAGACATGATTTAAGTCTTCTGCTACCAGATGCAAGTGCCGTTACGGACTGTCCTCCTTAAGGGGAGGATGGATTCGTAACCAAGTGTGCTAGGTCTCGAGCTGAGGCACCAACAGACGAGGCAGGCTCGCTGTGCCCGTACCTGCTGCTGCTCCAGGCTGATCACCGAGCCGTTGCTGCCGCTCCGCCGCTTCCTCTGGAAAGCTGCGATTTCCTCCGTTTTGATGCGCAGGATTTTCTGGTGCTGCTCGTGCTTCAGTTCCAGTTCCTGCATGGGAAGGAGCAACTGCTAGCCTCGAGGGGTGCACGCTGCTTGAGAACCGAGCACCGTGGGCTGCTGGACGGGTTATGCTCCCAGCCAGCTCTTTGGGAGCTCTTAAAAAAGAAACACAGCGCCCGCCACCCTCTCTCCAGCCTGATGCTGAGATCACAGGCAGCATCAGCTACCTGCCCCTGCCCAGCCCATCCATCACCTTCACAAATGCAGCAGTCGCACAGCTGCTCCTGCCAGCTCCTACCTTGACACGGTGCTGCCGCTTATTCATCTCGGCCTCCAGCCGCCGCTTCTGCTCGCTCTCCTCCCGCAGCCGCCGCTGCAGCTGGCCCTGCTGCCGCCGCATCAGCTGGATGTTCCTCTCCAGCTCCTGCACCCGCTTCTCGCTCTGCGCTGAAAGTGACACCAGCCTCTCCGTCGCCTGCTTCTTCTTGCACAGGACCTGCCCGGGGGGTGAAACTGCTTGGTGGCCCCCGAGCCCTTGGCAGAGCGTCCCCAGCTCCCCCGGGGACAGAGCCAGGCGCCCTCCGTTCGCACCCACCTGCGCCTTGCTCTGGGCAGCTGCCACGCGCGTGCGGTACTCCTGCAGCTTGCGCTTCTCCCCGGGGTCCCACGGCTCTTTGCCCTCCAGCTCCTGGAGCTGCTTCTGGCTGTCACTCAGCTCGGCCCGCACCTGCTCTGCCTCCTGCTCCAGCTCGCTGATCTTCTGGCAGTACTGCTTGTTCAGGGCCTGCGCGTCCTTGCCTGCAAGGCAGCCCCTCTGCAATGACCTCCAGCTCCCCTTCCCTCCCAGCCGGGCCAGACCTTTCCCCTCTGTCCAAATATTTTTGGCAGGTGGCTACAGACCGAGTGCAGGGACTTCCAGCCCTCCTCCCCCAGCTCCTTTCAGCAATTCTAGGCACGGGAATTTGGGCAGAAACCAAGGGGAAAGGCCTCAGGCAGCAGGAGGCAGAGGGAAGCAGTGCCCTGCTGCCAGCAGAAGGGATGGGGCACACGACAAGGGAAGGGGAGGATGGAAGCAGGGACCAAGCATCCCACCTAGGAGGAGATTTCACAGGGGATGTGTGCACGTTCCCCGACCACCCCCTGCTTATCTGCCTCTCCAGCAGCTCTGCACCTGTCTTAATGAGCTCCGTGATCAGCTCCTCCTTCATGCGGATGTTGATGGCCAGCTCGCGGATCTTCTGCTGTGCTTGCACCAGCCTCCACTCCGAGTCCTTCCCTGGAAGGCGATCCCGCCTCCGGCAGGCCTCTGCAACACAGATTCCCAGATAAGGACTCTCCCATCCTCGCCAGGGGACAGAAGGGCAGTTAGACCTCAGAGCTGTAGCCAAGAACCGCCCCGAGTCACCTGCTGCGTGCACCGGAGCAGGCAGCTCGTCCCACATCCCAGCAGGCCAAACCTCTCCCCAACAGAAGCAGGGAGAACGTTACCTGCTCCACTTTGTCCCCGAGTTCAGCCCGGTGGGACGCAGTGCCCTCCTATCAGAAGGAAACCCCCAGTCCCACCACCTACAGTTGCCACTTGCCTTTTAGCAGCTCCAGCTGTTCCTCCTGCATCAGGCGGGGACTGCCTCCGCTCAGCTCCTCGCCCAGCTTGCTGCACGCCTCCCTCTTGCTCCAGTTCTGAATCCCATTTCTGGAAAGAGCAGCACGTTAATCAGCTGGGGCTGCTCCCAGCAAGGACCCTGAGATCCACAAGAGTCAGAACAGACGCTGGTTAGCTCCCCAGTGAGCTGACAGCTGTCTCTGCAGCACCACTGACCCCACAAGCAGCATTTGCGTCTACACCCTATGCAGAGGAGGCTGAGCTCCCTGCTGCAGCACAGGCTCCCACAGCTTCCAGGGCAATGTAGGGTACTGGGACAGCCTCAACTCACCGGCGCTGGCA
This sequence comes from Aythya ferina, assembly GCF_964211825.1. Classification (NCBI taxonomy): domain Eukaryota; kingdom Metazoa; phylum Chordata; class Aves; order Anseriformes; family Anatidae; genus Aythya; species Aythya ferina. The sequence goes on from NC_140307.1 coordinate 8,306,024, forward strand.
CAGGGACTGTTTCTGTTCCCACTCTTCCTCCTCTTCCGAGGAGAGCTCTGCCAGCTTCTCTGAGTCCTGGCTGAGCTCCCTCCTCAGCACCGTGTCTTTGACCTCTGTGCTGCTGGGCGGACGCTGCGTGTGATTCGGGTGACAGCCTGCCAGGTCCTCGTCCTGCCAGGAGGGATTGCTGTCAAGCTGCCGGGGCAGAGAATAGGAAAGAGAGGAAATGTGCCACAGGAGAGCCAGTGATGGCAAAAGCAGCTGAGTCTCAGCTGGGAATCGCTATTAGGCACGCAGGAAAGCCACAAAACAGTGTTTGCAGGAGAACTGAGTTTTGCTAGAGGCAGACAGCTGCTGCTTAGAAGCTGAGCAAAGTCTTCAACCTGCCACTAATATCAAAGTAAGAGCCTCAGTTTGGAAGCTTGAGCTTTTCTCGAGACAAGAATCCTTCCTGGTGTGCATGCTGAGAGCAGCTTTGACCAGATTCATGTTCAGGGGTGGGAATAGCAGTTCCTATGCTGAAGGGAATCAGAGCAAAAAGGCAGCAGCTCCTCAGGGGCAGACCTGTGCTCTCACCTTCCTACAGAGGACCCTTCCGCTCTGCTCGGCAGGAAGGAGCCCCGAGGGAACCCCGCAGAGGCCGTGGGACTGCGCAGCAGCCAGAGGGGCCGTGTGAGGTCTCTGGGCGGCAGTGACCACGTGAAGGTCTTCCAGCAGTTCTGGCACACACAGGTTTGGCATGGCCATCTCTAGGCGCACGTGCAGCTCGGAGATCTTATCCTGCTGTTCCTGCAGTTTGTCGCTCTGAAAGCAACAAGAAAAATGTCATTCCATACATGTGGATCCCAGACCTGCTGCACAGGAGCCCAAAGGCCAGGTTGTACCTGCCCTAATGCCTGCACTGGGGAAGGCCCAATTTATGAAAGCAGAGCCCAGAAATACCTGCAGTTTGTACTGCTCCATGGCATCCTCCAGGGCAGCCAGGAAGTCACGGTTCTCCTCCTCCAGGCGCTCCACTTGTCTCTGCAGCTTGGCCACGTGCTCGTCTTTGACGGTCTCACACCCCTTCTCTGTGTTCACCTGTCCCCAAAATACAAGAGAGGCTACGTCAGCATTCACCTTTGTCCATCCCTCCCTGTGCTGGCCTCCATAAGGGCTCTGCAGGCACAGCTTTGCGGAGGTTTTGCTTGTGAAATCAATCTCCCAGCTGCAGCTGAGACCAAGCTGTTGCTGTCTGCAACACGCTGTGGGAGCACCATGGCTTCCTGCCCCCCTGCGGCCTCTTGGCCACGTTGCTTTTCCTCCACTCCCTCTCCTGCTCCTTCCACCATGTGGCTGCTGCTCTCCGCAGCAGCGGTGGGACAGGGAAACACCACCTCCTCCCCACCTCGGCGCTGAAACACCTCGAAGCCTCGTCACCTGGCCTTTTGCCAGCTTCGAGCCTCGTGCGTCGAGGCCCTGCTCTTCCGCGGAGGTGCTCTCGATGCCGCTATCCAGCCCGGCCGAGGTCAGCTCGCTCCTCTCGCTCTCCACCGCGCACAGCCACTCCTTCACCCGCAGGATCTGCTCCACCGTCAGGTTGCTGTCCTCCTGCAGCTCCGTCAGCAGCCGGTACGCGGCGTCCGTGCAGGTCCTGTAGTGAGCACACTCCGCCAGCAGCCGAGCTGTGGGGTCTGGGGCGCTGCGTTTGGTGGTGTCGGAGCGGTTGATGATGCGGGTCTCCGAGCGGTGCCGCTGCTCCAGCGCCTTCTGCAGGTTCTTTATCTGCCGGTGAAGCTCCTCGACGTGCTCCGTCTCCTTGCGGCAGTTCACCACCGCCTTGTTCTGGATGTTCTGAGCTCGGCTGGCGTAGTTCAGCGTGTTGAGGCTCTCGTCAAAGTCGGAGGAGGAAGGGCTGACGCAGGCTATCATCACAGTCTGGGCATTCCCTCCCAGGGAATCTTTCAGGATCCTGGGGGAAGCACAGACACAGGTGATTAAACTAGCTGAAATACAAAATAATGCAGGAACCCAAAGGTTTCCAGCCCTTTTCAAAGGTTTTCAAACCCAAGGAGAATGATGTTCTGGCTCTGCAGCCAGCTCAGCACTATTGCAGTGGGCAGTGATTAAGCAGAGGACTCACAGCTTGCACCACGGCAAGTTTCCATCTGCGTAATGCCTGAAGCTGCGTGCTACCCAACTCTGCGTTCCTTGCTACGTGTGTGCTGCGAGGGAACGTGCTGGAGACTGCAAAGGGCACCTGCTCAAGCTGAAAACTAACCGTGGGGCGGCTCGTCACAGGCAAACCACCAAGCAAACCGAACAGAAGCATCTTTAGTCACTGCCAGGCAGGAATGGCCTGAACACCCCACTGCAGATTCAGTATCATGACTTAAGCAAGCCTCAAGCCTCCTCTTCTGCAGCACCACAACGAGCTAGCATGAAATTGGTAGCCTGGCCTCACTGTTCTTCAGCTTTCCCCACATGAAACCTCCCCCACAGGGCAGACTTACGAAATGCCAGACCAGCAGAGCTCTCACAACCAAGCAGTCACACCGAGAGCCCTGGTCTGCGAGCAGAAGGGGTGACTCGCCCTGCAAGCCCCTCTCAGTTAGCTTGGGGTCTCTGCCACCAAACCTGGCAGGCTGGGCATGGGAAAGGCCATCAGCTGGCCAGAAAGCCACAAAGGAGCATCACATCCCTCCTGCTGGGCCACCAGCCATGAGATTGTGGGGTGCCAGTCCCGATCTGTACCTGGTGATTTTGGAATCCCTGTAGGGGATGTGGCTGCTCTTCCTCCGAGGGTCCCCCAGGGCGCTGATGACGTTGCCCAAGGCCAGCAGCCCGCTGTTGATCTGGATGCTCTCCTTCAGCCTCTCCCCCGTGTTTCCAGTCTTCACAATCCGCTCTGAGCCCGCCAGGTCCACGAAGTGGAACTTGGAAACCAGGACCTGGCCCGAGGCGGGGACCGAGGGGTGGTTGTGGAGGGCGAGGCGGGTGAGGCGGCCGGCCCCGCGCCGCTGCTCCATCGTCACCGTGAAGATGGTGTGCGAGCGGCTCGACTGCGCGTTGATGTGGGTGGCTCCCGTGTGCTTGGCTGTGTTGCCCATCTCCAGCAGGCTCAGCACCTCGTCCAGCCCCTCCACCTCTGACTCCTTCACGCCGCTGAGCACTGCAACGGCAAACAGAGCCCTGGCCGTAAGGGACGGGCTACCTGAGGAAGGCCTGGCCCTGCTTTCAGGTGCCTAACCCCAAAACGGCCTTGGGAACGGGGAGAAAAGGGAGCCCGAGAGCAGCCACACGTACCAACGTTCCCCTTGTCATCCTCGCGGATCTGGATGTCTTTGCTGGCTGTATCCACCTGCAGCAAGTCCCGAAACTCCTCCTTGTATACCTCCAGGTAGGACACCCGCACCGTGTAGTCAACCAGGTCGTTCTCGTCAATGAGCCTGAAGGTCTCGGCCATGGCTCGCGGGATGATGCCCTGCTCATCTTCATTGATGGCAGCTGGCAGAGAGAAACGGACACGGTTACAGGATGCAGTGAGTGCTGTACTGGCTGGGGACGGAGGCAGGAGCCAGCCTGCAGCACACGTTGCTTCTAGAAAGGAGCATCCACGCTGCCTTCCCACCGGGAGTGAAGGCTAAACCTCCCTGGGGGTGTTTTATTTAAGACACTGGACTCAGGGGTAAATCCTATCCCAATTCTGTCCTGCATAGCAGTGGCAGATCTGAGCATACACTTCTTCCTAAGGTGCATTACATCGTGTCTGAAGCCGCAGTGTGCTTCCCTGTGAAACCAGCATTACTCCAAGAACCTTCCTAGCTCAGAGAACTTTTTGGTTTGTGCTCGGAGACTGCATTTATCTGCCCGTGGCACTGCACCGTTCAAGTTTTAAACCATCCTGCTTTTACCTGAGGCAGCCCCCCAAACCAATGGAGCCCCCAGAGCGGCTGGGGAGCCGAACGCAGCCTGGGGATGGGGACAAAACCCAGCGGGTGCGAGGCACGGAGACCACCGAGCATCCCGGGGGGGGGCTCCGTGAGGGGACCAGGGGCCAGCAGCCCCCCTCTGCCCCCTCAGAGCCCCCCCCCGGCCCCAGGGGAGCCCGGTACCCACCGACGCTGGCCTCGCCGATGGTGTACGTCTTGCCGGAGCCGGTCTGTCCGTAGGCGAAGACGGTGGCGTTGAAGCCCTGGAAGAAGGCTCGGAGCAGGGGCCGCACACAGGCGCTGTACACGGCCGCCTGCCCCGCCGCCTCGGGCAGCACGGCGGCGAAGCGAAAGCGGCGGCGGTGGCCCAGGGCCACCTCCCCGGTGGCGGCGTCGCCCCGCAGGCAGGGCCGGTGGCCCCGCAGCACCTCCTTGGGCAGCAGCGGCCGCACCCGCACCGCCACCCGCACCGCGGCCCCCTCCGGGGCCATGGCCGGGCCCGGCGCGGCTCCGCTCGGCTGGGCGCGGGGAGATGGCGTCAGGAGGAACCGCCCCGCACCGACACGGGGGGAGCGGGGACGGGATGGGGCCGGGACCGGGGGATGTGGGGGGGAGGCTGCGAGGGGAGGGGGGCAGCGGGCGGCATGCGGTGCCCCATCAGTCGTGAGGTGCCCCAGCAGTCGTGATATATACCCCGTCGGTCATGAGATGCCCCGCCAGTCGTGATAGAGCCCATCAGTCGGGTCGTGAGATGCCCTGTCAGTCGTGAGATGCCCTGCCAGTCGTGATATACCCCATCTATCACAATATACCCCACCAGCTGTGAGATGCCCCATCAGTCATGAGATACCCTGTTGGTTGTGATATACCCTGTCAGTTGTGAGATGCCCCACCACTTGTGAGATGCCCCATCAGTCATGATATACCCCATTGGTCGTGAGATGCCCCATCAGTCAAGAGATACCCCACCAGCTGTATCTCACCAGTCAGTTGTGAGATACCCATCAGTCATGATATGCCCCGTCGATCATGATATACCCCATCGGTCACGATATAGCCTATTGGTAGTGATATACTCCATCCATCATGAGATACAGAATCACAGAATTTTCTAGGTTGGAAGAGACCTCAAGATCATCGAGTCCAACCTCTGACCTAACGCTAGCAGTCCCCACTAAACCATTTCCCTAAGCTCTACATCTAAACGTCTTTTGAAGACTTCCAGGGATGGTGACTCCACCACTTCCCTGGGCAGCCTGTTCCAGTGCCTCACAACCCTTTCGGTAAAGAAGTTCTTCCTAACATCTAACCTAAAACTCCCCTGGCTCAACTTAAGCCCATTCCCCGTCGTCCTGTCACCAGGCACGTGGGAGAACAGACCAACCCCCACCTCGCTACAGCCTCCCTTGAGGTACCTAAAAAGAGCGATAAGGTCACCCCTGAGCCTCCTCTTCTCCAGGCTGAACAAGCCCAGCTCCCTCAGCCGCTCCTCGTAGGACTTGTTCTCCAGGCCCCTCACCAGCTTCGTCGCCCTTCTCTGCACCCGCTCAAGCACCTCGATGTCCTTCTTGTAGCGAGGGGCCCAAAACTGAACACAGTACTCGAGGTGCGGCCTCACCAGAGCTGAGTACAGGGGGACGATCACCTCCCTAGCCCTGCTGGTCACACTGTTCCTGATACAAGCCAGGATGCCGTTGGCCTTCTTGGCCACCTGAGCACACTGCTGGCTCATACTCAGCTGACTATCCACCATCACTCCCAGGTCCTTCTCTGCCTGGCAGCTCTCCAACCATTCCTCTCCCAGCCTGTAGCTCTGCTTGGGGTTATTGCGCCCCAGGTGCAGGACCCGGCACTTGGCCTTGTTGAACTTCATGCAGTTGACCTCAGCCCATCGGTGCAGCCTATCCAGATCCTCCTGCAGAGCTTTCCTACCCTCAAGCAGATCGACACACGCACCTAACTTGGTGTCATCTGCGAACTTACTGAGGGTGCACTCGATGCCCTCGTCCAGATCATCGATGAAGATATTAAAGAGGACCGGCCCCAGCACCAAGCCCTGGGGGACGCCACTAGTGACTGGCCTCCAACTGGATTTGACTCCATTCACCACGACTCTTTGGGCCCGGCTATCCAGCCAATTTTTAACCCAACAAAGCGTACGCCAGTCCAAGCCACGAGCAGCCAGTTTCTTGAGGAGAATGCTGTGGGAAACGATGTCAAAAGCCTTACTGAAGTCAAGGTAGACCACATCCACAGCCTTGCCCTCATCCGCCAAGCACGTCACTCTGTCATAGAAGGAGATCAGGTTCGTCAGGCATGACCTGCCTTTCATAAACCCATGCTGACTGGGCCTGATCACCTGGTGGCCCTGAAAGTGCCACGTGATGACACTCAAGATAATCTGCTCCATGAGCTTCCCTGGCACTGAGGACAAACTGACAGGCCTATAGTTCCCCGGGTCTACCCTCCGGCCCTCCATGTAGATGGGCGTCACGTTTGCTAGCCGCCAGTCGACTGGGACCTCCCCCGATAGCCAGGACTGCTGATAAATGATGGAAAGCGGCTTGGCCAGCTCCTCCGCCAGCTCTCTCCGTATCCTCAGGTGGATCCCATCTGGCCCCATCAACTTGCGTACATCCAAGTGCCGTAGCAGGTTGCCAACCATTTCCTCATGGATAGTGAGGGCCACATTCTGCTCCCCATCCCCTTCCACCAGTTCAGGGTACTGGGTATCCAGAGAGTAACTGTTTTTTTTTTCCTCGTCTTTTGTAACTAAGTTCCCCCTCGCATCCAGGAAAGGATGGAGATTCTCCTTAGTCCTCTGTTTTGCGTTGATGTATTTGTAAAAACATTTTTTGTTGTCTTTAATGGCAGTAGCCAGATTGAGCTCCAGATGAGCTTTGGCCTTTCTAATTTTGTCTCTGCACTGCCTCGCAACATCCTTATAGTGATCCCAAGTAGCATGCCCTCTTTTCCAAAGATCGTAAACCCTCTTTTTTCTCCTAAGCTCAAGTCACAATTCTCTGTTCAGCCAGGCCAGTCTTCTTCCCCGCCGGCTCGTCTTTGGGCACGTGGGGACAGACCGCTCCTGCGCCATTAAGATTTCCTTCCTGGACTCAGGAGTCCAGCCTTCCCGGACTCCTCTGCCCTTCAGAGCCGCCTCCCAGGGGACTCTGCCAACCAGTGTCCTGAACAGATCCAAGTCGGCCCTCCGGAACTCCAATACAGCAGTTTTACTGGTCCCCTTCCCGGCTTCTCCAAGAATGGAGAACTCTACCATTTCATGGTCACTCTGCCCAAGACACTTTCCAACCGCCACACCTCCTACCGGTCCTCTGTTTGTGAAGAGAATGTCTAGCAGGGTATCTCCCCTGGTAGGCTCACTAACCAGCTGTGCCATGAAGCTCTCTTCCACGCTCTCCAGAAACCTCCTAGGCTGCTTTCTCTGGGCTGTGTTGTGCTTCCAGGATATATCTGGGAAGTTGAAGTCCCCTATGAGAACAAGCGCTGACGATTTCGCAACTTTTGGCAGCTGCCTGTAGAACTCTTCATCCGTCTCCTCATCCTGGTTCGGCGGTCTATAACAGACCCCCACCAGGATGCTTGCCTTGTTGGCCTTCCCGCTGATCCTAACCCATAGGGACTCAGCCTTAGCATTCCCAGCCTCAAGTTCCACAACATCAAAACTGTGATATAGAGAGCCACAGCACCACCCCTTCCATGCTGCCTGTCCCTTCTGAAGAGCCTGTAGCCAGACACTGAGTAGCACTCCAGTCATGAGAGTGGTCCCACCACATTTCTGTGATGGCAACCAAGTCGTAGCCTGCCCGCCGCACGATGGCTTCCAGCTCCTGTTTGTTACCCATGCTGCGTGCATTAGTGGAGATGCACTTCACTTGGGCCATTGCCTTCTCTCCCAGCCTTGCCGTTGTCCCCCCGGCACAGCTCTAACGAGCCTTGTTTCAGCCCCGTCCCCCATCTTACCTAGTTTAAAGCCCTCTCAATGAGCCCCACCAGCTCCTGGCCTAGGATCCGTTTCCCCCTTAGAGATAGGGAGACACGATTATGTAAAGGGCAATATCTGGGTAAATATGACAACCCTCACCCCTCCCCATCTACCCCCAAATGTACAGCTCCTCCAGGATGTACGTGCAGGAGGAGCAGGCAAAGACAGGCTAATTTAATTCAGTTCTACTTTGGGCACCATGTTCCTTCTTCAGCCTTGATTTTGTGGCTAGAACTGAGTCTTCTCGTGATACAAAAGCAAGGCCGATACAAAACTAAGGCCGATACAACAATTTATCAAGTTCAGCAATCCCTTCAGCTTGCTATACATCTTTTCTGTTTTATCCTCGTTGTTTCAAAGAGAAGAGAGAAGCCACAAAAGGCACTATGTCCCTTAAGGTGGAGTCAATCTTCAACATTGACCCTTGCGGAAGGGGACAGGCAGGGCTCCACAGTGTGCTGAAGGGTGTTCCCCGGGGTATGGGACACGCTGGATGGCAAGAGACACGAGAGCAAACGGGGGCCTCGGCAGATCCTGAGAGGAGCCCGGTGCCCACAGGCAAGCTGACTTGAGGAAAAAGGACTCCACAATCAGTAAGACTGAAAAGCAGGTATGTTTATTCAGCGCTGGGCAGAACGGGGGGTAGTCCCACCAAAGACGTGCGCACCCGACGTGGCAACTTGCCTTGCTTATCTACAGCGAAGAGTTACATAGGCCTGAAGCTTCACATACTCATCACCTGTCCCCGCTTCGTCTTAAAATGAGTCCCAAGCAGTCATTGCTGGAAACTCTTCCCATCTCTGCTTGCGCAGTGTGTCTTGGTGGTGGTCGTCGGGGGCCGTGGGGATGAAGGTTGGGGACTCTTCCTCGTCTCCGCTCCTTGACCTCTTGTCTCTGCGCAGACTCAGTTGCTCCTTGGCTCTTGTCCATCCGCAGGACCAGTTTCTGCCAGTTTCTTAAGACAGGCTCCCAGTCTTCGTGGGAGACTGACCTTGGGAAGGGGCCCACGGCTTCTTGCTTTAGGTAATTTGCACAACGCACCACGGTTAGCAAAGACACTGAGTAGCATCCTAGCTTAATGCCGTCAGCGCTCTATCTCGACTCGGTGAGATTCCCCCACCTCCCTCTCTCCAAGCTGCCCCTGTGCCCCTGCAGGGGACACCCGGCCCTCCCCGAGTCGGCAGCTGGTCACAGAAGGGCCCTTTGCTATGTCATTGGGGCACTCCCCACTGCTGCCTGTAAAAGCCAGAGCAGCCAGCCCTGCCACCCAGTGTCCGGCACGGCTGTGACGGGACAGGGCAGGAGCACGAGGCTGCGGAGCAGTCCCCGAGCATAGCCCGCGTCTTCACACAGCGCCGAGCCATTTCCGTGAGATTGCCTCTTCTCTACCCTCAGCCCGCAGGATGGGGGAGAGACGACCACCCAGTAGCCCCATGCTGGCCTGGGTGGAGCCCGAGGCTCGTCAGGAGAACACAGCTCCCACTGAACACCATGGGCCGCTGTTGAATGGTGAGCGAGGGCCCCCGTCAGGGGGAGCAGGGCTGGGGCTAGGGAGCGGGGGGGCCAGCAAGAACACCCTGCTCAGCGTCAGGACCAGCATGGCAGCCCAGCCCCAGGACACCCCCAGGGAGGTTGTGCCAGGGGAGCAAGCACGGGGCTGGAGGGAGGCCAGAGCTCCTTCCTCTGCTCCCTCCTGCCTTTGGCCACCCTCTACAACCCTCCTTCTTCTCCAGCCTTCTTAGAAGCTGACAGCTTAGCTGTCTACCAGGAAGAAGCGAAGAGCTTGCACAGCATCCTGGCCTTCGTCCTCAGCACACAACGGGTAGGTGTGGCCTTGCCATGGTGGCTGTGCCTGTGTCTCCTGAGGGTCGCGCAGCTCTGCTGCCAGGATGCTGGCGGGCTGCTGGCGAGGCAGAGCTGCCGCCCTCCAGGAGCCCCGCACAGCCCTGAGCCCCTCGAGGCTTTGGTCCTGCTGCCAGCCATGGGTCTCCCCTCTCACGCTCCCCGTTGTTCTCTCTGCCACCCGGCTGCCAGGATAAAAGCCAGAAGATGAAGTTCCTAAGGAGCGTCATCAGAGTGTGCAGAAGCGCCCTGAACTGCGACCTGTGGAGCGGCCTCGATGACTTCTGCACCAAATACCAGCTGGCAGAGCATATTAAGGTGAGGGGACACCCCCTGGTGGCTCTGGGAGGGGTGCAAGGGCAGGCTGTGGGGACGGGACTCTCGAGGGCTTTGGCGGGGCCAAGCGCTGCGTGGACACTCAGCTGCCTCTGACGGCCTTGGGGCCATTGAGAAGCCCCGTGAGCAGCAGGGAGGTGGCAGGGCGGCCCTCTGGTGCCACTGCTGGCTGGGGGCACTGGGGCTCCACCGGCCCTTCTGACCTGGACCAGCTCTGCTGGCGCTGCCGAGCTGTGCCGCCCGATGCCCGGTGCCATCCCGGTTGTGCTCTGCAGGTGCTGCTGGAAGACGAGCCCTTGGACGTTCTGAACACAGCGGTGCAGCAGCAAGCCATGCTTGCACTTGGCCACTTGAGGTACGTGCCCAGCCCCTGCTCTGGCCCTGGGCCCGGCTTCCAGGCTTCCCCTGTCTAGGCAGCAGCCTGGCAGTGCTGGCCGCGGGGCCGCTGCTCGCCAAGCCTCGGGGCTTCTGGAAGGTGGAAGGCAGCCCCCATGGCAGGGACCAAGGCCCCGCAGTGCTGTGTCCTCCTCCCTGAGGCCCTGAGGCCCTGCTCCCAGCACCGTGACAACGAGGCCCCTTGCTTTCTTTGCAGCTATGTCAAGTCAGTGCTGGAGGGCAGGAAGAAGAGCATCCTGCTCGCCTGTTTCAACAGTGTATTCCTGCTGCCCTCACACGAGCATTTGGAGGGCCCGAGCCGCATCAACTACTTGGAGGTATGCTCTGGGAGAGCTCTTGGAACACCCATCCCTCTGGGTTGATCCCTGGCTGCTCTGTGCTGAGATCTGTGCAGATCCCGGCAGAGGGAGAGGGACTGGAGATCCACTGCCACCCCTTTGTTGTCCTTGCAGACCCTGGATGCCATGGACAACATGCTGGAGCTGTTCATCGGAAATTCTCCTGTCTCCGGCTTCTGGGAGCTGCAGGACATCTTGCAGGTCTGCCACTTGCCAAGAGCGGGGTTCCCAGGGGCGCTTCCTCACCCGGAGGGAATTCAGCATCCACTCCGGAACGGACAGGCCCTACTTCAGTGCCACGCACAGGCAGCACAGGGCAGGAAGGGTGCCCGCCTCCCTTGGGGGAACCGGGGGCTGCCCACTCAGGTCTTCTGGCAGCCCCGTATCCCCTGGCTGCAGACCTTTCCCCTCCACAGACTCCTCCTGTGTCGGAGAAAAGCCTTGCCCATGGCGCTCCTGGGCTTCCTTTGCGTCAACGCAGCGGCAGGAATTGGACCCCTCTTCCGAGGCACTGCACTGGTCACCACTGGTGCTGCTGCTGTCCACCTGCCTCCTTGTCCGCGGTGCTTTCCTCCCGAGATCGGAGTGCTGCGGGAGCCCAGCACTGATGCTCCTGCTTTAGCGGGCATCAGCTCCCAGGGCAGACCAGCACTTTCTCCCCTCACAGATTCTGCTGCCCTTTGCCAACTCCTGCAGCGAAGTTATTTGCGAGAGGGCCGTGGGGAGGGCCGTGAAGCTGACCAGCTGGCTAGCCACAAGCTTCTCACCGGAGGTAAGGAGCCACGCACCCCTCCAGCCAGCCCACCTCCCCTTCCCCGCAGACCACATCAGCCTGCAGCTCAGGGGTGCTGCCGAGGCAAGCCCGGCTACAGACCCTCAGCTAGGGCTCAGCCCTGAAGCAAGGGCCTTCAGCCCTCCTTTGCCGATGGACCCCGATCCTGGGGGATGTTCCCAGTCCCTGAGAGCACTCTCGGGAGCCAGCTCTGCCCCCCGTCCTGTGCAGGCCTCAAGCGCCCAGGGAGCACGGTGGCAGAGCAGGCATGGCCAAGGCTGCTGACTCACCTGGGACCCAGCCCTGGGCACACTCTTGGCTCCAGGACTTTGGCCCCAGCTGCCTCCCACAGCACTTCCCTCCTCTCTCTCTCGCCCAGGACCACAGCGCCGATGGAGGACCCACGAATGGATGCACAGAGTGCAATTTGCCTCTCCTGGGACAGTTGGTGGGATGGCTCCTCCTTTGCCACACTTGCAAGAGCTGGCAGCTACGATGGGAGGCTTTGGATGCCCTTCATTACCTCTTCCGATTCCTCCAGACAAACAGTAAGAGAAGCTGTGTTGGGCTTCCTTCCCCTCCAGACACAGGCACTGCCTGAGGCACTTGCTTCTTTTCCTAAGTAGTGCCATGGAGCGCTCTTGTGGAGACCTCTAGAGTGGTCTTCCTAGAGAGAGGATCCCTGTATGTACCCCTCGTATCCCTGCACTACAGCGCTCCAGCCCTTCGAGCCACCCCCCACACCTCAGTTAGGCCAAGAGCGTTTTAGTTGTGCGATTGCACGCAGGGCTCTCGTTCCTTTGTGTGTCCCAAGCTGGGAGCATTTGCATGCGTACCCCTGAGGCACACGTCACCCCTTGCTCTCTTGCCATCTCTGTTGCTCCCATCAGATGTCTGCCTTTGCTTTCCATCTCTGTCCAACGCTTCCTCCCTGGGCTCTGCAGCATCTCCGCCCTCCTCAGCCATTCCTACTCAAAAGCTCTTTTCGCCACTTGGTAAGCCTCCTAACAAAAGTGGCTTGTCCTTGTGAATCTTCTTCTTTTTGTCCCCCTCCGCTGCCGTGTTTAGGAAGAACAGCACCAGAAGATAATCAACAGCCTCAGGGGAAAGCTGAGGCCATACCCTGGCTTCCTTCGCCCACTACCACGGACATTGCCACGGTAATGAGTTCCTCCCTTCCTGGCACACTTGTCCCAGCAGCAGCAGGAGACTTGTGGGAACACAGGGCTCCGGCATCAGTGCGGCTGGTGTGGCCTCGCTGTTCTGGCCCGCGCGGTCCTGCTGTCCCTGAGTAGGACCTCTCCATAGGCGGTACTCCAGCCTCACAGCAGCAGCTCCTCCTGGCCCTCCTGGCCACCGGCAAGCCCCACATATCTGCAGGGCCAGCACCCTGGGCCCGTGCCTCCAACCCTGGTCCCTCACCCCGAGGGCTCTTCTCAGCCCCCACCACGCAGGGACTGCAGCCCCTGCTCCCTGCTTTCCCGTGGGCACTGCTGCCAGCACGGCCAGGCATCTGTCTCCAGAGCTGCTCTCACCGCTCAGTTCTGCAGCACCATCGGGGCACTTGCTGCAACGTGTCTTACGTCCCTTCCTCCTTGCAGAACTTTGGAAAATACCTCCAGCAGTCTCAGAGGACAGACATCATCCTCCAGGTCATTGAAGCCCTGAGAGACTCCAACATATACGACAAGCAGGAGGCCAGCAGTGTGCTGGATATGGCCATCGAAGACCCTGCCTCCTGGCTGACCGACGTAAGTGGCCTGTAGTTGGATTGCCCTGCCCGTTAGCCCATGTCAGGCCCCGCTTCCTCCCTGCCACGTCCAGCCCTCTCAGGCACCTCAGGCAATCCCTGGAAGCCATCCCAGAGCGATGGGAAGGGCAGTTGTGTGAGTAGTGGCTGAAAATACGTCTGCACTCCACTTTTTCCTCTCCAGGTGCCAGAGATCGTGAGGTGCATCTACAGACACGTGGAGTGCATCAACACGGCATCAGCCCGGCGCAGCCTGGACATCCTCATCCTCTGGCTGGCCAACCAGCGGCCAAGGGAGGTGGCCAGCACCCTGCTGCAGATCTCGCCATCATCTGACAGGCATGCCAACCTTCAGGGCTTCTTGTATGGGAGGGGAGGGGACAGGACACATCCGCCTGACACATCCACAGCAAACTGCACGCTGCGTTTCCAGAGCAGGGCCCTCCACGCCGCCATGCTTTCCAGCCGTGGTTCCTTGGCCACAGCCAGGGCAGCCAGAGCTGAGCAAGCCAGCCAGGATCCCTGCCACCACAGGGAACGTCATCTCTGCCCTCTCCTGCTTGCCTGGACAAGGCTCCCAGGGCACCCCAAGGGAGGGGGGCGGCAGGGCCAGGGCTGCAGGACAGCCTGGGGCCTGCGGGGTCTGTGCAGGCCACGGCGCTGGGGCGGAGTGTGCCCTGCTGACTGAGTGCTTCGTCCTTGCAGCACTGCCCTGGCCATGTGGGAAACCATGTTCTCCCAGAACCAGACGATGGAGAATGTCCTGAGGGAGACACTTAGCGTGCTCCAGGAGCAGAAGCTGCGCAGGCTCCCAAGCTTCATCCCTGACGACAACTGCGTCCCTCACTTGGCGGTGAGTTACTGGACGAGGCCTTGCTCCTCTTCAGGGCCGTGTGTGTGCCTCTGCCCATCTACCCCCAAACTGGCAGCTCCTCCAGGACGTCCGTGCGGGAGGAGCAGGCAAAGAAAGGCTGCTGGGTGCTGCCAGGCACAGGGCACTCAGGGGCCCTGCGGCCTTCCACAGCCACAGCTTCCCTAGGACAGGCTGCCTGGCCCTGGGGCCCCTGGCCTGAGGCGCCGGGAGAGCCAGGAGCTGCCTGCAGCCTCTGACAGTCTCTCAATGCTGTGTTCCTTTCAGCTGCTGGCCCACCCAGATGTTGGAGAAGACGACTCGGGGGCCCTGCACCATCTCCAGAGGCTCTTGAAGCATCCCAACCGAGTGACGCACTCGCTGGTGCTCAGCACTCTCCTCCGAGCGTCAGAGACACCTGTCACGGTGAGCAGGGCACACTTCTGTGAAGGCCGGTGGGCCTTTGTCCTGAAGGTATCATGGCCTGCTCCCGGCCAGCTGGGAGGGCTCTGCTCTGCCCGCAGCTCTGTGGCGCGGAAGAAATGGCCAAGAAATGAGCTGGCCATGGAGGGGCCCAGCGGCTCTCTGGGGAGCTTTCCATGCATGCCACGTACCTTTTGGAGCGGGTCCGAAAAGGGGGCACAGAGTCTTTGCTCAGCTGCCCTCCTTTTCCTACCCTTGCTCCCCTCACATACGCAAGGGCTGCCCATGGCCATCGCCTGTGTGGTGGCTGCTGCCCGGTGCAACTCTCGTGCTGCCTCTGCGCGAGCAAGATGGCAGCCTGGTGCTCTGGCACCACAGGCTTCTGCCCAGGGTGGCCTTTCATCGTTTCACCAAACGGAAACTCTGTCCTTCCTCCAGGCAAGAAAACTTCCCGTGCTGCTGCCAGGCATCATTCAGGGCCTGCAGGTTGCCAGGGCTGACACCAAGATGAAGGCCCTGCTTCTCATCGGAAACGTGATGGACCACGTGAAGAGGAAGCAGGCCAGCTCCATCGCTCTGCAAGTGGCTGGGGACATCCTGCCACTGTTTAACGATGTAAGGCTGCTGTGGGACCTGAGCCCACAAATGGGCACTCTCATGACAGCTGCCCCCCGTGAAGGAGGCCTCTTACGTTCCCTCTAGTGGGGCTGCGTCCTTTCACTGTGGCTACAGATCTGGCCACAGCTCCTTTGAGCACACTCTGATTCTGTAGCACCTCCGTTCACGTCAGCCACCCTAACGCCCCTGCTCACCGCGGGCAGGGAGCAGCTCTTGCTGAAGTCTTCCTCTCTTCCTCCTACCAGGAGTGCAGCCAGCTGCAAGAGCTCTCCATCTGCCTCTACAACAAAGTGATGCAGGCTGCGTTGTGGCGCCACAAGAGGCAGCTGAAGAAGGTCGTGCAGAGGAGCCTGCTCCCACTCTTTTTTCACCTGAGTGACCAGACCCAGAGCGTGGCCAAGGTGCGTATGGCATACCTGACTAGAGGGACTAGCAGACTGACACCACAGGGGTTGCCTGGGCGTCCGGTGACAGGGCTGAAGGCAACCGGGCACTTGGCACGTGCGTCCCCTCGGGGTGCAGCCGCCTGTGTCGCGGAGAATGGGGGCACAGCTCCCCTCCTTCCTTATGGCAAACGCAGTTCACACTCACCCCCCACTGCATTATCCCACCGTGGGCTGGGAAAGGCCTGCAGCCCTGCCGAGAGGTGGGGGTTGCCAGGTCCCCTTCCCTGGGCTCTGGTGCCATCTCAGCCTCTGCTGCTCTGCAGGCCTGCCTGGAAGCCCTTGTCACCGCTGCAAACTTCCTGAAGAAGGAAAAACTCAAGCACCTGGCACAGACAGAGCAGACCTGGAGGATCGCAGAGTGCTTGGTAAAGACAACAGCTCTCTCCATACCTCAAAACCCCAGCCCCACAGGGCTCGTGGCTGGGAGATGGGAATGGCCTGAGGGGAAGGGGGGGTGTTGGCAGGAGGGGGTGGTCTGTCCAGCTGGGCAGGGTCTGCAAGCCCCGTAACCTTGCGCTCTCTCCAGCTCATGCAGAACAAGAGAAAGGTGGAGAAATACCTGCAGCAGAGCCTGCCGTACCTGCAGCACGCTCAGGTCACCTTGCGGGAGGCAGCCATCAGATTCATCGGTGAGCCACAGCCTCCAGGGTCCCTCTTTTGTCAGCCTTTGCCAGCCCCAGTGTCCCCAGAGTCCCCCCCGGGACTGGGTCCCCATGCAAGTGGGCCTGGGGGGCGCCTTGCAGGCTTCTGACAGCAGCTTTGTGCCTAGGTCTTGCCGCGCAGCACTGCAAGGACCAGAGCGAGAGGAAGATCCATGAAATCTGCGGCTGTGAGTGAGGGCAGCGGGGTGTGGGTCCATGACCGGTGGGGCAGGGGGCATTCACCTTTCTCAGAGGGAAGGGAGAAAGTTTGTATGGCCAAAAGCTCGGTTGGGGTTGAAGCTGGCCAGTACCGGGGTGGCTAAGAGAAAGGGCTTTTCTGGAGTATGTTCCGGGGTGGCAGGCTCTGCCCGCAGTCTCTGCAGACAGGTGGGTTTCATTTCTGCTCTGTTGCTCTCCATTGCAGTCCTCCAGCCCTTGCAGAATGACGAGGAGGAAAGTGTTGTGTCTCTGGCCACTCAGACCATCTTCATCCTGACACATCCAAGGGAGCAGCTGACATCGGGCTGGTGCCGACGGGCACTGTGCTGCTGCCTCTCCTAAGCCAGGGAGAGGCACAAAACCTTCAAATGTTTGCATTCCATTAAAACTCCAACAACACGTGCAGGGCCGGGGAATCCTTTGCATGGTGTGCTGAGCATTCCAGCCTCTACCGTAGTGGGCAGCCGTAAGGGTTTTAGGTGGTGTGGTGGGGAATGGCTTAGGAGTGGTGGCTTGTGGAAAACGGACTCCACAATCCATAAGATTGTAAAGTAGGTGTGTTTATTCAGCGCTGGGCGGCACGGGGGTAGTCCCCCTGTGAGAAACAAAGTTGTGTTTTTGCAGTACAGAACTACTTTTCTGTATTGCACGGTGGTTGTGTAGTCATAACAAGGAGAAATGCTAAGGAGATGAGTGGACGGTAGAAGGCCTCGCTGTTCCAAAATAAGTTGGAAGCTTGAGACAAACAGGATGAGCAGTGTGAGAACAGTAAAACAAAGATCACAAGACCTCAACGCACAAGAAGGGAGAAATTAAAGGGTTGAAAACAAGAAAAATGGTACATATATGGTATAGAGGAGGGTCGAGTAGCTTGAGAACCTGTAGTACTCTGCCAATGAGGAAACAGGGGAGGTGATCAGGGGCTGGGCAATAGGGAATAAAAGGTTAGGATTTGTTTACTAAAATGCGCTCCGGAGTGATGGGACGCCCGCCCTTGCAATCGTGAATAAAATATCTTCACAGAAGATCCTGTCTGAAGAAAGTTATTTGAGATTTTTCTCAAAGTTGTGCGTACCTGATGCGGCAACTTGCCTTGCTTATCTGCAGCAAAGAGTTACGTAGGCCTGAAGTTTCACAGCGCGCCCGTACATATTCATAGCCTGTCCCCGCTTCATCTTAAAATGAGTCCCAAGCAGTCATTGCTGGAAACTCTTCCCATCTGCGCTTGCGCAGTGTGTCTTGGTGGTGGTCGTCGGGGGTCGTGGGGATGAAGGTTGGTGACTCTTCCTCGTCTCCGCTCCTTGACCTCTTGTCTCTGCGCAGACTCAGTTGCTCCTTGGCTCTTGTCCATCCTCAGGACCAGTTTCTGCCAGTTTCTTAAGACAGGCTCCCAGTCTTCATAGGAGACTGACCTTGGGAAGGGGCCCACGACTTCTCTCTGTAGGTAATTTGCACAAGGCACCACGGTTAGCAAAGACACTGAGTAGCATCCTAGCTTAATGCCGTCAGCGCTCTATCTTGACTTGATAAGAGTCTCCTAACTCCTGCTCACAGAGGAATATGGTCGAGGAGGATGTCTCTCTCTCCCTGTCCTGATGGGGAGTATAACGAAGATCAAAGCACAGTGGTGAACTCCACCTGCACGAATCCTTGATAAACAGGAGCAAAGAGCAGGTTCAGTGAATCTGTGGTACGGGCCGAGCTCAGCGTTGTGTGCATGGTACTTGTGTACCTCTGCATAGGTGCTGCCTGGGGGATCCCTGGGTTGGTGAGGTAATGAAAAGAAATAGTGGTAGCAGCAGTGCTGTAGGAATGGCCTCAGTGAGGGGTCCCAGGAGATGCCCCGTGGCAGATAAAGCCCGTTCCCTCTGGCTCCAAAAGCAACCGCTGTCCAAAGCTGGACCAGTGAGTGACGCTGCTGGTGCCTGTGTGAGAGCGCATCTAAGAGAGGAAAACAAAAACCAGCAACAACAGAAGCCACTGTGCATCAGTCATGAGATGAGTGAGCAAGAAACAGTGGGAGAAAGAGCCCTGTAGCCAGCACGGTGAGTGAAGGAGGGGGACAAGGTGCTCGAGGTGCCAGAACGGAGATTCCCCTGCAGCCCATGGAAAAAATGCTCCCAATGGAAGCCTTTGGGTACACCTGAACTGCCTTGGGGAGCCTTTATGCAACCCCACACACAGCAGGACTCTGCTCTTTCTCTCTCTCCAAGTACTAACACACACAGAATCACAGAATTTCTAGGTTGGAAGAGACCTCAAGATCATCGAGTCCAACCTCTGACCTAACGCTAGCAGTCCCCACTAAACCATATCCCTAAGCTCTACATCTAAACGTCTTTTGAAGACTTCCAGGGATGGTGACTCCACCACTTCCCTGGGCAGCCTGTTCCAGTGCCTCACAACCCTTTCAGTGAAGAAGTTCTTCCTAACATCTAACCTAAAACTCCCCTGGCTCAACTTAAGCCCATTCCCCGTCGTCCTGTCACCAGGCACGTGGGAGAACAGACCAACCCCCACCTCGCTACAGCCTCCCTTGAGGTACCCATAGAGAGCGATAAGGTCGCCCCTGAGCCTCCTCTTCTCCAGGCTGAACAAGCCCAGCTCCCTCAGCCGCTCCTCGTAGGACTTGTTCTCCAGGCCCCTCACCAGCTTCGTCGCCCTTCTCTGCACCCGCTCAAGCACCTCGATGTCCTTCTTGTAGCGAGGGGCCCAAAACTGAACACAGTACTCGAGGTGCAGCCTCACCAGAGCTGAGTACAGGGGGACGATCACCTCCCTAGCCCTGCTGGTCACACTGCTCCTGATACAAGCCAGGATGCCGTTGGCCTTCTTGGCCACCTGAGCACACTGCTGGCTCATACTCAGCCGACTATCCACCATCACTCCCAGGCCCTTCTCTGCCTGGCAGCTCTCCAACCATTCCTCTCCCAGCCTGTAGCTCTGCTTGGGGTTATTGTGCCCCAGGTGCAGGACCCGGCACTTGGCCTTGTTAAACTTCATGCAGCTGACCTCAGCCCATCGGTGCAGCCTATCCAGATCCTCCTGCAGAGCTTTCCTACCCTCAAGCAGATCGACACACGCACCTAACTTGGTGTCATCTGCGAACTTACTGAGGGTGCACTCGATGCCCTCATCCAGATCATCGATGAAGATATTAAAGAGGACCGGCCCCAGCACTGAGCCCTGGGGGACGCCGCTAGTGACTGGCCTCCAACTGGACTTGGCTCCATTCACCACGACTCTTTGGGCCCGGCTATCCAGCCAGTTTCTAACCCAACGAAGCGTGCGCCAGTCCAAGCCAAGAGCAGCCAGTTTCTTGAGGAGAATGCTGTGGGAGACGGTGTCAAAAGCCTTGCTGAAGTCAAGGTAGACCACATCCACAGCCTTTCCCTCGTCCACCCAGCACGTCACTTTGTCATAGAAGGAGATCAGGTTCGTCAAACAGGATCTGCCTTTCATAAACCCATGCTGACTGGGCCTGATCGCCTGCTTCCCCTGCAAGTGCTGCGTGATGACTCTCAGGAGGATCTGCTCCATGAGCTTCCCTGGCACTGAGGTCAAACTGACAGGCCTGTATACCCCATTGGTTGTGATATACCCTGTCAGTCGTGAGATGCCCCGTCACTTGCGAGATGCCCCATCTATCACGATATACCCCACCAGTTGTGAGATGCCCTATCAGTCGTGATATACCCCATTGGTTGTGAGATACCCCGTCAGCTGTGAGATACCCCATCTATCATGATATACCCCATCTATCATGATATACTCCAGCAGTCAGTTGTGAAATACCCATCAGTCACGATATGCCCCATCGATCATGATATACCCCATTGGTCATGATATAGCCTATTGGTAGTGATATACTCCATCCATCACGAGATACCCCATTGGTTGTGATATACCCCATCACTTGTGAGATGCCCCATTAGTCATGGGATGCCCCTTCAGTTGTGAGATGCCCCGTCACTTGTGAGATGCCCCATCTATCACGATACACCCCACCAGCTGTGAGATTCCCCATCAGTCATGAGATGCCACATCAGTCACAATATACCCCCTCGGTCGTGAGATGCCCTGTCAGTTGTGAGATACCCCATCCATCACGAGATGCCCCATCTGTCACGATATACCCCCTCGGTCACAAGATGCCCCATCACTTATATGGTCTGCGAGGCACCCCATCAGCCCCAAGCCCCTCTGCCAGTCGTGATACGCCCGTCACAAGCCGCTCTGCTGCTCCCCACAAGCCCAGTCGAGTCGGCGGGGAGGTGGCGGGGGACACCGGGGTGCCCGTTGGCAGGCGTGGGCAGGCTGCTGGGCCGCGTGCGGCAGCGCTGCTGCGGGCAGCCCGCCACGCTGCGGGATGACGGGGCCAGCCCGGCGCTGACGTGTGCCGGGATGAGCCGATCGACGGATTACAAAGTTTGGAATCCCTCCGGCTGCAGCCCCGGCCGCAGCTCCCCGGCGGCTGCCGGGAGTGGGGTGGTCCCGGCGGGTCCCCTGGGTGCCGTGGGATTTGCCGACCCCCTTGGACACGCTGCCGGGACCGCCGGCAGGGCACGGCCACGCTCGGCATGGGGCTCCGGCTGCGCAGGAGCGCCAGCTTCACCCCCGACCACCCTGCTCTGCTGGAGGTGCCCGGCCCCGCCGCCCTGAAAGCAGAAGCGAATGTGCTCGTGATGGGAGCTGACAGCGTGGGGAAATCAGGTAGGAAACAACCGCGAGCGGAGAGCTGAAACTTGCCAGGCACGGAGAAGCCTTTCTACTGAAAAATAAAAAAAAAAAAAGACGGAGAGCTGCAGCAGAGTTTGGAGATTAAGCTGCGGAGAGCAACCCCGCTGTGCTCTGGGACAGAGGGGGGGATGGGGCTGTGCTTTTGGGTACCAGGGAGGGGAAGCTGAACACAACCTTGCAGGCAGCAGGGGAGGGATGGGGAAGGTGTTTTCCACGGAGCTGCAGTCTGCTGGTGTGCCGCTTTGTGCCGTGCCTCTCCGCTGTTTGCAGCCCCATGGCTGGAAGGGAGGGAATCCGAGATCGGTCCCTGTAGCGGGAGGTTACAGGGGGATCGCTGCCTGAGTGTGATCAGGGGCTGTGCTGACCTTGGTCTGGGTTTAAGCATGAATCCGGGAGGTTTAGGATTATTTTGTGACTCTTATTCTCCCCTCTGCAGCCCTGACTGTGCGTTTCCTCACCAGGCGCTTTATTGGGGAGTACGGAGACATGGGTGAGTGCTGGGCCAGGGCCAGTCCCACTAAACACCCGCTGGGGACTGGAAGGTCAGAAAGTGAGCCTGATCCCCATCCTGCTGCAGGGTTCGGTTCCTTCCCATCCTCTCCTGTGCTTCCCTAGAGCCTCTGCCTGCTCCCGGGACACTTGAAGGTCGTGTCTGTTCAGTGAGCCCTTTTTTCACTTCGGAACCATTTCTTTGGGGTGCCAAAGGCTCAGGTGGCAAAAGTGTGTATGGGCTGAGTGTGGGGTACTCATGGCAGAGGCAAATCTGCCCCACAGCCCCCGCTGCTGCTGTACAGAGAGCCTGAGGGCTGTGCCTCGGGGCTTGCAGTCTCTCAGGGTGGACACTAAAGGCTTTTAGGGGAGAAGACCTGGTGCAAGGGAACTGTCTCTGGGGTCTGTGTGGGCAAGCGTCTTTGTTCCCTCTCTTTTTTTTTGTCAGAATTCATCTACAGCCACACCCTGACCGTGGACGGTCGGGAGATTCTCTTCCACATCTGGGACGTCCCCACCTCCCAGGTGAGAGGGCTGCACTCCTCACTCATCTTCACCCCCACGATGAAAACCCAGCCTTTGCTAAAAGCAGCACCCACGGGCTGGGAGCCCCAGCTACACAAAGCTCTCGCTTCAGGCTCGCTCAGCAGATGGTTTGTAGGATCTGAGTCCTTTTTGCCTGCTGAGTACAGGGCAGCTGTGCTGTTTGTGGTAATAGTCATCGCAGCACGCAGTTTTCTGACCGGGGAGGACAGTGAGGCACTGATATTGTGCCTCTGGACTGAGCACAAGGTATTAATGCAGTGGGAGTGCCCCACGGAGGACCCCACGCTGTTATTACCTGTGCCAATTCCCGTCTGTATGGGAAGGGGAGGGCTCTGACTCCAGTGTCCCTGTCTGGTCACCTCTGTACTGCTCACTGCCATTCCTGTCCCGATGGGCTCGGGATCTCTGCACCCTGCACTAGCAGGCTGGCATGGAGAGAGTGAGCTGGGTAAAGAAACCTTCAGAAACCCTCCTTATCTCTTTCCCTAGGACCAGGCAGATGATGGCTCCTCGGAGGAGAAGCGAATCCAGTGGGCAGACAGCTTCGTCCTGGTCTACAGCATCTGCGACCGCGCCAGCTTTGACATCCTGCCCCCCAAAATCCAGTTCATCAAGGCGGCCAAGGAGGGGCAGAGCCAGGAGAAGGTGCCCATCGTCATCGTGGGCAACAAGCGGGACCTGCACCACCAACGGGAGGTGTCCAGTGAGGAGGGACGGCTCCTGGCCCTCTCCCTGGACTGTGGGTTCTACGAGGTCTCTGCGGCCGAGGCGTATCATGGGGCCCTCATGGTCTTCCACGGACTGGCCGAGCGCATCCCCGACACCAAACTGGCCCTGAAAAAGGGTACGGGCATCCGGGGCATCGTCAAGACCATGTCAGCGGTGTTTGCCCGCAAACGAACGGACTCCCTCTGAGCCGTGGCCTGGGTGTTGCTTCTCCCCGTGCTGCCCGGCTGGATGGAGCCTCCTCGGGGTGCCCGTGGAGATGGGGCACATTTCCACCAGCACGGTGGTTTCCTGCAGGAACATACAGCTCCTTCTCTGTGAAGCTGCCCCTGTGAGCAGGGAGGACACGCCACCTCCGCCCCGTTCCGTGTCCCCAATCTGTCACCTTGGCATCCTGCTGCTGACCCCGCAGGATATCAGGCTGGGTCCTTGACCCTCCCGTCCCACCCTCCTTCTCTCCGTGACTCCAGGCGGAGCCGTGCTGGTGACCTGCTCCTCCCGCCCGCAGCCCTTTGGTGGCTGTGGCCATTTCCCTTGTGCGAGTGGCGCGCGGGCTGTGCATGGGAAAGTCAGGCGCCGGGCTCGTTCCCAGGATGTGGGACTGCACCGTGCGTCTCGTAAACCCAGACCTCTGTGAGCCGGCGGGTCCCCGGGGAGGAAGGGAGGTGGGGAGGAGGGCTTGGAGGCTTTTCCCCTTCCCTGGTGTGCCTGGGAAAGCAGCATGTAGGAAGGGGGTGGTGTGCGCGGTACAGACAGTGAGTTCTCCGCTCTGTTCTCCTCTAAACGGAATAAATCTTCTTTGGCAGGAAGCCCCTGGCTCCTCGTGGCTGTGAATTTGTACTCCAGGCATGGGAAGAGGCACGTATGGTGCTGGGCACTGCCCGAGCATGGTGAAAGGCAGGGGCCCTCCTTCCCGCGGTGTTCCCAGCCCTCTGTGGCTCACCACATAGACCCAGCTAGCTCAGCCTCTGAAGGCACCCTCGGGGTCCCCTTGTCCCTGCTTGGGTGCCCAGGGGCTGTTTCCCCTTCCTCAACCCATCCTGCTGCTGGGCTAGCTCTGGGAAAGCAAACTGTGCCGGGGGCAGGTAGAGAAGGTTTATTACTGCAGCAGATACAACCAAATGTAGCGGGAAGTGGGGCAGAACTGCAGGAGAAGGGGGTCCAGGCACTCCACCCACTGTCACCGGCCTCGTTTCCGACCCTCAACAAGGACCAGGGTGGCCCAGAGCTGGTCCCTTTCTTCTTCTTCTCTTCTCCAGTCCCCTCTGCTCTCTCCTCCACCTACTTCTCCCTCCAACAGCAGCACTTTTGGCTGCCTTTGCTCTCCCCCTCCTGGCCCCAGCGCACTCCCCAGGGAAGAGCCACCCCCGGGGCAGAGCGAGGACCCTCCTGTGTCTGCGGGGGGGGGGCGTGCGTGGCGGGGACAACCACAGGGCAAAGCACCCACGGGTTCCCTATGATCTGCTTGGGCTCCAGCTTGGGGACGGGGGGTGGCACCCCATCAGGACACAACCATGGATGCGACCCATGAGCATGGAGACACCCCCTGGGTGGGAGGGACGTCCCTGCTCGTTGGCACACCGATGTCTGTGTCCATGTGGGGACGCGGGTAGTGGCGGGGCGAAGCGTGCTGTGGGGTGCCGAGACGTGTCTCCCACCACCTCCTCAGTCCTTCTTGAAGGCCGGGCTGTAGAGGTTGGCGTAGTAGGCCCGGCTGTACATGGCCTCGGGGCCGAAGCGGTAGGAGCCCTCGCTCACGCGCCGGTTGTAGGGGGCGAAGGCGGATTTCCGCGGCAGGGGGCACTCGGGCTCGAAGGCCGGGCTGCGGTAGAGGTTGTGGCGCATGAAGAGGGGGTCCTCCAGGCCCAGGAAGGACAGCGGGTGGTGGCCGCGGTACAGCCGCCAGTCGCCCCTCAGCTGGGACTTCTCCTCGGCGGGGGCAGCGGCAGGCTTGCCGTCCTCCTCCTCCTTCTGCTCCGTCTCAGGGCTGGCCTTGCTGCCCCCAGCCGCCGCCTCGTCCTTCACCGACTGCCTGCGGAGCTGAGAGCCGGCGTGAGCGGCGGCCCCGAGGGAGACCTCATGGGGCAGAGAGCTCAGGACAGGACATTTTATCCCCACGGGGGTCCCCAGAGGAGGAGGGAGTGGGCAGCCGCAGGACATGAGGTCCCTGGGGAGGGAAGGGAGGCGGAGGAGCAGGAGGGGGGGACGTGGGCTCGGACTGAACTTTGGCATCCCCGGGAATTTGCGGTCCCGTCCTGGAGCACACGCAGGGTGAACGGTGTCCCGACAGGGACAGGAGGGCACGTGTGGCATGGTGGCTTCAGGGCTTGGTGTCACTGGGGTGTGCCCTGCCTGGGGGGTGTCACGGGGACTCCCCATCACAGGTTTTGGTGACTCGCTGGCCCTATGTGGTGCCTTGGGGGGGGCTCATGGGGAGAGCTTGGACCTAAAAGGCTTTGCAGGAGGTGGACGGGACCTGATCCATGATAAACTCACTGGCACGTAGCTGTACAGGGTGCCCAGCAGATGCTTGGGGGCGCTGACGAGGGTCCCCCCCAGCGCATCCACTGTCTCCATGGCCCTGGACAGCCTGCGGGGGGTGAACAGGATCAAGCCCTCGGCCGCATCCCAGGCCACGGCGGGGACCTTCTTCACGCTGGAGATGCCGGAGGCGCAGGCGCTCTGCAGGTTGTGGGCCACGCTGCCCACCAGCCCGGGACCATCCCCTGCCTGGAGAGAGAAGACACCACAGCCACTTGTGCTGGCCACCACCATCTCCCCCCCACAGACCCTCGCAGCCCCCTGGGACCCCACATTTCCGCTGCAGGCAGAGGCAAAGGGCACCGACCCCGACCTGCAGCTTCCTGTCCGCGTGTCCCAGCAGAGCTGCTGCCAGCGGGGAAAGTTCCCAGCCCCGGCTCTCTGTGCTGGCAGCAGGGCCCCCCCAAACCTCAATACCCCCCATCCAGGGTCCTTCTGCCCCTTTTTCACTGCTGGGACCGTGCAGTGGGGGGACACTTGGTGCCGAGACCCCAAAGCAACAACTGGGAGCTTGGTGCCGGGTTGGGGAATTGGGGCACCTGCATCGTGCCTGGCACATAGCTGTCGGATTTAGGGGGTTCAGGATTTCTTTCCCCAAGGAATAAGCCAGGGAAAGTCAATCCTCTGGCTCGTACCCAGTCCCTGGGAAGGTGTCAGAAAAGGAGTGCATTTATTTATCTTTTTGGAGACGAGAGGGAGGACGTGTTGGGGCCAGGAGGATGCTTTGGGATGACCCCGTCTCGCCGCCCTCCCGTTTCTCCGTACCTCACCGGCGTGGCTGTCCTCCTTCTTCCCTGCTTTCTCCTGCTTCTGCTCCGGCACCCTGCTCTGCCGCCGGCTCAGCCAGCCGCCCGCAGTGCCCTGCCCCTCACCGTGGCTTTGTGGTGCCTGGGGTGCGCTCGGCTTGGCCAGGCTGCCCTGCGGGGGCAAAAAACAGAGCTCGGGGCAGCCCCGGGGCTTTGGGACTGGCTGGGAAGGGGTGGGAGAGGCGAGGCACCCCCTGTCCTGATGGTATCTGGTCCTCCCACGGGGCGTTTGGTGCGGGGAGGATGTTATGGCAAGGCCATAAATCAGCCATCTAGATTGGGAGGCAGCTGGAAATAACTCGTCCTGCTAACGTGCTGCAGGCTGTGTGAATGTGCTGATGGCACGGAGACCGCTGGCCCCGGCTCCCACTGCTGAGCAGGGGAAAGCTGGCAGCGACTGCCCCCGCTGCCTATTGTGCTCTCTGGGAACATGGGAAAAGGGCTCTCGGGTTTTACCACGGGAAAAGGCGACGGAAATCCCAGCCCAGTCTTCGGTAGGAATCCCAACATTTCAGGTCTGGCCTCATTCCTGTAGCCCCCGTTTTGCTGGGGGTCTCTGGGGGGGACTTGAGGCACTCACCACGATGGGGATCCAGGTGACCAGCTCCTGCCCCTTGGTTTTGGCGCGCTGGAGGCTCTGGGTGGTTTGCTGGTAAGCGCGGTGGGAGACGGTGCTGACCAGGGCTCCGATCCGGCCCAGGGTGCTGGGGGCACTGGGAGCGCTGGGAGCACTGGGAGCACTGGGAGCACTGGGAGCGCTGGGAGCTCTGGGAGCGCTGGGCTTCCTCTGGGAGATCTTTGCTGCTGGCCCACGAGTCTCTTTGGGCTTCTTATCTAAAAGCAGAGCAGCTCAGGGCTGGGTGGGGGACCTGCACCAGAAGCCTCTGGTGGCCAAGGGCCAAGCATTCTCCCTCCACCTGCACCCCATAAACGAGCTGCCACCTCTTATAGGGCCAGGATCAGGGGGTCTCCTCCATCCCAGCCACCCCCTGCCCTGCAGGGACGCCCCTCTGCACACCCTTTGGTGATGATTTGGGCATCGGGACTACCTGCTTCCTCGTCCTCTTCTGGCAGCAGGTACTCCATCAGCTTCTCCAGCCCGCCCAGCGCCGTGTCGACGCCGGCGGCCGCCATCTGGCTCACCGAGTTGCTCCTCGTGTACCTGGCCGTGGTCTCCACGGTGCTCTTGGTCGCCTCGTAGCCCTCCGCCGCCAGCTCCAGGATCTTGTCCACGGAGTTGCCGATGGTGCTTTTGGCGCTTTGGAGCGGGGTGGAGATGGTGTCCTTCAGTTCGGAGGCAAGCTGCGGGTGGAGAGATGCAGAAGAGCCCCGCTAGCCTGCTCCAGGTGGCAGGGGACAGCCAGAGGGACAATGGAGACCCCAGCCGTGGCCGCACCCAGGAGGGGCATGACAATTTCCTATGGCCTGGGCTGGAGGCAGCTGTTGGGGATGGCACACGGGACACTACTGACATATATCTGGGACCTACCCAACCCTTGTGGCCAACTCCCTGCTTTGGGGTGCCCTGGAGCAGCCCCTCACCTCCAGCAATGACCACAGGCAGTGTGCCCCATAGGAGAAGCACTGTGGGCTCCACAGAGGGGCTGTAGGGTCCCAGAGGCTGCTGTCCCACCCGTGACCTACCTTCTCGACGGGGTACTGCAGGGCAGGGATCTTCTCCTCCAGGTGGTCCAAGCCCCGGCAGGCCAAGTTGTTGGCTACAGTGACTGCCTCAGGCAAAAACACGAGAGTGGGGTGGTGAGAAAGGCTGGGGGCTGCGCTGGGGGTGCTGTGTGCCCGTGCCAGCACCACGGGAGGCTCCCCCTGCCGTGTCCCCCCCCGTCCCCTCCCCACGGGCAGTGTTGGAGGACTCAGGACTCACACTGGGGCTCCAGCCTGCGCACCACGGGCTCCACGCTCCACAAGGCCAAGGCGCCGGCGCCCTGCACGCCCCGCTCGTAGACCTCACACACGGAGGCCATGAGCGGGTGGGCCTCCTTGGTGCTGGCGTAGGTCCGCTGCAGGCTTTCGCAGGTCGAGCTGACCACCGGCAGGTGCAGGACCCGCTGCAGCACGTTCTCCTGAGCATCAGAGGGGGATGGTTAGGGGCCAGCCAGCTCCCCAAAAACATCCCGTCACCTACAGGCATCTGGCATATCGCTGTGCCCACCCGGGAGCTCAGCTCCCACTGGAGGAGGAGATGTCCCCAAGCCCTGTTTTGCTGCTTTCCAGTGGCAGCTCAGCAAGCAGTTGCTCAGGAAGCTAAGGGCCAGGAGGTGGCACAAGTGAGAGTCTCCCAGCCTCCTTTCCTGTGGCTCAGCTGTGCAAAACCAGCCTGGCTGCTGCTGCCGGAGGAACAGCGACCCTACAAATGACCCCACAAACACCCTTGGAGCGCTGATGGTCCCCACCTGCCCCATCTCCCAAGCATGACTGTTCTCCTTCCAGCTCGGGGTTAACTCCTGATTCCCAACTTGATAACTTCAAGCACGCCAAACGTTATCCTTTGCTCTGTTTTATTACAGGTAAGGATAACCCACGGGGCAGCACAAGGTACGACTCACATCCACCTGTGCAGCCCATATGAGCTGCCTGGCACTATCCACGCTCTGCCCTTTCCTCTCCCTCTTCCCACGCTCACCTTGGCACTTCCATCCTGCAGGGTCTGATTCTTCTTGGCCGTCATCGCGACACGTCTGCGGGCAAAGTGAAATTCAGAGCTGCAGACAGTGCTGTGCTGCCCGTGGGCTCCCTGCTCACCCCACAGCTCAGAGTGGGATGGGCAGGAGCTGGGCTGGGACACGCACCTCCCCTGGGTGCCACGGGACGTGCCATTGCCTAAGGCTTGACTTTTTACCACTTAAACCCTACAGCCAAGGGCTCCACGGGCTCCTCCCCTGCTAGCGGGCCTCGGCACCCAAGGGTATGAAGAATGGGCTGAGAGGCTGAGAGGTTGGGAGGAGCGGGGTCCAAGCAGGATGAAATGGGTTAGGGCTGGAAAGCAAGCTGAGGGTAGGCAGGCTGGGGGTAGGTGCAGAGAGGAGCGGAGAGAGGAGCTGCTGGTAGGATGAGGGAGGCTGAGCGGTGATGCTCGGGATGTGGGGCTGTGATGGGGACCGTGCGATCCCCCTGTGCACCACCCCATGGCTCAGCACCATCGTCCCCACGTACCCGGCTGGGCTGCAAAGCACCGCAAAATCCCCGCCTGCGCTGCTCCTGGCTTGGTGACACCCCCAAGCACAGCTCCACTCCCTTTTCCCAGCAGCAAGCTGAATGCAGGAGATCGAAGGAAGGCAGGCAATCCCTTCCCTCACCCCGACTAGTCCTGCTGAAACTGTCCCCCCTTTGGGGACCGGGGACTCACCCAGGGTCTGCCTGTGCAGAGCAGGAGCTGGTGGCAGCGCCGTCCCTGCGTGCGGGGCCTGTGCTGGGGTGCGCGGTGCCCTGGGCACTACCACCCCCAGGCCCCACCTCCCAGCTGGGTTCAGAGCCACGGGTTGCTGTGGAAACTGGGCAAACAGCACCCCGAGGACACCCAAATTTGGGACAGAAGGCTGCAAAAACGGCCCCGCTCACAGCAGGGCAGGCTGCCTGAGGTCAGTCAAACCTTGCAAGGCCAAAATCCCCATCTCCCTGGGCCCCAGATGCAGTGCTAAGCCACACTCATGACAAATGCCTGTTCCCTTATTTCCAGGGGGAGCTCTCTCTGTTACAGCACGTGCCTGCCACCTCTTTTCCTTGCTCTGGGCACCTCAGAGCAGTTTGTGCTCCAGCTGGCACGGCACGTGCTGCAGACCCCTACATGTCCTAACCCCTCAGTGGTGCTGGACTCTTCTGACCCTCAGGATCTCTCCTGGGCTGGCGGGGCCAAGACAGGGTGCAGTCCCATGAACGTGGCCTCCAAGCAGTGCAGCAGCTCGGCCTCTGTCCCTCAACCCCCATGCAGGACACGGAGGTGTGTGCCCAAACCTGCATGGCTCCAGGCTCCTGGAAGCTCTGCTCAGTCCTCCTTTCCTTCCAGAGAGCCTGGATTTGCTCCCTGCCCTGCAAAACTCACAGACCTGCCTTGCCTGCTGGGCTCACCCCCCAAACAGAGGCACACCAGTGCCCTGGAACAGGCACACCAGTGTCCTGGACGGGCTCCAGCGCAGCAGCAGGGTGAGTCACTGCTCTCCAGACAGCGGGACAAAGGGCAGCAGCCTGCTCACAAGTTTGCTCTCTTGGCACCGAGGCTTCTCCCAGCTCTGCTGGCCGGGCAGGGGCAGTGCCAGCCTTCTCCCTGCCTTGGCGTGAGCTGGGATCAACAGACAGCGCAGCCTTTGCCCTGCTGTGGCCTTTCCCCTTCCCCTCGCTGCGGGGCAGAGGCTGTGCCAGCCCCATGACAAACAATTTCTGCAGGCAGCATTTAGAGCCAGATCAGCCGGGTGCAGGGCAGCAGAGGTTTACACTCTCGTCTCTGCAGTCTCCTCCATTCCCATTAATATACCGTGGTTGGGGGTGAGCTAGAGCCCTAAAGACATGAGGTATCTTTAAGCTTAGGTCTGCAGGGGGCTGGAGAAGTAGTTAATTTATTTCCATGCCCAACAGCAGGATCACCATCCCCAAATCACTGCTGGCAAGTGTCTGCCCAGTTTCTTTTTAAATAATGTCTTCCCTGGCAATCTATTTAGTGTTTTGTTTTACTTCAGTTCAAAATAAAATCACCTGTGTGATTTAATTCTCCTTTGTGGCAATATAAACGTACCTCTTGGATGGAGTTAGAGACCAATTTACTGCCTTCCTCTTGGCAGAAAGCCTTTTAGACACATGAATGCCCTTCACACCCTCTCTCAGTCACCTTTCCTCTACAAAACCAGTTCACCTGATCCCTCCCCAGAGCTGTTGGGTTTTAGACCTTTGATCATTCTTGCTGCTCACCTGGGACTCTCCAATGGCTCACACATTTCTTGAAATACTGTGCCAAGCAGGGTATAAACGCTAGGAAAGCCTTGTCTGTGAGCAGATCCCTTATCTCACGTACCATTCTCCTGTTAATTGCTACCATTATGAAATATATATGAGACCAGTAATTCAGAGGGAAATTCGTACTAAATTGTTGCCGAACGCAACGCTTTGTGCATTACTCAGGAAGTGACATTTTGGAGCTTTTAAATTTGCAAAGCTCTTACTGCAGGGGACAGGAGTAAACAGCAAGCTACCAGCAGGAGCTCAGTTTTAATGGCTATCCCTTCCCCATCCCTCCCCATCTCAACCAGAGATGTTATCCTTCACTCTCTGCCCTGAACAGGTGTTCATTATTAAACAACCGCAGCAATTTGCCCCACAACACAAAGAGCCATCCAAAGGAAAGGCTGTTTATAAGATATTTCAGTGCAGGTGTAGCCATTGGTTTCACCTAGCTGTGCCTGTGCTGGGCTGAGGGCTCCAGCACTAACTGCTTGTACTCAAGGGCAGCCGATGGCAATTCCCCAAGTGTCATTTTTCGGGTGATTTCATGTGCACTTTTACCAGGTGCTCAGATGTTTACTTCTTATTGTTTTCACATCTGAAATTGGGGTTGTAAATGAGCCTGTCAAATCTGGCTGTTGCCCTGCTCCTGTGAAAGGAAAGCCCTATAAAACAAGAGCAAACACAGGCAGTGTCTCTTCAACAGTTTTGCCCAATTTGGAGATAGGAGAGAGGATTCCTTCTCCAGCATCTCTTCTCCACCCTCTAAATCACACACAGACACGGTGTCATTCTTAGATAAGTTTATTGCTTGTGTTCAAACAGCTGTCCTTATTCCAACTGCTGTATTAGAAACATACAAAGAAAAGGCACTAAAAGGATCTTCTCCACTTGATCATGATTCTATGGCTTCAGTCACATCATATTAAAATACATTAAATTACTAGCCTCCAGCTGGGGAGCAGAAAGGCAAGTGTTAGTGCTTAACATCCAGTGAAGTTACTCCTGTATGCTCCGTCCTGTTCTATACAGAATGGGGCGGGTAAGGCTGAGAAAGGCTGAAAATTCATTGCCCTGTCTCCCAGGTTGAGTCTGTACTTGTTAATCCACCCCAGTCCCTCCAGGAGAAACATCAAGAACTGGCTTGTGGCTTTGCATAGTGTTTGCTTGGCACAAGGGCAAAAATCCCACACTCCTCCCTCTGCAGAGGGCAGAGCGAGGTATATCTGGCCAGGGGCCACATCAGCAAGTTAATCTATTTCCCTTTACCTATGAACTACAAGGGAAAAAGAGGAATAGGCTTGCAAAACAGTGGAAGATCTATTTCGTATCCAAGAGGTCCCCTGAGAGGAATCCGTAATGCAGTTTCTTGCAAGAAGACAAAATTCTGTAGGCAAAGGGTAGCCAGACCTCCACTGCCAGGTCGTGGAGATTCTTCTCCTTTCCTTAGGAGAGGAGTTAGGAGGGCGTAGGGGTTGCTGCACGTTGGGATAATGATCAATCTGACCAAGGGAGGGATGGGTCACACATTGCCAGCATCTCAAAGGCAAAAGGAGTAAAGGAACAAAACAACCCCATTGTTAAAAAGGGTATCAGGAGGAAGCCCTGGAAGGCAACATATCCATTATGGTCTGAACTGCCAGTACGCTCTGCTTTTAATGGTGTTCATTTCCATATTAAAAAGAAGAGCTGCTGCAGGCCATGTTTGGTCTTCAGACACACTTAATTATCCTGCTCAGCAACCTCTTTTTTCAAACCTTTCATTGGCAGCCTAAGACTTCAGATTCAAAGTGGAAGTGATTCCAGGCGTGACCACAACGACTTAGGGTAAACTGGGGCCCTGCATTATCATGTCTACTCAATTCCACAGCCCTCTCCTTTTAATAAAGGAGACCAGCATCTTTTAATTCCTGTTTACAGACAGTATCAGAAGTAATAAGAGAGTACCTTGGTCCTGGTTAGAGTAATCTCTGTTCACATCTCCTGACAGATGAAACAAGGAGTCCTTGCATCTGAAAGCAACAGAACACACAGGCCGAGCTCTGATGAAGAAGAGCGATAATTTTGTCTCCTATAAATATGATGTGCAAATTTTTCTCAGACAGCGTACTCTGCAAAGTCAGGAGCAACAAAGACTGCATGTCATGTAACTGTGAGGCAGCTGGACACAGCGTTTCTCCTTTAACCTAGATCAGTGCCAGGCAGTCATTCCCAGCTAGGTAACTGAAGAGCAATTACGCTGTCACAGGGCAAATACAAGGCACTTTCAAATGGTAGAACCAGCAACGGAATGCAAAAGAAATCTTATGGTTGTGATGGGAGGATAATGAGGATCAAGAAGGAAAATGTGAAACGTGAATGCCCAAATCCAGGTAATAAGCTTCTCTTCTCAAGGAGATTCTGATACAATCAAGTCCAACTCCATTCCCTTCCCTCCAGGAGCTTACGCAACTGGAAACACTCCCTTGCAGTTCGACTCAACAAGCTCCAAGACAGCCTTCTGTCCTTAAATACAGGTTCCAAAGCTCCTTATTACGCTGGATGTTTTCAAGTAAAATTAAAACAGAAGAACAAGCTGCTTATCACACTGTGATTAATGTAAAATGGTTGAATTTAGAATCACGGGGGCTTGGGAGTTAAGGTGCATGTGTAATGGGAAATGTAGTGCTCAGGAGAGGTTCCAGATTCACAGCTTTGGAAAGTCAGTTCCCTACAAATCACAGCATTATCGGCAATGAGACCAGCTTTTCCCAGGCACTGTTCTTCACCAAAATCCTCAGCTGGAGAAGTCAGAGTAAGTGGCCAGCAGTCCTTGGCTCACATTAACAAAGGAGAAGAAGAAGGTGCTGATGCCCTGGGACAAAGTTGGCACTCACCAGACCATAGGTCTAGCGTCAACAGTGCGGAGATCACTGGCAGGTCAGGAAACACCACTCCTGTTATCATCAAACCACTGCCCACAGACGTCAGGATGCAGCAATCCAGTCCCATCACAACACTCAGGCATTACTTCAGGCCCTTTAAGCAGAGCTCCTAACTTGACTGAACACGCTGTAGAAAATTTGACTGCAGGAACCTTTGATTGGTGAATTCTAGCTTTCCAGTGTAAACACGATTAATTATGAGTCCTATTACCTATTGCAGTAGTCGAGGCAGCTATTTCGTAACCCTGTATTAAAATATAAAATCAGTATTTCCTTATCTGGCAGCCAAGTTCCAAGTCCTGTTTCTGTTTGTGCAATATTATTCTGTCTTTCCCATTTTCACTCCATTGGGCACCAAACTCATCTGCAAAGAGAGAGGGAAGGAGCAAGGGTGGAGTTCATTTATTCAGAGGACAAAACTCATCTTGAGGTTACTGTGAGATATCTTCTTTTGTAAAGTGCCATAGGGAGAATCAAAACCTGTCAGAGGTTCAAAGCCGTCGGCTCACCACATGCCGTGCAGTTTCTCTCTGTCACTGTTTCAGCTTCAGATGAGGGCTTGCTAATGTGAGGATCCCCACCAGAGAGGAGAGGAGGCCACAGAAACCAATCACTCCTGGATTGGTCTTGTAGATCCCCAGTGTATCCAAAGGACCCGTGAGATCGCAGAGATTCTTCACCATGTCGAGCACCAGAGGAGGATGATTTTTAAGTATCTGAAACAGTAGGAGGAAAAAACCATGCACGCCATCACATTTCAAACCGTTTAGTTCCTGATTTCGTTTGTCCCAGGAAGAATTCTCCTTCATCTTTCCTTCCTGTACAGCTTGCTCCAGCCTCCATGAGACCTCATACCAATCCCTGGCCAGGTTCATCAGCAGCGAAAAGTAGTAGCACTTGGTGGCCCAGTTCCGCCACTTCGGCACGTCGATGTCAGGCTGGAGTCCAACACTCTTCAACCACAGGACTGTGTCGCAGACGAAGTACAGGGCACGGGTCAGGTTGGAAGCCGTAAGGCAGACGCGAGGAACCACGTCTGGCAGCTGTGTAGTTCTCCTGGCTGCTACCAAGGCGTGCACCGTGTTGCCCAGTCTGAACACTGCAAGAGACACCACGAAGGTTAGCGTGGCTGCTGCAGAGACACAGCTCTAGGCAGGGCAACTCGGCACGTCACTGCCCACAATTCATAAACTTAACAGGCTTTGGGCATTTGTATGCTTAAACATCTTCTCCACTCTTAAGGGAATTGTGAGTTCGCAGTGTGAGAGGCTAGTATTAGGGAAGGAAGGGGCATAAATCCCTCAGTGCTACTGTCCTGAACACAATTTTGTCAGTAGCCAGGAATCACCAGCCTTTCCTGCTGCTCCATTTTCAGTGCTTGGGTGTGCTCTGGACCCATAGCACTCTGAACAGAGCAGTGACACAAACGGAGCCTCCAGTGTCAGTGGTACTCTGCTGTGAATTTCATTTAACACTGGACAGGAGGTGATGTTACTGCATAAACCCCATTGCCACCACGAGCTGCACCTTCCCTAAGCTTCTGCAGAAGCTGGGGGTTTACATGCTGAGCATGCTGACGCCCAAGTCCCTCCTCAGCCATGAATTTGTCAGAGGTGCATATCACTCCCTGCAAACAGGAGCAGTATATTCCACTTCCAGCTATAACACATAGCAAACCCTATTTCATGCCCTGCACAGTTTAGGTTTCACCTCATGAATGTTAATACAATACCATACAAAATACTTTTAATAACCTGCTGCACTGTAACAGTGACAGATGTTGGCTGTACCCATGTTTAGTGGAGCTGCAAGCACCCTGAATTTCAGCCTGAAGCCTACCGGAGGTTTGTTTAGCACAGACAAGAGAATTATGGCTATGCTGATAAACCAGCTGGCCTCTCTCCTGGAAATTACCATACTCCAGAGCTAATTGGCATAATAAAACAAATCTATGGTAACACATTAAATCAGCGTCCTTGCCACACATATTGAAACTGCTCCAGAATTGAGTAATTGATAAGTAGGTGTAAGATCAAGCCGAAAGCACACAGGACAACCACAGCAACAAATGGCACAACCCCAACAGATGCAGGGGTGACACGGCACGAAGTGATGCATACAGTCAGAGCACGAGAAAAGTAGGGAAGGGGAAAAAAATTAGTAGAGCATAAGTGCTAAAGAAAAGTTGTGTGAAGTAAAATGTAAGAAGCCACATTGAAGGATGGTTCTTCAGAGGTGCTTTGCAGGGGATGGGGATCTTTAGTATTAAACCACCTTGCTGGGAGGACTGACAGGAGTGCAGTGAGGCAGCGGTGTGCCAAAACTCCTCGTTCTGTCCCAAAACAGGGCTGACAACTTCAACTCCTGCCTGTTAACTCACTGCTCCAGCTCTCCCTGCAGCAACGCATGGGAGAGGAGGCTGGAGGAGCAACAAATGCCATTGTAGCCGTGCAGATCCTGCCAAGCCAAGGCAGGGTAAGGATGCTGACGGCTCCGTGAGTCCACCAGAAGGGTTTTGTGTCCCCAGGAGGAGCTCGCCCCGGGGACCCCGGCACTTACTCTTCCGCCCCGAGCTCATGCTGGCTTCCAGCTGCTTCAGCTTCAGCACCAGCTCCTCCTTCTCGGCCTGTCGCTCCAGCACATAGCTCAGCAGCATGCACGTGTACTGCGTGGCTCTGCAACGGCAAAACACGACAGAGAGACGGGCTGAGAGCACGGCGGGCACCCGGGGCGAGCGGCACACGGGCCGAGCACTCACCGTAGGAGCCGCTCGCGGCCCTGGCTGCGCTCGGTGAAGTCCACGAAGCGCTGCATGGCGCCGGGGCAGCCCCGCCGGCACCGGCACCCGAACGGCGGCCGCCCCGCTCCGCCCCGCTCCGCCCCGCTCCGCCGCCGGAACCCCCCCGCTCCGGGCTCTGCTTCCCCGGCCGGGCCGCGTCGCTGCCGGCCCGTTGCCATGGCGACCGGCAACAGCGGGGCAGGTGCGGGCCGGTGTCACCGCGAAAAGCTTCCCCCCCCCCTCCTCCCAGGTTGTTGTTTTTTTTTTTTTTTTCTTTTAATGCTTTTTCATAAATCTTATCCACCTCACTCCTAAACTTTTACTTTATTTATTTATTTATTTTTAATGTAAAATGTCAGTATCTTTGTCCCCGATATTCGCAGAGCGGAATAAAAACTAAGTAACAGAGGGGATGCAACAAGTAGAAATAAACAATACAGAGCAACTTTGCTCTGCCCATACCCAAAGGAACTCCCGTCCCTCTTAACGATCATTAACCAGATTTTCTTTTTTCTTTCCCCTTTACCTCATGAAAGTAGATATTGTGCGATTCTTCGTTCTCCTGCACCTGCTGTGGTTACTGCACCGGTGCTGTGCTCTGCACTGGGAGAGGCAGCACGATGCCCGTGCATGTCCGGAAGCATTCCCTGGAGATTCCTCCGCCATCTGAAGAGGACTGGCTGAAGGATGACGAGGAAGACTTCTTCCAGCAGGATCCCGAGCGAATACGCGATGCGTTGCCTCAGCCCTTCAGGATGGTCAACAAACTGGTGATGCTGGTTTTTGAAAATGCTATGGAAATCATCAAAAGAAGGGAGACGCTCCGAGAAGCACAAAAACTGAAGGTCCGGCCCACAAAATGCTTCCCTACAGCTGAATTCCAGGTACAGAGCCCCTTACACCAGGGATAGCAGCAATTACCTTGCCAGTTTCTCTAGTGAATATCCATTCAGTTGGCTTTACATCCTTCTGTTCATCACCTTCCTCAGAATCCACCACCATCTCCCCGATTCATTTCAAAAGGGCTGCAGTTTCTCAGCTTGTCCGACAGGTTCTGCTTGCCACCCATCTATCACATCTCTCTGAAAAGAAAGAAGCAGGTATTAAAGAGCATTAAATTCACCTTCTGCTTCCTTGGCTTGCTCCACCCTTGTTGAGCCCAGAAGGTAATTAGTCAGTAGCATACAAATGAGCAAGCTCAGCTTTGTGTAATAGTGAATATGCTGTGAGAGGTGGGAGCAGGTTTTTTTTTTTTTTTTAAATAATAATAAAAAATATTTATTTTTTAATTTCTGAGAGAAATAAACTCTCTAATTCCTGACCGAGCAATCTCTGTGACAGAGATGTGACCTTCTTCCCCTGCTCTTCTGATGAAAACTCATGCAAAAGCTTCTCCCTTGTAGAATAAATCAGCCTTTGCTATTGGTGAAAGGCTAGGAGACTATTGCTAGTGTGGCTGATGTATCTTCCTTATCTGAAATGGTGGGGTGCACACATCTTTTTCTCTCTTGGTAGGTAACTGGAACAGCCAATTGCCTGTCAGTGTCTGGAAAATTCATCTTTGTTGGTCTGTCCGTGGGTCTGGCTGCCTTCAGGATGTACGACTGTAAGCAGGTCTGTGTTTGGGATGCAGTCAAGACAGAGATTTGTGTCATCCACTCCTCAGACTTGGGGGACGAGCACCACGTCCTGCTCACTGTGGATGAAATGGGTAGGTGTGACGTGGGTTTCTCTGACCTGGCTGGTGGATGGCTGGGCTCTGGAGCTGAAGAGTTGGTAGCTGCTTTATGGAAGAGTGCTAAATCAGGAGGAATGTGAGCGTGGCTGTTGTATTTCCTAGAAAGCCCCGCAAAGAGTGTTAGGTAACGGGTTGTAGGGTGAGAGAGTGGCCCTAGGGCCTTGGGATTAGGAAAGGGTGTGGGTTTGGTGTCCTTGCTGGAACAGCAGAGACAGATGCAGGACTGAGGCTGAAGTGCAGTAAGTTTTAGACCAGATGGAAAGAAGCATTGCTAGGTGTGACCTCCTGTTTGTGCTTTGTTTCAGCACCTGTAATTGCACAGCCCTGTGGTAAATAAGTTTGTTTGTTGATTCGTCTGAAAGCTGTCATTTCTGGCAGAGGTGCTTTTCAGACTGTCTTATCCATCTCTGTGTACAATCACGTGTTTGCTGGTAATGACATAAGGAAGCCAATGAAAGTTTATTGCTGGAAGCAGTGGGATATTCTTCCTTGAGCCCAGAAAAAAAAACAAAAACATAGTCCTGTCCACTCTCCTGCAGATATTGTAACAGCCCTCTCCCAAGAGCATGGCTACCATCTGTTCACTTTCCTCCTCCTACTTCTATTCCAGGGCTTGTCTCGCTCTTCTGCTTTCACAGGGAAAGCTTCCTACTCATTAAGATCTTAAATGAGGTGGTAAGTACTGATTTAATTGCATAGACACTGCGTAAGGACTAGTAAATAATCAATCATAAAGAGTACTAATTGCTCTCAGGAAATTCTGTCATGGGCAGCCACATGCTGACACCAGAGCTCATTCACTGAGCCAGGAGCATGCAGGTTGGCTGGTGATGTGACATATGCTCTCTGAGTGCCAAAGTCATCCCATGCCAACGTCCCAGAGATGTATCTGCAGCAAAAGTAGCTGCTGGAAGTCCCTGACACCATCCTATATGAACCAGAGGAATAATTCTTCATTTAGACTAGTCTCAGGGAAGTGATTTTCAGAACTAATGGCTTACATACATCTCGGAAGGACAGCCTGATGCAAGGCGCAAACTAAACATCTCTGAGGTGCTTAGACAGAGCACGCAAGAGCAGCACTAAGGGCCACCAGACCTTCCTGCCAACCCAGAGGAAACCTGAGAAACAAAACTCGAGGCACAAGATATTTCACTGGGAAAGAATATTCAGTTCTGTTCTTCCAGCACTATTGAGAACTGTGCAAGGCCGTGGAGCTCTGTGACTCAGTGATCTTGCTTTGACGCCAGCCTGCTTTTCTTTGGCAGGAAGATATTAGCAAGCGAAGTACTTGTGTGGAGGTGGTGCTGTCCTCAGGAGGTGATTATGCAGGAGTCCTGCTGCAAGGCAAGTGCAAGAACATGGTGTGTTTGATGACGGCTGTTGTGTTCTAGCACAAGGGCCATCAGCAATGCTTTTAAAATGTTCCAAGCATTCTGGGTTCCCAGGGATCCTGCTCCTAATCTTCCCAGTCCCTCTTCCAGCTTAGAGACGTGCTCCTGCCACTCCCTTTCCTCCCAAAAGGCCTGGTATGGATCAGCACTGATCCCAAAAGTTGGCTGATTGGAACTGGTCAGTGCAGTTCCCAGCTCCCATTAGGCTCAACGAAGCAGAGGCTCAGTGAAGGCTCTTCTTCTCCCCAGAATTTTTTACCTCAGTTCTTTCTCTGAATCAGCATGGCTCACTTTTATGCTGCAAGTATGTAGACCTGAAGAACTTTCTCTGCTGATGTAAGCCGGACAGCACAGAGACACTTTCTAAAAACACTACAACCAACTCTCCTTGCTATACCGTTCTGTTTCATGGCAGCTGCCTCTGCCAACTCATTTGCTGCTAGCATGTTTTCTGGACCCCTTTGGTGGAACCTGCCTGGACATGTGCTGAGAATGATTTATATATGATTGATTTAAATATATATCTCAACCATTTGTAGAGAGCCAATGTGTGAAACCACGTCTCACTTCCTGCTTTACTTCAGAGGTTTCAGGTCAAATTCTCCGACTGTGTGGCTTCATGGAATTTATTTGGTGGTTGTGGGACTTTGAGGGGCTGAACTACAGGCTGTGATGTCAGTCTTAGTCAAGTATGTGAAGCCCTAAGTGGGAGGAGAGGTGGGATACATGGAGTTCACCGGGATTTTATATTTCAAAAACTCTCCACATTTTGTTTTAATGATTTAAGATAACAGAGGCTGCTTGCTTGAAAGACCTTTACTCCTTGTTTCCAGTTGCTCAACAAAGTTTCCCAATGCAGGCAGCTCAGAAGTTTGGCTGGAGGTCTACCGATTGCCCAAGGATTCCTGGCTGAAGGAGACAGAGAAGAGCTCAGGAGCTGCAGCAGGGCTGGCTTTCAGGGAGATGAGGTCAAGCTGGACATCTGTGGTACAAAACAGTTCCACCCCTCTCCGTGCTATTTTTTTCTTATACCCTTTTGCCTACAGGTCTTTCCCCAAACCTTGCTCTTGCAGACAGTGACAGCAAGATACAGGCTGAACAAGTCTGTCAGCCCAGGGGGATGGAGCATGTGTCTCTACAGCTGCCCATCCCACATTTCACAAGGCCTTTGTGTTATTGGGACATGTTTACTCTCCCAAGACAGGCTTTCCAATGAGGTTCCTTTGGTCCCAGGGCTAGCATTCCTGCTGCTCCTCCCTGAAACCGTCAGCTCCTTTCCCAGCAGTATTGCCCCATCTGAGGAGGCCCTGTGCAAGGGTATTCCCACAGGGTTTCTCCCTTATGTTATTAGGGGAAGGTGGAGGAGCACAGTGGGAATCAGGCCTGAGATCTCCACTCAGAAATCTGGTCCTGCAAGGGCCTATGACTTGGGTTCCTGTTTTAGACTGCCTGTGAGAGGGATCTGGGGGGTTCATAGCTAAATCCACCTGAGCAAGGCAATGTCTCCACCCTGCCTCAGTTAGTTTGTTTGAACTAACCAATGCAATCACCAGTTCTTTGTCAAAAAAAGGCTGGAGCTGCATGGAGACTGTTCTACAGAGATAGTAACTGGCCTCAGTGAGTGTCCTGGGCTGTTGCAGGAAATCTTAAAAGCTGAGTCAATGCTTAACTCTCTCCTACATCACCTTCACCCTTCTAGATTTCACCTTTCCACACATAGACACCTTCTGCCCAGAACCTCCAGCTGACCCTCTGTAACACCTGCCTCATACCTCTTGCTTCTCCTTCAGCAGAGACTTTTCTGGGCATTTAAGAGCGAACTCCTCCATACTTTGTAATGGTGTTAAGGAACTAGTGATCTCCCTCGGGTTTCTGTGTTTTGGCCTGAAGAATGAGGCTAAAATGAGTATCTCAATATTGGAGGCAATGTGAGCTTTGTGTATGCTTCCTTCAGGAAGCATTCAGTTCCTATAAACTTCTGACAGGTGAAAGCTTAGCAGCATTGAACACAGCACAGCTCGAGGGAAGCCACTTTTTCTGTTTTTCTGTTTGACATTTTTCTGTTGCAGGAGTCTTTTGTGTCTGCAAACAAAGCTGAGGCAAAGCTGAGTCTCCCAGTGCTGGTGCTGAAAGTGAAGCCACCCAAACCCATTACAGGTCAGGGACTGTTTCTATGCTTAGAACATGCTGTCTTCTTCAGGTGGCAAAGGATTCATGGCCATTAAGTCTACAGAACAGTCAGAAAACTTCAGTAATGTGTTCCTTAGTCCCTTCCTGGCCTATATTTATTAGCACAAAACACTTCAGTGTGTCTGAAAGTGGTTGTCATACACCCTTGGCTTCATTGTCACCAGAGAGGGAGGAGACTGCTCCTAGATTCTGGCAACCTGACAGCACCATTACTTTTGTCAATCTGAGTCCTGGATTCAGGGACATACTGAAGCTTTACAGAGAGGATGGGGAGGGAGCAGACATTGTGCTGGGATGATGTCAGGGAGAATGCCACAGAAAGGGAAGGTGAGCTCTGAGTTGCGCTAATCCCTGCCTCCAAATACTGGAAAATGGGTTAGTGATATGGAGAATCTCAGAGAATATATTAATGTTGAAATACTTGCACCAGGAAAATGCAGTGTGGTCCTCTTCAAGACAATGCTACCCTGAAGGTGGAATGGTAAAAGTGCATCTGGGGCTCTCCCACATCTTCATGGTGCCTACTCCTCCCAGGGCTGTGCCTCTTTCCTTTATGTTTGCAATCTAGGAACTAATTTTAAAAGCCCTTTGGATGCCTTGAAGAAAGTGGATGATGGCAGCATGCTTGGCTTGGGGCACAATCACCTGATCAAGGACTCTCAGTGGGAGCAACACGAGGCAATCTTCCGCAGCATTTATCGGCAGTTTCTGGAGGCTGAGGGTGAGAGTGAGAGCAAGGATGAGGTTCCCAGGTGAGTGAGGGTCCCAGCCAGCATTTCATTCCATGAGTCCTCAACATGGGACAATTCAAGTGTAGATGGAAACCTCTTGCATAGCTCTGTTCCCCAGGGTGTCAAGGCAGGGGGCTAGAGCAACTCTAGAACCTGTTGCATCACTACCTAGGTATCAAGGCCTTTCTTTACTTGATTCCTTTTTCAGGCGTGCAACTTTTCATTTTCTCCTACCCAGCTGGATCCTACAGGGGGGGATTGACATAAAAGTACAGCCAGGTAACTCAATTGTGCAAAAACGTGTTAACATGTGAAGTTTGTCATTGCATGACATTGAGCTCCAGTTAGAACTCAGTGACTCAGGGTTGGGTTGGCTCTATAAATTCCGTCTTCAAAGGCATAAGTCTGGGTGAAAATGTCAGCCCTAGGACTTTTAAGTCAGTCACTGACATGAAGTCAAAAAACTTGG
Organism: Aythya ferina; assembly: GCF_964211825.1. Lineage (NCBI taxonomy): Eukaryota > Metazoa > Chordata > Aves > Anseriformes > Anatidae > Aythya > Aythya ferina. The sequence continues at coordinate 8,349,583 of NC_140307.1, forward strand.
CTCCATGGTTTAAAATAACTAAATGAGGGAATGAGGGGGACACATAAGCAAGGAAAAAAAAAAAAAAAAAGACAAGGGAGTGTTTGTTGTGTTCTAGTTTGTGGGAGCAGAGTTTCTATAAGTCTTGTCAGGGAAACCATGAAAGCCTAGATAACAGCTTTCTAATTGGGGTATTGGTGTCCTGGATTGTTCCTTTCTTTGTCCCTTGATATCCTTCTCTATTTTTATTGTCCCCTTCTCCATTCTAGATGTTCCAGCTAGCATCAGTGTGTACTGGGACGGAAGCCACAATCTCTGTTTCTATTTACTTAACCGTCCACTCAAGGAGAGAGTGGGTAAGGAAGTCTTACAGAGCACTTTGGGGAGTGAGAGTATTCAGTGGCCAGTAGCTGTCCCTCAGCCAGATCTTCCGTTATTCAGGGAAATGAGGAATGGGGAGGAGAGCTACACCATATCTTGTGTGTTAGGCTGCCATTTGGATTGCAGGGCTCTGTGTTGTACAGGCTGACAGAATCTTGTCAAGAGACTGCAGAATGGTTCATGTTTTATCAGGAAACTGGAAGCTGGTACCATGAGAGAGAATGTTCTGCACTTTCTTACAGTTATCCATCTTCCATCTTCCGGTCCTTCTGTTTAGATGCTGATCTGAAACCTGATGTTGTGTGGCCATGTGCAGCTCCAATTGCATGCTCAGCTGTCAGTTCCTGGTACCTGGCACTGGCATGTGAAGATTCAGCAATAACTATTTGGGATAAACACCTAGGTGAGCTTGCCTTTTGGTACTGTGCACTGAGATCACAATGGATAGATATTTCCCTTCCTTAGGAGTGTGAGGCTCTGGCTTGGTGTGAACAGGGAGCTTCCAGTGAATTTACAAGCAAATCTGAAATTAATTTGGACTCGCTTGTTCATGGGATGCTCTGCCAGAAGTTGCCAAAGCAGCCTGACTCTGTAGCCCTGACAGAACCATTCCCATGCACAGCAATGCAGCGGCTGTGAACTGCTGCAGCGAGGACTGACTCCTCTCTTGTCTTGAAGCCAGTAGTAGTAGTCCTCTGCAGGACAGTCACTGCTTTGCCACTGCATCCTCAGGCTATCTTTGAGGCTGTTGTGGCATCATAGTCCAGGCTGTCCTCAGTGGAAGTATCATTCTGCCATGATGCATGGTTCTTCTGGCAGAAGAGTCTTCTGTCATCAAGGCTATTCTGGTAGCTTTTTTTAATTATTTTTTTTTCTTCTTAAACTGCTGCCTTTTAATTAATTTATTTATTTATTTGATTAATTTTTATTTAATGCCTCTCCAGGATATCCACTGTCTGTGACTGTCATGCCAGAGAAACGTCCCATACGTAGCATCCACTTCCTGCAGAGTGCTGCAGCTGCCAGCAGTGAGACACCTTGCCCTGGTACAGATCCTCCCTCTCCAGCCGTGGAGCTTTTAGTGCTGTGTACAGATGGGTCTTTGTATTTGTTGAGAGCATCCAGGGCGAAGAAGCCCAGCATCACGCTCCTGGCAGACAGGTGAAGTAGTCTCTGATAGATCTCACTCCAGACAAGGGAGCTGGGTTATAGTGCTCAGGTCCATCAGGGAGGTCCAGATCTCAGTGGGATAGAGGAGATAGAGAACTTTCCACTGCCTTCACCCAGATAGCTCTGCCACGTTGCTGTCAGCAGCAAAGATGGTTTTGCTAGAAGTCAGTCCCAGTCCTAAAATCCAGTGGTTGTTCCAGAATGATGACTATTCCTGGGCTCTGTGCATTAGAACACAGGGGCTTGTAGCACTGCTCTAGGGCTGATGTTCAGCTAGCTGTGTCTCTGCCAGGTACCCAGGGCCCTTCTCTCTACTGTCCTTGCCATAGTAATGTCCACTTGGAAGTCAAAATAAGCATTTCCTGACATATTTCTATCAACTTGACTTTCACTTATCCCCTTGGTTTGAGGAGAAGAGAGGCTGCTGCTGCTCTGGGAGCTGTGGTTTCCTGCCTCCATGTCAGGCAGGGAACTTGAATCTCCAATGTAGTTCTTGTGCAGCTATGCACAAGACAGGCCTTGGGGGTTCCTGCCCAGGAGGAAGCAGCTTTGTTTGTGTAGGGAAGGGACTTGGCTGGAACCTCATGCCAGCCCTTGTAGCTTATATCGCCGTTGCCATTATTACAGCCTCTCAGTACATGTGATATGGATGAAACAGTGGCATAACCCTGAATCTGTTTTACAGGCCTGAAGATCCAAATCTTGCTGTCACTGCAGTGGTGCCTGTCCTGGCATTCCCCAGTGCTGTGAGTATTGCTGCCAGGTTCTTTAAGAACTGGGTAAGAGCACAGGTCCATCTGGCCTAGCACCCCCTTTCCAGTGATGGCTGTAACTGGGTGCTTAGAAGAATAAGAACAGTGCAAGCAGATGTTGCTGTCCTCACATTCTTTCCCAGCCTCTAGCTATTTTCAGCTCAAGGACTTCCTGCACTAGTTACAGTTCTGCATGTACCTTCTAACTCTCAAATGATTTCTCTTCCTTTATCTTACTTGGTATCCCCTGGTAGCTTTCCCTTGTTCTCTAATGACCACTGAGGTGGGAGGCACTGGAGGCCTGCACATGGGAGGGTCCAGCTGCAAAAATGAGAGGGTCTGGCTGTGAAGCTTCCAGGATCAGGGTCAATACAGGAGGGCATCACAGTGGGAAGTTGTAAGCACAAGTCCAGACAGACCTTTCAAGTAGCCTCCAAGTTTTCAGGCTTGGGGAGAAAAGGACTAAAAGCCTTTCACCAGAGCCAGCCATGTAGAAGACTGCATCTACTTAATTTCTGACTTGTCCTGCTGCCCCTTCCCAATCCCAACCCAGCAATTCTGGTCCAAGTTCCCTGCACAGCCTGTTCTTGGCTTGCTGTGGTCCTATGACTACTGGGCAAGCAAAGAAAACAGCATCATAGTTGGGGATGTCAAATCCTCAGTGTCAAGTCCTGAATGACATTCCCTGCCCTTTCCAGTAAATGCTTTTCACCTCTCTTAGATCCACCTTTAAGTCTCAACTTGCTGTTTCAGGCCCTGGTTTTCTCCTGGGATGGCACGGTGTCCTTGATGAACACTGCCACATCGCAAATGGTTTGCTGCTTCAATAGTCCACCTTCTCATGCTGTAGCATCCCCCTGGCAGCCAGTGTTCACATTGGATACTGTGAATTGGTGCCTGCTTCTTCGAGGTGGGTATCAAGATGCAAAATATGACTGTGCAGTGATGTGGCAGCGAGAGGGCAAAGGACACTGCTGGGCTGTATTTCTTGGCAGACAAATGTCTGGGGAGAGCACAAATTCTCACAGCGTGACCTCATGAGTTAGTCAACAAGAATTGCTCAGACCTGACTAGATCTTGTATACTGGTACATCTCTGCTAAGAGCCCTCCACTGTTCTTGTCTCTGTCTAGGAGACGAGCAGCAGGCAGATGCATTGGCACAGAGCAGAGCCAGTCACAGCACCATCTTCCTCTTTTACTTCAACTCCTACCCACTGGAGGAGGCTTTCCCAAAGAAACCAGATTTGCCTTTCAAGTCCTTACAGAACCTGTCATTGTTTGAGAGATGTAACATGTTCTTGCGTGATAGGTAAGAGTCTCCTTCTGCCTGATAGGTAAGTGCATCGATGTTAGCTGTGGCATTGCTGAGGTCCCAGCAAGGTCTCACCTTGGAGCCTCTGGGTTCTTCTGTGTACTGTGACACAGACTTATGTCTGGATAAGGTTGATGTTCAGCTAGTTGGATCCCTGCCAGCCACCAAAAACACATGCCCCTTCCTCCTCTCCCTTCTGTCATCCATAGAATAACTTGCAACTGTATGTCAGGATGCCTGGGGCAGGCCTCTCCTTCCAAGAGGACTTGCTAGTTCTAAGTTGTTTTTGTACAGCATAGGATGTGCAAGGTTGTTGGATAATATGATCCTTGCTTAACTGTTGTCGTCTTCCCTTTGACCCCATAGACAGGCAGAACTGGGATCTCTTTGTATGTTGCTGCTCACCTCCATTCCTGGGTTAATTCGTTGCTTAAGTAGATTTATGTTGTAGGTTTCTTGGTTTGAGAATGTCCCTGGCACCCTCATGACAAGGTTGCAGCCAGAGCTTAGCTGATGTGCTGAATTCATGCTGTCACTAGATGGCAATGTGACATCTCTTATTGGATGACTTTTTCCTTGAATTCTTACCTGGAGCCAGTTCCGTGTCAGTGACATTCTGTTCATTCTTATCACTATGCTTTAGTTCTCTGATTTGAAGTGGGACAGGTGGGTACAGGTATGACCTTACACGACTTATTACCTGGTAGTCTTTTCTGATTCCTAGTCTGCAGGGTGAATCCTGTGGTGTTCTCTGATAAGTTAGGGACAGAAAAGTAAAAGTTTCATCCTATGCCACCAGTTCTGCCCCCACTTCTTAAAAAGATGGAGAGCAGACTCTTGTCTGCCTCATGCCAGAAACACTGGTGAGACATCACCTCCCATCTGGGCACTGAGAGCTCAGGCCAGAGCAGATCAGATATGACTGCAGTGAGACCTGTGTCTACAGACTGTCAGGCAGGGAGAAATACAGAGGCTCCTGCTATGAAGAGCAGCCCCAGGGACCCTTGGTGAGCCAGGCTAGGGTTGTGTGCTCATTGGGAGAATGGCAGCGACTGTTCTAACTCCCTCTTCTTCCCCTGCTAGTCAGCAGCGCCTGGTAGGACTTGAGGAGCAGTTGCCTGAGTACTGGAGTCGGCTGCAGGCACGAGCAGCTGCCATGGACAAGGAGAGTCAGAAAATAAAGGGACAGAAGAAGCCATAGTCAGCTATGCATCCTGAGGACCAGGCTCTGCGCTATCCTAATTCTACAGACCCGTGATCCAGCACTGATATTTTAACAGCATCTCTATTCAAATCTATCCTGCTGCTTTCCAGCCTGGGGCAATTTGTTATCTGAACTATCTGCTTGTCTGCCACAGCCACAAGGACCTGCTCGCGACTCTCTGCTTATCTAACCTTCAGCCTGTTCCAGCAGCGTTCAGCTCTTCCTCATGGGAGATCAACACAGCTGATGGAAGAGTCTTCAAGTAGGAAAGAACTCTTACCAAGGTGGTAGGTGAAACAACTATGTGCTTCAGCTAAGGGTTTGTGCTGGATCTCTGAGTCCTCTCAGAGACCTGGAACATCAGAGCAATACGGTATGTTACAATGTCCCTCTTTAACAAAGCCTTTCCTCCAATAAATGTCTCTCACACTTCACAAGACTGGCTTTTTACCAGACTCTGATTTTCTGTCCTTCTGTTTCTGAGGCTCACCAGCATGTGTCATCTTCTGTTCTAACCCAGATGGGCAGGCAGCAGCATCCTTGTGCTCAGCAAGGGATCTGGTCTTTTCAAACTAGGCAGCAAATCAGCCATGAAAGTGGGCATCCCCCAGAGCATACAGGGTTGCAGGGCTAAACCACAGTGACCCTGCAGAGTGCTTCAGGTCTGACCTGGGCTGCTCCTTAGTCAAGTTGTTTCTTTTGACTTGAAAGAAGGAAGATTTGAGATAATACTACTTAGGATTTGCAGTCTGGAAATGTTCACACGAGATCACTGGGTTAAATTCAAGCTAGGATTGGTGTTTGAGCCAAGTATTCATGTCACTGAGGAGCAGGACAGAAGCTGGGGAGTTCAGAGAAGTCAGTGCTACGCTGAGCCAAAGACAGGCCAGGAGCATAGCCAAGCACACAGGTCAAAGGCCATAGAGAGCTGAAGCATCCCTTCAGCAGCACAGGACAAGGAAGTTCTAGGGGCAATGCAGGCATCCAAGCATATGTTTCTTGATCCAGAAGTTCTGCATTAAGTAAGTAGCTTGCCTTTTATAAGCAAAAACCTGTGCAGGCTCCCTGATCAGTCTTTCACGGTCAGTGTTTTCAGTCCTGTGGCAGTATCTAGATGTTAGTTTCAGAGTTTGATTTCTCTGTCAGGGGCTAACTGCATTTTTGCACTGGGTGTCTTTGCTCAGGGCAGTCACGGGTCTTCTGGAACTTGAGGGCATTTAAGAGACGTCACTTAAAATGTGCTTTCTTAAGCATCAACAAAATATCTCTGCCTGGCTCCTGGCACTGTGTAGAAGCTGTGCTGTTACAGCTGCCACCTCAGGAGGGGTTGTGTTAGTGCATGTAGTAAAGGTTTATATAAAATCATGAGAAAGCCTTGGTCTTTTTACAAGCAATCATGCTTCCAGGGTTACTGTCTAATCTACAAAGAATCTTACAAAGCTGCCAGCAACCATTCCTGTGTGCAAGGATGGGCTGTATTTTTTCCAGGTCTCCATCTAATGATTCCCCCAAAGGTCCAGCAAAGCATCAATACAAAGAGCCAGGGATTCAGCACAGATTGAGCAATGTAGGCACTCCCATGCCAAAGTCCCACTTCAGTTTTTCATAGCAAATTGTCTTATTTTGAATTGAGTTTTGATGAGAGGTCTCAGCTCTTCTTCTGGAAATAAAAGCAACCAGTCTGTTGAGGTAGGAAGCAGGAGAAGCACTCCATTTGTTTCACAAGTTTCAGATGCCTGGTTTTGCTCTGGAGAAGTGCAAGTTATATGAATTGAAACTTTCCAATTTTCTACCTTTGTGAAGGGTTTTGAGGGCCACAGTAAAGTCCTTTGTGCTGTCATTTTCCGTCTGCCACAGACTACAGCTCCACAGCTCATCTGATTGTTATGGATATTGATACTGGGTTGTGTGAGCACTTGCCATCTGCTTCAGCGCAAAGTCAAGCTGGTTAGCTCAAACTACCTTCAATGCCTATTTAAACTGAGCCACCTGGTTTAGCAATAAAGTGATCAAGGAACAATCCTTGATCTTTTCCTCTGTTCTTGCTGTGGTGGCAGTAACAGCTAAATTATTTGGTTTCTATGGTAGTTTAAGAAACAATGGACCTTCTGCCATATCTGGGCACAGGGGATTACTCTGGGCAGGAAATCCTAGTTCTGCATTGCTTCCCGTTCCGCAGAGAGCCAACACAACTACTGCGTGTCTGCTTGAGCAGCACTAGATCTAATTCTTACTATTTGTGAAAACGTAAACGGTTTGGGGATCTGTGCCCTCTAATCATACCCCTCCTGCTGCCTGCTCAGAAGTGGAACAGGGCTTGCCTAGCATCCGTAGAAGAGGCAGGACATGATCTGCTAAACAGTTAGATGTACTGTGCACCCACCAGTTTGTGTGTATTCATTTCAAGATGTGCTTGTTTGTTTGCAGTTTGAATTTACCCTAAAACCCTAATCATGTGCTTGGCCAAGATAACCAGGAGTTGGCAGGCTCCACAGAGAAAGGAAAACAACAAGCAGCTGCGGGAGGCTGATGAAGAGTCTTTGTTTTTCCTCATGACTTCAGCAGGGGACCATTTGTTTGCTGCTTCTTGAAGGGATACAAAAAAAAATTGGTATGATCAGTGTGTTGACATGCATGTTGGTGATGGAGCTGTGTGCTGAGCTCCACAGCATGTTCTGGAGAGGATCAGAGGCTCCTGATTGCTTATTCCAAAGATGATGCCCTTGCCAGCTTTTTTTTCATTCCTAGTCACTCTGTGAGCCTTAGACAGCTGTAGATCTGAGCCAATTTAAGCTGTTTTGATGCTGGAAATTATAGAAAGGTCTTTATGATAGAGATACAAAGGTGAAAATCAAAAGATGAAACTGCTAGAGTTTTGGCTGGGCCAAGTCCTCACTCAGTGACAAGTTCGGTGAACTCTGAGTTGCTTCCTGAGTATAACAGGAGCAAGCGGGCTCTGCATTTTAAAAGGAAAAAAATATTTAGATTGAGAAAGACTGTGTGCAGGAGGAAGAGGAGCCCAGATCCACAGAGAGGCGCTCGAGCAGCATCGTTCCTGCTGAGCCAGGTTGCTGCCCAGCCATGCAGAGATGGTTTCTGTGGGAGAAGAGGCTGTTCTTTAATCTCTCTAAATTATCTGCTGTTCTCTGCAAGAAGCCAAATGTCATCTTATTTCTTCACATGCTTGCTTGTGCTGTGGAAGCAGAGGAAATCAGAGGCTGATCTGATAACATTCTGCTGCTCCTGAGAGCCAGCAAAGGTTCGGGCTGTTTGGGTGAGCCATGTCTGTGGGGCTGTAAGGAGTGTGGTCCTACAACAGGAGTACTGTGTGTTCCGGGAGCTGCGTTCCTTGCGCCTGTGTTGCCAGCCTTGATTCAACAACTCCTGTATCCCCTACTGCCTCACCACATACAACTTGAAGCCATCCCAAGGAGGAATCTGCAGCAATCTCTGTGTGCTATGTGGGGCAGGTAATGTCACTGCAAGGCACTGAGGGACGGTGCCAGCCCCAGCAAGTGCTGGTTTTCTGTTTACTCTGGAAGCAGGGGCATAAGCAGGTGTAGGGGCAGCCTACAGGGGAACCAGGCACTGCATCCCATTCCTAATTGCTCAGTGCCCAAACCAGTGTCACCTCATTCCCTGCAATGCCAGTTCCTTGTACCAGGCCACAGTTTCTCTTCGAGTCCAGGCTATAGCTGGGGATGTGCTGCTGAGCCAAGCTACAGGGATTATGCTAATAATCTCTAATGCTTTGTGTCAAGCATCTCAGTCTAGTTTAATTTTGGGTTTCTGCCCAAATTAATTTTGGGTTTCAACCTCTTCCCGGGTTGTCCAGGTTTCTGTCCCAGCTGGTGATTATCTGGTGTTTCTGGTGGTGCTCTAGGACCTGGTACAGAATTTCATGTGCACTCATGGGCCATGGGCAGCCTGGCTCTGCTATCTTTTATACATGCTTTACCAAGAGCATGGCCAGTGACTAGGATGAGAAATCAGCTGCGTTCCTGAAGCCAAAACACAGGAGGAAGTTGGCTGAGCCTGGCTGAGGGCATTAGAAGGAAGAGATTTGCATGATTACTAGGGTGATGCTGGGTTCTGGCAGTAACCCCGTGGATTTACGGGCACTTCACATGGACGAAGACAGACAAGGCCTTGCTGTCAAGAGCTTCCCTCTATGTAGGCCAACAGAGCAGCAGAGCAGCAGCAGAGGATTTGTCATCACAGGAGCCCGGCCTTCACGTGGCACACCTCTGTGCAGCGACTGCTGCCTCGGCCCCAGGAAAGGCCATGGCCATGCTCTGAGAGGAGCGAAGGCGAGTGACTCATGTCACTGCTGGTGCTGCAGGAGGGCATGTACAACATCTGCGTGGCAAACTGGCCTGGGCTGCCATGTCTGAAGCGCTTCTCCTGCCCCCAGCTCCTCAGACTGAACAGCCGTGGGCTTAGGAGCTTGGTGCCAGCCCAGTGGAGCAAAGGGCAATTCTTCTTCATACATGGGGCTGGGTTGTTGTCATTCAAGGGTCAGGGGAGAGGGGAATAAGTGTGTGATGTGAGGAGGTGTGCACAGGAAATGGAGCTCTGTATGGGGAGAAAAACAAGTCCCGTGCTGAGCTATGAGGAAGAAACACTAATTAGGAAAGGAGGAGGAACCTGCCAAGCTGCAATCCTGACCAAACAATCAAATAAGAGTACAATATAGCTTCGTAATGCAGAGTAAACACGGTGTAGAGGATGCTTCCGAATTAATTCCAGTTTGAAACAGTGATCATTTAAAAACATCCGGCACCCTAATTTTAAACTGCATGTCACAGACTTCATCACAGCCTGTGGTAAATCGTCCCAATTGTTGATCTACCTGTGTTGTTCAAAACTGCACCCGGTTTTTCATCTGAGTAGGTCAAGTTCCAGCCTCCAGTCCTTGGACCTTGCTGGATCTTTGTCTGGCAGCTGAAGAGCCCACCAGCAATAGGTGTGCCTCATGTTTGGGGACTTACAAGCCACGTGCAAAGCTGGAGTGGGGATGCTAAATGCTTCTCACTGTCAGTTCCGTGGCAGTCTCCTGGCAGATCCTGCAGCCGTGATGGCCAATGTGACAAGGCTAAACATCTGCCACGTTGCACCTTCCTGCCATTTCAGCAGCCCTTAACCTACACAGTGCTACTTTGCAGTGAGGAGGCTGTGGATGCTATGGTTTTGCCATCTCTCTCTCTCTTTTTTCCCCCTCTTCTTGTGTTATTTCTGTGGAATTTTATATTTTAGCAGTTCATATTCCTAAAAATATTTCTGCTCAAAGCCTCGCTAGAAGGTACCTTTCACTGGTATATGTTTGTGAAGGCTGGATTTTGTTGATCAGGTTTGTGGACAAGCATACTTCCTGCAGATTAAATCAGAGCTGGTGCTGCTGAGTGGAGTAACAAGAGGTAAAGCAGGTATAAGTGATAAAAGGAGGAAGCCCAGAGTTATTTTGCTTTGCTGTGATCACTTTAATCAGCAGTTTTCAGGAACAAGTTGTATTTTTCTTCAGTGCACATTACCAGTGTTGTAAATCAACATTCCTCTGGGATCAGAAGGGCTGAGGTTATTTTCTTGTGGGAACCAGAGTGAAGAGATAGACTTGCACGTTTCCTTTATAAAATTAATCGGAATCAAAAGCCTTCCTCTGTAAATTCTCCACCTCTTGAGGGAAAGCCTCAAATCCAGATCTGGATTTTACACCTGCATCCCTCTCTGACTACACTGATCCTAATCTTCCAGATCTGGGAAGAAAATACAGAGCCTATCTCTGTCATTTAGGCTACCTGTTTTGCATGTGCACTTCCATTTAAGACTGTCTTAACAGTTTCTCTTACTGAGTACATTAGGATAGTCTCATTATAACATATTTATTTTGCTGAAACACATGCGTCTTGTTGCCTCATTTCAGAGCTTCCTGAGGAAAAGCGCTAATGCAGTTTCATTATCATCGTAGTGACAACTGTTTTCCCATCCAACTTTGAATTTACTTTCATTCTTTGGGAACAGGGCAACTGCTGGAGCCCCTCTCCCTTTTTCAAAGATGACATCCTGCAGTTAGGAAGTATTAACAAGGCACTGGGGTAACAGAACAGCTGCACAAAAGGCACATAATCAAATATAATGAATTGTTGGTGAAAAGATCAGCCAATTAATGCTTTCAGCTGCTGCAGCTCAAAAAAAAAAAAAAAAAAAAAAAAAAGGCATATTTCTTCCCCCAAAGGTAGATCGAGCACTGTTATGAATTCCTAAAAGCCTCTTTAGAGAATTTAAATGCACCATCCAGCTTGAAGCTGTGGACTCACGTAGCATTCCAGCAATAATATTTTCCCAGGGATGAACTGTTCCTGAACGGAACAGCCACTGAAGTGCATTTCATATGGGAGGGATTTCGAGTTAGCAGGGGCTTACAGTTATATAAGTAAGGTAAGTATAATCTATCGGAAAGCAAAGTGTTTTGCCGAGAAGCTTGAAAAATCCTGTGAAAATGTTTTCAAATTTTGAGTACAAACCCAGTATTTTTCGCTTGCTTTTATTATCTAGTTAGAGGTGCAGTGTGAAGGAAGAATAAGACATTGAAGGAAGTAAGTTGTATTTTTTTTTGTGGTTTGGCTCAAAGGAGAAATATTGCCATGTTTTGTTTCATTCATGTAAAAAAATAAAGCCAACCTTTTTGACTGAAATGGCCTTCTGAGCAAAATCTCATTTCACTTAGCTCCGTGCACATGTTCAGTGTTTTGGGAAAGAATAGAGGCATGGTTTTCAAGATGAGCCATGATCTTGGATGCCTTTATGGTATAATGTTTAACTAGAGGTCCTTCAAATGGACTGTGGTTTCCTTGCTGTCGCCAGAAAGCCTTCTTTTAGGATTTTTCATTTGAGTATAAGATATTTGACTAGAAAATACATTGAAGATTTGTCTGTTATTCCCTAATAATGAAGAAACAACAAAAATTTCCATTGCTCCATTATGCAACAAAATTGCAGTGGGCTGAAATTGTGACCACCTCTGTGATTGTAGTGCCTGCAGCCTTCCTGCCAGAGGTGTGAGTTGGTGACAAACAAATAGGATGGGCTGGAAGAAAAGATGCAGGGACCTGGAAGTTGCCTCCTACTGGTGGCATGTTGCCAAAAAAGTAAGGGGGAACATTTGAGCTAAAGCTGCTGGAGACTCAGAGACCTTCTGGGCAGGATGCTAAGGAGGGCAGGGAGCTGCAGGACTTTTTCTTTTTGGGAGCAAATGCCTTTTATGCAATCCTTTCAGACCCCCTCTTGGCTTCAGTGCTCTCCCCATCACAGTGTGGCTGATTATTTGTGCTAATGTCCTCACCTCTGGTGAACAATATTGCCGCTATATTTAATATGAGTGAGGGTTATTACAGTATTATCTGGAAGGAGCCATGCCCATTATAGGTTGCTGTGTATCTCAAAGCTAGTTTTAATTAAAGCTGCCGATAACTTTTGAGGTCTTCTGGAGTGGAAGCAGAGGACCAAGGTGCTCAGGTGGTTTCACTTGATTGTACAACTAATTATTAGAAGGGAAGAACTGGGTTCACTGGCAGCTAAACCCTGCAGTTCCTATGCTGGCTGTGAGTCCATCAGAGCCTGGCCAGGCTGGGCTTCCCAACACATGGGTGTTTTTGGGACCAGGACACTATCGTCCACAGAAGATGTTCCTCCACTCCACATCCTCATCTTGACCTTATGAGCCAAAAATATCTGTGTTTGGTCAAACATCCTGCGAGTCAGAAAAAAAGAACTGGCTTTTCAGCAGTTGCTCACTCTGGATTAAACACAGGGTTTTCCTTCTCTGAGCAGTGCAGGATGTGTCCCCAACACCTGTGTGGTGTTGGTGTGAAGGATGCGATGGGGAGAGCCCAGCATGGCCCCGAGCTCCAGGAGATGATGTCCCAGGAGATGGGGATGTCACATCTCCTGCTCTGCCACTGAATGTGGCAACATGGGGTTGTGCCTCCCCTTACCTGCAGAGAATAGAAAAGAGCCTCACAAGTGCAATATTAAAAGACTGAAATGAACATGCAATTAGAGATCAGAGAAGCCTTCTTACAGGAAAGTGCTAATTAATCCAATCAGAAGTGCCTGCGTCTGTCTTTTCCTGTGCACATCAGAGTTCAAGCTTTTGATAGTCACAGTGAACTTTGAAAATCCATTTTTACCCAGTACCTGATGGTTGGTATAAGCCATGTGTTTGATCTCACAATGGGTTTTCTCTATTCACCTTGGCCTCCCAGGCACCAGTACACTTAATATTGTAATCACTACCTGCAGGAGAAAATCATCCCAGATTTACTCTCGTGGGAGATTTAGTCTCGGATTTGCAGCCTGTCCCTTTTCTCAGGGTGTACAGGCAGTCCTGCAGTATTGTGTGATGTGAATAGGCTGGAACAACACCAAGTCATCCATCCCATTGCTGCAATGATATGATTAGAGGCCTCTGTAAGCAGCCCTGTGTATACTTTGGCTTTATTTTGATACCTAATCAGTTCACATTGAATCAGAATTAGCACCATAATACAAGGGAAAAGACAGCATATTTGTCTGGGAAAATACAGGCAGGCAATGATGGTATGTGTGAGTGATATTCCTTCTTAATGGTGCCATGAAACCATTTTTTCTCAGTCTGGAACTTCAGTCTTGTTTTCCTTAATAGCCAGTTCTTTCACTCTGTTCTCCTTCTTCAGCCTTAAAGTTATTTACAAGGTACTTCTAAAAGTGGGTGATTTAGGCTGCTCTAATGCTTGGTTTGTTTTTGTCTCATCAAATTGCCTGCTGACCTGCAAGCAGCGGCCAAATCAGACTGAAATTAAAAAGGTGGTGGAATATGCCCCAGTCTCTCCTCAATCAATACCAGCCTAAATTACTGCAAACCTGGAGCCATGGTGCATGTAATACATCATTTTGTAACCCCATAAATTGCTTTTAGCCAGTCTCTTCTGATTTCTTTTTAATGGCCTTTCAGCTAAGATCAAGTGTAGCATCAGTTTCACATCAGCTGTGTACCCTACCCAGGGACTGCCTTGTGTTGGCACTGGGATGACCTCAGCCAAATTGTTGTGACTCCTCGATGCTAGTCATTTCTGAGCTGCCCCGAGATGCCTCCCCGTGGTGAACTGCACTCAAAGAGGCCACAGCTGCCTGCAAATCCTGCCCTTGTTTATCTCCTTTTAAAATAAGAAGGAAGAGAGGTGAAGAGGAGGTGGCTGCGGCCTCCAGTGAGCGCAGCGGGGCTGCAGGGCCCTGAGCAGGGCCTTGCTCCTTGGCCATCCCTTTGCTTGCACGGAGCTGTATGAGATGTGGAGAGCAGGGGCCGAGCCTGTCCTCCTCCTGAGGTGGCCTGAGGATTGTGTGGGGATGGAAGGTCCTCATCATCTTCTCGCTGGGCTGCTCTGATCCCAAAACCTGCTGCAAATGTGGCCCCAACCCGCCTTCAGAGCAGGCAGCTCTGCAGCTCAGCTACAGCCATGGTGGGCACTGGGAGAGCGACTCAATCCCCTCCACTGATCCTCCACCTAGGATGCCAAGTCTTCTGTAAAATAAAGTGTATTCCACCCAGGCTGGTTTCATGGGAGTTATCAAGGGCCCACAGAATAAGAAATTGCATCGCCTTCATGTTATGCAAGTCCCACTGTGGTAGGCCTTCTGGGCCATGGCTGGCTGGGAAGAGAAATCAGCTGGAGGCCTGCTGCTCCCCCTGTCCAAACATTAATTGAAAAAAAAAAAAAATGTTTTCCTCTAATTTAAGAGACATTTCTCTCAGACTTAACCCGAGGGCTGGAGGTCAGATTTGCATATCAGAAATATCAAACACCCTCTCCTTCTGCCAAAACACAGCCCCTTTAAAAAATACTTAATTGGAAAAACGTGCCTGTTATCAGAGGACAGAAATGCAAATGCCCTATTTCAAGCTGGCATTTTAGAATGAAATTTTCTGTTTTGGTTTGTTTCTAGTTTTCCCATGGGAAATGCCAACATTTTTCTACTGGAACCGAGGGCTCCATTCAAATGACTTTAGTTAGGAAGAAAATTAATTTTCCTCTTGGGACAGTCACAGCATCAATCTCAAAGGAAAGAAAATGCTTCTGATGCTCCAGGAGAAAGCACTGTGTTTTCCCTTGTGTGGCAATGCCCAATGCCCCCTTTACTGCTCAGTCCCTGAACCAGCTGCTTATGCCCTTGCACATAAAATAAAAGTGCACAGGGCAGCGGGTGGTTTTGGGGACACATGTGGGAGCTGTGGCAGAGCAGTTCTGGGTTGCTCTTTGCCCTCTCCACCACCATCTCTGGCCACTTGTGGTTATACCTGGGCACCCACAGAGGTCCCAGGAATGAACTTTTGCAAATGACCATTTTGTGGAGAGCCATGAAGATTTTGTACATCAGCTGCATGAACTAACACTGGGCTATAGGACTGAGAACTGAGGCACTGGAGTCACCCAGCCCTTGATGTTGCTTTGAATTAACGAACCCACTAAGTTGCTCTTCTCTTAGGGACAGATGCTGCTTCCCTGACCCCTGTGGAATAACATTTGCTCCACAAAGAGCAGCCTGGACATCAGCAGGACTACCTGGGGAATAACTGCTCTCCTGGTCTTTATTTTAAAAAGAAAATCAGATGGTACCACAGGGCATCCCAAAGACTCAGAAAGCAGCACAGCAGCTTAATGGGGCCACAGGGTGGCATCCCACAGGGTTCCTGGGATGGGGCCAGAGGTCTGGGTAGGGTGTACCCGCTCTGGATGAGAGAGCTGCCTAAATGCTTTGCAGCTCCGCAGATTCTCAACAGGGAGCCTTAAAGCTCCTCAGATCTTCTGTAATGAAATAACGTGCACATCCAGCTTCAAAACCTGTGCTGTAGGTAGGCAATCCCCAATTATGTGAGACTGCAGTGTTTTAAACTTTCTGTTAATAATAATAAAAAAAACCCTCTTAATTAATAGAGTCTGTAATAGCGACACTGGCATAACAGACCAAAATTTGACAAGAGGAATTACCTCAGCAGAATCGTAATAATGAACTTTTGTGCAGATCACAATACTGATAGGCATAATGCACTGCATCTGGTTTCAATTTGCTTTTTTGACCTTTTGTTGAAAATGAATTTTAATAGGCAATTGACTTAAATAATTGGTATGTGTTTGAATCAATCCTGGAACGTGATGGCTAAGTGGTTAAAATAATTGAGGTGTATGAAAGGGTTTTTAAAGATTTTTAGATTCATATCAGAATGATGGGGTTACAGAGCTCGGCTCCATGGCTGCAATATGACTAAAGCACTGTCTTTTTCCATCCCTTGGGCATTACTACCATTTTACCTCCCAAAGTCTTCCCAGCAGTATTGCAGGGTGGGTGTTTCTTCTCTTTGCCAGCTCTGGGAGTCTGAATTAAAGATCTTTAACTCCTTGGAAATTACAGCATGTTGTTGCACACCTCAGTTATTACCAACCCATCCTATCTGTAGCAAGGTCTGTTCTCCTTTTCACACAGCTCAAAGGAGCTGTGACAAGAGCTACATTTTGTGAAAGCACCTGAGCTGTCAGGCTGACCAATCCTGCAAAGCACAGAGATCAAAGTCTGCTTGTGGAACCCCGTAGGAGGCTGGGGTAGGACCTTCCAGGTGGGGATGAGGAGCTTTTCGTGGTGCATTGAATCCAGACCACCTGGAAAGCATTTAGGGCCATGAGTTTATAAAAGGCTCTTCCCCAGCTCAAAGTGAGGCTGTTGGTCTGCAGGATGAAGAGTTTCTGTAGAGGAGAGGGTGGTTGGAGGGGAAGAGGAGCTGCTCAGAGCGTGGATTAAGGTCAGTGGGTATCTGCTCTGCTTTTTTTCTTGAACAGCAGCTTTGCTTTGGGGTTCAGTCTCAGTGTGGGATGCTGAGGAGCAGGAAAGGACTTATATTTTGGCAAACCAAGTAAGAAAACAGAACTATTGGAGTATGCCATAGCAATCTGCTCCTTCAGGGCGCTCATTTGGGTGTAAGCTCTTGCAGTTCAGGCAGCTTTTAGCAGAGCTGCTCCAGCTGGTGCCAGAGAAGTCCACTGTTGACCTGGGTTTGCAGTAAACACCCAGGAGGCACTTAAAGATGTGAAATGCAATTTTGGTTCCACTAGAATGTGGCAATGTACTTCTGTGTCCTGGCACAATTTCTCTTCTGATATGTGCTTGCCCTAGGGACAGAGGAGGCTGAGCTGGTTAAGCTGCCCTGCTCGTTAGGGTGAGCAGAAAGGGAAGGGCAATAGTCTTTAGTTGTTGTGCTCCAAAAAATGCCTGCTCCTTTTCTTTCTCTGGCTGCAGAGAGATGACGCTGAGATGTATGAGAATGTGTTTTAACTGATCAGGAAAGCTTAGAATAAAAAAAAAAGTAGCAACCACATAATGTCTTGAGCTATTGGTTAATACTAGGCAATTAAGCCACCCCAAGACTTCCTGGTGGATTTGAGGGCAGGTCAGATGGGCTGGCTAACCTGGTACAGGGGTAGCCAAGGGAAGGGTCAGGGTGTTACTGGGGACCCCAGGCTTTGCAGTGAGTGATGCTGATGTGCTCAAGATCAGCATGGAGAAACCCTGTGCTCCTGAAGTGCATCCTCTGGTGAGGAGAGGAGCCTTCCTGGCCAAGGAGGCACCTTGCAGTGCTTTGCTCCATGCAGACCAGCATCATTCAAGCATGGTTTTGCTGTGTGGTGTTCAGCTAAATTTAAGATCTATTTAGGAAGAGTTGTCCCTATTTTTAGCCCAGCTCGGTTCCTCAATCTGCTTTTCTGTGCAGCTGCACATGCAGCTGTACTGGGGTGATGGAGGGAGCAGTGCAGGGCTGAGGACCAGGGATGGATCAGGAGGGTATCCTGTGCCTAATTCACCCCTGGGTGGGGGCTCTGAGCTCCCTGGGGTTTGAAGTGGGGGGAAAGGGTAAGAAACTTGGTCTCTGTTCTTGGTATGGCCCTGGGAAGGAGGAAGCTGCTGTGGTCATGCTCTGCCATGCCTGGCACCAGCATCTTGGCTCAGCTCAGGCTGGGTGAGGCTCAGTCCCACCCTGAAATCCTGGGAAACCAGTGCTTTGAGTGTAGGATGATGCCATGGTGCTCTCATCCAGCTCCCCTACAAGGAGGTGTAAACCTGGAGCACAGCTCCTGTCTTGGCTGAACATGCAGCAAGCTGAATTTGGGTGGCATCTGGCTCCAAACATGACTTCCCTCTTCTCACCTGCTCCTAGCCTCAGAGCTGCACTCCCAACAGTAGATTGAGCAATGACAACAACATCCTTGCCTGTATTTTAGCAAATACTTCATGCTTTTAAGGCTTTTTACCTTATTAAACCAAGCAGGCAGGAGCTGAAGGGCTGCTGAGGAGAAACCTGTTTTGTACAGGTTTTTTAAAAGTTGCAAATTCCATAGGTTAGAAAACATTTTTTGCTATATTTGCTCTCAGAATGGAGTGGCTGCCAGCTCAAACATTTTTGTGGTGCTTCTGTAAATAAGGCTCACAGGTAAGACTGATACAGCAATCTATCATCATGCCAAGTGGCTGCTCCACTCTGTGCCTGCAATTTGATCCCAGTGTTGAGTAACTTCTCCAATGTGTAGGGTGAGTAGTCACAGCTTGTTTTCCTAGGGTATCCCTTCTCTAGAAAGGTAACCCAAATCTTTCAATCAAAGCATATTTCTGCTTAATTACTGTGTGCCACGAGCCTTTCAGTGGCCACATTTCCCAGATGTGATAAAGATGAGTGTGGCAGTGGGCAGCAGGTGGATCTGACACTGATAGAAAGGCATGTGGGAAACAAATTTACCCTTTTTTCTTTAAGTAAGTGGGCATCCTCAGCGGTGTATCTGTCATAGCGCTGCTGCGATAGTCTCTCTTCAACAGTCTAAAATCTGTTAGGGTTTGGGGGTGATGGGGTAGAAAAAGGAAAAATGTCTTGGCACTGTTGAGCAGGCTGGGAGACCTCATCCTGGGGTGGCATTGGCAGTGTGGGGGAGCCATCTCCTGTGGGCATCAGAAAGCAGCCACTGCACTTATACACACATCGTGGTGCTCAGGTGAGTGTTGGCCACCTACTGGGAGCTGCAGCTTTCAGGCCTTTTGCATTTCTCCAGGCAGAATTGGTTGAACTGCTGTGTCAAGGTAATTTTTATAAAACGCTTTCTGCAGCTATACATTATGTACTCAAACCGTTCCCCAGCGCTCAAGCAGTGCCTGGAGGAACAGTGCCTTCTGGAGACATCATTTCATTCCAATGTCTTCTGGAAAGTTCATTGCTGCCTTGACAAAATTCAGTTTTTATTAAAAATGATTAATGTCTAGAAATTTAATCAATGCGTATTCACGCGGCAGCAGCTTTACTATAATAGTTTGATTTTAAACAGCTTGTGTCCTGATGCGTGAGGTGCATTATATTATTTGACAGCAGTGACATTTATATTTGTAATTACTAAATGGTGACAATCCATTGGAAAGCCTGCCCCACTTGAGGGAGCAAAATGGATGTGAACGCGCGGCACCAAGAAGCACAAAAGTCACAATACATCAGCGGATCCTGAGATTAAAAAGCAGGGAATGACAGTCTCCTCCCAACAAAAGCACAGGTGCCTTCCCAAATAAATTGCTGAGTTCTAATTATTTCTTTTGTGTTTGTGAAATATTCTCCTCCTGCTTGTTGCCTGACACCGTTACCTCTATCCTAACACAGGAAGACCCTGAAAGCAGAAATGTAGTGTGCAGGAGTCATGGGCCTCTTGGGGTTTCATTACTGAATGCTGAAAAATTGGGTGAGTCAAGCTGGGATAGAGATCCCAAACTTGATATAAATCTTGAATTGGTCAGGGAAGATGTTTGGAGCTGCTGTTTTTAAAGCACCAAGATGTAGGATAAACTTATCAGCTGATGCAAGCTATTTTGGAAGTGGCTTTAGCCTATTAACGCTTTGCAGATACAATCCCTTCCCTGCCAGAGGAAGCTCAGTATTTATCCAAGTACCTGAAAAACTGGGGTAGTAGGGAAAGGAGATATCCTCAGGCCTGCTGGTAATTAATAGGGCTTATCTCCTAGTTAAGAAAGAGCTGTGGGATGAGAGTTGCTACCCAGATTGTGCAGATATAGTAATCACACAGTTTTAAATGAAATTCATAACTTGGATGGCTTACGTCATCTGCTCAGGTGCCTGGTGACACTGGGCTGAGTTTGTCCTTGAGGTCTGTCTCCTTCTTGCACCTGTAAGATCTCTCAGGGCACTTTCCATGTTCTGGTTGGGGCTCTGGCCTGTCCACGCTGCAACCAAGGGGAGGACAAGACCTTGTGGGGTGTGCTTAATGAGCAGAAAACCCCTGAAGAACTGCTCCTGTAGAAAACCTAATATTTATTTCCTTTCTCTTTAGCCCTCCAGCCGCTCCTGAGGTGGTGCCCAGCTGTGGGGTTGAGCACCTGGCTTTGGTGTGAGAGGCACACACAGGAATGGGTTTTGCCAGATGTGCAGCAGTGTCTTGGCCAGGCTCTTCCATGTCAGACATTAATTATTAGGGCAAAACACAAGTATTATCCTCATTTCACTGTGGGGTCTGACAGGGTGGTCTTCAGAGCTGGTGGGGGTCAGCTGTGAGAAATTGGGATATGGACAGCCTGTCTCCTGGCTGGAGCAAGCCCAGGGTCTAAAGATAGAAGGTATCTGGGATGCTGAGGTCCTACACAGAAAACAGAGCACTGGGACTAGGGATTAGTGAGCCCCTCCGGCCTCTGGGACTCAGGCACAGCTAGGTCAGAGGCTTTATTCTTAATTAAATCTTTCATTACGTTAATCCAACAATGGCAAAAGCAGAACAAGGCTTATGATATCCTGCTTTGTTTAAATAAAAATGCCATCAAAAATGTGACCTATTTGTTATCCTGCGTTGGGCTCTTCAGAGGAGAGCAGAAACCATCTTTTAGATGAGACCGAAGTTTTCCTCCCCAAGAGTTTTCCTAGTTTTTTTAATCAAACTTTGCTTTCAGGAATGATCTATAAACTCTACAAGTATTTATGTAAAAAGAGGTTCATAATTCAAAATGAAGAAATGAAATATTTAGGTAAGATTAATCCTGAAGGCATCATTGCTTCAGCTGTGTAATCATTCATCTTATGTCATGGGCATATTTGTTTGGCTACTAACTTTTCTTTTGAAAAGTCTTGTTCCAGGGCAGCTTAAAATATTAAAGCGGGTGCAATGGGAACAAGTTTTGGATAGAAAAGGATAACAGTATGGGGATGGAAGCTGATAGCCTTTAATCCAAAGGTAAACTGGCATAATCTGGCACAGGAACAAAAACAATTAAAATTGCCCTGTTTTGAGAGCAGTCTCCGACCATATGTGCCTACTCCATGCAGCTCTATGGGTTGCTGTCTGCGATGTCCCTTGGGGAGGCAGCAGGATGCTGCAGTCACATCATCCTGCCTGGGGGAGATGCTCGGGTGGTTCCTTTCATCTTGGGGTAGACAAAAGCTGCTGGGACTAAAACTGCCCAAATGGCTCCTTTGCTGCAAAAAAATACTGTTCTGGGGGTAGCGTGGTGGAAGAAACACAAATACTTTCTGTATGACCCCAGAGACGGGTGTCCTGACTTAGAGCTAGATGTCCTGTGGCTGCATATGTCTCAGGACCAATTATTCCAGAAGCTGCTCCAGGTGAAGTTCATCTTGACTTACCATTAAGGCAAACACTGGCTTTCTACTGCCTGTGGTCCCCCCAAAGCTGAAAACCTAACTACAAGACAGCTGCTTCTGGTGCCAGTTGGGGAAAACCCACCTCAAAAACAAGGGGTGTGGGGTCTGCTTTAGATGCAGTGCTGCTGACTTGCTCCATGCCTTCCCTTCATTGCGTGGTGGGTCCCTCCATCCCAGGGGTGACCCCGTGCTCCTGTGCTCTTTGGGTTTGGGGCCACCACGAAGCCCTCCTTGCTGTGTGGCTGCTAACACCTGCAAAGCATTGCTGTGCACTTCTGCCTGTGATGCTGTTGTGCCACGGTGAATTGCGGCCAGGTTCGTTAAATGAAATTGAATCTCGAATGTCCCGAGGCTGAGAGATATTTTGCTTACTTGTCTATAGTATTTCCAGACCTTAAGCCTGATTGCTGTTGTGGCAACCTTGAACTTTTGCTGTTTCTCATCTCGCAGCTAAAATGATTCAGTCTGGCAGGAGGCTGGTAAGGCACTGAGCTGCTTATGAATGCATAGCTTGTATCAATAAGGAAAATTAAATAATTCCTCAAAACCACACAACATGTCAGTTTTGCCACAACGTAGTGTGCTGTTCACTTTTTGGTTGACTTTTTGTAGCTGAAGTTTTCTTAAGATGCATTGTGGAAGTGATACCCTGCCCCATTTGGGGGTTATGACACATGGGCTGAGCAGGGAGGCTGGCAGGGATTAGTCCTCCAAGAGAGAGGTCCCGTGAGTCCTGCTGGCAGGCTGATAAGGAGTAGAAAAGATTTAGTGAGAAACTTGGTGTGAAACCTGTGTGTCAGGCAGGTGGAGCCACATGGATCTCCCAGGTGTTGATTCCCACCTTGGGGCAATCATAACTCAAGACAGGGCTTCAAAAGAGCAGGGACATGGGGCTCACAGGGATCAGCTGCAGCACTGAGCTCAGAAACTGTTCAATAAATCTCTACTCCAGAAGAAGTGCAGAGCATCCATCATGTCCCTGCAGGCTTGGGGAGTAAAGTACAGAAGGTCTTGGTCATGCAAGCTGTAGCACGAGCTGCCCTGTCTGCGTGGGTCAGCTGTGCTGCTTGGAAGTCTGTGAGCTTCTCAGGAATCAACTTTTGCATTTGAGCAGGGGAGAGGACCAAAACATTTCTCTTTGTGGTATTGATCACTTGCCACGGTCCTGCAGTGAATTGGAGAGGGCTGGGAATACAACAGTAACATCAGATATCCCATTTCTTCTCCAGACAAAGTGTGCTCAAGTGTGTGACATGGGAATGTTCCCCTTGTTGATTGTGGTCTGGCTAGTTAAGTGCTAGTTAAGACTAGCAAAACAAAACAAAAAACAAAAAAAAGGAAGCCTGGCAAGTGCTTGTTACACATCCCAGCCCTTTTCCAGGCCCTTTGGGCTGAGGAAGCTAGGTAGATCCCAAGGATGCTGGCTTTCCTCACCTAAACACCCTGTAGTGCTTGTGCAGTTGCCTGTAGTCTATGTGAGGTCCTCTAAATGCAGGTAGGATTAATTGTGACCATTTCAGTTTGATTTGTCTTTATTCTGTGATTGCTACTGCCACAGAAAATGTGAGCTTCGTGACTTGAATTTACATAAATTTACAGGTATCTGCCCCAGGACCTTCTCAAGTTTTAGCCTTTGGGATTATGGCAGTTGAAGCACCCTAAATTTTCTCTTCCCTACCTTGTCTTGCATGCTCTCATCTCCTCAGCATTGTGGTGCCACCTCCTGCTTCTCCAGAAGCCTGGACGTGAGGTGTAAATAGCTGGGCTTTACTGTATTCAGAGCAACCTAGAAGGAAAGCAGAGGTCCTGTGAAATAGCAGAGCTGTTACTGCTGTTGGGATCCATCAGGGCAACCTGTGGTAATGAGGCTGCTGCCTGATGGTGATGAAGTTGTTCGAGGGTGGCTGGATGGTTTTGTGCCCATTTGAACAGTGAAGTTGCTCAGAGCATGAAAGCAAATGAGCTCTCAGGTGCTGTGCTTCTGATTTATCATTAGCAAAGAGCATCCCGGTGTCAGTCCCACAGGGGAGGTGGCTGAGACCAGTTGGCCGTATTTACAGCCTGTGCCACTCTGCAGCGAGCCTGACCTCTGCTCTGTAGCAAAACCTTCTTGTGATTCAGGGTTGTGCTGGAGTGGAGATAAATTAAAGGCCTGAGGGTTTTATCAGACTAAGTATGAATGATAAAATTGTGCTGGCATTCCTGCAGTTGTATAATTTAACATAAGGTTCATTTAGTTTGATCATGCCCCTGAATTTTTAATTTTTCAATGCTAGATTTATTTCCCTCCTTCCTTTTCTTGAAAAACTTGTAACTGTTTCATGGAGATATTCTGACAGATACGAACAGCTTTGCGGATGTTACTGGGGCTCTTGGTGCCACAGAAGTTGCTGTCTGGGGGTCAGGGGTAAAGCAAAGGAGCTGAAGGCTTGTGAGCATCTTGGCTTGGGAAGGGACCCCAGCCCTGCTCAGGGGACTTGCAAGCAAGGTGCTGCTGCTGGGGTGTGCTCAGACCACCTCTGGGGAAAGGTGGGCATCAGAGGAGCAGTGAGATGATGTTATTGAAGCAGGAGCAAATTAGGTGCAGAGCAGGCAGCTACTGGCTGTGCCTGTGCATTACGAACTCTGCAAGATTTGTCCCTCTCCTCCCATAGGAAAGCTCTTCCAGCCTTGCTTCTTCTAAGGCTTAAGCACTTAACTAACCAAAGAGTTTACTCAGGAAATCATATGCAAAGTTCCCCTGGTGCTTACATGTTTTATTGTCTTATGTTGCCAGAGGAGACAGGCATCACTTCAGATCATGGGACTCAATGCAAAACCAGGCAGGGCCTGATGTTAATCTCCCTGACCTAGTCACAGACAACTTGAACCCCAGTCTTTCATTTACAAACCCAAGTGAGATATTTTAATCTCCTGTTGAGAGATTAGCTAAACATCCATGCATTTTTGTAACCGTTCTGTCTTGAATTTGGGATGCCTGGCCCTGTCCTGATTTTCAGGTTCCCTACTGCTGTCTGAGCAGTGACACTAATCTCCAGCTTCTCCTGGGCAGATCTTCTGTAATAATTACAGAAACTCATTAGTCTCTCTGGTGGCCCGTCACATCATCGGCTTGTTCTCCTACCAACAAACACACAAAGGTTGTTGTTTTCCTGGGGGCTATCTGCTAGACTCTCGTCAACTATAATTCACAGGAAAAAATAATTTCTATCTCCTCCTGTCCGT
The DNA here is from genome assembly GCF_964211825.1 of Aythya ferina. Classification (NCBI taxonomy): domain Eukaryota; kingdom Metazoa; phylum Chordata; class Aves; order Anseriformes; family Anatidae; genus Aythya; species Aythya ferina. Next base: position 8,374,324 of record NC_140307.1, read on the forward strand.
GGTGCTTTCCCTGAAATGAAGACATACTGGTTTCAGGATCTTTGCAACTTACAGCCCCTGTATTTCTGAGAGGTATCTCTGCAGCTGAGAGGGTGAAGGATATCAGGTTAAATTTGGTATTGTCCAACAATTCTGTTGGCTTAATAGCTAATCAAAGCAGCCGTGTTAATGTTGTCTGGCTGCCCTGCATAGTAAGAAATGGATGGGTTAGTTTACAGATGATGCTTCTGTACTGATGTTTTTTTCACTTGCAGGGTCTGTAGGAAAAACCCAGAGGAAGAGTCTGGAGGGAAGGCTGCTGTGGGTTTCCAGCATCTTTGCTTGGTTTGGAAAACATCTGATTACCCGACAAGGGAATTTGATGGCATCAAGGTGGATCTGGGTTTTACTGCTGTTAACTACCCTTGGCTGCTTGGAAAATTTTTTTTTGTGAAGAAAAATCAGAAAGTGTCTCTGGTTGGGGTAGCATGTTGTAATTGTAGGGACCTGCATGGAGCTGTCTGTATGTGTGTGTGATCCAGTTTGCCCATCTGCACTTCAAGCTGTCACAGCTTAAAGCTCTTTAAACACCGGCAATTGGTTCTCCAATCAAGTCAAATGAAAAGCAAATATGTTGTACGGTTACTGTTAGCCAACTGCACTAGCTAGTGATTTCTGAAGGGTCAGGTCAGGCTGTCTTGGGCACTTAAAAGTGACCTCTCAGAGCAAGCCACAGCTGGGCTTTCCTTGCTCTGGGTGAAGCAATGCACAGGGCATCATCTCTAATCATCAGGTCAATTCCTGTGAAAGAAAATCTGATCAAACCCTTAATTTATCTTCAATTGATTAGATAGCAACAGCATGTTGAGAAGACACTTATAAAGACCACTTCAACCTTAATAAATCCCAGAGCAAAAGACAGCTCTTAATTTTCCAGTTGGCTACGTAGAATTTGTTAAAGCCATATTCTGTGGAAATTGGTTCACCCTAGAGAGCTTCCAGTCGATCATGATGTGCCTTAACAAAAAGCCTCAGTGAAGCAGCAGATGAGCACTGAGGTCCTGAATGGCTAAGCATGGTAGGTGGCCTAAATATTACTTATTAAAGCAATTATTAGTGCCTGTGTGAGTGATACAGCTGCTCTAGAGCATTCAGTGGTCTCTGGAAAGGAGACCTTGGTACCACAACAGGAAATGTTAATTGATTCAGCCAAGATGGATATGCTCTGAATCTGCAAGTTTCTCTAACTTCCTAGGTTTATTCAGGAGTTTAAAATACATTTATTACTTTATTCCTCTACCAGCATCTTGCTACCCAAAGTGCAAATGGGGCTGTGTGAAGTGCCTGGTCCTCCCCACTCACGTGAAGACCTGCCAGCATCTGAGCCTGTTCACAACTTCCCAAAAGTCAATCCATGTGAGATGAAGCTGCTCAGGACACAAAAAATTACTATTTTTTAAAAATTTCTGTTGACTGTCATGCACAAAGTCCATTTTCACTGACTTCAGCAAATTGTCTCATTCCTTAGTGGACCAATCACTAGGAATGTGAATGTTCAAGTTCTTCGTGACTTTTTTTTGTGGATGTCTTGCTTTTTGCTGCTGTCAACTATGTTGTGACCCTTACAAAGGGGCATACCACAGCGTGAGGGCAGGTGCTGTGGAAGAAGAGGGGTGCTTTATGCATAGGTATGATGCAGGCACCTTCCAGCTGCTGTTCTCAATCCCAGAGCCATGCAGGGCCGCAGTATTTGTAGAGCAATCCTTTCAATATTTGTTAAAGCTATCTATCGTATTGGGTAGGGCTTCCTTTTGTGTTGAAATAGTTACTGAATGTATGCACAGAGATGTTTCCAGTAGGATTATTGTATAAAGCAGAAAATAAACTGAAGAGCTGCCCAGCTTGGGAAACAGGATGGATTTTTCTTTAATTCCTAAAGCATACAGAAATTAAGGCTATTTGTAGTGGAAAACTTCTTTCCTTGCAGGGGTCAGTTCTGGTCTTCAGGGTCATTTTTCACTGATTTCAAGGAACATTGGGTCCTAACTTGTAACCACAGACTTCCTGCTATATAAATTGTGAAGTAATTAAAATCTAGACTGCTTATTTCTGGGTGGACTCTATGGACTTGAGATACTGTAACTGCTGGGGGGAACATCTTTTAATCAGCTGTAGTTTAGCTTTGTTCCTGTTTAGGATTAGGGCTACTACCAGCCTCCTACTTTCCTGATCAATTTTGCTAAATCCAAGTGGAGAAGTGAAGGTAGTGCATGTTCCTCCTGATCTGGTGATTGAAAAGATGAAGAGTGCAGGTGAGCACCCATGATAAGAAACTTAATCCTAATAAAATCTTTAGGTGAACTGTAGCATGGCCTTGCTTCTGTCTTCAAAAGGTCTGTGGGAGGGGAAAAAATGATGGGATGGAGCCAGGACCGGGGAGTTCTGGCCAGGTCCTGGCCTGTCATCCTTCCCCCTCATGAGCTGGGTGTTCTCAAAGGCAAGCTGGGAGCACCAGAGCAGCTTGCCTGTACTGCAAGTATCACCGTAATGAGAGCGCCGATTGTCCTGGAGTTATGCATAGATATGAATTAAACTTTTTTTCATTAAGAATAAATACATTTCTAGCTCTTGTTGTGAGAAACCTTGAGCTAAGTATAGCCTACAGCATTTAAACAGACGGTGGATGAAAATAATGCAATGGATGAAGCTTTTTAATAATGATTCTTAGGGCTTAATTCATGACTTTAAAGCTCTTGGGGTTGGAAGTCGGAGGACTCCTGGAGTCTGAGGCACATCAATAACAATAATGGCCTCTCTATGGATTGATGAGCTCAACAGAAAGGAAAGAAACCAGCTGTGCTTGGTAATGGTGGCAGATAAGTCACAACTTCTGAGCCAGGAGAGTTTAACAGGGTATCCAGACCTGGTGCAGGTGGGCTGTGATTCTCAGCCAGGCTGAAAACCTCCACATCTCCAGTAAGCGTGCATGTCCTTAAGGAAGGCAGGTGTCAGGGATGGTGTCCAGGCCCTTTGCAGTGCCCCCAGCTTGTGCTGTGGTCCTGGTTTGTGCTCTTCAAACTCCACGTGCCAGATCCATTGCCCACGGGTTGTCTATTGAATTCAAAGGGCTGTGTTGGAGACGTGTGGAAGTCAAATCTCCGGGCCTAAATGATTAATGGTAGGGGCTGCAGATGCAAATCAGTGAATCTTGTTCTGAGAAAAGTAGTAAGGCAATATATCCTGGCTGTCAGGACAGTGGTAATTCAGGCAGGGCCGCTATTGCTGGGCTGGAAAGCTGTTCCTTTCCAGCAACCAGCCGTATGAATCCTTACTCCCTCCTCATCTGAATGGAAGAAAAAAAAAAAGGCACCAACCACCCTGTTTAGCAGGCAAGTCAGCTTTCCTGCAGCCTGATAAATACTCCAGGCTTGATAGTCTTTCTTCCTCCACAGAAATGCTAGTAGCCATTTGCCAGCTGTTTGCTCTGACCCACAGTCATCGGTGTCCATCAACACGCTTTTTCAGAGGTGACAACACAAGATCTGGCGGCAATCAAGTAATCTGCAGCGCTGCCCCAAGATCTATTAGACAAACCGAGCGAGGCAGGAGCCAGGGCTGGAAATTGCCTTATGCTCCAAACCTTAACTGCAAGAGGTATTAAATAAAAAGGGCTGAAGTCAGATAAAACAACAGGGGTAAGCTAGACTGCCTAGACACAGCTTCTACAGGAGCTTTCAGGCTAATGTTGATTGGATTTAAATGAAAATATAGGAGGGACACGGAGCCCTAAGTGGGCTGTTATGTACCTTGCAATAGAATCAGAACAACCACGCGTTCTTCCAGCTCATTTTCTCTGGTCAGGTTGGTTTGGTGAAGGGTTTGCATGCTGGATGAGGCAGTGCTATTGCTGGGGGCTGCCTGCATGCAGCCAAGTACTTCTTGTGCAGCTCCTGCTCTGTCCAAAACTTCTGGGCAGTTCTGCTCCCATGCACAGGGCTGAGCTGGCCCCTGGGTGGGCAGCAGGGTTGTTGGTATTTGGGATCTTTGCATGTACCATCAGGGCTTGGTCCAGACAAAACTTCTGGTTGGTAAAAGACCTGTACAGGGGAAAGGAGTTTGCGCTGTGCTGAATGCACAGAATTTTTCTGCACATCCCGTAAATATTCTGCAGCAAATAGCAGTGGCTATAAAACAAATGTATATGATTTTGTTATCAGCAAAACACTTGTGCTGTCACTTGAATCCTCCTCAATCAGAAACTTTGCCAAAGCAGCAATTTTTTTTATTGTTGCAGCCGACAAAGTTTCTTGGAAACAAAATCACACTCCAGAATTAATAAACGCTGATCTGGAAGTTCCCGTTCAAGGGGATGATTTGCTGGGCAGGAATTCAAATTCTCGGCATTGTCAGAGGCAGCTTGTTCTCTCCTGAAGCACGAAGCGCATCCCTGTGCTGCTGTGAGGCAGCACCTGTGCCACGAGCTGCCCCCAGGAGCAGGGTGGAACAGGGTCAGCTCTGCAGAGCGGCTGGAGGCCCTGCTGCTGGGCATGGCTCGTTTGTTCAGCATCTCCTGCAGGAGGGAGGCTCAGCTTCTTCCTTCCTTTGCCAGCAGCTTTGGTACAACCTAGGAAAGTGGCTTGTTCCTCCAGCTTTCTGCAAGCTTTCTTCAGGTGGCAGTTTTTGGGATCAGTCTCTGTGGAGACACGTGAGCAGGACAGCAGCACAAACAATGCATTTTGCTGCAATCTATATCGAGTTTTATTTTATTTTATTTTTCAGTGACTGTAGCCAATTCCCACTACAGAAGCCTGGAATGTTTCTGGTGCTCAGTGCACTTCCAAACCCATTTTTTTTCCTGCCCACCTCAAAGCTCTTTGCGCTGTCCCCATTAACACTGCCTTTAGGAGCTGACTGGCATGAAGGCAGTGGCCCTTCAGCTGCCATGAGCTTAAGGCTGAAATATCTGTTTTCTGTCTGAATGTGGAGCTGGTGCACAAGGCAGGGTGATGTGGCAGGAGCAGGGTGTCTCCTGCTTCTGTGTGGCAAGAGATGCCTTTAACAAGGCCCCTCTCTGCTTTTAAAAAATTTTGGTGGCCAAAAAAATAGGTAAAATAAGAATACCCAAAAACCATTGTTCTAAGGGGAAAGTGATGGCTTTTTATTGAAGCTATTGGCTGTTCTGTGTTAGACTCTTAATGAACTTGAGTCTAATTGTCTCTGTATTTAAGCCAGCCAGGTATCTACACCTGTAATTAGGTGGTCTCAGGCACAATTACTTTCTCAGCTTTCTTCAGTCCTTTGCTCTGTATGATCCCAGGGATGCCTGGTCAGGCCAGAAGCCCCTGCAGACCAACATGGTTTGACTTGAGCTGTCTGCTGGTTTGGGTCTTGGACTGTCCTTTGGTTGCAAACAGGGGCTCCCTACTGTAATGCCAAACCTGTCTGCCTCAGAGTGGTCTTTTAACCTTTCCTGCTCCCTCTCTACCAGCTCACCGGGTGTTTTTTGCAGCAGATCTTCATCCTGGCCAGTGTGGACAAGCTGGCTGAGCCTCCTGGTCCACCAGCTGCAGGCGCTGACTACCAGCTACTGTCACCTGGATCGTGGCAGAAATTAGTTTGCATTGATAAGGTACAAAATGAGACCAGGTAGTGTTGCTGTCACCTGGACACCCACCCCCACCCCATGCCTTCCCATCTCCCAGGTAGAGCAGGGGGATGATGGCAAGCAGCTGGGCTGACCCAAAGGTGTGAGCCTGCCCCCTTGCAAGGCATTAACCTCAGCATGGTGAGATGTGGCAGGGAGGGGAGGTCAGAACTGCTCAGCTGGGCTCTAACAGTACTGAGCTACCAGAGCTTGTTCAACAGCCACGGGAGGTTTCTTTGGCTTAAGCTTGCATCACAACTCATTTTCCGGAGTATCTGCTGGGGAGCCCTTGAGGTTATGGACTTATCTCAGTAATTCTGCTCTGAACTGCAGAGGACGCATCTTTGATTTCCTGTTTTCGCTGATGTCTCCTGTTCCCTTCTTGCTCTCCCTGATAGCAGAACTGGCTGAACGTAGGCTGGAAGGATCAAAGTAAGCTCCTGACAGACCTGCTCACCTTGAGGGGCTGGTGTGCTCCATGCACCACGAAGGTGCTTCACCTTGTGGCTCTCCTTTCACAGTGCTTGAGGTTGTTGAGCCAAGCTCGCAGCAGGATTGGCGAGGAACTGCACTGGTGGCATTGCCTCTCTGAGCTCCCACACCTGACAGGAATAATAACATCCTTGGTGGAAGCACCAAAGTCCCACCTCAAGGATGGAGACCAAGGAAGCTGAGCTTGCACAAAGAACTTTGCAGATGAGGCCAACATATGTTCAGGGACCTGTGCTGGCAGGAGAGGCACCGTGTCTCGCAGTCACACCCTTATCTTGTGCTTGTCACAGCTTCTGTGTTCTGCAGAAGCACTCAGCAGTTCTCAAAATATTTGCCCTCCAACAGCTATATATCAAATAATCCTCGGTAGCATGTAGAACAAACACATCCTTGTCGAGCAAATGAATCCTGGCTAAATTGCCTCGTTTCATGAAGTGGTACAGCAACAGCCACCAAACTGAACAGCCATTGCTGCTTAATTCTTGGCTGATGAATGAGCCAGCAGATTGTTTTTTGGGTTATCCTCATTTTTATCCTTTCCATTGTATTGCTTCTAGACCCATAGCCTACAGCAGTAGGTTAAGGAAAAAGCTCTTCCGAGATGCAGCAGAGCCTCTGGAACGCACAGCACGTGCAAACAGTGAGCTGATGTCTGTATTTTGCAGAGTAATCTGTACCTAGTGCTTTGGGAGTGCTCTTGGCACTGGCTGTTTGTGTTAATTGGGCATCACTGCTGGAGCCCTAAAAATGCCTCGAAGACACAATTCTGCCTCACAGCTTTTCTCTGTTCCTGTCTCATCTCCCTGACTTAAATGGCAGGAACCTGTAATGGTGTCGTGATGTCTTCCTGAGTTGCAAAGCCTTTAGCAGTGCCTGTCAAGTTGTCGGCACTGAATAAGGGCCTGTCCTCGGTGGGTGAAGCAGGTATCCTCCACCTCCCTGCCCAGCAAACCCACTGCTGAAATTTGGGCAAAACAGCTGAGGGATGCAGGGGTTTGGACGACTTCCTACAGCTTCTGCTGCTGCCTGGGACCACTTTTCCTGCTGCTGCAGATTCTTCCTTCCTGTAGGCAAGGCAAAAGGACAGATGAGGCGAAGTGACTATTGATTTGAGTCTTGTTAGCTCTTCTCTGCCTTTCTCTGGGGCTGTTCAGTGGCCCTTTCTAGGATGGTATTGCCCTGTTTGAAGACCTGTTCCAGTTGATGGCATCTCGCCTTGACTCCTTGTCCAGCTTTAACGACTTGGGCAAGCTTACACCAGGCTAAGGCTTCACACAGCTGACAGACTGCCCTTGTCCTTTGTGTGCTGCTACTGACTGCTAATGCAGTCTGTGCAAAGGATTTTTCTTTAGAAAAGGCATCAGGATGCTTTCAAGTGTTTGTGTGTAAACAGGGGACATGCCGTGGTCACCAGCCATCCAGCTCTGTACTGCAACTCAAACAGTGGTTGTGTAATGTGCACAGAGGAGACAGATTTATCAGAAAGACCTCGATTTGGTCAGTTGGTGGCTGTGTGGGGAGCTCTGTCCCATAGCAGGGTGGAGAGGGGAACCCAAGAACCTGCGTGTGCTCAGCAGCAATCCCTGATATGCTTGGGGACAGGACAGGCAGCAAGGGGAAGCCCTCTGAGTAGAAAGGAAGAAAGATGAACCCCGGCCCTCTGCACATACACCTTATTATCCATCCCTTATTTTAAGAGCTCTTTGGAGCGGTAGTGTTGCTCAAGAACTGCTCTCACTAATGTTGGCATTAATTTGAAGGAAATGCTAGATTACATCTCCCAGCAGCGGGTTTTAATTTTAAGAAATATTGTACTTCAACCTATCAGAAGTGCTGTTTGCATACAAAACAAAAATTAAGTCCAGTGAAACTTACTGAATAAGCACTAATTACTTCAAGTTCATTACGTGTGATATAGGTTATTTTCAAGAGAGCCTTAACTGAAAAAGGAGCTGGAGACTTTTAACTGCTTATCTGCCAGTCCTGGCCAATTACTGGCTGGAGATAGAGTTGAAAAGGATTAGGTTAAATATCTTTTCACTGAAAAAATGAACATGCAGAATATGGAGAGCCTTGGAATATCCTTGCTTTAGCTTTCAGAGAAGATTCTAATCTGATAAATAGAGTAGGAGATAGTCCTGGAGTATGATTGCCTCATCCAAAGCCTTTGAAATCAGCAGGGCTGGGGTGGGTAAGCTGGGAGAGCACCCAAAAAGTACTGCCATGATCCATCTCACCTCATTTGCTTGAGCACCAGAGTCAGGATTTTATCAAGGAAGAGTTTTGTCTTGTGCAGAACCTCTCCTCCGACACTGAGCACCTTTGCACCTCCCTACAAGGGGTGCTGAACGCAGAAGGCATCTCGCTGCTCTTGGGCTGAGCCTGGGAAACTGGTTGGACTTGAAGGCACCCAGCAATAATGCCTTCTTCCAACTTAATCTCCAACATTTCCAAATGCACTTGTGCTCCTCAAACCCTTTAAACATGCTTAAGAAATGTGAAGCATCTTAAGGACAAACTTATTATTTTCCATTATTATAGGGGTTTAAATCTCCCTCATTCCTCATGTTGTATTTTCTGCAAAGCAGTTATCAGCCTTTGCTAACTTACTAGTATTTAACATTTCTGTGGCTTGTATTCTTCCTTTAAGTAAATCTTGCTTTCACCTGACTGGTCAACACTTGTAATTTTTAAACTCTGGTCCTGTTTAGCACTCAGAGCATGCCTGTGCTGCCTTGATCCCTGATTTGGCACCGGGGATGAACCGCTGGCACCTCTGTCGCACTGGTAGCTGAGCTGTTCTGTAAGGCCATGAGTACCCAGCCCTCAGCAGACCACGGGCTTTTGTCAGGGCTCAGAACAGCTCTCAGTGGTGCTCAGGGCAAATGGTGAGGTTTGCTGGGGGCACCCAACCTGCTGTTGCGCAGGAGTTTGCGCTGCTCCTGTTCTCCGAGTCGACTCTGAAAGAAATGTTTTGCCTGCCGTCACCGGGCTCCTCATCAGCACGATGTGCTGAGTAAGAAAAATGTAATTCGCCATATATTAGGAAGAATAAGCAATTATCCCTTGTCAATTAAGCCTTCAATCAGTGCATATAAACAGCTGGTGATGCAGAACAGTCTTCATTTAAAATTAGCGAACCTTTTTGGAGAGCTTGTTAATTTCCATATATTTACCAAATTCCCTTCCTATAAAAATACTGTGTCTTCTTTAAAAATCTGTGACTTAATCCTCTTGGTCTCCGGGGCAAGCGAGGTATTTTTAGGAGTGACTAATTAGCGAACATGTGGAAATGGGGAGAGGGGGGATTTTAAAGCCTCTCTGAAAAGAGCACTGTCACTTGAAATGGTCGGGTGACGGCTGCTGGTTATTATGCGTCGCCAGCTGTTCCTAGCTTGGACAGATGAAGTTGGGCTTCATCTTGCTGAGAGCTGCCCCATGTGCTGGGACAACCCACGGGCAGACCCCAAGAGGCAGCAGAGGTGGCATTGGGTGCAGGGGGATGCTCCTCGGTGAGGGCTGCTGATAAGCTACTATTAAGGCGAGGCATAACGTGCATGGCAGTTCATTTTGGCTTTAATTTTACTTAATAGTTCATAACATTTAATCTCGGTGTTTAACTAGCTTAAATAGAATGAACATCTTGTGCGCTTTTTATGTTAATTGGCAATATTTTGCTGCTGACTGCTCCTGTGCTCTCGGTCCTGCTAAAGCTTTCCCTTGACCTTAATTGATGCTCTCCAGGCCTTCTGCTGTGACACAACAGAAACAGGTTGTTTCTTTTCTTTCTTTCCTTTTTTTTTTTTTTTTTTTTTCTCATTACTTCTGATGCAGAATGTTCACCAAATAGTGGAAAAACTTGGATTTCCAAACATAACTGCTTCAGATCACCCGAGGTTGTGTACAGGCTGCAGAGCTGAGGGGAGGGGGAATACTGCAGGTTTTCCATGACTAATGTGCTCTATCTACCCAAAGAAGTTAAATTTATTTTGCTTTGCTAAATTGTTGCTGTTTTAGGCCAAAATGGACTTTACCAAGGAGTGGAACAAATGATACCATTTTGAAGGTATGTGCAGTGGATAGCTTGGGAAATGGTTGGCTTTGGGGAAGACACAAAATTGAATAAACTGAGGCAGCTATCGGAGTCTGTTTTGTAGGGAAAATGCCCTTGACCCTCGCCACAGCACAGCAGTAATTCTTCTCTTCCAGTGCAGGTGATTGAGAATTATTTTTCTCATCTTGAGGGATGATGGGTGGAACAGCAGCAAAAATCCTGTGCATTGTTTGCTGTCTGATTGAATTTTAGTCAGAGAACTTTCCCCTGTCCACAGCCCCTCTTGCCTGGTGCTAATAAAATGAATGGAGCACAGTAATTCACCCTGTCTGTGCTCCCCTTAATAGACTACAGCATATTAGAGGGTCTAATAGGTACTGGGAGCTCTTCTGTATAACTCATCAGTATGCTTATAGAGTGCGTTTTCCCCTCACCTTTCTCCAGGGTATCTGTAAAAGTACAATGCAGTCTGTGCTCATCATTAAACCAGAGGTAGTAGGTATTATTGCTTCTCCGGGGACTGCAGAAGTACTGGCTGTGTAAACTCATTTGCACCAGCCAGGGGTTAGAGGCCTAGATCTGAACTTCAGCCCATCGCCAGAGCTAATGTCTGGCGATAGATGCTGATGGCAGGATGATTGATTGACTGAGTTTAATTTCTGCGGTGGCTGAAGGATAAGGGTAGAGAAAGGAACATGCCCGTCTCACAAATTGCGTGTTATTATATGGATATAGATATATAGATATATGGATCACCTGCTGCTGCTCAGCTTATCGGAGAAATAGAAATATGAATCCATGTCAAACAAAACCAGAATTATTCGTGCCCCTGTCTCTGTTTCTTCTTGCTCTGGATGTAAGAGGCCGTGCCTGGGGTGGGACACGTCACCTCTGTGAAACCCGGTGCCCACAGAGCTGCTCCCTCCTGCTCTCAGTGCAGGGTCTCCTCGCCTGCTCTGCCCTTGCCCTGTTCCTGCATCGTCCATCCCTCTGTGCTGGGTGTTTAGGGGCCCTTCTTCAGCTTTCCTCTCCTGCCAGGGGAAACACATGAATGCTGAGGCATTTGTTCCCTCCATGTTTCCGTCTGATGAATAGAAATGCTTAAAGCAATGTACTAACTTGCAGAGTAAAACAATTAATTGCTGCTTCCTGGCCCATGAGTGAGCCCTAAGGGAGCAGTGCCATGATCTTCCATCCAGAGGTGCAGCTTGGGGGAGCTTAGGAGGTCTGATCTGCGGTGTTGGAGCTCAGCTGGATGGGAGAAGCACACAGCACGCCAGCCCATGTTATTTATTCTCCACGGGAAGCCGTGTTAACAGAAATGGAATTTATAGACCCCTCTGTGTGTTTATTTAAGCACATATCAGCCTCTCCCCATTTCTGCCTCTCTTGTGGTTTGATGAGGTCCCAGTTCTGCTTGGACTCTGGGGCAACCAGCTGGCCGCTCCATCCATAATGTCTCAGGAGCAATAACGGGAGCAACTGCAGTTTAGCAAGTGTTAACCATGCTCTTTATTGAATTTCGTTATAGCTGCGCAATTAAGCTTGGAATAGTAAGTTACGGTTAATGTGTTTATTAGGAAATCTAGTGAACCAAAGCAAACATATCCATATCTGATCTGACAAAGTTATTTTCCACCAAAGTTAATTAAAGAAGAGAATTCCTCCTGACTTATTATTTTTGCCTTGCACCTTAAAAGCAGGTAATTTCAAACTGATTGGATTGTTAACCATTCTCAACAGAGAGCAATTCTTTCTGCAGGGGTTTCCCTGCCACACTGGGACATAGCTGGGGTTTGTATCTCAGGGGCAAAGTGCAGCTAAGCAGGACTGAGCCTGGTGCCAGGTAGCAGGACAGGGAATGTTTTGATGTACAGGGCAAGCAGCGAGGAAGGGGCTTGTTCTCTGAAGCCAGGAGAAAAGCAAGTGCTGTAGAAGCACTTGGGGCGAGATGAAGCCAGTTTGCAGACTTCTTAAATGTGCATCTGCCTAGAGACAGAGGTTTGCAATATCTGTGTTAAGGTAAAAAGCAGTGAGGAAGGCTTCTAGGCACGTATGTTGGTTCCTATTTTCCTTTTTTTTTTTTTTTTTTTTTTTTTCCTAATGATATCTCTGTTCCAATAAAATATACCTTCTCTGGAAACCTTCTGTCTCCCTTATGCTCATGGACCTGAGGAGATTTATTTATTTATCTCCAGAAGGGCAGAAGTGCCCCAAAAAGTGATGGGTAGAGGCAACTTTGACACCCACCACCTGAACTGCTGCAGCTGCATGGGTGCTGCTCAGCTCAGTGGGATGGATGTGGGACAAGCCAGGGCTGCATGCTGAGGGGGCTCCAACAGCTGGCAAGGGTGAAATGCCCCAAGGCAGGCTGTTTGGTGCTGCCCTTTTGCTTGTTGTTTGGTGTTTGGGGTGAAATAGTAAGAGACTGGTATCAATTTTCTTGTCTCCTTTTGAAATATGTGACTTTCAGCAAATAAAAATTGCCTTCTATGTGTTTCTGAGCCTCTACAAGTAGAGCTGATCTTTCCCAGTGAGCTTCCGAGATGCTGTAAGACTGAAACATTTGCAAGCAAACTTTGTTTTCTGGAGACCGGTGCAGAGATACTGTCAGCTCTGTCATACTGTCCAGATTAATACTGCAATCTCTTTAAAAGCTGTCATTGCATCTGCCGCCTGTTAAGCAAGAGTGATATTTTTTAATAGTGAGAAAACTGATTACTTATTGTTTGAATGTCATCTAAGATTAAAAACTTTATTCAATTACCTTCTGAATGGTATCTCGGTATGATCTGATATACGTGTAGTAACGTGAGCTGATTTGATTTTCCCTGGCTGAAATATTCATCACAGGAGGTGAAAAAAAAAACACAAAATATTCTTCAGCAGTAAATTAGTATTCTTCCCCTTCTCATAAAAGATCAAATGCTTGTGGTACTCACATATTTCAAGCTGGCTAGGATTCAAATTGTGGATGGTCTTGTGAAGTTTTCTGTTGCCCTTTTTAAGGAATAGCTGTTTATTCATTATTTCTGTAATGAAAAGCGAGCTCTGGCTCATCGACATTGATTTCCGTTCCACAGTGTCTGAATCTCTGGTCTCAGGGAGGCAGAGCCGTGAGTCAGTGCGTGTCTGAGCTTCTTTAAAATGGTTAAACAATTATAAATTACATCAGGACTGGACCTCCTTCTGTTTCCCGTTGGCAAGTCAACTCCTGATGGCCAGTGGGGTTGTTCTTTGCAGGTGCATGCCGGAAGGGTTGAGCACCTTCCTCTTCCCCATGTTTTTCATCATAACAAGAGGTTGCAGGACACCACAGAAAGCACAAATAAACCAAATTATCATTTTCATCCTCAACTGATGCCCTGGCAAGCCTGCTTGCTGCAGGACCCAGCTCTTCTGCAATCTCCCTGGTCGCTCTATTTCCCAAATAGGCACCTTTGCAGCATTGCCACATTACAGCCTGAAGATGCGAAAATTATGCACTGGCTTTCTTGGGAATTTTCACAATGTGTTTCTTTTTGTGTGTTTGAGTCGCTTTTTCATCATCTGCCTTGCGGTAGGTAGAGTGGAGGTCTGTACTAGTGCAGCCCTATTTGAATTTTATAGCAGTTTAGCACCACTCGGTGTGTGCAGCCTCTCCTGATGTTATTTCTTTAATAGCCATACAGATGCTTTCATGCTGCCAAACTCTTAATAAGGGGGAAATTGTGCCTTCTAGGCACCAGCTTGTGGGGCTGAATAGCCACTGTGGCAAGGAGAGTTCAGGGCGGGATCACGCTTCTGCGAGCCAAAGGGAAGATGCCTTTGTGGAAAGGCCCCCCAAGTACAGCGTGGACAGCTGCAGTCCAGACCAATGTCATTCCTGTATGGTACCAGGCTTGCACTACACGGATAAGGAAAAGCAAAGGAAATTTACACCATGTTCACTGTCTATTTCAAGGGACAGAAAATCACCGTGTTCCTTGAAACAAGCTCATTTTGCATGTAGGTTCATAAAATATCAGCAACATGAAAATTGAGTTTCATCAATCATAAAAACGCAGCAGGGGCCTTAATCCTTGGAGGTTAATCTAAGATAAGAGATGAGAGGGCAAGAATATGACATGGAGAAAGTGTTGTGTTGGAAACTGGTCTGTGCCAGGCAGGATGTGGCATGGACAGCTGGTGAATTCTGGGCTGGGACTTGTGTGTGTCAAAAGAGTCTGGTGGCTCTTTCTTTTCAGCCAAATGCGAGCTGAGTTATTTTTCATAAGAACAATATTACTCACCTCTAGGTGGTGTCTTTGTAACCATGGCTGGAAAGTCATCCTGTGTTATGTATCTGAGTGATGGGTGGCATTCCAGCTTTCCAAAATAAGAACAATAAAACTGTGCCCGTCCTTAAGGGACAACTTGCTGCTCTTTTCTCTAACATCATGCAGAAGTTTTGGGAAACTTCTAGTGGAAAGCTCCAACCTGATATATTTTAGGATTGAATTTTTTGTTTTCATGGCTATCTCATGTTTGGTGGCTCATGTCTATTGGGGTTGCTGTGCTCATTAGTGCATGGCTGTGAATTTAAAAATTAGTTTATTTTAATTATTATTATTTTTAATGCTACTGTTTTAATTCAGCCCAGGAAGGTTGCTGTGCAGTCAAGCCCAGCAGTGTTGGAGCTGGTGGCTCCCACCCAGCTCTCTACTGGTTTGTGGTTTCCCTGCCTGGGCTAGTGCCATCACCAAAATTGCCAGGCAAGATTGGTGCCAAGATCAGTGCTGGAGAGCTGAACCCTCCAGGACCAATATCCCCCCTGGTCACCTCCTTAGTGAGTTCCTCACCCCCTGCCAGTTCTTGTAGCAGGCTCTCTCTTTTCCACTCCCAACTAGCAATTTCCCATGCAATTTTATTACCAACTTCTTTACAGATGTCCAAACAGATTAGACCTACTGTATTTCCCCTGTTGAAAACCAGTTATCTTTGTAAAGAAAGATATTGGATTCATGAGCTTCCCTTTGTAAATCCGTGCTACTTTTTATACCACTTTCCATTAACTACCATATCTTTTAATTATTGTTCCCTTCATAACTTGTTCAGGAAATCTTGCACACTATTGCAGTCAGATTAATGGGCTTCTCTTACACACTGTTTTACATTTGCTGCTCCCTAGCACACAGTGCCATCTCTGCCTTGATAGATTTACTTTTTTAATTATCACTATCCTCAGGAATTACCCAGCTCCCCAGACTTGAGTGTGCTAAGCTCCGAGTTTTACTTCTCCTTCAGATGGGGGTGATTTCCATTTCTATTAACTCATTCGTATTACTCATCCTATTTGCATCCCAGAGCTCGAAATCTGCCTCTTTGAGCACAAATTGAAGCTAAGTGCTCATTTAGTTTTGGGACCATACCAAGTCACGGTTATTTCTGACTGTTCCTACCATGTTGGAGGCCCCCATGGTGGATGCTGCATTAAAGACTTTGGTCTGAGGTGGTGGCTAGAGGAGGTTGTGCAGGGAGGAGCACAAGGGAAGCAGAACGTGCACTGGATTTTCCCTGGTAGTTTTCCAGTCTTTAGTCTAGAAATCTTCACTGCAGCCACAGTGAGCCTGGAGCCTTTTTTTGCCCTCTGCTTTATACAGTCAGCAACCTCTCGGGGATCAGTCTTGTTTGTTTTGGTAGAGGCATTTCTCTTACTCTGGTGCCAGCTTCAGGTCCTGCCAAAGTTGTTTAAATCCTCAGGGCTCTTGCTCTCAGCATCTTTGTACTGTAAGGCACTTTCCTTTGTTGTTTCTTGCTGGCTGGACTTAATTCCCTTGTGAACTGGACCTTCATTACCTCCATCTTCTTCTTGAACACACTTCCTGAGCATCACTGAGATCCTTCTTTAGTTCCCCTCCCTGCACTCAGGATCCCAAGCCCTGCTTTGAACGAGGAAATCACCACCACAGGAGCCCACTTCTCCTTGAAAGGGGATGTCTGAGATGCAGGGAATACCCAGGTCCTCTCTGACACTGCTATCACTTTACATCTTGCATTTCTTTTCTCCCTTGTGTCTCTACATTCTGTCTTGGTGGCCCTTGCAAGGCACTTGAAACCTCTGCAAGCAACACCCTCTACCCATTTCCTCTGAGGAGACCAAATGGATAAGTGTAGTAAAATGTATTTTTTTCTTTGAGCAGTTTTCAACATTTCCTTTAGGTCCTTATGCCACATGCCCATATAGCATGCTTTAAATCCATGCCTATACTGGGGAAGGAAAGGGGGGGTTCAGGCTGGCTTAGCTTCACGGCAGTGCTCTGGGTGTCTCCAAAGTGAGATGCACCAAGGCAGAGACCAAAAAACCAGGATATGTGGAGAGAAAAAAGCAGGAAAAGCCTCTTGGTTCTCCCGTTAGGGAGGTGGCTGCCAGCAGTGAGGTGCCCCTTCTCATTCCCTGCCCTACAAATACAACCCAAACAATGAAGCAGGAGGTGCTGGATGGGAGCAACACGCTCAGGAGAGGAAGAGGATGGCAGTGTCTGTGAGGAAGGATGGTAAATGGGTGTGCTCAGGGAAGGAGAGCTGTGTCTGAGCTGGCAGGAAGACAGAGCCACGTCCACCCCTCCTGGCAGGACCAGGACTCTCTGTGGGGATGGGGAGGTGCTGTCATGGGAGGTAAAGGAGCTCAGAGAAGCCGAGCACCCACTGGAGCACAGGGTGCACGACACTTTCTGATTATCAGTTTCCCAGTCCTCACACTTGGCCAGAAAACAAGCTTCTGCTAAAATAGACGCTGGCACTGTGCCTTGGAGCTAAGCAAGAAATGCCTCCGGGGTTTCACCAGAGAGAACAAGAGGAAGAAAAAAGCCATTCCTCCTGATCTGATATGCAGTGCAGTGTGTGCTGGGTTTCCTACCGCACTCTGGGAGACGCCTTTCCCTCTGCGATGCTGTTATTTGCTTTATAGTTATCGCTTATTTCTATTTATGCTATCTAAACTGCTCCTGCCCTGGGTGCAAGTACAAGACATGCTTCGGGAAGGGAGGAGGATGATCTAAAGTGTCTGAGCATTTCTGAGTAGGGAATGACCTGGAGGTGACAGCCTGTGGGCAGCATAGATACTGGGTCTGGCTGCAGGGCAGATCTGGAGGCAGGAACTGAGCTGTGGTGGGCACCAGGGCTGCAGCCACCTCCTGCCCTGTTCCTTGGGTGTTTTGGGGCTGGCCTGGTGGGGTCTGAAGACCCTGAGCTGATGTGAGCTCAGCACTGGTGCCCCACAGGGTAAATACTGAGCAGGGAGGGCAAGATCTTGCCTGCTGACGGCAGGTGACATTGAGATTTGTTTGGGAGGGGGAAGCTCACCAGCCAGCTAACGATGCAATCACCTAGTAAGGTGCTGGGCCTTGGGATAACACCTCCAAAGCTTGGCCACAGCTGAGAAAAAGCCAAAATTTACCTTCCAGTGCATCTGAATCACTTTTGAAAGGGCTGGGTCTGGGGATAGAACTTAGCTCTTTCTTTTTTTTTTTTTTTTTTTCTTCCCTTAAAAAACCTTCTTGAAATTCTCCAGGGATGGTTTGTTCTGCAGCTCCTCCAGGTAAGATGTGTTCTCCTGCAAAGTAAAGCTTTGCTGTTGCCACATGTCTCTGTTTCAATGGTTTTAGTGGATACTTCTCAGGCCCAGTCTAGATGCAGGATTCTGTTTACTAGAAAAAAAAATAAAATACCACCACCACCACCACAAAAAAAAACTATTTTTCTTAACAGCAGTTTAAAAAATGGCCCTGGTTAATGCAGTTTGCTGTTTGCTGTGGCAAGGAGTGCGGTGTTATTTAAAGAAGAAAAAAAAAAAACATTCAATTTGGTATAAAGCTGAAATCTGCCCTGAAAGAAATGTGTTTGCAATTTCCTTTTGTATTTTTCTCCTTTCATATGAGAAAACATGAGTATGCAGCCTGAAAGATGTCTAAGTCTCATTGTGCTCACAGGCTTTTTCTGTGATCAAAAGCAAGCCCTTTCAGCTCCCCATCAGCTCTGTATCTAAGCCCAATTTGCATTGATGTGGCTGTGCAGTGCCCCAAAATACACTTTTATTGGTATTTGCAAATAATTAATTGAGGGGTTTGTTGATGTTATAGCACACGCTAAAGCCTTATAGGTTAAAGGAGAGCATCCAGCCTTGTAGCAGTGTTAATTAGGAGAGGAAAGAAAGCCACAACAAGTGGAAACTCATGCTAGCAGCCTGGGGGGGGATGGATCTGTTCTCCCAGCCACAGCAGCAGCCGTGTGGGGCTCTGGGACGTCTGAAGAGGAGAAATAACCAGGACCAGAGGTGTCTCTGTGCTCCAGAGAATAATAGCAAAAGGTCTAATTGTGAGACTCTAGTTTGAAGCTGCTTGTAGTTATTTGTTAATGATGGTTTTTCTGTATGTGGAGGGGTTTTCCTATTCCAGATGGGGTTGTGATAAAAAGATACAAGTTTTTCTAAAAGAAATTAAAAAAAAAAAAAAAAAAAAAGGAAAAAAGAAAAAGTGGCTTTGTTCCAGCTCAGAGTTTGTTTGTGCAGGGAAAAAAATAAATAAATTAAAATCTCCCCTTGCTGGATCTGCTGAATTTAAGATGCTGAGGAAGTTGTGCACAAAGAGGTCAGGCATACAAATGGCCTTGATGAGACTGTTTGGACAGAATAACGTTGAAACTAGTCCCTGAACAAAATATTACTTAGAAACATGTAAACAAAAACTGCAGAGGGTTGAAAGCTGAATAGTACCCTGTGATGTTAGCACACAGCTAGAATAACTTGGTGTGGGTTGTAATTCTTCCTGGGTGCTCCTCTCTGGACACACCTTTTTGGAAACGCTGCTCTCCTTTACTGCTGTAAGTGCAGGGGTAATTCATCAGTGTGTTTTTCTTTTTCTTTTTTTAAACATCACTAACCCTGCAAATTAAAAAGAGACCCATGAGTAATTAGGCTTTTCTTTTTCCTTTGTTAAGTGCATAAGCGATGGTGACAGCTGAAAAATGCACATGTTTTTCTCGCTCCGATTCTGTAGACCTTGGAGGTCCCTGAGAGCAGGAAAAAAATGTTCCGAGATACAGATTTTCTTGGATTCCCCGCAGAATATTTTCCTCCGTCTTTTCAATTGTCTCTGTCTACACAGGTTATAAATCTAGTTCAGTAGAAGCAAGACAATTTTTAATGGATTTTTTTTTGTTAAAACTAATTAAACATCTGTCTCCCTCATCACCACAAATGGACAGAAGATTAACTACAAAATAATGGCCAACTTGGAACTTGAACAAGAAGTTTGGAAGACTTAATAACTTGCATTCACCTTCTGCTTCGTAGGTTACTGTGTTTTCTGGATGTTACAGGAAATCACTGGCAGCTCGGGTTTCTGTGGTCACTTGAAATGGCCCGTAGAGCAGAGTTAATATTGGCAAACATTCAAGAAATAGAAACTAATTGATTAAGACCACCATCTCCAAGAGTGATTTTTATTCCCTTAATCACGTCTTCATCATCTGCAGTTTGCAGACAAGTCCTGACTTCATGCATCACGGTTCTGTCAAAAATCACACCGTCTGTTATGGAAATGCTGGGAGGCTCCTGACAAATTTGGAGCAGACACCTTTATTTCACTCTGACATTTTGTTGTAGGCAAGGCTTAATTAGGTTTCAGGAGTGATGGCCTTTCCTGCGGATGGTGTTTTTGCAAATGTTTAACGTCTTCCCGCAAGAGATGGTCACAAAGCACTCTCCCCTGAGCACTGGATATGAACCCACCTACATTTACTGGTTTTAGTTCCTTGCTTAGCACCACGCCTGTCCCTTCCCCTGGTTTTATGCAGCTGCAGAAGATGCCAGTCCTCCAGAGCCTGGCACGTGGGGGTTATGGTGCGTGTTTTAATGCAGGCAAGCACCAACAGCCCTCTCTCTACACCTGCTGAGCTCCTGGAGGACTGTCCCTCCGACTTATTGCACATTTTGGGTTGACCTTCATTTGTTGGCCTTGCTCAGAAAGAAGCAGCACATGCTCCCTGTCAGGATGACAGCAGCAAGGGGTGCCAGGGGAGGTTGGTGGTTCCCAGGGGGTGCCCTGCCCGGGCACAGAGACCCCATACTCATATTGCCCAACCAGGGAAGGGTGACCCCAGTGCCTGAGAAGCCCTGGGGATAACAGGAATGCCTTGGGATCACATAAGTTTCTTCAGTCAGCGTTTCTCTTCACCTTAAGTTTTTAATTGTTCAGCACATTCATTTAATATTTTCAGCCCTTTTATTCTCTCCTGTTTTCAGATATGAAAGTCTTTCAAGCGATTTTGGCAAGAAATCCATGAGCGCGTTGGCTCGATATTCCTCCCTGTTTCATATTTTGATGTAGCTCTTTTATTCCTTTTTCCTTCTTTCTTTTTCTCTTTTGGCACCTCAGCCTTCATTTGTTAAGGAAAGAAACCTTCAAAACCAAAGAGTTTCTTGTTTATAATATCATGAATAAATGAATGTGAGCTCTGTGATTAATGTGCCTTTACACAGAGCATCGTCATGGTGCTGGGGGGCAGGGAATGCTTTGTACTCACTTTCTAGGGAGCATGTGGGGAGCTGGAGACAGTGCCCAGCACTTTGGGAGAAGGTAACAGCAATAAAAGGGTGAGGATGCTCTGAATGCAGAGGTTTGTTACAAAAAGCCATTGACGGGCTTTAACACAATGAGACTAGGGCTTGTGCAGGGCAGAGATATTTCACTCTTTAGCTCGGGAGAGCTCTCATCTTCAACATGAAGCTGTAGTTATAAGCCAGGACAGTGGAGCTGTAACTTCTGCTGCTTCACCATCACCACCAGCAGTGGCTGGTGCCACAGTGCCAGTAGGCAGCACCCTATGGCAGTGCTGTCCTTGGTGATTTTGATACAGAAGCAAGGCAATGAATCCATGAGGAATTCATTGTCTTCTCCAGCTGGCATCCCGGTGTCCCCCAGAAGCACAGGGAAGAGGAGGATGTCCTGGAGGCATGTGGGGCATCTCCTCCCATGGTAATTTGCCCACCCGAAGTACTTGGGCTGGCATTTGCCCTGCAAAGGGCTGAGCTCTGTGAGCAAGCAAGAACAAAACAAAAAGTGGCACTTTGACACTAATAGAAACCAATAATGTGGTGCCAAAGCAGAGTAGATCCAAACCCTATAAAAACAAAGGTTGGAGCCAAGATCAATGCCTTTGACATTCAGCTGCTTTTAGCATGGAAATCACATAAGATATTCACTTAGCAGGAGAAAACGAGGTTAAAATGGTTAGCTGAGAGAATAATTAGGCAATGTCCATGATTTTTTTTTTTTTTTCAAAAGCAAATTCAATTTATCTGACTGTGAAGGCTCTTTTCCATTGTTTGTGTCTGACCGAGGGCATGGGATCAAATCTCTCTGCTTTGGAGCAGATCCAGAATAGAACAGGGGCAGGCAGGTGCCCACCCTTTGCCTGTAGGGTCTGTGTTAACCATGTCCAGGCTGTTGGGGGCTGGTGGTACTCTTGCACCAAGCTCCCTCTTTGGAGGGTGGGGTGGAAGTGTAATCCTAAAACCATAATGTAATGTTAAACCTAAGCCATTATGGCATTTCAAATGACTTTTAAATAAGTGCAGCGTCAGTTTTACATCATACCATTCACTTGTTATCCTGAAGGATGGTGTGGCTTTTGTGCTCATTTCCTTGGTGTTGTCTGTGATGGATATAGCTGCCTTCATCTCAGTGAGGTCTTTGAATCTCGCAGGCCTTGACATCTATTGCAATTTGAATAATCAACAGAAGCAGATAATGAAATGCCAGCGTCGAGAGGAAAATTCCCACAGCTTAATGTCCCAGCACAGAGCATGGTGAGATGTACCAGGAGTTTCGTACCCTACTAAATTAACAGTGGAGCCGACTGAGCCATGCACGTGAAGTATCTTCTGGTGTGCCTGGAAATTAACTTTTAACAGCAGGTGGATTCTGTCCCGAGGCCTGGGGCTTGAAGCTGTCAGATTTTCTGTAGGATATGAGGGTTTTGGATTCCTTATCCAACACAGAGCTGGATGAATCTTTGGGCTGGGTTGCAGGAGAAGATTCAAAGTCTGTGAGTCTTCATCTCCCATTGTCTGTACCAGTGAACGTTTGAGATATCAGCACTACATGGCAAGAGGTGCATCCCTGTGCTAATAAAATCCCTTTGTTGTGCCTAACAGCACTTCACATAACTTCAAGGGAAGATCACTTGGTTATCCAGCTCCTCAGTTCTCTGATAATTTCAGAGAAACAACAAAAAGCCTTTTAGAAGAGCAGTAAAATAGTTCTGGTCCTTTGGGGGTAAGCAACATTAAAACTTGGCAATTGGGTGACGTTGTGGTGTAAATAGGAAGGACTGGGGGAAGTACAAGAGGAGAAAAAAAACAGCTTCATCCAGGTGGCACATTCTGGGTGCGCGTTGCAATAAGCCATATCTGAGATGGGGTGGAGGGACCTGTCTTCCCCACCTTCATGTGAATCTCCAAGAATAAGTGGTTTTGCATGTTTTATGGGGAAAAAGAAACATGGGGAAAAAAATAGCAAGGACAGCCTTTCAACATCTCTCCTCAGCTTGGAGAAAGCAAGGGCATGAGACAGAAATCCAGGGTATGTTGTGCGCTGCTTGCTGTGCCAAAGGTCTTAGCAGCTGCCTTGCTCTGGCCTCATCCTGCTGTGAGTGTGCAACATGTAACGGGATTTGCATTCACTTCTTGCAGTCATGGAGCCAGAGCTGGCTTGGTCTGAACGTTTTCTGGGTTTTCCAGATGTTCGCAATCCTGATGTGAACTCCCACGCCACTTGTACAGGCTTCACATGAAGGACAGAAGAAACAAATCTCCTCTGAACAGGCTGAGGGCAGGTGAATGAACTGATTTCATTATGCTTTTGTGCATTTCTTTAGTCCATTAGAGTTTTTAATGCATTTAAATTAACGCGTGGCAGCATTAACGAGGGTAATGTTGATCGCTGACCTGTGTGATAACTGCTAATACAGTCTCCAATTGTTTTTTCAGTATTTTCTTTTGCTGTGCTATTTTATTGGCAACTAACCTCTCTTATACTGGATATAAAAGCATTCTTCCTCAAAATAACATGTTTCTTTTTGGAGGGATTTTGAGAACAGAATTGCTCCAGTGACTTATTGCATGCCCAAAAGAATTCTCCAGCGCCACTTCCATATTACATCTGTTCTCTCTTTAGCAGCTGAATTCTCATATTTGTGAAATCTTTGCCTGTGAAAGGCTCTGGTGTAACCTGCTTGCCACAGACATGATTTCTGGATGCTGGGTGCCCACGTGCCCAGTGATGTGTCCTACTGGCACGAGCAGAGTGGGAACGATGCCTGCTGGGACCAGGGTACTGCTGGCTGCCGGGGATGTGGGCTTGGGGAAAAGAGCCCTGCTGCTGCTACTTAGGTTAGGGGAAAACGGGTGAGACTGCAATAAAAATAAGCTTAATCACATTGATAAAAGTGGTAATCGGTAACCTATTTTTGGGCAAGCTCGGGGCTGCTGTTCAGTCTTTTCTAGAGTCACCAGAAATGAAAGAAAGGATGGGGGAGAGCAAAACAGATGTCCCAGATACAGCTGGCATTTCTGATAAGCTGACTCCGAAAATAATCTTGCTTTGTAAAAATTGATTTTTTTTTTTTTTTTTTTTTTTTTTTTTACAAAGAACAATAGAGAGCGAGTTCTTGCTTCCACAAATCCTCTCTGAAGGCGCAGTACTATATAAATCAAACTCTGGTTCGGAGGGGTTATTTGTTTATTTATTTTATCTTTAATATTTAATTTAAACCATCAGCTTGGACAGACATGTATTCACTTCAAAAGGGCATCCCATTTTTTCTTTAAGGAACTGATATTTCCCCTTTTAATGGAACCTTTATATCTTTTGAAGGGAAGAGAAGAAGGCCAGTATTTCCCTAAACAGCATCGTGCTCCCACAACCTTGTTTTCTCTGCCATGGACTCAAATTAAAATCAGGTCTTTTATGTTCCTTCTCTCCTAAAGAACAGGCCCATTAGGAGGATTTACAGCATACCAAGACAAAAAAAAAAAAAGAGGTTTGGGGTGTGTGAGGCTGAGACTGCCCTTACTGCTCTTCTTGCCCAGGTCCCCTGCAACCAGAGCTGCTTATGGACCTTTGCACCAGTGGGAGCCAACAGTGAGCCCCCCCCAGGGGGCCTCTGGGTTGATGCTTGGAAATGGGGGGGCTACACGGGTCCTAGGAGCACCCCTGAACCACCTGCCACTTCTGCAACCCCAGCATCTGTACCAGCTGCCCAGCTGTTTTAGGCACACCACGTTACAGAGAGCAAGTTCCCAGGGCCAGCAGAGCTTTGGAGCAAATACTAGATTCATTTTTTTTTTTCTTAAAAGTGTTCTTTATGTAGGGGAAAACATATTTTAAAATCCAGCAGCAGGCATTAAAATGAATGTGTTTCTCTTCCAGGAGTTTGTTCAATGTGCAAATAAAATCTGCCTTCACGCACAGAAAATCTGGAAGGTTTCAATTTAAAATTCATTGGCCTTCCTAGAACAGTGTATAATTTTTTTGTGTGTGCGTAGAAATGTATTGAGAGGGTTCATCTCATCTGCATAAACCAGCAGAGAGTAAATGCTTGTTACAGATTCATAGACCTACAAAAATATACATTACTCTTGATTTATCCTTCTGATAAGATTTATAAAGAACGGCGATAGTCTCTGTTAAAGGGAATGACTCCAGCTGGCATAAATAAAAATAAAGTTAATGGCACAAGTGATGATATCAGCCCAGAATGTGATCTGAGCAGCAAGAAGCAACACGAATTAGTAGCTGATGTCCGGAGTAGAGGACTGCATTTCCTATTTGCACTAGCGGGGTGTGAGAGCTCATTTGGGTCTGCAGGAGAGTCCTCATGCGTGACTCGAAGCAAGAGCAATGAGAATTATGTTGCTATTGCCCCACTCGTCGAAACAGCAGTATGCACTTAAGTCTCTGCTGCTGAATTTGACTCGTTTATTGCTAGATCATTTGACACTTTCCGGCGTGATGTGCAGGGACTTAAAATGCATACATCTCAGGAGCCCTCTATCTAATGTCATTGCAGGCTGCAACAAAATGTAAACGCAGAGCCCCACATTAGCTGTGTGCCATCAAATCAGCTCTGCTGCAATAATGTAAAAATACTCAAGAAAATGATATATTTGCCCTGAGAAAAAAAAAAAAAAAAGCTCGGGGAGGATGCTAGGATATATTGTCTGATGGGGAGAGAGCATCCAAACTGAGAGTGAGTGTGCTGGACTGAGAGATTCAGTGTGACAAAATGAATTCCTGGCTGTTGTGCATCTTTGTGGGAAGGAAAGACATGGCTGTGGCTCAAGCAAGGCACCACGGACCTGGGAAAAACCACTCCTGACCTCTGTGCTGGCTTGCTTTCTGACCTGGGCAGCAGTTATTGTAGGTACTTGCATAGCTAGAGCATAATTAAACCTGGAAGGGATGATTTGATGTAGTGACAAGTTGTGGTGTTGAGTTTCTGTGCCTCAGTTTCCCAGATATTGTTAGTGTCACAGTATGTTAACTATGATTATGCTTGGTATTTTGGCAGTCATGATACGATTGTATATAGGTATGCATAACATTTTTTTTTTACATGGTTTACGGTCCCACTGCATCACTACTATAAGGATTGAGTCCAGTATTATGGTTTCTGATTCCCCTAATTATCCCATAATTCACAAATCTCTGGAAAGCTGGATGCCAGCACTAATATTTCAACTAATATCGACAGGACCTTTTTTTCTCTCTCTTTTTTTTCCTTTTTTTTTTTTTTTTTTTTTTTTTTCTTTTTTCTCCCATTTGGATGAACCCGTCTCACTGAGCCTTACTGCCTTTTGGTGCCCCCCTCTATCAGATAGCGGGATTAGACCTGGATAGCTGCGGGGATGTCAGCAGCTCTCTTGGGAATTCCAAAAAGCAGGATGAAGGTGAGGAAGAGCTGGCTCTGTTGGTCCCTTCTGGGTTTTCCAGGAAGGGGCAGCACCGGAGGGGTGCTGTGGAAAGCAGTCCTGCTGCCTCTTCCTCTGTATGTAGGAGAGATTTGGAAAGGAGGCAATGATGCTCATGTCCCTGCTGTGGTCCTACAACGTAACTGAGCTGGTCTGAGCTGAGCGCTACCTGCCCCAGTGCAGGATCTGATAAGCATCAATGAGCTCAGCAAGGCACGCCTGGCTGGAGGGCTGGGACCTTTGCTTGGTGGTGCCAACCTTGTTACTGTGATTCTTGTTGCCTGCCTGGCACTCCTTTCATGCAGCACCTGGACTCAGAGAGATGAAATAAGGGAGAACTACATTGCTTGTTACCAAGGCTGATGCTTGCATTGCTTTAAAGCAGCCACTGGCCCATGAGCAGGAAATCACAGCCTTGGTGGAAAACCTTTTTTAAGAGAAAGCACGAACCTCTTGGAAACTTTGCAGAGGGTATGAGTCAAATGGAGGCATGGAGAGCTCCAAGATTTCAGAGGTATCAGTCAGTAGGTCTTGTGTCTGCTAGGTGTGAGAGTCTAGACCTGGGAGGATGGCTGGGCAGCAGCTTGCTGTCCTCACACTCAGACTTGTCATGTCTGAGGCTGGGGGAGAGAGGAGAAGTGTATTCTCCCTCTGTGTGGCTTTTCCAGAGACCCATTTCTATGAAAAATTGTTTTCTAATCCCTAGTCTAAATTCATTCTTCATCAATTTACATCTATTTGTTCTTGTGCCAATATTCTTCCTTAGCTTAAATATCTCTTCTCTCTCCCTCGTGTTTACTCCCTTGATGTATTTATAGGAAATAACCCAGTCCCTCTCAGACTTGGTTTTGCAAGGCTAAATGAGGCAGCTTGTGCAGTCTCCTCTTACAATGTGAGCTCTTCTTGGTTACTTTTCTCCTTGCTCTAAGTTGGACTTTGCTGAGCACAGGGGACCACATGGGGCAGGTTGTTCCCAGTGAGGCTGTGCCTGCTCTTCTCAGCAATGCACACCCCATTCTGTGCCCTACAGATGCACGGACATCTCACCACTGTGCATAAAGCCACTGAAGGCATTAGTGCCTTTGTGCTCTGTCCATGAGTAATGAAAATATTAATGAGAAGGGTCCCAGGCCTGGAGGAATTCCTCTAGTGACCCCCACCCAACCTACAAATCCTTTTTTTTGAGATGTCAGCATCTCTCCTGTAGGAGGGTGGCAAACTACCCAGCAGTATTGAGTTCATCCAAATCATTTTCAATAAACTTAATTTTTCTGTCAGCTCCTTTGCTGAAGCCCAGTTAGGTCATATGTGCTACTTTAAAAAATGGGGATTTTTATCAGAGGGAGATAACGGTGTAGCTGGGTGTGATTTATCTTCGTGCGTTTTCTCCTGCCGCCATTTGCTTTCAGAGCCCTTTCCTTCAGCGTGTATTAAAAAGCCTCACTTGTGAATTCAGCCTGAAGAGCCCATAGCTGTCCAGATTACTTGTCTACACTTCCAAAAAAAATTGTAATATCATATTTTCTTATTCTATCTGATTGCACAGATTTATTAAATAAATCCTTGCCTTGTAGCTATCTTATATCCAGATTTCCACGTCTGTGCAGGGAGGGTGCTGGTTCCTTCTGTGATGAAATCTATTCAAAAAGACCAGCAAATGAATCCCAGTCCCCATGCCTGTAAAAACAAATGCAGGCAAATAAAACATCCCAGGGCACCCTCATTTTTCAGGCTGTGTTTAAGCAGCACGGCTTCAGGTTGCAGCACTGTCTCAGTGTATTTAACCACCGTGCCTTCTGCAGGAACAAGCAGTTCGGATAGGATACAAAGCACTTGGCAAAGAATGGCTGCAGGAAGGTTTGCAATGAGCTCTGTGCCACAGAGGTTTGTCATTGAATCAGAATATCCTGTATGTACACTCCAGCTTCTATCATTCTCCAAAAAACTGCACGCTAACGTGGTCTTAGCTGAGCTAGTATGATAGATGGCTGTGTTATAATTGAATTAGTTGGGAAGCATTGACCTTTTTGATATATAATGTCTCTGAATGTGAACAACAAATACAAACTAATGCTTTTATGAGTTTGCTGGTTGAGTTTGGTCATCAATTGACTCGTGATAAATAAGATGTTGTATGCTCCAGTCAATGGAAAACATGTTTGCAGGTCCTCTGCTTGTACTTGTGCGCTTTGTGAAATCAGCTCTGCAGGCACATCATACTCAGGTGTGGCTTTTATATTATGAACTGGACTCAGATGCGGTTTCGAGTCCTCAGAGGACCTCGTACTTCCTGGGTAATGATGAGCCCAGCAGCCGTGCTTGGTGTTAATTGTTTGCTCCCTCCCTGCGCGGCCAGATTAGCTGACAACGACCTGATGAGATTTCTGCTGTTTCTGCAGCACCTCTCCTGGTCAAAATAGTTATAGATCAATAGCTGTTACCTCCAGAAGTTGTACTGAAAGAGAAGGAAGAGGGGAAATGCAATTAGAGGAGAAGAAGCTATTTGCAAAGAATCCGCGTTGTTTGTTTGTTTGTTTGTTTTGTGGTGTTGCTGCAGACTGCTCCTTCCAGCTTCAGTGCAGTAAAGGAAACTTTGCTGTTTGTCTTTTATTTGGTTTGGATTGGACAGAAAAGTCCCCGTTTCTCTAACACATGACAATTTATTAGTGCTTATTTGGCCCTGATAAACTCACAGTGCTGCTTGTACTGGAGCCAAAATTACTGATCCCCCGGTGAAGGAGGTGCTGGGGGAGCTGACTGCTGTCTGATCTGCTTCTGCCCATCCAGCCTGGGCCAGGAAAGCTTGTCCTGCAAGACATCCGCTTGCTGGCTCATGTGCAATGAGCTGATGGGTCTCGGCCTGTGTGTGGACAATTACCCACCTTCAAAAAGCCTGTGCTGGGAGCAGGAAGGTTGTCTGCTACCCCTTGTGCCTGTTTGCAAGCGTAGATAATTCCTGGTGGCTTCTTTGGGTTTTCTGCACCGTTCATATGCAGTTTGCAGGTGCTTTCTTATGCACAGGATCTGCCAAACCCCTCTCTAGATCTGAGAGTCACCAAAAGTCCAGCAAAGAGCCCCACAGCCACAGCAGCTTCTTGCAGGCAGTATTGATTTAGGTAAAAGCATAAGCATTGCATTCTTCCAGTTTGAGTCTCTGTCTCTGGCCTCAGGCTCTTCCTTTTCCTCTGCGGGATCAATTACCTTCTTCTGCTTTGATGCAGAACCTGGCATGCCCTTTTGGAGCAGAGGAGTGGGGGCACTGCTGGAGCAGATCGGATCAGACGGATCTCTCTGCTGCAGGATACTGTCACCAGGAGGGCCAGCAGTGGGCATTTTAGGGAGCACTGCAGAAATGCATTGTCATGGCTTAGTTTTCACCTGAAGAAAAAAAAAAACAAATACATCAAAGTACCTCCAAAGTGAAGTCGGTGTAAGCCATGAAAGAGCAAAACCAGACCAACCAGCCAGCTACTGAAAGAAATTAAATTATCACGTTGTTGCTTTTGGACTTCTCTGACCCGTCCTCCCCTTTCACCCCCCCATCTTTGAACACCTCACAAAACCCTCCTGTGTTTTGGATGTTTATTGCTCTAATTGTAGGTAGTTTCACTGTCCATAAAATAGTTAAACATATATAAAGTCACCTCAAAAAACATCCCAAGGACAGCCCAGCCAAGGAGATGGGGAGCGCAGCACCAGCCCTGTGCCCTCCCTGCACAGAGAGCTGGGTGCCCGCAGCTGCATCTAGGAGTTGGACTCGATGATCCTTGTGGGTCCCTTCCAACTTGGGATATTCTGTGATGCTGGGGTAACATTTTCTCAGGCCAGCCAGGGACAGTGGGAAACTGAAAGCAGTGTGACAGCAGCACTGCCTGTGAGGAGCAGCAGCCTTTTGCTCTGCAGAGCACCTACAGCCCTGGCCCTGAAACACATTGTGCAAAAGTCGGTGTCAGGAGTTGTACTCGACTGGTTCTTGGGATCATCATGTTCCTGGGCAATCCTGCTCAGCTCCCTGTCTCCTGGTGAGACTTTCCTGAGTCCTCCTGTGTTTGATGTGCTAAAGCAGGTCAGATATGACACGCCTCACTGCTCCTCCCTGGTACAGAGCAGAAAAGCAGTCCCTTTAAGTATTACACCGTTCCCATATGCTAAACCCATCGTGTCAAAACCACCATGTAAGATGTGGTTCTATGTGGTCCCCACTGATAAAGCAATTATGGAAGAACTAGACTTTGACACTCGTATAATCCCCCCAGAAACTGCAGGGGAAGTGTAAGGACTTAGAATAACTCACCCAGGGAGCAAACCTTGCAAACCTAATTAAATTCAATAGAGATATATAGAAAGAAGAGAGATTCTTTTTCTCTCTGACCTGCTCATAGTCAATGGGAGAAAAGATTAAATGCTAGAAAGGTTTCAATCTATTTATTGTGGTTAAAGAGCCTCGTGCAGGATGTGTCACAAGCAGTTCACTGTCTAGGTAATGTAATTTAAGTTATTGTGATCCATGTGGGTCATTTGTCTTTCTTCTACTATTTTTCCCAGCATGGGGAAGCCTGATTTCCTGGCTAATAAAGGCAAGTTGTTATCATGCATCTTATTATGTCCTGCAGTACCTCATGTGAATGATCCAGTGACCCATCACAGGGCGGTTATGAGGGGAAGGAACATGAGAGAACGGGAATACCTGAAGATGTAATTCCCTTGTTTTCTGATGGCAGCCAGGTGGAGAAATCCCAGGGCTGGAGAAATCAATAGCATTGTTTATTTTTTTATTTACTGCCAGCCATTTGAAATGAAGTGAGTGATTTAACCCCAGCCAAGCCCTAAGACAAAACCCAGTGTGTGTTGCTGCCTGGATATTTGGATTGCAACCAGCACCCTTTGTGCCAGATCAAGGTAAAGGTGGCCTGAAGAAGCCAACAAGGAATGGGCTTGGCCATAGCGAAGTTCTGACCTGCTCTGCACACCAGACATCACCTGTGGCTGGGAGCACAAAACCATGCATAACTTCAAGGGATGGTAAGGAAGACAAATGCAGCTCAAAGGAACAGATCCTAGGAGTAGTGAACAGTGCAGAGACTTGGGACAAAATATAAGACAGCTCCTTAAGTCGCCCCACACAAGCCTGGTGTGTGGGAGGTCAGGAGAAAATCCGCTCCCAGGGAAGCTGACCTTGACCCCCGCACAGCCATTGCCTTCTGCCTTCCCATTTGGCTCTCCCCTTTCCGTGGACTTTGCCAGGACATATTGCTTAATCTGTGAAAGCCATGGAGCATCTGGTTGATATGTGATCCGTATTCCCATGGTGAAGATGCAGGAAACAGATTTAAACAAAAGTAATGCCAAAGGAGCCCAAGGTTATATGGAGGTGTGTCCCTGCCCATCATCAGACATGAACAAGCTTGGTCCTAGGACTGCTCCCAGAATAAGACACTGCTTCCTGGAGCAAAGCTGATGGAGGAGAGCTTAAAACAAGTGAGAAAACAATGCTGAGAGCAAAAGGCAAATAGATGCAACTTTTGATCTGCTAGCAAGAGCCAGAATTAATCCTCTCTGTTGCAGTGATGGTTGCTTTCCCTGAGCCCTTGGGGTCACCTTGAAAACGAGAGCTTCTTGTCCTTTCACTCACCTGTGATTTGCAAAGGCTTTTCATTCATTTTCCAAATCACAAGGCTGAAATTAGGAGGAAGGGCTCCATCCTGTAGGACAGTGCCAGGCATTTCTCTGCAAGGGAAAATGTGATGCATCACGGAGCATACAAACATGAGGATGCTGAGTGTGGATGGGGGCTTCAGATGTTGGTGCTCTCCAGCTGAGCATCCATAACTATTCAAATCTGTGGGGAAATTTTGCGGTAAATGTGTTTCACTTTTAAACTCAAGAGGGATCAAGCACTAGACAACCACAGAAGGCAATGATAGCTTATTCATTTCTTCACGTCTTCGGTGGAGACTACAGGCCTTCCTGGAAGATATTTTTTAATCAAATACTTGCTGCTGAGCTAAACACAGTGGTTATTGAGTGAAATGCTATGGGATACGTTATTCTGCAGACCGATGAGCTAATAGCCTCTGCTGGCCTTAAAACCTGGATGGGCATTTTAAGAGGATTCTATAAAAAGGCCCTCCCAATAAATAATTACTCAGGGCGGTAAAAGCTAAGCATTTGTGAATTCCTCAGCGACCACGAGAGATTTAAAGACTGTTTAACATATTACCCAACCGCCAGTGAGTGCAGTTTGATGTCCGTCGGTGTGACTAGAAGCTCTCCCATGGTTTCTGTGGGCACTCAGAGAAACGGTGCCAGGGCTAACGGCAGGCAGGGCAGTGCCAGCCTCCATCTCAGAGTGCTGCTGGAGGTGAAATGCCTGCCTCCAGCTTTTAGCTCTCCTGGGAAGGTTATCTCTAATTTTCCTCTAGAAAACCTTGATGGGTAAGACTTGGGGACAAGCCAGTAACCAACGGAGAGACAGATTGCATAGCCAATCCACCTGAACGTGCAAGGAATCGTCACGTACTTCGCACAGCTTGGAAACGCCATCTCCTCTCCAGTACTCGGTATGGGAGGTAACACCTTCCTCAGAGCTCCCACGGCACAAATACCCCTCCAGCCCTGACCCAAGGTCCTACGCAGCCTGTTGTTGAGCTGCAGTCATGGAAGTCTTGCAAAGAGGACAGGTGGTGACCTGTCACACTCGTTGCTGTCGGATGAAGAGGGACTGGTGCCTAAGCAGGCAGAGCAAGGGCTGAGCACAGATAAATGAGAGCCACGCTGACTCCATCTGCACAGCCCTCCAGCACCCTGCAAGGTGCTCCTTCCCTCCTAGAGGCTGTGTTTGAAAAGCAGCCCTTGATTATCTCCCCTTCCACACACATGCTTTCCACCTAAAAATCAGTTGCATCTGTGCTTCTGTGCATGTTCACTCAAGAAAGAGAGCTTGAAGTTGTTGCTACCTGGGAAGTGTCTGAATCTTTTGCTCGTGGTTAACTATGCATTCTGAAAGACCCCAAAGAAAGAGCCAAGGTGAAGGCTCGTTTATAAAAATATTGCTCATGAATATAAATACTTGAGTCGTTGTGTGTCTGCTTCACTTGGCCAAACAAGCTTAAATATAAAGTTTCTTCTCTTAGATGGATTAGCCTGCAACCACTTCAGTCATCTGTGTTTTTGTACAAGGTCTTAAAAATTCATTTTACAAATGGTTGAACATGTATCATTGGGCTGCTGGTGGTGTTTATTTCTGATGGGCATTTATGCCAGCAAAAGCCAGTTGTTTCCACGCCCACTGGAAAGGAATTCAGCATAGCAGAGGGAAAGTCATTAAAACATTTAAAGCAATATTAAAAAAAAATAAAAATTATCCATCACACTCCAGATTTACTTTTCTCTTTGTTTGTAAATATACTGGGGGAAAAAATCACTTCTGCTTCGGTCTGGTGTCAAGTGTGCTGCTTTGAAGGATTTGGCATATTCTCCACTCAGCACATCTGGTATGGGCGGATGCTGTTCAATAGATGTTTTATTTATTTTTTGTCATTGTTGTTATATTTCAAGTGATCCCAAGCCAAAAAACATTTAGCTGAACAAGAAGTTTGCCCATTATCAATCACTCCCTGATAACCACTGCCAAGCTGAAGGCGCATCTTTCCAGGCATGCTGGCCACAGAAGCCAACTTAAGCAATATTGATACCCTACTGAGATACCCGAGGAAGTGCAAACATGGAGTGCTTGATAAAAATAGCAAACTGCAGGCTGCGTATTGCTAAGTGCTATTTAATGATGCAGGAAGTTTTGGTATCTGTCCTACCCTCCAAAAGAATCAGATGCTTCACCCAGGCTGTGACAGGGAAGAAGAAAGCGGCTGGGTCATGTCCAAGGTAAAATGAAAATGTATTTTCTTTTACCTCTGAGCAAAAGAGATTAATCAGGAAGTGATTTGGGGGTTCCTGAGAGGTCCTAAAATGCTGAGTTGGGTGTTGGGTTGCTGGTATGTTGAGCTCTTGTATTTCTAAAGGTATGATCTTTCCCAGAGGTTGCAATAAAGAAGAAGCAAAAGGTTTACTGTGTGGTAGTTTAGTTTTAAAACTGAACAGTATGATCATACTCTGTGAAAGGACAGGACGGTGTCGGAAATACCTTTATTTTATGTTGATGTTACTTAGAAAGAGACTGTGGCCCCCATAAGGAGCTGGGCACTGGCTAAGGGTGCAGAGGGTGGGTGTGCACAGCCCTGGCTCAGGGGGATGCCACCAGTGGGTCACCTGCTAAATGTGCCAGGAGATGTTGGAAGGGAAGATCGGAGCCCTGGGGGGAAGGTGGAGGCTCTGGAGGAGTCAGACAAGGAAAATGTGCCAGCGACTGAAGGAAAGAGGAGATGAAAGGGAAAAGGAGTGTGGAGAACAAAGCGCAGACGTCAAGGAAAGGTGGGGAGGGGAAACAGAGATGATGGTGCTAAAATTAGATGGGGAACAGGGACAGGGAGAGCTGATCTGGTGCCCTCCCCTTAGATAAATTCCCTCTGAAGCTGCTGTCAAACCTGGCTTGGGACAGGGGGGTGAGAATTGGGGTCACTGGGGTCCAGGTGGGAAAGTGAGGTCCCTGCAGCAGGTTTAACTGTTTCAAACCAATTTTCTGGGTGACTCCTAATTATATGCTACTAGTCACAGCCTACGAGAGGCTAATGAAACCTTTGCCACCAATTAAATGCCATTTCTGCATGCTGAGTGGGGAGTGAGTGAGGGAAACAAGAGAAAAAGTGACCAAACTTGGCTCCAGCTGTGGTCTGGGTTCAGGGCACGGCTCCTCCTCCTTGTGCTCTCCTTGCAGAGTGTGGCTTGATGGATCTGGGGCTGTGGGAACAATGCTCTGAACAAAACGTGCTGCACATGAGGCAGGAGCAGGACCTGTGTGTGGAGGACCAGGGGTGCAGTGCTCCCATTGACTGCCATCCACACCCCAGCACTTCAGCAGGCATTTTATTCCAGATAAGGGATGTGGTTCCCTACATCCCTTCCTCTGAACTCTTGAGCTTTTAAGTCACTGCAAATTCTCCCCCAGGTTTTTGCAGTTTCCTATCCCAGCTACAGCTTTCTGGTGAATTCTGCCCATTCCCGTGACCTGGTGGCATGCTCTATAGGATGTGGTATAGGGCTGAAATCATCCAAGCGTGCAATTTGCAAGTAAATGGTTCCTTACGGCACAAAACTAGCTGAAGGAAGCATGCAAAATGGGGCTCAAGGACACTGCCTCTTTCACTGCTGATAAGTAGCGGGTAAGAATAAATGTAGTTCAAACACCTTCTTCTTCCATTTGCAAAGAAGTATGCTTGCCTTCTCCTCTTGTATTGGTTGTTGTATGCATAAGTGCCTTTATAGATATTATATGCACACTGAATCACATACGGTGTTCCTCAAAGTCAGTGGAAGGACTTGCACATCAGTGGGTTTCTGACAAAAAAACCCTCTCCTGATCCCTTGTTTCTTCCAGAAAAGCAGAGATCTGTACCCGAGGTTGTCAGAGTACGGAAAACATACAGCTTTATGCCAGTTTGCCCAGAGTGGTGTGATGTCCGTGGTGTGTTTGTGCATGCAGCCCTTCCAATTGCTTCGTCTAAGAGAGAAAACCCAATATTCCACCTCCTGAAGGTTACTAATGAAGCAAAAAGTCAAGACTTTGACATCTTACTGCTTTATTCACCCGGCAACACCTCTATTAAAAACTCTCTGCAGTACTTTCTGGGTGGCACAGCAAGCTGGCCAGCAGCCGGGAGAGAAGCCCCGCTGGGACATGAGGTAAGCTCCTTACCTAACACCATGCCTTGCACAACCCCCAAGGTGGGGACAACCACGTTGTGTGACCCACATAATGCCCTGCATGTGGTGGCCCATGCCAGTGACTCCTGTCCAAGCTAGGGCCACCATCCCTTTATGTGAAAGGAGTTTGGGTACCGCTGGCAGCAGCCACCCGTGCACCCCAAGCCCATTGCCCCCTGAGCACCATGGGCACGCAGGGATGGGTGCTGGGGGAGCGATGTCCTCCCCACCCAGACACAAGTGGAGAGATGTTTCATCCATCACATCTTTCTAGGGGATTTGGTTTTAGGGGATTTGGGGTGCAGCAGGGTAGGGTGGGAATAGCAAGGCTGAAATTGGGGCCGCAGCTGGGTGCCTGCTTCCCCCCCGCCTCCTGGGGGCTCTGGGTGGCTGTGAGAGCTGCCGGCACTCGCAAGAAGAGTAAATAAAATAGTCGGGAAGGGTTTGCAAAGCCCGAGCGAGCATCCCCGGTGCCGCAGCGCTGGCTCCCGCCGGGCCGAGCCGAGCCGGGCCAGGGCTCCCTCCCGCAGCTGCGGGCTCGGGGGCGGCGCAGGGAGGCTCGGCTTGTGCAGCCCCCTCCCTCCTCTCCTCCTCCTCCTCCTCTTCTCCTCCTCCTCCTCCTCCTCCTCCTCCTCCCATGCCAACCTGCTGCCGCCTTTGTCAGCGCAGCCCGGCGCTATGGCATCCTGCTGGGGCTTCAGCCTCGGGCTCTTCCTCCTCCTCCTCCTCTTCCTCCCGGCTGGCAAGCGGCTGCTGCAGCGGCAGGGCCAGCCCTGACGGGCACGAAAGAGGCAGGCGGAGCCCCCCCAGGTGAGCCCCAGGTGCCGGGGGGGGATGCAGAAAGGGGCACCGGGGACAAGCGCTCCCCAACCCCCGGGGAGGATGCGGGGACATGGGGGGGGACAACGGGGGTGGCCTCAGCACCGGCACCTCCCGGGGATGGGGATGCGAAGGGGTGCAGGTTGGAAGCCCCCCGAGGTGTCGCCTCTTGGTCGGGACTCAAAGAAAGGGGGGGACTCCAAAATCTTACAATTCAGTGACTTCGGCAGCTGCGCTTCGGTCCCGCACTGCTGGATCTGTCTGCGGGCAGCTGGACGGGAGAGAGCGGGGGACCCCCAGCCTGCACCCCCAAATCTTTACCGGGAAGGGATGAGGACCACCGGGGATGCTGCACCCACTGGTAGGGGGGGAACGGTCTGAGCAAAGTCAGCTATGGGGTGGCAGCAGGGGGTGTGGGTTGGCCATGCAGAGACGCAGGCTGAGCACAGAGGGAACGAATCGCTCAGAGCTCTCCGTATCTGTCTGACGGTGTTTGCAGGGGTGTCCCATTGTGCAGGAATTTGGGGGGAAAAAACGAACTCGGATGTGCTCTAATAACGCACCGACAGGAGAGCGTTTGTGTGTGTCTGTATGGGCCGATAGTTGGCAAAGGATGGCCAGGAGCATATGATGCAGTAATAATTCAAGTAATTTACTGCACGGGTTTGGACTGATTGACTGCACTTTTCCAG
This sequence comes from Aythya ferina, assembly GCF_964211825.1. Classification (NCBI taxonomy): domain Eukaryota; kingdom Metazoa; phylum Chordata; class Aves; order Anseriformes; family Anatidae; genus Aythya; species Aythya ferina. The sequence goes on from NC_140307.1 coordinate 8,411,811, forward strand.
ACCATGTAGAAACCTTAACCTGGGTTATGTAACTGAACACTACAAATAATAAACCTGATGTGCTTGTGCAATGGCAAGCCCTGTTCGACCTGAGTGCTGACACCGCTGTGGGGGCATGCTGTCTTTACCCACAAGTTCCCCACCAATTTGTGCCCTGTGAGGCTTTAGAGGCTGCTGAATTTTGCAGGGGGGCTGAAGTGCTGGGCAGAGTCCGTGTGCAGCTCACCCTGCTTCTGGTGAGGAGCCTGGGTTTGCCTGTTTGTCCCCTTTGGCTCTGGAAGAGAGAATAAAAATCCCAGCAGGGAGCCAGCACAGGTCCTTCCACCCTGCTCCTGCACGCCTGGGGGGACAGTCCCATTGAGATTGCATGAGCCCGGCTGCTTGAGAGGACTTTTCAGAGATGCTGAGAAGCCATCGTGGGGATGGGGCTCCAAAGTGCACTTTTTTTGTTATCTTTTTAATGGGCAGCAAAAGGCAGGGGGAGGAATAAGGTGTCCAGAAAGGGATGCTGTTTCTGCTGGGTGTGCACGGTGGAAGGCAGACGGAGCTCAGGATGTCTGTCTGTCAGAAATTCCTTCGTGTTTTGACAGGGAAATGGATCCGTGAGTATGGGAGGAAACAAAACTGAATCCCATCTCCAGGCGTTGTATGTTTCATGAGAGGCATGCGCTGCCTGTCTTGTTTTATTGTATCTGGCGCTGGGAAGACAGGCTGAAAGATTTATGAGCTGAAGTTAATAGTAAAACAGCATATTACAGCCTCTGTATTAATGTTCTCCTGCGCTGAAGTAGCTTGCTCTTTCTGGGGGAATTTATGCAAGGATCGCTCGCTCTATCTGTCGTCACGGTAATGGTATTATAGGGTGGCCCGTTAGTCACCGTGGGGGCAATCAAAACAAGGATGCTGTCTCCCTTTCAGCAAATCAAAGGGAGAGGGAAATGATGACTCCAGCAACTCTACAGCCTGTGTGTTAGCTGCACCTGCTGTGGGCACTGGGAAACGGGGAGGACAAATGTCAGAGGCACCAAGAACAGCGAAGGAAATGAAGGAGGACATAGAGGAGGAAGATAACAGGAGCTGTCTGCCAGCAGCCACGATTCGGGCTCACCCAAGGCACCTTTTCAGTGCCAGTGGTGGGACTTTCTCTTGAATCACACCCTGGGGTTGATGTGCCCCGGTATGCACTGCCCTTAGTAGGTGCAGTGGGGGCTGAAGGTGCCACTTGGCATCTGGGAGCAGTGGCACCAATGAAATGAATTGCTCTGAATAGCAAATTTACATGGGAACCAGCAGGTGGAGGGGACCCTTGCCCCAGTGCTGGTTCAGGGAGTTGAGGAGGGAAATTTTATTCTGGCAGGTTTCCCTGGGCCACGGGGGAGAGATCTTACAGAGGATTGATTCCCAAAGACACCAGAAAATAGAACAGCATCTTCCCCTTGTGCAGCCGTGAGGGATGGAGGCTGCAATCACAATACTCTTGGTCTGCGCCTCCAGAGGCTGAGGTAGCAGCTTGATGGTAAGAAGAGAGCTCAGTTCATTGCTTTGGTGCAGGGCAAAGAGGCATTGATTTGTGGTGAGCCCGGAGCTCATCTGTGCCCAGAGTCAGACCCCAGCGACTGGCCGTGCAATATGATGCTGTACAAGCCCATGCTGCCATATAATGGTGCTGCCAGGGCTGCAAATGTCGAGCCTGAGGAGCTAAGTCACAGCCCCCCTCCCTGTGTCGATACGACAAAGTCATTAAGAGTGAAATGTTAAGTGGCTCATTTGGTCAGAGGCTGTCTGGCTGAGGATAAATAAGCAAGGTCCTGGCCCCGTGCCCGATTTTCTCCATGTTTGTGGAGATCAGTGGCAGTTTGGGGGGTGTGAAGGGTGCGTGGTGGTGCCGGGAGCAAAGATCAGGCAGGACTTCAGTGGAATTGAGGCCATCTGAACAATCCCATGCTGCTATGTGTGCTGTGGGTACTTTCATTTGCTCTGCTGCTTTTGACTGGTTCACGACTCTGTACCCTCTCTGAAAGGTCTTCCTGTGCTCATTTTGGAGCTTTGCATTTACATGCCAGGTCCAGGTCTATTCTGGTCCTGCTCTGAGAGGTAGTGAATGATCTTGGACCCAACAGCTGGGATGGTGCCTGGCCGAATGCTTGATGGCTGGGATGTGGCAGCTCCCAGGGTGACTTGACGAGAGATGGAAGCCTAAAAGGCACCAGCTTTGCCTGATTTTTGCATCTCTGACCCTGGAAGCAAGGTTTTAAGGCTTTGTCCTTAAGGGATATTACATCCTGTTCTGTTTCTTGTTCTGTTCTTTGCAGCCTGAATCTGCTGGGTGTTCCAGGGGCAGTGTTTCTGATGCTCTGGGACAAGAGAGCACACATTTCCATACCCAGCCTAAAGCCCAAAGGTATCTTTTACACCTGAGTGTGTTCACACCAGAAAGGTGTTTGTGAGCAGCCAAGGGACGAAGAGGAAATTATTCCAGCTCCTAGATATCTTGCTTTTCCTCAAGGCCTGCATCTAATTTTGCAACCTGCTTTTTCAATTCCCACCTCCCATAGCTGAGCCTCCGTTGAGCGAATTGGCCAAATTCCCACCTCTGCAGGCTCAGCTCTCTCCCAACGACCCTCGTCTCAAAGCTTCTGTCACCCCCTGTCCCCTCTCTGCTTTACAGCTGACTGCCACCTCCCAGGCTTGGCTCTGGGAAAGGAGGAGACAAACAAACTGGTCCCAGCCTGAGCTAGACCAGGTCTGGCAGAGCAACTCCGTGTGGGATCCGTGCTTCAGTGCTGCTGCCTTATGGCTTAACCATGGGTTGGAGTCCCCAAACCAAGGCTCCTTTTTGGTACTGATGCAGCTAAGCAAAATCAATATGAGAGGAGGCATTTGGGGTTTCCTCTGAACCTACTGAAGATGTCAGCATGCAGCACCTTTCAAAATCAGGCTGACCCAAGTTTTACTAACTCATAGGATTTGGAAACCTGAATGAAAGTTTGCAGTACTGTAAGAATGGCTTTATACAAAATAGAAAAATTCAAGAAATGCTACCCAGTTTACTCTCACTGGGGTGAGAGAGCACAGGCGGAGTGCTGGGAAAGGAAGGGAACAAAATGGGTTGGCAGTTTTTAAGAAGTATTTTATTGCAAACTAACTAGTGGTGTATTTTAGCAGGACTGTGAGTGGGGTGCAGACAGGGCTCTGGCAGGTCAGTGCGGGCAGAGCAGGGTGTGTGTCAGGCTGTGAACATGCATATCCAGGTGCAGGTTCTGTGAGAAGCTGTGAAGTTACAAAAGGGAGGAGATATTCGCTGTTGCTTGTATTCAGCACGGAGGTGACAAAAAGACAGATTTCCACTCCTGCCGCAAATGGCAGATTTATAACGTGCTGAAAATTGAGTTGCAGAGCCAGTCCCCTGGCAGCTGGGACTGTCTCTTACAAGCCCCACATTTGAAGTTTACTCTGGGAGTGCTTGGTGGCTTTGGTGGCAGGTAGAGCAGCTTGGACCCAGCCAGAGTGCTTCATTTCCTGATGGTGACATGTCAGAGAGATGCAAAGGCAGGCTGATAAAGAGGCTGTGCCTCCAAGCACACTCGGATGATAAAGAGAGAAGGGATACAACCATCCTCCTCCAGCTTTTAGCATCACTTTCTGCAGCCAGGCGCTGAGCAATATAACATTTCTGCTCTCTTGTCAGTTAGTAGAAAGGCTTTGCTGCTGTGCATAATACAGGAGCTTTAAAAGCAAACATGCATGCTACGGAGGAGCTGGAAAATCCCTGTAGTCATTGGTTTCTGAGAGCGGTGTTTACAATCACAGGAATACATTCATGCTGCTGCTCAACTTCTGATCAGAGGCAGCAGAAAGATGTTTCTTAAATAAACAGCCAAGTCTGCATGGAGATCTCCTTCAGATTCGTACAGGCAACTTGTTTTTCTTTTTTTCTCTCTGGAAGCTGCTGCTGTGGTGTTTGCTATGAAAGCTGATGTACGGCAGCTTCTGACACCGCTGGTGATCAGCAGCATAATGTGGGGTCAGGATGAAAGGCTACAAGAGAGGGAGGAGTTGTTTAGGGTTCCTGGGACCATGCTCAGGAGTTCTGATGTTTTTGGGTGGGAATCAGCTTTATTAAGGAGTAATAAGAAACCTTGCAAGCCTCACTTGTGCTTTGCCACTCAGGTAGATATTCTGCTCTTGATGCAGATGGAGACACTCACTCCTGGGGTCATCGCAGGGTGGAAGTGAATGGGGGGAGGCACCAGAGCTCTTTGGGCAAGGAGAAATATCCTTGTCATTCCTGTCAGTAAGAATAACAAAGTGCCCAAACATAGGAACTGCAGCATCCCAGGATCTGTCTGGTTTTGCAAACTGCCTCTCCTGGTAGCCAGCAGCAGACACCGACAAGAATATTCACTACAGGCAGATGAAAAATAACCTGCATCCCATCAGCAGCCTTTCTTAATCTATAATAGCTAGAGGTTGGTTTCCACTCTGAAAGTGGGGTTTTACATCCTTCCCAAGATGTTTGCTCATGTTAGCTGTGCTTGCCTGAGCTATTCTTATTACCCATATAAATGTGCAGCCTTTGCTCTCCACCTCTGCCCTGGTTCTTCAGACCGGTGAATGAAGCTGCACTGCTTGGGTTTCTCTGGGAGCACATTACTGAAGAAGATGTACTCCGTCCTTGATATTTCTCAGTCTTCACATGCTCCTTGATTGGCAGACAGCCCTCTAACATCTGCTGGATTTGTTTCAAGATTCAGTGGGATATTTTATTTTTTAACTCTTCTGGCTCTTTTCTAAATTTTGCACTTTATTTATGAAATTGGGCTCAAAGATTTTCAGGTGTGGTGGAGCAGCTCTTCTATCGCTGAATCGTAAAGTCAGGAAAAGGTATTTCTGCAACGAGTATCATACTATCTAGAAGAGATAATATAGAATGGAGAGTAATGTTTTTTAAAAAGCATGATTATAATTACATGCTCAGATAACTTCTAGCAGATAACTTCTAACTTTATTGCTGTCAGAAAATCTTCCTGTGAGTATTTTGCAGTCAGTATGGAAACAGCTGGAGTTGTCATGGTGTGGTAGATCATCTCTGGCTACAGAACAGAGGTAGAATTATTGTCAAACAACTTGACACATCTGCACTTTCATAAGTTGATCAGATACTCTGTGAAAGCCCAGTAGCAAGCAGGCTGTGGTGGTGTATCTGCCATGAGTTCAGCCCCTGCAAAGCTTCTGCTGTTTATTCACTTGCTCACTTTGGTAGTAGTGACACAAATGGGCCTCCTTGGATGAAATCCTGATCCCATTTAAGTATTACTGACTTCATTGATGCTTGGATTGCAGCCTTGGAGTTTGAAAACAAGAGGATGGGTTATACAACCAAGCCCTTGACTGCAAGGGGAAGGAAGGCAGGTCCTGTCTGTGGCTGAATTACAAGGTCCTGAATATTATCTATGGGTGACTTAAAATCTTTTTTTGTTTGCTGTTGTGTGTTGCTGTAGAAGTGGAGCACAGTTTCCAGGATAAACAACAAAATACGCTTGAGCTATGGAGTCCAACCAGGAAACTTCACTCTTCCTGGTGAAGATCTTGGAGGAGCTGGACACAAAGCAGAACACCGTTTCTTACCAGGATCTCTGCAAGTCACTCTGTGCGAGGTTTGATTTGTCCCAGTTGGCCAAACTCAGAAGTGTGCTGTTTTACACTGCTTGCCTGGATCCTAATTTCCCAGCGACTTTGTTCAAAGACAAAATGAGATGCACTGTAAACAATCAGCAATCAAAGAAAATCATGGTTGCAGCAGATATAGTAACAATATTCAACCTCATACAAATGAACGGGGGAGTGGCCAAGGAGAAGCTTCCAGTTGCAAGGCAGAAAGTGAAGAAGAAAGAGTCCTTTGAGTCCTGCAGGTCTGACACGGAAATCTGCAACGTGGCAGACTGCGTGCCCAATTGTGAGCTGAACGACCAGGACTTTAACCAGGGTTTTCCGGTCAGAAGGTCTTCAAAATGCAGGAAGATGGACTGCAAAGACTGCCAACAGTTTGTTCCCTCTTCAGAACCCAACTTTTTGCTTGGGGTCAATAAGGAGATGAAGGGCCGGGCTGCCTCTCTGGACAGGCTGCAGGCACTGGCGTCCTACTCCATCGCCACGTCTCCGCCGTGTGAGATGCAGAGTACGTACTTCCCTATGAACATCGAAAATGAATCTATTTCAGACCAGGACTCCTTGCCAATAAGTGCAGGTCTGAAAGAAACTTTCATTTCAAATGACGAGCCGTTTGTGATGCAGTCATGCATCCAGAAAAGGAATATATTCAAAGAAGATTTTCATAATCTGATTACAATATCTCCCAACTTAATACCGCCCAACAAAAAGCCAGAAGATGGACACAGAGAGCCTCAGAACAGGAAAGAAAGCTCTAAGCAGGCTTTCTTCAACCACAGCTTTGAAATGCCATACAGCAGCCAGTACTTGAATCCAGTTTATTCGCCTATACCAGACAAAAGACGAGCGAAGCATGAAAGCCTAGATGATCTTCAAGCTTCAACGTATTTTGGCCCAACTACAATTCTTGGGCCTCAGGACAACAAAAAGTGGACAGGAAAACCAACTAAACAAACTGCCTGGCCAGCTAAAAGCTGGAGTTTAAATACTGAGGAGGTACCTGACTTTGAACGATCATTTTTTAATAGGAAGCAGTCAGAAGAGAAGACGCGCTACCAAAGCTCAAACAACCCATCTCCAAACTTTCCTTCAGCAGACAGGCATCAGTCCTACCTAAATGCAAAGGACCAGCAACCAATTATGCAGACAAATTATGCTGTGAAACAAAATGGGCATAAACCCAAGGAAATTCCTTCCATTCTAGATGTGGAAAAACATGAGCCAGTCAAAAAGTTTAAGGACAAAAGCATTAATTGTACTTCTGTTCAGATCTTAAGCATTGACAGGACCACGAGTGTTGGGACACAAACGGAGCAACAGGTCCTGGACCACAAAAAATGCAAGGATTTGTGTACACCAGGCCAAGCCAAGTATGGAGAGAGGCACTCCCTTAAGCACTCGGATGATGACTCTGAAATCGTGAGTGATGATATCAGTGACATTTTCCGATTTTTAGATGACATGAGTATCAGTGGGTCCACGGGAGTGATGCAGTCTTCATGCTACAACAGCACTGGCTCCCTGTCTCAGGTGCATAAATCAGACTGTGACAGCTCACCCGAGCACAATTTGACTAAAATCTCCAACGGGAGTGCCTGCAACAAATTAGAAAAAGTGGTCCGGGCAGATGCCAGTAACACAGACGATGAACTGAAAACAAGTGTCTGCAAATTGGTTTTGAGGATTGGTGAAATAGAGAAGAAACTGGAGTCTCTCTCAGGTGTCCGTGAAGAAATCTCCCAAGTCCTGGGAAAATTAAGCAAGCTGGATCAAAAAATTCAGCAGCCTGAGAAGGTCAGTGTACAAATAGATCTTAATTCACTGACAAGCGAGGCCGCATCAGATGAAAGTAACTCCCCGCAGATATTTCAGTGCCACAACACTACTCATGGAGGCAAGCTGGAGAACAATCCAGAATGGTGCTGTTCAGATGCCAGTGGAAGTAACAGCGAAAGTCTTCGAGTAAAAGCCTTAAAAAAAAGTTTATTTACTAGAAGGTCATCGAGATCATTAACAGAGGAAAATAGTGCAACTGAATCCAAAATAGCAAGTATTTCAAACTCTCCCCGAGACTGGAGAGCTATTACTTATAGCAACCAAGTTGGCATTACAGAAGAGGAGATGAAAGAGAGAGATGGAGGAGAAAATAAAGACTGGCACAGGAAATCTAAAGAGGTAATTTCAACCTTAACTCACATAATAAGCACTTGAAAATAATCTAGTTATGAATGTCTTCCGCAGTCATCACAAGCCTTGGGGTATGACAATGCTTTGCCCCGCCATATTATGCCTGTCTTTATTGTTATCATAATTGAGTGATTTTGTACCTATATGTTCTTGCTTGGCAGCTGCAATATGGTCAAGCTGTTCCTAAAAGCACTTTGCTCTTTTGAAAAGGGAGGGGGGTAATTTGGGTGAAATCTTCGAAAGAGGATGATGTTCTTCATCATCAGGGGCGATATAATGGAGGCTAGGTAATTAACTTGGTGAAAAGAACGTGAGGAAAATTGTTACAGTCTGAAATTCTCCAGAGGTTGGTTTAGAAGGGATATTTTGAAATTGCATTGTGATGGCTTTTATCAGAGAGTACATGCATATTTAAAAGGCAACAAAGTAGATTTGTGGATTCAAATCCCTCAAGAAAAAAATCCTTCTGTGTGCACCATGAGATGCAAATGGTAGTTATGTTTCCTTTGTCTGACTTTCATGGTCATTGACATGCATCTTAAACCTTCCGTGGTGGAAATGCAGCATAGCTGCCCTCTTGGTTTGGTCAGCTAGAAAAAACTCTGCCCAAATCCCTCCCAGCACCTACGCACTGCTGTCTTTGCAGATCACATCCCTATCATGGCTGTTCTTGCACTGGGCTCTGATTGCTGCTCAGTTAAAACTGTGCATGCCGAGGGTTATTGTTTCTGTTTCGTGGAAGTGGAGCCCACTGGAGAGGGCTGGGGATCCTTCAGCTTCACGGTCTATCAGGAACATGTGGTGGGCATGCTGTGCTTCCTTGGGAGGGGGATCAAAAGCAAAGCATGACTGAGGAAGGAGAAGATGAGGTTTGATGGGGGCAAGTGCAGTTGGATTGAATGAGAAAGCATAAACTATGGTTTATTAGCAGGTTTCAGATGGGGAAAGGGGTTACCTTTATCAAGCCCAAACCCTGGCATTTCTGTACATTGGTCTGCCCAGAATGAAGTAAAGACTTTGAAGGTCCCTTCCTCACTGCTGTGGTAGACCACAGCTGATGCTGGATTAGTAGCATGGATGATGTGGTGTCAAGGGGGTAGCACCTGGAGGCTCCCCTCATGAGGAGCCATGTTGAGATTTGATCTGGAAACACAAATTTTGAAGCTTGCGTGGGGCTCTGAGCTTTACCAGATCAGCTAGTCATTTCTGAATGTTCGGGGCTATTTTCAGAATAGTTTTATAACCTGTAAACAATACAAAACCTAAATTTCATCTTCTGCATGAGCTTTGTGTTCATGTTATGGAGAGTCATCTGTAAAATACCTCTTTGATCTGGTTGTGAGAAGAGGGTGGGCAAACAGATTAAATCCACCATCCAAAAACTTTGTTCTGGCTGATACTTCTCTTATCTTGGATTAAGCAGTATCATATAGTGAGTCTGAAAGGAATGTCCTTGTCCTTTGTGTTTAACCCCCTCATAGTCCTGTTTCTTTTCTCAAATTCTTTTGAACCCTATTGCAGGCAGACAGGCAATACGAAATCCCACAGCCACATAGACTCTCTAAACAGCCAAAAGATGCTTTCTTGATTGAACAAGTCTTTAGTCCTCATCCCTACCCTGCATCACTCAAGTCACACATGAAAAGCAACCCGCTCTACACAGACATGAGGCTGACGGAGCTGGCTGAAGTGAAACGTGCCCAGCCATCGTGGACCATAGAGGAATACACAAGGAATTCGGGGGATAAAGGCAAGATTGCAGCATTGGATCTACAAGTGAGTCCCATTTGTTTAATTTGAATGGCTTGTTTGTGAATCGATGTTACCAGAAAATGAATTTAATAAGGGATTTGGATAGCTCAGGAAGGAGCTGTGAGGTGTTGAGCCTCTAATCTTTCTGATCCCTATCCGTCCTGGCTAAGGACAAAGAAAAATGTGGATGTTTGATTGCTGAGTGATGATCCTTGACAGGTTGGTGCTTCCACTTTGTTCTGTAATGGAGAGATGTCTGCTAAGCCATCACACTGTTGTTAACTCTAAAGAAAAGGCTGGGGATAAAGGGATGGACAAAAGGGGGAGGTGAAACTGGTCCCTAATCACAGTAAGGTGGTGGTGCAGAATCTGGCGTTGCTGCTTTTTCTTTTATCCTTGTTCTTTCTGAATTGTTCACAGAGAATTTAAGTGTTAACACTTTTTCCATTTTGCTAGGAACATGAAACAAAATATTTGTAGAAGACATTCAATACCATGACTCTTTTTGAAATACATCCCTGTTTGAAGCTCTGAAGTGGCTGTTGGAAACTACAGTCATGTTAAGGGCAGATCAGTTAATGGTGGGTCTTGTTCATATTTTAGTTCAGCTTGGAAATGTGCCTTTGAGGTAGATCTCCCAATGGCCTCTGCTTGGGAGAGTGATCTCTGAGAGTGGAAATTGAGTTTGTTTGTTTGAAACTACACCACATGTTGTGTTTCCTGAGTAAACAATGCATTCCCAACCACTAATAGGCCAGCCCAGACCTTGTCCAGAGCTACCTCCTTCCCTTCAAAGGCAAAAGGGGAGACCCTGTGTCTTCACCATTTCTCTGCTGCTTTGTTCCTACCAGGTTGCACAACTTGCCAGTGCAGACATAGCCTACATAGCTACATAACCTAAAAAGAATAACCAGGCTCTTTTTCCTGATTAGTCTGATAAACACAAAACATCTTCTAGGAAGAAAGATCTCTGAGCTTAAAAGGGAAGCATAAAGAATGTAATCCAAAATGTGTAAAAAACAAACAGATGTTGCAGTATTGTTTCCTGAAACACAAAAAGCATCACATAATGAAATCAGCCCTGGCTCATGGTGTATTGCCTGTATACATTTATATAGCAGCATGCAGAGCCAGCGGAGGGGACTGGTGCTGCCCTCACACGTCTTGGGCTGGAATTTGCTTGTGCAGGAATTTGTTCAGACTGCATTAACCTCCAGGCTATACTGGGTCTGGCTGGGATGTTAACTTTCCCTGCAGCAGCCCATACAGGCTCAGCTCTTGCAAGTGTCCTTGACCTCAACAGCCTCTGCTCCTTGCTGCACTAAAGCATGCCTGGAGAGAAACCGAGTAGCACAGGGACCAGTCTGCATCTTGCCTCAGCTGCCTGCTGCTGTTTGGGATTTAAAAGCATCAGAGGGGATACTAAATTCCTATTCCTGGCATTGCAGACCATATGCTGGAGTAGGAATAGACTGAAAGAAGTTCCTCTGCAGTATGCAGCCACAAAGCATCCCTTACCTGCTGTGTGGAGGCAACAGGGGAGGTGATATTTGGAAGCACAGCTCCCCTGAGAGAAGTGTTCTCCATCTGGTCCTTGTAGGACTGTTCCCTTCCATGTAAGCAGCTCTGCATGACTGTGAGCAAACCAGAGAAAGCAGCTTATTGCCATCATTTATCTTTAGGATAAAGGTGATAAAACTTTACGGGTTTGATTCTCTCCCTGCAAAAGGACTGTCAGAATTGCATCTACTCTGCAAAACCCATGTCTAGACTTTATAATAGAGCTTACTGACAAACTTAAAAAATAGACACAGACTGATGAGTGGGTTTTTTCCTAGTGATTAACTTTATTAGAACTGAAAGTAAATACATTATGCTTTAATGAACATTCCTACGTCTGGCAATGAAATGGGAAAGGAAGCTGATTAACAGTAATGGGCCTTTTTAATAATGCATCTTCCTTCTGAAGTAGTTAAAAGGTCAATATCAAGGCAGAGAGGTCCAAAACTATAATTTCCTTGAAGCATAGTTGTCATTTATTTATTTATTTATTTTTAACCTTGATTTGCTCCTTTAAAAATTCTCCCAGTCTTCCTTAAAACAGAAATTGCAAAAAACTGCGGTCAGGCCAAAGCTTGTCCCAGCACAGGGTCTGTGTAAGATCTCATCTCTTTGCCCTGCGTATGATGAGCCACAGGGAAGAAGCATTCAGCCAGACTATTTTTTTCTGATGCCCTTAGAGATGAGGTTGCTGTTTTATTTCTGGTTTTCTCTTCAGAAGGCTGGAATAGGTCATTCACAGATCGAATGGTACACTCTCAAGACTCAGCTTGATGGTCTCTGCTTCAGAGTACAGGCACTATCATAGAGATCTCCATTAATTGTTCATAAAACTGTTGCTTAATTTTAGTTGTTTATTTCTGGGGCAGCTATAAAACCACTTCTTTTAGTACTTCTGTACATAAAGCAAATAGTGCTGTCAGGCAAAGCAAGGTTTCAGCTGGTAGCTCATGGCCACAAAATCTGAATTAGCCAATTAAAGGCTTACCCAAATCCCTCTCGAGTCTGCTGGAGTTTCTTTGTGCTGGGTCCAGTGAGCTTTGGATCAGACCCATTGCAAGCACAAAAAAGGTATGTGTTGGTATTCTCACCGGAACATTTCTGTATGGAACCTTTTTCAGTTGTTAAAGAATTGGCCTTTTGGAGCCTCAGACACAGGAGACAGCTTCAAGGAAAAGCTGTCATTTTTCAAACATTTTTTTCTCCTCTTTTTCACATTTTTGCTTTATTTCTTTCTTCTGGTAAGTGTGATATAGTGTCTAGTGTTGGGTTTTCCCTTTTTCCCCCCATTTTACCTTAGAGACAGGACAAAAGGAAAAAAAAAAAACAACCAAGCTGGAAATGCAAAGCATGAAGAGATTGAAAATTCTAAGGAAGAAAAGAAGACAAAAAGAAAAAAAAAAAAACAACAAAACCAAAAACAAACAAACAAATAAAAAACAACATGAAATGCAACATTCAAATGAAGGCACTGATAGAGTCCTCTAGGTTGCCTTTCATTTTGTGCCCAATTCAGATTTCAGATTTCCTTTTTTTTTAATTTTTATTATTTTTATTTTTTTTCCACACAGAGAGAATTGGATCAGACTTTGACAATGGGCAGAGTATTGTCTCCTGTGGAAATGTAGTTCATGCCCTTGGGGTTAAATGGTCTCACCTGTAGAGATGGTCTGGAGATGGTGTAATATGGAGTAGAAAATCTTGTGCTATGCGTCCAGATCCTTCTCTTGCCTCAGAAACTGAGAGAGCATCTTGCTGAGTGCATGGGGCTTTCCCTAGCTTCTGTACCTCATTCCTGTGTGGTTTTTGGTGTGAAGAAAGAGGTTGGCTCCTGAAAGACAAGAAAACTCATGAGATCTTAACATCACCTGTGGTATGTATGAGGTATGTGTACCTCAATGCCACATGGGAGAGTAATGCTGCAACACTCATTGCTGTATGTGGTGACCTCTTCCATGGGCAGAAGGGAGGATATGGCAGAAAATAAAGTTGTACAAGGAGGGTGAGGAGACCTGCCTTTGCAGACAAGTCATGGTAGCAAAATTAGGGTTAGCTTTGTAAAATGTAGTTCATAAGGAGTGTGTGTTAAGAACATTTCTCACCAGCTGGGCTTTAATAATTTAAAAAGCAGTAACAGACCAGTAGTTGCTGACATCTCTGCTGTCTAGCAGATAAAAGAGATCTTATTTAAATGCCACCAAGGATGACAAAGTTTCCGGCAAATCAGAAATATGTCAGGGATTTTGAAGCAGAATTAAACTGTTGCGGGAGTTTATTTTTTGCAGTGTTTTATTGCCACTTTCATCAGCCTTATGGAACTGGAACCTGGAGAAATGGAGTTGAAGGGATGTGAGCTGCAGCAATAACCCACTTTATCCTGACAGCAGACCCAGATGCAGCTGGGAGGCCTCCAAGCACACCTGCTTTATTTACTTATTTTATTAATAACAGATCCCAGGCAATTAACAATTGTTTCCTTTTTATTTTTAGACTCAAGAATCTTTAAACCCAAACAACTTAGAATACTGGATGGAAGACATTTATACTCCTGGCTATGATTCCTTATTAAAACGCAAAGAAGCTGAGTTCAGAAGAGCAAAGGTTTGCAAGATAGCTGCCCTAATAGCAGCGGCAGCTTGTACAGTTATTCTGGTCATTGTAGTTCCCATTTGTACAATGAAATCCTGAATACGTGGACAGACTCGTGACTCCCAGCTGTGTGCATCTCAGATAGCTCATTCTGTGTTTCAAGCATCTGATGGCAAAACTGTATGGAATTTGCAAAGGAAGAATGTTCTGAGGATATCCTGGTGGAGATTGCCGTAAACGTAGACAGAACACAAAACGATGAGAGAAACAATTTTTTTTTGAGAAGTATTATTTTAAATAACAGAGCATGTGGCGGAGCTGATGGGAACTCGGTTCGATTTTTATGCATTTTTAAAAGTGCAATATTTTTTTTCCTAAAGAAACAATATAATGTTTTACAGAATCAGAGACTGACAAGGATCCAGGCAAAAGGGGAAGGTTGTCTGAGCTATGTTGCATTTACTGGAGGTGTGAGTACTTGGAGGTAGCACTGTATAGAAGGGAATGTTCTATATGCATTACACCGGGGAGCTAAGAACGTCTTAAAGCTCTCTACAATGTAGAAAACTCTGAATGTATTGTATTTATTTATAGCATTGATGTATTTCATGATCATTTGATTGAAAGCAGACTGTGTAGCCATGAACAGAGTTCATTCCTATGTTCAGATTAAAAAGGGCTTTTTATATTTGGTCTTGCCCTAAGACCCACTCTATCATCACTGAGTACTTAGATAAGTGCAATGTGCTGCAGACCAAAAAGATTATGTTTTAAAGCAATCAAAAGAGGTTTTAGTTGCTTCTGTTGAATAACATTTGCATAGAGCTGGCAAACATGCCTTGCCAAAAGGGTATTCTTTACCTCTGCAGACAGTGAAACTGTCTCAATTTCACTCCTGCCAGCAAGCAAAGCTGGCAAATCCAAGCAACACTCAGTTAAAGTTCTCATAAATGTAATCTGAACAGTTATAATTTTGTCACAAAGTCTTTGTGCCTTTTTTTAGACTGTAGATGAAACAGAACTGTTTAATTTTGCTATTTTGAGCCCATAACATAAATCACAACATAATGGGTACTAATGGAGGTTCTCTTCCCGCAAGCCTTCTATACAGTTCAGATTGCTCCTCAGATTGCAGGGCTGGTGGTTACTGAGCACTTACATTAAGGGCACAGTCTTCCAGCACGGGTGGAAACTTGCTGTTAGTGTGATGCATTCAGCACAGGGAGCTTGTCTGCTTCCCCTAGTGCTAATGTACTTAAGAATGATGGTTGACTCTGCTGGACAGCAAGCAGTCTGTAACCCCACGAGAAACATCCATTTAATGCTTTATCCCAAATGCACGTAGCAGGTTAAAAGGACTTCTCGAGTTATGGTAGAAATGGTGTGCCATGGTTAGTGAAAGCAAACGCCCAGACAATATTTCTCTTCTGTCATGAGTGGATTGGGGGGAGGGGGGAGGTGTTAAAAAATATATATATAAAAAATTAAAAAAAAATCAGGAAATAATGTGAACTTGCTGGTCCTCTAAGGGGAAGGTGATTCTTGTGGTGAAAGCTCTTTCTGGAGGTTCATTGGGTTCCTTTGGAAGCAGCCCCCTGGTCATACTGCAGCTGAGAGCATCCCCTGCCCATCTGTCTGGCGCTTGAGCTGCTGGGGTTCTCTGGGCTCATGGGGTGTGCACCATAAACCTGCACTGCTTGGTGCAATCCTGACCCAAATTCTGTGGTTTTGGCCCCTTCCTGATACCAAGATTTCTCTCTGCTTCCAGATGCTGCAGGATGGAGTCACAGCAGGGAGGGAGTAATTCGCACCGTCTATTTTGGGCTCCCCTTAGGCCTTCAATCACGGTGTGATTCAGAGCACCTAAGTTTAGGAGCTCAGGATCCATACGTAGTAAATATAGACAGGTAGAGAAACCTCCAGGGATGTTTCAGAGCTGCCAGCAAGATGTCTAATATTAGACATGTGAACGCACTCCACAGGGGCATTGCTCTGCAGTTTACCTTATGCACCATTTAGGTTGGTTGTGTACTTAGAAATCTCTTCCTGGTTCCAGGCAGCATCAGAAAGACCTCAAGTCCCTCGTTGGCCCCACCACAGCAAGCAGGAGATGTCAGAAATAAGCAGAGTGGCCCCGTGGTTGCAGAGTCAGGTCCCATCTGCTCATGCTGGCAGAGTTGTGTCCCTCGGAGGGCGCAGGATGGGTGCTGGATGGACACCGGACAGACACACGGCCTCCACCAACCCCATCTCTGCCAACACGAGCGGTCTGACCCTGCGAGACCCAAACCTGCCAGCTGAAATCAGCAGTCTTAGCAATTTACTTTTAGGAAATATCTGATTATCTGAGATATGGAAAAGATGCAGGTAATGGTATTGATCGCGGGCAGGTTGGGGCCGTGCTTGCACTGCTGCATTAGAAGAGGCTGAAGGGCCCCTGCTTTGTGTGTTTTGGGGTTGCCATCAGCTCCACAGAAGTGCTGAGTGCTGGCACAGGAGGAGATTTTGCATTAGGGATGCCCAAAATCACAAGAAGGATTTGGGAGGCGATGGAGTCATGGGTGATATGGAGCTGGTCTGACCCAAACACTCAGCACCCCGAGCATCCACAGCGCCCCTGACTGAGTGAGGTGCTTTTGCCCATCCTCCCTTTGCACAGGCATCCAGTGGCGCCCATCCTCATTGAGGCAGTAATTTCCCTGCCCAGGGATTGGCACAAATCCCCTGTTTGGAGCTTGACTCGGCTCCTGCAACCCCTGTGAGTGTCCCAGCAGTGCTGAGAACCTGAGGGGAGAGGGGAAGACAGAGCCTGGCTCCACCTCTGCACCCCACAGATGCCTCCAGGAGCTGCTGCCTTGCCTTCCCCAGGGGACGATGGCCATCCCTAGGCGTTCCCAGGAGGTTCTACATCTGGCCAATGTATTCTTGCTTAAAATAACTAAGGTGGTGCAGCAGTGGGTGGCCACCACCAGGGGAGAGCTGCTCAGGAACGAGGGACCCTGCAGTTCTGCACAGAGTGTATCAGCTAGGGGAAATCCTGACCATATTAACCTGCGAGAATATTGTGATCGACCTTGTGAACCAGTTATCAACTAGTATATGCTGTATACTACACGATAGACTTTTGTATTAAAAAAAACAATAAAAATAAATTAAAGCTATAGGTACATTGTAATCCTTGGTGTGATTGAAAAAAAAAAGTGTCCTAGATTGTATTACTTAATTAAAATAATGATGAGCATATTGAACTGTTTTTCGTATTTATGCCTTATAAACTTGATATATTACACATGATAAAATGCAACTGCAAGAATTATAAAAAAAATAAATACTATTTGAGGGGCAAATCTCATTTGCTTTTCTTAAAACAAAAGTACTGCTCAAATCAGCTCAATAAATCATGTGCGTAGAAAAGCAAGAGCAGGATCTGTCCCCAAATGACTTTTTAGGATTTTTTTTTTTTTTTAAACGGGGCTTTGGTTAATGTACTATGTAATAATTTTATTTTATAAAGTTACTGTACAATGTTGCCTTTTGGTTCATTTAAATGTAATACCAAATAAATTTGAAAAATTACAGCGTCCCAAGTTTTAATGAAACAGTTATAATAATTTATTACTCCACTGCTTTTCCTCTTTTTCTTTTCCAGGGACATCAAGATAGCCATGGGATGTGAGTGTCTCAGTGTTAGATAACTAAGCATCCTATCTAGTTCTTGGCAGAATTGCTAATGGATTTCTTACTTGTGAAATAATAAGATTGCAGAAGATAATGAAAAATGAGTTTGTTGGGTTTCTTTTAAAATCTTCTTTGCATTACATTGTATAGGCTTCTGGAAGATTAGCTCTTGACACTAATCATAATATTTCATTTTACAGGTTATTTCATAACTGTGTTATGCCATATCAACTGTTCTAACAAGGTCATGACTAATATTTTGGTATTTATTTCCCTTTCGTGTTTATGCAACTACAGTCACTTTTAAGTCAGTACTATAGATAACTATTTATAGTCACCTATCAGCAAGCAATTAGTTTGCTCAGGATCTCTATATGGATTTAATTTGCTTTTGACTTGTTAATTGCAAAACCAGGTTGTTTAAAATTCCAGGTGCTGCAACTGCAAGTAATCCAGCATCAGAGGCTGCAAAGAGGAGCTGCAGAAAAAAAAAAGACATAAATAATGAACAATGATAGGAAAATATAGTAGTATAAATTCCCAATTTCCTCATCTCTAGTGCACAAAAACCTTTAATGCATTGCTTTAGCAATTCTGTTCAGGATGGGGTCTGCTGAAAGTTAGGCATCTGGTGTACTGGGGATGCAAGCTGGTAGAAATGTAGACACTCAGCTTTCAAATGCCAGGCTGCAGACAGGGTTCCCTTGGGACCTCCCCAGATCCCCTTGGGATGGGCTCTGACCCACAGTTTAGTGTTGTCATTATTTTGGGGGACTGTAGCATGGGCTCACATCAGTTTCAGGCTTTTGCACTCATCAAATCCAAAAGCAAAAGTACCCCCTGGGTTTTTATGTTGCAGTGTGAATCCAGGAGCAGAAACTTTCATAAAAATGCTAAGTGTGATCACGCTTCTGCCAAAAAATCCAAAGGGCTCTGGCACAACATTCCTTAGCCAAGAAGCTGTATATATAGGAAATATAGACATCATCTGGGTCATCACTGTGCTGGAAAGCCCAGGCAGCTGCCAGGTTTCTGCAGTAACTGCTGGAAGAGCCACCGAGTCTCAAGGTAGAAGAGGGATCCTATGTGCAACGCTGTGTCTGCAACAAAGACACAGCCCCACTCAATCTGTGCTTCTCTGAAGGTATTGCTCACAGCAATCAATTGTGCTGGTTGAATAAATTCTTTATTTCAGATATAGCTTTGATGAATGGCTCTGCCTGAAACACAAAAGAGTCATGAGCAAAATATTGGATCTCTGGGCCATATGCTGCCCTCTGAAATGCTCCTGTGACTCCATCCCATTCAATCTGAACACGGAAGAGGAGCGAGTAGCCTGTAGCCTGCCGAATTGTGTGCAGCATGGTCCTATTTAAAAGAAAGGTCAGTCGTGTTGGCATGCACTTTGGGAAAAGGCAAGCATCTGTGGGAGTAATTATAAAGATGAGATATTTCCTTTCATCTAATTTTTACTTTGTTATCTTTTCAGGAAAGAGCAATATATCTTGTAAAGTGCTGTTCTGCTAGTAATTCCTCCAGCAAGCTTCACTTCACATGACTTCAGAGACCACATACCATTCAATCTCTTGCTGTTACATAAATCTTCACAGACCACTTAGAAACTGGAGCAAAATCTTCAAAGGAGGAAGAAGTGAGCTGCCAGCAGCCAAGCTCCTCCCATAAGTAAGTTTCTTTTGGTTTTATTTATTTCTTGTTAATAGCACAAAATACATGTATTTCTACAAGAGCCACAAGGCTCTGCCAAAACCAGTACTTAATTTTAAATAGAGTTGAGGAAATGGTGGGAAAAGGGTGTCCAGAGACACGTTTGCTACTGAGAATGGAGGCCTTTAGAAATGAAGAGCAGCTTCTGCCCCATTATCCATCCCCAGGCCTGTTTCTCTCTGCCCTCCTGGATCTGTGGATTTGGGGATGTTCCTCTGATGCACTAAGCAGAAATAGTGTCCCGACACAGACTCAGATCCTATGTTTCCTCAAAGTTAACCAGATTCACTCAGTAAACATGGGGATATTTTGCTGGACAGTTTTCTGATGCTTTGGCCTCAGTTAAAAAACCCTCTGAGGTCCAAGCTCTTCTTGTCCCACTGGTGGGGCTGGCAGCCCAAAGCAGATATAGAACTGCAATTTGGTGCTGCTTCTCACTGATCCCCAAAACATCCTGAGATTCTGGAAATCCCAAAGTTATGAAGGTGACTCCCGTTCACTTTAATATTGGGCATTGTGGAAGTTGCATTTCTACACCAGTATTGAAAATTGATTTAATGTATTGAAAATACTAACAAATGGGTGAGAACCCTTAGGAAAGATGTATTTCTGATTGCTGACAGTTAAAAAAAAAAAATACAAAACCTTGTTATTCACAATAAAATTACTTTTCTCCGTGCTTATTTTGAGCCCATGCAATGTGTGCTGCCTGCCTGTTGTCCCCATTACACCCCAGGGCTCCATCCCATGTCCACCTTGGCCACATGCGGGTGTGAGTGGAAGGGCAGAAAAGAGGGAATTGCCTATGGTGAAACAGCCCAGCTTGGGAGAGGAACAAGAGAAATGTGTATTATTCTGCCCAGCCCTGGAAATGATGAAAAGTCTGCTCACTGCTGCATAGCTTTGCTGTAAACTCTGCTTTAGTGACAGACAAATCTCTGCCTGCACTGAAAAATTCCCAATCTGCCATCCTATTGGGCTGACACGCTGCCTGCAATAAAACAAATCTTTGTTGTTCTGAGTGTTTTTGCCCATGTAATGGTGAGGGGAGAGGGGAGGACCAAGGAGGTTGAGTCATTTGTCTTCTTGCTTTGTCTTGGTAATGAAATATTGCTGCTGAACTTTACCCTGCCTTTCCTGCTACTTTTTTTTTTTTTTTTTTTTTTTTTTTTTTTTCGATGGCTACCATTTAAGAGGCTCATAAAATTGCATTACCAAAATTTATGACTGTACAGCAAATGTGTGCAAGTGCATTAATTCTCTTCAAGGCCAGCGTCTTGTAGCTGCAAAATTAATGTTATGGTGTGATTTCTAGTATGGCTAATTGCTGTTCAGTAAAGCAGAACTCATGGTTTTTCTCACCTTATGGCACTGAATTCCTTGGAACAGCCTTTCTCTGAGGAGTTTGTCAGGTAAGTGTTAATGAAGGATTCACGCACAACACCCGAATATGTATTTTTATACATTTTATACATTTTATACATTTTATTTTTATGCTTTTTTTTTTTTTTTAATGCAATTAAAGACTTGAAAACCTTGGCCTTGTGAGATTGTTTGGTTGGGTTTGAGCTCCTTTG
The DNA here is from genome assembly GCF_964211825.1 of Aythya ferina. NCBI lineage: Eukaryota > Metazoa > Chordata > Aves > Anseriformes > Anatidae > Aythya > Aythya ferina. Next base: position 8,432,549 of record NC_140307.1, read on the forward strand.
GATGGCATTTAGTTCAAAGGTTCAAAAGCAGATATCTCTGTATGCAGGAGGATAAAAACAGGCCTCTTAACCTGGTCTGAGCTCTGGTCTGGGGAGGCTGACCTGGGTGCTGGCATTACCCTGTGAATTATACCCCAAGCTATTCGGAAGCAAGTGAAAAATAACAGTTCAGTAAAAGGTTGGATTACTTGAAATTATCTACACGTAGCCTTATGTTTTCTTCCTGAGCAGAAAAAGTCACTTCCTGCTAGAAGACTGGAGCCTTACCAATTAAAAAAGGTGTGCTAATCTAGTATTCCAAGTTGAAAACAGATATAATAAAGAAAATAACCAATGACGAGTGCTTGCTTGTGTTCTGGTCAAAGAGGACTTTGGGGGAACAGTCTCAGAGTACAGAGATGGGAATTCAAAGGGGGTCCAACACTGCTTGCTGTCTTCTTCAAAGCTTTGTCTGACAGACAGAAGAAAGCTCTGTGCTCGTCGTCTTGGTTCAGTGGGCACGTGGGTTAAAGCACATGCAAGATCATTGCTGTTAAAAGCACAGCCCTGACCACTTGGGACTCAAGGAGAAAGTACAAAGCGTCGAGCTACTGAGATGCACTGGAGCTCAAGGGCAGGGTGGTGACATCCAAATTATGCTGTGTATGAGCCTGCTGGTCCCACAAAATGGGCTCCAACTACAGTAGACCATGTGCTCATGCTAAATGATTACTGGGCAAAGAGGTCAGTGATGGCAGCCTGCAGAGATCTGATCATGGATAAAAAATATCTGCTTGGGCACTGGAGCATCCATGCTGTCTTAGCCTCCAGAAGCCTTGTTTGGGTCAGTGGCTTTGTGTTCTCTCTACTGGAGGACGCAAGCTGACAAAAGTAAGGCATCCTTGGGACAGAGAGACCAGCGGGGGGGGGGGAAGATAATCTGATGTGAAAGCTCTTGACGCAGTACCGTATGTCTTGCATGTTTTGGAACAAGTTGCTTGATCTCTGCGTGCTTTAGTTTCGTGCCAGTTACTCCCCACGTGTCTCTTCAGGCTCCTTCTTGGAACTGAGATTTTTCCTCACCGTGTGTTTGTGAAGTGCCCAGGAAAACAGGGACCAGATAGAAGCTAAAATATCTCACAAGCATTGTCTCAATGCTTATAATGGCATTAGCATTATCATAAATAGTTACAGCCAAATCAGTCATCAGTGGCTCTGGTGGTAAGCAGCAATGAAGCACCTGGGAGATATCAGGCTCTGCTTGTCAAAGTGTTTTGGTGATGAATGTCACAGGGAAAGCTTTTGGGAACGTAGGGGAGAGGAGAGCAGGGGAAGCGCAGCGCTCCACTGGGATGGCAGCACAGGGACAGCGGGATTAACGCTGCAGGAGCTGGGCAGACAGCGAGCATCTGCTTGGGGCCACCCGGATCAGAGCACAGCGGGAACGAGAAATTCTTGGACTGGTTATCAAGGAATCAGGAAACTCCAGGATACTGTACTCATGGGGTATTTTTATTACCCAGACATCTGCTGGGTAACAAATGCAGCTAATCACAGCGATAATGTACAGCACTAATTCACTATAAATTCTCTCCCATATGTTTAGAATTGTATTTACAGTAGGGAGGGAGTGATAGTTGTTCATGAATCAAGGTGAACTGAGTAGCTGGTGCAGAGTTAGCTGTGTATTGTGGAAAATAATGACAGGCTGGAGCAGAATCCCTCTGAGAGCATTTCAGGTATTTCAGGTATTCTAAGAGAAAAACGTTTCTGTAATTACTGGTTACTTTTAAATGTGCTGATGAAACTTCTAATTTCTCCAAAACCTCTGCTCACCTTGAAGCACGAGTTCATGAGGGGGAGCTGATGACGAATTACCTGTCAGACAAATACACCTCCTCCAAATCAGTTCTGCTGATTGTGAGGTTGAGAAGGGTTAAAAATAACAAAAGAACAGAGATAATGGCTGCTCAGCTCACCAGCAGCATGTGAGAGGATGTTGTTTTGTTGATATACTTCTATGTCCTTCCTTCAGTTGCAGGCAATAATTTCACCATCTAAATCCCTGTGGCCCCAGAGGAACCCGGTGAGCTCAGGTACACCTAAAATTGAGGCAGGGTAGAAGTGTCCCAGCCCTGGAGCTTGGGGCTGAGCACGGCTGGTTACTGGTGAGTTACGGTGCCTTTACCTCCCTATGGACGTTTCCCTGCTCCCTGGTTCTGCTTGTCCCTGCTCTGCCTTATTGTTTGTGGGGATGTTTTGGTAAGGATGCTGTATGTGGGGCCCTGGGATTTGCATAATGGCATTACTGCTTATTCCTCAATTACAATAGTGAATATGCAAATCTGCTGACACTGGTTACTGTAATTGCCCCGGCCAAGCTCATCCCCAGCTTGGAGCCATTTGCTACTAACAAGGATTTTCCTTCTGGTTTCTCATTTCCAGCTGTGAGTAAGGGAGAAGACCCCTCAAACAGCTGCCTGAAATGAGGGGAGTGAAAAGCAAATAGAGAGGGCTGCAAAACTCTGAAAGAAGAACATCTTTTTTAAAGGATCTTGCAATACCTTTTCTGCCTGTTATTTTCCTTGCAGGAGCTCATGTTCGTGCTGTTGGTGAGAGATGGATGGGTCAGATTGCTCCATCCCACCCACTGCAGCAGCATTTTGTCCTTGCCATGGCTGTCCCCCATTTCTGCCGGCCCTGCCTGCTTCCTGCTGGAAATCTGCCTTCAAAGCAGAAGGGCTGATAACATCCAACAGCTTTGAGCATGGCTGTCTGTTTGCAGGTGGTCTGGTGGGTCATTGAGAGGCAGGCAAGGAGTCCAACAGAGGATTATCTCACTGGGAGGATGGGGAAAGCATCCTGAGCATGGGGAGGCTGGGGTCACCTGTCCCAAGTTGGTTGTTGTTTTGGACAAAAGAAGGATTGATGAACCGTGGAGTATTTTAATGTGTGCTGAGCTGTATATAAATGTCTAGAGCAGGAGCTCTTTTCATTAAAACATAAACTGATGAATGTTTTCCACTTCTAGTACCAATATTTTTCTAACAGTATTTTGAGTAGTGTTATTTTTTCCTGTGCCTTTTCAAATAAGTAAGAGAAAATGAGAGCAACTGCTTTATTTTCTGGAAGAAATAGGTAAAACAGAAAAATCAATGCCTTGTAATCCTTCCTGGGCAAGGTTGAAATGCTGGTGTCTGACTTCCCAGGACTTCTAAAGAGACAGTATTTCACTGAAAACACCCTACAGGACTGACATTCAGTAAGAAGAACCATCCTCAGATCCAGCTGCCTTTGAAGGCATCACACACCCCTTGACTCCCAGCAGCAGCAGGTCCAGGCCCTGTAGACTTGCTCCCAAGGAATTTTCTAGTCCAATTCTCATGCTCACGGTGTGAAAACACCAAAGGCTGCAGTGGGTTAGAGCCGTGTCATCCCACCAAGACCTTGCTGTCATTTTTGCCAGAGCAGGCCAGGCTCTGCAGGAACATTTCTTTCTTCATTTATCCTAATATTAAGTGAAGTATCATTTCAATTAAAACTAACACTAAAGTAGGTTTATAATCAAATGTATTATTTAAAAGCTCTGGAAGGTCATTGTACTATTTCCTTACAGATTTGCCTGCTAATGCTCTGCATTCTCACAGCACCCAGGAGCACCCATATTCTTCTTTTCCCTTCCTCCACAGGCCTGCTATCACAATTATTTTACATCTGAGTTAGTACCAAGGCTGCGAGAATGTCACAGCAATGCAGGTCAAATGTGCAAGGAGTGGGTATCTTGACAGATTTGAAAGCAACACTTTAGCCTCTGCATGGGGACATGTCCGATGCCATTATGTGTTAATGGATATGATTTATTTCAGAGGGAAGAAAAAGGAGAAAACCCAGGCAAACGCAGAACCAATGATGTATGGGAAACAACAGTGTTTGGAGTATAAGTACAGACAAGCAGCATATTTGTTGCTGATGGTGCTATGTTCCCTCAGATAATAAAACCATTTTGTAACTATTTGTCTGTGTCATGAGCTTGTACACATTTTGTCTCGAAGTTTTTCATTTCTAATGAGCCTTTCGATCCTGAATATTTTTTCTCAGATCAACAAAAATGGTTTGACATCTTTTTGTAAAAGCCTTCAGTTTAATGTATTAGTACGTCCTGTTCCCACATCAGTTTCTCCTGTTCTCTGAATCTCCTCTAGTGCTCCTTTATTAGCCAGACATAGGGGAAATACCTGGAAATACAGATGTATGTTGTTGCTGCAGATAATGTTCCTAGTGTTCCTGAGCTCTGCGTTCATGCCATACCTGGCAAGAGCTTGTCATGTTCCTTTTCTGGAAGATTAACATGAACTGAAACACTTGGAAAGCAATTGTTCCCCACATGGTTTTGACTCTTGCAGTGACTAATCTTGTAAGAGTTGTTCACCTTACTTCCACTGCAAGAATTTTTGCTGTACCATAAAAATAATGAAAAAATAACTGGAGAATTAGATTTTCATCTTATTCTATGAATAAAGCAGTACACAAGAATTATTTTTTATTATGTACCAATGAGCTATGTCTTTTTTTAGGTGAATTGTCATCATGGAAGGGAAAGAACATTCTGGGAACTGAAGTGCAGTGGTCAGGGCAAGTAAAGGACAACAACATTGCTTGTACTGTTTTCTCATCGTGTGTCTCTATAATCTGTAAGAATCCCTCCAAAAACCTTTATAAATAAGGCTAATCTAGTGTGCAGTTTTATTCAGTGTTTCTTACCTTCTGGGACCAATGTGAAGAGGTGAGGTTATTATGTTGATGCTTCTCAGAAGCTGAGTTGGTATCACTAAGACTCTTCAAGCATATAAAGTGCCACAGCCACAGGAATCAATTTTTATATCTCAGAAATGGTGCAAATAAAATCTAACCACTCAGAAACACTGCAAACAAGTGACGTGCTACTGTTTTTGTGTTGTGGAGCAACACGGCAATGTGGAAGCAAGAGCAAGTCCAGTAAAAGACAGGACTTGGCAGATGTAATTTCATGACCAAAGTGTCCCACCCTGATTCAGACTCCTTGTAGTCAAAAATTTGCTATTAGACTTTTAATATGTTCATCAAAAGTGGTTTTTTTTTTTTTTTTTTTTTTTTTTTAATGTGAGTTTTCTCCTCATATTATGTCTATGAAGTTGTTTGGGTTTCCCATCTTTTTGTTTTATTCATGTTTCCCCCAACAATACTGGGTTATCTGTTCATCCCTTATCAGTTTGCCAGAGGTTGTAACCAGTGGAAGTGAATAAAATTCTTCAGGATTAAATTCTGCTGCACTGCTCTATTTTACTTAAATACGTGATCAAAAGACAATGCGGCTTCTGAGGAACATTTTAAAACAGGAGCAAAATCTGGCAACTTGTTGCATGCCCTCAATGCCTCTAGTCTTACCCAGACACTTTGATCACAGCCTCCTTCGACTCTTTTCATGTTGCTTACAAAGTTACTCTATGTAAAAATGTAGTGTATGATTTACTTTTAGCAAGAAAACACAAATTTATGATGAAGGCAGGAGATGGCTGATCTCTGGGCTTGAGTCATGCACAGATCCTGAACAATCTCTGTGCAGCTGCTGTGGAGGGGACGTGCCAAGTGGCTGACAGCAGGGACACACCACAACACATCGCCGCACCAGTCACCAGCTATAACGAAGTGGAAAGGTGACTTTCTGCAGTCAGGTTTCATTATTTCAGACTAGGAGATGAACTTTCCTAAAAATTGTATGGTATCCCTGGTGTCTCTGCACTAATCCTCCCACAAACCAAAAAAAACTGTTTTTTGAGCACCTGGAAGCTCCTATGGACCAGGAGCCATATCCTGAAATGGGACAGGCTTCTACTGAGAAGCCATGGAGGTTACTGATGTAGTTCTGCTTTCACTGAGATTTAGTTCTAAAGAGACTGTTCCCACCACAACTGAACTGCAGGCGGTGCTGGGTTGCTCTTCTGCAACTGCAGTGTTAAACTGTTATATTGCAAGAAGAAAAGTGGAGGATGACTTTTGAATTTGAAGCAGTATTAGGGGCATAAGCCAGACATCATGTAGCTACCCTGGCTGAAGCAGGGCCAGGGGACAAGATCTGCATCTCCCGATCTGTACCCTGATATTCAAAGACTGCATGGAATGCATTGAAATTAAAGAAACAAACTTCCTTTCTATCTGGACGTCTCCATCATGCCTGCAGCAGCCACAAATAACCCATCAATGTGGTTTACACCATGCTGCCCTTGAAGGCTCAGCTTGCCAGCTCAAAGGAAGGAGCAGCGGGAGGCGAGAAGCCGTTCCCATTCATTCAGGTGAGTTGCGAAGTAGGCCACTAAAATGCTGTTTTTCCAACACGGGCAAAATAGGCTGTTCAGATAAATAATTTCTGCCTGTGACTCTTCCTCTTACAATAGAAACCATGGCCCTAATCCAGTAGAGCACTTTAGTATGTGCTTAACTGGAAATTTGTGAGCGGCCCTGCTGATTTCAGGGGATCAGCTCTCCTGCTTAAAGTTAAATATGAGGGGTGGGAGACAGCAGGTGGGTGGATGAATGGCACGATTGCCTGGGGGCCCTGCCTTATTATCTACGATTATACGGGCTTAACATTTGGCTGGATCCAGGCCCATTTGAACAAAGAAGCAGGATTAGCTGGCATGCAAATAGGGAGCAAAGCCAGAGGGTTCCAGCAGTGTCGAACACAACTTTGTTACTCTGACAGAATGTATAAAAGTGAATGAAAAGGCTGTATGATTGCTGTTGCCATCCTGTTAATTAGGCTGAACTCATGGTTCATTAGTGCTATAATATGCTTCCATCTTAACAAAGCCCTGTTGGGTGTATGAAGCCACTTTACTATTAGTAAAGTGAACCCTTATCAGAAAGCCCCGTAATTCACTTCATAAGACGTCATGACATACATTGTACTGAAATTGCATTGGAGAGACAGATTACTTGCTTAACACTTGCTTTGCCTAATGAACATCCTAAGATGTTTTCAAAACCAAGTTTTTTTATTGTATTGGGAGCTCCTCTGAGCTCATGCCTAATTACATCATATAGTCCTATAGCAGGGTTTCAAGTACTTAATAAATAACCCAAATTGAGCTGAGCTGCTTTTCCTCTTGTACATTCTCTCAGTGGCATTGTGAAAATACAGCCAAGCAATAAAATCCTTGTTTCTTGCTGTCATTGTGGGGAAGGGAGTTTTGCGTATAACCAGCGCGATATCCCTGCAGCAGGAATGCAGCAGAAGCACTGGCACAACCCACATTGCCACGTTACCTTCTTGCAGCGATCAGAAAGCAATACTGATTAAGCAGCATAGCAAAATTTTGGCATAGAAGTAAGAAATAAGATGTTCTGGCTCATTCACTGTCCCCAGGGAAACACTACACTCCCCTGACACTACCCTATCATAGGCAGAAGGTGCAGTTGTGGTGTTGTTAGGACAGATGCTGAACTCGCAGTGGTTTTCCTGTGGACTCCCTGTGCAGGGAATACAGTCTGGATTAAATCAGAGCATGGGTCCACACTGACTTCAACTGGGGAGCTGACTTTAGCCAGCCCTGCCCTACCTGATACCACCACTTCCTCAGCAATGCTGCTGGGTTTCTCTGGCTGCTTTTGAAACTAAATTTGTGCAGACTAGAGTAAGTGAGGACTAAGGTTCCTCCCAAATCCCAATGAGCTTTTGCTGACCTTAATTATTTGACCCATCCATCTAGTGTAGCATATGGTAGCACTTAACGGTGTGGTCAGCACCATGGGAGTGACTGGTTGTGGGTGGAGAGAGAAAGAGCAAATGGGAGAGAGTGTGTGTAGGGAGGAGGGACTGTTACATCTACCACCAAGCACAAAAGAAGGGAAGAAATTAGTGTCCTGCTCAAAAAGGTATGAACTTGAGGCAGAAAAATCTTCCCGAGCTGTGTAACTGATTGCTAGGGGCTGCTAGGGATATGAGGCTGCTTGTGGTTTGTGCCCCAGTGACTGCCAGAACAACAGCCAAGCTCAGCAGTTCTCTCTGCTACAGACTGAAGTTGAAGGTCTGATTTTGGCTTTATTTCACTTCAACAGGAGGAGTTTTATGGTGCTCCATCATCTCTCCAGAAGATCCTCATTTGATGGCTCCCTCCCAAGAGCCCCAGTGGCAGCAGTGCTGCCTGCTGCTGCTGAAAGCAGCCGTGTCTGGCAGAGTGGGTCCTGCATGGTGGAAAAAGCATCTCTGAGCTGCCCATCACCATAACCATAAGCCATCACCATAAGCCACGGCTGTTGTGTGTGGCCAGGTCAGTTTAACTCCAGAGCAGATCCCTTGCTGTGTTTTGCCATGCAGCTGTAGAGATGGTTGAGCTGAAATAAAGTGAAGGGACTGGTGGCAGGCCAGGACACGAATGGCTCTTTTAGTGGCAGAGCCAGCTTAATTCAGTTTAAAGCAACCACAGAAATGTGGTACAAGATAGGAAACTGCTGATGTTCTCTGCTGCTTATGCTGAAGGACACACCTACAACTGTTTGGTAATTTACCCATCTGATTTCCTGGGTTCATTTTCATACAGGTTACATATCTAAGTGAAAGGGAATAAAGAAAACTGGTGTGTCAAATAGCAAGAACTTGTAACAGCCAATTTATGCTTGTGGTTTTTAGTATATATGAGCTGTAAGAGCACCTAATTCTCCATTCTCTTGTCCAGGCTTGTCAATGTGAATACAAAATAAATGGTCCATTATCAATGCATTCCCACAGAAGTGACTACAAGAGCAGTACAAGATGCAATCTACTTGCAAATGTCTAATCCATTCATACTGGGTTTCTTTGTTGTTGTTTGGTTTTGTTTTGTTTTTAAGATACCAGTCCTTGTGTGAAATAAACATTTTTTTTGAAGGAGGTGGTCAAAATGTAACATGTTGAGGAGCACAGGACCCCTTCCCCCCTTCCCTGTATTTGTGAACCATCTACAAGGATGGTGGTTGTCATGCATATATATTTTGCTTCACCTGTCACATGCCTTAATTTACTACAGTGTTTTGCATCTGGGTCAGCTGTATTTTTATCAAGCATTAACATGCATAAGGGTTTGCCAGTACTTCATAAAAATGCTCCTGAAAACTGCATTCTTCCACCTCTTTATTGAAGCGGATTATATTGTGTTTGAACTGTGTTTGAACTGAAGGTACACTCATGTGAAAACTGTTATATTCATAACCCACACCTAAGCAATAACAAAGAGCTCAGTTAATGAAAATCAGTCAAAGGAAATCACTGCCCACCCCTTCCAAGATCAATTAGAGAGATTATTCCAGCATCCCTAATGCTGCCACACCACTGTTGTACTGTACAACTCCTCTTCCCTTCAGAAGGCTGAGCCAGGGAGTCTGACAATAATGTGTGATAAACAGTGCTGGGGAAAAAAAAAAAAAAACAAAAAAAAACAAAAAAAAGCATTTATGGTGCTATTACCACCATAAATCCCCACAGCAACGATGACACTTGGGCAGTATAAATAGATAAGGTCCCTGGGAGTCACACATTCAAATGAGCACAAGACTGGAAGGTCTGGGGCCAAAAGCTGCTGCCCCAAAATGGCTAGGAGCGTTTTAATGACATATTCAGGCAAAGGCTGGCAAACTTTTTCTCGGGGGTTGTACTGTCTTTGGAGGACAACTTGGTGTGGCAAGTTGTAATACTCAGTAGGTCAAGGATAAGCTGGAAGATCACTGTTCCTCCAAACAGAGAAGAAAACACCCTTTCTGGCAGCACATCAGTAAAATTGGATGCTCTATGACCACAAGAGGTGGAGTAGCCACTGGAGAAGAAATATAATGTATAGAGAGGGGAATCAAACATTTTGTTCTGTGGCTATAAGCACAGCAGTGCAAGTGAACCCACAGCTGCTGGGACATGATGATGCTCCACTGGCTTCCCAAGACATACAGCAATTTATGCCAGCTGAGAGTCTGGCTTTGCTGTGGACATCCCAGTTTCCAAATGGGTCATCCTCTTCCCCTTTTTTCTCTCTTCTTATATCTCAACAGCAAGGAGTTTCTACCAGGGATTTATTTTTCCCACTGCATCAGAAGGTGGGCTTGAGCTTTGATGAAGCAGAGCTGAACACTGGAGTTTCTTAATAATTGGCAGAGGTCTTCAAATCTGAGACTCTAGTATTTATCGATAATGAGAAACTGTCAGAAACACTTTGAATATTTGTCTACTACTAATTGGCCTGCCAATTTTTTAACAATGTGAAAAATTAGCATTGCCAAAACATTATTTTTTGTTGCAAAAATGCACCAATCCTTGAACCAGAGTTAAAGACTATAATTCATTGACTTGCACAAATGAAAAATGTTCATAATCATTTTGGTAAATATTTCATTTAGTGTAAATACAGATCCATTTTATACTGCAAACAAATGCTAAGGCATGTAAGATTTATTTCAAACAGTTCACAGCACAAAGGGCTTCTGAATTTTTCAAGTGAGTCTTCCTTCTGCCAACATCTGGAAGCTAAAGGGGAGGAGGGAGAAGAGGGCTGACCTTTTCCTCCAATGGTCATGACTAATTCACTGAATAACTACTTTTTGCTCATTACAGCCTTGTTTTAATATGCAATGTGATTCACATACAATGCTGCTAAGGGAAAAATGCCCCAACAGAAATAGCTAGGGACAGAGAATGGAAATGCTAATCTAAGTACCCCTGTGTTTAAATAAGAGGATTTGTGGAGCACAGCAGGAAGAAGCGAGGCATCAGTTCCCTTTGAGCTAAAACCTCCCTCCTTACTCTCTCAAAGTACAATTCATCAGCATAACACATTAAGATGCATTAGTTTGGCCATGTTAATTCCTCCAAAATATGTTTCAACCCATTGTGTTTCCAAAATCACAGAACGGTTGATTTAGCTTTACGTGCTTATGCGTTGTTGGCAAGATATGACATTTCGCATTTGCCTTTGTAACATTCGCTAATCACATACTTCAATTTTCTTGTCTGAGCTGTTAATAAAAGCTTATGAACTTCTGACTTCTGATTACAATCAGGAAATATCTTTTTTTTATACACAGAAGGTGCTTGCTTTTGTCACGCCAGAAGACGGGGAAACTTCCACTAATTCCCTCCATTGATAATTTTTATCTGGGCTTTGCTTGCTGCTTACAGTTACCTTCATCAAAGGGTGCTTGCAGAACATTGATGAGTGCTCCATGCTTTGCTGGAGTACCTACTGGAAATGGCATTTAACATCTTCATTGCTGTCCACAGCAATGGGGATCATAACTGAGCAGGATGCAGTAGTTATGGGCAGTGGGCAGTGGGACTGCCCTGTGCCAGCAGTGTGCGGCCCTCTTAACATCTTGTAGCTGTCTGCACACACCTTCTTCTCCTTCCCTAAGAGTGTGAATCTTTCTGTTCTTCTTCACAGTTACAAGGAGAGGTGGCTTGTGCTCTAAGTCATTCCTCTGATCGTACCAAGTCAGCCAACTACAGAAATAACCAAAAAAGTGTCATTTCTCATATGATAAATAGTGCATCCTGGAAAGGGGCTGGATGTGAAGACTTGCAGGTAAGGTGACCCAGGCTCACTGCCTATCAAAGTCACACTCCCTGGTAGGCTGCCCACAGATTTCAGAAATAATCTAAAAGAAGAGTGAAAGCTCAGCCTGCACCTGAGATTGTCAAAAGCACTGTTAACAGAGAAGCTGACAACTCACTTTGTCTTGGAAATTCACTGGTGAGGGTTTCACATCCTGTTGGAGTCCTTCGGTCTCTCAGAGAAATAAATATAGATGTGCAGAAGAGAGCAGAATTCCTTCAGCAGAGTCTGAAACCACACGGAGCCCTCAGTGTGAGATGGTCCTCTCTGAGGTTTGTGGACTTCTGTGCATGTGATGATGGCTGCAGTGAAAGGAGAGTGCCTGGAAAGCAAGCAGCAGATGTGGAGGGGTGGCTAGGGGAACCACCATTCAGTGGGAAAATAATGAGCATGTGCAGCAGGAATGTTTCATTCACGGAGGGTATTGCAGGGTTTGCTGGCCTGTGAATGGATAACTTGCTGTACTTTTATTAATCCTGGGTGTGGAAATGGCAGGGTAAATACATGGTTAATTCTCAGTAACCACTCACAGTGAAAGTCTGATATTCCAGCTGGGTCAGAAGCAGCCAAAACCAGTAAGAGAGCCACTGTGCTGGCAGGCTTCACCCTGTGCCAGGCCAGTTTCTGATGAGCCCAGCTGGACATAGCCTCCTGAAGGACCCAGCAGCATCTCCTGCAAAACTAGATGGGTAATAGGAACTGCCCAAGAGATGCCAAAACACTCAGGGATGTTAAAGACTTTAAGTTGGGGAGTCACAACAATAGATCAAACCTTATCTCTGCAGTGCCAGAAATACTGGGAAACCTGAAACTGCAGGCAACTCCCTTGGGTTTGCTCTCTCTCTTATAAATTCTGACCTTTGACTCAGCTGCCCAGACACTGTTTAGATTTTACATTGGTTTACCTCGTAATTGGATGAAGCTCAGCAGTTTTGGCTGAGTCTCTGGGTTCAATCAAATCTTCATAGATATATGAACTCAGAAACTTAGCATGAAGCACCTACTGGGAATACACATCACAGCCCCAAACACAATAAAGTACCTCGGGAGCGGTGTTGAAATGGCACCTTGTACAGCTGCCCAGAGGAAACTTAAACATCATCTGGTACTTCGGATGTGATGCAGCTCCTGCATCCCTGTCCCTCTGTGTAGCATTTTGGCAGCCTACATCTCTGCAGCATTTGCTTCCTGCTCTGGCTGCTCTGCAAAGTTTCTTAGATGTGCTGGTGTGCTGATGGGTTATAGAGGCATTCTGCTGCCTCTTGCATCAGAACTTGCTCTCTTCAGAAGAGGTTACATGAGTAGCCTTATATTCGTGTATATAACTTATCTGTTCTCACACACTTATTTTTCTGCTGTGATATGTGCAAGAAACACAGCGGGATGTGTGACCCTCGAAAAGACTCCTGCCTCCAATTTTCTATAGCATACTTTCTGTGTCTCAGGCAAATCTGCCCTAGTTCTGCCCTGTCTTTGATTTCTGTATGGCTTACTTATGGGTGTGGGCCATCTGAAGACTCATGGTAAAGGAAAAATATGAAAATATCATAAATTGACCAGGTCTTTAATTGAGTTTTTGAGAACCATGCCACATTTGCTGTAGTGTGTCAGTAAGCAATTGCTATAGAAACTGCACTGTTTGTTATTTGGATGTTCCTATAGAAGCCTTTAGTCATCGCTTTCTTTTTTTTTTTTAAACAGAAATTGAAAAATATCTCTGGGTCAAATATTGCTTTCACACTTGGACTCTGTTATGGTGATAAAGCGTTTCAATATTTGCATTACTTGCTTGCAGCTAATGCTACGCCCCTGGAGGTTCTCTTAGTGGGAAGAACACTTTCTGTACAGGAGCCATATGTGTGGAAAAGATAAGATTTGCAATTGCATATTAAAAAATAAAAAAAGGGTGGGAAAAAAAACATCACATAGGTCAACTGAGCATATGGTCTCAGTCCTGTTTCCAGTGAGCTTCCTTGTAGCCAGGCTCAGCTCAGAGAGTTTATGGAAGCATGGCACTACTTATGGCACTGGTGACTGAACTGTTATTGAACAACTGTTAGGAAATAGCCTAGGTGAGAGACAGGAGGCACAGGAAAAGCATTGGAAGGTTATTTAGTACAGTGAGATTTTTTTCTGAGTTAACCTTTTCACTTGGTTTCTGTGACCAAAATAAAAGATTTTGCAGCTAGTGTTCTTTTTCCTCTTTTTTTTTTTTTTTTTTTTTTTTTTTTTTGGTTTTCCCTGAAAGTTTTAGATGAGTCACTGGATTTTATTTTGGCAAAGTACATTAGAAAGTTGCTACGTCTCTGTTCTCATCCTTATTTTTCACGCCTGGGGCCATACAGTTCAGGAGACGAGCAATCGGCAGTGACCCAGGGAGTGCAGCTTCTCCCACGTGAGCACGGGAGGTGTTGCAGGGCTGCAACCTTGGGAAGGTGGAGGTGAGATCTCCTTGTTTTCTGGGTTTGGGATAGCTGTGCCTGCTATTTGGGTGACTCCGTCCTGAAATTGCTATTTCACGTGTCATTGGTCAGGCTGCAAAGGCAAAAGGGTTAATAGACTTAGTGGGGTTTTCTGTGTAGTAACTTCTGGACTTCTGAATCACCAGAGCATCCCCACGAGCTGAGCTGCAGAGCTGTAAAGGACAGAGGTGGCTGAGCTGCCCGTGGATGCTCTGTTTAGCACTGCAATTTGTGATGCAAAAGCCCAATAAATACTTGAGACTGTGCGTGGTGATACGAGTTTGGCTGAAGTTTCCAATTCACCTTGCGAATTGTAATTTTCCAATTACTCATGAAAAAGGAGTGGAAAGTAGAGGTCCAGCTCTCTTAAAGGGTGTCTGAAAATCATGACATCCAAGGTTGCTGGGGGACAGATTTATGTGTTTTCATCGTATGCCCCATTTCTCTTGTGCTGTTCCTTGGCCAGCTCATTTTCCGAGATCATTCTGATTTAGGATATGGATTGTGCCTTCCCCTCCCAGTCACTCCCCTGCTGACAGTGACATGCTTTTTGAGAGAATACCTGGGAACACAAATCCATCAGGAATTTCAATGAGAGTGGCTTGTTTGAAAACAGCAGCTCTGAGTTTTGTACATCTGCCTCCCTACAGATGCAAGATGCCCTACGGCAAAGCTTCTCTGGAAGGATGGTCCTGAGCTGCCCTGCCAGGATGGTGGCAGCCTTCATCTTATGCAGGAGCAAAATATGGGGTATGTAAGAAATTTTCTAGCAAAAGAGTGTTTATTGAAGGTAGTTTTGAGGACAGTCACTCTGAATTCAAGCACCTAAACTCTTCCCCACTTGAACTCTCAAGCCCTTTAGTTGGTCTGACCTTCAGAATAAGAAGGGAAGAGGTGTGTGTTGAGACCCCTGCCAGACACCGTGCTCATCCTCCACGCTGACCTGAGAAACCAAGTATCTTATGGGGAACTTCTGCCCTAATTCATTTTTGGTTAATGGGTAAAAAGAGCTGGCACAGCTTGAAAAGTGCAGTGCGTGTGGTTTAGGAAAGTCTCAAATCGCAGTGGGAAGAGTTAAACTGTGCTTAGTTAGTCTTGTTAATCTGATTTATTATAAGCAAAGACACTCCCAGCAAAACAGCAATCCCTTAGATTTTTGTAAGAGATCTGACAACTGTTTTGCAGAAGCATCTGATAACGTTTAAGAATATTAAAAAGGCATATATAATTACCTCCTAAGAGAGGCATTTGTGCAAGAGAGTAGAAAGTGGCAGATTTGATGAATAACAGTAGAGAAAAGCTGAACTCTCAGAAATGATATTATGAAAGTGATGCCTAAAGAATATTTTCACAGTGGCAAAACTTTACATAAATATTTAGGGAGTACATAACTTGTTTTCCAACTCAAAGACGGCATTTCTGCAGCAATAGATGTACAGATCTCTCCCTTGAGTAGCAAGTATTGGGCCCTGACCACAAATTTCTGTGCCTTAGAATTGAATGGGCAGGTAAATAGATCGGATCTTAATATTAAAGATAAGGGAAATAGTTGGACATTGGATTCTTTTTAAGTCTACTTTCCTGAGATTTGGCAGAAAAATAATTTGACATTAAATAATGTTCTGCTCAGGGTACCAAAAAATGTAAGTTCTGTGTCCTTGAGGTTTAATACCTAGGAAATTTATTTGGGATGGGAAGAAACAAAACCTTATTGAGTATCTCCCTTGGATCCAGCTGCTGTACTCTGGCTTGCTGCAGACTCATCCTGGGGCACCGAGCAGTGCCAGGCAGGGAGGATTTAGAAATGTTGTTGCAGAGCACTGGAAGATGTACAGCCTGCCCCAGCACAACCAAACCCAGCAAGTCATTGCCAAGTACTTTCGTCCCCAAGTGTCAAATTCTATTTTGACTCTTTTTTTTTTTTTTTTTTTTTTTCATAGTTTTTTCTTTTTAAATCATGGCATGGGAGCTCTCATGCTGAGTCGGGGCAGCTGAGCATGTTGGGGGAGTGGGGTAGCTGCCTGCACGTCAGCACAGCAGCTTGTTTGTGGTGTCCTGGCCCTCCTCTCACTTAGCTTTGGCTAAGTGAGCAGGCATCAGGAAAAAGGAGAAGAAAGACAAGAGAAGCATGACTGAGTGCCTGCCAGAAAGATACCAAGTAAGAAAGGGCAATTTTCTAATGTCACTGCTTTGCAGAGGAAAGTCACCTTTCCCAGCAGCTTTTGAGGCAGGGAGGAGAATTCATGAATGAGCTTTGGGATACAGTTTCTGGCCTTGCACCTGCTAAGGGAAACCATGGATAAGAACAAACCTTCCTTCCCCATCTCTTTATTTTTGGAGGCATGCATAGGGTTCACCTGTGAGGTGAAGGCCAGCAGGAGGAGGGAAGGAAGTCACAGGTGGCTCATGCAAAACATCTGCTGCCTCAGCCCATGGGGAATTTTTGAAAAAGTCAGCATTGCACCTGTAAGGCAGCCCTGGCCTCAGGAATGCATGTGGAGAATCACAGCCATGCACACTGCATCTAGCTAATTGTTTTAACTGGCCAGAGAAAAGCATGTTTAGAATGTAAGACATGTCTGAAGGGAAGTAGATGCGGAGGTCTTCTGCATTGGGTCCTGTACCGGGACAAAGCAGTGTGAGCAGCATCTGTGGTGCTGTCTAGGTCTGCAGTCAAAGTCCCCTTTTAGCTCTGGATACCAAGGCTGCTGTTCTGGAATAATTGAATTTATAGTCTTTCCTATCATGGGACAAAAATAAATGGATGCTGGAATGTGTCACTGTGGGCTCGCTTTATCGCTCCTGATGGCAGCAGGAGTCCTTGAGGCACTATTGTGGGGTGAACTTAGCTATTGAGGGGATCAAGCATCACCTGAAATGGGAGATGCCTGAAGCCCTTCCTTCTGTCTGTCCAAAATGAGGTTTGTGCAATATCTTCCTATACCTGACATCAGATCCTTTATTCTCCCCGACACTTAATATATGCACTTTCGCACCCATTAACTTTCAGAACCTGCTTAATGCTGTGGGTCTGTTGCACGCTAATTCTTCACAGGCCTTGAAGCTAAATAGACTACTCCATCAGTGCCATGTGAGGCTGTTAGAAAGATGGATGCAGTAAAGCCCCATAGTACCTATACACTGTGGCTGCCGAGTCACTTTTTCAGGAGGCAGCAGGACCACGTAGGTGGAAACCCATGCACATGGAAGCCGAGAGCCCTGTGGGGCCCCTGGGGGCCATGATCATTTCCAACTTGCTCTGAGCCTGAAGGACCTGGAGCTGGCTGAGATGAGGCCAGTTGCTCTTGACAGTGCTTTGAATGTCCTAAGTTTAAGAAACAAGTGAAACTAAGATTTAGTTATTGCTTTGAAGACCTATAAGGAGGGGAAAAGAAAAAAAAAAAAAAAAAAAAAAGATGGTAAAGATAAGTTATCAAATCTTCATCTTCAGAATCCATTCTAATAACACCAACTTCTTCTGCAGCTTCTCTGATGGGTTAATATTTTTATACCAACTTAAAACCGTGGAGTTCAGACAGTATAATCCAAAAGTCATTACAGAAGAGGATAATTTCAACTTCCAACCTTTTATTATATATTAAAAAAAAAGTCCTGCAGGGAGTTAATCATACTGAGCTAATAGTTTTCATTATCACTGATACAAGCATAAGACTTTGCAAAGTTCTCTGAAGAGCAACTCAGTGGTACGGTGCCATCAGCTTTTACAGTTCCAGTTTGCTTGTTGTAGCCCGTGTGAATACGCTCTGTGTATATCTTGGCTCCTTGGGGATGCAATAGTTGCTTTATCTCTTCCTTCCTCCAGTAGCAGAGCACTCTTCCAGGAATTGCGATAATGAGGAAACCTCAGAAGATCACCCAGAGAGGGAATTTCCAGGATTCTATAAAAATTTAGCGGGGTTCCACAGAAACAGTTTGAAAAAAACCTAGAGAATTGGGCTCTTTCTGTGGGGAGCTTTAAGCATCCAAAATATTTCTCCTGTGGCAATGTACATCTATTGAACTCTTCTGAATGATTTCCAGAAAAGCATATCTTTTCCTGTTGAGATCCTGAAATTCCGCACTTTTCCACATAAAAGGAAAAAGGAATATTTGTTTCATAATTACCTTGGCCCTTTCCGATTCAAGTTTCTCAGGGTGCTGGACTTGGTTCAGTTGGTGTGTTTTATTTCTGTAAATAGAACAGCTCCAAGAGCCACTGTACCAGAATCACTGCAGAGCACCAGTGACACACAGCACTGCTGCCTCCCAGCACTCACTACCCAAAAATGTGTTCGGAGTACTACTTAAATCGTCTTTCCCGATAAAGCCTGGAGAATTCAGACTTTGGGAAGTGGTTAATGTCATGCTACTGGGGCTGCAAATCCCATAGGGGTGAGACTTGTGCAAGGAAACATGGATGCCCTGCAGCAGGAGCTCTTGGGGCTGCAGAATGCAGGTGGTCCAACTGCATACTCACCAAGACCATCCCTGCCAGATCAGGGTTGATAGCTAAATCAGATTTTTTTCATAAATTTCTTATAACACATTATTCAGAACAGCAGCACTAGAAATATTTAAAGGTACTACAAAACCTGAATTTCCATACCGTGCTATTGTTCTCTTTTCTTTTTTAAACCCCATTTGGGGCCAAACTCCTCACTGGTGTGCACTGCTCTGACTTTGTGAAGCTGTGCTAATTGAGAGGAGCAGAGGATTCATCTCTTGTGTTATGTTTAAAATATTCATACAATTAAAAAATGCTTTGAAGTGCTCTGGAGCTAGATGCACTCTGCTTTACTTTGGGTGGCCAGGAGATGAAAATGGAAATGTTTTAATTGGATTTGGTCCTAAGAAAGTGTGCCATGTCCTTGTTGGGATTTCCTTGTTAAGCAATACTACATCCTCTCCTTGTAGCTCAGTGCAGCTGGCCCTATGCAGAGGGGACCGTGATAAATGGTTGATTTTAATCATCTCCACTTTGGAGTGAATTAGGAAGGAGGGGCATGTTTTTATTCACTGAGCTGTTTTACTCCATGAAGAAGGATTTGAACCAAGGAGAGAACTCAAATGCATGTTAGCTGTAGGACAGCTTTGGACTTGTCTATTTGTTTTGCTTTTTACAGTGAAAACCATTTACTCCAGCTTCTTACAGCTGCATAACAAGGTGCCATTTTCTAATAGGCAATATTTAAAGGTCACAAAGAGCCTTGCTGCTATAAATTAATGGCTCACGCTCTTGCCGTGTGCACAAGAATTTCCTCTCCCTCTCCTGCACCAAAGCATCCCAGCTCTAGGTAGGAGCTGCACGCAGAGAACAGGGCCTATGGCATACTCACTTTGTGGAAACACCTTCCAAGAAGCTGCCATCACTTGTGACATAGCGTTGAATTTTCAGATTTGTTGTACTGTTGCTGGATGTTTTTTTGACATGCTTGTCTCATTTTGGATTCATTTACAAATCTTTCAGTCTCTGTTTTTGCGAAGCTTTCACTCAGTCATCTCATCCTCAAGCTTTGTTGGGTAACATCTTTTTGGTGATATCGCTCTGGCACAGCTAGGAAGTAACAGCAGATGAAATGAATGTTAGTTTTCTCTCTTTGACAACAGCAAACATTGATACCTTCACAAAAGCTTTTTTTCCCTCCTGGAGTTGTGGAAAAAAACATGTGTGTATATTTATGTAAATATATTTACATATATTTATATTTGTGTATGCACATATATAGCATATGTGTGCATATATAAGTAAAATTACATATATACACAGAAATAAATGTGTGTGTATACACACATACACACAGAGTTGACATATTTCTGCAAGGTTAGATGACATTGTAATCATTCAGAAGTTTACTTCCTTGCAAGTTTAAGTTGAAAAAACTGCAGGCAACACTAAATCCACTGATTTTAGTCACCAAATGATTTTGCCCCTCAAATGTGTATTTTTGTGACACTGTTCTTCCAACACAGATCAGTTTTCTAATTTTATTTTCCTCTTTCATCTTCCAGCTGCTTATCTGTCCTTCCAGATTCATTACCTCTCCACTCCTTTCCCCTTACTTCCTTTCTTCTCCTGCTGTGTTCCCATTTTTAATGATTTATCTTACGCTTTATTTTGTAATGTTTATATCTGCAGAATGAACTGGTTTTATAACCCCCCCAAATGAGCTCTATAATTAATTTTCCTCACAAAATTAATGCTCACTGCTGCCGAACAACTTCTTGCTGATAGTGATGCATGCCCTGATATTGATGTTGAGTGATTTCACTGCAGCTCAAACCACAAACTCTGGCTGAGTCAGGGTTGTATCATGATGGGGAGGAGGTGACCAGGCTGGGGTAGGATTTTAAATGTCGCTCTTCTGAGTCAGACCAGTTGTCCCACTGTCCCCAGCCCCTGCTTTAGACAGTAACATGTAACAGATGCTCAAGCTAGAATACAAAGAGGAGGAAAATACAGAGAGCTCCTTCCTTAAGCAGCCAGTTTATTTTCCCCTTCTTGCCCTGATTTACAGCAATCAGAACTGGGTGACTTGCTAAGCAGTGGTTGCATCTCAGTTATCCTGTTTAACAGCCACTGCTTTGTCCTGTCTTGCATAAGTTTGCCTAATCCACCTGTTAACTTATTTATCCTTTCAGTCTCCATAACCCTGTGGCAGAAAGTTGCTCAACTTTATTATGCATAGAGGAAAAAATATTTTCCCCTTCTTATGGGTGTGTGTATTTGCTTTTCCTTTAAACCCATGCCCTGACCATTTCACTGGGAATCTCACAGCTCTTGAAGTGGGCAAAAGGGCCAGGAATATGCAGTACTGATGGGTTATGAACCTCTGTTCACAGTTGGGACTCTGCAAAGCAAAAGCAGCTTGCTGTCAGCTGAAAACTGAAGTCCATAAAGGTGTGAGCTCACACCTTTATGACGGGTTGAATAAATGCTACCGAAGGTGCATAAATCAAGAAGGGAATTTTTAATTAATAGCATAACATCGCATTCATTTCCCCTGGGCGTCCTTCCGCCAGTCACCAAGCAGAGGGCCAGGACCACTGTGTGTGTGCATGGTGCAGTGGGCTGGAATCACCACCTGGGGGACTTGGAAGGGCTCCTGGGGTCATGAAATCCTTCTGTTTGTTGGGATCACAATGGTGGAATGAGAGGGGGGTTGTCACAGGCTGAAGGTGCAATTCAGGTATTGGGAAAGCCCCACAGGAGGTTGTACGTGTGGGAAGTCTGAGGGGCACTGAAGTAGGCCCCATGCTGACCGCCCCTCATATGGCTGCTCCTGGGGGTGAGCGGAGCTGTCAGGAGGGGTTTTGTCCTTCAGTCCCAGTTGTTCTCAGTATAAAATGTAAGACGAGCATGTTAGGTGCTTTAGCAGCTCCTTTCAGGTGTCGATACCTGGTCAGTATGCTGCAACTCCTGTCCCAGACTGAGAGGAGGAATGGACCAGTCTGGAGAAAATGTTGGATGGGTGCCTGCCGAGGTCTGGAGGGGAACCCCAACTTCTCCTCCTGCATCCCTGGCTGCTGGCCTGGGATTTCTGGGATTTTGTTCCCAAGTGACTGAAAATGATTTGATCCTGAAGCTGGATCCAACCACTGCCTTCAGGAACAAGATGTGATTCAGAGTGGTCTTTGTCTGGGTTTTGTCTGAAGTTAGGTGTGCCTGCCTGCCTCCCAGCCACAGTGACATTACCCGATAGTGGGGGCACAATGTGCATCTCCCATTTGATTATCCATCAACATGCAGCTCTGCTGCCAGTCGCATGAAAGAGAGACGGTGGGAAGAGCAGCGGGAGGCAAGCAGTGCACTCGCTTTCAATTTGCCCATAAAGGAGGAACAGAAAGAGAAGGATGATGAGGTGGCCTGCAGTGCTCTGTGGAAGGGAACATCTTTTTCAATTATCTTCGTCTGCATTGTGTAAAATATCAGGAGTCCTAGTACATTCTCCCCAATATCCCTCTTCTGTCAACACAGATCAGCTTAATGCACAGAAATGATACGTGATATGAACAGCTTATTCAACACTGTAGGTAATTGCTGGGCACTTCATCCAACCATATGCTGGGAAGCCTTAATACTTTGGCTGTGACCCTTGGGAGTGATTTTTTAAGCTTGCAACCTCTGTTATCTGCTCCTGGAGTTCAGGAATAAGAATTATTTTCAGGAGTGGTTCAGGATAAAGATCCGGCCTCTGCATCTGTGAAGAGAGTTCCAAGGAAAACACCTGAGGTGGGTGACCACCTTGGAAAGCTGGGACAATGCGGAGAAATGCTGTGTGTGACACCATGTAAAAACATTTCCAACAGAATTGCTCACCACCCGCTGCAGTCCTGGTCTGACACAAACCTACAGCTCTGCGGAAGAGAGTTTATCATTTTCCTTCTCACAAACTCCTGTGGAAATAAGCATCCTCAAACCTTTTAATGTAGTGATCTTTGGCAAAGGCAAACTACATGGGGCTCTTTTTCATCCCCTCCCTCCCACCCATGCTGCCTCTTGATTATGCTGGTAAACACTGCAAAATAAGATAGAAAGTCCTTTTAGCATCAAGGACACTATCTCCCTAGCAATCCAGTACTTGCCAGCCTGAGAAGTGAGACCAGATGTGCTTTGTTGCTCTTGAAGCACCAAAAAAAGCACTGACTAAAGGGTTATTAACTTAGGAAAGTTGTCCATCCACTAAGAACCATAAATAATCCACGTCAGCCTCTCTGCCCGACTCTGTGTCCAATCCCCCCTGCTTACGCTGATTCACGGCCAGATGAGATTCTCCCCCTCGCAGCTGGCCAGCAGATTATTTTGGGCAAAGATGTGATGAACCGAGCTGGAACCACCTGCTGCCCCTTTGGTTCTCGTTAGCTCTGCGCAGCTCTTGGCGTCAGACTTGATGATCTTTTCTGGGAGCAAGGAAGGACAGAGGGTCCTGATTATAGCTGGAGAGCATTGCCATCTTCCTGGGGACAGCAGCCAGAGACACGCTGGCACCAATATTTGTCTGTAGAAGAGCTCAGCACTGCAGCAGTGTGGCTTACAGGCTGGCTGTGGTTTGGGAGCTTACAGCAGAGTAAATAGCTTTAGGCACATGTGCTTTGGTGCTCTGGAAGAATTCCTGTGCCCTGGCAATTCAGATTTTGGGGATTTTGCTGCTGTGAGGTGTGATCAGTCCCTCTGGTGGGCCTGGAGGTGGGCACTGCCCTCCTGGAGCAGGAGTGTTGGTGCCATCACCGTGTCACAGCTCCGGCTCTGGTTTCTGTGTGCTGGTAACAGCTTAGAATCACAGAATCACTTAGGTTGAGATGGATGAATAATCCATACAGGAGGAAAAAAAAAAAAAGAAATGAGCTATCATGGCTTGGTAAGATGCACTCACACTTAATTTCTGCTTTTCTCTGGTAAAACTGTTTTGTTAGAAATAGCCTGACTCCTTCTGACTAAATTTCAGCTCAGTTTTCACGCCTGATGCTCAAACATGGCTTTGCTTGCTTACATGCTATGCATCTGTTCAGATGGCACAAAGCCTACTTACATGTGAGCAACATGCCTGTTGCACTGGGGGAAGTGTCTCTTTCCACTTAATTAACCTCTTGGAGGAAAAAATGACAAAATGGGCAGAAAGACCTTCAGGTCCTCAGCCTTTTCTGTGTCTCCCTGATCTCCCACTTAGCGTGAATGACTTGTAAGGTTGCTGCGAAGAAGAAGAAAATAATTCCTGCTTTGCAGTATAAAGCAATGGCTTAAACTTCAGCAAGGATGATTCAGACTAAAAGGGAGGAAAAACCTTCTAATTGTAATGATGAGGGATTCCTGGGGAGGCCATAGAGATCCCACAGCTGGAGATCTTCAAGAAGAGGTTGGATAAATATTTATCAGGAGTGCTATCTAGGCTGAGCTATCACAAAAGCTCAGCCACGGTTGAGCTTTTGTGAGGGAAGGGAGTATAGAAAATAAACTGCATTTCCAACCCCTCGATTCTGTGGAATAGGTATGAAAATGCTCATTTTAAAAAAGAAAAAGACATCTTCCACTCCTGCTGCTCCTCTAGGGCACAGAGTCAGGATATGAATTAGCCATGCCAGGAAAATGAAGCTGAAGAGCACTAGTCAGTGTGCTTCCCAGCCTGTACCAGCCAGCAGCTGTGGCATTGCAAGCTGGATCAGCCACAGCTTCTGAGTTTCTTCACCAAACTCAGCAATAGGGCACTCAATAGAAATTCAGATCTCCGTGCCCATGCATATCTTTGTCTGTTGTTGCTTTAGCTTTCTGGTATGGTTAAAGCATTCTTTAGGAAATACTGTTAATGGTTACTTTCTGAATATGCCTTTTTTGCTTCTTTTTACTTCTGCAAACTCTTTGGTTGTTACAAGCCCTATCCACATTCCCTTGGTCTGCTTGCACCTTGCTTGCTGCTGCATTTTGTGTTCTGCATGCTGCTGTAGTTGCTGTGTTTGGCTAAGCTGAAATACAGACTTTCACACCATTATTTCTGTGCTTTGCCTGGCCAAAAAGCCTGAGACTTACGATGGCACTGATGCTATAATACAACTTTGTTGTTACCATGCAGAATTTGCTGCTGGCTGGATAACAGGAGAGGGCAGCCTTTTGGGTTGCCTTAGAAGCAACCAGAGATGTGCTCTGTGGTGGGACATCTCAGTCTGCCTCCCCGTTCTGGGGGAGCAGCTCCTGCACCAGGCTGCAGCTGGCCCCAGCACACGTCCCCCAGCTCTCTGGGGCAGCCAGACTGTCTGCTGCACGTGGGGAAAGGAGCTGAACCTCGCCTTCGTGCAGGGCAAGCAATTACCAGAGCAGGGGGAAGATGGTTATTTCCCTCCTCAACCTGGTAGCTTATGTGTGAGTAGCAAGATAATGACGCATCCCACAGCACAGGCAGCCCAAAGTCACAGAGCACTCTTACCTATAAACACATTAGGTGGTTTATTTGCAGAAAGCCAGCACAAAAGGAGCCTGTGGAAATTCACTTAGCAATCAGCACTTGTTTTTGGCCATGGCTCTTACCGTAGCAGATGAGGCTTATGTGACCCCAAGACCATCCATCCTCTTGAACAGAGGAGATGCTGTGAGCACAGGGTGAGGTAGCAGTTTTTTTCCATTACTTTGCCATGGTCCCAGCTGCTTGCCAATGGCTGTCTCTTCTGTCTCAGTTGATTTGGAGCCAACTGCTTTGCATCCAGATCTTCTATTCCCCCCCAGAGTATGGCACTTTCTAGGTAAATCTGTGTTACTGAGGCAAAGAGAGGTGCACCCTGAGGTCAGCAGGGCGCTGGCAACCTGTAGTGTTTTGCAGATTTTCCTTTAAACTGACAAACCACTTATGCAGGTCTTGTCATTGTTGTAGGTCATGAATATACCGTGTGTCTGGGTAGGTAATAGCCTGCCAGCAATACTGATTGGGGACTGAAATAACTGTAGGTTTCTGGCCATTGAGCTTGATTTTGTACCTGTGTCTAAAGAGCCCCTGAGCAGGGAAAAATATATAGCCTAAAATGGCTGGGGGGAGTGAAACTGCAGCCTAAGGAGGAGAGACTGGGACTCTCCATTTGGAGACAAGAGGGCATGGGTGGGGGGAACACAACAGAGTCTTATAAAACCACAGATCCAGTGGCTGAAGTGCACTCGGAACTGTTTTTTTTTTTTTTTTTTTTTTTACCAAATCCCACCATATGGGATCTGGTCAGCAGCTGACAAAAGCAGTGCGGTTTGTTCTGTGTAGACATGGAAGAAATCCAGAACCCAAACCTCAAGGAGGGGAGCTTCTGAATTGTGCTGTGCTTATGTGAAAGGTGGTCCTGGGGGCCAAATGTTTATAAACAAAACTACTTCACTAGGTCTGTGCCAACATGTTCATAAAGCCAGTCTCAAGTCTGCTCTTAATTCTGCGACAGGGAGACCACTGGTATTGCTTGAGCATTTGTCAGATTAATGTGCCACCAGCATCATGGCATGGCCAGTGGATGAATTCCAAGCAGGCAACAGCACAGTTACTTCAATGGGAAAAAAATACAGTTTTAGGGTTATGATGTGTCATATAACGCTCCTGCTTTAATATTCACTCCCTGAACTGCTCTCTTGGATGTGTTAATTCCACGAGCCTTTGTCTGCTGCTCTGCTTTCCTCTCACAAAGCCAGGAAAGAACAAATAGCAGTGTAATGCAACGTGCCACAGTATAAATGCCCTCCAAAGAACAACTGCTGAGAATGTTGACATGAGAGTTTGTAAGAGAAACAAAAGAAAATATGCTGATTCTGCCGGTTTGCAACCAAACCCGTGCTGTGCCTGACTAAATGTTATGTCAGAGCTCTGTAGCTCATGGTTTTTCTGATGGTTTGCTGAGCAATAAATGTCATTATTTAAGTTATGCTGCTAAATTTCAAGTTGCAGAGTAGGAGGACTCACCTCTCTTCTATCAGCTGCCTGTCTAAACACTTTTATGAAATACAGACATTAGGTGAGAAATCTGACTCTGTTGCACAATATTCCCTAATTATTAAGAGGAAGAGAGCGATACACAGACCACCCCTGACTACAGCATAAGGGTAACACCTCCCACCTGCCTGTAGGTTCGGCTCAGCATCACCCCGTGGGTGCAAGCAGGGAAACTAAACTGCCTGCTGGAGGCTGCTGGTGAGCAAGTCCTCGCCTGGGGGGAGCTGGCCTGGGACTGCTGCAGCCTGGTTCACAGCTGGGGAAAATCCGAGGGGAGATCGGTTTCAGAAAGTAATATAAAAGCGCTTGTCATTTCAGTGGGACTGGGCAAGGGAGATCTGTGTCATCCCTGCCACCAGCAGCAAATGTGGAAGAAGTGGAGGTGCGGGAAAGGGTCATGAAGAGGGCTGGTAATGAGGTCAAATGTGGAGCCCAGGCTTGCCAAGACAAAGCAAGGATGCTCCTTA
The DNA here is from genome assembly GCF_964211825.1 of Aythya ferina. NCBI lineage: Eukaryota > Metazoa > Chordata > Aves > Anseriformes > Anatidae > Aythya > Aythya ferina. The sequence goes on from NC_140307.1 coordinate 8,459,509, forward strand.
GTTCCCAAAGTACCAAGGAGCCCACGGTCTTACAGTTGCCTCTTCTTGCCTGACCCTGTCCAGGAGTCTCCCTGGAGCCTTGTGTTACTTCATGTGGTGTTGCAGAGGAAAAGCATCAGTGCCCTGAGATGTAAGCCCTAAGGCACCTTTGTGTAAAAGATGAAGCAGTATAAGAACACGATATAAGAAAGCAGAAGAAATTCCCTTGCAGTTAATAACAAAGGATTAATAAAGTTGGCTGAGGCAAGGAGCTCAAGGTATTTAAAAGGGAGGAGGAGAAGGTATTTCATGAGTCCTTGCGCCCCACTCCTTTCCCCAAGCATTCTTTGCTGATCCACAGGCATTTGAAAATATATATCTCGTGGGTATTTACAGCCCCAGATGGAGACTTTTTACTCCTTGCCCAGAGGGGCGTGGACCGTATTTTCAGCTCTGGTGAGCACTGCTTCTATCTCAGCCATCACACATGGGGGGCTTGGTGGAAACCTGACCCTCGAGGGACTGCAGGGAGCTGCAATGAGCAGGAGAGGTTTTTAAGGCTCTGTGCCCATGGGGAAGATGAATCAAGGCCACTCCCAACAACAAAGCTTCATCCCAGGCTGACATGTGGATCTCTGGAGCCACCTTGCCTTTTTCACCTAAGTGTTTGCTTAGGGCCCTTGGTCATTCATTACATATTTTTTGTCTTTCCAGCTAATTATCTAAGGCTCTAAAATCTGAAGCAAAGCTTAACTCGAGAGATAGTGATAATAATAACTTAGCATTTATCCAGTAGTGTCCCACAGTGGGAAGTGCTGAGCTGATCTTTAGTGCTTATTGATATTGGTTTCCCTCATGTATCAATCTGGGAACTTATCAGGGCGAAAAAGCATTCAGTCAATAATCTCCACTGAAACCGTGGGGTAGCACATTAATTGGATGCAGGCAGTCCAACCGGGAGGGCTTGGCAGAGCTAAACAGAGGGCTTGGGCTCACAACCTGTTTCCGTGGCAAAGCCTCTCTGACGATTTATTGCAGAAAGGTTCAGAGCACTTGGCACAAGGTAGATCCTGAGCTTCTTTAGCCCAGCTCCTGAGGAAGGTAAATCCAGAAGCATTTTGTATGCCTGGATTCACCTTGACTTGCATGCACGAGGCACGTACTGTGAGCTGATCCCCTAAAGCTCCTTCCCTAGTTGTCGGCACTGCTGAGAGCTCATCACAGCACTGTACCTATGAGCAGGGTGTTGCTGCTTGGAGCTGCAGGTCTCCTCAATGGGCTATGAGGCAGCACAGGAGAAGCTGGCTTGCTTCAGAGGTTTAGTGTTAGGTGAGATGAATCCAAACCAAAATGCTTAATTTTGCACTGTAAACTTGAAGCAATCCTGGAGGAAAGGCAGAACTACTGCCTGGGGTAGAATTATCACAGCTTCTGATTAGGAAAGGAAACTATTTACTGAAGTCCTTGGAGTGGCTGCTTTCTTGCCTCGAGCTGGCTGCTCTGGACATGGTCCTTGGGGAAGAAAAGAAGCAGTCTCTGTGCTTGGAAGTGGGCTGAGATTTAATGCCTATGAGTCCAGCTAGATATTACCTTTGGATAAGAAGGTTTCTTGATCTGTTCTAAACCCGACTGATAATATCTGACCCTACACCAGGCTTCCAAAGTCTCTGTGGCAGCTGAATTAATTGCACAAAGCTACTGACAACAGCAGCACCTGCACAAGTAAAACTGACTGGCAATTCCAGTTAACAGCATCTGGCAGTTTCAATAGAAGTGTCAACAACCCATGCAAAGGTTATTGGAATTAAAGTGAATTACAGAATTGGTTCTAAAAACTTAATAAGCTCATGAACTCAGGAGACTGGATACAGGCTTTGGCTTTAAAGCTGTTCTAGTGCATCCTTCTGGTAAAGGTTATCTCTTTGACCATCTGTGAACGTAGAGCACACAGAAATAAGGCTCTTGGCAATCTTTCCATTCACTATTTCTTTCCTAAAGCAATGTTATTCACAAGCTTTCTAAGAAGAGAAGCAAGTCGGCAGAGAGAAAAGGAGAGCATTGGTTATATGATATCTCTCATGCAAATGCTCAGATCACTTCAAATCATAGGAATTTTGCCATGAATTTCAGGGACTAGACAAAAATTTTCCTTGTGAAGTCTGCATAAAGAAAAGTGCAATGCAACATCAAAAGCAGGGACAGCTTTCCAATAGATTTCATTTTTAGATCAGGCACTGGACAATAAGCCTAACAACACTGAAATCAATGGGATTTTTGGATATGGTGTTAGTAGGATTTCATCTACTAACACCATGCTTGCTCTCTACCAGATTCTGCAAACTTTCCAGTAGCCAAGCTGGTTTTAGTCACAAAATTACCCCTTTTCATTCAGAGGGACAACTGACATGACTAAGGGCTACTCAGGGATGGAGAAACTCTCTGAATCATCCTGTGTGCTTGCAAGCCAGGTTTCATCACTCATACCTCTGACCATTAAACACTCATCACGCGTACTGCAGTACCTGCGGAGAAAGTGTTGATGTTTCTAGGTCAATCAAGCAGCTGGAGATGTGCCACAGGGTGAATAGAAAATGTCTTCTTTCTAATGTGATGACGATGGTGAATCCTTGCATCTGAGCATCTCACCTCTAAGCCAGCATTCCTGTTCCTACCAAAGGCCCTCCTGACTATCAGAAACACGGACTGAACTACGTGTGCTATTTGTAGGCTTGATGCATGTGTAAAAAAAGAACAACATTGTACTCAAAATCCTTAAGACAAACTGCAAACTTAATTAGAAGCAGAAGAGATGCACACTCCTTAGTGAGTTACTCCCTGATAATGGAGTGCATGCTCAGCCGCCTCCCAATAGCTCATCAATCTCCTATCTAAGGCTGGCATCATAAGTTTTTTTTTTTTTTTTTTTTTTTTTATGTCAACCAAAGAACAGATTTATGAGTAAAGAGGCAAAAATAAGTAAAAGAAATGGAAATGAATTGCCATCCTTCATTAGGCCACTCACCTGGTCCTTTATGCAGACATGAAATACGCCAGTGCATAATCTTTGTTGCTTTATATGCTTGCTTCAGGGCATTCAGGCAACTGCAAACATTCCCTTTAGTGTTTCCCTTTGTAAACTGAATAGCTGAAACTTAAATTAGCATTTCTGACAGATGCTGCATGCAATGAAATGCCAGACTTCCTGGTGGGGGGAAGAAATGCCTCTTTCAACTGGGCAGCAGCGTGTTGGTAATTTGAAGGGAGGAGACCACTGACTGCTGCTTTCTGCCCGTGCTTTGACCCTCCTGTTCTCTGTAGCCTTGGGCATGTCACTGAACCTTCCCCTGCTGGTTTCCCTTTCTGTAAAGGCCCAGGATAAAGAGCTGCTTTCCCTGCTGCCTTCCACTGCCAGGCTCTGTCTCTCTGGGGCATGTCTGGCTGTCAGGACATGTCCCAGCGCAGGTACCAGCATGGCTCGCTCCATGTCCTGCACCACTGACATGCACTGCTATTTTTTGCATGCCGTTATGCTCTCTATCACAATGCTGTCACCTGAGGAAGGACACCAGGATGACAAATAAGTCCAGTCTCCACTGTGAGATTGATTTAGTCCCTCCTGGCCTGTCACTGCAGGATGTATGGCAAGCACGGTCCAAGCAGACAAGGCCAACCTGGATCATGAGCAGGCTTAGCCTGCCCTCAGAAGTTGTGTGCATGCAGGCTGGCTTCTCATCGTCTTCCAGAGCTTGCCTGTGCCAAAGCTCACACAAAGATGTTGGCTGAGGATGGACTTGGGGGCTCAGGGAGAGGGTGGGAGTTTGGACCCAAACATGTCCTCACAGACACTCTGGATGCGATCCTACCAGAACAGACCACTGCAGCTTCAGCTCAGCAGTAATAACTAATACCAAAATGTGGCTTCTTGTACTAGCACTGAGACTGGATATCCTAAATAAATCAGTAAAGAAGCTTGTGTTATAGGGCACTGTTGTAATACAACAGCAGAGGCATTTAGATCTTAGAAGTAATGTGAAGAAACATGGCACTTTCTGTGTGCATTTATTTACATAACCTGTCTTACACCTCTGGTATTGTTAAAGTAATTCCCAGCTCACAAAGTAATATCTTTTTTTTTTTATCTTTTTCTTTTTTCTCCAAATCTTCATTCTTTGGCAGTTCTATATTCTTCTGGCCACTGTCTGCTGCAGTTGGTCATGCTGGACTGTCAGCAAGCAAAGGGATGGCTTACAGAGGAAATGAAGTCGCTTTCACAGTAAAAGCTTCAGAATTTGGCTCAGATGATTTCTGTATTGTGTATCATTTCTAATCTTTTCTGCACAACATTTGGAATAATCCCTGCAAGGATTACTTGGATTAACAAGATTTACATTAGTAGTAATTACAGGTTTGTAGTTCTCCCAAAGACATATTTTACATACTAAAATAAGAACATTTCAAGTGTCTGCTTGGAAGAGGCAGCCCACATAGTGCAAGTACCTCAGTCTTAATAATATTGCCTAAAAGATGAATACATGTTTTTCCCAGTAGTACCTGAAACAGGGGCCCCCACTGCATTCAGAAGGTTGGAAGTGGGGAGTTACTCCAGAAGGATGAAGCTGGTCACTTTGGATTTACCTTGTACTGCTAAGAGCAAAACTGATTGCTGATGCAGTCCAGCACCTGGTACAGAAGCCCTAATGAAACCCTGTACAAAAGCCCTAGAGGGTCTACAGGGTATTATACAGCATAATAGAAATGAGTTCAATTTTTCAGAAAAATGGGTAAAAGATCCCAGCAGCATTATTCTCCTCTTAGCACTGAGTTATGTGTCCCATCAAGCGTAGCTTTGGGCAACAAGGTGAATAACGTAGTGATGTCATATTGCTTAGACACCTGATAATCGTACCATTTGTAAAGTTTACCAAGCATTAGCAGAACCAGAGGAAGAAAAGCAAAAGCATATCCATAACTTGCTCTTTGCTGCTTTCATAACAAACTCTTTCTAAACAAACTGAAGACCTAGCTGGCCTTGCATAATGGGGAAAAAGAGAGAAACCTCCTGCTTCCCTTTGAAAATTCTGCTTCCCTCTGAAAAGTGCATGGAAAAGCCAGACATTGGAAAAATTCCTGTAATCTGCCTGTGTCCTTCCTCTCACCAACTGGTAGTGGCAGGCAGCTGACAGGAAGAGTAGTCCACCAAGAATAAACTATATGTGACAGTATTTTCAATTACTTTTAGAATTTTTTAAGAGTTGGGATAAAGTCATTACTGTGTAACGTTGTCAGATTCTCTGATCTCCACAAAAACACAAACTGTATCCATAACACTCGAGAACATTTTCTATTTGCAATAAAAATTTGCATTCCTAAGATGTGCCTTAAAAAGGCAGCAGGCTGCTGTTCAGAGCCAGCTGATGGGAGCGTGCAGGGCTGCCCAATGCAAGTGCATGTTCACTAATGCTGTATTCCTGAAGAACTGAAGAACAAATAAGTAGAGAAAATAGTTCCCAGAGCTCTTTGGGGAAAGTTTCAAGGACACCGCAAAGCTAACAGCTAGAGCAGCACAGTGCCAGTGGGGATGTTAGTGCTTGAGTTGTGGTCAGCAGTGGATTTTCGCTGGGTGACCTGGACTTCTGAGTCAGCTAGGCTCAGCCCAGCAGTGACATGGGGACCCTCAGGCATCATTGTTGTCTTCTGCCCAAGAACCTCAGAAAGACTATGAGTCCTCTGTCCCCAGACTAGAGGGAGGAGATTGTTAAGAGCTTGGCCAGGTGAAGAAGATTTAGTTGCTTTGCTGTGGGAGCTGCTTGTCCCTGCTCCTTTAAGTAAGAGTTGAGGAACATCATGGAGAGCTTCTACTGGGTTGGTTCAGTGCATTCATTCTGTGTTCATGTTTTGAGGCTGCTGTGATATTGGGACACTTATCTGAATTACTGCAGGGCTGCTTAACATGCTTCCTGGCAAAGAATAAGATTTTCAGCTGTGCTGCTGAAAAATGTACATTTTTTTTCTTTTTTAAAGTCAGGGCTAATAAATGCAAAGCAGATGGGGAGGTGTCCTTCTCACCTAGCAGAAGCTATTCCACCATCTGCTGAAATGCACAGTGGGTCGCAGCTTGTACAGGAAAGCCGTTGTCCTCTCACGCTGTCTGGACTTGGTGGGCAAGAAGGACGAACATCTTATTTACTCTGTGGATAGCAATTTAGGGACCAAAAAGTGAAAGGAAGTATCTGAAATGAACTTTGGCTATTTCATTCTCAAGGACAAACAAAACTAATTTTGCTTTCAGGCTTAGACTGCCTGGGTGGCTGTTTCCAGCACAGACAACAATTTTTAAAGAAATTTCTTGAAGCAAAGATTTTAATGACTTCTCAACACCATATCACATCCCTTGGATTTGCATCATTTGAACCATATTTTTGGAGGCAATTTTTCAAAGCGGTGCACAGCACTTTATCTGCATGAATGCCTTCATGTGAGTGATTCATGCTTCTAAACTTTGGATGTACAAAAGGGGTCCAGGCGTTTGAACAAAAAACGTAACACATTTTTCTTCTGCTTCGAGTGGTTCATCTAGGAAGGGTCAGCGTGTCATTTGGTCAGGAGAAAATCACACAGCTGCTTTCATCATTGCTTGGGGCAAAGACCCCTTGGACCATCCCAGCCTGCACGGTGCTGTGCTCTGCAGAACAGGCAGGCTGGGGGGCTGCACCCCCATGAACCCCACATCTCCCATCTGTGTAGGGAGGCTCTGGGACTGTGCAGGATGCAGTGCACTGACCTGATGGACCTACGGCTCATCACATCCTCACCCTGCCCAGGGAGCTGCCTTGGAGGCTTCATTAAATTATTGCTCTGCAGGACGGTATTGGAGAGCCTGTGGCTGGAGATCTGCTCTTCCCTCTGCCTTCACCCCCCTTCCAGGCTATGCCAACAAACTGGCCTTTGTTCTGACAGCTCCAAACAAAAAGGAAATCTAAGATAGTACAGGGAGGTTTCATTCACCATGTAATCATGTCCTAAAAGAAAATAGCCCTCTTGTCCTGGAGATCGATAAATTAAATAACTCTCCAATGTTCTCAGTTCAGTGTTCAGCCGGAGCATTTAGAACCTTTAAAACAACCAGGGAAGCCATCTGATTTCACTGTGTCAGTAACGATGCCGCAGCTTTGAGAAATTAATTTCTCCCCCACTGCATGCTCTGTTTGAGAAATGATACCACATCGTGAGAGACTGCACCAAGCTTCGCAGATCACATTGCATAACAGGATGCTGGCTAATGATCCAAGATAATAGAAGGCAAAAGCTGAATACATTTTTAAAAATCATCACATGCTACAAACTAATGCCAGTACTTGGTACTGTGCAGGAGAAGGGAAAGTGCTCTAAATGTGCTGCCCAGATATTCCATCAGGAAGAATGCATTTTAATAATCTAAATCAGAATGATCTATTCCAGCTTTTCAGTGAGGGGATCAATGAAACACCTTGGGCTGGATGCTCAATGGGTGTAAATCAGCAGTGCTCCATCGGAGGCAACGGGTCGTTATTTCTTGCTGCTGGAAGAGGAAACTCAGAGCAGACACAGTCAGCAGCTAATAAGTCCTCTAGTCCCGAGCAAGTGGGACTTGCAATGCTGGCGTCATTAACATCAAGCAGAAACCTGCCCTCACTGTAGATTAATAGCAATCTTCCCATCAAAGCTCCCGAATACCTACAGCAGGGACCCTGGGTGAAATCCAGCCAGCATCAGTTAGCATTAGTTAAATCAAACCGCTGGGGCTTATTACGAAGGTTAAGCTCTGCAAGAAGGATGCTGTGGATTGTGTAAGCACTGACGCACCTCCCCTGACCTTGCTTCGCGGCTGGTGCCGCACGTTTCCGTCTGACACCACCGACCAACTTCACTGCAAATCCGAAATTATGTGGAAACCCTGTGATCTGCTTTCCAGCGTCTGGTGATGATCTCTCTTTTACAAGGCTGAACATGTCAAAATCAAGAGTAGAGGACAAGGAGAGGAGAACAGAGGGACTGCGCTGCTCGATAAAGCAGCCCAGTCTATTTTTCGTCCTTTTGCAGTTTTGTTACTCGTGGCTTCTTAGGTGAATGGATTTTTTTCCTGTTCAGAATAATTCTCAGATTTCTTACAAAAAAAAAAAAAAAATCAAACAGGAGTAGATTTGTTCAATTTTCTCCTGGAAAAATTTCAGAGTCATTAGGAAACAGAAAGAATACATATGGCCAGCCATATAGCAGGCATAATAACCAAGAACAGCAGGGGAAGAAAGTCAGACTGCGCTGCCTGTGAGACACCCAGGCCTGTTTGGAAACCCCATGTCCAAGCAGCATCTGGACAATTACAAGAAATGCATCAAACGAAATTCAAACTCATTCAGAAGTGAATTAAAACAGGAGGAAAAGAGAAACATTTGCAAAGAATATCATTGCAGTGAATAATTCAGACAATACTATGGTGAGCCTTTAAGATGCTGCACAAACATTTGCTCTGATTTCACGAACACAGGGCTGCCATGGTACCTGTCCTCTGGGGCCACTCTGGGGCTTTGTGGTGACCTGATCTGAGTGGGGAACACGAGCACTTTGTGCACAAAGCCAGGTGTGTGCAGCAGGAGGTAAGGCTGCCTTGTGGCCTCACGCAGAAAAAACAATAATTCCCGTGGTCATGACCAAGGCCATGGGTGCCATAGTGTCACCTAGAGGTGCCATCGTGTCACCGAGAGGTGCCTGAGCACACACATCCCTCCTGCTTGCCTGGGGAGCTGCTCTCTGTGACAGCCCGCAGCGGTTCATCACCTGCAGTAGCCATTAGATTTGATGGGCAGCATGCAGACAGCAAATGGGGTAATTGGAGTCAGCGGAGAGGGAAAAGCCTGGATGGAAATGCTTTTTAATGAGGTCTCGAGTCATAGCACACAGCTGCTTGTGCCATTCTCCTACCTGCTCCTGCATTCCTGCGTGTCTTTGAACTCCTGCAAAGCCCAGAAGCCCACGCTGAAAACTGAGCATCTATTTGAGCACCACCCTGCACGTGTTCTGTGCCTGCTCAGCAGGGAACAACGAGAGACCCCATCAGCACGGAGCGGGCAGGCTACAGAGGCACTCAGCAAATAGGTGCTTAGTTATAATATTCCCTCCAGTGCCTATTTCTGTGTCTGGGGTCAAGTGCAGAACCACGTCTCCTGCACCGCAAGCTCATTAGCCTTATTTCATCTCTTCAAGGGCTGGACACAGATCCTGACATTTAGCGGGGAGAAGCAGATCTTCGGTCCAAGCCTGAGATTAATTGTTGGCGTTTCTCTCCCCTTCCCCCTTTGATGTGTGTGAAAATACATATATTTGTGTACGTCCATTAGGGGGAGGTGAGAAGGAGAGCAGTCCAGCGGGGGGACAGCCCAGAGCTGCAGAGCACAGACCCCAGTGCTGCCCCTGGGCACCAGCAGCCTGCTGACTGCTCCTAATGAGAGAGCAACAGCACTGGAGAGCAAGGTGAGATCCGCAAAGCCCTTCTGAGAGCAGGAAGCATCAGAAAAATCATTTCTCTCTGCTTCCCTCTGGCATATGGCTCAGCCGTGACAAGGTCCATGTCGTTGCTGTGTGCATGCAGGGAGCCGACACAAGCAAGCAGCAAGTGCTGTACACAGCCTTCCTGACCTTAGGCTTTATGTTTGTTGCCTTGCCTTTGTTGCCTCTTGCTATTTTCGGTGGTGCAAAAGGGAGCACTGGGGGCATTTAGGCTACTTTTGATGTTTGCAGCAGGGTGGATGAGTGCTTGCATGCATTTGCAGAAGCAGGCAAGAGCCAATTGCAGCTCAAAAACCCAAAAGCAACTAAAATGGTTTCATCACTTCAGTCACCTGCACCATACTTAGGCAAGAAAAGGCAAGAGAAATTAATGAGCAAGCACAGCCTGAGAGCATGGCCCTGCTGAAAGCAGTATGAAAGCAGCCCCACTTCAATGGGTGCGGGATGTCTGTGGCAGTAAGGCCCATCTGCTTGCTTAAAAGCAGCCCCAGTTTGCAGCCCTGTGCTCGAACGCAGTAACCAGTAAGTAAACAAGCCAACACACCAAACCCACCACCCTTGCAGCTCTGCCAGCCCATCCAGAAGGTCCCCCAGCCCCAGCCATCCCCTGACTGAGTGGTACCGAAATGCCACTGAGCTATATGCAGTCCGAGCTCTATTAAACCCTTAGCCCCAGGGACGTGGGATGCTCCACCGCCCTGCATAAGTGATGCTCTGCAGGAGGGACTTGGCAGGGATTTCCAGGGCTGGCTGAGGAGCAAGCCAGGTAGGAAACAGCACTCTGATTTTCCAAGAGGAGTTGAGAATTATACAACACAGGCTTCCCCTGAGGAGGCAGAAAGAGCAGGACATATTACTCTTTCGTAGGTCTGTAATTAAGATTTTTCCTCCTTACACATCCTGCTGGTTTCCATCCTGCTGACCGTGTCCTCCCATCCCTGATCTGCTTGTGGGTTGCTGCTGCACAGCCCTGACAGCTTGTAAGTCAAATGGTGCCTTCAAATGCAGCATCGCTCCCAGGAAAAATCCGCCTCACACAGCACAATAGTGCCAGGTGTGATCTTTCCCCGATAAAACATGGTTTATAAGGGTTTGATGCTCCCTCAAATGGAAAAATTCAAAATGTTGCTAGAGGAACTGAGCACCTAAATCTTCTAATGAGCAAAAAATTTATCAGTACTGCTACTACAGCAGGCAGGAAGACATCGTCAGACAGTAAATCTGTCGTGGTGGTTATTGCCATTTAATATTGAGTCAATATAAGTAATGTCTTGGAGTCTTTCCACACAAACTGATAAAGCAGCCAGGACATGGGCTGCTCTCCAAGCAGCGAGTAGTTTGAACTTGAGATTTCTGTAATAATTTTTCTCACTCAGTGCTGAGGAGGAAAGGGTAAGTTTCAGGGGGCAGGAATTAGCTGGAGGGCTGGGTTGAAGTCTTGGCTCTGCCTTTGGCTTCCTGTGTGACCTTGGGCGAGTCATTGGATGGATCTGAGTTGCTTTGAAAGGGAGATTGCACTTCTGCCACCCCCAACTAAGTTATTTCAGGATAGAAATTGTCTGTTACTGTGGTTTGTATGATCTCAGCTTGATCTGAGATCTGGTGCATGTCTTGGACTAGAGCATAGGAAACATTGCGGACAATTATATATTCTATAAAATTTAATTTATGAGAATCATTTAACAATGACCCTGTCTTGAATTAATTCAAGAAAATCTGGTGGTGTTGCTGGTGATGCCATAGTTTTGTGCACACAGTCCTGGGAAATTGATTTGAATATTGTGGCACACTGCGACGCACATCCCCACATCCAATCTTCACTCCAGAAAACCTAACCCAGGGGGCCAAATCCCATACTATCATATGGATGGGGGGTAAGATCACCCTCCCTCCACTCTAGTTTCATGTATTCAGCTGATTTTTTCTTATATTTTCCCAGCTGTGTTTCCCTGGAGAAGTGGAGGGAAGGCATCCAAGCTTCTCTCGTGCTCCCACGGGTGCCACTGGGATGCTGCGCTCAGCCCCAGCCTGCTCCTGAAGCTTGGACTGAGCAGTGACAGGGACAGGGCTAGACTAAGATTTTTCTTTGTTGCCTTACAAAGTCTGTGCACTTTCTTTTGTTCAACATGTGTTCCAGCTTGGCACAACAAAGAGCTCTAATGGGTTAAACACGGCACCCAGATAAAACTGTCCCAAAAGGAAAACAGCCTTAATTTGGCTGGTCTGAAAAAGCCTCAGTCTAAGATTTTCACAGAGGTATTGAATTGATGTAGCAGTTTAGAATTTATTTAATATTTATATATTCATGCCTAGCATCCAAATAGGTCACGGCCCTATTGTGCCATGGGAGACAGATGCATTCGCATGTGCAACATCTCCAGCACATTTTGAAACCACTGATGTTACCTCCAGGCTGGGACTGCAGTCGCCAGCAAACTCCTAATGGGGAAAATGGGTTTTGAGCATATTTCTTAATGCAACAAAAACCCTTGGTGGAAGAGTTTGGATTACACAGACAAATGAGTTTTCCCTGAAAGTCTGTTCTTGAAGGCTTTGTTTCAGGCAGGGAAATCTTCTGAATTGGTGGCACTTAATTCCTGCCTAAATGTAACCCAATGCTGAATGGACTGGGGCTGAAGCTCAACATTGCTCCGGGAACTGTGCAAAGAAGTTTGGTGAAGTCTATATTTCTCCTTTCCCTTCCTCCTGACTCTCTCTGCCTGTGAACAGAAGTGCTCAGGTTGTATTTGTGCTCCTGTACGTTGCATGTATTACAGACTCCCATGTTTGTGTATACACCCAGATAATGCTGGTCTCTGAATATTTGGATGCTAGTATGTCTGCAGGTTATTTTAGCAGCCCAGACCTCGGCGGCCCTTGGCTTGCTGGAGGCAGAATATGCCCAAAGGGAGCTGTGAGCATGCAAAAATCCTGGCAGAGGGGAAAGGGAGGAAGAGGGAAGAGAAAACAGCTCCGTCCCCAGCCCCTCTCTGCTTGCGGCACAGCAGATGGTGGAGGGTTACGAGACAGCAGTTCCTTGAGGCTTAGCATAAGCCAAGAAACAATAAAAGAAAGAGGAGGGGGGAGAGAGAAGATAGAAATGAGAATTTAAACAGATTGTCGTGTCACCATTCTATTCCTGCCACCTCAGCGGGAAATTAATCACATAATGTCATGTAAAGCAAAGCTGGCCCTGGAAGGCCCATCCAAAACCGGCTCTGCCTAGAGGGCACATGTGAGTCAAACCTCAGGGGAGGACAAGGACGGCAGCTGGGGGGGGAGACCAGGGCGGTGGTGGCTGGACTGGGAGGTGCGAGCAGCTCATACAGACAAAAATCAGACTTGGATCTGTCCAGTCAATGCATCCGACGGCTCTGAGAAGTGGATGAAAAGAAAAAGAGCTGCAAAGCCAAGCTGGGGAGGTGCAGCTCCCCTGGGAGCTGTGCTGTTGGCTGGGGGCTGCGGCAGGGCAGGCAGGGAAAGGGACCAGCCTGACGGAGCCGCGGGTTAGCAGCGCCTTGGCATCACCAAGGAGTAAATGAACCGTTCTCTTAATTGCAAATTTACGGCCAAGATGGGTACAGAGGAGTCCATATTTCTTCATAGGAGTTGGATGGCCGTGGAGAGAAGGCTCTCTGGGGACATATCTGGGATGTGGACGGACGTTACCCATAAATACAGTGAAATAAGTTTCCCATTAGACTTAAATCCAGTGAGGCGGCATGAATCACCTTAAACATGCATAACTCTCCCTTATATATCACCACTGCTGAAGCATTAATTAACCCATAACAACCATCCCTAGACACTCAAAAAGATCTCTTTCTTCATCCTATCCCAGTGTAGCTGCTGGAGAAAAAAAAAAAAAAAAGTAAAGGTTTCTGGGTCAAACCACAGTCTGTGCGCTTGGCTCTGCAAAGAGCTGTGGTGAGGGTGCTCTTCTCTTCATCAGGGAGATAACTGAGGACATGTGGGACTACATGGCCCAGGTAAAGAGGTGGCTTTAGGGGATCTACTCAGCTCCTTAGGCTACTTGTGCTCAAGCACTTTGCCTGGGTGGTGCTACGTCTGATGGCAGAACCTGGTAAGGCAGTAAGACCTGCTTGGAATATGGGTATTTTTCTTTTTCATTGACTGACTTTATACAACTCTACCCCCAAAACAAAAACAAAACAAACAAACCACACACAAAGCACCTTGGCTTGCATTAGATTGCATGGATTGGTTTGAATTGGGCTTGCAGTCAGAGAGAGGCAGCTGAAAGAGCCAAGAAAAGCAAATAAAAAGTACAAAGCAAATAAAAGGGCTACTTAAGGTGGCTGCATCTCCAGTTGGAGCTCCTAACATTTGTGTCTGTGCCAGAAGAATGAGAAGCCAAAAACAGAGAGAGAGAAAGAAAGAAAGGAAGGGAACAAAGTGGAAAAGAGAAATTAATCCTCAAGTAACTGAGAACAGGTGCTTCATTTGGGCACTTGGATGTGAATGTGCTGCAGTTGGTTGCTCTATCGACTGGGGAATTCAATAAGCGAGGCTGGTGCACTTATGACAGAGCTCAAAGAATGAAACCCCATGTAAATTAACTGCCTTCCACCAGCCTGTGCTTTATTAAAAAGCACAAGTTGTCAAGGCACTGCCTTGAAGGTCACTGCTCCAGGAGCTTGGGCAAAAGAATTAAAACCTGAAGCTCCTAAATGCCTCGTGCAGCTCAGGGGATTTGAGTTGCAACCCTGTGTTTTTCCTTCTGCTGACAGGAGGCTGGTGCCTGCCTGACTTCTGTGATGGAAACGTGCCTGCTCTGAGCCTTGGGCTGTGACAAGGGAAGGAAGAAAAAAAGAGATGGCCTCACCCAGCTGGGCTTTTTCTCTTGAACTGTGGCCTCTTTGTATTGTCCAGAGGGAGATGGAAAGAGCCTTGGTACCCCTGTGGCATGGCGTGGCTGCTGTCTGCCACTGCACAGCACAATGCTACGGCATCCCAGCTCCATTTGATGCAGGATGATGTTTCACAGAAGAGTTAAAAGCATCATGTCAAATATAATTATGAGACAATAACAGCCTATTAGTTCCAGTGCCTAATTTTAAACCTCAGACTGTCTAAAAACCGTCAGTCTGCTTTTAGAAGAGCTGTCAGCTCCTGAAGGTATAAATAAGAAGCGTAGAGAATGGATAATCTTTGCCTGTCTTAGGGCCAAATATCGTCTTCCAAAAAAGGTAAAATTCCCATTCCATCGTTTACTCATTGAGACTTTTCTTTCTTGCTAAATCTGTGAGACTCCCCCTGGGATGAGCAGCCTAACATACGGGCTTTATCTGCTTTGCCTCCAATCCATTGTAGTTCCTTGGAAAAGGCAAAAACATCATGGAGAGGCACCATCCACCAAGCAGCTCAGTTCATTCCTTGGTTATTCTCAATCTGACTGGTTTTTACTTCCTTTGAAGCACCCCCTCTGGCTGCTCACCACCCCGCACACTGCTGCTGTTTGGGCTCCTGCACTCACCCTGACTTGTTCTCTGGATTCAGGCATGGGTCAGAGCACTCAGAGCAAAACATCCTGGGTAATTTGCAGGTCGAATTATCTACGGAGGAAAAACTAATTGGTCATGTGGGTATGAGCCGATACAAGGAGTTTATTGCTTGAAAATCTTTAGTTAATGTTATACACATACAAATAATGCCTTTAAATGTTTGGGCGCTGTTTGGGTTGCCATTATAAATTGCTACACAAAATATCTCCCCACCCCCACCGCGTGATGCAGAGTTGATTATCGTGTGTATGAATGATGCATCAAAAGCACCTCACATACTGAGTCAGGGTATCTTCCACTAATGAAGTCCCCAAAGAAATGCACCACAGACCTTCTGAGCTGCGATATTCTGATGGCTCGGATATATCAGAGATAGCTAAAATAGTGTTAGATATAAGATCTCCCTAGCAAAATTCTCCAAAGAAGCACACGAACATCAAAGAGTCTTAACTCTTAAGTCCTATAAAATATTCTTCTATTTGGATTGATAAGAAATTAGGGTAGTGCCCTAGATACATAGCTAAGAGAACTAGTGTGGCTCTTGAATTGTTGTGGCGGCTTGTTTTTATAAAATTATAAACATATTGAAATAATTAATTTTTGCCTTACAAAAATACATCACTTTTTTATTTGCAAGTCTACAGCACATGGTCATAATATACTTGATTTCTCACTGCTGACCAAATACAAACACTAATAATGCTCAAGGGCTGCACATTAAATTGAATTGAAAAGTGCCTGCCTTTAGCTCTCTCAAGACTTTCCTGGTTGCTTTCTATGGCTAACTATTGGCTCCACTCACATAAATGAAACAAGTGAATTCTCTATCAGATCAGACCTTATCTGTTGAAAATAGACATTGTCACAGACCATTCCACACAATGAAATAAATTCCTATCTTCACTTCTTATCATGAAATAATTAGAATATTTCAGTTCTGCACCCTGAGTCATAAACAATGATGAAAAGCTAGTAATTCAATTAGAAATCAGATTCTTTTTCTAATGAGCAGCAATATATTGTGATATCAGTATTCAAGCCTGGTGATAAAAAGGAAATATTTGCAGACTCGCTAACAACTTCACTGAGCTCTCTTGAAAATATGGACCTCTTGGTGCCCAGCCCTGAGGGTGGCTGTAAGTCCCTGAGTTTCTGCTCTGCAAGAGACTGAGGGCTACATATGGAAGTTAAATCTGGGAACTGGAAATTGGTTATGAAAAGATGTTTCAGTAGCAACCCCCTGTCCCTGGGTGCTTTGTAAAAATTCCTCCATGTCAAAGCTGGTGAAAGCTTTGGGGTGCCTCCGTGCCATCTCCTAGGCTGGCCACCAAGCGCCACAAAGTCGAGTACTGTCTCCTGCTTGCCCCATGCCTTTCTCCCAAGGAACAAAGTAATTTGTCCCCACATATTGCTGCTCTGAGTATCTCCTCTCCCCAGAAACCTGCCCTGCACTGGGGTGGCATGGATGTGCCAGCTGAAACGCTGCAGGGAGTGTTTTGCTGTCTCACTGCCGCAGAGCCCCCATCGCTGTGTTTTAGCACATGGCACTTGAAAACAAAGTTATCAGAATAAACCTTTTAGCTATAAATTGCAGGTATTAAAGATCCATGTGATAATTGTCTTATCTGGCTCCAAATGTGCTTATGATGCTGAGAGAGAGCAAATTGGATTACGCTTGAAACAGGCTCTTCCATTTTCATAAATTACCTGGAAAAGCAGTGAGGGCTCAGAAATGCAGACGCCTTGTTTTTGACAGATTGTGATTTTGTTGAAGGATCTCGTGGAAGGGAACAAGCAAACAAACAAGCTGAGAAAGGTCTTTCTGGGAGGAAAGGATGGAGAGTTAAAAAAAACATGAACAATCCCTGCAGAAATGCAGCAAAGCAACAGCAGAGGAATGTGGGGAATACTAAGTGACAGTGCACCCAACCCCAGACCTGGATAAATTCTGGGGTATGGTTATCAGAGAAGAACCAATCTGTGTCCCTCAGCTCGTCTCAGCCAGGTTCTGCAGGGTCAGATTGTCCATGCTGAAATTCGTGTTTTTCCCTGGCAGTGGCACCTCCTTGCTCTGCCCTCCACAATGGGGGAGCCCACACATGCCTCTGGGTACAGCATCACGGAGACCCAAATGGCAAATTTCTAAAATGCTGGTACTCATAGGGACCACGCCAGTTTTCAGCTGCCTGGGACCAGATGGGGCTGTAGCTTTTGCTCCCCATCCTCTCAAAGCCACTAGAAGCCAAATCCTTGGTGGCATAAAGGAGTTGTGCAAACCGTACCTTATTTTAATGCTTAATTCTAGCTGGTTAGAGACAAATGGGAACAAAAGTGGCAGAAGATATGAATGGTGTTTTAATGTAGGGAAGCTCTTCCAAAATACAGCAAAGAATACAACATAGCTGTAATAAATATGAAAACTTTCTGGGCTCTGGTGTACATTAAATCTTGAGTGTTTGGTTAGTGATATTCACCATACTCCCGACACAGATGATTTTTTCATTTCCCCATCTTTCTTTTACTCTCACCCCTCTTTTTGGAGGAGAAAGGCTGAAATATGTATTTCAAAGCAGGTTGCTGAATTCATAAAATATGTTTTAAGATATTTCTCCACTCTTGTCAGCTCTTTGTAAAAACTCCTTCGTAAGCTCTTTGGAGATCCTAAGTGGATTTTCCTCTTGTTGGTTTGCTCAAAATGGTTATTGTTGAAAATTACTGGCATTAAAAAGAAAAAAAAATGCAAACAAACCAAAAGCTTTTAGAAAGGTAAACTGAGAAAGGAAACTCAGACAAAGCTAGGAAGGGTTTAGCATTAAGAAATATACAGAAAAATGCAGTGAGGCTCCGGTCTGGGTCTTCAGCTGAAAAAGCAGCTCTGGGGAGCCACAGATGGGTCTGTCCTGGAGCCAGATGTTATGAGCCAAGGTCAAGAGAAGCCTTTTGCAGTGGTCTTGGGAAACTTATGACCAAGGCTACATGTTTCCAAGGAACAGTTATTGCAGCAAAATACTCTTTCTTGTGCCATATTTAGAGACATCCCTGGAGAGCCTCACCAGGTCGGGCTGATCTTCTGGTGTTAAGCCTGCAGCAGCCAGAAGGGGTGGGACGAGGGAGGACTGGGCTGATGCCTCTTTCTTCTGCTCACACTCCGACTGTGAGAAGGGGAGCCAGGCTAATATGCAGTACTGAAATTTTACTGTCTTCAAGGCTCATCCTCCTAAAGCCAACTGCCTTCATTTTAGGGCAGTAAATTGCTGGCAGCACAGAATAAAGAGACTGAACTTTCTTTATTACTCTGAATTTTCTTTATGGGTCTGACAAAGAGCTGTTTTTTTTTTTTTTTTTTTTTTTTTTTTTTTCCATTCAGTTCTGGCTCTTTCTTCATGCTCCCTCCCTATTTTCTGCTGTTTTTAATTTGCCTGTGAACACAACCAAAGACTCGCATGTGGCTTGTTTCTCCCTGTCACCTGCACACTTACTCTAGACAAAATCATTGGCACATGGTAGCAGTGTAACTGCCTTTGAACAGCTGAGCAAATACATGAGTTATTGCTGGCTGTTAGCGGTTGGGAGGAAAGAGAACAGCAGAGCCTCATACCTTTGGTGTAACTGTGTGCATTTATTAAGAACGTATATGAAAAAGGCACATTTCCCAGAGGAAGAAAATAGAGTAAGAAGGGTCTTTTCCCACGCATAGCATCCGAACTGCCCCAGCAGTGGTCTCTGAAAGCTTCTTTCCAGGCTGTTTGGCAGATATGCTTGGGCGTCATCTCTGTAAAATATCTACTGTTCCTCTTTTTCTCTTTCCCACACACATCTAAAGCATCCCTCCCTCATCATATTCAATAGAATCTTAGGGAAAACTCCTTTTACCACATCATTCAGGTTCACAGGTGTCTTGGAGTGTGTCCTTCTTGGAGCAGCTATTTCTGCCTGCATTTTGGGGAGGGCTCCGCAGTGACCAGTGGCTCCCAATCCAATCCAATCCAATCCGATCCAATCCAATCCAATCCAAAAACCAAAGGGAAGAGGCCAAAGAGCTGACATGAGCTCCTAAAAGAGACAAAACCAGCAAGGAGAGGGTGCACTGGTTAAATCCTTGCACGTTTGCCTCATTCATCCCCCCTAAGGCAACATCTTTATTGTGGTCTTTGCTCCTACACAAGCCCACACATCATTATAGTTGTTTACATACCATCACTAGCAATAATAATAATAGCTAAGTAATAATTCTTCATTTGAATGTGATGAACGGCTGCATCTCTCAGTAAAAATAAATACATGGGGAAAGGGAAAATACATCATTGTTACTAGCAAATGAGGCATAGTGCAAGAAATTAAAATATCTGGCTCATGGAAAAGCAGGGAAAAACAACTTTGCAAGGAAGTCTTAAACCAACAGGCATAAGGATCATTTATCGAGTGTAAGAGAAATTAATAGGAAAAAGGGATAATTAAGAGAGATATAAATGTTTGCTGAAGTTCTGTATAACTGAATACCAGCAGGCATAAAATTAGAGCTCAAATAAGAACATAGATTAGAGCTGCATACTTCGGCTGACACAATCAATTTGTACAGTTTATAATTTTATTTTTTAATTTTATTTTATTTCTACATTTTTACAGGATAAAACACATCCAGGCAAGACAGACCCCATAAGTTCCCTGACACTTAAATGCCTAGCTCGGTAATGGAGCAGATGAAGTTAAATTCCCCCGTTCCGCGCAGCGAGACACCCTGCAGCAGCCATCCACCCCAAGCACTTCTCCCTCTGCAGCAGGCATTTTCTCTACTGTTCATACAGCAAAAGTAGAAAAGGGAGGAAAGACACCCGTCCCAGGGACTGGGACGCTAGCAGCACCCTACCTGCCAGCCAGGTTTCCCCATCCCACCCAAGAGTACCCTTGGGCAACCCTGCTGAGCAGGCAAAGCCTGGGATTTCAGGGGTTGGTGCTGCCAAAGTTCAAAGGCAGTTCAGGTGAATGCTGCCAGCTGAGAGCTGTTACGGCAAAGCCCAGCCTGCTTAAGCTGAAGGCTTTAAAAGGGAAGGAAAGGCAGGTGAGCTGGCTGTTTGCCTGCAGAGGTGATGTGGGGTGGTGAGACATGAGGCTCAAGGTGGGTCACGCTATGCAATGCTCCTCTTACACCTTTCAACGCTTTGCCTCTGTGCTTCCAGGCTTGTCACCTCCATGCAGCGGGTGCAAGGCCAAGCTGGCAGCTCTCAGCTCTGGGCAAAGACACCTCTGCTAGACCCTGACATAAGGATGGCAGCTGCTGCTCTCACCTCTCAGGGCTTTGCTGGGCTCCTCCTTTTCCTCCTGCAGCAGTGGTTGCGCTGTACTGGGGAAGGGCATGGGTGCTCGGAAGGGGAAGGTTGAAACTTTGGGGCTCTTTGGTGCTCTAGGCACCTAGGAATCCAAATCATTTTTCCAGGTGGGAAGAGGCTCTTGTTTTCAGTCCTCAAAGGACTGAAAAAGGATTTTATTTGGTGATGTGTCAGGATTTAGCTTGCTTTCTGAAGCTGGAGGTATTGGATTCATGACTTTGATGGAGCTTTCTGTACCAGCGAAGGGGGAAAGCAAATAGATTAGAATTATTAATTTAATAGCACTCTAAAGCAGCTTGTCTGCAACCTGCTGCACATCCAGAATATGTAGCAGTGAGGAGGCATAATGTTTCAACACTTTAAAAAAAAACAAACAAACTTTCAAGTTCATGCTGGAAAAATTATCATGCTTGTGTTCTCTAGTATAAATACGTCAATATTAAAATCATGTTTTTTTATGCTTGTAAGCACTTTTCTGTAAAGAGGCTGCAGGATAACTCCACCAGCATCAGTCTTGAATAGCTGTGCTTGAGCGTGGCACAAAGCAGGGACCTAAGACCTGTCTCATCAAAGGCAGCCTGTATTTCTGTTTCATGCTTTTCTTCTTCTCCTGACCTGTTTACAGAAGGCTGTTTATCCCCTGGTCTCTGTCAACATGCTCAGACACAAAGCCTTCAAAGGTGGCCAGAAGTACTTCTTGCCTTTTGCTCTAAGTCCTTTCACCACCCCACTAGAGATGAGCTGTACTGTTTAAAAATAAAAGATCGGGAATGAGTCAGAGGCATGAATGCAAGTGATAACAATTAGGAGCTGCTGCTCAGTGTTGATTGTTTGGCATTTGGGCAGCTGCTCCAAGCCCTGCTGGCTGCAGCGTGGGGTTGGGCTGGTGGCAAGGCAGGGCACGCTGTTCTTGTTCATTCACAGCAAAATTGGAAACTAATTTCAGGGGCTACTGAGGTGAATTTTATATAAACCTTCCAACAAGCTTACCTGTACAGACCTACATGTTTATGCAAGAAAGCTGGGGAGTTAGCTGCTTCTTGGGAGCTTGTACCACTAATTGCTGTATTATTGCTGTTACAGTGTGTGTGCATGTATACATGCTGGAAAAAGATCAGATTTCTGTGTTATGGCTGTGTAAAAGGAGCAACATCTATATTTAATGAATGTACATCATACGCTTATTACTCTTTTTCTGAAGTAAGGTGTTTTAGCTTCTCTTTAATATAAGAGGGTGAGAAGTCACCCGGTATGCCCGTAATTAATCATGGGCCCAGAGTACATTATTTCATTTTTGCAGGGATCCAGACTCTGAATGTTCATTAAAACTTAGTTCACCCTTTACTTTTATTTCCTAATGACTAATGTTGCCACTGGCATAGAGAACTGGGGAAAGGTCTCTTTACCCCTATAGTGATGGAAAGGCTGGGACCAGGCTGCTGTCTTCCTGCTCACGTGGCATCCTGTGTTAGGATATGCTGATTTCTGACCACAGGCTTTTTACTAGGAAAATACAGGAGAAGGTGGCCACTGTGATTTCTTGAAGTGTAGGCACTGAAGTAGAAAAGCTCTTTTTGTTTAACAATGAGAAAATATAGGTTACAAGGAGGTAAATATCTGCAGTAAAAACCAAGTATAAAGTTCAGCAGTTTTGTTTACACATATATATATATATATATATCATAGACTGACTTTCTTCTTTTATGGACTAGAAAAGACTTGTGTTATGGGGAAATTTGCTACAAGTGTTACCGAAGACAACGGGACACACTTCCAGGTGGGAAAGCAGCATGTTGGCTCAGTCTTTCACACACTGAGACACCAGCTGTCCCATATAATGTGGGATTTCCTGCAGTACATTCACAAATCCTGTGCCCCTCGTTAAGATGGCATTACCTGGACAGTATCTTCAGCAGGGGTGTTCAGAAGCAGTCCATCTGCTACACCTAGCTGGCAATAGGCACTGTTGCTCCCTAAAAGCCTTACTGCTTGCAGGGTGTACAGGGCTCCCCATCGTCCTGTGCCTCCTGTTTGGGATCTCTCCCCTCCTTCCAGGCTCTGGTGTCACTCTGGTCCCTCAGTCAGCGGAGACTAAGGTCCAGTGGTGGTTATCAGAGCTGGGGAGGGCAGGTGTCATGCTCATCAGTGGTTTGATCCCCATTGTAAATGCTTTAAATCTGACAGCCCTGTTCTGACTTCGGTCAGAAAAAAGGAAATGCAGAAATCCATCATTTCTACTGCATCTTCCTTCGATCACTATCTCCAAAACATCTTGTCATTTCGTTCCCTTCCTCTCCAGTTTCACGAGGCAAAAGTTGCACTGAAATTAATGAAGACACTGAGATTCAGCCTTATGAAATAAGAAAGCTGGGCTATATTAATTTTCTCCAAGGGCTTTATAACCTCAAATTCAAATGTTACTAATTAGCAAAGGTCACAAGGGAGAAAACCTAGGACTGAAAGGGGTTGCAATTAGGAGCATGTAACTGGAATAATTCTTCAATTTCCATGCATGATGAAATGAATCTGTCCTGGCAGAGCTAGTGTGAATAGAGGATGTGTTGTGGTACGTGTTGTGAAGTGTTTGTATTGTCTAGGAGTAAAGAAAAAGCTGTTTGTGTAGCAGCATGTTTGGCAATGCTTCCATGCTTGATCTGTTCCCTAAAATGGTTGGGTGTGGTTGTGCCGAGCTCCAGATGGTGGATTCACATTAGGTTCAGAGGACAACAAGGTTAATTTTTGAAATAAGTTTAAAACAGCTCAGGGCTAAGCTGTATTCTACATCTGAGGGTCTTGCAGGAATCTAAACTGAGAAGAAAATGCATAGAAACTTCTGTAAAACTGCACCAGGATGGAGAGAAGTAATTCAGCTTGGAAGAAATGCAGCCCATGTCCTTTGGTTTGGATCCTGTTGGAATAACACACAAGGGAAGCATCCCAAAATGTGCAGCATAAAGGTCCTCGGCTTCAGGAATGGTGTAAAACTGGTCCCCCCTCAGGGGTGGGTGAGACCCTGAGATATTCCCATGCTTTCCCATCTTCAGCAGGGTTGGAACAATCATTTTTGGGGTTTCTTTGTGTTCTAAGAGAATTGCACAGGACTGTTCTCATTTTTTTTTTTCCTTTGAATTTGAACTTTTTAATATAACTTCTGAAATATGAACACTTTCTGTTCACGGAGTCCAGGCTGTGCCTGCTTTTATCACTTCTGAGAGCTCGTTTGTACTCTTGTAAGGCATTGTATCCCATTCCTTTCAGTTGAAAGATTATCTCCGGGAACAGCTTACTCTTTGCCAGTGGGTGCTAAGGCGGAGGATCAGTCATGAGCAAGAAACTGTAATAAACGGGGCACTTCTCTCACTGACCTGCTCTGTCCTCTTGATGTAGCACTCTCATGGGTTTGCGAAGGTGCTCAGAGATTAATGTAGACAGAAGGAGAGGCAGTGCAGGGCCTCTGGCTTAACCATTCATTTTGATGTAAAGAGTATGTAGCAACAGTAGTTAGGGTGACAACCTGGGATTTAGGAAAGCTGTGCTCAATTCCCTGCTTCGCCATGTGTGACGTCGCACCTCTGTGCTGCAGCTCCACATCTATATAATGGGACAACTGTATTTTCCCAATTCATGGGGCTCTTGGGAGAATAAATGCCTTTAGAACTGTAAAGTGTTCAGTTAGCCTGACTATGAGATCATATAAGTGTATTACACAGGTACGGCAGAATCCCATGAAGGTGGATTTAAAATAATATTAACATCTATCTTCTTGAGTTTAATTCTGTAAGAAGAGACCGTTCTGCACCTGTATTTCAGTCTATTAATCATATTGCTGGTTATCCTTCACTCAGGATGTTTCCTAGCCATGAAAACCCAAAAGTGCTTTGTCACAATGTGCATATTAGAATAAAGATTTCTTCCATTTGATAGAATTCTGGGATATGACATTTTCTTAAGTGCCTTGTATTTTCTTCTAAACTAACAGTAGTTAATAAAACACAGTGATGATTTTTACAAGGTGTCCCGTAACTCAGAGAAATAGCTTGGAGATTTGAACTTTACTCATCTTTCTAGGTGTCTTGTCTGGGCTCTACAGATAGGCCAATTGCAATGATTAAGGAGTTCTGTTAGCATCAGCACTATTCAGAGTTTTGGCTGCTTTATCTCTGTCTTGCATTTAGTCCCAGCTGAAATCAAGAAGTAGAAAGGCAAATTGAGTGAGAGTGATTATTAATTAAAAGAAAGTTTAAAAGTTATCCAAACTTTTTCCGTCTCAAAAATAAATTAAAAAATAATCAGGTATGATGTCTTAAGCTACTCGTACAAGTTGATATCTATTCCTTCTTTATCTGAGTCCATTCAAGCATACCACACAGTTGATATGGGCCCCATGTAGCTTTATCTGAATCAGTTCTCCCAAAGTCTTAAACTATATAATTAAGCTCATTTTAGTGACTGGAAAACTGCCACTAAATTTGAAATCTGTCATGGTAATTTCAAGGCTAAAAGAATTAAATTTAACACGAGATATTATTCCTAATTATTACCCTATCTTCAGCCTTTCTCTCTTGCTTAAATTCTTTTAAAGTTTTGTCTGTTCCGTAGCCACCTGATCACCAGAATTTTAATTAATGCTAATAAGGATGTCTGAACCGTGACTGCCCATAGATTACTCTTTGACTTAATAGTAGGTGTTCATCTCAAAGCCTCATTGTATTTGCTACTTGGGGTGACATAGCTGTCATGGCTTCCAGTTTTGATGCAGCTTTTCCTGGAATTGTTTGAATTGAATGGACTGAATGTAATGTGTAATTTCAGAGTAGATTACCACTTTTCTGCATTATGGCAGTCTTGCAACAGGGTAAATCCTTCCTGGAACCATTTGCTGTTGCCACTGATACCATGTTAGATGCAGGCTCTGATTTTTATCCCAGAGAAGTATATATGAACTGCTTATATGGGCCACATTTTTGTTGGTAATTTAGATTATTGACTGCAGCAAATATCTTCATTGATTCTCTCTAATTACTGGAATCATGTTTTTCAGTGGTATTTAATAAGCTCCTCTAGAGTTCTTAATAGGATGAGTATTACTACAAAAGATGAATTTACGTCCATGGAAGAGAGAAGGATCTATCCTTCAAGGAGCAAATATCCACTGAAGGACAGTGGTTGCACAACACAGCTCTGTAAATGAAGAGGAAAGAAAAGGTTGGCTGGGAGAGGTTGTTCACCAATGTATTCGAATTTATGAAATTGTCTCTTTGGTTTTCCTGTGGCCACTGCTTGACTTCAGAAGCACTGATTTCTCTTTATTTTCCTCTTCATTTTCAGTAGATGTCATTTACAGAACATGACAATAGTTGGACTGGGTCAGACAGCTGACTGCCCCTGGAAACAGCCATGAGCGGACTCCTGAAGTACAGGGCAAGGATATCATGGCAAGCTGTAGGACTTTGCCAATGTGTTCTCCCTGGTCTTGGTAGTCAGAGAGCCTGTGACTGTCTGGGCTTTCCCAGGCACCAATGTGGTGTGAACTTATATGCTGGTGGAGTTGATTCATAATGATTTTTGAAGGTGGATATAAGAAATGTGTGTTTTTTTTCTCCTCAAAATCTGTGCAGCAGGACATGATGGATGGGCCCCGATGTCACATCAGGGGGTGATGTTCCTGGAGGCTGCAGTCGGGTACTGTGACTGCTCTTTGTTAGTGATACTCAGGCAAGCACAAAACATATTGCCAGTACAGTAGATGATCTGAATTTGAACAAGAAAGCAATTAAAGCTTTCTTGAAATCCAGATTTCCATTAACGGGTAGAAAAAAGCAAGCCCAAGGTTTCTTCTGCATCTTGCAACCTGATGTTCAGATAAGATGCAAACACAATATTCAGTGACTGTGAAGCACTGGAAATAAGGCAGTTGTGTTTGTTCTCAGGTATGGGCTTATGTACTTTCATCTAGGCACATCTTTTTGAATAGTGTGGCCTTCTGTGACACCATGGAGCATTTTTTATGTGCAGACTTAATTGAAACAGTCTTATTTATAGCAGTGAATATTCATTCTTGTTAAAGTTGGTTCTGAGGGAGGCTAATAAATGTTCTCCTTTTCTTTTGCATCAGCTAATGATCTGGAAAACAAATATACTGCCATTCCCTGGGAAACCTATCTTGCAATGCTGGATTATACTGGATGAGAGTTGTATTTTACCTTCTGTTTATTTATTATTCACCTCTCTCCAGTTCATAAAGCTCCTATGGTGATGCATCAGGCAGACCCGGTGGGCAGCCCGTGTCCCAGAGCTGGAAACGTTAGTCTGAGACAGGAGATGAGAGACGATAGATGGAGCCAGAGAGACAAAGAAGTACAAGGAGATAATTAGACCAAATCCATCAATGCAACTGGCCATGGTCTAGGTGCATTAACATAGTGGCAGAAGAGTGTAAGGAGGCTCTCCTAAGGTGTATGTGACACAGTGCTGAAATATTACCTTTGATACCCTACAACTAAGGAACATAATTTTAAACAATCTAATTGTAGGAGTAATTTTTAAACACATTGGTGGTTCTTTGCTCTATTTAGCACTCTGTTAGCTATCCATGGTTTATCAGCCTGAAGCCTGGCTTACATCTAGCATGATTCCCTGTGATAGAAGCAAACATTGACCTTCCAAAAAGTTGTATTGAAGGGAGACATCAGCTCTTCATGCAGCTATAGCACAACATGGAGCTGCAAGTTTTTGTGGGCAGAGGTATTGCAGTGTTGCTGTGTTGCCTGTCCAATACTGTATGCTGTCTGGCTCTGGTCATGTAACTTTTTTCCCCTGCAGTGATGTTTTGTCACTTAAACAACCAGGACACTTGGTGGCATCCTTGAATTTGGTTATTTTGCATAGCTGAATGCAAGGCTATACTGCAGTGAGAAATCTGGGGAATATGAGCCTGTCCTGAGCATTTATTCCCTCTTTTCTCAGCCAAGGTTTAACCAATGATGCTGTCAGTGGCAGTCGGTGAACACAGTTTATGGGCCAGCACTCCCATAAATTGCCTGAAGCTGGAACAGGTCTGCATGGGGTGACCACTGCACAGGGGCACTGGCTCCTGCTGGGGAAAGTCTGTAGGTAAAATGAAAAATGGTGAAAAACATTCCTGGTCAGCAATCCCCTCTAATGACTCCTGGCAACTGATCCTAGGCTGCCTCTGACTCATACTGAATCCAGTCCATTCTCAACAAAAGCCTTTTAGTGATGAACATAATTAAATCAGGAAAACTGGGATGAAATGAGATCTGGATCATAAAGCTGGGAAATGGCTGGCAATTTATAAGCCCTTTTGGGGTCCCCAATCCTGTGTGTTCTCCCATGAAACCATGAGGGGCTGGGCTTTTACTTGGTGATGCTGACTGTGTCCTGCAGCAAGAGCCAGAGTACTGCTGCATGTATTGATTCACCTAAGCGATTTCTGACTTTTGGAAATTACATTGAGCTCTGAGAGCAGCAACTTTGGCAAGCCATGAACAGACCAACAATGGGATGAAAAGCCTCTGAACTGCAAAAACAACCTCACTCGCACCTTCTCCATTTCTTCTGTTTTTGCAGAACTGCCTCCCTCTGTGAGCTTTTGCAATTACCTCTCATTAGCCATTGACAATAAAGGAAGAGAAGGCATAAATTAGAAGCATGAATCATGTCCCAGTTTAGCCTGTCTCTTCTGCTAATAAAAAGCAAATGCTCCTCAGATACTCCTCTGCTTTAAGGCTGGGAAGGGAGACAGCAGGAGGAATGAGGCAAAACTGAACCATGCAGGCTTTTGCAATGAAATTATTTAAGGGAAAATTGAAACAAAAGAATTATCAATTAAAATTCTATTCTGTCTCTGGTTTGTATCAGGTATGTGCCTGAACTTGCCTCTCATTCCCAAACATGTGGGAGGAAGGATTGGTTTCTGGTGAAGTATCTACATCTCAGTTAACTGTGTGGCTCTGCAGATTGTGATTAAGCAAATTTTATATAATCTGCATTTTACAGATGAATGCCCTCATATAGATCATGGGATGGTCTGTATGAGATTACTGCAGTAGCACCAAACTCACCTGTAAAACCTGTGTGTTCCTTCTGGCCCTAACCTCCTGAGTCTGCAGGATTGACAAGAGCATTATTATTTTGGAGGGTTTTGAGTAGTGTAATGATGGAATAAGTAGGCAGAACAAATGGACTCTTAAATATCCAGTGAGAATCTAGAGATCAAAACAACATCAGCTCCATTAATTCTTTTTCTCAGAACAACAGAGGTAATGGGGATTAAGATTAGGCTGTAATGCTCAGTTGATGGTAGAAAGCCAACACTTGTGAGAATGCACAGGTGTTTCAAGGAGATCACATTTAAAGAAAAAGTGATGATATCTTAGCAGAAATAAAGCGAGGATGTGGGCACAAGAAAATAATTCAAATTATTTCCTCTGGAAGAGAGATCAAACCCCACTCTTATTTGATTGCAATCTTTCCTGTAAACTTTCTGTAGTACTATAATACATTTATGGTGAAATGTAAGTATCTTATCCAGAAAAACACAAGTAGCATTTGGCTGAGTTATGACAGTGCTTTCAGTTTACATAAAGTTGCAAAATTCAAACAGGTCAAACCTACATCACAGGAAGAAGCAGGGATTAGTGAAAACAAATGTGTAGTAACAGAACACAGATTAAATATTGATGACTCCCAAATTTCCACGCGGTAGTGAAACAACCTTTGGTACTCAGACAGAATAACAACAAGGCTACTTACTTGGAAACAACTTTGCAATAACTCAGTGAAGATCTGTTGCAAAAAAAAAAAAAAAAAAAAAAAGACTTAGAACTTCATCAGCTAGCTGTTGCACCATTATGTTATTACTTTCCAGGAGAAGAAACAAAAGCAAGGCAGTACATAGTGTGCTTGCTAAGCTGTTCTATTTCTCTTATGTTGCTGCTAATGTATCAGAAGAATTTCTCATTTGAGTATGTGCTAAAAATTTAGCCTCTGGAAAAATGTCATGGCACAATTCCTTGCTTTACAACACCCTGCAATCCCAAAATGTGCTGAGAGATGTGGGCAGTGGTGTGTGGTGAGCAGGTGGGGGGCACAGCAGGGAGGAAAGGTGATGAATATAGGAGACTGTTTCCCCTGTTTTTCCAGCAAAGTCAACCAAAGCCCCAGCAATGCCCTTCCTGACATGATTGCAACAAAGCAGCAGAATTTGCCCAGAATAATCATTGAAACTTAAGCAGGAGTTTTGAGGTATAATTAGCAGCATTTTGAGAAAGCGTCCGTACCCTGCCCCCAAAGGCCAAAGCAGTTCCTCTCTTCGAAGAGAGGCAAAAATCAGACAAACCAAGAAAAGTGGCTTTCAGACAGTGTATCTTTGCCCTCTATCTTCTATGCAGAAAATATACCAAAGCTGAAGTAACCCCAAAAGGACAGTTTCTGGATACCAAAAGGCCAGCCCTGCCCTGGTGTTCCCCAGCTGTGCAAACACCAGCCACACAGGCAGCTGCTGCTGAGAGGAAAGGAAGTGAAGTTGTGAAAGCCGGAGTCTTCTCTGGGGACTTTTCTCATCCAAAGACACTTCTCTTTGCTGGAAACCTTCCCTTTGACTCCATCTGCCTTTGGATCTGGCCTTCTTGGTGTCCTGAAGGCTCCTGAGAGCCTTGGCAGGGAAATCGCACCAGGGATTAGACTTTCCTGCTGCACAGCTGGTGGAAGAGGAGCCCTGTAGTAACTGCAGGGTGATAACAAGCAGAACAATTCAGGTTAAACATCCACAAATCCACATGGATAACACAGCCCAGGCCAGCAGCACCAGATAATGAAAGTTATTATATGAAATGCAGCCCTTATTTTAGAAGTTAATGCTCATCTTTATCTACTCTAAGTTCTTTCTGTGAAAACTGTAAGTGCTCCGTCCTTTCCAGAGCCACTTCAGGCCTGCTGCACGGAGCGCATAATACGCTGATAGTTAAGATTTTGTTCAATTTTATACTCGAAAGGCTGAGTCCTCAGCTCTAATCTGCTGAAGCCTGCCGCTTCTGGGGGTGAGACCATGCAGCGAGCTCTGACGTTAGAAACCAGCAAAAGCTGCCTGGATGCTTGGAGAGCTATGTGCTGGCACTGAATGCCCAGGCAGATTTTTAGGAAGGGGCTAGAGAAATGTCTGTGAAGTATTTTTGGTAGCACCAGTTCTGCCATGGGGCAGTTGTTCTCTTAGGAGCCCTGTGCTCCTTTCCCTTGTTCTGCTTTCATTTCTTGTCTGGGTCCTGGGAGCCTGGTGTTTTCTGCTTCCCATCTGTGCCAGTTCTTAGAAACAAGTATCAGATCTCACGGTATCTTTGGGACCCCACATTACTGCATGAGGGCTCCTGCAACCCTTCAGACCTTGCAGACACGTGGGTCGTCCTGCTGTGGAGAAGCCATCCTTCTCAACCGAGAGGCAACAGCGTCAGCTGGGCCGTAAAACAAACCACATGTTTCTCCCCATTCAGAAATTGTTCAAGAATTCCCAAGCTAGCTTATTAATCTATAAATACTAATATCACCTGTCATGGGAAAAGAGGAGGAGGCTGGAAAATGATCTTCTGGGAAATACAAGAGCCTGCGCCACGTGAGTGGAGTCAGATGTGTGGATCCAGCAGGCTAATTTTATTTCCTTTGTTATGATAGTTAAAAAGCATAGTGAAATCTCTGCTAAAATCAACCATTTTTGGATCCTTCGAAGTAACAGATTTCAATCTTAAATTGTGCTGGATCTTCTTTTGGAACAGGGATGTTTGTTTCTGGAAGTGCTACAGGAACTCGCCCCAGGCAGGTGCTCTCTCTTCCAGTCCTTAGTCACAGCCATAGAGCACTGCATAGAGAACTTTACTGTTCTTGTAAAGTATGCAGGGACAAAATTTGCCAGGCTGGAAAACATCCATCCCACAGAAAAGGGAGTTTAATATTCACTGAGTGCCATTCATCAACTCTGAAGTCCCCACTTTTGGAGATTAATTGATTCATTCCTTCCGTTGCCCAGGACAAGTGCTGCGGACTCCTTGCGCTCTCTAGGCTGCACATCCCACTCAGCAGGCATTAGCATGCCAGCAGGGTTTATCTTCTTACCTTCCCCCAGTAGATAACCTTCAGCCAGTCGAGAAGAGGGCCTGGGAACAGGGGGAGCAGGAACAAGGCAGCCAGAAGCTTCCCATGGACTCTGGATGTGGCAGAGACATGGACACTTCTCCATAATCCATAGGAAAAAGATTTCCTATCCTATTTCTATCTATGTTCATATAAAAGGGCACAAACCCCAAATGTCTGCAAATAAGCAAGGATAAGTTCATTATAAAATTAGGGAGGATTAAAAAAAAGAAAATGCAATAATGACTTGGATACTGGCATTGAGATCCACACACGTACTGAGAGAAGGATCTTTTGTCTGCGCATACCCCTGGGGCTATTCATCTGCTGGGAAACATTTTCTACTGCAAGCTGGTAATGGTTTGAAATGCCTTCAGGATCGCAGCCAGCTCCCCCTCCTTGCTGTCCCTCTGGGCTGTCCTTCCAGAGGAGAAATGCAGAGGGAGGGGAAGCTGCTCCTGCTGCCTCACATGGCCACAGCCCCCAGGTGTTAGCTCTGGCTCCCTGGGACAGTTGCTGGATGCACCAGTGACATCTCCTGCTCGCTGCACCCATTAGCAAGAAGTTCATGTGGCTGTTAGCACTTCTGGGGGAAAATGTTAATATTTGCATGCTCTACCAGGCTGATCAAGCCTCTAACACTCAGCAGGTGGGAGAAGAAATGAGAGGAGACAGAAAAAAATGATTCAGAGACCTCAGAACAGTGAATCTTCACATCAGTGGTCTCTGGACCAGAGATTCTTTGTAGCTGGCCTGGCGCAGAGACTTGAAACCAGCCAGCTGGGGATCATAACCATCTCATACAGCACCAGGACGGCAGCTCTGCTCATGTTTTGGAGGGGATGCGCACAGAGATGCAGAAAACATGGCACCATAAGGCTCCTTAGCAGCTTTTACAAACCAAGGGCATTTAAAGCAGTCTGAGGTTTGCTTTGTTTTGTACTGGTGGCAGATTTGGCTTTTAGCCTGTGCCAGAATCAGGAAGAGTGGAAAAAAAGTCTCTGGTTTGTCTTTCCCTTCCTACGATACCTCCACCGAACAGCTCTTTACTCTGTTAAATCCAATTTCCTCAGTACTATTTCTGGTATAAAAGTAAAGGGTCATTGAAGTTACACTGATTGCAAAACCAGTGTAAAAGTGAGGAAAATTAAGCCTGTTCATCTCTTAGCCGGTGTGTAATTTTTAGCCGGAGCGAGCATATTGCCACAAACTTGTCAGCAAACAAAATGAACAGCGATCAGAAATACCTGGGGAGAATGTGCTTACTGGCGTGTGAAATGCCTCGGCCGTCACTCAAGCAATCCTTGCAGCTCCAAGGACAAACGAGCAGCGGCTGTGCGGTTGCATTTCAGGACACGAGCCCATGTTGAGCTGTTCCTTCAGCTGCTTTTCCATCTTGCTGATGGCATGTGTGAGCGGTCTGCACCTCCCCAGGGGTGCTGGGGGGATGTTCTCCCCCTTCGCCCAGCACAGCCTCAGGCCAAGTAAATCTCAAGCCACGGGGAACGCAACTGCGGTTGCTGTAAACCAAGGTTAGATGTTTCACACCGTAATCAGAGCTGGCAACTTCCAGGGAGCCTTTCTACTACTTAAAGGCAAAATTGATTGTATGGTAGCAGAGCTGAGATCATGAAAGAGCAATTTCTCTTGCACAGACTCATCTGGGCTAGTTAGCTAACCTGCTCTGCAAACTCTTATTTTAAAACAGTCGGGTAGACACTTAGGCTTACGGCTAAACCTTGAAGGAATCTCTAGGATCCTCCTGAGCCCCCCAGCACAGATTAAAAGTCCCACCACTCATTGACTTCTGGATGCGCGATTCTGGCACTCGGAGCTTTGCCTGTTCAGTTAGCAGATGTTGTCGTCGTTTGCAGTCTGCCTTCATCTGTCTCTACTTCTTTCTGCTCATCCATAATCAAGTTTTTGAGCTACAAATGAGCTACTCAACAGCCCACAGCCTTATGTTCCTATCATAACCCATTAACTCTGGGCATGCAATGGAGGAAGTTTCTATTTCTAGAAGAGTGGGGAGAGGGTTAATAGAAGTTGCCCAGACACAAACGTCTTGTGTTAAAGCTGGTAGTAATCACATCACTCAAGGTGTTATTGGTAGCAATCAGCCATGGTCACAGGCAGCATATTGACCTGTCGGACTGTATAACAATCCATAACATTTGATTATCCATTTGTTGAATTAACTATTAATTGTTCATTAGCCTGTTATAAAGTATTCATATATTCATCTTTCATGTAAGGCATGACTGCAATGCTAAAGTCTAGTATTTGACCTCTAGATTCAAACAACCCAAAAATAAGTAAGAAATGAGTTTTAGGAGCATTCACATCTCTTTGGCTGTAGGAGTTGTATATCAGCACCTAGTCCCAGCTTTTGTTGGGTGAGGGGAGTTCATCTTCCCTGATTTTCCCTGTGTCTTGCTGAGGTTGTTCATCTGTGTTCCCTACCTCTCCTATTAAAGGACAGACCATGGCATTATCAGAGCAAAATAGATTGAACCCACACATTTCAGATCCCAGGTTCAGGATGGGTTGAATCACTGACTTTGGAGATGGCCAACCTGGAAAAACCAAAGAGCTGAGGTGCAGTGAGACCACTGCCCACCACTCCGTGCTCTGATCCAGAAAAGTCCTTCAGGAAATCCTTCAACCAAAGGGCTGGAGGCTCTAATGAGCTGTAGTGTTTATCTAGGGCAGGGAAAATGAACCATATCATGCAACAGTGTCTTCTTAAGGGAATGGTGTGCTTTACAGGGCACCTAGGCTAGTTGAGTGCATTTAGATGTCCACACAGGGCATGAAGAGCTTACATGCCAGCATAGGACACTCATTTTATCACATCAGGAGGTCAAAGAAACCTTGAAATTTCAGCAGGGCATTCAATTCATGGGCACATCTATTGAAAGGCCTTTTATCTTTGGCTGCACAACTTTCTCATTCTCTCCAGCTCTTAAGACTAATAACAGCAAAGCTAGCTGATGCTTATGAAAATATTTTGTCCAGCTTCCAAGCTGGGCACTGCACTCTTTCTGGTGTGTTTAGACTCCAGTCATCCTCCTTCATCATCTCCATGTCCTACATCATCAGGCAGCAATGTGTCACAAGATTACACACCGCGAATTAAGCCTCACAACAAAGTGTTCTGAGCCAGGAACGTAAGAGAAGTAAATTTTGGCAAATTATATGAGGAGCAGAGAAGAACAGCAGATGTTTCCAATAGGCAAATGTTCCCAGTTTGGCCTTGAGTCTGTACTCTGGGCCACTCTCTGGCACAACGCTGGAGGATGTTATCTAAAGGGAACAATAGTGGCTTAGAAATCATTTTTGCTCATCTTTTGATCCCAGTGCTGTGCTGGTATCTGCAAACTCTGGGAGAGCTGACACAAATCCCTTCCAACCTCAACTTCATCCAAAGACACCAAGAATTTCTTTATTCTCTGTCCCTGACTCTCCATGGCAATCATCCAACACCTGCATTTGAGCCACTAGAGGCAAAGATCCAAAATATTCACCAGGGGAATGGAGTGGCGAGAAGGCAAAAGACAATCTGCCGTGATACAAGGTGGGTAATTCCCTTTCAGTGTCTGAGCAAACACCCAGGCACCGTGGCAGCGAGCCTGACAGATGGTTAGAGCGGAGCGATGGGCTTGGAGTCACTGAGGTATGGCCACCTTCTATCTTTGAAAGGAAGATGTAGCCTGGATGGTAGTTGTCTGCTCCTTTGGGACCAAGCTGGTGGGATGGATGCTTACCTGGGGTGTGCTAAAACGAGGCAGGGTCCCCACCAGTTCTTTTGCATCCAAAAAACATCAGTCCATGTGTCCGTCCTGCTTGTTTCTGGCCCACCAGCCCTTTCGGTGTTGGCACATGGAGCTGGGCGCTCGGGCCAAGGGCAGCTCAGGTGCCAAGTCCTCAGCTGCTGCTGCTCAGCACGGCCCCGCTGCATGACTGCGGCTTGGCACGGGCGGCAGCGGATCCAATGTCCCCTCTGGGGATGCCTTCGCTCTCCTTGGATCCTGTCCTGCGAGGGGAAGCCACAGCTCCTGGTTTGGGGGTGAGAGAGCAGCCAGCAGTGGTGTGGCCTCCAGGCAAGGACCCCTGGAGGGGACACTGCCAGGGATGGGGAAGGGGGCTGAATTTCTCACTGAATTTCTCCCAGTTGCGGGGTGCAGCCTGGGGCAGCTACCCAGGGACAGGCTTGTGTGAGGCTGGCAGCGCTGCCGCAGGGAGGGAAAATACTTTAAATGCTCTCTTTCATTTCTTTCCTCTTTTGTTTCATCAAGCTCTCTGCTCGGCAGCCTATCTCCAATGTCGCCTTTCAAGTGATTTCCCTTGCTGCTTTCACTACCACAAGTTTATCCCTCCTGGAGAGGTGAGCTGGGGATGCGTTGAATGCAAAAAGAGAAAGGCGAGGTAATCAAACACCTGCTCCCACTAAAACAAAGCCTTCCCTCTTCACAGGCTATTGAGCACTGATGGGGAGAGGCGAAGGTGAGCACCAGCCCTCACCCAGCACAAGGTCCAGCCATCAGAGTGGGCAAATCAGGGCCATAAAAGCACAAAAATGAGCCACGCTTTGTGCATGTGTTTCAGCCACTCTGACCGGTCCGGGAACATTTTGAAGACATTTCAATAGAAAGCTACTGGTGTTTTCATTGCTGCCTGTTCCTATTGCCAGGCATGGAAAGAACAAGTATGGAGTGGATAAAAAAGAAAACCAACAAACTTTTGTCATTCTCATTGGAAGGCAGAGCCACAGAGCTCTCCACAGAGGGACCATTGTGCCTCTGAGCATCCCACCAACATTGGCCAGATCTGGCCAATACTTTAATACTCTATCAGGTGTCCCAGGCCAGCCTGGCAAAAGGTGGCAGAGCCCTCACAAATGCCAACCTGAGCATCCTCAGTCAGAACATGGGTTGCAAGGAATTACAGAGGGCTTCTCCTTGCCCCTGGTGGCTGACTTGCAATAATTTCAGGGGGAGCTGTGCACAATGCCCATCAGCAGAACAATCCATGTAGGAGGGTCATTTTTCCTTTCATTTCCCTGGGAATGAAAGCCTCTGGTTGGTCCTTTGGCTGTTGCTGCCATCAATCCCACACCTCAAAAGAATTTTCTCCATATCAAGCACTTTTTAGAGCCAGCTTTTCGAGAAATAAGCCTATATATCTTGTGCAGTACAGTGGCATCAGCCCTGAAGAACTCTCTCCCAGATCAGACACCTTAAAAAAATCCCATCTGATCCTGACTGCTCTGAAACAATAGAGATGCAGAGGTGTATATTTTAGACAAGCAAGCCCCAAGGCAAATCTGTGCAAGTCTCTACAGACTGTACTAGTGCTTGAATTGTAACCAAAAGGAAATAGTCTGCCAAAACGTAGCAGGGCTCAGAGATGTTTTACACATCGCTATTTTATAGACTCACCTGCACGGCGAGCGTTTTGCACCACCTATTGTACGCTCTCCTTCGTGCCCATATTTCATTATAGGCTTACAATTTCTCAACGTGTAAAAATAGGATGTGCTGGCATGGTTTAAATGGTGCTAAGAGCACCGTGGAGAGGCACAGTGATAGCTGTGAGGGAAAGGAGAGAAGAGAAGAATTCTCCTGAGCAAAGAGCAATATCAAGCAAAGAGCAATATTGAGCAAATGCTGAACCGACAACCTCTGCTGCTGGGACCAAAATGCTCTGGCAAAAAGCCACCACCACATACACCCGTACAGCAACCAGCAGCCCCTCAGAGGAGAGCACATCAGGAATGCATTCAGCACATAAAGTCTCAGCTGAATGAGATAGTGCAGACAAGATAATCCCGCTGTTTTATCTATCCGAGGGAAGTCAGGTTTGGATTTGAAGGGCAATTTTCCAGGACTTTCCACCTTGTAAATTCAAAAGCAAGTGGCTGTACGCGGGTGCCAGTCTCACACCTCCCTTGTGTCAAGGATGATTCAAAATAAGTGAGAGGGAGGTCTCCAGGGCTGGTTTTCTGAACAGGCTGTTTTCACTCCATTGCAGCATGGCGCAGTGCTCGGTGCTATCCAGGTCACTGAATTTTCAGCACTGATACATCCCGTGTGCTCCTGGTGGGCTTCCATTTGGTGCTGGGGCTGGTCAAACGGACCTCATGGTGGTGGAGTTTGGGGGGCCATCAACTCTGTTAGTGCTCTGATGGCATAAAGACTGTGTGTGGCTGGAGGAAAGGAAAATAAGGAGAAAGTGGGCTGGAGGTGATATTGGAGACTTGTTTGCCAGGATTTAATACATTTTGGATAACTGACAGCTGGCTTTCCACAGCCACATTTTTCCTCTCAATTCTTTTTATTTCCTCAGGCAACATTTACTTCTGCTTTTTAAACAAAATACAGGCAGAGCCAAAATATCACAGTGCAGACTGACTGACTGCTTTCAGACAGCTCTCCGAACCTCCTAAACACGTTAAACCACCCTTCTGAGCAGCAGGAATAAGGATGTGGCTCTACCAGGAAGCATTAGCGAAAACATTATCATTCATAAGAGCTGCTCAGTATTTCTGGGCTGAAATTATCCACAACAATATTTTTATAATTTTGTTTTTAATTTCTAGTAGTGGGAGGAAGAGTTGCTGTTCCAGCTGCAGAGAGAGCTTTTCTCACCATCTAACATGGTAATGGTTTTTTTCCCGATGTTGAGAAACAGCAAATGAATCAAGGGAGGCTGAGGCCATCACCAGATCTTGGCATCACAAAAAACACATTACTGGGGTGGGGCTGGGACATGGTCAGCAAGTCACTGGCTGTACAGACCTGGAGCTTGGTTTTCAGCAGCTGCACATGCTGGATTTATCAGCCCGTATGAGATATGGCACCGCAGAAATTGGTCTGAGACCGCTGGACTATTTACTACCACTATACCAGAATAATTCATATGCTTATTCCCTGCTCTGAATACATCCAAAACTAAACCTCCCAGGTAAAGTTGCACTGATTTAAAGCTAGCCATAAATCTGTTGACCCTTTCTGAGCCAAGATTTTCTTTTTTTTTTAATTTTTTGAAGCAGGGAGATATGAGTCTCTTTTGTGTAGGAGAAAAAAAAAAAAAAAAAAAAAAAAAGCAACTGCAAAAAGCACTGCAAACTCTGCAGTGAGAAAGAAAAATGCTTTTGCATATTTGTCCTTCGTCCATAGGCATCAAGCAAATCTTCCTACCCTTTACACTGCATTGTCCCCTCGTGTTGCTCTGTTTGCTGTTTGTTTTTATCTCCCAAAGCTTTCCACAGTCTCTCCTGCAGTCCCCTAAATTTTCTCCTTGGCTTCTTGCAGAGGGATAGAAACAAGCTCAGATTGCTTGTCCCTGCCTAAGCAGGGAGAGCAAACAACCCAAAGCAAAGTCCCCGTGCAGTCCTCTTATCAAAATGTTCCATCAGCTCACTTGGATTCAGCGCCCGCCCTGTGCACAGTCCCTGATCCGCAGCCCACGGGGGGAGGCAGCCCCAGGGGAGCCTGAGACATCTCCCCTTTACCTGCACCCTGCTGTATGTGGGAGGGTGCTTTTCAGCACAGGGTGAGCATGGCTGATGCAGAATCGCTCACCTCTTGTGTCCCTGAGCCGGTGCACTGAGAGCAGATAGCCCATGTTTTTATTACCGAGCAGGTATTTTTCCCCTTTGGGAAACAGAGCTGATTTTAGGGATGCAAAATGCTTCACCAGCCTGCTGATGGCCAGATTTTGGAAAGCCTCCTTATTCAGGACAGCCTGAGTCATTTTAGGCTTGCTTTCAACTCCCACTGTTTAACCATTAAGCTTTTTTGTAATTCTCTTCCACGAATAGGTGCCTGTGTCATACAGCATCTCACTTCTCTTTCATGACTTCCTTTCTTAGCCTTTGGACAAGAAAAAGAACAGGTCTTTGGTAATCAGAATATGTAGAAATCTCTAAGTTCATTTGCTGGTTTATTGCAATGGAAAATAGATTTTCTTACTGTAAAGGCATTAATATATTCTGATTAGCCTTGAACAGTGGTAGGAGAGAATAAAATAAGGTCTCAACATACTTCAAAAGTAAACAGCAATGTGTAAAATTGCTTTAACAGCTTTAGGATGAGGTTAAATGAGGCAATTTTTTTTTTTTTAAATGACATCTAGAAAAAAATAGCCCTTCAGTTCTTTAATAGCACATTCACTTATATCACTTAATGTTCCATGCTGTTACTTCTACAGGCATGGCAGTGTGAAGTGCCAGCATTGCTGCGATCCAAATTAGCCAACTACTTCTTTAGCCATTCTGCTGGTTAGCTAATTTTAAGGGTGCAGATTTTCCCCATGAAATTCTCAGCTGGACACTGCATCAACAAGGGTCTTTGTGCATGGTGGCCCTTGACCATGGCCTCCAACATCAGTTTCTCAAACTAAACCATTTGGGGATGTTGGAATCCCTTCAAACTCCAAAAGCACTCACTGTGCATATTCTCCAGGGCTTTGGAGAATCCCAGCGGACAGAAGAAAAAGGGATTTTGTCCATTTTGTCCACTTCTTCCAGTTATCATTCTCTCTTCTACTTAATTCTCCCTTACCAGGGCTAGGCGAGCATTTCTGCAAACCTATTGGGAAATTTGGCTCAGAGGGCTAAGGGATGGGATGGGACTTGGGTTTCTCCATGGCTATTGCCTCGCAAGTGTCCTGGGCCTGGCGAAGAGGTGTTGGCAGGAGGCAGCTCCAGCAGCAGCCGGAGCAGGCTGAGCCCCACGCCCGAGGACGCCTCGCCCACGTCCTCTGGGTTCTGCGGTGTGCAATAAACAAAAGGAACCCCCAAAACCACAGACCGACTGGGTTGGAAATGTTGTCCCCAGTGTGAGGGAGTATTTGTTGGGTTCTGAGAATTGCCAAGATTACAAAATCCAGATCTCATTGAGAGATACGTAGTGTGAAGCTTCTCCTCCACCATAGTTGTTGGTATTTTTAAGGAACACTGAAGTCAGGGAAAATGAATCTCTTTATTTATTTATTTGTTTGTTTGTTTACTTTTCTGGCTTATAGATTGATTAAAAAGCAATTGGATAAATAACCACTTTCTACATTTTCCCCTGTTTTCTCTTAAATGCCCATAAGAAGATGGGAGTTTTTTTCCATGCCTTTTAGGAGACTATTTCACAGAGATTTTGTCCTGTTACTGAGCTCAGACTTCTGCTTCTGCCTTTTCTATCGTGCTCCCCTTAGCATCACATTTTCGTACACACACAACAATTCTTTTCTGTATGCCTGAACATAGTAACCATAACCCTAGTCATTACTCAGTGAAGCTATATATATTTAGTTCATCATCTTTCCTCATAAATCAATCTTTTCAACTCCAAAATCATTTTAGCTGCTCTTTGAATTGTCTCCGGCTTCTCTATTTTTGCCTGGTAATGATGTGCCCAGGACTGAATGCTGCATTCAAGGTAAGCTGCCACCAAAGTAATGGGCACCAGGATGATTTCCATTATCTGCTGCTTGACACAAAACTTCATGTGAATACATTGCAAGAAGAGGTCTGTTCTTGTAAATGTAATGGCTCTGAAAACAAATCAGAGGCTGATTCTCCTCCATGTTCCCTCCAGCTGTCCTGAGCTGGTGCTGAGCCGCACCAGGGCTTTTGCTGCAGGGACAGTGGGGCCAGAGGGATGTGGTGTAGTGCATCCCATGGGTCTTCCTCAGCACAGACCCTGCTTGCTCCAGGACAGCTCACATGCAAACATTGCCACCAGAGGGGTACCACCCTGATCCTTGATCAAGCATTGCACAGCTACTAATTAGTTAAAAGTGATTGTCTTTTGATCTGGTAGGCCCAAGAAAATAATAAGCAGCTTCCTTCAGAAGGCATCATGACTTTCTTTTGGCTGATCTAGCCAGCAAACATCTCAGTGAGCACAAATTGGTACAAAAGGCAGCACAGATTTCTCTGTAATTCAGCTTCCCATAGAAGAGAGGTTCCAAGGGGCAAATTCAGACCCTGCAGCCATGTGGCAGGGGTGAACCTATTCCTGTTCTGCTCTCTGCATTAGCATGGTGTTGTCACTGTTTGCAAAGCAGAAAAAAGTTGTTTGGTTCCAGTGAGGGGACATGACTCAGGGTTGCAACACTTTCCTGGAAAGATCGAGGTCTGTTTTTGTATTTCTGGCCTGGCTTTCCTCTAGATACACATGCCGGGATGGCGAGAGTCCGTGGGGTGCTGCGTCCCCCTCCTGGCACAGACGGCAGGGGTGGCTGCAATCACAGCTTCTGCGATGGTAGCTCTGGTAATGAGTGCCAGGGTCTGGCTGTTTATACCCTCTGTACCCCTAAATCACACCTCGTGGCAGGTCATGGCCTCCTTGGCTGCACTGGGACATCCAGGCTGGGAGTGAGCTGCTCCAGCTCAGCAGTTGGGCACAGGCCAGCTCTGTTGCTGAAAAGCTCTGCAGGTACAACTCCACCTTAAGGATGCTCTTTTAGGACTGACTCGCTTCCTGGAAGGATGAAGCCATGCTTGATTTTCTGCAGTGAGTTCTCAGTAAGGCAGAAGAGGAGTTGCAATGTGGAGATGAAAACCACTGCAACATGTCAAACTCACCTCAGGTCCCTTTGCAGAAGGAAGGCTGAGACTTCCAGGTCTCAGGTTTTCTTCTACCTTATCCAGCAGCCTCCTTCCTCCTCAGCTTCCTGAAAATGCGTCTCTCAGGCTCCAAAATCCCTCCTCAGCTCCAGTTCATATCAGGCGATAGGGCTGAGGTCTCTGCTTGAAGCATTTACTGATCCTTTTTTATGGTGCAGCCGTCACATAAATACAGCACCAAGTTCTCCTTATGGCCACCTGGGGACTTGGTAGCCAGTCTAACATCCCTGTTATTTTGATGTTAAATAGAGCAGTAAGAGCAGAGCAAAAACAAAATCAGAACCCGAGCAAAACAAGTTTCCCCCCACCATTAACAGGATTTCTGGGCATTATTTCCTTCCCTCAGCCAGTCGGCTTGCAAAGGGCGCTCCCCCTCCTCGCATCGGTAATGGGAAAAAGCGAAAATCAATAACAGGGAGGGAGGATCAATGCGAGCAGAAATGGCAAGTTTTGTTTTAAAAGATTTTGGCAGAGGGGTTTTAAAAAACGATGCCATCTGTGGTATTTTTCTACATCGACAGCACGGGCTGTGGATAACTCCGGTCCCACATCAATAACATCTGCTAATGCCGCTTTCCGAGCGGCACAATCAATCCTGCCCAGCGGGCCCCAGGGTAGAGAAGTGAGCTCACAAACTGTGCCTGCCATCTGCAGCCCACTCCCCGCACCCGAAATCTGGCATCCTCACCCAGAGCGCCTGATGGGGCTGTAGCTCGCGGCACGGGCCCTTTTGGTGCTCGACAGAATGAGTCGGAGCAGGGGTTCCCCGCGGCGGTGCCAAAAGCCATCAGATGCTTTGGTTTGTGGCTTTTCGGTCTTGAATGTGAGCAGTTCCCCACCAGCAGCTCCACATGTCTGTGTCCAATTGGGGCAATGTCCCTGGTGTGCCACTGCAAGCCCTGTGTGCCACCACGGGGACCCTGATGGGTTCTGGGCACAGATTTGGGCTGTCACTGGTGTTTGGGCTAGCAGCCCCGCAGCCATTGGAGCATTCACAAGCACTTATCATTTGTGCAAAGGAAATAAACCAAAAAAAAAATTAAAAAAAATAAAAAGGAAAATTAAAAAAAGGGGTGAAAATATGTGACAGAATCATAATATATGCAATATATGGAGGAACTGCTTTCCTTGCTAGTCTCATTTGACATCCTTCTTTTAAAGAAACACCTTGCTGAGGATCTGGGGAAGGATGAAGCTGCAAAGCCCTCAGGTGGAAGGGGATGTTTCACCCTGGTTGAAGGAAACATTTTTTTCCCCCAATGCTGAAATGCGTTTGACAAAAAGCATAATTTTTTTTTTAAAGGTTTTACATTTTGTGGATGAAGCAAAATAGGGATTTCACTTTGACATCCATTTTTAGACAGATTGTGATCTCTTATTGCTTTTTCTCTACATACTGATAAAGCAAATGCTCCCTTCAGAGTTGTTTACCTTCAGCTGCACACAGCCAAGCAGTTGTTTTAATTAGAAGGTTTTCTATAGACAAGGGCATTTCCCTAATGCTGTTCTTGCTTCAAAACTGAACAGAACAGGAATGCAGTGCAAAAAAATGACTGTGAGTCATCTGTGAAAACAAAACCAGCCCCATATAAACAGAAACCTGGCCGGTACCTGACCCAAGCCCAGTCATCCTACCACTGCTGCTTGTCAGTAGCTGCAAATGGAAACCTCTGTCCTTCCAGCCAGCAAGAAAGTGTTCGCAACCTCGCTGAGCCACTCTGCACAGCTCTGGTTGCAGCACTAGCAACCGGTAAATCAGGTACATGTCCACGTCAGAAAAATATGCATGGCCCTAACAGTTCTGCTACCGCAGGCAGCACCGTTTGGGCTCCTGAGGGACTTTGGGAAAGGGGAGGAAAAGTGAGAAGGAGAACGATGTGGTAAAGTCAGATAGATAAAGTTCCATTTGTCAAAGAAGAGTTGAGGAAAAAAGGCTGATGCATTCCAGCCTGTTGTATAGTGTATTACAAAAGCAATCTATTTTTGTTCCGCTATTATGCCATGGAGAATTCATCTCTCTGCAACAGTAGAAGTGATAAAGGAAAAATTGGCCCTTTTCCTGTAAATCAACTCCAGTGCTTTGGGGGAGGCTGGACTTGCTTTCCGTGGAGCTGAGCGCAAGCTCGTTCTTTCCCGAAGGAGCCCAGCAGTGGAAGCCAAGGTGCTCTTGAAGATCAAGTGCAAAACTCAGTGACCTGGGACGAGAGAACAGGTCTCGAAAATAATCAGCTTGAGCTGGCATCTGGACTCCGAAGTAAATCAAGCACTTGGAGCTTTCAAAAGTTCAAAAGGCTTTAAGAAAGATAAAATCACTTGCCACTGAGCTTCTTATTTAGAGCCTTG
Source organism: Aythya ferina (assembly GCF_964211825.1). Lineage (NCBI taxonomy): Eukaryota > Metazoa > Chordata > Aves > Anseriformes > Anatidae > Aythya > Aythya ferina. Next base: position 8,503,995 of record NC_140307.1, read on the forward strand.
ATTTTTTAGTTTTAATACAAAGCAATATTACCAGAGAGCTCTTCCCATCAGCTGAGTATGCTGCAATGTCATCACTTGGAGCAAGAGAGGCCAAAACTCTCCACGAGAGGAGGACTCAACCTCCAGATACCGGCAGACATGAAGCCTCTGATGAGAGCCCAGACAAATGCATCTGATGCATCCCACATCAGCAACATTGCCGTGCACATGGACCTCAGCCCTGGGCATGGGCCTCACTGTTGAATGCAGAGTATCGGGGTGGCCAGAGTGTTTCACCCTGAACGGCACATCCTGCTTCACCTTCTGGTGGCCAGCAGCTTCAAGATGCACTCCCTGGGCATCAGGGAGACTGAAGGACTGGCTCTTTGCAAGAAGCTCAAGGACAGGCGAGGACCATGCCGGGTTTGCAGAGGTTGCTGGTCCTCACTGCTGGGAATGACTTTTCTGGTGGGCACAAGCAGCTCAGGCCTCGCTCTCCTACGTGCTGCTAGAGAACAAAAACACATCGCCTCTCCCCTGGGAGAAGACAAGTAGCAGCAGGTCAGTGTGGACAGACAGGCGGGGAAACCGAAAGAAATAATAAGGTTTTGGTAAGGGTGCAAACCAGCGATATCAACACCCCGGCTGTTCAACCATCTCAGGCTGCTGTAGGTGTGCAAGGCAGTATCTAAACAACAGAGCCCCAGCAGCCTCCAGAAGGTCAGCCAGAAACCACACTTCTGCTGCCTCTCGGGCTGCCAGCAGCAAGGAGGTGTCTGGGGATGGCCAAGCCAGGCGATGGGCACTGTCCATCCTGGGATCTCGCTGCCTGGAGGCAGAGAGGGGCACTGCTCTGATGATACCAGGTTAGATATCACCGTGGATTTGCTAGGTGGTTGTTCAGCTCTCTGCAGAGCAGGAGAGCTTGCTTGAGGGGGAAAGTTGATTTCTGCTTGGGAAAGGCTGCAAATGATGGGTGGGGAAGGTGCAGCAGGCTGCAGGGCTGCTCGGAGCAGATGGCACAGCCAGGCCACGAAGCAAAGGGAGAGGCAAGGAAAGGAGCAGGGCTCAGGAGCAAGCAGCAGGCAGACCTGCTGGTCTTACCAGGCCTCTGCTCATCCCTGAGGCACCAAAAAAGCCACTGCCTTGGTCATGCAGGGGTTACGGTGGTATCTTGTGCAGGGAGCATCCTGTGTGGAAAAGGATGCCGCTGTTTACATGATGTACAGTGAGATAAGATGGTTTATAACAGTGAATAATGAATTCCTACGCATTAACCGGAGCTGCAGCACAAACCTGACACCCTCTAAGAGCAAAGTGTTTCCTTCAACCCCATCTTCCCACATATACCTTTCCCCAGCATTGCCCTGTGCACTCTTAATATCTATGCTGGGCAGGGCACTGGGGTCCTGAGGCTGGCACGAGCCTCGAGTCCTCCCACAAGCCCCACCATGATGGTGGTGATGGTGATGATGGTGGAGATGGGCAAGGCTGAGATGAAAGTCACGAGTCAGGCGGACAGGGGGAAACTGCCCTCAGACACATGTGGGCTGTTTGTTTATTGATTGCTGATAATTCAGTTCTTGCGGGGATAAAGGGCAAAAACAATGAAGAAGGGTTTGTAAGAGCCTCATGTTCTCAAGTTCTGGTCTGGCAGCCTGGGAGGTAGTTTGGGTGGTAGCTGCTGGAAGCTGAGTCTGTTTCTTAAATCTCAGGATGTATTTTCAGATTTTATTCCCAGATGGCCAGGTTGTAGCATCCCGATTTACACTGCAGACATTTGCACTTCTGCTCTGTTTTCCATTTTTTGCTTACAAACATTGTGAGGAATGAAAAGAGGCATTTTTCGGCCAAACTAATTTTAATCTAATTTCAGACAGCTTGTTAAGGTAAGGTCAGAGTTCTGTCAATGACAAATGTAATGAAAATAAAGGTCCAGACACCAAAATGTTATGGAAGTGGATAAGGCTTTTTGACTGCTGTCATTACAATTGATAGTTCTATTCAGTCACTTTAAATTTTATTGATTTTTTTTTTTCAAGCACTCCACCTTAAACTTATTTTTCATTTCAAGAAATCAATACTATGGATCCTTTGACACAAGGCATGCAGCATTCTGCCACAGTATGTATTTCATGATGGAAGGAGAAACACTTTTTTTTTTTTTTTTTTTTTTTCCCTGCTCAGTTCTTTTGTCTTGAAAATAAACTGAAATTCTCAGTTACTTACAAAAATACAAATCTGGGGATGACTTCCTGCCCTTGATTCTCTGCACTATATCACCTGTGCTGCTGGCTGCTATGGAGATTTTTTTCCTGAAGCCCTGCTGCTGGTGAACAACAGAGTTATGAATGTGCTTTGAGGTTCATCTAATAGCTCTGACAAGTGGATTTTTTTTCTTCTCCTTCTTCTGTCTGTTTCCTTCCTTCCTTCCTTCCTTCCTTCCTTCCTTCCTTCCTTCCTTCCTTCCTTCCTTCCTTCCTTCCTTCCTTCCTTCCTTCCTTCCTTCCTTCCTTCCTTCCTTCCTTCCTTCCTTCCTTCCTTTTTTCTCCACACGGGTGAAGTTGTATTTCTGGGCAAAACATGAGTGACTGCAGACAGTGCTGCCCTTCACAAGCATCTCTGATGGGCACCTTTGCTCTTCCCATTTGATATATGAGGAACAGATATCTGGTTCCTAGGTTTCACATCATGTCTCCATACTGTATTTTTTTTCTAGCAAATGCATAATTTTCAAAGCCTGGGCTTGAATAATGCCAAACACTTTCCTCTGTCTGGAAAGCTCAAGGGAGTAGAAAGAGCAAGGTCAAATCCCTGCTCTGCCCAAAGGAGATGACCCTTCTGGGCAGCTCAGGTCTTCAGAAGTACCCTGGCACTATGGCTCCCACAATCTTTCTGGCTGATAAATAATTTAGCTCTGGGTATTATGAATCCCCAGCTTTTTATGAGTATAGAAATTTATTACAAGTACAGAAAGTCTCACCTTTATAAATAATTAAACTTAGTTACACACAATGACTGTAGTGAATGATGTGAAACTGAAGCCGAAGGATGGAGTATTTGTCCCTCGTTTTCAAAAAAAAAAAAAAAAAAAAGAAGGGAGGCAAGGGAGTGATAATAACGTATGAGTATACAGGAGGGGTGAGTGGACTACATCTTTCTTCCAAGTATCTCCCTGACCCGGTGGGTTTACAACTACAGATCTGTAATTTTGAGGTAAATGAATTCAGCTCAGACAGAAGCAGGAGAGGAGGAGGGAAGCCTGCAGTCAGCATCTGTATATGTGCAACAGGTACAAAAAGACAATATTCAGCATCCGTATCTCATTACAACCACCACTAAAACAGAATGCTATTAGCAGTCGTGGCACAACAGAGAATGGGAGGGTAGATAAAGAAAGAAAAAAAAAATATCAGGATTGATGTTCTCCTCCTGTATTTGTTATCTTACAGAAAACAGCAGCAGAATACAAATCAACCCATCCCATGTACAGACAAGTGGGATCCTTTGAGACTCTTGTTTTATGGATGAAATAAATTCAGTCATTGGGGGATGAAAGGCTCTATAAGTGTAAAGAAAACCTAACCTTTTGCATATTTTTTTTTTCTTCAGTCAAGAGCTTTCAGAACAGAGTCGTGCAAAGGGAAATGCTAACAGCAGCTTGGCTGTGGATGGTCACAGTTTTCCCTTTAGCGGAAGAAATGCACAGACAAATTCCTTCCACTCGTGGCAACTCCTTGCACCTTCCTGGAGATGACAGTAAAATGGCACATAAGAAACTGTTACTCATTTGGAAAAAAAAAAATAAAAAAAAAAAAAAGGAAAAGAATGTCTTTTAAAAGGGAAATGAGCTAGCTAGGGAAAAGTATGTGGGCAAAAGTGGAAAAAACATACGTTCTGCAAGTTTCGGCAGAGACAGCAGCAGCAACTGCCAGTGCTCTGCTTTCCAGCCTGCAGTTCTCCTCCTGAAGACACAGGTTTGTATGCGCTGCACACAAAGCCAACATCTGTTACTTTTCTGAAGGAATCTGTGTCTTCATGAGAACGTGAAAACACAGCAAGCACCAGACTGGAGAAGCAAGCTCACGTCCCCATCACCATCTCCTCTTCTGCACTGGAGGCACTGCAAAGTTATTCCTCACTCTACAATGCACCTTGCGAAGAAGAGATTTCACAGCCATCTATAGGCTGGATACAGCAGCAAGAGCTGAAATTTGACTGTAAAGATACCTGAAATATTCCCTTTTTCATGTCTCTTGCAGATTAGCGTATTAGGTGGACAACTTTTCATGCTAGTGCCCTTTGCTAGAATATATTGACTTGCAAGGTGGAGTTAAGAAATTGGTCATTATAATGATATCACCCATAAACTCACGGTCCTTTAAATGCCCATCACATCAAATATCCCAGAGCAGCTGGGACTGTTGGGGTTTCCAAGTGCATTGTGTCCAGAAGGTGATTTCTTCATGAAATCAAGCCCCAGTACAAACTGAAGGGCACTTTTCAGGCTGGTGATGAAATTCTTAATTATGCAACATCAAACGCAGCAGTTCTAGGGAGAAGCAAATTCACTTACAAATTATGCACATACATCAAAACCACCCTCTGTTTCGGAGACAAATGCCCAATCAATCCGATCTATTTTGCCATCTACAGCAGACGCTGCATCAGGCTATTTTATAAGTATAAATTTTAATATGTCTCTCCACACTATATTCAGTCAACTCATGATTATCCAGACCCGGGAGAGGGAGCGGAACTAACTCAAATAAAGTAAAGCACAGTTGAACAAAACCAGAGTTAAATCAGATTGTGAAAATAAGTGTTTTATTTTCTATATTAATCTTAGTATAAACTGGAGTTATGATGTAGAAAAAGGTCAAAGACAGGAATAAAAATGCTTTATTTTTGGTGTAGCACAGTCCATTTGAATCTGGATAATCTGCCTACACTTAATTAAAAGTCGACAGTGTATTGCGCACTAGGTGAGAGATTCAGGGGAAAAGCAAAGCTGATTTTGTCTCAGTGTTTGCTAGGACTCTCCTGCTTGGTCCAGGTGATGGATTAAGACAGAACTGGAATGCAATTTACAGCCCCGTCCCCTGGGCAGCACTTCAGGAGGAAGGAGAGCAGAGACGGAGAAAGCATAATCCTGGTGTGCTGGCAAAAGGCAACTTGCTTCCAAAACATGTGGGGCAGGGCCACAGGCAGGGGGTTTAAATGAGACCAGGCTGGGAGAACAAAACCACTTGCTAAGCTTGAGGCGATGCCGAAGCCCTCTGAGACTGGGCAGGCAGTGCCCAGCTGGCCGGGGAGCACACACTGAAGGCAACGCTCCCATCACCAGCACCGCATTGCCCCGGCTCTTCTGGTGCTCCGAGCATATGAAGGAGGGGCAGGTAACAGCTAGAAGAAATTCTGTGTGTTCAGTAATCATCCTTAAAGGGATTTGATTCTTTATTACATTGTCCTGAATTATATTAGAGGTAGCACACAGAATAAAGATTGGGCTCCCTCGCCCTTTTATGCCTCCAAACGCAGCTGGAATGCTAGAAAACAATAAAGCTCCTTTTTTTTTTTTTTGTTTTTCTCTCTTCACTTAAAGGAAAAGGTGCTTAACAGTAGTTTTAAGATTAGGAAGGAAATGGGTATTTAAAAAAGAAATATATTCCTCTTGGGTCACTACAAAAAGCTGTTTCGATATTGCTAGAACCAATGGAAATAAAGCCAGCATGTCATCAGATTCTTAATACAGCACCAGATCTAATTGAATCTTTTGCATCTATTTTTAATGAGCAGCTCGTTTGTTTAATGTGATGGCTACATAATTATGAGTATGAGTTTGTTCTCTGCTTGGGACATATTGGTACTAATGCAGTGATATTTAATTACTGTCTCTCAAGGAATTATGAGAAACAAGCTGCCAAGCTTGAAAACACGGTGATTTATTCCTTGTTGAACAGCCTGCAAAGTGGCACGGGCCCCATTTACCTGGGTGGTATTGCTGAGAGGAACAAGCCTTTCCTCCCCACTTTCTTCCTCAGCATCTAGCACTGCAGGTCTGTATGGAAACCAGCCCGACACCTCCTCATGCGATGCACTACTGGGTGCGACTGTCTATAAGGAGAATTAAAAACCTTAAATTAAATGTGCAAGAGCTCGGCACAGCTAATTTCGGAACATTAGTGAGCAGTAAGAATGAGGATGCGATCCAGCTGTTGAGGCAGAAACCATGCAACACCCCAGACATACACATCTGATTTCAGAGGAACAGCATCATCTGTCCCCGTCGCAGCCTTGTGGCCCTATTTTTGTCTGCTAATAGGTAGGGGAGGCTCCAGCACCCAGCAGTGGCTGTAAGAAGCTGCCGAGGTTCCTGCTGGGAGCTCCCTGTCCCAGTTTCTGTCCCCGGGGCTCGGGACTTGACATGTGTTCGTGCCACATGGCACCGCTCAGCCTCTCCCTGCTCGGCTCCGGTGGCTGGTTGCTGCAGAGGGAGCTGACAGCAGCGGCGGGGAGGGAATTACTGCTGCTAATAACTCTGCAGCACATCCAGCCTCTGCCTTCTTTCCACGCTTTAACCAGGATGAAGGGATCAATCACTGTAAGTTTCCCCCCCACCAGGCTGAAGGGCAGCTCCTGACATCCGCATGCCTTTGTTGTGGGCGCTGGGTTTTTCCCATTAGCAGTCATGTTCATCTGATCCCTGAAAAAAAATAATAAAACCCCTTAAAGAAGCATATAATAAATCTTCACCCTCTATCCAGCCCTTCTGGTAAGGAACAGCCTATGCACCTTGCCTTCCCTTGTCCATTCTAACTAACATAGGTATTTTTATTTTTTGATAAGACTTGGGAAGGCTTCTCCAGCATTTTCAGTGCCTGATTTCTGCAGCCAGGCCTGAGCAAGGAAGGGTGATGGAGCTGGAGGCCATCCACACACCAGGGCTGGATGCAGATCATTGCTCTCCTGGCCAATTTACAGCTCTTTCTCTGTACACCACCACTTCTCCCTTTGGGGTAAGGCTCCCATACATGCGACCCCATCAATAACACTGAGCTTTGTCCTGAAAAATACTTCTGGATCCTCACTGCTACCACTTGTCCATCTCTTTCTTAAGCAGAGAGACTCTTTGGGGGCTGGTGGCCATAAGGAACACCTTCAGAAGTGCGCTGATTTCTTTAACAACATATCCTACCTGCTCCATTCCTGGGTTGTAGCAGTGGCACAAGCTAACTGCAGAGCAATCGGGGAATAACATCATTTCACTGATGTAAATTACTGGAGAATTACCATTATTTCCAGCAGAGCTACAGTGTAGCCTCCACACAAATAAGTAACTTACATAAACCCTGTTATTGTCCTTCAGCTGTTTTCTAGGTGCCAGGAGCCACAGCTGTTGGGAATTCCATAGGTGTGCATTAACAAAATTAGAGATTTATAGTTTAGCCAAAGCCAGAAATCCCCCTGGCATTACTGAATCAAACCTCGCTACTTTGTTTGCACAAGGCAAGCCCAATATAACTCAAAGCAACTTTCTAGGGGGAAACAGGATGAACAAAATCCACTATTATCATTTCCATTCTTTGCTCCAGCTTAGAATGAGACTGGAAGGGAGTATTTTTGTTTTAAAGGTGCATATTCTTGCCAGTACAGCGTGTTACAGGAGGAGGAGCAGGGTCAGCGCACACTAAAACACTAGCTTGGGCTGGCACCAAAATATCACGCTCAGATGCTTGAATAACCCACAGTGAAGGGAAGATTAGACAAATGAACGATAAAACTGACTGCTCCAGCTTGTCCTCAATGGATAGGAAAGTAATGAAAATCTCATGAAAGATAAATGGTAAAGTTAGTTTAAAATGGATTTAATGAAAGTAAAAGAGGACGAGTGTTCATTCCAGGCTGCTGATTTATATTTTCTATATTTTAGCCCTCATAACCAAGTCCTGTCTCGTTAGCCATTAGAAGTTTAATACAGGGTTACACGTTCCATCAAAACCCAAGCAGCTTTTAATACTTTGAAGGAGCACAATGCTGCATTTTGAAAGATTAGCAAGGGTGTCCTTGGCTGGATTCTTGCATATTAAAAAGTGATCTTCAAACCCAAGTTTTACTTGTGGGATAGGGGGATGGGGAATAATTCAAACCATCTCTCCCTTTCTTTCTATCATTGAACTTGGCATAATGTAAAATGATACCAAACTTGCAACAAAAGGAATAACGGTTTATAAAGAATTAGCTATGAAATGAGAGGATCTTGTGAAGATGAAACGTTCCAAAATTAGCCGAGCCTTTTTTTTTTTTTTTAATTCTATATTCTTTGTCTTTCAGCTGCTCTCAGATTCTAGAAAGAATGAGCTAATTTTTTCCTACTTCTTCGTCTCAGTATTTTCCACAGCATAAATAATACATAACAATAACAATATTGGTTTTATTTGAAAATAAATAAATAAATAAGTAAATGGAGTCTGCCTTGGAGTCAGAGCCAGGCTGGAGGCAGCCCCAATGAGCACGAGGGTGATGCACCGTGACAAAGCGCTCGTGTTACCCAGCGAGGACCATGAACCAGCCACACCATCCTTGGCTGGATGTGCAGGAGAAACATCAGCAAATGGAGGCCTATGGATGCATGACATTTTAGATGGGCAAAAAATAAGCTAAAGTCCTTTGTCAAACAGGAGGCAGAGCACAAACGCAGCCCCAGGCTGCCCACACCGCCTTGCCAGTGACTCAGCACCGAAACTGAGCCTTTGGGACCAGATAGCTCAGTCTCCTGTGACTCATCCCCAAAACAACAGTAAGGCTGCCAAAATGCAGCGGGGTGTTGTGACAAAGTTTCTAGGCAGCGGTGTGGAGCGTGAGGCCAATGCACCCTCTCTGTAGGGGGAAAGGCAACGATTTTAGGTCACCACTGCTGACCTGGGCTGCATAGGTATGGACTTAGGAAGGAGCAGGTTTGGCCAGCCTGGGGCTAATTGCAGCTAGCGAGGAATTTAGAGCACTGGAGCACCTGGCTGTAGTGACAGCGTGTGAATCCAGAGCCCTGCAGATTGACAGCAATGTCCTCAATCTTTTTAGCTGTATAAATAAGTAAACAAATACATAGCGTGTAATTTCCTCCAGAATCAAAAGGGCATTTTCAACACATGGTCAAGGAGCAGCTCCCCCTCCCAGGTTCCTTCCCACCCACATCCCCAGGACTCCCAGGCAATGCAGGGCCCTGCTCGTGTCTCTGCTTCTCCTCTCCCAGCCTCCGTTGCCATAAAGCAGCTGGGAGCGCTAAGTGACTTTCTGCACCAGCGCCCATCTCGTTGCCTCCCCTCAGCAGCTGGAGATGTGGGGCCTGACTTCAGTCAATTGATTTTGATGGGGATCGCATCCACTTACCCAGGGCAGAATTGGATGCACCAGGAGCGTCTCAGCCCATGAATGAACAATTGTACCAGCGGCAAGGACGCAAAGGCAACAGATTTCAGGCTCTCGCAGGCAGCAGTAACAGTCAATCACCTGCATGGAGTGATTGTGTTACAGTAAATCCTCCTGCGCCGTGGAGTGAAACTATCCCATTCCTGGCCTCTTTGGATTCAAAGCAGTAACTTGTTTCCTGATGAAACTCAGCTGCTCTTTATTTTCCCATGGGAACCTGTTGCACGGTAGCTTTGTAATCCGTGATCAAAATAAAGGAATGCAACCTTGGCAAAGGGAGCGCTTTGAGATGCAAATCCCCCCAGAGCCCACTTGCTACCCTGCACTCTTATTCTGATGTATGAGCATTTTAAAACCACAGTCTTATTTTGGTGGTCAGTAGTGCCTCAAAGTCTCATCCCAGATCTCAGTCCCATTGCAAAATGCCAACTGAGGAGCTCCCAGAAAACAGCCCCAGCAGCAGGTCCCATGCCATGGAGGTGACCCCTGTCCTGTGATTTTTGTGCCATGCCATGAAGGGGCTGTCTGGGGACAGCTGCATCACAGATGATCAGCAGATGTGGAGAAGTTTTTGTGGGTGTCCTGCTGCCCTGTGATGGGTTTTTGGCCCCTTTTCATCCTAAAAGCTCAGTGAGTGCAACCAGCAGGGTCTCAAACATCATGAGCAGGGCAGGACAGGGCAGATGGGTGCCCTACCACAGCCCCCAAAAGTGCTGGGGGTTGTTGCCCCTGATGCAGGAGAAGCAAATACATTACCCACTGTGGCCAATGCCAGACAAACACAGGCAGTTTTCAGGCCTTGCTGAGTAGGGCACATATCTCCCCAGAGAATAATCTCCCAGAAATCGACACATAACATTGAAAGACAAATGAGAATGAAAAGGCCTCTCAAATTTAATAGCCTCCATGAATTACACTGCCTTTCGTCTACATGGACTGTCACTCTTTCCATTAAAGAGTCACTGTCATCAGTAATCCATTTTAAGATTTATAGATGTGAAGATTTATAGACTTACTGTTCTTATCTGCTTTTTTTTTTTTTTTCTATGCATCTCCATAGGCTCCCAAAAGATGGGATTCTATCCTGAACCTCCCCCCTGCATCTGAAAAACTAAAACAGTGATGGGGTGGCAGGCCTTTGAGCTGGAGGCCAACAAAACCAATTATGCTGATAAGGATAGCAAGAACGATAGTATGGAGGTGGGGGGAAGAACTAGAAAGAAAGGGTAAATGGTGAGCAGGAGAAAACAAGAGAAGTAGAATCCAGGTTTTCATTTATTTTTCACAGATTCTCACTCTATAAGTTCCATAAGTTCTTAAAATAATAATAATAATAATTAGGTTATTTTTCTTATTTGGTCATTTTTATCTTAAGACAAAAAGCCCTGCATCCTTGAAGTGAATATATTCAGATCCAGCTCTCACATATGAGAAGGCCACTTTACTATGCTCACAACAAAAAATATACTCAGGTGGGAGTATACTGACATTACAAAGTCTCTTCAAACAGCTAAAAGAATTGTAGTATAAACGAGCCTCAAGCTACCTACTTTGCATATTTTTATCTGATTCTAGTGCAGTTGAACAGTTTGCTCTGGTAGTAATTGAGTGCCCGTATGTGGATTAATACCTCCAGCACAGAAGAATTTGAGTATGTTCGTGCTGCTTGAAACTCGTCTGTTTGCATGTGCAACTTGATACTGGGTAAAATTGCAAATACTTACGTGACTTAGAAATCAAAGTACTATTCAAAAGCTTCAACTCATTCTGAATCTAGTTTTGGAATGTGTGTGTGAGAAACAGATTTACTTATCCTCACTTCATTATTCTGCATATTACGTTGCCAGCAGGTAGCCTTTGAGAGAACTCTGAAAAAGTAGTATTGGACAAAATTCCTTAGGTTACCTCTAAAATCTTTGTTCCTGCTAAATATTGCTTGATATTTTTGTACGTGCTTGTCTATAAGGAGAACTAGGACAAAGCTTTTTCTGAGTTTTGTTGCTGTGCTAAAGAAAGCTGCTATATGTGGTGAGATACTGCAGAGAATGCTTTGGTACAAATGGATCCGGTGTAGCACAATAGACATCTGCAGGCAACACTGTCCATGTATATTAAAAATAAGGCTCTCTTTCCAAATGCAAATTTTCTTAAGGAACAGTGAACTGTAGGGACTGTCTGTGTAATGCATTCTAATTAGCTTCCTCCTAGTAGTAGCTATTACCACAGGCTATCGTCACATTGAAAGCTGCGTCTGTGCTGATCCTTTACAACACGCACATGTGATGGCTGTCAAAGTAATTATCAGCACAATGTGTATTTTCTGGTTTGAGACAGAGAGAAACTTCAGTGGTGTATTAATTTTCCTGTGCTCTTGGGGAAAAGCAGAAGAGTGCTAGGACTCATTTCAAATTGATCCTTCTCAAGCTCTTCAGCAGATAAGGTTATGACCTGTGAATTCAAGAGCTGGCTTCCTGCACTCTAATGTATTACGCAGGAAGGAAACCATGAATCCAAACCTGTTAGAGTCTCCTCCTTGAATAAATAGTTTCCCAAATAAGTGCCCTAGTCTCATTGCCTTTGATAACCCTTTGGTTGAATGTCATTAATGTGCTTGCATTTTTCTCCCAACAGCATTGTGCTCCTGCTAAACAGTTTCTATTCTGTCTCTTCTGCTGTCTTTTATGCTTAACACTTTTTGCATGGCAGAACAGCTATTTGAGATATAAAATTCAGCTGGTCAGAACTGTAAATAATGGAAGTTCAGTGCTCTTACACTCATTTTATCCTATGTTATCTGGAAGCTGATGCTGAACACAGGTCGTTTCATGGAGAAATGGTGTTGGGGAGACCCTCAAAGAGGTGAGGTGCTTGGACACAAACAAATTCTTCCTCTCTGGGAAGCGTATTACAGAATCACAGAATGTTAGGGATCGGAAGGGACCTTGAAAGATCATCTAGTCCACACCCAGTCTAGTATTACTGCACCTGGAGCGTCTAGGGGATATTTGTGTTGTTCTGTGGCCTAAGGACCAGGAAAATGAGAAAATGGTGTAGGCCTCGCCCACATGTCCAACACCCTTCTTGCATCATGAGGGCTGTCTGTGGTCGCCTCCCTCTACCTGAAGGCCGGTGTTTCTGAAAGTGTAAGAGCTGGCAATTAGGGCATCCTGCAAACCTGTGGATCTTGCAGCTCTGTGACAAAAGGAGGCTTCTTACCTGGGAGCACAGACGTTGCCTGTAGCTGCTCCTGGGGTTCTTCCAAGCCACCCAGCTCCTGCAGGACCAGCTGTAGCTCAGCACAAGACGGACAGTAGGACACTGCAGTTGTTCACTGCTCAATGACTCCCACCTGGAACCACTGCAGAAGGGGCCAGAATTTGGCAGATGGCCTCTTTCTTCATCTCCCTTGCTCCAAATGCCCTAAGTCACGGCTGGGGCCAGTCGTGCTGGAGAGCCAGGCCAGAGGGAGGCACGCAGGAGGCAGCAGCCTCTGTGTCTTCATGAGAGCTTGTGGAAGGTGACCAGTTATTAAATATATCTGCAAACAAAGCAGATGATGGAAAACACCATTTCGCAGCCTTCTGGCAGCAGTCGCCACACTGACAGGGAGCAACACGGTATCAGACGGTGGCAGAGCCCAAAACTCATTTTTTACACACACATCCCCCCTATTTTAGGTAGTGATTTAGAGATCAGAGGAAAGGCTTGACAGTTTAATATTTAAACAATTTGTTTCATGTTTAGACCATCATGTTAATGATCTGTGTGTCACAACAATAATCAAGTGGGGTGGAAACTCACTTGCAATTAGCCATGTCTCCTGTCACAGCCTACACAGAACATCAGGCCCATGGGCGCTAATTTTAGCTAAATGCTTACTTCAAAATTTAATTTGCATTCTATTTCTCCCCACAGTCCACAAATGCTTGCATTCTCCAGGGCTCTGCCTGTAAAGTCTCCCTGCTCTTGACTCACAGGGGATGAATCCGGGATAGCCCCAGCTGCAGAGCTGGTCCCCTTCCTGCTCCGCTGCCATGCACTTTCAGATCCTCATTCCCCATCCTCGATGCCCAGATGGATTCAATCCTCTACCTGAGCTCTAGCGAGAAAAACATTTCAATTTCTAGGTGCCAGCATGAGCAAGACACCTGCTGTGCCCCTCAGAGTCTGCCCGTGGGCCTCAGAGCATCCTGCACACACACAGGGAGAACACAGTTATTCCAGAAATTTGGGTAGCCATCAGGGAAAACTACAATGCTCTAAAATTATTTATCTAGGTTGTTTTGAACTACCAAAGCGGTGATAAAATAGCCTGATTGATCCACAGACCTTACTCAAAACCAGATTTAATCCTCTTGCACTAAAATACCCTCCTCTCACCTCTTTATTCTCCCTCTTTAATAATCTGCATTGTGCTGGCATTAATGCTAGCCAGAGGCCTGTCATGCTGAAGACTGTGTGCACAAAGCCAAGGCCAGTGATCTAAACAGCTGAAAACCTCGCTTCAATTTTGGTGCAAATAATGCAAAACAGTCTTCACAGCACTGTTCAACAAGCCATGGAATTTTCTGAGGAATTTGCATTATGTTGAAAAATCAAGCTGGACACTTTTTTTTTTTTTTAACATAAAAATGAAACAATAACCTTGTTGCCACCAGCAGCTTTTACTGAGAGCAACCTGGCTCGTTTGACGATAGCGGAGAGGTTTTGACTGATTGTCTCGCTGCGTATCAAACTCCAGCTCTGCTGTGGTGGAGACCCGAGTAACAATATCCCCAGCAACACGCTGCTGTGCCTCTCCAACATCTTTATTAACGATGTACAGCAGAGCCCCTGCTGCTCGCTGGCGCTTACCACCAGATTTATGGCTAACTTCCATGGCCTTTCCCACTAGTCTTAATTTATTATAACAACACTGTTCATACATGAGCTTTTCCTGTTAGGGAGACAGTGGCGTGTCCTGTAGCACTGCAGCAGATGAAGTTTATTAAAGCGCCACCAGTTTAAGCAGCAGAAGTCCCAGGGCAAGGCATCTCTCCCAGCTCACAAGCTGCAAAGTCGCCTTTTTAGCCCTCGCAAAGTGGAGAGAATTTATCACGCTCATAAAAAAAGAGCAGTTTGCATCTGGCCACTTGCTCAGGAGGGGATCTCCAAAACCCTCGTTTGCAAAGTCTGAGCTAAGCTCTTTCTCCTCCCAGTGGGCCACCTACCACAGCTCAGCTCACCAAGAGTGACCTGTTTTTCTGTTTTTCCAGCATGACGTGATTTTCCCTAAACCTCCCCAGATTCCCACCTCCTCTGAGTTACTGAGGACAGACCAGGAGAGAAACCCTGGATGATCTGCCTGCAGAAAAGCCTCATGCCAGCAGGATTTCTGCAGAAAGGTGCAGAACTGGTGTGGCAGAAGAATGCAAAGGGGCGCCTTCTCCAGGGCACTGGTGAGCCATCCTGACCTACACATCCAGGGAAAGCAAGCCAGACAGCTGGCCCTGGTGGGACTGCTTCAGCATGAAACCCACAGATGACCTGGAGGGTCTCTGGGGCTATCTCACTCCAGACAAGGTTTGCATGTGCCTTGTGTCCCAGCTGGGTTGGTCTGGGGCAGCTCCTGGCCCCACTCAAGGCATGCCACGTGTAGGAAGGCAGTGATGGAGAGCTGCCCAGGGGCACTCATTTCAGGCACAGCAACATCAGCCAGGGCCCTTCGAGGTCTATCTGTAACTACATTTTCCAGCTGCATGCAGAAGGAAAAAGTCATACACGCTTTTATATGGTCCAATAATAATCACTCTATGAATCTACACTATTTAATAGCAAATGATCCTTTCCAGTAATTTTTTAGTCATTCTAATGGAATTTCTTTATTAATAAATTTTTATTAAATTTGACACAGCGATAACAAAAAGCTATAGAAAAATATTCAATTTTATTATGGTCTATAGTACCTTTCCATAAAGGTTAATATGGACTCACCACTCCTAATAATTAAATGGCAATACTCCTGCTGAGGATAGTCAAACCTCACAGTTCTGCCCTTTCAAGAAGAGTCCTTCATTTTACATTTAAACTCCACTTTTCTTCTATGGTTTTCCCCATGAATAAGCTAGATTTGCAGAAATTTAGTGGTCTTTTCTTTCCTCCCCAGGTACTACTGGATGCTATAGTAAAATACAAAATAAAATCTACTGATCAAGACAATTCTAAAGCTGTCAACATATTTTGTTCCCTAACTATACATCCAAATCATCTCGAAGGTATTGTAGTCGTCTCCTGGAGTTGATAAGCCATTTAATGTATTATTCTGGTGACAGGCAAGATGGCATTTGCTACAAGCATTTTATGATTCAGTAGTTTTCAGAGAGACTAGAAAACTAAGCAGCAGATTTACACTATAACAAAATAAAAGCTGAGATCTCATCAGCCTGATGAATGACTAAAGCAGCTTTCATCTACAGATTTTCAGCTAGTTTGCCTGAAGGTGGAGAACTTATTGTTTAGGACATTATAGCAGGACCTCGAGGCTATAACCAAATGGCATGTGGTGAAGGCTCTGCACATGCAGGGGGTAGAAATACTGCTAACTCTGGGGCAGTTTCCATCTAAGAAAGACATGTAAGTGCAATAAATTGAAAGAAAAAGGAAACATGAGGAAAAGAGAAGTTCTATATGCCTGTACATGTGCTAACGTACCAGAAACCCTGCCTGGCAGGCTGCTCTGCTCAGGCAGTTGGCTGTTTGCAAAGGGTGCCACAGCGGATTATTTATTTATTTATTTATTTTCAGAAAGAGATAAATGCAAGGAGAAAAGCAGCTTAGAAGGGCCATTACATACATAAGGTTTGGCATCGGCAGGCAGGCAGATATAGTATCACTGGCTACCTTATTTCTTAGCAAACAGATATTAGATAATGCCTCCTTCTCTGCCAAGCAATGAGTCAGGGGCTGAGATGAGAGGAGAGCTCTGGCCTCTTGACTCCCCCTCTCCACATCTGACCAGAGATCACTCCAGCTGCCTTCCAGCAAGCAAGTCAGGTTTCAGCCAGGCATTCGAAATGGAGACAGCTGTCAATGGTATGGGTTAATGGTACCGGTGCCTGCGGCTCAGCACCAAGGGCCACATTCAGACCACCTTCCACCAAGGGTTAACCAGGCTGGTTTGAGCTAAAGTGCCACAGGAGGCATGAGAGCAATGGAAAACTCATTATGTCTCAGCACCTTCTGACTGTGCCTCTCCATCATCTCTAATCCCTCATCCCCCTCCGTTCGGACGTCATCTGCACCTTCCCAAAGGCTCACAAATGTCAGGTCCTCCTCTCACAAAGCAAATGGCTGTGAGGACATGAAGCACCGTCAGATCTGAGCCCCTGTAGTACATACAAAGGCCAGTGGAAATCCTGGACAAACCCACCGACTGCATTTCCATGCATGTACATTTTGGTGCTTTCCATCTGACTTTTAAACCACGAACAATCTTCGAAAACTTCCGAAGATTTGTCCTATATTTGAACCTTACTCACAGTCTTCCACTTGCTTAGCCGTGAACATGATTTTAACAAATCCATTTCAACCTCTTAGTTAATTTGTTTCTGAGGCCTTTCTCTTTCAGAGTGTGTAATTAAACTAAAAGAGCCTGGAAAAGCCCCTTACAGTAAATAATTTACAAGTTCCTCCCTGGGGACATTTTTTAATTATAACTCCACTGGTCAGATCTTCCTGAATACTCTGAGATAGCATTCCCTGCTGGGATCCTGAAATATAATTACCTTATTCCTTTGGTAATGGTATTTTTCCTTAAACTACCCATTTCTTATGCAGGGCAGGCAGATTTGTTTATAAACAAAGTAAAGCCTGATAGGTGCTTTGTCATGAGAAGAGCAATAATGACATTCACTGCAACAGACAGGGGCACATCCATTTGGGGAAGGATGATACCGTTTCGAAGCAATTTTTATAAATCCTACCCTGACAATCCAGCATTGATACGAGGGAGCATACAGACAGCCCAGGCTCCTCTCCTTGGCAGCCTGCCTTGCTCCCCAAGTGCCATTTTATGCATAGCAAACGTAAATAATTCTGACGCACCTACCAGCCCCCTAACCTTTGTGCTTCAGAAACACTGTTATATACCATCAAACTGACAGTGATTTCATGTTATGTGGCAAACAGAAAAACCCAGAGCGACAGCGGCGAGTTTTAGGTGTCAAATGAAAGCTGTCACATTTATTTAGCTCTGTGATTCTCGAGACGATATACATAAATATTGGTTTACTGTCCCCACCAGCCAAATGTTAAGGGCTGTCTGCATCAGCTGGGGCCCTGTGGCTCCCCAGGCCTGTGCTGATCTCCTTCTGACCCAGGAGGGGCTGGTAAGGAACATAGTGCCTGCTCCTCTCGTTCCCAGTGTCACGGTGCATTAAATGCCTCCCTCACAGCCGTAGCCAAAAGGGCGGTTGGGAGCATGAGTGGCAGAGATCGGCTTTGTAGTGCCCAGTGATGTGATCTGTGAGATAAGAAAGCCTTCAAAGTATGCTTTCTTTTTCTGTACCAATTATTTCCAGCTAGCCCACAAAGAAGTGGCTTGGCACCTACCTGCGGCTGTGCTGGACAGGAGCTCCTAGTTTGCAGCCAAATTTTTGCTTTTCCCTTTTGCCCCATTTTAAACTCCCCCACACCAAAATGAGTGACCAAGCCCTCAGTTCTCTCTAGTTTCTGTACAGCTGTTAGTGCTGGCCCTGAAGTCTCTGCATCATTTGCTAGCCTTGTTGTACACAGCTGCTCACCTGTTATCACCCGCAGTGAAATATGTGTGTCAAACCAAGGTCTGTTCTGGTGAACACACCAAAGCTCAGCCAGAAGGATTAAAAGCTAATCCAAAAGGCCCATAAAGTGTGACTAACCTCATATCTAACTGGTCAAATAATAGTAAGAATAATAAAATAAAATAAAGTAATAATAATAACAGTAATAATAATAATAAAATACCTTCTTATGTAAAGAATGCCTAAGAAAAGCAAAGCCACAAGACAGAGGATTTGGGTAATAAGGAGGCTTTCTTGGTAGCTATTTGATTTATGTAATATAAAGTGTTCTAATAAAACGCAGTCAAAAAAAATTATTCAGCCTCAAAACCACACATCATGGCTTCCCCTCTGCTTGAATGTAACAGCGAGAGGTCATTAGTGCCTGATTATATTCTGCTATGCTGCTATGGGCTCTCAATTTGTGCCTAAAGTAGGATTGGAGTGGCGTTGACGCAGTCATGCTTAGTGTCACACTAACCAAAAGCACAGAAACAAGTCTCAGGAGCCCAGCTATGCTGCCAGGGTTAGACTTTGAGGCAGGACGCTCCTATAAGCACCCCAGTTTGGGTGGGATGGAAGGACGTAGCTGTTTGAATAGGGCTGGACGTAGTATACGCATTTAAAACATTTATCAGGATTGGGATCCAGGTTTCCTCTGTGAAAAATACTGGCTTCAGCACAGCTTTGTTGATGTCCATGGCAGGCAGTGCCATCTGGCATAGGTCTCATCCTAATGTGACCAGTGAACTCTAGCAGCCTTGCAGACAAACCTGCTACACACGAAGCCTGCCCTGTCTTTTCCTTTTTGCTCTCCATATGCCAACAGAAGTTCAGAAATGAAGAAGGAATTAAAACACTGCCAGGATATGAAAAAAAAAGTCCAATTTTCTCATCACACTTGTTCCCTGAAGGTCCTGAATCTTAAGAGTCTGCCTTCATCCTGT
The DNA here is from genome assembly GCF_964211825.1 of Aythya ferina. Classification (NCBI taxonomy): domain Eukaryota; kingdom Metazoa; phylum Chordata; class Aves; order Anseriformes; family Anatidae; genus Aythya; species Aythya ferina. Next base: position 8,523,148 of record NC_140307.1, read on the forward strand.
ACAGCAGAACAGCTGACAGCACTGCAGAGCTGAGAGAAGCTGGAGAACGCTCTGCTGCATGCACCAACACCATCATCTCACCTTCTGCTTGCACAATGCTGTATGACACCTGAACACAACTTATTCTGCATAGTTTGCAACACACCAAGTGAGAAAATGCATCTTTCATTTGGCGGAAGGATTCAGTTTGATAAAGAACTGACAGGCAGCCAAGTCTGAGCACCATCGTTTTACTAAATAGCCCGAGCTGCAAACTGCTTCCAGCTGTCTTGTTCAGGCTGCAGCTTTGCTGTGCACGCTGGTGGGAAGGCCAGCAGGCCAACATTGAAGGTGCATCTTCACCCCAGGCAGACAGACCTTCAGTAGCATGGGGTAAAGAAACACCAGGGTGCACAGGCCAGAGAGACCTGAGCTAATGGAGCTCTGTTAACCTCAGAACAAGAGGGTTTTAATTAATTACTCTATTGGCAAAATGGGAATAAAATTGAATACAAGCTTTCTGAGATGAAAGATTCATATAATCACAGGTAGGCACGGTTTTGTTCACAAGGACAGTTACCATGGACGAAGTCTTAAGGGCATTCTGGTCTGCATCTGGTCCTTGAGAATTCATGGAATTTTTAATGATGACATGCAGTAGTTTGGTTAAAATAAATGCACTGACTTATTGATTGAGGGATTAAACATGTATAGGAAAAGTGAAGTCATGCTGAAGAAGGCAGGTAGGATTATTAATAGCACAGGAAGGGGAGAAACTGAGCATTTTGCCACCCTTCTTATCACCTATTATTGGCCTTTAATTCACAAACCTGTTTTCCTTTAAAACCTAGCATCCTCCCTCTGAGTGGGCACTACACTTTTCCTGGGCACACACATTTTAGATGCTGTGCAGACTCCAAGACAGAGTCATGCTTTAGTTTGCTCTAGTTCCAGTTCACACGTGCAGCACATACACAGCAATGCACGATTACATGGCAAAAACTCTGTAAGGCTTTTGGACCACTGGGTACGGAAACATAATTTTGACTGTGATTGATCCAGAGTCAGAAATATCATGTCCTGTTACCATGAGGACAGCTTGCAGAGGAAAACTGATTGTCCTCCTGCTGACTTCCAGGATGGTCTGGAGGATTGATAATCTCTGCCACATCCACCTAACTAATGGGTGTCCATCTTCCTCCAATCTGCCCCTTGACATCATTAAAGCGTAATTACATACATATTGTTTTTAATCTGCCTGGGGCAAATAACAACCTCCCACCCAAAACCTTAGTCAATCCATAAAAACTGTTCTCTGCAATTCTTAGTGTCTAATCTTTTAACATACTTCCCATACTTCGTACAACATTTGGGGTATTAAGAATGGCTCATGTACAAAATTGTAAAGGTTGAAGTAATTCTGAATGTTATTTTATAAAAAAAAAGAAAAATATAAGTTGTTCTCCAGATCAAGAACTCCCTGCCCACATTTGAGACCACATGACATTTTTATATTAAGATAAAAGAAACAAACACGTATGAAAGTCATAGACATGAAACTTGTTCTTAACAGATACTCTTTTTATTATGAGATCACAGAGACAAATAAACAATCAACATTACTTGCATACACTAAAATCAATTAAAACTTATTTTGAATCACCAGTTTTTGTCCAGCTTACTCTACGACTTATCTGGTGGTTTCTTGTTTTGCTCACAGATGCACATAATATTTCAGTACTAAGAACATTTACCATAACAAATATCAGAATGGATAAAGAAATGTCATCAGAAGACAGTTCACTCTGAAACTGGAATAATAAAACTGTTAGGTATCAAGTAGCTTGTTCATCATGAGTATGATGAGAATAAATGATTCTTACTGCAATAAACAGTCACATATTCTTATTTCTACTGATTCTAGAATAAGAATTCACTCCAGATATTTGCTAATTAGAAGCAAATCAATGCAATCTGCATTACTATTACCACATATACATTGTGTTTTTTTTTCTTGTTCGAATACAAATAATGTATTTTATTGCTCCCAACATCATATATGACTATTAAAAAGTTGTGGTTAATGGATCTGAAGTCTTTGGTCGGTCACTCTGAAGGCGGGTTGGTATCAAGATGCTTTTAGCAGTCTTCATAAAGAATTTCATCTACTGGGACATCATTTTCTGCCACAGGCACAGCTTCACAAATCTGTTCCTTAAACGCCAAGGCAATCGTGTAAGGCTTTCCACTGGGATGTTTCATACATCTTTCAAGATAGGTATCATAATATCCTTTCCCTCTTCCCAATCTGTTGCCTTTTTTATCAAACCCAAGGCCTGGCATGAAGATAAGGTCAAGACCCCCTGTAGAAAAATGAAATAAACATTAGTGGATGCACTGTGGATTTCCTGATGGCTGGACTACATCCACATAATTTCATACATAGCAAAAGTGCTAGCTTTGTGTTTTGCAAAATGCTTCCATCTCTTTGATCAGATGAAAAATACCTTGAATACTAAACCTGCGAATTTACATTTTCATCTTACCAATTGCATACTAGATCAGCTGTAAAATAATTAGACCCTGAAAAGCTAGAAAGAAAAAAAAATCTACCTTATAACAAATTTATTATATCATTTTAGCCTCACACTTCCAAATACTAATGATTATGACTCTAAATCTAGACAGAGATTGAACTCAGAGAAATTAAATGCAGGAAGAATCAGAAAATCAAATGAACTTCTACATCAGGCACAATAATAGAAAGGAAAAAAAGAATGAGAAGAAGATGTGTAAGACAGAGAGTACCTTCTTGACACAACCGTAAGATGCTATGACTCAAAGAGGCTTGAATACAAAGTATTCTGAAAGTGGTTATCTGCCCTCTTACATTGTGAAGAAGTTTTGAAGAGCTGTCTCTTCATGAGGTTCCTCTCCTAAAGGACTGTCCTGCTGGGTCTCCAGCAATTTGTGTTACTCCGGCAGCACACCCAGCTGTTCTGCCTGCCTTCACCAAATCTCTCTCCTTCCAGAGAGATTACAAAGAGTATGGATTCTCTGAGACCCTTCTGAGATTGTACAACTGGAACTCAGAATCAGTTAAAAAACTTAAGCAAGCTGCTTAAGTGGCCAGTTATCTGGGCAGAAGAGATCCGAGCAGTTGGGGAAACCCTGCCTACAGATCCCACCCGCCAGCTCCAGACAGAAGAGATGGGATCAGGAAAGCCCTTTATACTCGCTCTGCTCATACTCTGTCACCAGATGTGGAGCAGCATCATGACAGGCGCATCAATACTCCAATTTACAGGCTGCTGCCCACTCGTTTCAGGAGCTGATCACACCTCTGCCATCAGGCAAAGGGCACGGGCTGCCCCGCTGAGCACCCACCAGGCGCACAGCAGCCAGCGCGCTGCTTCCATCCCTTATGCGAGGCTTGTTCTGCTGGTGTTAGAAGTCTTGCAGGGACATCCTCTAAACAAATGAGCTTGGCTGGCCTGGTACTGACCGCTGAACCCAGGAACACACCACTTACTAGTTTCACAATGCAAATAAAGTCTTTCATTACTTGCTGCTGTAGCAGACAGACACTTAAGAAGAGGAAAGCAGGAGTGGCAGGGGAAAAATAGTACAGACTAAACACAGCTCAGATGAGTTTAGAAAGAAAGCAAATACTGCATCTCAGTCCACTGCTTCTTCCTTATAGCAACAGTACTGCCTTAAGAAGCAGTTTTATAATTACCTTCTGCTCCTTCACCAGAGCTAGCATGCGGCAGTACTTTTCCAAACCAACTCTCTACTGCCACTTTGAACTGCACAGCTCTCACCACATCTAGCTGAGGGACAACACTCAGCTTTCAAGGAGATACACGGGAGCATGGACTGAAAGAACCAGAGCTAAGCAGAGTTTTTCAGTTTCCAGGAAACCCTGTGTGAGACCAAGTATCAGCTCTGAACTCAGCTTGGAAGAGCATGCTGAAAGTGCACACAAGACCAACTCATTTGCACATCCTTCTCAGGCTCCTGGAGATCACCTTCCACTGCTCATCCTTCAGGAAGAGTCACTGATGTGAACACCCATCCATCATGACCTGACCGAACTAGAACATTGACATAAAATATGCAAGGCAATGCATATACGATGCTTGGAAAAGATTAATCTTGTAAATCTGGCATCATACAGTTAAGAAGTATGCTTTTTCAAAAGAGGTCAAGGAAATATGAGGAGGGAATTAGCCAACGGGGAGGCTACAGAATATTACTGGTTGAATTACAAGGGAGCCTCAGTAATTTACCACACTGCAGTCAACTTTTGTTTCCTAAGACAGACAAATGGTGAATAGCAAACAGAAAAAAAGAGGCAAGAGAGCAGAAATACGATCTCACTTGGATAGGGATGTCATTTTTATGGTGTCACTGTGTACACCACGTTGGACATACCTTGTCAAATCTCTTGAGTGTTCAAATAAAAACAGATATTCGCCAATTGTCAGGCCTATAGCCTAGGACCCGGAAACCAGTTGGTCTTCTCCCCATTAGCATGGTCAGTAATGGAGATTCTGCAGGTCAAATACTCTCCTGTTAATCCTGTGCTCATTCTTTGTTCTCTCCATGACTTGCCTCACATTGGCTTTGTACAGGCATACAGGTGGCCCAGGAACCAGTGCGGACCAAGCACCAATCATGTTTAAAAAGAAACACACTCTGGCGTACACATTTTTTAGTTGTTTTCTCTCCGTGTGACTCATGGAAAAAAGCAGAAAACATTTGCTGCCACTACTGTTGGCAGGTAGGAATGTACACAAGGGGCAAATCTGCTGAGGAAAAAGGTGCAATTTCTTTTTACATTTATATTACAGACAGGAAGGAGACAAGCTGGGGAAGCACTAAGGAAAGAGGGAATTGGCAGGAACAGTGCAGGGAAGAAATATATTTTCTGTGTCGTTTAACTGATAGCACAGGGCACACTCGAGTGAATTCAGATGTATTAAAGCACTGTGTTTTCTTCTGGGTTCTCTGGAGAAATGGAGTCTGCTTTAATGAGTTAGCTCCGCTATAATCATGGATTTTTTATGCCGAATAACTCAAACAAGCTTGTGCAAATCTCAATATAAAAAACAATGCTGTAAATACTGTAATAGTTACCGTTATATTTTTTTTTCCACTAGAGCAGTGTGACACCGAATGCCTTTGCTCTGACTCACAACACACTGATAGCCACGCAACTCACACCGCATAAGATTTAAGTAAAATACCAAGCAAGACTTTCAGTAGAAAAATGACACAGCTACCCTGCAAGGAGCCCGAAGGCAGTTCAAGCTGTATTAGCCCCAAATCCTGCCCTGGGAGCTAGAAGGAATGGAAGAAAGCTGCATGGAGAAAACACTTTCCCTCCACATAACTTGGGGAGCAACAAAACCTCCTGCGGTGCCTGCGGCAGCGCGGGGGAAGAGCTGTTGCTGGATGAGAGTGACACACAGATGAGACCAAGATTGCAGACATATAAGATTACTATCAGCAGTGAGCATACATCAACAGGATGGCAGGTGAGGGGAAGGACGTCTTGCCCCTCCAGGCATGTGGCCCTCCTCATGCTCACAAGCCCTTCCAGCCCTGTAGGACCATGAGTTGCCACTCAGGATGCCCTGAAGGCCTGTTCCTTTCCCAAATCCCCATCCCTGAGAAGAAAGAGGAGGTTCTTGAGCATCAAACACCAGTCAGTTTTTACTGCCTTGTAAAATGGTATAAATGAGGCCTCCCGATGGCCACCAGCTTCTGTCCCTGTCCTTGTAATGCCTTCTGTCCCTCACACGCCTGCAGTCATTAACTGCTGGCTCAGGGATCCCTGAGCCTCCTGTGACAAGAGGCCAGGAGCCCAGGACACAAAACCAAGAAAAGCACAGCCACTGTCGAGAGGGCTTTTGCTGTGGTTAATCGGCACTTCTCTCAGAGTACTTCTCTCAGGTGGTCTGCAAAATGCTGAGGGCTGAAAACACACAAGCAGCAATACATTGCACCAGCCCAGGTCTTCTGTGAAGAGAATACCAATGCTTCTTATAAACTTTAATTAAGCTACAGGATACCCATGTAAGGTTGGCAATTATGATGACAGTCACCTAATACTCACTCTACCCATGACATGAGCTCTTGTGGCTACAGCTCCTTCAACTGTGTACCACCGTGTGTGAAATAATACACCCTGATTTACCAACGTGGGCATGCAGCCGTGCTGACACGGCCACATAGGTTTCATTTATACAGCTAAATAAAGCAGGACGAGAAAGCAGACTCATTTACAGGATCCCAGGTGGTCCACACTGTTTATCTGTTAGTACTCTGCCGGGTTCTGCCAGTACCCGTGAGCAGCAAAGACAGAAGTGTGCAGGTCTGGCCCCTTTCACCCCGCACGATCCTCCTACACCATCCAAACTGGGGTTGCTCCTCCAGACACAGGCTTTCCTGCCTCCTGTCAGTTTATGCCACACAAATCTTTGTATTCTTGCTACAAAAATACTGCCGTGATGGTCTGCCACAAGGCCTCATGCTGGGAGGCAAGCCAAGTCCTGTGTGGTGGGGACAGGACCAGTCTGTGCTACTAGGCCCCGCTATATTTAGCAGTATCAAGTCACAGCTTCAGAACCTGCCATGTGGGTGTGCAGGCATGCTTTGTCTGCACTGACATGCAACATCTATGTCTATACACCTTATGTCTACACAGAGAAGTGAAATGACTGGCCCGAGGACTCAGGAAATGTGTGGCAAAAGTACATGCAAAAGGCAGGTGTGCATGCTGCGCGTCCCCTGACTTACCCAGCAGACCGAAACATTAGCATCCTCTCTCTGCTGTTTTAAATAGGAATACACAGTTTCGCTTCCTCTAGGCAGCTGCGGTGAATTTCCTCAGTTCGGCAGTGCATTTCTCATTACCCTTTATGATAATATCAAGTTTGATTTGATCCCCAGGGAAGGATTTTCTCCTTGCACCTCATTACCTCTCTTCTCCTTAATCTGATGTTCCTATTTGAAATGCCAACCGGTGTTTTCTGAAGTGTTCTTGACAATGGTTAATTATAGAAGAGTCCAGCATGGTGCACCAGACACAGGTCATAGAAAGACTGCTGGGGCCTTGGCCTGCCCGCAGATGGAGCAGCCGGCGCAGCCTCTCTCCTCCCTGACGTGAAGGGGTCCCAGCCCACTGCCACCCCGCTGTGAGGGAGATTTATTCCACAGTTTATCTTGGGGGACATAACTCCCCCAAGCCCAGCAGCCTGTGCTTGGCTTGCTGTGTCCCCACAAGATGCCTGGGTTCTCTCAGCACGGTGCCTGCAGCACCAGCGAGCTCTTGAGCAGTTGTTTTTTTTTTTTTTTCCCAAGCACAGCTCATTCCGCAGTGGTCATTAGGGACTCCCTCTGCTTTGCTCAGATATAAAAGGTTATATAAGGTGCAGGGCCATGAAGAACTGGGCCAAGAACAATTTTCTGTTTAAAGAAAAGGAAAGCCTTTCTGCACAATGCTCACCATAAGCAGTGTCAGATCAGTCTACGCACAGCCTCTGCAGAGCTGACAAGTACTTGAAAGCTGTTCATTTACAAGGAATGAAAGCTGACTTTGGTGCTTTCATGATCTACCAAAGACCACAATGGAGAAAAAGCAAACCCTTACGCAGGAAAACTTTACTTTTCAGAACTAAAAGGACACGGTAACTGCCTGCTGTCTCTGTAACTGCTGCCCCAGCAGAGAAGAAAACATTAACTCAATCCATTTGATCCTAATATTGAAGTATCAGTCTTGGTGACATGCAGGGTATGGGCCAATGAGTTGGAATAACTGAGAAAGTTCTAATTAATGGCAGAATCATTACTATAACTTTAATTACTGTCAGCATCAGCACAGTTAGGCCTCTTGGGTAAGTGTTAGCTTCTTAACATATATTCTGCAGGACTCAGATCGTCATCTTGCTCTTTCCACAGCACCTACCACAGTGTGCTCTCGGTTAATCACCAGACCTTGGGGAAAACAACTCCACAGAAGTAAATATTTCAATTATGCTGCAGATGAACAGTACTCAGCTTTCCCCCTGGAATGCCCTGGCTGCCCCTTGCACCACTACTGAGGTTGCTAACCGCCCAGTACTTCCTTCCAGATGCAAATTTTCTGCCCTCTGGAAAAAACCTGCTCTTGGTTTCAGGCACAGCATCTCTGCTATTACACACCTGCCATGGTAGAAGTTCGGAAAGGGAAATGACAAATCTGTTCACTACAGGCCTAATCCTGAACCCAGCGGTGTGTGTGCTTCCCAGAGCTGGGATCACTTCCAGAGGAAAACAGCTCATTATCCTAAGCCCAGGAGAGGGTAAGGAACACTATACAGCACCCTGCTCTGACGGCAGGACCTGGAGCCAGCCTTGATCCTGCAGCTCCTGGCCTCTGGGGCTCGTGTCCTTCAGGACCCACTCCTGCCACCAGCAAAAGGCTGTTCTCTGGCTGCCCTGTGGCGTTATCATCCCAATCTAATGAGCAAGGAGACAGAAGCATTACCCTTCGCTGCAATTGATAAGCATTTGAAAAAAAAGCCATTCATCCAGAACCAATTATGGTGAGTTTTTCCAGTAGCACAAGTGATCACAGCCATAAACAAGTGCGTTGTTTAACCTTGCCCCAGACGGGCTGCTAAAATGCAAATACAATCCCTGAAAAAGAAATATTGGTAAGAGTTTCATTTCTGATTTGCTCACATGACATAGTCTTTGAAAATCAATATCAGAAGCTCAGCATGAATCCTCATTTCCTTTGAAACCTAAGTTACAACAGAAAAGGATCAGATCCTCAGTTACTGTAAATCAGCATTGCCCCACTGAGTCCCCTCTGCACTGACCTTGAGAACTACATAGGAAGTATCATGAATTACTGACACATGTTTGAGGAAAATCAATTCTTTTCTCTTGTAGGTATTTGTTGTTTGCTCATAAACAGCTCTCCTCTAAAGCTTTCCTAGAGTGCTCACTCTGTAGTCTCCTTGTGATCCCAAACACAGTTACCTAACAGGACTAAAAGTTGTGTTTCGTATTAGATTTAAAATACAGCTAATTTTAAACTGCAGACACAAGCTCTTCCTCCAGGTGTTTCCATTACATGAACAACTTTAATTGTGCAGTACCTGCCAAAGTGCTGCAGCACAGCACTTTGGCAGGACCTCCTTTCTTCTAACTATTCATGGCCAGTCTTTCCCCTAAGAAGGAAAGCCAGAGAGATGCTTGTACTGGCCAGGCACAGAAATCAAAAAACAGACCATTGCAGAGCGTGACTGCCTGCAGACCCGTGCCAAGGGCTAGCTGAGTCCCTCAGCACCCAGAGAGTGGAGGACAGCCTCCACAAGCACCTCTGCACACCAGGTCCCACTGGCTGTGCCCACACTTTAGGTACAGGGTACACCGTGAGGTCCCCAAGGCTAATGCTCACCTCATCCAGGGGCACTCACTTGCTTCATTTGTATTCCTGTTTGTTTAAGGGCACTGCAGGCACAAGGAAGGTTTTTGTGTCCTTTTGTCTTCTGGCAAACAACATTTTATCCACATCCACACATACACATGGCCCACCAATCTCTTTTACATACATATATATGTCAAGTAGACTATCTCCTCTGCCATCCATGTGCCACAGGTAATTGGTCCACTATAGGATGACTGAGACAGCTTTGGTTATTGCTTCAATAAAATATTTTGCAGAAAATAGAACCATCAGCAGAATCTACAAACAAGCACGGAGCAACTCAGCACTTATCTGTCTGCTCATCCATGTCTGTGCTTCGTGTCAGCATGAAACATTGGTCTCCACAGTTCACACTTGCCCTCCTGAACTACGGCATAATAAAATATTTATACTTCTCTCTGAGAAGCTACATGATAGCCATCAGTCATACAGGTTTAAAACAACGGAGTGTCAGTCCCTCTCCTGTTATCAAACCTGCAAAACCCACTAATAATGCCTTTTGATCAGCTGCTGTGCTACTGAGCTTCAGAAAAGTAAACATCCTCCTCCTTCTAATTTGAATTTAGTTAAAACAAAATTTAGTGCCAAAGCATTTGAGAGGTTAAGGGCACTGCACAGCTTCAGATGTGGTACTTCAGCCCTGCACAAACAACCCTGTCCTGCCGCACGAATAAATATCCTTTCATGTGTCATCGGTATAAGGCCAAGACTTGTTCAAATTCTGGCTGGTTTCATCATGTGGGAAGGCTGTGTGAGGTTATAACCATCACACTCATTTCCCCTGAGGTTTAAGTTTTTGTCAGCTGAGGTCTAGTGTCTCATTTTCAGAATTTGCCAAATGTCTACCTAAGAGAAAATTTGAACTAGTTCTTTTCTATTTCGCTATTATTCATCGAGTTGGCAAAGGCACAGTAAATAAACCATAATCACTCCATGCCACCTACAAAAACGTCTGCTTTTGCAAATTCAAAGTAAAGGAAATCATTGCTTAGAAATGCTTTAGCAACCAGTCTGTGAAAAATGACTTACCTACTTCTGCTATTCAGACGTTGGAGCAGTTAGAACAATTTGATTGGGAAAACTTGGGCAATGGAAGATTTTTGGTTCTAATGGTTGCACCTGCGTTCTCCTGTGATTTTAAACCACCAAAATACTCTGAAACAAGATGTGCAAAGGAACAACTCCAAAGGGAGAACAAACTGCATTACAACCACTTTAGAGCACATCAACACATCCTGTTAAATCAGTAAATGCTGACTGCTGAGTTTCTCCTTCAGAGAAACTAACAAGGCAAGGGAGCTTGAGTTGTTGATGCTGGGATTGTCATAACTCTGCTACAACCTAAAACACAAGGATCTTTGTGCATCTTTCTGTGTGCCTGTGTGAGATTCATTAAGATTTTATCAGCTACATTTCCCATAGTGTTTATCTAAGCACTTATTTAAAATACTTCCACTTGATACATGCGTATGTGCACTTCATTTCTCTACTCTTGGTCTTCTTTTGCTTGCTACTGTCTGGATATTTTTAAATCAAAATATGACACAAGTGAATCATCTGGGGATTTTTTCAACACATCATGTATCACTATCAGTATTTCCAACACCCCTTGACTCAGTCAGCAGATAGCCTATCATAAAATACAGAGAATCGCTTGTGAAATATCATCAACTTCTTTGTCAGCACATAAACCTGACTCCTGTAAGGAGCTACACCACTGGATAGAAACATTAGGCATCCTTCCAGGCAGGGTTTGCTGAACATGTAGTCAGCTGGTTTGTAGGTGACAGCACCTTACCTGTTAGTGTCAAACATGTTAACATCACAACAGCTGAGTAATCCAGCTTCTTCCATCACAAGGTTTTATATTTAAAACTTGCACAGCTTAAAATAAACAAAACCCAAACCAACCGAAAAAGAAAAAACAAACAAACAAAAAAACCCCACCATCCCTGGAATCCTCCACCTCCCTCCAGCTCTCTGTGTGTTTGACAATACCTGGACGAGACTTAAATTATAGGAAAACTGCCTAAATGACACCAGTGCTCCATAGCAAATCTATGGAATACTGACACCTGCCGGCAAAGGGCTTCACATCACTCCTGGACAGTAATTTGCCCTCCATCTACACCCAAAAACTGATTCCCGTCCCATACACACAAAAGGCATCACAAGCAAGAACTGCATCCAGTTATGAGCTATCATTACACGGTGGAACAGCAGCATGTGAATCCTGCCCTCTGAAAGCCAGCAGCTCCCTGCCAGGTCCAAGGGATTTCCCACTGTACAGGGGAAATGACAGTATTTTCAATCTCAGCAAAGAGAGCAGGGGTTACACCTGTGCCAGGAAGACAAATTTTTTGTAGCTGGAAAAGTGCTGACCTGATTTAATAGCCCTCTAATCTGGCAGAAAACCAATCTTAGGAGAAGAAAAAAAAAAAAAAAAGTAATTTTCTGCCAGATTCTTGAGCTAAATCTGCTCACCAGAGATGACATCAGCGTTGTTGTGAGGACAAGGGGAGAACAGAGCTGGAAGCAAAGAAAAGGCAGCAGGGCTGCCCCTCCTGGCACCAGCTGCAGGGCTCAGCTGTCTCACCAAACTGCATCTTCAATCCATGTCGCCATACACAGGTGAGCACCAGGTAAAGGCATCCTCTCCTGTCCTCCAGATTATCCAGATTATGTGAGCAAAGGCACAAAGACAAGTTCAGTGCCACCTCTTCCCGTCCAAAAAGGAAAATAAAGGGAGACAAAAATCTGTGGATTAGTTAATGCAGCCAAAGATGCATGTTTGCATTTCCCCTGTACTAGTTTGGTATACAGACCCATGCCACACTGCACAGAATAACCTAACCTCTTATTTGGTTTTGAAAGACTCCTGTACCTAGGAAACAGTGTAAAGAAAATGACAATACCACTATTCACACTAACAAAATAGCTCTCTGAAACAAAACACTTCAGAGTCACTTGCAGTGAATTTAAAGCCTGCGCCTATGTTGTTTTCACTTCTCTTTCAACATTAGTTGATGACAGAAGAAGTAATCTTTTTTGTTGTTTTGCTGAGTGCAGGGAGAATGTTTTCTGCAAGAAGGCAAATATGGATGTTAATCTTAGGATGATTACAAAGAAAAGCACTTTTAAAGCCTTAATAACCTTAACAAAAGCAAAAAACCAGAGTATTCCAGAGCTCTCAGACCTCCAGGTTCACTGCAGAATACCTCTGCACAGACACAGTATTAAAATTAAACCACAGTGTTCGTGGTTTAGTCTGCACCAAAGAAATTCAGGACTAAAGCATACCAAAAGGGCATTACAAAGTGATACCACAGAAACACATCAACTTTTGCATTCAACATTTTTTTTATCCAAAAGTCTTTCAAAGAAGAGATTCTGTGTAATCATAGCAAGAACCTTTTTAAACAGAAGTACTGGGAGAAGCCCAGCTAAAAGTATGGGTATTCGCCCAGCAAATTGGGTGCTGATTGTTATTAGGCTGCTCCAGAGCTGTGGAAGGTGGTGCAGACTGCAGGGCAGGCATGGGGACAGAGTCGTGCAACTTGCAACTGAAGGCTGGAATGCAGGAAAACCTTAAGGGAAGCAGCTGCTGCCACAGCTTGGTCCAAAATCTGAACTATTTTATTTACAAGCAAGTATTTTCCTAGCATTTCATGTTAGGGAACACCCTATACAGAATAATTAAAGATTATCTTGTCTGTTTTATGGATCAGGAATACTGGAACAGACATTTTTGTAACGACTTGTAGCTGTGGGATACCTGTGTGGAACTCAGTAAAAAAAGGCCTGCCCAGCAAGCTCATCTGAAAGCAGTGTTATGGCATATACAGAAAGAATTAACTTGAACACTGTCGTTACATATATTTCACAATATTTCTTCACCTGGGCATAAAACGTTTTCTCAGGCATATTTTCTCCAAAATTGCAAAGGCTGACAGGCCAATGGGTGGAACTGCTGCAGATCTAGAAAACTTCCATATGAGAATAAGAAAACAGAAAATGTTTAGTAAAGAAAAAAAGGTACAATTGATATAATACAGGTTTAACTAAGCAATGAATAATAAAAAGAAAGTAAATCAAACATCCTTATTTACTTCTTATCGTAGAAGAATGAGGTATCACTTGAACTGAAAGCAGCAAATTCAAAATGAATACAAGGAACATAATATTTCACATAGCATAGGAACATAATGTAATATTAATGTAACAAGGAACACAATATTTCACATTACAACTAACTGACTATAACTCACTGCTGTCAGAATGTTGCAGAACCAAGGGCTTAATAGAAATAAAAATAGTTGCTTATAGGAATGACCAGAATGCCCACAGGTAATGAAAAACCAGAACCTGTGTGTAAGGGGATAAGCCAGGAGCTGTATCTGCAGTGGTAGGAAGAAATTTCAGCTATTGCAACATAGCTACAAGTTGTGAGGTTTCCTACATCTTGTAAAACTCACGATGCTGGACTGAATGGCCAGTGCTGTGACCCTGCACTTCGTGGGGGCAGCATCCTCCCTCCACTAGTACACTCACCACCAGAATGTTAACGCCTCACTTGCACTGAATTTGCTCTCCTCATGCGTATCACAATACTATGGCTCATTGTCTCCAAGCAGAAGTTCATTCCAAACTTCTGATCATATCATTAAAAAATAAATTATATTAAGAGCTAAGCCTCGATTTTCAATTTTGTTTCATCCCATGGTCTCAGATTTTCTTTTTTATGACCAGTGTAAAAAGATTTTAAATTGTAATCTACCCCTTGACATATATTGTACTGTAAGTTTTAATCAAGACTCCCAGAGGAAAAGAAAATCTAATACTACCCTCAATCACTTCACTTTTTTTTTTAACTAAGCAGTAATATTTAACGTCTGCTTTCCACAAACCTGTATTTCATTTATTCCAGATACTTTCCAATCTGTGTATATCACTTAAATATGTCACAGTTACCCGCGAGTATTATTTACCACAAGTGTTTTTTCAGAATGATTAACACCATTTTGTATGTTCCCATTATGCCTCCATGTACAACTCTACAACCTCCAATGGGTTTGAAGTAGCTTATTAGACCTTCCCTGTGCTTCAAGACACTGCTTTTCTTTGTACTGCTTTTTATTTCTAAGCTTTCATGAGCCGTATATTTCAAAATCTTTCAATTTCTGGTGCATTTTTGAGGGGGGCAGGAGAGGAAGTGGGTTCTAACCCATTATCTTTTTTTTTTTTTACATCCTATTTTACTTTGCAGCTGTAAATTAATCTCTTCCTCTTGAGACTGTGTTGCCACAACCTCAGCCACATTTCTGAAGAACTTTGCTAAAATTTGGAATGACAGAATAGCAATGTCATCAAAAGGCCATCACTCCTGGCAGCACATGCAGACTCTTCGAATGTGCAACAAAATTGTGGGACTTTAATGACAGGTGAAACAGAGCTTTCACAGACTAAAATGTTTCTGCAGGGCAGATCCCAATGGCAAAGTCTAAAATGGGGTTAATCATCATTCTGGAAAAAAATCAGACTACTTGGATTTGCTTGGAATTGTAGTCTAGAGGTAGACAGCATTTTGCTTGCAAGAGGTTCACACTTCCCAGTGTAAATAGCTCTTATAAACCAAATACGATCCACACAGGTAAACTGGCCCTGTCCATTCCCACTATCAGCATATTGTTGTCATTTATGTCACAGCAAGGCTCAAAGTATTCTGCAGGTTGTAAGGATAGAAAAATATAACTGCTCTAACCTCAAAAGTTAATGTACAAAGGGCTATGTGAAAATGGAACAGCAGTAAGTCACTGATAGACAGACATATGTTAGCATTTCCTCACTTTGACCTTTGGGTTTTTCCTTAATAAATATTCTGGTATTTATATCACGGATTATCTAGTTAGCATCTCACTAATTAATTTGAAGACAACACAAATATTGTGATCAGTAGGCCACTACTGTTTCCAATACTAAAAATTCTGGAAGTCTCCAAATTAAATTACAAAATACAAGTCCAGTTCTTAATGCATTCATTTCTGGAAGCAAAAATACATTATTCTCCAGGAGAGTAGTACCAGATTATTCAGCATTCCCCATTATATATAAGATGCTATATTTCTAAGTGCTTATATTTTTCAATCTGGGCATTTATGACAAACCAAGGTTTTTTATGTTCTTTTTTATTCAAGGCAAAATGGTTCACTGGTTTCTAAGAACAATGCTAGCAAAAAATGGCCAGGAAACCTCTGTTGCTCCATGTTTTGGGGCAAGTAGAAAACTTGATCAGAGTAGCCTCTGCGTCAACAATGTGGCTTTAGCCACTCGAATCCATTTGAGTTGATCTTGTAAAATATTGTCAATGTTTGAAAATCTGCCATTTGCACATCTTAGGGAAGATTTATTAGGGTTAATGCTGGGCTTCTCTGAGGATGCCACCTTCTCTACCACTGCTGGAGCTGCAAGCGCACAGATAGCCCCACAGCTCACGAGGAACTAGTGCCAGTTTATAAGGGACATTGTCTCCATCCTGGCTACTCAATCCCATCCCACGCACCCTGCATCAAGATGGTCATGTGGCAAACTGGATGTATTCACTTATCTGGGTTACAAAATTCCCAACCAAAACAGGCAGAGAGGAACAAAACGTTTTTTCATCCAGAGAAGCTCATTGATCCAGTTTGCCACAGAGAGGCCGGGGTGGGAATACGCTGAAATTGCAGGGAGGGAGAACTCCCTAGGCCAGGAGCGAGGTAAAGAAGGGCACATGGAGCTGCAGGCTCAGACTCAGAAGGACTCAGAAGGACTTTTATTGCAGGGGTTGCCCTAGTCCCTCTGCCTGGGCGAGACTGGGAACTGAAACATGGAAGGAAATGAGGGCTGGAGTTTCACTGACATTTCTTCTAGTCACCAGTTTGTGCAACCCCTCATCACCAGTTTCCTGCCAAGCCTTTAGTTGCACCAGTCCAAATTGGTGGAAGATTTCCCCGTGCAGCTCACAGCAGGGCCACACAGATAACAGTACCAGCACCACAGCGGAGGGCTGGGACAAACAGAAGACAAGAAGAGAGGGTAGCGGCTGATTTAATCTAGCAGTGCCCACAAGAAAGGATCACAAAACTCTGCATGAGAATCACAGAATGGTTTGAGTTGGAAGGGACCTCAAAGATCACCTAATTTCAAGCCCCTGCCATAGCAGGGACACCTCACACCAGACCAGGTTGCCAAGACCCCATCCAACACAGCCTTGAACACTTCCAGGGACAGGGCTTCTCTGGAAAGAACCTGTTCCAGTGCCTCACCACCCTCATAGTACAGAATTTCTTCCAAATATCTAATCTAAATCTCCCCTTTTTTAGTTTAAACTAAAGTTACTACAATTCCTGACAAAGAGCCCCTCCCCAGCTCTCCTGTAGGCCCACTTTAGGCACTGGAAGGCCGCTGTGGTATCTCCCCAGAGCCTTCTCTTCTCCAAGTTTTTTCCATGTCCTTCTTGTGCTGGTGGCCCCAGACCTGAACACAGTACTCCACAATCAATTTTGTGCTGTTTAGTACAAGTGCTGTTTAACAGAAAAGCTTTTTTTTTTCTTTTTTTATCTTCTTTTTTTTTTCTAAGGCAATGAGAAAGAAGCCACACCAGTGAGGAAGGAAATGAGAAAACTGGGACAAGGAATCATGTATGTCTGGACTCAGACAAGTGAAAGAAGAGAAAACACATGATCTCCTTCCTTTTGGCGGTGGCAAGCTATTTATGTGGGCCCAGTTGCCGAAAAAGTGACAGCCTATAACTGGGAGGAAGAGGAAATGGGCAGTCTGGTGAGAAAGGCCAAGAAGGACACAGGGAGGGAGACACTGACTCTGGGCAAAGAGCAGAAGGCAGGTATTCGGTTGGCAGAGAAATTAAAACTTGGAAAAGGGGGGTCCAGCCTAAGGATGAGACAAGCCTGGGAAGCAATCACTTTGGAGGGAACAGAGAAGAAGCCATATTGTTTGGAAAGACAGGCAAAAGAGTCTGTGTTCACTGGGGGCAACTCTTCCCCACAGCCTAGCCTGGAACCCAGGATCCTGAGCCTCTGCTGGTCCTCAGCAACTGCCAGGCAATATTCTTAAGTTATTGAACATTACAGTGATAAAGAGCCCATACAGAAATGACGACTTGTGTCATACCATAGTTGGAATAATGTACAGCAAAAAAGGCCTGCCACTCTAACTTGAACAAAAGGGAGAAAACAAATGACCGAATGCATACTTATTAGCAGCATTCATTAACAGCATTGATCCTTTGCATCTTTGGAAGAGTCTAGATCATTGCATCGGGGTTCATCTTGAATGACCCCAGATCCAATGGGCAAGGCCTATGTAAAGGCCTACTTGAAGACTGAGGCAGAATATACACAGATAAAGAGGCTGAACTAAGTTTGTGCATGTAATCCTGTTTCTTGCATTTCTTCAGAGAGTACCTCACAACCCACTAGAGTAAGCAGATTCACAGCCACAATTTCTAATACCTATTTCAGCCAAAACCAAGTATCTAGGCCAAAAATCCTCTCCCCATCACCCAGGTGAATGTTTTAAAAATTGACTATAATTTATTGTACATCTTCAACTACCAGTCTACAATTTGCTTATGGACATTTAATTTTAATATGCACTGGATGCAAGATTTCCAGCTGAGATCCCTGAGGCCAAAGTTGGTCACGACTCCCTTCAAAAAAGTCACCTTCAAGAATTTTACCACAGGGACATATTCAACCCAATCAATTTTTTCAAGTCCCAGTAAGAATAATTGTTTTTTAGGAGGAACAACTTAGCTGTTCACCCATAGCACTCAAAGTAGATTTAAGTAACAATAAATAACATTATAAATGAGGAAACCCATGTCCAGCCTGCTGAATCACACCGCCTCCCTAAACCACACTGAAATGAGAGCTGCTGGGAAGGTGTCCTTTAAATTTCTGTAGGAGTCGTGATAAGAAGCAAACAGGGAGCATGGTTTTATCTGATTTACTCTTTCCATGGTTGTGTAAGGTGTTTACGCTCGTGTAAACAATTGCTGCAACCTGCCTAAAGTTTCATCAAAAGTATTACCTTGGGCAACAAACTATACCGGTGCATATTTATATTTCTGATGGGCAAGGATTTAAGCATGTGAATTCAGACCTATTGAGAAAATGTACCACTGGCTTGTTCCAAAAGTTGTCTAAAACTTTCAGTGAGCATACCTGGAAAGTCATGCACTTACATACACCCCTACTCCAAGTAAAATATCTGAGCTTCTTCCAGCTTTGTTCTTTCTGTTTCTGTGTCCACTTAGCCTGAAGAAAGGAATATTTCATATTAAAATAGTTATCCATGTATGGTAGCGAAGACAACAGACTTTCTACTACAGAAACTACACTGATCTTTGTTTATGACAACAAGGTGTAATGTGCTGTGCTGTCAAGATGAAAACAGGTAAATCCTGATCCAACAGAAAAAGGACCATCTCCCAGAGGAGGGGCTCATGTCTAGTAAACACAGCCTGCATGTACTACCAAAGATTGGGAAACCATGCAAAAATTATACCTAGTTTTACATTTGAGCTGTTCTTCACAATAACTCTGTCTTAAAAAGAGGAAAGAAGTTTTAAGGACAGTCTGAATTTAAGCTTTTTGTCATGCAAAATGAATACACTCAGTAGTGACATGACTTATTTATGTACCTGCAGGGTATTCCTTGGAAATTACATAGCAACTTATGCAAGCAATGGGAACATTACTAGTATAACACCATGTCATCTCTTTATAACAATGTAAATGCCTCAGATCACCACAGTATTTGATAACATCACAAAGATAAATGTTTCATCCATGCATAATTCCAACAATGAAGGACAAATGTAGAAGCAAGGCAATTTGCATTCCTGCAAATGTACCAAAGTTCAAAAGATATAAGTGACACAAAAATATAGCAGAAGTATTTTAAAGATGCACTGAGATGCAGTGTCTGTTTCTGTGGGGACAAATTGGAGTGTATCTGTCCAATTATGTAACAGTGCAAAAAAACTAAACTTACTCTCTAATCTTCAAAAGCTTTCCAAGGGAAAAAGACCAGAATCTGACTTCCTATCCACAACAAATTATTCCTGTATTATAGAGTAAAAACAGACTAAACTGAAGCTTCAGACAGGACAACACTGACATGGCCTTATATCAGTTGTTACAACTGCTGATCAGAGAAACAGTACCATTTCAGAAATTACATCAAAACAGAAGTATGAGTAATTTTGAGCAAATGCACTCTCATCATTCTATGCTCCTCAAAACACAACACATGGGATCTCTGTGAAATGCCTCTTACAACTCTTCCCCTGACCTCTCACTGCAGTCAGCAGCCTAAATATAGGACTCACAGGACCGCTGTAGCTCTCTTGGTGTTGCTCTCTGCCCATAAGCATACCCTGGTGCCGAGAATGAAACAGCAGCTCCAGGGCTAGCCAGGTACCACAGGTCCATCCCAGTGCACTCTGCACCTGGTAGTCCCTGCTCCCATTACACCTAAAATTGTATGTTTCCCTTGTGATCTCTGCAACAGACTTGTTAAATTCAACAGCAGCTTGTTAGTAGTGCAAAAGTTTGTCCCAAGTATCTAACTAGACTTAATCAACAGAACCCTGGACACTTTAAGGGTTACCTTCAAAAGCCACTTGATACCACCAATATATAGAAATTTACAGGGAAAAAAAAAAGGAAAACAAATAACAGTATTAAATATTAAATGGAAAGAAGACAGATGTATGAAGCAGTTAAATCCCTTGCTGCCTGAATTGTGGACATGGAAAAGATTCTGAATTAAGAAAGAGGTAGTGATCCAAAAAAACAAATAGAAACAAACACAGTGAAAATGCTGATAAATGAAGACTACGTACTAGAGCTAATGCTTCCAGCAGAATTGTCTATAGGGCAGTGTTCTGGGAAAGCACATTGGCATCCCAAAACAAACACAAAACCCAGTTCAACCAAACAGATTCATATAAATTTTATGTTCCTGTACTGAGCATTAAAAAGCTGGTGAGTCTGTGAGGTGTGGAAGCTGTCTGCATGGTAAATTTCCATCTAGAGAAAACTTCCCCAGCCTGAGGTTTCAAGCCTGATCCACTAAACATTTCTGCAGATGTTTCAGGAAGACACTAATGTGTTTACAAAAAGAATGAAAATAATTAATGCAGACACAGAAAAAGTAAGTTTGTTTACAATTCTGTAAAAGCTGGGGAATTTTAGGTTAGGAGAGAGATTCTTTTGGGACCAAACCACATGTCATAGATAGACCTAAATGAACTTGTAACTTTCCAACTCTGTAAAGAATCCAGTGTCTGAGACAGCATTTTAAGATCAAAATGAAAATGTAAGAGACAATGATCGAAAAGAGTTTGCAATGTTTACTCAAGCCTGCAATAAAGTTTTTGTTTTTATTTTCAGTCTAAGGTCTCAATCCAGAAAGCTGTTCTGCATGGGCAGGCTCCACATCAGCACTGTGATTCATCCATGCAATACAATTTGCAGGATCAAAGATTTCAGAAAATCCTCTTGTCAGCCTACAGGCATCACCTGAAAAGTTCTGTACCTTTCAGGCAGGGGAAACTAAAGTTCTCAGAGTGTGTCTGAAAATATCTGCGAATCCCCATGACTTTCAATGGCAGCCCAAGCATCTTCTAGCAAGCGCCTGCCTCCACGAGGCCCTATGCTGTGCTTGCCAAGATTGCATTGAGCCTCTCTGTGGAAGGGGACCGGGGAGCAAATTTATCTGGAGGGGGGGCTACTTTCAGTTGGATCAACTGTGCAATATTTTTCTTGCCAGCTCTGCTGGCATATCACAGGGGTGGCACATGTTAGAGAAAAACAGGCAAGAGAAAGTAGCACCTGCTGACATCGACTTCAGCATCTCTACCACAACACGTTAGACCAAAGCATAACATTTCATTTAATTCTTGCTATCTGATTACTTCTTACCAGCATCCTGACTACTCCTGATCAACAACCCTGCAATGTAGGAGGAAAATACTCACCACCAGCAAGAGCTTCCTCTCTTGCACTGTCATCGTCACTAGGCTGAAGAATATTCCAGGATGTCAAAGTAAGTGAAGAAATGTCTTCAGCTGATGATAACTTTAGCATGTCCATGTGATTGCTGTCAGGTTTGTAACGTGGGATGAAACACTCCTTGCCTTGCTTAAAAATGTCCTTAATGATTTCTTCTGTCTGGATTTCATCTGGCATGCTCAGAAAGATTGCAATTCTTTTGGATTCTTGGTACCTTGAATGCCCGATCACCTATACAGGAAATTGCTGTAATGAGCTTATGAAAAGTTTACTAAACAACAGACTTTAATAAAAAACACAACTGGAGGAAAATACCCATTGGAAAGAGCAGAGATACAAACTACCATGAATCACAAAGAGAATAAAATAAACTGACTTTGTTTCCTACTCCCTACCATGAGCAAAATCAAAATGGGCAAATTTTTGCTGCAAGTGAACAAAACATTGTAACACAGGTTTGGGCCATCAAAAAACTGTTTTAGAGATAGTCCAGATCCTTTAAATATTTGTGCCATATAGTGCAGGCATCCTCAAACACCAAACATCACTTGAGAAAGATACAGCAGGTCAGAACTGCCAGCTTATACAAGACATGAGGATTTTGCATTCCTTTTTTTCCATCCTTTTTACATGCTGCATTTCACAACTGGGCCTAGGCAGGATGAGAAATGCATCAATGAAATTTCTCAAAAGAAAATTAGCATCAAAGCAGTTGACTGCAGAGCTCAAAGTCTTGCAAGATCAGGCCCTTTTTTTTTTTTTTTTTTTTTTTTAATCTGAAATGCCTTACATCCAGCAAATTTAGATATATGACTACAAACATCACCTGCTTCTGATAGGTGATCTTATTACTGCACATTTTTCAGAGCTTGAAGGAAAGATGGCCTTGCCATTTTTTTTATTTTCATGAGGTCGTCTGTGCTGGACTTATGAAAGATCGAATGTAGGAATGAAAATAAAAAATGCTTATATGGTGAAAGAGTGTTAACAGATTCATACCTTACTATGTCTCTGCCCAATTCCAGATTAAATTCCACATTAAAATTTGTGCGGATTTTTTTTTTAAAGCTTGTCTTCTCTCTTTAGTATCTTATATATTTTGTTACTTACATCAAGACAAGACAAATACAAATGTGTCCCTTCTGACTTAAATGTGATTTATGCTTATTCTACGCATTTGCAAAAAGCTGTCAGAAATATCAGACAATTGAGAAACTGTGCTTACACCAAATCCTCTGTTCTGTGTTTGCGTAACTGCAGGGTAACTGCTCTCCTGAGCTTTACCCCTTGCCCTTTCCCTGTTTTGAGAGATATATGCCCGTATCTGAGTGGAGAATTGGTTCTCATTCTTTTTTTTTTTTTTTCTTTCTAGCACACCAGCTAAAAGTCCAGGTGAAATATTCAAAAGATGGATATATTTTGTAAGGCAAGATATAATGAAACACGCTGGCCCAAATTATGGTAAGGTGTTGCTTGGCCATAGAAGTGCCTAACAATTCAAAAGCGTACTTTACTTCTTTTTATAATTTGTTCAACCTTACACATGGATTTTTCCAACTAAGTGATTAAGCTCTTAAACAACAGAATTTCCATGGCAGCCTTTGTTTGAAAGAACCAACTATTTAGTCAAATTGCAGACTCCAGACAATGCCTGTGATTCATGTTACTGAGGGGCTCCTGAGCTGAACCTTTTCATGGGCTGACAGCATAGAGAAACCGAAACACAAAACTCTCCTCTGTCAAAGAGGTGCTGTGGGCACCACACAGGTCAAATCTGTTCTGACATGTCCAACACCACAAATGATTATGCAGTACAGAAAGAAGTGAGGTTGGAGATGTAAAACCACAAGCTATCAGAAAGGCATGACTTCAAATGTTTTCAGAAATGTGAAGACAAAGCTGCCAAGACTCTGAGCAGTTTCTGAGAAGAGTGAGAAAATTTCCACACTTACAAGTATTGTGTGCCCTTTGTTGATGGCTGTTGCTGCAGAATTAGAGCATGCTAACACCATGACTTTAATCATGAACAGACATGTTAAAAAAGAACAGTCATCTAGAAGCTAAGCAATTTTGGTTTGAATTTAAAGATAATTTTGAGATGAGATTTTACTACTAAAAATGCTGTTCAGGTGCTATAAAAAAACATACTCACTTTTATTAGCTACACTTACTGATATACATTATAGAGCTACACTTTCAGCCTCATATTGTTCCAAGTATTTCTCATCATTTTCAAGAATTTCATGTCAGCTGCATTCCCTTCCCATAAGGAAGCTGGCTCTCTTCTGTCAGCTGTGCAATGCCATTGTGTCTGAAGAAAGCTCATGATTTTCAACCTGTGTCATAATATTAAAATGGCATGATAACATCAACTTATGTCATATTTCCCAATGCTTTCTTTTAAGCAAAATAAACCTTTATATTCTGTATGTCCTCACCCACAGAGACAAGTGTCCTGTTGCTGAGTTTATCGGCTGCAGTTAGACCAAGGTTGAGAGCTCCATAAAGTTCTGTATATGGCCCGGGTGCTTATAAAGTTGGCAGAGGACTCTGACAGTATGTTGTAAAAATTGTGATTTAAGTCAGGGGTGTGAAATTATTAAAATATACTTGCATTGTAGTAGGATGTAATGCATATATATATATATATTTATATAATATATATTTTATATATATATTTGTATATATATAAAAGCAATGAAAAAAAGTTCATGTGAGTTCCAACTGAACCTATGACCTAAAGTTTCTGTGCTGCCATGTCACATTCATGAAGTGGCTACAAATTAGTACTACACAAAGTTTATAAAAAGATTTAAGATCCTTTGGCAGGAAAATAACAATATAAACATAGATCATCTAGAAGTACACTCTGGTGCTGCAAAAAAAAAGGATGACTGTTCTATTACATGCAGTGACTGAAAAATAAAATTTTATTGTGTTTATTAAAATGACAAAATACATCTATATAAAAACTTTGCAATCCAAATGCGAACAGGACATTTCAAAAGAACACACTGGTACCACTCTGTGCTATGACACCAGTGAGGTAAACCCCTCTCGATACCTTTTAAAGTATAAAAATCACATTAGAAATCAAATTGCAGGGAAGAAATACCCCGAAGGACACGGAAGGGCAATTACAGACAGTTAAGCGAAAGGCCAGGATGAGCCAATCGCTAAGTTTTGACACGGAGCTGGCTGTAAAGCCAGGCCGACGCGAACATTTTAGGATAAGCAGCCACCCCAGAGCCACGTGAAGCCCCCCCACGCCGGAATGCACCGCAGAGCCCGTCCCCACTCCACAATGCCCCCTCGCCCGCAGCAGCCACCCCAAATCCCTGAAATCCCAGCCCCGTCCTCTTCCGGCCTGATCACCGCCGGAGCCGCTTTAGGAAGGGGCACGGCTATGGCCAAGCCGCTCCCGCTGCTCCAGGAGGGATCCGAGGAGCTGGCGGCGGCCCCGAGTCCCCTCCTGGCCTCCCAGCGGGGCTCGGAAACCCCCCGGCGGGCTTCCCCGCGGAGAGCCGGGGCCGGGCCCGTTTCCTTCGTCCTCCCCGCCCGCCCCCGGTGCTCCGCTCTTCCTGGAAGCCTCCGGGTGACGGCAGGGCCCCGGCTCGCACCCACCTTGCGGCTGAGCAGGCGGGATTGCCGCTGCTTCTCCGCCGTGCCCATTGCCCGCAGCCGCTGCCGCAGCTCGGCTCGCAGCGCCCGCTTGGCGGCCCGCAGCGCCGCCGCCATTTCGGGGACGCCGCCGCCGCCCTCCCGCGGCGGCTCCATGAGCCCCGGGGAGCCGGGCAGCAGCGCCTCGGGGCAGCGTTGTGGAGCTGCTGGGCTGGGTTTCCTGGTGGCTTGCAGCCAGCTGAGGTCCCAGCACAGCCCCGCTGTCCGGGGAGGGGATTGTTGGGCACTGTGCCCCAGCCTGGGTCAGGGGAACATGGGTGCTTCCATCCCTGCTTGGGGCAGCCACCTCCTCCTTCCCTCACAGCCATGGGGTCAGCCTCCCCTGCAGGGTGATTCCCAGCAAAAAGTCGTGGCTCTGAGGCCTGGTGTGCTCTGCCCACGGTCTCCACTCCACACAAAACACCTGTCAGGGTGAGCCCTGTGCCATGCAGAACCATTTTCAAGGCGGAATGTCAAGCTAGCATTGATTGCAAAGAATTTCCCCTTTCCTAATTTTGTTATAGAAAGGGAAATTACACTTCAGCAGGATATTTGACCGCTGCCTGACAGATGGTTTCACATCCCTACAAGCTCTGGTGGTGGCTGGTGGGCCTGGAATACAGGGGAGATTTTGTGCCCTGAGAGGAACTGAAAGCGCTGCGCTGGCACCGGCCCATGGCAGCCTCACAGCCCCTCACCCACGGGTGCTGGCCTGGTGATGGGGGCATTGAAAGGGAGACACTGCAAGTGTCCTTTGGTTTCTCTCTTGGTAGGAACTTGGGAACAGGCACTTTCATACATCTTCTCTAGGTGTTACTGGGAGACATCTCAATCTAATTACTGTGTTTATTGAAGCCACCAGCTATCCCACATGCGGCTTGTTGGCCACATGTTTTGCTCTGGAAAGAGTATTGTGTTCTCCAACATATCGCCTGGCAGCTGTGAAACAGCTCTGCCGCAGAACCTGAGGCAATACATGTCGAACAGTGTCATACACAAACCCATGACGGTTAACAAAGTATATCTATACTACTTTAGAAGACTTAGCTAGTAGCACTGCTGTTTTAAGACAAACTCTGTTTAGATTCTAGACAGTATATCGTAGAATCATAGAATCATTAAGGTTGGAAAAGACCTTCAAGATCATCTGGTCCAACTATCCCCCTACCACCAATGTCACCCACTAAACCATGTCCCTAAGCACCATGTCCAACCTTTCCTTGAACCCCCCCAGGGACAGTGACTCCACCACCTCCCTGGGCAACCTGTCCCAACACCTGACTGCTCTTTCTGAGAAGAAATGTCTCATTACTCCAACCTAAACCTCCGCTGGCGCAACTTGAGGCCATTCCTTCTAGTTCTGTTGCTAGTTATCTTCAAGAAGAGGCTGATCACAGCTCCCCACACCTTCCTTTAAGGGAGTTGTAGAGAGCAATAAGGTCTCTCTGAGCCTCCTCTTCTCTAGACTAAACAACCCCAGTTCCCTCAGCCGCTCCTCACAGGACTTGTGCTTCAGGCCCTTCAACAGCTTCGTAGCCCTTCTCTGGACATGCTCCAGGGCCTCAATGTCCTTCTTGTAGTGAGGAGCCCAAAACTGGACACAGAACTCGAGGTGCAGCCTCTCAACCCAGCTTTTCTTGCTCTTAAATGCGAAGCAAACACATTATTTATGTCCTAGTGAAGATAATCTAGAGCTTAAGGAACTGTCAGTGGTCTAGGTTTCTTTTATTTAAACCCAGGCCTTATCCATGAAAGGCCAATTATCAAATCATTACAACATCTAGACTTTTTAAAGGGTCGGATAGTCTTTTATATTTAATTCAAAAATTGTACTCCCCAGTATAAAATAAGGTACTATATTAGTATAAAAGGAAGTGAATATAGCGTTAAAAGGCTGGTATTAGCCATAACACAGTAAGAGCTTTAAATGGCATAAGAAAGGGAACTGAATAAGAATTACTGCCCTTATCCTGAAGACTGAGACTATAAATAAATAAGTATGACAAAATACATTTAAAATGTCATTCCTGACAGAAACTTCCATAGCTGTCCTGAAGGGGATGTTTTCCTTTAGCTGCCATATGCCCTCAGGAAGCTGCCATCTCTTCTTCAACAGCAACAAAATTAATCTCAGAAATCCTGGTATACATGCTAAATCATCTTTATTGCTTTCATTGGAGAGGAAGAGGGAGCGGTACTGTTTCTTGTGAATGTTAACGCATGCATGTGTTCTCTAGTTAAACCCAGCAAGTTGGAGAGAGAGCCCAATACTAGGAGGAAGCTGGTTCATTCTGCTGGTGTCATAAAGCCCTCATGGTATAGAGGATTTGTCTCGGGGAATACTGCCGTTGTGTGCCACAAGCCCACTGCTGACTTGGTTCAGTTCACCTCCCACCATGTCTACAGAAGACTATTTAGACCTAGTCTTAGTCCCCAAATGTAGGGCAGTCACTACAGCTAAAGAAAACCCTTCTAAAATAAATTCTTGAGAAAGAACAGTTTAAAGTTTGAATGCAAATGGAACTTGAGTCAAAACAATAGTTGTCCCAGACTATAAAATTCTGTAAGTCTGTTAGGAACTACCTCTGAATTTTCTGACTAGGCCGTGTATCCCAAAACACCAGTTACTGTCATTGAAGCTGATCCAGTTCATTAATTTTGCAAAAAGCTATCCATTTCTTGTATAAACTGCCATATAACACTTAAGAGTACTACAGAAAATTAAAGTATTGACATCCCTGGGCTTCAGCTCAAACCCATGTATTACTTAGATTCTCTTGTAGCTCTGTAACAGCTTTTCTGAGAGTTATCTTACCCCGGTAGATCTTTCCCCTTCCTCCAGTTTTTCTGAAAGAGATGAGGCCAATCATAAGACTTTAAAATACATATTTTAATGTATTTTTCAAAAATATTAGTGTATTTACACAAATTTTTTGATTTAAAAATAATTTGTATTTCTCTATTTTAAAAAATCTAGTTTAAAAATGTTCAGGTGACTATATTACAAAATTTTGAAGGAACAGTCACTGTAGATATGAGCAATTAAAAATACAACAAAGAAACACATACCATTGCATTAACAGTGAGTGAGTGTACAAGTCTAAGTTGATAGTTTCCACAATTTGTTCTATGAAGATTGCTTTGTGTCAGTAATTTGTACCCACTTTTACATTGGAATTTGCGTTTCCTTTTTCTTCAGAGGAATCCCCTCCTTTTACTTATACAAATGTTGCAATAAAAATGCATTACAATAGTATTCATTTACAAAACAAATGAGATTAAAGTTTGTTTCCTAACCCATTGGATTGTATTTGAGAAAAACAATGTCCTTTCATGGAGGTGCAACAGAGATTCCAAGAACTGTCTGGATGTGGGGGACGATCTCTCTCTCTCGAAGCAGTCCTGCCTGGAAAGGTTGGCTTGCATTGCAGCATGTTGCTGTGTCAATTCCTCTCCAGAGGGGTCTTTTCTTTAGGTTTGTTAATTAGGAGAGCATGTTAAACTTTGCATTTAGTCAAAATAAATACAAATAAATTACAAAAAAAAAAAAAAAAAAAAAAAAAAAACCAGAGTAAAATTATTTTCTAGTTGATACTGCTTGGAGGAAAGCTTAGCAATGAAGCTTGTGGCAATATCTAAATTGTGCGTGAATGGCAGGTCCATTATTTCAGTAGTACTCTCTGAACAAGGAAAAAACAGCCACGAATAAGTCTGTAATTTTGGAGAAAGACAGTAGTGATCTTCTTTCAAACTTTGTTAGGAAGCCATTTTCCTGTGGAAAAGAATGTGCACAGTTAGGGACAGTTTAGGAGCAACATGTATAGGGAAAATGTACCACATTGTGCTAGTATCAGATTAACAAAGTGCTACACCATTGTGCATAGAGAGGCAGCTCTTTGGAGCTCTACCTGAAAAAGATGAATAGGGCTTTAAAATGAGTAGGTGAAAATAGCTGCACCTTGCTCAATGTTTGTTTTATCTCCAAGTCAAGACCATGCCCTCCCTGTATAAATACAAAATGAATGTGAATTATATCATCTGAGCCCACATCTTAAAGGAAGACACAAGTACCATGTTTCTGATATAATAATATGATTATAAATATCTTCCTTCAAGCCTCCTTCTTCTACTATGATGGGCCACATGTTATGACAGAAAGCTGCCTAGAGTTGATACTTCTCTAAAATAAAAATCACTCTATTTGCAAGAGATGAAGAAAGAAGCCTCTACAATAAATCTCATCAAGGGTCCGTGACTCATTATCACCTTTTTTTACTGTTACCAGCCAGAGAAGGATCAAAACAAGCAAAAGGAGAATAAAGGAAAAGAAAAGCACTAGAAGACAACTGAGGGAAAAAAAAAAAAAAAAAAAAAAAAAAAAAAGTAATAGCAAATAGGAAATGTAAGAGAAGTGGGATTAGAAAGGGATGGAAAGAGAAAGTAACATTTACAAATAGGTAAAGAAAAAAAAAGTACCAGGGAAATAACTAACTCTGATGTCACCGTTACTCAGCTTCCCCTAACTGCAATAGAAAAAGGTATTGGTGGGATGAAACTATGCAAAGCAAAAGGGACCTCCCCTCCACTAGCAGAAGGGAAATTCAGCAGCTTGACAAAGTAATCCACATATTGACAAATGCTTTTCTCAGCTTTGGCCATTGATATATGGAACTTCTAGGATTATCTCGGCCCAAGCAAACAGAAGAGATTTGTCTCCAGTTGTTCTTACCTCTAGATGTCTTTAAGTCAACTGATTTGGGGGATTAAATAATGGCTTCATGAAATCCACAGCAGAAGTACTGACTTAACTGTGAGGATGAGACCCTTACCTTGAACTTCAGTATTTTTGGACCAACTCCTCTATGAAAGCGTAATTGCTACACTAACTGTAGGATGCATTCAGTTTTAGATTTAATAATGGGAAGCTCTGATAGAATGCCTTGTTTAACCTGCTTGGAGCAGGAGGTTGCACTAGATGATTTCCTAATGTCTCTCTAAACCTGAATTATCGTACAATCCTATGATTAACTCTAGGGTTTTGACTATTAACAGGAAGTGCCTTTTTCAAAAGAAAGATGTCTTTTAGCGTTTTCCCTTTTAAAGCAGAAGCAAAGCTTTCTCTGTAAGTCTCAAGCAGACGTTACAGACATCATAAACTAAGCCACCACTTAAAGCCCTTAATATAATGTTTTTGAAAGTGTATGTAACAAAAGTTTCCCTTAATTAAGAAAAATCTCTGACTCTATATTTTGGGGAAAAATTAGAAGATTCTGAACTGAAACTTACCCAGCCACCATTTGCATCTATCCATTCGGCTTTGTTGTTTATGATGTACTCTGTGATAAAATAAGAGATCTGCTCCTTCTTCTCTCCAGTGAGCTGAACTCCATGTTCTTGAAGCTTCTTAGTGAGAAGACCCCCAAAAGTAAATATGGTCGTAATTCTTCCCCAGTTAGTATTTCCATCAGCAAATTTTTCATCCATGACACCATTGAAAATTCTCTTGGCAACATCTACAGAAGTAATATCAATCCTGTCCAGGAAGGGTCTGAGAGCCTCCTCTGTTTGATCTTGCAGCGAAGATGCAATGTTTCGCAAGACATGAGCAACTCTGGTTTGTGCTGGTCCAAGATGTGATTCCTGAAGCACATATTGCAGATAATCTTGAGCTAAATAATAAACGTAATAGAACTCAGCAGTTTCCATTTAGTATGAAGCTCAGAGAGCAGTGCACCGCTCTTAATCAGGGTCAATAATGAGCAGCCACAAGACATGCACACAGCTTTGTATCTTCGGTTTTAGATGGAATTTTTTTTATTTTACCACGGAAGTTCCTGTAAAAGTGTAGTCAATTATTGTGTGGGTTGTAGAATATGTCAAAGCGGAAGTGAAAGAAAAAAAAGTCTGCTCGGGGGAGAAAACAAATCTTGAGTGATTTATTATTTTTATAAATAGTATGATTCTACAACTAAAAACACCACTTACCACATTTCTTAAGCAGTGTAAATTGTCAATTCCTAGGGACTTTTGCTATGTAACACTTGCAAAGATCTGGCATTTAAGAGAGGTGTTTGCTAGCAAAGGTTAAGCATTTAGCTGAAAAAAGGAAAAAAAAAAGCCTGAAAAGCTGCATTGCTGTAGGAACTTGCAGGCTGCTCTAATCCCCAACTTCCCCCACCTCAATCTTCAGAGCCAGTGGCTAAAGCTGCAATCTGTATTGCAGGTTTATGGGTTACCTCTGCTTCCCAAATTTTGGAAGAAACTGGTGGGAGTTTCCAACAGTATGGAAAAATGGATAAACCTTTTTTCATCATGCAGGGAGATTTATATAACGGCTAGAAGTGGGAACACAACAGTGGTGCATGTATGGATGGGAAAAGGGGAAAGCCAGCTTTGTAGCATTATTCCCTGGTCTGAAGTTTCCCACACTCTCCCTGTGTGTGCGCTTCAAGGTCCTTCTTTGAAGATTTGAGTGAATGGCTTCAAGGATTTCCTTCCCCCACAGGGAGTTCTGGTGTGAAAAACAATATTAGTATAAAAGACAATGCTAATGCAGTCAGCATGTCAGAACACGAGGCTGAAAATATGGGGCCAAGCTAGTGGTGTGTAATACCATATGATTCTTTCGTGACAGATAACAAAAAAGCATCACGATGCCTACAATGGCTGCTCTGCGATTCAAATTTCTGGTCAAGCAGTTGTTTTCGGGGAGAAGAGGCAGAGGTCTCCAGCCCTCCCTTTTCCTGACAAATCCACTTGTCCTGAGGCAACCTGATCTTGCTGGAGCATCAGGCAAATCTCAAACTGCAACACGACCATGCTGTCAGTGTATTGCTAGCCCTACTTAGCCCCCTCAAATTGCATATGCTGCTGCTCTGACATCAGAGTTTTGCAGAAACCCATTAATTACAGAAGCGTACTTTCCACTTCCTTCGCAGGGTTTTTCTTCCGTATGAGGTGAACCAGGTTCGGAGTGACACAGTCATCTTCCACACACAGCGGGGTTCGAAACCTCAAGGTATCACCAGCGTAGCACAGACATCAATCCCTTTAGTTAGTGGGAAACTCCATTACCATTTGCCTCGCTTTCTGTTGGAAGCCAAGAAGGAGGTGGCTGGTGCCACGTTCACCCTTGGGCGAGAATGAATTTAGGAGGGTGGTATGAGCTGGAAGAGCTCATGTTTTAGATGCTCCCCCCAGGGCAGGATGAAATTCTAGGGCTGGGAATGGGCTGGGGTGGGAAGCTAGCTCTCCCCTCCACATGCACGCCTTCTTACTGAAGCTCATTTTGGAAGTTCAGAGGTGTCCTCTATCCAATACCTGCAGCTGCTGCTCTGGCAGAGCTATTAGGCTGTCTTTGCCTTTGTTATGTTCAGTGATTTCAGCAAACTGCCAACATTTTTATGAGGAATCCAAATGAAAATAAAATGAGAAAAGGAAAAAAAAAAAAAAAAAGAAAAAAAAAGAAGAGAAGGATGTGACAGCTCTTACCTCTTCCCAACTCTGCTAACCTAACTCTGGACAGAAATTTCTGGGAGAAAGGAGTGAAAACGCTGAACCCAGACAGCTTCCCTCCTGTCGAGTGCCTGCTGCAAACATGGCTAACATCAGTACTCAAGGAAAAATCCCAAGAACCCCTTTTACATAGCACCATCTATTAAGTTATAACTCACTCCTGACTCTCTTAATAATTGATTAATGAAAAGCTGTTTGTATTCATTGTGAATGTAAGTAATAGCTGAATATGGGAACAGTGAACAATACCTACGGAGACAGGTTTTGCTTTCTTCACCACCTGCAGCATCAGAGCAGAGGCAGAGGCAGATATTTCTTCATTAGTGGAGCATTTAGGATTCTGAGGAGGCTGATGAAATAAGGCTATGAATATGTCGCCATTATAGAAAGAAATCAGTGTTAATATCTTGGCGGTTTTGGTGCAAACGCTGCCACTTCCAGCCCATTGATCTCTTACAGGGCTGAAAGGTGAAGCTCATGCTCAGCTCCCAGGAGGGGGGTGGCAGCTCGGAGCAGACATCTCGAACAGCAGCTGTGACACTGGTGACCAGAACTGGGGATGGAGCTGCTGAAGGTGCCCCTGCTCCATCAGCCTCAATGTTAGATGTATTTGCTTTTCAACAGTGTGTGGTGGCGGGTGTGATTCGAAGTGCTGGATGTTTAGTAGCCCTGACAGGTTATATGTATATGTATGCGTATATGTGTGTGTATACATATATATATATATATATCAGGTGTTTATACATGTATATAAATATATATGTATATATATATAAAAGGTTGACCAGAGCAGTCTTCTCCAGCTCTCCTGTTCAGCTCTGAGCACAAGAAGTCAGCTTTGGGATCTCTTACCTGCATCGTGCCACTGTAATGCTCCGATTCTCATTTTCTACATGAGGCTGTGCCTTCCTTTCTCCTGCCAGATTTTATTCACATTTTGTAGTTATAAGTGAATACCTCAAACTTAATGAATCTCTGCTCTTCTTCCTACCTGCTGTTTCTCCACAGTGCTGCCTGCAGTGAGCTCTCATACAGCGTACTACTTCTTTCTTCTTTTCCTCTTATCTGTATGTACTCTCTCTTTTATATAGGATAATTTTCGATAATAGGTTTGAAATAGAAACCAGCCTGACATGGAAGCTCAAATGCAAACCCTCTCCTTGCTACCTGGCATAGAAAGTGGCTTCAAATACTTTAATTTAAATCTGTGCTCTGCAGAGCTAGCTCCACATCCTCCCCTAACCTAAAAAGGCTTATTTTCTATAACAGATGGGAACTGAGTTGACAGATTTTCATAAAATGGACTCGTATGAGATAATGTTGTCTCATCTTATTTCAGACCAAATTAAGCCAAAATGGCAAAATGGCAATAGCTCAGCTTCACTGAGCTATTTGTGCTGCATCTGCCTTGCCAGAGTTGTTCAAGTCCCAGGTAAATTTGGGAACAGCGAACTCTGCTAAGGCAGACAGGCTTTGTCTGGAGGAACAGTTTGAGGCCTTGAGAAAGTCCTTGCAGACTTTTCCTGTTTTTCCTCAGTTTTTAATGTCCAAACCTGGACAATTTTCATGCAGCATTGGATTTCATCGCTCGGTTCATTTGTAACTTTCCAGCTGTCCCGCACAGCCCTGATACAAGACTTCGGGAGGCTTTGATGACTTTTATTTACCCTCCATTCCCCTACAGTTTGGAATATGCAAGCCGGCTTTCTGTGAGCTGCGGAGCTGTGTTGGGATAATCCCTGGGCTGCTTTGCCCAGTGGAGTGCTGCCACCTAGTCGCAGCCGGCTTGGCTGCAAGCACAGGGCCCGGGCACTCGGGTGTCTCCAACACCAGCTCGCTTTGGATCCTGTGTGCAGCAAAGAGCTGAAATACTGCAGCACTGGGACTCATCACGGGTAATGATCTCAATTAATCAATGATGCTAGGTCGCCTGACTCGTTATCAGCCAAGATCTTTAGCCCAGAGCTTGGGAAGCTTATCTCCGTAAGAAGTTTGGGGAGCAGTTCATCGTATAAAACTCCTTCCCATCTCCTAATGTTTCTGGGATAGAAATGTGATAGGGAATACCTGTAGCAGGATCCTGGCTCTCAAATTCTGTGGCAACTGAAAGAGAGATTTAGAGCCAGCTTACATCCCGTGTGCCTCAGGAGGTGCTGATGTAGCACAGAAGACAAGCTCCAGGAAGGATTGGAGGGGGCAGCTATTTTTGCATCCTCTGGGCCAACTGAGAGATTCAGAACCAGTTGGAAAGCTAAAACAAGTAGCTTCAACTGCTTTCTGTTGAGCTGTAGTGCAGTCCTGAATGGCAGAGGGCTGAGCAATATGTCACAGGCTCTCTCCTGCTCTCAAAGTACCATGCAGTATATTTGGGAGGATCCTTCAGGTGAAGATGCACACTGTGGCTCTCCATTGACTAAGCATGAGAAGAATTCTCTGAGAGGCCGTCCTGACCCCTGGAGTGTTGTGAGGGGAGTACAGCAAGGGGCAGGATGGCTGTGCTATTCGGGGCCAGCCACTGCCTCACCACTTCCTCTGGTAACAGCTCACAACTTGCCTTGATCCAACCTCTCTCAACATCATGAGTCAAGGGGGCAGCCGAGCACGTTGCTCCATGATGCATGTGCCATTTGTCATCATGTGCATGTGTGTGGACACATGTTTTGTTCTCACATGCCTTTCCAAATGTTTATCCAGGATTAGGATAATTTGAACAAGTCATCGGAGCTTGTCAGCAGTGAGCCATGGAAAAGTCAGGCTCCCTAAGCCTCTGGGACAATGGAGCACGAACAACTCTTGGTAGAAACTTAGCAAGATCTTGCAGATCCCAGCAGTAACATTTCAGGCTGAAGCCAACTTCATTGCTGAAAATACTTGCTCCCAGAAGCTAAATAAAAGGGCTGCTTGGGAATATTCATGAAATAATAAGTCAAAGGTTCATGCCTCAATAGGATAACCAAAATGTTATGTGTCCCACACTCCCGCAAGGCAAGAGTGCTCTTGGCTTTTGGTTCACTGTTATAGCAGGTGCAACGTGAGCATGTGCAAAGTCCATTTGTGTATTGATCCGCAGCTTTTGTTTAGACCTGTGTCTTGGGACGTAATGGGATCAGGGGAGACAGGCATTCAACATCAGCCGTGTCGATGCTTTAAAGATACTTTAAATCGTGGTGACATTTAAAATGTGGTTGCACAGCACTTCAGTCACATAGCTGAGCCTTACTTAGCATACAGAGAGCCCCAGTCATTGCGGTTTTCAAAACACAAACAAGATTGAAGTAAAAAGTTGCTGCTGAGCGTAAAGAGGGTATATGTGCCTGGTTCCTTTAGGTGCCTTCCAAAAAAAAAATGTAGCTGCTCAAAAAGGTGATTAACAGATTAAAGGAGTCAAGAGTGCTCTTGAATTATTTTCTATGTGGTTTTACAAAAGAAGTTTATGTATCTCATGTTTTTAAAATAAATTGCTTTAAAATTCAAGTTCACTTCACCAGGTGCAAGCTACCTGGATGTCTCAGACCCTTGCAGTCCTCTGCATCAGCTCTCCCAGGAGCACGTTTGCTTCCCTACTTCTCCCTCCTTCAAATCAAGGCTGCATCTGCTCCTGTTAATACCAGAAACCTTTGCACTGGGTCAAGTATTAGTGATTCATAGGTTAAATATCTCTCCTGTAGAAGATAATGTACCCTTCTAATAAATCATTTTAGTCCACCTTTTATGATACCCCCTCTGTTCATGACCCTATAAAAGAAGGCTGTAGCAACACTAATATTTCAGCTATAAATCATTCTTCATGGAGATTTGTAACTCGTCCTTATTTTGTTTTATATACAGGGTCCAGTCAGGGAGTGCATTTATTTTTATTCCCTTTGCAAATTGCCTTGAATTATTTCAAGTTATAAAAATGAACTGAAATACATCTTTACAGTATGCAGATATTTTCCTCTTTTATAATCAATCCAGATCTGCTTTGAACGAAATTATGTTTAATGACATGAATGTGTAATGTGATTTTAGCAAGCCTCATATGCTCAAAATAAATATTTATATTAAAATATGTTTCTGAACCCTAATTCAGTATTTCTACCACAATTTTATTACTTCTTCAAATATGTATTTGCATGAAAATGTTGTGGTGCTAGTGCCTGCTGTTTTCAGCTTTATTTTTTTTTTAAAAAGCCTTTCACCTAACGTACCGGGAAGACAGACTACATTGCAATCTGGTAGGACTTTTCTGGAGTGTGAAAGCATTTGGTATGAAATTCATTCCATCCACCTATAGCGTAAGAAGTTGGACTGTATATAGTAGAATAAAAATGTCCTGCATAAGCCAAGTGCTGGGGAGAACTCACAAACCTAACATCCCATACAACTATTCTAGGGGGGCTTTTAATCCAAAGTGTCTTTCTCATGCTGATCTGCACCATGTCAGCACACACTCTGCTGTTGGCATTGTGCAGTATTTTCAAACCCACAATGATTACGTGTAAATTGCTGCAAATTGTAGCAAGAAATTAGCTGTAGCTCCCATGGTATATTTTTATCCCCGTGTTTGTTATAATTTTGTGATCCTCCAAAAAAGGCCTGCTGAGATGGCATTTTTGTGCTCCTAGGAGAAGGCCGTGAGCAGAAATAGCTAGCTAATCTGTCTCTCCAGGTATTTATACCACATTCATTACCGTGCTGTCTGAGCATGTATTACTAGCCCCTCAATCTTTTTAAGTGAAATGACGACCTATTAAATAACTGTGAAGGAAGCTGATGCTACCATGACTAGTTATCCAGACCTGCTGTCATCCTTTGACCACAGCAGAAGGAATTTTGCTTTTGAGCTCATTTTTTAATCATATATCTTCACAGCATTCAGTGCTTTGAACCACATTTGTGCATCACTTCATTGTAATGTCTGTGTAAAAAGCCTTTGGTTCACCCAAAGCCAGCAGCAGAATTAAGCCTGCACAGAAACTAGAAGCATGTCAGTAATGATGCTAACACCGATGATTGCTCAGACCCCAAAATGCTCTGCCTTTCAGAAAGCTGAGCTCTTCTATACCCTTTCAAATAATCAACACTTTGTGCTGATTGTTATAGACAGTAAAGCAACACCTGGATGCCCCAGACAGGACATGGATTGCCTGCTGCTGGCTCTTTCACCTGTTAAACCCACAAGGAGTCTCCTGTCCCTGTTCATGAGCGTGGGGAGAAGTGCTGAGCCTGCCCAAAACCCGCTGACTTCATGAAGCAGTGGGAGCAGGACCATGATAGTACTTCATTATGACTGCATTTCATTGGCAAGGCACTTTAATGGCTATCAGTAGCAACAACAACTAAACTCCGCACCAGCAGTTCAGCATACATCATTTTGAGTTTTCACAACAAAACCCCAGAGCGCCCATTCATCCTTCGCAGACTTGCCTTTGTATCAATTTGGGACTAGATTCTTGGCGTGCCAGGGAATTATGCATCATAATGACTTAATCAAAGGCTTTCATAGTTTATTCTAGCGCCGAGAAACCTTTTTAAACCCAAATGCAGATGGAAGCTTGGACCCAGCAGTGAGTGCTTTGCTCATGAAGTCAGAGGAGCTCTGCACAGGCTGACCCCCCTGCCTCAGCAAAGCTCTATTGATTTTGGTAACTTCATCTGTGCGGGGACATGAATCTATCTACAGGGAGCTAAATGAAGCCCAAAGTTATTGATTTCCAAGGGAAAAGAACTTTAGTTAAAAGACCTCTTATGTTTTCTTAATGATTCCTGATTTTGAAATATGACATCACAGCAGATAAATGATACTAAGGAGTGACAGTAAATAGCCAGTTTCACATGATTTAGTGCAGCAAAACTAAAGAGAGAATAGGCTGACTGAGTTAGACAAGGTTTTTATTTGCTCCATGTGCTAGATAACTGTTAATCACCTAATGAGAAATGCATATCCAGTGACCAGTGCTCAAGCAATGTAAATAATAGCAACATCCTTGGCTCTCCTTTGCCCTTAATCTCCTTCTGGAGGCTTGACAATAAGCAGCCATTCCCAATCTATTTTGCAACTTACGACTCAGCTCCAAAAAGCCCCCTTCAGAAGTAATTAGTTTGCTTTACATCCAGCCTTTATATTCTCAAGCTAATAAATGGTCAGTGCAGCTCCAAAAGGAGTTCGTTTCTCTGGCTGCCTACGGGGACTGGGGGAGTTGCTGTCTCCGGGCAGCACAACTCCATCGGCAGCTGAATGTCTTGGCAGGGACCAGGGCTCTCTACAAAAGGTGGCAAGCCACAAAATCTAAAGTCTTTATACCCTGTATAAAAGTCGGCATTCACATGGTCTGGCAGAAACCTTCGGGTCTCCAAGTTTCAGTTTCCCCATCTGCGGGAAGGGCTTCTCCAAAAGATTTGTTGATTCAGCAAACATTTGCCTCTCATGCCACAGCTTTCCTGCATGACCTTGACAGAGCTTCTGGCCTCTCTGTGACTCACTTCCCCACTTCTAAAATAGAGGAAATTAGAGCATTACAGTCAGGTGTCTGTCTTTTGCCTTCCCAAGGAGGCTTGCCAGGAGAAGTGCCACTTATGGTGCCACTCATGGTGCCACTCAGCTGGTTTGGGGCACACTAGGATGCCAAGGCCTGGGCTGTTGGTGGCAATGAGTCCACGGCCACGTGCCCAGCAGAGCTGGAGCAGGTAAGAGCTGACTCAGATGAACATCACTTCAGCCATTTGCCAGCTGCACGTGAGTCAGAGCTCTAGTATTTGTTTTCTTCTATTTTTTTTTTTTTTTTTTTTTTTTTTTTTTTGGTCAGAAGTCAGTGGTGCTGTTTGTTTGTCCTGCACTGGGGCCTTGATCTCTGCCAGGCCTGTGTGCTATTTTTAATAGGGTAGCCTAATGCAGCTATAGGGTGAGATATTGGTTTGGGCACTTGTGTGTGTTTGTTTATTGGGTCCTGTTTTTCTCCTATACAGCCTTGTGGATCAGAAAGAGATCTGCCCTAGAGATGGCAAAGCTGTAGGACTTCAGACGTGTGTTTTGGTGAAGTCCCCAAAGACTGAGTACTTGTGAGGCAATCTGAAAGACTGTTCTATCAAGTCTGTCTCTTCAAATCACTTCTTTTTCACAGTAAGCCTTGCTGGCTGTAAAATTATTCTATTAAACTGTGTTACTGCACTTTGAGGTGATTCATTTTCCCGTGCATCGATCTTTGCTCCAAGGGGCTTTCTTCTGAAAATATTCTCCCATTTTAACCATTATATAGAGGCTACTCTTCATATAATTTGGAAATTGGTGTAGAACTTCTTTAGTTTGTCCTCTGTCGTTTGCTAATGACTTCTGGAGAGCCAGTTTGTGAGTGGACTCCTCTTCTGTTGTGGCCAGATTCTTTGCAGCGTTTAGTATACTAAATTAACTTGTGTAGTTCTCCAAAGGAGTTTAAAGTGGTAGATTTTATAAAAGGCTAAAATCTTTTTGTAAATGAAGAAATAGTTCTGTCAGTATGTAACGTTTTGCAGATGGAAAATTGGATGTAATTGTAACAGCAATAAACTACCTTTATAGTTAATTAACTTGTAATCTAATAGAAACTAATCTCTCTTAGAAGGTAAAACACAACACACTTGCATGATGTAGTCAGGTTTTCTGTTAGTGGTATCCAGCTGGATGCTCAACAAAGAAAAGACTGGGATTTTATTGTATTAATGCCTTGCCAAATAAGGCTCTACGTTAACCACGGCCTCTGGTGAAATCAGTAGGAGTTTTGGGTACATTAGGGTTCGCTGGCTATTATGTCTCTCTGAGACATTGTTTTCTTCCAAAAACATCCACACAATCACAGTTCTTCCTTCCTGCAGATTCAAGACCTGGTCTTGTGGCCCCATGTATGTGTTTCACTGTCAGTGAATCCTCCTGAGTGGAAAAAGGCAGCACCCCGCTGCAGGACCTGGCCTGTAAATGCAGGACCAGGCCTGTAAAGGGGCTTCCTCCACCCTAAGGAGTTGTGAGCACTTCTGTCACCTTCCAAGGGAACGGAGCTGGATGACAAAGTGTGATCTAGAAGCTTGCCCTGTGGCATAGAGCTCAGCGTTAGCAAACCTCTTCCCTGACTCGTGGCAATGTTAACGAGATAGGAGTGCTGAGACAAATGTTTACAGCCCCAATAATACACTGCAAGTGGTGTTCTGCTGTGAAAAGTGACTCAGTAAAAATGCCACTT
This sequence comes from Aythya ferina, assembly GCF_964211825.1. Lineage (NCBI taxonomy): Eukaryota > Metazoa > Chordata > Aves > Anseriformes > Anatidae > Aythya > Aythya ferina. Next base: position 8,564,061 of record NC_140307.1, read on the forward strand.
GCAAGCTGCAGGATTACTGGCTCTCAGTGAGACCAAATGTGCTCACTTTATAAGCAAAAACACTTTTGTTTTTTTTTTTCCTCCCCTTTAGCAAACAGCCATAAAAAGGGGTTATGCTCCAGCTTTGCTGCCCTATACCATGTGTAGTCATCTTCCCCAGGCAGTGGTACAGTCATGGCTTGGTAGTGTTTTGTCTCTATGTCTGTTACCTGGGTCGCACCTGGGTGTGAGTAAGATCAAAATAGGTTCCTTCTGATAAATATTTAAATAAAGAGAAGTGCTTATTTGAATCAGATCATCTAGTGTGCCATATTTATTAACACAATCCTTATCATTTCTATTAGGGCATCCTTATGTATAGCTCATAACTCCCAGCTAAGTCAGGCTCTGCTAGCTGGATGAATCCCCCACAGCTTTATCATTTCATTTCTTGTAATGGTTTTGCAGAGATCAACAATTCAGAATGGGGGCTCTCAGTCACCCTTGCTGATGACAGGCCTTGCAACAGCCGCTGTGGCTCCTTCTCCCAGAAATCATTCCCTCCCTTCTTCTGTCCTGTCCCTACTGCAAAGGCAGCTCATGAAGCAGAATCTGAACTGACCTCAATGGATCGAGGAGGAAAAGCAACATTTTAAATCCTCTGCAATACCCCAGGTATAGACAACTTGTGTGCTTTTCTTTTTAGCTGTCGGAGTGATGCTGCAATAGGACTCAAGGCAGGAATATTGTAAAGCATCTTTCCACCCCGAGGTACCTGTTTGGCTTTCAGTGAAAGCTTGTCCTCTACCACCGATACCAGGGTATATTTTGCAGCAGGTTCAGTGGTTAAACAATCAAAATGATAGGTGAGGAGTTCTCTGCCAAAGACAAGTAACTTCACTGGTGTTGTCTTTCTGGCAACGTCTCTGTACCTGTATGAGTCAGGATATGGTGACAAGATAACTGTAATCTCTTACTCTAGCAGTGCTGATATCACTGCCATCTCTGCCCCTTACTGAAGTTTGGGATTTGGGTACCTGCTGACATTTAGGTTAGGAAGAATACTGAGTCAGCACAGGCTCACCCTTGTTATCGTGGGTGAATGACTGCATTGGTCACTGACTCTTAAGGAATGTGTAGAAATTTATTTCAAGGAGAGCAGTTGAGTTATCAGCTTACAAAGGACTGATCGATACCAATCAGTCTCAGCTATTACAGTGCTTTTAATTTGGTGCATTCCTCTTCTGTCATACAACATCACAGGGTTTCTTCTCATTTGAGGAGCCTGAAGAGAGTATTGACTCTTAACTGATTAAAAAATCTGTGAAGTTTTACCTTCAATTTGTCTACAGCATCTCTGTATAGACAAAGCAAACTATTTAGAAGTTGAAAAGATGAAAGCAATTCTGTGCAGAGATTTAGCCATGGATGTCTGGCTGTATTAATGGGAATCCCACTGCTAAATCCCTGTGCACCCTGCTACATAATTTGCCTAATGATTTTGGTTAAGCACAGAAAACAAGCACCATCTGAAACAGCGTTTGATGTACTATGCCTGATGTGTGGGAGCCAGAGAGAAAAGACAGCACTGCAGTGTGGATGCCTTGTTCTCAGTATTGGGAGTGAGAGGGGGAGACTGGCCTGGAGATAGTGATGTCCCAGGACATTAGTGACCTCTCTGATAAATCCTGAGCCTATAGCATGAATCTTCCCTTTAACCTGCTTTTAGGGATGTGCCTTTCTTACCTCAGGTCTCCGGGCCCAGGCCTTTACCAAGGGGAAGTCTCAAGCTAGGTTCCTTGCTCAGCAATAGTGCTTGGGGCAGGTCTTCTAGTTTGCAAATTAATTTGGTCTTGATCTAGTTTGGACAGAAAGCTCTCTTCATATAGTGATTTTTTCCTGTGACTTCCCATTACTTAGACCTCGGTGTTGGTGTATACTGCTTTGATTCTTCCTATCTGCCTCTGGTAACATTTTTTTACTAAATGATGGTCTGATCAGTGCTCTTCCCTTGCACTACAGCTCTATTCAGACAGTGGTGGGTTATACAGGCAATGTGATATGGACAGTCTGTCAAGAACTATCTGCTATTTCAGACAAATCTTTCCATAACTACATATAGCTACACAGTGAATGCAGAAAATAACAAAACAGAGGAATTTCTCACTTTCTCTGTATTCAACTCTGATCTTCCCATCCTTCAAGTAAGTGTCAGAGCCAGCCCCGACGCAGAAGTTAGAGCAGGCCGTGGGGATGCATTAATGATGCAGCTCTAAGTCCAGTAGAAAGCTATATATCCTCCTACCACCTTTAGGGAAGATTCACTGTGAATTAAACAGCATGGCATTATCTGCATTACAGCTCAGACATCAGCAAGGCGCCTACACGTCCCTGGCTGAAGGCTGCCTGTCACGCACCTTCCCACACCTCGGCGCGTGTCTGGACTGCGGTGAGTAAAGCTCTTTGTGCAAAAATTCTCCTAAAGCAAGGGGAGCTTCACAAGTCGCTGGGCTGCTTAGGAAGCTTTCTGGAGAGACTTGTGTGCTGTTAGGAATGAAGTTTTCACTTCTGAAGGCACAGTCGTGTCCCTGAGTTCTCCTGGAAATGGTGTGTAAATTGTGATGATGGAGAACCTGATGCTGGTGGAGCAGCCATCGCTCTCAGATGATGAAACCTGGCCCACCAACACTTCAGGGCATATTTCCACCACCAGCGGCATATCAGCTCTCATGTCCTCATCAAATTCCAACTGAAGTAATTAGCTTGTAATTCCAAATGGTAATATCTATTGCTTCGTTACCTCCTGTACTCGTAACGCTGTGCAGGATGGTCACCTCCTCTCCAGCTCAGCAGCGATTACTTTCCAGCAAAGAGAAAAGCAAACAAACAAACAACACTATCAGCCTCCACAGCACCTTGGTTCTCTTCAGGATGAATGGCGTAATATAAATGTGGAGGATTATTTAAAAACCCATTGTGAACACTTCTGGCACATTAGCCATAATATTAGTCTGAGTGTTTTATTTGGCCATAATCCAGTTCTTTTGTCGAGATACACTACCTGGTGCGTGCGCTCGCAGATGAACCGATTGGCTCATAAAATAGCAGGATGGCAAAATTATCAGGAAAAACAATGTGTTTTTATGTTGCTGTAAGTCATGGATATGTAATAAAAGGGGGACATGAAGTTCCTGAGCCAGTGAGCATAAAGGTGAGGGTTTTATTGCGGCCATAAGTTCTGAATTGTGCATTTAATACAGAGTGATATTTAGCTGCCCAGCCTGAGTTTTGTGTACTGGAGTAATGACAATAAATGTGAACTAGGTAATTTAGGAATTAAGAAGTCTAGCAAGGCAATGTTTTCTCTGAGATCACTGAAGAAAGGAAAACAATGTGAAATGTTTCCAATCAGAAATAAAAAAGTAAGGGCCTCCATAAGAGCACTAATGAGACACTGGCCCGATTTCATTCCACATGTAGTTTATTTGAAATCTGAGGAGGTATCAAGAGTTCACTTCTGGTATTTGAACAACATAGCCACAATCCCACAGTTACAATAGAGCTTAGTTTCTATGAAACTTACTTTCTATGTGCAGTCCTTATTAACAGGTCTGCAACCACTCCACACAGGATGGCTCCAAGGTGGAACAGAGGCATGGCACAGTGACGTTGCTGACAAAATCATGTATATTGTACTAATTGCCATCCCTAAACAATGCATATTGATGTTGATAACACTCATCAGTACTCACCAAACTTCCTGAACAACTGATTTTCAGTGGTCTGTGCAACTGGTTGAATTTTAAAACTGTGTTTTGAATCAAGCACTTGGCTGAACACGAAAAAACTCCCTGGAAGGGTTCACTGAGTAGTGCTCTCGTACTGTCAGTAACTGCCACCACGTCTGGGGGTTTGTGAGCTGTGTGCACTCACAGCAGAGCTTCCACAACCAGGGGCTTTATGCTAGGCCTCAAGCTCAGCTTGTGTCTTAGACTCAAGTATAAGGATTTTCAGAAGGATCTCCAGGAAGATATTGTGGGCTCTTCACCTTCTCTGCTGCTTCAGGGTTAAGTACAGAAGAGGAGCTCCGTGATCCTGTCACCCTCCCGCAGCTGCAGTGGGCTCTCAAACTGAGCAAACCTCAACTCCAAACCCCACCCTGCTCCTGTTCCTTTGCTCCCACCCAAAGGCCTGTAGAGAAGAAGAAGAACTGATCTCTGTATCTCCATGTGGCTGAGCTAATTAATAGATGCATTAATCACGGGCCTAACTAGTGAAGCCTCAGAGCATCTCTTGTGCTGCTGGTACATCGTATAATCTCCTCACATCCACAGTGGGCCTCAGTCATTCATGTTCTGGCATCTGTGCAGTTTCTTGCTTCACAAAGAGTGTCACCAGGGAAGAAAGTGTTACTCAACACAAGTAAATGTGACAGCGTCTGAGTCTATAGTTAAGTCTAAACTACTCTGAAGTGAGAACTGAAGAAGCCTAACCCTGCCAGATGAGTCACTGGCAGAATCAGGACAAGAACAAGAATCCCTCATTACCAGCTCTGCGATATAAACACATGCCTTCCCTCTCCGTTTCCCCAACCTTTCATTAACACAGCGGTAGCACTTAGAGATTTGGTCTATTTTTCTCAGGATCAACTTTCACCCATTTTCAAGTCAGGAAGGAATTCTTCCTCGCCTCTTCTTGCTCTTCATTAACTTTCCCTGCTCCTGTAAAGCACCAGCAGTGTAAGGCTCCTCCTGGCTGCCAACTGGCCAGTGTGAACATGAAGCAGAGATTGCGGGCATGGGCAGGATGTTTCATACTTGCTGGGCTGCCCCTAGCCTCTCACCTGGGTAGGCATCCCCCTACAGCTCTTCCCGTTGCTTTTCATTCTTTGTGGGATGCTGCAGCCCAATGCGAACTTATTAAAATGCTGTGAGTCAGGCCTCCTCGAAAAGTCATGCATGACTTAAAATCACAAGGATGATCAAAAACAATAAATTGCATATTTTCTACTTGCCTTTGGGTTTTCTGAAGTTAAGGCACACCCGTTCCAGGTCTGCAAGCTTGTCTTTGCAACCATAAAGGCTAGAAACTTGGGGGACCCATTTTTCATGAGCTACACACAATATCTTTTTTCTTTCCTCCTCCCCCCACCCCCCCGTTTTTTTATAAAGAAAACTCAGTGAATAATGTAAGACCTGCAGTAAAATGACCAGAATTAGCAACACCGGTGCTACCACTGAATGTACTCAGTGAAACCAAATGAGGGATTTTCCTTTTCCATCTAAAATGAGGGGTCTGATTTTCACAACAACACAATGACTTAGAGTTTGGATATATAAAACTATTGTAGGAAAATACAGATAGCTTTTGCTGAGATTTTTTTTTTTTTTTTAATTGTGTCAATGGATTGGTGTTAGATGACGGTCACAATGGGGCTGATTGTCCCAAGACTGCACCTTCAACTTATGATTGAGTGCGCCACTGGTTTGACTTGGGCTTGGCATATTCATTTCTTCCTGTTGCCTTCACGTGGCTTGGTGTGGTTAAGCCGAATCTTCCAAGCTTTCTCTCATTTTTCCTCTTCTCTAAATAAATTTCAAGCCTTAAAGCAAGATGCTGGCAAGGCTGTGCTTGGCATATCCAGTCGCTCAGACTAAGCACCTCGCTGGTAGTCATGCCCCTCAGATAAGTGGGATGCTGCAAAATGACTGTGCAGCCTGTCCAGGCTGGGGATAGCTCCATCCGTGAGTAAGCCCTGCATTTTTGGGGGGCTCACTGCTGTCACAAACATCACCACCTCCTGCTTCCTGTGCTAGCAGCAGTTCCTCGAGCTTAGCGCTCTCCTTGTATCCAGGAATGTGACAGAAACTGCCAAGAGACGCGGTCCTTCCCTCAAAAAGAAAAGAAAAAAAAAAAAAAAAAAGGCTGAGAAAACAAACTACATGTGATGGATGTTAGTCACGTTGCTTATTGCACTGCTGGCACACTCTCCACCCGGGGCGCCTATACTTACATCCAGGATTTGGGGATGAGTCAGGCATCCCGCATATGTACTTCTGGGTGATTTGAGCATATGCAGAAGATAGTGGGGACTTCTTGATATACCAACATGCTTTTTTATTTCCCTCTGTGTCTGTAAATCCTAGGCAGAGAGTCCTCTTTCTCTGACACGAGTTTGCTGGGTGGAAAAACCTAGTGTGCCAGTTAGTCTGCTGGAATTGAACAGACGAATTTTGCCAAAACTCACAATTTTACTGCAGGACACAGGGCCTGGTTGTGGTTCTTTCAAATCTCTCTATTCCAGAGTCATGTTATTACTCAAGAATCCTTGTCAAAAAGTAGTTTACAGCCTTCCCGTTTATAAAATGAAGCTGGTTACATGTGATTTTCCAGCATATCAAGAAGTGAAGACAAATAAGAACAAACTGAACCTGTATTTTGGAAACCAACACTCTATAAGGCAATTGTGTGGCTTTGGGGAGGGGGGGGGGAGGCTGACAGTTTATTTCTGAACAGTTTGTGTTGGCAACTCTGTAATTTTCCTTTAATAGCTATGTCTATGCTTGTGCAGTTTGGCTTACAACACCTTCTGCAATAAAGCTATCAATGTTCTTTTGTATATATTAAACTTTGTTTTATTTTTCCTTCTAGTTCCCGAGTCACTAACAGGAGAGATAATGTTATATGTAAGGCAATAATTTAGGCATTTCAAGACAAAAAGATGGAATATATTTCCCTGGGAAGTAAAGTTTTTAGTCTTTTCCATTTATTTAAAGGGGGTGGAAGCTTAAACACTGCCTGTTCTGCTTCCTTGTTTGTAGAAAAATAATTTTCTTTCTTTCTTTCTGTTGTGAAAGCAGGAAGATTGATTAAAAAAAAAAAAAAAGATTCAGAATAGGAAAGGCAAAAAAGCCTCTGAGCTCAAGTAACACATCGATGAGAAAATGTTTGCTAGCCCTTTGCTGTAGCATCTTGCTTCCATGAGGCTGCTTTACTGCAGGCAAAACACAACAACATTGCAATGAATAAAATATTAAATACTGCTGAGGCTTTTATAAGGACATTTTTATAGTTCTGCCAGGTGCAGTGGCATCCTTTTAATTACCTGGACATGACAAAGAGTGCTGCAAAGCTGAAGTGTTGATCCTCTGTATACATAAGGCTGTAAAAGTAGCAGCCGGGCAAGAGATCAACTGCAGGTGAAAGGTTCTCTCCTGTGCACAGCAAAGGTCAGTGTCTGTTTGTTTGGATCTGCCTGTAGTTATTACCCTGCTAATGGGCGGAAATCATTTCTAAGTGTGTAAAACCCATTCATAAGAAAAATCACTTGATTTAGCCAATAAATGAATTCAAAGTACTGGTGTCTTCCCACCAGGCCTTATTGAATCTAATAAACGCAGTGCTGTAAGGAGCAATGTGCCCAGCCACCTTCTAACGCTCCCTGCCTTCTATCTTTGTAGCTATGTGTCCAGACCTTCACACCGAGATCCCCTGTCCTTGCACAGCCCCTGAACGTCTGATAACTGCTCTGCTTTGCCAAACAAGTTGGCTTGTGTACTCTTGTTCCTTGTCCTCCCCTCTTTCACGGGACCTGACCCCTTAGAAATTTCACTCCAATATTTCCCCAGACGTTAGCAGGAACTCATTCCTCGGGAGCAGAATCGATCCTGACCCCACTGAAATACTTCCTACATGTGGTGCCAATGAGAAATCAATCTTTCTTTTAGCAAACAATCGATTTGCCCACTGAGTATTAAGAGCACAACTACTTACCCCTAAGCTAAACCAGCTCCCAGCATGCTGGTTAGGGAAAGGTTTCCTTATCACGAAGCTGAGTCTGAAAACTGCTGAGCATCTGCCAAGACCTCAGCTCCCACTGACTTGGGGGACACCTGAAGTCATCCCATTTCTATCCACCTTTTACAGGATTTGATACAATCCTAGCTAAAAAGTATTCTTTGAAATTCAGCAGCTCACAACACAAGCTACAGGGTAGGGAAGCATTACCTAACTCCACAGCAGAGAGAAATTATGCATCTTGCCCAAGATCATGTGGAAAATCTCTTGAAGCACTGGAGAAAAAAAAAAAATAATTCAGTATGTTTAGATTCTGGCTAAGTGTAAGAAGTTATTTTCCTTATTCCAATGGAAAGGGTCTGATACACACTGCAGGGAGCTTACACCTCTTGTGTCCTGTGGGACCATTTATTCATACACTGTCTGGAAAGAGGTAACTTTTTGTTAGATATGGACTGATACATCAGTCTTCGATGTTTATGACTTTCTCTATTTTGCTTATTGCTTTGCTTTCTCTGATTTACTTATGGCTCAGTATTGATTTTGGACTTCACTGGGATGTTTTGTTAGCAGACAGCCTTCTGTTTCATGGTCTGTAATTCTCACAATTCCTTTCTTCCAAGAGCAAGGGCCCTGGCAGATCAGCTCCAGCATATTTAGCAGTGGTGTTTGCAACCAGCCATGCTGCTCCCGGTATTTTCTGCTGGACTTTATTGACACCAGCATAAAAGCAGCACAAGAGGCTGTGTGTCTTATACCGCAGTTCATAGTCCAGCATCCTAGCACCAGCTCATCCCCACCAGCACTTTAAGCTGGCTAATTATTACAGGACTGTAATATTTATGGAGTTATTCTGGTTGGTTTTACAGGCCGTGTGGCTCAGCAATGGCTAAGCTGGTAGCAGTACCCGAGCTTCATTTAAAGGTAGTTTGGGTAAATCTGTGTTACTTAACAGCCACATCAATGACTGTCAGGTAGACATAACTTAATGCTTGACATATTCAACTGCATAATTAGGTATGTCAGCAAATTAACAGCAGTGTATTAAGCACAATTCTTAGCAAGACCTGGTGAGCTTGGTGTGGTGTCTATAAATATTATTTTGTACTAGTAACGACAAGAAAATAGGTAACACGAATAGTCCCAAGCAGATTCCAGAAAACATTACATAAGAGAGCAAAGCACAACTTGAAATAGATTTTATAAAGCAATATTTCCGAAAAATTTGAATTACTCGCACATTCCAATTCTCTCATGTTGGAGCTTTGTACTGAGGTGCCTTGCCCTTTTTCTGCAGAACCTGTTGTTTATTGTGGCAACTTTGATAATTAACAGTTTCCCAAAGGAGGGAAAAATTTTGCAAGCCTGTAAAATGTCAGAATATTGTCAATTGACCACTACTGCGAAAATAAAATGCTAACATGCATTCATTTAGAAGAGTGAAGGGCTGAGGAAGCACAAATATATGACACAAAAATGTCACAAGTTTTAGAGATGCTTAAAGGGATAAAATAACACACACACTCTGTATTTTTAAAGAGAAAATTAATAGATACGGACGAGCAGCCAAGAAAAAATTCTTATCCCCACGACCAATGCAAGAAGCATTATATCACGCAAATCTGTGTGTGCGAAGCTGATGTGAGCAAACCAAGTGACTGCCTGCACAGTTCACACCAACATGCAGAGATGCATTTTGTCAGTGTGTGACGTGTATTTTGACCAACACATCCACTGGATGCCAAGGAGAGAATGCAAACAAGGCAGAGGTAATGCCAGAAGAGAAGATAATGCCAGCATGGTAATGCCATTCTTTCTAATGGCCCAATTTTCCTCTTTCTTTTAGGAGAGGAGAAGCAGAAAAGGCAGAAAGAAGCAGAGAGAAGAAAGCTGGAAGGGGTGGGATGGAGTGCTCTGATGTCATAATCTTCCGGATTATCAGATATGTCATAATCCCACTGCTCAGCAGGAACACTTTGTAGGGCAGCAGGAGAGCAGAAAGCAAGCAGCAGAGAGGGAGAAAGATGAAGAGGGGGAAAGATGATGGGGAAGGAAGCAGGAATCACAGGCGGCTGAAGTTCCCCGTTGACTGATGCACATAAAGAAACATTTGCTAAGCAGTTTACAGGCAACGTGAATTTTCCTCCAAGTGTGACGTTAAGACAAAGCCTCTCTTCAACTTTAGACTCATCAGTGATCCAAATCCTCAACCTTGCTCTGTGTGCACTTCTGCCCAGGAAGCCCGTCGGGGCATTTTCTGTGTAACTGGTAAGTTGCTCGTGTGTGTTTTTAATACATTCTGTACAGTGCAGAAGATATTAAAATGTAGTAAAGGGCACCAAGACTTTCTTCAGATCAAAGTAAATTAAACTTCACATGAGCTGGACCAGATCTAGTTTTATAAAACGTAGCAGGGACAGGATGGGAACGAGGATGGACAGGCCTCTGGTGTTCCTGGGTTCTCTGTCACTGTGGTCCTCACACAGGCAATTTTCTAAGTTTGTTGGCTTCTTTCCTAAAGTAGAATACCAGCCATCCCGTTCCAGCTTTCGTGTCCCCCACCAAAGCCTGAGAAGGCTCAAAGCTGATCATGACAAATTACTCGGCTATTATGGGACAAAATGTGTGTTCTAGGTGTATTAAGACTTTCAGCTCCAAATTTCCTAAGGAAAATAGACAAATCTCAAATGCATTCTAAACATCTGTGAGTCTATGGAAATGTCCCGTTTTATTACTCTCTCTAGTAAAACATGTTATTGTTTTCAAATCTGGCAAAATCTGATGACAATTTGACAGAGAAGATTAATTGTCTCACTTAGGGAAACACTGATCAGATCTGCTCTGCTGTAAAACTTTTTATTGGTTGCAAATTTCAAGTCATTCCAGCTATCCAAGTCTGCTTTAGAAAAAAGACTCGAGACGTTATAATTTTACAAGAAGTGAGTAACTGCTCAGAGATCTTTGCAAAACAACCAATTTCGTTCTGAGCAATCAAAGCAAAGTTTCAGTTTCTCTAATGAGGTGGTTGTGTCGAGAAGCTGGAGAACACCGACACTGGATATTCCCTCTGTTGTTGCAGCAGATTCCTCTGGCATTGACAAATAGCCTGTCTGAAATAGCAAGGTCAGATGGACAGTAACAGAACAAACAAGAGTGTCAAACCCGTCGTAGGCTGATGCTCTTGGCATTCCTAAGCAGGCAGGTAGATGGATGAACAGACATTTTTGTCATTTGTACCGTTTGTATCTAGATCCTTGACAGCCACGTCAAGTGTGCTGTTTGCTTTCTAGACGCTGGGATGTGTGGCCAGGCACCAAGATTATTTACACAGAGCAGGCCAGACCTTTCTTTGTCTCTAAATCCCAAAGTCCAGTGACACAAGATTAACTAAGAGCTCTGCTACATGTAACGGAGGCAACCAAAAATTGCAAAAGCAAAAAAATGGCCTCAGGGACGTGCTCAATCCTGCTGGCTTGCAATGCCTCCACAGGAGCTCTGCTGGGAAGCGATCACCCCACAGTGCTGCACTGATGGCAGCACCTTTGCTTCCCTCGACTTGCGAGGACCAGAACAGAGCCACGTAGGGCCAGATGGTGTACACAGAGGCTTTTGGTTCCTGGTGGCTGAAGGAATTCTGGTGTCCTGTTGGAGCATCCCTGGTCCCTTTGTGCTCACAGCCTAGCAATTGGTAGCCTACGGGCTTTCTGTACAGTGACCTATTTGTGCAAGGGTTTACACAAGCATGGTACAGGGATATTTTAATGTTGCAGAATATAGGGCTCCAGATTTGGGGTTTAAACAGTGATTAATAATAAACCCCTGTTTCAGCTGCAGGGTGATTGTCAAGCATACACAGAGGCCCTCGTGTTAAGATGCTGCTGTTGAGGGTAGGACTGAGGAGCACAGAGGCTCTCAGTGAGGCTGGCATTCGCTGTATTAATGACTAAACATGCAGAGCATGAGCCTCTCCCTTCCTCAAAGCCTCCACTATCTACATAGACAAAGCAGATGCAGGAGGGGAAAAAAAAAAAAAAAGCACAGAGGTACCAAATAATTTCTGCGCCTGAAGTTACTCATTGGCCAAGAATGGCACACTGTTCTCCTGAATACCAGGCCATACTCAATGATCTATTTAACGTGGATATTAAAAGCTTAAGTAGGGAGTTGTTAAGGTTTTAAAATGCCCCAGCCTGGATTTCTAAACGAGGCCTGTCTAGAAGGAGGCTCCCAGATTTGTAATTGTATAGCCAAACAATCTGCTTCATTTTGGACAATGCTGAGCAGACGGGGCTCTGCTGCATGGAGGACCTCCATCATCCACTCCTTCCTACTCAAGAAAGATGCTCAGCAGCTAGATTGCTCCAAGGTCCCTTCCCCAGCTCCAGCGGTATCAGGGAGCTGTGGCTCTGAGGCTGGTGCTGTGACTCTGGGCAGGGCAGCACAGACCTGGCTCTACTGCCTGCCTGGATGCTCTCAGGCAGCAGCAAGCACCATCAGACGTGCTTTGCCTGCCATCCCACCTACCTGTTTTTGCAGTCAATCTCTATTTTGTTTTTTCCTGTTGGCCCTTGTGATCATTCAGCTTTCCCTAGAGCTCCTTCTCTGCTCCCACCCCTTGAGAAGCAGAAAGAGATGAAGTGTTTTTTCAGGGAGGGACTCTGACTGGGACACATGTGCATAGAGACGAAAAGCTAAATATCAACCTTTTTGTGCGTTAATAAATATTTATTATTATTATTATAACTATTTAAAAACAGACTTAATGAGCAAGACTCCAGAATTTCATAAATCAATGCCAAGAAATGGGATTTTTCATTTCTGCATTCTTCTGGTGAGAAAGAGTCTCTGGGTTGTTTTGGAAAACGAATGCTGAAAGCTGGAAATCCTAATGGTAATCAGTGTTTTTTCATTTCCATGTGTGCATCTTTCTTGCAAACTATGTAACATCAGCACAGTAGATACCCTTTATATAATTTAAAAGTAAAATGCAGCGTGAAGCTTGCTGTTAGTTCTTGATGATAACATCGTATAAACAGAAGCATGAGGGAATCTGAAAAGATCTTGTGCCAATTTCTGCTCTTGGCTAAAATCCTACAACCCCCTTGAAGTCAGTGGCATTCTGGGCTTGCAAATACAAGCAGGATTTGGATTCTAATTCTACAATTTTCTGAATGTGGGCATTGAAAGAGAGAGCTGGCATTGCTGCTCATTAAAGGGAACTGCCAAAGGACTGCTAGGCCAAATTTCCAGTAGGTCTGGATCACTGAAACTCCAACTCATCTTGTTATTGTAAGGTGTGGAACAGAGGTCAGAGTGACCGTGGAAAAAAAATCCAGAGAGGTTCAGAATGAAATCAATCTCATTGAAGCCTCAGCTGTTCAAGAAAATCTTGTGCTTATTTCTTTTGGATTTATACAGGCTGTCTCTCAGGAAGTAGGGGCCAATTCCTCTCTCATTAAAGCCTATGGTGAAATTCTCAGCAGTCTCAGGAGGTGCATGCTGGGCCCCAAACAACTAGGTTATAAGAACTGAAATGATGTTAGCACTAAACACCTGATCCAAAGCCCACTGAAGTGAAGAAGAGACTTTCTATTTATTGCCTCTGAAGATAAATCTACCTCAAAATGAATACATTACTAAGATTCCTCAGGTGATTTCTAAAGCTTTAGCAAAAGAAGAAATAACAACCTTCTATAGCTGAAGGAAACATAAAAGGAACCAAAGAAAAAAGTCCTCTGTGCAGGCACATTGGTTAAATAGCTTTGGGAGAAGGGGTTAAAAATTAGAAGAGGAAACTTATTTCAGATTTTTTTGCCAATGTTTTCTAAAGAGGCAGATGGCCCTTAAGAATATGAAAATAAATTGTGCTGAGATATCAAGGTGATGGGAAACTAAAGTACGACAAACCTCTAAATAATGCAGGTCAAGGAGATTAAACACTTTCAATTGTGACATTATAAGTTGTGAAGTAGTAATGTTCATGGGTTGTTCCATCTTGCCATATGTCATCAAATCACCAGCATACCTGTGAAATCTTTCACCCCTCTCTGGGGTATTTCAGCTTGTACCAAGGGTCATCTTAAAAGTCCGGAGCTTCTTTTTGACTACTCTTGTCAAAGAAAAATCATGCCTGGTAGAATTAAGTTGGGATGTTCATCTCCATGCATTGCCTATCAAGCTGTACATGCTTCTAGTCATACTATGTCCTGCTCAACACTTGTGTATTCTTAAAAATCAAAACTATTCCTATCCTCTTTGGCTGATTTCTGGCCCTTTCTGAGTCAAGGAGGCCCTTCTTTGGGTGCTAACAGTCATTTCTCTCATTAGACACTTCCCTCTCCCCATACCCTATGTGAATTAAGCAAGGTTTTTTAGACTGTTGATCTTAAGGTCCTCAATTGAGAAAACTGAATGCTATTTCTTTATCTTCCATTCACAGTTGTTGAAGGTGTACATTCATTTTTTAACCTCCACACTTCATTCTACATCAAAAATAAACATGGTCATCTTTTTCATGATTTTTTTCTCCCTCAGAGACAGTTTGACTACAGGCTCTTCTTCTACAGATGACATGCAGCTTTGCATTCCCCATTTCCCATCTGTTTGGGTCTTGAGTTGTGGAGGCTTTTGACCATTCCAAACATGCTGATTTTGAATGCTTCAAGAAATCTACTTACTCCAATCACTGTAACTAAGCTTTCTCATTTTGGCATATCAGAAAATTGATGAGCTTCAAACACAATCAAGGAAGATTACATCTGAATGTGCTGCAGTCCCCCCCTTGACATTTGATGCCATAAGTTAACATTTGTTCCACCATGTGTTGCTGCTCAATAACTCCTGGCAGGAGGTGTCCATCTTGTTCACTGTCTGAATTTCCCTTTTTATTCCCACTGCTGTCCTGCCAGCTGTTGTGTTGGTTGCTCACAACTGCAAAAGAATCAGCTGGCCTTTTTCTAAAGAGACACTGTGAATGTTCTACCCTTCTACTAAGCATCTATATTTCTAATGATCACAGAATGAAATGATGAGATGAAACCTGGCGCAAAGAAAGTAGTCTAAGATGAAACAAAAGGATTTAAGTATTTTTTAAAAGAAAACATATAGAAGAGATGACCATAGACAGGCTTGGAGGAATGTGATCATCACTCCCCACAGCTCCTTGTGATTACTGCCAAGACCATGAAAGCACTCCAAATAATGTTGTGGGGAATGCTGTGATACCCACATGCAATGCAGGTCATCTTCTGTTCGTGCAACCTGGCATTTGGAGGACTTATTGCATCAGCAAAGACAGCCAAGTGTGAATAACCTCTACCAAAATAGCCGTGAAACTATGTTAGCATTTCCACGCTGGTTGCACCAGCATTTTCTGGTGTTGATCCAAGCTGAGATATTCTTAACAAAAATAATGGGGGACTTCTTACTATTAAGCCCTTTTGCCAGGTTTATGGATTTGTCTGCTGGGTTCACAACGTTGGCATCGGTGAGCTCTTCCCAACAGGCCATCTCCACTTGGACTTGATCTTTGCTGAAATCCTTACGTGTCCTCTTGCAATCATGGCCCCCTACCCTGCGCTATCCACAGATAAATTCCGCTCTCATTTGCTTTGTTTCATCTCTCTGGAGTCCCGTCCTCCCCCCTATCTGCTAGGAGCCCCCATCATCCTTAAATTTCACCTCACACCCTTCCCTGACAGAGAAATTACGCCAGACCGTGCTGTGGGTGCGACATAAAAACATTCAGTATAAAAATAAGCTGTGGCACACCACCTCGGAGCCCCTAATTTTAATAAAATTAGCACAAAGAAGGCCGGGCCAGGTGACATTTTAACATTTTGGGGACCAGGAGGAGAGCTGGAACCCACAGCTGACTCCCCTGGGGAAGCGCTGACAGGGCCGGGGGAGGCGCAGGCCCCCCGGGAGGCCAGTCCCCTCGGGCGGGTTTGATTCCAGCGAGCGCTGATCCTTCGCGAATGTAGAACACGGGACACAACATTTTATTTTATTTATTTTATTTTATTTTATTTATGAGGGGGGCGGCCTCTCAGGCTCCTCTCAGCCAGGCTGCGACCCGGCCTGAAGGGAGCAGCCCGGAGGTGTGAGAGCTCCGGCCGTGTCCTCCCCCCCCCCCAGCCCCGAGCTCGCCTCAGGGCCCCGGGGTGGGAGGGGGGTGGGGGGTAACGGGGACCGGTGCCGTGACGCGGGGAGGGGGGGGGGGGAGCACCCGGGGTGCCGGGCCGCTGCCCCTTTAAATCCCATCCTGCGTTTCACGTCGCCGCCGCCTCCTCGCCGTACACAACCCGCCGAGGCACCGCCCCCACCCCCCCCTCCCTTCCTCTACCACCGCCTCCCTTCCGCGGCGCCGCCAATCCGCGCCCGCCCGCGTCACTCCGAGGGCGAGGGCAGGCGGAGAGGAAAAAAAAAAAAAGAAAAAAAAAAAGAAAGTTTGGTGAGGAGCGAGCGGGGCCGCGGGCAGGTGAGGGGAGCGCGGCGGGGCGGGGGGGGGGGGCTCCTTCGTGGACCGTTTTTTTTCCTTATTTTTATCTTTTTTTCTCTCTCGGGGCCGCCGGGCTGCGTGCGCAGGAGCCCTCCCGGGGCAGAGGTGTCCTTGTGAGGGGGCTGCGGGCCCGCCCGGCTGCCTGAGGGCCGGTGCTGGGGGGGTGCTGGGGGGGCGGTGGTCGGGGGGGTTGGGGGGGTCGTGAGGCGTTTGGGAGCCCCCCCCGGTGGGGTGAGGGCTGCCCCCGGCCGCCAGGGCCTTCCCCGCGGGGCAGGGCGCTGCCAGCCCCTCAGGGAGTCCTCGCCGTTAGAGGCAGGGGCCGTCTCGTCAGCGTTTTTGGTGTTTTTAAGAGGGAAAAAAGTTCGTTTTCGGCGTCCCTGTGGCGCTCGGCGAGGAGCCCGGCTGGGTTTAACCGAGCTGAACTCGCTCTGGGCTCTGAAAAAAAAACCAAAACACAATAAATAAAAAGGCTGGAGCGAGAGATAAGGGCTGCGGGCATCCACGGCCCCCGAAGGACTGTGTGTGTGTGGGGTGTGTGTGTGTGGGGGGGGGGGGGGTGTCTTGTGAAATAAAAAACCAATATTTGTCTCCTTGCTGCTACCGGCGGAGCCTCCACCAAATGTGCTGACGTAAGGTGGAGGCGTTCAGCAAAACCAAGGGCAGCTCCTTCGCCCCCTCCGCGGACCGACGTGGAGCTCACAGTTGTGCTCTGAAGTCCATTCCCTGGATGTTTGTTCAGGCTTGCCCTATAATGGGTGTCATTGCATAAGAGTTGCAGGCAGCGTGCTGGCTTTCTTTCCTTCTCCGAAGGGTCCGTGCCCTCCTCCTCGCCGGGCCAGGCTGGCTGTGTGCGCCGCAGAGGGAAGGGTGCAGCTTTGCGAGCTGCCCTATGAACTCCAGGGGAAAAAAAAAATAAATAATAAAGCAGCTCCTCTCTTCCTCCTGCTTCTAAGCAAATGATTTTGTCTGATGTCATCGTAAATAATTCCTTTTGCAGAGCGCTAATCCTCTTCTGAACCGTGGACGATGGTAACTCAGCGGCTGAGGAAGCAAATATGTCAATTCCTTAGTTTCTTTCCTGTGTCTCCTTTAACTTTTCTAGCATTGCTCTTTGAATTTGGCCTGATTTGTTTAGTTAGTGCTGGGGTGCCTACACCTGTTCTTCGTATTAATTATCCCTTGGCCTAGAACAAGGGGACTGGCTCTTGCCTCGTATGTATTTGTTCTGGCCAAAATAACAGTGTGTTCTGGGGGAATTTTTGTTCCTCATGATAGTGAGTATCAAATCCTTGACACGTCAGTGGCATAATTCCTTGATTGTACTGCTTTCCAGATAGTGTCTTCAGTAGTGAAGAACTTCCTCTATGTATGTATTTCTGCGGATCCTCTTAAAATAACTTTTGTCTTAGAAAAGTATGAATCATATTAAAATAACAACAGATTAAAATAAACTTACCTCTTGACTAATCATGAGTTGTTGACAAAGACGAAAAACTTGCATGTTACAGACCACTTTTGAGAGTGTAAGAATGTAAGTTTACCTTTCAGGTTTTTGTTACTTTATGATGTCAGATGGCACATACAAAACCTTGTACAAATAGCTTGAAAGAGATAGTGGCAAGTTATCAGGAGGGGAGTAGCATTGACACAAACTAGTGAAAAGCTGCTGTGGTTACAGATAAAGGTAATCCTTGTTTCTGCAAAGGTGTGTCCTTCTGTAATAGCTGTATAAATTAGTTTGATTTCTGAGAGAATTGTAAGTGCACAAACTTCCAGCTCTGTTTTCTTGGCAGTTAGTAGTTGTACATCTACCTTTTTCTTTTAATTAAGTACTGAATAGACTTTGACTTGTGTTCAAGATACTTGATTTAAACTACAAAGAGTATTACAGATTATATATAGATGTTCTTGGAGCATGCTAAATTCAATGGAAATCAGCATTTTTTTCTACCCAAGAGATACCTGATGACAAGGAAAAGTCTTTCAAAATGTCTGGATCCCTTCTCAAGTACTCTGAAGAGAGTGATGCGTGGCATCTGGCACTGGAGTCCTCAGCTGTGTAGCTGAACAAGATGTCATTCCCTATTCTGATCTTAAAAATACATATATTAAAAAAAAAAAAAGTCATAATAGCAATATGGTGACTGCTGAGTGATTAAGACTCATTACGGCTTTGCAGCTTTATAAGCGAGGAGATAAGAGTGGAACAAAAAAGGGGGGTGGGGAGGAAATGAAAGCTGTTTTCTTAATGGCTTACTCCCTGTGCAGAAGGAAGCAGTTGGAATTTAACATGCTAACCTTTGGGTGATTTGAGATAGCTGCCTGAACTTCCAGGGGAATGTTGGGTGCGTAAATATGGTTATCCAGGCAACTAACCAGCTCTCTCTGATGAAGACCTGATATTTACCACATGTACCTTTTTCTGTTATTTCCAGATTTGATTATCACAGTGCGGTAATACATCTTGGATTCAAAGCAGCAAGAGAAATCTCAGGAAGTTCTTCAAGCTTACTGAAATCTCATCAGTCTGGTATGTTGCACTCTCTAGACTCTTGGAGTAGCAAGCTGAATTCTTTGTATGCAAGGGCCTCCTTAGTTGCTGCTAAGGATACTGAAGTTTCTAGGACTTTGGCTTGCTACCAGCAACTTTATTCTCACGAAGTAATATGCTACTGCAAGTATGGAGCTTTGTTTTGCTGGGGTAGTGTAGAAGATTGCTTTTGGTAGTGGTATTTGTACCAGGGCAACAAACCTGTACTTCAGAACCTTCAGTCAACACATACTGAGACCTTGTTTTCATCTTGCCTGTCCTGCCTTGAAATTCCAGGTACTTGTTGCAGACTCTTTAAAGTAAAAGCAGGCTGGAAAGAGGCTACCACTAAGTGACTTTCAAGAAACTGCACACTGATATATTGAAGAATGTGTAAGAATACAAAAAGGAAATGTTTCTTTTATCATGCAGGGATTTTCCTTCTGTATGTAGGCAGTTTGTTTAGGTTTGATTAAAAAAAAGATAAAAAATGCCAACTTCTCAGAGCTGTTTCTTAAATGGCAAAGTTCTGAAATTCCTATGCTTATGTGCTTCTAAATTTCTATACTTGCAAAAAATCTTATACAGCAAATTTATGGGAACTGGAGTTTGTAAACAGGTATTGCAACATCTGAGGATACAAAAACAATATTCAACTAAATATTCAACTTAAAGCTATTTCTAATAATAATAAATAATCTAAAAGACAGAGCTGTAATTGTTTTAAAAAAATCAGCACATACTGTAATGCTGACACAATTGACAAGGAGAGGGTAAAGTCCTTTTCTACAATACAAGTTCAGTGTGTGAAAGCACCAGTTCTGTTACTGTGCTACTTATTAACGTGTACAAAATCCAGAAGTTCTGTTGTATTCAAGATGGTGGAAAACAGGTGCAAATTGTGAGGAAAGCTGGTGTGCTTCACAGTGATCTTTTGGGAACTGGAGAGCCAGTAGCCATCTCTTTATCTAATCCCTGAACAGCCATCACATGTAGCTTTTGATCGCTACTATTCTGGTCTCTGTTTGAACTGGTGACTTAAAGATGAAAGGCTCTGTTCTTGATCTCTTGAGCTGTCAAGTCCTCCAAACTTGCTGTCTTCTGTATATGTAAGATTGCAGAACAAATGGGCTTTTAGCTGCTCCATGATTACAATAGTCAAATGAGAGTCAGGTGCTCTCTCTTGTTGTTGTCCTCAGAGCAAAGTTCAGTGGCAGCAAACCGAATCTTTTTTATGCTGCTGTCAAAGCTTCCCTGTTTAGTGTACTCGCAGCTGCAATCTGCTGTTTCATGTTTTTGTGTGTTACTAAAGATATTGTAAGATATTGGCCTAACTTGAGCCCAGACCTAAAAATGATGCCTCTGCACTTCCTCCCAAATGTGCCTGTGTTGTCAGGGAAAATAGGTTACTTGTTTGCAGAAACTGAGCTTATAAATTGAGTTTTTTAGTGTTCAGTTCTACTAGTTCGTCTTCAGCATGGGATAACAACTTGAGTAGCATTTTCTATATATGTTTGGATTTCCAACATGTAAAAGTAGATGTGTGTACCCATGAATTCTGGTTCAGTGAGGCAGGGCTAACTGTGAACCTAGTTTTGATCCCCTATTTCACAGATTTTTGGGTTCTATTACTTTTGCGAGGGTAGCAAATTACTCCTGGAGCATTCTTAGTAAGACAGTGGTGTTTTTTTTGTTTGTTTGTTTATTTGTGTTTTGTTTGTTTGTTTGTTTTTTGAAGAGGGACTAACAAATCTAGGAGGTCAGTCTTGAACAGAGGAGAATCTGCTTTGCCATTTCCTGGATGCTCTGGGTGAGCCATGCTCTTGCTTATCAGAAGCTGGCCAAGCTCCTGCCAGATCAGTGAGTCAGAGGGGCATGGAAGGGGCTGATGAGCACCAGAGCTGTAGTAAGGCAGTAGGCCAGGCTGCATGGCTGGGAGGGGAAAGATGGGGAGAAAGAGGAATGAAACTTCTCCCTTGAAGCGATAAGGAGCTGCTAGCTGCCTGTTTAACAGAAGTATGAGTTGCGTTGTTCAATGATAAAAGTTATTTTTCATCACTGTTGCAGTTGCCAGGTGGTTAGACTTCTGTAATAACACACAGAGCCAGACAGTTGCAGGTTAATACATAGTTGTTTTTTTTTTTTCCTTTTGAAAGTACCCAAACAACAAGAGTGGCTTTAGGGTTGTCATGTCCTCTGCCATTACTGGGCAGCTCTGGTGATAAGATTGGTGACTTCTGACGTTGTTTTTATGGGCCTAAAGTTAATGTGCTCTGCACTGAAGCTTTCCAAGATTGGTCACTGAGATTCTTGGAGGACGCTTTCCTGGTGCGTTTTATTTGCATGAACTGTGTGCTTGGATTTGATTGCTTTGATAGCGTTTGGTCAGCAGTGTCCTGCAAGCGGCCCCACAGCTATCCTCAGGGGGCCGGCTGACTTCCTAAAACACTGTTGAAGTCCTGGCTCACGTACAGCGCAGGATTCAAGTGTAAGGGTTAACGTCTGGTTCTTACAGCTCGTTTTAGGTTCTGCGGGGGAAGTTATGTAAATCTTGTTAAAGTTAACTCCAGTCTTGCAATGCTTTGTGCTCATTAACCTAACAGCTGTACGAACTGCTGCTTTCCAGTTCAGTTTGGCTCTGCGGGGCGATACATCGCTCTACAAGAGAAGGCAGCACGGGACAGGTTACGTGACTGCTCTAGAGGAATCAGATGTCCTTCTTGACGGTGTTTTTTGTTCTTTTCGGTGGGAACCACCGCGTGCTAAGCTGTTTGAGCTTGACTAACCTGCATTGGGAAAGTGAGGGGCTGTATGGCAGCACAGCCATCTCCAGCGTGTCCCTGGAGGCAAGAACTGTCCTGTGAAGGACTTCTCCTCTCCCCCTCGCTCAGCACAAACCCAGCACGTCCCTGCAGACCAGCGCCTGAGCTTCCCCTGCCTGACCCTCTCCATCGGGCCTCAGCGACCCCCCCCCCCCAAGTTTCCAGCAGCGCCCGCAGCCGCTGCCCCCGAGGCGCCGCCCGCCTCTGGCCGTGCTGACTCACGCTTCGCAGCGCCGGGAGCCTCCTGCCAGCGGCCGCCGAGCCTATTTTTAGCCGGGCCGGCCCTTCCCCGGCCGGGGGCGACGGAGGGGCCGCGGAGGTGCCGCTGCTCCCCGCGGAGGGACCCCCGGAACTGGGGGGGACGCGGCTCCCGGCGCTGCCTCCCGTGGAGGGCGGCGGAGGGGTGCGGCCCCTTTAAGAGCCACCCCCCCACACACACAGCACCGGGGGGGGGGGGGGGGGTGCTCGAAGCGCTGCCTCAACCGAACCTGCTAGCGAGGAAAAAGTTCTTTAACTAACAGACGCGCCGCTCCGCCAATCGCAGCGCGGAGCCGGGCCGGCGGGGCGGTGCCTTCCTTTCATTCCACCAATCGCGGTGGAGGCGGCGCGCGCAGGCTGGGTTGCGCCGGGAGAGCTCTCCCCCCCCTCCCCTCCCCCCCCCCTCCCCGCGGGAGCAAGAAGTGAAGTTGAGCCGGGGTCGGAGCGGGGAGCCGGGCGGCGGTAGGCACCTTCCCCTCGCGGCCGGGTCCTAGCGCCCCCCCGCTGGCCGGCAAGCAGAACAAAAGGGGCTCGGCGGGCAGCAGCCTGGCTGCCGGGGGGCTCGGCGGGAGCGGGGAGGCGGAGGGGGGGGGGGGGGGAGCTCGGGCACGGCCGGGAGCCCCGGGGGGAGCCGCAGCGGCTCCAGCTCCGGCCCCTGGGGTCGTGCCCGGCTGCGGGGCAGCTCGCCGTGACAGCCGCTGCGGGGCCGGCCCGCGGCAGCGTTTGCTGCGGGCGGTGTTGTCTCAAATGGCCCATTGTTGTGCCGCCGAGCCCCGCTCCGCCGTTGTTGTCTCGGGCTTTGCTCCCTCTCGCTCGCAGGAACGCCTGGCAGGTCCTCGGCGTGCAGAACAAAGATCGCTGCGAACTGCGAGCACGGAGCGCGGCTCGCCGCCTCCTTTCTCCTCGGCTTCGGGGCTGTGCTCACGGACACGGGCAGGGCAATTGTGGTGGTGCCCCCAGGGCAGCTGCTGCCCCTCCAGCCAGCTGGGGGGGAGCGGGTTTGGCTCTCGGGAATCCTCTGTTGTCCGACCGTAGCGGGTGTCTGCTCCGAGGGGAGATTATTTTTAGTTTCTGCGCCAGGTGTGTCATCTAAGGCCTTCCCAGCACTATTTTTAGCGATCCTTGGTGCCTCTGAAAGACCTTTGGGAAGAGGACAAGTGTGATTTGCCACGGGTGGCATGGGATGAGGGCGAGAGGGAGGAGAGCAGGAAGTGGCGAGTCAGGAAGTCGGGGCTTTTAATGAGAATGAAGACTTTTTTGTTTTAATCGTCATCCTTTTGGTATCTTTGACAAGTATGTTAGACGAGGCCACATACAGAACAATGCTTTCAGAGCGATGATTATATTTTCTTGCTTCCCTAAATATTTCCTGTTGTTTATTAAAAAAAAAAAAACAACAAAAAAAAAAAAACAAACATTGTGTCTCTACACGGCTGCTCCTGGGAACTGGAAAGAAATACTCGTGGCCCTAATACTTGTTGAGACTAAGTCAGGAGTTTGGCGGGATTTGTATGATTAGTCGAGATGACAGAAGAATGGCTGTGAAAACTGAGCAGCAGTCTTCCAAGCGGCAAAGGAAAGCTATTGTTTAAACCTGTAGCGAACATAAACAAAAGTGTGGCTATTAAAGTATACCCCATGCTTTCAGTTTTGTACTGAGCCGTTTTGCTTACTCCAGAAATGCTGGCTACAGATTACTTCTTAAAAAATATGTCAAAGCACCTTGACACGCTGGCATCTTGCCATACTTCAGTGGCTCATAGGTCTGAATTACTAATTTGCTTTTGCTTTCTGTTTACAGCATTTCTTTTTGTTGTAGATTATATTTAAACCTTGAATATGCTTCTGTAGAATGAGCAATGACTGTGCACAGTCCTTTAGGCGAGAGGTGAGCCAGATCTCTTGCATAAGGGGATATATACGTTTAAATCCCCGGGGTTTGATTCATTTCTTAACTTTACAACTGATGCTAGGCCGAGACTGAGTGTCTAGGTTTCATGTCTCGGGTGAGGGCAAGAAGAATAGAATAGTTTGCTTTCATTCCTCTAAATGCGTGGTATGAGTACGTGCATTAGACTTGATCAAACAAACTGGAGCAAACTTAGGTGTTTGTGTGCTGTTGAACACTGTGTTTGGCCAAAAGCTGGTTTTGCTTAAAACAGAAGAAAAGCTGCATGCATCAGGCAACTTGAATCGTACTGCTTGGTGTATGAGTAGCAGTTCTTCCCTGGTCCCCTCTGCCCCCCAACTTAGTTAGGAAAGAGCTTATCTGGGGCCAATTTTACTGATGTGTTCAATGCAGAAGTGAAGTGCTCAACTCTCTCACCACATGTATACAATTCTAACGCAGGCTGTTTGTAGAAAGCAAATCTGCCCTAAAGGATAAACATACCACTTTGCTGGCACAGCTGTACAACTTCTGTATTCAGGCTACAGCAAATATTTCTTGTCTGCATTGAGAGCCGTCACTGGCAGGACGCGTGTTGTCCCCGCACACCGATTGGTTGTTCCAGCACTTCTTGTTCAGAAAAACCTCCTGCACATGCTCCATCTGCGAGCCTTAAATGCTGTGAATGTGTTGTGTGCTGTGGGATTTACATGTCTGCTTCTTGCGCCAGGATGGGATATAACATCTCTGATGTGAATAAGAGATTCGTACAGGGATTGTCAGCCTGGGTACAGAATGCAGGGCTGGACCTTGTCTCCCCTGTTGGTGAGGCAGAGAGGACCTGTGCTCCCTCCTCTGCTGGCACCTCTTCCTGATGCTGTGACATGGGTGGCTTTCTGCTTGCTGGCATGGTCACCCCACGCTCTGCTTCCATTTAATGCTTCCTGGAGAAGGCTGTGCACCTCCCCTGGGGCAGTCATTGTAGAACATGCCGGTAGCCTTAGGGAGGGCAGCTGTCCACCCTGCAAACAGCCAGGTGGGCTCCAGGGCCCTGCTTGTTGCCGAGTGCCTTTTGCTCTGTGTGGTGCCTCCTGCTGCTCTCCCAGCACAGTGGGTCCTGTGGGTGCTGGGGGCGAAGCCAACTAGGCTCGCTTAAATTGTTTTAAATTAGTGGCTCGAGCCAACCCAACTGGCTCTTTTCCCTTACTCTTCCTCCCCGTGTTCCCCAAGTGCTTCAGGGATCATTTCTGCTAATTGCTTCATGCCCAAGGCAGAAGGGAGGGAAGTGGGTGAATAATGTCATCTCACAGACCTTCAGCCCTACCAAAAAGGGACATCTGTCCATGGTTTTAGACGTGAGTTATGCCTGCTAACAGGTTTCATTGCAGTTCCTAGGAAAGACGCGGTAAAGGGGTGAGTAGCTGGCGATCGTTGCAGCCGTGCTGGTGCAGAGAAGGTTGGTACTGGAGGTGTGGCCCTGGTGGACAGATACAAGGCTCCTCGAGGAGATGGCTGCTGTCCTCTGGTGTGGAGCCTGGTCTGGGTGGGGCAGATGATTAGGCCAGTGATGTTTACGTTGTAGTAAGGTTTTGTGAAAATAAGCAGTTAATTACACATCACCAACAAAGGAATAAAAACAGCTAAGGTAAGGGACTGTCCTTGCTTTAAAATCCATTTAACAGAGGCATGAAAGGTTTAAGTTTTTTTAAACCTGCCTTTTTTTTTTTACCTTTAGAAATATCAGGAACATTAAGTCTTTCTTCCCTATTCTTGTTGGATGTCTCAGATGTGTCATAAGCTTCTCAGCCCTTAATTGAAGGGGTGGGGTGATATATTTTTAACAGATCCCTTCCAACTGTGTTTATAGGGCTTTTGAGTTAAATAGAGATTAGCAAAAACAAAGCCTTGACAGTGTAAAAATTGTTTCTCCTCAATGAAGTTGTATTTGCTTGTGCATTGTGCGGTTGTTGACAGAAACTCAGGTTTTGTGCATCAGAAAAGTAACTTTTCTAGCTATTAAATTATACATAGAGATAAACCAAGTTAAATCCTAACTTCATCCATCTTCTGTTCCATTTAGATCAACTTAAGAAAATGTTTTGAGTATTACTTAAACAAATGAACTCTTGCATTTGAGTATTTCCTAAAAATAGTTCCTTTTTAAGCAACAGTTTCATTAAATGTATGGCTCTTCCTTTAACTTAATGCTTCAGCAATCTTACAGAAGCCGAAACTCTGGTCTCCAAGCTGAAGACCACCCCTGCTCAGCCGTTCTGCCCTGTCAGGATATATTTGTGTCACAGCACTCTAACCTTCAGGGTATGGTATTTGTCAGTCTGAAATATAATAATCCTGTATCTGTAGAACGAAACTATAAACAGTGCGGCTGACTTGGCAGGCCCTGACAACCACCTGAACGTTTAACTAGCCCAGGGTTTAAGACAACACCGCGCTGGTGCGTCCTGTGATTCACAGGGCTAATGCATTTTTATCCATGTGAAGGATTAGGGAAACAAATATAAACTTCATTATCAAATTAATGTGGAAGCTTAATAGCAGGATTTTTGAGGACAGAAGTGAGGTGCTCTTGGCCTGTTTAAATGTTTTGCGTTGGGCGTGTTTTGTTTTTTTCAAACAATGACTTGACTTCTCACCATTAGCTTGGACAAGGCAGAAGGCTAAACAGCATATGCCACTGGATATATGTACAAAATCAGGCTGATGGAAATACTGCACGGGGAAGACAGTTGCTTTAGCTGCTGACACTGAAGGCTTTAAATTTTGGGAGGTGAGAGGCAAAAGAGCATCACTGCTTTTACAGGCAAAACTACAGAGCTTCTGTAAGTAAATTGGGCAGTTTCATGCCTTTTTATACACAAGTCTTATCTTTGGGTTAGAGTGTCAGAAGAAAACATTTAACCAGTTGTTGATCATGCTGTTTCTTGAGGACAGGGCAGATGAGGCTGCAAAGAAGGATGAAATTGTCTCTGCTATCTGCTGTGTGAATTTAAGCTTCTTTTTTTTTTTTTTTTTTTTTTTATAATAGGGAATCAGCGTCTTTAGTTCAATGTAACTTTACCATGTAGTAGAACATTTTCTGTGCAACAGAATCGTCTTGCATTAGAGCCTTATCAAGGCAGGGGCAAAGGAAGTGCCTGTGTTGTGTCTAGAAACTGAAACACTTGCAGGTTGTTCTTCCTGCCTAGTTAGTTTCCTAAGTGAAATGTACAAGACTTCTGGTGCTGGGCCTCCGCCATCCAAATATCATGTTAGTATGGTGTACTGTTGGGTATTGGTGTTCAGTCCTTGATTAAGTGATTTTGTAGGAACTAATTAGAATTAGCTATCAACCAAATGTTATTATCTTGGGAAAAAGTAACCAGAAAAATAATTATTTTAGGGCTTATGATATCAAAACCATTTGATTTCATACCTGAAAAAACAGTGTCAACATGGGCGGACTTACCTAGAAAATTTTTTAGGGAAGAGACTTTAGAATTGCTCAACTGGGTTGTTTTGAATATCAGTATGTTTTCATGGGCTTTGTTTAAAGTATCCTGGAAGAGCAGGAAGGAGGCATTAGTAACGATAGGTCAAGGTAAGTGTGTCATTAGTTACATAATAAACACTGTCAGCTGAGTGTGACAAACTGTGCTGAGGCTGAGACCAATACTCAGATCAAGGAGTATTTGATTTGTTGTGGACTGGCCCAGCAGCAGTGCATGAATATTTTGCCTTCCTAATAAGTCTAGTCAAACTTGGCGTAGGGCTTTGATTTCAATTGAAAATTCTTGAGCATAGCAGTGGAGTAACTGACTAGCTTTTAAACTCTGTTTTTTTTTTTTTTTTTTTTTTTTTGGAGGCAGGAGGAGGGTCAACAAACAAACACAAGAAAAACAAACAAACAAGCCCAAAACTTAAGTCTAATTTCACACTTCAGTCACTTAGTTGATTGTTGCCGTCCTGCATTTGCTTTTCTCTAACCTAGTGTCTGTGAAACTTTTGGCTGTTTTTTGATCCTATTGCAAGAGTTAGCTTGTTGTTCTTCAAAGTGTTCTTCAAATGTGACCCATGGTCTTAAGTTTATACCTAGTCATTCTGTATCTAAATAAATCCCTGATTAGTTGTTACCTACTTATCCTTCTGTCTTTTACCACAGATCCCCCCCTGCACAGCCAAAATGCTTGAAATATCAGTCTGTTCTGTTGAGGAATATTTCTGCCCTTGATGCAGCTATGACACCTTAATTTCTCAAACTGTCAAGGCCTGAGATGAAGAGTTTGCTGAAACTTCTTTGTATGAGCTGATAGCTCTATCTGGTGAACTTGTGCAGGGTGGCACATACGAAGTAAAAGGCATGTTGTGGTATTGCTGGGTTTTCTTAGGCAGCATCAGTGCTATTTATTAAAATAGGAGGAAGTCTTCTCTTAAAATCCAGGGTTATGAGTGAAATTAGTGATTTTTATGCAAGGGATACAAATATTCTTCAACAGTAGTAATTTGTGTGTGTGTGTGTGTGTTCCCATCAGAAAAGGAGTGTGAGACATGTTTCTGGGAGACAATGCCAGTGCATTGCCACAGCTTGAAAAACAAATGGTACTCACGGAATTAGCCTAATGTAATGTAGCAGCTGAAGCTGTGATGCATGTGAATGTGTCTGTAGGGCTTACTGAAGGGCTCTGGTCTTGCTGATCTCCCATGTATTTCTGAGCTTATGCCTTAATAAATGGGGTATATTGTGTCCTGTTTTCCAGTGCTTCCTGATAGAAGTCCTGTTGGCCAGTATTTATGAATGAAAGGGAATGAGTGCTGTGATAGAAAGCCATGCAGTTGCACAAAATGAGGTTTGATGTCTTCTGAGCAGGTTCTGTATCACACATTAGAATAGATGAAGAGGTCTTAGTATGCCAGGCAAAGTAATTGAAGTGAGATCTGGCTTTTGTTTTCTGTGATTTTGTACTTCTCCTTTAGATCATGAATTTTCCTTTCTCTGAAGGTGTTGTTACTCTGTCATGTGTCGATCTGTTCTCTGGCAGAATACAATCACTATGGCAAGAGAAGAAGTTAGATGTATTTAAAGAATTATTGTTCAAAATGCAAATTTCTTCTCATATGGGTGGATGAAAAAGGGGGAATCCCAAAGCACTGCTTAACAGCTCAGTCCTTTGGATACAAGTCCCTCCCTTAAAGCTATTTATGGCTGTATTTTTCTTTGTAAAATTGTAAAAAGAACTCTGTACAAAGGTACCATCATATTAAATGGGAGACAGTGGCATCCAGCCATGCTATTTTTAGGCTATTGTGCTCTTAACTTGCTGATCTGAGTGTTCTGGACAGTGAGCGGGGGAGACCTCGTACTAGAAATGCCTGCTCATGGAGTTGAATCTAGTCTGAAAACAGAACGAATAGCAAACTTGGCTGTCAGAAACGCAGGTCAGAGTTGTACCTGAAGTGACTATTACTAAGTAAAAAGTGTGATTAAAGCACAATGCCTGCAACGTAGACTTTTACTCGAAAGCTGGCAGTTAGCTCTGGCTTTTGTCCTGCTCAGGTTGAGTAACTGAAATCTATGCGGTCTGTTCTGTATGGGCTAAGAAAAGAAGGAGAAAAAAACTGATTGTCTGTTCTGTGATGGCAATGGGAAAAATGCCAGTTGTCCTCAGTTAAGTTTCTTCCAATAGTTCTTAAGCTTTTCCTAAATGCTGTGACAACCCCTCCATCTGAGCAAGTAGTATAGTTTTAGAAACCTTCAGAAAGGAAATTGCCTTATACTTGGTGAATTTTGGATTATTTAACTCATCTATTAATCTGATACTACCTCAGATAGTAAAGGCTGCAATAAGGCATCTCGTATGTAATTTTCACCCTGGCCTCTTTGTGCCATGTGCAGCTTTC
Organism: Aythya ferina; assembly: GCF_964211825.1. Taxonomy (NCBI): domain Eukaryota; kingdom Metazoa; phylum Chordata; class Aves; order Anseriformes; family Anatidae; genus Aythya; species Aythya ferina. Next base: position 8,593,730 of record NC_140307.1, read on the forward strand.
ATCTTTTCTTGACTTCCACTATGACTGGAGCTGTGGCTAGAGTTGAGTTCCAGTACTACTTCAACAGTTCCACCTATTTGCGGCAGAGCAATGCCACCTTGACTCTTCTAGCACAGAACTGTAGAGCTGCACCACGAACCAGATGCAGGAACCACTCTAGGCTCTGGAAGAACAAAGTCCTTGAGGTAAATCAGTTCCTGGTGTGCTGACATTAAGCCCAAGTTACCTGTACCATGAAACCACTGCACTGGTTACGTGGAAGTACAAATTGGATGCACGTTTGTTGGTTGCACTTGGTTGCTGGCTTGTTGCAGTGTTTCAAGCAGTGTAAGTGACAGCTGAAAGGAAACTAAGGAAAGGCACACAGCTTCATGGTTAGTGTGACCAGTTAGCTGATACAGCCCTATATTTGGTGCAACGTGGCAGTAAATGTTAGGGGATGGATAAATATCAGTTGCCCAATGCGGTGGCTGCTGCTCAGCTGTGTAATATTTTTGTATGTTTTGTGCAGGGTGATTGGTTTTACTATTTAGACAATTCAGTAATTTCTTTGGGATCATGTAAGCTGGCTTCCCTCCTGATTGAAAAGACACAACAACAGAACTGGAATCGCACTGGGGTTAAAACAAAGTAGCACCTTTGAATCCTTGGCTAAATTTAAGTGCATTGCAGAAGACCAGGAATGTAGCTTTGCCACAGGGAACATTATACTTATACCTCTTTTGCAGAAAACTTGTCCCTAAATACCCTGTTTGTTTGGACAGGCTTTAGCTTTAGGTTAAATTCCCCATCAAACCACAGTAAGGGTATTGTGTAATTTTGAACACTTAAATTAGACATGGTGCATCATTCTAAATAGAACAACACATCATCCATGATAATCACAATGTTCTTGGAAGTTAAGTTGAATTCAAGATGCCCTAACCAGAAGTGATGATGATGATGATCCTTTTATTTATTAACATCTAGGAACCCTAATATTAGAGCAGGACCTCCCTGAGCATTAGGCCTAGGCAGAACTGTAGCATTATGAGCTAATTAAAATTCTACATGGTGCTGTTTACAAAAACAAATTATAACGTGTTTTGTGCTTACTGTCAGTTCTCAGCAACAGGTGTTTTGTTAGCAAGAAGCTGTCTATTTTGGGAACTCGTGTTAAAGCGGCTTTTATCTCTTCTGGGTTTGATATGCTTAAAATAAGTGAAACTTATGCTGTATTGTGAGCAGATTACTTATTCACTGAATATCAAAAGAAGCGATTACTGAATCTGTTTCTATTCTTTTAGTAATTATATGGGTAATCTTGTAAGTGTTTGAATCTTTCCTACGTATTATTTTTATCAGTTTGTAAATCCAAACCTGTTTTGAAACGGCATGAAAGTAAGTTTATGGAGTTGCCCTCCATGTACGGCCCTTAAACTTGGGTCTGGTATCGTAAAGGAATGTAGGGAATTTTAGGATCTTCTAATTTTACCCAACCCCTGATTTCTGAAATGGCTGAGTGCGCTGTGTGGTGCCAAGGCAAGCCAAATGTGGCTTTGTCTTGCCTGTTTCAGAGTAGCTGTCTTGTCATTTCTGGAGCACTTTGAGAATTTATTTGAAACCTGACAGATTACTGACATGCCTTCTTTTAATTTATAGAGCTGTGATAGAAATATGGAGAGTAACTTGAGGGTTCCTGCAGGATTCTTTGGCTCCAGGCACCTCAATGCCAAAGCAGGGCTATGAGATAGCACTCTCTAGAGTTTGTGCCGGGGAAGAAGAGGGCTCAGCAAGCAGTGCCTGCAGCTCCTGCAGCTTGACACCGGTTCTGCTACGCATGGTGGAAACTGGTTTGTGCGAGCTGAGGTGGGGGGAGGCTGGAAAGCAATTACTGAGATGGTTTGGTTTTCTAATGGGTGTAACTTCTCAATCGTTGTTCCTCCTGAGCAGGCGCCTGAGCAGCACTGCCTAAAACTTGTGCTCTTTTGTTCATGTTTATGTATCCTATCACCAAAATAACTTCACGTAAGGTTTCTGTGGCAGTCCGGTCACAGAGACAGCCATCTTCCAAAAATGAACCTGCTACCTCTAGTCTCAAATCATAGGTGAACTGGGTAGGCTAAGTTAAGCAAGTACACCTTCACGTTTTGGGAGAAAGAAGCCTTTGTGTCTCCTTGGCTTGTGTGCTGACTGAGGGTGGTTTGGGTAGGACAGCGTGACCAGTGGGGTGCTGGCCGGTGTCCTCCCTGCGTTCCTCAGATATGCCTCTTGGACTTCTCCCAGAGATAGCAATACAAAAGCAGCTTCCAGAAACATGACCTGCTCTTTTCTCTTGCTTACTTTTCTTGGTCTGTAATTCATTCAAAAGTTGTCTTTTGCTCTGTACAAAATAACTGTAGTTACTGTGTTGCTCTTGGTGCTTTCAATGTTTAACTAGTTATCTTTATTGAAGGTCCCTGTCCTGTGTTACTGTAAACAAGTGTGTCCTGCTCCAAGGGCTGCTTGCTATTTTTTTCTCTTGAATGGGAGAAGTGATTTTTGTTCTCTGCATTTTTTTTAATTTTTTATTTTTAAATGTAGGTTGACCTCTCCGAAAAGGCAGCTTTGTCAGCTTAGATTTTCTAACAGTCATCACTGAAGAGGCCAAAGCTTTGAGCTAGCGGTGGTGCTTCTAAAAGCTGCTAGGTACTTCTCTGCGCTGGAGTTTCCTGTGTTACCTGGGACTGTCTTCAAGGGTATTGTGCTGCTAGGGGAGAAGAATTAAAGAAGCAGCTGTTGGGTTTTCTGCCAGACTGGTGTCTCTTTGAATTTCACAAAGTTTGGATCATGCCATACGCAAGGGCCTAAAGCTAATAAAGCTGTGGTGTTAATCTTGATGAACTAAGAAATCCAAACATTATTTTTAGTACATCTAAACACATAAACCTTGGTATCTTGAGTTGTATTTTGCTGCTTTAGTCTTTGTGTGAAACACATCCAAGATAGGAAGATTCTTGAAGTTTTTAAATGCAATACTCTATAGTCTTGTAAGGTGCTGCTGGGGTAACATCTGGTACCAAAGGCCTGTAGCTCTCTGTGGCAGCTTTCTGGAATTCCAACACTCATGAAACAACTTTTGTCTGTGCTCTACCTCTTAGAAATCCTGTGTAAATGGCATCTGATTCCTTGTACTAGTCAGTAAACCACACCTCTTACCATTCTCATTGTTTTTAGGATTGAGCTTTCAGTAGAGTTGTGAACATCATGGGATTGCCACTTTATTTGGTATGGTGAAGGTAGTAAAAGGTTTGGAAACAAGAACAACTTGCTTCTGTTGTCCACTTGTAGACGTACTTAGTGGTCACTGGAAGTAACTTGATGTGTTTGTGTGAGGGGAATGAGTTTCTAAAGTATCTTGTTTTACAGAAGCTAATCTTTGGTTCTCGTAATCCGTACTTTGCAAGGGTTGAACGTGGCCACAAGTAAACAAAGTAACAGCTATTAATAGTGTATGCAGACAAGCATGGAAAGCTGAATCCTTATCAACGATCTTCTTAAGACCAGTATTGAATCTGCACCTTTATTCTTTCCTACTAAGAGCAAAGAGGTAGTCCTGAAATGTTTTCTTGTTCCTCGTGTAACCTTGAGTAGGACAGCAGGCAGCTGAAGTTAACAATGTAAACTCCTTAACACTGGAGGCTTTGTCTATACCCAGTGTTCCTGGGTTGTGCAATGATGTAACGCTGTTAGTAGGGTACTCTGCCTCAGAGCAGTTATGAAAGTTGCTGATGTTCCTTCCCTTTGTAAGACCTGTGCTCTGTGCTTTCTGTCCACCTTCTGTCTCTGAGACTGCACTTTGTTGTGGCTTCCTCTACCAGTGTGATTCTGAGCTGTGTGAGTAAACAGTCTTGCTCCCGTCTTAAAGCTGGGATTTATGCTGTAGGGTGAGCGTAGCTTTCTTGAGGGTCCAGACTTCACTTTTAATTATAATTTTTGTATTGAAAGATCTGAACTAGCTAGCTACTTGGAATTAGAATTGGAGAAAAGACTTCCTATAACTCTTTCCATTTTTTTTGGTAAAGTTTCTGCAGGGAGTGTCTAATATAAGTGCTTGTTTTTATCCTAAAATAAGTCTATGCATGAAACAAAAATAAAAAGCTGTTCAACAGGAATAGACTGGAACACAAGTAGATATTAGATGACTTGTCAAGTGAGTTGCAAGAACACGTTACGCAAGTCTTTGGTCACTAGTTTGAATATTATGTTTTCAATATTAAGCCATTACATAAAATCTGCTTCAGTAGCTCAAGTTGCAATTTAAAGCTGCATTCAGTTCTGAGCAGAAGGGGGACTCAGGGCCTACTGGAGTCAACTGAAAGCTTTAAAACGCAGGGATTCTCTGGGTGTTGAAGTTAGATAACTCCCGTGTTTTGAAAAATGCAGCAGCTGTGTGTTCTGCTGCTACATGAACAAAGAGGTCACTGCCCTTACAGATCTGCTTGCACAGTTGGTCCTTAACCATATTCACTTTTTTTTAACCCAGAGCGTTCTGATGAAACTGGGTCAGAGTGTAACTCTGCGTGCAGCTACGCTGGCAAATCTGAACCAGCTGGAGTGTTTTAGCCAGGGTGAGCTGTAGATGAAATGACATGTCTGACTGCAACCAGAAAGCTGGGCTGAGCCTTAATGACTGAGGCCCCTATTCAAATCTGCCAGTTCTTCTTGGCTCCCTAGCAAGTTGCTGGGACATGGCAATGCCTTAAAGCAGCTACAAGTATCTGCTCTGTGAATGTAAATTGGAGCCTTTTGGGAGAGAGCAGAAGAGTAAAGAGAAAGCAGGACTATTTTGTAACTCTCTATTGATTCACACTTCTAGGGCTTTATACCCTGAGCAACGTCCTGCTTTCAGCATGACACCTGAGCAGCCATTCCCTGTTTCTGTGGGTTCTGCAGGGGACTGGTATCCTCTAACACAGCCCTTTGGAAATTTATGCAGCAAGATTCGACAGAGCTCTTTGCTTAGGCCTTTATTTGCCATTTGTTTTTGAAATTCCTGTGGAGGAATGCATTTCCTATTTATTACTTTTCGTACTAACGTGCCTTTTTCCTATGGTGATACAGGTGGCATTAGATAAGCGTGCCAGCATGTGCTATAGAAGTAAATGCATTTTTAGTCTACCCAACTTCTTATCTCACTTTTGTTTGGGACTGGGATGAAGGTTTGTACGTTTAAGCAGCACAATTTCCATTTTTATAGTTACATCCTTGCTTCGTTAGCACAAGGGGAAGATGACCATTAGCACTGGTGCTTGTTAAATCAGCATTGAACCGTTCCATTATAAAGGTGATTATGATAGAGGAGGGAATATTCTAATCACTTGTTTAAGAATTGGACTCATCCTTTAAGTGATTTGAGATGAGTGTCAGTTGAAATCTGTCAGTGCACTGATCCATCGTCCTTGACAGTGAGGAGAGGAGCCTGAACTAAATGCTCTGCTTTCTCTTTGAGGAGTATTTTTGAAGCTGGCGTTGGAGCGCTTCAGACTGCGTTTGGGTTTGCTACCGCAGCCAAAGCAGCCGAGTGCTGCTGGGTGGTCTCCTTAGCTTCAGCGTTGGCATTTGGGAGGGATCCTTTTCAGACCAGTAACGGATTTTAGGAGCGTACTTCAGGGGTGGTTGATGGGGCAGGGATGGCAAACACAAGCTCTCAACTTAAAGTGCCAGTGGTGGAGTAGGAATTGCCTGTGCACTGTGCACCTCCTGGAGATTTTCCTCAGTGTAGACAGTGTTGAACAGGACAACAAAAATGGTAATTAGAAAAGGTTTAGAAGGAAAACAGAATAAATGCCATTCAATTGGACATCCCAGAATGGAAAGGGAGTTTAAGGAGAACTTGAATTTGGGATCTTTTCCTTAGGGGAAGACAGATAAAGAGAGAGCTGACTGCAGAGGTAGGATTTTTTCTCTTCTTGTTGAGAGGAAGGGGGGAAAAAAAAGATTATTTCTAAACCGTGTGTGTTTAATCCTACTAAATGCTGCTCTCTGATCTTACTGATTAATGATTCAAGCCTGTAAAGCTAGAGTATTGGTTATTTGAAACTCGTATCATATAAACATTTTAATTAATAAAAAAAAGAAAAAGCCGAGTATCATGGTGCTTGCTCCATGGGGAAAGGACGTGCGTAAGTATTTTATTACTTGCTTTGTGGAGTATTGGAAGAGGCATCTCTCCTCACAGTGAGCCTGACGTCCAGCAGATTTAACCAGCTCTCATGTTTCCACAGCCTCAGCTCTGTATATGTGTTATGATTATAATCACTAATGTCCTTTATATGGTTCCTCGTGGTTGCTGCTTGGTATGCAGAGTAATTGACCCTCTGCGGACGTGTGCTGGAGCGGAGGGAATGGTGGGACCTGTGTCAGCAGGCTAGTGTGAGATTTCAGTGAGTCAGGCCTCACAGATACAGGAAGGTATCTGTATATGGCAAGGCTAACAGAAATGGGCAGATTTTGCTCTGAATTGGTAGGAAAAGAGGGATTTAGCATGGTAGCACACAGCGCTGCAGACTTATACTGGCAACAAAGAGTATTTTTGAATTGAGCAGTAATAAAAATTACCAGAGGTAATCTCAGCTTAAGTTTAGCAATTTCTAGCTAATGCAAAAAGAGGCCGTCTCCTCCATAATCTTCAGCAAAGTGGATGTTCTGGGGTTGTGTTAGGGGAAGATTGTGTAAGGCTCTTGGCCTTCCCTCTAGTACACTTCCCTCGCATTAGTGCTCGTATGACTGGTTATACAGCTATACCATAAAGCACAGCAGGTAACATGCTTAAAATATTGTAAAAAGTGTTGTTTTTTTAAAGATGAATCAATTCTACATTCAGAGTATCAGGGTGACCCTATGAGCATTGTGCTAGCACAGCTTGCAGGGAACAGGCAGAGCCTGGAAACCCCTCCAGCAGTGTTAAAAGCTCCACGCTTGTTCTGTGACACCTCCAAGGGGGACATATACGCAGCCACATTGGTCCCAAGACCTTACTGTCACTGCAGCTATGGAGTTTCTTCCAGTTTTGTACTCAAGCCAAGCTGGGAGACCAGACTTGAAAGTACAGCTAGGGTATGTGCTTGGCATGTGTTGTACAGCAGCTTAATCCCCAGTAATGGCCTGCTGCCACTCGAAGGGGCTGTCCTGTTTTTAACCTTGTCACTTCCTTTGTGCCCTGTGTTGGTTCTCGAGTTGGTCATCTGTCAGATCTGCAGGCTCTCCAGTCCAGCAGCATAAATATTGCTGTTTTTCCATCGGATGAACGAGCTGCTCTGACTCACCTCGTGATTGCCGGCTCCAGTGCAGAGGAAGGGGTGGGAAGGCGCAGCGGGGGCCGGGGTTGTGCAGGCAGGATTACCCCTTTCACAGCCCTGCTAAGGTGCAATTTCCCTGACAGCCCCCCATTACATGTGATGGTTGGGCTCGGCGACGTCGTGGGTCTTCCTGCCTTAGGAATTAGAGACAGTTTTGAAGCACATCTTCTGAAGTTGAGCCTGGAGCTGGAGGGGGGAGGTCTTTGCTCCCCCCAAACATCTGTTCAGGGATCAGTTCAGCGGCTGCTCCCAGAGCACGGTAGCAGGCCTACCCTGCAGTGCTTGCTGCTGTCTGACTCCTGCCCGAGTTGTGGGGTAGGAATGCCACCGAGGCATGGCACTTGGATCTCAACTCCCTTGTATTCTGAACGCCTGCTTTTGGCTGATGGTTTTCCTAAGGCTTTCAGCCCGCTCAGTTGCTGGAACAAGTGGTTCCCCGTGTGCCTTCAGCTGCTGTCTCCCACCCTAACCCCTCTCTTGTGCCCAGCAAGTGTAACAGATACAACTCGTTTGAGTGGCTGGTTTGCTAAGGCTGATAAATTTGATCCGTTTCAGTGCCTGTTTGTACTGAAAGGGAGGGAACAGCATGGGAGAGGGAGTGAGAAGCTCGGCAACAAGAGCTTATTGTGCTGGTTTGGCATTCTGTGGCTTTAGGGTTTAGGTAGATCAGATCAAGCATCTCACCCCGGAGCTCACAGGCTGCTAAAAGGGGTGGTCCCCCGTGTGGCATCCCGCCTGTTTGCATGCCATCCTTCACATCCCTTCCCAAGTTTTTCCCCTGAGCGTGGTGCTTGTTTATGTTGGTTTGTGTGCATGGACTGATTGAGCTCACTGCCCTGCCAGAAGAATTGTGATGGCTTTCCTTCTCTTCCTGGCTTGGGGATCTGGTTTGTGGGTCAGTGCAGGTCCTGGTGAGCAGCAGAGCTGGTGGGGGCAGTGTATGTGATGGCCCCCTTCTGAATGCCACAAGCTATTGTAGAGGTTCAACCCCGTTCTCATTCGACTTCCTAACATTGCATCAGTTCAATACTCTTTTCTCCATTTTTATCCCCAAAATATTAGCAACCAATACAGGATCTTCCGTTTCCTGTGGCTTTCCTTAGAACTCTTCAGAAGAATCCCTGGCACTTCCCTTGGAGATCTGAGTGTTCTGGAGCTTCCTGCCATTGGTTTGTGCTTTGCCTGGTGGCTGGATCCACTGCTTAATGAACTCGGGAGCTGGCTGAGCTGGAACTCAGTCCAGCTTTTCTTGTTCTTCTTCTGGGCATCCTTGTGCACCTTTCACAATTTGTTTATTGAACTGGGGCAGGCTCTAAGTCCGTGTTAGAAATTGTTATTGTGTGATTGCTTTAGCACCTGGTCCCTTCAGCAAGAGTTGTGTTGGGGAATAAGAAAATAAGCAGTAACTGGTGCTGTTACTGAGTTCCTGCATGCTGCTTGAAGCTAACTGTTGAGCAGGAACCATGGTAAATTTTGAAAGTCAGTATGGTAGAGTTTTTTAATCTGCTGCTGTCTAAAATTAAAAGGTGTAATACTTGCCTTGTGACACCGAATCTCTATTAGCCATTGAAATACTCTGTCCAAAATGTTTTTTAATTAGTCGTTCAGTCTTAAATGTACTATGCCAGGAGTGACTTGTGTAAGGTTTCACCTTTAAAGTGGTTTGAGTTACCAAAGCAGAGAAAACCCGTGTTAATTTCAGCTAAGCCATTTGAGTGAAGTGTAATGTTGGGCTCAGCCAGCATAAGAATTGAATTCCCACATGCGTTACTTGCAGCTTTGTTTGAAAGGGTTATCTGGAGAAAGGCAGGCATGAAAGTGCTCTTTTAGCCACAAGTATAATACTTCAGCAAAATCAAATTTAGCTGCAATTTGAGGTCAATGGGGGCTTTGTGTGTCAAAAAATCAAATGCTTTTATATTGGGGTGGGAGAGTGCAGTCAAACAGATGAAATAAGCTTCAACCTGCAATTAAGGTTAATAAAATACCGAGATTTTTTTGTCTTCCTACCTGTATATCTCCCTTGTCTTATATGTAGTTTATGGTTCTTAGAGCAGAGCACCTTACTGGCCAGGTTCTGTGTTGCTCCTAGCTTTGCAACCCAGAGATTTACTTCTGAGGTATCAATTTCCTATGCTTTTGGGAAATAACAACAAAATGCAACGGTTGTGGGTGTGAGAGGAGCTGAGGATATTTGTCTAAAAACAAAATAATGGGAAACTTGTTAGCATTTGGCTTCAAATGCATCTTATGTAAAAGGAAATGTTTTTACCCTGGTGTACTTCTGACTGTGGTTTAATTTAGTTTTATAACTTGGCAACTGGTAAAATATGCAAATATCTTGAAACCTCTTTCCCTCTGGATTTTCTTATCTCTGCTTTTGATATATATATACTGATATTACTTGAAGCATTGATTAGCAGTGATACTGATAATTTATCTTTGTTTTGACTTGCAAGGATTAAAGTCGTCTATGCTTCAATCTAATTTTTAATTGGGAGTGTTAAATGGTAGACCTAAATTGATCTTGAATGGAATAATTAATATGTTGAGATACTTAGTTTCTTAGTGAGAAACTTTTTTCTTTCACAACTGGTAAAAAATAAATAAATCTCAGCGAGTGACAGATGTCAATAACTCATCTACAAGTTGGACCATTAGAGAATAGGAGGTTCAAATACCATTGAAGAGGGGTGTTTGTGGTAATTCTGTTAAGAAGGTTTAAGGTTATCCATAAATGTCTCTTCTAGAAGATCTTGATGAGCCTTAGGGAAATCCAGATTTCCAAACACGAACTGTAAAAGTTTTTCCTGAGGCCTCTAAATGAAATTTCTCAATTTCAGGTGTGTAGAAGAAGGGAAAATGGCTCAAGAAACCAACCGTAGCCAAGTGCCTATGCTTTGTTCCACTGGTTGCGGATTTTATGGGAACCCTCGTACAAATGGCATGTGTTCAGTGTGCTACAAAGAACATCTTCAAAGGCAGAACAGTAATGGTAGAATTAGTCCTCCTGGTAAGTAATGCTATTGTAGTGCTGTTTGAAATTTGAAATGGAAAGTTAGGCTGTAGCTTGATTCTTGACCATGTCCAGATACTAAATACGCTTGAAAGAATAGGAGCATTAGAGCAAACCACTCTATCCTATTCAAGTATTTTACCTGCTAGATTAAACTTGGGTGAAATGTTCACAGTGCAGTTGTGCTGTGATTAATCTGCTTAGAACTTGTTAATATACTTTGCTTTGATACATGTATGTTATGTTGTTTCCAATGTCATGATAAAAATGCAGGAAAGCACTACATCAACACATTTCCTGAAATTACTGACAATAGAGAGAACATCTAGCTTGGGGAATGTTTGTGAAAAACATTTAATATACAGGCATCTAGGTTTGTAGCCTGATGCTAAAAGATTAACTTCCCCTTCTTTTGAAAAGTTTCTCCTAATGTCATAGTTTGTTATCCTTGTTTGGCCCAATATACTTTGGTACAAAGCAGATTGTGTTTATTTCTGTGGGTTGGGGAACTCTTCCTATACTGCTCCCCAGGAGTAAGCTAGGAGATCTCTTTCCCCCTTAAAATTCATGGCAGTTCTCTCAGAAAGAGGAACCCTGTCTCTATTTTACCTTCACTATGATGTTTCTGCTTGGGGAAGAAGAGAGAGGAAGTGCTTCCCTTTGGAACCTGACATGTCTCTTCTGGCTCAGCTGGATACTGACACCAAGAATCTCATGTTGTGTTCCTCAAGACTTCCTCAACTTTTAATATTAACTTCTAATATTTAAGCAATATATTTCATTGCTTGAAATCTGGGGTTCTAGGTTCTACAACTTTAGAATGGATCCTAAGGTGATGTTAGGGTTCAGTAATACTGTTTCTCACAGATCCATCTTGTTTTATTTAATAAAACTTATGTCAGAAAAATTGAGTTAATCCTGAGAAGGCTGTTTGTAGACACTTGAGGTAGCAGAAAATAGTAACTATTTTAAAGCTCCATCTCTACGGTTTTGTGTTGTGGAACTTGTGGGGGCTTGGGGCTTGGAACATGTTCAAAACATGGCCAAGCAAAATTACTTCTTGTAAAATTATTTTTCATTATGGTATTGACTGAGATTCAGTTACTTTCCTGGCTCATGTCACAGAGGTCGAAGAATAATTGCACTGTGTAATTTATGTAATCCCAGGAAGTAGTGTACCACATTTTTACATTAGTGTCTTCCTTCCAGCAACTTCTGTCAGTAGTATAACTGAGTCCTTACCAGTTCAATGCACAGAAGGCAGTGCCCAAGAAACTCAGTCAACTTTAGATTCTACATCAACTCCATCTATGCAGCCAAGGTAAGTGGTTTCTGGTTTTTTTTTGTACATAAAAATGTTTTAATCAGCATGATGAAATTAACTATGCTCTGACTCTGCATAATTAAATGCCAAGACCTGGATTAGGAAAACATGCAAGATTTAACTGAGAAATTTAAAGCATGGGATCTCAGTAAATAGTGGCCTATCTGTTAGCTACATCTTGCATTCAAATGCAAATTTGCCTTTAGAATTTAGCCTCAAATAGGAGTATTGCCAGCTTCATGCTGTTCTACAAAGACTTGTCTGGCTAGTCTTCCGGCTCTGCAATGTGCAGTTGGTTGTATATTTACCAAAGGAGAGCTCTTTCCATCCCAGAAATTTGAGGGTTTTGTAAAATGGCAGAAAGCTATTGACTAGTACTCTCGTAAATAAACGTATGATAATGTGTTAAGGAATAGTTGTTTCACAAAAAGTGGAACATACAGAGGAAAAGATGTCTGACTCTTAGTACAAGTGGTACCGCTGAACTGATGTCTTATTAAACAACTAATTTCCAACCTGATTACTCAAGGAGAGGTAACAGCCTGTTGTAAATCCCTCAGACTTAAAGTGCTTTCCATTTGTGAAAGCTAAATATTTATTTGGTAGCTGCATTTCAGTTTAGGAAGACATAACCAACAGGAACTTTTTTTTAAAGTGCTTTGGAAATTTTTGCAGTGAAAAACATTAGTTACACTATGGAAGCTAAATGAAAGTATGTAATAAGGGACAGGCCAAGGGTAAGCAGGATCTGATTTCATCTGTTATTGTTGACTGATTCTGTTCAGACTGTTTTCTGCTCCTTAGCTTTTTATAGGAGGTGTTATCTCATGCTTGGGTCCTGCGTATGAACTGAGTGCTAGGTGCCATGCTTGATGCTATATTCGATCTTTCTATTCTGGGATTTCTAATTGAGGTAGAAAGTATATATCTTACCCTGCTATAACACTTAATCTGTATTTAAAAAGAAACACCTGTTATATATATATATTTATACATAGATAATTGTATATATACATATATAAAATCATCTAGGTCAACGCACAGAGGTGAACCAATTACAGTGCCTTGGGCTTGTTTTCCCACCTAACCTTTACAGTATTCACTTTTTTTAAAAAGTATTTTTTTGATCACTAGCTCAGTTACAGAAGAAAATATGGATGGCGGCTCTGAGACTTGCATTTTAAAAAATCAGTATTGCTTGTTCTTTTTTCCAAAGTAAAAGTAGGGGCTCTGGTCGTACTTCAGAGTTATGATACACTGAGGAAATGTCTGCTAAATTGAAAATGAACTTTCGTAGGTGACCTAGTCTGCAGTTCAAGACCTCTATGTAACACTTGGCAATTAAAATTACAGCTCTGGTGCCCTGGTTGCATCATGGACTACTAGTAGGGCTTTGTTGGTTCATAGACTGCTGGGTAATCTGATTTCTTGGATTCAGAGTGAATCCCTGAGAGGAAGGTGAGAAATAAATTGGACAGGTGGATCGTTTTACCCCTCACTTGGGCCTTGTCCCACAGCACAAGTGCTGCTGAACAGTTTGTCTGCAACTGCTAGAATTAAATCTGTCTCCCGTAACTGTCCAGGGTATTCACCTCTGAGTTTTCAGACACACTGATTTTAGCTGACAAGGTTGAGAAATCTGGCCACCACTGCTTTTCACTGCAAAAATGTAAGGGGTTCCGCATACAACTGCGGATTCTTTATTGCTGGAAACATTGACATGCTGCAATTTTCTTGTTCACTGGAATCACTGGAATACCAGAAGTAGCTCCTCTACAATTATCTCGATGGCGTATGTTAGAAATCTTTGCGAATGTTGCATTGTTGCTTCTGTGTGGAAGGATAGCATGCCAAACTACAAAAAGGGGGGGGGGGGAGAAGAGGCAAACGTTTTTTGGTAGTTGAACTGACTTACTATATTCACTATGAATGCAGTGAATGCAAAAATGTTCAATTTTTCATCAGCTCAGCTTGTCTGGTATTCTTAGCGTAACACTTTTTTTTTTTTTTTTTAGTGGTTACTAAAGCAACTTCAGAGTGAAAAGTTTTGGCATGCTCTCTTGTCAAGACTTAAAGTATTTTTTTAATGAATGCTCTTAGGGTATGGATGTGCCTTCTTTAAAAATAACTTTTTTTTCCCCTCTAGCCCTGTGTCAAGTCAGTCACTTTTAACAGAATCTGTAGCATCATCCCAACCGGATAGTACGGCTGTGGACAAAACAGTACCTGAGACAGAAGACTTGCAAGGTTGGTGCCTAGTTCTCAGAGATGGATCTTATGAATAATGTTTTTAAATCTGTGTTCATAATACACTCCTGTTGGAATGATGGCTCATTCTCAAAACCAAATGTTCTGTGAAATCAGATGGCAAAATAAGCATTTTTTAATATATGAGCCTTAAACTGGAAATTTCTAACTTGAATTGTGGATTTCAGTATCTGTTGCAGCAGGTTTATTAATTGGGGTTGGAAATGCACATCATAAATAAACCTATTGTTAGGTCTTTATGCCACAGCTGCTGCATGCAGATAGAGCTCTGACTATATATTACTTCCCAAAATAGTCATTTTCAAGTAGGGCAAATATCACAGAAGTTTAAGCATATTTGTTAAAGAGGGTGCTATGTCATAGCTAAGAACAGTGTTATTCTCTAGTATAAACATGAAATGCGTACAAAAGAGCCTTTCACCTAAGAATTTTATTGGCTCTGGTGTAATATTTTAAACCACTGAAATTAATGTTACCAAAGATAAAATTACAGAACTATGCACTCTGGTTGCTTGAAGGAAAATAACTGAGTGGATCACTTCAACTATATAGGCCTAAAATCCTTATTGTTCTTACAATGTAAAGTGTTTTTTTCCTCATTGATTCTTATGTACAGGCTTGCAGAGCTTAAAACTATAGTGTTTGATAGCATTTATTAGCAAAATGCAAAAATAACAGTATACCAAGTCTGCTCAGGCCTGTAATCTACAGATGTTAAAAAAGTTATTTTAAGGTAAGTCAGTAAGTATTCTGCTTTTTCTTTTGCTGACACAGCTAAAGCTTCAGTGAGTAGAGCTCTGTTTCTATGGACTTGTCTTTAAATAGTTGTTTGGGTTTTCCCATAAATAGAACATACAATTACACTTAAAGCTGATAAATACGATTTTTGTTGAACTTCCAGTATTGCAGATATTATACTGAACATGAATTCTCCCTTTTTATAAAGCAAAATAGTAAAGTCATTGTTTGTGACTGTTACCTCCTCGGTGCTGAGTAAAGGCCACATCATTGGTCACACAAACAGTAGCTGTGAAACTCAGAGAAAAGGTTGTAATGCTAATGCCATTTTGTACTAGCCTTTGAGAAGTCAGTTATTGAACAAATGCTTGTTTAGTCTTGAAGATGTATTCTGGATGTATGTTCTAATAGCTGTTACTTAGATTTCTGGAGCTGAAAGCTTTTGTTGCCTCAGCTTTCACAATGCACACAAGGCATGCTCTTAATACATAGATCAATGACATCTGACCCTACCTGGTTTGACAGAAGAGCAAGGGCTGAAAAGGCTTATGCTTCTCAAGTCATATATATTTGCCCAGTGGAGGTAGATTTGCAAGGTATGCTTTCAGCTGATACACCACTTAGTAATAAAAATAGTTTTACTTTCAGCTTAGCACTATAGAGAAACTGGGATGTGCTGCGTATCAACTGTAACCTAGCTCCTATGCAGGTATATCCCTTGCAGGGGACCTCAGAAGTAGAACAAGCACTGCAGATACACAAATTTGCTACTACAGGTTTATTCTGGTATTGACATAACATGTATCAGGCAATATAATGTCAATTTTTGTAAGCTGTTTTTCCTTTGACCGTCATGTTTTTTTCTCCCTCACTACTTCAAAAGTTTCCACAACCTGTTAGTCTCATGATCTTCGTTTTCCATCCAGTGCCTGAATTAATGTCTCTGTTTACATATGTATCTTGCTTGCTCGGCTTAGCTGTAAATCAGAACTCCGAGTTTGTAGCATGTACTGCTTTTTCACTTGGAGGCAGAAGGAAGAGTACTTTATTTTAAAATATAATCTTTGGTTCTGGTACTGTGTGGTGACTTGGGCCAGTGAAAAGACTTTCCCCAACAAATTTCCAGAAGAATGTCTCTCTTCTTAGCCATTTGGATAAATGTTTGCTCCTTCTAATTCTCCTTAGGAGAAGATGGTTTCATAGCTAGAAGTTTTGATTTCAAGGGTATATTCCTATTTTACTGTATGCATTTCAAGGGTCAACCAATGTCTGGTGTTTAGAGTACTTCAGCTGTGTCCTTTTCTTTGTACCTTAATGATTTCTAAACTAAGAACATCAGCACGTAATTGCAGTTCTAAATTACAATCTCTATTTATAACTCATGGTGGCAGGGTCAGCCCCATTTTCTGAAGAGTGCTTCTGTGCTGTCCCTTAACTGAAAATCATAGGAAATGTAGTGTTTCCAGTTTTAATATTCTACTTTAAAAAGTGTAAGTTTGGAAAGAAAGCAACTTATAATGGATGCTAAGTGGACTTAATTGAATTGTCACAATTCTGCATCCTAAAGACTCTTTTTTTTTCTCACATCGTTCAGAATTTGAATTTTAGGCTGTTGACAAGAATGTAACAGAAATGTGTGAACCAATTATTTAGCATTGTCTAGCTATGTAATATTTAAAAAAAAAAAAGTCTCAGTATTGTGGGAATTGGTCTCAGACAGAAGACCTTATAATTCTACTCATGTTGGTGCGGGGGAGGAACAAAAAATAAAATTGTCTGATTCAATCACTTGTTCAGCATTTATTATTCTGAAAAATATTGCTTCATTAGAATACTTGTCTGAAGCAAATTGTTTTGTACTGCTATAATAAGTTAGTCTACTGCAGTTGTTTGGTCGAAGTCCCATTACTTAACATTTATTAGAACTTAGTAGTATATAAAATCAATGAAAGATTAGCTGAATGCTTGGTTTCCTAGATCATTTTAAAGCAGACATAAATGGACTTGAGCTGTGTGCACACAGTCCTTGCTGTTTGCAGAGAAACTAAAACCACAAAGCTAAAATCCCAAAGAGCAGTTGAGATTTTTCTCTTCATTGAATTTGTGTTTCAAAAGAAATAAAGGAAAATTACAGAATACGTTAATAAATTTGGTCTTTACATTTAGTGATTGCCATAATGCTCGTAGGTACTGAACACCACAAAAAGCCCATGTGCTAAATAGTGGCTAATAGATATTTTTATTTTGAATTTAATGTTCTTATGAACATATCATTAAAGGTGACCTAAAATGAAACACATTATAGTAGGTACAATCGAGCTTCTCTAGCAGCTTTCTTCTATTTGGAGCATTTCTTGAGTTCAGTTGAAGAAATGTCTCATAGATGCTGTACCTCTCACTCATTACAGCACTGTTATAATTAGCCGGTCAGGATTCCTTATTTGTTAGCCAGTGGGTTAATGGGGCTGCCTCCTGGCAAGCCTGCAAGCGAATAAAGAGGCATTTCACTGCTCTAGGATTAACAGTCTTAAGACTATCCAGGTTAGGATGTGTACTCTATATTTCAGGGATGCTTTTAAAGGTAAATGAAACTTGTCCTGGGAAGTAGGATTATTCTAACATGTACTTAGTGGAGATCTTGCAGCTCAAGAGCATTGGGATCGAAGTACAAGCTATATTAATGGGTGAGCTCTCAGCCTCTGAGGCTGAAAACTACAGAATACCAAGAGAAACAATTTGTTTTTTGAGCACGTTGTGAATTAGGAAGGTCCATATATTAGCACTGCAAAACTCAATCAATAATGTAATATGCACTATTAGTATTTTGAAAAATCAAGCTTAACCAACTTGAATAACTAGCTAAAAGGTGCGTGTTTTTTCTTCTCAATGAAATCACCTGGCTTGGCATTGCTCTAGGTTTTTGAGAGGTAAAACATTGTAGTAATTATCATTGCTGACTAAATAAAAAAGCTTAATATTAAAACCAATGAGTAGCTACAGAATTTTATGTAGAGATAACTTGGACTTAATGTGAATTCTAGTGAACTAACGGCATCTACTGCAGTGGGCCTTATCAGGGCTGTTTAAGTAAACAGTGCTGGAAAGGAATTGATGGATACTTCAGGTTTTTGTGACAGTACCAGGGATTTAGATGTAGAGTATAATTTTGATGCAGAAAATTATGTAGGATAGCCTGGGATACCAGCTGAATGATCCAGGGAGAGATTAAATGTTTATGATAGAGGTTTAAACTAAGTTCTGTGGGTAAGTGTGCTTTTATTTAAATGTTCTGTTATCTTAAGTAAACTTTTACTTAGTGCTTCCGTACTAAAACTGCATACAAGCTCTCTTATGTACATAGTAAAATATATATATTTTTTTAACTTCTGCTCTTCTGCTAAGGCTACTCATGTAGCTCAGTGATGTGTTTTTTTCTGGGGAACTTTGCTTTCTAGTTCACATTTGTAAGAAATAGCTCATGTTTGTAGTCCATGATTTTAGTAAATGATTTATTAAAAAAAAAAATGCAAATAAATACTGTAGCTTTAATACATTTTTTTCCTTTGCATATTTTTTCTTTTCATGTACTAGTTTTGTTCTTACCAGTCTTTCATTTTTATCTTCCTCTCCAGGTTTCTATGGGAGTAACTGATCTTTCGTGTTTTACCTCTTGTCACAAAACATTTATCACTTTTAGCCTCACTTTCTATTATTATTAGAGAGTTTCTCCTGTAGAGTATCAGTGAAAACTTGGCGTACCCCACATCTTTTAAATATAAAATTTTACACACAGTTTTATTACTTAAAAAAAGAAAAAAATCAGGGGAAACCTCAGCCTTATGATGGAATATAAATGTAGCTTTCAGTTTTGGAAGTAAGGCTTGCTTTCCCAGTTTGCGTAAGATCTGCAGCAGTTCAGAGGCAGTTGGGAATCAGATAAAGGAAGCTTGGGTTCTCTGATAGTTTCTCAGATGCTTTGACATCTGAAGAGTCTCACCTCAAGCAAAAGCTGGAGCTACCATCAGTCCTTGGCTGAAAGAACTGAATTTGAATCCAGTCTTTTTTCATTTCCATAATATCTGCTGGACTTTATCTTTCTCGTCTTCACTTGTAGGCTCAAGATGAAAAGTATGGGATGAGGAGGGGAAACTCTTTTCCCTACATTGTAAGTTGTAACAGGCTGTTTGGTAACAGTTTGAGAAGTTAGAGGATGCTGGATGCTTTTTTCAGCTGCTAGTTTTAGTTTAACTGCAATAATGGAAATTTTAAGGGGGAGTGAAGTAGTTCAAAAGAGTGTAGGTGAAAGGTTTCTGAGGAAAACTAGGGGAATGTGCTTGCATTTTTTACACAGCTTTCAAAGAAGTATTTTGTCTGTGCTAGTGAAATGTTGGTCTGATCCAAGTGGATAAAATTTAGGAAGCAAGCCTTTCTAAACTGCATAGAAACTTAGTGTGAAGTGCAAGTGATGTAAGAAAGTTGATTTCTCCTTTTGTCCTGTCTTTAATCTGAGGCTGAAACAATCCCTCTGCACTGTTTAGCTCACGTGGGTGGAAAAATGCAAACAAAAAACCCACCACAAAACTGGAATGCACCAATATCCTACTGTTACCTTTTTGTAGGTGCAGCATATTTTAGGTTGATTACTTCAATTTGTTGTCAAAATGTTAGTAGTGATCTTCTGGTTAGGGTTAACCTTAAGTATTGCATTCATTTGGAGGAGACTGTGTTCTTCTTACTAGGTTTGATGAAATGCACTTAAAAGGTAAATATAGCTGTTAGTCCCCTTCCTGTGGGAATGACCTTTTTCTTTCAGAAACTCTGCCTGGTAATAGAGAGGCAACAAACATAAAGCATCCAGAGCAGGGGGAGAGAAGAGAACAGAAGAAATGTCAGGAGCTTTGCAACAAATGTTCTCGGTTCTGTGTTGAGCCTGCAGGGATACAAGGACTGAAGCGTGCTTCATCTCCTAGGTGCTGTTTTCATGGTCAGTCAGAGTATGTTGAAGTTCAAGCAAGCTTGGCACAAGCAAAGCAGTAGCAAAAGCTTCTGCCTCTAGGAGGAAATCCAGGCTCTGGTTGTTTTGATCAGCTAGGAACATGTTCTGTAAAACAAGGAGCGTCTAGCAGGCAGGCCAACTTGTCACCTGCAGAAAAATGAGTGTTTCTTCATGCTTTATTCTTTTTCGGTTAGTTGGCAGCTTGTACTGGTACTGCCAGTGCTTCTGTTCTCTAGCTAAAGGCAGAGCTGGGGCTGGGGGAAGGGAGGGAACCGGTTCAAGCAACACAGGCAGCAGCATCCTGGAATCCAGACAAAGTACAGCAGCTGGGAGTGGTTGCAACATATTTCCTGCGAGCTCCAAGCAGGGTGGTATTGCACTTTACCTGGCTTTTTTTTCTATTGTGTTTATCGTGTTTAGTTTATAGACGGAGCACTAAGCACTGGTGCCTTATTATCTAAAGGTGGTTTAGTAGTCAGGACATCTATAATTATCAAAGAGGATTTTGAGTTAAATCTCTGGCTTCCATGGAAAAGCAAACGGATCTAAAATTTATGGTTACTACAGTAGGTACAAAATGACTCGTGGCAGCAGTAGAAAAATCTTCCCACTCGGTTCCACAGAAAGCAGCAGCCCTTAAATATTTTTAAACCTTTTTTAGTGTGAGATTCATATGCACAAAGAAGATCTATGTATGTATTAGAGCCTTGTTATGCAGGGAACAGTGCCAGTTTTTCCTAAATCTGGCTAACAGTTAAAGGCTTTCTGTAAAACTTATATTGAAATAACTGGATCTTGCTGCAAGAGGAAATGCAAGCCTGAGAGTTTTAGCTCCTAAATGCCAATTTATGGCATAAAGCTTTCTTAACAAATTAATGAACATAGGAATGTCTGTTCCATATAATATGGCAAGAGTTCATTTCAGTAACTCTTACTTCTGATACTTACATCTTTTGATCCTTAATGCATTTATACTTATATTGCAAACCTTTTAATGTTGTCTGTCCACTCACATATTTGCCCTTTAACAGCCATGTAAAGTCACTTGCAAACTATTATTTTATAAATTTCAGGAAAAGAAAAAGCTGCTGCTTGCGACATAGATGGTGATTTTAAAATGGTTTAATAGCCTGTCCTTGCCATCTTAACATTTGAAATATACTACCCACTTCTGCAAAGTCTCTGCTGTTCAGATATTTTTCTAGCTGTTGTTGTCTCTACCATGTTTTGATACAATACAAAAAGACAAAGTGCTACTTCCTTAACCACCTTCTACCCCGCAAAAAAAAATGAAATAGTAGCACGAGGAGAGGGGAGAGCAAAAACCACCTGGATTATGGAGCAGAGTCACTGTCAACTGGCACAGAACTAGCAAGGTCCTTGATGCATCTGACAGCCTGTGCCTAACAAAAGTCCAGCTGCACAGAGATGCCTGCAGCTATTTCCTGATAAATGTCTGGGCTTGGTGCTGTATTTTATTCTTTACCACACTGGTTCTAGTTCTGCTCCCACTGATGCTCCTCTGAGCTGGAGCTTGCTTTTGTTCTTTCCCTCTTTTGCTGCAAATACTTCTAGCTTGTGTGTACCTTACTAGAAACTTTCCTGCTGTCATACAGCAATAGCTGCTTGGCAGAGCTCGGATCTTAGCGCTTCTTGGAATTAAGTGTTGTTTTTTTTCCTGGTTTCTATTTCTGTTTTGTAATGTAAGGAATGTGCAAATACTTGAGGAAAATCAGCCAATATCTATTTTTACCTAGGTAAGGCAAATACTACAATTACTTGTTTATAATCTTCCATGTAACCTGTCCCTTTCAGACATGGGAAAATATAAAGGTAGTCTGAAGGTTGTCCCAGCAAGTCTCTTTAAAATGAGATAGGCGTTTACCTACCTCCTGAGTTTCAGGGTAGTGTACTTCCCCTTATATTTCTGTGCATCTTTGGCTATTAGTATCTTATCTCTAATTAGTGACGAGCCCCTGTGTGGGCTTTCTCCAGGTGTATATGAGCAGCAGCATCACAGTAGTAGAGACTGTTCTGAAACACTGCACGTTGTATGGCTTCAGTATTGCAGCCTTCAGCAAAAAATAACGTTGCTTCAGCATTTGGAAGGGAATGTTTTTCTGAACCAATCCTAATAATATGCAAAGCTTCTTATACTTTTTATAAGCAGATCTTAAGAAACAGACCAGTAGCACACATAGGTAACACTTGGTGTTGGATGTTCATTTTCTTCCAAAATTTGGTAACACTGAATCTCAAACCTAATTTTTATTTATTCTAATGTATAAAGGGATGGACATCAATTTTTTTCCTTTATGGTATTGTTGTACTGTGGGTTTTGTATGAGTGTTCAGTGAATTCTCTCCATGAATTAGGCTGAAGGTTTGGAGGGAAGGAGTTCTAGTACCAGAGCTGTGAGTACGTTATACTTCAGACATGAAAGTTGCAGCAAAATTGCTAACCCCAGAGCCTAAATTTACAATGTGGGATTTAGTTTTATCATATGACTTAAAGAGGGGGTAGGGAGAGAGAGAGAGAGATGCTTTTCCACTGTTCTCATCAACTTTTTAATATTAGCTTCAGTGTCAGAGAACGCAGAGCCTACACCTGAAGAACAAGACAAGTCACTTGACAAACCAAAACAGAAAAAGAATCGCTGTTTCATGTGCAGGAAGAAGGTTGGACTTACTGGTAAGAAATACCAATTTTACTTCTCTTTCTGAAAAGGATATGTAGGCTTTGGACCTTTGAAAGGGTCTTCTCTTAGGGCAGAAATGGGGCTTGGACATCTCTTGATGCTGTAAATTTGAAATAAAAATTGGGCAAAGGTGTTTTCAGCTGGCTTGTACTAGGTTTAGTCTTTCATGTATGCATTTTGTTTTTCAGCTTCCTTTTTTTTTTTTCCTAGTGAAATTTATAATTCCAAATACTGCCCTTTTGAAGTCTGCATAGCTGAGGAATTGGCTGATGTTTGCTGCCCTTCGCTAACCACCTTTTGCAGTGGTTCAGTGAAAGGGCCTGAGGAGCTTGAGTTCTTTGGGGTGAAGATTAGCAAATTAAATGAGCAGGAGGTCTCCAAGAGTGTTTTGTACTAGTATATCATGATAGGAGGGGATGGTCAAGTCAAATCTTACTGTAATTGCTTAAATATATTGTTTGTGATTCTTATGCTTTCTGCAGCAGAGGCTCTTTGGCTGATTGACACTGGTGACTGAGATTTATTGATAGTGAGTGAACACATTCAGGATTTAAAACAAGCCAGTCTAATTAAGAATGTTGAAATGGCTAAACTAATATTTGTGTCCACAGGGTTCGAGTGTCGGTGTGGAAACGTTTACTGTGGTATGCACCGCTATTCAGATGTACACAGTTGCTCTTACAATTATAAAGCTGATGCTGCTGAGAAAATCAGAAAAGAGAATCCTGTAGTTGTTGGGGAAAAGATCCAGAAGATCTGAACTGCTGCTTCTGCTGGAATACAAAATCCTTTGACCATCTGCAGATTAAATTGACTTGAGCTTTTTTCCTTAGTCATCAGGAATGTAGAGCAGTGTATCTTGCCTAGACCTTTTAATCATGCATGTCATCAGATGAATAGATTTTGTTTTTGTTTCTGTTTTTTTTTTTTTGAAAATGACTGAACATTTATTTTCATTGCAGTTTTCTGTGGCTAAAGACTTAAGTAAAACTTTACAAGTATTATCCTTTAAGATCATTTTAATTTTAGTTGAGTGCAGAGGGCTTTTATAACAAACATGGAGAAAATATTGGAGGGCTGTGCTTTTCCAGGTTAAAACATGCATGCGTTAACTTTGCAGTTTATTTTCTTGTTGTATATAGCTTTTCTCTGCAGCACAATTTCCTTTTTTTGATAATGCCTTGTATGGCACAACTAGTTATCAGTAACTGAATGTATTTTAATCATTATGGCTGCTTCTGTTTTTTTCCCCATTAACGAGAGGTTATACATGTTCGCATATTAGCTTGTTTGCACCCTCTACCTATTTATGTATGAATCATTTGTAATGAGAGCGTGTGCTGAGATTGTCTGTGTGTTTTTTTTTAAATTGGTTTTTGTTTTTGTGTGTATGGGGGGAAGGCTGTATGCACATCACTGACTGCAGGTTTCATTGGGATTACATCCATCAGTCTGTCTGTACACAAATATGAAGAATGATCTGAAGTACCTGTGCTGTATTTATGTTTATCCACGTCTTAACTTTGATTAAATAAAATTAAAAAAAAAAAAAAAAAATTGAGCCCCTGTGGCTGTCACTAGCATCTGTCATCTGGATTTTTCCTGGTTTATTTTCATGGGACCTTCCACTGGTGTTTCCTTTACTTACAATGCATTGATCCGTAGGCTGTACCTAATCCAATGCCAGCTAAGTTCTGGTTTATATATAGAGAGAGAACTTTTTACCTATTCACTTACAACTACAGGTAAGACTCCGATTTCCAGAAGCTTTCTATCTTGTATACTTTGGTATGCACTGCTATTCAGATGTACGCAGTTGCTTCTACTTTGTATATTGATCCATACTGCACAGGGAGTTCTCTGCGCTTCCTGTGCAGTGTCACTCATGTCTGACAATGCACTTTAGCTGGGGACGTGCCTACAAGAGCAAATGTCTCCAGCTTTAAGTCAGTGATTAGGCTGTGGATCCATGCGTGTGTGACTATGGTCCTAAATGATATTGCTGTGGGGTTTGTGATCCACTGTCTGATGGAGCACTGTCCAAACTTCCTTGAAGATGAAGATGGGTGAGAGAATGAATGGTTCCTGAGACAGTTTCTCTGGTGAGCTGTTCTTTTGAGGTTTGAAATCTGTAGGTTTCAACACTGAACACTGCACAATCACCGTCCCTACACTCCTTAGTGGATCTACAGGCTTGTAAGTAATCCTCCTGTGGGAGTAGAGGGTATTTTTTTATGATCTTGTCAGGGGTATTCATTAATTTCCTTTTAGTTACGTCTGCCTGTTTTCTCAGATCAGAGTCAGTGTCTCAGCTATTCATCCATCCCGTTCATCCATATGACAAAGGCTGAGTGGTTTGTGTAGTAGCACAGTAAATTCAGCCAGGGTTGCTTATCACAGAACATAACAGTACGCTAAAGTAAAACCAATTCCTCTCCAGATGGTACTGATCCCAAGTTGAAACTTCACTTTGGTGACTTGCCTGCTGCTTTTGAGCATTTGTGAAATAAATGAGATTGCATGGCTTTATTTAAAATGTTAAATTTTTAATCAAAGCTGACTGCATCCTTTAAAATTCTGAATGCTCTTTAAAAGCTATGGCTGGCAATTAGTAGATAAAGCACTACATTCAGCATATAAACACTACGCAGCAGAAGGAGCTTTCTCTATCAGATAGCTATGGAAAGTGATTTGCAAGACCCAATAATAATGAACTATCTTGAGCTTGCGAAAATGGTTTAATCACAATTTATGGAACACGTGTGTGGGTTTTTTTAATAGTAAAGGAGGGTATAAATAACTCCAGCAAGTTTCAGTAATGGTCTGCTCCTATGGGTCAAAGATCTTACAGTTCCTCACAGCATTTGCTAAATTTTCTCTGACCTAGCACAGACAAGGGAAGAGCAGCAGCATCGTCTTTCATGGCTGTCTCTGCTTTCCTTCTCAGTTTGATTTCTTCTCTATTCACTGTTTCTGGTCTCTCTTCCTAAAAGTGTCTTTTTCATACGTGTCCCTCTAGTCTGCCTTTCATCTGACAGTGACACTTCTGGGCTAAGCAGAGAAGATGCTGTAGGTTTAACAGTGGAGGAAAAAGAATTGAGCTTTGTAAGTTCTGCTATCTGAGAGACTGGAAGAAGGAAGGGTAGGAAAGCGGCTGCCCTTGGAATTCACATAATCTCTTTACCACTGCCTGCTGTGAAGCAACAACTCTTCTGGCCCTTGATTGTATGGTAGGAAATGTGACTGTGCCAAGAGGAAACTTGACTTGCAGTGTGGTGGCAGTACTCGGCCTGGGTCAGTATTAGGCAATTCTGTTTCTACACATCATTCTCAAAGCAACCTAAAAACCTTTGTGGCCTGGTTTATGCAGATAGGAGTTAAGAATATATATCAAGACCATATCTTTCAATAAGCTTGCATTTGGACTGGAAATCCTTCTTTCCCTAACAATAAGAGTTGTGTCATCTTTCTTTGCTTTGGCATTAGCTCCACGTTATCATGGTGGTTGATCTGCCTCTCAATCTGGATAACCAGTAATGCTTTATATTTTGTCATCAGCTTGAGGTTAGCAGATGAACACTTTAATTAATACCAGCGTATTCACAGCACCACAAAACACTTGAATAAATCTGTTTTTTCAAGATGCACGCAGTGTTTGATACATACTTCCAAGGTCTTGTTTGGAGTAAGGTCATATGCACAGTTCCTATAAGCTTGGCACAAAACCTCTTCATTGTGTTAAACATTTTAAACAATCATTGGAATGGAGTGGCGCCTAAGATACTGAATTTGCTTACAGGAAATTTTACAGGAGTCAGTGCTAGGAATTGTATTGTTTTAAATAAGACCCCATGCCAGACAGCACCATGTGAGCTTTCTTCTCCACGAGGGAAGAGCTGTCACAGATGGGTGGTTGTCAATGGTGTTGTGTCATCTTACACTGAATATCTGGCTCTACAGCTTGCTGCGTTTCTTCTAATGAGTCTTCTCTGCCAAAAAAAAAAAAAAAAAAAAATTAAAAAGTTGAGCAGCGACTCAGTTCTTTGGCTTGGCAGTCGCAAGCATCTAACTTTTTTATTGAAAAGGGGTGGTCTTTGCTATTTAGTTTTAATTCTACAGATATTCCCTCATTGGTTTCTACTTTTCCTGAATATGGATGTCCTGTGGGTAGGAAAAAGCTGGGGCTGGGAGCAGAAAAAGGCAAAATCTCCCTGTTCTTTTTTTGTTGTTTGTACGTGTTTTTAAGCAATTGGGGCTATCTGGGGAAAACAGGGCTTGGGTCCTGCATTACAAAACTGCTACGCACGTGAAGTGCAGTTTCAGGTGCAAGTTGTGCAATTTTCTCAGGGTTGCAGTGCTCCTGGGAGAAGACCTGCTCCATCTGACGTGGGCATCATCATCTCGCCATCGCCCTGGCAGGTACGCAACCCACGGGAGGTGAACCAGCAGCATGGCCCTGCTCCGACCGCACCGGCCGGAGCTGTCTGCTGGGATTCGGCCACCCGCAAGGATGCAGCCAGTAAAAGGCGGCCCTGGTTTCACGGAAGGGTTTATCAAGCAGGAAGAGCCTGTTTCTCGCCAGGAACAGTTACCAGCTGCTGACTCACACAAACCTCTGGCACTAATTAACTGCGGCGGCTGCCAGCAGGAGCAGGCAGAGGGGTGGGATGGAGACGGGGCTGCGATTGGTTTGGGGCCGAGGACGGAGGGTGGGATTTGGTGCTTCTGTGCTCCCCTTTGCGACATCTGGAGAGGTTCTTCCTTCCAGGTAGAAGCACAGCAGCCTGGCAGGTTCGTAAGCAGGGACTGCTGGCACTCAGCATGTCTTTCATCCAGGTAGACAAGGACTCAGATTTTCCTCTCCAAAATCTCCCCTATGGTGTTTTCTCCACGAAGGAGGAGGTGAGTAACAACATGCGTTGCACTGGGGCTGTTGTAATTGTTCGGAGCCTATGAATAAGAGGAGAAATTCCCAGCAGCGTGGGATAAGGAAAAACTTCACGGGCTGGGACATTGGTGCAGGCTTCCTGGTTTGAGAGCAGTAGCTGGCACGTTGTCTTTTTGCTTAATGTGGTTATTTTTATGACAGCTTCCTTGAAACTATGGAAAAGAAAGGGAAAGTGTTAGTATTCCCGACGAGTGTTTTAGCTAATACATCCTAGAGTTTTTATGTGGTTTTGACTGTCGGTGTTTTGTTTGTTTTTGTAAAATCATTAAATCTGATCCTTTCACATCACTGTTTGCACTGACTTTTTTTTGAACTCAATTCCTCATTCTCTTTGTGACTGGGTATAATTACACCTTCACCCTCAAGAAGCCACATTAAATACCTATTTCATCTGCCATTAACTCTGTAGCATCCAGTCCCGTTTGCACAATATGAACTAGCATAGGGGGAAAATGAATTCTGTCCTGAAATAGCTGTATTTTCAAGTGAGTGCCTTGTTCTGTTTTCTTTTAAGAGCCTGCTCTTCATCAGTTTGGTGGAGCTGGGTGCAGAAGCATTAAGCAGGGCACAGACTGTGTCATTTCCATCTGCAGCTGACCAGTTGTGGTTTATTGGGCATAAGCATTGCAGCAATGTGTTAAATGTGCAAAAGTCCTAACTGCTATGCCCAAAGGCTACATCTTGAGCCAGCTTCAGGTCTTGTATTTTATCCATCACGTAAGAAAACGTGGCTCAGCCTTTTCCAAAGAAGGTAGCTCCCAGTTCGTACGTGCTGAGCCCAGTTAGGCTGACTGCTGACCTCAGACCTGCAGACACCCAACCTGCCAGAGCCACTGAAATGTGCCCTGGAGAAGAGAGTGATTTCTGGGAAGGAAAAACTAGAGGATTGTGAACTGAAACTTTGTTATTATCTCCTGCTTGCTGCTGTCTCCACTTATCAATACAGGTTCAAAAAAGAATTTAAGCCCAAAGATTGTGTTTTCTGATCTGGTATTTTCCCAAGATAAAATGAGATGGTTCATTTAATCTCTTCCTAGATGCGTGTGTTGTTATCTAACAAGTTTGGATTATTTTTCCACCCTCTCCAGTGACCGTTTACTGAAGAAAACATCTTTGCCAAGATCTTATTAAAAGGCAGAAATTATTTGGGAAAATAACGTTTTAAAAGTGGCACAATGTTCCAGTGATTTCAAGTTAAAGCAGTCGATGTAATTCCTGTCTATCCCAGTTACAAATTAACCTGATGTGACCTTTAGAGTTTTCTGCAGGAATGTTTGCTGAATAAATACTTATTATCACACTTGGAAACTTGCTTAGAAATTAAAGGCTAAAAAATAGGTTTAATAGCATGGATTTTCATTGATGATTTTCCCATTTTGTTAATCTACTTTTCATAATGATTGTGACCAGTTAGTCTCTACTTGCTTAAAGGCATGAAAAATTGAAATTTTGTCTTTGAGCACAGCAGCGTTTCTATAATTTCCACCCAGCTGTGGCAGAGCTGCATTGGGAATGTCTGCACTGCTCCGGCACCGCAGGCTCAGCACGCGCCTGGCGCGGGCCCTTCGAGGACTGCAGCAAATGAACGCGGTCTTTGTTTGTCTGCGTGCATCTGGCAGGCAAATGCATCCACAGCAATCTCCCATATGCACGGGAAGCTCTTCCTACACCAGGATCTACACCAGGGTTTGCCTTCAGGTGGTGGACTGCTGGCGTGCTATGAGGTTGCTCCAGGCAGAGTAACCTCCTTCGACCTTATGCAGGGATAACGTGGCCGAGCAAGATGCACAGCAGTGGAGCACAGAGCACCTTTCCTCAGCTCAGGAGGAGCTGTAGTGTAGAAACACCAATTTCTTTCTAATAATACACACACAGGGATGAGATCAATCCTTTGTGCCCATTGTACATCTATGCTGCAGGTCCCCATCTGAAGGAGAAATAGCATCTTCCCACCTCACAACCTATTTCAAATACGTGAACTCATTCTGAAACGTTTGTCATTAATGGGGAATGGGCAAATACTTCTGGAGCAGGGAAAGAAACCTCTTCATTTTCCTCTCCTTCCCCCAAAAGGCCGGGATGAGGGGAATGTGCTCTTCCATCCCTGCAAGTCTGGGAGGAGTCTGTGAGGATGCTCTGCCTCCAACCCTTATTGTTTTTCATCAGCCAGCCTTTTCTGCTAGCTGTCAGTAGTAAAAGGCTGTGACATTGAGCTCCTGGCCCTGATGGATCCAGCTCCCTGTGACCGCTGCGTTCCCCCATGCCCTCTTTGGAGGATTTTTGGGTGCAAGCATAAATTCTTCTTCTCTTCCCCCTGCTCTCACCGCTTTGCAGCCTCGGCACAGGATTGGGGTAGCGATTGGAGACCAGATTTTGGATCTCAGCGTCATCAAGCATCTGTTCAATGGACCAGCTCTTGCCAAACACCAGCATGTCTTTGACCAGGTATTTATCAGAGTCTCTTGTTTGACTTTTTGCATGTGTTTTAGATATATTAATGAGAGTTGTTAGCAATGAGCAATGAGATGTAGGCCGTGAACTGGACATGGTGGCTTTTACTCAGCACTGAAGCTCTGTTGGGCCAGTTTTAGCTTGGTGTAACTGTCAAAGAGCAGCACGATGAAGCAATGCCACCCAAGTTTTGGGTGACATGGAGGGGTGAAAGAGAAACATCCAAAATTAGCAAAATATTTCAGACCACCTGAAGGCCTTTTCCATCAGGTTGGTTAGCAAAGCACAGAGCAGCACTAGCAGCTTTCAGTTTGAAACTTTGGATTTGAGTCTAAAGCAGAAACAGGAATCCAGATTTCCCAGGGTTTGGTGCTGGGGGGCATGCCTCTGCGGCAGAGCCCAAATTTGGGGCAAATTTCCCCTCACGGGGAACATGGGCTTGTGCCATCAGTTGTGCTCTTCTCTGAGGGAGAACCCATCGCTGTGGAGGCAGCCAGGGCAGCAGGGGATTTGGGACCTGAAGGGTGTTTTTATGAAGCGAGGCACAGTCTGCTATCTGCCTCCCCCTCCTCTCTGTCACCCCACAGCCCACCCTCAACGCCTTCATGGGGCTGGGCCCCGCAGCCTGGAGGGAAGCCCGGGCCCTGCTGCAGACGCTGCTGTCGGCCACCGAGCCAACGCTGCGGGACAACGCGGGCCTGAGGAAACGGTGAGCGAGCACCGGGCCCGAGGTGGCCACACGCCATCTGAGGGGTATTTAACCCAGCATTGGGGCCTGCCGAGAGCTGCCCACTCCTCATTATGTTGCTGGTTAATCCTCTCACCGCCCGCAGATCCGGGGCGTCAACCCCTGCTTGGGAACATGGAGATTACGCCCTGGGGTGTGCCCGGATCTGCTGCATCCCTACAGAGGGACGAGCTGGGTTCTGGGGACACCTGGGGCTCCACACACAGCGTGGCAACCATGGCCTCCACGCGGGAGGTAGCCTCCAAGCCTCTGGTCTGTGCCTCCCACCTGCCCAGCAGAGCTCTGTCTGCCCAGGCTGTGGCTCTTCTGCCCTCCAGCTGCCCCCCTGAAGCCATCTCACTTTGCCAAAACCCAGCCGGCTGGGGCAAAGTGGCTCAAGATACGTGGTGGTGCGTTGGTGCGGGAGGGGAGGGCAGGGCAGGGGACTCCTCCCTGTCCTGCTGGGTGGCACACATGCCAGGAAGCTGCTGAAGCTCTGCTTGCCACAAGGACCTTCCCTGCACACCCCCAGAGACACAAAACACAGCCTCGCCCCTTCCTCACCAAGGAGGGCAGAGGACAGAGCACATTTCTGCACAACAGCCTGCTCCTGCATCCATTTCTCACCTCCCTTGCCCACCGTGAAGGGTGCTGCTTCTGGTCATAACCCTCTCAGCAGCAGCAGCCTGTGCAGTCTAAGTCTAAATTTTCCTGTATACCCTGAACTAGAAAGGAATCACTGCAAGGTTTGGCAAAGCAAATTAGAGATTGAGCTGCTCGAGAGAAACGCTCAGTCCCTTACATGCTTGTAAACCACTTCAGGGTGAGAGCCTCAACTTTGCCGAGAGCTGAAGTCTTTGTCTTTTATTTCAGAGCATTTGTACCTCAGGCTTCTGCTACCATGCACCTGCCAGCACACATCGGTAAGCCTCCTGGAGCCGCCAGCTGCTCGGTGCTGCCCTTTGCTCTTGCCCAGAGGAGCTGCTTTATGTCCAGATTGCTCAGACAGATCCTAGCTGCAACAGGGAGCGGGCTTTGTAGGAGCCAGAAGTACATTATTGTATGCAATGAATGGTAGGTGCTGTCTGCAGCACAGGAATAGAAAAGCCCAGGGAAGCTCAACAGCAGCCAGAAAATTCCTGGATTTTCACTAAATCAGGGTTGTCTGGTGCCACAAACTCTTGTCATCAGATTTGCATCACCAAAGACCTTTGTGATTAGAGCCAGGCAGGAAACACAAGTTCAACCTCAAACATTGTCCCCATTTGTCATCAGAAAATAATCCAGATCTTACAAAATTTTACTCAGGCACAGCCTCATAAACAAGCGTGAGTCCCCGCTGCCAGGCCGTTACCCTGCATCCCAGCCCACATCAGGCCGCGGACTGTTTTGGAGTGAGAAGCATCTTCATGGTTTTGACAGAAATTTATGTATGAATCAAAACCAGCTCGACCAAAATCACTGGAGAGATGTGACCAGCCCAGGATTGCGTGAACTTGCCCATTCCCCTACCAAGCACTGCTTCACTAGCCTTTTGGCTCCCGCGGGGCGCAGCAGGGCTATGGGACAGCCTGCCCTCTCCTGCAGGAACCGTGACACCTTCTACAAAAAGTGTGGGGATGAATAGGCCCATGCTTCCGCAGCAGACAGCTCGGTGAAGGATTGCAGACCCCGTGCATGCTGCTAGTGAGAGCACGACCCTGGCAATATCCCCCTGCCAGCACCTTGCAGCTGCGCGTTATTTAGCTTCCCGCAGCGTTTATGTCCTTGTGCTCCAGTCCTGCTTGTACCGAGAGCGAGCACTGCCTGTATCCCCTGCTGGGGCTGCGAGATAACACACCGAGTCTGCAAAATAATGCAACGAGGCTGCAAATTAACACAGCGAGGCTGCAAACGAGCGCCAGGCCGCCGAGCTGCTCGCAGCGGCGGCAGCAGAGGGCAGCAGCCGCCCGCCCCGCGCCAGCCCCTGGGTTGTCTTCGCCGCCGGGGGCTGGAAACCAAAAAAACAGCCGGTTTTGTCATCGTTTTCCAGGCGAACCACATTAATCACCACCCTTACGCTATTCCTCACAGCCCCGTAGTAATCATGTGAAATGCTGAATGGCTCCGCTTCACTCTCTGCATCCCCCCCTGCTCTTCGCATCACGTATCGTGCGCTTTAGGCCCTGCAGATGATGGGCTTTCCCATTGCTGATCCACATTTGTGTTTGTTTGTTTGTTTGTTTGTTTGTTTTTCCATTCAGGAGATTACACCGACTTCTACTCTTCACGACAGCATGCCACCAACGTTGGGATCATGTTCCGGGGCAAGGAGAACGCGCTGATGCCCAACTGGTGGGTCATACAGGTGGTTCCCTGGGGCACCTTGTTTTACACAATCTTCTGTCAGTATATGTACATTTTTAAAGGTCTGGGTATTTTAGCAAAATACTGATTTCACAGTGGACAAGAAACTGTGAACTTTGTGAGTGTGTCAAGAACTCAAGAAGAGAACCAAAAGCCCCGTTTCCCAAGAACCAAAAGCCCTGTTTCCCCAGCCTGTGCTGGTGCACCAATAACAATGCACACCTCTGGTTCAAGGGCAGATTCACCTAAGAAATGGTTTTGCCACATGTCAAGAAACTGGGGTTTGAGCTCCAAGAAACTTAGGGGAGCAGTGGCACAAGAGAAGCACAGCTACATGGCTGCAGGACTGTATTTTGTTCCCATCTTTATCTCAGAGCAGGGAAGGTGCAATTGTTTGTGCCCATCCATCAGAGCTCAGGCCTCAAACTTCACACCCTGAGATGCCTCTGCCCCGAGAAGCTGCTCAGGGTGGTGATGCTCCCCCAACTAACCCATGCTCTGTGATGTTCTTTCACAAGGCTGCACTTACCTGTGGGTTATCATGGCCGGGCATCTTCTGTCGTGGTGTCTGGGACACCCATACGGAGACCTGTGGGACAAATGAAACCCGACAATGGTGAGTCCATGGCAGGCTTTAAATGTGGCTTCTTACTTCTTATTTAACTTTTATTTTTCCCCCACATCATCCAGTAGTAGGCAGCAAGTGTCTGGGATGCCCAGGCTGGGTGAGGGCAGAGAGCAAAGGAAAGCCCAGAGCTAAATCCATCTTATGTCTGCATGCCAGGCAGCATCAGCTGCTTCGTTTTTTTCTGCATGATGCTTTCATTGCCCTGTCTGCTTCCCGCTCATAAACCACTCTTCTTTCTGCCCACAGATAAACCTCCAGTGTTTGGTGCTTGCAAGCGTCTGGATATTGAGTTAGAAATGGTAAGACAGGCTATTTGCCTTGCCATTGTAATAGAGAAACATTAAAGACAGGAAAGAAAAGGTAAATTCAGCTGCTTCTAAAATTAATGTCTTGAGGCCCATTCATTCATTTCATCTGATACATCTGTGTAGCAGGCAACGAAGAGTCCTGTCATGGAAATCTTCCTGTCTGATGGCTGGAGGGTGTTTTAGCTCATTCAGTGCTTTGCTAATTGAGCTTTCAGGCTGGAAACAGCTTGTCTGGCCAGACCCGAGCAACCTGGAAGCATGCGGCATGTTCTTCATATCAGGCACCACCGCCTGCTATCTGGCCAGCAGTTGCCTTTGCCCTGCAGCCAGGATCCTTTAGCAGACAGGGGGATTTTAGAAGCCCAGACCGCCCGTGCTGTGAATCCAGGGCTGAGGAAGCCGGGAATTGCTGCGAGTGCCATCCAAGCACCTCGCCCTGGCTACAAAGAGAAAACCTGTGCTGTGTGTGTTGGAACAAAACATCTGTGGGAGGTGCATTTTGTGGCTTAGCCTGGTCCTAAAGGATTGTTTTGTCGTTTTGTAGGTTTGTTGTTTGTAATTTATACAATATATATCATCTGGATTGTGATTAGGGAAGACCATTTTACTCCCATGTTTTGGTGCAGTCAGGTCCTTGTTTAATGGCTGGCTCTTGGCAACACAATGCTCCCAAGCACTTCAAAGCTGCCAGCCTTAAGGAGGGGGGGAGAGAGGGAGTAGGCCACGTTCCTTGTCTAATTGTGTCTGGGAAATGATGCAGAATCACGTCCTGCCCAGCCTTGGTTGTTCACACATGTAACCCTCTGTATGGTAAAGATTTCTGACTTCAGAAACTTAAACAACACTTTGGTTTTTGACTTCAGGCATTCTTTGTGGGACCTGGAAACAAGTACGGGGAGCCAATCCCTATCAGCAGAGCCCACGAGCACATCTTTGGGATGGTCCTTATGAACGACTGGAGCGGTAACCAGCACTGCGGGCATCTGCCTGGAGGGGGGGATCACAGCACCGTGGGAAACCCTAGATATGGATAAAGGATGTCTTTCAATAGCAGATTAGGGGGCATTGAAATCACTGGGTATAGTTGAAAGGGATCAAAACGAAACACTACCTGCATTTCTCAAGCTCTTTCTAAACCTGTCTTTGATCAATCAGTAGAACCAGTGATTGCTGCCTAATGAAGATTTATTTACTTATGAAGGAGCTAATATCCATCTAGTTTCTTCTGAGCAGGGATGGAGCAGCCCTAAGGACGACGATTTCATCAGAGGATTGATTTCAGTGTCAGGATTAGGGAAAGGATTTGACAATCACAAATCCCTCTCTCTGTTCAGAGATTTAAGCAGACAAAAGCATTGTTATCGAGGTGAAATTAGCCCTATGACTGGCATGGACCCCTGGCGGGGTGTCAAAGCATTAACTAAACTGGGGAGGAAAATGTGGTTATCTGAGGATGGCCTGGCTTACTTTAATTATCCCTGCCTTTTCTTCCTAATCTAGCCTGTCTGAGAAATTTGGTTTGAGGGTTGGAAAGGGATGGATTTAAATCAGGGTTTGGGCACAATGGCTGGAAATGGGTGGCGGTGACATTTCCAAGTCCATGCAGCTGGTTCAGTAGCTGTGCAGAGATCTGTGTCTTCAACCAGTGTGAAAGCTCACAACAATTACTGTGTTAAATGGCATTGCTTTCAATTTTTCCTTCCTAGCTCGTGACATCCAGAAATGGGAATATGTTCCTCTGGGCCCGTTCCTGAGCAAGAGCTTTGGCACAACCATCTCACCTTGGGTTGTCACCATGGAAGCTCTCATGCCATTTGTGCTGCCCAATCCTGTCCAGGTTAGCAAGGGGAAGACTTGAAACTTCGGAGAGTTTACAAGCATGATCCTGCTTCCACACACACGGAGAAACCTTGAGCTCTTTGAGTCAAATGCTGATTGATGTCACTGGCATGGCCACATGGCACCCTGACTGCCTTCCTGCCTACTTGAGCAGGGCAGAAAAATTGTCTCCTTCAAAATATCTTGAAAATAAACTGATCAGAGAGCTTGTTGGTAGTGCTTAGCATTCAAGAAGCAGTAGAGAGAGAGTGGACTCATTCCAAAACACTTTGTTGAAGCATTTCCAGTTGTCTGTGTTATGTAGGCGTTTCGTTAAAATGGAAAAAGATAATGAAGGTCTCACAGAGAATTTGCCATCTTCTCTGTGCAGGCAGAGAACAAAGTTGTGCTAGCACCGTATTTGTTTTGGATTAACATCCACACCAGAGTGATGGAGAGGGATTTTGGAGCCCAAGTGCAAAAAAAAGGGAATTTGGATCTGTGGATATCACATCAGCTCAGAAAGGTCTTAAAACCATGTGCATGAGAGCAAGAAAAGCAATAATCTGAACAGTAATAGTGGTAAAGTAAATGGGGCGTGCAGCACAGCCTGCATAAACAAAGTCACCGGGACGGCTCATGGAATTTTTCCTTTCTGCTTGTTTAGACTGACATGCCTTTTATATGTTATTAGGATCCCAAGCCACTGCCCTACCTTCAGGATGCAGAACCCTACACCTTCGACATCAATCTCTTTGTTGCCATTAAAGGTACGGCAAAGCTGAGCAAGTTATAAAGCTGAAATTGCCAATTAAGGACTGCAGGACCCACCGGGTACTCCAGACAATTTGCTCTCGGCTCTGCAGTGCTCCTTTTTGCCTCTGTCAGGGAAAGAAGGAAGCTCCTTGTGCTCCCTGTTGGCCATGCAGCAATGCACCAAGGAGGGAATGCTGCCCACCCGGGGCTTGCAGATGAGCAGCTCATGAGGAGGGTCCCTGCGGGGGCTGCCTGCAGGGCATGGAATGAGCAGCTGTCCACGACTGTCAGATTTAAGCCCAACACAGCCCCCAGCTAATGGCCCTGCTGAGCAGGAGGTCCAGTTGCTGCTCCTGTAGTAGAGTAGAGAATAGGAAATGGGTAGCTTGATGTTACCCTGGTGCCAGCCACACGCTTGTTTTCTGTGAAATGCTGGCCTTCATAAGGGAATGGAAAATGTTATTGCTTCTTTGCTGCAAGGGATCGCAATGATAAAAGGAGTCATCCATCTGTAAAATGAAAAGACTCGAGCATCAGTCATCCAACACAAACGAGTTGTTTTCCTGTTTCTTATTTTTTATTTTCCTCAGGAGAAGGAATGAGCACGCCAACTACTATATGCAGATCCAATTTCAAGGTAAGACCTCAGTCTCTTGCCTCTGCTGGAAATCTTGCTGATGCCATCAGCTCCACTTTGGTGCCCGAGCACTGAACAAGGGAGCAGCTCCTCCTGCTGCTCAGCTTAGGATTCAGGCAAAGGCAATTGCCTTTTGCTGTGCCAAGGTGGAAGAGAGCCTCGCAGTCACAGCTGGTAATTTCCACATGGACACAACTGCAAGCCCAGGGCTATCCTGGGTGCTGCATGGGCAGAGTGGTTGGTGGCTGTGGCAGCGTGGGCTGATGGGGACATGGTAAGCCAGGGGGCGTGTGGACCAGCTGCAGCACGTCTCAGGCAATTTTGTATTCACATGTAGTTCTGTGCATCTACAGCAATTACCTTAATCAGTAAATCAGTAGTCAGCAAATCAACAATTAGGAGATTTTTCTGTGAACCTACTGGGCCTGACCATTAATCCTGTGTTAGCAGTGCTGGCCTTAAAGAGAAAGAAAAGGAGAATTGACATCTAACTGAAAGAGATTTTAAGGGACTAAATTGCAAGGTAAAGTCTGAATTTTATATGCACATAATAGCTCCTTGTCATCATTTAGAAAGCAATCAGCCAGGCCACAGTAACTATTAAAAATATAGCACTGAGTAGCTGTGGATGTTATTTTTAGGCTGCTGAAGGTTAAATAAGGGAATTTTTTTAGTGACAATCTGACCAGCATCATCCAGAGAATGCAATACCTCGTACATAGGCATGCAAGAGGCTTGCCTTTCATTGCTTTAGCCTCCTCCTCCCTCTTGCAGCACATGTACTGGACGATGAAGCAGCAGCTGGCTCACCATTCGATCAGCGGGTGCAACCTCAGGCCTGGCGACCTCCTGGCATCAGGAACCATCAGTGGGCCCGTGAGTGTTCAAATACTGATAGCCACAGCTACCTGGTCAGTAGCCCAAAACTGACTGAGCAGGGCTTTGGGTCAAAGTCCTGTTTGGTTTGAGCAGCCATGAAAATGCCTGCAGTTCCTTCCTAGGCATTTTGTGCTAATGGTTTGGCAACCCCAAAATCACACTGAGAGATGTTTTTTAATCATTTGTTGTTGTTTTTAATCTCTCCCGTGTTCCTTTCCCTAAGAACTATTTAACTCTAGATGCAAATTAATTTATGTGTATAAGCATCCACATAAGCTTGTTTTTACTTTATGAAATACAGCTTTTTGAATTATTATTATTTGTGAAGAAAATATTAAAGGTGCATGAGTATAACTTGTAGATTTTCTAATACAACATATACGGACCTAACTTCACAAGCTATTATTCTCCTTGTACAGACAGTTGTTGCAATATCTGAGTAAGGTATTGGCACTTGCTGAAACATCAAAGATAAATGCTCTTCACACTGTCTGGAAGACAGCTTCAGGGGAAGTGGTTTCCAGACAGGGTTACCTGTACTTCCATTCTGAGCACTTCTGAAGTGTTTTCTGCTTCCTCTAACTCATTGCACTGCAAATTGACATTGAAGATGTACAAACCTTTGCCAGCTTTGCTCTTCTGAAGAACAAAAATGTAAATAAAACTGTGAAACACAGGATACATGAAAGCACTGGATTTGCTTGAGTGCCCTATATTTGTTTCCCTTCTTTCTGTAGCAGGCTCAAACTTCTCTTAAAGGATTTAGGACTATTTTAAACAGAGCAGATAAAAGCTGGAAGGCATGGCTGCTTACAGTGAGCAAGGAAATAAAATGTGAAGGCAAAACAATAAGACAGTGTATCAATGAATCAAATCAACAGCAGAAGCCCATTCTGTAATTTTATGTATTTGCGAATCTACCTCCAGCGACAAGTAGCTTAGCAGTGGGACAGGTGCTAAAGAGCTGTTTATTTGTTGATAACTTTTGCTGCAGGAACCTGAGAGCTTTGGCTCCATGCTGGAGCTGTCTTGGAACGGGACAAAAGAAATCCCCATTGGCAGTGGACAGTCTCGTAAATTCCTGCAGGATGGAGATGAAATCATTTTAACAGGTAATGGCCAAGCTCCTGCTCTTACACTGTACCTAAGAGATGTTTCCAGATGTTGATGGCAGTGGCACAAGCCCCTGGCCAGTACACGAGCTGTGCTCCATGTGCCTGCTGTGCAGCCCCAGCTGTTTCTATCCCACCTACCACTAGGTAAAAGGAGGCAGATAGAAGTTTCCCTGTAATAAATGCTTTCTGGGTTAGTTTATTTGTTTTGTTAAATGAGTGAATGACCTTGCTATGTCTGTGTGTGAGTGTTAGTGGGATGTTGGGGTAGGTTTGCTTTTATGGGTGAAAATACCCTGGGACTAGCATTAGCTGATGTATTGTTGCCACCATGGTCTAAGTTTACAAGGCTTGGCAAGTCTTGAAAAAAGTCATTTTGAAAATAATATTTCATTGGCGACCTATGCGTATCCAATTTAATGGGTTGCAAATTCAGTACGTGGGAAGTAGCATGAAGCCTACTAGAACAGCTGACCAGGTCCCCTCAGAAAAGGGCTGCACTTGAGAACTCTTTCATACTGGGCCATGGTTTTAATTTTCATTTTGAGAAACTAAGGATTTTATGCATTGAAATCTAACATGGCCTTTTGTGATCCAAATCCAACTCCCTCCTCTTTTTAATCCACAGTCCAGTGCAAGACAAATCTATTTTTCCTTTCCTCTCGTCTTGTCAACCCCGTTACGGCTTTGAGGTGGCAAAGAGTTGACAAGAACAGTCATGTGAAACTTATTCAAACGTCTTGCTACGTTGTCTACTGAATTTTTAGAGAATTTTGGTGGGATTTTGTGCATCAGCAGCTCCCACTCTGAGACCCAGCCAGTAACACGCCTGGCTCTGAAGTGACGAGAAAACATTTACAAATGTGATGTAGGCCAGAGAAAATGTGAGTGACTAATGTCTATGCAGTAACTGGAAGGA
Source organism: Aythya ferina (assembly GCF_964211825.1). NCBI lineage: Eukaryota > Metazoa > Chordata > Aves > Anseriformes > Anatidae > Aythya > Aythya ferina. The sequence goes on from NC_140307.1 coordinate 8,633,618, forward strand.
TGTGAAAGTGTGATGTAGTATGCGTCCACAGGTCTTTGCCTACTTAATCCAGCCCACACGGTAATAAGAATAGATGGGATTTGTCCATAGAGGCATTGCCATATGCCTGCATCTCCTAGTGCTGGTGTTTGTGAAAGCATGGGCTTTGTTTTCTTTCTGTACTACGAGGCGTTTACTTCACACCCCTTAGGATCTTCATTTAAACTTTTTAACTCCCCAGGCAGTGATCCAGATGCCAACACTAAGCCTCACAGCAGGATGCAAGTGGCAAAATAAGATTGTGGCATGTGCTGCAAGCTATCATTGCCTGGTCTAGTTAATGCAGGTAAAATCAAAGGTCCTTCACCTAGCTGTGTTTCTACCACAGAGGTGTTTAATTGGAGAAAGCCCAACATGGTAAAGCAGAAGCACATCTAAGCAAAACATGAACCTGCAGTTATGCAGGACACATGTTGGAGCAGCGTTCATGGCAATGCTGAAATGGATGAAGTGACAAAAACCAGCAGCATGCATGTAGGTGCACATCACAGTCAGGTCAGCCCTCCAGACACACCTCTGGATCTGCAGCACTTCCCCTCTTAAGATATTCAGCATGAGGAAAAAGAGGGTTTGCACGCAGGAATGGCCACTGGGCCTGCCCATCTGCGTATGTATGCTGGAAGAATGGCTGGGGTTTTGTTTGTTTGTTTGTTTTAGGGTGAAATATCAGAGTTATGTTGTGCTATACTTTTGGAAGTGCACTGCCCCACTGTTCTAGCTCTTTGCCAGGGCTTGGCTGTCTCTGATGACCCTCAATTGAGGCAGGAGGTGATAGGAACCAGGAACACTGCAAACCAGCTGGGGGTAAAAACCAGCTGCCAGACACATGCTGGATTTAGCTTTTAGAAACTAGTCAAAATGCACAAAACTTTCCCACACAACTCCTTGCTGGAAAACAGCTTTTTTTTGTGTGCTGTAGTTATCACTCAACATGGATCTGAGTGGTGGTTATGGGCTATTCTTGGCCAAGACTTTCAGGAATTTTGCCAAAGCAGTCTAAAAATTCTTGTTCTTTCAGAAACATTTTTAACAAAAAGCAAGGACCTTTCTGTGGAGAAAATAAGTAGGGCTGCATTCCAGTCTGCCAGTGATGGCTGTGTGAGCTGTCCCAGTGGGGCCGCAGCCCCAGTGCCTCCTGTTTGGCAGCCCCTATACTGGGTTTGAGTTTCTGTGAGGTGCTGCCAGCTTTGCAAAGCAAGGTGCTGAGACAGCTGGAGACTGAGATGTACTGGAGGGAGATGGAGATGGAGGTACCAGGGAGTCCCTGGTACCTCTGACATACTTCAGCCCTCAAACAAGCCTTTGTATATTCATGCTGCAGTGTGTAGATGTCTGATGCTGCTGTCCATTGCCCTCTAGAGGTGCAGGTCTCTCTCAAGTAACTATGCCAGCAACCCTAAATTAGGGAACAGGTGTATGAATGTCTCTTTGGAGTTCCATGCTGACATCCTGATCTGCAATGAGCACCTTGCAGTTTGGGAGCTGTGGGCACGTGGTGTCCAGCTGAGGGACAATGAGACTAGACTGTGACCCATGCTGACCTTCATGCCCAGAGCAAGAATCCCAAATGCCTTTTTGTATGATGATGTTGCTGTTAACCTGGGTGAAGGCACCGCTGCCCCAGGAGGATGGTCTCACGTCAAGCAGCCTGCTGTGATGTTTCAAACCAGCTGCAGTTTGTGGTGATGGGGGCATCACGCCATTCACGAGAGCCACGTGCTGCTGGGACTGCCTGCGGGGACAGCTGGGGACGTGATCCTGTTTAGTGATGTATGGCAGATCCAGCACCTTAGGGCACCCCTGAGGCAGGGCTGCTGCTATTGCATCCTCTCCCCACGCAGCACCACTAGCTCTTGCCAAGTGCCCAGCCCATAATTTCTAGTCTCCCATTTCAACTTAGTGTTTTTGCTCACTTTCATTTCTTCTCCCCTCATGGGAACCATTTCAGTGCCCTACTGCACAAAATGAGAGAAATACTCTGTTCCAAAAAGTACATCCCGGGGAGGGAGCCCTGTTAGCGGTGGCTCGCTGAGGGTGTGCAGCAGCCGGCTGCACAAACCTCACCGCAGCTCCTTGGCACACTGCTCTGGCTGACACTGCCGGCAGCACAGAGCTGGCTTTGTGAAATGTGCCGCTCCTTGGTGCTGCTCTAAATCACAGTTGACAGCAGGGATAACTAAACTGGACTGAAATAATAAGCCAGTGCTCAAAGGAAAGCTGGCAATGGAGCCTGATGAGAAAAATGGAAAGTGAGCTGAGCCTCAAAGCAAGCGTCTTACTCTGGTAATGTTGAGGATTGAGGATGGCCTAGCAGGTACTGGGAGGATGTCTGTGGGATGGATGTTATACAGGTACTTACAGACACTGCTGTCCTAGGGAAAACTTCATCTCTGCCTAGCCGTGACAGCAGCGCTGGTGGGCTGGTGCTGGCAGGGTCTGTCCTGCTGCAGCCTGAGCCCACCCCATTCTCCTCTTCCTCCCCTGACCCCCCTGCGGGTGGGGATCGGGGGTTGAGCTCTGTTGTGTTCACATCCCTCCCAGCTTCTCAAAGGCAGCTGGCTTTTATCACAGGCGGGGAAGATGATGTATTCCATTATTTTAGGAAACCCATCTCTAACTATGAAATCAGCACAGCATGTGCCACTTGTGTCCTTCCTTTGATCAGCTGTTGCTAGCAGAGAGCTACAGTAGGTCTCCTCGGCTGCTTCTTCCCAAAATAGTCTTCCCAGATGGGCTCGGAGCCCCTCGCTGTGTCCGTGCCCCTCCTTCCCCTGCAGCTGAGCTGTGGATGCTGGGTTGACCCATGGCAGCAAGGGCTGCAGTGGCACCTGTGTCACCGTGTCACCTTTCCCATTGGTCTGCACCCTCCTGCAGTGGGACATGTTGTCACAGACCAGTAGCTTCAGCAGCAGCCAGCACATTTGTGGTGTCTGTCTGCACAAGAGGATAATCAGATATTTTGTGTTAGTTACTGAGTTTCTTGTGGAATATTGATGCTTGATTTAGGTTTTGTTGTTTGGGGGCTTTTAATGACCGTCCCTCTGGTTCTAAGCACCCTGATGGCCTAATGCTGGAGAGAGAGAACCCAGGTTTATTTTAGTAATTGCAAGGCTGAGCCAGCCACAAATCAGCTTAGATTGATGATGCTGCAGGTTGGGTTTGAAAGCAGGAATATTGCACATCTTGTTTGTTCTTTGATCATATTCACTGAACTTGTATATTGCTGTGTTTCACTTTTTTTTTTTTTTTTTAAACAATCTATTTGAACTTTTTTCCACCATTGCATTTCTGAAAGTTTTTATTTCTCAGTCAAACTTTAAGAATGCTGTACTCTTAACCTCAAATATCCACCTGAGGATACTTACACTCATTTTTGGTCTCTCTGTGTCTTTATACATGTGTATTCTTGGTAAAACCCTGCTGTCCTCATAGCACAACCTCTCCCTTCTTTTCTGGCACCAGGTTACTGCCAGGGCAGTGGCTACCGTGTGGGGTTCGGACAGTGCTCAGGAAAAATCCTTCCAGCCATCTCAGGTCCATGATGACTGCAGTAAGGTGGTGTCCGAGGAGGAAGAGAAGAAGGAGGAGAAGAAGGACCAACCCCCCCCGCCTCTAACAGACATGCTGCTTTACTCAGATTTATTATTTTTATATGAGTGATTGGAATCTTACTGTTTTTAATTATCAATAAATACCTTCAAGATGAATGTGGCTCTGTGGTGTGGTAAGAAAAGGTTTTCAATGCTAGCTTAATGTTCTTGGAATGAGAATAGGGTGATTTAAAGAGAAAGTGAGATTTTTATCTCTTCTGTATTAATATTTTTATCGCAGCTATAAAAAGGACTTCAAATAAACTTAAATATTCAGAGCACTGGGTTGATGATACCAGCAGAGATCGTATGCTGACTTCTGGTTTCTCCAGTGTTCATCTTCTGATGAAGGTGAGTTTCAGATGGATGCTAAAAACTTGTGAACCCCTCCGAATAGAAGAGCTACAGGAGCATGCCCTCAACTAACACATAACAAAGCAATTGGGAAATGTGATCATCGATGCAACTGAAAGCACAAGAAGGCAAAACAACAAGGCACTAAACAACCTTTTAAACAGAGTGAAAACAAATTGCACTGTACCAAAGGCTGTGCACCAGCTTCCCTGGTGTTAGGGAGGGAAGCAGCATCACCATGATGGCCGGTGCTGTCCCCAGGCACCCAGTGGTGGCTGTCCCACCTTGTCACCCCCCAGGGGCCATGACATGGAGGAGGCTGCCCCCCTCCTTTGTGCCACCCAGTGCCATGGCAGCTCCTTGTAGCGGGCAGCAAACAAAGCCACACAACACTTGTCTCAAGTGTAAAGGGCATCTGCCACGTCCTGCTGGCCTACAAATCAATTTAACTCTGTGGCCGAGTGCCAGATCACATCAATTAGAGGGTATTACTGACTGAAGGAGCTCGGGAGACCAGATAATGAACTCTGGTACGGTGCAAGGGAAACTCGCTAAATATTTGCTTGTTCCTCAAAGTGAAGGGGTTGATGAGGCTGCTGGCTTCATGCAGGGACAATAGGATGAGCTGTTTTCCACGGCTGCCCGGTTGCTCCTATTGAGGCCTGCGGGTAATTTTGGGCAATGTGCCCCCACAGCATCATTTCCTATCCCACACTGCAGCTGCATCCCAAGAGCCAGGAGCTCCTCATGCTGGGGTTGGTGGGCAGCAGGAGGGTTGGCTATATGGAGCTTTTGAGTTCAAAAGTCTTGTTTGTGGAGCTCCCTGTAGGAGAGGGTCTGGGCCCATCCACTTCAAAGCCTAGGTAATATGGCATCGGGCCATGCCGATATTTAATGTCATCCAGTACTCATCAGGAATGTGACCCCTTGGCCAGGCAGGAGAGAAAAGTGAATTTGGAATGAAGATTAATGAAAAAATGTGACAGAGTGGATAAATCATTGCAACGGGGTGTGTTTGCTGAAACGGGCTCTCTTCCAGGCAGCCTCAGTGTGCAATAATAATGGTCCTTTCCAAGCATGAAACTGGGAGGATCATCCCTAAATCCACTTAAAATTTTAGCCAAAGACATTCCACTGTTACCAGAAGGGATGGCCTGGCCAGGAAAACAGTGGCTATTTGTTTATCAAGAAAAAGTAATATTTTTCTTCCAGCTCTTGTGGATACCCTGAATTGGACTACTAGATAGATATTTAATTTATTGTACTCGGTTGTCAGTTGATAGGATGCTTTATGCTCTCTTTTGACCCCAAAGGACAACCACAAATTGACACCTTCCCTCTTGGATTTAGAAATAACTCATGCTGTCCTTGATGCAAAGCTGTGGCTGCCCCACGTTGTGGCTTTGTCATGATGCCACAGTCCCACAGAAGCTAAAAAAGGAGAGAAATGGTTTTTATGCCCAAGGTGACGTTTCACCTTCAGGAGAAAGAGGTGAGCCTGGTTTTGGTGCGCACTGTGGGGACGGGGAGCAGGCCCAGCAAGCCTAGGCCGCCCACAGTACCAATCCCCCCCCCCCCCCACCAGGGCATCCTGCCTGAGGTGAGTGTATATCTGCATGGCAACGTCCCCAAAATTGCATTGTTTTCACTTGCTAAGGAACCAGCAATGCTACAGGTACCGTAGTACCACAAAAAAAGCTCTGGAAAACACCCAGGTGCTCTGGGCACCTCCTGAGGACTTGGCCTCATCCAGGGCGGCTGTGTCCACTTTGTGGGCTTGACCTTTAAAACCCAAGGGTGCTGGAAACCTCCTTTCATTTTAGGGAAGGCATCTGCAGGAGTGGAAGGAAGTTGAGGCTTCAATGTGAGGCCCTTGGAGCATGAGGATGCTTGGGGACTCCCTGTGAAGTGTGCAGACCTGGTGCTGAGAGGAGTTTATTTTTTAAAGGGACATTTGAAATGGCTTGTCCCTCTCTGCAGAGAGCTTCCTCTGTGCTTCTGGAAGCTGTTGCCGCAATTAGATTTGAGCATGGCTCTCTTTGCTTCCAGAGTTTATTACTTTTAATTCAATATAAGTCTGCTTTCATTAGGTTTCTTGTATACTGGCTTCCAACAACAACGAAAGGAAAAAAGTCAAACCCAGAGCTCCTGCTCCTCTGCTGTGTCATAGCACCACGTTTATGACCTGGATGTAGGAGAAGAAATTCCTTCTTGTGTCTTCAGAGGCCTGGAGGAAAAGTAGAACCCATCCTGGCAGCCTTGTTTGGAGCTTTACAATATTGCATGGGAAGGGAGATGCTGCTTCCCTGGGCAAAGGAGACAGAAAAGCACAGCTGATGGAAACCTCAGCTTCAATGCTTGCCAGGAGCTCCCTCCATGCCGGTGAGTGTTTCTTGGCAATTCCCCACCGCCATCCTGGGGGTGAGCAGTGGGGAGACATTGGGTGGAAGGGCCTGGGGGTGCCTCAGGATCATGCTGCCTTATAATGACACAGTGAATCACATTCCTGTACCTTAATCCATCTGGTTTTATTTTGCTGTTAAAAAAAGCTAAGGGCAGCTTCTGGTTGATACTGTTTAAGATGTATCTTTTTCTAGATCAAAGTGTCAGCTGGTTGGTGTGTAATGAAAGAGCTGGGTATAATTTATGATAGCACTGTGGTATAATTGTGTGCCAAAAGAAAAGAACAGAATAAAAACCCTAAAGCATAGTTCTGAATTTAAACAAAACACTGGATTTTCAGTGTGAAATACTGGCCTTTTTCACCAAAAATATTTTTCTGCAGAGGTTCTAATTAGAAATTGATGTGATATGATGAGAAAAACATCAGTGTTGATGAAAGCAGTTAGGTCAGCAATACTCTTAATTTTTTTATTAACCAGGCAGTAATTATTCAAAGTATAAAGCTTTTTCAGTGGCTGTTCAGGGTCAAGGTAGTGACTTTGCTAAAATGGGCACTGCTGATAATGATATTCACATAGGTTTGGCCTTAAGCAGGAATATGGGAGGCCATTTTTCAGGCTTGATTGCAGCTTCTGTCCAGGATGCTCACATGGTCACTGCTTAGTGAGAGACATGGAGAGTGTTTCTGGAACCTTAAAATTGATTTAAAGCTTTGGAAATCTTTGGAAGTATGCGAAGAACATGCTGAAGCACTGGCCCCATCTTGCCCTATACAAACCTATTATGAGTAGCATGGCTGCTCCTTGAAAAATCCATTTACTTTTAAATATAAAATATATTTTAGTGAAGTTCTCTTTCCTTATGGATTCAGCATGCTTAATGTATTTTTAATGTATTTTGACTGATTTCTGATTTTCTTCTGAGTTGCCTGGCCAAGTCCCAGTCATTAACACAGAGTTTTGCAACTAACATTTCCTAATACTACTGTGAGCTGACTGAGTTGAACCCTCAGCATAAATGCATCTAGGAGTTTTAAGCTGTGCATTGTTTTAAAAATGTATGTGTGATCACTGTTTTTCTCCTGGTTAGCAAAAAAGAATGCTGGCCAGAGGGTATTAACTGTTTTAAAAGAAAATATATTTAAGTGCAAATGCAAAGTAATGTAGATTGAAATCAAGAATTCCCATGGCTGCATTAAGACATGGTTAAAATTCAGGATTTAATATCCTTTATTTAAATCAATTCACCCGAGATGTAAAACCACAGGACAGCTAAGACAAGTGGTTTGAAGGCTGGCAAATCTGGGCTGACAGGGTCAGAGACAGCGATGGGAGGCAGAGGAAAAGAGGAATTTAAATTGTCTGGCCTGCATTAGGCAGCACTTTCACAGCATGAGCAGCTCAGCTGAAGCTGTTGTGATGGTGCTGAATGCACTGAATATGGCCCGAATGTGCTAACAGGATTGTGTGCAGATAACGCAAGGGGCCAGCATCAGTCTGGCTCTGGGGAAGTTGAATTTGTGGCTGTCTGGAAAAGGCACTGCCTTCATCTCATGCTCACCTTTTCTCTTCTGGGGCACCAGTGATGGCTGATAAAGCGAGGCTGGTCAATAGGCAGGGTTTCTGTGCTCACCTCCTCAGGTGTGCTGTGGAGACTGCTGGAGTCTGAGCATGGTGTTTTCTCCCTCCAAGTCCCGCTTCTGAGCTCTAGCTGTGTGGACTGAAGTTACCCTTTGAGACCCTCAAGGGCCCAGCGAGCTGGGGACACCTTTGTATGCTGCAGCAGTGTTTGTGTGGTTCTTGGTTGGCACTGGTCCCTGTTTCTTTCAAAAAAAAAAAAAAAAAAAGGTTTTATGTTCACTGTTTTCTGGGGTGTCTGCCCAAATTCAGCCACTGTTGGCTTCAGTTCAGGTCTGATCTTTTACTTGCCCTAGTAGCTGCTCTGAAAGCAGCATGGAGGCTCCAGTCTGTTTCTGACTAGGACATGGTTAATGATTTATCAGTGGGTTTATCTCTGTGGCAAGCTGGGTTGTGGGCACGAAGATCCCTCTGCCAGAGAACTTGCTGCAGGGGTGAGCAGATACATGAAGTGCCCAGCTCTGAGGCAGCTCAGTCCTTTCATGAGGTGAGAGAAATAGCAGTTTCCCTCTCCATCTTTCTCAAGAGAGTGCTCTGGGTGCTTTTCACTCAGCATGTTCCTTGTTCTGTGCCTTCTTCAGAGAGACCCCACAGATGCTCTGTGCTCTCCATGCATGAGATCCTGGCAAGCAGCACAAACCACAACTGACACAGTCTTTCAGTGTAGAAGCTGTTTATTGCATTAGGTAAATACATTTGCAGTAAATTTGCATTATTTCCTCTGAGTGCAATTGCTGGTAGTATGGCATAATGATTAAAAATAAAACTAGCAGAGGCACTTGTTACATGCAGCTGAAATTACTGCCAAGCCCAGTGATGCAGCCCCTGCTAACACAAAACTTCCTTCGGCCAGGATCACAGCTTTGCCAACCGGGCCCACAGGCTCAGCTTTGGCAGGAGCTGGAGTAACAAACATGTCTTGGGTGGGCAGGTCCCAACTCAAAGGCAAGCAGGATGAAACTTCTGCTTTTGCCATGATGTTCAGTATTGCTTTAAATTTGAGTGGTGAGATTGTGTTGGTAATCATTGGTGGAAGGCAGAAATTAGGATAGGGTTACGTTATCTTTATAAAAACAATCCTGTTGGTGTTTAGATAGTCATGAACAGGACTTGATAGGTGATATCAGAAAGATAAGTGCCTTTTTAGAAAATTGAGCTACCCAGGGGGATCCTTCCTCTAAAATATTTTTTTTGGGGGGGAAAAAAAGAAATTGGTTTGCATTAGCTGGAAATAGAAATAATGGCAAATACTTCTGTGAAGCTAACTTGTTAATTTGCCTCCCCAGCATTTGTCATGGTTTGTTCTCATACAGACTTTGTTCCTACGAGGGCTGTGCGTTACTGTCCCTGTCCAGCTAAGGACACAGCGTGTGGCTGACCCTTGTCCCTGGGGAGTCAGGCGGCCAGCTCAGGGGCTTCAACTTAAGCCTGTGCGTAAGCCCTTAGCTGAACAGGGGCTTATTGGTGATGCACAGTAAAGCCAAAGCATGTGGATACTCCTCAAGTAGCCAGGTAACCTGAAAAAATGGAAGTGTCTCTAGCCTGGAAACAGGTTTATTTTATTTGTTTTGTTTATTCTGTACCCCCACTGGCATCAAATTTGGGATAGTGACAAAAAATGGATTCTAAACTTTAGCCCAGAGGACAGAAACAATCTCCTTTGAGCTAGGGCATCAGTTCCTATCCTATAGATAGGCACACTCATGAATAAGAGGTGACCATATTTTCTCAAATTATGGTGAACGTTAGCATTCACACTTGTGAAAATATTCAATTACTGGTGGTTAATTGGCTATCAGAAACTGAGGCTGAATAACAGCCTGATGAGCAAACTGCAGGGGGTAACTGAAGCAGCGGAGGTCTCTTGTTAGAGAATAGCAGGATAAAAGCTGATCCTCAAATCTCCTGCCTCCTGAATGGGATCTCCTAGAACAGAGATGACCAGAAATTGTGTGACTGAGCCTAGTGCGGAAGGTGCATGCAAAATTTTTCATGTACCTCACCACCTGCTGTTCTTTAATCATTGCTGAGCACCTTTCCTCCAGTGTCCTCAGAAATCATTGGAATAGGCAATAAAGCCAGGTGCCATTGGCATGACCAGGGATATTCCAGTCTCAATGAGAGCGAATGAAGGGCTGGACAAGTTCTATGCCTGGGGAGAACTTCACTATACTGAGATTTGGACCTTCTCCCCCTTTAGTTTCACAAGGAAGACCTGTAAATCAATACCTTATGTTCATGTCCAAGGCTGTCCAAGTGCTTTTTATGGTGGTACGATACAAAACTGAGACAAGTTACTGTTATTGTACCAATTTTACAAGTGAGTAGACTGAGGCACAGAGAAACTTGACTTTTATGGTGGTCAAACAAATCTGTCAGAGCTGAGAGCAGTAACCTATGAAGTTTGCATCCTAATCCTTTGCTCCAACCTTTGTTTCTGCCTTTCTCAACCACTGTACCTTGTCTTATGGCAAGAATCTAGAAGTCATTTAGAACGGAAGAAGTGAAATGCCCTTCTTACAAACTTGTGCTTTCAGGTCTTGTCTACGCATGATACTTGTAGTTGTTGTACCTATTCCTTATTGCTTCAGCAGCTATTTACAATCTATTAGGCCCAACATGTACTCAGTAAAAAGGTGGCTGTTGTCAAACCTTAGAACTTGAGGAATATCAGACACAGGAATCCCTCAAACACCACTCTTCAAAAGGTAAATAATAAATTTCGAAAGCTCCCTTGTATGTTTATGCCTTCTTTCATAATGGCTTTCTTAATGAAGTGAGAGAAGGAAATGTACAGATAATCAACCTACAAATTTGTGGAAAAAATCTTCTTTTAAAGGTGCTGAAGTTGTTCGAGGTAGAATGCATATTATTGTATGCTACTGTACCTGTTATGCTAAAGAATCTGACAAAGCTAGGAGCCATGTCTTTGCTTATTGTCTTTAATCTGTGTGTGATACCACTGAATTGTGCCCGAAAGGAAAGACCAATGAAGTATCATGTGGAATTTCTCTTTGAAAATCATGGCACGCTCTATGTAGTTGAAGCCAGTGGTGTCCAAGTTCTGCTCAATGAATTTCTAATGTCTATCAAGATCATTGCAAATGGTCTAGTACTTCTGGTTAATCCACAGACCTATGGCAGGTGACAAAATATCTAGTGTTTTCCAGGAGTAGGGTAGAGCAAGGGGAGGCTGCAGGGTCAACCATACTCCATGACCTCTTAGGAACTGTAGCTTGAGTACTTCTGTACTCTGATCACTGGAAACGTGACTGCTTGTATGGGGTGTATGCCAACAACCAAGTTATCTGAGAATAAATCTGATCATAGCACCCTCCTTAGCCATGGTGTTTTAGTGCTTCTACTCTGGGATACAAAAACTGTCCCTTTTTCGAAACAAATATAATGACTTGGGAAGTTATTTGAAGCAAACATTCAGGGAAGATAAAATATTCTCGTTGCTTTTCCAAATTCTGTTTTCTGAACAAAGCCCTGGATTTGTGGGAGATATTGAGGGCAAACTGTGCTACAGCAGAAGTCTGGAGAGTCTTGTGCTACTTGAGTTACAATGATCACTGTTTTCATTAAAATGTGTTGCTGCATAGTATTAACTGTGCTGTGAGAATGGCTTGCCAATATCCTGATCTGTTGAGCAAGAATCATCTGATCTACGTGCTCTTAAAGATATTGCAGTTGCCCTGCATGTCTGAAAATGGCTATTTGTGCTTGCCTTCCAGGTAGGGAAAGGTCTCCTGGATTGCAGCATTTTATGGCTCAGTCTAGTGAAGTCCTTTCAGTCATCGAGATGCTGCTCCTCCCAGGTAGACGTAGGGATGGCGCTGTACGGGTCCATGATGACTTTTGCACAGCGAATGATCATCACAATCAAGAAAAGGCAGAGGAAGACGAAACATGCTAGTGTCAGTCCCTTGTCCACATCAACGTACACGGGTTCTGGGGTTGGTCCTTCCATTGCTTTTGCCGCTCCTCATCTGGGTTTATATTTGCTGCTAACATCATCGACCACCTGCAAAACAAACAGCGTTAGACACTGAGTGCTGCCCTGAGCGTGGGGAACCTTGGGTACAACTGGAAACAATATCTGGAATATCTGTGTGTTCTTGGAGGGAAACAAACCTGCTGGGGATGTCATGCCTTGGCTAGCATAGCTGTGAGCAGGAGAACCCTAATCTCCATCTTCATTTAGCCCATGAATGTTTCTTGCTAAGACGCTAGACAATAGAAACAGGTGTTAAAAGAAAAAGGAACAGTGGTGAATGAACACTATCCACTTGAAATATCATCTCTTAAGAGGTCCAGACACTGTTCTCATCTCAGTTATTTCCTAGTCGTAAAAATATTTCCTCTCCTCTGTTAATGTGGAAGACCAGACAAATGGCAGAACAGACTGTTTCTATCCCAATTTTTCCCTCTGTCCAAACACTTCCTGTCTCTCACTGGCACAAAGCAAAGTGAAAATTATGCATACTTATTTTCCATAATGTTTAATCTCTGCTACTCATAGGTTCTTTAGGCAATCCATTACTTTTAGGAGCAATATCCTTTTAAGAGTGTGTTTTATCACCCAGAGAGCTATGGGTGATTATGTGATTCCTACATGGGTTATTTTATTTAATGCAGATGTGTGCATTGCTGAAGGTCTCTTCTGACCTCATCTGAATCCATAAGCAGAATCGATTCAGCAGAGGCACCTTTCTGCAGGGATGCTGCTGGGTAGTGTGTGAGCTGGTACCCCAGATTGCTTCAGTATCATGATGATGGGGAGAGGAATTGAGCTGACTCACAGAATAAGTCACTGCCCAGGGATGGGGAAACTCTTCCTGACATCCACCCCTGGTCAAGGTGGGGGGTAGAATTGTTGAGGGTTTCTACTGTAAAAGAGTAAGAACATGGAATGCCTCTTTAAAATAAACCACCATGTCTGTCACATCAAAGCAAATAACCAATCTGAGAACTGATCCCTGTTTAATTTAGAGAAGAGAGATGGGAAGAGAAGATATTAAACGACACGGGGAATTGGGTGGAACTTGGGTATCAGATGGTGTAGTTGCTCTCTAGAACTGCATTAATGCAGTGAGGAAATCCCAGGCACAGGCTTGGTCTACACAGCCAAGTTTGCCCAGCTCCATTTCCAGGGATGTGATGCTGCTGGCAGGGCTGTTTCAGTAGCAACTCACATCTGGCTGTAGCACTGTGTTCTTGTACCATCTTGCTGTGCCAGCTGTGGGTGTCCCAGCAGCTACCGAACTCTTATGCCCTGAGAATTTTTCCCAGGGTGAACTGAGGACCTTCTGTTTAAAAAAAAAAAAAATAAAAATCACAGACTTGCTCTCATAATTTACTTCTTTTCAAGTTGTTTTCCAGTCTCGCCAGCTCCTACAAACAAGTATAATTCAGCTGGGCTCTCTAGTCTATTTTAAGCACAAGGATAGCAGATTTCTATTTCCTGAAAGCACAGAAATTACTGCAACAGCCAGTCCTGCAGCAGGGAGTTGAAAGATGCTGATGAGACAAAAGTGCATGAAACCAAGCAGATATTTTTGTGCATTTACTGATCCGACCCTTAGGACAGACCAAGTTTAGGCTTACAAAGAAGTTTCTGGGGAGTGGGCTAAGATTTGTGATGCTCACCTGGCCTGACTAGAGGTCTTTAATAACAGAGAGGACTCTTACTGGTGTTGCTGGCATGAGTTGCCATAGGAGAAGATCCTGCTGCTGGTCCAGAAGACCCTGGAAGCCAAATTGGGTTGAAATCTATTGCAGGAGTCACCACCATTGGATATGAGTAGTTATTGTGATTCTGGGCTGTGTTTGAGGAAGAGTGGATTCAAGGAATGGATAAAAATTTCACAGATTTTCATTGAGGTTTGGGGGCTTCGAGGAATTTTGGTCACTGGTTGGTTAGGAGACTTCATAGTTTCCAGCAGAGTCTCCAGTGCTGAGAAAATAGCACTGATAATGAGAAAACAATTCTGCAGAGTCTTTTAGACCTATTTTGCTAACCAAGAGACCTTACATTATAACTTAAAACTTAATTAGTTAATTAGTAAAAGTAAAGACTTTGTCAGCAAGGCTGAGTATTAAGTGTGGACACTTTCTTGTGGAGCAGAAGAAAAAATTTGTTAAACTACTAATGCAGTCTTGTCCTTTTCAGTACTCTTGTGAAGGTCCCACAGGAATGGATCTGATTCTTCCCTCTGACTTTCTGCCTGTTGTACCACGTGCTGTTATTTCACACTAAGTTAACTCAGAACTACCTGGAAATTTCCATCAGTAATAATCTTTGAGAAGTTGCATTTTCAATTAAATGTACCTTAAAAAAAATTACTTGGTGTTCTGAGCTCTCATTGGGAGATCCAACCCTCTGAATATCTTTTCAAAGGGCATCACAGTCTCATGGGAGATGTGGTTAAAGTGCTTCTTTCCTCATAGGACTGTCTGGATGTTTCCTATGAAACACCTGAGCTATCATGCAGCCCCCTCTTCTACTGAAAGGAAAGGACATGCCAGGCAAAAAGCTTTAACTAGAGATCAGAGTGAAAGCATATGGCATCTGATCTGTAGTTTACGCATGAAATTAGTGACAGCTTGAGTCTGATTTTTTTCAGGCTTAAGCTAATATATTTTGTCAAAATGTCAACATTTTCAGCGTTGTAAACTTGTGGTTAGACAAATTATACGTCTTTCTGTTCTCCCCGTAAACCTAAGGCTTCTATGGTGTGGCTATTATTCTGCATTAAGTCAATAGAGATGGAAAACATATTTCTTGGGGCTGGCCAGAAGGGCCTGGCTTTGGGTCGATCTCACTCACAGCTTGGCTGCTCACCCGGATCTGTCCATGCAGCAGCGCTGTGGGAGGGGAGGGCTTCCCCTGCAGACCCAGCCTGTCAGAGCAGTGCCAGTGTAATGCCCGTGCTCGAGTCGCATGGCAGATCAGTTGTCAGAAGGCATTTGGTGGTGTTCTGCACTGTTAGTTACTGCAATCCCATTTCAGCATGCTTGGCAGTGTAGGGACAGCCATTAGCACTGAGCAGGTCTAGGTACTGGCATGAGGTTGTGTCTGGGGCAGTTTGCTGTTTCCAAATTCATTTATTGCTGCTGGAACATACTGCTGCTCTAGATCAGGCCTCTGGGGATCGGACCAGCGAGAGAGGGACACCTACAGAGCAGTTATTTGCTCAGATGTCTTCACATCTTCACCAGGAATGGTTATCTTGAAACTGAGTCAGGCCCTGCCTGTACATCCCATTAGTGCTCTCAGCCACAGGGGATGTGCTGGGTGCATTAGCAGACCAGTTTTGCACGTGAAATCCATCAGGCCAGCATCGTTCTACTGAAAACAGTTCTTGCTCCTGCTGCAGACTAGTAGGCTGGATGCTTTGCTCTTATAACTACTGGTGATGCTGACAGCATACGTGTGGGGAGGGGAAAAGAAAAAAGATTAGCAGAAACAATTATTAATGTTCACACTTGACTGATCAAGTTTTCTCTGAAGAGCTGAATTTTAGAAAATGACTTTTTTCCAGGTTGTGAGTACCCAGCTGTAGAATAATATTTTTAATTTCTTCAGATTTGTTGAAAACCATTTGGTTTAATAAAAGCCATCAGATGAAGAGCAACCCCAGACTCAAATTTATTAAGCAGGTTAGCAGTCTTTCAAGTGTCTTCACCTCTGCAGATCCCAAGGTGTTTTGATATAATCTCTCTAAGAATAGATGGGCATCACAGATAACCACTTACAGAACTACTTTCTTGCATCTAGACAAGACCACCTATAAACTCTGGTGGCCTGATCCCAGCCCAAAGCCTTTGTTTGCAGTGACTCATGTAAGAAATTTCTGTCCCTGCAGCACCCCAGGGATGGAGATGTGCCAGCTTGTTGCAGTGGTCAGGGTAATTCAGTACCAAAAATGCCTGTGTGCACCTGGCTCCATGTGGATTTCCTGGCCAGGACCAGGCACCTTTGTATCTCTTCAGAGGGGTTGGCATCATCTGGTGTGGTGGCTCTCGCTCCCCCTGCCTCTTGTCTGACCACTGCTGCAGTCAGGAAATTCTGTGGTCCATGAGTTGTGTGGCATAACAGGCAGGGACTGTGGCCTGGGGATGAAGAACTCATGCAACTCAATGGAGAATCTGTCCCAAGCATTTGGTCTTCACCTTTGTTTCCTAGCACTTTTTGCATGGACTGCCACAGATAAGAGGATATATTTATTATTTTTTTTTAATGTTGGCATCCTCTTTTGTATGTCAGCTGTTACACCTTCTATATAATGCTCGTGCTGATTGGTGTGGCTGAATTTCATGTTCATTCATACCAAGGTAAAATACTTTCAAAGATGTTTTCTTCTCCCCAGACCTGAAAATCTTGGCACTGTCACTTTAAACACAAGCTAATAATGTACCATGTAGTGCAGAGCGCTTGTGTAGACCGTACCAGTTTTTACACTGGTTAATTATATTTCCACTCATCTCAACCCATAGAATACATTTCAAAACACTTCTTTAATATTCTCTGCTCTTTTCCCAAAACAGTAAATGTGCAGAGGGAAGGGAAACTATGTAATTTCATACATGCAGGCAGATTCTTACCTTCCAGACCTGGGTAGAAAGCCTGTCACATCCCGGCATGGCAGCATTGTGGAGTTAAAATCCTTACTGTAGTCATATTTTAAAAGTTTTGTTAGTCAGTGTGGTTTCAGCTGCATTCAGGCTCCACTCAGGTTCACGTCCATCCAGACCTGGAAGCAGTTCTTGTCACCGGTGTGTTCTGGAAAAAAAAAAAATCACAATTGCACATCACGCAGGATGTGGGCGTTAGAGTCATTAAGCAGTAGGGACTCACTTCAGTGACAGCCTGAGGCAATCATACAGTCAGATGCGAGGTGGGACTTTCTGGCAAAAATCACTGAACATTTATGATGTACAGAGAGCAATGTTCGAGCCCAAAGTAACATTTCTTAAGTAACACCCATGCTTTTAATCCGTAGTGAAAGATGAACCAGATCTGAATTGATACTGCTACTTGAGTCTGCCTCTTTAGTTGTTTTTCTTTAAAAATGGTCAGAATCTAAGTGAAACATTTCAATAACTTAATATGGTTGATCTGAGCTGATACAGCAACACTTTAAGAACAGTGAATTTGATCTTTCAGTCTGACTGGGGATGGTATTTTTTTACACACAATTTCAACCAAAAAAAAAAAATTAAAAGTTGTTGGGTGACAAACACATTTCCCCACCCAGTTTTGCTAACTGAAGTTTCTGGTATTATTTGGAGCAGACAGTTGTAGGACAAGACATCTGTCAAAGCTGTACGAGAGGAGGTAGTGGTAATTAAAACTGAAGCAGTAGCAGTGCCTGATTGTCTTCAGGATGCCTACAGAGATGGTGAGAGTGAGGTGCTGGTGTGGAAAAACTGTGAGAGTTAGGATGTGAAGGCTGGAGAGAAGAATGAGCCAAAAACGACCCCAAACCCCAGGTGAAGGAAGCCGAAATGCTGTTTCAGGGATGTATTTTGTGTGTGTCAAATGAACTTGCCTTCAGTTTGAAGTTCAAATCTATAAAAGAGGAGTCTGGACACTTAATCATACTCTAATGTTCTTAACAATCTAGTTTCGATTAAAAACTCACTGCCTCTGAGCACAAAGTGAAATGCTGTAGATTGATATAGACAGATGGGCTTCTTTCTATATCCAGAGAGCAATAAGATAACCACTACCTTCATTTAAAAATTAATTGTCCTTTTATACTTACAGTTCTT
This sequence comes from Aythya ferina, assembly GCF_964211825.1. Lineage (NCBI taxonomy): Eukaryota > Metazoa > Chordata > Aves > Anseriformes > Anatidae > Aythya > Aythya ferina. The sequence continues at coordinate 8,651,421 of NC_140307.1, forward strand.
TCAGCAGAAAATCAATACTTTATTTCAGTAACTCTGGCTTCTATGAGCATGACTTCTTCTACGTACCTGTAGCACACAGGTTTAAACTATTTTTTAACCCACTATTTGTTGGGTTTAAAACATTTGTTGTTTTATTTATTGTTTTAAGTACTGACTTCAAATCTTTACACTCAGCTTAGTTTATGCAAGCTCATTCAATCTAGCCACCTTGGTTATGGTCAGGCAATAAATAATCTTCCCTCAATAAACTTGCTTTTAGCCAGTCATAAATTACTTGATGTCAGTACACCCTCTGAAGACTAAAGACATCATTTACGGGTGCCCAAAAAGTTGAAAACAAATAAACACATAAATCAATCTGAAGAAAGTGTTAAAAATTGCTGTTGCACAAATGTTTCCTTCTGGCATAACCCCGTCGTAAGTGTAACATTAATCTTCATTGAGAAGAAGATGCAACATACACTTAAAATAACTGTGGGCTGCTTATAATTTCAGAGCATCCTAAATCAAATAATGATTTCTCACTTGAGGAGCATGCGGTATTGTTAGCCAAAGAAGAAGAGAAATATTTGGGAGGGAGTTGCTTCTTAGGGCTATTGAGCTAAATGATGGAGAGTTGGCCTCTGGAGAGAAAAGCTTCTCAAGTCTTCTAAAGTTCAGTTGGTGTGGATAATCCTTGATTAAACTTTGCTGAAGTGAGATCCTGAGAACATTTAGGAAGCTTTATAAGACTGGAACTCTTAGTTCAGAGGTAAAAGCAGGGCAGAATCAAGGGTGCACCTTAGGGATTGTTGGCTACCGAGCACATTGCTAGGAAGAGCTAGGACTTGAGCAATGTACACTAGCTAAACTAAGGCAGGTAAGCCAGGGCTGATGTTATGAAGTGTTTTTCTATTAGCTGTTATACAATCCATGAGAGAGCACTGGATCCCCAGTTCAGAGGATTGTTTTTTTGTTTTGGTTGGTTGGTTTTTTATATCTCACTAGTACTGTCTTCAGCTGGCCAGCCTCTGAGCGATGTGTGAGCCAATAGTCCAGCTATTTTCCAAAAGGAAAGCAGACAGGACCCCTTCTTTGGTTCCCCATTTGTGTTTCTGCCATGGGTGTGGGAGAGCTGCTTTGATTTTGCAACATGGTTTGCCCATCCTTGTTCTTGAAATACTCAGTTCCACCCAGGAGGGCTGCTGGGAGCATTCATCAGGCATTGAAAATCCTTTAGTAGATGATTCGAAGCAATGCCTATGACATGTAAAGTTTAGATGGGCTCAAAAAGCAATGCCTGTCTGCAGCAAGTCCATCCTTCATTCAGCATGTGTTTTGATAAGGAGTCTGAGGCTGCTTTTCTCATCACTCAGTGGTATGATGCACAGTGTGTGCATCCTCTCTAATCATGGTGAGTGGCAAAGAGAGGAGTTGTAGAGAAACAAATGGATTTGGCCTTTAAGCCAAGGCTTGTAAGGTCTGAATAGATATTATGTGAACACAGTTTAATGGACTATATGCTGTTGAAACATCATGCTGTTTAAATCGTATGGACAGAGACAAACATGCCTGTTGTTCTTGTCAGTTATTTTATAAATTAAACTGTGGTTGTTCCCCAGGAGAATCATAAGAATAGCCACATGGATATTTTTCATTGCAGCAAAGCTGACAGGGAGGGAAAAGGAGAAGCACTGTTTTCTTCCACTCTTGATCTGATGATATTTTCACAAAAGCATAAGCTGCACTTTGAGGTGGAATAGCAGCTCCTTTTTGCTTGAATGTTCATTTACCTTGTGGTGGAGATGTCCAGTGTTCTCTAACTTGCAGAATATTTCTCAGGCATCTTTTGACCTTTCGTCTTCAGAAGCAACATGCCTGGCTCAGACTGAGGCAGCATAAATATTTTGATATGAGGAAAAGTACTGTGGACGAAAGCTTAGAAAAATAACTGGGTTACATATGTATAACTGCCACTGACATTGGCATGACGGAATCACGTAGCTCTGCTTTTTTGCTGAACAGCTTATTTAATATGAAAAGCTAAATTCCCACTGATGAAAGAAAATCCTGGTTCAGGAAGGCATTCATTTAACAATACACGCTCAAAACTGAGTTATAGCTATCTTTGCTATAGGAAAAGATAGGAGTTCTGTGTATGCAAGTACTCATCAGTCCAAATATATGATTAAAAGGATTCTGAATCAATTTTCTCAGATACTTAGAAATTTGAGGGGATATGATTAAAAAATAAGTATAGGAATGAACAGAGCTTAAAGTCCAGAGTTCTGTGTTCTGGTTGAAAACAAAACAAAATTATAGAGCTTTACACTGGGCTCCCACGAAAGATACTGCTCTTATCTGTTCCTTTTTAGAACTGCTTAAGTCCACAGAAGACAAATTACTGTGATATTTCTGTTCTTGTGGTGATATCAGAGGCACAATGCCAGCTGAAATACGTATTATCTTAAACTGGAGAAAAAAAAAAAAGAAAAAAGTTTTGCAAAGGAAACTTAAAGAGTGAAGGAATAAGCTATGGAACTTAGAGATGCTCCTGATAATAATACAGATCTGACTGCAAATCAGGAAATGTTGTTATATATTTTTCAGCATGTGTTGCCAGGTCACTGAACAAAAACTGACCTACAGAAGAAACTGTCCAGAAGCCAGAAATTTCTTGAGTAAGGAGAAAATATCTCTAAGGAGAAACCTTGGAAAACATTGGCAAAAACAGCCCTACTTAAACAGATTTATCTCTTTTCACTGGTATGAGGAATTGGAGAAAACAATCCCAGGATCTGAAACAAGAAGGTAGGGCCCCAGGTGTTCTGAGGAGAGTTTGGGTTAGGGCTGGTTCAGGAGCAGAGCTCAGTGCTATGGGAGGCATCAAGAAGCTCGGTGTTACGGTCTCCAGCTGGAAAGGCGGACTTGTTGCAGCATGTCAGCCAATTCTTGTTATAATTTGCCAACAGGAAAATTAGTAATATTACTAGTTTTTCCCTGTTTTCTCTTCTCAAGAGAACTTTTTTTAAATACTGGGAGATTGAGTATTGGCTCATTTTTGGAGGTGCTGAGTGCCTGGAGCACCCTCTGGAATCAGTGCGAGCAAACAGTTCAACATCCCAATCTCCCACTTTTCAGCCCCCTTTTTTGTACAGTTCTGTCTGTGAATACTGCACAAAAGCTTTCTGATGAGGATCCAGTTGGCATCCAGATAGATTATTTTTTCAACTGTCTCCCAGTGGGGATAGATTGCCTTTTCCTTCAGAGAGGCCAGATGATTTTTATTACAAATGAACCAAAACCTTGAGGCAGGACATGCATTACATTTCCATGGCAGCGCTGGCAGGAGTGGAAGATCCTGATAAGAGTTTAAGGATAATTGAACTCTAGTCTCCAGCAGGTACATGACAAATATAGCAGCTTCCAAATTCTGTGCGTCACTGAGCAAGGCTGGGTTAGAGGATAAATGGGCTATTGCTTAGGAGAGCGAGGATCAGTCAGGGTCCTGAGCCTGTCCCAGCTGTTTATGGTCTCTGTCTGTTGTCCTTCATGGGACGTGTGGGCTGTATCTGTGCTAGTAAATCAAATGTGCCCAAGACTGTTTTTCAGCATTGAGGCTGGCTGGCAAAGGGCAGATCATGTAAATATTGTTAAAGTTACTTGACTTCTGAGACAGGTCATTATGTTAATGGGGTTACACAGCAAAAGGAAAACAAACTTCTACACTTTCAGTATCTTTTAGTTGCAGAGCATGTTTGAGTTGTGCCAGTTGGATGGGAATAGAATACAGTTTGTATTAAATCAAAGACAGAGCAGTCAAAAATGATCTCTGAGAATGGTAAAGCAATTAGGCATTTTCTGAATGGCCTTTGGTGGCATGAGGTGGGCAGAATATCGATTTAGTGCCCACCAGAACAGAACAAATGGACACTGAAGACTGGCTGGGTGGTGTGAAGCTACACAATAAGTCTGCTGTTCATGCCTGTTTCTGGGACATGCTCCACTGATCACCTCAACGCCCACAGCCCTCAAGCACTCAAGTCCCTGTGGGCTGCTGCAAGCTAAGCAGGGATATAGCTTCCCTGAAGCCGCTCTGACCTCTGCTAGTGATGGCTTTGGCCACAGCTTTGTGCTTGGTGTTTTGGGGGATGGTTAATGCCAGCTCCCTGCTTCCCTCTCATCCAAACCTATACTGGTGGCATTACCAAGTGCAGCCCATGGCCTGAGTGTTATCCTGTGTTTCTGCTTTCCTTTTCCTGATTACACTCTCTCCAAATACATGTGCAGCCATTTCATCAAATTGAGAAAGATCCTTTCCTCAGCTGGAAGCTCATTGACTATTCTGTAAGACTTGTAGTCAGAGGCACTCTTTAATTAAGATTGTACCAAAGGAGCTTTGATTCAAGCCATGTATTACAGCCTGATGTTGTTTTCTTTGTCACTTCACTAGGTTATTGGAAATGTAGTCCTTGATTAAAAAGATTGTGTGCAATTACATTCCATCTCCACATCTTCAGCTACATCAGTAGCTTGTCAGTGGGTCATTGGGAATCAGATTGCCAGAACCTTTGTACCTGTTCAATTTATAACAGGCTGGTTTTCTGGCACAGCATCTGACAGTGCTATACAGCCAATACCTTATTAATGCGCCATTAGCCACAAGGAACATTTTCAAAGCGAACCTAATGTACAGCGAGCAACAAGGGCTTGCCTGAACTGACTCAGCAGTTTGAAGGTCTTTTTGCAGGGCTCACACTAACTTCTGAATGTGCTTGAATGTCTCAGAACTAATGCTGGTGAAAACTTGCTTCTGTCCACCTTCCTTATTTTGGTTTCTGGTGGACTGAGATCATAATTTGAAAGCAAGTTAGTGGGCTAAGGAATAAACACCTTCCATCAAGGACTTCTCTTTAAACACTTAAAATGGTCAAAGGGATTAGGGATTATCAGCTGCTTTGCAAGTCCCTGGAGAAGATGGGACTATTCTGTTTAGGAAGGTTTTTAAAAGGTTTTAAAATTATATTAAAGATTTTTCAGAACTCTGTGATCCAGCTTCGGTTTTAGTCTCTATCCTTAAGTAATATAGCACTAATACTTCTAAAACCAGGCACTGTTCTTTGCTTCTAGGTTACCTGTCTGTTTTTATGCACATATACAGCACAATATTGAGATTCCTCAAAAGCTTTTCATGCATGAAAGGGAGCTTAGCTCAAACAGCTCCATCCCCCAAATGATAAGGTGAGATGCGTACCAGTGGGTCTCCACTAGCCCCCTGACTGGTGTTTGCCCATTTATTGTCACAGGCCCATTTCACATCTGTGCTCTTGGAGGTTTGTTTAATTGAAAGTGCAGGCAGTAGGGGCTAGTTGCAGAACATGACTTTTGGACAGAAACAACCATGTATCTAATTGATAGACATTACATCCCCAAATCAGTACGTCCTGAGAAAGATACAATTACCTTTCTCTGGTCCCCATCTCTCCAGGTGTGGAACTCAGTACAGAGCATCCAGCCAAGGATCTTTTAAATGCTGCAGGGACCAAGTTTTGATGATACCATTAGGATTAACTAAATTTTCCTGCCTTGTTTGGTGTACTTCCATGCTAAGATCTGTGCTAGGGTAGGAGCCAACTGGACTGCAGTCATTTCTCATTTACAAAACTAGCTTTTTTCTAAGGCAAATTTTAATATATGTGCAAATACAGATCTGAAATTGGTTTTGGATGAGCTGTTCTTTCCTTCCCCTTGGATTGTTTTCCCTGCAAGGTTTTCTAGATGATCCCAGCACTGTGCATTTTGGTAAGGAATGACTCCAGATCTCCCACAGTTTCAATATGCACCAGCTGAGTCCAGGAGCATCTGGAAGGACAGCAAACTGGCCCAAAAACAGTGCCAGCTTTTCAGTTGCTCAGCTGCAGTTCTGCCTGGTGTTATTCTATCAGTGCCGAGTTCAGAAGTGACTCCTATTCTTGTGTCAGGCACACTCACACTCAGTGTTCCTAAAATGGGGTTTTGACTGAGGAGGGGCAAGAGTCAAGTGCAGGAAAGAGCCTTCGTAACTCCATCATAGTTCAACATAAGTCTTCTCTTAGGAGGTGAACAAGGGCAACTGGTTCTTATCAGTTTTGCAGTATTTCTGACAGTACCTGCTTTATAAAAATAATAAAATTCATGATCTTCTCCCCTGTCACTGCAGATTAATGTAAAGAATTATCAGATCCCAATGTCTGGGGGAAAAATTATTTTATCTTTACTAAAAAGCTGTGATTTTTATCTACTTTTGTTCTGCATTAATAAAAAAAAATATGAGACCCCTGCAAACGATGTTGAAGAACAGGGGAGAGAATAGGCAGACCTCAGACTATCTGTAAGGGGTGGATAGGTGTAATAAGAACACTCTGAGAATGTGTCTATGTTCACAATTACCATCCAAAGGCAACTATTAATAACTAAAGCTAATATATTAAGCAAGATACAAGGAAGCTCCCTGAATATCAGAAATCTCCACCATTGTACCATGGTTTTTAATTCAATGCTGTGCTTTCTATTTGAGCCTGCTCTGCAAACTGAACTTTGCAAACTGAGATTTAGCCAAACGTTCTCTATTTGTTTATGTGACTACCCAAACTGCACCCATGGCTTTTCAGGGACTATGGGGAGACAGCAATGGAAAATAGCCTCAGACTGCCATAAAAATTAGTTTTTGTATACACCAAGCCTCAGAGTAGGAAAGATATATGTTGGCTTCTTGCTCAAGAAGACTGAGCATGGGAAGGAGGGTAGAGAACCTGCTCATAAGCATTCTGATGCATGTAAAGTTACCAAGGTCAGTCATCCTGTACTGATATGCTAGGTAAATAATGGGACTCATATGTTAAAGCTGCTCAGGGCATCTTTCCTGGGTTGAATGAACATTGTAACTGCAAACCTTTCAAAAGCAGAGAGATGTACAGCACTAAGCTAGAAAATAAGACTTTATGGGCATGCTAAAATATAATCTGCACATCGCACCCTTCTTTGAATGACTCTTCCCTAGCAGAGAATAATGTTTGGCCTGCATTTACTTGACTGTGAGCACCCTTGAATTATATTAGTTCTGTAAACACTGGGCTAGTAGTAGGCAGGTTGATTTCTAGAGAAATTCTCTTTCTAATAAAATGCCTCATAAAAACTGCATTGACTTCAGACAGGTTGTGGGCAGATAGAAACTTCTTATTGCTTTGCTTTAAATTAGTATTTTTGGATTTACCTGTGCTTGACAAATAGCATCTTTCTGTCAAGTGTCACAAGCAGGAAAATTAAGGGCAATTATTTTCTGAGGCATATGGCAGTGATCAGGTATTACTCACATGGACACCTGGTCAGTGAGGTTTGAGGAAAGGGAGGCTCAATGTGATATTCAGCGTGACTAAAGCCTGTGTCTCCAAGATGCTTATCTGAAATCAGTGGGCCATAAAGGCTGACAGCCTACACTTGGCATTTCCCATATTATGCAGTGATGTGACAAGCACCATTTCCAAAGCCTCCATAAAACCTAAGGTGGGTCTGAAAGCTAAGCAGTTTCAGTAAACACTGCTGAACTTTGTCTTTGAGGAAAGCCTTTCTGCCAGAAAGGATGCTCTAACTGGAACACTGCATTCCCAAAACAAATTCCCCTTGGTATCACCTCCCCTCACCTGCCAACTAATAAAACTCTCTTTTCCTTGAAAATGAAGTCCAAGCGGAGTTTTGACTTTGCAAAAAGAAATGCCAGTAATCATCTGAGAGCCAGTCCTACTGATATGCAGTTTTTAGTAGGAAGTGTTGGCAAGCTACAGTAACAGCATAAAACCCTAAGGTAGGTAGCAACTTTGACAATAAAGAACGATGTTCAAACTGTCCCCTCAGCATCTACTGGAAGAGTAGTTTGAAGTGACAACTCTTCACGGTGGCCTAAAGTCCCAGTAGGCTGTTTTTTCCCAACTTATAACCTCTCTAAGCCTAGGGAGTAGCCTACTGAATGCCACACTCTTTGTTTTTGATTGCTTTTTTTTCTTTTTTTTCTTAGTGACCTACTGCAGTGGATAGCAATTAAAGCATTTGCCAAGTTTCTAATGAATATAACCTTGAAGCTATATTAGCAATCTAATGGTGAAACAAAGCTGGCCTATCTGTATATCTCCATCAAATGACAATACAAGTGTAGTGTTTAGGAACAAACACAGATCTGCTTGTAAGAAACCTGGGACATCCTTACTACGTACCACTCTGGTACATGTATCAGCTAGCTTATCAGCAGGGAATCCTCTCACCTTTCTGCCTGAGGTCTACTGACATCACTAATTATGATAGCAAGCTCCTTGCATTAGTCTCATGTAGTTAGCTTTTGTTTGCTGTTCTGTCCTAAATTTCAGATGTGGCTTGTTGGTTGCTGAAACTATGTACAGAGACATTTCAATTGCTGAGGTGATCTTAGATCACCATAAATTGCTCCTCCTGCAAATCTGCTTCTTGCAGTGAAAGTGTGATCATTTGCTATTTATTTATGTTTAGAAAAACTCCTTCACAGTGCGCTTCTATGTTCACCTTTGTTGCTCTCCCCCCAGTCTGTTGGATAGCTCACAATTTCAAGAATCTGCTCTGCTATAGGAAGTGACTCTAAAAGCTGCTTTCCTTCCCCCTTCCTCTCCCCCATTTATTTTTTTAATGTTAATATATACTTTTTAAGCCTCAGAAGCTTTTCTAGCCCTGCAAAACTTAGCCTGGGAACTGGATCTAGGTTCTTTTCTACCTCATGAATCACCACCCTGAGAGTGAACTTGGAACAGGCTGAGAATTCAAGAGCCAGGAGCCATTCCCACTCCCACCACACACTCTGGCCTTACAGACGGCAGTGCCGCACTGCTACAGGATACAAAAAGCTTACTGAATCTGCTTGTCAGTGAGCAGCTGGGACTTTGAATGCAGATGAGAAGTAGGCTCAATCCACTTGAGTATAAAGGGATCGGTAGAGAATGAACATTATTTTCCTGTCCATAATTGAATTTTAAATGCATAATAAGACTACAGTAACTATACACTAAAGGGTCCAACTGTTATTAATTGATTAAAATAGATTCTGAAAACAGTTTCTATTAAGGACTTAGCACAATGCTGTAGCATGGAATCAGGATGGGTTTGCAGTTAACTGGCTCTCTTCACTGGGTCAAGCAGTATGGAACAGAAGTGGTTTTTCACAAGTCAGGTATTGTCTGCCCTGATAAACTCAACCATGGGGCAACAGCAACATGTCTGGGGCCTTTAGAATCAAAACCCAACTTTTTCCCCTGTGAGCAGAAGGAATGTTTTCCAGTGATTGTATAAAGTTAAGCTGCTAGAAAGAGGTACAGGGTAGAGGTCAGATGTGAGTTGAGAGTACTTGTACCCTGCTGCTTTTCCTTTTTCTTTTCCCTCTACTACAATGTCAAATCTCTGGTACAACAGTCAGTGTTTCCCCTCAGTCAGAAAGGTTAAAAAACTTCCCCCATAATAGCCCAGGGCAGGTTTGGTAGTGACCACAAGGGTAATTATATTGGCAAACTTCAGGGGGCCTGGTGGAAAGAGAAAAATGACAGATAGTTTTAGAAGGACAGGTGGAAAAATAGTTTATGCTAAGTCAGTAGTATGAGGAAGGCTAAATCCAAATGTATCATCATAAGCAGTTCATTGCATTACAGAAGCACGTAGACAGGAATTGAGATTTTCTTCTGTGGGATCTTCAAACCTGGGACTCCAGCTGTTCTGATAAAAGGTTGGCTTATATGTCATTTGTCAGATATGGCCAAAAAAAGAAGTTAATATCTCACCTGTAAGATGAGACGGTAAAATCAAGACTGTTTTCTCTGCCTACGCATGGAAAATTCTAGGAAAAGTAGTTTTCTGTAGGCTCCTAGAATGAAAATATTATTTATCTTACCCTTGTCTAGAATGAAGGCTTTTGTTCTCTAGCCAAAGAATAAGAAGTGTACTTCTGAAGTACCTTGAAATTGGCTGTAGTACAGGTAGCTCAGCATTAATAAATGAAAAAAATAATATTACAATAATTTCTGCAATACCAGCTTGGTGTTTTATCTCATCACCTTTAAGCAGACTAAATAAAGCATTGCCTTAAATAATTTTCCATGAAGTAGCATGGCAACTGCTCCAGTTTACTGGCATTCATGCAGACAACAGAATCCTGGCAAAATTTTAGCATACACATTTGAAAGGCAGCAACTCTGGGTTTTGTCTTTTAATTGCAGAGCATTAAATCATACAATCTGTCTAGCTCTAGGCTCTCTGTCTGGGCCATGTCTTATGTTAACCTGTTGTCAAAATAAATTTGATTTGTAACCATACAAAAGTCAGGGCGATAGTTTAATTTTAGGTGGTTTCTCTGAACTATTCGGAACAATTTTTTCATGTAAGGGCTCCAGTAAATGCATAACAATAATATGCCCTTATGGCAGCCCCGAGAAGTGAAGCACAAGGCCAACATACCTAATTGCACTTAGGTTTTTAAATCCTAAATTCTCATTGACTTTAATGAGAACAGAGGTGCTCAGGCACAATTTAGGAGCCAATCTATTCCTATGCCTTTGACTTTTACCTAAGTCCAAATAATACTGTCAGACTTAAATGCAGCCTCTAAGTATTTGCTTGTTTTACTGGATGACACCTAGACTAGTCCGTACGCTGCAGTCTTTGTACTGGATCCAGTACTTCTCTTTCCAATCTCCACCTCCACCGTTGAATGGCAAAGCAGAAAATTGAAGCATTGCAGGAAACTTCCAACTTTAAAAATTAATATGTTTATCTGAAGTCTTCTCTGGAATTCAAATGACTTCCTCATATCTCAAGAAACAGTAGCTATCTTTCCTGTAGGTCAGCGTGTACATGTTAATTTAAATCCATGTGACAAGGGGTATCAGATTGAGCTGAAAATATATAAATCATAAATTCACACTGACAAGGCACTTTTTGAAAAAAAAAAAAAAAAAACAACAAACTAGAAATAGATGCTTAGTAAATTTATACAAAGCCTTTGACATCATAAGTGCTTTAGAATAACATTCAAACAGCTGGTAAAATGGAAGTTTGTCATCCTTTGTATTACATGGAAGGAAGGTCAGACTAATTAATTAAGCAAATATAGAGAAAGCCTGACCTAGCAGTCATTAGAAACTAAAATCAATGGGAATTTGTCTTGCAGAACAAAAACATTACTGCTTACAAAACCATTAAAGAACTCTGGACTTGGACCAAGTAGACAGAAATCTTTTTGGAAGGCTTTTCTTCCTAGAACAGGAATTTTTCCTAACTCTTTTAAAGAGCATTTCATTTACAAATATTGGACTTTTCCATTTCGTAACTGAAGAGTAAATCCTACCCCACACTTACTGAGACTGCAGCCTCATTTAGCCATTTAAGTAGTATTTGCCCCAAACAATAGCTATTTTTTCAGTGCCTTATCACATGTCTACGAAAGCAAAATTTTATGTATCAAAATGAAACCTCTAACCTGTTCTAACAAGTAGATTCATGTTCCATTTTAAGTTTCTAAGTGTAGTAACATTAATAAATGACAAAAACAGCCTTAGCTCTTAGGATCAGCCTAAATTCTTGAATGGCAGATCTGTCATTGTCAAGACTCAGCAGACAGTACAAGCAGACCCCTGGGAATCATCCTTTAAAAACCTGGAGTTCCATAATCATATTTTGAAGGTATACAGTAAGTAAAAACAATAACAATGGATTTGCATATTGATTGTCAGCCTTATTCTGTATCTCTGACATGTAACTTCCAGTTTCAATCTCGTAGGATCTTGTCTATAGTGCCTCTGAACTGCTTTCAAGAATGGTAGCAGTCATCTCCATGCTGCTGTAAGAGTACCGCATCTCTGTTACTGTTCATTGTATTGCATCCTGCTTCTAGATCAGTGAAGGATCCTTCTCAATTTACTTACCAGGACACAATATTGCTAGCTGTTGTTGGATGGTTTGAGTTCTCCTCTTTTAAGAAGAGAAAGTATTTAGTTCTCAAATTCATTTGTTTATACGCTAAAATTTGCAGGACTATTTTTAGATAGTGTGCCAAATGCTGCACAGATAATACAATAACAGATACAGTTTAGGAGTGTTCCAGTGGAAGCACTGTATATTAACTGGAAGTAAAAACATGGTAGATCCTCATGGCTTCCAGTACTGATGTGGTTTGGCTACAGAGAAATTCACCTTCCACAGCACTATGTGTTTTGGTATGTTTCCTATGCATTCTGCTTCAGTAGTTCATTTTCTGTTATTCTGATTTTATGCAAGAATAAAACTATGGTAACAAGGCATTATACAGACTTCATAACCTCAAGGAATTATTTGGGACACAGTGAACTAGGCATAATTCTGTTCTCATCTATCCCCGTAAACAGCAAAGTCCATAAATCATCTTCCATCTAGTTTGACATACAGTGGCAGTCAGGAAAATGTTATGCAGAGCTCTCCATCTTGCAAATGTAGGCTGTGGTGCCAGTTAATACAGCAATGCTAAGGCTTGCTTCCAGGCAGCAAGCAGGGAAGCCACAAGAGTAAATACTCTTGACTTCTCCTTCCTTTCCTATCTTTCCTATTTTTCTCTGTATACAAAACAACAACAACAAAACAATGCCAGCACATATCACAAAGAGCATGCATCTATGGATTGACCTTTACTTTAGAAATGTCCTTTTCCACATCTCTCACACTCTGAGCTTGGTGAATTTTATTAAATCCTGTTTTAAAATATGTTAAAACTGAGCTCTGTAGGACTAAATAGCTTCACTTTTAAAAAGAAAGTTCCTCTTTATGGGTTTGACTTTTACCTAAGTGATTCTCCGTTCTACCTGGAAATATTTACTGGTATACGAAGCGTCTAAAAATGTAGTGTTCTGACCTTGTAAAGATTTATGATTACTTTGCACACACGTAGATGGCAAGCTGAGAGCTGGCAAACAGGCACTTTGATGGGCTCTGTAGACAAACCCATAGACTGAAGTCTTCAGTGGTGGCCTTAAATTTCTTGCCTTACCACAGACTGACCTGATGAGTGTATCTCTGCAGAGAGACGTATCTTCTCTGGTCCTTGGTCCTGTGCTTCAGCAGCACAAGCTTTTGCTCTCCTGCTATCATGAGCTCTCCAATTGTATCTCATTTGCAATGCACAGTGAAACAAATTGCCTCCCCTTCCAACACTCAAACTTTAAACCACAAACTATAATGTTTAGCTGTTAATAAGGCAAATGAGGTGAGAAGTGTTGTGTATCGTTGCAATGTGGATGTCATTCAGAAATGCTGATGCATATTAATGTACTTTGATGTCATTTAATGAATAATAGATGTATTTATTGTTGCTATGCCACTCAAGCAGGGGAAACAACATCAGCCTGCAAGGAAATATGTCAGGAACCACTATTAGACAAACAAAAAATGTTTCTACATATTTCCTCATGCTGTATAAAAATGCAGATGGTGTAGAAGAGGAGAGGGGAGCTGACAATTGTGTGGCCAAGTACACAGGACCTGGCACCAGAGCTATTTCCAGTCCGATTTGCTGAGGGGCACCTTGGCTTCATGTCAGTTATGTGGGGCCTCGGGTAGGCCAACCTGTTTGCCACAGGTTGTACTCATGGTCCCCAGCCGGCCAGGAGCTTTTATCTGAGCCCTAAAGCCTGGAGAGCCCTGAGGGAGCCTGAATTTCCCAGGGTCCTGCCCTGCCAGGGGGTGGGTGGCCTGATGGCAGCCACAGCCTGCTCAGGCCTGCAAGGCAAAGCCCCATGTCGCCATGAGGCATGGTGCCTGCAGGCAGGCCTGGCCTTGCTGAAGCCTGCTAAACCTGATTTAAAACCTCTTTTTTTTTTTTTTTTTTTTTTTTTTTTTTTTTTTTGATTGGAAACTATTTCTTCTTCCTACTTTTTTTGTAATCTGGTGAAAAAAGTGCTTTTATTCCTTCACAAACTCATTTTCTAAACAGTAACCAGCAAGGATTTATGGACCAGTGATTTTCACAGCACCCTCTCAGAGTCATAGCAGTTATTATGCTGTATAAGCACATGCAGCATACTTGAGAATAATTGCAAGAAAAGGACCCCAGATAATATTTTCTGTTCTGTACTCACACTAATCTCACATTTTTTTAAATAATAGCTTCTCAGAAAGTTACTGAGAACTAAAAATCTAAAAAAAGAAATTTGTAGAATTATCTTTGCTATTTTGAAGACATAGTAATTATTCAAACATGACGTAGCTTTCTTACTTGCCAAATTTGTTTTTTACAAGAACTTTACTGGTTATTGAATAACTTATGTGCCAATTTTTTCATGTGCTCATTGAATGATACATGACTCAAGTACAAATTTATATTAGGCAGAGTTGTATGGAAAAGAGAAAATGCTAAAACAACCAGAAAAGACTATAAGAAATCAGTTTTGCCCAGGAACTCTGTGCAGACCATTCTTTTTTTATTCAGTTCATCAAATCCTAGCAGGAGCTCATGAAGATAATCTTACAAAGAGGCCAAGTGGAAAAAAGAAGCAATCGTTATCCCATGTATCCTATGAGAAAAGCCAAAAAATTGTACAACTTTGACTATCCAAGCACTACCTTCATTTTCCTCTGACAAAAGTTTGTAGTTAGAGATCCTTTATTTAATGATAATAAAAATATGGGAAAGAACATCCTGATCCTAATATCACAGTGAAGAGAGCCTAATTTTGATTTCATTTATCCTAGTGAGTATTGGATCATATCTGGCCTTCCTCACCCTTACATTTTTGGCCTCATAATTTTATTCATTGTTTTAAAATTCTCTTTGATTTGGCTTTCAAGGCGGGAATATGCTTAATAGCAGTGACATGACATTGCACTGGGGAGAACTAGCGCAGCCATCTGAAGCCTTGCTTGCAAGTGCTCCTGTTTTCTTATCTCTCACAGAAGCATTTTGCAAAAATCCATTATTGTTGAGAGAAATGCATCAATAACGGAGGAAAACAAAAGTTTACAGTAAAAAGATGTTGTTTGCCACTATCAAGTAAGGGGGGAGATTAAATAATAGATCATGTGTTTGAAAGATTGAAATTGAGTCTAATCACTCAAATATTTTGAAGGAACAGGTATTCTTTTTTTTTTTTTTTTTTTCCCTCTGATGCTATTAGTCTATTTTATGGCTTAAACTGCTCTAAAAATGCTGACTTTCTCTGTGTAGTAGAATCAGATATTTCAGGAAAGTAAAATTGGGCAATTGGATAATAAAATTAATGTCTGCTTGCAATCATATCCCATTGCTGTTTGAAGATCCTGTTCTCTCAGCAAACCCAGTGAATTTAGTAGAGCTCTTGGATAAACTTTTATTTTCCTGATCAAACTTATATTTTCCAAACTTTTGGTGGGTGAGACACTGTGTTGTATCCTATAATAAAGAGGGGGAAAAGACAGGGATATGGGAGAGCGGGGTAGGTGCAGCTCTAGTTTGCTTCTTCAGAAGAATTCCTTCCACTGCAGCCTCTTCCTGTCTGAGGTCACTTAGGAGCTAGGGTTGCACCACCAGGTTGAGGCACAATCTCGTGAAATTGGGTCAGGTTGAATTTTGCTCTGCTAGAATGAGACTTACTGTACTGATGGGACAAGAAGTTTTCAACTCTGTTAAAATTTTCAGTACAAAATCTATATACACTTGCAGATAGAGATAGGACAAGGGGGAAAGGTTTTAATCTAAAAGAGGAAGGATTTAGGTTAGATGTTAGAAAGAAATTCTTTACTCTGAGGGTAGTGAGGCACTGAAACAGATTATCCAGAAGTTGTGGGTTGTTTTTTTAATGGAAAGAAAGGCAAAATAACAAATGTTTTTAACCTTTTTGAAAAAGAGATTGTTTATCACGAGATTATTTTTAGATGCAAAGTCTTTTTTTCTTCTTCATTTTTTTTTTTTCCCAGAAAACAGATTTGAAACACTAATTGTAGTGGTTATTGTCTGTGATCTTTGTCCAGGGAAACAGTGATAGCAAAATCCTTTCAGAGGTTTTCAGTTCTCTGCCTCCAAGCTCATAACAGTGACTGAGATGGGAATTTTGGGGAAGTGACTATTTTCTTGGGATTCTATTTTGGTGCAGCTGGTAGTGCAACAGGAGAATGCTTTGTATTGAATATCAGTTGTGAGGGGAGAGAAAGAGAATGAAGAATTCTGCACTTCTTTGAGATGATCAAGCTGTCATGTTGCCTCGTAGTCTTTGGGGAATGACTCCATAACTGCCTTTTTTGGAGCAAAAATGCCCTGTACAATACACAGGACTGCATTGCCCAGTTTTTCATGAAGAATCATTGACTGAAATTCCCTGTAGCTGAAAGAAATTTCCTGTAGTTATTCCTTCCTCTAATAGCTGTCCAGCTGCCTATGCCGACAGATGAGCTCATGGCAAGAACTACTCCTTTCTGAGCATCTCCATGTGCCCAGAATATCCTGTTTGGTCAGTGTTTCAGAGAAGCCAGTGCTGTTAGTTGCAGTTACATCTGTCTGACTCAATATGAAGATTTCCTACTGTGGTAAATGGTGTCCCTATTTCTGAGGAGTTACCTAGAGCTACCTGTTGTGTGATTTCTCAGATAAGGTTTTGTGACACCATCTGCCTTGCACTGAAAAAGACCCTTTCTGTTGATGCTGAGCCATTTGGAGGAATCCTGTGTGCTCTGAAACAGGGCAGGGGCCTCTCTCAGATCTTTGCTTTGGTTCTTCCTGGATGTGCCTAGACTCTCACCATCCTCCAGTCATGCAGTTATTCGTGCAGTTATGTGCTCACCACTGTAAAGTAACAAGGATCTCTTCAAAACAGACATGGTTGTTGAGCAAACTGTTTGGCATATCAGCAACTCAGTATAAACATGTAACTTGCAAGGGAACAGAGAAAGAAGACATAGTAACAAATAGTGGTTTTTTTTTTTGTTTGTTTGTTTTTGTTTGTTTGTTTTTTTTAAAGGAATGAGGTAGTAGGTGAGGTAGTACAGATTTGCTATTGTTTATTGTTTTTCTTTGCTTGTGGGGTGGCTTGCTACACTGCATTCTGTATGGTTAACTTACAGATAAAGTAAATTGTCAGTTAAGTGACCTCTCAATTGAGCCCTAGGTTTTAATGTAGGAGCATAAGGAGATTACAGGAATGAATTTTCAGGAGAAAAGCAAGCTGAAGACAGCCATTCTGATCCCTACACAAATAAGGAAACAAGACTTTGTTTATACAGAGCATCCCATTCTTACCAAATCCAATAGATAAAATTTTGCTTAGAGTAGCAGTGTTATTTCCTCCTCTGCTATTAATTTTAAAAAGTGCTGTAGGCATTCATGTTTTGCAGATGCTTGCTTAAGCTGCAAATACATGTCCACAAGTAAATAAGAAAATGTTTAAAGCTGAAGTAACATTTTTCTTGCTGTGAGATGAAAAATCACTTGGAAAATTCTCCTGTGCTGCATCCAAAATATCAGCAAAGCATTTGTGTGCTTCATTGTCCCAAGGCAATGTTCTGAGCATGATGCCAACCACTGTTGATTTCTATTTCCCAAAGATTCCTCTAAAAAGTGTTTCAGTTTGAATAACCTGAAGCAGGCGTAATTATTCCCTTTCTCTACATTCCCATGCTAATTCTCTGACAACTGTCCATATAAAAGCTTTATCTTTGGTTGGTGGGTAGTGGAGAGTGCAGAAAAGCATGGGTTCATGGAAAATGATAATTTTTTTTGGCGCCTGTCTGTTTTCTGATGGTCTCTACCACTCAGTTACCCACAGAGACTGTGGCCTAAGCTACACAGACCATACATCTGAGGAAGGGGTCCTTCAAGACCACTACAAACCGAGCTGGTTTACAGAGTTGGAAGATCTGGGATTGCCCCTTTCTGATGTAAAATGTCAATAAAATATGCACAAGCCTTGCCAAATCTTTCTCTGTCCCATGCTTAGAAAGTGTTGACTCTACTCTCTCTATAGATGCCAAATTAATTTCTTTGAATTCTTGAGCTGGAGTTGGCTTCCAAGTGGATCCTACAGCAGTTTCCTGTAGAGTCTGTTTCCAGTTGGCCAAGGCTTTGAAGTGCACTAGAAAGACTTTCCTGGACATAGGAAGATTGAAAGTTTCAAGCATAAGCTCTTCATTCACCTGAATAAGTAGCTTACAAAGCTGTGTTAGAGCTGTTTCTAGCAAACTTCATGTTGATATCTTTCAGCTGTTACTATCCCATAATACATATCATGGCAATAACTGCAGGTATGGTAGGGAACTTTTTATAGTCTAATACTTGTAATATGGTAGGGTTATGTTTTCAAGGCAGCCAGCAATGGGGGTAATGAATCTTTAGAAGTTACCTTCTGTCAGCTGAGACAAAGTAATGGACTGCCTGGGTGCTCTTAGCCCATATGAGAAAACCAAGTAAGTCTAAACCAGTAAATCAGACTTCCTAAAAAATAAATATATAAAGAATTTTTAAAAATCTCAACCTAGGCTGACTGCACCTGCATTTCCTTTACAGAGTCTTGCAAATTTAGTTTTAAACTGTAACTTCTGTGAATTTTAGCTAAGAAAATTCAGTGAGGCTTTCTGTTATCAAGCTGCCCAGTGATGCCACTGGAGCATATATAAATGGTCTTGAGAGCAGTGTATTTGTACATGCATTTTAATTTTGAATCCATGGGACAAGATTGCTATGATAGCAATGGTGCTATTGTGCACATCTATTGTACGTAAATGGGAAGACAATCCTTCCTGTTTGGAAGCAAAGCACAGGCTGATAGGTTTTAGCTACTGCATATACAAGTCCAGATATTTGAAACAGAGGAAAATATCACAGATGCTTTAAAAGCTGTGTTTTTCATTAATCTGACTGTAAACAGCATGCAAATCTCAGAGAGGAGCAGGTGAGGGAAGAGCTGAGCCAGGAATTTTATGGGAAGGAAGACTGCTGATAGTGGGGTTTAACCCTGTGCAGCAGTCCAGTCTCTTCACCTGTCAGGAACTATTCATTACTGTCTATGCCTTATCCCTCACTTGGGATGGCCAAAACAGTTATGAGACCACACACCAAACTGGGTGGATCAGGGTATGGATCTGGGATAAAGCAAACCATATTTTTCAGCTTAGTTTTAACCCAGATCTGTCCCCCAACCTGGTCACCAGCCCAGTTGTGACCATTTCATGTGGATACAGAGAAGCACCCATTGCAGGGTGGACTCTGGAGCAGGAATGACTGCTATTAAAATACCAAAATGTCCATGAAACCACAAGTCCTTCCCATGAGGCTGGAGAATGACAAAGGAGCATATTGCTTACAGGAATGACAACTTTCTATATAAATAGCAGCAGAGGGAGGAAAAAAGGGAGCCTTGCCAAAGAGGGAAAGCGTGAGAGAATTACAATGTCAATGACATTGTTTTGTGTAGATCTGACAAAAACTGACTGTGCTGTCTACATCAGTGATCTCTTGGGTGCAAAGGACAAGAGGTAGCAAGAAGATCTGTGCCTGAAGTGATGAAGAAGCCTTTCTCCTCACCTGTGCTGCTGGGGCTTTTTAAACCAAGTATGGTGTTCAAGTGCTTTGATGAGATCTCAGTGACTGTAAGTAAGGGGAGCAATTTGCCCTCCTACAACTGGGAGATGAGGCTGTGCAGGTGCGAAGTGTCTCTTCTGTGCTTGGTATGTTTATACTTCAGTGGCCAAAAAATAAAAAGCCTAGCAGACAGTTCAGGTGTTTTCTAATGAACAAGTGACTATTTGATTAACTATCACCTGAAAACACATCACTTTTGGAGCAAAATCCTAGCTGTGGGGCAATCAAAAGAAAACTGTTCTGTTGACTCAAATTGCACTTCTTCGTTTGGTTCAGCCTCTGCTGAATTTAATCTCACTTCCCTCACCTGCGGCAGGGGTGGGAGTGGTGCCTGTAAGGTACTACTTCTCCAGTCCTGCAGCAGCTCAAGGAAAAATGCTCAGAGATGCCACATCTGCAGCCAAGTGTTAAAAAGGGACAATAGAAAAGCTTTGAATGTTCTTTGGTTCATAAGAAACTTAGTATATTCCTACCATACTGTGGATAAGAGTTAGAAAAATCATGTTGCTTGTGAGCTCCAGTGGTTCTCAAGTCCTTCTTAGCAGTGATTTTAATGGGTGGCTGGTGGAAAGGACCAAGGATGAACCCTAAGGTTTACATTTCTGTTTGTGTGTACATGTACACACTTAGATATAAAATGCTCCAGCTGTATGTTACTGACATTTAACCTCTTGCTGTTATGGACAATGAAGTATCTGCGTGGGCTGTGCTTCCTAACAACTAGGCAGCATCCTTTTGAATTGGTCACAGCATCCCCTTAGCTGCTGTTGAAATGGTTAGCTGCTTTCATCAGGAGATGGGTATATCCAGGTGGGAACCATTTGGGTGGCACATTGCTTTTTTTCTTACAGGTTTGCTTTTTTTCTTACAGATTAAAGATAATAAATGCCTTAGTACTAAATAGTGTTTAAGGAAACTTAAGGAATATCTTCTGCTTTCATTTTTTTTCCAGACCTTGATTTATTGCTTTTATTGTGTGTGTTGTTTCTTTTAAAGACTGCTTCATTTTTATGCACTTACTGTTTCTTAAAAAATATCAGTTTTATGAAGATTATATGAAATAAATGCTAGAAAAAAAAAAGAGATCCCCTTGCTGGCTTGCTCCAGCAGCCTACATTCTGAGAACCAAGGGTGTCTAAAGGGCAGCTGACATCAAGTCCCAGGCTGGGGAGTACAGATACAAAGCATTATTGAGGCATGGTATTTCTTCATGAGAAAAGTTATTCCATCTACTTAAATTTCACGTGTAACCAAAGTTTTTGTGGTAGCATTGTTTTCATTTCTCTTTTAATTTATTATTTCCTTCATTTACCACAATTTAAATCAAACCACTATTAGAAAACACTAGGGTGACACATAACTTCATTGTCTGTAACGGCTGTTATAAATTTTTAATGCATGTGCAAGGACTTAAGCAAATAAAACCACTGATGAAAGGCTGGCTATTTATGAAAGAGAGAACTGCTCACAAAGGTGAGTGTTTGCAAGGTCAGGATCTTTTTGTACTTTTTTTTTTCTCTCATTTTTAAATTTTTTTATTGTGCTACAACCAGGATTTTGCAAATGTGAGTAGCTGTTGGTTATTAAAATATTCTCAAGCTACCTTTATTAGAAGTCTGTTATGCTCTGATCCAAATGAGTCTCCTCATTGCTGCCTGATGATTTGGGATCAAAACCCAAAGCAAAAGAATGGTGAAGGAAAACTCCTTTACAGGTGCAATTATGGGTTCATTTTTTTTTTTTTTTTTTCCACTTGCTCGAATGTGATTACCAACCTGTTCCTGTTCTTCAGGCAACTCTTAAAAGAGATTGCTACTTATGTATGGCAGCAGGAAAATGTTATGAAGTGAGAGCAGGTGTTTTCTGAACAGGAGAGTTTGCTTCTTTCCAGAATATACCCATGGTGAATGTGAAGATGAGAATTGTAAATGCTGTAGTGGTGTGACAGTCTGAATGGTGAGAGAATATAATGCTAGTCATCTTCAATGTGCTGATCAAATACAGCATGTGAGAAGAGAATGGAGAGGTTTGTTGGAATAGAGGTTTGTTGCAACTGAACAAGAGCTGCATCAGTATGTGTTAATGAATATTTCCTTTCCTGCTGCCTTTTGCTTACAATTTGCAAAATTCAGTGATGATAGATTGAACTCAGTAGCAGAATGTGATCAAGAAAACAATATTTTCTGGTGATTTGCAG
Source organism: Aythya ferina (assembly GCF_964211825.1). NCBI lineage: Eukaryota > Metazoa > Chordata > Aves > Anseriformes > Anatidae > Aythya > Aythya ferina. Next base: position 8,673,209 of record NC_140307.1, read on the forward strand.
ATGCAGGCATTAGAAAATCCTTCACTTTCTTTCCTTAGGAAACATTTCCACTGGCTGCAAGACACAGAGACAGGGATGTAAAATGGTAAGGACAGAAATGAAAAAATGTTTTGTGAATTTGTGCTGCTAAATGTAGAGGTTACCTAACTTTGAAGTTGTATGATTTTTATTTGAGGTGATGCTTTTGAAGCTGTGATCATATTGTGTGAAAATCTCTCATGTGCTTGTAGGTGAACATTTTTGAAGCATGAATCATAAAATATTCCAGAAAATGGAAGACAAAAAGAATGCAGTATTTTTTTTTCAGAGTTCAGTCTTTTTATTTTTGGATTACTCAAAGTCATGAAACTTGGATAATTATGTTTTGTCTTTATTTGGACTTCTTATAATGGGAGATACTTTCCTGACAAGTTGTCAGCTTGGAATGACCTCCCTTCCCAACCTATTTCCAGTTCTTCCTGAACTTCTCTGGAAATCTAACAGGAAATGGGTCACTTGGTACATGTGTATAAGCTCACCTTTGATCTAATTCCATGGCACGGCTCCATTATAGACACTTCCTTGTGTTATAGTCCTTGTGTTATGTTGATATTCCACATTGATATAACATGTTCTTTTCCTTGATTTTCCCCATTAAAAAAAAAATCACAAAATGACTTGGGCAGAGCAACTGACAACACGCTCCATTTTTAGAGTGGAGGTCAAGGAATCAATATGGCAAAGCTAAGTATGACAAATACTTAGTGCCTCCAAAGAAGGTAGAAGAAAAGGATCTATTATTATATCTCTTAGCTGGTCTCCTAGGTGGATTATGCTCAGACTGAGGGCTGAAGTTTAAACTAGGCTGATGAAAATCCAGAATAGTTCTGCAATGTACAGTGTGATATGGTTATCTGGTAAGGAGTTGTAGATAGATTGGTGATGTTGGCAGAGGCCATGGGAGCTTGAATATGAACATGAGAAAAAAAGTAATACTGGATGGGTGACATCAGCTTACTTTGGATCCATTTATAATGCAGGCTAAAGGTATAAGGCAGCAAATTCTTCCAAAAATCATGAAATCAATCAGAAGGGGCAGGAGCAGAAAGGGGAAGAAAGGCTTTTCCACCAGATAGTTTATATTTACTTGAGCATGTGGTTCTTTATTGCCGTTGGCCCTGACTGAAAGTCTAAAGCATGACATTAAGAGAGAACCTGTGATTTATCATAAAATGAAATAAATTTTTGTTCTGTTTCTAGCGGAAGAAATGTGAGCATCTGTGTTTTCAGCAGCCTTCTGTCTTGTTTCCTCCTTTCCCTCTGAACAAAGTACTGACTGACACACTGGGAATATGATGTTTTTCCTGTCTAGGAATCTTTCCCTCGCTGACTGCTGTGGATTCGGAGTATCTGTGGATAGGACCCCCAGAGGCTTAGTCTTGCCAGGGCTAGGTGAAATGGTTTTGAAATTTAAATGCTAAAATAATGTTGGGAAAGTGTACTTATCTCTGTGGCTATTGTTCAAGTAAACCCTTGTCCAGTTGACATTCTCTTTCCTTTCTGTTTATGTTCAAAAGGGATGAAAAGATCGTTAAAGATTCCATGAACTAACTCATAAAGATTCAAAACTGAGCATACAGCATTTAATTTTCCTCCAGATGTTTCTGTGCAAATCAGATGTCTGATTAGCAGTCTGTCACTGATCATCTAGTTTATTAGGATATGCACTTCACAGACTTGTTTTAAAGTTCATTCTCTTGAACTATCCTCCAGAAAGACAGATGCCAGAATTCTTTCCTAAAGCTCTAGCGAACATGTACAAGAGGTGGAGGAATCGTTGTACTAATTCTTCTGTATCTTCTGAAGGTCAAACTGCCTTCTAGGTATGCTTTGAAGGTACTTTGCAAAATGTAGAGCATGGTCTTTCTAATTTCAGGTGTATTTTGGATGCATATCTGTTCCTTTTGCACAGCATTTGGAAGAGGCAGGTATATTATTTTTGTTCTTGCTTAAAACAATAGCTCAGGCAGCAGTATTTAGGAGGTACTTGATCTTAGTCCTTTAATCCTCCTTGAACACTACTGCACTGCTGCTTTATGCACAGGAGCTTCTGTGGACTTGTGTGGGTGTGGAAAGTACAGATAGTCACCGCGGCAAGGAAAGTATTCTGAATTGTAACTATTGCAGAGCATTAAACAATTGCCTTTGGTAAGAAATGCCAGCAAGTAATACTTAGCATATTCATTTTGTTGTTGAAAATAGATTGTCTAAGCATATATCTGAAAATCCCAATTAAATTCAATCTTGATGCTCACAGCAGATAAGTATAACAAAGATTCTAAGTAATTTGCTTTCATACATATGAATAAAATAATTATTATGTAGCATACCTAAGTAGTTAGACGCCATCAGAAAGTCTACCCTTGGATAACAGAAAGGGAAGAAAGTGTTCTTTCTTCTGTAGTCAGAAACAAAGTATTGACTATATGTGGCACATTTTGGATTTCACTAGCTGTAAGATATTTTTCTTTATAAACATGACAGCTCTACTAAGCATGGTAGAAAAATTCACTGCTCTTGCTCAAATATCTTTAAGTTTTTTCTCTATGAGAATGTGCTGAATGTCGTGTCTTTTAATTTAACATTGTCTGCACCATTGGTTCCTGTTGCAACTGACTCATTTTCACTGTGCGTTGAAATTATGGAGCGTGTTCATCTGCCTATGGTATATTCTTCATTACAGCTTTGTACTAGAAGCTTTGTCTCTGATGCTTAGATGTCAAGATGGTGCAGTCATATTTCATACTGTAAAGAATTGTCGGTGCTTCTACAAGTGAAAAAGTGGTAGCAAGATAGTGACATGAATTACTCTAAACGTTAATTAAATTGGGTTGCAATTGATTACTGACAGTGTAAGTTAAAATTAGTAAACTTTTCTTTGTGTGCGCCTCTCTAAGGTTTCAGTGCAATGAAGTGAACTTGACTTATGAGGCAAGGCTCTTGCCAGGATAACTTAAAAGGCAGGATGAAGAAGTGAAAACATTTGTTTACTAATATACTTATTCTAGACGGCTGAGATATTAGATTACATGCTTAATGTTTTCCCATTTTAATTTTGACATGAACAATAATATCTGGTAAATAACTAAGTTTCCAGTTCAGGGAACACATTTTGATTAGGGACTCAGAATTGCATGAAGGCATAAAAACAGCTATAATCTTTCTTTTCCTCTTGTGATTATTATTATGAATCCAACATCAACTCCTATTTGCATTTTCTTTCCTCCTCATTTGTATATTTTTTCCTGTGAGAAAATCATTTGAAAACAGTGACTTGTTAAATTACCAGGATTAGTTTACCTGAAAATGTCTGATGATAATATCATCTCAACTGCATGTTCTGCGTACATCCTGATTACAGGTAAAATCTCCGCTATTTCCTTATGATAATCAACACCAGGTTTATACATCTCATTCAGAACTATCTTATAATAAATCCTCATATGTTCCAAATTCCTTATTGGTTTAGCTAGATATCTGGATGAAGAAGACAGAGGTAGATGACATGCTGATCATGGACCTGCTGCTGGAAAAAAAGCACAGATCATGGGTTAAGGTCCTGAATTGTAAGCAGCTCTAACACCTACCAAATGCTTGCACGCAGAAAGGAAATGGGAAAAGTTGAGATAGGAGAGAAACGGAAGAGGCGAGCAGATCAGAGTCAGACACAATTCACCTTCCTTGTAGATTTGTCCATCTTCAAAGTTGTACAAATAGTGCAGAATATTTATCACTTACTAACTGTTCATTATTTTAATGATTACAGCTTAATAGCACCATAAGTCACAAGGATTGTCTTAGGCAGAAAGGAGAAAATTCTCGACTGCATTGTCAGGGGAAATAGCCATGATCAGCACCTGTGTCCCTCTCTCTCAAGGAGTGAAGTCTTTAAGACATGCATGTTGCATATGAGTAGAAAGGTGTAGTAACTCATAGCTGTAATTCCTGGGTATTAATTCCTCAGTGTCTTTAGCTGTGCCTGGGACTAAATATTACACATCTTTAGCAGCATCCCTGCAAAAACTCTGTTAGCAGAAACTGAGCTTCAGTTGTCTTATTTGCAAGAAGTATCCCTTCTAATAACATGACACACCAAATTTTGTGCAAAACTTAATTGACAAGGATATATCAAGATGGATTTTCTTCAAAATGTGAGCACTTCCTGTATATTTCCTAGTAGTTGACAGTAACTAAATGAGCTCCAATTTTTAGGCAAAAACTGAGTTGCAGAATTAAAGACTACTTTCATGAGTGCCCTTTCAAGAGATCGATAACTATTTAATATTGACATTTGACTTAACAGCGAAAAAGAATACCTAATTTTTGGGACTTGCATGTACTGCCCTCTGAAATAATAGAGAATGCTTTACCTCAAGTAGTTAAATGTGTCCGAAGCTGAAAATGGCACTTATTCTCAAAACAGGCAGTTAGTCTAAACCAGTCTTGTAAGTCACTGAAAGAGCTGTATTAAGAAACCAGATGAACATTAAGCTATGTTCATCTGGTTTCTTTTCTTGCTCTGTCCCAAAATTAACAGTGAAAACTGCACAGTCAAATTTGATTTAAATGCTCTATGTTTTCTTCCAAAGGCCTGCAATTATTTCCCAAACTCTTACTTGACAAACACTTTCAAGCTATGTAAAAACCTCTCTTCTAATAAACCAAACTTTAAATCATGCCTTCTCTTTACTACACGTTACAGCTAGAAAGCTGTGCTACTGCAGGGTACAGAAACACAACGCTTGAATCTGTAGAAACCCACAGCTATGCTATGATAAAGTACTGCTTATAAACATTTATCTTAAAAAAAAGCATCTGCAGTTTCAAACCACACTGAAGTATTTACCTCAAACTAGAAGTTAGTTGTATCTGATGAAGTAAAATTAAAGTATTATTTTCACCAAGGCACTCACTCTCATAGTTGCAATCTCTGATTTTTCATTATTCAGTGACACAGTCTCAGCAAATCTAGCATAATAGTACAGAAAATAGTTTGCACCCAAGCACAGGAATCATGCTGTATAGTTAAAGAACACAGAAACACACACTGACAATAAGTTATTAAGCAGCATCCCTGTTTAAATGCTGTCAAACATGACTATAGAAAAAGCCACGAACCTAGCAGTACTACTTCGGCACAGGACTGTACAGCAAGCACTCCCCTGCAATACACACACATGCACACAATGCAAAATTATTCGCTTAGTGTCACTGCACATCGGCTCGATTCCTTCACTCAATTTAGAAACAACAGCAACAAAAACCGTGTGGCTCTGACACTGGTCCTGGACCGGAGGTTGTCTCTCACGCAGCAAAAGCTGCAAGGCTTCGGCTCCTTATTAACCTCGGGAACCAGTGCCTGCTGCAATATCAGAGTCACTTACTGCATTGCTTCTCAACGGAGCGAAAGTGGCTGCTCTTCCCAGCCACACATGGCTCTGCCAGCTGGAGGGGTTCTCTATTCAGCACGATTCAGCTCCACGGTCTCTGCGTGCGGAGGGTAATTGCCTCTGCTCCGTGCTGGGGTTTTCTGGCTGCAGTGACTGCTCACCCTATCCATTGCCTCTGGTGTATGCTAAGTAAGCAATCCCCTGGGTCTTCATAACGAAAGGATGAAGAGTCACAGCTCTCGAGAGCAGATAAGGTGTTCTGCCGAAAGCCACTGCTTCCAGGGCATTTTAAAGGCAAAGGGGCCGGGGATGCCTTCATCTCGTGCTGTAGTTGGTTATAGTGCAAGTTCTTCTGTTTGGTAACTTGCAGTTGAATTCACAGCTGAGCGCTATTTTTATGTTTCAGAGAGATTTGAATTTCTGTTACAAATTCAAGCTAATGCATTTTTCAATGTTGAGGAACGAACTCTTTCAGCTGAGCTTAATCTTCTGTTTTTCAGAAGTAGAAGTGAAAGGGGGGCAGGGGGTGTCCCAGCTCTGACATGGAGCTTACCAGCTGTGCTTACAGAAAGGATACGGTCAGAAAGTAGCTCCCTAAAGCTTCATGGATTAACATTTCAGATTTAACACACCCCAAGAACTGTTCTACTCACCCTTGGCAGTTGTCTGTAGGGTGTCTGTTAGGGGGAAAATGTAGGGACTGGCCCTACAGCGTGCTGATGTGGCAGAAATAACAAACAGTAATAATAAAGAGGCAGAAAGAGGAAGAGCTGCAGCAAGAAATTCCTCATCAGGGATCCTACAGTAATATATTTGGCCATTGGGGAAGCTACTGGGGAATTGCACTCACTTTCCTCATATCCAGCTTGAGGGAGGTGTACGGATGGGCAGTTTTGTGAGGCCTCTCTGCTGCCCACTCCAACGCTGACCTTCAGAGGGACTCTCAGGAGAAAAGACCCATTTCGGTGCTGTGCTTGCTTGTTACCCAGGCCTCCTGTGACCTGCTGGTGCTAATTGTGCCTAACCATGTGTGGCGAATCTGTGAAAAGAAACACATAACAGCCCTGAAGGTAAAAATGTGATGTTTTCTCCACCTAGGTGCCCTAATATGTAACACGGCAATCATTAATTAAGATTTCCTAAAATGAGACATTGTGTAAGATGTTGATTTAATCATCCCACTAAGACTCTTGGGCAGGGGAGATTTTGTGTACATAATAAACTTTGTAGGAAGATTAACTGGACCGTTTAGGAAAAGGGCAGGCAAGGACAGGCATCTGGAAAGTGCATGTCACATTTTTTTCCTACAGAAAGTGTTTTATTAGCTGGACTTCATTTTTTTTTCTTTTTTTTTTTTTTCTTTTTTTTTTTTTCTGGAGTTACTGTATTAATGCAACTTTCTACAATACCCCTCAGCATCATTAATGCTGTTGGTATCATTTTCAGGGCAGTACATTTCTGCTTGTAAAAATGCCAAAGATGCTCAGTCTTTCTAGCCCACAGATGTTGCTGGAAGGGTGGTGGTTTGCACTTTCACAAAAATAGCATCTTGGAGGAGAGGGGAAACCTACGCACAGTATATTGGTGTCAGCATCAGTGGGTTCCTACAAAATGGGAAGACAGTCCTATAACAGAAAAACTGACCTTTTTTTTTTTTTTTTTTTTTTCTCTTGTGCTCATAGCTGTGTTCAGCACCTCAAATTTGTTGAGTCATAGAAAATAAGAACCAACAAAGGTGCCTTGAATGTTAAGTTTATTGTACATAGTATTTATGTACTGGGTGCTTCTCATTTAACTCTTAAAATGTAGAGAAGAATCAGTCTGTGTCCCAAGCAGTTATGCAGTCAACATCAGACAAAATTATTCAGACCTTTAACAAACAGGATTGCCAGATGACAGCTTTGTTGCAAGAAGATCAGGAAAAGCTGACTGGGTTTGTGAGCTGCAGCATTGGTAGCAGAAATAATTAACTCATCGTCAGGGCTCTCAGCTTTTATAAGACCCTATAGAAAGGCCCTCAATTTCTCCTCTTTATTTCTCTCTCACACTTTTGGAGCATATTCATCCTTCCAATAAGTCCATTTACTTCCCTTGGTTGGGGGATAAGTTATAATGAATTTCTTTGAAGTTGGAGTTGGACAAAAGGAATTGAGTCAGCACAGTAATTAGGAGTGAACCTTTTTAACATTCCAGTAGACACCAGAACTGGCCATGGGTAGATAAGTGGTTATTCTAACAAGCAGAATAATCTCATGCTATGGAGCTGTGGTGAGGGTAGAAGGAAGGATTATAGATTTCAGTGGATCATTTTCATCTGGTTTTCTGGGCTCCTTGCCTCAGCTCAATAACACAGCAAGCTCTGCTGTGCTAACACATCACTTTACTTTCTGTTAGTAGCAGTATTTTAAACCCTGAAAACAAAAAGAATCAAGCAACTGATTTACTGGGGAGAGGCACAAAGGACAGCATTTACCATCTTTAAGAGACATTTTAAATCTAAAAGCACGGTTGCATGCTTTCCCCCCACCCTCCTCCCAGTTAAAAAAAAAAAAAAAAAAAAAAAAAGTTGTAAAATAACTATTATATTTAAGGAACAGACCAATAAATACCCTGGAAGTGCAGGGCTGTCAGTTTGTTGTTGAATAGGAAAGTACCAGCACCTAAGAAGCAGTGTAGCACAAGATGATTTAACTAAAAAGCTTTTCCAAGCCAGCTGGAAAGTATATTATATTTGCAAACTGCAATAAAAGAGAATTGAATTTTAACCTTCCTGCTAGGGAAACATAAAAGGCTTATAATTGACTCTGGCTATACAATGGTGAAGAGAGCCAGAGAGTGCCTGTCTATGAGGAAAGTAAACTAGTTCACGTATGGATTTGTTTATCGTACCCATCACTCTCTCTCTCTCTCTCTAAATATATATATCTCATAAATATATCAGGATTTATATAGTAGCAACATAGTTGTGTCAAAAACAGACTCCATAAGTTTAAAAGAATTTGGGAGCAGACTGAATATTCCTTCATTCAATTCCTCAGTGTGACAGTACAGGGCACGTTTGTTGTGGCTGCATTTAACAGCCCTACCAATAGTTGGAGGTAACTTGTGCTAGGTATTGTAGGGCAGAGAAAAGGTCGTGGGCAGCTGAACTGGAGGCCAGTGTTAGCAGGAAGGTCATCTTGTCCCTCCCATTTCAGGTAGAGAATAGAAAAATGGGAAGGAAGATGCAGAAAAGCCTGTTCAAGTCACTTTGAACCTTCAGAGAATGAGGCTCTTCTGTGCCTTCTTCCAAACAGTAAAGCAAAACATCATCCATTTTCCTTATTTAAGTAAATGATGTATATCCAATTTGAAATCTTCTCTCTCTTCATTATCTTTCAGCTGGCTTGGCAGTCAGCTGCTAACTGTGACCTGGAGAAATGGAGCACTCTACAAAGACATCCCTACTACACATCATCTTCTGATAGTAACTGGGGGAAAATCAGCCTTGTATTGTGTCCTAGAAGAAAAGTGGTTATAAAAGATAGATATTTTCATATTAAGAGTGAGGACATTAATACCTTGATGCATGAGATCAGATTTGCATATCATGCTAATGAAACAGTTATCATAACTAAACTGTGTTTAAAAGTGTGGGGTGCACACCCATGTGTAACTATAATGCTGATAATCAGTTTGCTATTATTCTGAAATTGTTTAAACTGAATGAAGAACACCTTAATTTTCAACAACAGTGTATAACTACAAGCTAAACAGGAATGCAATTTTTAGGAATCTGCTTTAAGTATGAAGCTTTAGTATTTTCAGATGAATTTCTAGAATACGTCTCCATAGGAAGACCCTTTAAAAGTGAATGCACACGAGTCATTGCTGTCCCATCTAGAAGGACATTCTCAAGTCTTTCTCAAATTGATTTAATCCTGTTCCATTGGAGATACTACAGCTTGTGGAGATGAGCAAAGGGAATCAAGTACCCGAGTACATCACTGAAGAATCGTATTTGAATTAGGGACATGTTTTCTAATTTCATTGGGAAATTATCTGTGGGGATCATTATCTTAATTAGCTTATATTTTTTTCTTAAATTAGCAGATTGTGTAGTGTACTATATTCTGTTTCTGTTTTTATTCTTTTGTTCTCTCAGTGCTGATACTCTTATTGACTTGCTACAAAACATATATACATATTTAGTCTACAAATTTTCATCCAGAACATTTTCTTTGTAAAGTCCTGAGTTCAGCTTTTACTTTACTTTGTCACTCTTCATGAATAATCATCTCTCTAAAGTCAAGAATGAGGGGGAAATCTTCCTGGAAAAATCCAGTTATGTCCCAAGTAAAACTGAGACAGGGATTGTAGAACTTGAATTGGGTCTAGCTTAAAACTTTTAAGACCGTTTTACAAAAATTGTAGTTCTTGTGACCAAAAATATATTTGGCACTTCGCAGGTGACGAAAAGGCAGCACTAGTCCTAATGAGCCTTTAGTTTGGCAAAGGCATGCATTGAGAGGATGTACTACAGAGATGTGGGAAGCTATGGTTTTATATTTCAGCATGGGAGAAAGAAAAGCACAGAGCGTTACTGAGGAAAGAAGATGATGTGAACAGAAAAGTATGCAGACAGCCCTGATTGTCTATGAGATCAGAGAATGTCTTTTCTCCAAACACATTTTGGATTTGGATCTTGCTGTTTGTTTTTTGGGGGCAAGTGGTTGACTTCAGGCTCTGAAGGCTTATGTGTTCAGTTTGAAGGTATTTTTGACTTGAGGACCAGAGCTAATCATAGCATGAATGATAATTTAAGTAGAGTTGTTTGGATTTTGGCAGCATGGGGATGAGAACTTGAGGTGGTCAAGTTCAACAAGAGATAGGAGCTACTTGGAGGCCTGAAGAAGAACAGAGGAGAGTGGCATTTGTAGTGGGAGATAATAAAGTTCATTTCCCATGTGAATAGAATTAATTTTACCTATCAGGTTTCCTTTGGTATGGAAAATTCAAAAGTGTAAGACAATTTATTTTTATGTAGCCAGTTCCCAAAAGAATCCAGGGGAACAAAAATGGCATGATCTTTTCTGAGAAATATTTCCTTCTCTTCCTCCTGTGTCTTTGGGAAAATGTACAATCTGATGAGCTCCTTATCTGTGCATCGTTACTCTTATTCTCTTTAGAGTTGATGTCGCACACTCAACAGTCTGGGTCAAAAGAAGTGCAATAGCAGAGAAAGCAATCGGGCTGCAAATGCAGCCAGAAGAAAGACAAATGCAATGCTGCTGTGCTCGTGCTGTCCCATTAGCATTCTTCTGACCTAACCTAGAACAGCAGGGATGAGAGAGGATTCAGTTCTGAGGGTTCATAATTTTCTTCAAGACTGGCTGGCACTGGTAGTGGTGGTTTCATGCAAGCAATTTGTTAAAGAATCTAGTATCAAATGATAAAAAGGAACACCTGCGAGTTATCTTGGTAGCTCAGTCTTTCTCCTCAAAAGAATTGGATTGCTCCTTTTAATATCTCAGGGCTGAGAGCATTGAGCAAAGAGATAAGCGAGCACTCGTGTAAGCAAATACATCTTGCTGCTTTGCAGAAACTGATGTTCTCATTTTTTTTAGTGGAAGTGAGACTAAATGGCTGTGGTTCATTTTGTGGTTGCTCTGGGAAGGTTGGTGAGCCCAGGATTTACTTCAGGTAACAGTGAGGGGAAAGAGTCTTCCGTTCATTTCAGCTGGCCTCTGAGGGCAGCCACAGACTACTATAACCTGTTGCAACACATGAATTTTGGCTTATTAGCTAATGTCTGGATACAACAAGTGGTTAATATTGGGTGCAAATCTGTTCTTAACACTTTATGTTAAGCAGCACCTAAAATATATGTATTAATATGCCTAGAAAACAAAATTTAATCAAGAAACAATTATAAGAAGTTAGATTTTCTTAAGATATGGAGAAAATCTCAAACCAAAAATAGGCCTTTACAGGATGGATCATAAGACTTGCGGGTAGTAGGATCATACATTACCCCAGGGTCCCTTCAAAAACGTGCCCACATGTGTATCCCTTGGAACAGTATGCAGGTAAAAAATGCATAATACGTGGAATGTGTAAGTCATAGATTGAGGAATAACAGCTATGAGCGAGCTCATTCATCTGTGCATAATTTTCAGATTATGTTGTTGTTACTCAGTATCACAAGATGTTTCTGACTGCAAGAACCAGAAAGAAAATATGGACTTGGAACATGAATTGGTTTGTCATGCCAAGTGGAAGATTTCTCTTCTAGAGGTCAAATCATGTCTTTCTGCCATATATGCTTTGGGGTTTCTGTGCATGAGGCAGACATCTTGCTGTAGTTCAGAGAATTGCAGGAAAAATGTCTTAAAAGAACATAAACCTTCCACTCTTTGCCATTGTCAAAAGGAATAGATACAAGCTGTTGGGTTGAAGAGTAGTCTGAATGCATTTCCAAAAGTGAATTAAAAATAAGGCTGTTGTTCTGTTTAGCTGAGCATAAAGTAAGGTAGAAAAGATGATTGGTTGGATATGAGTTAAGAAAAGATAGAAATGTCTGAGGGAAGTTATGATTCTCTTTTGTACAGAGACAACTTCATGTTGCATGAGTAGTGATGGGAATAGGAAATCAGTCATATTAACTCATGTCTACTGGAGAATACTCTTATTCTGTCTCCATTCAAACTTACTTTCAAAAAAAAAAAAAGAATTATTTTCAGTGGGAAAATGGCATGGTTTTTACATACTTTGCCTTTAGCAGAAACAGGAGGAGAAGGTGCACACCGTTTCCTGCTGAGGTTTTGATTTGTGCTTAGAAGCAAACCACTGTATAAATGATAATCAGGCCTCAAGTCCCCAGATTTCCTTTGCTGTTGTAAAAAGCATAGCTGGGATTCAAAAAAAAATCATATACCCCAATCATGGAAAAAATCATATACCCCAAACTCACAGGTTGTTTTGCAGTGCACTTCAGTGGGGCTGATGCTCCTCTGGAAGTGAGGTTAAGCTAGGAACTGGCCTTTGGTTAGTGAGCCAGTAGGTGATGGGCTTTGGGAGGTTCACGTCTTTAGCTGTCGCAGTGCTTTTCTTTCAACAGAGCATTTTTTGATTGTATAAAAGCAGCACTTATATGCCATGTTTTTTTCATTAGACAAAGTCATTTTCCAGGCTTATCCTCTGTGATTTCCAACGGGTGCTGTAAAACAGCATGCCAAGCCCAATTTAGACAAGAACGATTATCTCTGAGGTTTTCTATCTGATGTACTGGGTAAGATGGTATTTAAATTGCACCTGTGGGCTGATTACCCAGCCACACCACAAACCTCACTATGGTCCCGAGATCAAGCTGCATAAATAAGACTTTTATTCTGCCTTTGTATCTGTTATGTATTGGTCTGTGCTGTAAGTGGATTCTTGATTTGGTACAAATGAGCAGCTCTGATGAGAAAGGTAGTTGTAAAGGTTAAGAAGAGATGTCTGTATCTTGCTACCTGTAGCTCCTAATAAAACATTATAGTCCCAAAAATTAACAGGCATGGGAGGGAAAGACTGCATTCTGATGGGGAGTTTTCTGAGACACAACAGTGCATTAGGATTTCTTTCATTGCACTGCCATAGCAAAAGATGCAAGATAAGTTTCAGTTACTAGTTCCAATAAAATCAGCTCAGTTTGGAGAGAAAATAAATCAACCTTGGGCACAACTAACAACAATTTCACCTGAGACCTCCATTTCTTTATGATCAAACTGTTAGACATTCTAAGCAGATCATGGGCACAATTTTTCTGTAAACAAAGAAGGCTTCATTGTAATATCCACCATCTGATCTTCTCTGCCCGGTATATATTAGGAATGAAAATAAAATGCCTTTCCTTGAAAGAGAAACTATAAAATAAAAGCAACAGAATTTCATTTTTCATTTTCCAAAGAGAAGGACCTGGTTATACCACATGCATGTTTATTCTGCTGCAAGCATAGTTTTAAATCAGAATATCTCAATTTCTCAGCTGCTTAAGAAAAAAGCTCTGCTCCAGTAAAGTTGAGCTCAATTATAAAACTTTATTACAGCAAACAAAACTCTCAGCTCCCTAGAGAAGAATAACATTAAGAATGACGAGTTGTTTGTTGTTTTATGACCAAGTGTCTGTGAAAGGTCCAGTGCTGAACTAATTTCTCTTAATTTTTTCTCATATGAGGATTATTTTTCCTTTACTAAAATAGTTTTAAAATCTCTGCCACAAATTGAAAGCCCAGAAAAAAAATTCCCTCTAGACCTCAGCCTTGTTATTGTAATATAATGGGTTTTAGGGTTTTGAGCTTTCAATATTTTTAGTAACCTGCAACTTCTTTTCTCATTTTAAAAAAATAAATGAGGTTTGCTACTTATTTAACACTGCTAGACATTTTAGTATAATGAAAACGCAGAAAAAAATCTAGATAAGATAAGAATGAGGGAGTAACCATACCAGTGTGACTGGTGGAAATCGTCCATTTCATGGGAATCCCTTTGCAGACTTTCTTATTAATGGCTCAACTAAGAAGGGAGGTTGTCCTGTCCTTTATAAGAAGCCTCACGCATGGATAACAACTCTTACTTCTTTTTGCTACTCAGACCATGCTGATGGATCTTTTCCTTTCTTGCTAAGGAGAAGATCATGACTTCCTACAAGGAGTCCCCTTGTCTAGAAGAATATGAAGACTAGGACAGACTTCTCAAGGCCATCCCACAATCTGCTTCCATATCCTACTCCAAGAGCAGCTCAACAGAAAGCCTTCAAAGGTGGGAAAAGGCCTTTCTTCCTGCCATAGTGTCAGTGCACAGATACGGTCCATGATGCAACGGAAGCTATTCCTGATGTGCTACATTCCCATCTCTCTCTTTCTTATCTTCATCTCTCAAGATAGTGCAGCTTGTGAAATGCACAAGGCTTAAAACCATGCCGGTGCCAGGAGGCTGGAGGATCCAGCTGGGGGACTGCACGGGGGCAGGAGGTGAGCAAGCCCTGGCAGCTGGCTGAGGCAAGAGCCGCACTTCATTTCTTCTAGCATGGCTCCTGCCAGGCACCCTGCTCCGCTGTGCTCACACGTTCACACTGTCTCTCGCACTCACCCACTCACTCTTCAGTGGATTAACATTGACATTCTTCTTGGAAAGAATGTGTTCTTCAGAAGCTCATGACTGCAATACGTGGCTATTTATAAATACCAGCAAGTTGAATAGTTTTCCTGCATTGCAAAGGAACATTTCCTAATTCTGCAGTGAGATAGTGCATTTTATAGAACAGTTGGATGTTTTGTCTGGGTGGATTTGGCAATGGCTCCAACAGTTTCTTATAAAGTACCATAAAAATCCTGCATTTGCTATTCCAGCTGTTTCACTTCTACCTTGGTGCTGAATTAGGAGAAAACGGTTGAGATTGGCACTGAGTGAAAAGAGAGTGCTGGGCATTAACAAAATAAGTTTATTCTAGTTTATACAAGGATCCAGTTGACTTTAGGAAGGCTTTTATGCTTTCCCCTCACTGCTTCTGTTGAAGTGTGCCACCTTCTTAGCAGTGACTGAGGACAGAGCCGTATTTGTGTCATCAAAAGACACAAAAGATTTTAATATAGTATTACATAGACCCAATCAGGATAAAGTTAATGACAGCAGTTGTTGCAGCCCTATCTTCTCTTTCATTCTCATGATTTTAATTTAAAGAAATTATTAAATAAATAAAAAAAAGTAAGAAACCTCAGAATTTCTTGGGAAAATATTCTTGGTATAAAATGGTTTGTAAAAAGAAACGCTATGAGAATATTATCTGTTTGGGAGGGGTGTGGGAAGAAAGACAGAGAAACAAGTGCTGGAAAACTAGAAAATGCTGAACAAAGGGGAAATCTGGCAGGTGAATTTCCAAAGTATGAAGGCTCTGGTTGCTATGATCTTTATTTTTAAAGAAGTTATCCACCTAGACAATACCCCAGGTGATGACTTGCCTACCCCTCACTCCTTTATTCATACGAATAACAGAGAGCAGAGAAGACTGACAAAGGAAAGCAAATTCAAGAGTCAGAGAGCCTGCAGGACAAAAGTCTTTTCCACCAGTGATCTAACCTATAAATCTGGGAATCGTTAGCATAGTGTTCTAGGTAGCTAATCTTAATTGCTGTGGTTTGGAGAACTGGGGGAATTAAGTATACCGCTTTCATGAAGAGCCTATATGCATCAGTCTGTGCGTGTGAAGATTATTTATAGAATTAAGTACAAGAAAGCTGTTTAGTCTGGGTGAAGATGGAAACCAATGGGCAACAAAAGAGCAGCTGAGACATGATACCTGGGGTAAACAACTTCAAGGGAGTTAAAATAACAAAAACTCAATAATCAGTTGGGAAAATGCTATTTTTCAGGCCCCAGGCAGTTGCACAGCTGGCTTGCCAAGTCTGAGAGCCCAGAGATCAAAAAGAATATGAATCTTAAAAGGACCTCGTTGGAACAAGAAAGGAAGGAGTGGGTTGTGAGCAGCTGTTTGGGGATGAGTGGAAGAGCCTGAAAAAGGAAGGGAATGCAGCTGAGCCCGAAGATGGAGAAAACTGAACAGACTGCAGAAATGTAGGCTGAAGCTCACTGCTGCACAGTGCTTATTTCAGCAGCAGGTGGAAGTAAATCCTAGTGCACCTGGGAATATGGTAACTTGAAATATCTGATTACCATAAAGACTTGCACTGATACCCAGGCTTTTGACAGGGCTTAATTTTCAGTGATCAAGGAAGAAGGCAAAATCTGAAACTGGATTTTGGTGCTGAAATTCCCTTACACTTTGAGATTCAGCTTTGTTGTTGTTGTTCTAATATTTCCCTGAATTAGTCCCACTGTATTTTCTATGCAGTAGAAAAATTTGTTGTCAGCTTTACTCAGAAGGATCAGTAAAGTGCTAATGCCTTTGTCCAGTAATGTCCATGCTATTAATTCTGTTGCAGTGCAGTTGTAGGGCAAGGAATGGTTGTTTTTAAGCAGGAATTGGTTCTTGGTGATGCCTATTCAAGAAAGCAAAGCTGACTGTTACTCACTTGGAAGGAACTAAAACCTATAGTGAACTAAGCTAGGCGACCAGTCATTTTGCAGATGATGCACTGTTTGTATATCTAGAAAAGAAACAACATAATGTCAGTTGTAGGAAGCTTCTGATTTCTTCCTCTGAATGAAAATTAAATGTTTGAAAACTAATGAACATCCAGTTATGTGCTCTGAGTCCATGCCTTAGTCTCATGAATATAAGGCATTTAGGATTTAACAGTATTCTTTTAGCATATTTTTTCCAGAATTAAGATAAGATATCAAACCAACAAATGTTTGAATAACTGACAAGGAACTCTGCTCATGGCAGTGTGCACAATTTCTTAAATTTTCATTTGCTGTAGGTTTGGCTCACTCAGACATCAGTGTAATACCATAACATGCTTGTGCTTTAACAACATCTGACTTAACATTCCCAATAGCGACTACTGGCTCTAATTCCTCATCTGTTCTTTGCTCCTTTTATTTATTTTCTGTTGTTACAGCTATAAACTCAAATTTTACCAAGGGCTTAAAAACCACAGAATTTGGGAATTGGTCGTCCTTTCTGTCTTCATTGCAAAATGTTTTCTGTTTCTCTCATTGCCTTTACATTGTAGACCTGGTAGGTGTGGTTTAGGTCTCCCATCTACCAGAAACTAGAAATGGATGTGAAAGTACAAAATATGCACTTGTCTTTCTCAGGAGACCTTTAGCACCATGGAAAATGGAGTACCTGCATTTTCTGTTTCCATTAATATTTTTCCTTAATAAAAGATAAAACATAATAATAAAAAAGACGAGCAAAAAACTTTGGCAATTGTGTTGTAATTTTCCCCTTGTGAAGTTAATCGAAGTACAACAAAACCTCTTAATGAGCCTGCTGCTATTATTAGTAATGATCAGTAGGATCTGGGCTTTGAACCAGTGAGCCAGGAGGCTCTGAAGCTTAGATTTCAGAATGGATATAAACTACATTGTTGCGAAGCACGGACGAAAGCACGACAGACACCAGCCGAGTCAGATCATGCTTCCCCATTTTATTGCCCGTATAGCCCAACTTTTATAGTGAATTTTACAGGGGTGGACAGTGTTTCACACAAGATTATTGGTCAAAAGCACTCAGACAAACCGTTAAGAAAATAACACCACCTGCAAGAAAAGAACCCCCCTTTTGATTAGAAGTTAGGAAAACAACCCCCTTTGTGATTAGCGGTCACGTAGACCTAGTCCTTGAGGCCAGCTGCTGGTAACAATATTTTCTGAGTTCCTTAATTGGGTGATGTGGGAGTCATTGCAGTGGGAGCTTCTCACAGTTACTCTGGCAGCTTGGTTTGCTCAGCTACAGCAGGCCCTGAGATTTCTGAGGCCTACCCCTGGTTGCTTAAAGCAAGCTTAGATCGAACAATTATGCCAATTCCCAACAATTCCCCCGTTTTCTTTTTGTACAAGCAGTACTTGGTTTTACAGCAGATGTCAAATACATAACATAACACAACTATATAACTTAACCCTAATAACACTACAATTACTGTAAGCACTTAATGGTAACACAATCTAATAGTAACACACTTAAACCTAATCACTTGATGGTGATCAAAGGGTGTCACAGCCCACGTCATTGTCAGAATGATTATCAGGAACCTCTTCATGGTCGTCTTCAGCGTGTGCAGATTCTAAAACTGCTTCAGTCCACTTTGCAGTGATCCACTGGGTACCTGTTCCCGGCACCACTTCAAAATCCCTATAACATTTTGCAAGTAACCCTTTAACCACATTTAACATAATACTATGTGTAATGATGATTGACACCACAATGAACAGAATCCTTAATCCCCCTTTGACTAATCCCAGTAACCATCTATGCATTGTTTCAAACAAATCAGTGAACCATTGATTGAAAGGATTGATACCATATTGACTCTTTCTCATGTGCTCTTTCAGGAAAGTAATGAATTTGTGAGTTGAAAAGGTCTAAACAGTACATTCCCTTAAATTTCTCCAAGTGGCTACTTCAAACAATGACTCCGTACTAGTGAAACTTGATTTTGCTCGACCGATCGCAACTCGTTCTGCTAGTTGCTTACAATTGATTCCCCGTTTTTTCTAAAAAGCGCTGTAATAAATCCATTTCTCTATGATTTTTTGCCGGCACCAATTTCCTATGCTTTTGGCTTGCACTATGGCAATATCCCAGAATCCTGCACTATGGCAATAATAACCTGTACTATGGCAATATCCCGGAATCCTGCACTATGGCAATGATAACCTGTACTAGGGCCATATTCCGGAATCCTGCACTATGGCAATAACCTGCACTAAGGCAATAACCTGCACTGTGGCAAACCTGCACTAAGGCAATAACCTGCACTATGGCAAACCTGCACTAAGGCAATAACCTGCACTGTGGCAAAAGCGCGCTCTCATTCACACAGTACACAGCACAATCACACATACAGAGCACAATCGCACACCCAGAGGCCTCTGGCACATCTCACTCTCAATCATACCACAAGAACATAATTTAGAATGATAAGCAAACAAACAAGTATTGTCTCTCATTGTGTTCCTCGTGAAATGACTTGCAACACTTTGTTTTAAAACCTTACCCTTACACAAATACTTTCAACACAAAATACCTGGACATTTAAGAATAACACATACAATTATTAACACTCCAGTTAGTATCCCTCCAGCAGCTGAAAACATACTGTTTGTCTGCAGTTTCAGGAGATCTTTGCTCCTGTGGTGAGCGGCTGAGAGTGGAGTCCCCTCCGAACAAAACGCTCAGGGTGCACCTAGGGGTGTCCACACCACAGCCGATCCCCACAGCCAAGCAGTTGTTACGTGCGGCTGCAGATGCCACTCCAGGCACTAAAATTGCCAATGCCGCTCTAGCTGCAACCCCACACAATTCAACATTATCATTGCAATCCAATGCAAGCAATGCCCATTTATGTCTGGTGATCTCACACAACTGTAACAAGCTAGGAGCAAATACAATGAGTTTATCTAAGTAACATGGACATCTGATAGCATTTGCAGCAATACCTTGCCAGGCCCTATCACCACAAATCAGAAAAACATCAGGAGGTAAGGCCAAAGCTGTACAATTGTTCCAAACACTGTAGTTGTTACCCCTTGTCTCCATGCTATAAGCCCCTAAACCCTGCTTAGCAGCGTCATTGTAATCACAGGTGTTATTTGTATTTCTATACCTGTATGGCCCTTTCCAGGTTCCTGTAGCAGAATTCATCTGATATCCACGGCTACATTCACATTCGTAGCCACCTTTCAGGTTGATACAGATTTGACTACAGATACCAGGGTTTTGACATTCATCAATATCTCCACAGTTTCTCTTGTCTACAAACTCAAACCCAGCTGGACAGTCACATTCATTTATGATGCATTCCTTCAGGGGCTCATCACCCCAGTCCTTGCAGTCTCTCTGCTGGTTACACACTTTATTGATATCTATGCATTCTCCACTTCTGCACTTGAATTTGCCAGGTCCAGAGCACTGAATAACATTGTTACAGTTTGCTTCATCAGTGCCATCCAGACAGTCTCTCACACCACTGCACTGCCTACTCCTATGGACACAGTTCCCATCTTCACATCTGAACTGGTCTGGCCTGCAGGTCTCAGAAAGGCAGTTAATTTCATCACTTCCATCCTTGCAATCAGGATCTCTGTCACAGTCTTTTTCACCATCACATTTCCAGGACACTGGGATACACTGGGTTGACTGAGGACCACAGCTGATTTCATTTACCCGGCATGCTCTCATATGACACAGCTCAGCACTTTCGTCAGACCCATCTTCACAGTCTGGATCCCCATCACACTGCCGTCTGTTTGGCGCACACTGACCACTGTTGCACACAAAGTCAGATTCAGCACACGTCTTCTTCACACAAGCACTCTCATCACTGCCATCTGAGCAGTCTTCACATTTTGCTCTAACACTGTCGGCAGCAGTGCACAGGCCGGCGAGGGCGAGCAGCAGGCAGAGTGCCCCGCAGCGCGGCAGCGCCCGCCACCGCCCCACACCTGTGTCACTTATACTACTCCTATTACCCGTGCTGTTAGTGTCAGTGGCATCCTCCTGGTACCGTTTCTGTCTTTGTCGCCCCTTACTCTCCCCCTTTTCTTTTTGCCACTGACCATTCACCACAAATGGATGAGACACATGATTACTAGTTAGGAAAGAGAGTGTAACGTCTGCTATACGGCTGCAGGCAGTGCCAGCTGCAACCTTAGAAGCTGTTTGTGAAACAGCCTGCCGGTGGTCATTTGGCAGTGTAATCTGCGTCTCTGCACTCCTGCCCCGCAATAGAGCTAATTCGTCATTAATAGTCTGTAGAATGTGGCAACCCCACGGAATGTTATCCAGAAACATAGTTATAACACCGATCTGGGGACGAATAGTCTTTTTTGCATTGCAAGGTAAACCTCTTAGAAAAGGAATGCTAGAGAGAAGCTGCACAGCCGCTGCTGCCTCCATGGTTACGTCAGACAGGCTGCAGGGTCCTGATGTCCGTCCCTCTGCTCTGTGCCGACTCGCCACACGGTGAGAGTCGACTACCGTTGTCCACTGACGCCTCTGGTCTCCCGTAGCAACTCCATCTCGGATGTCCCGCATCGCACCGTGATTATTTCAATGTCCCGCGTTTTCCGCGGCTCCTTTTCCCGCGTCCCTGCGCGGTTCCGTTTCCCGCGCTTCCCCGCGGATCTTTTCCCACGCTCCCCACGGTTTCCTTTCCCCGTGTCTTACCGTGAGTCCTTTGTACAGTGTGTGCGGCTCGGTGTCTGGTCAGGTGCAGCGCCGGTGCGATGTCCGCTCCGATGTCCACTCCGATGTCCCGCGCCGCTCCGATGTCTCAGTCTCGGCGCTGTGATGTCGCGGCGCCGCTGGTCCCCGGCGGCACTGGTCCCGGCGCCGCGCCGATGTCCCGGCGCCCGGCGCCGCTGGTCTCCTGCTCTGCCTGCGTTCGGATGTGCCGGCGCCGCTGGTGTCCCGCTGCGCTGGTGTCCCGCTGCACTGCGATGTTCGCCCCGGCGCCGCTGCGATGTCCGTGCTCGGCTGCGATGTCTGCTCCGGTGCTGCGATGTCCTGCTCCGGTGCGATGTCTGTCCCGCTGCGATGTCCTGTTCAGGCCCTGTTCAGGTCTCCCGCTGCGATGTCCTGTTCAGGTCCAGTTCAGGTCTCAGCCTGTTCGGGCGCCATTTGTTGCGAAGCACGGACGAAAGCACGACAGACACCAGCCGAGTCAGATCATGCTTCCCCATTTTATTGCCCGTATAGCCCAACTTTTATAGTGAATTTTACAGGGGTGGACAGTGTTTCACACAAGATTATTGGTCAAAAGCACTCAGACAAACCGTTAAGAAAATAACACCACCTGCAAGAAAAGAACCCCCCTTTTGATTAGAAGTTAGGAAAACAACCCCCTTTGTGATTAGCGGTCACGTAGACCTAGTCCTTGAGGCCAGCTGCTGGTAACAATATTTTCTGAGTTCCTTAATTGGGTGATGTGGGAGTCATTGCAGTGGGAGCTTCTCACAGTTACTCTGGCAGCTTGGTTTGCTCAGCTACAGCAGGCCCTGAGATTTCTGAGGCCTACCCCTGGTTGCTTAAAGCAAGCTTAGATCGAACAATTATGCCAATTCCCAACACTACATTTTAGCAGGTAATTGGGATATTAGGGAAGAATTGCTCCTAGATAATACCCTTGTGTTGGAAGCTCATGATTTTTTTTTTCAGCTTAACAGAAATAAAAGCACTAACAGCATCCCTGTAGTAATAAATTTGTGTGAATAGACAGAGAAATAATTAGCAAAGCCAGCTGAGAAAATATCATGGATTTGCATAAAGAAAAACTTGGTCTTTTACACTTAGCGATATAAAAGCCACACACAACTGTGAGTTAAGGATAGAGAAACTTGTAGGGAGTGTTTGGATCCTACATAGATGAATAATTCAAACAGTACAAACAGTGTAACTGGAAAGGGAAAAAATATGCTAAATAGAAAGAAAAAAAATATCACATAAAGCTATTTCTTTAGAGTCCAAGAAGTTTAGGAATACATTATAAATGAAAAAAAAAAAAAAAGTGAAACTGAAGGCTCAGGTTTCCAAAGAGAGTTATCAGAGGTAACAAGCTCCTGTTGGCTGATCTGTACTATCTGCTAGTGTTTCTGTCAATTATTGGTGAGTGGAAAAATCCTTCAAGGTTTGCTTAAAATCTCTGTAAAAGAAAGTATTGCATTGAAATTGTCTGGAAAGTATGTCCCTTAAGGTCGAACTCCTCTCAAAAATACATTGATGGTGAACGTAATGGTGAAGTTATTTTTGCTTTTTTCTTTGACTCTGACCCTAAGCCATACAGGCTAGAACAAGCCATGCTCAGCCTTTTGGTAAATTAATTGTGATCTTCTACATGCATCCCTTCTCTGCTGTCAACATCATGTCTGCTAACTCAACTCCTGGCAACTATATTCAAATGCAATACGGTTTTCTGCTGGAAACAAAAGCTCGCTGAGACAACAGCATGTAAGTACAAGCATTGTCTGTGTGGGATGAGAGTTTAGGTTTGGAATTATTTTTTTATCTTTGAAGCTTTGAAAACCATAATAAATATTTGGGAAGCAGATTCCGTGACTGGGGTTTCTTTGAGATTTTTTGGAGTCCCATCGTGCCTGCCTCCCACCTCATCCCACAGATTTGTCTCACCTCTGTGCTGTGGCTTGTCAGTCGAGTTTCAGGCTCCATAGAGCAAGGACCATTGTTTCCCTCACATCTCAGTGAGCTGGCTGCTGTGTGCTGTAAACATTTGCTGCAAAATAATAACAGCCTTACCAAGTGGGATTCGGTTAAACATCCAGTTATTGCTTTTGCATTTGGAATTTCTTCTTCAAATCTTCAGGAAAATATTGGGTTTTCTGAGAGGAAATCCCTCTGCAGCCTAAAAGCCAAAGCCCACAGCAGAAATGGGTTCATTTAGCAGTGACCTCCACACTGGAGTCTGTGCAGTTGGAACACAAAGCTCTAAATATACTGCCAACCTGTGGCAAAAGATCACCATTTTGGATTCAATCTTTGGTGGATATTGAGATAAATACTGTATTTTATGGGTGCTTAGAATTCTCCCAGTGGACCTGAACAGCAAATCAGTTTGCTGAGCAGTTGCTAACAGACCCTTCTGGTGTAGCTGAGTCCATTCCCTCACTTTTCAGTAAAATGAATGTATGCCAATTTTATTATAGGCACACATCTGCCCCAGCTCATGTCAGCGTGGGCTCAGATGTCCAGGTCCACCCACAGATTAATGTTAACAGGGAGTAGCAAGCAATGCAACAGCTCATTTTTTTTTCTCCATCTCTGTAGAGAACTGGCCTAATGTTTCCATTGGACATAAAACTATGCTAGCTCATGCAGCAAAGGATTATAAAGTCGATCAGAAATACCATGCCACGGAATTTTCAGAGTGACGTATATCCTCGTTCATCTGCCTCTCCAAAATTATTGTCCACCTAAGCAACTTTTCTGCATCTTGGTTAAGTGCCAAGCATGTTCTCAGCACCAGGCAGGAAAAAGGAAGGCTCAGTCCTGCTCCTCAGAAACCACCATCACAAATCAGACATTGACAGCCTTGTGAAACCCATGGGAGAGCCAGGTCTTAAATCGTCACACATTTGCAGTTCTGAATCGTTACTCAGTGGCATCCTTGCTGGCAATGGTCTGTGGACGTGGAAAAAGTGATGCCTGAAGGGCGATTTGAAAAAAGATAAGACATCGATGGCTCTGGCTCTGCACAAAACTCACTGGGCCTGCTTTGACATCCTGCGGGGTATGTTCGGTGACTAGGTGGGGCTGCAGAGTTAGTTGTGACAGCATTTTGCTCCTCAGATTCTCTGAACCAGTGTGTTGTTCCCGTCAGCAGGGTGAGAACTAGGAGTAGCCCATGCTGTTTCAGGGAAGTTTATTGCATTCTATCAGTGGTGATTTCCACGATTCCTGCTGCATTTTTGCTTTGGCTTCATCTGTAGCTCTTGACCCTTTCCCATGAATTCTCTTCCTTCTTTCCACTCCCATTCAGCATAACAACACCAAGCATTCTGTTTGGTTTTGAAATGTAACAAGTTGTTTGAACTCACCACTAACAAAAACCTTTTCCTTGGGAAAAAAAAAATGCTTACAAATAAATAATGAAAAGTTTAAGGATCAAAAGCACAGAGCATCTCTGACTGATGTCAGCTGAAGTCTTCTCATTGACACTAACATCGTTTATAGCTACATAAAGGCCAGGAAGATATGCACAGGAATTATATATATATATATAAAATCTGTTCTTTGTTGAAAAATGACAAAGCATCTGGGAAATTGAGATGAGGGTTAAATAAATAGCAGATTAGATAGATTAATGATGATATACTTAAATAGGTAGGATAGGTTATCAATAACTTCATAACAGCTTGCTGGAGGTATTTAAGGCTGTCTATTCACTCCACATAAATTTCTTTTTCTGTTTGACAACAGGAACAGTATATTGTCTATTGCCAGGAAAAAGTGCATGGGCAGGGCTGGGAGGGCCAGATTTCATGTTTCTTCCACAGTACCTCATTGAACATAGCACCTTGATTTGTATGGAAAAAAAAAATCTTAATTTTGATTTATATTTTTTACTGTTTGATAGAGGGATGTCTGTCTTAGCTCTAATAAAATTGCGAAATATCTTTTTAAGCATTTATCCAATACTACTAATACTCACTGAACAGTGCAATAAAAATGTATTTGCTGTCTTCCAACACCCATTCTCACAGAATGTACTCCACAAAAGGAAGTCACTTTCACGCTCTTAGAGCTCCCATTTATTCTTCCAATTTGTTCTAAGGTGATCCAAAAGGTAGAAAAGCAATGTCTTTGTATGTCCATGCATTTTCTCCTTCCAGCATGTATTCCAGCAGTAATCTTGTGTCATAAGTAAGTAAATAAAACCAACAACATATATTATTACCTCTTGCTGCTCTGTGTCTGCTGTCCAACATTACTTCATAACCCACTGAGTTTATTAGGGGGATTTTTGTAGGACGTTTCTGGAAATGCTGGTCAGATGTAATTCCACTGGAGTGAAAGAAATATTTTTTGACTTTGTGCTTTTGTGTGTCGAAGCCAAATTTATGTCTGGGTAGATGTGTTTTTTTTTTTTTTTTTTTTTTTCAGATAAGACAGTAATACAACAAGATCACTGTCTCTGCATTCCTCATATTTAGGGTTTATCAAGCTTTTATTAAAGAACTGTTTGTTTTTTTCTCAGAAATGTACCAGAGATGACATAACTGATGATAGAATCTAGTTCTGTAGACCCTAAACTCATTTTCATTACATATTTAAGTTAGGGAGATAGTGATTAGCCAGAAATCTTTGCACCCATACTGTATTTACCTTTGCATCTTAGATCTTTTATTTATTTTGCACTCGTTCTTTGCACCAGTGCTGTGTTTGCCTCAACATCTCAGATCTTTTCTGTCCATACAACTGATGGCTTTCCTTGATTAAATTGTCTTTGCGCTCTTCTGTAGATCCATAGCTAAACTTATTTATCTAGGTGGAAATTAATTATGCATCATCTTCTTAGGGAAACTGGATTCATGAATAGAATCTATCGAAGTATTATTGCTGATAAAATAATCTGTGTTTCATTTCTGGCCATATATTAAACGCCTGAAAGAGTAGAACAAAACAACCTTTTACTCATCAATGGAGCAGACTTAGAATAAAATGAATTATATTGTGCTGCATGTACCTGCTATGAACAGGCGTGATGCTCCCTGATTATCTTAGAGGCAAGGTGGGCAAATCACTCCATCCCTCTCTGCTGTTTCTGCCTCTGGGATCTTTGTTCAGGAGCCTGGCCAAGAGCTGAGCCATGAATTAGAGCTCCCTTTTCCCACACGTCCCCCTGTGCCCCAGCTGTCTGACCTTGCTGCCTCCTACACGTGGATGTAAAATAATATTCAGTGGAGGAGGCCAGCTGTGTAATTCATATTAATACAAGAAATCGCACTGAGACAGACAGGATTCTTTGTGAAACTAAGGGTTACTTGTGTGACTCAGAGACCGAATGTTTTTCTAGGTGCAAGCAGTGTCATTAACGGAAACGAGGAATTCAACTAAGTAAGGCTTGATAGCTGGAATACCTCAATGCCACACAGTCAACAGCCAAATATACTGTGTGCTAAGAGTGTGGGAACAGAGAAGCAAAAATATGGAAGTAAATAAGGAAGAGATCCTAATAGTTTAGTAACGTTATGATTTTTTTTTTTTTAATTTTTGTACAGCTTTAGTGCTTTTTTCTGTCTCGCAAGTCTGTTGCACTAGCTAGTGTTGCTGTCTTTGTGATTTAAATTAAATTCAGTACCTCAGTCTCATTTTACTGTTCATTTTACTCATTCCTTACAATGAGAAGGTCTTGCATCAGCATATGGCTTTAAAACACACACTAATGAACACTTGCTCATTAGGCAAGAATTGCAGAATTTCACATAATACTAGCGTGAAGCAGAGAAGATACTTTAAGAAATGCAATCTGAAATTCTCAGCATTGTAAACCTATCTTTTTTTACAAAGGCAAATTCAAATGATGTTTATTTTGTTCAATTGGTTTGTTTTTTAGATTGTGCAATTGGTTATCCCCTCTATGCTGGACATGTATCCGTCCTTTTAACATCCACATATTGAAAATCCTGGAAATCCTGAAACAAAGAAAGCGGAACTTCTGTTTTCTAGAAAAGTTTTCATCTTGCTGTGATCTACTTGGACACTGGGCAATGTGCAGACAATTTAATACATTTGCTACTGTCTGGGTACTTAGGCTCATTCTATTCGTATTCTATGCATTATGTAATTCTGTGTTTCCACGTTATTTATCCAAGACATCAACCTAAATTATCTTTCATGTTTGCCAAGCATTGGCCTTACCTGCTGGGAGGCAAGGGTAGATCAAACCTCTGTCAACACAAAACCTCACTGAAAGGGGTGAGATGAACAGACAAACTCTTGGCCTCACTGAAGACGATGGAATTTTGCCATTTGTTGGATTCAAGTTCTTGCCTATGAACTCCAGCACTTTGTTTCAGGAGCAATGAACTGCTGGCTTAGTGAACAGGCAATGTTGGAAAAGGCAGAGCACAATTCAGTCCGGTGTATGCAGCTCTCTGAGCCCTGTAAAGCTCTGCTGAGCTGTGTCATGGGCTGGTCTTTGCAATAAACTCCTACTATGAAAGTGAAAAATGAAATTATTTGTTTTTGCCCCAAGTTGTTTATTCATGAGAACAATCCCACGCAATCAAAAGAATTACTCAGATCGAACCGTTGTATAGCTGCAAGTCTCATGGAAAGTGACAGCCATACAATATTTACTTCTTTATGATGTTGCCAGAAGTTTGTATCCAGGCAGAAATGTTAAGATGCCTGTTTTCCTTGTAGTTCTCTTTCCAGCCTTAAAACTCTAAGCATGAGAAGTAAGCAAAAAAGTTCCCTTACCTTGACTGTTGCTTCCTTTTTTGATTTAAAGCTTTGCAAGTAATAGAGCATGGTGTTGGCAGTAAGGAATTTCTGTCCTATGATTTGTGAGACAATTTGATTTTCTCAAAGCTGCTGGAGGTCCAAAGGAACAACCCTGTAGACCTGCTTGTTCATATGAGTGAGGGACTTGGATTCCAGCACTTGTGGCTATTAACTCTGTTTCCAGCGTGATACAGCTTACACTGTGAACTCTGGGAGAGATATAGCCCAAGCTGGAATGCTACAGCTTGGCATTTGTCCTTACCTTTTATTTTTAATGAAAGTGTTTCATGGCATGTTACCCTATAAGCACTTGCATCATCCTGCCATAAAACTGCTCTAAGAGTCTTCTTACTTAGCCCCTTAGCATAAAATACCCTACAGAATTTCTGGGACCTGACACTTCTTCTGATGAAGTTAAACCTTGCGTTTGGAGTAAAGTCCTTGATTCCAGCAGCTCAACTGACAGATTAATGCACAGTACAACCTGTGCAATGAAATCAGAATCTGGGCATCCATTTACATCGGGCATGACATTTGTGTAATTTAAATAACCTCCCATGGCCCTTGTGTGAATGTTATTGGTCATGTAATTACAGACAGAAATGATTGTGCCCATAAATCAGGTGAACTGTGTATAAGTCCTTGATATTAGGGAGTAGGATCTTGAAACGTAAGTTATAGGCAGAAGGAGTGTAACATGCAGAAGAAATTGCTCTTGCCAGAAAAAAATTAAAATAAAATAAAATAAAGTTGATTCACAGAGCTCTATATAATTTTTAATTTATAATAAACTTCCTTTATCTTAGTTTTTGTACCTTCTGTTAAAATATTAAATAACTTTATATCAAATGTATCCCCTGTGGGATTGGAAAGGAAATGGAAAGCTTAGCCACACATTAATTACATTCCAGGATGCGGTATATAGCTTAATAAGTTTAATTTAAAGAACCTTAGAACAGAGACATTTACGTTTTAACTAGAGCAAACAAAAGTTGTGTTGCACACTTTTAGACAAACTATTTTTCCTGTTAAGCTAGGGTTTTCTGACAAGGTGTGTTTCCCTGCAGCATGTCAGTCTTGTTACACAGGCTAAATTGACTTTCTGGAGTTGGCTGTTGAGAAAAGAAAAAGAAAAGTAAAGAAGAAAAGAAAAGAAAAGAAAAGAAAAGAAAAGAAAAGAAAAGAAAAGAAAAGAAAAGAAAAGAAAAGAAAAGAAAAGAAAAGAAAAGAAAAGAAAAGAAAAGAAAAGAAAAGAAAAGAAAAGATATCCAACAACCACCACCACCAATAACAACAATAACAACAACAACAACAACAACAACAACAACAACAACAACAAAAAAACACCAATAAAAAGCATTATGAGAACCAAGCAGAGAGTATAGGCAGCTTTACAGCAAAACTTTGTAAAAAACAGATTGGACTTTCCCAGGAAAATGAAGTCATTTATTTCTGTTTGAGGAGAAGATATTAAAAGGACCAGATATCTTCCTAAACCAACAATAAGTGTTTAAGATGATAAATGTTATTTTAATGATCCCTTTCTACTCTGGTATTCTAATATCAGCACATATGTCTGAAACAGGAAACATCAAAATTTGCAAAGAAACAATTGACATGAGACAAAGATCCCATGCAAAACCAGAGACAGATTAATAGATCTAATTTACTTAAAAGGTATTCACAAACTGTTATAAAAAACAGATTGGTCATAAGACTTAAAGTTGCTACCATATGCATCTCACAGATTCTGTTATGTTCCTTATGCTGGCAAACTGACTAATGATTTCAAGATTGCTCTCCAGACAAGAACATGACAATTCGTGTGTTGTGCATTAAAGCTCTTCATGATCTGCAGCAGAGTGAAACATAAATTTTGCAGAATTTAGATGTTCTTTCACAATCTGGTCTGGGAAAAAGGAAATTGTATAGCAGCTCAATGTATAGTTAAAACAGAGACACTTACAGAGGGTAGTTGAATGAGGTAGTACATATACTGCCTTTATATTTAATTTAACTTTTTCTTTCTTTTTCTTTTTCTTATTTTTTTTTAATATATTTTTTGTCCACAATTTCAGTATTTCATTATTTGGTGGATTTTTATATTGATAACTTCTGTAGGCTATTTCGTTGTTTTCTTAGGTGTGTCCATTTTTCTTGTGAATAGACAGAGTTTGGAGGCATGTGGAACTGTAGGACAAGCAGCACAGACAGGCAGGCCTACTGAAAAGCATAGCAATTCAACTGTGTGCTCTGAAACCTAATGATGCAATTAAAAATGTCAATACTGTTAGTAATCCAATAACATTATCAATGCTAAGCACAGGTATTTGGAAACATATCCAAAATATGTCATTAAAAAATCTGATTATAAAATAAAAATGCCATTTCTTATGGAACTCTGGGGGGACTGAAGTCTCAAAAATGCATTCAAGTCAAGAAAGGTTCAGATTCTGGAAAAAAATGGTTCAATTCAAAAAACGTCAACAGCCTCTATATTGGGGTTCATTTGGGCAGTTTAGAGAATATGAAAACTAACACTTTTTTTTTTTTCTTTTTTTTTTTTTTTTTTCTTATAATCTTTGAAGGACTAGAACTACTTTTTTAAAAGGGAAATTAATTTTGGAAAATGCTTGGCCTGTGGAACCATAGGATGTATGTGGGTCAGCCCAAGTGCTTGGTGTTAGCTGTTAATTGGAACTCAAACTCTTACTCCTTTTTGCAGGCGTGTATGCCTGAAAGGTGATAAAACCAGAGCAGTTCTATGCAGCACCGTATGCTACAGAAGTTCCTTAAAACCTTTCCTACAAACTGCCCCATCTCACTAGCAATAGGTCTACTTACAAATCCTGGTAGACTAGGAACTTCATTTATCTTAGACAGTTAAAGTCCCAAATATTAAGAGAAAGCCCAGCTGCCTAGAAAATGTGCTCCCATGCTCTTCTGCACAAAAAGATGACTCTGATGAGCTATGCAATTGGTGTCAGAGGATTTGAGAGTGAAGCTCTAACCCCATGTGATCCAGTGGCAAGGAAAAGTCATGAATTTACTGAGCATTATTTCTTCTGCCTGGCAGCGAAGACAGGAATAAATGAGCAATTACCACTGAGTTCCTCTCCTCTGTTTTAATCCTGAGACATGCCCTGCAGCATCACACTTAAGAATTTGAAAACATTGAATCACACTATTTAATTGTGGTTGCTTAAACCTCCATTTGATTGTAGCAGAGTTTTGATTCTGAAGACAAAAGACAAAAAAAAAAAAAAAAAAAGAGTTAAGCTATGCTTATAATTGTGGGGTAAATATCATGTGAACTCTGGAAACAAACAAACAAAATCATTAGTAATTTAAGAAATGCCTTTTCTTCCCTGTTACTGCTATTTTGTTGTAACACAACCTGGTGGAGTGGGTTTTGCATGTGGCTGT
Source organism: Aythya ferina (assembly GCF_964211825.1). NCBI lineage: Eukaryota > Metazoa > Chordata > Aves > Anseriformes > Anatidae > Aythya > Aythya ferina. Next base: position 8,704,676 of record NC_140307.1, read on the forward strand.
GTGTTTCCAAGGGATGGTTAGATGATTAGTAATTCAACATGACCTTGAATGCTATCACCCACAAGCTGGTAATCACACAGCTTATGTCTATTTTGCTATTGCTTTGAACAGGGGAAGATGGAAGGATTTCCCTTCTTCATGAATATTTTAGCAGCAGGGCTAATCTGATTCCATATGGTATTAATAGAAGTTCACTTTTTTATTTTTAATTCAAATAATGTCTGGGAACAGCATTTGATACTAGTCATGATAGTATGAAAATATTGTGTCAATATGTTGTCCATGAAAAATATTGAAAGAAAAGATGTATTTTGTGGATGCTGGTCTCCAACACACATCCCTACTGTTCTGTCACTGCTGCTCCTGTGGTAAGGCACTGGTTTGTACATCAGACTCTCCAAACACATGCCGAAGGTTGTGTTCATAGGAAATGAGAAGACAAGGATGTTCTTAATTGGGAATATAACTTAATTTTTAATGACCACCTTTCATTCCAGGCCGAGATTCTCAAAGTCCTGATTTGTTCAGGCCTTTTGAAGTTCCTAAATTCAGTGACGTAGCTGAGGGTAAATGGAAAGATTCAGCACTTATCCAATTCTCATTTTGGCATGGGACAGTGTCAAAACTGTGCACACATTTCTCCCTACCAGGCATTGACTACTGAAGCAGTGAATCCAGCTATGTGCCTCTACAAACATTCAGCAGCTTTCAGGCAGCCAGACCCTGATTCGGAAGTCTGGTCTGTTTTCTATGGAAATCATCTGTTTCGGGCAACGGGGACAGCAGAGGAAACACTAGTCTGATGCTGAGTTTGATTAAAGGCAAATTTAGACAAGCATCAGCTATGTCAAGCACCATTCCAGGAAGTACTGGGAGCAGTGCTTTCCTGTGATCTTGTATTATTACTGAGGCTTTGGCTAATCACATTTCATATGGCTCCCTCCTGCACTTGCTCAGTGCTCTGGTCTGTTTTCATCATGCACGGTCAGTGCCAGAGGTGCTGGTGATGTAATTGCAACACGGGGAACATGTGTAGTCTTGTATAGATGGACACAGCTGTGTGACCTTAATATTCTTCCTAGCTGGGTTTGGAAATTAGCATCATCTCTGTGGTCCTCAATAGCTCTAATGTGCCAAGGGCATTTCTTGAAAATTCTTTTCTCTGATTTTGCTTTCCACCACCATACAATACTCTAATTGATGGATTGTAATTTTGAAGAACAGTGTGCCTAGAATGGAAAATCCCTAAAAAAATCTGGAAACATCACATTGTGAAATGATAGCTCAGGCTCTGAAGAATGTCACCAATCCATCATTCTTCTTCTGATCTCTCTGTCTTTATCTGTCATTCTGCCTCACACCCATGGACATGATAAAGCACATCATGGAAGAGGCAGTATAAAAAGCGGTGATTTGCTTACATCCCACTAACAAAGTTTAAAAGGCATCTCCTTTCCTAGTTTGTTGCCAGCATGCTGCCGTGGAGTGAATTTCATGCACACTGAGGGATAAATGCTGCTCTGGAGTGGTTCTTCCAGAAGTTTGAATTGGTCTGCTTGCCAAAGTAGCATCCCAGCCCTCATCATATTGTATTCCACAATATGGTGATTTAATTGTGAAAAAAAACAACTACTTGATCTTTTTTTCTTAAACAGAGATGTGTGGGAAAAGGAAGAGGCTTATATTTCCACTTTCAACACCCCCAAATACATTTGCTTAATATCGTCCAGGAGGCTTATCTTCAACAAACCTCCATGGATGTGAGTCAGGCATAGTGAATACGCATGGATTGAACGCAGGAAATGCATTTCAACCTCAGGATACCAGGATATTTTGCGATAGATTTCCTTACTATTTTGTTCACCTCTGGCATTGCTATTCCACAATCTTTTTCTTATAAGCACTTATCTCACTGTGCCTTTCAGTGCTATTTGCACTGTATCATTTCCTCTTACACCAAAAGATGCGGCTATGAAACAGCAATCTGTGTGCCAACTCTATCACTCCTCTGTTTAAAATCCTGATACTGAGCCTCCTATTTCAGGGGATCAATGCACAACACAGCCCAGGTGGGTGGAAATTAATTGATGTGACATTTTACAATTAATTCAGAACACTGGGCTAATGTTAAGAGGGGTTTTAATTATGCAGATGAAAGCTCTAAGGTTTCAGAGTATGGCAGAAGGAAGTATAACTCAGTATTTGCCTTGTCTTTGCCCTTTCTTCTTGAGCATTTCAGAGTTAGTGGACATTGTCAGAAACAAAATGCTTGGGCAGCTGGAGCTTTGCTCTGATTAGTTCTTGTATATTGACAACTTTTTTCAGCATAAGTATTTTAATGCACCTTTCTTTTTACACGTTAGCAGGTACAGTAAACGAATTAGATTATATTTGAAGTGACCTAGAAGGGTTGATAAGAAAGAAAAACATTTTGTGGCTATATATCCAGCTATTAAAATATTCAAGATGGTTGTTCCTTCTTTGTAAATGCAAATGCAAGAACCATAAAGCATATGGTAAGGGATGCTTCGTCACTTCTAAAGCATACTTTTGCTAATGTAGAAATGAATTATGTCACATTCCATAATTCAGGGATAAGATTTTTGAACATAATTAAGAATCTACTGTCTGGTCTTTGAGACACAGGTGCACGTATTCACTTTGTCTATTTCAGAAATAAAATCAAGTGGGAAGCTACCAAAAATATTTTGTGCAAGCTTTTAAATGCAAGGGTCTGCTGAGAATTTGCATAATATCTTACTTATGAAATGTAAAACCTGTCATAAATCATAATTCAATTTATAACACAATTAAATGCATGTGGTTCTGTTCTCTTTTATGGTTCTTGGAAATTGTTATCTTGCATAGCTGAAGAAAGGGGGGGCTGCAGAAAGCAGAGAATGAGCATATTAGAATAGAGGGCAAATATCAGACAGCCATTTCCTTACAGATTTGGGTGTTGTAGTTGCTGTTGTTTTTCCAGCTGTCCACTCAACTGAAATAGTGCTGCAGATTTCAGATTCCTCCTAATTTCTTATTTTATTTAGGACACAGAGTGCCATTTGTATCTCGTGGAACTCAGGCTGTTTTGCTGCAATTATTTCTGAGAAATTTTCTGCCTTTTTAGTCTTTTTGCAGCTTATGATCCTCAGCAAATCTCTCTGATAAGATAAAGAAATTCTTATCCTCTGTAAAAGGGATAAAATGATGTTTATAAAACTTACCAAAATACCCTTCATAAATTCTCATTTCAAACCAGGTGAAGGCCTCCATTAAGTTGGCAGCAGTATTTTTCTAATACACTGTGTTTTTAAAGTATACTTGTAAAAATGCATTGTCAAAAATGTAAACTTGTTCTAGTTCTACCATTAGTTTTATTGTTATGTCAGAACACATTAACCTGTTGTGGATTATAGAAAGATCAGTTCTAGAAATATTGTTGGTTACCTAGAAAACCTGAACTGAGAAATGAAAATACTTTTTTCAAAATGTGGATATTACATTACTTGAACGTTTATATTTTATTGCATTCATGGACTTTGCTTTTGAGCAGATGGGGCAGCAGGAATCTGGGAAAATAGTAGTTTGCTCCTACCCTAAGCACTGAATATGGAAAAGGCCCTTTTTCCATGCAAAAAGACCACCTCTGGCTTTACTGATCATCTTTATTAAACTGACTAAGTTAATTTTTTACTACAACTAGTATTTTAGAACTAGTGAGCTGGAGGGTTGTCCCACAGAGGCAGAATTGCTAATGAAAGCCTTCATCTTGCTGTGCAAACTGGTTTCAGTAGAATTTAGCTCAGGCCTTATTTCTGAACGGGATAAAAGATGTTGAGGAGGATCTAGTGACGTCAACTCCACTTCTGTGACTCTGACCCAGAAGGTCTCACTTCATGTTTTAAATCACAGTCATTTTGCTGATTCAGATCCCAGTGTTTTTTCTGGGATCTATCCTGTCATTTTTGTCTTGGCATTTTGGTGAGGAGAACAGTATTGTTTATACCTTTTTGGTTTTTGCCCAGTTGCTTCACAGAATGGTTTCAGGGAAATAATTAGGTATGCAACATGGAAACTATATTCCTGTATGCTCTGTGGTCTGTTCTGCCCGAGTTAACCAGCAACAGCCTCTGTCATCCTAAGGATGTCACTTGTTGGCAGTGCTTCTGTCAGCAAGTCATGTTAACATTAGGAAAGAAAAATATAATCAGCTTAGTAAACCTTGTACAACAAACCAGTGGTCTGTTAATGTGTTTGTGCCACCTACTCCTCTCCTAGGCTTGATTATCATTGAGTTTCATCATTTGAATTTTGGTTGTTGTTTAATATGTGGTTAAATTTGCATAGACTTGGAATATGTAGAATGTTAGAGCTGATGATATGAAATGAAAGAGTCCTGTGTGCTTGGTTCCTAGTACACACCAACACAGGAATATTTATCTGATCTCAGCTACATTTCTTAGGTAAGGGGAATTCTGCCACAGACATTTCACCTTTAGAAGGCTTTCTCCAATATTCAGTGTCATTTTCCCTAAAGGAAAAGCACCATAGAATTTAACAGCACTAACTAGAGAACATCATAGAAATTGCATTTCTATACCTCCAGGACTGAATAGAGATTAATGTATCTTCCACATTCTTATCAAGGTATTTTATTGCATTTTATAGGAATAATACAATTTTCTCTTAGATTATATGGGATAGTTAAAAGAACAAGGTTGTAATTTCCTTAACAAATGCTTTTAAGACCTTCCTACGATTGTTCATTTAAAAAATGTCATTATTTTCTCTATAGCTTATTTAGGCAAGTGTGGTCATCCATATGTGACGAAACAAATTTAAAAAGGGCACTTTGTGTTCCAGTTGCCAACAGTTGGGTGGATGGGGTTGCTTAATATCCAAGACTTTTGGATGAATTACGAGCAATATATTAACACAATTACAATGGTAACACAGATCAAAGAGTGTAGCTGGGAGGTCTTATTTTAAAGTATGAGACTTTATTAAAATGTCCTGGTTTTGATTATATTAGATTAAAATATCTGAAATATCACCTAGTTTCTTCATGTCCCTGGAAAAGTAAATTCTGCTGGGGAACTGAATCTTCAAGGTTTCAGACCTTGATTTTTAATTCTTTTAAAGTGGAATTGTCATAAATTGGAAGAATAGCCACATGACCTTTTTTATCTGTGTTTTGACATTCAACACATATTCTCATTCAGTTTAAATTATTACCTTCTTCTTTTGTTTCTGGACTTTATTGATTCAGATGGAGTAAACCAGCTTGAAAAGACCTAATTTCTTCAAAGGAAATAATTTAACAAACAAACAAAATAACTTTCCACTATTTTAAAATTAATAAATATTTAGAAATTATTAGTGCATTGCATGGAATGAAAACACATGGGAAGATACAAGTTCAAGTTTTCCAACTCACAGGTCAGTGTGCTGTAGTGCTTAACTTACCTATTTCTAGTTCTTGCACCAAGATGCAGAAAACACATCAATGCTGAACACTAGTATCAGTGATAATAGGCCTCTAAATTACAATCAACAAGAAACAATCACTGTAAAGACACCAAACAGAGTCTTCCTCTGGTACATAATAACTGGATTGAGATAAAAATCACTTTTTGTAATTCATTCACTTCCAGTTGCTACACATCTTGCTAACATTTGTAATTGTGTTAATATGGTAAGTAAAGCATCCTGTTGTGCCACACAAACAGTTTGTTATTTTATTTTATTTTATTTTATTTTATTTTATTTTATTTTATTTTATTTTATTTTATTTTATTTTATTTTATTTTATTTTATTTTATTTTATTTTATTTTTAATATTGCTGTATTGCTTATATATTACATTTTGCACTTGGTATTGATAGAGTGCTGTTTAATCTCTCAGCAAGTGTACTGGTAGACACTGGCACTGCCTTTGCTTTTGCAGTGAGGAACCCCATTCCCTATGAATTATGCTTTCAACCTGCACAGCTAGGTATAAGCTTGGGGGAACAGCAACTAGTTTATTTCATGCTGTACAGTATACTTGTTCTTTGTATTGCAGCACAAGTAAACACAGACTGTGTATTTCCACAATTACTAGAATATACTTTTAATAGCAGTGGTGATTTCTTTCTTCAGTTACCGGTGTTACAGATCTTGCCACAGATTTGGAAAGGCTCAGAATAAGATAGCAAGGAAGTAGTTTATTACCTACAAATAGAGGTCAGTTTCATTCACCTATGGATTGTTTCTGAGATCCTGAAAAACCCTGCTAAAACTACCTAATAAGATAGAGAAAATGGGAGGAGGGAAAATCAATCTCATTTCTCAGTCTATCTAAGCGAACAAAGAATTGCGTGTGAAACAGAACAGAGTGAGTCAACAAAGCTCACACTGAACCAAAAAGAAAAAAAAAAAAAAGCCTACTTTGCATAATTATGTCTGAATTACAGTAAATTTGACAGAACATGTTCCATTCTAAGCCCTAAGGTCTTACTTAGATGGAGCACGATATCAAATGTACTGGCTGCAATGTGCTCTTTCTGGGCTAATCTAAAGTCTCATGGGATATCATGCATGGAGACAGCACACACTATTGTATGGCTTCATTGGCTTATAGTCAGCTGTTTGGCTTACTCAATACATGTGTTGAAAGCTGGGATAGTGCACTGTCAGATCTCTCTAGGCTTGTTTCTTCCGGGGTGGCTTCCCTATCTCTAAAATAGAAATGAAATAGAAATTATTAATGTTATTCTGATAAGAGAGGGATAAGGCTTAACACCTGAATACTTGAAAATTGCTTCAGAGGATACTTCAAAAGTGCCTAATGCTATAAATCATGTTTTTATCAAATGGTATTTTATCAACATTACTGTGTCAGGGGTTTGGCTGTTTCACCTTTATGCACATATTTAACTTAATGCCACGTCGCTCATGGCAAGGCTTTCAGTAGCAGCATTACCTGTGCAATTTGAATATGGGACTTTATAGAAACCTAAAGGAACTGAGCTATGCCCTATCTCCTGTTGCAGGGTAAGCTACTTGAAACATGTCTTTTCCTCCCGAAAGTTATGAATCTAGAAATAGTGTGACCAAGGTTCTCTAAAATCACAGTAACACAGTTTTATCTGAATGAAAATAAGTTATATTTACAAAAATTGCCGATACTAACAAAGTCTTGTAGTATTATCAGCATAAGTGCCTTAAACTGTAGCAGTTAAGAATGCCTGTAGAATATCCCAAACTGCACAGCATCAGAAGGCACTACAGCAGTAAGATGCTTAGAAAAACAGCTCAACATCTCATAGGCAAGAGCACAGTAAATCAAAGATAAAGTAAACTTTCTAGATAAGCAAGAGCATTTTAATGTTATTCTCATTAAACTTATCTCCAGGAAATAAGTAAACAGCCTCCATGCTTTCTCTGTCCTTCTGCCAATTTACATCTTAATGGTGAAACTGTTGCAGGTTACTTATTCAGCAGAGCAAGGGACTGATTTGCAACTTGTTGCTTTGCGTGCTGCCCTTAAATTCTGCAGGGCTGTTCAGGGCAACTGCGCATGGTGAACGGAGCCACTTAACTATTAACAGGTCTTTGCAGTGTTACAGGGGCATGACAGAGGCACTGCAAGACAGACGCGGGTTTTTTTTAGTATTTTATATATATATTTACACAACGTATCTGCTACAGTTATCACACTGGGTGCTTTCAGTGAGTTTTGAAGTTTGTTAATTCTGTGATACTGGTTTGTCTTAGAGCCCTGAGGTATGAGATTATGAGAAAAATCTCTTGATTCCATTAAAAAGCATATATTTATGGTCCTTGTGTTTGTACCAGAAAGGCTTAAAACGCTGAGTTATAAAGATCAGTTATTCAGCTGTAGTTATGCTTGAATGTGAACAAAACGTAGGGCAAACCATTGATTTTTAAAAGGATGTAACAACTACATTCCCTATACATCCCCTGCGAGGAGCAAAGAGTGGCCTGATTTATTATTTTTTTTTTCATACCGAGGAACTCCAGCAGTTACTACATTTTCATTAGTAATACATGGAAATTCACATTATTAATAATGGACCAAGAGGTTTCTGTATAGTATGCTCCATTTGAAGCCCCAAATCTTCCGTCCTTTGGCTCAGCCACAGGCGAGCCACACCATCACGCCTCAAAACCTCTGGGGCTCGCTTCACACCTAACCCACCCCAACGCCACCCGCGTGCCAGGGGCTGCATTTTTGCCTGGAATCCCCCCAAAAACAGCGTTGCCGAGCGGAGAAAACCCCCGCGGGCTGCCTGTGCCGGCGCCCACGCGGGCGGGCGGGCCTGGGCTCGAGCCCTCTCCCTCAGGGGGCCGCGTGCCGGGCGAGGCGCCGCTCCCGGGGCCGCGGGTTCGAGTCCCGAGGGGGGCGCCTGCCCCGGGACCGGTGCCGGGCGTTCGCCCTCCGCTCTTCCCGGGGGGCGGCGGCCGGGGGGTCCCGCTCGGGCGCGGTCCCAGCGCACATGTGCGGCCGCCCGGCACATGCTCACTGAGCGCGGCGCATGAGCAGACGCGGCGCGGGGCCATCGGACATCTTGGGCCGCCCCGCACGGAGCGGGGAGCGCCGCCACCGCCACCGGGTCCCCGGGGCGGGAGCAGCCGCGGCGCCCCCCTCGGCTCGGTTCGGCTTCGCCTCGCCCCGGCTGCCTCTCCCTCCCCCGCCTCCCCCGGGCAGCTCAGAGCATCCCTCCTCCCCTCTATGCATTTGTCTTAATCCTTCTCAGAGACAAGATGGCAACGCCGGCGGCTGTAAACCCTCCCGGTGAGTAGCTGCCGTTGCCCCCCCTGCGCCCCGCAGGGGCTCCGTCTCGCCCCCACGTTGGCCCCGCCGCACCACACGCCCCCGGCCCGCCGTAGGCACACAGCGCCCCTGGGGACCGGGACCGGGACAGGGACCGGGACAGCCCCGCGGCTCTCCCCGTTCCCCCGCAGCTCGGAGCGGGCTCGCCCCGGGACCGGCGGTGGCTGTCGGCAGCCGGGAGGAGCGGGCGGGCGGGCAGCCTCGCACCGAGCCCGGGGGAGAGCTCGGGAGCCCGCAGGAGTTGTGCATAAGCACCCGGGGGCAGAGGGGAGCGGGGAGAGGCTGAGGCCGGGGGCTGCTGTCAGTGTATGGTGCCCTGCACCCGGTCCTTGGTGCCCTACACGCGGTCCTTGGTGCCCTGCCACCGTCCCAGCCACGCTATCTGAAGGGAAAGCGGCACGTTAAAACCCAAGGAAAGCACCTCAAGGCTGGCAGGTCCCTTAGTGTGTTCCCATTTCCTTGCCAGAAGATGCCATAAATCAGTTTCCCATAATAACTTATTAGCGGAAGGAACTCGCTAAAGTTTTCTCTTTAAATTCGTCGTGGGGGAAAGAGGTTCCCTGAGGTGACCTGTGTCTGTGAGGCGCAACGTCTGGGTCATTAGGTGTGTGGTGAAGTGGGCTCGTGTGATGTGCCGTGGTAGGTGTTTCGGTGAGGTACTTTGGTCAAGGTAGTGTTGGATGGTCAGGTATCCAACGCTAAACACAAATGGGCCAGCGGATTTTGCGCTGGGCGCAATACTAATGAGGAACGCTTATCAAAAGTGGATTCCAGTCCTACCCGTTTTAATACTGGGTTACATTTTGTCACTTTCCAGTCAGTTTCAGTTCTGACTGTTAAGGGCTTCCTGGAGGAAATGTCAACAATCGTTCAAATGTCCTTGTAGCTTTCACGCTGAAGGTAAACACAGTTGGTTTGTTTCTGTAAGTGTCAATAAAGTAAGCAGGAACAACAAACCTTTGCCAATCAGATTGAGTTTTCATTTCAGAATTGTACATATTAAATGAAAATCAATATTTAATGAGAGGTTATTAAATGAGTATTATTTAGCTTCCAGGCTACCATGTCATGCATGATAACGGAGAATTCCAGTGCGTGCACATGTAGCTGGAATCAGTGAGCGGTTTTGCAGGCACAGGCAGATACAAACAGCTTTTTTGGGGGAGAAATTTGGTTTGCCTTCTTCATATCTGCTCCTCCAACCTATGCACAGAAGGAACAGCCCTGATTGCTTAGAGGTCTGTGCAGAAACTGCTGAGGATTTGTAGAGCCTGGTGGCCCTCTGGCACCACCCTTTTCCACCTCTGTTTCTACCTACCTGCAGCTGGCGTCACCAAAATTGTGGTTGCAGGAGGTCGGGTACTGAAGGGCAGCCTTGGAGCAGGGCTTCCTGGTCTTTTCCCTGTGCCCTGGGGAGCACTCGTGTTGTGAACCTAGGCAGAGCAATGGGAGACATGCTGAACATGAGCGCCAGGCGTGCTGGCAGTGCAGTGATCCAGCACAACGAGGCTGGCTTGCTGTAGAGTTGTCAAGTGCTCCTAAGCACAGATTGCCGTCCTCCGGAAGGATGAGGAAGCGTGTTGGTTTCCTGGCACGAGCCTACACGTGCGTCTGCGAGGCTGAGGTTGCAGGGCTTCTTCTCACTGCTCATCTAGGCAGCTGGAGCAGATCTGGGCTGGCAGACAATTCACCAACAATCAATGACCCTCCCAGCGTGAGTGTTGCTGTCAGACAAACGTAGCTGTGCATGGGCAAAGTCAAAATGAGGAGACTTTGAGCCGTGAAGAGATGAGAACAGTAGACTTCACTCTGCAGTGCAGTGCTGCGTTTGCTCTACCACGGACAGCAGAAGATAGAGCTGCATGCGTGACATATCTTGACTTATGATATGCTTTTTTTAACATGATAATCTGTTGTTTTTGTTATTCTATTTTTAGATTAACCACAAAGCAGTGTAGAGAAGCAGAATCAAAAGCTTTACTGAGAGGATTTTAAGGCTGCTGTTTTCTTTTGGGGCCGGATCCTCAGTGGGAGTAGAACGAAAGTAGCCCTATTAGTATTGGCGAAGCTATGCTGCCTTATGCCAGCTGACTTTCTGATCCACGATGTTAGGGGAGCACAATAGAGAGATTAACTTGTTAAGCATCTTTAATGATGATTAGAAATTACAATATGATTAAATTTTTATTAAGCAATTGTCTGGGGTTCTAATAACATTTGATAATTTAGGCAGGACATTAACCTACAGCTACCACAATACAAATACGTGGGGCATTAGTCATATTCTAGGCAGTGGAATGGGGATTATCAGACACGGAAAAGCTGGGTATTCTGTAATTCTGGATGTGGAAATCTTTCCCTGTGGTATCTCCTGGTACAGAATTGTGCACTGCTCTGTGATGTTATGTTCTGTCCCACATTAGATGCAGATTTATCCATTTCCCTGCTTTTTTTGCAACAGGGTGGGAGCAGTTTGCAGCCTGTCCACGTTAGGGTTTGCAGGAGCTGCAGTGTCAGGACCAGATTGTGGCAGGGACACGGCCACCTCTGCGACAGGTCTTTGTGGTGAAAGTGCTTGTCCATTGCTGCAACGAGGCATCGCACTGGGAATCGGGGGCTCTGTATGATAATATCTTTTTTGCTCTTCCTGCACGCTTAACCTTAGGAATAGGATCTGGTTAGAAGTACTTTGTTCGTTTGTCGTAATCTGGATGACTAACCGAAGTGTGAAACACAATACAAGTGTGTGGGAAGCTCATCTGCATTGGCACAAAGCATCAGAGTTAATTTATTTCCTCCTGAAATAAGATTGGCATATTAAATGGGTTTTAAGAACAAAAAAATTGTGGAGGTGTAACAAGCATTTCATAAATTACTGCTTGCAGCAAAGTAACTTAGTGCCACGTCTGTTTTAAATACATATATTTTTGGAATGCAAACTTGTCCATAACTGTTGCTACTCTGGGGTCAAATTTTGCTTAACTTGTGATGAAGTACGTGATGTGGTGCTTCTTGTAGTAGCCCAATTGGGATGAAAATGTGAAACTCTTAAGAAAATCAACATTTTCTTTTCCTGAGACTTTATGTGGCCTTGGGTGACTAAGTTGGATCAGTCTTACGGATGGTCCCTGAGCAGCAACTTTGTTGTGCTTAGGTGATGGGAAACGGGCTGGCTTTAGCCCTTCAGCTCTTCCCCAGGTGGAAGGGGCACCCTAGGTAGTACCCACAGATACACTGCCAAATGTCACACACTCATACACCAGATCAGAAGAAATGAGATCAAACACTCAAAGCGTATCTAGAGTTACACCAGAGGGCAGTTCCCTTAGGATGTTCTTGGCCATCTTTGAAGATTTTGTGAATCCTTAGGATCGTATTCTTATATTTAATTGAAAAAACAAAACCAAACAGTAGCTGAGTTGTTCACCTAGCCACTAAAGCTCCTGTAATGATTTCTTTTTCAGCAGAGAGCCCAAGCTGCTGGGGCTTAAAGCCTCCCTCATACAATCACAGCAGCTGACTGTGGATCCTTCTAGCCTATGGCTAGTGCAAGATTTAAAACAAACAAACAAACAAACACCTGAGGTTGATCGTCAAGGAAAGACAGTTAAATGAGCACTTTCTACTTGCAGTTTGTAACGAATTAACAGCAAACTTCATGTTGTATTAATGAACACGTGTAACTCAGCCCTGCGTCTGGCTTCTTGTCTTAGGCAAGTGGATGGGTGCTGGGAGCTGGTTTTGTTGGTGTCCATTCGCTTCTTGTGGGAGTTCAAGGTGGAAATAAATCATTCTCCCATTCCAGCTGGTCCTTCTGGGAATGAAGTGGGTTGTTAGCCTGCCTTGCATTTGCACTCAGGTTGCTAAGGTGTTAGGCAACATGGAAAAGGTTTATTGCCGCCCCGTTCCATGTTCCCACAAAGGAATTGGCTTTGACAACCTGGCAATTCTTTTATTTTTATTTTTTTAGCTTTGGTACAGCTTTAAAATTGATGATTAAAAAATCTAATTCAGTGTTTTAGATTTCAAAATTGTCTATTCAATGCTGAGCCCCAAGTTTGTTGTGTTTTACTGCTATGGTAGTAACAGCTTTGCCCTTCATTACAATATAGACTATCCAGTAAACACCAAAATCAATTTGACAGCATCCTGGGGAGTAAATGGAGTGTTCTACTGATGGGGATTATAATGGGCCCTAATGTTTCTGGGGTGCAAAAACGTAGTTTTGTTTCTAGGATAATGCTGAAAAAAGTCTCAAAAACTAAACACTCATTATCTAATGGGATCCTTAAAGCTACAGATCTTTTTCTTCTCTTATTTTCATTTCTTTCTCGCTGCAGAATTTGTCCTTATTTCAGTCAAACAGTGGTGTGAGGTGATAATGCCTATTGAACTGTTCTGTGATAACGTTTTGACCTTCAGGACTTTGTACAGTAACTCGCATTGAAAAAAATATATTTTTTTCATTATTTCTAATCTACAAGGATTCCAAAGCATTATATTTTGAAGTATCTCTTCTAACAGAATATTTATTTAAAATTTGCATATGCAGCTTGTGATTAGTTTCAAATATTTTTTCAAATAGAATAATGTTTCCCCGTTCCTCTTAATAAAAATGCAAAACAAAACAGATATTGCTGATTCCTGTAATACCAGATGGTACTGCTGGTTTTTCTTTCTAGTAAGAAAAATTGCTGTGGAGATTAGGTAGGAAAGGAAAAAACAGCCGTTTCAAAACAATCAAGGCAAAATAACACCTTTGAGTTAGTGATTATTGCTATTAAGAGGACAGAAATGGGGCTGTCATTATGAAGATGAATTCAGAGATTATGCTTAAATGGCTTGTGAAGATCAGATGTGTGTGTAGTTTAGGGTAATTTTTTTAGACTTACTGCTTGATAACTGACAAGTAAGAATGGAAATGCGTTAATTCAGCGCTAACTGAAGAAAGTATAATGCTATTAACATTTCACAATAGAAAGGGGAAAGAGGGGCCTTGAGTTTAGGACGTGGGGATGTAGGTCTCGGTTCTTGTAGGTCTTGTGCAGATTTTCCAGTCCACCTTGTGGCAGCATCCCTTTGGGTGGCTGGCAGCATTCAGAGATGGATGAGGATGGGGTTGCTCTGCCTGGCTAGCACCACGAATGCATGGACACCAGCCCAAACTAGGTTCTGCTGCTGACTAAAGAGCAAAATCAATAAAGGCCATTTGGGAAAGAAATCTGAAAATATAGAGATGCTCCTCCACGCATTTGCTAAAACAGTTTGTGCAAGAAAACAGATGCGTTGGACCAGAGAGGCAGAAATTCTGAAATTTCAGAGAACTTGGGTGGCCGCTCGGTATATAAACAATTGGTACTTGTTTATTCTTGCCGACAGTGTTTCCTTTGTTCAAATGTAAAGCATTTCCTGCTGCCCCATGTGTAGCCTGCATTCTGTGTAGTGAGAAAGAGAAAAATTGCGTAAGGCTGCTGCCCTACGTTTTAGCCTCTGATTATAATCCAAAGTGGATGCACATTGTAACCAAAGAAAAAAAAAAAAGGTAGAAGTGAATCATTCTTCATCTTCTGTTGTAAAAGTAAAAAAACAAACCAAACAAAACCAACAAAACAAAATAAAACAAAACCACCAATATTAATTTAGATAACTGCTTATCCAAATTAATTTGAGTATGGAGGGAATACTTTTGGTTGATGAAATAAAAACAATTATCCTATTTAGTCAGCGCATGCTCTTGGAAGATCTTCAAACTGGTAGATCTGATGCTCATACCTGTCTTTAGTTTTCTTGCTTTTTTCAGCCTTTGTTGTTTATATCAAGTTAGTAATGAAAAGGAATTGGTTGGATAAATTCATGTGGACCATATTTCCCCTTCTTGCCTACTTCTGAAGGTGTATTTTTATCACAAAGTATTGCAGGATTTCAGCAAATACTGGCCTCTTAGATGAGTAAGTTGCATGGTTTGGAACTTCAGTAGCAAGCATAGAGCACCATGTTTTTCAGAAGAGATGAGATGATTGCAACTTTACCTTGAGTAGTCAGCATTTCAAATGGATTTATGTTGAAAAAGGCAACATTAATAAACTGTATTTTATCTGTCTTGAGTTTATCGTTTACATGAATTAATGACCACAGTCATGCAATGGGTTATGAATTAGAAGCTGCTTTCGAGATGGATGTGATTTCCTTTTTTGGTACCCAAAGCATGCTAGTCCTCCTTGGGCAATGCCATCTGCATGTGGAGAAAGAGAAATCTTTTCTTTTGGATGTCGTGCATTTTCATGAACGCTTCTAAATTTTCTGCTTCCTCCTTTCTATTGTCAGCTTTTATTTCCATTCTGCCGATCTATCTCCCACATCTGTATCCTCCGGTTTCCATTCTGCGTTCCACTTGCGTGCCCCTGCCTCTCTGACGACTCCTGTGACTGCCACAGTTTGACTGTGGTGCTGAGCTGAGCTGTGCATTGGCTTCTCAGTTACCCTTGTCTAAATGTAAATGAATCCTGGCATTGTACTGCTGCTTCTCTCAAGTCTTTCAACAGTTTATAAGTTGTCTCCATTCCATTGATAGCAACTCCTTGAAGAAAAGTCCGTCTTCTTCTAGGTAGCAGCTGTGCAGCCTTTTATGTAATGGAGCAGCTACTACAAGGTATTATCAATTGGCTCAAATTAGGACCATCTATTAGTTTACATCTTCTCTACATGTATATGTGTTGCTGTTTTGTTCAAGGACAGCTCATAATGTTAATTTTAAATGTTTAGGTTTGGGCTGCTGCTGTTTTTCTCATCTAAATGTCAACTGCATGTGACAAATAGAATAATATAAAATAATTACATATTTTTTTATTCAATCAAGGAAAAGGGGTGTTGAATTGTTTAATTACTGGCTTTGCCAGCATACAGATGGGACGGCTTTTCAGGTAAGTTGCTCATACAAAATGCCTGAAATGGGTAGTAATTAACAACTGGCTCTTCATTGGTATGTTAATTATGCTGCCGTTTGTCCTGGTGCCTGTCCTTGTTTTAAATGTTCAGTTACACTGAACTGAAGCGTTCACTTCCTGGCAAACACAGAATGTATCAGAACAGTTTGACTCTCAGATATATGCAAATATTTTATGGGAAGAGGCATGCCAGTAAATCACTGAGCTGCAAAGAACAAAAACACTGCATATTTGTATTCCTCGGAGGTAAAAGCAAAATCTGTTTCGATGGAATACACAGGCCTGGTTTTGAAAAATGTTCTCCAGTGCTTTCCCAGTAATAATCCAGAACAGAATTTCGTGCGGGTAAATAACCTGAGGGACTGGTTGCTGCTGGCTCTCTACATTAGGAAAGGTAGGTGGACATCTGGGTGCTGTGACATGTTCTTGCAATGCATGTATTTTTAAAACTGCATTGCCTATAATATCTGGATGGAAAATCAAGCTGAGCTGGAAACGCTTTTAAAATTTGAGGTAAACCAGGCTATTTTGAATGCAAAGAGATTTAAAGTAACACCTTATGTATAGATCACGTCAGTAGTTTCAAATCTTATTTAATTTGCAGTTCTTTTGATAATACAGATTGACCTGTTACTTGGGTGCCCAGCGCATCCCCAGTCTTCACATATTACCATGACAGGTAAAAACAGACTTGCATCCAGCATGAATCTTGAACTTATTCAGTGATGTCCTGAAGAGGGCCAGGGTGGTGGTTAGGTGGCTGACTAGCATGTCAGAATGAGACCAGTGTTTGAACTTGCTGAGCCTCTGTCACCTGGAAAGTAGTTCGTCTTCCCAACGCCCTCTGACCCTCATCATCACAGGGCAAGTCAGACACCCCTGAAATTAGGTGCTGGTTTTGTAACAGTAGCCGTAGGAAGAGGATTATAGTCATAAAATTAGCTATAAAATGGCACTAGCTACTGTGTGTCACTGCCCTCTGAGTCATGTTTGAGCTGTTTATTGACCAAAAAAATGCAGTGCTGTTGGTACTGCAGAGCCAGTATGGCTCCAGAAGAGCTGGAGTTCCCTTGTTCCGCATCCAGCCGGCAAAGCTGCTAGCTCTGTTTGGAGTCCAGCTTCAGAGCCTTGAAGTATTTTCAGCTAGAAAAGCTTGGTTTTGAGATGCTAAATTCCTGTGTTCGCAGCCGCTGAGAGGCAGCTCATTTAGCAGAGGCCTGCAGAGGCTGGCCCTGTGACAGAGCTCAGAGAAACAGGGGTCGGTCTGACTGCCCCCGTGAGTCCTGTTCATGTCAGAGTATGTGGGGACACCGATGGTTTCTGATGATTTATTTTTTTAGGGCATCTGAAGAGATTGACTGGCTGTCTTTGCATAGCTGTGTCACCTTGCTCTGCACTTCCTGTAATAAGTGATTTGACCAGAAGAAAACAAGGCTGCATAACGAAAACTTCCCTTTATTTTTCGGGATTTTCAGCAGCCATAGGAATACAAAGGTAAATTTTTGGAGGTATGTAAAGGTTTTGGTGTTCCTGGGATAAATATTCTTTTACTAATTCATCTTGTTGATGTTTTCATGGAAAAAAGGGTGAAATTTAATTTGCTGGGTGATTGGGTTTGTGGGAGCAGCAATTGCATCTTAGCTGCGTTGTATTTTTACTTACCAGTGAAGGTTTGAAGTATGCACTTTCATTGTTGAAATTAAAGTAAATGAACCATCACTGAGAAAAACACGGGAGCATTTTCAAGCTCTTTCACGAAGACTGGAAAATAAGAATAGCTTCTGAATGTGTGGGCACGTTTAAAAGGTGGGCTGGAGTCCTGATAATTATTCTTCAGCTCCTTTCTTGTAGAAATTTTATAAGGCAAAGTAAGTTTCCTCCAAAAAAGTAGTTTTGGAGGGGGTGTTCTCTGGCACAGTTTGGCTGGAAAGAGGTTGGTCTCTGCCTGTCCCGCAGGAGGATGGATGGCTCCTTCCTGCCTGGCTCTTGGAGGTACCCGGCTGTGGTGCTGAGTGGGCTGGAGGTGCTGTGCTCCCCCTCCGCTGTACCACTGCCCCCATGTAGGCTAGAGGCTCACAGGGCAGGTTTGGGCGACATCTATCTCTGAGCTCCAACCATTAGCAGCTGGGGGTGTTGAGGGCATCTTCGGTTCTCTCATCATGGTGGTGGTTTCCAGCAAAGAGGACAGTGGACTGTGGGATTAAGGGTGTCTTAAATAAACATGAATATCTTCCCCAAAAGTCACACGGTGAAGTCTGCAGAATCTGTATCTTACACTTGTACTCAGGTACTGAAAAATGTGGAAGGTCTCTGCAGGCTCATGCCAGAAGCTGTCCATGCTATGAGTTAAGAAATGTTCTCCTGTTATGCAGGTGGAGCTCAGCTGGATTCTCACTAACAACAAAACAGCAGATCAGACTTGAGCTACAAGGATCTCCTATCCAAAATGTTGTCTGTTACGGACATTTTAGAATAATTATAACACTTCTATTATGGATACTTACAGAATAAGACTGCAACAGAGTATTTTCTTCCTTCTTTGTAGCTGATGGGTGTTGTGAAGTACAGAGGTTTATAAGAGTCTTTTGTTCCTCTTGTAGGTTATTAAAGCTTGAGACTTGGTTCTTGAATGATAGCTGTTGTTAGTTTTATTTCTTCTAACTGAAATCAAGTGCTTCGCTACTTGGTGTAGTCTGTGATGTCTTCCTGATATAACAAATGAACCCGTGCTCTCTGAGATGTAGTAGTAAATCAAATAAATTTTGCTACTCTTCTGCTCAGCAAACAAGCTACCATTGTAAGTTTCCAAAGTATTTGCTGGCTCAAGACTTTTTTCTTTTTTTAATGGTGTCCTCGTTCAGCTACTTTAGCCCTTTGGTTCTCAACAGTAAATGGAATTAAGGCTTAAGATTTCAACATTTTAGTGAAAGCTGCCAATCTGAATTTCTTTTGCAGTATGTCTGTGACCTTGAGATAGGCATTCTAGCCACGCATACTGTAAGCATACCAGCTGGCTTTCTCCAGAGTTTTCCCTTTTGCTGCTTGTATTTCTTCCTCCAGGTTCCACGTGTGATTTAGAAAAGGAGACCATGGAAATATCTAAGTAGTTTTTGAGGTGAAGCAGCTGTAGGAAGGTGCTGTAAAACAAAATCTTAATGCTGTGGTACAATAACCAAATTAAGGGATAGGTGGTTTTACTCGTTGGCATTTTGGTTGGATAGAATCAGTTGGAGATCTGTGGGTGGGTGGAAAGAACATTTACATGAAATTCATGCTGAATTATGTTTTGCTTGAGGAAAACTATTCATTACTCGCATAGCTGGCACATGCTTTCTTATTCCTTCTCTAAAGCGCTACCTGACTGCTTTGATGAAAAGGTTGATATGTCATTAAGGAAGTGGCTCTGCCTCATCTACTGATTATGTACAAAACCTTTCATGTCCTTGGTGTAACTGAGTAGGACGCAGGCAGAACCAGTCCTGGCTTTGCTCAAGGAGAGCCGTACATGTGGTGAAAGTTTTGGGGTGTGGGGGGGTCGTGGCTCCGTCTCTTGGGATGGAATGTGTGTCTGTAATGCACCAGAGCTCGCTGCAGCTCCACCTGTACCCCTTTCTTGGGATTGGTTTTCCAAGATGATCTTCAGGACAAAATATTCTTTCATCATTGCTCAACTTAAAGCATCTGTGGTAATTATGAATAAGACTTTTGGAGACCAATAAATTCTTGCTGTGCAGGAGAATTCTTGGCCATTACAAGCTGCCAGCATTTTTCAGTTTTACTGCTGGCTGGCTACCTCCTGTCAGAGAAGTGACTGGAGAAGAAAGACAGATTTGTGCTACAGGCACTAGCCAGGGTTCAAACTGATTTCAGACTTCCTACTTAACCTCTGACAAGTCATGTAATATCCCTGTGCCAGAGTTGCCAGTCATCTGATTTTTGTTCCAGTTCTCATACCTCCACTTTGCCTGTCCTGCTTATTGGGATGTTTTTTTATGGTCCTGCTGTCTGGGATGGTTTTTTATGTGCATCTGTGAAATTAGTTCAGTTACAAGGGGGTTATAAAATAATATATCTGTAGGACAGTGTGGAGTGCCTGAATATCTTTATTTTTTTTCATTGTTATGTAACTGATAATATTTTAATAACAAACCTGTATTATGTTGGTCTAGCAAAGAACATTTTTCTCTCATTGGGAAGAAGGGGAGATAAAAGGCAAAATATACATTTTCTTTTGCCTTTTAAACAACAAATATTATTTATTCCAGGCACATTAATAACCACTAATTTGTATTTTCTTTATATGGTGGCTATGATGTTGGGATAACGTGTATTCTTAGCATCTTTGGAAAGTATACCCACGAGCACAGATTGATAGCTATTTCATTGCTAAACTACCAATCATCGACCTGGCTATAAAATCTTAATACAGGCTTTACAACTCATTCCTTGCTCTCTTGACTTATGGTCACTCAGTCTGCCTATGAAAACATGTTGATTTGTTCTCAGCCAAGTACAGTTTGAATTAAGGTTGAGAGCAAAATATTGATTGCCTTGTACACATACACAAATTAAAAAAATGTATGAAAAATAAAGTGAATATTATGAGTAATTTTTCAAGTGTTATGGGTTTGAGAGCTGAATCCAAAAAGTAGGAAAATGCATTATAGGGGGTGTTTGGTTGGTATGTTAACTCAAACTGCTCTTTCAGAGAGACTTGATTTCAAGTAAATATGTTTTCAGAAATCAGATCAGGATTTGTCCTAACATTGAAATGTAATGATAAGGCATTTGTGGTGATTTCTATGGTTAATGCCTTGGGCTGCTACTAGTTGTTTGCTTTGTTCTGTAGAGTTCCTGTAGTAGCTGGGACACAATTGCCATGTTTGGTATTCAGAGTAACTGTATGTGTCCTTTGTGCTCATCTGTGCTGCTCTTCCATCAGCAAATATGAAAGTTAAAAATTGAATTTGATCAATATTTATAGACAAATACTCAGCTTGTTTTTTGACAAACATCCGATTTGTTTGTAGTGAGTTTTTTTCAGTGTCATTCTTTGTTCCCGTATTTTTTGTATCCACAGAACCGTCTGTATACTTTTGTGAACAAGAGGCTTGTAATGGATGTCAGTGAGATCATATTTAATGTGTACATTGGGATGTGAGCATCCAGCATGTTCTTGTACTTTGTAATTTTGAAAAAGCAACAAGAACATAGCTTTTACAGCAGAACACTTCTTGAAAGCCCAGCAGAGCTTAATTGGAACCATAATTGTTTTTGTTTTAAATTGGTAATTCTGACAAAAGCAAAGTATAAGGTTCAGTATTCATTCAATAAATGTGAAGTAACACCAAAGAACCTTCTGCAGCAGAGCATAGCAGTATTTTGTATTTACTATATGCCTATCAAGATTTCCCTGACTCCATATCGTTGGGGTGTTGTCTTTGGGGCATGTGTGGGAATGAAACACTCTAGAAAATAAAGCAAAAAAAATTCAAATGCAGCTACTGCTGAAGTTCCAAAAGCCTGTGGGCTTTTACTATATTTTTATTTGCAGACATGAAAGATGTAATGCTTGAAATTACCTAAAGGCAGACTGTTCTAACAGTGTAATTAATGATCCTGGGGCAGTGATGGGTAGAAAAATCATTAAGACCCTTGTAGCCTTTTTGGAAAGCAGAAAAATTCAGCTTTTGGGGAAACTCGTCTTCAAAGACACGGGCAACTGCTAATACAGGTTGGTATGTCAGAGCAGTGGGAGTTTCAGAAGATGTTCCTAAGGCTCTCCTCTGCCGGAGGTTAAACTGAACGCATCCAGGGCCCTGAAAGGTGCTGTCTGTAGGTGGGGGGTAGACTGGTGGATGCTTTTTCAGGCATCTTTTTGAGGTCCAGTAAGATTTGAATCTGGAATTTCCCTGTCCACAGACCTTTTCCAGATCTAAAGGCTGGACTACAGAGCTTCATAAATTGGGCAGGGAGTTTAGAAAAAAAATGGTTTGAAATAATGGATCACACAACCTGTCTATTCACTTGTGCACCTTGTTCAAGTCGCATGAAATTTTTGATCCTCGTCTCTGCTATGGAAAAGTGAAGATAGCTGTTTTTTCCCATCTCTAGAAAGAAAAATTAAAAGAGATGTCAATCAGAATATCTTTGACTTGCTGGAATTTCAGTGAGGGATAAAATGAAGTTGATATTAAATACGCAAGTCTCAGGTTGGGTTTTTAAAATGGAGCTGTTTTTGTTTTCCTCCCCAATTTTTACACAGAGAACGTTGCTTAAGAAATTTTGAGGAAAAGGAGAAATAGGAAACCATACTATTTTTAGAACATCTTTTGTGATGCATACTGATACTCTTTTTAAGGTGTTTCACACAAATATTCTTACTCGTAGTAATAAATTGGGATGTGGAAACACCTGAAAGGCCAATTAATTATCGTAACATCAAATAGGCATCATTTGCTTGTTGATCGAGCAGAACTGAAGTCATTAGTGCTATCAATAAAATATTGTTTAATGGAAACAATAGAATTGTGATTACCCAACAGTGCCCAAGGACACTGTAAATACACTGATAATTAAGTATTTGCTAACAGGAGTTGTTGTTCTGAGTAGAATTTAGAATTAACATACTCTTCTGAGGCAAACTTAAAAAAATCTTTGTAATAAAAGCGTTTGAAGGATATGAGTAAGTGATTTGCAATGAATAATTTCAATTGGAGTGGTCTAAATTTTGTGACTTTGTGGTTGGACTGTGTTGTTCCTGAGCTTTCTACAGGTGGTGGGACTGGATGTCCTTGTGTGTGGGTGCATCCACAAGGCTCAGGTCTCTGACCCCAGCTCAGTGGCTTTCAGGACAGCTCGTGGTCCACTGCCACAGCAGCAGTGGTCAGTTTAGTCTTATGTTGTTGGACAGACATCGCTTCATCAGAAGTACTTCGTTCAGATCTATGTTTGTCTCCCTTAGCATCCCTTGATGACTTTGCTCTGAACTGACCACCAGTGGCGATTTCTCTGGGTGTCTGACCCGTGCTCTGTTGTAGGAGGGAGGTAAGGCACAAGACACCACTTCTTGGTCAGGCTGTGCAGAGCTGCAGTTTTAAGTTTAGGATAAATAATATAAATACATGTACCCGTGAGCTTAGACCATGCTTACAGTGCCTGTCCACCTCAATGAAAATGGATTTAAAGAATATTTATGTGAAATAGCTAAGAGGGGACCACGCATGAATTCATTCAAAAAAGTCTCTGCTTTATATTTAAGAAAAGTCTAGTTAAAGTTCTTCCAAGTCAAATCAAAAATTATATGTATAAATACTGCCTTCCATGCTCATGAAATCTGAGAGCTGACTTATCATAAATAATTTTACAGGAAATATGGACAAGAATCAAGTGATGTTGATTCTCAAGTCACATAGTTTGACTTTCATTTACATTTCTGGGTTGGGATGAAAAGTGAAATAGTCAAGTGAAGGCTTTGGATTCCTAGGAAAGCTAGGCTAACCCAGTCTGCATTTCGTTAAGGTCAATCTTGTAGGCAGATTTATTACCCATTACCTTTATTTCATGGCATATTTACAGCTATTCGGTATGTTTTTGAGATTGATAGGAGCTCAGAGCAGGCTACCTCTGTGAAAGGAGAGCAGTGTTGTATTGTTGATGTGAACTCCAGGGAAACGTGGTGAGGCTTTTCTTGCTTATACCATTATAATTATCCTAATGATAATTTCAAAACAATTTCTGCAAGTTGACATTTGAACTCAAATTGATTTTGTTCATGTACAACCACTGAACTTTGGCCAAAATCTAAACCAGCTTCTGTTGCTGGAAAAAAAAAAAAAGATGGCTAGACAGCAAGAAACCAGACTTCTTGATAGAAGTGAGCTGTTGTTTTTATTCACTCAACTTCAGATTACTTATTTAAAAATAAAGTCTCAAACAATGGCATAGTAACTGCTCAATAGTTTATCTGTATACATTGCTATTATTTATTTCTCATAAAATAGTTGCATAGGAATTTATTAAAGCACGTTAGCTTGTAAACATCTTTGGACAACTATCTTGCAGAGCAGGAAAATGAAACAAGATGAAGAGTTTGAGGAAGGACAAATAGCCATGTCTATATAAAACAAGTAATTGGTCATCAAGAGTAAGGACGTGCTATGACAAATGCTTAATTTGAGTATTTATGAAATAATCTAGTAGTGGGAGTTGGCTAATTTCTCACCTCTGGAGAAGAAACAAGCTTGAGAAATGTGGTGTACCCTGTTCATCATGTATAACCTGGCTGCCCTGTCCCATCCAGCTCAGCATGCCTTTTCCAGCACTGGCCAAAGCAGATGCTTGAAGGAGTACAAAATCAGGGCAAGCATGTCTGGTGCTCCCCTGGGTACGTTCCCACCCCTCAGCCATTTGTGACTCAGAGCCTTCCTGAGCCAGGCATGACATTCGTATTGAATAGCTCTCAGCAGGTTTCCTTTCCACCGTTTTGGGCAGGGCTCTAAAGCCCCTACGGCCTTCTAGCACCCGCAGCTTCTTGTTGCAGGGAGCTTGGAGCATCCAGAGATGGTCATGGCTGGTCAAGATGGCATGGAAAGAAGTAAAAATGGTGCAAGGAGATTTAAAAAATGAAACAAAACAAAACAAACAAACAAAAAAAACAACAACAAACAAATTAACAGGGACAATTTGTAGGACAGTTTACCTCAAATGTTTTCCCTTTGCACTTGATTAGTGGACAGCCTTGGGGTGGTTCCCAAGAGGGGACTGGCAGTGCAAGGAACCCCGATTGAGCTGTTCTGTTTGAGGCACATAGTCACGGGGACATCCAGGAAGGGACAGCACGTGGAGCAGTGCAGGAAATAAAGGGGTGGTTGGATGAGAGCATTTTGCTTTCTGTGTAGAAAGAATTCAAGTCTTAGTGCGGAGGCAGATGCAGCGGAATTTAGACATAATTGGAATCCCGGTAGAGCTAATGGTGCAGTGACGCGTGTTGTTTGGTGGTGGTGGTTTTGTTTGTTTGGTTTTGTTATTTTAGCTTGTACTGGAACAAACTGAGAGCAACCCAGTTGGCTGTTTGCTTTCCTGCTGAGCCACAAAATGTCAGAGCCTTACCAAGCCCTTTTAACTAATAACGAGTGAGGATCTTCTGGTGCAGCTCCACGTGCAGGTGTTTTGCCTAGGTCTGTGTGACTGTGCCTGGCTTCAGCGCAGCTCTGGCTTCCCTTGCAGCTTCCACTTTCCCTCCTGGTGTTTACTGGTTGAAATACAGCAAGTGTTCTGTTTTAAAAAGGAAAAAAAAAATCGTGTACATGAATTTCTAATTGAATGCCAACCCAAACAAGCTAAATGAAACAGACTTGTTAAATGATGAGTTAATGGACTGAGCGTGATCCGTGTCTGAGAAACTTGAAGGAAAGTCATTGCACGTTATTATTTTTCAGCTTGTTTGTTTGCCCAGGCTGGGTGTATGCTTCACTTTTTGTGAGTTCATAAATGGGTTAGCCTTGGCCCATTTTGCATAACAGAATAGCCATAGATTGTATTTGCTCGTTCTGACACAGTAAGTAAAAAATATGGAAAATAACTTTGAATGTTACCTTCTGTTTCTTGCACACAACTTATAATTATGCAGTTATTTTTGGCAAATACAAAATGTCAGAGGAGGAGGGAGGATCACCATTCATTTTAAATGGAAATGATGCATTGTGTGGGAAGCCTAATTTTTTTTGTAATGCAGAATCGTTTAATTAGTACTTTTGCCACGTGTCACTAATATCAAGTGAAATGATATCAATAAAGCCAGAACAAATTAAGGCAGAAAAAAATGAAGAACTATGTGTTATCAGTGTATGATTGTGTATGCAATGGCCTAAGACCAGACAGGGTCAGATTCAAACCATCCTGGCTGCAGTTTTACCGCGACCCTTCGTGTAAGCTAAACTTTGGCCTCTTTTGTTTTAATTAATGCTCCATCCACCCTGAAGCAGCCTTTCGAAGCAGGATTTTCATCCTCTCTGCAAACTGTCCTTTTGCAGTGACTACCCTACTTCCCCGCTCAGTTTGCACCTACACTTTCCCACTTGCAACTATTTATACCCAAGAGTCTGTTGCCGTGTGGTTGAGGCTGAGGTTGTGTTTTCACTGCAAGGCTGGTCCAGGTCTTTGGATTTGCTTCTGACCTGGTTTTTGGTGCGCTTAATAAACTTTGGGTGCAAGAAGCACTTCTTTCCAGTGAGTCAGTCCATCATAACATGTGGTGAAGACCTAAGAGATGTTCTGCTGGAGTTAAATCCACTCCATATGCAGTGACAAAGCTTTACTGAAGTTCAGAGGCAGGACAGCTACTGAGGTTCAGGTGACAGTCTTCAAAGTTCATTCCTCAGTGAAGGTACAAGCCTTCTTCTGAGAGCTTTATTATTTTCTGAGACTAGAGACAAGCTTTCAGAACAGGAGCCACCGAGGCATCTTTTTTCGTGTTTCCTCCATGTTTTGAATTCCATCAACCTCTTATTATTTGGTGAGGAGGGAGGGGGTTGAAGTGTACCATGACTTGTCAGCCAAGTTGGATTTGTTAGCTTATTACACGGAGTACAAGGAATAGTTCATCTAAGCCTTCTTACTAACTTCTTTACTGAAAGGGTTGTGAGGCATTGGAACAGGCTGCCCAGGGAAGTGGTGGAGTCACCATCCCTGGAAGTCTTCAAAAGACGTTTAGATGTAGAGCTTAGGGATATGGTTTAGTGGGGACTGCTAGCGTTAGGTCAGAGGTTGGACTCGATGATCTTGAGGTCTCTTCCACCCTAGAAATTCTGTGATTCTGTGTAAGCCAAATACTGAATAGGCCAAAAAGAGATAACAAAGAATTATGAATGAGAAATTGAAAAACAGCTTGGGAAAAATACACAGGAGTATGTGAGAAGGTAAAATGGTGTCATGCAGTTTTTCAGGAAGATGGGAGGAATGAAGAAGCAGGTATCCATCCCCTCTTTCACAACTAGTTGGGCACCTAAAGGAAGAATTCCCATAAAGTAGACCAAAACTGTATCAGTTAAAATCACAAGCAGAGCCCAAAAGTAAATTTTTTGGACCCTACCTCCTTTTGCACATCCCCATGATGGACTACAAGGCATGCAGAAGGTATGGTTAGTACTGAGATGCCAGGACTTCTCTAACTGCCCTTGGGACACAGCAGTGAAATGCGGAGGCACCACGCAGGACTTCAGCTCTTTGGCTTCTCAAGCTACTCTCCCAGTCTACCCGATGGGATGTGATAGATATCTCCTGGATTGGTTTCGTTGTCCTGACAGCTGTTGGTGTCACAGCAAAGGCAGTGGTCACAAGATAGCTGGATTTGGCCTCCAGACCACCAGTTAGGGCATCTCTTAAAAGGTCTGTGACGGTCTCTGCCGTGTCCCAAAACGATGAGCTTAATCACATCATTCCCCCCCCCTTCATGTATGCTTAGTGTTCATCTGTGATACTGAAGGATGATAAATCCCTGATATTAATTTTTTAAAAGGGAGCATTTCTCCAGTAACTCCTCACAATGTGCCCTAATTTTTCTTTGAGATTGTGAGAGACACACCCCCCTCCCCAAAGTACAGGGCATTTTGATTTTGGTGGAGGAGAAATTTTAAAATGAAGTAGAATTTATATATTATTCACAAAAGCCCTCCCTTTCTTAGTAGCTGTTTCCAGAACCTAAATGGTTAAAGTAGAAAATGTTAGTAATTTTGCTGCAAATAAATTGATCAGTATGCAAGACGGTTGTCACTGGCTGAATCATGGTCCACAGTTAAGGTAAACAGATCTGTGATGACATTTTCTGAGCAGAATACCAATGCTGCTACATTTCTTCCCAGAGGTTTCTGACACTTCTTATATGCGGATAAAATTTCTCTCCAAGAAGGTTTTGTTCACAGGAAAGAAATAGCATCTTTGAAAGAGTCTTCTTTAAAGGTGGGATTTATTCTATTTCCTGATTTATTTGCTATGATAATTGTGTTAGAGAGCGTAGAAAGGGATATTTTTGCTTTTCTGCATATCCTCTCTGTACAGTAGATCTTTCTGATGTGGAGTCTATTTAAAGTATCTGGCAGAGCTGCAATAAAACAGTATTGAACAGAGTTAACGGGAACAATGAAATGTTTTAATTCCGATATTCATTTAAAGTCATCTCTTGTTTTATAATCTCTGTAGATAACATGCAAAAGCAATGATTAAATATGCAGCTTGGTTTTAGCATAGGTGTTTCTGTGAAATATTTTTGGCTACATGATGGCTTCATATGTTCACTGGCATATTCTAAAGTAAGAGATACAATTTAGTTTATTCCTGAATGTCTCTGTGCTAGGCAGAAACCCTCCTTTGCAAATGACTGCAATCAGAACCTGTTTGCTGAGATGCATCTAACCCCCGAATGACTTCAGGGCATGGAAAGATGCAGCTTCCAAAGAACTTTGTGAAATCTGCTTTCTTGGAACACTTAAAATGTCTGTGGATGTTGCTGTTTGAGGGAGAGGGATCATTCGTATTTCTGTATTTAGCCTTAGATCAATGTTTACTTGGAGGTGATTGACATCTTGGTCATTCTGTGGATTAGTGGCCAGGAATCTGTTACATTTCTCCTTCTATAAGGAGAATCCTGTTAGTCTAATCAGATGCTGGTATCTGACTTTAATCCTGTCAATTACAGTAAATGCTGAAGGATAAGAGAGCCTTGCTGAGAGCATGCTCCGTGATACCTGACATGTCATAGCAGACCTGGGGCTGGTCATTAAACTTGACGTCAGAGATTCAGAGCCCATTGAAGTTGGTGAGAGCATTTCTGTCACGTCCTGTAAGCTGTGGGTTTAATGTTGGCATGTGTAGGTGAGAAGAGCACGATTCGGCATGCTGGAAATAGCATGGCTAACAGGTCCTTCTGTAAGCTGGACTTGCAGAGCCTTGCTCCTCGGACAGGTGTCTAAGCCAGTGAGCAAGCCAGGAGGAGATAGAGCTGGATTTCACTCTGGATTCAGGCTGGGGCTTGAGATCTGCTGCTTGGGTTTAAGGACCATGGTTTAGTAATTCCCAAACTCAAGAGGAAAGCCCAGATTCATCCAGGTGTGTTGTCCTGTCCAGTGATTCTTGTGATTGTGGTTCACATGTGCTTCCAAGTTATCCCCATGTAACATTTAGCTTGCTTTCTGTCTTCTGCTGTGTAATCCCTCTAGCTCTTTTTGTACAGATCTCTGCAACAATTTGAGATTAACTTGGAACTTTCTGGGAGTAAATCCCTGTATTTTATCTCTATATTTTATGTACATTTGCAGATTTAAATTATTTTGAAATCCTCAAATGTATCTGGTGTATATATCTGTACATAAATATATCTGGTATATACAGCACTGGAGAAAAGTTTGAGCAGAGATTGACGTATTCAGCAGTAAATTTAATTCTGGGCAGAAGCATAGGGACCAATTCTGCTGCTTTTACAATGCTCAGTGATGTTGTCCCAGGATTAGCGCAGCTCCTTGGGGTCCCTGTGAGGATTATGGCAGAGTCAGGCCTGCGCCCAGGCGTGGCAGCGATAAGACAAGGCCTCGTAGGTCATCTGGTCTGTAACTGGAAGAACATCCACTGCAAATGTGAGTGTTTTGCTGAATTCTACGTTAATAGCATTTCCGTGTTCTTTGGCTGATCTGTAGGTCACCTTCTAACCTTGAAATTAAATACTGTGTGCATTTTTCAGCAGAAGAGAAATTTCTGTTTGACGCTAAAGAACTTCTTTTAAACAAGTTATTTTTCAGAGCACTGCCACAAAGGTTATAGGTGATTTTCTTGAGCATTCAGCCTGACATTGTTTTGCTTTCTGAACATTATACTTTTATACTTAGGTTTTAATTTTGGGTAAAGTAAGCAATATTTGTCTTATTTCTGTTGGCAGAAGGAAAGTCTACACGAGCAGTCCAATCTCATAAAGAGAACAGTTTGTTACCTATTGTTCATTGCTGCTGAAGCCCTCCTGTGAGCATCAGTATTAACATCTGTGTGGATGTGGGCCTTGAAACATCATCTCTTGATTGTTGACCACGTCCATTCTTTTATTTAACTTTATTTTTTTGGGGTAACCAACTTGACACCTGTTTCTGCAGTGATGGGCTTTGATACCAGTTTATGCTACAGCAGAATAACTTCATTTACTATTGGGTGGCTGCCCAAAATGTGTTTTCATGCAACTTAAGACAATGACATCTGACTCTTCTGATGATGACTGTTATTAGGTCTTGGACCAATGCACACTTTTTTTTTTTTTTTTTTTTTTTTTTAAGATAATAAGCTCCCTGGAGTACCCGTCTACGACAATATTTCTGTCAGAGATTGTGGTCTGTGAGGGGTTACTTGTCCCCTGTCTCTCCTTTTGGAGCAGGGACATAGATTCTAGTGGATTCTTCTGGCTCTGCCCTCCCACACTGGCCTTTGTTTTCCAAGATATCTCTTTCCTACTTTTCTTACCAGCCCATTCCGTAGTTATCCCATCCTGCTTATAAAACTCTCTTTTATAAATGTAAATAACATCAAAGATCTGTTCATCAGCAAGCATCCAAAAGCAACAGAGATGGAAATAATTTGGGAAGCAGCTCAAACCTGTTCCATCGTCTCTCCAGATGTTCTTGCAACCTGGAGGGGAAGGCAGGGAGCAGCTCGGTTTGTGAGTGGAGACTTTGCAGCCACAATCCAGTGCTTCCATTTCTAGAGCTGCTGTCCCAGCCTGGGTACTGCTCTGCTGGGTGAAGCAGCAGTGGGGTCACTTTGTCAGCTCTGCCCCTGGAGCCTCCCTTCTGTGCTCTGGTGTCACTGCTTGTGCACCGAGACCATAGAAGGAGGATGCTCCTCTGCTGCCCTGCTTGCTTCGGTGGGGTACTGAGTGATCCAAAGTACTGAGTACTGCATTGCTTTCCTTGTTGTGTTCCTTACGTGGCTTGGGGAGACCCAGCCCACCGTCTGGTTTCACCCTCTTCAGAACTCAAAAAAAAATTATTTGATGGCAGGAAAGAAAGCTTGGAAAGCTGACTGCTTTTGTTAGCAGGGTGCATCCACCCCCTGGGGTTTTGTGAAAGCTGTAAGAGGTCACGCAGTGGCTGGTGGTGCCTTGGCATGGTGGGCTCTGAAGTGGAAAGGTAAATTGGGTGTCTTATGCATGGTTGTACGCGCAGGGCTGTCACACCTGGCTCTCCCTTAAGTGAAATCCT
Source organism: Aythya ferina (assembly GCF_964211825.1). Taxonomy (NCBI): domain Eukaryota; kingdom Metazoa; phylum Chordata; class Aves; order Anseriformes; family Anatidae; genus Aythya; species Aythya ferina. The sequence continues at coordinate 8,735,692 of NC_140307.1, forward strand.
TCTGATTTTAAGGGCCTGAAACTATAGGCACTCTTAGCTGAGCTTTAATGTGTGTGAAGTCCCTGATTTTATTTTCCTGTGCTTGTATCTTGGAAATGGAAATTTTTGAATACATCCTCTTAGGGCAGTTAACTCAATCAACTTAATTTTGTTCTCCTAGGATTGTGAAGACATGTTCAAAGGCTATTTTGTGTAAGAAGTTGATTTCTTCATTTTGTTTTTATTGATGCGTCATTCCGGAGATTGAAGATACCTACACAGTAACTCTTCGTTTGTCTAGCAGGGTACAATCTGATTATATGCTTCAAAATGTTTTCTTTCAGGTATTTTTGGACACTGATATGGCTGAGTCTGTGGTTTGGTCATTCCTGTAGCCACTGCCCGTGCTTTTCTTTTTTCTTGTTAAAAATATGCAGTTCCTCTTTTTCCTTCCTATTTGACATTCCCTAACTGTCCTTTCTTCTCATGCCTCCACATATTAAAGGCTGAACATAAGAGCAGAAACCCAACTCATTTTGCCTAGCCACAACCACCTAAATTGGACATCTGATTAGAACTGCATGAGTCTGCCTGAGTAATCAGTGACAAGAGCAAGGGCCCTACAAAAAGAGGGCTACTCAACCTGATTCAGATACATCCCTAAGCACTGGATGCATAGTAGTGCAAGGATGGTGTCATTTCTATTCTATCTGTAAAGTTAACTTAAATAATCTCCTTTACTTCCAGACTTTGAAGAGGAGATGAATCCAACCCTTGGCATGGTTTTCTTCAATTTTCTTTTATCCTTGAGGAAAAGGAGGCTGCAAGAATTTCTCATTACAAAGACAGCATTATGTTCAGTCCCTTAAAATACCAGTCAATTGATTTGAAATTGTTTTATGATTACTAATTAAAAAAAGCAAAAACTGATCTCCCGAATGATATACACTAAAATGTGTTTCTGAGTGGTAGGGACACTTTGCAGGTAGATTTATGGTTTTCACCATCTGTTTTAACAAATGAGTCAGCAGAGCATTTCAAAATAACCTTCGGTTATACCCATGAAATGTGAGTTTGAATGTTCCAAGTGAATTACTGGCATGAGAGTACTAAAAGTACTTTTTTCTGGAAATAGTGTTTTACCAGTTGTTTAGATGCGCTTGCTTTTATTTGTATGGAAATACGCCAATATATGTTAATGTAGTGATTCCACATACCAGAAGCTTTCGACACAGCAGGACTTTTCATGGTATGGTAATGTAGGCAGAGGTCTTGTCGGTTGTCCTTGCACACTTTTTTTTTTTTTTTTGAAAAACATTGGATGAGTATTTCGTTCTGTTGCTTTTTGCTTGAAAAAGAGTTAATAAAAGTAAATGCACCAGAAGAAATTCATGGAATCAGTGAACAGATAAAATGTTACTATTTGAAATGCATAATGCTGCATAATGGGTTTATATAAAGAGCGGCAGAGATGAAGTGCTCTACAGACATAATGAAAGAAACATGGATTCCTGCTTCCATAATTGAAGTTCTTTTGTATTGATCTGTTGGGAAAGAATAGCAGAATTTTTGAACAGATTTGCTTTCCATTAGTAAATATATTTATCTGTAGCTCCGGATACTCAGCCAAGTTTGAAAAAAGAAAAGTTGGAAGGAGGATGCATTTTCTTTCATGATAATTAAATGTTATGACTGTAGATTTTTACCTCCAGAGTAAGTAAAGTTTATCTGCATTTAAAAAGTTTTAATTGCGTGCATACTTTACAGGAATTGCACAGAGACAAAACGTTCTTAACATGCAGAGTAGGAAAAAATGATATAAATACATTATATTCCATCTTTCTTTTTTAGAGTGTACCAGACTGTTACTGATGGCTTGTAGAAGTACTTGCCAGTAGTAGTCTGAAGACAGTTGCACTGTTTTTGTTCCTCAGATTAAGGATTTGAGGTTTGGGGATCTCATTAATCCTGGAGCACTGGCAGAGGGATGAGTGCCAGCCTACATTTCAGGCTCAGGTCAGCTCTGCAAGGTGCCATGCAGAAATACAGGAAGACTTGGAGCTCTGCTAAGTTCAGTCTGGTCCACTGAGTGCTACCAAAATGTAAATAATAAAAAACCAGCATTGCCCAATAATTAATTCCTGCTCTAAACTCTTGACCTCTCTGGCAAACCGGGAAGTCCTGGAAGTTTTATTTTTCTCAGTTTGTACAGCTTCATTTCTCTTGTGAATTCAGCCCCACGTATCTCTCTACAGGGCAGTGTAACTACTGGTAAAGGTTGTTGGCCTTCCTCTGCCAGTCCCTCTGAGAAGCAGAACTGTGACAATCCCATAGGTAAATATTAATGCAGAGGCACCTACTGTATATGATGTGTTCTCTCAGCCATCTCCCAAGGCACACATAATGGTTATTAACAAAACTGCACTTGTTTTAAAGGACCTGACAGCTTGCTAGGCTTTGATGGGAGAGCTTTGCTTTCGCTTAGAAATAAAAAGGAAAGCTTTTCCCCGTTTATGTTTGAAAGGGCCTTTCTGTAATTTTGTCATCGTGGGTTTCCCCTTGGAGGTAATGGATTAAAAGATCTTTTTCCCCTCCCTCTTTCCCTACTTCTGTATTACAGAAATGGCATCTGACATTCCTGGCTCGGTGGCCTTGCCGGTGGCACCGATGGCAAGCGGACAGGTGAGAATGGCAGGATCCATGCCTTCCAGAGGAGGAAAGCGCCGCTCTGGGTAAGCCATTTCCCTTTTTTCAGTGCTGAATGGAAACTATTTGTATTGAACAACTGGAAAGGAAATATACATATATTTGTATCTTTACTATACACTGTTTATATAGGTAAACTGTGCTATGGCATTAGTTGCTGGTGTTTTGCTTTTCTTTTCAATGTATCTGTTCTTACTGCAAGATCAAACTTGCTGATAGGAGTGGTGTTTGTTGTTTTGCACACTTCAAAGGACTTGGGGATTTGGCAAAGCATCCAGAAACAGAGTTTGGGTCCCATGGCTGTTTTTTGTGTAATGATTGTGTGCTGCCTATGTCTGTTTAATCTCAAAAGCATTTATCATTTGAATAAAGGTAATAAGATGTGTTCTTACTTGTACATGCCGACTTATCCAGCTTCATCTGAAAATTGGACCTGGAATCTCTCAAATAAATGCCTTCTGTTAATAATGTTTTCTTTATAGTCCCAGGTACAGAAATAGCACAAGTAGTTTCTCTGTTCAGAGTTTGTGGTGTATGATATCCTAAACTTCATGGGAAATGCTGCGTAGTCTCCCCAGGTCTGGGAGAAAGAGTTCCTAACCTAGGTGAAGGTTCTGCTAAAGAAGAAGATTTGTTTTATCCAAATATAAAGGTTGGCATGGTGTAGCCATTGTTTTTCCACATCACATTGTTCCATGGCAGCTGATAGTAATCTTCTGTATTAGAAGAAAAACATATCAAGAGATGCAGAAGAGCAGAAAAACACTCTCTAATACTATCAGAAATACCAAAAATACTGTTTGTTTGTTTGTTTTTTCCTTAACAAATGGTTGATTGCAAGTAATGTTGATTCTTTCCCTGAGATACCTCTGGTAAAAGTGTGCCTGCAAAAGAGATTGGTTAGTATTATACTTAGCCCTAAATATTACAGTGGTAGGACTTAACGGGATCGATAGTGTGAATAAAATCTTCACTGAGAAGACCTGATTCCGTGAGCGCTGCCCTAGGGATGGCTGGCCAAGACGTGCTGCCCAATCTGGGTGCCTGCCCAAGTGTACTGGTGCTGGAGTCTTGTTCCTGGAACAGGTTGAGAGAGGAGAACGTGGACCTTGCCTTGGATGCAGAAATGAGCTGGTGTGAGCTGAGCACTTGGGGTGTTTGCTCTGAGGGAGGTTCTTTGGGCAGGACAGTTTGGAGGTTTTTCCCCTTGGAGTGTGCTTCCGTATGCTGAGCTAACTGTATAGAACCGCTCTGAAAAATTCCTGAAATCTGTTTTTAACAGCCCTCCCATTTTTAATTTGAAACTGTTCAGTGAAAAAGCCTTTTCAAAGTTGCCCTCAGAAGAGAAAACAAAGCATTAACATATTTTTATTGCTCCATGGCTTGTATAACCTTCTGTGCTCTTGAGTTGCAGGATAGTTGATCTCTTTTTTGATCATAAACCATGTCAACTACGAATACAAGTTTGCAAATTACTGTTACCAAGGGCTGATGCTGCTGACTGTGAAATCTTCTGATTATATTAAATCCTGACTTGATATTAATTGAAAGCTCTGCTTTAAATGTTGCATTTTAAATATCGTCAATCTATTTGCAAGGAACCAGAGTGGGGGAGGATAGGAAGAACGCAAAACCAAATGATTTGAAATGTATTTAATATGCAAATTCAGTGAATAAGATAGTACAGATTTGCTGTTATATCCATACTGTGGTACTTTATCTGTGCACCGTAGCTCTAAACTAATAACCCTTCTTCAAGCCTGAGCCAAGGGTGCGTTTTTTTTGTTCAGTGTGTACATATTCAGGCCTGGAGGGAAAGAATGCCTGCTGTGTCTAATTCCTTGAAGCTTCTCTTTGAACAAAGTTGCAGCTAACACTTGGTCCTTTCATTACTGTCCTGGCGATATATCTTTGTATACCTAAATCCTTGGGCATTTTAGAAATGAATGCTTTGTGTCAGACATAAAGGAATATAGCTCATGAACACAGTCGTCTTTTCTAGCTCCAGTTATCTCTGAAAATTGTTTCTTTTCTCATAATTGCTGAGGCAAGCTGGCAGAATAATTGCTGTATGGACTTGAATGTAGATCAGTTTAAACTCATTGGCTATCCAGGAGGTGTTCTGTGGTGCAGGCATTCAGCTTCACTGACAGCTCAGAAAAATATTTTTCCTTTCTATAAATTATACCAAGCACTTCATAGAAAAAAAGTGACAGCCTAGTAGTGCATAAGAGAAAACATCACTGTGATCAGTAACTACTGAACATAAAGTGAAGTCTTTATGTTTAAGGTAGAGGATAAATGGCGCTTTTTTGCCCTCCTTGGTTATCTGTACTTGGGGAGGAAGGGCTGTTTTTTTGTTTGCTTTTACAGAGGCATTGGTTTTGTTTCAGTTGAGCACATGGTCTTGCTGTTTCTCAGGCACAGAATGGGGAGATCTGGGGAAGAAGAGACAGCAGCCAGCAATCTTTCTCCCTGAGTGCCCCTGTCTTGCACCAAACAAAGGGCTGTAGTGCAGATCCTCATCCTCATCTCAGCAGCTCTGCCCCATCATTCCTACCTGCCCCTTCCTATACCGAATAATCGTGGCAAGCCATCTTTTGACACTGCTTGGGATTTTTACGTAATTATTTTGTTGTGTTCAAATTCTCTGCCATCTCATTTTCTAATCTGTGCAGACCCACCTTGTATTGTGAATTGTTTCATTGTATGAAAATGTTCCTAATTAAAAATCAGTAATAAAAAATATTTTGTCACATTATTTATGTTACCCACACATCTTTTGAGGAAAATATGTTTTACTTAGTACCTCATACATGAGATCTTTTCACAATTGATGAGAACAGTGTGAAATAGGAAAATAAGACTTATGCTCCCTCCTCAAAACAAAACAGCACAGTGCAGTTCTTTTTTAAAGTCTCTTTTTAATGGGAATTTTAAATGAAGATAAGATACTCTTTCAGAAACTTCTGAAATGATGTCATTTGTCTTCTTCGAGGTTGCTTCAATTGCTTTGGTACTGTGCAATGTATTCTATCTGAACAGATCTTATCTGCCAGGGTATGGGGAGTTTGTTGGTATATTATTTTTGTGTGTTCTGCTGTGTTCAGCTAAAGGTTGCAGCTGATTCCTTACCTTTCGCTTTGCCTTACTACAAAGCAGATGGAGTGGTTCTGGCAGGAATTTAGAGTCACTGACTTTAAACCTGAGGGTGGATTTTTTTTCAGACTTTTAGAGGATTTTTTTTTTTTTTCATTTTGCACAGTGAAATGTGAAATTGGGAAACTTATTTATTAACAAAGAAGGGGCAGATATATTTGCATTTTTACAAGTATTGACATTTTCATTAACTACATGTTCAATTTCTTCTTTTTTTATATTATTGCATTTGGAAGGAAGTCAAGATTTTTTGGTAGTTGAACAAAGCAAAGGTGTTATTTAGAGATTTAGTATGCTGCAGTCTGGCATTGCACCCTAGACAAAGAGTTTCTGCAGTGATGAGCCTACTATGCATATGGTAGGGGTTACCTATGGGTATTAACCCATCAAGATCTTATGAGATGAGAAGCTGATAGCCAGCCATTTGGGTAAGAAGGGAGTAAGGAATAAGTGGGACTATGCATTGAGCATGGGCAGCAGGATCGAGCCTTAAAACTGTCATCAGGCTCTCTTTAATTCTTGGTATTATATTCTGGTAATAATAAAACAGTCTAAAGTGCAGCAGAGACAATATTTGATTTTTGAGGGGAAAATCCATTTCTTAGCACTCAGCTGGAGTATTTGTCGGGAAGCTAAGAAAATCTACCCCAGTATGGAATCCTAGTGTATTGGAGATGAAGAAAAATGAATTAAAAAAATATTGCATCCCAAATTTAAGCAGGGTCTTACTAAATCTCTGGGGAAAAGTCTTTTCCCTATAGTATGGCTATGTATTTTTTTCTGCCCATGTTCCCTACACTTGAAACTCCAGCTTTATCTCAGTTGTTTTTTTCAGTTGCCAGTGAAACCAGGGAAGGATATGCCTGATGTGATGATTTTGCAAGTTGTTCTAGCTGCAGCCAGCCCAGTACCTGCCTGAGTGTGTGCTTTTCTTAAAATGAAACAGCTCTCACCTAACATTGACTTTCACATTTTTGGCGTAAGCAGAAGCACTGTGAGCAAAATAACCCAACCCCAAAGTTGGTTCTGGGCTATTGTATATACACATATATGTGCATAAAGGCACACTGTTATGTGGGGAAGAAGCAGGTAAGTAAGAGGACAGCTTCAACAAGATGATAACGCACAAATGTTAAAATACAATTAGTGCTGCTGCACATCTGAGGAAATCCAGGCTGTGGATGCCAGCACCAAAGGCCACGTTTGGGTCTAGCAGCACATAGCAGGGTCCTCCTGGCTTAGTGCTTCTGCATAGGAGATGTTGCTGGCCGCTGGAGGTCGGTGTTGTTCTGCGCAATGCAGCTGAGAGGTCACTGGCAAGGGAAGTGATTTAGAAACTGGGTTTGGTGATAATTAGGTGAGCAAGAATGTAATTTATAGTGACAATGATGATTGCATCAAACAACCAAATTAAATGTGCATCTCTTCTTAAGACTCTTTTGGGAAAATGGTTTTCTCCTTGCTTCCTTTAGAAATGAATAATCACTATTGCCATCTGGAAAATATTACTGTCTTTTCTAATACCATTTCCAATTCCTGTGCTTATTTGCTGCTCATGTCCTGATTGTACGTAGATTGCTGTGAGTCAGATGTATCTTTGATATCAAAATTAGGAAGCAAGGCTGCATTCTCTAACTGGAGCACATTCTGCTGTATGTTTGTGCAATTTTAAAGACTATTTTTACACCACTGATCCCATACTCTGCATGTATGTCTTAATTTTTAATTGGAAAGTAGTGTTGTTGTTTTTTTTTAATATTGAGTTAAATATTGTCACTTTTCAGGGTTTTGCCTTTAATATGACATATATCTATTATTAACATGAAGTAGTAGATGCATCAAAATTTTAATTATATAAATTGTATTATATTACACTGAAATGCTAGAAAGCTTCGAGTGTGAAGAAACCCAACAAAACCATTTGCAAAAAAAACAATGATTTCCTATCTACATGAATTACATTTATGTGACTGCTCAAGTCTCTGTCATACTAACATAGCTTCTTATTAAAATACATACACTATCACAATAATTGTATATGGTAATTTTATATCAGATGGTTCTTAGTCTGACATAATGCCAGAGTCGCCCCCTTGTAATCAGGATATTTGTCTACCTCTTCTTAGGGATACAAAAATGTAAAAAAATACTTTGTAAAAAGCTTTGTAGTGACAATACCAACAGGAAGGAGGTAATCATGCTGTGTAGTGTAGGAAAGTAATCTAGGTGACTAATTTAGGAGGTTAATCTTCCTAGTGTCTCTGTGTAAAGTGAAGAAAGAGGTTCTTGCTTTTTGTGGCTCCCTAGAGCATCCTAACTGGAGGGCTAGGATTTGGCACAAGGAAGAGCTCATCTCTTTTACTTAAGAAGAAGGTCTGGGACATAAAGCAGGTAAGTTGGGGGCATAGTAGACCCACAGGTCATTTTAATATGGCCTAGGTAAGGTATACTACAAAGTAATTGCTGCCTACAGCCAGGTACTTGCTACCTACAGCCTGGTTGGTAATTCATGTGAAATTACTGGTGATATAGGACAGGTCTAAGAGTGTGCTATGGTTATGATCAATAGAGGTGAAATACATAATCTTTTTGGCGAAGAGGCTGGGAGTTCATGCTGCTCTACCTTTAATTTCTGTAGATTTCTATCAGGCCTGTGAGATATAGCACTTCTGGCTGTTTCACAAGAATTGCATTTGTTTAATATTTCCTTTTATTTGTTGATTTTAGCAGTGTGGATTTTTTCGTGTATCAGAACAGGGTGTTGTTTGTTGTTTTTTTTTTGTTTGTTTCGTGGTGGTTGTTTTTTTTTGTTTTGTTTTTTGTTTTTTAACTTGTGTTCTTTGTATTCCTGGCAGCTAATAAGCTACTTTTAGGGGGTCTGGAGAGTATGAGCAAGATGAGTCTACAGCCATCACTACCCCCAGTCAAAATATATATCAAACAAGATTGCGAACCATTGACTTGAATGTTCATGTCGCCATTGCCAATTTCATTATTACATATTTGAAAATCTTGCTTTTACAGAATGGATTTCGATGATGAAGATGGGGAAGGGCCCAGCAAATTTTCAAGGTGAGCCTTTATGAAGAGTTGGCCAAATTTCTTACTTTTTCAGTGGAGAAAGACAGCTGTCCCACTACTGCTGTTTTATAGTCTCTGTGGATATGGGCTGAAGAAATTGCCAACAGCTTGACCTAAATTCTAGTTACAGTTTACCAGCTTCCTCTGCAAATTAGGCACACTGGCAAAAATCTGCTTAATGTAGTTATTGGCTTACAAAGCTGACAGAATGTTTGTGTCATAATTTCACTCTGCAGCTAAAAATCACAATTTTTCTCATTTGACATAGCTTAGTATTTCAACTGCTGTAAATGAATTTTGATAATTTGACATTGCTGAAGTTGTCTTTTTGCCACTGAAAAAGAATTTTATTTCAAAATTAGTTCAGATACTAACTACTTGTTAAGACAATCTGATAGATCCTAGAGGCATGGGTTGTTTTTTTAAGATTAAAGGTCATTATGTACCATTAGGTGTAACTGAATAGTAGGAATTACCAAAATAAATGTTAATGTGGAATATTCTATGCTAGAAACAAAAACAAACATCAAAGCATCATTGTCATTTTTCACTTTTCCTTTTGTTCCAGTCACACTGTTTGCATTTTTTCATTAGAAACCAAGTGGCTGCACTGAGAATAGATGCTGTGAGGCCTACGGATAACTGCTGATCATTCAAATTGTAATTGCAGCTATATAGTAGCAGCCATATTCAAGCACAGCTGTCACTATAGGGTTTTAACAGGATGTGTTGCAACACCAGAACATAACCTCCTGGACAGGACCAGCAGCACACAAGTTTAGCTGGTGTCTTTTATACAAAGAATATTCCAGTCTGTGGCATCAAAACTCCTGGTCTGAGGGCTAGTCTAACGTTTGGTAGAAGATGTGTGTTAAGGGTACAAGATTGATAATTAATATGATCTGATTTTTGTCTGCATAAGCATGAGGGTTTCTAGGCACAGTTGTGCACATGAGTTGGTCTTTCTCCAGCCTTGCTTCAGCCATGGGTTGTGGGGAAAGCCAATATTTCCATTATTTTTATTGGAGAAGTATGGTGTAGAGTGCATAAGACTCTCTGATTTCAGATGCCAGATCAAAATGTGATATTTAAATCTTAAATGATGTGAAAACAAACAAACAAAACAGATTGTTCTGCTTTTAGAGAGGGTTCAGAAAAACAATGTAGAGATGACAAGGGCCATGTGCAGACATCCTCTTTTGGCCACGGCTGACCTCTCAAGGAGATGTTATTTTTAGTTGTCCTCCTTCTAGGACTTTTTCCCTTCTCCAAACTGCTCACATAACTGATTCGTAGCTTGTGTTGGCCAAAATTAGTTAGTTAGCAAAGAATTGCTTTTTACAAGTTTAAGCTAACCCAGAGTGGAGACTGGAAGGGACAAAAGAGTAGCTGGAGGCAACAGCATCTTCAGCCCAGCCAGCCAGACCAGAATGAGTAGGCAATCCATAACCTAGCAGCAGCACTAGAAGTAGTGGTGTTAGCATGGTGCTCCATGTGTGTCAACACACCTTGCTTCTCAGGGAGTTCCAAGGCAGCTCAGGTACCTGCATGACTTCTCATTGTCACCTGGAGACACATGCATGGACTTCTCACCTAACGGCATGTGGCCATTACTCATTGAATCTGTATTGTTTAAAATTGTTCGAGCACAGTATGTTCTCAGGGCAGGGTCAAGTGGAAAAAAAGTAACATTTTCACTTGAAGGTTTTGAGGGTGTTAGTGCTAAAACAATGTAGGAAGGAATGCGGCTCAAGTCTCACTTAAGCTTTGTCATGAGAGTTTGAATCAGTGAGGAAGGAAAATATGAAGCCTCATAGAGGAACTTGCACGTTTGTGGTACTTAAAATTACTTTTAACTCATTTCAGATGATAAAAAGTTAATTATTAGCTTTTAGAAGAGAAAAGGCGCTTAGTTATGCTGTGTTTCCTTATCAAGTAATAAGTGAAAGCTTCATAGGCTCTCTGTAGTAATAAATGACATTGTTTTGGAAAGACATAATTCTAATACAAAATCTTACTGGTCTGTTCTTAACCAGTGATACTCTTCACTTGTAGAAAACCCATTAACTTTTTTTTTTTTTTTGTATTTTCAAAAACGTACTTTTTCCATTTTGGAAAAAAGCATTTTTGGTTTCTTCAAAAGTAAGATACTTGTTTTCAAGATGCAAAAAATGCACTTTTGTAACTACTTTAGCAAAATCTAATTTTGAAGGATTAGTATGTTTTTTAGGGAAGGGAAAGGACAAAGAGCATGTCATTTTTTAGTAAAACATCATATTGGTGCCATCTCTGGAACAGCACTTCAGAAGCAGTGAAAATTCAATCCTGTGGGGCTGAAGTCCCATTGATCTGAATTTCCTCCGTAAAGTTGACAGTGATACACCACGAGTACCTGTTTGGGCATCTAACTTCTGTTGATTTGGGAGGGAATGAGATAACTGTTTACTTCTAGATCTTTATGCCAGTTTTAATTTCACTTCTATTTACCTAGCAGTTTCATCTGCCTGACAGTCTTGCCAACAGATGGTACATCATAGATACCTACCAGAGCTTTTTTCTGAAGGCATCCCTATATATTGCATTGCACTTAAGTGTGTGTCTGTGCCCTCCCATGTTATCTGTAGACCATCAGTGCCCTCTACTGAAAGGAGCGAGTTGTGGTTGCAATCTGGGAAAGATACAGCTCATTCACTTCCAACACAGCAATGAATATTTCATGGGCTGCTGCTGATAGAAGCTCAGTGGTGTTTTCCGTAATGGTGCTGGTTGTTAAGTTTCCCAAGCAATAAGTGTACGTCGGAGTGTCTGCATAAATCCACTGAAATATGTCTTCAACTTGTTTTAAATGTACAAATGAAGTTTTTGAATCAGCATGGCTTGGAAGTTTCATTAAACTCCACATTTTCTTTGCTTTATTATTTTCATGCCCTCATATTTCTTGCTGTTATTTGTAATAGTTTGCAGTTGTGAACCTCTTTGCTTTCTGCTGTGTGTTGACTTTAGTGCAATGTATAACCCTTGTGAATTTACTTGCTATCTTTTGTTTATAGGTATGATGGTGATCAAATCTCTGGTGATAAGGAAAAGTTTGCAAGGTAGGCGTGTTCCGTAGAGGTCTTCTGCTGAGAGAAAAGAGGGGAATGGTCATATCCAAAACATCTCAGTATTTGTGCGTTAGCTTAGAGAGCTGGTTATTTTGTTTCTAGGTGGGAAGATGATCAAAGTACTGCTGACACAGAAAGGATGGCCAGGTATGAAAAAGGAAAATCAAAAATGGTTTGCCCCCATTTTTATTTTATATGATGCAGTTCTGACTGTCAGAAGGATTGACTGATCCAAAAGTGCTTGAAGTCAGAAACACTAACGCTGGACCAAAGTGGGTTTGGATCAGCTCCCACGATCTCCCAAAATGTAATGTGCCTCCAAAACATCCACACAAAAACAAAGCTGGAATTGACAGAATTAGGACATCATCCTGCACATGTTTATGAATGCCAGGGTTCCCTGGGCAGGCCCTTTTGGAAAAGGAGCACAGCCCATCTTTTTCTTTTAAGAGTTTAAATTTGAACTAGTTTCAGGAAAGTTTCAGGGTTTTTGTTTGGTTGAACCTTTTCATGGCCAATTGGTTAACATACTAATACTTTTTAGTTTTTGTGATCATAAACGAAATAAATGGACTATTGGATATTCTTCTCTTTCTTCTCAGGAAGTCCTGCAGTCTGTTTACTCCTTATAATGGTTGTTTATAATGATCATTAGTATCAAAATACTTTAGTGGCAGACAGTGAAATATGTATTTATAAATGTAAAATATGTGTTGAATGTGTGTTCTTTGTCTCTCTTGTCTCTCAGCCACCATTTCTGAGAAAATGCTGAACTTAGACCAAGCTTTCATCGTGTAAAAATGCATTTTTCTTCCCCTTGTCTGTATTTATTGTCATGTAATAAAGACTTGAACACACATGTTCTTATGTACATGCACACTGTCACACAAGATGTTCTACTTGTTTGTATGTACACAGTCCGACTCCCACAGGCAGTGATCTCTCCCACATATGTACAGACCCACACAAAGGCTGTGTATCAGCCATTTGAAATGGAGAGGTTTGTTATTAAGTTGTAACAGACAGCAAGTCAATAGAGACCTTAGCTAAGGGATTCTGTGATGTACTAAAACACCACGGGCTATCATTGCTGGGATCCATACCTGGATTTCCTGAGTGTAGATATAGTAAGCATAGGCATCAGTAGGAATAATAACAGCATGGAGCCCTAACACTTAGTAATTCTGGATGCAGTGCCCTATACTTAAAACTCCTGTGTGTGCAGGGGAGAGGATATACATTGTAAAGCAGGGCAAGCCTGTGCATTCCACTATTTCAGGAAGCAGCACGCAATAGCTTGTATTTTTCTCTGCATTTTCAGAAAGGGCTCCATTATTAAAGTAGTTGAAAAGTGTGCTAAGCCTTTCATGATCACTCTTCATAACATTCAGTTCCAAAGAATGTTGCAGTTTCTTTTAAATTTGTGTTTCTATACTGACCAATGCTGGTGGACTCTCCATGTGATCACCTTTCACATCTTGTTGGATCAGCCAGAGATCCCACAAGAAAATGCCATGCACAGCTCATTGAAATCAGTGGAAGATGCTGCTTTGACATCCGAAGCATCACATACCTCTTGTGTACTTTTATTTAGCTGCCACCTGACAGGTACAGTATCTGAAATATAAGTACTAGGCAGAGAAGTCTTCTAGGTCCTTTTGGACTGTCTCTCGGTTCTGCATTTATTGGTGAAATTCCTTGATAGCGATCAAGCAGTAGTGATTTACAGTAATGGAGAACTGAACTCTCAGATCTTCAGCCCTTGCAGACTTTGGTGACTGTCAGTTTTGAGCATTCTCAGATTTGGCTCACCAGCTCAGTCATATGTTTTCTATAAAAGATGAGAACACTGGAGCTCAGCCTGAAGCGGGGCAGCATCAAGTACTGTCATTGTTACTTCCCTGCTGTGTTAGATTGTTCTTGTACATAAATTCTGATCTTTGTCTGACAAGCCAGATGTTTACTTGCTGTCTTTTGTATTCATTTTATTTATTTACTTTTTTTTTTTGGTATGTACTCTTATACCATATATAGTCCCAGTCCTGTCTGATCCTGTAGGCCTGTAGCATCTCCCTGCAGGCCTGTGGCTTTGTACTGGGATGTGGGACTTTCCACAAAGCATTACAGGACTGGAGACCTATGTTGTCCTTAAGTGGGTGGTTGTGGGTGTAGGCTTTTTTTTTTTTTTTTTTAGCTGTCAGTCAGAACTGACTCTTACTCCTTACTCCTGATATGATCCAGTTGTTAGCGAGAGCTTTCCTCTGAAGGAGGCCTCTTGCAAGCAGAGCCAACACCTAGAGCAAGGACTGGAAGCTGTGAGATGCAGGACATCTGTAGCAAATTTGGGCATTTGGCAGGAGTTGACAGGTGTCAGTACCTCATATTTTTCTACTTCCATTATTAGTTCTTCAACAAAGGATACTAAACTGCTTAAGAGATTAAGGCCAGAAACAAATAGGCTAGAAATATGGGTTCTTTTCACATTTATCCTTCTGTGGCCTGGATTTTCTGTCTATTAACTGAGAGATAATAGTGCTTAACTTTGTAAAGTACTTTGCTCTCCTGGAGGGAAAGCTGCAAAACAAGTGTGAAGTATTATGATTTATTACCTCTGATTGAAATTCTTACACTGATCCTGTCTGCTTTTCTGTTGGTTTGGTGTTTCTCTAAATGATCAGGGAGAATCACAGTGAAATTGAGAGGCGCCGAAGAAATAAGATGACACAGTACATCACCGAACTGTCTGATATGGTACCCACTTGTAGTGCGTTGGCTCGTAAACCTGACAAGCTGACGATTCTTCGGATGGCTGTTTCACACATGAAATCAATGAGGGGCACTGGAAATAAATCTACTGATGGAGCTTACAAGCCTTCGTTTCTTACAGAACAGGTAGTGTGTTTTTTTCCACAAATAGCTGTTTTCTCTCGTTTGTGGTCTTCAGTGGTGTGAGGAAGTGCTGAGAGGAGTATGGTCTCAGTTTGACCCTTCACTGTTGAGTAGTAACTGGTACAAGCTAAATAACCAAGATGTAAATGAACACAGGTTTCTTGTGAGTTTTTGGACTTTATCATAACCATACGAGAGATCCCTTGCTCTGAAGCTGCAGAATGGACATTCTTGTCCATTTTCACAGCATGAGGTACTTAACATTGAGGTCTGTCCTTCTGAAAAGCAAATCACAGGCAGTCCATTGTCATTGGAGATGACTATTCATCTCTAGGACTGGGTTCCTCCTATCCTAACACAGTTTCTCTAGAAAAGATAGAGAGGAATCTGCAAAAATCTGCCTCTCCATCCTTAGTTTATAGGAAGATTTTAAAAATTTCAATGTTTCAAAAATTCAGTTTCAATGCATAAGTTGCATTGAACATAAGGCGGCTGAACTGGGCTGAGATGAATCCCATCTGTAACAGCTGAGGTTACATTTTTGATGGAGGAGGAGGGAACATGCACCCAGTTTTCAAAGAAAACCTGTGCTTAACAGAGTGCACTGGAAATTCCTACCACCTTTGTTTTTGAAGTCCAATGAGTGTAATGTGCATTTTTGTGGTCTGAACAGTGTAAGTACTTACACATGTAAGTTATGGCTAGAGGTACTACTTCTTTCTGTTAAAGAAACAGCAGCTGTTGCTGACCTCTGAGTGTTCACATCTCTACTTATTCTGGCTTTCCTGAAGCATGCTTCTAGAGGGACTGACATTCAACTGGCTTTTGGTAGGGCATCTTGCTCACTTGTCCTTGCAACTTGGCTTTTAAACTTTGCAGGATGACAAAGCTTATCTTTTGTTAATTATATATTCAAAGCAGTTAATTATATATTCCTTGTCCTCTGTATAGTGCAGCCAGCTTGCAGTGAGAGTTTGTTGTTTGTTTTTTTTTGTTGTTTTGTTTTGTTTTGTTTTGTTTTTACTGTACTAAGGGGTTCAGAAGTGATGTGCTTTCTCTACAGTAAAGAAGCCAGCAGAAATCTTCAGTCTGTTAAGTGTTTCTCCAGATGCATTATCCATTTCTTTTGGGCTTTAGTAGAATTAATTAGATTTTGATCCTCACCTTATCAGGTAGTATCTGCCACTCTCACACCAGCCATGCTGTGCTATCTAACCTGAAATGAGGCTCAGGAAGCTCCCTATATGAGTTTCAGATGCAGTAACTCACTGCTGTATTCTAGTAAGCCCTGATACTTGCTGAAGGCGCCAGGCAAGGGCTGTGCAAGCTTGTTTTTCATGAACTGGGGAGACAGTTGTCATCTTTTCACATCATAAGTTTTCAAGCTCTGTTAACCAAAGGCAGTGTTTGTGTGTGATGCATGCAAAGAGCTGTTTGCATATGCAATTCAAGATATTGGGTGTCTAGACCAAATGTCTGAAAGCGAGGGACAGAACTGCCTTGATTTAAAGGTCTGTGTCCCCCAACTTCTGATCCCAAGGTGGAGTGGAGGCTCTGGGTGCTATGTCTCAGGCAGAAGTGATCAGGACAATGAGCAGGAGACCACATAAAGAAAGGCAAAGGGCAAGGGTGTTGCAGTCATCTTGGGTCTCAGAAGCTTTGTGTCCACAGGTTGGAAAAGGAAAGCAAGAAATAGTATAAGTTTTTTGTGTGATGGCTTGGGCATCCTAATAGGAGAGGAGGCTGAGGATTCCTGTCCTTGCCCCATTACAGTTTCTGTCTTTTATCCACCGACTGTTTAATTTACAAACAGAACTTATCCTGAGGGGGAGGAGAAGAAAAAAAAAAAAAAAAAAAGAAAACAAACAAAAAGTCTTGTTGTTTTCTTTCCAGTTAAATTATCCAGGTCATTTAATTAAGGGATGGGTCTGCCATATGAGTTCTAGCCCTTCATTTCCTCTGTTTGTACTCCTAAATAACTTTATAAAAAAAATTATTAGATATCTATCATGCACCAGGCAGTGAGTTTTAGTTTATTTTCTTAAAGTGCATTGAGATCACCAAATCAAAGGCAATAAAGGAAAACAATATTGTTTGTTACTAAGGTCAGCAGTTTATATTCTGCTGCTAATTTGGATGTGTTTTTTTTTCAATACTACAATAAAAAATTCTCCCAACGTTGTGCTCATCTATTAAAGTCACAAGAAAACAATATTCTTTGGCAGTGACATATGTGTTACTTAATTCCCTTTTCTTGCTGGCCTTCTAATCAAATCCTTTCTTTGAAAGGAACTGAAACATCTTATCCTGGAGGCTGCAGATGGGTTCCTGTTTGTAGTTGCAGCTGAGACTGGAAGAGTCATCTACGTATCCGATTCTGTGACTCCTGTGCTGAACCAGCCTCAGTCTGAATGGTTTGGCAGCACTTTGTACGAGCAGGTTCACCCAGATGATGTGGAAAAGCTACGGGAGCAGCTGTGTACATCTGAAAACTCTATGACAGGTCAGATATATCTGATGTATGGTTCTTTGCATTATGGATCCCTGCAGAGTTTTTCTGACATTCAAATGCCTGTTGTTACAAATCTGGTAAAAATGGAGTTCTGCAAGATTAGAGTGCTTTTTCTCTTGCAGGCACTGCGGTAATTTAAGTCATCTTTTGCATCACTACATTTTGTTTCCTATTTATTCAACTTTAGTCAAACCATGTAGGTCTACCTTTCAGACTTCTGGCTTGGGTAGGTTTGGAAGCTGAATTGTTTTCAGTCTGGAAATCTGGATTGTTTTCCTTTCATCCTCAATGAACTTGTGACTTCTTTACAAATGTATTGCTTTATGGCAGTGTTTATTTTGAAGGCAAAAATCATACTTCAGACTTTTCCATTTTCATAAAAGTTCCTTGTGGTTTGTTAACGGGAATCCAGGAAAAAAAATCTAGTGTTTGGCAGCTGAAAATCTAGTGTGGATTTTAAACAAGAGGCTTGCCCCTGTAGCAATGTGGTAAGTTAGCTACAGCTGACTATGTATCATTTGACACACAAAACTAAATAATATTCACAGTATAACTCTGGCTTTTACAATTATTCACGCTCAAGACTTCCCAATAGGAAGCTATCATGGCTTTAATAGAATCTGTGTATCAGAGCTATGAGAAATAGCTAAATCCTATTTTAACTCAGAATTGGAAAGGGGGAAACCCAGCTTCTCATTTTATTCTTCCATGTAATACATTTATAGCTAAATGAAGAAAAAAAAAAAATATTTATAACTAAATCCCGATCGAGGCAAAAGTCATGTAATTTCTCCTTGCTTTAATAATTCAGAATTCTGACCTGGCTTGCTGGAAGTTTTGTTGTGTTTCATAACTCAAAGGACAGTGATCCAGTTTAGAGTGAACCTGCACACTGTTTACAGCTTCCATGTCAAAACAGTGCCAATTTCATGGTTTCCTGTGGTTTGAATGTGATGTGGTTTTGGCAGAGCTTTCCCGTATTCATATTGGAAACTCAAAGCAAGATTCTGTGGTAAAAAATCCAGATGGATCAAACCCAAGAGAACATTTAGGGGAACCTGTGCAGAGCAAAACATCTGAGTTTCATACCACTTTAAAATGTATGTGTGATATTTGCAGAAGAGCACAATGACTGGTTTTTATTATATAGTATGCAATACATTTTAATGCACGTACCGTCTTCCTCTAAGAAGCAATTACTCCAGAACCTCAACGAATGGTCACACTTAGACTTTCTAAAGTGCTCATTTGGTACGTGGGCTTAACCTGCTCAAACTGGAGCACGACTAGACAAACACAGAGTACTTCTGAAAGTCCAGTTCTGTATTTCTTTCAGCTTTAACTGTAAGCTTTCCTTTTACACTTCATCCATCTTTAGCCAGTGGAAAGAGAAGTTCAAATAATAGTGCTTGGATGGCTAAATCTTTTTTCCTGTCTGATTCTTTTAGAGTTGTCAGATTGCTACAGAAGGCTCTTAAAACTGTCGTACGTGGGCAGCTGAAAGTTTTCCTGGTGTGCGGCAAACAGCAGCCTGTTTAGAGCCAGGGTGCTGAACTGCACTCTTTAAGGTGTGCAGATAGGCTGGATGTAGAAGGATGCTTTTTAGGAACTGGAGAGTGTGTGTAACTGCAGATGTTTCAAGCAAGCGCAAATAACAGTGCATAATTGGTCCTAACTATATAGGATACTTTGTGCAAGTTTTCCTTTGCAAACCTGTTGTGGTTACTTGCACGGTGCAATTTTTTTGGCTGCCTAAATGTCTCACAAGCCATAAACACAATAATCACCCCCGAGTAATTCTGTTTCTGAATCAAGCATAGGCATATAGTTGTATGTATCTCATGTCCTGTAAGATCATAATAGAAAGAAGAAGTTTTTGAGGTGCCTACTGAATTTTTCTAGCTTTTTAATAAAATAGCGTGGACCAATTTACGTCATCATATAATCCTGCTCTTTTGTTTTAAGGATGTGACTGATGAAGTACATTTTTTATTTTTATTTTTACATTAACAGTAGTTTTGTCAGTCTGTGGAGCATATAAATAAAACTAAAAGCTGTTTCAATTTGTTGTATTAAACTTGTATTTCCTTGACTTGTATTTCCTGCAAAGTACCATTAAATAAGAGAAGCAGTCCTCTTTAAGGACTGTCAGCTAAGCATCAATTTGCTTATAAGCAGCATACAGTTGGACTTCAGGAGTATCACTCATGAGCCTGTGCAACCAATTCCACTTCCCTTCCTGTAACACAAGCTATATTCAGAGTAGAAGCATTGTAACAGGTAGGAGTAGCTGGTAGTAAACAGAAATAATGAGTGCCGTGGTGACATTAAAAAAAAAAAAAAAAAAAAAAAAAAGTCAAGTAGGCAAATGCAGTTCTTTTAAGTCAATGTTTACGTAACCATTTGGGCAGCCTCAAGTCTCTTTAGGCTTTCGAAAGTTACGTTTCATGCAAAAGAAAGGCTAACGCAGAGCTTGAAGGAGCAGCATAAGTGCAAGCCAGCCAGCTGTGCATTTGATTTTTTATTTTTATTTTTTAATTTTCTTACTCAAAGTGAAGGTTACCATGAACAGCAGGAAAACCCCCATCGTTTAGCGGCCTCTGGCTGTTGAACACTGGGGCTACTTAGAGAGAAGGGATTTTCAGGTGAAAGAGTAATGAATCTTACAATTCTTAATTTTGCTTTCCTCCTCACCTTCTCGGGGTCCGTTTCTCAACCCTGTATCCTCCTCCTTCAACCCTTGACCTGAGGAAACAAATACAGCATCTTGTCAAAGAACCATCACTTGCTTTGCGCTGGATCAGAGCAGCATCCTCTGTGTGTGTTTGTTCTTAACATTGATTGTTACCACTGCATTGCTGTGTTGTTTTTTAACCCAGCACCTCTTAGCAATCCTGTTATACAGAGAAGATGTTTCAGACCCCGAGAACTTGTAAGGCTACCATTGCCAGAGAGAAGTGACGGAATGAGCTGGTGGAGAAAGCAGTCTCCCTCTCACATTTCTGCCCCCAGGAATAAGACTGGGGCTGTGGTTGCATGAGCATTTCTTTGGCAGTCGTACCAGCTTATGCAATCCTCACCTCGTTTCACCCTCTATTACTTTGCCATTTATGTGGTACTACAGTGTGAGTCACATTAAGGAGGCTGGCCCAGCCGAGAGCTAACCTAAGCAAAAAAAAAAACAAACAAACAAACAAACAAACAAAAAAAAAAAAAAAAAAAAAAAAAAAAAACTTGGTTTTAGTAGAGATACCTCTTTGGCCCACCTTATCATAGGGCTACTTGAACTCTGTGCTAGTGCAAAGGAGAAGCAGGGAATAGTTCCGGATAAAGAGAGGACAGGACTTGAGGAGCAATAAAAGCATATGCCAAGCTAAAGTGGCTCTTTAACTGCAGCCTAAAAAATATGATTTGTTTGCAGAGTTAATTGCTTGCTCTATTTTTAACTCTCAGGATATGGGGAAGGATGGATAGTTTCTATTTCATTTTATACCCTTGGAGATTTTATTTTTCCCTGGAAATGGAACAATTGTCCGCTTGTTTATTGTACATTAATTGCAAACACATTGTGACAAAGGGAAAGCTGAACTGTATGTATGGTTTGAAATGCTCTAGAAAAGACAGCAGCTGAGACTTGATAGCAACAAATGGTGCTCCCAAGAAGGGTTTGCGTGTGTCATGGGCATGATTAATTAGAATGGGTCAGATATTCAGAGTAATAATGTATTTTCCCTTTTTGTTCTTGGAAATCTGCAGATGGGAAAAACAAATTACTTTAAATATGCATGAGGTCAGATCCCATAGTAGGATCCATTTGCAAAGACCTCTTTGTTCTTAGGATGCAGTGATGAAACTTGATGGATGTTGGGGTTCAGATGCAGGTTCGGGGTTGGAGGTTGTGAAGTGGTTGAATAACACACAGCAGAGTGGAATCCTAATGCAAGTGAGAGCCTCTAAATGGCTACAAACAAAAAATCTCTGATGGCCCAGAAGATGGACAGAATTTAGAACAAGTTAAGTACAAAGAAAAACAGCTTTTGAAGAATACCTCCACTATGTTTACAAGTTTATGATATTCAGCTTGGAGCTCCAGGCAGCACAGCACATTGTAATCTATATATAACGTCTTCCTTCCGCTTCCTTATAGCTAAGGTGAGACGAGGAACAGCATATAGAGTCCCATCCATGCACAAAGCCTGCTTGAGACCCTCATGTTCAGAAGAAGTCTTTGCAAACCATTTTAGCTGAGTAGCTGAAAGATGCTGAAATTGTGATCCTGTGACTGGAAGGAAGTGATGAAAACCAGAACCTCCAAAGCTTTCATTTTCAAGCGATTTAAAAATGACTAAGTCAATTTAGTTGCTAGCTAAAAAATATTAATTGAGGTTACTTCTGGACATGACTTGTATGCCAAGTTTAGTCTTGGCACAATATTTTATTGCCATATTTTATAAGTACAAAAAAATAGAACTTTATGATGGAAAAGGTGACTGACCACAGCAAAAATTAAGCTGATAGGTACCTTTTTAGAAGAAAAGACCATTGTGCATTGTGCAATTTGCAGTGGTTCATGAGTACTGTGGAAATATCACTATATTAGCTGAACAGAGGTTTGGATTAAGGAACCTGTCTTTCAGAACCTTCAAGTAATACGTTTTCTGGTGGTGATGGTTCCATCATGTGCAGTTTTTTGTCCAACTGCAAAACTTGCTGTAACCAAGCACAGTTTGTACACACAGTCACCAAATCTAGATGCTGTAGGTAGAGTCAAATTGTCTGTAAAAAGTGGAAAAACAGTGTTAAATTCAAAAGAGGGCAATGCCAGAGACCAACGGAGAAGCAAAGTAAAGCTTTCCATAGCACTGAACAGATGGGAAATGCTCAACAAACAGTAAATAACCATGTGAGAGACAAGATTAGGAATAACTTCTCTTTGCAACAGATGTTCTTCCTGAAATTCAGCACAGGATTTTTGTGCTGAGTGCTATCTTACGCCTCCACGTAAATTCTTCAACTCTGATTTCTGCGTGATCTTTCTTAGAAGAAGGGCACTTCTCTCATATACTGCCAGCCCGTGAGTGCAAATGTGATTCTTATGCATTGTCAGCGTTTTGAATTCCAACTTGAATTACCGTTTCAGGAGAGGATCCAACTGATACGAAGAAGAGTTGGATGAAATTCTTCCTTGGCTTCATGCGCAAAATTCTCTGAAGAGATTCAAAGACTGACTTGAGGCATGCCCAGAAACTCAGCTCTGGCAAATCGACTGCCATTACGCTTTAAATGTCATAATCATCACTAGCAGTTAAATTCATGATTAATGAAAAAGTAATGCATTATCAAAACATTTAATTAATGGGATGACTTCTGCAATATATTAGCAAACCAGGGAGCTTCTCCTAATCTATTTGAAAATTGGGTCAGCCTATTAATAATTAAAAAATAAATCTATTAGAGTTATTGTTGCCTGAATTTTTATACCAAAAAATATGTTCAGAAATGTCTTCTGACAGAATCTGTCTTTGTTCTGTGTTTTGTGGTGATTAAGATACTTGCCGAAGATGGATGTTTTTCTACCCAGAGCTGTTCAAATTCCTTGAAAAAGAAAAATTCTCTTTTGTTCATATAAGTATGTCTTTGTCGAGACAGTTGACAAAACAAAGAGTGGTAGTGAAGCTTGTTTCAGAATTTATTCCTTGGCCTTTGGTTCTGAAGAGCGTATTTATCAGAGTTTTATGCATCAGAAAGGTACTGTGCATGTAGAGGGCTGTTTCAACTGGCAGCATTTTATTTCTTTATTTTTTCTTCTTCTGTGAACTCTTTTAAGTGCATGAACTCTAAACAACCATCTGCCTCTGAAACGTGCCCAGCCCAGCAGTTTAGGAAGTCAGAGTACAGAGAATTAAAACCAGATCTCAACACTTCAGATTTTAACGTTTTAGCACAGGATGGCTGACCTAGTAAGACCATTAGCCTCTGGACAGGTAGGGAACAAGTTGTATTATTTTTATGTTTATAGGGAGAATTAATAGCTACATGTGTCTTTTATTTTGGGACAAAACAGCGGTTCATCATCCACCATTTTCATTGAATGTCCATGAAACTTAACAACCACTTGGATGAAGAGAAGGAGTTGTCCGGTAAACAACATACTGTACCAGCAGGCAGGTGGAAGAGGAGGAGATGAAGTTTCCATATACATGATATGAGATGTCTTGAAGTCTTCTAAGTCTCTGCAGAACTGTCTGAACCTTGACTCTTAACGTTTTATGGGATTTTCCACCCACCCACACCCTGCTTTATTCCATGGAAAGGTGGAAGCCTGGGACAGCTGTGCCAGGATTATTGCACCTGCAGGGGAAGGGAACAGAAATTTTTGAAAACAGAAGCATTGAGTTTGTCCCTGTTTTTTCAAGATGTGAGTTCACGGTCTTATATAGAATATATGAATGGTTCACATGAACTGGGTATTTCAGGATTCAGTCTGGTTTAATGGTGGAAAAAAAAAAAATCTGGCAAGGCATCTTGTCATATTTAAATCTGGAAAATATTCAGCTCATTTCTGACAAATACCAAATCACCACGTGTTACCTGTTTTTCAGCAAAGTTATGTGGTCCCACCGGCATTGCGGAGAATGAAGAGGATGTTTCAGATGTAAGGCTTTCCATACCCGCCAGCCCATTTCTGTGCCATTGTTTCAAAGAACAAAAATCTGCCCACAGCTGTGTGGACTGTTTGTTCTGGTAGCAAGAAGGTCACAGTATCAGCCAGAGATGGCATTTGAACTTGGGCAATGCCATGAAAAGGAATTAGTGTTTTTTCTGCTTTAGACTGTTCAACTTGTTTTTACGTGTCAGATGAAGGAAATGAGTGTTCTGCTTCCCCCATCCCTGTTCTGTTTGCAAGGAAATGGGTACAGTAGATGCTTAGGAGCATGAAACAAGAAAGCTGTGCTGGTATGGCACGTACATCTTGGATCTCCCACTAATGTGCTTAGAAGTGATGCCCAAAGCCTCTGTGTTTCCCACTTCTCTTCTGTTGATGTTTGATTTGATATACTGTGGTTTGCCAACTCTATCTGACAAAATAAAAAGCTTGGTGTGTGAATGAGGTTTGTCTGAATTTGTGAATGTACTGAGATCCAGAAGAAAGACAAGGAAACTTTTAAACATTCTGTGCATTAAATTACATGTATGGGACTTGAGGTTTCCTTTACAAGTGAATCACACTGTTTTTCTGTTGAAGTGGATGGAACAAATCCTTCATTCATTTGTGACTGTGTGAGCAGTGAATGTGGTTGCATGGTCTTACAGAGGCAAAGAGGAGCATGGAATTTAGCTTTTTGTGCTGTTCAAGCGAGGAAGAGGACCTGGAAGGTTATTTCTGCCCTTTGACACACTGGACAATATCACAGAAATAGAAGAACGTAGTTTCCTCTCAAAAAAATAGGTACTTTCAAATGATCATGTTTTAAATGTATGGTACATTTAATCTCTTTAACTTACTCCAAGAGAATTTTGTTTTGCTTTGGTCTCAAGGGTTGTTTCTGGGGAAAAAAAAAAAAAATCCCAAATGTTGGGAGAAGTCAGATGTGCATAAAACAGTTCATAAAGCAACTCCTACACAAACACACAGATCCAGTGGTCTCCCTGCTGCTAAGGCACTTGGTATGGGTGGATAGTACTGGAAGGAAAACTAGTGATAATAAATTCAACTTTTAACGTGACTTTACTAAATAACTAGATAATAATAATAATAATATAAAGAATGTATTGTATGTTAGACCAGTTGCTAGTATTCTGTCTCCTGTCAAACTGTTGATACTGTTAAGGACAATGCTAGAAAAATGAGCTAATTATAGTGGTTGCTTAAAGAGGTTGGTACATGTTTTTACAAAAATAAGGAAGCAGCATTAGGCTAGTACTCTAAGACAGACTTATTACATCTGAGTAGCATTAGGGAATGCTTTTAGGGTGGGTTTTCAGGTGCTTGGGCATGCATGTGCAAGTGGGTTTTGTGGTTGTTATTTCTCTTTAGTCTTCATAATGAGTTTCTCACTTGGAAAGTGCTGTGTACTTAGGTCTGTTATCACAGATGTTTGACTGGATCATTTTCAGTTGCTGGATTTTTTCTTTTCTGTTGTTGTTTTAATGTTCAATATTTATTCAACCTGCTCTGTTTTGTTTTACTGTGTTCATACATCATGAAATATATGGAGTTAGCAATTTTTCCCCTTTTGAAAAAGATTGGTGTTTCACAAATACCAAAATTTCTTTGGTTAGCACGTTGCCAATAAAGCAGTCCAAGTGTGCCTCTTGGAGCCGTTTGGCACTGGCCCTGCTTGCAGCCCACTGTAAATCTCGGATGGTTCAACGGAAACTCCACAGATGCTGGGAGGGTGCAGTATTAACTTTAACATCTGCCCTGTGGGGAACCAGCTTTTCCTTCAGTCACATTAGACTGCTGTGTTGTCTCAATTAAGTTAATACAATGCAATGCAATATTTTACTGTTGCATGATGAGTTGTAGGAGCGGTACCTTGAAGTGATAGTCTTCCACCCCAAGCATCTACTTTCTTCAAGTGGGGGATAACTGGCTTAATCCGTGCTGCTGGCATCTTTTCCTCCTTAGCTCAAGCTCTGCTATTTCATAGTAGAGGGACAGCAGAGGCTTCACTTCCACATTATTTTTCTATTCCCTGCCAGTTTGCTGGGACTATGGCACCCACCTGCCCTGCCCTGGTCCTGCACAGAGGCTTGTGGAGGGAAATGCTTCCATATGTCAGGACATTACTAGTGTGGCAATGTGGCTTATCACCAGTTTTCTGTGATGTGGTCACTGAATCATAGAATAGCCTGAGTTGGAAGGGACCCACAAGGACCACTGAGCCCAACTCCTGGGTCTGCATAGATCCACTAAAAATATATCAAGCAACCAGACAGCTTCCCTGGGCATTTTGTTTTCTTCCTACTTTTTCACCCTTCTTTTGTTAAAATTTAGTTCTGTCCACAGCAAAATATCTCACAAAGTCATCCAGCATTCGTTACTTATTTTCTCTAATGGGCTGTTCCATTGTGTGTCACTGGCTTGTGGAACAGACCACAGCCTAATTTCAGAACCAGATGATAATATTTACTAATAAAACATATATTCCAGTTACTTGAATTTGATAATGAAATACAAATAATTCAGAATGCAAGAATTTGAAGCTTTTTTGGCAGAAGTGTTTTCCAGTAAAGCTTCCTGCTGAGCATTCAAGTGGAACAAATAGTTTAATTTAAAAGCTACTTACAAGCTTTATGTATTTATTTATTATGCAGCTGTGAATGGTAAAGGAATAAATTACATTTTAGAGTTAGTTTGGATGGCTGTCCTGTGGTGGGAGTTTCTGCTAATGGTACTTTGGCGTAACTGTTTCCTGGGGTTTTAGATCCTTTTTCTAGCTGTAGAAAGGCTGCTTTGTCTTTGAGGAGTTTTGTATCTTGGGTCTTTGGCAGGCCTTAGTGTGACAATTTTTTTCTGCTCCTTCAAATACATCTGATAGTTGTTACAGAAGTGCTGCCATAACTGTGCCGCTCGTGGGGACATGAACTCAGTGGTGTTTATTTGTTTAGAAGTACCTGTCAGAATGTGACTGTGTCAGGCCTTACGCAGCATTTTAGTGCTGTAAAGCTGCTGTACAAGTTTAAATGGTCAATGTAAAAATAGAAAAAGAGAGGATCGCCATCCCACTTTACAGGTGGGGAACTGGAAATAATAGAGAGAGAGCGCTGTTGTATTTTTGTATATGGAGAGCTCACATGTATGACCTTGCAGAAACTACTTTATTTAGCCTGATGAATATTTCCCATACATAAGATAACTTGTTGAGAGTTCCAAATGCTTTTAGTGTTTTGTTTTTTTGTGTGTGTGTGTGTGTGTTTTTTTTTTTTTGTTTGTTTGTTTGTTTTTAATGTTATAACTTAACTTTCATGATATGCTTTGAATTATTTGCTTGGAATTTTTTTTGGTCCATTTTTTGCCAGGTCCATCAGCACAGAAAATTGCTTGTGATCTGTAACACTAACCATTCAGATAGTCCCTTAAACTTAATTCAACAGCGTGTCTCAAAAGCCCACATACTTTCATTTTTAATTTAATTAAAAGGATGCATATTTGCCCAACACTGTGGAGAATTACATGATGCAGTCTGGCTAGTCAAACACGAAGGCAGTCACAGCAGAGACCTTTTGGCCTCATGAGCTTTTATAAGAACAAACTGTATTAGGCAAACAGCTGTGTAATGTGAGGGGGTTCTTATTAAAAAACAAGGGGGGATGGGGAGAAGGCTTTTCAATTCCCCCTTTGCTGGTTAGTGTCTCCAGTTGGTAAGTAAGGGACAGACAGAATTTAAAAATAGCTGCATTTCAATTGCATTACTTCGTCTCTTTTGAAAAAAAAAGAATACTGTTGATTGGATCGGCTCTTCATTCTGTTATAAGAATGTCATAACTTGACTCTAATGCTTATACAACGCCTTTTGCAATTAGATGATGTAAACCTTAGTATCACCAGAGAGGGTCAAATAGTCCCCCTGAGGAGCTAGACCAGTGAGAAAAATGAGCCTTGATGGCTTATATTTATAAATGGAACATTATCCATCATTAAGGGATAGGTAGTTCAGGAATTTTTTCATGAGTGCAAAGGGAAAAATGAGCAATAGAAAGCATTTTGTGGTTCTAAGTAGCATCATGAACATGGGGTATTCAATTTAAGTGAAATTTTCCTTATTTGGGCTAATTCATTTCAGGTTTTATACTGGTACACCAAGAGGTTATCACCGGATTTAAAGACAGATAAATCAGCCACCCAGTCTTTAGTCTTTTTTTGGAAGTGTACTCGTACATTTCGCGTGTAAGCTGATTATGCCCCCATAAGCACAAAGTTGTCATGAGACTTTATGGACCTTCTGAGAATCACTATAGATTATGTTACTGAGAATTACTATCTACATCTACAGTGTGTTGATAACTTGTATTGCTTTTGTGAACTCGGCCCTGATCCTAACAGCACCTCCTGCTTCTGGCTGACCAAGTGAAAATACTCTCTTTGGTTCCGTTTTCTTATCTCTAAAATAGGAATAAGGGTGTAGATCTCCTTTGCATGTTACTTTAACGTCTGCTAACAAGAAGTACATGCTTGCAGCTAGTTGTTTTGTATACTGTTGTGTTTGCTTATTGATATATTAACGATGCTTTGTAATGTGGGATACAGTGCTGCTAATTGCTATGTGATAAAACAAGTGCACAAGAGCAGAGAAGCCCTATGCCTGTGAGAGCTAAAGCAGTTTCATAACATTTGTGTGGAAGGCACTCATCTTCAGAGCAAGAGCAACCACATTTTGTCCATGCCATCCCATGATCTTCTTGCTTGATATGAGTGCAGAATAATGACAGCTGGGAAGCCCTTTGTGGTCCCTGATTTTGTTTCTGGCTGTGTAAGGCTGACTGATTTAACGTTTGTGTGATATTCTGAAGGGGTGTTGGTATATTGTCATCCCTGTGGCTTCATTCTTCTAGATGTCTGGGGTTATTCTGCATGGCATGGTTACTCTGCACCACACCATGCTGTTGAACAGTCAGGCAATATCCCACCTCGATTCTGGAAGGAGCCCTGCCTACATGCAGTCTGTCAATATGTCCAATTTTTCTTGTGAAATGGCAAGTGTGAAAAAGGCAGGAAAGAGCTACGACTTGTTCCTCTAGGTCTCTAGCTATGAGATTCCACATGCACCTTCTCTGCATACCTGGGAATTATTGAATGCTGGAAGCACTGCTGTCAGTGGCATTTGTGCCTCATTTGGCTTTGCCTGTTGTCACCCAGCAGAGTCTTGCCCCACACTCCTGGCCCTGTTATGCCTGCTGCTGTCCGTGCCCTTTTCGGTAAAGTCTGAGGGTTATAGCTGCTTTGTGTTGAGCCTGTTGGATGCCTGAAGATCCCAGGAGGGGTTGGACCAGGGCATGAAATCTTATACAGCAGTGGGGAGAGGTATAAATGGTGTATTGCTGTACAGCCTTGGAGGTAGGGTGAAGTCTCTGGTGGGCAAGTCCCATCATCTCTGCAGTCAGACCAGCTGGGAAGCAAGGGTGGGAGGTGTGTAAGGGGATGTGCTGCCTTGCATGCAGAATCCAAGGACTCCTGCACCCAGAGTGAGGGGGGACAGCCTGGAGAACAGTCCCCAGCACCACCCAGACCCTCGACCACTTTCCATGCGTGAATTAAAACTATACTTCACATAAATCTGAAACATAAAAGGAAAGAGCCTCCCGTCTGGTAGGAACCCATCTGTTCTGCACCGTTCCAAGTCCTGGCAGCTGTCCCGCGTGGCGGTGCTGTGTCTGATTCAGGAGAAAGTGAGTGTGTTAAGGAACGCCAGTGCTGGCACACTGGAGTTGCCTGTGACAGGGTGATTTGGTGAATGAGTTAAGCATCACGAGGTAGCAAATGTGTTTTGTAAAAACAACCTCATCAGGAGCTTTATTTCTAGAACCGTGCGTTCCTTGTGACCTCTTTGTGTATTTTAAGTGCTATTAAGAATTGGTGGTTTTGTTGCAGATTTAAAAGACCGTTATGAAGTAGTGGTGTTAAAATAAAAAACAGATTAGCAGGCACTGCCTGTGAGATCTGCACTGCAGCCTCTGATGCAAGTGAGAGGAATGCTGTAAAATCAGTGTTGGCTTTTGGGTGCACACTCTAACTGGTGCCAGTCAGGCGATTCTGTCCCTGGTTTGTAATATGAAGTTTTGATGGTCATAAGTCCACCTATTTTGGAAATATTTAGGCTATTGCTCGTGTTTGTGCTCCCCTTTCAATGGGGGGCCAAAGAGGCATTTTTCATTGGTACTGTTTTACTAGGATTGTGTTGTGCAGTGTGTTCACTCCATGTAGCTCCTATTTTGGTGTTGAGATGCTGAAGGAATGCTCTCTTTTTGGAAGGTACTTGGATGGCCAGCAGCATATTTCCAGGCTGTGGCAGTTTTTTCTCAATCTGAATGCATATTGTTTTATTTGTATATTGCGAGTGGCCTCTGGTTTTTATGAACATGACGTCCTGGAGGGAGAACACCCATATTGTGTTTGTATTTCTATTTTGATTCTTAGCATATTTGTAGATAATTTGTAATTTTTTTTTTATATTGGGATCCACAGGGTGGAAGCTTATTTATTAAATTTAATAAAGCTTAAAACAGTTGCTGAGATGCACTAAGCATGAGACATAACTGCATGCCTTACAATTATAATGGTATCCATTTTAAAATTGTCTTTTTATTCCTATAATTGTTGATTTAATGCAGAATAATTGCTTTGCTCTGGCATAAGTTTAGCAAGAGTAATTTAAAATAAATTGATGAATTGTAGGCTATCTAAACTTATTGACAGTATTTTCTTTATGTATTCATAATGCATCTATTGTTTTCAAGAACAATTCTGTCAGCTGGTGCAAAGCTGAATTTTCAGCAGTAGTTGGTGGATGTGTGCAAACTGGTAACGGGGGGAGGGAAAAAAGTGAGTTAGTTTTCTGGAACTTGGTTGTTTGTCCCAAGCAGTGGACAAGTGGACAACATCTTGTACCTGCTGGAGCTGTTGTAGAGAATCAGCCTTCCAACCATGGCTGCTGCCTTCACATCTTCACATCTTTCCTATACCAAAGTACACAGAGACCACTCCGTGATGCTGGCTCTCCTGGATGATCAAGACTTTTCTATGCTTCCTTCGTACAAAATCATAAATGATAAGTAGTTCATTTGCAGGGTTGCACTTCTGTGTGATGGGCTGGCAGCTAGTAGTTGGGAGTACATATCACTGCTGCTACTTTCTGAAGGCTTCACATACGAACAGGGAGCATCAACACAGAATAAGTCTTTTGTTTTCTGACATTTCAGTTTGCGGGTCAGCTTATGTTTGTATCCTTGAGCATCACTTCTATTTTATTTTCATTATTTCCTCTTTTTTCCTGCATCCCTGTCTTGCTTTTTCCGTTTTTATAGTAAGATAAAGCTGTTTTTGGTTTTCATAAGAATTTTTTGGTGCAGTATTCCTGCGTTCTGTTTTTCTTCCCTGAGCCTGTGGAGTATTTTTGATGAACACAAAGTCATCTTTTGTTATCTTGTCCAAACCAAACTTAGTTTCACCTTCATTTTATTTTGCCTGGAAAGAAGTATGTAGACAATCCAGTGGCAGAGAATAATTATGAAATATCCGGCTTGTTCTTTGTAAGGCAAGACACTATCCTCTACAGCATGAAGTTTGCTGGGTTGCTGAAGGTTATTGTTTTGAAGGCAATGTGAGACTACTTTCAGTTCAAACTGTTTCCTTATCAACTCCAAGATTCTGTGCAAGACAGCAGGTGATCTACTCCAGAGCTGGAGGAAGATGGAAAGTTGTATCATGAGCTTTGCCAACAGTATTTTGGTGTGCATGAGGCCAAAACAAACCTCTTCTGAACCAAGAAAGCAAGTAGAAGTAGCCTTTGGATGCAAGAGAAGGGTATTTCCATGCTGCAAACTCCAGTCCTGGATCTGGATACCATATGATAATTTTTTGAAAAAGACATTTACAAAGCAACTTGCACGGATTTTTTTAAAGAAGAATACCTTCATGTAACGGGCCCTTCTTTCTAATTACAGACTGGGGGATTCTCCAGGGAAAATCCAGCAGAGAAAGCATTTAAGATAGAATTAGGTGTAGATGCCTACGGAGTTTTGGATCCACCAAAAAAAAACAAACAACAACAACAAAAAAGAAAAACTAACAAAGAACAGGCTGTGTTTGATAATCGGGCTATAAATCCTAGCACGCAGTGCTTATACGTGGAGGAACAAATTTTCTAGCAGGCTGGTGCTATTGTGTGAGGATGGATTTGGGCCAGGCTTCCAGATTTGAAACCCCATGAACGCCGGTAGGCTCAGGCCAGGCTTTGGCTTGGGTTCATCTCAAGCATTGCAAATACAGAAAAGGCATTTGAACATTCACAGTAGCAATTGGAGGTCCAAAAGGGGAAGGTATCTGCATAATCCGTTCACTGCTTGCACATACAAGGGGCTTATTACTGCCAATTTGAACCTTTGTCTCCTTGATTGTTACGAGAACATTTTTAGAGCATCTTTGAAAACACACTGCAGCATAACACAAAGGGAATGCTCCTGGCATGCATCCTCGCTATTTGAATTGGTTGCTTAACTATTCTCTTCAGTGGGAAGAGCTTTATTTAGCTTCTCTAATTTTACCCAAATAATAAGTCTCTTGCACATTGTCCTCAACTATGTGGTCCCCTCTGACAGCCTTTTTCTGTAGCAACAGCTGAGGTCGAGTTCCTGAATTGCGTGGTGGATTCAGAGGACAACGGGTACATTACAGGTTTAAGCAATACTGCCCTCTGAAAGTGGGCTCTAATGGGTAGATTTCAATAAATTATCAATTATATCCAGACCAACTGGAGTGATTCATGTGTTGGTTTTAATAAGCCTTGTGGTCATGTATTCACTTTCACTTTTGCAGCAGAGTAAACTCTGATTTCCTCTGAAGTGTGCAGCTGCTGTAAATGGTAACAGGGCAGCAGTGTCCGTCACAGGCATGCATCCTGTGCTTGCTGTGTCTGGGGGTTGTGTCTGAAGCTGGAGAGGGGAAAAGTTTCATGTGAAAGTGAACTACGTGCAATTATTAATTTGTGTGGAAGCTCATAAGGGATTCAGCTGGGGGTGGCACTGAATTGCGTTTCCTCGTTAAAATTGTTCCGCTTAAGAAACTAGAAGAGGAAAGGAAAGAAAATGCACATATGCCTGTTCAGTTAGAGGAAGTTGTCGGAGCATCCTAAAACATTTCGTATTAATGAGAATATAATTGCCAACTTTTACATCCGATCTACTTTATGAAGGTTTCCCGCGGAGAAAGCTAAATGAGCATTTATCACTGCAGAGGCATTGCTAGTGTAGAGGATGCAGGAACACAGAGAGATATGAATATTTTATGGTTCTGTGACAGAGCTATCTCCAGAGTGTACCATCTCCTTGAACTGAGCTGCATGTGTGGCATGAAGTCGTGATTTATGTCAGATTGCTTGCCTGCAGAGTGGGACCCACTGAGGTCCATCATGTGAGCAGCTACAGTGAGTTGCAGATGATATTAAAGCAGGTAGGAAATGATTTTGCAACTCTGTGCTGGAAGGAGTGGAGTCCCCTTCCCAGAGTCAGGCGTGCAGTGGCAAAGAGCCTGGGGAGGAGGCACGGCTGTGACTTCTGCCTTGAGACCAGGTGAGGTCGTGTTGTTGCAGCTGCAGATATTCACAGCAGTAAGAAGTTGTCACAAATATTTCCCTGCCCAGCACGGCCGCACTGGTTGTGTATTAATCTCATAGCAAGTTGTTTCTCAGTTTGCTCTACCAGGCACACTCTGCACACCTGATATCATTGGTATTTTGAACTTAAAAGCTCCAACTTTGTTGAGAGCCCTGTTATGCCACATCTTGACAAATCCCTCTTCTTCCAGGAGTGCATTGGCAGACTGGTTCCAGCTAAGCTGAAAATTTTATCCTTGGTCTACTCAACTATAATTCTTTTCCATTTTAATACAATTTGATCATAAACATCCAGCAATGTAAAAGACACAAATTGCATGTTCTTTATCAAAATTGGTGATGTATTGTTACAGCCCATATGGCAGGCTATTGAAACAAACTGCTGAGAGAGCTATGTCATAATATCTACGTACCAAACATTTCTGACTCACCCCCACCCTCACCCCCTGCAGTGATTTTGTAAGTCAGGGCAAAATTTAGACTGCTGTTTCTTATCTGGTACATACTTCTAAGGCATTGCTAAACAAAAAGTTAATCTTAAAAACTGTGACTTCTTGTTGGGGGTTCCAGGCTTGCCAAAGGAACATGTGTCAGCAATTTTAAGCTTAGCAGCCACGTAGCTCCGAAGTATATTTATAGATGCTCTTTCATGACAAAAACTGAGAGATTTTTGTTGTCTGTTTGAGTTACGTTTACAGTAACAGCTTTTTGTTCACTAACGTCACTTTAAGAATTTATGTAGCAATGAAGAAAAAAACTGAAGTGCACGACAAACAACTCTTCTTTTATTTACATGCATGACAAAGTTACTGGATTCAAAGAGAAAAAACACTTTTAATGGTTTGACTTAGCACGCATGTTCATGTGGACAGCTGTGGCGTCCTGCACATATATGTATCTTTAAACTGTTTTATAACAATTTTATTCCCGTTCTTGGATGGAGGTAAATACTTTCAGTTAAAGCAATTCTGAAATGCGTGTGGTTGCCAGTAGAGTTGTTTCAGAACTTAATTTTTGGACAGAGACCTTTGAGTAAATCTGGTGAGGGAGACTTTGAATATATTCTATATTTCTCCAATTTAGTACAGACAGAGTAGGTGATATTACTATAAATTTGGATACTGTTGTATCACAGTAAAGGCTTGGAAGTCATAGGCTTGTATCTTTTCAATAATTGAAAGGTACTGTACCCACCATAAACATGTGGGTTTGCTCACAGCCTGTGTCATCAGCACTGGTGGGTATAATTTAGTTGTCTAGCAGCTGTTCCACTGCATTTCTCTTGGCCACTGTCACTTCTGTGGTGTATGCAGCCCTGAAGCGTTGTGGAGCTGAGCCAGTGATTCATCGCTAGTCCATTTTTGTAATAAGCAACATTTTATATTCATCTGTTAATGATCGAGCTGTAGATGCAAAAGAGAGTTTTGTTAGTTCTTTGATAATGGAGGTTTTTTTCAACCTTAATGATTCAGTGATTCTGTGAACTTACAGGAAGTTAATACCCACACCCTGGTGTTGCTGGGCAGAAGCTTTCTGTAGTACTCACTGCCTTCTGCTTTGTCTTAGGAGTGTGGAAAGATTAAGTCATGCTACTGCTTTGCTACCTTTGTGTTGTTTTTTTCCTGAAGACCTCCCCCAGCTTACTGTAGGAGCATCAGCTCAGCTCTCCCTCCATTGGTCCTCTCCTCATTGCTGTGTCTATGGAGTGAGAGGCTGAGCTTTGTGGTCAGCTCACGCAGATCAGCAGGGTCCAACCATGGACCTTGCACAGAGTTGTGTTGAGTCTGATCATCTCATGGATCCAGATGAAATTTAACTTCAAAAAATGCTGTTGTGTCGGTTTCTGATCAACTCTGAAATGGCCGTACCATAGGTGCTGCTGTGACATATTTTGTGTCTCATTACCAAGGAGAAAAACTTGGTCTTACATGTTCCTTATCATCGTTATAAGCCTGTATGTATGAGGTGTTGTTACGATGGGGAGAGACGCACAAGCACAGAGGAGAAGCAGCTGCCAGAGAAATGGTGCCTGTTGCTTTATCCACACTTCTGGTAAAGAGCAGAGCAAGCAGATCAAGTCAATAAGCTGTTCTTGCTGTAATTGCCTATCCCACCTCCAGACATTTGACCCTGGCTTGGAAGCTGGTCTAGGGCCAGTCAAGAAAAGAGCCATCACTTTTGTGACTCACAGTCAGCTTTGCTGAAATCGTTAGTTAAGCCAGCACATAACCAATGTGAGACCAGGATCAAGCTGTTTTGTTTTTTTTCCCCACAGCGACTAATGACATTTGGTTTATGAGCTTATTGTCATCTTATTTTATAGTAAATGGGA
Organism: Aythya ferina; assembly: GCF_964211825.1. Classification (NCBI taxonomy): domain Eukaryota; kingdom Metazoa; phylum Chordata; class Aves; order Anseriformes; family Anatidae; genus Aythya; species Aythya ferina. The sequence goes on from NC_140307.1 coordinate 8,771,788, forward strand.
TTCAATTTATGTGTTAAACGTTAGTTGCTCTTCCTTGATTTTCTAGGACGAATCCTGGACTTGAAGACTGGAACGGTAAAGAAAGAGGGTCAGCAGTCCTCAATGAGAATGTGCATGGGATCAAGACGCTCTTTCATTTGCAGGATGAGGTATGTATTTACCCGGTGTTCCTGTTACAGTCTCTTCTCGAATTATAGGCTCCAGACATTGTGCTGCACTTATTTGACCTTGTTTAAAAGCTGAAGCTGTAATGACGCATTCCTATTAAGAATTTCCAGAATACTTACTTTTGTAACTGTAGTAAAACTGAAACTTGTTTTCCTTTATGATTAATGACAAAGCAGTACCTCATTTGTGTTGCAGTTATTTTTATCAGTATTGGGTGTTGTATGCTTTCCCCAAAGAGCTGCATGACAACTTCATCCCTGGAATGCAAGCAATTGTCTCTTCTGGTCAAATTATTCAAATCGATACTTTGGGAACTGAGCTTTCGCAAGTGTAATGAAAGCCCAACTCTGTGTATTTTTTCAACAAACCAATAATATTAAAAGAATCTTGAAGACAAACAGGAATTCAGCTGCAAACTTGCCAGCTATGGAAGAATTAACCTAAGCCTGGTATGAATTAACCAGATGTCAGCTGGTTGATTCTAGATAAATGAGTAATTGTTGGAGGATTTTTATTTTGCAATTTTCCAGCTTCTCCTGTATTGCTTGGGCTTCCTAAGAGGTCTGCCTGCCCGATGGTTCTGACTAGAGCTTTGTGGACACTTTTATTGTAGTGCAAACTGGATAAAATGTCTATTGCTATTGCAATAACTTCCTCTCAGTGTGGTTGGGGGGGAAGTACATAATTGCATTTGCAACCTATATCCAATATGTACTCTGAGAACAGATGACGTAGAATTTGTTATGGAATGGAACGCACAAACCAAAATATTTGACACGTTACAACAGATCCATGTGCTTCTGTTAATTGTGGTGGATATTCTTCCGGTCATGCAAGGAGTCAGAATATATGGCTGGTAGGTGCCTTTATAAGGGGTTTGTATACTTCATGCCTGCAACATCAGACTTGAAAGCTGTAGCTCCTTTTATGCCTTGGCATACTCAGTCCATGCAAAGAGTCCCTGTGCTTTTGACTTCGCTCTTCTTTGTAGTGATATATGCAGCGTAATGGCCATAATTTAAACAAATAATGAGTGTTGGAGGATGCAGTAAGAAATGTGTATTTCAACAGTAGTGTTCATCAGACAAGGAGAATGCTTCAAAATTGAAGGATGAGGGCTACACTCCGAAGACCTGTTTTCATACTTTTTTTTCTCAATGCTCTGGAATATATGAGGTTGCTGCTCCTGTTGATTTTAACTGTATTTGGCTTTTGAAATTATGAATCCAGTATCATGCACGCATCCTCTCAAGTAACGTTAATTGTAGTTTTCTCTATTGTAGCTTGTTAGGAAACAAAATATGGTGGCTTCAAAGATTTCTTCAGAGACGTTAAGTCTGACACTTGCTATTCAGTAAGCATCTTTTCTTCTCTAACAAGGAGACAGCAACCCACAGCCAGTGCCAAGGATGGTTAGAGCTTACTAGTTAGGCTTTTGGATGTTATTTAGCAAGGCTGTTACAGTCTGAGGAGCCAGGAGATGTCTTCAGATACATTTCTGGGTGTAGCAGCTGTGGTTTGCCAGCATGGGCAAGATGCTGCTGGTTGGCAGCGCCTTGTTTCTTTTGAAAGACAGCAGCCTGAATCCTGTGGTGTTACTACATTTAACTGCTAATTTCATGGGGAAAAGAAATACAGCCTGGCAGAGAGACACTTGAACACTGATTTCCCTTCCTCCAAGCTGCACATAGTAGTCATGTGAGGAGGACTTTTTTGTGCAAGGAAGGCCTAATGTCCTGTTTACTGTTTTTCCCCAGCTTTTAAAACAATTCAAATTGCAGTTATTTTTTAACACTGATTCTGGAAACTCCAGTGCATGAAAGTAGTTTTAGACATTCCAGTAGCCCCATTGTTTTTGTAATTCTAAATCTCACTTCAATTGTTTGTTCCTTCTCATTGGCAGTGACTGGTAAAAATAAATAAATAAAAACCTTCTTAGAAGAATGATCCTCAAATAATGTGAATTTTCCTTGGGATTACTTCTTTCATTGTTATTGTTCTTTTTGTCAACTGCAAACGAACTGTTTCAATCCTTCAAACTATTTACTTAGCTTCAAACGGATTGTTAAAATTATGCTGTTACACATAGAAATGCCGCAAAATATACAGGAACAAGTGTTAAACAAAATTACTTGTCAGTATAAATAGTCCATTCTTGCAAAGATTAGTTTAATATCTAACAATGTTATAGCTGGTGTGTGGCAGTTGTAATGCTCTGTCCAAGAAAGCTACTAATACACCGCGATTTTTTTTGTGTCGGTGTATGGGGACCTGACACAAACTTGTCTAGTTTTCACTCTTTTTGTAATTTATTTCTGTGAAGTGTATCTTATTTATATCTTGAAGTGTAAGCCACTCTCAGAATGTTTCAAATAGTCCTTAGGTTTGGGGGGTTGGAAGGGAATCTTTATTTTTCTTTATGACATAGAGAAAATAGTAGTAGTATACCCAAAAGGCTTGAGCTGTGAAAGCTGCAAGTTCTAAGAAAAGATGTATCTGGGACTTCCTGTCGGAAATAAATATCCATTACGGTCTACTTATGCATACTAATAAAGATCTTAAAATGCATTTTCATCTCAGGTATTTATGTTCATTTTTGAGCCCTTTCAAATATGAATTTACTTTTAGGTGTGGAAATGCTCCTCTGGATCATTTACCTCTGAACAGAATAACCACCATGAGAAAAAGATACAGGTACTATTACTTAATTTACTGCAACAGTCAGTTGCCATAAGCACTCTCATTTTTCCACTGGTCTAATGCTCAAGTGCCGAAGAGTACTACCAGGACAAACATCTGCACTGGCGTACAATGTGAAGTAGCCCTGGGTCACAGGGGAGGAGAGCTTGCCACTCAGTTCAGCTGTGGCAGTCACTGGATCTTCTTGCAGGCTGTGAGCAAGTTACTCAATTTGTCTTTAACCAGTACCATCTCTGAAATATGCTTCACTGTATTTCTCTGAGCAGTATTGTGGAGAACAGGTAAGGTTTGAGTAGCATCATAATAGAGCTGATATTGTGCAGAACTCTAGGGTCATGGCTGTTTCTAATATTAACGTTAACGATAAATCATTAGTAGTAGTTTTAAAATGTAAAGCTATTCTGCATGTCAATCAACATGATATTTTTGTGTTTCCTTTTCATTTAGGAATGGCCTTGGCCCAGTAAAAGAAGGTGAAGCACAGTATGCTGTTGTCCATTGCACTGGCTATATCAAGGCATGGCCACCAGCAGGTGTGTATCTTGTACACGATGTGCAACGCACGGTCTGCAAAAAGAGATGGAAACATGGCTCAGGATCCATTTGCTGGTACAGAGCTGGTCTTCTATCGGATTTTAGAGGCTTTTGAATATCAAGCAGTCAGCAGCTGTTACACTTTCAAAATCTCCTCATTGTTCCTGTGAAACCCTTCTCAATTTTATTGCCATGGAGTGCTGTAGGAGTTGTCAGTAATGCAGGACTACAGCAATTGAAGCCAAAAGTTCAGTCTGATAGCCCACATAAAAATGGCCAGATTTTAAGAAGGTAAACACAGAGTGCTTGTACCTCTATAAAGCACCAACTAGTGCTTTTGTATTTAAGTACCAAGTTGCAAGAACCCACGTATGAAAATGTGTAATTTCAATTCTGGTGCATAGGTCTTCGCTTCAAAGTGGTGGTGGTAGTGAAGAATGTTCAGCGTTTGTGATAAGTTCTCTATTAAGGCTGTTTTTCTGAGAAACATGTCTTGATGTGCTTCTTTGAACTACAGAGAAAACGTTTACCTTCTGTAACTTAGTATTGCACATGGGAATATTTACCCTGGAAGAATTCAAAGAGGAGACAATGGAGTTCATCCAGACATCATCATGAACTGGGCTGGCTGACCTTGGCATTTGCAGTAGTTGAAGAGGGCTGTTTGCAATATGACAGCGCCTGGCATGAATCAAGCCATGAGTTGTCCTGCCCTTTTGCGGTTGTATACCACAAGCATAAATCACATTTAGGCAGGGATGAATGCTAGAAGTAGTTTGCACCGAGTCTGTACACGGGTGTGCAGATTACAGGCGTAAACCTCTTGTTGATTTCCTGCTGAACTGTAGTTTCAGAAGTTATATAATAGTTCAGTTACCAGTGATTTTCATCTTGCACACAAGCACACACAAATATACATGTTTAAAATAGTACAGAACTGAAGCTTGTGACATTTTCTGTAACTTTTGCAGCCAAGAACGGGGCTAATTTATATCATACGTGATCTGTGCTGGTTCAGACCACAGTGCAGACAGTGAAAACCTCAGCTCTTATTACTGATATTGTTTAATATACTTCAGCATGATGTAGAAGTCAAGATGTTCCAATTTCATTTCAATCCCAGAAGAGTGAACAGAACAGTGTATGTAAATTGCTCTATGAAAATGAAACATTTTTGTTTGCTTCCACAAAGAGGTCGGCCTTTCTGTTGGTATTCCCAAGCATAAGTGAATTTAGCTGTGATATACAGGATGTCTCTTCAGAAAGATGCAGGTCAAATGAGATTTCTTGGAGATCCTCGCTCATTTAAAATGAAAAGCTTGCTGTACAGTATTGGAACCTTAGAGTCCTAACGTTTCAGGGCTGTGAGGTGTTTTCCCCTACTATAGCTCCTACAGAACCACACAGTTGTCCCATGCTTAGCATCCTCTCCAGTCTCGTCTTCAGTAGTTTATGGGAAGATTATGTCAGTATTCTTGGACTATCTTTCACATAAGATCAAGCAGGAATTTTCTGGTTTCTGTCTCCAGTGTTCTGGTGCACTTCCAGAAGGAATTCATATCCTGTCAGCTTTTACTTTGCTTGGTTAAACCATCCCACTTCTAATCTCCACTCTTACTATGTACTCTTTTCTTTGCACTTACTCATCTTTTAACTTCACTCTTCATAATGTGGGTCACCAGAGCTAGAGTCTTGTTCCAGATGATACTGCGGTGATATATAATGAAAAGGGTATTTCCTGTCCTGACTGGCAGTATATGATATGGTCTGTTTCTCTTTTATATGGTGCATCCTGTTGGCATCTTAAGTCGCCTAATATATATACCAGACTGTCTTTTCCTCAGTTGTTGTCACTCAATATCTTCCAGTTTATAACAAAAATAGCTGTGAATTGTGTGATCTTCTGATTTCGTAATATGAAGTTTCATCCCGTTTCTGTTGCTGTAGTCTGTGGCAGTTATTGGTCCCCGAGTGCATGCTTATGCATTTAGAAATGTTGAATTTCATCCCATTTCTGTTACTCCTCTCCTCAAAATCCCATGGTGCTCCCCCTATGATATCCCAGTGCTCCTCCACAATGTTAATGCCTCCAAACTATAGCACAGTCCTAAGGGATGTTCTAGTTTTTTTAAGAGCCATATGTGGAATTTCAGTGTTCTTTTATGTTACCATCCAGATTGTTACTCGTCACAGTCACGCCTCAGTGCCTTTTTCAGGGCATATAGTACAGAATCGAGACATCTTTCATGACTATTTATTTGCCCTCACCCCCAAGTCTTACCCAGTTTGTATTGGTGATTATCATGTATACGGTGTCTTTAGGAGCTGAATGGGAATGGGAATATCTAAAGGCTGAATTGGCTTCCAGTATATTTGGGTAAATCAGTGGCAACATTACTACATTTGTTCTCATTTCCAGCAGTAATTCAACCATAATGTGCAAAGCAAATGAAATAACTGCACGAGTAATCGAATTTGCTAAAGCTTTTCCACCCTGTAATAAAATTACTTTTTTTCAAGTCAGGTAGCAATTAACAAGCCCCCAGCCTTTTCATCATCTATGCATTCATGGGAGTAAATGTGTTTGTGCCAAATGTCAGCTGTTATAAAAATTATCTGTAGAAAGTATCATTTTCACTTATTTTTCAATTGCCAAGTGGACACTCCAATATAAACTCTATATCTTGTTCTTTCACAGTATGCAATGTGGCACGTGTATTATGCAACTAAGACATAAGGCATACTCCATAAAGAAAATAGCAAATATTTAGCAAATTTACTTAATCTGCACTTAATTAAATTTGTTTAGCACCCAGTATTTTTTCTTTCTGGGTTGTATTGCCGTGTCCATCGCCAGTGTGTTAATTCTTTTTCAGTCTCACGCTATAGAACACAAGCAGTAGTGATGCAGAAATGCTAAGACAAGAACTGATGCACCATCAGTGTTAATGTGATAGAGCAGCTGGTCAAAGGTTTGACAGTTGCTGCTATGAGTAACCTATGCTAAATCACTCAGGTAATTTGAATATTTTAAACATGAAAACAAATGAACTATGAACAGCTGTCATCAGGATGGTGGCATGTTTTAAGGTTTGGGCTTGCTTTTTGGAGATCTAAAGCAGAAAGCAAATTCAGTTTTGTCTCATGTCTGTGGTCAGTGTGAAATCACTTCTGCCCATCTAGCCTTTTTTTTCTTTCTTTTTTTCTCACCTTATGGAGCAGCAAGGCTCACCTACTTATTGGCAGGCTGCCCGTAGTGCCTTTGTCACTTTGTGATAGACGGGAGAGAAAACAGAGGAAGCATCATACCTCGTCGTCCTCCCAGAAGTGAGCAGGGAGCAGGCAGGGCCCATGGGCAGCTGGGCAGCATCTGCTTCCTTCCTAGCAAAGCAGACCAAGGGCACAGTCTATGCTTCCTCTGCATTCCCCTGCAGAAGGTGCTCTTTGGCCGTTCCCTTAATCCCGTGGGGTTTGCCTTTGGTCGAGTGAACCACAGAGGGAAGACAGCTGCTTGGAGGGGTGGCTCTGTTCAGACTGGGTGTTTTCCTGGTCTGTTCATTGTCCTTTGTGTCTGCAGCAGAAGGGTCAAGCTCTAAGTGCATGTACAAGCCCCAGCATATGATATGTGCACACCCATACGTTCACAAATTTTAAGTTGACCTTAGGTGGACCCTGCATCAGGGTAAGTTTTCTGTGGAAGTGAGAGGATTCAGATCTTCCAGATCAACATTCCAACCTGTTATGTTGTTCATTTCTTACGTGGAGTGTATGTTAGAATAAGTAACGACAGTGCAGTGTTGCATTATTTTGAATGAGATGAAAAGCCCCCTTGTTTGAAACTGGCTGTGTACCAGCTCCAGGCTTTGTCCCCCTGTTTCCCATGAGGCAGCCCAGCTAGAAGACCGTGTGATTCTTAGCCCAGAGAATGCTTCAAGCTCATAACCAGTCACAAAACTGAGAAATGCTGACCTTTTCCTGATCATTCAGTTTTGAACTTAAGCAAAAAAAAAAAAAAAATTACAAATTTTTCATCCCATAGCGTCTTATTCCTGAAAGGAAATTAATCTTATGTAGTCCATATGATATGTTCCTAATAGTTTATTTTCATGCTGTAACAATTGATGGAAAATATTTTGTGGAGAGAGAAGATACAGTCTGTCAAGATGTTGTTAGTTTTCTGTAAATCAAAAACAGGACCTGCAGAAGAAAACATTGTGAAGAAAAGGCTTAGATAGATCCTCATTTCAAAAACTTCAAATAAAAAGTCCCAGAATAATGTTGAATTCAAATAATGTTGAAATCTTCCTCTTTTTTCCTCCTTAGTTTTTTATCTTAAAAAAGAAACAGTTTGGTCTTCCAAGTCAGACTTACGGTAACGTCTTAACCACAGCATGCCAAAGCTGTTAGGTTATTTTAAAATTTTGGCTGGAATCTGGACGTTTGTGTAGAGTACTCCCTCTTCCAATACAAAACAAAATAGTTGCTTGAATATTCTTTGCAGTACTGTCATTTTAAAGTTCTGGGTTTTGCTTTGTTTTTTTTAAAAAAAAAGAACCTCAGCTTTTAGTGGGATTTTCACAATCATTTTCTTTGGTATGCTGTAAATACCCACAGTTCCCACTGTTGTGTACGAGAAGTAATCGCATGCAGTGCAGTTTCATGCACAGGCGTATAACTCTATCAGTAATGGTTCTGATGGAGATAGGCATTTATAGGGGATTGCTAGAGATCACTGGGCACTCACTCACGTCTTTCTAAATACCCACAAATGATTTATTTTTGAGTGTAGTGAAGTGAAACCACAAATCCACTACCACAGTTCTGTGTCTCGCAGAAAGCGTGGGGCAGAAGGACGGAGAAAGAAGGCAGAAAATGAAGTTTTTTTCTGTTGTTAGAGCCAACTGGAAGCTCAATGGGAAAACTAAAAAGTTCCTTATGTCCACACAAACACATGCCATTACCCTGTGGGAAACTGTTTGCTGGCACACAGGACACTTGGAAATTAAATATAACCTCCAACAGCACAGTGTTCTATTTGTGATGCTCAGTTGCAGGCTTAGCTGTGTAAAATGTTGATATTAACTTGAACAAGCATTGCACTATATTTATTATTCGAGAGAAGCATATATTTGGTGTTGAGAAATAAAGCCTCTGTCAGGGTTACATGTAAAGAATGTGAGTAACTGATGTATGTTTATTTTGTTCATGTCTTCTAAAGGTCAGCAGCGTGGCTGCTCTCCTGCATGCTTTTGGAACTTTTCTGATGATGCTGATGGTGCTTGATGAATTTAGGAGCAATGTTACATTTTGTTAAGAGCTGCACAAACCTGTCTTAACAAAATCTGTCTTAAGAAAATAACTTCCATCTGTGGAGTGCTATCAGGAACAGCCCCTACACTGCAGACAAGTGGACAGTCATTTTGGCATATTTTTGCCCTGGGCACTTTTAGAAAAATGTCAGTACTTTACTGGGTCACGTATTGATTAATTCCAGCTTTTTTTTTTTTTTTTTATTATTCATAATGTGTCTTCTGGGATAAACCAATTAATAACTTTTCCAGTGTGTTATGCAGACCAAATATACTCCATCTTGCAAAAAAAAAAAAAAAAAAGGAAAAAAAAAAAGAAAAAAAAAAGAAAAAACAACAACAACAAAAGGTGAAGTTTAGATCAACACCTTTCCTTGCTGACAGAGTTCCATCAGAAATAGTGTTTCTTAGCTTGGTTTAATTTTGGAGATTGTTTATGTTGCTTTGAGTTTATTTGGACAGTAGCAAGATTGTACAAAGTTCCTAAAAAGGAAAGTGCTGTTGAAAGCTGCAAAAAAAAAAAAAAAGATTATGCAAAGTGGAAGCCATCCAGCTGGGTGTCTCTGCTGTCATTTCAATGCACTGTGCCACTGAGGAAGTGACTGAAACTGCTGTTGAAGTCACAGGAACATACTTCAAAATTGTCCTCTCCAAATGGAAAACTCCATTTAAAAGAGATCTTTTGGTTAAGATTATCCAATCAGAAGGTCTAAAATTTCCTCCTTAAGAGCACTCTTCTCTGTGTTTAAGCGGCCTACCTCTCAGAAGTACCAAGCATCCCCCAAGAAAATCCTCTGGAGGTGGCAGGATCTCGAGTCACTCACCATCAGTGAAATCAGACCTCTGCTACCGAGCTGTCTGAGCGTAACCGCCATTACTTCAGGCGCTGGCTTTTAGGATGTTTTGGTTTTTGGCTGACGGTTGAATTTGCAGATTTGCCCTGTGTGGAGCTCAGGGCTGAGCGATGTCCCCAGAGGCATGCAGTCCCTGCTGCAGACCTCCAGCCAAAGTGTTACAGTCCTCTCCTGTTGCTCCAATTTTCTTTCTTCATGTGGTTGTTTTGTACACTGCTGCATTCCTTTCGCATCAAAGTCAGCGTCCTTGTGTTCCTTCTACCACATCATTTAATTTGTCCTGCTCTCGGTTCACTCCTCCATTCACAGCTTTGTAGGATGAAACAGAGTCCGATTCCCTTTGCAAACTGCATCATGCAATCCTCAGTTAACCATTTTACACCTAATTAGAAAGAAAATTGGTCACGTGGAGGAGTCTGCCTTTAGTTTCAGTCTCTCAGCCTTCCCTACCCACCACATGTATGTGATCAAACAGCTTTGTGTCTGCCAAAATCCTGTCTTAAGTGGACAGGATTTTTAGTTGATGTGTTTGATGCTGCTTTTTCAGGACAGTCTTCTCTTTTTTTTTTTTTTTTTGTTTAAGAGGCAGCCAAATTCAGTTCTTCTGCATATTGGAGCTGTCATTAGTTAATTACTAGGCCTTGTGTTGAAGAAATAACTCTGTAAACACAGCAAGGAAGAAAAACAAAATAATTCGGTAATCCGACTCTCTTAGCTGTGGTTTCATGTCGGTGGTTTGTGCACTTGGTGATATGCTGCTCCCTCAGAGCATGGGGCTTATGTTTTGGAGGCTTTTTCATGGTTTGCCTAGTGGGTGAAGAAAGAGAGACTGGAATAGTGGTGTGTGAAATGTCAAAGCAATGCTTTGTGATTTAGCTGCCTGGAGGACCCGATTAACTGCGGGCAGCACAACGCAGTCCCGCAGGAGGTGTCCGTGCAGCCTGTCTTCGTTTCAGGGATGTTTTACATGGCCCCAATCAGGTGAAGCTGTGGTTCAGTGGAGGTACTTGGTCAGAAGCATGAAATTGAAAAATAATAGGGTTCTGCCCTGTTACTTTTAACTGGTTTAATGACTGATTTTTTTGAAGTGTATTCCTTAGGTCAAATACTGCCATCTTGATCTTTTTGCACAACTTAAGGAAAGATTTCAGAACAAGTGTCTGAACTTTTGTTGAGGGATATCACATAGGTTTAAAGCTAAATTTAGGGCCAAAATTGTGTCTATAGATAATAATATCATTGTGTGGAAGACAAAGGATTTCTGACGTTTTTTCAGTTCTCTTGTGTGTGACATGGAAATGTCTTTCTGTGCTTCAATTTCCCACTTTTTAGAAGGGACAATGGTGCTTCTCCTTTGTAAGCCTCTTGAGGTCCCTTAGAAGTATCCTAGTTACCTGTTAGTGGCTGCAAATGAGGTCGGCCACCCAAAATTGTGAATTTTGTTGCAATTAAAGTTTGTGATCATGATATATATAGAGAGATATATATGTAAATGTTTTTATCCATACTTTCTGTATTTTGTTTTGTTGTATAACCCAATAGGAACTGAAAAATAACTGTAGAATGATATTTAGAAACTGGTAGATCAGGTTGAATTCTTTTGATACAGAATACATCATTCAGAAGCTCCTTCATTCAGTTCCTTTACTAGCATTTATTGTCATTTTCCAGAGGTGTCATTCAAAAAAGTTGTATGCCATCGTCTTCTGCGTGGTCCAAAGATTAACCTATGTGGGGAATTATAATTTTTGACAATAGGGTGGCTGTTGTTTCATGATTGGTAACTGCTTTGCAATTAATTTCATTGATGAATCTCATTGAAGCCAAAAATGCATCTTAAATGATTCACTGCCTGTTGTGACTGAATTCCTTGAAAAGTCTTGTGAAAGAGCTTGCAAATCACATTAAGTAAGTCATCAGTGTCACTACTCGGATATTTTTTTGTTTTCAAATCCTCCATAGGAAACTGGTATCTCAAAACTTGAGTTGGGAAATAGCCTTACTAAAAGTTTAGCCAGCGAGTGAGTAAACAGAGCTAATCTGAGTGTTCCTATTTGTGAAACACTGAGATGGAAAACAGTACACATGTATGTTTTGAAATTATTCCTGTGTTTATAGTAGTTACTCCTGTTACACAACTGAAACATGCACTGTTAGCTAAGCATCCGCATTTTTTCGGTCTTTGAATGTAACGACCCAGATTTAGTCCATTATAGAAAAAAGTAAAACCGGCTGTTAAATGTGGGCATGAAGTTGATGAATAAGCTAGGCTGTGCCTTGTTTTTAAGGCTGTCGATAATAGATTATTCACAAAGAAAACTGAATGCAGCGTGCGGTGACTGACCATTTTAAGTGACAACGTGGTTCCAGTAACATGCTGCAGAGCAGTCCTCGTGGAAATGTTGTTGCCCATCTCAGTGTGGTATGGAGTTTTTGTACCTGCTTTGTCTTCAGCAGCTGAAATATTGCTGCAGTATTTGCTGTATTTGCATTTGAGATGTGTAGTATCAAGCACAGTTGAGAAGGATCATCTGACCTGAACCCGGAGATAATGTCTGAGTCCTAGAGAAGGTGATAAGGTCGTTTGGTATGATTCAGAGCATCTAGAATAGCACAGAACCAGGCCAGCAGCATCTCTGCTCATCCCAGTTTCCTAATTATAACAGTATTTGTTATTGTTTACTTTAGGAATGACTATACCAGAAGAAGACGCTGATGTGGGACAAGGTAGTAAATACTGCCTCGTGGCAATAGGAAGGCTTCAGGTAATGCCAGTCTTTCCTTATGTAAACTACTTCTGAAAACTTAATCAGTGTTGTGGTTTAGGTGTAAAGGATTTGCACGAAGATCTGGTTCTTGACTATAACTTTTAATATGCTTCCAAAGCATAAAGTGTCTTGATGTCTGTGTGCAGTCTGGGGCTTGCTTGGAATACATTGACAGAGCAATGACAATGTGGTTTTGGTACACGTATGTTTAACCCAACAACAGCAACAAAGATGCTCCTGGAACTTGGGCACATGCGGACCTGCTGTTCTGTAGGGTGCATGGGGCTGCAGTGCTGTGGGTGGTGAGAATCATGGGAGTACAGGTGCTGCAGATGGTGGGTTTAAGTGGCTCCCAAAACCAGCAGTATGCTCCCTGCTGTTCTCTCACCTGTCCTCTCATTCTGGTTAATCAATTACTTGAAGGAAGGTAATTGCAGGAGTTATTCTGAAAATGGTAAAGATAAGGCAGTCAAGAGGCACTTAACATCTAATGGCTTTTTTCTCAACACGTGTTGTATTTTGCATTCAGAGGTGATGCCAGCTGAGGGAACTGTGAGAATAAAACTTTACTGCCTTTTTGTCCGGACCGTTGCAACCAATGTATTATATATCCTTTGCCCATAGCTGGTGAGAATTCTGAGCTGAATCTGGAGCAGTCGCAGTTTCCACAGCAGGAAAGCTAGTTTTTACTTTTGCAGCGTGGGAATTCTGCCATGAGCAAACGTGTTTGAGCCTCCTGCACGATCCCTTGTTGGCCTGCGCTCGTTGCCATATGCTAGGATGGCATCACTCCTTCTTGCAGGGTAGAAGGGACCCCTTGGGAGAGCACAGGTGCCAAGCCTGCCTTAGTCGAGGCACACAGCCTCCACATTACTGGAAACGTCAGCACTTCTGCAGAGTGTGTCTCTATTGTGATGGCAGACCTACAAAAGTATTGCACGATGTTTTTGAAGTTAATCATACTTTTATAATCAGGGGTAATATATTCCACTATTGGAGAGAAGGAAGTTATGGGGATTCATATGTTAGAGCTGCCAAAGAAAAACTATTTCCGAGAAAATCGCATTAGTAACATGTGGAGTGTCAAAACATCTGTGAGGTTACAGAAGCCAGCAGGGCTATGGGAGGGAGGGCAAGAGGAGGCTCCGGGGATGGGTTTAATTGCAAAGGAGTCAAGGTACAGAAATGAAAAGCTGTGCTCTGTAACAGTAAATTGAAATGTTGCATACAGTCAACTGGCAAGTCTGCCAGTTAACTGACAGCAAAAAATGAGATTTTGTTCCTTTTGCGTTGGCACCTTGTTAGCCTCACTGGCTCTGAAAGTTGTAAGAAAAACAACAGTCTCATTTGTAGCCGCAGCAGGAACGGATGGAAATGAAGTGGGCTGATTGCACAGTTTTCAGGCAGAGAGCTGGAAGTGCTTCATTCTGTCTGATGAGCTTTGAGGAGCGTTTACAGGAGACCTGTGTCTCTTCATTGCTAGCAGCCCCTTGCTGGTCTAACAGCATAACCTACACCAACCTCTGGAAAACTTGGTCAGGTTGTCTGGGAGTTTCAGGTGAGGCTCATCTCACCTGGCTGCGGCTATCTGGAAGTTGAATGCTTAGTCTGAGCTAGTCCTAGATACATTTACAGATAATGAGTTGGCCTCTTCTAAAGAGTGACCTTCCCATCCTAAAATGGCTGGCTTGACTTCTCCTTGGGGAGGCTCTCGTTCTTGGTTGGCAAGGGCAGGAACCAAGATGCCTAACTTCAGTGTGGTCCCACACAATGAGATGAATCCAATTGTATTCTATCCTTACTGTATTGGGAACTTCTGATGTATTTGTTTTCCTGCTGTGCTGTTAAGCCTAGCAAAGTGCCGTGGGGTGAGATAATTGCAGTGCAAAGTAGCATAAAGGTGGTTCTATGTCATATACCCATGCTGTGGTTTTATATATGACTTTCCCAGTAGTTAGTTTGCCAACTGATTTTGTTCTTTAGCTTTATTATCAAATCTGAGTTCAGGTTGCTGTTCTGTGAACTAAATGCTGTGGACTTGGTTGGTCCTAGGTAACCAGCTCTCCAGTGTGCATGGACATGAATGGCATGTCGGTCCCAACCGAGTTCTTGTCGAGGCACAACTCTGACGGAGTCATCACGTTCGTCGACCCCAGATGCATCAGTGTCATTGGCTACCAGCCCCAGGTCAGTGAGCCGCTGTCAGTGCAGAGACTGGTTAGACCTGATAAAGAGAATTCCGTTTGCACATTAAAAATGAAAGCAGCAAAACATGAAATATTTGTAGCTGACAATTCATATGTTGTGAAATAAATGATGTTCATTTTTCTTTTCTCTCTCTGCTTCTGTAAAATTTGGTTTTCCCTTTTGTATGGGGGATATCTTCTTATCCTTTTCAGATCTGATTAAAATCCAAATGGCAAGATGCTTTAAATCTTGCATGGCTAGCCAATGAAGACATGCTGTGATAGAAAGTTTAACAATGCTTGGAGAGAGTTTTAGCTCTGTAAATCTTAACTTCTGCTAGTCTCTGGAAAAGTAAGAGAAGATCATTTATGGCATGTACTTTCCTTTAGGCTTACATCTGTTCCTGTGAGTAGGAGGCTAGTAATTGAACTGAGGAGAATAATAAATGAGCTTCTGACTGCCACAGCCCTCCCTCAGATAACTCAACAGTTGCAATTTACAGGCAAAAGTCATTTCTTCTAATTTGTTTTTCCATTTATTTTGATTTTAGGTAGCTTTATAATGACCGTTTTTACAAAAAATATTGCCATAGAATGTATTTTTGTAGAGGATGTCACTCTCTTCAAGGCATTGTTTCACAGGTATTAAAAAAAAAACACTTAATATATGTTTGCAAATGGATGTGTCTGTGCAGCAGGACAAATACAGTGCAGGGCATGATGCCTATAAACCTTGCTTTTATGTTCATGTTTGATTAACTGAGTAGTCCCTTTGAGGATGATGGATCTAGTGGCTGCAAGGATTACTCACACATCTGCCCAGGGATTTGTATTGTGGTTTGGGTCTTTTACAAGGCTTTGTTTTATTCTAGGATCTTCTGGGGAAAGACATTTTAGAATTCTGCCATCCTGAAGATCAAAGCCATTTGAGAGAGAGTTTCCAACAGGTGCTGCATCCTGTTCCTTTTCCTTTGCTGTTTACTTATTTATTTATTACTATTTAATTCAGAGAAATAGCTCTTATTTTACATTTCAAGGTATTTTTCTGTTATCCAGGGGACGGAGTGGCAAGATATGAAACAGTCTGTTAATCAGTTAAGGCATTCAGTTAAGCCGCATAAACAGTAGCTTAAGCTCAGCATCTGTTGGCTCTGTTTTCAGAAATAAATCACCTTGTTATATATTTTGTTTTCTTTTTACAAAAAGTTAACCAAGTGTTTGCTGCACAGCTAGAGCTGTCCTTTCACTTCAGAGATGCCTGCATAGATCCCACTGTGTTAAGTGGTAACCAAAATTATTTACCTTCAACAAGGTGGGCTGTTGACTTGAAAGTAATTACATTAATTTGTAATTCTCTGGATTTTTTAAGAGGGGAATATAAAAGCAATGTATAGATACATACTCACAGATACAGTTTAGCATTGTTAAATTTGCTTAGCAGTGGACCTCACTCTTCCTCCCGAGGCTCTTCTAGTGTCTTCAGTGAGAACAGGGTTAGCTGAAACTCAGTGGATTTCAAAATTAAACCTGCATATAGTTTGCGACGTAAATTCTTTGCTTGCATAGATAATCTGCTTCATATCCTTTATGGGAAATACACCACTTTACATCAACAGAGGCATTTATGCCATTGTAGTGCTTATTGTTTCAAATTAATCTGGGACATATAGTAGGAGTGCTTCCCCCAAGACTTCTGCTCACTGCTGGTCTTTGCAGTGCCTTCCCTCCATGCACTAGAACAAGTTTGTGTATCATGTTTAACTGATTACTGAGATCCAGATGATGTAATTGGTTCCAGATTTTCTGACAACAGCCTATAGCTCAATCAAGGATTGTTGTTCCATCTTGTGCTAGATGTTGAGATGTGTTTTCAGCTGTGAAGCATGGAAGCGAAGTGATTTTTAAACGAAACTATTTACTCAGGCATGGCATGCAAAAATGGAGCTTGAAAAAACTTCTCTGGGGAGAATAACAGAATGGTGTTCAGTGTCCATGGATTGTGAAACTCAGCTTATGGTCTCTAAATTTGATATAGTGTAAGATATCAGTGCTCCTGAGCTATTTCTTACCACCACCACCACCCTCAAATGGACAAGTGTGTGAGCGCTCGGCATCCATTGCAGTGGCTGTTGAAAGGATCAATTTCAAACAGCAGCTAAAGACCTTTTAACTTTAAGGTATTGGTTCACAGGCAGGAGCATCTGAGAGCTGGATGCTTGAAATATCTTACCACACCCTGTCATCTCCACCCTACCTTCACGTCGTGTGATGCTGCGGGTAAACCTACCTGATGGCGTCCTGTCACCAGCAGTCAAGTCCTACTCCCACTTTTCTGTCCTCCCTGACCTCCTCCCTGCCCTTCCTACTGTCCTGATACTAGCACAGATGGCCTTGCCTGGTGGGGTAGCCAAAGGACCGCTCGGTTTTGCGTAGGACTCGCTTTCAGATAGCTCAGCTCCCCAAGCCTATGCCTGATGGCACCAGTGGTGCAAGAAAAGCAGCAAGAATGCATATGCTGTTTTTCACTAAAGCCCAAATGATTGATTTCACTAATTCATGAAAGAGACAGTGACAGAATGCTGCTGGATAGTACCAAGTCAAATATCTGTCTCTGCAGTGATTGTCTGAGTGCAGCCTGGGGCTCAGGAAGGCTGACTAACTAACATGCCAGTTAATGACTCGATGCTCACTGAGTGCACTCGGGCCATAGGGGGCTGCTGCTGTTTCCCTGAAGTCAGTTGCTGGGCACTTCGCTGTCACTGCTCAGTACTGGGCATGTCCATAAACGATTTGCTGGATCAGGGACTTCCATGAGTTGCTCAAGGTCATGCAGAAAGACAGCAGGAAAAAAAAGCAAATTAGAAGTGAAAGTTCCCATTCACTTGACCTGTGTCCAATCTATGAAAATATCGTGCTGTTTCTCTAGCAGGCGATTCCTTTTTCTGTATATTTTTGTTCAGTACAGTAGCAGTGTGATTGGAACTGTTATTTCAATCATGGAATAAAAGACTGAAGTAAACAGTTGAGCTATGCACCAGGTGGTTTTTATTTCTGAAGAATGTAAGAAAGTAAAGGTTAAGCATTAGCTTTGAATCTTTTTCTTGTTCTATTTTGTTTGTGTGCACTGCTTTAAGACAGTTCAGGATTTTCCCACCAGTGATCTCTGTGCTTTATATATTATTACAGAATTAGTGTTTGCTTTATTCATACTTCAGAACAATAGATCATTGCAGTTTGTTTTATTATTGTTAGTTTGGCCTTACAAGACTTTTGCTTAAAAAGGTAACTGTGATTTCCAGTAAACTCTTTTTTTTTTTTTTTTTTTTTTTCTCTCAAACCTCCTGTAAACTTGAAATTTCTAGTTTGCTGGCAGTATCAGAATCAGGTTGGTGCATAATAGAGGAGGAAAGGAGGGAGGGGTTTGCAGGTTTTGGTCAATTGCCAGCATCCATCTCAGAGCTTTTACTTCCTTGGGAAGATAAATTCATTCATCAGGGTGGGAAAATCAGGCCCAAATGAGATATTCTCAAGGCCAACATCAACAAATAGAGTTTAGTATCAAAGGATCCAGAATACAGCTATTCGATATCCAGTCGGATGCTATTCAGATTAGACACTTTTACACAAGTTCTGTGTTTTTTACCCTGGGTGTGGTGGTAGAAAATTGCTGATTATAGAATGTTGCTCACTGAACTCAAACTACAAAAGCGTTTATTAAAAATAAAAGGTCTTTGCCTTAGTATTATTTAGAACTTTTCCAGACATTTCTAAAAGTTGTGTGCTTTTTTTTTTTTGTCGTTCTTTCCATTTAGTCCTGTAGCTAGTTGATCAATTTGAAATGCATTTGAGCACATTTCCTAACCTGATTGCTTGTCAATAAAGACACAGGGTAAACACTGGGTTTCTGCTGAGATAACTACTTGTGGGAAATATAGCAGATAATGATAAAGAACCCTCGACAAGATGTGGCATTTATTTGCAGTAGGCTTTCCCTGAGGCCCAGCTGAGGTAGCTTAGTGAAAAAGTAATAAAAAATAAACACACATATCCCAGGTAAGTGCCAGCTGAATGACTTGGAACCATAGAAGTTTTCTTCTGACTTAAACCCAGGATTATTAGATAACACGTATAATGCAGCTACAGTGCCAGTGTGCAGGTATTGTTTAGAGCATGCTTCTTAAATTCATCCGTGCTTGTCACAGAGAGAAAGATCCAGGCCTCAAAGTTCGGAGTAAGTGCATTTATTTCCAGGGTTCCCAGGGACCAGGACCACATTACTCATTTTGAGATAACCCGTTATTACATCATCTTCGGTACATCAAAGCCTTTGTGTTTTTTTCCATCATACTGAGAGAATCGAGGTGAAATTTGTCTTGGTACCCAACTGTTGACTTCCTTGAAACTTCGGCTACCAAGGCCAAAGTTTGAAATGATTATTGCCAGACACTTAAATTCTGACTTAGTTATAAGCAAGTATGCTGTCCAAGCAAAGAATTGATGCTCTGTTTTCATTAATGCTATTAAAATGGATTATCTCTGGTCTCTCCGTTCAAACACTGGCTCATTCTTTCTTCTTGTGAAAGCCAAAAGTGTTTCTTGTTAGCACTTTGCCATCATAGGTTTTTTGGTATATAGTTGTGGATGCTCTTTCACTTGATTTATTATGTGGTGTGTTTATTTTCAAATACAGAGATACTGAATTTCCCCCAAAATTGTCTTTCCATGTGATGTGTGAGCTCTGATTATCTTTGTATAATTATTGAAACTATTTTAGTGAATATTTTATTTAGCAGCTTAAATTGCTTCTTTTGGAATGGTCTGTTTTAACTTTAGGTATTGCAGAAGTAATCTTCAAGGTTCATTTCAGCAAAGCACTGCAACTTGTACTTAACCATTAGTAGGTGGTAAATTCATTTATATTCAACTATGCCCCTAAGAGCTGTTTCATTTAGCACATGCTTAATTCCCACTACATTTGAAGCTTAGTGCACGGCTAAGTATTTTTTTCTGGAGACAAATCATTTTTGTCTGTTTCGTATCTCTGGTTATGCCTTTAAGTATCTGTCTTCTTCCAACATAATTGCTGGCTCCTGTGTTTTCTTTGGGAGTTCTCATTCCCTGATCGTTACCATCCCAGCAAGGTCTTACTGGGTCTGTTCCACACAGCAAAATTCATCTACACATCAGACAGGTCGAGGGTACCACCGCTTTTTATTCTTTTTGTCTTTCCCATTAGTATTTCTCCAATTAGTTATCTTTCCCTGGTAAATAATGGTAAAATTATTTTCCCATCCTTTTTCTTTCATGTCTTTAATTATGAATTATGACCCTTCTCTAACTGCTTTTCTTCATTCTGGTTTATCACTTCTTGACAAAATGTAGAACTTGTTCTTCATCTCTTCCCCTATCTTTGTTTGTGTTATCTTGGGCAATTTAACTGCTGTTTTTAAATACTGTTACCAGTTCATTGGTTGGAAAAAATAAGGTATAAAGGGAACTTGTCAGTCTTTGGACAGGAAAACTTATAATGAGGAAACAAGTGCATAAGATAAGGATTATTTTTTTAAGTCATTTGCTATCATTAGGAAGAGGCAGTGAAAAGAAGAGATGAGATATAAGAGAGCAGATGCTTAGCAGAGCCCTAGCTAGGTGCCAGACTAAGACACTGAACAGGGATTTGTGAAAAGG
Source organism: Aythya ferina (assembly GCF_964211825.1). NCBI lineage: Eukaryota > Metazoa > Chordata > Aves > Anseriformes > Anatidae > Aythya > Aythya ferina. Next base: position 8,791,995 of record NC_140307.1, read on the forward strand.
GACTTAAAATTTGATAGTCTTTTTTTGGATAGTCTTTCTTAAAAATAGCCTGTGGGTCCTGCTAGCTGTGTGTCTTGAAGTCTGCATGGTGCGTCTGTTCTTATGCTTCAAGGACAGGGTGTGTGTTAAAGCTTTCTCCGAAGTGGAGTTATGAACAGACACTTTTGAGAGAGAATCCATCTCTGAGTAACCCTGACTTAGTGCAGTGCTGTTGGAGAAGAGGAATTGTGTCAGGATGTGACATCAGATGAGCAGTGTCCTACTGCTGCTTCCTAATATGAAGATATAAGAGACTTGCAGTCCAAAATATGTGCTGGTATTTCATGGCTGTCTTGGCAACGGAAAACACAGCTGTCCTGAGCAGCACTTTGAGGTCTTTTGTCTTGGGGTGGTTCTGCCTTTAAGTAATGCTCGAGAAGGATGACTGGTGAGGTCTTCCAAGTCATGCTGGGATGGCTGAAAGGGCCCCCAGGCCGTCTGCGTGCCCCTCTGACAGAGGTCAATGCCCTGAGACCAAAAGGGCTGAATCCGCAGAAATGTTTGCTTCTCAGCTACCTCTGAATTAACACCCAGAACCCACCATCAGTTTCCATTTGTGTCAGTGAGCTGGCCCCAAAACTGTGGTGACTGAGTGCTTCTGTTGGCTTCGTGTGGCAAGACTGTCACACCCCATGGGGGAGGAATGGTAGAGTTAAATCTTGTAGGGAAATACATGTCAGAATCCCCGTGGATACAGAAGGCTTTGATAGGTAGAGGCACTCAGCAGGTAATGCTCAGAGTGTTTCAGGATCAGATATTAGTGATCTCAAGAAAGATTTAGGCACTAGGGTAAAGATTATTGGGCTTGTAATGTTTGTAGGGAAAAAAGCAAAAACATCCATATGTAGTTTCTAAGTGTGTGTAAGTATATATATATATATATTTAAATATTGTACTAAATTTTGATGGTACTGTATGATTTGCTGTGTCACACATGAATCGTATAGCCAGGTATCCAAGCAGAAGAACAGCCAACCTTATAAAAATTTGTTGTGGACTTTTGTTTCAGCTGTAATATTTAGTTTATGATATGCACATATATACATAAATATTTAAAAGAAGCCTCTCTATGGTTTCTGTCAATCTCTCTTGATAAATGTTTGGGATTAAAACCTTCTTAAAGCTTCCCTGTTGGGATAACAGCACAACCTGTTGGTGCCTGAATCTGTGTTCTGCTTATATGCAGGCTGGAAAGGACATTTTACATAACAAAGCATGGGGAGCTGACTCTGAAGGAGATAACTTCAAACATGAATCAGATTTTGGTTATTTTCTTTGAATTAAGAATTTTCCTGCTGTGTCCATGGGTTTCTGTAATTTAAGTTCAGAACACACCAGTTACTGCTGTTTACTATTCATCTGCACAGCAGGTAGCAATCTCCTTTTATTAACCTTTCCAAATGGTTTTGCAGGTTGTGAAACTGAAAGGTCAGGTCCTGTCTGTGATGTATCGTTTTCGCACCAAAAACCGGGAGTGGATGCTGATCAGAACCAGCAGCTTCACGTTTCAGAATCCTTACTCTGACGAGATTGAGTACATCATCTGCACCAACACCAACGTGAAGTATGTGCCTTTCAGATGCTCACGTACATGGTTTTGAAAGAACTGAAGCATTACTTTTGCTGTTAGCAATGTAAATGCACATTCAGATTCTTGTGGTAGCCTGTTTTTAGCCACGTTTTGTGACGCTGTTGCAATCTGTAGTAGGGTTTTTCTGCGTTATAAGATCCTGCAGCATAGCTGTTTCTCTGTGTCATTATCTTGCAATGCTTCCAGGGCCTGGCTGCACCAGGAGAGATGTCACTTATCTGTTACGTCATTCAACAAACCAATTGATCTCAATCCAGGCTTTTTTAAACTAGCAGAGAGCTTCCAGCAGCCAACCAGCTGTCATGATATTGGCTTCATTTGTTAGCCAAAACGAAAATTATGTCTCTGTGTTAACAAGTAGCACACAAGTTATCAACGCTCCTGCCTCTTTTTCACTGTGATCATACCGTTAGGTAGTCCTGGGTATCCTCTTACAGCCTATGAAAGCTGATGATGTGATTTCCTACTAGGCTAAAGTGAGAAGGGTTCCTACAATTCAGTTGAGATCTGATGGAATATCCCCAAGTATGGGGATAGATCCAACCCCTTATATGATGAGGGTAATGAAATCATCCTGTCTTTGAATAAATACTTTCAAAAATCTGTCACTGGATCTGTTAGAAGTCAGTTGAATTAGTGGGTGTCTCATTCTGCAGCTGATGGAGCTGCTTCTAAAGAAAAGTCTTGCTAGGAGTACAGCAGGGGTTCGTCACTGTGTAACTGAGCAGAGAAGGTTTTGGAGCCTCCTGAGTTCCAAGCCAGCAACTGCAGGAGCTGATCTGGTCTTGATAAAGCTGTTGCTTTATAGTTGTTAGGTGGTGTTTTTTGTTGTTGTTGTGTTTTGTTTTGTAATAAATATATTTTTTTTTTATTTCCAATATAAATTCTAAAACAAGATCTGTGTCTGGTCTGACCAGAGTTGTTTCTTGTGTGTGTTTTTTTTTTTTTTTTTTTTTTTTTTCTCCAAGTGTTTAATTTAGAGGAAATTATTGGATTTAAGATCTCAACCTGTTAGACTGAAGGTGCATGCTGAAGGAGCAGTCTACTAGTGGAGATGCGCACTGAGAGCTCCACTTGTAAAACCAGCCCCCTGGGGCTTTGGCATTTGAACTACTAGAAAGCTAGTGTGTGTGTGTGTGTTCCCTGACTTGCTCCTGGAGCTGTGTGTTCCCTGACTTGCTCCTGCAGAAAGGTGTTTGGACGTGGCACCTACCTGGGCTAGAAGAGTGGCGCTTTCAGCCTTTTGGAACCCATCATCAGAATCAATTTGCTTAGTTTTTTTGTACCCCAAGTGTTTGTTTAAACAACTGAACTGTTTATGGAAAACAAACATTGCCTGAAATCAGACAGCTAATCATCCCTGTCTGTGCTGTGAATCAAAATAGATATTTCCTCATTTTTGCTGCCCCGTATTTGTTTCCAAAATGATTTATATATGCAAAACCAAGCCTGCAAAATAAAAGGCAACTGCTGCAATCTGTCCTAGGATGGCTTAATTGTACTTTGTTCCCAGGAGTCCACAGCTCAGAGAGTGGGACTGCAGACTGTGTTGTGTTTACTCTGGGAATGTTTTTCCGAGACTCCGCTATACTGTGCAGCTTGGCATCACGGCACTTGCTGAGATGAATAGGGTTGTGCCAGCTTCTGGCTCTTGTTATATCTCTCATGCTAGGTCTGAATAACAACCCAGCAATGTTGCCCTAATATGGGAATTGCCTGCTGCTACTTTGACAGAGGATGTTCCCTCTTTTCTGTAGTGTTGAAAATGTTCCTATGGCAAGATAAAACCCATTAGACGTCTGCTTTTGAATAGTAGAAAGAATGCGTTATTCAGACTGTTTCTGTTTTTCTCCCTGTTCTCTCACACTCCTCAGACAGATGCCCAAAGAGGACTCACTGTAATGGAGTGCTCTTCCTGCCGGGTTCTGGATTTATTTATTGTTGGGGGGTCATGTTTTGAATTTTGATTTCCTAGAGGCGTTGTTTGGCATGGTAACTGCTGATTTCTGCCTCGTTCAGCTCCAGCTAGGGCTGGTTGGTCAGCCCTAGCATGCGTGGCTGTCCTTGCATGTTGGTGGCTGCATCCAATGCTCCAGATCCAGCAAAATGCTTCACAGCAGCATCCGATGCTCCGAGTCCAGCAAAACGCTTCATGTGGAGACCAAGCAGAGGTGCCTTCCCCTGCGCAGCTGGAGGCAGGTCTGCACAGACAGATTTGGCTTTATCCCTGAGATAACGTAGCCAGCTCCATAAAATGCAGGTTTGAGGCAGTAAAAACAATTCAAGATGCAATTTTAAAAAGACAACGTACCCAATAGAACTAGGTTTAAATCAGTTTTTAACTTAGAAGAGTTTAAAGCCACAGTGTGTATACCTGTGTGTCTGTTCAGGCCATAGCTCTACTTTTGTGGTGGTCAGGGAACAGTGTTTTCCCAAACACTAGACTGTAGAGGGCAGTGATGGTTCCAGTTGTGGAGGTATTAGTTGATTTTTTTTTTCTTTTCTCTTCCTGTTTTTCCCATCTTTTCTTTTTTCTGTTTTATGGATTTTACTTTAGAGCTTTAGTCAACTTTCCAAATCTGCTTTTGGTGCACAGGATAATGAAAGATTAGGTTCAAATGTTCAGTTAGTTCCTTGCAGAAAAAAGAGAAAAAAACCTCTCAGTTTCTCTTGGGTGCAGTCATCCAAGAGAAACTTCCTGGAGAAATGAAGCATTTAATGTTTAGCATTTGTGCTGTGTTCGGCTGAAAAGAAGAGTCACCCATTCAACCACATCTTCCTGTGTATTTGTGGCTGTTTGATTTCCAAAAAGAAATAATAATTTTGATTAATGTTCATTTAACAACTACATAGGGTAGTGCTTGAATGAAATAATCTGTCACGGTGACGAATGATTTTTTTTAAGCCTTTATATATGTAAACAAAACCTATTTTTCTGACCTTTGTGGAAATCTTGATGCTTTCATTTTTGTAAACACCAAAGTCCGTGCATGTTCCACTGCATGCATTTATGAATCCTCTGGTTGTCCTGAGCCTCAAGATTATTTTTGTCTCGGAGAGAGCTGGCGCAGGTCGCTGTTGGAGGCAGTCTGCCGAATGAATCAGCCATGCTTGTGGGACTGATGCTTTCCGTTTCTGATTCTCATGGGCCAAAACACTAATGAGATCGACTCTTTTGATAAATTTTCAGTCTATGGTAGTGGTGCTGAAGACTTGCTTTCTCATGATTGCTGTGTATCTGTGCACTATCTGGTCCATCAAGGCCTGTGTAAGACAGACAGTTTTGTAGTGGTGACTTTGAGATTGTAGGCTAAGAGAGAGAGACTTCAAGACTTTCTGAAAGAGGACTTTATGATGGCAGCCACAAAGCTTTTATTACTGCTTTTTCGTTCAAAACAGACCTGGGAAGTATGTGTGCTTGTATCATGTGCAATAGCATGGTAAAGATACAGTGTTGTTTCCATATGGAGACCGTAATTTAAAGTTCAGATCCTTCTTTTCACTTTGATGTCTGAAAAGGAACATGTAAGTTCAGTGTTTATATAGAGAGATTAATTGAATTAAATCCTCTCCAATGTCAGAAGGAACTTTGTCAGAATATCTCCTTCTCCTCTGTCCTTGTTTCAGCTAGGATAGAATTAATTTTCCTCCTAGTAGCTTGTATGGTGCTGTGTTTTGGATTTAGGATGAGAATAATGTTGATACCACCCTGATGTTTTAATTGTTGCAGAGCAGAGCTTACACTAAGCCAAGGACTTTTTGGCTTCTCACACCTCCCTGCCAGTGAGCAGGCTTGGGGTGCAGCAGGAGCTGGGAGGGGACAGAATGAGGACAGCTGACCCAAACTGGCCAAAGGGATGTCCCATACCATGTGGCATCATCCTGAGCAATTAATATGGGGTGGCTGGCCAGGGTAGGGGGGATTGCTGCTCAGGGATAGTCTGGGCATTGGTCAGAGGGTGGTGAGCAATTGCATTGTGCATCACTTGTTTTGTACACATTCTTATTACTACTATTATCATTGTCATCATTATTATTTCTTTTCTGTCCTAATAAACTGTCTTTATCTCAACCCACAAACTTTTACTTTTATTTTTCCGATTCTCTCCCCCATCCTGCTGCAGGGGGCAGGGTGAGCAAACAGCTTTGTGGTGCTTAGTTGCCAGCTGGGTTAAACCACAACATCCTCCAAATGCATTCTCCAAGGAAATTTGAATTAACTGTCAAAAAGCTTTGCATTTGCTGAGAAATTTCTTGTTCAAGCAGAGGACTTTCCCAGTTTCACATTGGACCGATGGGTGAGCCAGGAATTCCTGCAGTACAGGCAGAAGCCAGTGTTGACCTAGGCAATACCTTACTTGCTATGTTGGGTAACATTCAGAGCCAAGAAATTTTGCTTTCTTTTTTTTTTCTTTCTTTTTTTTTTTTTTTTTTTTTTTTTTAAATCAAAACCAAGGGCAGTTTAGGTTTTGGTTTTGAAGTCAGAAAGCAGTTTCACTTTCGCCCAAACTGATACTAAGTCCCTGTTCCATATCATCGCACAAAACCCATGTGGCAGTGAGTGACCTGGGTGTGTTGCTTCTTCAGTCAGAAGGGCTGGTTGGATGGTCAGGGTCTGAAGTGACCATAACAGCAGTGTTCGGCTCTCCCTGGTTGGATGCTCCTTGACTTGCTGCATTGGCTTCTTCCAGGTTTCAGACATCATTTGGTCTATTTATACAGTAGCAGCAAACAACAGCAGAAGATGCTAACCTGCTTTTGCTTTTCAATCTGAATTAGGTGCAGCATAACCTATATAGAGCTCAGGGAAGAAACACTGAAGTATTTGATTTTTATAGGAAGTGGATTTGCTAGGTTGTTCACAAAGTCCAGTGCTGTTAACACAACGTGGAATTTACTTTGTATTGCACAAGTACAGTATAAATACTGAATGAGTATTAGAGACAATAGAAAAGGGCAAAGGAGTACTAAGTTAGAGAAGAGCCTACAAAATGAGTAACTAGTAAGTATGCTGTTTTGCTTGGCTCATTTATATGTATATGGCTAAATCAAGAAAACATGCTTTCTACAGAACAGAAGAGACCTAATGTGCTGTTTATTGACACGCGCACCGAGTCACTGGTAATAAAAACAAATGAAACAGTGTAATTAGCTTTCACGTTAACAACAGGATTTAATGGGTGTTTATTGTCCACAGGGTAGTATTTAGAAAAACTTCCTCATAGATTTGCCATGATTAAATTACCTCCCGTAGTTCTGTTGGAAGAGCATGCATTTTGTGCTTGCAGAACAAAGAACGTCTATGCATTCCAGGGGTAATCTTTTTTAGGATTTTTCTGTTGACTAACGTAATGTGAAAAATCCATGCCTCTGTAATGACCTGGATGGACAACTTTTTTGCTTGTTACTCATGGTACAAAAGTGATTCTGTGTATTACGTATTTTTAGATAGTAAGGCTAGCAAAAGGCACTTGGGCGTCTGCTTTGATCTTCTGTGTGATGCAGGTCACAGATTTTTTTGTCCAGTTTCCCATGGAGTCTAACAATAAGATAATAGTAACTCTAATACTGCTTATGTAAAGTATTGTCTAGAAAAGCAACAAGTCAAGATTAAAGGCATTAAGGAATGGAAAAACCTTTCGTGTCAGTAGCTTGTTGAAGTGGTCCCTCGCATTCCTATCAGTTTGTGCCTAGTTTCTTGTTTGACTTGGTCTTTACGTTTGTTTCTCAGTTGTTTGACATTTGAGTCTATCTAGATCAAAATGTTAAAGAAGGTTTGGATAAAAATCTGAAATTTAAGCCTAAATCTAAAATTACGTTCTAGTAATCTAATTTTGAAATCCACAATCTTGCTCTTTTGCAACACCTCATCTACTGCAACTGCCTGCCTGTTAGGGGATTTTTTCATTTGGAAAGAAGTCAGAAGCATGCAGAACTGCAACCCCTGTCAAGTATTATTTGTACATATCAAGCTTGTTAGTCCAACTTCAGTCTTCCACTAAAGCTCAAAGATGAGGATAGTTTTGAAGGTTTTATATCTCCTTTGGTATCTGAGCAAAGAGCATTATAGACAGTGTGCTTCTTGCACATCATCAGGTCAGAAATAATCTTGCCAGTTGTGACCAGGTGACAGAAAGCAGCCATTAATGGAACGTGCAAAGCATTCAGGTGATTTAGCTGTAGGAACAGAATTAAGTAATTGAGAGTGTAATCCCCAAAAGACAAAATACTTGATCACAAAATATACCTGTTCTATTTCTGTGACCTTTAGCTGGAGTGCTTTTCAATGATTCAGATCCTCCTCCTCAGGCAAAACTAAATAACTTTTTTTGAGGCACTATTCCAACGCTTAAGTCAACAGTGTACCAAAAGTCGAGTCTTCTGTCTTACATTATCTAACTTTTATAGAGCGCATTTAGGTGAGCTGCTGGGAATGGGCTGGAACGACATCAGCGTGCCCATCCTGCTCGAGCTCTGCACTGCTGTGGTTGTGTGGCTGTCACACTCTGCTGTCCCAGCTCAGCACTGGGACAAAGCTGGGTTTGTCTTTCTGCAAAGAGGTGTACAGATCTGCGCTCAGACAAGTGAGCTTTTCTATGATCCAACGTGGGGATGGTGCAAGTCCAAAAAAGAAGGCATAACTTCACATTTTTAATAGCAAAATTCTAGTATTAATAGACTGGTAGCAATTTTGCCTTTCATTTCAAGAGGGTTGGTTTTTGTATTGGATAAACTTTACTGCACAGTGGGTTCTTGTGTTGCCATTTTTTATGGTAATTTCAAAATTTCCAATAGAAACAAAATAGTAGTCTCTGCTTTAAAATAATTAAAAAAAATTAGGAGCTTTGAATTTATCTTTTCAGAATTAAAAAAAAAAAAAAAAGTAAAGAAGAGGGTTATATTACAACTATATAAGAGATATATATGTTTTTATAAATAGTATTTTTGCATGGAGGATGTGAATATGCCTGACTTACCATAAGCTGCGTACTGTCCCTACAAGTCTTCATCTGTAAAAAATATCACCATTGGTTATTTCTCACAACTTCCAAAGATCTTATCTGCTGGCCCTGGCTAATTGCTGTAGTTAAGTAACAGTGCCTGACACTAAACACAAATCGAGTGCATTGCAAGGACCTGCAGTTTTCAACACTGAAGTTCTTCATTCTGGCCTACAGCCTTAATATTTATTGGCTCTGGCAGCTTCTTCTGAACTGTTTTTCTGTTGCTGCCACACATTTCATTTTTCCTAAGTTCATATAATTGGATTAAAGCTATTACTTCCAGTGATTCTTATCTCATTTAAACAACTGATTATTTTTTTTCAGTTCTGATTAGCATTAACATGAGACTTGTGTTTTCTGTAGCATTTCTCATTTCTCGACACAAATTGATTTAAGGTAATGCCTTGATTTTAGATAGTAGTACAAGTAATTTATCTCTTGATATTCACTTCCTTAAAAGCTTCAGAAATTAGATGGAATCTGGACATGGATCCTGAGAAGAGTAGAACCAAAGCATGTTAAATAGGTGTTACTACAAATCAGAATTTATGCAGTTCAAGCTCAACAGGTTGTTTCATTCGGTCTCAAATTTGATTGCTTTTTTCTTACTGAGTGGAATAATTCTGCATCATTGTTACTGGAGTTTTACTGGTTTACTTCAGCAGCATCAGGGAAGGAATGTGACATACTCATCTTAAACATGAGGAAGAGTCTTAACAGTGAAGTCTTAAAGCCTGTCTAAGGAAACTGTATTCCTTCCTCCATCACTTACCCACCTATATTTCTGTGCTATTGCAGAAACACCCTTCCTGTGCACTACAGTGCACTGCATTCCTGTGCTGCAAGCTTTCTCAGTGAGAAAGCTTAAAAAAACAGATGAATCTCATTGGAAAGGACTTACTAAATCACTTGAGAGACACATCAGAGTATAAAATAGACCATGGTTGTTCTTTTTTTTTTGTATCTTAACTGTTTTTTGTAATGATGTCATTTTGTCTCCTTTGCAGACAACTTCAGCAGCAGCAAGCAGAACTTGAAGTGCATCAAAGAGATGGGCTGTCATCCTATGACTTATCACAGGTGAAATTTCTCAATAGTTTTTATTTCCATGCCTGTGATCTTTTAAAATGTAAAGCAATGGCAGATATCAGCAAAATTAAAAATGCACTGTGACTGTCCCTAGATTCCTTTTTATCAAAGTAGCTGGAGGGGCTCATCTTCCTCTGTGTATCTCAACAGGTGCCTGTTCCAAGTATACCAGCTAATGTTCACGAGGGTGGAAAGTCTGTGGAGAAGCCTGATGCTATCTTCTCCCAGGAGAGAGATCCTAGATTTGCTGAGATGTTTGCTGGAATAACTGCTTGTAAGTGAATGTCTCTGGTGTTTAATTTTTAATACTGTGTTAAGTTTGGTTACATGATGTGGAGCACAGCCTTGAGAGATCGAAGAGAAAGTATTACAAGCAAAGTCAATTTGCAAGACATTTCCTAGAATTTGTCTTTAGTTGATGTTTTCCCTAAAAATGATGAGGAGAAAAGCTTTAGGAATGAAGAGCTGTTGTTTCACCAGAGTTACTTATTTCTGATTCTGTTTTTATTCCACAGGAGTACCTTAAACAGTGCTCATAGATACTAAACATACCGAGCAGAACTTGCGGTTTCTAAGAATATGTTTTTTCTTAAACAGCAGATGTGAGTTCATCTCTCTAAATAGACACGGACTAAGAAAGCTACCAAGCAGTCTCAAGATAGGCCTGCAATTTTTATCATATCACCAGCTTTTGCGTTGATGTTTTGCGGTGCATATGCTGCCTTGAAATACAGCAATATCCTTGTTCTCTGGGGAGTTGAGGCATCTCCAGTCATGTCTGTCCAGAGTCCTTGCTCTGCTCCCCACAGCTCTTCAGCCTGCTGGCAGGTACTTGTAAGAGTGAGACGAGTCTCAGAAACAGAAAATTCTTCTATATTTCATGAAAACTGCTGTGAGGACAGAGTCCTCACCCAGCACCTTCTCTGAAGGATTTCGCAGCCCTGTTCCAAGGGGTAATAGCCAACTTGTCAGCCGGACAGATGTAGTCCCAAACTCGCCCCAAGTTATGCTGCCTGTTCCCTAACAGACAGAAGTCATTGAGAAGACTGGCAGCTGAAAGGGTCATCCGAAATATATCTGTAGGAAACCAGGCTCATTACTTCCACTACTCATGGAAGAACTTGTTAATTGTTTATTGTTCTTAACTGTCCTCACTGAAAAAGAGAAGTTTTTACATTTGTTTTAAATAAATCAATGTGCAAGTGTCACGCAGCGCATGAAGGAAACAACCCACAGGGTCTAACTCCAGGGGTGCTGGGAGGTGACCTCACTGCATTGGTTTCTTATGTCTGGCTTGGCCGTTTCAAATGGAGAAGGCAATGTAATTGCAGGATAGTCTTGATACTCTGTCCTCCTGTTGCTGAGACTTCTCTGTTATTCCTGTTCATCCTTTTCTGTCTACTCTAACAGTGAAGTCAACAGCTGAGGCCATAAAAGGGGTCCATTAGAAGGTAGCAGGACTCCAACCTCAAACACCGGAATATGTTTTTCCAAGCAAGAACATCTTGCTTTTTGGCTGCCTTATTGGCTCTTTTTCAGGCACCTCTCTCAACTGTTTGCGGGGAGGGGTTAGGGTTAAGGGTGTAGCAAGCTGGGAGGTTATGTTCTTGTAAATGCCATTTCTCTTTTAATTCTTATCAATTTACAGGCTATGCTTTTTCTGGGACATTCACCCTGTCTGAATTTCTCATGGGAGCTGTGATCAAGGTCTTCTCCGAATGATAAAAAGAGATGGTTCTCAGTTGGAGATGAGATAGTCTGTCCAAAACCAATATTGACCAACCTGCATGCTGCCTGCAAGACATTTGCATTATGTTGATACCAGATCTCATGCTCTGCTACGATCTGTAAAAATATGGGTTTGACGTTCAAGGATTGTTGCTGTAATCTCATGCAGCAACCACGCGTAGTTAAAAAACCTAAAGTGGGGATAGGAGGGCTTCACCCATTCATGCAGGTGCCTTGAGGCACGGGGTGGTGCAGTTCTTACAGAGATGTTTATTCTACAGGCAGAAACACTGCTTCTGCTCGGAGAAGTGTGTGTGTTTGACCAGTAAAGGGACTGAGTGCAGGGAAGGGGATTAGAGAGAAACAGGACTAAGGATGCAGGTAAAGCATCAAAACAAAAAAGATATTTATTGCTCTACCAAAGGTGAGAGCAACGAAGTAGTGTGTAGAGACCTGAGTGGAAATAAGAGATTTAAAGCCAGTTTAGCTGCTTGCAGTTAAACCGTTCCCTTTGTCTCAGTCTCATTTGCAGCATGGACCCGCTAGCTGCCATGGCAACTCCTCACTTGAGGAATTTGAGTTCATTTAGGACATTCTCAATATCATTGTTCAGACATTTTCAAATATCTAAAGTAGCTGCAGGATTTTGGCTCAGTCTTTCCAACCCTTGGGAGCTTGGTATCTTAGGAAAAGGGTGGCCTTAGGAAATGGGAGATCTCAATGACATCACTGAGGGAAATAAGGCAAAATCTGTCCTTCTTCCTGATGTCCTTATCCCAACCCATTTTCATTTCTTCTCTCTTACCATATGCACAACTTTCTCTAAACCTTGTCCTCATTTCTCCCTGCTGTTTTTATATCAGAGTGTAAGTTTGCAGCCCAGACTCACAGTCTAAGCAATATGTAGCCAGTTAGGAATTTCTACCACCTTCTACATTAAGGTGGAAAGCAATGCCAGCTTGCATCAGTGGCATACACAGCCCTTCTCTGATGTTCTTGTGAGGTAATTTGAGGCAACTTCTCCCTTTGGGAAGGTGAGCTTAGATACTTGTTAAGAAAATAGTGTAATAAAAAGTTAAGTAGCAGAGAAGAGCTGTTGTGTGTTGGAGAATTCTTGTAAGCCAAGCTCACGGGGTCGCTAAATGCTAGAGAAAATTAAAAAATACTTGGAATACTTGTGAGTTGAGTGGGCCTTGTGTCCAGGAGAGCACCTTGTGAAACGAGTGGGAGTCTGAAAAGAGCAGAGGGGAGAATGAGGAGGCAGACTTGATTTCTGAGCCTGTTGGAGGTGCACAGCAACAGATGGCTGCAGTCATCAGTGCCTTGTGGGGCGTTTTGCACCCGAAGGTGGTAAGGGAAGATGGGGAAAGTGAGTAAAGGGGGATGGAAAGGACCTTTCAGTTATTTTAACGAAAGTAGTAGTAGTGAGTTTCTCTGGGCTTTAGAATAATCCAGTGCCAGAAAATTAATTTAAGGGACTAAATAGCATTGTTTCTTGTCTAATTCAATTAGAGATTGATCTCCAGTTGCCACATTAAGAGTAGGCTATAAAAGTTAATGACATTTTTACGTGCATGTTATGTACTATGCTAGCCTGTCTTCCCACACCCCTGGGATGCTTACATCCTATTTCTTGGCTCCCTCAAGCCATGTATAGGGCAGCGAAATTCACAAGAGACCAGTGTTATGCCTTGCTGCAGCTCATCTGCATGAGTCTCACTCAACTCTCAGAAGCAAAGAGCCTCCAGACACCAGTGAGACAGATGCAGGTAGAGGCAGCAGCATCGCCCCCATTAGCTGGTGACCTGGGGTTTGTAGGAGTGCCCCCAGGCTGCTGGGAGAGTTGGGTACTCCACTCCTGCTGTCCCGGGTGCAAGCAGACTCTCAGCTGGTTAGGGCAGGAACTCTTTGACACTGTTCCTTCGATCCTTTAACCCACCTGGGTGTGGGCCCTCACTACAAACACCTGCGACAGCAGCAGTGGCACTGTGGGGCTTTTCCTGGTGCCAGAAACAAACCCTTGCCTGAGGCTGTCCTCAGACAGACCCCAGAGGCGCACGTGCATCAGGCTTTCTGCAGGCCTGGCTCAGTTCATGTGCCATTCCTCCATTCCTCTTTCTTTATTCCAGCAAATCCACGTTCCCCTTTCCAGGCAATAGCTGGGACTCGTGTACCCATCGCTCCCCCCTTGGCTGCTGCCTGTGGCTCCCCTCCTGCCTACATGGTCTGGAGCAGCTTCCAGCGGGCACAGCAAAGGTCTGGACTGCCTGGCCGGGGGGCATGTACCAGTGTTATGTTCCATGCAAACAATAGCATTAATGAGGTACATCCTGGTAGGGGCTGTGAAGTAGACACAAACCAGCTGTGGCTCTAGTTTCATATTGAATTGTCATATGGCCCTTTTGTGTCATTCCTAATGTATTCCACAGGGCCTCTTCATAAAGGTTTAAGAAGGGAAGAACAGTCCCTGCTGTGTGTATACATAGCAATTTTCATTAAAAAAAAAAAAAAAACTCTCTAACTTTTCTATTTCTGTGATTTGATTTTCTTTTGTAGCAGATAAAAAAATGATGGCCTCAGCATCCACAGCAGGAAACCAGCAGCTTTACTCACAGGGAAGCCCGTTTCAGCCAGGACATTCAGGAAAGACTTTCAGGTACTGTAGTCCAGATCCTGAGCATATCAGCTGGTGACTGAGTGGGGGCTGTTCTCTTTCAATTTGGTGGAAACTAAACTGACCAATGTTGAAAGGGCTTTCTTTACATTTACGAACTTTTCTTTGCGTATGCTTCACTCCTACATGTTGTTTCAGCATTTGGGCTAGGCTTACAAGCTGAGAAGATTTGGATCCCTCTGTTAAAAATAGTGACTGGTAAGTCCAACTGGAAAAAGCTAAGAAACAGCAGCAAATCATGAAGGGAAGCAAATCTGAGAGGTGATGGGGAGCCTCAGAGATCCATCTGAGTAATGTTCACCTAACCTGGGAAAGTGCAAAGATTTGTTGTGCACTTGGGGCTGTCAGTACATCTGCAGGCTGCCTTGAAGGGCATCATTTTTCTATGACCCAGCCTCGTGTGGACAACACTATTAAGGGAGCAGAGGGGTGCTTCATCCTTAATTTCTGATGAAGCCTGGGATGCAGCATGAACATTTTCCTAAGGCACCTTCGAAACATATTAGGTGATGGTGTAACACTTCCAGGGGTTTTTTTGAGTTATTCAGACTGCATGTTGTTGCCCACCAGCTGGCAATACAGATTTGGCTAGTTGGAAGTTTCAAAATTTGCATGCTCTTCCATTCACTTCTTGAGAGTGTGGTAACAGTGATTATATTTATCTTATTGTCCTTCATGTCACCATTCTGCAACTGTGACACTGAAGTTTCATTCAGAGGCTGTTGATTCCAGGAATTAGAAACCATCTGCAAATTATAATTTTATATAAACCATTGTGTTCTTAGGGTTATAATTGCTAATAATCTCAGTGGGGAGAAAAATAATCCCTCTGCTTGTTTTGTCCAAGTAAAAACCAAGAGTAATTTATAATACAATGCTTTCCTGACAGTGAACTGAAATGTCTTTTAGTTGGATATTGTATATTAGTGGATGGTTGACGTGCCATCTTGGGGTTTGGCATGTGTTTTGTTCATTTCCTTTGTTCATTCCTGATGTTTAACTGTAGCTTTATTTCTCCTGTTCTATTACATCGAGTAACAACACAGACTAGCATTTTTACCCCTGATGAGCTGTCCTTCCTGAATGCTCTCCAGGCAGATCCATTAGGTTACTGAGCCCAGCAGCCTTTAGGCACTGTTTTTTTAGACTCATGGTTTCAAACTGTATGCTCCAGATGCCGTCCAAGCCCTTCAGACGATGCGACTTGCCAGTGTGGCTGAGAAGGTGTTGGCATTAGGGCCAGCGATCACGAACAGCTATTGTGTGCTTCCAGAGGTCAGCCAAAGTTAGATGGACTTTTTGGTTCACATTGCCCACTTGGGAGACTCTGTGCTAGTAAAAAATAAAAATAAAAATAAAAATAAAAATAAAAAGTAATAATAATACAGACGCTGCAAGGAATTTCTAGACACGCACTTTTAGGCAGCTGAAGACAGGACAGCAAATCCCATATTCAGATGCCTGCCACATTTTGCTTACTACTGTGGGAAGTATTTAGTCAGTCTTCTCAGAGGATGCAGGTTCCTGTGTCCTCTTTGCTCAGCCTAATTTACTTCTTTCCTAATCTGCTCCCTTCTTTATCTGTAAAATGATCATGAAAATAGACAATAGCAATGGCATTGAAAAAAGATTGAACTGTTTCATTTGTTGTACAAAAGCATTTTTATATGTTGTCTTCATTTATATTTATTTAAATATTTATATAGAATATGTAAAATTGTGAATATACATATATACTCATATACGAATAGCATAAATGCATATTCACAATGTGTGGTTATATATATATTCAGTTGTTCAAGTGTTAAAGTCCTTTATATTCTTTCTGATTAGAAATGTCAGGGAAATTTCTCTGTAGCAAAATTCAGCAATTAGGAAGCACTAACATATAAAAAAATTCTTTTGGAATAGAGTTTAATTCCACATGTGTAATTTTTTAATTCCACATTAATTTCGTTTTTTTTCTTGATTATTGTTTTGCATGAATATATAGCTATGTATTCTTTTTTTCACATTGATAGAAATGTGAATTAAAAGCTTTAATTTTTAATATATAACGCACACTTCTTCATTTTCAAGGTAGGAAACAAATGAGGACATATTTGTAATTATCTTTTTGTGCATCTTCATTTAGGATGGCATTTCAGCAAATGCTTAAATACTGTTGACTTTTAGCACAAATTCAAAATGAAGTACCTGCCTAAATACTCTCTGCAATCAAGTTTTTTTTTTAGTGCATTAGATAATAAACTTGGATGGAGATAAGTGTTTATGTACAGTGTGCTAGATTACTTTTTTTTTTTACTGGGGATTATAGAAGTTTAATTCAAAATAATTTTGTTGTATGTATCTATTTGAACCTTCATTTTAGAATGCCAATAATCTTGATAGTTTTCTAGTGGTTCTAATTAATTTTTTAATTAATACAGGATGAGCAATTAGTTTTACTGAGATAATTATCAGGATTTCAGTATCTGGAATGCTATTTGTGCATTGAGAATATATCCTACAAGCTGGGCACTGTTTCTGTTTCTTTAGTTCATCTGTGGTACATGTGCCTGGTGTGAACGACATCCAGTCTTCTTCATCAACAGGCCAAAATCTGACACAGATATCTCGCCAGCTAAATCAGAGTCAGGTGGCCTGGACAGGAAATCGCCCACCATTTCCAGGACAGGTATTGATTAAAGCTGTTCTGTTTTCACGGTCATTAGAGATTTGCAATCCCTCTTCTTTTTACAAAGGGATTAGTAAACTCCATTTATACTGTGATTAAATGTACTGTGTTTGGTTCTCAGAGGGAAATCTGTTCCTCCACTTCTGTTCCTTGACAGGTTATAATAATTTGAGACAGCAGCCCTATGTCTAGCTGCATTTAGTTTGTAATAGTGTTCATAATAGCAGCCGTCACTGTACTGACATAAATCCCAGTAGAGGTCTCCTGCATTTATTTGTATGTGTGCACTGAATGAAATAAAAGAGGACAGCTGCTGTGCGTTAGTCTTAAGCTCACTCCTTCTTTCTTTCTCGGACCAAGGTCTAGCCCCCAGCAATGTTACCCACAGTTAGCAGCATTACCTGGAAGTGGTACATACAAATCCAGGCATGAATTTGGAGCAGAGGCTACTTAGTCCATTGCCCTTCCATTAACCCTGCCTGGTGCAGCTGACAGTGTTATGTGTACTGAAGGAGATGTGTTGGCACATCTTTAGATAAAATGCCCCCCTTCAATAACATCAGGGCTGCATTAACCCAGAAATCACCTCTTGTTCTGGGTAACAAGAAATAAACGTGTCAGAACTCTGTTAAAGACAAAGAATATAAAATTACCATGTCTGATCCATTATTTATGATGTTCTTAATCACTGATTTTCCATTCTTTAATAGGCTAGAATGGCATGGTGGGGTGGGCACCCCACTTTTTGTGTAACTGAGTTATTTCCACATTAATCACATTGATGCTGCATAGCCCTCAGTGTGCCATGGTTATTCTGTTACACCTGCTTAACGAAATATAGTTGTAACGTTGACACTTTTTTTTTTTTGGAACGATATGGAGGATGCTAAAAATGGTGTAAAAAAATTACTCGTCTCTCTTTCTGTCCAAGTCAACGGAGTTTATATGTGAGCATGGGGAAATTGGAATTCATTCATCCATCCTAAACAAATAGAGTTAAGCCTTGCAGAAGTAACACATCATGCTCTCATTGTCATTGTGGAAGCGTTTCGAAATGTATGATGTATTAGGTTGGAACTGAGCTGAAGACTTAATAGCATCTCCATCATGTTATATGCCTGTTGGGATCTCTCTTCCTCCCCCAGGTCCCTTGCATTTGTCTAAGAGAGTAGCTTCACTTGAGCGCATTGATTGCCAATAAAAGTGCACATCATTAAAAGTATCTAGAGATGTAATCACCTTTAACTTCTATTTGTGGAACTGATTAGACAGTGAGTTTTTCTTGGAACTGCTGGATTTGTTCGCGACGCGGGAGATGGGAAAGAGTTTATAAGCAGATTTTATCTGTAGCATTATATGTTGTTTTAGCACATTATTTTGGATGAGGCGCTTTACCTCCCTTAGTCTCAGTGTACATGTCTCAAAGCAGTCTTGCGGTGTTTAATCATTTATATTACATTCTTGGAGATCCTATGACAATGCCATTATGTAGATGCAAATGACACCAAGTTGTTTTTTAATACCCTTGAACTAACTTGGCTGCACAATTAAATCAAAGTTAGACTGTTTATTCCCTGGTGATTCACACTCCCTCCCAAACCTTTTACAAGGCAAAATAACTTTGCTCCTTGTAGTTCTTAGGCAGGGAGAGAAAGCAGTTCATGAGCTTTGGAAACTTCTTTGGCAAATTTCCCCCAAGCACTGAAGACTCTAATCACCTGGAAACAATTTATATTCTACAAGACATTCACATAACTGATTTTACTGTGGTACTGCAAAATCAAAACATAGCAAATAAAGGTGAAGTCTTAGTAGCTGTTCAGTTTGAGATTAATCCTCATAATAGAGGCGAAGGAAATCATGTTTTTGCAAGTAGCTCTGTTATTGAGTACATGCAAGTTAATAAGCAGGAGAGCTGTGTTGGTTTATAGCTTGTTGTGTTCCTTATGCAGCGATAAGTTGGCTTTGACAGAAATTAAACATGGCTGAGATGGGGATAATGTGCCTGTTTGCATCTGCAGAATTTATTAAGTCTTTGCTTTGCCTTGTTAAAATGTGAGTCTGCTGTGCTGCTCCTCAACAATAAAACTCATTCCTTTCTTATTCCCTTATTCCTCAGCAAATTCCGTCTCAGTCTGGGAAGGCTCAGTCATCTCCATTTGGGATTGGAACAAGTCACAGCTACCCAGCTGATCCATCATCATACAGCCCTCTTTCCAGCCCTGCCACCTCTTCTCCAAGTGGGAATGCCTACTCTAGCTTAGCAAACCGGAGTGCAGGGTTTGGTAAGTTTTAAATGAGGTAGCACAGAAATGCACATAAAAAGGAAACTCTCCAGTAGTAACGTAGTTTAAAATCCTCCAACCTTTTCTTCTGGTGAGTCGGTTGGGAAGCCCAGGATGTAAAAGGGTTCTGCTTTCTCCTCTTGAGCACGGTGGACTGAGATGACGTGGTCCCTCCGTGACACCTCTCCTCTACATTTAGTAGCCTTCAGAATGTTGTGACGTTTTGTGATATGAGGGTACTTCTTTCCTCCGTAAATTGTGTCATGATAGATTCAAGAATTCCTTACATCACTAGTACATGTCCTCCCAAGCTGTGGCCAGGAGGTTCAGTCTCTTTTCACTTCTAATGAGATTACTTTCATGGAATGTTCAAATTTACATTCCTTCAATTTTTCAACTTCCCTGACTGCATAGTATTGTCCAGAGATGGCTTGCTGAAGTGTGGCTGGACACAGGATTTTCTGTACCTACAGTGCTGCTAAAAGAGTAAAAAAAAGAAATATGGATCTGTCAGTGAAAAGCACAGATGGAGTCCATGAAGGATGTTGTTGCTGGCTGATAATAATCTGCAAAAAGCATAGGTAGCATCATGCTAATGTGTGTAATTTTCTCTTCTCTCTTGAGAATACCATGGGAGCAGCTCTGCTGCAGATCAGCCTCTCTGAGAGCAGACCTGTGCTGCATTGCTTAGAATAAGTGCGGTTAAATGGAGCTCTTCCCACAGAGTTTATTCATGACTCCATTTTCATTTCCACTAGGCTTTGTACATTTGTTTATGAGACAGCCTTGCATTTCAGGCCTAAGCTACTTGGCAAGAACCCTTTCACCTAATGAGAAACATTACCTGACCTACATCAGTTTGGATGCTATTAATAACACAGCCTTCAGAAAGACGAATGTCTTCAACCTCCAGCTGGCAGTAACCATTTTGCTGAAAAGAAGCATCATTTGCCTCACTGACTTAATTTCAACTTATTCTTCCGCGAAAACAAATGTTGCAGCTTTCTTTTAAAGGGTAACTTAGATGAATTTTATTTTGTCCAATAGAGTGACTGTAGGATTTCTGAGTCAGCTGAATTACTTGTGGTAATGTCAGTAAGGGAAGAACTATAATTATCTATTTAAGCTGTGATAGAAATACGTCACTACAGCTTGTTTACTCTCCTGTAAAATGTTCGCTTTATCTGTGTTGCGTGGCTTAGCTGGTAGTCAAAAAGACAGGATTAAGCACGCGTTCCTTTATTTGCTAAAGCAATGACTATGGCATAGTGATTGATTTGACATTATAGGATCTGGTTATCAGAGACGTGGCATAACGTGGTATGTGGAAATTTGGTGCAGGAAATTTGGCAGCTTTGGCAGAGGGTGCTGATAATCTGGAAGAACCAGATCTACGCAGCTTGGTTCTTCGCATCATTGGGAAGACAGGCAAAAAATAGTAGAAATGGCTATTAAAAAAAGAGAGAAAGAGAGGGGGAAAAATAAGGGAAAAGTGTAAGCCTGGTAGCAAGCTTTCTAAATAATTCTTAGAAGGGGATATTGTAAATAAGTAAAAGAAAATTATGCAAAAAAAAATTTAAGTTCAGGGCCAGCTTGTGCCAACCTGTATAAGTACAGGGTAAAATGAGCTCAGCTAAAGTGTGAGTTGTGACTGTGCTCATGAAAAGTGTATGTGTAACAGGTGACTGAATTAATGTGTGTGGCATCATGTTTTTTTCTGGCATACTGTTTAGAAAAAACTCATCTCCCCAAAGTCATCATTTTAAGTGTGTTTACCATAAAACCGTGTTGTTCCCATTACTTTCTGTGAAATTTAAATGGCCTCAGACTTTTAAGAAGCCATCAGCACATGAACAGGATAATAATTTGCTATAGGCTGCCTGTTAAATAAATCATTTTGCATCTGTAATATTGGCGAACGTGACAGTCCAGCACAGCACTCTGCATTTAGTACAGCAGTGTCTGCATTTAATAGAGCAAGTCTGTTGCCTGTTGATCTTACTGATTTTACATCTGTTTACAAAATCTGAAAGTGTACTTCTCAGATAAACAGGTAACTGTGCACCCACTGCTGCTGCAAGGATTAGTCTTTTAAAGCGACAGCATTTGGATGTTGCAGTTTGCTTAGCTTTTAAGTGAAATGGTAAATGTTGGTGACTAACAATGACCTGTGATTCTATTTGTGCCTATAAAGCTGTAGAGGGATGCTTGAAAATTGTCTTCTGCTCTTGGCTTATGGCGTCACGGTGCATTTTGCTGTTAACAATTCATCTGCCATGTCTATGCAGCGAGGGCAGTGAGCTTTGCTTGCAGGTTGGCACCCACCCTGCCATCAGTGCTGAAACTGCCTTTGGCTTCCACCCAGCAGGGGCAGGGTGGCACTCAGGGCGCTTTTTTGGAGAGGCATTTGCAAACATGGGCATCAGGGGATGAAGCCTCCAAAGCAGGTCAGTGTTTTGAAGGAGCTGCTCTCTGATTTCTGCCTTTTCTTTCCTCCTCCAGCTGAAGGTGGCCAGAGCAGCGGCCAGTTCCAGGGGAGACCATCCGAAGTCTGGTCCCAGTGGCAGAGCCAGCATCACAACCAGCAAAGTGGGGACCAGCATTCGCACCCGCAGCCCAGTCAGACGGAGGTGTTCCAGGTGAGGAGAGCTCACTGAGCCCAAAGTCCCTCTAACAAGTTCTCATGGCCAGTTCGAATAACCATGGCTCTTGATGAGCTGGGGGGCTAGCAAAGCTTGGAGCAATTACCTTTTGCTGTGTGCTGCTGTGGGTTTGCGTCACTGGGGGCTGGTGTTAGCTACAACTGAGATAGTTCTGTTTTTTTTTTGCCAAAGAACAGCATCTTTGGTGGTTTAAAATGTTGCTTTCCCTTCTTTTTTTCTGCCTATACTTAGAGCACAGGTATTTTGCAGCGAAGCCATAAAATAGTTCCACCTAGAGTGTCGTCTTTACCCTGGTGCTGACCTCTGAAATCCCAGTCAAGTCCAATTAGACATCAGTCTAATTCTGGATAGTTCCAGCAGGAAAGGAGTCTGATGCTGCATAGAAGAAAGCACCCAATGAGTTTTTGAGGCTAAATTCATTCAGATATTGGATGATTGGCAAATAATCTTCAGCTACCTGATTTCACAACATCAAGTATTATTTTTGGCCTTCAACAATGTATGGAGTGGTCTTTACAAGTTAGCTTATAAAGTTGCTGTCCTTGTGTAACTTGTTTTTAAGTTAAATGAAGACAACTTGCAACAAAACAATGCAGATAAGTACAAAAAAAGACAGCTCAAGCCCCAAGCAAGGTTTAGAAGTGGGGCACCTCATTATCTTATTTGTCTGCAAGACTGGGCTCGTGCTCAGTTGCTCTCAGGAATGCTGCAGAAGAGGAATTAGCCTGAAAATGTTCCTTTGTGAAGCCATGGTTCATTCACACAGGAACAAATAACATCACTGCATCTAGAATAACTACCCGTCTTCGTGCTGCACGGCCAAGACAAGATAGATTTGTTATATCTCTCTATAAGCAAAGTTTAATCACTTTGCATGTATTTTAACCCAAAAGCATCTTCAGGATAATTCCAGCGGAGCTGATGGCAGCGTAGTTCGATTGCCCACAGAGATGCAGGGCTCCCCGCAAGCAGCATCTTGCTTTTGTGTCTCAGGCAAGTGCTGTGTCCCAGCAAATGTTTTTTGAAATTATGGAGAAGGAGTGCCAAGGATTAAATGGGAGAAAGGAAGAATTAGACTCACCTGCAGAGTACTTGGAGGTGAATTTGCATTTCGAGGGATTTAGGGTAATTACTGGATGTGATGAGAAAGTTGGATGAGCTTGATTGAAAGGCCTCCAAGAAGCTGCTTGGGCTGTTTGTGCCTGAAGCCAGCCCTGGGTTAGCTGGACATGAGGAGAGAGGCAAAACTCGAAAGAGGAGCTACCCTGCCAGTCTTTACCTGAGGAGACCTTGCCTCAGAGGCCCCAGCAACAGAAATACCTTCAAAGGGATGGAAATTTAAGCAGGCAGGGGCAAACAAAACTTCCCTTTGGCTGGGGAGGAATGTGTGGAAAGATAAAGGCTGACCCTGGCAGCTTGGAAACTGCCAGTACTGTCCACTACCTCATTCTCTACTGCTGATAGCATGATACAGAGACCTCAGATGGATTTTAATCTTCCTTTATTTTGGGGCTACTGCTCAGTACACAGCTGCTCTCAGTAGTTATTCCTTCACACAGCAGATCTGGTGAGCTTTCTCATTTGTTCTTTAGATTTTGTTTTATTGTAAGGATAATGATCCATCCATAGCAAAACTTGGCTTTGCAGTAAGGGCTTATTATTGTAAAGACTGACAGGAAAAGCAAGTGTAAACTCTGGTTTTCTCAGCAAGGGATGTCTTTTCCCTGTGGCTTCAGTCTCCGGCGGAGAGGAAAGGTTGAGTATTTTTGAAGCCTCCTGCAGGGACCTCACTTGGCTCAAGACACGTGGGAGCAATTACCATGAAATCCCATTTGTTCTGAGGAGTTTCTGCCATTTCCTCTGCCACTGCATGTGCAGGAAGGCTGCTTGGGCAGCTTGTCAGCCAGGGTGGATGTCCAGGCTTCAGTGTTCCTCAGAGGAGGAAGATCAGTAGTATGTTCACTAACAGAGTGCTACTCCCCAAACCCATGCTGACCTAGCAGAAACTCCTTTTGGTAGGATACAGGAGTGTGAGAGATGTTGAATACTTCCCATGTAGTGCTGTCCTCAGCGAAGCCATAGAGTTTGCTTCTCTCCATGTGTAACTACCCACTGCACTGGGAATTGTGTCAGCCTGGGACTAGCATGGGATGGCTCAGCTGTGGTTTACTCAGAGGAGCAATCTGAAACTTCTGCACTGCTGACACATCCAGCACAGAAAAGCTCCAGCAAAACCATAAGCAGCACGTAAACCTTAGCCCAGTATCCTGCAGAGGTCTGGTTTTATCTTATTTATCTGACCTTTGGCCTTTCCTGGTTTTACACTGAAGAGATGAAGAGGAAATGGTTTGTGTCTGGGTAACGTGTGAGAAAGTGACACTTCACTTTGATTTTTCCTTATCATGCAGGACATGCTGCCAATGCCGGGGGATCCGACGCAGGGTACTGGCAATTACAACATTGAAGATTTTGCTGACCTGGGCATGTTTCCACCATTTTCTGAATAGCTTGTGGAGCAGAAATGGAAGCTCTTCTCCAAGGCCCCTTCAGTGTATTTTTGGCTCTGCTTTTTCTGTGTTGCATTTCTGTAGAAGCTACTAAACCAGAAGACGCATTTCTCATATTTCAGATAGTGGTGTAGGGCTTGCTCTTACCTCCTTGGGGTGCGTCAGTGCCAACAGAGGAGCTCCAGCTCGTTAGTGTTCATTGACAGCTCCATTTTTTTTTTAATGTCATCTACCTCAGAGATCAAAAACTTTGCTTGATTGAAAAAAATAATCTCTGAGTCTTAAATATTTGAATGTGAATGATACCTAATATTTCCTTTTGAATGGTAATTTTTAAATAGATAATGAAGTAACAAAGACTAACAGAGAAAAGGTAAGGTAATGTCTTGTTACAGTGCCTACTGCTCAATTTCGATGCCTTGCTTTAAGCTTAAGTTTCTGGAAGCAGACACAGTATTCTGTTTTCTTTGATTCTTGTAGTTCTTAGGTCACTTTAAATGTGAGATTAAGCAACATAATGTAGGCCTCTCTCACCAGAAGATTCAGCTCCGCCTTTTCTAACTTAAACTTGAATGTGTGTACATTTTGGTACTTTATGTATATCTTGTGCTGTATGAAGTGATTTCCTGTACTGGTTTCTTTTGCCTTTTAAATAGGGTCCATTCTGGAGCATACTGAGAAGGCTAACAATATGTGGAGGATTTAGGTATTGGAGGAGTCTCCATCACTTCACATAGTGTTCTTACTTTTAATTCAGGTGGTTCTCTATTCAGAACAAGCATTTACTTACATAAGCTATTAGTCTGATTTTGCACTGAATTGAGGCCTATAACTCTATACGTTTCTCACTGGCTGCTTTAATTTCTATTGTTCTTGCTTTCCCAAAAATATTGCCTCATAAAAATGACTATGAACACACCAAGATCGTAATTTCTATATTAGCTGCATTTCTTTTCTGTGAAGTACTTTTTATACTGTGAAACCTCACATTTTAACAGTGCAAGGTGGTGGCCTAGTACAATGAAATCATTCAAGCTCATTCGCTGCAAGCAGTGAGATGGTTTTGTAGTGTATAATTTTTTTAGAGTGAGTTGGTAATAGATATCAGTTGGACTCCTGTCCACTGCATACACGGTGATAACTTGAATTTTTGCTTGGATCCCCAAGCAATCTCTTCTGTTAAACCCTGTTAACCCTGTTCTGTTAAATATGGGATTTTCACCTTACCAAGTGTTTTGAGGACTCTGACTATTCTGAATGCTATATGCTTTTCCACAGAGGTAAGTGAATCACCTTCCTCCTGAACTAGTCATTTACCACATACACTCATCAGAAATGTGGTAGAAAGTTCTTTATTTGGTATCTCATATGTATGATGAGTTACAAGAGGTTGGGTTGAAAGGTCAACATTTTTATCCGTTTCTTTGGGATAGGAGGAGAAGAAATGGCTCACAAAGGACAAGGAGCCCAGAGTTCCTGTGTGCAGAGTTTCTGTGACTTTTGAGGTTGGAAAGTGGTAGTCAACCTTCACAGAGGGACAGGGTCAGCTTCCTAAAGCCTTTGCATGTTCAGGAGTCATTACGGACAGGCCTCGTGGTGAAAGGCACTGCAGGCTGCTGGGCTGCAGCCAACGTGACACAGGGACACTGCTTTCACGTGTAGCCACAGGGTGCTTTTCCACATGAGTTTTCTTCCCCAGCCCTCGGGTAGAACAGCATGTAGTTTTCAGTGTCCAGGAAGAGCCTTTCCTACTGTTTCTCTTGGTAAACCTGGGACCAATCTCTCACCCTACGTGCAAGTGGGGCTAGGGACTCTTTTTTTTAGGAATTTTTTAAATATATATAGATGCAGTACTGCAGAGGCCTCAGGTCTCCTGGTCTGTATTTGTCTGACCAAAATCATGCTGAAAATAAATTAATAAAAAAAAAAGTCATATCTCTTCTCTCCCAGAGATAGGGAAAATACCTTCCTAGGTAAGCAAGCCATGTGCTTTAGCACTATTCATTTAAATACATGGATGTTTATTCTCTTGGAGCCTTCTCCCTTTCTGCCCATGCTGCTCAGACAAATGACTGCTCACTGAATTAGATAAACAAAGCTCTGCTGTCCTCAGAGTGAAATTCAACAATTTCTGTAAAAGGTGCATAGATGCTGTGCAGGCTGGAGGGGGATACAGTCAGCATCTGCATGATTTTGTAATCAGGAGCACTCTGTAGGATCTAATCACAAGGGAGAGAGCAGTAGATGAGCAGCTTATATCTCTGTGCAGAAGACACTTGATGTGATAAATTTCAGTTCTAAATTTTTTTAAAAAACATTTGTCTGTAAAGTGAAAAATGAATGAAAAAAATTCTGTTCCTCAGTTTCATTTAACCTGACAGACTGCTCTACTTATAATTTATTTTTGTTCCCTGAATTCAATTTAAAAATAAGATCTATGTAACTTTCTTTTACCTAATATCAGCAATGATAACTTCCTCAGTGTATCATGTTTTTTATACTACTGTTGAAGGCTTCTTGTGTACCGAATTTGACTGTGCAGTTAAAAGTGCACTGTTAGCAGAATTTCAAGCATGTCTCCCCTTTTTTGTTTTGTTTTGTTCTACATACAGTATTATTTTTTTTTTAAGCCAGTATGCCAGAGGCATCAGAGCATGGGCTGCTGCTTATCTTGTAGAGCACCCCTGCCTTCCTGGTTGGGAAAGGGGGTGGCTATTCTGTTACAGGGCAGCCCGGAGAGCACCAGGTTTGGGTTTTCCTTGCGAGCCTTTTTCACCCTCATTTGCCATCCAGATGCAGAGCTTTCTTCTCATTTCCCCCCTTCCTTACCTCCCAGCCCGGTCCTGGCCATCACATCCTTGTAGCACCTTGCCATGCACAGGTGGGGAGGTGTGGGGCAGCCCTTCCCGAGCCAGCGAGGAGGGAGCGCTTAACAAGCTTTAAGAGTTTGGCAGCTTTGTGCTTCTGGCCAAGTGAACAAGCAAGCTCAGCGCCTGCTGCTGCTGGGCATCCCGTGCTGCCGTGGCTGCGTGCCGCCGTCGTGTCAGTGGCTTGCTCCTCTGCAACAGCCTGGTCCCGGTTCTTGTGGCACAACGCGCCGTGTCGCCTAAGCTGTGCTGTATCTTTCTGTCACGTGTTTGGTTACTAAAGCAACTTACTTATACTATAGCTGAAGTTATGAGGTGCATTTGGAATGCTGACGTCTTTATTACGTGCCGTTGGTGTAACTTTTGCTGGCGCTTTGGCTGCCGGTTTCCAGAATTTCACAGGTGGTGGTTTTCTTGTTTCTTTCATGGTTTTTTAAGCTGGAAATAAAGCTGTGATTTCTGATCGAACTGTGTTGCAAACACAGTGTTTCTTGAAACCGAATCTTTTGATTTTTAAACTGCAAATAATAATGGTCTGGGTGAGTTATTTCCTTGAGTGGGCATGTAGACTGAGATTTTAGATACTAAAATATTTACACTCGTTTATTCAAACAAGCAATCCTGTTTAACAAGAGGGACTTCATCACATTACTTATTACAAGTGCTACTGGTAGTACCGACGTTTATGCTTTAACCAGATAGTTCCATTTGTAGCTTTGTTGCTTTTTTTTTTTTTAAAGTACAGTATGAAACTGTAAATACTTCTTGCAGTACTGCCTTTTTAACTCTTAATTACTTTTGGCACAGTGTTAAATAGTGTTGGATTTACCCAATTGCTATGACATATATTTTTATACATAGGTGTACTCTTTTTTCGAGAATAATACAGCCATTTTGTCATTAATGCCTTATCAGTGTCATACTGCTGTTGCTCTTTGTTTGCAAGGTATCGAGTGGACTAATTTCTAGTTCGGATATTTTCACTTTTCCTGGCAGTGCTCAATTTGGATTCAGGTGATTTTTTGCCAGAGTCACATTTTTCACAGCTGTTGGCTGTGAGAAGAGGAGAATGCGGGCTTTGTTTTGTTTCTATTAATGGAGCAAAGAAAAAGTGAGGGCATCTAATTGTCTGTAGAAGGTCAGTCTTTTCATACTTTAAACCAGAGTGTATTTCATGGAACTGAGGACTGGGCACTGATTACTTTGTGTAGATTAATGGTCTTTAAAAAAAAAATCTCAAAAATGGGCTTCTGTCATGGTTAGGCACTTGGTTACTTAATCTGTTTAAACTCTTCATATTGATGTGAAATTGTGCTGTGGATAAAGTGTATTTTGTACTTCTGAATGTTCTATATTTATGACTAACAAGTACAGAATCAGTTGTGTGTATGTATAACTAATAACTGCCTTTTTAAATTTCATTAAAATAAAAATGTCATGAGCTGTTGTTACTTCCTGTCTTTTTGTAAATAAGTAAGGTCTGTTGGGAATTATCAGGTAGGAATTAACCCTGAATGATAAGATTCATGGCAAAAATCAGAAGATCAGGCACTGATCTTTTCTTTGAAATCTTCTGTGCTGTGTGGTGGTGCATGGGAAGGTCCCCTCTCCTTGTACAAAGGCTGTCCAGAGGGAGAGGAATGTTAGTTTGAGATCTCAAGTTTGAAAGAAGTTCCAGAAAAGCATTAATCAACAGCCCTGTTCTGCTGGTCGTGCTGAGGTGTGTGATTTGGTATCTGTATTGTAGAGCGCTTCATTAGAGCACAATTGATTTAGAATTGATTCATAGTCTGTGGCAATTTTTATTCAGTCTCTGGGGTGGCAGCACAGTGGTTTCTTTGTCCACCTTTCGGTCTCATTATTCAAAGTTGAAAAATACTTGTACCCTTCCCACAAACATTCCGGTGACCTTTCCAGACTTTCTTATGTAAAGTGCATTTGCTTTTCACAGTGCTTCTTCATTGTATTTATACTGTATTTCTTTGTCTTCTTGGTATTTTGTGAGCGGGTTTTACCTTGCTAATAAATCTAAAAAGCTGATGCCTTGACCGCCACAGGGAGCTGAAGATGCTGTGCTCCAGGGCATGCATTCCTGTTTCAGGGTAGGTGGTGTTTTCACAGCCCACACTTCTTTTTAAGGGCTCTGCCTGTGGAGAAGAGGCATGAGCCCTGCTGGGGACCCAGCAGGGACACCCACAGTCAAAGCAGGGCATTGGGGTGTCCTTAGTCAGATGGTGGTGATGAGGACAAGTTGAAAATGTTCCATTCACACTGTTTTGCTGTGAAAATTGGGTCTTCAGCAAAGCGGCATTCTTTTTTTCAGTAGGTCTTTGATAAAGGTATGCCCAAAACCATAAACCCCCAGAAATGCTTCATGCCTTCATCATGGCAGCTGTTTGTTGCTTTTTTTGTTGCATTTTAATAGGGCTTTATTTGCTTTTGGAAGGACATTATCCAAGTAGAAAGGAGCACACAGGACGGGTGGTACAGCATTACCAAGCAGGGTATGGTGTGGCTGGGCTCTTACAGGATCCCTCCTGGCACTCCTTTCGGATTGATGGCCATTAACCCGTACTCTCATATGCTAAATCAAGGGTACTGCTGGGCACCGTGATGACAACTGGCTGTGGAATTGCTGGGGACTATTACTGTTGGTGTGGAATTTGGGTTTGCAGATGCAGATGTGGAAGGGATCCAAATGTTCAGTGACAGTTGCTGTGGCACGGCATGGTGGTGGGACACCATGGGAGAAATCGGGAAAGAAACACGTGAAAGCTGATGCACAGGGAAGAAATGAAGTTGAGTATATCCAAACACTTACCACCTTTGGCTCTATAAACTGGCGTTAATGACTCATAAAAATGGCTTAAGTCTTCATTATGGTGATAGAAATATATTTTTCTTAATTTTTCCGTGGGAGCTAATTCTTAGCCACGTTTCCATCAATATACCATCATAGTTCAGGAAGTATTACTCATTTAATTTTCCCAGTTTCTCTCCAAGTTGGATATAGTGGGGACAGATACAGATGAATTCTTTCATCCTTCTTCACCAAGTTTCTGCATATTCCTGGTTGGAAATACTTGGCAGCATCTTTCTTCAATTTTCTTGTTCTGTCCCACATAAAATGAAACAGAATCACTTGAAATGTATTAATGGATTTGGGATCAGGTCCAGAGGTTGCAAGGGCATCTTTTCATTAGCTCTGGAAAAAAATTATCTTCTAATTATAGACTGGCACTAAATAGTAATATACAAAATGTGTCATTTGGGACCCAGCTGAAAAAAATGTCAAGTGAAGGGTCACACATAGAAGATGCACATGAAGCAGTGCAATTACCATGGCTCTTGCAGGCAAAATTTAACAGCTGTACACACATTGCTGTAATTACTAATATGCAGGCACAGCTCAGAGGGACAGAAGAAAGCCCCAGCTGCAGCTTGGAGGTCTGCCTCAGCTCGTGTGTCCTCTTCGAGATGATTAAATTTTCCAGCGCTTTGGTGCACCTCTGCCTCTTATAAATAGCAGGTTCCCAGTGAAGAAGGTGAGATTTTAAATACTTGAAATGGTTTTAAAAGCGGACTTGAAGCAGTGTAAGGCTGCTTGGTGCAGCCTATCATCCAAAGTATGTTTGGGGTGGCTCCCGGGGCCTTCACGCCCAGCTGCCCGTCCCTCCTCGCGGTGACCGATGGCAGCCCCAGCGGTTCTGTGTGTGTGGCCTGGGCAGGAGGCGGCTTCACTTTGCAAAACAAAACCATGGTAGAGTTATTTTCCTCTCAGCACTGGAGTTATTGGCTAGGCAGTCAGACGCGTTGTCATTGAGGAGCAAGTGTTTTGGAGGCCTACATTGCTGCTTTTGTGGAGTTTGGAGACCTCCACTTTGCTAAATAAACACAGAGGAGAAAACTCCCTCGCACACGTACACGCAACCCACGCCATCTTCAGTGCATGGACCCGGGGGCGAGCACCAGATCATAAAACTTTCCGCTTAGTGGAGGAATCCATACTGTGGGATTTCTCTCAGCTGCAGTGTCCTCTCACCCCTGGTTTCCCTTGCTGCATGG
The DNA here is from genome assembly GCF_964211825.1 of Aythya ferina. Lineage (NCBI taxonomy): Eukaryota > Metazoa > Chordata > Aves > Anseriformes > Anatidae > Aythya > Aythya ferina. Next base: position 8,823,184 of record NC_140307.1, read on the forward strand.
AATTGCAATTTGTCCAGGCCCAAGTGTGTGTGAAGGCACGGGATGAGGGACACCAGAACATGACTCACAAAGGAGATGTGAATGCTGTGGGAGTCCTCTGTGTAAAGCACACTCTTTTAACCAAATGTTGTGACTTTGTTTCTGGTTCACATCTGAGCAGAAGACATCAGGAGGCAACACTACAGTGTGAGTGACTGAAGACTAAACTATTTTTTTTAAAGGGACTCTGGGTATGTCACATCCTCCCTCCTTTACCTGCCGCCTTCTCCAGCCACCGAGAGAGCTCAGTGTGAACACAGAGGGCTGCTTGAGGTAACCTGGGCCAGGCTGTGGGTACGAGGGAATGATGCAAGCAGTCTGCTTATCCCACCATGCTCCATGTGCGAAGCGTAGGTGCCCATGGAGCATTCCTTCTTCATGAAGATAGCTAGAAAAAAGTTCCTGACCCGCTTCCAATGTCCCTTTGCTGGATTTACAGTCCTCCCTGTGCCCCCGCTGCTCTGTGGTGTGTGACCTCCCAAGCCCCTGCTTCATGGTGGAACAAATTCTGCTATGTTTAAAAAAATAAATAATTTTTTTAGACATTGGTTTTGCATAACATCAACTCACCCAAGTCTCCCCCTTTAATACCAAGCACATGTGTCATCGTGGTTGTCTCCTGTAGGCAGGAAAAGCTCTTCTCCGATGATTTGTTCAGTGATGTAGGAAAGGGTCTTTGTCATTTTACCCGTGAAGCTTAGACACTGAACATCTGCGTCTGTTGTGGTGTGGCATGGAAAAGTATCAAACCCTTTAACTGAAAAATGTGTTGAGTTTATTCTGTGCAGCCCTAAAACTAGAAGGTGCTACAGCTTTCTGAAGGATTTGCAGAACTGATGCTTTGTAAACTTTTCATGCTTATGTTTTCTATCATCTTTTTTTTTTTTTTTTTATACATTTGGTGTGGTTGGAAAGAAAAAAGGCACACATTGAAATTCATGAAATTCCTAGGAAGCAGTTATTGAGAAACTATAAAGTGTTCAAAACAATGCAGTTCCTTTAAGTCACACTGATGCCCACTGCACAGAGGTGCTTAATCTAAAGGGGTTCTGAGTTGGAGTTTATTTGGATTCTTAACATATTTTTTGTGACCTCTATGATTTAAGGTCAGAGACCTCAGCGGGGAGTCAATAGAAGTTGTCACTTTAATCATTTCAGTTCTAAAGAGTCATCAAAGTTATGCGAATTGACCTAAATTTCCAGATCCTGCTGAGGGAGTAGGGTTCCGCACTAACCTACCAAGGCTGACCTGGATACATCACTTGGTAAGGAAAGGCCGAAGCAACCCCACTGAAGCAAGTGCCGATTGCATAAATAAGGAAGACGCAAGCCCTGATGCAGTAAATGGTAATATTGAGTATTTATGGATCACTACAGATATGTGTGACACTGCATCGCGGGCCGCATGCCCACTCAGCTCACCAACAGATTTCCTCTGACAGGTTTGTAACCCCTCCCATTGCCCCCCTCTGGTTCCTCCCATCTACAACTGTGTCAGGAAAGGGTGGGTGAGAGCATTTTTGTACCCATGTTAGTAAGGTGTCAAGACAATTTTACAAGACTCTTATAAAATCAGCCAGGACTTCAGTATTGAAAAGAGAACTTTATTAACAGAGGTGGGGATATCGGGTAACAGATTCCTGTTTTTCTCTTGTTTTCATGCTTTTTTTCTGTCAGGAACATATTTCACAGCCAGTTAAAACAATGGAGCTGAGCTTCCAGCAACAAGTCCGTTAATAGCTCCTATTTCCAGGAGGTTCTAAAATTGGGTTAAAGATGCCCTGAAGGCTCAAATTTCTTTGCTGTTAAAGTTTGCTATCCAGAAGAGAACAATCTCTCTTTTTTTTTATTAAAAAAAAAAAAGTTTCAGTTTCTTCTCGTGCAGAGAGCTTGCACTAGATGCCTTTTGTTGGATTTTTAAAATCTCTCCCCACTGCCTGTGAGAATGAGCGATGCACCAGCACTTCTCTCAGCTGCATCCAGAAACGCTGCTGGGATGGTGGCCTTGTTCCTCTCCTCGTCACCGCACTCAGAGCCTGGTGGTAGTGGAGGAGAAGGTCTGACCCCTGCTCTGCGGGTCACAGCCACAGCCTTCAGCTTGGGAGGCTCCATTTGGACATTTGGGGAAATGTCTTCACTTGTGGTGTGGGAACAGGCTGCTGAGGGGTACTGCTGGGCCAGGTCGTGAGGTGGGGACAGCCCTGCTTCCCCAAGAGGTGACGAGGTGGCCTCCATGGGCCTGGTGCCTCTGTCATGCTTGGGATTTGGGGGACAGGTCCTACCCTCAACACAGCCATGGAGAGAAGGCACCGAGACCTTCACTTGGTTGCCAGCCCTGAGCCAGATGAAAAGTCCATCTGGCCTCCCCGGCAAGGTGGAGCAGCCGCAGGGCTGAGCAGAAGTGGCCACAAGACTTTCTCTGGCTGCAGCTGCCTCCAGCTCTGTCTCCATCATGCTTTGATGCATCCTTTCCCATATCCTGAAGAAGCTCTGAGAAAATGCTTTGTAACACAGATTGGGATTTTATGCCACCTAGCCGTTCCCACACCCATCCTCCTCTGCAGAAATCTGCTTTACAGAGAGCAGGCCAGTTCCCCAGAATGACTCAAGTTGTTGACAAAAATCCTCTAGACCTGCTGACAAAACCCCAGAGATACAGTCTATCAGCAAGGCCGTTCCCTGAGTTTTGCAAGCAACTTTTCCTTTTTATTACAGGCCCTGAGAAACCGGGAAAGGGAAGAAAGGAACCGGAGTGAAGAAACAAAATAGCTATTGCCTGATTTGGAGCCCTTTTTGTGCTGGACGATCTCCAGTTTTCTATCAAATAAAACCTTTATTAACAGCACAGTAAAACGCAAACAGGGCAGTTACCAGGCGTAACAACAGTGGGAGAAGAAAACAAGAATATTAATGGGTAAGATCACAGTTTAGCCACCAGATAAAATATCTTCCCGTAGGATTATTTCCATCCTCATCACCCAGAAGCTATATGGACTGGTTTGTATCTGGTGTCTAGGTCAAATCTGAAGTCTGCTTGGGGATCTCAGTGCTATCACAAAAGCATCCTGAACTGAATGCCTGAGTCTGATTCCCATGGCAGGGATGATGCTGCTAAGAAGGAAGGCTGCATTTACAAATGGTGTCACTGTATAGGCCCTAGTTCAATATAATTTTAGGTTTTATTTGATGTTTAACCACCTGAGCTAGAATTAGAGCCGGTTGTTTCATGGCATTTACAGTCCTGTTGCTCTGCAAGCTTCCATTCAGATGTAATAGCTGATGTTCTTCAGCTGTTTTGAAACCGATGCTTTTTAATCATTAATGTTCTGGGTCTAGAAGTACTTGCTTACTTTTTCACGTCCCTAAGGATCCAGAAAACTCTGTGGTCTTACCAAGAAGGCTTTTGTTCCTTTACTGCTAGGGAAAGTGAGAAGCTGCTGCAGCACGCTTAGGGGTGATCGCCACTCAGAGCAGAACGGTTTGCACCAGACCCCATCAGATGGAGCATTCCTGATTCAGAGACTGCCTCACCCAAACCAGTGAGAGGCGAAGGTAGGAGAAAGTTAAGAGCCAATGCATCCATCCCCAGTCTTTATTTGGGTGTTTTTGACCTTGTGGACCACATCAGGATCCTCGTCCTCCTCTCCCACCCCAGGATTAATGCACTGATCCTCACCGTCAGCCTGCTGTGAGGAGGTGTCACCTTCCATTCCTCGTTAGGCGCTGGGCTGCTGGCACGCGCAGGGGTTAAACGGCTCGGTCTGCACCAAAGCGAATCACTGGTGACCCAAAATTACGACGTGGGAGTTCCTGACTCCTAGGCCCGTGCTCATTCCATGAGACCACACTGCCTCCTGAGAAAATGTGTTTTAATGGTATCTGGCCAGCTGTGTAAACATGTCAAGAGACAGCCATGTAATACTGAGCTGCTCCCACTATGCAAGTAATATTCTATTTTATTTGTAATCACAAATCTGAAATCCCTCCTCCAAAACTGCTATTTTTGCGAACAGAAAGTTGGGAAATGAGGAAAAACAAAAGAACTCTAGATGATGGTGGTGTTTGGGGCTACAGGTGACACGACCAAGTTCACTCCCCTTCAGTCACGGCTCTTCTTCCCCTCCACTGGAGGAGGAAGAAGACTCAGCCTCCCCGCCTGGCTCCGTGCCCCAGAGGCAGTGCCAGGGACGGATGCGCTGATGCCACTGCGGCGGATGGGGAAGGCACCTCTCTCGAAATACATTGCTGTAAGAGTCGATGCGCCAAACTCCTGAATAGCAACGATGTCTGAGCACCCTCGTTGTTCAGTTTCCTCATTGTGCCTGTGTTATAGGAAGACAAAACTTTCCCCGGAGGATGGTGTGCCCCACCACCCAACAACAGATCTTTATTCTTTTTTTTTTTTTTTTAATCCTTTTTCTGAGCATCACAGGGTACAAAAGAACAAGGAACGTGTTGTGTTCAACACTAACATGACCCATCCTTCCAAATGCAGTTGTAGCAACATCCGATACAATGAATTTTTGCTGTTTTTCTGGCTGTGAATAAACACAGAGGATGGGTCACCACTTACTGCCACTCCAAGAGACTCAAAAGTAGCATTCAGGATTTGAGTAAGTAAAACCAAATGCAGAGTCATTTGCCATTTCACTGTTCTGTGCGTGCTTTCCTTGCACCTTCTCATGGTCTATTTCTCTTGCTCATACCCAAAATTCTTGTTTTGGGCTGGCTGTGCCTCACTGTGCTTCACACCAGTGTTGTACTTGTATGTACTTAGATCCTCTGTGGAGGTGATGACTTGGTCTGAAGGGGACCTGAAGCATCTTTCAGCTGTACTTACTGCTGTGCATTGACCCTACAAGAGGGCAAAGGCTTGTGTCTCCTGCTGTACGCGTCTCAACCGTTCCCCATTTGGGAACCACCCAAGCTGCTTTGCTTCTTTGCCCCATGAGTAGCCCGGTTTCATGGAGGTGGAAGCTGGTTAAAAGCTTCAGGATGATGGCTTCTGCAGAGGCCTCAGCACTTGCTGAAGCTGATCCCCCTCTGACAAAATGCTTTAGGCGTCAGTGGGGACTCACATATGCCTTAAAATAAAAAATTGTGTTCTCACCTCCAAATTCACCACCTAGGGCCTTTCCCTTGGCTGTGCTCTGAGTGGGTGGCACAGCACTGCTGGGCACAGCAGCATCCAAGCACGGTGCAGTTTGTCACTTGAAGCTGTACACTCAGGTTCTGCTGTTAATGCTGTTGCTACATGACAGCATTTTGGTGATCCCACCACTTGTACTCTGCTCCAAAGCTGCTGAAAGCTTTATCGGCAGGAGCAGGCTGTTACAGCGTGTTTCAGTGCTCAGCTTTGCTCTTAGGTGTGCATTGTGTTTTTTCTGCAGTGGTTATCAGTGGCATTTCTGTTTGTTCCTCTCCTGGTTTGGGGAGCCAAACCAGGCTGGGCTTCTTCCGTTTCACGCTGAAAATATGTAAATTTGGAATCCTGGTCTCATGCAAGCCATGCCCCTGGGCTCCCACACTGACCTCAGGCTGTGGGTTCCTCCCAGGTCTGCTGCAAGAGGTTCCTGCCCTGGTCCAGGCCAGAGAGGAATGCTAGGACCAGGTAGCACACGTGCACGGGCAGGAGGTGGGGGGAGCCCATGCACGCCCCCACCAGGTTCCTGGCCCCTGTCAGCCCTTGCTGCTATCAGACCCTCACCCACGCTGGCACCACACAGGTCCAATGGTCGCGGCTGGCTTCTAGATGGCAGAGTCCAGTAGGCATGTGTACTGCGTTGGCTTGGCAAGTCGAGCAGAGCGAGCATCTCTTCATCACGTGCACTTCAGCCAAGGCACAGCAGCGCAGTTTCCACCTCCTAGCAATGATCTCAGTCCTTCCCTTTCAACAGTTGGAAGTGCTGCATAGGCTGATGGATTTGCAGATTCTGGGAGCTTCATCTTCGAGTTTGGAAATCCCAGAAAATTGCTATGACAAAACATGTTTTCCTGCCATTCAAACACAAGGAAACAGAAAATTCTCAGGAATATCATATACGTGGCTTACTTATCTCCCCTGTTTCCCTTCCCCTTTTCTCTCCTAAGTATTACACAAGCCTAGCATCATCCAAGCAAAGCTTTTGCACCTGCCCTGTTCCAGCAATTTTGAAGTTAAACCAAAGTGTGATTGGTTGCTGATGGCATCAGTGGATACTGATGGATTTATATATCTATCTTTTGCCATTTTTATCATAAATGAAGTAGCAACATAAGATGTTTATACAGAGACATGAAATACAAATAAACTTCTGAAAAACTAATTCTCTCTTTTAGACCCTTGTACAGGTTCAAGAGGGTATAAATGATGTAAGTATGAGGAGGAAGATCTAGGGGAACCTAAATCAAAACTCCTGTCTTTGCCCTGTATTTTCCCAGAAAAGTCACTGGAGCTGGCGCCTGGATTTAATGTGAATTTTTTTTCAGCTTTTGAGGATGTTGCCAGCAGCCTCACTACAGTGAAATAACTCTGCGGTGCCATCACTACCAACAAGAGTTATTTAGTGAAAAATGGAGTGAGCAGTTTCCTAAGTAGTAACAGACTTGGTGGCTGGTGAAGCACAACAAGTGGTGCTGGCCAGCAGGCAGCACGGTCTGGATCTCAGCAGCCCTGGGCTGTGCACCCCAAGATATGGCCCTTCATCTCCCACCCAGCCCTGGTGGGTCTGGTTTGGTTATTTGTGGAAATAACAGGATTACGTGAAGATAGAGGTCTGAGCATAAAAACCATAAATCAAATGAGGAGCTATTAGGGAGGGAAAGCAGGGCTGAAAGCAACTGGATTTCCCCCTGCTTTGCTGCTGACCTTCCAGGTACTCAGGAGCATCCTCTGTGGCCAGGGCTGGGTACATGGGACACATATGAGGCTGGGCAGGCTGCACAGATAGATGCAATGGGCCCAGAAGCTCGTGGCCCCTAGGGTCCTGGCTAAATGGGAAGAGCAAAGTCCCTTAGCTGTGGGGTTGCTGGTGGGGCAGGCCCTATTTATTCACATTCTAGGTGGGTTCATCTGTGAAGTCTTTGCGGCCAGGACTGCTTTCAATCTGGTGCCTGTGCCCAGAATAACAGGAGCAGGATGTCAGTGGGAGCCTCCAGAGCTGCTGCAGCACAAATGCTCATCAGTCACTAACAGATAATGTTTCCTGTCTCTAGCTTTTAAGAGAGCCTTGTGGCCCAAGTGGATAGAAGCCTTCCTCTCTCTTTTCACTGCTGTGGTCTCCGGTTCAGGCAGGTATAACGGGAGGGCCTACTCGCTCCTACATAAGCTCTGGATGCTCTCTGGGAGCCAACAGGGAGACCCAAGTGGCTCCAGAGAGGGAAAATCACACACCCAGAAAGGCTGGGGTGATGACCAGGTGCCGCACAGCTCAGGTGCTGCCTGGACACCAGCCAGGCCTGGGCGAGATGGCCGGGCAGAGCGCGGCGAGGGAGCCGTGAGGAAGGAAATGAAGTCAGCGCTGTGACCCGCACCAGCTGCACGCTCCACGAGCTCATTACCCCCTGACCGCGCGGTGCCCCGAGGTGCTGCTCCAGCTGCTGGGGGGCTGCCAAGCCTGGCACGGGTCCGGCCTCTTCTCGAAGCTCCCTTCCAGTGCCAGGCAGCTCCTTCCCCAGGGCCCGGGTGGAGCGGTGGTGGCCGAATGAGTAACGCCCAAATCTCGCTGCGCGGAGACGTGCGCAGATCAGCGCCATCCCTCCAGGGTCTGTGCGGCGGCCAGTGCTGAAAATATTGGGTGAGTAGCGATCCCGGAAAATAACTGCATTATCTGGATGCGGTAAGTCGAGTGGTTTAACTGTATGTCCACTGAGTACAACCAGTAAGTGGCTGCTTACAACAGCCTGCTGCTGGGACAGCCAAGCCATGGTGCTGCGGCAAGGAGGGAATCCTAGACTCATAGAACAGCTTGGGTTAGAAGGGACCCTAAAGACCACCCAGTCCCAACCCCCTGCCATGGGCAGGATGCCACCCTCTAGATCAGGTTGCCCAGGGCCTCATCCAACCTGGTCTTAAACACCTCCATGGATGAGGCATCCACAACCTCTCCGGACAACCTGTTCCAGTGCCTCACCGCCCTCAGAGTGAAGAATTTCCTCCTAATATCTAACCTAAATTTCCCCTCTGTTTTAGTTTACAACCATTCCCCTTGCGCTGCCATTAGGTCCTGTCCCTGCTGGCGGTGGTGCTGGGATAATCGCAGCCCTGATCCTGGGGCCGTGGCTGGGGCAGGAGGAGGTGCGATCAGCCAGGCGGTGCCGCGGGTGCTGCAGACACCAGGAGATGAGGTGAAAGGGATGGAGCTTGGCCTCTTCACGACTTCTGGTAGCACTGGTTTGCTCGAAAAAGTAGCAGCTGGAATGAGAGCAGCTGCAGCTGCGGGGTAGGAGGCCAAAGGAGAAAGAGGCAAGAGGAGGGAAGGCCACTGCTAGGAGTATCACTCAGTCAAGCCAGCTGCAGATCTCTAGTGGCTTTTTTTGTTTGTTTGTTTTGTTTTTTAATTGATTTTTATACTAACACACAAACTGATTTTTTTTTTAAATGTTTCTCTTACAGTGAGTCATTTCCTGGGAGTGGGAGGGAAAGAGAATTTTTCTCAAAGCTTCACAACAGTGTTTTGGGGTTGGGGTTGAGGGGTGGCGGGTTCATCCTTTGCTCGCTTGCTGGCTTTCACTGAAACAGCTACGTTAAAACAAGCATGAAAGCAAAAGCCCAAGGCTGACAACCCCTAAACCTCTGCCAGGGTTGCTGTTTGCTCACAGAAACGGGTGGCCCCATAACGGGTGGCCCAAGGCAGCGCACAGGGAAAGGGATGGTACCTGCTAAAGCAGCCAGGCAGCGGGCTGACGTGTCACCACATTCACCCGCGGACGCTGATGCTTTTTCCAGCTCCTGCACGTCACTGGTGTCAGTGCCTGTCTGCTGCGCAGCGCCCTGACCTTTCATCTGGTTTACACATTGAAATGGACTGTTTTGGCAGTGGTTTCCAGTTTAGCAAGCCACATGCCTTTGGAGTGTAGTGGATGTAGGGCAAAGCTGGCTATGTCCGCAGAGCTTACGTGTTAGTAAATGCTGTTGGTGTGGGGAAGCCTAGTGTGAGGCACTGGGGAGTGAGTCTGGATCTTTTTTTTATTTTTTTTTTTTATTTTTTGCTATGAAGCTGTAAGTAAAACGTGCTTGTTAGCTCTTTGACTAATAAAAGTGGTCATCTGCAATCAAGCTAATTTGCTGTAGATTAGAGCCTAATTAAAACCAAAGAAGCGAGAGGGCTGCCAGCCTCAGAGCTAAGCACACACACAGAGCAGCGTGCACTGACAACCAGGAGATGCTCTGGCTTTTTGACAAGAAGCAGCAACTAGCCACCTTGAAGGACAAGCCGCACCACCCCGGAGCTCCCATGCACCCACTGCACCCCATCCTGTCCTGCCTGTGTGCTCAGGACAGGCAAATCCCTGTCGTGGTGGAACAAACAGCAAAAACTTCCCTTGACATCAGTGGGTCCTGGACTCATCTCGTGGCCTTTTTTGTTTGTTTGTTACGCATGTCCTGTAGTGCTTGGCGTGCAGAATGTTTTACACATAGTTTCTCAATGGAAAAGAAAGAAAACATATGCTTTGAGAGTTACTGCTTGTACGTCACGCAGTTGGCATGAGAGGGAACGTTGGTCTTGGTTGAGTATTGGCATAATTATGCTGGAAGTCAGAGCCAGTGCAGTTATTTCAGATCTAGCGAGGCTTATCTCAATGCAATATTTAGCCTGTTGTCATCCCTAAATGGTATGCCATTAAGCCACTGGCTTGGGGGGAAGAAAATTTTTAAAGGGTGCTCATTGACGCAATGAACATGGTAGGAAATCCCAAAAGGCGTGCAGGAAGCAAGCTTGATCCTGCCTCCTCCCATCTTCTCATCCCTTCCGGTATGGTGCGGGTGCTTGCTAGGACCCCAGCACTGCTTGGAGTGCAGTAACACCTGGGGCTAAGGGCTAGCCCTGGGAGCTCAACAGGCACATGGTCAACATCAGGCCCTGGTAAAATGCAGCTTGTCTGGTGAAAACAGCTTGACTCTTATTCACAACAGATTGTATTAACCCATGCTAAACTGGGGAGGGGTAGCAATTTAATATTGTAAAGTAAAAGGAAGCAGGAGAATACTGATGACTAATTTCCTCCAAATGACGTCATGTAGGTCACCTTCATCGTAGGTTGTTTGTTTTGCTGATTAGTCTTTAGGTAGATATTCATGTATCAGCTATTATTTTCCGCTGTGAATTGTGGTTTTCTGCCCAGCAGCAAGTTCATTTTCCAGGGTAATGGGGAAGCCAACTCCTTTCTAACTACGCAAAAGATGAACTGTGTTTCCTGCAACTTTAATGTCTGATGTTACTAGTTGAGTAATAGCCGGACACAGCAGTGTCTTCTGTAAGGAAATATGCCAACAGTTGTTGCTTAGAAGTGAATAGAAAGTGCTTTTTTATTTAAAAAAAAAAAAAAAAAGTCTTGAATGACTTGAAGCTGCAATAACAGTCCCTTCCAGGCAAAGCTTACCCTTCCCATCAACAGGATGCATTGCTCTATCTAAGCAAGCAATAATATTTTTTTTAGTCACTACACATGCTTTGCTTCCTGTTGGGGGTATTGCACACACACACACACAAAAAAGTCTAATTTATTGCATATCATATAACTAATCCATTGTGTATTTACAGATGTTATATGCAGAGATGTTTTCTAATACCATCTGTGTGTAAAGAAAATATCTTTATAATAAGCTAGTGTGATCTGTTTAGTGGCTGCATGAGCTACAACAAAATTAAGGAGAGCACCCTCTAAATGAAAGACTGCGCTGCTCTGTTAGTATTAGCAGAACCATGCATATTTAGGGTCTCATTTTTCCGACCATAAGTCAGGAGCATTTTACTGTCAGAAAACATTCATTCTGGCGGTACAAGACCTTTCCCCTACAATCTCCCAGTTGCTTAAAAGGCAATTACTGGGAGCAATGGCAAGATTTAGCCTAAGGCCTCCTGCATTTGCCCCCTGCTAATGATCTGCTGGGATCCTGTCATCTGCCAAAACATAAGCATAGCAGCAGTGACTCTGATGTCTGTCACTGCTTCCTTACTTGCATTAACAGTTTATTTCATGGCTGACTTCCCATCGTGCAGTCAGTTTCTCCGTGTCAAGCTGTACTAACGAACAGAGAACAGATCCTGAGCTCTCTATCTTGCAGGGGAAAGGCACCAGGGCTGAAAGCAGTGGAGCCGCTCACTTTGACCCTGGCCTGAGGAGGCCCCGCATCCACCTCCAGGTGAATGCCCTGGGGCTTCTCTTGCAGCCGAGCAAGTGCTGCTGCTGACAGTCTCCTAGAAGAAATTAACATTTCAGTCATCCTTGAGTTACAAAAATGGGGTGTCTGTCACGGTGCTGAAGCAATACGAGTTGGTGGCAGTGCCCGGTGCTCTGTGCTGCCAGGCCACATGGAGGCCTCATGGCGGGGAGGCTGGAGCTCTGCAGGCACATTCCCTGAGATGCTAGGGGAGGAATCCAGGCTGGAGGCAACTTTTGGGCCTGTGAATGCAATTAAGGCTGTGCTGTTGCCTCAATTTATTTATAAGTTTGTACCTATCTATCTATCCTTATGCTTGAACTCCAGAGTAAGGCTGAACATGTGGTGAAGGGCCTGGCGCACAAGTCCTGTGAGGAGCAGCTGAGGGAACTGGGGTTGTTTGGTCTGGGGAAGAGGAGGCTCAGGGAGACCTCACTGCTTTCTGCAACTGCCTGAAAGGAAGGTGTGGGGAGCTGGGGGTCAGCTTCTCACAGATAACTAGTGATAGCACTAGAGGGAATGGCCTCAAGTTGCATCAGGGGAGGTTTAGGTTGGAGTTCTGAGACATTTCTTCTCAGAAGGAGCAGTCAGACATTCGGACAAGTTGCCCAGGGAAGCGGTGGAGTTACCATCCGTGGAGGTGTTCAAGGAAAGGTTGGACATGGTGCTTAGGGACATGGTTTAGTGGGTGACATGGGTAGTGGGTGATGGTTGGACCAGATGACCTTGAAGGTCTTTTCCAGCCTTATTGATTCTATGATTCTATCCACCGGCACAGCCCATTTTAATGTTCTCCTGTCAGGCTGTCCCCACCTAGGAGGGAGAAGGGAGCACTATGCCACCATCTAACCCCGAGCTTCCTTCTTCCTGTGACTCAGGAGCCTCCCTTCAGGCTGGTGGAGGCAGCAATGAATTCATGGCCAAGCTGCACCGTGCTGTGACCTCACGCCAGGAGCACAGAGGGCTCCCAGGTCAAACAAAACAGTGCGTGTACAAGGAAAAAAGGCCCCAGGGAGCCTTGTCCTTGAGCCTTTATCCTCTTGCCACCTGAATGAATTCCCTGAACATTTCAGCTCAAGCCGTGCTCAGCTCCTTTATCATTTACGCCCCTTTTCCATCCTGTTTGTTCCGTCAGCCAGATCTTTCGCTGTGGGTATCTGACCCGGTTTCACTCATTTCCGTGAAGATCGGCCAAGTCTCCCAGGCTGGGGAAGCGGGTCACTGCGCGTGGCGTAGGCCGGGGCTTTGGCAGCAGGAGTCCTTCCCTCTTTCCTAGCCGAGAAGCCTTCCTGCTGACACGTGGAGCTGCCTTTCCACCTCCCCGGACAGTCGTCGGCTTCCGCAGGAGGAACGCCGGTAAGCGGTGTGAGGAACGGGAGGCTCTGGTGACACAACAGCTGTGTGAAGCGCGCCTAAGTGAGTTCAGATAAATTTAACTCGGGGCTTGCTTTGTTTGAAAAGCTTCAGACGTGAAGCAAAAGCAGCAGATTGTGGCTCCCCAGCCAGGGGGTTACTGCCAAACGGATGCGCTGCAGCAAGCGCTTACAAGAAACAAATGTATCCGAGATGGAGAAATAATCCTTCTGTTAAAAATTACTGCAAACAAAGCTGCAAATGTTGCCATCACGGTGGAAGCTTGAACTGTGACAGAGTGGATTTTCCATCCCTCAAAAAACAGCTTTTTGGCCAAAACTGGGAAAAAAAAAAAAAAAAACAAAAAAAAAAAACAAACACAGATCTACCCTTTCAATCCACTTTCTTTTTAGACAGTCTAAAATTATGCTTAGAGTTGTATTTATTAAGCTAAATGCTCTGCAGAGACCCAGTCCAGAAAAACAGGAAAGTAACCTAGTGTATGTGGACAGTTTTACTCATTTAATGGAACTACTGGACTGTTTCAAGTTAAGCGCCAGGATAAATACTGAATCAGTTCAGAGCCAACATTTGTCCAATTTCTGTAAGAAAAAAAAAAATCAATCCCATTTCAGTACAACTAAAGAAGTACGTTGAACTTTAACTAGTTTCCTTTTGAAATATAGACAGTAATTGTAACTTGTGAAAATAGACACCTCCCAGGCTGGGTGCTTGGAAATGAACAGCAAAGTTCAGGTACTGATGTTTTGTGTAAAACAAATGAGCCCCACTTCACCATATTCTACTGTGGCACTACTCCCTAGAGTAAGTGGCAATTTTCTTGGTATTTTTCTTGGTACAGCGTGAATGACTCAGCCCAAAAGGGTTTTTTCCTCCGGTCCCCATGCGACCAACGGGCAGGAAGAGGAAAACAGCGTGTTTCACATGGGAAGTTTTCCAGGGTCTTCCTGAACTTGTCAGACTTTCCTCCTTTGCTTTCCAACTCTGCAGTACTTTTACTGCAAGCTGGTGTTGGCTACGTTTAGACTTGAAAGCAATGGTAAGTGGACTAGCAGACGCATAGAGCTATGTACCGTTCCTGGTCTACCTATTCCACAGTGCCTTCACTAGCAGAACTTCACTAGCTTAACTTCAGTGTCAAGACGCCATGAGCAAGCCTCCTGGTCTAGAAAGGAGCTCTGGCAATTAATGCAGCTACTGAAAGCCTCACTGATGTGAATCAGACAGCCTGTGCGAAAGGGGGTGTCTCCTCTCAGTAACTGGAGCACCAAGAAGATCTGTCTGCTGTGACCACTCTGAGGAACTGTGAGCATCATCTCCTATGGCATTTGTAGAATCCAACCTTTATTAACCACTGACAGTCACTGTGAGCACCAAACTCCCTTCTATTTATTAGTGAGACATCCAGGTTCTTGTTGTGGGAGAATAAGGAATGTGTACTTAGCTGTAGTACAGCTCTCAGCAAATTGTGACCATCACAGAATTGTTCCAATTACTCTGTCATTATATATATGATTAGTACGTGAAAGCCAAGGCAGTCAAACATATGCTTTGGGTTTTATCTTCTGCACAAGCCCCTAATCTTTCCTCAGGAAATTACCATATGGTTTATCTGTACCTTGGCATTAATTTTTAAAACCTCAAGATTTTAACCAAAAGGAACTGACTGTTTATTGTTTTTCTTTCATATAAATGTAGTTGTTGTTACCTCATTAACTGTTCAGGATCTGGCAGGTTATCGCAATGAGCTTAGGTTGGCAGAATCACAGGGTTGTAGCCCCTGAAGGAAAATACCTTTGCTCTCCTCAAAGGAAGCAGTAACAAACCCTTAATAAGATATGTTTGGCAAGAAGTTATGAAATAACTATTAAGCTGATTTACATGTCTTTCTTTTTTCATTCATGTTGCCTTATCTAAAAGCATACTTAACATTAATCTGCTATCGCAGTAACTTGGATTATTTTGTTTCTGAGTTTAGCATCCACATCACTGTCATTGAATTTTATTACCGCTACTTCACCAGTAAATAACGAGTGTCTTTTTATCTATACACCCATTCTACTGCAGCCAAAGGGATCAGCAGCCCACCTCTTTGAAAATACCTGCCACACAAAGCTGAAGAATGACTAAGCTACCTCCATTCATTTCTTATGTTGCCAGAGAGTTCATATACATAGAGATTGCTAATTAGATACAAAAGCATATGAGATTTTAGAAGGGACAAATCTGTCAAAAGCTTTATGCACTTCCAAAATAATTTTTCTTTTTCAAGGAAGCACTTTTCCCCTAAAGTACCTCTGTTACAACAGCAGATGTTGCACAGCAGGTTCAGCAAAAAAAAGGGGAAAAAATTTACTATTCCATTGGGTGGTAAATAATATTTATTTATTTTCTTCTGGCAATGTGAGTCAAAAAGAAGTTAAATGTTTAATCTCTTCTGGGAAATGCGAGCCTTTGCTCCTGCTGGTCATTTTTCAGTGTCCAGGCATGGAGGGCTGACTCGTGGCTAGGGCTGGCATTTCACCACAAAGAAGTGTAATTGTTGCCTGCTCATGGCCAGCCTAAGGGGCTGTCAGAGAGACCACCTCGGTCACCCTGGCTGGCCAAAAGCCTTGGAGGTTTGTGTCACCCATAGAAAAGAAGGGGTCTGAAAATGAGAATATTAAGTGCTTCCCAAAAGGCAGGACTGACCCGAGCGTGTCCCCTGTACTCGGCGCTGTATTTGTTTGCAACTCTGCAGGTGCCGAGTGTGTTGACTGGATTAGAAGCAGAGAAACGCAACCTGATAAGGACAACTGTGATGCTCTGCGTGTTGGTAGGAACAAGCAACAGCAAAGAAATGGGGTGAGGAGCCAACGGAGCGAGCAGCAGTAGTGCTGAGAAGGCATGGGGGTTAGAGTGGGTTGCGGGCTCATGGGGAGCCAGCAGTATCATGTAGCTATTAACAAAAAAGGGGGGAAAAAAGCCAACATCATACTGGGATAGATCAGTGAAAGTACAGCCTATAAGCTGTGAGGTCATCCTACTGCTCTGCTCAGCAGGAGCTAGGCCACAGCTGGGGGTCCATTTCCAGCCTGGGGCTGTGCACTTGAGGACAGCTGTGGGTCACCTTCAGGGAGGCGAAGAACAGGGATAATTCAGAAACAGAAGTTACAAAGAGAAGTTGAAGGAACTGCGTAAGTCAGAAGAAATGTCTGAAGAGAGAGAAGGATAAATACGTAAATACCTGCTGTGAAGAAGAAAACAGACTGTTCGTAATGTTGCCTGTAGATGGGAGAGGTAGTGGTGGGTTTAAGCAATATAAGCACTTAGTTCAGAAATTAAGGAAAGCATTAGCAAAGGGGAAGAATGGGGCCACAATGGAGCAGGCTGCCTGAGACTGCCTCAGGAGAAGTGTTTCAAGAACAGGTTAAAAAAATCTTTTTTAGGACTGGTATGGGTTTGCCTTCAAGTAGGACAGGGACGCTTCCTAAAAGGCCACTCTCTTCTCATTTTTACGCTTCTGTGTTTGGATGAAATTGTATTGCCTTTTTAGACAGGACCAAGTACAGAAGAATTTTCTAGAAAACTTCCCCTAGACTGGATTTGATCTTTTGTAAACCACACCAACTGAAAGGCCTCAATGGAGGTAGTGCCTGACGACTGGTCTATGTTTTTTCTAGCCTCAAATGCATGCTCCAGGTGAAAGCATGTGACCTGTTTTTCAGATTTACATCCCTTTCAGGGAGTCCGGGAATGGTCTCAGACTAATGGCCTTTTTGGTTTGTCTGATTTGAGAAAACTGAGTTTGAGTGATGTTGAGAGGAAAAAATTGATATACCTCCCACGTGAAATAAAAAACATCCGTGGCCCTTCTGTGCCTGTACTTTTAAAAATGAAATTCAAGCTGATTATAATAGGCTTATTTCAGCTGAATGATATGGCTTAGAGTCTGTATGTGAAGACTGTCTTCATCTGAATGACAGTTGGAAAGGTTCACATGTTTCAATAAAGCATTGCTGCTTTATTACAGACGTAAGCCTCGCTGTACTTTTCTATTTCAATTACATGACCAGCGCTCATGAACGGGAGCCTAAGCTTTATCTCCACTGACCTTGAAACCCCCCTGGAGGTTTATGATGAAATGAAGCATATGTTTTCTGGTGATTTCTGGAGAATGAGGAAACACAAAATACAGTGTTCTGTTTTGATTCTAGTTTTGATTTTCTCAGGAGCCAATGTGATAACACCATCAGAGAATTGGGAAGGTCCCTACTCTTGTTCCCTCACCATGCTCAGATGTGGCAGGGCTGTGCAGATACAGAGATTGGGATTGCACACACGACAGCCTCTCCCCTGAATATTTGCACGAGTGTAAACCACTGTAATTCTGGCAGTGACAGTAATTCTGGCTCTTGTTGATAAATCAGATAATCTTAGTAGTTGAGCTCCTGTAATGAATTAAATGGATGCCTACACCTCAGTCACATTAATGACTCTGCGCTAGTGTAGACATACACAAATTAGCTTTTAATTGATAGCTTGATTGCTGGTCTAGACACAGCGGCACAGAGCTCTGGCTCTGTCCATATTTTATTTGGTAGCAGTGCTTCAGTGCTTACTCCAGTTTCTGACCCAAATGAAGTGAGTGCACTAGTTACAGCTCCCATACAGAGATCCCAAAGAGTCTTTGCAGTGTATTTATTACAGACCTGCTGAATGCATGGATGGGAGCAGGGCACGAATTGGCTGCTCTCAGAAGGTTACCACAGCCCCAGTGGGGATCCTGGACATGCCAGCAGAATAAAAATTCTCATCAAGGGATAGGGTGGAAAATGGTGGGCAAGGGCATGAATGCAAACAGAAATACACCTGTGTGAATGTGCTCATCAGAAATTAATTTGCCTTGCACCCAAAATATTCAGTGACTGCAGATCAGATAGATAAAGCAGTTTTGATTTCTACATTTTTTATGTGTTTTCTATTGTTTTTCTCTCTCTCTCTCTCTCTCTTTTTTTTTTTTTTTCTCTCTCTCTGTCTCATGCACTGCCTTTATGTCCATGTCTTACTACTCTTCAAGCTCTTTTTCCCTATGGCTTTCACTACTACTTCATCTCAGTTCTTCCCAATGTAGCAATGCAGATTTACAACCCCTTTCATTTCCCAAGACACTGCTTATCGTCACAGGGCAAAAATCAGTCTTTTCTTGCCAGGTTATGCAGCTGTCCTTCCCAACACTCGTGAACGAGTCTAGATTGCCATTCCCTTGGGGACTAAACTAGATTGGGATTTATTAAACCCTTAGCCCCCTGTTTGAGTGATATATGGCTTCAGGCAGTAGGCACTAAGACGAATGCACACTGCTTCTTTGTAAACCATGCTACAGAGTGCATTGCCCCAGGCATTCCTAAACTACCTCGTCCTGTGTCAGCAAGATGCTTTAAGAACTCTCTATGGAGCTTTCACTGCTCCATTTTCCCTCTGCTCCCACCCTGTGCATTTCAGTACAGTAAGGAAAGGATTTCGTCCTTAATTGAAATTCCTTTCATCAGCCCAGATATAGCCTGAACAAAGATACTGACATGAAAAAGCAGTCAAGAACATATCTTTAAAATGTCAATTTGCCAGTGACAAGCATAAAATGCAGTCACTGCAAATCAAGACTCTGAACCCTCCTTGTATATTACAGTTGCCCCCCTCCCTCCCCACTTTCCCTCCTGTAAGTTTTGTTGTTTGTACATTTTTGTTTTCCTTTCCACATTCTTCTCATACTGCATTCACAGCAAATGTGAGAATAGCTGGGTCTTGATTAAACTCTTGCAAACCTTAGAGAAAGCTGTTTTAAAACCTGAATAGTGTCATTTATCTTAGACTCGTACCTCTGGAAGAAATCGATCTTTCAAGCTCTGTGGGTTTCCTCTACTATTTTTCCCTTTTTGATTCATTCTGGTAAAGTAATTGATGCACTTTTGCCCGCAAAGACCTGTAAATTTAATGCTACATGGGTCTACATGGCAGGAAATTGCTGCGATCTTGCTCAGCTGCAGAAAGGAAAGTAAGAAATGAAAGTTCTTTCCACTGGCACAATGTAGGGAAGACTACACCCAACAGAAAAAACATTAGCGTGGGCCATCTACTGAAGGCTATATTTATCTTGCTTACCAAGGGTGCCTAAATTTAGGTGTTACATCTTAAACTCTTGGCTGTACAGAGACCAGTGTCTGGCGCCCTGGCAGCTTGAGCGACCCGAAGCATCCACCACTCTCTGAAGCTTCAAGGCTACACCAAGCACTAGGACCAGCTCAAGCCACCCGCTGGGGAGGCTGCTGTGTTGGACTGCCAAGGGGGGGATGAACAGGCACGGCCCCAGTGCCTGCTTGGTTTATGGCAGCATCTTGGAAAACAACACAGCGTGCTGCTGCCAACAGGGAGCCTGATCTCTGTGGGTGGAGGATCCGTCGCATCCCGGGAGTTGCAGTTACTGCCCTGACTCTCCCTTCCTCCCTGCAGTGGCAAGAGGAGCAAGCCCAGCCCTTGGAGCTCAGGGTCCGGCTCTCCTTCCCTGCTCCATCCCTTCCTTCTCCTCTCCACTTCCTCTGCAGTGCTGCTGTAGCACTAACCTGGCACCACTCTGCTGGGGGCAGCAACAGTAATTTTTCCTACTCAAGAAACCTGCAACTGCCTCTGTATTTCTAAAGAGCTGCTCTAAATTCAAGTTATCCACACCTTGTTATTAATCCTTAATTTTATAGGTCACTTTGACCTCTTTTTGACGTCATTGACAAGCCTTGCTCAGTGTGTCTTCATACAATTTTTCTTCTCAGTAAAACAGAAGTGATGTATGTCTCCAGTAAGCCCTTGATGCCACCATCTGTTGGCCAGGCATTGGCTTTTTCAAACGCACATCTTCCCACTCCATCTGCTTCAATTGTGCTTGTGAGAGTCCTCTTCCTTCCCCAAAGCAAATTCATTTTTCTCCTTCAGATCCTTCCTTCACACCTCTGCCAAGAAGCTGCAGAGAAGTCGCCTGTGACCTGGATGATGAGGGGGCAGCAAAAGGTTTCTTTATTTCCCCTGCCTCTCAGTTTGGTGGGCTCCAGCGTGATCTCTTGCCTTATGCTTCAGCTGGGGAGACATTGCCTTTCAGCCTTGCTACTGCTTTATCACATTCTGGAACAGGTCTGGAATACACAGATACTAACTTATATAAACAGTAGGAAATAATACTCGCACTCTTCATGGAGTATTTGCCCACGAAATCAGCAGAAATGCATTGAGGAGCTTCCTAGTCTGAGTTCAGAGTTTGTAAGTGGCCATTCAATGAGAGGATGGTTGCAGGCGTGCAGGTATTAGATGTGGACTATTTATGCAGCTGAAACAGCCCCACAGTTGGCAGGCAGCAGCAGGAAGCCAGGCATGGTTAATGTTTAAGATACGTAATCTTCAGTGCGCTGCTGCCAGGTGTCTTACTTGGCTTCAGTCTCCCTGTCTCTGCCTATTCTTTTGTCTATCTGGTGTTCAGGAAAAGGAAGTGGGATGTGAAGTGCTCTGCCCTTGTAACAGGAATGGTGAGGCTGCAGGACACGGTGGAAACAAGACACAATGAAGCACTATGTGCTCCCTTTGTTTTATTCACCTTTTTGGTAGCTATTTGAAGATTTCCCCTGCTCATCTGAGGCGCCTTGCCGTGTCCATCACCGCTTAGTTAATGGCCGATGGTAAAAGTCTCACAGATATTTATTTTTCTATGGGTTACTTCCCATCTCTTTGTGGGTTTGACAATTTGTTTATTATTAAATGCTTGCATATTCTACCCATGCAGGCCATCTATTAGCATTTAGTGAAGAAGCAGGGTACTTCACTGAGTCTTGGTGTCATGTCAGTAACAAGGCACAGCAGTAGGGACATCTTTATTTACAGATCATTAAAAAGATGAGTTCTGCGGTAACAGGCAGAAATAGTTGTTTTTCTTGAGCTTTTTCATGGTATTTGGTCAAGAGAAAACTATGCAGACGCCTGCTGGCAGCAAAATGAAACGGAGAGGAAAGAGCAGAGGGAAGTATGGGGTTGAGGGAAAAGAGAGGTGACCCGAGAGAGACTGCTGGCCTGAAGCAGTAGTATCAAGGGGAACATGTGAAGGAAAGATCCAAAACGGTCATTCTCCAAGTAGCAGTTTCAGATGTTGACCATGAGAAATGCTCGACTGTCTGTTGCCTTTCTGTGCCCACTGTAACAGAGTACCTGGACACAATGACATAGGAGGCAGTGTAGCAGCTCTGTGTGTCCTGGAAACATCTCACCCCAGGAAGAGTGCCAGAGCTTTAGCAGAAGAGGTGGCTGAAGGAAGGAGGGAGAAACCAGTGAGGAGCCAAAGCATCCCAGGATGATGGTGATGGAAGCAGCCAGTGTGAATGTCTGGTGGGCTGTGGTAATTAGAAAGCTCTGAGACTTGTCTAAAATGTTAGGAGAACAAACCAAGCTCTGGGCAGTGCCAGGGACAGGGGTGTATGTGAAAGAGGTGTGAAGCCACCTGTGCCCAACTTTCCTCAGCTGGCCCTTCTGCAAGCTGCTCTACAACCCAACAGCACAACCCGGGATCTTGGAAGGTTTGAGACGTGGCTGCCACTGAAGCGCCATGCAAATGGATGGATAAAAATTCTCTTAATTTTCACTCTTTTAAGCACTTGTGCACTGCAGGTCTCCTGACAGTTCAGGATGAAGAATACACACTATATGAGTGCTTATTTTAAGTCCTGATTACTTTACTTTCTTGAGCTACAAACTTATTGGTGCTGTGTTTTCAGCTTGCCACGTTGGCTTCAGTATTCAGGAACTGATTTTTTCTTACTTCTCCATCCTTCTCATCCAGCATGATTTACTTTTGAGTCACTCCCTCTTGCTCCTTTCTTCATTTTGTCCTCCAAGACTTTGGCAAATGTTAGCTTTCTTGAGGAGGCACCCACAGTGCAGGAACTATTCTGTTGTATGACAGATGGACAGATATGGGAGCATATGATGAGAACACTGAAGAAAGTCTAATAACTGATGAGGTCTGCACAGCTTAGTTCACTCAAGGAGCTAATTTCTTGACACTTCCCCTTGGATTCCAAAAGCACATTTTAATCTTACTGTTACAAACATGATTGAAGGAAGGACCAGGGTGGTGCCTGGGAAACACTGTCCTTTTAATTGTCTACTCTTTGGAGTAGCAATCTACTTATGATATAACAACCTTTGCTGTCTGGCTCCGGGCGAGTCACACTCTCTTTGAGAGGGTTCTGAGAAATGTTACTTTCAGTAGGTACATGCCCAAATTCCAGCTCTTATCTTGGTTTCACTGTGTGTGCAGTGAGAGGGACACGTAGCGGCGGCACTAAACAGGCTCTTCTCAGATCTCATCAGCTAAATTACTTCTCAGGGCATACCCAGGTTTTTCTCAGGGCTGTATCAGTCTTCCAGCAGAATATGAATGGTGCCTCTCATAACAGTGTAGGTGGAGTTTGAGGCCATTTGTGATCTCCCGGGAATTTCGCGGGGTTCCTCATTTATGTATTCTGTATTTTCTTCATCCAGATTGTCCTATCACACCGTTGAGGAGGAGCCACTGCCAGCATTTCATCAGATGTCCACTGCTCTGTATGCAGGGCACGTTGGCTCTGTCTCTGCCATGTGGAAGAACCCAGCTCGCAACGTCAGCAGGTAGGATGTGCTTCAGGACACAGCCAGACCTCTGGGCCTCTCACCCTCCCAAGCAAGACGTGCCTGGGACACGGGTTAAAAAAATGAATGTTCTCTGTCCTCTGGAGGAAACAGGCTGTCCGTGCCAGAGGCCACACTTTCAGGCTGTTTGGAGATACACAACTGTCACCTTAGCAGGCACCACAGACACAATTGTGGCTGACTGAAGTTAGTTGTTTTTTAAGAATCCCATTGTCAGCAAAACTAAAGATTGATGTTGATGGGGGTTGGTCTTACTTTTGACACTCCAAAGACAAAGGAACGCTGCACATGATTGACTCTTTTGTATACATGTTTTGAAATAACTTTCTTAGACTTGACAAACATTAGAACCAGAAGAGAACTTAGTCTCAGGTTTGTTGCTAATGAAATTACCTCAGCTCAATGCTGCTGTTGAGTTTTTGAAACTTTGTTCCTCAGAGGAACAGGGAAATAAGGGAAATAATTTCCCAAATCAGGGAAATACCACGTTAAAAGAGCACCATCAAGATGTGAGTGCTCATGGCAGGAATTAAGTTGGGACAGCGGTTGGATGTACACGAATACATGAATTTCACAATAAGTACAGCTACATGGGTATCATTTTCCTTATAGTTTCACTTGGGCAGCTAATGCTACCCTACAGGGTGGTTTGTTTTCTTTCATGGTGTTTTTTTTTTTGTTTGTTTTTTGTTTTTTGTTTTTTTTTTTTTTTTTTTTTTCTTCAGCAAGTACGTGGTGCTGGTTAATTAAGGGCTTATCTCTAACCCTTGCTAATAACAGAGCATTAACATGAGTATGTCCATTTGTCTTTCATCCAGCACCTCATGTTCTCCAGAACAGTATGTTGAGACACATCTCCCTGACCAACGTGGGGTTTTGTCATTTGGCATAAATATTTTGGTGATTTATTCAATGCGTTGTTTGGGATGTGGCTTATTTGCCTGTTTTTCCACCGAAACCAGGCTTAGGCAGTTTCCTGTGTGTCTTATCAACTCTGCATGCCCCCCCTGAAACTCTTGACCAACTTTGGCCGCATCTAACACAGACAGGAGGCCCCTGAAGCTTTCCACTCCGGGACGTTTGCCACGCTCGGCAGCACTCTGAAGGCTACCAGCCGAGGGGCAGCCTCGTTCGCATTCCTGCGTGACATGACCAATTTTCTAGGACACAGACTCAAAGCCACGGGCTGCCCAGACACCGAGGTGCCCCTTCCTCACGGCGACCCGGAGCAGGGACGCCTGAGGGTCCCCGCACCCCTCCGCCCCTCAGGGCGCCCCGCCGCGAAATGGCCCCGGCTCCCCTCCGCCCCTCACCCGCTACCCCCGGCCCTCCGCGCATGCGCGCGCGGGGGGCGGCCGGCGAGGGGGACAGAGCGGGGAGCGGGGCGCTCCCTCTACACGTGACCCCTGCCGCGGCGCGGGGCCGCCTTAAAGGGCCAGTTCCCCCGCTCCCCCCTCTGCCCGCCGCGCCTAGGGGCCGCCGCTCCCTCGCGGCCCCTCCCCTCGCCGCGCACCTGCCGGGCTCCCCCCCCCCCCCCCCGGCGGTGTCAGGGCCTAGGGGGCGGCCGCGAGCCGCGGCGGGCGGCGCCGCGTGGGCAGGGCCCGGCCCCCGCCTCGGCCCCGCCGGCACCTGCGGGCGGCCCCGCGCCGCGCCCGTAACCCGGAAGCGCTGCGGCAGCCCGTGAGGGGGGCGGCGGGGAGCAGCGCCGGGACATGGCCGCCGCCGGCATGGCCCTGAGGAGCGCGGCGACGCGCGGCTGAGCCCCTGCCTGGCCGCCTCCTTCCTCCTCCTCCTCCTCGCCTTCCTCCTCCTCCTCCTCCTCTTCGTCCTCCTCCGGGGGCCGCCGCTCCGCTGGGCCAGGCCGGGGTTGACCTTTCCGCCGCCGCCGAAGGGGGGGCGGTGCGGGGGGGGCTGCGGCCGCCGCCGCGTTAGCTGGGTGCGCGGGGTGCTTCAGTGCTATTTTTAGTCTTTATTTTATTTTTCCAATTTTTGTTCTTTTAGGGGCCGGCCGTGGTCACGTTTTGGGCGCTTTTTATTTGTTTTTTTCAGCGCCTTTTACGGCCCCGAAGAGCCCTCCCCCCTCCTCCCCCTTTAGGCTGTTTGCCTTCTGGGAGGGCCGCAGGAGGAAGGTGCGGGTTGGGCCGGGGCAGGGCCCCGCACGGGTCCGTGGCGTTTTCTTTTTTTTTTTTTTTTATTTATTTTTTTTTTCTTCCCTCCGGCGTCTCTGATGCCAGAACAAGGCCCCAGAATGAACGGTTTCTCTCTGGGCGAGCTCTGCTGGCTCTTCTGCTGCCCGCCGTGCCCCAGCCGCATCGCTGCCAAGCTGGCCTTCCTGCCCCCGGAGCCCACCTACACCGTGCTGCAGCCCGAGCAGCAGCAGGAGGCCGGGGCGGCCGCCGGCGGGGCAGGGACCCCCACGGGATCGGGCACCTGCAGCTTGCACCTGAGCGAGCGGGCGGACTGGCAGTACTCGCAGCGGGAACTGGACGCCGTGGAAGTGTTCTTCTCCCGCACGGCCCGGGATAACAGGCTGGGCTGCATGTTCGTACGGTGTGCCCCCACCGGCCGGTACACGCTGCTCTTCTCGCACGGTAACGCCGTGGACCTGGGCCAGATGTGCAGCTTCTACATCGGCCTCGGCTCCCGCATCAACTGCAACGTCTTCTCTTACGACTACTCCGGCTACGGGGTGAGCACTGGCAAGCCCTCTGAGAAAAACCTGTACGCAGACATTGATGCAGCCTGGCAGGCCCTCAGGACAAGGTAAATGGATGTTGGGGACAAGGTTTTTCTGTGTCTCTCCTTACTCCGAAGGAGTCTGGTGTGTGCCCGGTTAACCTGCTGAGAGGTGGAGGGGAAGGGCCTGGAGACGCTTTGAGTTGCTTTGATGGTCAGCAGATGTTCCGAGGTGTAACTTCTTGGGTGGCTTCATTTGTCAAAAGGATGCACCAACCTTCATCCATGGGCTTTTTCTAGATTTAGGGATTTAGTCAGCCATGTTATATGTTAGCCATTGCTTCGCCATTACCAATCTCCGTTTTGGGCAGGAGATACCAAACTGGTTGCAGATTGAGCTTGCAGGACAAAAAACCTTTTGTCCAAGATTTGCGTTGGTATAAATCTTTCCCACCACTTACAACGCTTAGAGGTAACCCTGCTGAGGCCAAGCTTTGACTGAGTTTGGCAATGACCTAGGCTCGTGCTTACCAGGAAACTGCTGGCACTCTGTGGCGTGTCTGGGGTTTCATGCAAGCTTGTGCGACACACGTCTTCCTCTTCTGGCAACCAAACAACTGTTATCAAATTGGGGAGGTTAGCAAGGTGGAAGGAGAAGAGTGTTGACAGGTGGAAGTAGAGCTGGGGATTCTGCCAGGTGGAGATGCCGAAGGAGGTGGCATCCAGAGGGATGGAGCAGCAAGGAAAAGACTGGCAAGGTGGCATGGCTGGTAGGAACACGGAGCCCAGGGCTTCCAGGAAATCCTGAGCAGGGCTGCTGCCCCGAGCTCCTGGCTGCCGCTGCCCGACATCCCTGGGCCTCTTACTTGTGGCTTCCGTGGCCAAAAGCGACTTCTGTTGTTGTATAAGTGGTTCTTAAAGCAGGACCTTGTGTCCTGAAAGAGGGAGCTTTAAAAAGCTTAAATTGTTGCAGTAGAGCAAGAGAAAAGAACAAGGGACGTTTCCTGTTCTCTGTGGCTGTGTAGATGAACTTGGCGTATGAGAATTGAGTATTTGATGTCTATCTTGGGGATACGTGCCAGCTTCAAAAATAGTGACAGGAGTTGTTTCTAATTTAGATAATTGGCTTTTCAGGGATCTGGGGATTGGTCAGTTGTGGAGTCCAAATGGCTTCTGACATTGGTCTGCCCAAGTCAGGCTAAGATCATGGGGGAAAGTTACCCTTCGTAGCATGTCTTTTGCCTGGATGGTGGCTAAGCCAGATTCTAGGACTCTTTAAAATAAATACAGATGTTTCTTGAGTATAAATAATGTTTTAATTGAAAGAAATAACTTTGATGTGCTGTATGCAGAATAAATAACTAAAGGCCACTATACTGCTTGTGGCTGATGTAAATAAGCTTTAAGGGAGGAAACTGCTTTGAATAAGCCAAGCCTAGTTAATGCTCGTCATTTAGTAGCTGTGTTTTTCTCTCCGTTTCACCATTTAGTTGATGGTATTTTTTTCATTAAAAGCTTTTATAGCTCTGGAGAAGTACTTTCACATCAGGTTGGTGGTGCTCACATCTTGACAGGCATTTAGTACGTGTTTAAGATCAGTGTTGATCCAGAAGCAAGGCGTTCCTTCACTCAAGCCTACCAGGAAGCCTGAACTAGAAGGCAATGCGAGCAGGTGCCTGGCTTGCACTGAAAGGATTGGCTCCTTCTACTGAAGTGTGACTGGAGGAAGTTTATGAATTCGTATTTGAGTCCTTTTTGTGGTTTATACAAGATCTAGGTTCTGTTCTTCCTTAAACTGAGGGGCTGAAATCTGCTGACTCTTCCTCTGCCATGCTTGTAAATCCCTTAATAGGGCTGCACTGGGAGTGCTGCTAGGGTGGTTGTGTTACCATTGCTTAGATTTTTGGCAGCCAAAGGAAATAGTATTTTAGGTGGCCAGTAAAGGAATAGGTTACTGTAAAATGTAAGTATAGAAAAAAAAAAAAAAAAGACAAAAAAATCCATCTTGTCCTCTCAGGTGACTTTCAGCTTATATGGAAGCCATCATCTTCCTGCTTATAAACCTCTAAGCAGTAATATGAACTTTAAAAGACTGATAACTTCTTAACCCCATTTAATAAGTGCAGACGTTTAAGAGAAGTATTCTGCTGTAAAAATACAAGTCTGCCTTTTGAGGTAAGATGTCATACTGTGCGTGCCGTTTCTGCTGCAGCAGTTAATTGGTAGCTTCCAAGAGTTTGTGTGTGGTTTCGTTCCTAATGCAAATTTCTAGCATTTGGCCTGGAGTCATGCGGTAGTGAACTGTAACGCGTAGTTAGAAGTGAAGCCTTAAAATAGGAGAGGTTCACTATGCCACAGAGAGCATTTAGTCTCTGTGCTGTCTGTGCGAAGCTGTTGCTCTTCTGAATCCACCAGGCGTTCCACCTGGCACCAGAAAGGAATCAGTAAAATGTTGGAGGTGTTAGATTCCCTTTTCTTTTTTTTTTTTATGTTGTGCCTGCAAAGTACAACTGTTATTTAGCAAATATTAATTTATCAGTTTGTTTTGAATGTTGTGCTGAGTAAGACAAGAATTTACACTACACATGGACAAAACAGATCGCTGCTGAGTTACAGGAATGATGATGAACTGCCTGTAGCTGCAAATTTTGACAATTTTTGAAGGTACTGACATGAGGGTCTTGCTATCACATACACAGCTAGGTATCAGACCTATAACAAATGATTGTAAAACAGCTGATGAACAGTAATATCATCGAGGTTTATGTTTACTTCAATTATCGACCTCTCTTCGGAGAATCAACGTCAACTACTTGCCATTCTTTTAGTCATTGTAAAGAGTAACTTTCCTCACTGTTAGTCACATGAGTACTAACTACAAAGTTTTAATGCTAAGTCTTAAATGTCTTTCAGCCTAGGTAAGGCGTTGTCCTATAAATTTATCCCCTTGAAATGTTTTATTCTTATAGATGTTCTTTCCAATGTCTACTATGTCTATATGTCTACTTGTCGTCTGTATTTATTTCCTCTTGATCAGCAACTTTCTATCTAGTACCTAAGTATTTCTCAATAAATCTTCAATCTTTATTGCTTCAGATAAAATTTTTGAGTGCTACGTTTGGGCAGGCAGGTGTGTTTCTGCTCTGCTCCTTGAAGGGAAGGAAGCTGCCTCATCCTGCTTTCTGGCAGGGCCTGGAGGGTTTCAAGTGGTTGGTTTTATTGGGGTGTGATCGACTCCCCCTAATACCTGATTGTCATAGTACAGCATTTGCACAGAATGACTTGTTTTCCCCTGCCACCTTCCCGAATTTCACATGGAAAGACTGAGCTTTCTAACATTTTTACATGAAGACAACGTATGGTGTTTAAAATGGGATACGCACTCAGGGTTTGTGTACTGTGCTCAAGCACAAAGCTGTGACTGCCCTGTTGGTTGCATGCTATTTGTAATAAAATCAGTTTGTATGTTCTCTAAAAACTTGGGGAAGGTTTGAGAAAGGCTTTAAAATCCTGGTTAAATGAAAGAAGGCACTGCTGCTGCACAGTCTCCAGGTCTGTGCTAGAGTATCAGAGAGAAGCTGTTAGTGTAGCTCATCTTCTGGAGGCTGCAAGGAGGCAAAGAAAACACGGTTAGTAAATTGGTTAGAAGAGCTGTTCTGGTTGCGTTTAACAACGTACCACTTGACAGTTTTTTGTTGTGCACAGTATAAACTGTTCTCATACCTTCTATTTCCATTTTAGCTTTTCATAATTGAGAGATTTAAATATTTCATTCTCAGAACAGGTACTACCAAGTTTGCCTTTCAGTCCGTAGAGGAGCATTGGTTCACTTCTGGTTTTGATAAGGCTTCAACAGAAATCTGACTTTGCCACGATGGAAGGAATTGAATTGTGAAAAGCAAGGGCTTTTGACAAATGAATGGCAGGTAGTTTAGAATATTTAATTATTTTAAAAACTTTTCCTTCAAATTTGATGTTAAAAAATGAACGACTATCATTACATGAATATTTTTATTGCGGTGCTGATTATCTGTCCCTCCTTATTGCTGCTTCCTTTGCAGGAATTGGTGGAAAAGTGTTACAGCTTTCGTTTAAGCAAAATTAGGAAACACCTAATGGGATTACACTGGAGCGATAACTAATCTTCCGAGGTTGTGCCAGTGTAGTTAGTCTCCATTTGCTGAAGTGGCTGAAGCTTTCTAGGTGAATAATGGTTTCATTTTTTTCCCTTGATTTATGAAAATAGTTATTTTCTACTTTATTTTTTTTCTGCAACAGCCTTGTTTCTTTAGTGCTGTGTTGCTGTGTGTGACCTGGCTTGATTTCTCTGGATTGAATTCTTTGGCATTTGGGTTCAACCTAAAGATTTTCATTCTGTGTACTCCCTTGAAGCCCCTCCTAAAGATCTAGCCTTAGTCCTTACTTTCCACTCTGTGTTTCCAGAAGCAGGTAATTGAAGAATTTGTCATATGTACATTTGGTGGAACTGGGAGGACAGAAGTCATTGTTTATTATGAAGAGACATGTGAAATGTTCTGCACCTTCCCAACATGTCTTATACTAAGAATAAATTCCCTCTGTTATATTTTTACAGTGATGAATACATAATGATGTTATATATTAACTTTTGTTACTTTGAATATAAATTTTCCAAGGGGATCTTTGCATTGCCTTTCTACCACTGAAGGCAGATAAACCAGCATATTTTGTCATAAAATGGATGTATTCTAGTGAAAACATAGAGGTTTTGACGTGAAATTAGCCACGTTCATTCTGGAGATGGCCATGGGCCATGCTTGGCTGAGCTCAGGAATAACAGGGTTCCACCGTGCTTCCTCATTCATGGTGCATCAGCTGGTAGGCAGTTTGAAATCACACCTAGGTAGCTGGTAATTTGCCTATTGACCTTCACCCTACATCATATTAACCTAGACTTCCTTGTATTGCCTCTTACTGCAGTTGTTTGAGGCTAATAATTTTCATAATACAATATATATAATAATATAGCTGTTCTCTCACCCAGCTGTAGCCTACGTGTGCTCTCCTGGTTCCCTGAGCATGTCAACAGTGGAGCTTCATAATTCCAGCCATGGGTTTAGATTCGGGACTTTTTGTTGTTGGCTGTAATAGGTTATTTCCCACTTCCAGCTTTTTAATAACGTTGGTAAGGTGTCTGCAAAGGATTATTTAATGTGTGCTTACTGCTTTTTAAGGAGGCTGTTTTGTGAAGTGTGATGTATTCTACCCGCTGTGGTTAGTTTTACTTCAAGTAAAACTGCACACAACTTGTCTCAAAAATAGAAGCGCACAAAATAGTCCCCTGTCGTTGTCTGTGTAATGAGCAGAGATGAATTCAGATGATGTCCCAGGGACAAATACCGACAACTGTTTAAAAACAGGTGCTCTGATGTTCAAAGTTACTCAAAATATTTATCAAGCTTTCGTGTCACATTACACAGATTAGTCACTGCAGTAGAAGAAAGTACTGTTGTTAAATATTTTCCTACTGACCGTAAGATCAGAAAGCATATTTTAAAAAAATATATATATATTCTTGACAGTGAGAAATCTTTTGCAACCAGTATATTTGGGAAGAAAACTAAGCTGCCAAAGAACCTTAGGGTAATGCTATTTGTCATCCTGAGTGTGGATAGTCCTGAAATTCAGCCGCTGGAACTGGCGAGGTTAGTTTACCTTGCCACATGGAGGTTGTAGGGCCTGGTTCTCTGCATCATTAGAGCATGGAACATGGGTTTCTAGAGAGCCAAGCTGTTAAATCCTGCATGCTAAAATAATAAGACTCTTGTCTGTTTTTATTCCTGCTCAGCTGCCTGAAGCCTTTTGAGAAAGGAGGACAAGCCTTTTTCCCCTTCTCACTCTGGCCAGAGAAGTGTGTTCCCTCTCACGACTGAGCTGGAGGCTGTTACAGGGTGACCACCTGAGCTGTGCATGTTCTGGTAGCATGTAGGTTTGTTCGGTGTGATCCTACTGGGAGGATGAGCTGGATTTTGCTCTGAAGCCAGAGTCAATCTCTGCTCCTTCACAACCTCAAAAAAATCCCTCCAAAATTCAACCCTTTGGTTGTCCATATTTGCTTGTCCTTTGGTACAGTTTTGCTTTGGAGCGTTTCCCTGAGTTTCCAGTGGCTCACTGTTTGTGAGTGAGAAGAACAAGGGGAAATAAGTAGTAATGCGGTCCAGGATTGTAGATACCTGGGGATATAGATGGAGAAACATCTTACACTGCAGGAGTGGGTTATCTGCCAGCAACTGGTTTTGTGGAGAAAACTGACTTCTTTAGCAAATGGATATTTGTGTTTCCATACTGAATAAAGGAAACAGGTGAGGTGTTTTTTTGGTTTTCTATTTTTTGATTCTGTGCTGCTTCCTCATGTGGAAGTACACTAGAATAAAGGAAATGCCAAGCAATTAGCCATTTGGAGCTTAAATAGCGTAGCATATGTCTGAATTTCTTGTTTGGTTTTAAGATGACATTTGCATGGTGGAGAAAGTAATGTGGTTATGGCAACTTTTACCTTTAAACCCTGTCCCAAATACTTTTAAGGGAAATAGGAAATTAATTCCTCAGTTGCATTCTGTGTTGGCTTTAAAGACAACAGCCTCCAAATTATGTAGCACTAATAAATTCAATGGACAAGTAACATTGCTGTTTTTTTTTCCTAAAGCTGGTAATAAATTTAATGAATAACTAACACTCCCTTCTGCCCTCCTTCTCAAAAATAAATCAATTACAAGGCTGCATTGGAAGCATTTGAAATGAGTCATAAAATAAGCAACGCATATGGTGAAACTAATGTGCTCCTGCACATACCAGGTTTGCTTTGCCAATTAGCCCCTAAAAAGGGCAGAATTCTTTCTCTGTTGATTAACTTCAGGAGATCGTTTCGGTTACCGCTGCACTTAAGAGAAATTAAAGGCATTATCTGTGTGCAAGGTGAGGGGCTGCTTGTGTTTTCTTGAGTCTGGGAAGGGCACATCTTGATGGGTTTTGAGCTCTTGAGCATTTCTTTGTGTTAATTTGAGTCTATATTGACTGTTTGTACTGACCTGAAGAAGAAATAATTACTTTGTCTAACTTAAACTCAGTTTTGCTATGGGCTAAAACACAATAAATAAGCAGATAAACCTTCTGCCTCTGTATCTGCAGATAGCAGATAATGGAGATAACAGGGACTGGAACCTGTGAATAAGCCATTTCAGTGACCCAGTCTCTCCTACTCCATCTTGCTGCTGTGCTTGCCAATTTTTAGAGGAACGGCATATACCAGTCCTGCATGCTCAGCCCAACATCTGATGATGAAGCTGAATTTCGTTCCTGCTGTCAAACTGAGTGTTTTGTTGGGCTGTGTGGGAGCTGTTTGTTTGTTTTTCTTCCCAGCCTTGCCTGTTGTGTGAGCAATGGATGCGCGTGGTTGCAAACCCAGGAAACTCCCTCTGAACACGGAGGACTAAAGATGCTCTTAATAGAAGACTAGAAGACTTCTAATAGAAGGGGATGAATAATATGTGCTGTCGGCTTAAGGACTTTGGAATAAGGAATGCAAAGATGTTCCTAAGGCTGGATTGAGGAAAAATTAGTTATTGTGGCATACTTGTGCGTGTACCTGTAAACTCAGGAAGATGCACGTTTAGGCCAGCTGCATAATGGGTGTTATACAGGCATTATGTATATCTGTACCTTTATTCCATATCTTTTTTAACCACCATGTTAGTTCTACACACCAAAGCTTCTCCTGTATTGGCATTAAACATTGCGGTTGGATTTGCTGACCATGAAACCACATCGTGCATCGGCAGAACATTGTGCTGAGCAGCAGGATTCGGCTCTGTTCCCACCCGCCTTCCCTCCCTTGGGCTCGTGTCTTGATGAGTGCTTGCATATCCATGGGAAAACCCCTACAATCATGAAATCAATGTGTAACATTTTTCCTTAAAAAGGGAAATTTTCATGTGGGTTCATAGATGAAAAATGATGGCAGTGTGGAAGATGAGGTTTTAAGTTAGGACGTTTGCCTCAGAGTGCAGAGGGAAACATTTAAACTTCATGTAACCCCAAAGTGTTGCATCTGTGGCTTTTGTGTGGCCTGTTTCTTAGAAAAACTTCATTGTGCTTGTCTGAAAGTAATATTATTTATTGGTACACTCTGTTGAAATTATTTCTAGGCACGTCTTTCAAGATGAAAATGCATTTTTAAATGTTAATTTGAAATTAATGGTTGGTTTACACAGTTTTGGGTCTGCTTTTAGGAAGTCCTGTTGTTGAGCCTTCTTTGAAAATCCTGCTTACATATAAAAATGTTAATTTAACAACTTTGATTCTTGCGAGCCTTGTTTATCAGCCAAGGCGTGCTACTGACACGAGCTGTGTACAGCAGTGCCTGGTAAGGAACCTTTCTCAGGGCTCGTGGCGTCAGCTGGTAGTTCTCAGACCTGTTCTTGTACAGGACACTGCAAAACTTCTTAGGATCCCAGTGTGCTAGAAGAGTTAAATCTAACTTTATGACATTGCATGTCCACTTCTTTGCATGTACTGCAAATCAGTGGATATGAAGCCATGGATAATGGGACCCAAGGAATCCGAATTTTTGGAGATTGGCTTCAACGCATTTCTCAGGAGAGCATGCTTTTTATGGCTTGAAGTGTTTCTCTTTCAGCAAAAGGGTTGTTTAGAAAGGGCTTTGCTCAGATTATAAAATCTTTCTGGGCATTCTTCACTGCTGACTTGTGAAGCTTGTCAAGCTTTGCTTTGGATGTTCTATGAGAACTTGAAAAATGGTGTTGAGTATCAGCAAAGCAGTAAAAATGGCTATATATTCTTTCCAGTATAAGATAAGATGAGATAAGGTTCAGATTATTTAATCATTATTCCATGAATCTTAAGCATTATTTATAATAAATTAAAAGGGAAGGTCTGCTGTTGGGGGGTTCATTTGTCTCAACTGTTGCACTGTACAATAAATTGCAAGTCTTACGAGAAGCAAAACAAAGTAAAAGCCAACAATAATATGGGGATAAACTTCTATTAAGCGTTTTGCATTTGTGGTATACAAAACAAGCTGCATTCAAAGGAATTCTTTAGTAGTTAACTTGCGTTTTTAAATGTTGGACTGGCTTGTTTGTGCAGATCTTAATCTTTGTCCCATCTCTGTATCATCTTTCCCAACAAGTGATGAGTTCATGCAGGATGAATGCATGACAGCCTGGGGAAAGTGGCATCTTTCAAGAAAATGGTCTTGATTTTGAAGCATGTCCTCCAGGGGCAAATTTAGAAAACTCTTCTCCAATATGCTGTTAGTTCTTCATAGGTTCATTTCTCTTAAAAGTATTTGTATGTTCTGATGGGTGTGTTTTTTTTTTTTTTTTTTTTTTTTTAATTGAAATAGCTAATTAAATATGATGTTTATTTTGGAGGTGTTCCCTGGACAGTTCTCTACCTTGAGGCAGTTGTTCAAGAGCCAGTCTGTCTTCTACTACCTCTAAGTCTTGGATGGATCTAAGCTTACCTGTTGAGTTGTAGTATACATTTTCTTCGTATTATGTTGTTGTTGTTCCCTACTGTAAAAGTCGGTATATTTTTCTAATGAAGTATGGCTTGAAGGTGTCTTAATGCTCCAGAAAATTACAGCGCTTCTGTGCTTAACCGACTGTAAAAGCACCAAGTTGTAGGAAGAGGTGGGGTGGCGTTTCAACCAGTTTTACTATTTTTACGGATACCAGTTTATGAACGCGTAACCTTTGCCTCGGGCTGGTTAATAATTACACTGACTTAACATACGTTACAGGCACCTGGTTTTGATGCAAGAAGCACCTTTTTAGAAGTCAGTACAGCAGTTTAAGATAGGTGGTGTTTGACCTAAACCCTGACTAGCATCGCTGAAAAGTTTTGACTTCTGAATCTCTGCCAGCTTCCAAACGCTTGTTTCTCTGATGAAGTAACCCTCTACGCTCTCCGTTGAGCTCTTGCTAATTTTTCATGTAATGTTATATTTGTTTCTAAAGCCTCCTGTGCATAAAACCAGTACAATTAGTTCTATATCCTGTTTTATAAAATTTGTGCTAAAAACTAATCTGATTACATATGAACTATTATCTCTGAAGTAATACAGGCACAAATTTATTTGCCTTTCAAATAAAGGAATCACTTCGATTTGCATTTGCTTTAACAAAGAACAAAGATTCCAGTAGGTTCAAAGAACAGATTGTACTTGAATGTAACTTGTCTGAATTTTGGCGTAAAAGATAAGATTGTCGTAAATTCTTGATATTGACCCAGTTTTGTTCAGAGTGAGAGGGTTGCAAAGTGTCCTTGGTCTACTGATTTCTTTCCTAACCTTTTATTCTATTGAGACTGAGCAAGCTGGTGCCGAACACACAATTGGTCTCTTTGGTTGGACATCCACAGCATTTCATTTTTTTTAATCCAAAGTGAGTGTTAATTTGGAAAAATGGAAGCAATGTTAGTTTAAACTCAGCTCACTTTGTTACTGGCATTTTGAAAGGGAGAGGAGGGACTCGATGTAGCAAGCATTGCTTCTCATTTGTTAGCCTCCTCTGCCTTCCAGTGCTCCCAGTGCTTCTGGGCAATACTTTGATGTGAACTGTCTTTTCTCATCTTCACTGTAGAATTGGTCAAGAATAAGTCTGGTCAAACTTTATTTAAATACTCTTTTTAAATTCTCAAGAAATATTTCAGTTTTGCCTCCTCATTGAAACCTTTGTGGTGATAGGAGAAAGGGAAGCACTATTCATTTGAAAAGTGTAACTGCGTGGAGAGCTAAACATGAAAAGTGTGTGCTGGGAGGGCAACCCGGCAGCAGCTTCTAACTAAGTGTGTGTCATGAAATGGTGAACTACAGAAAACCTACACAGACACAATATTACTAACCGAATGGGTGTTTGGCTAAACTTGACATGAATACACCCACTCTTCTAAACATTACACATGTTACCTGTTGTTTCAAAAATAGAAACTCCAACAGCGCAAGACATAGCAATAAACCATGCCTGGCAACTGCTGGTGTGGCACCTACTGGAATTGCTGGCATTTTTTCCTGCATACCCACTTGTTCTCAGGCGGTGCTACAATTAAGCAGGGAACCTGGTTTGTTTACCAGAATGGCGTCACAGATACAGAGGCAAATAATAGGACACTGAAAAACATCGTAGTCCAGGAAGCTACTTCTCCTCTCTCTCCCTCTTTGTTATTTTTTAATGTTTCATTTATTTATTTATTTTTATTTCCTAAGATGCATCAGCAGGTCAGTATCTACCTTTAGCATCAGCTGGAGTAATGCACTTAAGTGATTGCATTAACAGATGTCCTTGATCCACTGCAAGGTACTTCTGCTGCTTGTGGAGTGGCTGTCTGATAACTGATAAGCGTCCTTTTCTTGCTAGTCAACCTCCTCCTTAAAAAAACCTTTCACAGACAGAGCACAAAAACAATTGGTTCTGTTAACTAGAGAGAATGCTGGCAGAAAACAAAATACCCAGCCATGCTGTGTGAATATCGTAAAAGCATCTTGATCTGCACAACTTGGTCAAAATGTCTTTTACTCCGTAGAAGCTCAGTTGATGCCAAATAAGAGCTGCTTAAACTGAACAAGTGTTTGTGACCTAGTTCCAGGGCTAAGTTTTCTGATGCGAGTTCAGGAAATTTGTGAAGAAATGAGTACCTCCCTAAATCTCTAGAAGTACTGATCCTGTTTCTTAGACTAATATTAGTTACTTTACACATCACTGCATTTTACCTATTTTAATGTTTTGCATGTAATTAAATGCAGACATCCGTTTATGTAATAAATTGCTGAGTTTGTGCTCTGTTGTTAAGTTTCTGGAGAGCACAACACCGATTTCATGACCACTTCAACCAAACACACAGAAGGAATGCAGAGTCCATGCTAAATCGTTTAGAGTTCCAAGCAGTGGCTCCTGGACAAACAGGGAGGAGGGATTTAGCCCTTGGGTCTGTGATGATAAAGGCTTTGGCTAGGAAATTTGATTTTAAGCTCTGAACTTAGTTATCTGCGATCTGCTGTTTTGGAACATCTGGTGCTGTTAATCCTGGTGATTGCTGTATATTTTTTTAATCATCTTAGCTTTATATTGATTGTTACCAGAGTCTGAACATTGAATGCGCTAAAAGTTCATTAAAAGAACGTGCACAAGAGGAAAAATAAATGTAAAATCATACAAGTCTAAATGCTGCTTGAAAAATGTATGGATTCTGAGGAGCAGCAGGTCTTTAAGCCTGGTAGAGTCAAGTGAGCCCGTCTTCAAGTAATGACAGTGGAAGAACTTGAGGATACCTGGGAACCATTTGCAGCTTCCCATTTATATAGTACTTTAATGTAAACTACAGGAGGCCCTCACTGGTTTTTTTCTTCCCACCCCTGTATCTATTAATACACTTCCTCTTGAAGATTAGTTAAGAAGCTACCCGTAGCTGATACCAGAAGGAGGTTTTTTGTAGTATAAGAACATAGATCTTTATCATCAACATAAAATGAGTGTTTAAGATCCATTTATGTATAAAGGCAGTTCCTAAGGTTCTGTTAGTATCCTCTTTTTAACCTCCCTAGTGCTTTTTCCATTGGAATAAGTCTGTATAGGCTGCCCTGAGATGAGATTTTGAACCCCACAGCAAAAAAGTAGAAATGAACTGATGCCTTACTTCAAAAATGGAGTGCCAAAAATGGTGAGAAACAAGGAACACTGAGATCTTCTTGTTTCTTAAAAGATATTGGAAAAATACTTTCTTGTAATGGAGTGGTTTCATGAAATGACTGTCTTCTTCCATTTGGCAGTTAGCACTCCTGTTAGTTATTGGAATATTTAATAAATGTGTCTGAGAATGGGTAACAGAGAGAAGGCAGGGGAGTGGTGTTTCGCTGTGAGGCTGTGAATATTCTCCACTTTGAAATCAAGTGCCTAGGCACATCCAAATTCACACTGTAGTACAGCTCAGTGTCTGCAGCACATACAGAACTGATCTGCTTTCTGCTCTTGGCTGGGGGTGGGGAAGAATAGAGGTTACAGTGTCATTTATCCAAGCAGGATTTCTTCCTGTTTGTGATTCGCAAGACGTGTCAGTGCAGAGGAAGTGCTGAATGTTTAGATTTTTAGATCAAAAGGAAGCATTGCTTTTCCTCTTTAAATCTATGGGATTGGTTTCAGAATAATTCAAAGAAACATGAAATATTTCCATAGAATTAAGAGTGCTATCCAAGCAGGATGTGTTTTCTCCTGGAAAAATGGCCTGTGACACTTC
This sequence comes from Aythya ferina, assembly GCF_964211825.1. Lineage (NCBI taxonomy): Eukaryota > Metazoa > Chordata > Aves > Anseriformes > Anatidae > Aythya > Aythya ferina. The sequence goes on from NC_140307.1 coordinate 8,861,624, forward strand.
ACTTAGCTTCTGCATTGAGCCCTTAAACATTCATGAGATATTGCATATCTTTGAGAGAGATCTAGTCTTATTTAATAACTTTGCTTGCTCTTCTACAGTGCACGAGCATATTAATACAAGTATGCAAGGGCAGGAGAAATGCTACTGCCAGCTGAGTCATCTTCATATAATGCTTGTCAATAAAATATTCATTTAGCAGGGACAGATGCGTCCATTTACAGTCAGTTCTCTTTAGGAATCTTGGGCCAGTGCATAGGTACGGATATTTTGTTGTAGCAGGACCTCTCTGCTGTCCTCATCTTCTGTTCTCCCTTCCTGCCCTCTCCTACCCTTTCTGCCAGGGACTCTTAAGTCACTACTAGAACTAAAACAATGCTTTGGAATAGGCAGAAACAATGCATGCAGATTGTCTGCTCACGTACTTGCAAGTCCTCATCCATCTCAGCTCCCGTGTAATCCTCTTGGGACTTCGGCTTTGGGGCTCTGCGGGAGAGACTGCATTCAGATTTCCAGGGATCTTTGAAGAACAGTGTGAAAATGGCTTTAACTTTGTCTGCTCTAATAGGATTTCAGATACAAGCACCTGCAGTTTGCTGAGGCTGTTCGACTTCTTTGTTCTCTTCTGTCAGCATTATGGAGATAATGGTTGAATCTTTTTTTGTCAGCTTGTTTTCTGGATATAATTACAGATGTCTGAGTGACTTAAGGAAAATACTGTATCAATGCCATGTGTTTAGTGGCTTGTAAGTTATATCAATTAACTGTAGCAAAGCTAGTCATTTAATGGGGTTGATCTTCTGCTTTTATCACCTGAAAGCGTAAGACTCTTTCTAAAACCTATAGATGAAATACCCATTAGTCTGAAATATAGATATAATAAATAATTGTGAGAGAATGCAAGAGTTAAAAACAAAAAAAGGTACAAGAAAAAGCTATTTAGTTTCATTTTAATTCAGTGGTAGAACTAGCTACGGATGTAGTTCTAGGACCCTATGCTATAGAAATCAGTTTTTGAGTGATCTGCTTTTATTTTTTCCCTATTTAGCCTTCCTAATATTAATCTCCAAAGGATTAATTCCAGCTTGAAAAGCCATTTCATTGTTCTGGAGCATCTAGACAATTGCCTTCACAAGAGTTTGCATACACTTCTGTTTTAAGATCCTTACGTAGGGGATGCTTTTTTCATTAAGTCATTGTGTGTGTGTGTGTGTGTAGCTGATCAGCTATGCAAACTTAGAAGCATGAAGATTTAAGTGAGCTTTGCAGTTCAATTACGATGTAAGGTCAGTCTTGTTTCCTTGAGATGGATATACCTGATGAAGAGGGATCAGTTAAATCAGTGCTGATGCAAAGTTTGTTTTTGCCATCAGCTTTAACTGGTTCACTTTTTAATTGTACTTTGTGAGCTATGTGCTGATCGGTAGAGAGGATGGATTTTTTTTTTTTTCATTTTTGTTTGTTTCTTCTGAATTAAGATAAATGTATAACAGGGATATGTTTTGGGAAAGAATCTGTACGTGACTCTGCATGAGGACAGGATGCTCAGCTTATATTCCTGTACAATAATAACTGTATTTCAGAATCTACAGCCTGGCATGTTCAAAGCAAACCGGCGGTGCCTTTTTTTTTTTTTTTTTTTTTGTCTTGGCTCTTCTGGATTGCGTGCTTCAGCAATTATTCCTTGCTTTGAGAGCAGTTGAGCTGGTAAAAGGGTAGAAACATCAGACGGGTGGGGCAGGCAGCAGCTGGGGTCAAAAGCCACTGTACTGGTTCTCGGATAAGTAATCTCAGCACATGAGTCAGAGGCTTAAGACTTGAATAGATGCAGCTCCTGGTAATTAGTGCTGCAGTAGGATGGCCTGAAACTATATTGCATGGTGTTACAGGTATGAGGAGAGGAGGGGAATGCCACAAAAGTGAATTCAGGGCCTCGTGTGGCCAAGAGTCAGGGTAAGAGTAGTGCTTGAGATTTGGTTGAGGTGACAGAGGTGCTCCAACAAACAGGTGAGGGTATTAAAAGAATAATACAGGGCTTCTGAACAAAACTGCGTTGGGAGCTGTTGGAGAGCACCGAATTTGCTTCTCTGAGGCTTGCAAACCCTCTGACTCCCTGGCCAGTGAGGAGGGTTGTGCTATGAGCTGCTGGAGCAGCCAGGCTCGGGAGGGAGCCAGGATAGGATGCCTTGGCTTGCTCTGAGCTTTCAGCCTCAGAAGAAGGCAAGGCTCTCTGGTTTGGAAGCAGCTGAAATGTAAGGAACAGTTAGAACAGTAAGGAAAGCACAGAACTTGTGGGACCACAGAACCAGTGTTAATATTTGTACTTTTTTTTTTTTTAACGTTTCCTAGGGAATCGGAGGAGACTTCTTCTCCAAGAGCAGTTTCTGTGTTAGTTGCCACATAACTTGGTTTAACTGGAATTTTTATATAAAAAGATACTGTGTCTAGGTACACAGATACAATCTTTTTTTTCTTTTTCTTACAAGAACAAGGAGTTGTTCTGCAATAGCCCTTATAAGATACAATTTTAGGGAGCATTTTACTGCATTATTTCAGCCTGTTTTCAGCTTTTGAGTATTGCTGTACTATAAAACATACTGTATGCAGTATGTGGCTGAAATAAAAATACCATAGCAAGATAGAGATGAGAGAAAGAGAAGCTGGGGATGAGGATAATGAATTCCTCACTCCAGAAGATGCTATAGACTGGCTTTCTCTGAGAAGGTAACAGAATTTTCTCTGCTGTATCAGGTTATTTAAATGCACCTCCGAGACTGGCTGTATAGATTTTGTACACTGGTTACAGTAAAGAGTATATAATGGAACGTGGCTGGCTGAGTTTTTGTGAATTATTCATGCTGTGGTCAATGGAGATAGTTTTTAGTGGCCAGTAAAGGTTCCCTGTCTTTGATAAATAAAACTTAATACTTCTCTCTTGCACGTTTATTTGCTATGAAGCATCTTAATTAAATGCAAAATACTTAGTTGAAGTAACTCCAACTCTATTTTTAAACTAACTGGACTGAGAGATTGACTTTAGTATGCCATCTACCCATTCTGTCTTGTGACTAAATGGTGTAAATCGAGACTGCTGTTAGAAAATAATTTGGGAGAAGCAAGAAACTAAGTATAGTAGACAGTATGTGTGTGTCTGCAGAACCTTTGCCTTGTGAGACAGTGCTGGTTTCAGAGCTATAATTGGCTTCTCAAGTTGTTAAAGCAAGGATAAGTTCACCTGTATGTATGTGTTTAACTCTTACTTCAATCATTACTAGATACTGGACTTTCAGTTTATAGTGATTTGATTGTATTGCACCTGTGCATAGGGAGATAAAATAAACACCAAAAAGGACAGTCTCAGAAATCAGGAGTACTATGAGGGTGTCAAGGTGTGTCCCTTTTTACTCAGGCACAAGTTAAAAGAAGAATAAAACACATCTGTGTTCTAGTTCATAGGCTTCTTTAAGAAGCCAGAGGGTGATGCCTCGTGCCTAAATACTGTTACCTCCTGCGAGGAAGGTGTTTTTTTTTTTTTTTTTAAATTTTACAGTTACTTCCACACTAAGCTATTAGCCACTCTGTCCTCACAATGAGTACACATGAGAGGTCGGTTGACATCTTTGAAGTGTTTTGAAGTCACTCTTCAGTCGCAGGGCACCGTGGTCAGAAAGCTCTGTTAATTGTTCAAACTCATTTAAAAACACAAGGCTGAGAAACAAGAAAACTGTCGTAATACCACATGTAGCAGGCTTAGGTTCTTCTGCCAGAGCTATTGTGCCTTTCTCTAGCAGTTTGGTAGGTTAGCTATTGCTTCTCTTTTTGTTCTATGTGGAGTATGTGTATAATAATAAGTCTTTTTAAGTTAAAGCTATGTCATGGTTTCCCTGTGAGCAGAAGACGTCACTGTGTGCCCTTGGAATCGCACTAGTTTGTTCTTGACTTCCCAAGTTGCTGTTCTGTTCTGCTCTCTTGTCTACTGATAAAGACCTTGACTAGTCAAACTGAAGAAAAGAAACCATGGGGCTTGACAGGAGGGTGATCCTTCCCTCTCATTGTATGTACACACACTGATATTGGAGCCTTATCTTACTGTCATAAAATAGTGGAATGATAAAGGTAGAAGTTCAAGTAAACGGCTTGGTCATGTCACTGCTCATGGTTTTTGGATGTTCTGGAAAAGTCTGGCTTTGATCATCAGTGGCCTTCTTGCTAACTTTCAATATGAAATGATCGTAAAGTTACGCTGTTCTCTCACGTCACTGTATCCACTACATGAGTTTCTGCTTAAATTTCAAAGTATATTTACTGAAAACTCTTATTTCCTCATACCTTAAGTTGTTATCGGGAGGGAAAAAAATCTCAGTCCTGTAGAAGCAGCAGTTTCAAATCTGTGCCTTGTTTGTACACAGCAGCTAGTTCATGTGGAGACAAACAAGCATCCTAACAAATGGAACAGCAGCTCAGTATTCTAGGTTACTGGGGGGTGTCGTGTCATAAATACAATTGAGTTCTCAGTGCAAGAGAAAACAAAGGGGTTCTTACGTGGTAGCTCCTTAATAAATAAATAAATCAGGAAGCACAGAGTGTGTATTTTCTGTCCATTCTGTCTTCTGTATCCCACTTGCTACTGCTCAGCTAGCTTGGAGGAGACTTCTTCCAGAATCCAGATTTGCAGAAGTCTTTCCTAGTTGATGAGGCATGCCACCAGCTATTTTTCTCTCATTCATTTCTCTTTTGACTCTGTCTGAAAAACGCTCCAAAAATTCAAGTGGATAGATGCAGTCTTATTGCATTTGTTAAATGGTCTCTGCTGTGAGATCATGAGCTATACATGGGTGTGAGGACAGAGCCTGATTTACGAGTAACAGCAGACGGGCTGCAGACAGGACCTGCTGCCTGCCAGGGTGCAGAGCTGTGGCTGGGCTGGCAGCAGGATGGTGGGAAGATGGCTCAAAAACGTGGTGCAAGACGAGCCTGTGGAAGTGCTGCCATGGTGTGGTATGAAATTCTCCAACCATATGGGTGGCAAAGGGGAAGAAGGAACATACTTGTGCTAGTGAAGCTGGAAAAAATGAGGGGAAGGCGTTTCCCACTTCAAAACATGACATATTCAGGGGCCTGTGCTTAAGCCAGATGAATGCAAAGTAACTTCATGTATTTGGAAGTAAAATAAAAAGAAATTTAGAGAACTGTCATACTAAGGAATTTATTTCAAAATAGTATATCAACCCCCACCCCGAAGCTACTCTGTGTAGAGCTTTATAAATTCGTTCGGTTTATGCAGTAATCTGTACTTTTTTATAAAAAACACGTCAGTCTTATCTTTAGTGGGAAACCCCACTGAGCACTGAAGTGCAGGAAATGGAGGTGAGGAGTCCTTAAGTGTCCCATTCATTCCCAAACCATGACTAATTGTCTGACCTATTCCTGGTAGGTGGATGGTTGACCTGTTCTTGCAAACATTAAATCATGAAAATTCTGCTGTCTCATTGGCAGTCTGTTACAGTGCTTCTTCATATAAAAGGGGGGTGGGAGTGTGGGGGGAACTAACCTAAACCTCTTTGCTGCACTTTTTTTGCCCTTTCCATCTTGTTCTACTCAAACTAGGCAGAGTGGGTCCCATCTTCATCTCTGCAGCTGCCTCCTCAGTATGTGAAACCTGTTGTCATGCATTCCTGAAGCCTTCTTTCCTTTGGAATAAACAAATCTTTTTTTCTCTAAATTTTTCAAATGCCTTTTTTTTTTTTTTTCCCCCCTATATACCTGGTTGTTCTTGCTGCTCCTCTCTGAACTCTCCACATCTCTTCTGCCATGAGATGCTGGAGATAAGATACAGTAATTTGGCTGAGAACCAGAACCCCCTGGTTCTGAGTGAACCAGGAATAATCTCTTATCTGAACATCTGGCATGTTTAAGTCCTGTGTTTACAGTATGACATGGGCTTGTGTTGAACTTGGGATCTACCATAATTCTCTTTCTTTCTGCACAGAACTGGTTTAACCAATTATACCCTGTCAAGGAATGAGCTAGCCTCTGGATTAAGCTGTGGCTGTGTGGTGGTACTGCATAAGCTGATTTTCTGCTAGTGCTGCTACTGCCATATGGGTGTGAGGACGTTAGGCAGGTTAGTTGGTAGAGGTAACAGTGATCTTTAGAGCAATTAGTACTATGGGGCAAGAGAAGGATGACACACAGCACCTGAAGAGCAGCGTTTGCTGAAAAAGCTCACCTGTTTCTCCCCTCCACCTTCTGTTGGTCTAACAAAAGCTCTTTGCTTAATAAATGGAAGTTGTTAGCCATCCTTGTGTCTGACTTGAGTGTAGGTGCTCATTTCCACATCCTATGTCATACTTGAACTAACCTGGGCAAGGAAAGCTCTGCAAAAAGAGATTTTCAGCTCTGTCAGTTCAGTGCGAGCACTTGTGGCAGTACAGTGCTTGGGAAGTGGGGAAGTGCTGGATGGAGGCTGGGAGGTGGGGAGCGGTTATACTGCTGCTGCCGTCAGGCTTGTTGAGACTATGCTGTTAGAAATACATCTGGTTAATGATTAGACACTACTGAAACATTTTGCCCCTAATTTTACAGTTGTGGGCTCCTCTCCAAGTAGATCTGGTAACAAACAATTCAGTGTAACTCAATAAACGTGTGATTTCATTACAGCTTGTGCCAGAGAATGCCATGAAATCGCCTTTCTTCACCTGCCCTAGCTGTTCAGGGCTGAACCTGCTGTGGCTTCACCACTCAGCACTGTGCAGATCCCCTGGGTTTGTCATAGCCAATGCACTTGATGTGAGCATGGTTCTCAATATTTAAAACCAGCCGATTACCACAGGGCAGTAACCAGGAGGCAGATGTAGCAGTTCATGCTTTGATGTAGGTTACTGCAGCACAGCTGATCATCCTACGGAAGTGGCTGGAGGAAGCCAAGTTGCTTCTGTGTGGTTGACTGATTTATATGGAGAGAAAAGAAAGAAAAAAAAAAAGAGCTGCTGTATGACTGGATTAGCGCCACAGTTGCCTGCTACGCTGTGGTGTTTGCAAGTAGTGAGCTTCTAAAATAACATTGAAAGAGGACATTTTCAGGTGTCGTAGGCTTGTCCTGTAACTCCAGTATTAGTTAGCGTGTATTGATCAGTGCTGGGGTTTCTCCACAGCATAAGCAAATGACTCTGTGGTGTGGCAGTAAAATAATAGTGATATAAAACAGTGGCATATTCCTCGATTAAATTTTTCTGGCAGCCATTGAAATTATTTTGAGTGTGAACACATTTGTGGAATTACTTGTCTGCTCCTGTGACAGTGTGCTGGGAAATATGCCAAAACAAATTGTCTCTTTCTTGCAGTTTCATAAGCCAGAATACTATCCAAACTCTTTCTGGCTTCTACTACAATGAAAACGTGAACTCAAAGTCTCCTACATGTGAACTTGGATCACATTGTGCTTAGAATCAAGCAGGAAAAAGGTAGAGGAGAGAGACATCACATAATTTAAAGAGTCAGTGTCTATTGTGCTTATGAAAACAGTGAGGAATTTTAGACCTATGTTCATGTGAATTCAAGGAAAATTGAGTGAGAAATTGGCAAAGGGGCTCTAGCTGTGTGCCAGGGCTTCATGTGAATTGTGAATTAATTCTGATTTTCTCATTTTGCAGTTGATGTTATGGTTGACACAAAAATCCTTGATCTAAAGTTTTGTTTTTCAATTCAGCGCTGGCATTTAGGCTCAAAATCTGCTATGATTTCTGTGGTGTTTTGGCTGAGATGCAGGAGTGGCACTTGCTGAACCAGGATGTGAAATTCAGTGTTTTATTCTGATAACATAAATACCTAGAGTACTTAGTGACCAAACCTCTCTTGTTGATTGTTTTTAAACATAAATATCCCACAGTTTAATCTCATATTTGACATGCAATCTGCATGTGGGGTTTTTATTTTTTAATTTTTCTTTCAGTACTCCAAATTAGATTTTCAGATTCATACCAGATTATTAAAAAACAATCAAACAAAAACTTATTTCTGAAACTGTAGATCTTATGGAAGTGTATAGTGATGCTGAAGAAAAACCTATTTGTGTTTCCTAGCAAGCAATCTAAATTTCTCTGAATTATGCAATTTAGAGATAATGTGTTTTGAAAAATAAATGAAAGTACATCATGACAAATTAAAATATGCCACATATGTAGTTTTTCCTCGTATTTAATAGCTTGTAGTGATAACTTATTCTTTTAAAAAGATTTCTTCAATTTAAATTTGTAAGAGTAATTTGTAGTGTGTTCTTTGTTCTTTGCAAAATGGGGCGCTACAATCATTTGAAAGTACATGTTTAAAATATTAATTTGGGGGGAAATTGAAAGGATTTGTATAAAGACAGAGGAACAGGCTTGCAGTGAAGCCTATAAAGACCTTGTATCTAAGCGTATGTATGTTCTAGAAAAAAAAAAATACTTGAAGTGACTATTGTTTCCAAGTGTGGCATGAAGTTTTGTTGCTCCTGGTATATGTTGGTTTCCCTTTCCATGTTTTTAAAGTGAATTATTTCATTGTGCTTTTTCCCTTGAGAGGGTTTTTATGCCCAGTTTTATACTCTGTCTTATAGAACACAAGCAAATTACCTTGTTTTGTCTGGCCCTTTCTCTTTAAAAACTCTGTGAGGAAGAACTTGATCACCAGTAGCTGCTGTAGTCTGGTAGCGGTGAAACAGTAAGTCTCAACAGCATTAGGAATGGGTTTTGTGTAGTCAAAGCACTTCTGTGGTGCTCTCTGTCTAGATGGAGCTACTGCAACTGGTTTTTAATAGCATGAAAACATGGATTTGCTGCTGTTGCTATATCCACGCCGCTCTATGTGCTTTCCAGTTTAGGTAAGGGATATTGGGACAGCAAATACCATAAAATTTCAAAACTGAAAATATGAGGTGTGGTTAACTTCACTGATTCAGCCTGAAAAAAAAAGAACTGCCCTCATTAATGAATATGTATTTAGTGCCTTGGAGGACTGGCAGGGATACTGTAGCTTTGGCCACAAGCACGCCAGGGTTGGGGTGTATGGCACTTCTGTAGTCCCTGCAGCAGCATGCCACTAACACTTGCAACAGAGTGAAAATAGCAGTGGTAAACTGTCTGTCAGCATCACTCAAAGCTGAAGTCCTGTTGCTGTGACTGGAATCTCATATTAGGCTGCGCAGGAGTAAGTGGAAAAGTCAGGGGTATGGATTCTTTAATCCAGTTTAAGTGAATATGGTTCATGCCAGCAGAGAGGAACCAGAATTGCTGTAAATGGTTTATTTTTAGCCTATTTATATAAATTGAGGGAATAAAGGGAGGGAAGGGAACAAAGCAAACAGTGTCACTATTAACTGTGGGGTGTGTTGATGCCGTAGCTTGACCTGGCTTGAGCTGGCGAGTTGTAGGTGCCTGGAGCTGTGCTGCTTGTGAAGATGGCTGTTTTCTTTTTCCGGTACACCTAGGAAATGTAATCCGTAATCCAGATAATCTACTCGTGTGGGTTCTTGGGAGCAGGCTGCACTGGAGAACTTTGCCACCTGATAAAAGTTTGCGGGCTGGGGAAGCAGAGGCACACCTTTTAAATGACAGTAGCTTCACACTCTTCAGCGACTTTCACTTCTTCTTTTTCTTTCCCTCATTTTCTTGTCAAATGGCTGTTTTGCATGTGCAGGTGCTGGCATTGCTGGGAGGCCATCTCCACGTGGCACCTCGCTGTGCCTGTGCCGGGCCCCGCGGTTTGGCTGGGGCCTCACCATCCCTCCGCTTGAGCACAGTTTCCACAGAGACCAACACTCCCTCCTTTCCAGAAGGATATTTTTAGGAGCTGCTGTTTAGCTTCTGGAAAGACTTTTTCCTTAATAGGAGAGCAGACTAACAGAGTTCCTCTCTGCTCAGGGTGTCTTCTGCTTTGTGCTTTCGCTGTTTTCACTTTCTGCCTTGTATGTCACTTAGTCCCATTTCGCTGCTTTCTTCTTATCTGTGTCTCCTCTTCCTCCTTTCTTCCATTTCACTTTCGGTATCACTGTTCCCAGCAGCAATAATCTTTGAACACCACAAAGGAGCTTGCGGAGCGAGGGGAAGCCCAGCCTCCTCTCAGAAGAATATTGTACTTTAAGGACAAAATCCCTGGGCTGTTTGGTTCCTCAGCTAAGCCCTCCTTGCTGAGTCACCGCCGGCTGGGCAGCCTCTGTGAGGCCTCAAGCGCCCCGGTGCCAGGCCATGGCCTTCAGCTCCCAGGGCCTTGCGTGTGTCAATTATTCATGGCCCTTCCTTGCGAGTTGTCGGCTGTCCTCTGGCCTTGCAATAAATTTTACATGTAGATGTTTCTGCTGATGTTTGTGGGAAGTTTGATGTGTCACCTTCTGATCGATGGCCTAATGGGAAAGGGCTTAGAAAGATAAATCTGTAACAGGAACTCTCCTGGCTTGGAAAGTTGGACTGTCCCTGACTGAAACAGTCCAAGAGATTCCTTTAGTTGTCCGTTAGTAGGAGTACAAAATAGAAAAGATGTTTGACTTAATGACAGGCTGCAACACGCACCCACTCAAAGTCCTAATACTTTTAAGAATTGTTTTGTTAACATTACCGTGTTGCCTTTCTGAAGAGTTAAATACTGACTAGTTGTAGTGCTTCGATGAAGAAAGACTTCTGTAAGTTTAGAGAGCTCTGATTTTGTTAGTGACGCTATAGACGGTATCTGTCTTCCAATTTTGTATTATGCCAGTAAGATTGATTTTCTTTGTATTCATTGCTTTTGGTGTTTTGTTTCTGAAAACAGCTTATACTGCAGGTTGAGCAGCTTGCTGCTATGGCAATAGGTATGCTAGAAAGAAAGAGAATTGAAGAAAATTGCAATGCTGAGGCAATTGTGTTAAAGGAATTCTCTGGCTACCTTATGCTGTCCTATTATCCTGTGATTATCATTCAAACATCTTTTTCTCTACTTTCCATAGATTGTGACTCCTTTAAAAATAGGATTTAACATGATATTGGAGCACAAGATGGTACTTCAAAACCTACCAGTATTAATGCTGTTCTTTCCCTACTTAAGTGCTACATCTTGTTGAGGTCACATTTTGTTTTATTTCCTGATGTTGATGCATTTCTGCCCCTCTTTAATGTGATGCAACAGCTGGTAGGTCAGCGGATTGGATGCACAGTTTCCATATTCAGCCTTCAAAGGTACATGCCTCTGACCCGCTCACTACCCAGCAGCTGGAATGATGTCTGTGAGGACAAGGCTTTGCTCTGAGATTCTGCTAACATGCATACCAAAACCAGCCAGGCTCTACTGTGTGCTGGGCTGTTTCTAACAGTAAGAAGGAAAAATTATCCTAAAAGAGCTTTACAGCATCTCTTTAAAAACATCAGGCCATGGCTGTGGTGATAGACCACCAACGTGAGCTGCTGCTTGGTTACCAAGAGGATAAAATTTTACTCCAGGGAGATATTTTTATACAGATGCTTATTCATATTACAGTAGATGCCAAAAGCACCCTTATGCTCAGCAGCATGGAAATATTAAGAAAATTCTACTTGCACAGAATCTACAATCCAGCCTCGTTTTACTTCATGATAAAAACAGGCAATCTTGCCAGTTTGTACTTAGATGGTCAGGGCTGGATTATTCTTCTACTGTAATTTTTATTATCTCTTTTGCAAGTACCCAATCATTTGACTGCTTGAAAGTCAGGTACTATCAAGCCCTGTCAAACATGTTTATCAGCTTGTCAAAGCTTCCCAGGTGTACATTGGTTATAGGCCAAACTGTAGGTTTTGATTTTCATTGCCACAGCAGTGGCAGCAGGACAGTGTAGACTGGCAAAAAGATGTGTTCAGTGCAAATTATCTTCAAATAGAAATGTGTTCTCTTCCCGATCGATTATTCTTTATATAGCTTGCAATAGAAAATTGAGTTAGAAACCTGGATAAATAATCTACAACCAACTGAGAAATAGCTTTGATTTGTAGCTTTCTTAAAAGTTGTAGTGACCAAATACTACTGTACTGTTCCTCCTACCCTACTCTGTTACCTCCTCCTGTGCTACTTCCAAATTCCTTTACATTTTGCATACTTAAAATTGGTGATGTTATTAATTTAGCTTTTTCTTAGTTGCTTCTGCGAAAGAGCACACACACTAGGACAACTTACAGGCTAGATAGAAATATTTGGGAGCCGTCCAAGTCTCCCTTTGAACCCTGAATTTTATGGAATGATGGAATTATGGAATGACATCTTTATAATTGCAAAATAAGCTCCACATCATATTTTAAACAGGAAAAGAAAAATGATGAGTTACTCATACCAATCATCAATTGAAAAATGAACCAAACTATCCTCTCAAGTTCTTACGCTTTTTGGCATCTTTAGCTACACTAATAAGGCAATTTGGTCTTTTTGTTTCAGCAGTGTTGAAAAAAAGGAGTGTCAAAGGAGTAACTATTTTGTTTAATGGTGGAAAGGTTGTCAGCCTCCAGAATACCTAATTTAGATTCCTGGAAGTGACTCTAGGTAGGGAGAAGTCTAATTTATAATTCGCTGTGCTGCAGAATGGAAAGATAAGAGGTGTTCATGAAAATGGTGCAGATCAACAAACTGACATTCCTCCTTTGAGGATAGCTTTCTTCAGCCTGTACAATACACTGAATATTTACTTCACTGTTCTATTTTAGAGTTTAGGCTTGTAAACTCATGTCTCTTAGGAGTGGATTTTAAAGTTCAATGGATGGAAGGGGTGCTTTGTGGTTCTTTTTAATCTGTTTTACACCCTCCACCTTTTTTCTGTCTTTTGCCTTTATGATGCAAAATATGTTTTTTAAATTGATATTTATTTTCTCTGCAGGTATGGCGTTAGTCCTGAGAACATTATTCTGTACGGTCAGAGTATTGGTACTGTCCCTACAGTAGACCTGGCATCTCGGTACGAGTGTGCAGCAGTAATCCTTCATTCTCCTTTGATGTCTGGATTACGGGTAGCTTTTCCTGACACTAGGAAAACCTATTGTTTTGATGCTTTTCCAAGGTATGTATAAATGATGCAAAGATAATTGCTCTATACTGAAAGTGCTCTTTAGGTGTTTAAAAAGGACTAGCCACGTAACTTTCTGGGGAACTTTATTGAATTATGACCTGTATTTTAAACCTCACATTCTAAATCAAAGTAGAGACGTACTTCTAAATCAAAGTAGAGATTTACCACGTGAACAGGCTGCTCTAAGTCTCAAACTGACATGATAACACATAAATAAGTCTTAGTGTTTACAACTCTTCTTTTTCTTTTTTTTTGTGGGTTGTTAAAATCAGAATTTTTATACCTTCAAGTTTGGATAGGTACCTTAATAACTGATAATGTCCTATTAAGTCCTTCAGACTAATGACCAACAAATTATTAATGTACACTCTTAAAATCTTAGTCAGTTTTGATTTAGAAGCTCTGGAGTATTTTACATATAGAAAAGCATGTACAATTGGTTTCAAGATAAAACACTTGCCTTTAGAGCCTAGTGTCTCTCTTGAAATTGCAACAGTTCCAAGTTAAGGAGTATCTCAATATTTGGGAATAGTAGATGTTCTAGGAATAACAGGCATTTTAGGAATTTTCTTAGTATTTCTGCATGTTTGCAGGGATGCAAAGATTTCATTCTAATGCTTTTTTCTTTTCTTTTTTTTTTTTTTTTGTTCTGCTGAAAGGGCTTAGCTTTTATTGCATGGAAACTTACAAAATCATTTTTTGTAATGTCGATAGGACAAAACATATTTTCTTGATTTCATAACTTTTTTTTTCCCCTCACAACCAGTAAATAAGCCACATGTTGCAGGCCAATGTGTATCTAGTAACTGCCTAAGTGACTGTCCAATGACTTTCTAAGACTTTGGTAAATTCTACATCGCACATCTTAGCATTTGAGCTTAGCCTTACTAATTTCCTACAGATGTTTTGTCGTTGTGGCTTTGAACAGTTACACTTCAAGTATTGCCAGAAGTGGACTGCTGTTTAGAAAATTGAGATATTTATGTGAGTATTGTCCTGCATCAAGACAATGACAAAGCTATCTGTGGGAGTTAGACGTTTGGGAATGTGAGAGGGGAGCCAGTCTCTATAGCAGTGTATACAGACTTGGGGGGAGTAAGGAGAAGGACAGATAAAAAGCAAAGTGGTCCATGGAAGGGCGAAGAAGAAGCAGAGGATTCACTGAAATCTTGTGCAAACCTGACTTTGCTTCAGAAGGTCATGTTTGCAATGAGTGTAGTAGGAGATGCTCGTAGCATTTGTCATGTTTGTTTTATTCCAGTTACAACAGATTAAAATTAGACTGTGGGGGAGGGTGAAAACCATAGCTGTAAACCCACGCCTAAACAGCCAGAAGTAACAGTAGCTGTCACAGTATCTGTCCAGTCCCTAAGTTTTGCATTCTTCCAAATAAGATAAAAATGTAAATTGCTGAAGGTGCAATCAGAATTTGAAATTGTTTTATGCAAACTTGTTTATCATCCTCAAACCTTAAACCCAGTATTTCCAAAAGCTTCTGCTAGAGAAAACAACAGCACCTTAATAATAGCTGTGATCGCAAAACTAGTAGTGATTAGCTGATAGCAGCCAGATCAATTTAAAAAAAAAAGGGGGGGGGGGGACACTGACTACAGATGCACTGTAGCTCTTGAGAATTTTGTTCTTAACCTACTGAGCTGCTCATTGCTGTCAGTCTGACTTCACTTGCACTGTAAGCAGTGAAAATAAACAGCAGTGTGTTTTTCTGTATGTGTACAGCTCAACTGTCTGTCTTCACAGCAGGAAACAAAATAGTTCTGTGTGCACCTCCAGTGAATTGCTATTATGTGCATTTTATGTTGGGACTCCATGAGAATGTGGTCTCTGTAGATTTTTCTAGCTGCAGAGTGGTATGGCCGAGAATACTAAGCAAGTCCAACGTGCAGTGTAAATGCTGCCTTATGAGTTGCTGAGTTGGCAACGGGACACTTTCCAATTTTCTGCAAAATACAAATATCTAGCTTAATGGTCTGTGAATGTGTGTGGGGAAAAAGAGTTTCAGTATCTAAATACTGCAGGGAAAGGGGTTTCCTGGTTTCGTACAATAAATGAGATCTTGGTTTGTAGCCACTAAAACAATACATAAATATCTCTGTAAGTGTATGTGGCTGACCTGTATTGTCACATCATGGAACTCAGGGACAGACCCTGCATGGGCTTAAGACTTCAGTTTATGTAGCATTTTCATGATTAAGTATTACATTTGGGTATTGTACTAATTTGGGGATGATAACTGGGGGAGGAAATCTGCATTGTTCTATCTCCCAAGTTCTTGGGATATTTTTCGGTATTCAGCACAGTTGCACGCAATTCAGATTCCAGACAGGAGGAGTGAAATAGGTTGCATTTTAATTTTAAATAACATGAAATCTGTTTTTCGAGGAAGTATTGATACAGAGACTAAAATGTGTTTACACTCAGCTGTTTACTGGAATACCAGTGGCTGTTCTGTAGAATACTGAATGCTGAGATGTTTGTATGAGGTTTAGTGCTTCAGTTTACATCTTAATTTTTAATTAACTATATTTTGATAAATCTTCTTTAAACCTGTTTTTAAATCAGCATGTGCTGGCATCTGTATTTGTTATCATCCTAAGCAATTAGTCTGGTCACTTTGTAAAGTTCCTAGTCTTACTAATATCACATTCTTTCTTCAGGACAGAAAAATCCAAACAGTTATTAGATAGTGTAAAGAAATAACATTTTCTTCCTGTCAATTCAAATATTACTGATACTCATTTTTCCCCCCAGCTCATCCACTGTCCTGAGCCAAAGCATAGTCTCATTATTGGCCAGTTCCTCCTTTTGTTGATAGAAGTGGAAGTAGTGGGGAGCTGAGCACATTAGCACATGGTGCCTATACAGACTGGAGTTACAGGTAGCTACCAATGCGGAACAGCTGTCTGAAAGTACGGGCTGGTGCCTGGGAGAAGGCAGGCAGAAGCTGCTGTTCACCACCTTGAAGCTGATGTGCTACCAGTATGCTTCATAATTGGTGTTTTCTAGTCAGAACTCAAAGGTGTGGGGGTGTCTTTGTCGCCCTTCCCTTTCCTCTGCCCTTGTTCTCCTGTGCCAGGCAGTCAATAGGTGCATTGGCCTGCAAAATGTGGCTCAAACAGCTTGCTTTTAAGGCCACTTTTTGGAGTGGGACAAGAAATCAGTGGCATGAAGCAAAATCCTGTGTGAGTTTCGTTTGGTTTGCAGTTAAATGTCCTTGTGTCTTGCTGTTTTCCCACAGTTTTCTCTGTTGCCGTTTGAACTCAGACAATCAGTACAAAGAATGGGTTATTTTACTTTATCTCATTCCCCCCTCGTTCGGGGGGTTAAAGACAGGTTCAAACCTCATGAGCTGACTCTTTGCATGAAGTCTGTGTGACTGGAATGCAGTTAACTGGTTGCTAATCTGCTACATGGGAAGGTGATAATGTGTAATACAAAGAGTCCACAGTGGTAACGTCTCATAGAATCTGATTTGCCATACACCAGCTTTCTGCAGTGGTTTCTTTGATAGGTACGCCACTGGCTGGTGTTTCAGGTGCCAAACTTTATTTGCACTGCTGCCCATTCGAGCCTCTTGCCATCAGAACTGGCAGCATAATGGTAGCACAGGCTGCAGTTTGCACATGCATTTTGGGAGTAAGCCTTGTTCCATATCGTTTGTTCCCATTTTCAAGGTTTTGTAGCCATTTAAAGCATGCAGTGGCAAGCAGGGTGTGTACTAGTAGTTAAGCTAGCTTTCTTTAACTGTGTGAAAATTAAAGCCACAAACTGAGCACTGTTTTCCTTTTCCATCCCTCAGCATTGACAAGATATCTAAGGTAACCTCTCCTGTGTTGGTAATCCATGGTACCGAAGACGAGGTGATCGATTTCTCCCACGGCCTGGCAATGTACGAGCGATGTCCACGAGCAGTAGAGCCCCTCTGGGTAGAAGGGGCTGGGCATAATGACATAGAGCTTTATGCACAGTACTTAGAGAGACTAAAACAGTTCATATCTCATGAACTTCCCAACTCCTGAAGAAGCCTACCTGATTTTACCTCAGTTACTGTGAACGGAAGAAATTACCTGTTTTTGCACATGCTTTAACTGGATAGCTGTAATAGCTTTATACTATGAAGAAATGCCCTGTATTTAGGGTGTTCTAATCAAACATCTGATGAAATTTGTCTTTTATATCTGGAAACTATTCTACTAATGCACACAATATGGTCAACTACTGTAATTCCAACAATTTTTAGCTTCATTGCCCTGAAGGAAGTGGGGAATACTAGCTGCTTATGGGGACACTTTTTACCTAGTGCTGTATTCATTGAAGATCAGTTTTCTCTGTCTCACTTCTGATCGTTTATAGTTCTGTCCTACAAAGACTTTTTTTTTCAATGTTCTCAGTGTGTAGAACATAACTGTTATGAGCTACAGCTTCTTCTAAACAATCAGCCATGGGTTCAATCTAAGGGAGTACTTTCTTTGTAAAGTTTCTAGCTGTGGTATTGTAATTGGAAAGTTATTGTGATGAAGTTCCTCCTCCTCCCTTTTAGTGTTCTTTTGTTAACTTACTGATCTTCCCAAGTAAATTATTTAAATATACTTTTTCCTGATAATAAACAAACTACTATATGGGGCTAAACTCTGTAATGACTTCTCCATTACCTTGTATAAACATAACTGGAATATTCTCAAAGGAACTATGGACAAAATTGCTTTTGTTTAAAAATAAATGTGTAAATTTACTACTAGAAAACTCATTTTAATATTCAGATGGTCTGAATAATAGCCATAACAGACATTTCCTTCTGTAAAGCATTCCTGTAGACTTTTTAAAAGTACTGTACATATTTGAATTTACATTGTGCATAGATTCTTAATTGGTAGTTTTAATTTAAGTCTAGCTACAATAAACTGCAAAATTCTGGTTTGTATATGATTGAATACATTTTGTTAAAATATGTTTTTATCCCTATATTATTTTGCTATTAAAGTTTTATAAAGTTTCCAGGACAAAAAATTTACACATTTATGTTTTGATGAATTTATGTAACTAAATTTTCATTGAGCTGATCTTTTTAGTTTAGGAGTAATTTGATTCTTTGACACTGGAATCGCACAGATTATGCATCAGAAATGCAAAACATGTAATTGTTACACTACTAGCATAGGTCTAATTTTTCCAAATTTAAAGGCCTTAAATGTACTGTAAGCCTCAGATTGTTGTATAAATTGATCGCGATTGATTGCAGTTTGTGTCCTGTTGCTAGAATGCAACACAGTGGTTGTAATGGAATAAA
The DNA here is from genome assembly GCF_964211825.1 of Aythya ferina. NCBI lineage: Eukaryota > Metazoa > Chordata > Aves > Anseriformes > Anatidae > Aythya > Aythya ferina. The sequence continues at coordinate 8,879,962 of NC_140307.1, forward strand.
GGATGCATGGATTAGATCTTGCTGCATTTTTTGAATCTTATTTTCATACAAAAAAAGAACAAAATGTACTTAAATGTCATTACTTAGTTCCTTTTTTTTTTTCCAAGGAAAAGCTATCCTAAAGTAGAAAGCCTCATTTCCACACAGTATGGTATGTAGATCAAATCTTTAAAAGATTATTTTTAAATGATGTCCAGCTGTTTTTAAATAACAAAAATACATGAGTCATGGCTGAGAAGAAATGTCTGAGCGTCGTTGTCATGAGACCTTGCAACAGGCCTGCAGTTAATTGTCAGCACTGCAAGTGTGTCTGGTGTCTTTGGCTATTGGCTTGGCCATATTACTGTAAAAGGGGGGAGGGGGAAGGGTGTTTTTGTTTGTAGTGGTGTGGGGAGTAGGGGAGAAATGAGGACACCTGTCACTTCTGCACATCATTTGGCTTGTTACTCTGGGTGCTTGCACCTGCGCTGTCCAGTCAGTTTTAAATTCCCCAAGCACCAGGGTACCCGGCTGTTCTCTTCCTGTATTTTAAGTAAATATTCAATTACATCTCATTTGTCTGTTTTTTATTTGTGCACCTTTGTAAATCCAAGGTGGGTGTGTTGTTTTCTCCATTTCTACATGTGTTTGTTTCTTGCTGAGCTCAGTGGAAGCAAAGCTGATGGCCATGGTATAGGGAGGTGCTCCAGGTTGCTCTTCAAGTGTAAGCCTCCCCACGTAGTGACCTGGGGAATTTCTACCTACTGGCCAATGCTGTTTTGATACCTCAATTGAACTTTGTGTTGCTCTGAAAACTTCAGGCTACAATGTTGTTCTCCTCAGGACCCCTTTTGATTCAAGGAACTGGTACTTAAATTCTCTTCCCTATTGTTTCTTTTATGACTGCGGGAATTAAAGAAGTACTAATTTTGTGACTTGTCCTTGAATCTGCTTTGTTTTTGACAGTATTCCTCTGTTACTGAGATCCCCAAATCTGAATTCAACATTGTTACACTGGTCCCAGGGTCACTGCATGTGCAGCCCAAGTTCAGTGTGCTGACTGTATGTGAATTTCCCCTTCTACTGTCCTTTATTTGTTCATATTTCTGCATAACTGTAGTGCTCACAGACGCCTTCCTATACTTCTGGCTTCTGCATTGCCTGTTTTGCTCTGCAAAGTTTGTCTATATTGAACTAATACAAATATTTTACTGTTAATTAGAATGTTAATTAATGACTTATCAATGATTCACTGGGCTTTTCATTTTCTTTTAATTCAATTATCTGTTGACCTGTTTGGTTCCTTAAACAATTTTTGTTGTAGCCCTGTTCCCATTGAATAGTTCTTGGATGAGTTGTGAATTTTTTTATATAATTTCCTGGCACGTCCTTTAAGGAAAACAAATAGTAGTGAGCTTCTTTATGCTCTTTTAGCTGAAGTGATCCCCTGTATCAAGGTATCACTGTTTCAGGCATTTCATAGTACTAGTGCCTGCCAGCATTAGAATTATTAGTTAAAAAATCTCTGGCCAACTCATGAAACTGTTTATAAGACAGTAGGTTTCAGGTCCCCATTTGTTTAAAGCAAAAAAAAGGTTGGAACAGAAGTTTTAGGTGGTGGAAAAGGGGATGATGTGAGGTTATGAAAGAGAAACTTTGGATTGGACTAAAAAAGTAGCTTGTTCCAGCAAACTGCTAACATTCACTCATTTAAATGTATAATGTGGGCCTTTACAAGAACTTGTTATGCATATTTTAGAGCTACCAAGGTGTCACTGTGAGAGTGGCTGTATATGCCTGGATAAGTTATGCAATGGGTCTTCCAAGAGTGTAAATAACTTTTTTTTCCCCCATTTTTCCTGTGTGACTTGCTAACTGTTTATACAGTGCAGCAGTACCTGACGTACAGCTTCTTTTCAGGAAGGTAAGTTGTGGAGCGTCTGGTCTTAAATCAGCAGTTGTCTAACATTCGTACTTTGAAAAAGCCCGAGGAAAACATTTGTTACAACTTTAAAGGTGACATTTTTGAAGGAGTTTGCGCATCTTTTTAAAATTTATGTAACTGTTATAAATTTAGCCTGTATTTGTTCACACAGAGATGTGTTACCCTTGTTGCTTCTGCTACATTTTTTTTTTTCCTCCAGTTCTTTGTCATTCCTGCAGCGTGTGGCAGCTCTGCTCAGGGCACTGACCTGTCAGATTTCTGAATGCCCAAACCTGTATTTACACTTCAGTGTAAATTCACTTCAGTATTGTGTGCTTCATTTATAAATCCTGTATCACATTTGCTTTTTCTAAATAATGCTAAATATAGAAATAGAAAACCAGTCCCCTCTCCTCCTGCGGTTACTTGATTGTTCTCATCTGGCAAATCCTTTTTTCCCTAGGTCCATTCTCATGAATGTAAATCAATGATCTTATTTAAATCAATTTAACTTCTCCATATCCAATCTCCCTTCTTTGTGGATTCACCATCTGTGCTAGCTCTGAAATTTGTTGTTTTGCAACTGCAGTCGTTTTGTCCTCCCAACACTAAGTGTAGGACAGCTCTTTGGTGGTGGGCACGCTGCTGCTGGGAACGAGGTCAAGCCCCAAGCCTACCTACTTCATGGCTCTCAAAGTCCTGCAGTAATTGTTAGGTCAAATCAGGATGAATTTCAAAGTGAATTTCATCATATCTCAGATGTGTAATATTTGGGTCTCAGAACTTCATTATGACAGTGAAAAGGACAAACTCGGAGCATCAGAGTGAGTGCTGCTTTGTTTCCCCAGTGCCTGGTTTTGTGGCTGGGTTCCAGCAGTAACCAAATTAATTCTGCGGAAAGTTAGAGTAACGTGCATGCCGCCTCTCTCTCAAAACAAACAAAACCAAGCCCTCACCTCTTCGAGGTCTTAACTTTACATTGTTTTCTGCTTCCTCCAAAGGTAAATGTGCATCTTTGGGGTTTCAGGAGGGCAGGCTGTGAGGGGGTGCAGCTGAGCTCTGCCATCCTGCAGGCTGGCTGGGGAGCAAGCAGTGCGCGCCGTGCTTGCAGCATTACCTGCTTTTCCTCACTTTTCCAAAGCCCCTGCTCCCCAGAAAAGTTGAAGCATTTGAGCCAGCTCCGGACACGGCAGACTCTTGCCCCCAGCAAGAAAAAAAAATTAAAAAAATTAATCCCCCCCGCTGGCTGGAGGCGGGCTCGCAGCGGGGCCGGGCGGCGCTGCCCGCGGCATGGAGCTGCCCGCAGCCGGCCCCTGCGCGCCCGCGGGACTTGCGCCTCCAGCCATGGGGCCGGGTAAGGGGGCGCCGGGAGCGGGGACCAGCGGCCGGGGGGAGCCCCAGAAGGGCGGCCAACCCCCTGTCTGTGTTGCAGGGAGCCCCCCGAGGAGCGCTGCCCTCATCCTGCTGGTGCTGCTGGTGCTGGGCGCACGGCCAGAGGCGCAGGAGACGAGTGTCCGCAGGCAGCAGAGACACGGTGACCGTCCCCACTCGGGTGCCCGGCGGTGGGGTGGGCAGTGCTGGGGAGGAGGAGGAAGGAGGAATATTTTGTTAGAGCCCACCTGGGGGCTGCCAGAAAGGCAGCGAGCTCCGTGCTGGAGCCCGGGGGCAGCGGGGGGATCGAGGCTGCTTGGACTCGCCGCCCCTTGGTGGGAGGGAAGCTGAGACCGGTTTCCAGCTAATAGGTGGCGCGGTTTGATTATGGCTTTGGAGGTGACTACGTGCAATGGGCCCTTGATTCATTTCCTCTTTACTTCCTCAGGCCTTTTATAATGTAAGGGCTGTCTTTGAAGACAAGCCGTCAGCCCAAAGTTGTGCTCACTCTACGTGATGCTTTGCGCAGCAGTTTATCCTAGAAAGTTTGCAGACCTGCTTAGAGGTTTAATGAAATTTGTGCTTCAAGTCGCTTTGCTGTTGGATATGCTTGAGGAGGGATGCCTTGGGCTGACCCCGAGCCCTTCCCTTTGTCCCAGGGCAGCACCAGGCAGGTTGCAGCCGTGCGGCACAGCCACTCACCCCAGTGCTTCTGCATGGGACGGGTGGGTGACACGGACCCAGCTGGTGCCTCCGTTCTCTCTCTCCTTGTTCCTCTGGGGAGCTGGCATGAGCTGTTAGCTGCCCCCAGCTTCAGCATGCCTATAGATAAACCAAATTGATCTCAGGGTTGCGTGAGTTGGGTTCTTGCAGTGTCTGTGGGTTGCTCTGAATGAAAGATGCACTAAGGATGCAAAGTGCCGCTTTTGTGGTGCTATTCCTGAATCATTCACTGCCATATAGTCCTACCAGGCATATTTTGCAGTTTCTAAGTAATACAGGGTTATCTTTCAGTGAATTACAGCCATAAATGTTTAGTTTGTTACATAAAATTCCGGTGTACTGGTAGAACATTTAACTAATATGTTTACAATACACAACTAACCTGATGGATGGTAAGTCACGACTACTTTACTTAACTCCAATCTTGAAATCAAATAAAAAGTATTTGAAGCTTCTAAGACATGCTGGACTGGGGTCCACCTCTAGGAAATAGAACATTCTTAAAAATTTTGTCTGCTGTTTAAAAATGAAAGCGAGCGCTGCAGGCACATTCCAGGGCTCGAGGACGTGACCTCCAGCATTTAGCAGTATGTCCTTATGTTAAGCCATTAACTATTTCAAACACTCCAGGCATGATGCAACCAAGTTTTGCCTTCCTTGTCCCTTTTAATTAGTAGAGCTTTCCAGGATGTTTGCAGTCCGACTTATGAAGTCCCAGCCTACCGATGTTGAATTTAATTGTTTTATTGATCATTTCTCAGGGTGTAAATTGAACCTTCAGGCTCTGCCTGGATGAAGGAGTGCTGCGTAGGGAGCACTGCCTTAGATACAAACTTAAGCTCCAGAGAGTCTCCTGTAGCAGTCAGTACCTCATCCACAAGAGGAGGCTGCTGTGGCCTCTGAGCCCCAGCTTAACCCCGTTACATCAGGGTAATAATGGCTTTGATCAGCAGGTGGAGACCAGGGAGAGCACCTGGGAAGCAGAATGGAGCCTTTAATTGAGACCCAGCCTATAGCTCTGGGAAAACTGGAGGCTGTGCTAGGCCCTGGGGCTGGGCTCAAAATGGGAATGGCACAGTGGGAATGTAAATTTTCCTTTCTTAGTCATGTAAGAAAAAGGCTGTTAGAGTCTTTAATAGGAATCACTTTTTTTCTTAACGTTTTTCAGACAATTATATGGAGTAGAACATACCATTTTGATCTTTTTTTTTTTTTTTTTTTTTAAGGAATTTCTGTACTCTGGAGTGTATATGTTTAATAAGGGTATTTTCCATATTGTTTAGGGAAAATATTATTTTAATTAAAAGAAAACAACAACCACCACCAAAAAGAAAAAAAAAATTATCACATTTTAGTACCCCCAAATCTGCCTTTTTCTAAATCTATCTATGGATTTGACCTGTAGAACCTCACAGCTGGTTTGTCAAAGTAGTGTAACAATTTGTAGTGTATCCAAGGATACAGTGAAATATTCATAAAAGTGTCTATGTACATATTTATGTACAAAAGAAAGAAGCCCACCAGGATTCTTCACTGTTTGTTTAATAGGTTTTGCTGTATTTATAATTATTTCAGGGCATAGCCTGAATCCCAACAGTTCTTGGTGGGATATGGAGTACAAAGGACTGCTGCACAGTAAGAAAACCCTTCCTGGGACTGTGGGCTCACACAAACTCTCCAGCCTACTCAGAAGCAGCTCTCCCCTCGGTCACAAGGACAGCAGAAGTTTGCTGAGCCAGAACTTGGGCCAGAAATCACAAGAAAAGCAGTTGTCCTGTGACATGCTCCTTAAACTCTCCAGGTATATTTTAATGGATACCTTTGGACCCAGCTTGGCCTGGAATCTCTTCCAATTTTATCACTGTGATCGGGAAGTCAACCTGCCCAAAATTCACGTCAGTCCTCTCAAGCTGGCACAGCACAAGCTGAAGCCTTTTCTGCTGCACAGGATGCTTCAGCTGCTCAGGAACATGGGAGTGCTCTCCGAAGGTCAGCAGTCCAAGGTCTTCGCTCTGCTCAAGAAGCAAATGCTGAAAGCAAGGAAAACGCCCATAAAGCCCCAAGTGGAGCAAAGTGGTAGGTACATAAGGAGGAGATGGGTTTGATTCTGTCGCGCCAATGGGGCTGAGGTGGGAGCCAGGCTCAGTGTGCAGGCCCTGGTGCTTTGCCGAGCGATGACGAGGGCTGAGGTGCTCAGCCTGAGGCAGGAGGTGTGTGCTGAGGTGGCTGGCAGCAGCCACAGTCTGCATAAGAGGAGCCTTTGGGGCGGCATGTGGAGGGCAGTCGCCGCCGATGAGCCATAGATTGGTTGTGAGCTGTGTTGGTCTGTGGGATTCGATACCGGCGCTAAAAGCCGAGCTGTGGTAGTGCTGTACCCGGCTCGGTGGGGTTGCCAGGCCCATGGTGGCCTCTGAGAGCATCTCTAATGCATTAGGAGTGTGCTGCCACGGCTCCCCAGGGCACGGCTGTGCCAACGCCTCCCGCTGCCCCGCTCGGAGCTGGGGGCTGCCTGCGGAAACGTGTCAGGGAGCTGCGTTGCTTGGAAAAACATAAAATCTAGGAAGAATTACAAAATAAATAAAGTGAGAGATGACAGAATATACAGCTAGGAAGAGGAGCAGGAAAACTTCATTGATAACGTTTGTTTAATTAAGGGTAACATAGGAGGTGGCAGCCTGCGTCCTTTAGGCACTGGGTGCTCAGGAGGATGGGACGGGACCTGAGGGGGCTGAAGACTGGGGGTCATCGAGGCCTGAGGGGACAGGGGCTTGGAGGGCGTCGAGGCATGAGGGGGACAAGGTCTGAAGGGACAGGGGCCTGAAGGGACAAGGTCTGAGGGGACCGGGGCCTGAGAGGCCCGGGGCCGGGTCCGAGGCTGGGCGGCCAGGGCTGTGCAAGGGCGACGCCGCCCGGCCGGCCGCGGTGCAGTCCCGAGCAGGATCCATCCCTTGCAGCCCTGCAGGAGCTCCCCCGGCCCTCGGGGCATCCCCGGGCGGCTGCCGTGGGGGCAGCTTCTCTGTTCCGTACCGCCTGAAAGCCTCGGCAGCCACCGGGGTTTGTTAGGGAAGGCTCCGGCTGCGTTTGCCTTCGGAGCAAGCCGAGACGGGAGATGGCAGAGATCTCCTCGTACCAGGTAGCCCGTTAAGGCAGAGGAAGACGACCGACTTTATTTGCTAGAAATATAAACTTCAGTTTATAACCCAGAGTTACAACACTCAGAGGGCGACTCAGGATTTTTTTTTTTTTTTTTTTTTTTTGCAAGGAAGATCTGTAACAACACTCAGAGGAAGGCTCAGGATTTTTATTTTTATTTTTTTCAAGGAAGATCTACCCCAGCAGAGTGCTTGAGGCAGTGAGGATTAGTCATGATTTCCCACTTGCAGGTGTGAGGATGTTTGGGAACGGGCTCACGCTGAGGATGTGCCCTGTAACGGAGCGCTCTTGTATAAGCTTCAGCCTGGCACTGCTGCAAAGCAAAAATCATCCACAAAAAGGAAACTTGGGAAGGAATGAAAGGAAAAGATTTTAGCTCGCATGCACCAAAATACAGATAACAACAAACATTTCTGTGCTTTCCTGAAAATGAGACAGGACTCTTCAGAAAAACAAGATGATATATCCAGCCTCATTTGCTTTGTAATTTTCCTCCTCAGTCAGAGAAAACAATGCAGGAGAAAATGATACTGAAATAATTCACCTCCAAGAATTATTCTTGCCTTATAAAACAAACAAACAAACAAAAAGTAACAGAGCAGTGCAGCTATGTGGATTTTGAGACTACAGGGGGAAAATGGCTTTGAAGGATTTAAACAGTGCTCACACCACACAGATTTTGAGTTCTTGTTCAAAAAAAGGCCCTTGTCAAATAGAGTCACTTTTGGCTTTGCTAATAGTTTTGCAAGGCCTGCCTGAAATTTAGCGCTACCCAAAGCCTGTACTACACTTATTTCCGCTGTTACTAGGTTAGGTTAACCCTTGTTATCTTTCATTTACCTTGTAAGTCTATGAAATCTTTTGCAGAGTAAATGTTTTATGTAAATATATATGAGGTTTCTAGGGGACTGACAGGCTATAAAATAAAGGTTCAAGTTCTCCACCTCCAATTCTACACTTCTAGAACCTCAGAATTCAGAGAAACTAGTGTGTTTTAAGACAAAGCACTCCTATTTGTCTTGTCCTGCCTGCGGCTCCCACCAGTAGATAAATCTTTCTCCAAAAAATGAGCACAACCTACCATACCTCTGATAGCTGCTCTGCTTTCCCATGACCCATATTCATACATGTCATGTTCAGATAAGGAGGAGGCACGGTACTGACTAATGCCGCTTTTTGGACGGAAAATGCCAAAAGCTATTTGAGACAGGAATAGAAGTGCCAGCAATACATGATAGATGAACAGCCGGTAGCAAAGGTGGCAGCTCTAGCATTTCCCTGTATTATGGAGTGTTGTCATGAGGGAGTATTGGCTGGATGTGTTTCTCTGGGCTGGATGCTTATCTTGATTCAGCACCGCCCTGAGTCCCAGAGCAGGGTGTAGGAGAGCAAATGCATTTCCTTCAGCACAAGCGAGTGCTGCTCCTGCTCCAGAGCTGTCATCGGGAGCGTGGGCACGGCCGTGCCCCTCGCCCACCCCCCTGCTCCCAGTCTGTTCTCATATTTTGTCTGACAGCACTCGCTCCTTATTAACATAACTATAGCCTCTTTGTGCCCCCCAACAGAAGAAATCCTGCACCAGAATAAATTTCAGGGGTGACAGATTGGAACGGTTTGACCAGATGATGGCACACAACTGTCGCTGAGATCAGCAGCACCTGTGGCTTCACACCTCTTTGGCTTTGGCCCTGGGTGGGAGCAGTGGCTGGCACTGCTGCTCGCCTGCTTCTGGCTTGTCCTCACCACTGGACGCTGGGCAGCAGAGCAGAGACGAGGGATTAAACTCTGGGAAGGAGGTGGCAGTGGCTGCAATAAGCAGTTACCTGTATTTATGTGTTCCCTGGAAGCTCAGTTATGCTAGAGCCTAGGAAAAAATGTGGTGTTCTAGTTCATGGAAAGTAGAAGTGTGTGTGTTGGTCCTCCTGCAGGCAGTGCCGTGTGCGTGGAGACTGGAGGCCAGCCTGGAGCCCATAAGGGCGAGGAACAGTCCTAGTCCATGGGGGTAAATGCAAACAGATTGATTTGAAACTGCGTCCTGCCAGAGCACCTTCTAGAGGGGAGGCTTTTTGTCTGTTTCGCTGCGGGCTCTGACTGCAGCTTGGTCAGGTGAGGTGAGGTGATGTGGCAGATATCTCTCTGCTCCCCCACTGTCTGGGGGGATGTTTGCAGCCTCTAGATTCAGGTGCTCTCAGAGCTACCTGCTGCAGGATGGCCTGGCATAGGACACCCCTGTGGAAAGGTATCTATGGCAGGGGGCTTGGACCTAGTTGACCTTCAGGGTCCCTTCCAACCTGAGACATTTCCTGATTCATTCTGAGGTGCCAGGGGGCTGCAGGGAGAGATGGGGGTGGAGTGCCTCAACCCCTGCCCCTCCCAGGGCAGTTTCCAAGCCCCTGAACTCCACACTTCACACTTTTGAGCCCAGCTGGGTCCTCTGCGGGCTTGCACGGAGACCCCAAAGCCCTCCCCGGGCGGAGACCCGCTGTGACCCCCGGGAGCTGGGGGACCCCCGCAACAGCCCGGGGCCGGGGCCGACCTCTGCGGGCGGGCAGCGGGGATCTCCCCGGCCCCGAGCATCTCGGCGCCGGCCGCAGATATACCTCCGGGCTGGAGGGCTCGTCCCCAGCTGGGAGGAGCCAGCAGCGGAGCTGCTGTAAACAGTGCGGGCACCGCCGGCGGCTGGAAGATGGATATAAATAGGGAGGCGGAGGGGAGGCAGCCGGAGCGGAGGAGCGGGAGCTGCCTGCGCCTGCCTCTGCCCAGCAGCCCGGGTCGGGAGCTCCCGAGAGGCGGCGTACAAAGTTTGCGGCTCGGCGCTGCCGGGGCAATAGGTAAGAGGTCTTTTCGCCGGCCGGAGTTCGCCGGTGCTTCTCGTCCGTCTGCCGCTGGGGTTTTCTCCTCGCCGGCTCCCCGCTTGTCCTGCTGTCGGGGTTGTCACACGCTGCGTGCGGAGGGGGGGAAAGGAGGTTGCTTCTGGTTTCGCTCTTGCTAGGTTAAGAGGAGGAAAAAAAAATAATAAAGGAGGGAAAAAAAAAAAACACAGCCCAAAGCAAAATGTATCTTGGCGCCGGCTCTGTGCAAAGCCGCGGAGAAGGAGCAGGCGCCGCGCACGTGTTCGGGCGGCGGCTGCGGGCTGCAGGTAGCGGCCGGGGGGAGCCCGGGGGTGCTGCGGCTCCCCCTGCCCTTCGAGCCGGACCCGGAGCCGGTCCCGGAGCCGGTCCCGGTGCCGGCAGCGCCGCGGGACACATCGCGGAGCAGCGAGCGGCAGCGCAGCAGCAGGTCGGTACCGCGCCCCTCCGCCCCCGCCGCGCCCCGCCGCGCATCGCCGCCGCTGCCGCTGCCCCCGTCTGTTGCAGGGCCGTGCCCGGGGGCCGCCCCGCACCTCTCCCCGTGGCACCCCGGCTCCGACACCCGCCGAGCCGCCGTCGTGGGCCGGGGGGCGGCTCTGCGCCTGGAGAGCTCCGCTACCTTCCACTCCCTCGTCATCCGCGACGGAGGTAAGCGATGGAGGGGACGCACGCAGCCGGGTGGGGGGACGCCTCCCGGTCCCCTCTTTCACGTCCCCGCCGCTGGGAACCCCCTGACCCCACTGCTCTCCCCACGCCCGCCAGGGAAGCTGGTGTTCGCCGACCGCCCCCGCGGGCCGCCCATCACCCTGCGAGCCCGCTACATCCTCATCCAGGACGGCGGGGAGCTGCACATCGGCTCGGAGCGCTGCCCCTACGGCTCGCGGGCCACCATCTCGCTGTACGGGCGAGCCGCCGACGGGGCGGCCGTGGCCGGCTTCGGGCAGAAATTCGTGGGAGTGGGCGGCGGCGGCGTCCTGGAGCTGCACGGCCGGCGGCCTCGCTCCTGGAGCCTCTTGGACAAAACCCTGCACCCCGGAGGGCTCCGCCACGGCCGCTACACCTCGGAGAAACGCTGGGGCAGCCGCGGGCTCAACCTCCGCATCCTCGACGCCGGCACAGGGCGGGTGCTGGCGGCGGGGCGCTTCGACACCCATCTACGAGCCGGCGAGTGCCGCCGCCTGCTCGCCTTCCTGGCCCTCCAGCCCCCCGGCAGGGTGGTGGCGGCCGCCGTGGGGGACTCGGCGGCCCGCAGCCTCACGCTGGAAACGCGACTGCTCCTGCGGGACCGCCTGCGGAGCGAGCACATCGCCCGGCTGGGCTACAGGTGAGGCGAGCGGCGGGCGCGGGACTCGAACTCGCGGCCCCCGGAGCTTCGGCGGGGCGGGCCCGCGGCGCCACCATGGACAGCTCCGCGCCCGGCGCCGCGCGGCTGCGGGACAGCGCGGGGCGAGCCCCGACGGGGGGCGCGGGACGGGGCTCGGAGCAAGAGGGAGGGGGAATCCGGGGCTCCGAGCAGCCCCTCCGGGTCCCGGAGGCTGGGGGGGATGTGTGTGAGGGCTGCCTGCCCGACCGCTCCCTCCTGGTGTCCTTCAGGCAGCCCTGGGCGCTGGTGGGGATCCTCGGAGGGGACGCGCTTTCCACGGCTGAAGATAAGAGGGAGTATCACGGGAGCGGGACCACGGGGCTCGCCGTGGCCCAGAGGGATTTCCTGACCTACGATGGCACCCGCTTCACTGTTACTGCTTTCAGTGGATGGATTAAAGGTTTAGTGGCTCCTCATCGTTGTTCGCCTTCTGCTGCTTTGCTCGGTCTTCTCTGCCGGCTACAAATCTGAACTGTGCCATGATAGTAATAGCTGTGCCCCTATGCATGGTGACCACGCTAACAGCAGTACTCCCGTGATGTAACATTTAACTGCCTACAAAGAGCTGACACTGACATATTTAATGGCCAGAGCGCTTCTGTTGCACACAGTTATCAAGACAAAAATTAAATCGGTAAGCACTTGGACTAATTGTAGGACTCTGTCGTGTGCAACTGTAAAATAATTGATTGCTTCATTTTTCAGGGGTGCCTCATAATGGATTTAAAGTGGAAGTGTCTAAAGGGATAATTCTTCATTTAGTGGATGATGTTAGAAGTTGGTTACCTGGTGACAGGATTGTCATTGCCAGCACAGATTATTCTATGCATCAGGCTGAAGAGTTTAATCTCCTTCCCTGCCCTGAATGTAAAAATAATCAAGTGAAAATCGATGGTATGATTTTATATATATTTTTTTAACTGCTTGTTTGTTGTAAATACTTACATTGTTGTGTCTTTTATGTTCTACGTTTACACTTACTTACCTCTTTAGCTAATTTGTGTCCCATGTGGACACTTGTTGTAGGAGAGCTGAAAGGCCCTGATATCACAGTGGGATTTAAAATTTGGCCTGAGGCAGCCATCCCCTATAGAAGCCAGGGGAAGGGCTGATCTCCTCTGGATCAGATATCAGATACAGGGCATGTCCCAAACTTGGTGACTGCTTAAATGAAAGGTGTGCACTTGCCTAGAACACCACGATAACAAGGACACCGCGCTCCCCATGAATAAGAGGTTTCTGATTTTTACAGGCAGCCCACTTTATCTTCATATCGGAGAAGTCATAGATGGCATCGATATGAGGGCAGAGGTTGGTCTTCTGACTAGAAATATACTTATTCAAGGAGAAATGGAAGACTCCTGCTATGGACAAAATCAATGTCAGTTTTTCTCCTTTGACACATTTGGAGGACATATTAAAGTGAGTAATTTTTAATGCACGTGCCTGTAGGTTGTTTCAGGTAGCTCCTTCCCTGGTTTGTAAATGAGCAATATGCAGCTTGAAACTACCATTGTGTCTGGGGTAAAAAAGAATACTTATCTATGAAGGTGGGGAAAGTTTGTTGGCCTATTTTGCAGAACTAGACGTACAGTGAGGCTGTGCCATTTTGTTCTCCGCATATCCCAAAGCATACCCTTCTCCAGGCTAGTGGGGTTCTTTAGCTCCATTGCTGTTGGTAGGGGTGGTGTGAAGTTACACAGGTTGCAAAGTGCTGCTGAAGTAGCTGTGCTTCCTTCAGAGCAAACCTGCTCCACTCATGGCTCAGATAAGTGCTGGGTCTTGCCAGTTGGGATTAGCCCTCTCTGGGTTGTCCCAGGTGTTCCTGGTGGACGTGCAAAGTTTTGCTGTTCCAGGGGCTTTGTGTAAGATAAATGCATTCCCATTTAGTGGAAATCAGAGATCTGGGCAGGTCTGACCTAAACTCACTTGACAGAGATGAAGTTTACAGGAAACAGCCTGTTGGTAAGTGCTGTCCCTTTCTGTAGCTGGCAGGAGTATTTTGTCCACAGCTGTGTCACGCATTTATGTGCTGCTGTTGCTGTACGTGCTGTTTGGCAGCTATTCCTTGGCACCCCCACACCTGTAGGTGCGCAGCCGCCAGCATGCTTCTCCACAGGTGCTGCTGTGAGTCAGAGCAGGGAGCTGGCACCTCCTTCTGGGATCAGGCCCTGTTTTGTACTGCAAACATATTGCCTAATGGGGAAAAAAGTGTTTTTCTTTTAGCATGTTATTTATATTGCAACACCTTACTTGGACCTACACTTCTTTCAACAGATCCTAAGGAATTTTAGTTCTGTTCACATGTCAGGAGTGGAATTAAAGAACATGGGGCAGCAAATCCTGGGCAGTTACCCTGTGCATTTTCACATGGCTGAGGATGTGGATGAGAGAGGAGGATACGACCGCCCAACGTACCTCGATAACCTGGCTATCCACCACTGCTTCTCTAGGTGTGTTGCCATACATGGAACTCATGGCCTGCTGGTAGGAAACACATTTTATTAGTACCGAGTTAATTTCTTTGCTTAGGGCACTGCTAAACAGTAAGCCATTTGTGATGCAAAGAGAAATCAGAATATTGGAATAAGGTGTCTTTTCCCTCAGAGATGTCTTGACTTGTCAACCTCATTTGACAGGTTATGACTGCTGTTCTGGTGGTGCAGCTCTTTGAACTGAATTTCAGGTTCTTCATATTCTCCTGGTAATTAATATTATTAATGGTGTGATCAGATACAGTGAAATCTCTGTCATGGTTACTGTGGACAGTTTGTGATCATACAAAGTTTAATTTAAAATGAAAGCAATGGGCTTTTAATGGACATGACTGAAGCAATAGATCTTATTTGCAATGGAGATAAAAAAGACAAGGGTTGTTCAAGTCAGGGCAATGTGAAACAAATCCAAAAATTTTGCACATGACAAAGGGAATGCAATATGAGATGTACAGACCCAAATGGCCACTTCAGTGCCAGAAAAAACCCTCAGGAACTTGGCTTTGACCTAGATCTTCACAAGGGCATTGTGGAGAGGAACTTTTTTTTAAATAAAAAGCCACACATGCCCCAGCTGGAAAAGACAGGTTCCTGCTCCAGTCCTGACACGTCCAATTGCTGTGTGCTCTGTAGGGCCTGGAGTGGTATTTTCATGTTCATGGACATTTCCTCGTTCACCTGATGTGTGCTTAGGCAGAGACACTCCCAGAACTATTCATGACCTCCCAGGTTTTTCCTGGCAACATTTCTCAGCTCTAGACATAAAGCTCTGTAAGAAATGACATAGATACACTGTAGTGGGACCCTTGTCTAAAAGGGTCCACCAATAAGCAGGTGTTAGTAAAACTACAATATTGGACCTGCACAACTGAGACACTTTTCATGTGTCTTGAACAGTGTTTCTATTGTCCATACCACTCAAAATTATTGATTACCTTCTCATATATGAGATTCGCTCTGGCTATAGCACCTGCTTTTGTTGACAGAGCCCTTAGGTGGCAGGAGACTTGCACAGGATGTTTAGATACACTTCAACTCCCTGTCTCTTCCCATCAGTATTACACCCTTTGAATAGCAGGAGCCTGCCAGGAATGAAAAGTTAAGCCTTACATTAATATTATTCCTGAGAAGAATGATGGTCTTTCCCTAGGTCTTTATCAGAAGGGAGGTTGTCAAGGGTTTCGTGGGGTATGTGGAATTCAGTAGGTGTGCAATCAGGAATCCAAGAGTGAGATCCAGGCCACCAGCAACCAGGCTGGGGTGGCTTTGAGTCCATGAATTCATGGACAGATTTCATAGCAAAGGCTAAATAAGTGATTCTGTGGAAGAATCATGTGGTTGCAATGCATTCATTAAGAGTAATTACAGTGTACATGTATTAAAAAGCCCTGCTTTAAAATAAACTAAAATAATTTGCGGTTCCAGAGAACTGCAACTGTATCAGATAATGACAGTTAAATAACATAGGTGGGTATCCATTTTTGCACATGATATGTAACTTCAGCCTTTGAGAATAGACCAGACAGGTTTCTCTTCCCCCTTCCTCTTCAGAGGTAACTTCAGAAGTTATGGGAGTGCTGTGCTTTGTGCTGTGCTGTGCATGGGTCACACAGCATCGTGTGCGAGGCCTTTCTCCCATCTGCTTCTCCTGCGTGCCAGCCTTGTGCCACTTTGCAAGCCCACGGCAGCAGCACAGGCAGCTTGGGTTACTCACTGTGGTTAGAAAGCGGGCTGTGACATGCTGCTTGCTTCCCTCTGCACACTTACCGCAGAATACTGTAGTCTTACATGTATAAAGTTGCAGTGCCTAAAGGTCACTTATATTGTGTTGCTGGACTATATATAATTCAGTGTTTAGAGGCATCTTAAACATCTGGTGTTGGACACGCCAACAGGGCTGCAGCTTGTGTTGTGGACAATGTTGCATGCTGACACATACAGTAATATGCTACTGTTAATGTCACAGTGCTGCTGGCAGGCTTCCCTTTCCAAGCCTCTAATTTCTATCTGTGATGTGCTGGGAGTATTCAGTTGTTTCTGTTTTGATCTAAGAGCATGGATTCTCCTCATTAAGTGCAAATGTAAATGGTCTTTAAAATGTTATAGAAAAGCGATCAATATAATTTCATGTGTGTAGGTTTTCAGAGCCACCATGTGTTTCTGAAACTGTCACAAATTGTATTAATTAAAGCTAAAATCTGTCTTTGGATACAAGTCTGGTTTTAATGGACTTCTCTGAAGCACAGATTAGTTGAACTTCAGCTAAATCTATAAGAATGAAACTTTTTCCTTTATGGCAACAGGCATTTTGCCATTACCAATTCTCTCCAAAAAATAATCTTTGATGCAGCTCCTGCTCATCATTTGGAAGGATATGAGTAGTCAGATTTACTGTTCTTAGCAGGTTGGCAAAAGCACTTGCATTTCAATCTAAATCCGTTTCCTACCTGCATTCCTGAGATTAAACTGATAGAGACACTTTCTCTCAGTGTTGCTGCATGTAGGCTCTTGGTTATTTTCCTTGTAGCTCACCCTAAGCTAGTGCACCTGCATGCAGAACCTCAGTGGATTGCCAAAAATGTATCTTTTAGAGCTGGGTGCCTTGTTGCATGCTGCTTTTTTTTTTTTTTTTTTTTTTTTTTTTTTTTTTTTTTAACTCGAACACCTCTCTGAGGCCAAAACAAGAGCAGCAGATGACATGTTTGAGGGGCAACTGCCAGGAAATCAAGAAAGAAGTAGAAAATTCCAGTAGAAATATACTTATGGAAACTATAGTGTTTGTGACTCCAGCTGTTACGTACAGTTGTAGGCCATTAAGTGCTAATCACAGGATATGAATCTGAAATGGATTTGGTTCAAGTATCCCTCTGCATACAGAAATAACCAAATGGGTTAATATTAG
Source organism: Aythya ferina (assembly GCF_964211825.1). Classification (NCBI taxonomy): domain Eukaryota; kingdom Metazoa; phylum Chordata; class Aves; order Anseriformes; family Anatidae; genus Aythya; species Aythya ferina. The sequence goes on from NC_140307.1 coordinate 8,896,721, forward strand.
TTAATCTTGCAGTTTTACAAGGACATAACTCTAACTGACGTCAACAGGAATTTGGTATGCTTGAAGAGTGAATAAATATGCTGACAGGGATCATGTGAAGTACAAAGTTCGGTTTAAGTGAGATTTAGTAACAAATAGTTGGTGCTTTAACTAACCTGATTTAGTTTTCACGTTTAAAGGATTTCTAAATTTGTCTTCATAAAGCTGTACATCAAAGGAGGCTTGTGCTAAATCCTCTTGGTCAAATTATGATTTAATACATGTCAGTTAATCTTAAATAGGCTGAAGCAGTGAGAGACCATCTCTGCCCAAGCTGAGCATTAAAGGAATGAAGTGGACTTGCATGTTCTAAAAGTGGAGCAGAAAGAACAGAAATATTCATAATATAAATTATTTCATATAGTGAAATTTCAAGATTTTTATTATTATTTTATTTGGGAAGTATTGCAGTCATGACAATTTCTGGATTAACCGGCCTAACTTTTTGGTTTATCATGCAAGACACATACATATTTACATAGGTATTTACTTCATGACACTGAAACATATATTTTCTCCTAGAGCTGAGAGGCGTCTTAAATCCAGTATTTTATGATTTTCCCTTAATTATGCACGTGATCTCCCTCAGAGTAATATTAATAGCAGTTACGCTGTATAGAAAGATCAGCCACTCTTATGCAAACCACATGCGGCTTGAGCTAGCTCCTGGATTGATGCACATTAAGACACTTCACGGTAGCAAAACTGCTCCTAGGAGTTTCTGAGTTCACTGATAAAGCACATCACTTGTCATTCCTTCTGCTCTTAGCATTGCAATCTGTGGCCTGTACACTTTCTTCCAGGTAAAAGACACCATTGGCTATGACACTCTGGGGCACTGTTTCTTCCTTGAAGATGGGACGGAACAACGCAATACGTTCTATCACAACTTGGGCCTCCTCACCAGGTCAGGAACGATCTTGCCCTCAGATCGCAATGAAGCTATGTGCCTTGCCATCCGGAGCCATGTCTATGGGAATTACATTCCTGTGCCAAGCACTGACTGCATGTAAGTGCTCCAGGAGATAGAGTTAGTTTTTGCACTGATGTTGAGGTTTGTAGCTGGGTCCTAAAAAACAAAACTTTTGATGATAATGTTTATGCTATTTGATGAAAAATGTGCAGCTTTTCCTATCATTTCACTTTTAAAAATATTTTAGCTCTTTGACCTTGTTTTGCATGTGAAGATATCTATTAGTATGTGCATGAAACCTGAGCAAGGAATACTTGCTGTTGTTTATTGCTGTTGCTGTTTTGCAAGAATCATAAATGCATAGAGTACTTTGCTTGTGTCTGAACCCCTTTCAGTCCTTTTGAACCAGACAGCTCCATGAAATTTGTCTGATAAGTGCAAGTAGGTGCAGTCCTGGTGTAAGCTGGCAAAAACATCACCTAGAGCAAAGGGAATTTTTGCCTGTTTTCACCAGGGCTGAATTTTGTATCTAAAGTCAACAGATACACAAGTACATGAGTATCTAGGCTATACTAAGAGATTTAGTGAGAACGTAGAGATTAGCATACAGCGCAGTGAGCCTCATTTAAAATGCAGTAAACAATATCCTGCTGTAGTTGACCAAAGTCAGCTTCCATTTTGGAGACTGATGTGCCAAAACATGGGCACCCAAGGGATCCAGGAACTGGCCTGGTTACTGTTTGCAAGTGAGAATATAATTTATCAACAGAAATTTGTATTTTCACATTTTCTGGAAAAGGATCTAGTGCCCAAACCCTACTTATTTTAATTTATGTAAGTAATCCAATTGAATTAATTACAGTTATGGTTGTTGAAATGCTATGGTTGACTATATGGTTAATATAGATTTATTGTGCACCTATTTAGTTGTTCTGTTCAAGCAAAGGAGTGGGGATTCTTGATCATGCAGTAGTTAAGGTAGATAAAAATTATTGAGATTTTCTGCTTAGAATGATCAAATTAATTGTTATGGTCATGAGAAATGGTTTACAGTGTTTTTACATGTGGTCTTTATTATTGCAAAAGATGTTATCAAATGAAGTAATACAACAGATCATAATGTTTTCATAGCTATGTCTGGCTTCTGTTTGTGCCACTGCTGATCCTCCCTCTGAGGCAAAAACTCTTTATTTGAACAAATGTCAAAATAATATCTCCTTAATCTCCTGCTTAATGAGCCATTTGTGGCTTGCAAGGACATTTGTTTTGTTTTCCAAGTGGAAGCATAGTAAATCCATAGCGAATCCCCTACCTCCTGCCATGGCCCCCAGAGTTCCTAAAAACAAAATAGAAGTTCACTTTTCAGGCTTTTTCCAAAGCTGCTTAACTTTTGGGAAGAAGAAAAAAAAAAAAAAAAAAAAAAAAAGACATCAGATTTCCTTAAGCTGCATTTAACAGAGCACAGATTTTGTGTTAATGGTCTCATGTAATTTACAATAAGTTCAGCATGTGACTCCATAAATGAATGTCTGACATCACTAAATGCTGTTCCTTAAAGAGAATCATTAAAAGGTTGTGTGGAGTTTTAAAGTCAATAGGAGGGTTGTGGCTGAAGTCCAGCACAGTGCTATGAAAATGTATCCCTTCCTGTTTGGTAACTGCTTAGGATCATTTTGATTTTGATTTTGATTTTTCAGGGCTGTCAGCACTTTCTGGATTGCAAATCCAAACAACAATTTAATAGAGAATGCAGCAGCGGGTGCTCAGGTAAAAACATTTAACTGCAATAACTATACTTTGCCTCCAGGTCCTGTATACTCTACTCTTATTGATGTCATTAATGTGAGGGCAGTGAATTTTTAGGAAGTCATCATAAAATTTGGATATATATTTCTGCAGCCTTTCTCTCTGTTAAGAACAAGTAGTTTCCTACAGTTGTCTCTGAGACTGATTTCTCTCACAATGGTGGCTGGAAGTGGTGTGTGGTGTCTCTTAACAAATGTTGATTTTTATTAGGAGTTAATAGTTAAATGCCCAATATAATTTTATGTTTGCATATATAAATATGTACTCTTTCTGTGTTGTTATCTCTGATGGTTAACCAAATCATGTTTGTGTTTAATGTGGCTGTATAGCACCTGTATTTCACCCCCAACATATGGATTTTTAAAACTCATGTGCGTGTGCCTCAGGGGCCCACTGTGCATGCCAAAAGATAAGAGGGGTGGTGTGAGAGTATGTGCTACTGTGTGTCCCCTGGGACTCACACGTGTTTTGCAGGCTCAGCTGAGAAATCTGGCCAGCACAGTGGGAAGCACTAAGTCCCCAGGAAATTCTATATCATTAACTGCACTGTCCAATTCCTTGACCCTTCCTTTGTTCTTTAGGATGTTGGGATATGGTACATCTTCCACCGGGTTCCAACTGGACAGTCCGAGGGGCAATATCCAGAGGGACAGGCTGAACATACCCCCCTGGGAGTATTTTACAACAACCGAGTCCACTCCAATTTCAAGGCACGTGGATGATTTTTGTATGTTACCACCAATACAACAGTACGGTGTAGGGTTGACAATGTCTGGTGCTCTGATTTATGGCTGTCTTAAATTTTGATTATGGTATTATAGAACTATATTAAGAGACACGCAGATTTTGGGGGTGATGCTCTTTCTAGATTAAAGTGGAACCTGAGCAAAATGGGGCTCCTGTTCAGTTGTCTGCATTAGAGAGGATGTGCCCAGGCCAGAGGTGCACCTACTAAATGAGATTTAAGGAATGAGAGGCAGGAGGAGGACACTGAATGCTGCTGTTGGCCACAGTGGTGCAAGGATATAGGGGGATGAGTAAAAATAGCTTGTGCCAGGGCCTGCTTATCACCTTTGAAAAATTAGACCAAAAATTCAAGGGTAATTCCAAGAAAAACACATTTCCCAAATATACTGTTGACATGAAAACTTAACCTGTAAGCTATAAAAAGCATTTTTAACTTACTTCTCAGGATTCTAGATTGAAATCAGTGCTGTTTTCTGGGCCTTGTGTATATTACATCTTGGTCCGTGACAGCTGCTGCTGTATCCCAAAGTCTTTAACTTGGCTACAGCAGCTCATGTTCTCTTTTGACTGTCGGGGGACTCGTCACTCTTTATTTAAAGCCTTACTTCTTAACAACAATCTTTTTCCAAAAATTTGTCAAGAGCTTGGCAAAGTCCCTTATTGCTTTCTGCAAGAGAGAGAGAGTGGGAGTTCAGTGCCTTGCATTGGGTCAGAAGGCAGCCCAAGATGTTGATGCGTAACACATGGCAGGGCAGGCTCTGTCCTGACTTCAGTGTGCTACATCCTGTGCTCATGTCATGCTGAGTGGTGCCAAGTGACACCGAAAGGGAAGAGAAAGCCCAGGCTTCAGGCACTCGCTCTGCATGCACTCACTCTGCCTGCACACACTGGCTGCCCACGTTCATTGATAAAATCTGTGATCTCTGGTCTCTTGTGTGCAGTCTGTTAAAATAATTGGAGTCATCTGCATTCTCAGGCTGGTTTGTTTATTGGAAAAGGAGTAAAGACAACAAGAGCCAGTGCTGAAGATCCCAGAGAGTATCTCACTGTCGATAATGCCAGGTAAGCACATGCTGTATGGCTAAGTATTTTGGATACTTGTATTGCTTCCTGGCTTCTGCATTGTATTTAGCAGATCATTAATGCCTCGTTATGGCCCAAGTATCTGAAAATACACACAAGCTCTCTCTGATGTGCAGAGGCAAATATTTAATAGCTATGCACTGAATTGTTTGTATTATTGCTGATCAAAAATGATACATGTGCACTTGGGGTTATGAAGACTAAGCCGTGAAGCACTTGAAAAGGATTCTAGATCCCATTATTCTGTTAGTGTGTTTGTAAACTTCAAAATTTATTATTAATTACTAAGAAGAACTTACATCTGAAAGATGACATAAGAGCTCCTAAGTGTGCTGCATTAACCCAGCTCCTTGCTTCAGGTTTCGCCCACATCAAGACGCTGATCCTGAAAAGCCGCGAGTTCCTGCCATAATTGATGGCCTTATTGCTTTTAAAAATAATGACCACGGGGCCTGGGCCAGGGGCGGCGACATTATTTTCCGCAACTCTGGGTAGGTTACTGTAATTACATGCCGTACCATTACCCTCACGGCAGACGTGAGCAGGCCTGTAGGCCAAATTCATCTCAGACATTCTTTGTAATTTACACCTCTCTGCTTCTTCCGTCCTAGGTTTTCAGACAATGGAATTGGACTCACTCTGGCAAGGTAATTTCTTAAAATGTACCTTCCTCCTGTTTTTTCCCCACAATGTATCAGGCCAAAGGATGGAAGCTGAGACACTCCCCTGATAATTACTGTAAAACATAAGAAAATCTCACGTTTCCCTCACAGACCACATCAAGCCTTCCCCGTGCAGCCGTTAACACAAGGAATAATTTAGCCTTTCGTTCTCTTTGCCTCAGCATGTCTGGGGAATATGTCGTAATTGCTGAATATTTCCTCTTGGCTGGTAGGCCCTGAACCAACAGATTAAGCACCTGGCACTGCTGAAGAGAAGACTTTTCTTCCGCCCTCGCCTGGCTGCAGGGCCCAGCCTGGTCTACAGTTTATACACCATGGGCACAGTGGCTGGCCAGGCATTGCCATCGTCTGTCTCCTCCATTGACATCTGCCCCACTCCTACTTCTCTTGTCACATTCTCTTGTCACATTCTCTTGTCACATTCTCTCTTGCAAAAATCCTGCAAAAATAAGCCAGATCCAGAGCCTGTTGTAGGCCATGAGAACCAGCGATGGTTGGTTGTTGTGTCAGGGAGGTAGCTAAAAACTTATGGAGCAGCTTGGTGTAGAGCAAATAGATATATAAGTTGGATAGAAATACTATGTCTTTTATGTAGTTAACAGTTTAAATTAATCATTTGTGTAGTTATCTGGTATTTCTTTGTCTTCTTTTAGTGATGGGACATTCCCCACCGATGATGGTTCCAGCCTGGAAGTGACACGCTCCATTTTTGTTGGAGAAAGCAGCAACTTTGGCTCCCAGGGAGGGCAGAACAGCTACTGGGGGAAAGGGGCAAATGGAGAATATAGGACCCTGCCCAGAAACAAGTGAGTTTTTCTTCTGCTGTTTCTTCCTGGCATTAGTGCAAGCCTGAAGAAAAACCTCAGGAATGAATGTGGCTACCAACAAGTAATTTTGTTGGGTGTTTAAATTATTGTACAGGCCAGAAATAATAAATGTTCAAGTAAACTCATTTGTCAGGACAACAGTTTGAGAGCATTCTCAACTGAATATTTGATTTAATTTTCTGCTTGGTTTATAAGTCACTGAAGAGTGGGTTAGAAAATCTGAAAGATACCAAATTGCTTTTGTCCAATGCCTCATTAACACAGCATCAACCTGATGGCACAGATCCCTTATGTCTTGCTTTCCTTATGCCTTCTTGCTGGTGTAGGTGAGTGAACAAGACCACTGTGACAATGGATAAAGGTGTCTTCATTATTGAATCTTACTTCTCTTTCAATGGCTGTAGGTTATTTCCTATTTTGATAGCATCACAACCTCCACTAAAGCAACAGCATCCCCTGGAAAGCTGTGCTTCCCCAAGCCTAAGTTCTACCCTAATGTATGTTTTGGGTGATGCTCAGCAATCATTAAACCCTTTATAAAAAATGATATAATCTGGTCCTCAGAGACTGACAGGCTGGAGAGAGCCTGTGTGCCCATTTGCTGTCTGCTGTGTGGCTTTTACATCTAAACAAATTAGCAGTCTTTCTGGACATGGTGGGCATTGACCTACCCTCCCATGCTGCTACTGGCCAGCTTTCATTACCATCTGCAAAGCTGAAACAGGCCACTCTTTAATCAAACACTGCGAGGGCTTAGTAAGTTTGACACCTTCTCAAGACAGACCATGGAATGGGGAGGTTCTCTCCATTGCTGTCTTCCAATGGAGACACCTTCTTGCCTTGTCTTCTTGCCTTGTCTTCTTGCCTTGTCTTCTTGCCTTGTCTTCTTGCCTTGTCTTCTTGCCTTGTCTTCTTGCCTTGTCTTCTTGCCTTGACGTGTCCATTGGCTAGTGCTGCAGGAATCAGTTTTCTGCATTAAATGCTGTGGACTAGGTCCTGGGGGTTTCATGTGAGGTGGCTTGTGAGGAGAGCAGGAGCTATACTGCACCACTTGGTACTTCTTCCATGGAGACACTATTGCCTGGAGGGAGTCTCACTGATATTATTTTTTCAATCATGCTGAGGTTTCTGAAGAAATCTCTCTATCCTGGAACAGGAAACTTCATAGCAATGCTGACACACAGCCCTCTGGGGCTTCCTCATACCAATGAATCCCTGGGTGGCAGGGGGCAAGAGCTTTGAACTGCTTTACACTAGCCTTATGTAAGCTGTGCAGGTCATTGTTTTGTCCTTCAAAGCTTATCCTATAAAAGATGTTCAGCAGAGATTCATTTTTCATTATCTATGTGATAAGCATCCAGATACCAGTTTGGGGAAAGAAAAGAGATTTTATCTTCTTATTGGTAGGTTTCTGTGCTTTCAGGAGAAGACTCAGACTTTGTCCAAGCTTTTAGCACAGGATATTGTTTGTTTTTAAATCTCACAGGACATTCCCTATTCGTGGATTCCAGATTTATGATGGGCCTGTCAGGATGGCAAAGTGCACTTTCAAGAAGTTCACCCCAACTGTTGACAGATATTCAAGTGCCATTGGGTTCTTCATGAAGAACGCCTGGCAGATAAGCCCCCAGAATAATGTGTCACAAATCCTGATGGAGAAAAGTGTAAGTAAAACAGGAATGCATGCTGTTAGATGTGCAATTTTTCAAAGTTTTTAGAAGTGGTTGAGAGATTTATTCTAGAGCAGGAATTTCCAGGCTGTAGTGTGTGTTACATTGATGCATGCCATCACTTCATTTTGCAAGACTTTTTTTCTTTAATTATTAGTGATGGTTACTTATAAACCAATAAAATTTGGGGAGTATCAATATCAAAGTTTCTTATACCTGGGCAGATATATATAACAAAATCTGCAATAGTGGAAGGTTTCACCTTGTAATCAGAACAGCCATGTCACCACTCTTAGCTGAGCAGCATTGACAGCTAATATATAGTGAGAACGTGGTGAAGACTGGGTCTTAGAGTTCAAGAGGGACCCAATGAGATGGCAGGAGACAATAACTTGCAATACAATTATAAAGAAAGAAGGAAAAGCAATTAGAAGCAAATCCATGGTCAGCAAATTCTGGGTTCAGCAGTGAAATTCCTGTTGAGCACAAACAGGGACTTTCCTTGAGCAGTCACAGCAGAATGTGGCTCTGTGTCTGTCTTGGCAGGAGCCATAGTTTGCTGAGCAATTCCAGTCTTTGTCTTGGATTCCTGCAGGGATCATGGCCCTGCACACTTAGCTTGGGAAATGATAAATTCTACCTGGCTTGCTCTCAGGTGTCATAACCTCTCCTTATATATTTTTTTTTTCAAACAAAGTTCCATGCTTGTTAGGACGTCCATGAACTGTAGTAACTTTGGGTTGAGGTTTGGCTTTATCTTGAGAAAAATTTCCATTGCTCTGGGACTAACCAATATAACTACTCTGGCAAGCAGTCAGTTTGTCTGTCCCCTCTCTGGTACACTTTAGACCATCACCAGCAGGGTATTTTATGAAAGGATGACGTTGATTGCAGTCACTTGACTGCTTCCTTTAAGTAAACACAGTTCCTTTCTATTTCAGTAAAGAGCTCTCAGTTATTTTAGACACTTTAGGGAGCGTTATAACAAGAATAAGGGCTCATTTACTTACTTCCTTATGTCTTCCATGAGGAAATGGTTTTAAGATGATAATGGGGAACAAGAACAAGAAAATCAACCTAGAAACAGGGTGAGGAAAATGTATAATGAAAATTTTGTTCAGCAGATTGGAAGAGAGTAGAAATTTTCCTTCAGTAATGGCTGTAGGACTCTATCCAATTGAATGGTTTTGGGTAGATTATATCTGTGCACATCAGCAAAGAGGATGATTACCTCTAGAATGGCTGAAAATGCAACTCTTTAATACTGTTGTGCCATTTGAGGCCAATGAGCCTGTTAAATGTCCCAGCACTTTTTGTCTGAGAGGAAGTTTAGTACTGCAACACCTTTAAGATTTGAGATTTTCAAGGTAAAAATGATCAGAAGATGTAATAATTAGTGTCTGCCTATTACAAAAAAAAAAAAAAAAAAAAAAAAAAAAGACATCATCCAAATAATTATTTCTTGTATGTATGTTTCCAATAAATGTCCATTTCTGAAGTTGGTATTTTGCCAGCTTCAGAATCATTTATGTTTGTAGCCACCTGCATCCTAGCACTTTTCACTTTGATTCTATTTTATCTGGATTGAACCCAGATGTGCTAAATCTGATTTCAGACTTGAAGGAGCACGGCTAGTTTATTGTTTTGTTGCTAATTGCTATATGGGACAATATGTCTTTGACTAGTTAAGATAGAGCCTGTAGACTGTTTTAATTTAATTTTCCATCTCCAGGCTTCATTTTATTACTTTTTAAAGGGTAGCTAAGTACTAATTCCCTAAGGGACAATCATTTTACAGTTGTTTTTAAAGAATAAATTAAACATTACTGCAAGTTGTACAGTGATGATAAAACTATTAGTCATGCTGAAGGAATAATTGTGTAATTAATCAGAATAATCAGCTGATTGGTTAGACCACAGAGTAATAAAGCCAGTCAGGTCTTGTTTAATTCCAGCATAAAAATAAATGCTCAGGTAGAACAGAAGACTTAAACACTATGCTCCACAGAAAATGTTCTAGGTGCCTTTTCATTCACAAACTGGTGTATATAAATATATCTGTTCGTTTATTAACAGCAACATTAATGCTAGGCTGCTTTAAAAAGAAAAAGGGAAAAAAGTGCTTTAAAACAGTTATTCCAAAGCAGTGGAAGCACTAATCGGTATTAATGCATCTGAAGGCTAGACTGGTGGTTGTAGTCTCCTATAGGACTGATTACTGACAATTGATAGGACTTGGAGAGCTCAAAGGAGATAACCCCTGCCCAAAACAGAGCCATGCCCAAAGAGGATCTTTTGTGTGCATCTTTTCTTAAGAAGACCCAACATCTCTCTTTTTAGTCATAAAATAGGTACCCATTCACCTCTCTATCTTTCTGCTGCACAACTCCTGTAGGGTGAGGCAAGGAACAAGAGCAACAACAACAGCAAACAGCTAAAGAGGTTCCTGACTAAAGAGAACTGGCAGGATGAGAGCTTGCAACACTCCATCAGAGGAAATGCTATGCTGAGAGCAGAGCTCTTTGGTGATAAAATAGAAGAAGATTTACACTGGCTGAAAAAGTTTTCTTAAAATGATAGCAGCGATACAAGGATATTATTTTTTAATCTAAAAAGAAGTGTTTTCCACTGTAATCTTCAGTACTTCTCTGCTACCCGTGCTGCCCTTGGGCAGGTTTATTTAGCATATTCCTAAGAAATTACATACTTCTGTAACCATCATCAATCTCATGTCCTACAAAAATAAGGTTTGTAAAAGAAGTGATACTGCTCATTATCATTTCCATTTAATTTCTGACTTTCAGACTTTTTAGAGGAGAATGTTAGAAATCATATTAGCATTAACACCAAAACTATCTGCCTGCTGGATGGAATCACTGACATTTAATCAAACATAAGCTGTACGGGCTGTACCTTAGTTTGTTTTGAAGTACAGCTGACTTTGTTCTCTTCCTCAGTGAAGTGCCTGTTTTCAAATTCAACCCCAGAAGTACACTGTCACAAAATGTTTATAGTGGAGCTTTGAGCTGCAGCAGTGTTTGCATTTTGCAAATATTTCCTCTTTTATAAATTAAAATGAAAAAAGAGAAAAAGAAAAACAAAACAAACAAAAAAAAATCACAGAACTTAGGAGATCCTCCTTCCTTGCCAAATAGCCCTTTGGGCAAAAATTTCCAGTAAGAAATTTTTAATTTGCAGTAAGAAAAGGTTTTAATACACTCAAAAATACACATTAAATTTCCATATGCCTGAGCCTCTTTTAAGTGAGACTGCTTCAGGTGTTTGTTTATGAGGCTAATACTTTGACAAGGAGGAGGCAGAAAAATGCTTCTAGGGTTTAATTTAATTTTAAGGTAATAAAGACTTAATAGAGCAATGTAAGGTTCTTGCTACTTTTATTCTGCAAGGAGTTCTTGCTGCAGTAGAAATTCTTTTTAAGTCAGTGGGAATTTCCATTTAACTAAGAATCACAGTGCCCCTCCTATTCTCCTAAGTTGTTCTATTTATTATTGTGAAAATAAAGCATTTGAAGTCTTTAGTAAACTTGCAGCCTAATCTTGCTGACCTTAATTCTTACTTCTGTGAGCAGCCCAATTAAAATTAGTTGAGCTAAATGGAACAAATTACAGTCTTTTGGGTCGGCGTGATCAAGATGCTATTTATGCTGTCTCTTTTAATATACATTGCTGCAGGATTCATTCAGTGTACTTGACCTGGAATAATTATTGTCTTGATTGCCTCAGAACTTAATTGTCGCACACTGCAATAATTTCCTCTGCAAACATTAAAATATCCCATGCCTTTTTGCTGAACATCTACAGCTTCCTTGTTTTGCTGTATTTTCATATCAGGACAGAGTCTTTTACTTAGCAACTGAAAAATTTTGAAAACAGAGCTATGCATAATGAGGATAATGCTGTCCCCTGCTATTTTTCTTGCCTTATATATACATATACATATATATGTTCTTCAGGGGGTGTACGACAGAGCCAATTCTGAAAGCTTCTGTCACTTTTATGAGTTTCATAAGGTTTTGGGGGGAATTAATTACAAAAAAATGGCACTCATAGCACCACTTAAAATAGTCATTGGAAATATATGAGTAAATTCACTATAGGTTTAGTAGTTTTTGTTTCTTTAATCACAACTGGGATAGATGATGATTACTTCTCAGCAAACTTCATAATCTTCCAGTACTTCCCTTCCCTTTGAGTCACCCTCTTCTTTTTGACACAGTACAATTTATTGCTGTATGATTTCAAGGAATAAATGGCTTTGCGGGTTTAATTCAAAGAACCAAAAGCCTAATTTTGATGAAAATATCTCCTGGGATTAAGAAATAGGAGACAAAAACAATGTAGTCAGAAATCTAAGTAGAAGAGGCAAAGCAAAGCTCTTGCTCAACAAATAATGCTTTCTAGTTCACTGTCTTGGCTGTTAAAACACCACAAATTCAAGCCCCTACTTATTTTTCCTTCCTACTCTCTCCTGCTAGGTTGGACTGAAGGTGTTTTTTGGCAGATCAGGCCAGTGGTTTGGAAACAATGACAATGATGGTGACAAAATGTCCATCTTCCACGATCTGGATGGCTCTGTGACAGGGTATCCAGACACTTTCATTGGCAGAGCAGACAACTACTTGCTCCGTCACCCTGGGTGTCTCACAGTCCCACGCTGGAATGGGATGATGTGCACTGGGAGATTTGCACAGGTAAGAGGGGTGGCTGCAGGCAATGTCACTGGACGTGTTGGGTGGGTCTTAGGGGTGGTGGAGTGAAACCCTATGAACTCTCGAGAAGATAACAGAACAATAATAATTTGGGTATAACTTTACTGCTCTCAGTGTTATCTGCCTAATTTCAAGGACTCTGTAAAGCTTCTGTTGTGCAGTTTCCTCTAACCTATGGCTGTAAGGAGCTCTTTTTCTTCCCATTGCCCACAAGAGGCTGCAATTTGAAATCTAGCTGGGGAAAAGTCTGACGTTTTCTAAGTCGTTGTTTCCAGGAGTTTGTCCACTCTCCAGTGGATCCAGTGGATAACTCTAGTTTCCATCACTCTGCTGAATCTAGTTTCTCTAATGGAAGATGTTACTCTTGTCTCATGGGGAGTCAGTAGTCGTTGCCCAGACATTGGTAGGTGCAGCACAGGATGAAACTCTGCCTGAAGTCACTGAAGACCAGGAAGCATTAATTTGCCCCCCTGGAAAGAGCAGACTGTCAGGTTTGCCTTTTTAGCACACAGTTTTGTGAGCATGAGGATTAGAAGAGCCTGATGTCCTACAGTTGCATCTCAGGAAGGGTTGCAAACTCAGATACACATTTTTTCCACTTTAGAGGATTTCTGAAGGTGTTTTTTCTGTAGTTCTCTGATGTGTAAAGTATAGGCTCTTAGCTCAGGCAGTCAAACAGCACTCTGCTCCCCTTTCTCCAATAAGTTTTTTCTACATGAAAATTTTAGGAATGCAATTGTCTTTGAGACCTCTATGCATACATAATATATGCACTGTCATGTCCAAATTGTGTGTCTCCTTATGCTAAAAAAAATTTGTGTTTGCTTTAGTTGCACAGCAGAGGACAGGAATTGCTATTTAAGTGTCTAGACACTGGACTGAAGTCCTCTGGTTCTCTGTTGACTAGGCGGAAACAGGATTAGGCTCCTATGGATAGTTTCACTGAGTTAGGGATTTCTCCTTGGCACTTACATTTTGCTCTGTGTCTCTAGAGAAATAATATTATGTGCTCTGGCAACATAATGGTTAAATTCAGAATTGTAAACAAGTAGACATTTGTATTTTTGTGTCTATTAATACCCTTGCGATCATGGCACTCTATGTGTTGAGGCAGTTTTTCCACCATAGAGAATTTCCTTGGCTAGGTTTAGGCAAGTGTAAACATTTGCTTCTCTGGGATCCGTTACTTACCAGCATTTTTCTTCTAATCAGCATCCAGCAGGATGAGTGAAATTCTTATTAATTTTATAGGTTTTGGGTAGAGAAATGTATATGTGTGCAATGTAGAAGAAGTTGGTCCTGTGCAGCAGGGTTTGATTTAATTCTGGGGGTATAACTGCTGGAGTATTTCAACTTGACCTTGGTTCTCAGTGTCTTTACAAACTGATGATTTGTTTGTGTGCTAAGTTCTGAGTGTCATATTCCAGATCAAAAGCTTAAAAGAGTGAATCCAATTATGGAGAAAGATGGTTGGCTTTGATCTTAGCAGCTCTATTACAAAATCTGTTTTTCTTTTCCTTTTCATGTAGCTCTGGTAGACAAGAACTTTTATTCTTTCCTAGCGCAAGCAGGTGAAAATGTCCTTTCAGCTGAAGGAAATAGTGACTCTTATATTGCTGCTGAACTGAGCCCAAGATAGTCAGACTAGGGATGGGCTACTTGGCATGGAAAACAGATCCAAGTCCTTCGGCTAACATTGGAGCCACATCCTTTCTGAGCAAAATGCCTAGAGTTCAGTTAATTCCTTTCAGCTTGGTTTCTTCCATTCACTTTTCATGCTCTTCTTCTGGATGAAATTTGCCTAGGAAAGGAAATGCCAGGGGAAAACCTATTCCTCTGGAGGTGTTGCTAGCACCACAAAATCCCAGGGACAGACTTTCCTGAGGATGTTTTAATCTGGCGACTCAGGCTGATGTTTCCACCTTCCCATGGTTGGTTCATGGCCCTTGCTCCTCATCATGTCCAAGGAGCACTATGCCACCTTCCCCACGTGGTGTCTGAGAGCTTCCTTCAGCGGGAAGTACTTGTGCCTTGTGCTTTGGCTCCAACGTTGCCTTTCGCTACCAACAAAGGGTTGTGGGACCAGCTTAAGATCATGAGATTTACGCAGACAAGAACTATCTGGCCTCTTTGTTCTCCCCTTTGGATTCTGAAGTCTGTAGGGTTATTGTTATACAAATGAGAACAAATCCTTATTTATTTATTTTTTGGATGACAGCTGAAATTCTCGTGTAATGTAAACAAAGCCAAACTTTAAGGAAGAACATCAGAGAGAGGAAGACTGACAAGGAAATCACAAGAGTTGGCAGCACCACAGCTTCTGGGAATCTCTGTGAGTCACTCAGACTGTCAGCAGGGTGTTGAGGTTCTTGGTGTCCTCTCAACCTGATTTTCAGCCGTTGCAGAGGCTAATAATAAAAGAAAAATGTAGGAAAAGGTTCATTCCATAGTTCTCTCCATGTAGGTGGGTGAGATTTCCAAAAGCACTGACCTAGGGACTCCTCAACATCTGCATTAGTTGTGAAAATGTAAATGAGATCCTCAAACATTTCTGATTTTTATATACACAGCAAGAGAAGTGTCCTGGTGCCTTCTAGGCAGCTGAGGCTGTGCACTTACTGCTTCCTTGCAGACTTCAGAGAAACTCATCAGGACAGACTGTGAAACCTCTTTTTTTAGTTTATTTTAAAATAGGTAGAGCTTTTGGCAGTACGTGCTTTTTTCCTTTATAAGCTTAAAAAAATATTAGAGATTCATAAGAGACTGCCACTTAACTGGATTAGTGTCATTTCTGAGTTAACAAAAATTGATGCCTTGCTATTATAAAATACTTTAGGTAATGCTGTTGATTTTTCACCGGTTTGCTCCAAAAAGTCACTACCTTACTGCACACTGCTGAACTAGAAATCATTCAATTCCTGTTAACTCTGTTTTTGCAATTACAATAACCCAGCACCTCTAAGATGCAAATGTCCAGTTGGTAGCCACTTGTCTATTAAGTGCTGAATAGCTGTTTTACTCAATAACACTTTTAAAGGTAAAGCAATCAAGAGATGCAGTATGTAGTGAAAGGTGCTTTTCCCAGCAAACCTTTATGATCCCATCATAATGTAATGTATGGTGCCTGAGCAGTGTTGGCACCTCACGGGCTGGGAAGAAGGAAAAGCCTGCAATGTATTTTTCAGCTAGTGCTCCATATTTGGACAAAGAGGTCCAATTTTGATCTCTGATGCACACCAATGGAAAATGCACACCAAATAAAAATAGTTTTGCTGATGTCAGCAAAGCTGCTGTTATTTTTAGGGCTAAAATTGGTCCTAGTATGTCTTACAGGAAGAAAAAAATATTTTTTCTTTCTGAAAGAATTTTAAAGTCTTCACTTGGAAGTTCATAGTGAAAAATTGTTCTCTTGGGAACTGAGCCTACTTTGAACAATTGAACAACCAGAAGAGCAGAAGATGTGTTTTGAGTTTCTCATTTTTAAAGGATTTTACCCCAGCTTGACAGCTGACAGCACAGCAGAACAGAAACAATGTTAAAGAAACTAGAAAGGCAACCAAACTTTCTCTCAGAAATCAAGATTTTCTGTTCTAGTGCTTTGCATTTTGCTTATCTTCATAGTTGCTATCCAGCTGAATAGCAGCTCCCCCATGAATTGTAAAAGAAATTATCTTCTCAGTTTCACAATCTACTTGGGAAAATTGCCATGTAAGCACAGGGAAATCTGACACACCTTTTTAGCATGAAGTGTTAAGCAGCTAAAATGACAACTATGTCCATTAAATGATCCAGGCAAGCAGTAGGTTCACATTTTAGAATGTTTATATAGCTCTTCTTCTCCTTAGGCTGTAGTATCTGGGGTATCTTCTTCTCTTACTATTTTATCATATTTTAGAGTATCATTATGACTCTCTTCTCTTAAGTATTTTTGTAGATCTAAACAAAAAATAACAGAGATGTTGCTAGGTAGATGAATATTTCATCCTAGAACAAAATTCTCTTGTTACACTCCTTTATTTCATTTAGCTCACTGGGAATTAAGAGCATCCTTTGGTGGATGACTCTTCTGGGATTTTAATCTGTCTTGATTGCAGTCCTGAAAGGGTAACAAAACCCAAGCACTAGAACTAACATTAATTGGCATCACAGCAAGGAGGTCAGGGATTGCATGGCCAAGGACTGGATCTCCTTCTTGTCTCTCGTTCCTTTGAACAGAAGGATACACCACCTCTGTCTTCTCTCAAATGAATTTTGCTGCGGCCAGGGCATTACAATCCAAGAAGAAAGCAATAGGAATCTGCTGCTTTTGGTGTCAAGTGGTCTGCCAAAAGGCAAACCAAATGTCATGGCAAGCACTTGCGTCTTGGCTGTGGCTTGGAGTCAGTAAAGCAGTTTCTGTTGTATTTTAAGGACATGGTATATTCTCTTATCGCTAGTGTTACAGTAGAAGCTAGAAACCCTAGCTAAAAGAAGCCTTTGTATAAAACAGTGAGAAACAGTCTGTTTTGGTTTCGATCTGTGTAGACAAGACAAGGAGAAGAAAAGCAGATATGGAGATGTGAACAACCAAGGTCTCACAGCCTAGCAGATATCCTGGAACACTGGAAGGCAGATATCCTGAAACACTTCATCTTGACCTCTCCTAGTCTTGGCTGTGCTTGTGTCCTTACCTGCAGTATTAAAACCTGCTAAAAGACTGCTTCCATTTTGATCTACCTCAAACACAGAAATTAAGTTTAAAAGTAATTGTACAGAATTGTTGCTCATGTAGAAGCTTAGGCATTACTGAGATAATACAGATTTTTATGATGGACATTCCTGTCCTTGAGGCAAACAGCCCTATTCTGCATTGCAAGAGACTGGAGGAAACATGCTTATAGGTATTCCCACCTGTCCTCTATGCACTTTGAACCTTTCAGGGAATATGACAAGCTGCCTGCTACATCCCTGTGTTCTGAGACCAGTTTGTATGACAGTTCATATGCATCCTCCTTCTGCAGTAGAATTTCATAAGGGGGGAAGCGGGTGGACATCATATATTCAGCCTTAAAGATAGCACTTGCCACATGAAGTGGCCTTCATTTAAGTTATGGAAGGACAGAAGAAGTGTAAAACTGGAGTGTGTTTTCTTAATTGGCCTGCAGGGTTGAACTACAGACCAAGGGCATCTGTTAGTCCTCAGACAGAAGAACTCTCTGTTGAAACGTGCACCATTGTATTTAGTCTGTAAGATCATACAGTCAGGCCATTGAGTTTCAGCCCCTAAAATTTCAGCCTAGTTTGCTGCTTGAGAGCAGAGATGTGGATTCCATTAGATAACTGGACCTGATCCAAAGCTAGTTGAAATCACTTACGAGTTTTCTGTATTTTCAATGGAATAAGGCTGTTTTTAAAGTGTAGTTATTTGAATTCATAAAAAACAGTTACTTTGCAATATTTCCTTTATTACCCTTTTCCCTGAAGATTTTGAATAGTTTTTATGGTGCTGTACAATTCATATCTCACTTCATGGTGTCCCCACAAAGGACTGCAGATGCTATTTCTGTTTTACCTTTTTATTTGAACTGGAAATGTTTCAGTGACTTTCCAAACGTTCTGAGTTCTTCACTGGCAAAAAGCGTTTATAGGCAACAATGATCAAATGCACATGTTATGGCTGAGCCTGGCTAGTTTAATGGATATGTTTGTCATTTTCCTTTCACCCTCAGCTTTATATTCAGGCCAGGCGCCCTGAGAATCTGACCCTATCCATCGCCAGAGCAACATACTCTTCCCACCCCTTGCAGTTGCAAGGCGTAAACAGAGGGGCACCATACCAGCAGTACCAGCCCGTCGTCATGCTGGAGCAGGCTTATATCATCCAGTGGGATGGAAGAGCACCTGAGGATATCATCCTGTACCCGATCAACTTCAACAGGTACTCCCCTATGTTGTTAGAAAATGTTCTGTTTTAAAAGTTCTGGAGCTCTAACGATTTCCCAGGTTCTTTGCAACTCATCCTTTGAATGTTTCTGCGATTTCTGGGAGCACCAAAGCAAGGTGTTAATGACTGGCACTTACCAATGCAAAGAGTTGCCTCTGCTTCCACTTTGTTCCAGCATTTTTGATGTACAGAGATGTTTCTCTTTCCAGTACGTTTTGAAACAGAATCCAAGTAAGTCTTGGCCTTCTGTCCCTGAAATCCCTCCAGAAGAGTTCTGGCTCTTGTCCACTTGTTTGTACTAGTTGCTGCACACATAATTCATCTTCTGTATATAAAGTGCAGAAGTCCATCAGAATGTGCACAGAGCTGTGCATCTTCTCTAACCCAAACAGTACTGTGATCACTCTTGCTTTCTACACAATATTTTAAAGCATTAGGCTTTAAAATAGCATTAGCCTACAAAATTGTAGGCTGTGCTGTATTTATTTTCTGTTTTCTTCCATCTCATCTGGTGTTATATAAAAGCAAAGCATAGCTGGTTTATCCTAACTTTTCCCCTTACAATCTGTTTCATTTTGCATAATTTCTTTTACTGTTTTCAGTACTGGTTCAGGACCAGTGTTATTCTTACTTTGGTGAAATCACTTGTCCTTTTTACTGGTACACCTGCTAGGAGAGAGTCCTGTGATCCATTGTGACAGGCATTGCCAAGGTTAGCAGAGATTTGTTGCAAGAGATGAGAACCAAAAGAATACCTGGCCATACCCTTGGGTTCCGCAGTCTCTGTGGCTCCTCAGTTTCCTCATAAAAAGGCAGTACAGGAAGAGGACAGCATTATGCAAATGAGATCTTTCATAACTACATGTAACCCAGCCACGTGGAGGCTTGGATTTGCAAAGCAAGTATTATGTAGTTGACATAAAAGAAGTCGGAGGCATAGAGGATGTGAAGTAGCAGGTACCACTAGTAAACGTGGAGGATTTCGAGGTCCATCCTGTATTATCCACCAAGCCCCACACCCATTCTCTGACCCTCTAGCAGAAGGTCACTGCCATAGTTCCAACTTAGGATAGTTTTGGCAAAGGCTTGAACAATGTTTGGGTCCTCTGAACTTTGAAGCTGATGAAATTTGGGGAAAATACTATCTGCAGTCCAGTTATGAAGCCTCGTGAAAATGTAGCTGAGAAAGGCAATGTTTCTATGCATCACATGCATTTTTGTAAGTGATGTGTAACTGGTCCTCTTTGGATTGAAAGACGTAGATAGCTGTAGGGCCATGACCGAGTCACAGGAGGAGCTGTGGTTGTATGTTCCTGTCACAGAGGAATGATTAGAACTAAATCACTGTTTTCTCCGTTAATATAAGTTTATGCACTTTAAGGGAGAGGAAACCCTTTAGTCAATCATGGACAAGCTGAGGTTTGCAATTATTATCTGTCTTTAAATAATCAGCTATTTCCTCATATAGACCTAAATCTTCTGCCTCTGTATACGGTGATGACCCTATCACTATGCCAGATAGTACTTGCCAAAGCTTTGGCCCCTGGTCTTCAAGTACAGATTCAAATTTGAAGGCAGCACTAGGTGACTGATAAAACTCAGTTTGATGTTCAGCCCTTGTTCAAGCAGCAACAGTTTTAACTTTTACTATTGAAAACCACAATGTGTTTGTGGTTGTCTTTGTCTTGTGTGAAACCAATTAAGTTATTTGAACATGGCAAGGGTTTGTAGACTTTTCTGATCCAGAAACTGTTGGCAAGGTGTGTGTTTTAAAGAACTATAAAAAAGAAATATACTGTAATAAGGGAAAAATATTTTTCCTTTTAAATTTTCATTTCACCACAAGAAAGATATTGAGTTGCTGGAAAGCATTCAGAGAAGAGCAACAAAGCTGGTGAAGGGACTAGAAAACAAGATGTACAAGGACTGGCTGAGGGAGCTGGAGTTGTTTAATCTGGAAAGAAAGAAAAATAAATAAATAAATAAAAAAGAGGAGGCTGAAGGAGACTGAGGAGGGACCTCATTGCTCTCTACACCCACCTGAAAGGAGGTTGCAGTGAGGAGGGTATTGGTCTCTTTTCTCAGGTGATTGGATGCAAGGAAACAGCCTCAAGTTCTTTCAGGGGGAGGTTTAGAATAGATTTTGGTAATAATTTCTTCATGGAAAGGGTGATTAGGCATCGGGACAGGCTGCCTAAGGAAGTGGTGGAGTCACCAGGCCTGGAGGTATGTAAGAAATGTGGACAGTGTTTAGGGACATGGTTTAGCAGTGGACACAGAAATGTTAGGTTGACAGTTCGATTTGATGCTCTAAAAGGTCTTTTCCAACGTACAAGATTCAATGATTTAAAGCATTTTGCTAAGAAATAACTGCGAATGAGATGTGTGACTACTCTGTGTCAGTGCTGTGAGATTTAAAGTTGAGGCAATAGCAATGGTGAAATGTCCAGACTGCATGTAAAATCATACGCAAAGGGATTCCTCTGAGGTGAAAAACAGGATTTAGGAACTTGAGGGAAAACAAGTTCCTGCTTAAGCAGATCCATGTATGATCTCTATTAAACACTGTATTCCAATCATTTTTGGATTGGAAGAAATCTCAAATTGTGGGGCCCAGAGTAGTGAGAGTTGGAAAATCAGGGAAGGCTTTTACCTGTCTCCAGTGGATTTGTTCTTTTTGTCCTTTTTAAAAAAATCAAAAATACCAAATAATCTGCCAAAAAAATAGCTCTTAACATGGTTATATCCATGCAAAATAAATGTGATGCAAAACAAAAAATGCCTGATGAACTTAAATAGCAATATTCTAGGATTAGTATTTTCAGACATAACTTTAGCAAACAATCAAATTATTTTTAGACTTGTCATTGTAAAATGATGGATAAATATATCCAGGATGCTGCTTTTACAGCTGCCTCATGCTTCTGGAAGGATTTTCTCTGTGCTGGCTAAAGGAAGGTCAGAGGGGAAATAAGGAATTTGACAAGGAGATGTGTACCAGGATTTGCATTTCTTTGGAGGTCAGGCATAGCACTGAAGTTGAATTTTTGTATGATTAACACTTTCACTGCTTCTGAAGCACTGTAGAAAGTCCTCATAAAAGTAATTCTGGTTTAAATGTTTATTAAAAGACTGGAACATCAGGATTCCTCATGTGGGCAGGAGCCAGTTGGGAAGAATTCATAAGGCTCAGCTGCGAGTCTCGTCAGGGGCACTGCCCAGGTGTCTTTGCTCAGTGGAGGAGGACAACTTGCCTTTTTTCTGCTGTGGCACCTGAAGGATTGCTGCAGTGTGTGTGTCTCCTGTGCACTGATTCAAGCCATGTTTAGAGGGTTGTTGTTTTTAAAAGACCTTCCCTCTTTGGTTTCTTCACTTGCATCGAAATATATAGCTAAACAAAAAACACCGCCGTGTCTCCACGTGCTGCCATCTGTGGCTGTGCAGTGCAAAGTCAAGTGCAAATGGGCTGCTTCATGCACTCAACTTCGCTTCCAATGAGAGCTCTACTTGTCTGTGTTTGTCAGGGGAGCTGTTGAACTAGCTGACTGCTAGGCAGATATCGAGCCTGGGCTGAGACCTGCAGGCTGTGCTTGCAGGCTGCTGGGGAACATAGCTGCTTGAGCATAAATGCATTTTTTTTACTGTAGATAGGGTTGTCTGTCTAGTGGCTGGGAGTTTCCCATGTGAGGACAGGGAAAAGACTGGCTATTGATGCTTCTGGAAAGAGTTAATGCAGGACAAATAACTTTTGAACATTTTAGTGAGTGAACAGAAAGAAAGTACTGTCTAGAATTTGAACTACCAGGCATAAAGTGTTCTCCAGAACCAGTCCAGACCTTCTGAAGGTTGTTTTGATCAAACATGAAGTGTGTGCAAAAGCTCCGTGAACTGAGACCTCAGACCTCTCCTGCACAGGCTTCATCTCTTTGCTGGAACATTGCCCACCCCCTCAGAGCTGTGTCTGAGGTTTCTTCTTTTTGTGTTTCACAGAAAGATAGAACTATCAGTAAAACTGACCTAAGGGCTCAAAATTGCTGTCCAGTTTCTTAATGCCCGCAGAGAGCATCAAGCTTGTTAAGAGAGGAGGGAGAGACTGGTAAGACAGGAGGAGAGACGTTCACTTGAAAGTAAGTGCCTCCTGTCAGGTGCTGAAAACCAGTACAAGGATAGGCACTTCACAGAGTAAGCAAAGTCAGAAACAAAGTCCATCAATTTAATGACATAGGCTTTGTGTGTGTGCAAGTTCTCTAATCACAGAAGAAGCTAAAGCACATACTGTTATCAAAGGCACAGTGCTGTTCAGTAAATCAGTCAGGCTTATTTGTGTTATCAGCAAATCTAAAGATAAGAATTAAATCTCCTCCAAGCCCATATCTGAAGTATAGTGTAGTAAGTTGTGTTGTGGAAGCAGCCTGAAAAGCAGTGGCAATTAGATTAAACATTCCTTGTTTTTTTTTATGACCACAGGCAAATATCTCTATACTTGGTCTGCTGAGGCTTGGTGGGAAGAGTTTTCCTTATTAGGGCTCTCTGCTGTGAGTCAGAGAATTTCAGGGAGATGTAAGCAGGTAGTAGCATAAAGGGGGTATTTTTTACAGGCAGGTTGCCACAGTCTTACAAGCAGGGGCTTTCATGTGTACAGTAACTCTGGTTAATGCCAGCACCAGGGAAAAGTTCAGGGCAGCCTTCCCTGGACTTTTCTCATCGGCACCCTCTCAGCTCCACCTGGAGAGGTACAGTGAGGTTTGTAACACTGACATTGTTTGGTGCCTTGTCACAGGAGCTGAATCCTCATGAGAGGTTTTCTAAAGATATTTTTTTTTTTTTTAGCAGTGAAGAGCCAAATTTCTTGTCAAGAGCAAACAAAAGAGCAGATGTCCATGTGTGTGCTTGGGCACGTGTCCAGCCTTCCTCATGCTGTGGTATTTGTGCAGGGATGGTGCAGGTGTACTGCTGGATTCCTGCGTTTGCTAGGCTGGAGTTCTGTGCTAGGGCTTGTTGTCATGTTCACAAGCAAATAATCTTAATTATCTGAAAATTCTAGTTGCTGGAATGAGCTGGCTTATGTCTAAATTCTGGATTAAAAACAGCAGGGCCTTCTGATGCTGGGCGATATGAAATCTCTAGAATGCTGTCACCCATCCAAAGGTGGAGATTTCAGTGCAAGCAGACAACTTATATAGACCATGTCTGTACTGAAACTCCAGGGGACTGGTTATATCTGTCTGTTTCAGGGCTGTCTAGGTGGGTGTTTTTCCTATGGCTATTTATTCAACACCATTCTGATTCATACTTTCAGCTACTTGTCATTCTGTGATTAAATTCTTTAGTGGTGATAAGGGTTGGAAGAAAACAAAGATAATGAGACAAAGCTAGAATGTGCTTGTTGCAGACTTGCCCAGTTTATGGGTATTTCCTCAATTGTTCCTTTTTCAAATTAGTTCCGAATGCACTTTTCCTTATGCTTTCCAGATTGATAAATGGACAGGAAGGTGAAATTAGTATTTCAAAGTTTAGCTAACAGTTCAAGGCTGTGACTGCTTCCTTGTTACTTGTATGTATGTGAATGCTGACCTCAATCACCTAGATCTGGATGTAATACAAGTAACACCATCATTATTTCCAATAATAATAAGTAAAGCACTACATGGGTTTCACAGCTTGTCCATCCTGATTACATCTGTAATTCAGAGTTAATCATCCACATGACAGCGTGACCAGCAGGGCTAGGGAGGTGATCGTCCCCCTGTACTCAGCTCTGGTGAGGCCGCACCTCGAGTACTGTGTTCAGTTTTGGGCCCCTCGCTACAAGAAGGACATCGAGGTGCTTGAGCGGGTGCAGAGAAGGGCGACGAAGCTGGTGAGGGGCCTGGAGAACAAGTCCTACGAGGAGCGGCTGAGGGAGCTGGGCTTGTTCAGCCTGGAGAAGAGGAGGCTCAGGGGCGACCTTATCGCTCTTTTTAGGTACCTCAAGGGAGGCTGTAGCGAGGTGGGGGTTGGCCTGTTCTCCCACGTGCCTGGTGACAGGACGAGGGGGAATGGGTTTAAGTTGAGCCAGGGGAGTTTTAGGCTAGATGTTAGGAAGAACTTCTTCACTGAAAGGGTTGTGAGGCACTGGAACAGGCTGCCCAGGGAAGTGGTGGAGTCACCATCCTTGGAAGTCTTCAAAAGACGTTTAGATGTAGAGCTTAGGGATATGGTTTAGTGGAGGGCTGTTAGCGTTAGGTTGGAGGTTGGACTCGATGACCTTGAGGTCTCTTCCAACCTAGAAAAATTCTGTGATTCTGTGATATGACACAGAAATCAGCACATATAGTTGAATCCCTTCTGTCTATTGAAATCCCTTAAATTACCCGCAGGTCAACAAGTGGATGAAAGCCATGAGATTTTTTATTTTTATTTTTATTTTTTTAAATGGAAAGAAGTTAAAACATCTGCCAGAACACTCCAGTGCAGATTGCACTGCTTCAGTACAGCTGGGCCATGCCAGATGCTGGCATTACTTTGTGTGAGTGATCCTAAAGCCTTGTCTTTGCCTCCCTGGCTGCAGCCCTTTTTGCTCTCTGTCCTCCATGGCTTGTGCCCACTGCTTGCAGTGGTCAAGGTTAACAAGGAGACTCTGAGGATACATGTCCTTACTGAGCTGGTCATTTTACTGAATGAATTAGAGCAGTCTGAGCAACCAACCACCCCCCAGTGGCTGTAGCAAATCAGGCTTTTTGGCATTTTGAAGCCTGGCATGTGAAACCTGAAGGTTTTCCTTTGCTTTAAATCTTCTACTGGAACACGAACCACAGCCTGGGGCTTTTCAGGGCCACCAGTTTCTCCAGAGCAGATGTCTGCAAACTAGGTACAGCATCAGGAAAATGCAAAATACACAGTAGTCTATGATACAGTACCTGGGAATGCATTAAAAACAAGATAAATTGAATTGTTTTAGAATTCCTCCAAGAAAGCACATAGAGTGGGAAAAAAGTCAAAGATGACAAGGTGATGTAGTATGGTATTTAAATACAGGAGGTTCTTAGTTTTTTTGCTTAAATACAATTGCCTGTGAGCCAAATGTTGCCTGAGTCAGATATTAGTTTCACTGGCGTCAGTAGGAGCATACCCTCAGGGCAGAAGCCCCGCTATAATGTGCTGAGTTTTGCACAAGCAAAAATCATTCTTTTGCCTAAGTAGACAAATGGGTAATACTCCTCAAAAATTAATTTATATGATGAGATGGTCTATGTTTTTGAATTTTTAATAGCATTTCCTAAATAGCAACATTTAGGAAAGGCATTTGAATCCCAACACACACAACTGTAGCTAGCTAACCACATACCTAACGTGTTACTAGCCCACAGCATGCTGCCTTTCAGAACTGTCTAGCCTTAATAACAAAGTCCTGAAAAAATTTGCTGGACGTTTGCCCAGTAGCAATGTTTGTTGTTATGGGGGTTTGGATGTGTTTAATGGGCTTGAGTCAAAGGCAGAAAATTAAAAAAGAAATCTAGAAAAAGAGGAGTGGGAGCTGCAGGGAGCCAGCAGGAAATGTGAGTTGAAGAAAAAGAGTTTGGACTGGTGGAAGAAGTGAGAACATGGCCCAAGTTCCTTGCAGCCCATTTTTCACTCTTCTCAGTACTCATGAGACGTGTGGGTATTTCTCATTCCTTTTTCCACACCTGTGATGTTGGTGTAGGAGGAGATCGCCTGTCCTGAATGTGGGTTTTCTGCTGAGGAGATTAAGCCAGGTCTGGGCAGGTTGTCATGAAGTTAGGATATATTTTTGGAGAGAAAAAACATCCGTATCATGACTGAGATCAAGGAACACCGACCTCCAGTGATTTGTTCTTGAGATGCGTTGGAGGCTGAAAGGTGGCTTTGCTCTTTTTGTCTTTTGAAGTTCAATATTCATCCTGTGAGAGGCAAACTTACAGAAGCAGCACGTGAGGATTTTTGCTTGGTTCCCATAATACTAGCAGGAAAATTTCAAATTCCCCGTTGTCTCAGCTCACATAGATCTGACCAAAGTGTCAGAGGGGTTGTTTTTAAATAGGAGTAATAACAGTTGGGGGAGGCTGACTCACTGGATGAAAGCCTCTTGTTTTTTCAAGCCCAAGGAAAAAGTAAGTAATTTTTAGTTGTACTCTACTGCATTCCCTCATTGGCTTACCCCAGATTTTCATCAGTGAGATCAGGATTTGGACTGCGCACTTCCATGGTCATCGGCTACGTGACACACCATGTCAATAAACATGGTGGAGCTGTTTTTTAGAATAATATTCATCAGCTTAGAGCTTCCTTTACCCAAAATACAGCCAGCAATAATGTCCAGCAAAATCAGCAACCCCATCACTAGACCTTACCCATCTGTCCAGGACTGATACTCCATCAGATATAGTCAAGGGACACATTCACAGTATTGAACAAGTGTTCGTTTGTCCTCTCCCAGGCGGTGAGAGTCCCAGACATGCACTCTTTCAATGTTTACTGCAGCCAAATCTATCTCCAAGTTACATGACTCACTTTACATCCCACCGCTTGCAAAAGTCTCCCCTCCCTTGCCTGCTCAATCACGTTTCTCTGAGTGGCTTTGCCTTTGGGAGTTCGGGGTTTGACTGTGGGGGTTGTTCTGAGGTTGTAGAGGAGGTGTCTATGTATGTACATACAGATCTGTATCTACCATACGTCCAAGAACAGGAAACCTCTTGCCTGTTATTTTGCCTTTCCCTCATACATTTTTTCCTTTTGCTTATCCCAAGAAGCCTGTTCATTGCCAAAACACAGGCATATTTTTTTAACACTTTGCCTGATGTTTGTGGTCCACCTGAAAGTGTAAGAACTGCAAATGTCAAAACCCTGGTGAAAACAGAATGGCTTCTTGTGTTCATTTCACCCAGCCATTTCCAAAAGGAAATAAACAAATAAACAAGCTAGATACATTCACAAAAATGCATGAAATGCACTCTGGGGATTGTTGAATGACAGTAACGGGGGCAGAAATGCTGGGTTGGATACATGCAGACTCTCAAATACATGCTGATACAGGCAGACTCTCAAATATTTTCCAAGAGGTGTTTGAAACTGTCAGGATACACAAAATGGTGATGGTGTGCTAGTGCATATTTAGCTTTTCTTCTTTATATGTCTTTTTTTTTTTTTTTTTTTTTTTTTTTTTTTGTAGGGGTCTGTGTGTGTTTAAAAACACATAGGAAAATGTTGGCCTGATTAAAAGCAGGAATTAGAAAAATAATGTTCCTTACTTCTAAAATGGTCTTAACTTTGACATTAGATAAGGTTGTGAGTGTGTTTACATAGTTTTGGGGTGAAAACATCTTAAATAGCTCAAGTAGGTTTTCTAGATATGTAAATATAACTTTTGTTTGAACTGATAGTTAATTTCAAAGTCAAACTTTCTGCCTGAGCATATTTTCATTTGTTTCTCTTGCAAGAAACTCTGAAGAATGAAAGTAGAAAGAAATCCTGTGTATTGCTCCATTGGACGGCTTTTTGTATATCACTATTCTGACTTCTGTCCCTCAAGGTTTAAATGAAATTTTCTCTCTGTTGTGTTAGTCTTTATCCATAGGAAAATGTCCTATCCTGAGTGGGCATTTCTTGCTAGTGCAGAATGTGTTCCCAAGTCTCTGGGATGCCTGTGAGGATCCCAGGTGATGTGCAAGGCACTCAGCAGCAGAACGAGGGTCCTACAGGATATTTAGGCTGGTTCAAATTTTTCCGATTCTGCCTGCAAATCTTCACCACAGAGTAGCAGCAAGAAAATATGACAGAATGGCGAGTCTGAAGCAGACAAATAAAGAAGTTGTGGTTTACTGACCATTTCGAAAAAGAAAAAGGCTTCCTGCACTGGAGACTTAGCCAGGAGTGGTCCTCTGCACCAAACGCAGTGGCTGAGGAAGGCACGTGCACATCTGTTTTCCTTTGCAATGTCTCAGACATCTCACGCCTGATTGCCTCTGCTTGCCAGAGGCTGCATTTCTCTTTCAGTTTTGGTAATCTGGAAAAAAGGCATGTCACCCCTATCTGCTGCCCATCTGCAGGGCAGAGTCCTGCGGGCATCCTGCAGCATCGCTGCTGTTCCAGACTTCGCTTTTCTTAGAGGCGGTGGAGCTCTGTTCAGCCACACAGCCAGTTATTTGGGAGGGTTCACAGCAGCTCAAGCTGAAGAAACAAAACTGACACTAAGAACTAAATAGGAAGCTGTTAAAATACCTCTAAAATAGAGAGAAAATAACCACCTTATTCTTTCCTATATTTATATAAAGGATAACTTCTAATGCTTTCCCTTCTCGCATCTCCTCCCAAGCCTTTTCTTGTGGGAATTTTCTTATTTCCATCTCTTCTTTCAGAACCTCCAGGGTAGGTGCTTTTCATTTGAACTTCTCAGTCTTGATATAATTTATTTCAGAGTTTTACTCTGCCTGCTCATGTGTACAATAGGCTCTCATACTCATATCCCTAAAAGTCCTGGTGACTCAAGACAGTCACAGCTGTAGTTTTTTTACATTTTTTTTTTCACCATCCAATTTCCTTTTCTAGTGCCTTTCTTGCCTCCTGGGGAAGTGACAGTTGGCATAATATGGCAGCAAAGCTGGTTCCCAACATCTGAGGGGGATGATGAGGCCATTTTTTGGTGGTGTCTTCAGGGGATGAAATGTGCTAACTCAATGCAAATCACCCTTATAAAACAGCCAAATGTCTTGGGACTCCATCCCAAAAATACTCCACAAGCATGGCTTTGGTGCATTTCTTTCATTTCCTCTAGTCGTAGGCAAAATCATCTGAAAATATATCCATTTTCTAGCCGTCCTATGTTATGACACAGCTGGAGTTGGTTAAAATCTAGAGGGCAGTATCTGGCTTAAGCTGATGGGCCTTTGAATGACTTTGATTTATTATTCTAGAACAGCCTGTCCCCTCTTCAGCCCTGTAGTAGTTTTGCTTTGATTTAATGAGAAAAACAGAAGAAGGCTGAAAAAGTTTTGCTATTATATAGTCCATGCATAATGCAAAGTAGAAGTCTAGGCATGCAGATCCCCCAAATTCTCAAATCAAAGAGATTTTCACTCTATTGCTCTGCAGGCAGGGATGGATGATGGGTCACCTCAGCGGAGCCGTAGGAGAAACTTTGTGTTCCTCAGCTTTGCAGGGCCCTGGAAGGCAGCTGATGAAGGTAGTAACTGTCTGCCATTAAGCCAAATTCATATTTTCACATTTTAAACAGGAATCCAGGTAATTAAATGAATACCTTTAAGGCCTTGTTGGTTTTGGTAATATAAGGAAAGCTAACCACAGTAAGGGGTCTGGCACCTGCATGTGGTACCCGGAGCCACTTCAGAGGCTGGAGAGGAAACAAAAATAATTAAGCAAATTGTCTTGGTATTCAGTTTTCCTTTTCAAGTGTAAATGTCTTGTGGCTTTCTGCTTATTTTGGTACAAGTGGATCTTACAGACAGGAAAGGGTGTTGGGTTTTGTGGAAGATTCTCCCCATCAGTATCTGAATTGCACTGCAACTGCATCTTTTGGCTCCGAGTATAAAGGAAAGGTTTATCGTGTGGAGCCAATTTTGGTTTCCATGAGGGTGGTGATGCACATCACAGGATAAAGGAAAGCCATGGGGACAATTTTTTGCAAATGTGTGTGCTGAAATTGTGGTGGACAGGAGTTAAAAGACCTTTCAGCTTTACCCTTGCTTATTCTAAACTGACATTGAAGAAATAGCAAGGGAGAGGGAGATTTTAATGGAAACCATAATACTAAACATTGCTGTAAAGTGGCGGAAGCAGGTCTCTTTAGACTGTGGCTCTGGTTCAAGTCAGAGATTACTTTCTAATTCCTGAATCTGTGCCCCTGGTGAAACGTCTGCTGGATGCCGGTTTCCTCTCCCGCAGCAGCTCTGGATGAACTAAAACAATCCCCTGCTGCCTTCAGAGACGCAAGTGGGTATGTGACCGGTTGTACCTCAGCCTTACAGGACAAGGAAGCGAAAATCTCTGAGTTTAAGCTGTCCTGGCACCTGACTCAAAGTCCTCTGAGGTCAATCAGGGTCTCTGGATCAGACCTTGGTTATAAACAGACGTTTTTTCCAGACAAAGGAAAAAGTCTGATTTTCTTTGGCTCTGAGGATTTTTTTTATTATTATTATTTTCTGTTTAAAAGAGAAAGGAAACCTCAAAGGACATTTCTTTGTTTTCCCCTGAAGATTGTGCTCTTGGCTGGAGACCATCTCTCCTGTACTCAAGCCCGTAAGTGCATTTTCTCTCTTTCAGAGGAGACTGGCTGCACATTGCCCTCTGCTACCCCAGGAACACCGTTTTCCACGTGGTGACAGATGTCTACCAGCGACAGACGGGGATGGTACACAGCATAAAGCACTACTTCGCGGCTCCTTCCCGGGCCAGTGCTCTCAACGGGACTGGAGAGAGGCTCTTCTACTTTGATAGAGCATCAGGGTGAGCCCATGACAGACCCCCAGCAAATGGGCAGGATCTCCCTGGGGTCTTCTTCTTTCCAGCCCCACTGCCTCCTTTCCCTTCCTCATAGTTAAACTTCAGTCCCATCCAACTCACATGGTCTTTTCACTGATTTCTTGTCAAAATGAAATGTTTGTGGGCTGTTTATTGAGTTATGGGCTGGTGTGACCTGGCTTAGGTCTACTTCTGTATCACCAAGCAGTGCTTGGCATTGCCATTAAAAAATAGCTTTTTTCTTCCCTGGCCCTAGCTCCTTTGAAGCCTCCCCCCTGCTGCTGCTCAGGTCGATGGAGGTGCGGGACCAGTGTAAATATTTGTAAAAATCCATTGCAGCCTGAAGAGCTATGAAAAGGAGTCCTCCTGTGCCTGCTGCAGCTCCAACACTGAGATAGTTTGGGAAATTTCAACTTCTTTGTATTCCCATGAAGACTTGTAAAATGTTCACACTCAAAAAATTAGAGTTTAGAGGGGGAAAGAAGGAGGAAGGAAAAAAATAGGATAGCACCATAATACATCTTGTATTTTGAAGGTAAGAAGACAGTCCTAGAGATCACACACCATCTTTATGAGAATCTAGATCACCTTTGGTTACAAAAACATGTTACGAAACCATGTTTCTCAGTCAGCTAAAATAGCTGGGGAGGAAAAAAGTGTTTTGTGGTCTAACCATGAGTCCCATGATGCTTCACCTGACTAAGCAGCTACTTCAGAAATCAATCCACAAATGCCAAATTAGAAAAGAGGATGGAGTATGTTTATTCTTTGAACCATAATATATGAGCAATCAAATCCCCAAATGCCTTCCGTTTTAACCAAGCTCCTTGGTGATCACCGGGTCTCTCATGATAGGAATTGTGAAATGAGGGGGATTAACTAGTAAACTACTTTTTTTTTTTTTTTTTTTTTTTCTTCTTTTTGTCTGTGTGTGTGTGTGTCGCGGGGGGGGAGAGGGGGGGGAAGGGAGTGTTGACAAAATTCTGTAAACAGGTTGTTTACTACTGAAGAGAAGGGAAAATGCTTACACATGTAGGTCTGTGAGGGCAGAGACATTAGCTGCCAGCAGCCATCTGGACTTGGTACATGCAGACTGATGGACATAACCCACCTAACCCAGCTTCCTTCTAGCAGTATCAGCCTTTTGGTTCTCTGTTTAATTCAGCAGCACTTTTTTTAGCCTCTCAGAGTACAGAAGTTAGGGCACTGGCTTTTTTCTTTTCCTGTTGTTTTTTTTTAGACTTCATAATAAGTGGGATGTTTCCCCTTCTTTTTTTAACCCCACGTGCTGGATCCTTGGAGAGGAACCAAGCTTACTCATTCTTTCTTCCAGACAAATAGAAACAAATACTTAGTTTTTTAAAGAAATAGAAAGAAAAAGAAAAGAAAACCTTTAAAGCTCATGCATCATTTTGATCCTGAAGCTGAGCTGAGCTGTTTATATAATTTCCTCTGCCTGAATTTCAGAATGGACACGATTGAAAACATACTTAGAACAGCTAGGAAAAAATGAACTGCAAGGGCCAGAAGATCTGGCTGCCTTGGAGCTTTTGTCATGCATGCCTAGGGCTAAGCTGTGCCTGCAGGCCAAGGCCATGAGATGCGGAGAGCCAAACGGGGAGATGCCAATATTTCCAGGCAAGCCTGCACAATAGCATGAGCGCGCTAGCAGGATGCCACCACGCCCACCCGGGGCTGGAAGTGGTGCCTGCCCCACGGACGCTTGCCCATTGAAGGAAGCTGTTTTGGGCATATGGGCTGTAAGTGCGGCAGGTCTCATCGTGTCAGGACAGGAGTGAAGCGCGACCAGCATCCTTGCAGGACTCATTTTACAAGCACAACTTGTGGGCGTGCTGTATTACACCACTCTAAGACAGAGTTGTTTGGTGTCGTTGGGAAATGGGAGGGATAATGCAATTTAACAAGTGCAGACCCTGCCTCTACTCAACCTTTCCTCTAAACACACAGAGGCTCTGACCCCTCTGCTTGCTCTCATTTCCAGGTACCTCTTTGTTCACCTGCAAGCCCACGAAGCTCGGAAAGGCCACAGTTACTGCTCTCAGCAAGGCTGCGAACGTATTAAAATCATGGCGCATATGTACCCAGGGGTGTCCTGGAGCTGCGCCCCAAACCCCTTCCCGCAGAGGCCGGCAGCTCCCCAGCGCCCTGTGTCCCAGCGCCCAGCCAGGCTGTGCAGGGCATGTGGGGCCCCACAGGTACCCAGAGCATCCTCTTTCGTGTTTGGGTAATGCGGCATACATGCATCTGTGTGAGGTTAATGCATTTTAACAGCCCTCAAGGAAAATTCATGGAGAATCGCCACTTGTGTATCTGGTCGGATCATGTCATGTGTGGAAGGGAGGGTTTTACCCTAAATTTCTACAGCTTCTTGTACTATGTTTCAAAGATAGCCTCAAAGAAATCGCCCAACTGGAAGCATGTGGGCGAACAGTCACAGCACTTTTTTTCCTTTTTTTTTCTTTCTTTCTTTCAAGCAAGAATAAAAAGATGCTTGAGAGGGCTCAGACTGGATTAGCTTTGAATTCCAATGCACAGCATTGCTGTTGAATTTCAGACTGGGAAGTAACTCTGGTTAATGGGAATAATCAGAAAATTAGAGCCAGGTTTTCTTCTCATTTACTGTCAGTTCACGCCACTGTAAATTCTGTAGAATTGTTTCAGCCTCATACAAATCTGCACTTGATTTTAAAGCCAAGCAAAATATATGAAAATCATATTCAACTTGTTATTCAGTGGCAGAGTGACCATCAGAGGTCCTTTCCAACCAGGGTTACCATGATTCTTTGATAAATGTTGTCTTAACAACAAACACTTACTTGTGAAGCAGGATCATAGTTTGAAAAGAATTCTCTGAGTTTTGCAATCATGTATATGAGCAATAGTACTCGGTGCCATCCAGATTTTAAGGTTCTGTCTCTCATGTAATTGCAGCTTGCTATCACTAGCACACCCTCAGTCAAGT
Source organism: Aythya ferina (assembly GCF_964211825.1). NCBI lineage: Eukaryota > Metazoa > Chordata > Aves > Anseriformes > Anatidae > Aythya > Aythya ferina. Next base: position 8,930,598 of record NC_140307.1, read on the forward strand.
ATATAAGAATCCAGATCCAGTCTCTCAGCAAGGCAGACATACAAAGCCACTTGACATCTGCGTTCATTAAGGTATGTGTTTTACTGTATTTGAAATGGTGATTAAACAGGGGAAACTTCTTCTCCAAGGATAGTTATTACGAAATCTTGCTGAGTCTTGGCAGAAGGAAATGGGAAGTTCCCGTGGAAGAGGCAAGTGCATTGTTCTCCCTTACAATTAACTCCATTAAAGTCACTGGGAATTTGTATTCTATTCAGATGAGGATTTGAGCCCTTAGGGGGAGAAAAGGCCTTTTATCACCTCAAAAGAAGAATTAACACCATCACTCTAATATGGAGGAAGCGGGGAGAAAATTACAACAGAAGTCACTGTTTACAAAGGATGTGGGGAAAAACACAAGCTTGTTTTTCTGATTTTCTCTGCTGGCATTGCACTAAAAGTTAAAAATAACTCTATTTTACTACTGAAGGAGTTTGGAACTGTCATGTTATCCCTGCACATGCCTTATATCTCTGCCTGGATGTAGCAGGGTGACTGAAATAATTTTAGCAAGGATACTTTCCCAGGTTTATATGTTACTGAATTATATTAATGCTAAAAAATGCCAAGCAAAGCTGGTAAAGAATCCTTATGGAGTAAGAGCAGCCAAGATTTCTCACCATGTGCTGTGGCTGCATCATCAAAAACTAATTCAACTCATTAGAAAGCAGGGGTTATTGGAGGTAACCTCCTCACCTGCAGTGAATTGCAGAGACCAGTGTATGGACTGCACTCAGAGATGTTGCCTGCAGATGATGGAGTCCCTCATGCATGTGGATGCAGTGGTGGCCTGCTCCAGCTCCCATGTAGCCACAGGAGCCCTGGTGGGTCTGGAGCATGCAGTCAAGGCAAGACACACAGCTGGGCTCTTTCTTTGGCCAGAAGCTCTGGTTTAGGTCAGCTTGCAGTTGTGGTTGCTCCCTGCTCTGCATGCATCCAGGCTTAGAACATGTCTATTTTGCTCATACTTCTGTGGAGGCTTAGAAGTATGAGCAAAAGATTTAGTCTGCCTTTGCTCCTCCTCACTCTCCCCTGCCCACCCATGGCCCAGACATTTTTATTTCCCTTACCCTTGACCTATTGCATCTCTGAGAGCCTTTGTCTTTCCAAAAGCAGAGATTGTGGTGCATTTTGAGAGTTGTAACCTGAGGAAGGAGCCCTCACTGTAGGAAGGGAGGGGAGTAAGAGTCACTTGTGCTGCAACTTCCTTGAGGCCCTGGGACAGCTCTACTGAGAAGGAATATTTTGTTTTTGAAATCTTTTTATATTTACATTTCCAGGGGGAAAAAAATGTCCATCTGTCGCTTCTATTCCCCCATCCGCTGTCTCAGCATCTCTCCCGTGTTCCTTGGTCAAATCTGCCTTGCCAAGTGACAGTAATTTCACCCACATGAAAAGAGTCTGTATTAAGACTGAACTAAGCATTTTACTCCCAGGATTCTCTGCTTCCCAAATGTATCTTCTTAATACACAAAAGATGTCGATGATCTCACTTCTCATGTTTTTGGTACCCCACTGGGCTTACCAGTGCTATTCAAACCTAATGGTTTTTTCCTCCTCCTGCTACTGACCAGATATCAGTGATGTCACTTCATCTGCACTAATTACATACTGAAAATTATAGGGTGTAAACATGTGATATTTTCCTTGCTCATAACTCCCTTCTTATGGAAAAGCAGGCTCAGAGTCTGAAGCTCCCCAGTCATTTACTGCCTGCCTCCATAAAACCTACCTTTTTTGTTGCAGATAAATGGTGCAGTGTTCCTGATCAATAGCCCTGGGATATTCTTCGTGGTGCTAGATGCATGTTCAGGAGCAGTTGTGAGTAGGCGGCACTTTGACACAGTTACTGGGGAAAATGCAGCCAATTCAATAACTGATTATGTTCAAACATTTATAAAAGAGAGGTAAGCAAAGTGCTGAGAGCCCAGTTCGTATAGTGACCTGGGGCTGATAGACAAAGAGAGGAAAATGATCTACTTTCAGAACCGAACCTGTGCTCTGAAAACATTTGGCAAAGATTGAATTATGTACAAATCCCAAATATCACCTAGATAATAAGAAAAGCACTGTCTTTCTCACAGGATTGCACAGATTCGAGCAGAAAGAGACAGACTTTCTGGAAAACTGGCAATTCCTTTTAAATTAACAATCCATTTTCGACTTTGAAGTAGATAAGGTCCGTGCAATGACATTTGCAGTCCTGTGTATGTATCCCAATGGCCAACAATTTCCTGGCAGCTGATGATTCAGTTTTCCATTTCTGAAATGGGTTGGTTTCTGTTTACTTTTACTGATTGTTTTTGCCTTCTTTGACAAATGAAAATCATAGGTGTGCCAGATTTTCCAAGACTTTTCTTGGACAAACCAATGAATAGACCTGCGTGCCTGCGGGCTGTTACCTTGAATGTGTCCTGGCAAAGATCTGGATCATCTCTGTTTGTGTCTGTTCCACATTCCTTGTGGTTTTATGTGTCGCCACATAAACATGGAACAACAGAGATTTATAGATAAATTCTTGGCTGCTGGCAGAAGCAGGTCAAATAACCAGAAAACAGACTTTCAGTCCAAGACATTTCTGAGCAGTTCATGACCAAAGATTTGAACACTCTGGAGTTATTACATCTTTATTTGTGCACATGAGTAAGTACATACATAAAATGTGCATGAAGTGACATATATGCATGTGATGCCTGTACATTTGGTTTGATTTTCTTGTAGGATGTGTATTTTTGCAAGGCTGGGCATTTAGCTAAATGCAACCAGTTGTGCCTGTAATTCATCACAGGTACAATTCACTGAGGGCTGAAAGCACATCTGTGAGGACCAGTCAGGCTGAAGCTTGACTGAAAATCAGACTCAGTTTATAGATGGTTTCAGCATCTCAGGACTGCACAGTAACTGAATTTCTTCTGCAGCTGAGTGTCACTTTCTTAAAAGGGGTGCACTCACAGTCATTTGGGCTTGTTTTGAGTCTGTGTAAGGAACAGGTTTAATTTAGGAACATATTTATACAGAGGGTTTACCTTATGAAAGCTTACACGTGATTGAAATCAAGGAGATTTAAGCTTGTTCTTAAAGGTAGGCAAGCTCTCAAGTCCTTTTCTGAATTAGAGCTTAAAGATCTTGCAGATTCTTAGCAATTGTAATGTTTTGCTGTCATGCAGTAATTACTGTCCTTCCTTTCAGATCACTTGTTCTTGTGTGCTCTAGAGATATTGCAGACATGGTGGGGAGCTCTGAAATGTCTATTTTTACAAGGTTAGGCTCTGCAAAGCCTATTGTCTTCCACAAGGAAGGTAAATATATGTATTCTGTTCTACTTCTTTTGCCTGAGAATTACTGACTGGTGTGTCTACTTACCAAAAATATACACATACTCACGTAGTGTTTATCAATGTATTTGCTACTACAAAATATGCCTGTGTAATTTCATAAAAAACCTCTTAGCTCAGGGATGTTGAGAAGTAGGAGAGTTATTCTGGATTTTGACTCTACCTCTCCAGTTTGCTTGCTGCAAATTGAATCCTAAATTGAATCCTTTTTTTTTTTTTTTTTTTTCTTCTAAAAACTACAACAAATAATTATTTAATAAAGATTCCATCTCTAAAATTCAACAGCTTTGCAAGGGAAAATAATCACAAACTAAAAGGCTGATGAAAAGAAAGTAGCCTGCAGTGAAATAGGAGCTCTTTATTTTCTTGGATGAAAGAAAGGTGAAATCACCAGGCTTGGAAAGCTCTTACTGCAGTTTTACCTTGAATTACTGTAAGAAATTCATTGGTATCGTTGGTCCAGGGAATCCAAGTAGTTTTGAATAACATATTTTTATAGCTTTAGAGCATTCATTTAGAAATATTGTCACTGCACTTTCAAAGAAACAAAAAAGAAAGGAGGAAAATCATTGCAGAGGAGACTGGCCCAATCCTAATCCCGGGTGATACTCAGCCTCTATTCAGTCCCAAAGTCTGTTCTCTTCATGGTGAGAAAACAGCAGACTTGTGGGCATGTCCTCCCTGCAATGCCTTTGAGCAGCACACTTTTTTGACAGAACAGCTTTCGGTCTGAATTCCCTGTTTTTGATGGAATTTAGGGAACTGCTTGTGGAAACTCAGTGTGCACAAAGCTGCCAGTCACATATTGTCTTTACCATGCTGGGTTTCCTTCTGGAAAACAGGGGGCTGTTGAAGTCCAAGTCTGGACAAACGGTTCGGGTGATAAGGATATTAGGAAAACAGCCAGCTAGCTTGATTCAGATTCCACTTGCAGTCTCTTAAGCAGAGATCAGATGTAGAATTTTTTGTATTTCCAGCTTTATTTTTTTTTTCCTGCTATTGCTTTACTGAAATTTACATCAATTTCTGGTTCAAGTTTCAAAGCTCATTCCTGTGACTATTCCAGGAGGAGGACAGCATAATCTTTACAGCAGAGACAGCATTTCGCTTTGGTGCCTGTTTGATTCTTGAGAAGCTGTTTTTGCTTTCATCCTTTCAAAAGCAAAAATTTGAGGTTTTCTTTTTTGTTTCTTTGTCCTGGAACTTCATTGCTTCATTCTTTCTTCAAAGCCCTGACTACTTTTGAAAGGAATTTTTTTATTAAAAAGTAATCTTTTTTGTTTGCTTTGTCAAACTTTTTTCCCTGGAACACCTGTGCCTCTCACTTGGGCACAGCTCTGCCAGGTCATTCTGGGAGCTTGGTTCAGCCTCCAGCCCTGACCACTCCTGGAGCACACAAAGGAGCAAGTAGGGCCACCACAGTGCCCCATCCTGGGGACACACCGGTTGGTGGCCATCTCCTTGCCCTACGTCTCCAGTGGGAAGTCAGGGGCTGTTGTGCTGGTGGCTGGCAGCGGGAGTAAGCTGCTGCTGGCTGATCCCGTGTCACCTCTGTTTTGCTTTTCTGAAGGGCAAGGGTGTTCACCCGCGTGTCTGCCCTGATTTCCAGTCTGGGTAATTATGTTCTGATTCATGAGCTTTCTCCTGCTGATTCAGGTATGTGCACTATTTGACTTCACAGCTCCAAAAGCGATTGCATGCAGGACTGTGTACAGCAGCTGCCGTGGTCCGCTCTGGGGGGCCGTAGTTCAGGGCAGGCTGGAACATTTCTCCCAAATACATATTGATGCTTCCAGGGATAATGCACAAAAGCAATCCCCTTGACCCCAGCAGGATCAGGATTTAGGGTCTTGTTGCCTGGTTCTGCAAAACCTTATTTAAATTAGAAGTGTTTACAGGAATAGTCTTGATCCAACCATCTGCAAATAGCCTTGGGAGTCTTTGCAATGAAAAGCATAATATAAACACAAGACATTATTATTAAAATCAAAGAACACATAATGCCTTTGTACTTTGTGACAGCAGAGGACAAGAGCAGAACTGACATGGGGAACAGTTTATGCATAACAGGAAGAAAGTGATGTAAACTAATAAAAGAAGGATTCAAAATGCCTAACCATTTTCATGTAGTCAAATATGAAAAAGTACCAATGGTTAAAAATAAAGAGTAAAGCAATATTCCTGTTAACTCACATCTGGGAATATCTCTCAGCTTATTGAAATACCTGTAGAGCTGTGATGCAGTGAGGGTACAGCTTCAGCAAGGCTCATTCCGTCTTTCATCCCTTTTTGCCTCTTAAGCATTCTGTGTTTTCTTTTGTTTGTTTGTTTGTTTGTTTGTTTGTTTGTTTTTTAATCCAAGGAAACAAACAAAAAATAAATAAAAGGCTAAAAAGCTTCTGTGATATCCATGTTGTGCTGCTGACAACTGAATGGATCCACTCAGAGGGTCATGCTCTTGTGTCTGTTTTACAGGGAGTTTTGCTATGCTTGGCTATAAAGGACAAGCGAAGCCCTCCTGGATTAAAGTCCTTAACCATGCTGGTAATCAGAAAGCCGCTTCTCTACAGCATTATGTTCCATTGAAGCTGAAGGAGTATCAATGTTCAGCTAACGCTTTTTCTCAGAACCACTCAGAGCACATCTCTGCAGAGGCTATGGTGCCCCACAATTAGCACCGGTCTTGTAACACCAACCAGGCAAGTCCAGCAGCTGTCACCAAAACCTGCTCTTGTTTTTACGGGATTGTACCGAACCAATGTTGTTCACTTGTATATTTTATAACTAATAAATATAGTTTCATCTTATCTGCTATGGTAGAGTTTTATTTTTCAAACAGTGTCCCACAGGACAGGATAGGAGAAGCCTGTGGGCTGCGCTTCCCAAGGAGAGAAGTGTTTGAACATATCTATGATTTGGGGTCAGACGGTAAGTTTTAAAGGTGAAAATGTGTTCTTCAGTATCATTGGGACTGGAAATGAAACTTGGCATGGAAACTTTAGCAGCATCCAGGGAAACAGATGAACCTTCGGCAGAGGTAGGGAATTCTCCCATCAGTCCTGTTTTCCCTCCATTAATTCCTGCTTTTAAAACAACTAAGCGTCTGTGTTCTATGACATCCTAGGTGAACTCATCAGCATCTGCTTGCATCGATGGGTAAGCACGTGGTGATTTTACAATAATGCCTCCTAATAGACCTGAATATATACAGTTGCAACAAGGAATTATAAATATATTTCTGTCTGTAGCTAATGACTGGTGAAATGATGTTTGCCCAATTGATGTGAACATTTAATTAAAGACCTGCAGGAATAAAACTCAGGATGATGTATATGCTGTGCAGGGCAAAATCTTCCATTTCTCCTTCAGACAATGATTGTATTGACTTTCTGCTCCCATTGAGGACTGAAATACTGCTGGTGTTAGTAGCTAATATTCTTTGGTTGTTTTTCTTGTTTTGTTTATATTACTGCTTTTTGAAGTGAACAAAAAGGAAGAGCTTTGTATGCAAACTGAGAAACAAACTGATGACCTCCCTGTCTACAATATAAGTACAAAGTTAGCCTGAAGTGATGACATACTCATTTTGGTATGAAATGAATGGATGAAATCCATTGCCATAATGATCAGACACTTCAGATCTTTTCTTTACAGAATGGCATGTGTTTTTTTTTTCCAAGCTTTTCTACTAAAATGTACTGATCTTTTCCTCGCTGTGTAGTACATTGGGACCCTTGCATTTCAAGGCTAAACCTTGTGTCATGAGTGCCTCTTTTTTCCTTTGAGTTGCTGACAGCTGTCCACAGGTTATTCAGACAGGTAGGTAAAGGCTTTGTTACTAATGTCCCGTCGTTTCTTTGAAATTCTCAGAAATGGCCAAACAAGTTGCTACAGGACAAGGTCAGCATTTTGTTGGCCAGACTATTGCTCCCTGGTGGGTTAGTCGCTCTGGCATCCGTAAGTCTTAGTGGGAACTGACCTCCCTGGCTGAGACGCTTACCTCCACCACCTCATACCACCTGGGTGAGGGGGAGAGGACACCCAAAGGCTTGTGGGCAGAGGAGGAGGCCGTGGCTCCATCCCCACATCAGGAAGGAGAGGTGGCAGTTGGGTTCAGCCAGAGGAGAGGTCTTGGCTTGCTGGAGAGCGTGAAGAAGTTAGTGATGCTGCTCAGGAGAGGGGAGGTAACAGACAGGACATTGCAGGCCTGTGCAGCCCCCACGGGGAGCAGCGGGACAAGAGGCTGAGTGGCTGGCACTGAACCTCCAAGGAGCAATCCAAAGTCCTGAGCTATTAGTACCTAATTGTTATGATTTCTGAGGCCATGCAGGGGAAGAAAAGCAAGATGTTTTTGGCTGTGAGCTTAAGCCCAACATTGGAACAACTACTTACAGAGTGAGCCTTTACTTTTGCAGAGATTTATTTGATAATTCGTGACAGGTCCAGACCCTGGATCCCAATAAAACTTTGCTGAGCTCTAACCCCAGCCTGAGACTAAACAATTGGCAAAGGACAAACCTAGTGGAGGAAGGAGAGGAATGTGCCTAAACTTCTGAAAAATCTCTCTTCCTCCTCCCACCCCAGAATGAGAGCAAATGGCAAATGTCCTGGAGAGGAAGGCGTGGAGTCGTGGTGAGCTGGATGCAAACAGTCAAGTACCACAAAAGCAAAAAGAAAAATATTTACATCCTGATGCAGTTATTTGAATAGTTAAAAGCAGCAATCTGAAGAGGTCTCAGAACGCTGTGATCCTCTGAGCTACTGCACACACTTTCCTTACCTTGAGAGGGAAAAAGCTCTTTAAAACCAGGGACGCTCCACAGAGGGTACAGTTCTTCGTTGGACCCTCGGGACATTCAGGACAAGGTTTTCAAAGGCTGCTGCTAACTTGGCATGCACCAGAAGTCTGAGTGTGTGAAGCTGCAGGGTAAGTGCTATGTGGGTGTTATATTTGTGAAGAGCTGCCATATTCCTCCCCGGGATGTCCAGAGCAGGAATATCTCCACCCACATGCTGGAGTCCATGTGGACTGTGAATGCCCTGTAGCCAATCCAGGCATGTTCAGTACATCTAATGCATTCAGGACACACAGCCATCCTGCTTATTCCCTGAGCATTTCTGCAGTGGATATACTATAGCCCCTTCTGGAAGCATTGGCTTGGTTATCCATCAAGGACTTTCCCAGATAAAGTCAGAGAATCCTGAACCTCAGAAACTGGGATTCAGCCTCCCACCACCTCGGTGTTTTGAAAATTTCATGTAGTGGACAAGGATTCAGTGAAATGCCGAGCACTTTGAAAGGATGTGAAACTGGTAGTCAGTCAGTTTCTGATAAGTGGAATGTCATGAATTGCAAATGATTCAGTTTTAGGTAAGCCAAAAATCACTTCCTTTCCTTTTAAAGGTCTGTAAGCCAGGGGTGTATGTGTGTGGGAGGGGGGGGATTCATTCTGAGGGGGGGAAAAAAAAAAAAAAAAAAAAAAAGCATATGTTTAACTCTCTTATTTCTGTCCCAAAATAATTTGCCAATGTTACAACGAATTTGCAGACACTTCACTTGCCTTTAGTTTATTCATTGTAAAAATGCCCTCTAACCCCAGCTCCTTGTTCAGGTGTTCTTAAGAACATCAGGAGGCAAGGAGTTTGCAGCGACACTTATGTATGGAAAATGTGAGCGGAACCTTCTTCCTCACAGGGAAAGACATTGGATAAATTGATAAGAAACTGAGGTTCATTGGGAAAAAAAGTCAGACTTACACTTTTGACTCCAGTATTGATTTTATTGAAAAGTAAGGTCTTTTCCTGCATTTCATCCTCTACTTGCCAGCAAAAACAAACAGCTAATGGCTGGATGGCAGGCACAAGATCAAGATGAAGAGCAGGAGCAGCTTCACAGCTGTGCTGCCCTGGGACTGGGACGGCATTTTCATTAGCTATCCCTCGAAATGTGTTTGTTTATTTGCATAGGGTGTCTGAAGGATTTAGCTGTGCTCACGGCTTGTGTGTGAAGACTCCCCTTGCACAGGAATGTCACTGCAGCAAGATCTGACATGTCCTCAGGTCAGAAAGGCAAACGTGCTCATCAAATCTGTCTTCCCAGCTGGGGTTAAAATGCAAAATTTCCTGAGTGAGGCTAGAGGACAGCCGATGCCGTGTGGTGTCAGCAAGGAGGTAGTGGAGGTGCTAATTAAACAGCTCCTCCTCAGGAATCAGCTTCCAAATTGAAGTTGGCTTCTTTGCATATGAATGAGGAAACACGCAGCAGCTCTTCAGACCTAGCCAACAAGCCACTACAAACCTCAGCATCGGCTTATGTTGCCCTTTTTCTGGTTACAGCAGGCTGAGGGCCCAGCTCTGGCTGCCAGGAGCAGGAGGGAGAGCGTTTGCCCTGCTCGGGACTAAAAGGCACCTTTTCCATTGGAATCCTGTGAGATTTCTCTGGGAATGGCCCCAGCTCCCCGCTTGGGCTGTGGTTGCTCTTGCCGGGCAATGGCAGCAGCTGTCAGGGTGCAGGCAGGTTTCTTGCTCCTGTTTGATGTCTCTTTTTGGAGCCCCCAGGGAGCTGCTGCTTGCCTCCCATCCTTGTTGTGTTTGTAACCGGTGGCTTAATGCTCCTGTCAAACCCTGCTTGACATACCAGAAAGGAGACTCCTCTTCCACAGGTGCTGAAGGCACATCCTCTGAAGTGAATCAAGCCAGTCTTAAAAAGCACCTTAAAATACCCAATATCAGGTGCTTCTTTTTTTTTTTTTTTTTTTTTTTTTTTTTTTATTCTGGTCATAGGCTCGGCTGGTTGGCCCCAAGTCCTGCAAGGTGCTTAGCCCAGGCAAGAGCCTGTCCGTGCTGCCCTGGAGGGCTCAGTTCTGCCACCCAGGCTTTGGAGTGTCCACAGGACTCCACCATGAAGCCTGGGACAACCCAGCTTCCTAAATGCTTTTCTTTACTGTTTTACCCCCAGGACTGTCTGCTCTGTGCTGCCTCCAGCATTAAATCCTCATGGAGCGCAGTGGATGGGGATTCCTATCTACGCAGCACGCTTTCTAGTACAGCATCATTGCTGACACCTGCAGTAGCAGCCAGCTGGGGACTAATGGTTTCCTGTATCCACTTTTAGCATTGTCTGCCACTATTGTTCACTCTTTGGCAAGATCCAGCAGCTGGGAATCATTTCAGAAAATCTGCCTCACCAGATCCAGGGATATGAGTCCCACTTGCCATTGCCAGGCAGCTTTTAATGGTGAGATGAAAAAGCTTTTCTCACCCAGGAGAGGCATTACAGACAGTGTTTTAGAAACACTGGAGATGATAGACTCAGGAGGATACTTGCCTGGCCCTTGGGCTCTCAGAGTGCCCAAATCTGTGGGGAGATTTGTTGACAGAGTGTGTTACATCAGAGCTGAACTCAGCGACGTGGCGCCTGTTCAAGGAAGATGTAGTGCGATTGCTGTGTTCCCATGCGGCTCGGAGCACTGAGCTAACACAACGGCTCTCTGGCAGGAGGCAGCTGCTCCTGAACCCTCTCCAGCAGGAGACATTAATGGAAAGAGTCGCTATCCCTTCCCTATCCCTTCCTCCTCTTATAGCTAATAGTAAAATCAAGCATATCGCTGTTTGTGCCCAGTATCTGGGGAAGATGCTTAGCTGAGAGCCTTTGAAGGAAAATTCCTGAGATGACTGTCCTCCAACTTTACCGGCACTGGGTTAGTCAGAGCTGAATCAGAGGAGTCAGTGCTAGCAGCAAAAGCACTTCTCCTTGGCCCTCTCAGCTCTCAGCCTTTCCAACCTGAGTGCCAGTTAATACTAACATTGCAATGAACTCGGGCTCACGGAAAGCTGAATCAAACACCCTGCTTCCACCACAAAATAAGCAGGGTTTTCTTTGAACTGTGGCAGATCAGACACTAGAAAAATATTGGAGCCTCGCACAGAACTGATGCCTCCAAAAAAATTACATGAATTTCCAGTGTGTGATTGCTTGTTTTGCTCTCTGCTGATGAGGATGGATGTAATCAGGGAAGCGGTCCCCCAGGAGCAAGCAGGGATATAAAAGCAGAAGCCATTTTGCACAATCTGGTGGTAAGTACCATGCAGTTCATGGCTTTAGAGAAAGCAAAGGCTGCGAGATTTCTTAAACCTACAGTATTTCTTATTTCCTATCAGTTTGCTACAGGTTGCTGTCAAAACAAGACCATAAACTGTGCAGATTATTGCTCTCACCTGGCAGAGACACTCCTCAGAGTTTGCAGGTTTTAGTGATCCAGATCCAAGAAATTTCTTTACCACCTACAAAAGTGATGGGAGAGCAAATGCATGCCATCACTGTCAAAAATTCATCCTGTTATTTATTTATTTATTTATTTATTTCTGTGAATATCATCTGATTGTGTTTTATGACTGATACCTTACCGGTTGGAATCTGGCTTTGTGCAGCTCTAACACACAGCTGTGCCTGCACCGTAGCAAACGCTGCCTGCAATGACCAGCCCGTGGTATTACCAGTTGTTCAGCTTTTCTCTGTCGTTAAAGCAGAATCTAGTGATTGGGTTTGCAGATTACACTGTGTAGTAATGGCTAATAAATCTTGACATTTTCATGGTGACTGCTGTACTTTGGGCACACCACTAATAATGTTCCTTTAAAAGAGCCCTGGCTTATCAAACGTTGATGGTTAATGCTGTTAAAATGTCAGACACGTGCAGCCTGGTTCTGGCACAAATTCCATGGCGACGTTATTGCTCCCCGATAATGTATATCATTCGAAGTTATAGCGTTACTAAGTGCATTCCTCTTTTCTACTGCTCTGTAACAGCATTTCAGCACCTGATAAACTGCACCACGTCTGCGCTGTGACCAGAGCTCATGGCTGTCAAGTATACTACACCAAAACAAGGAAACATTTTCCCCCGGGAATATTTCCTGACAAATCTGGTTCTAATGCTATTTTTAATACAGTCATTGGATTACATGTGGTTTGAACATACCACTGCACCTCGAGCTGTATCACCTCTAGGAAGACTACAGGCATGTGTTCTGCATATCTACACTGTGAAATTGGCTCCGGTCTAAACCCTGGTTTCTTGCCTATCTTTTTCCTCTATTTTTCGTTTGTTTTATATTAACAAGTGACATGAAAAATAACATGTGTTTTTTCACCCTGAAGAAACTGGGGCACCCTGGAATTTCATTCAATTGCTTTTTTTGGCGTCTTAAGCTGTGTAATATATACATTTATCGTATTTCATCAATGTGATGTGACATGGCAGATACAAATAAGTTTCTTCAATATTCTTCAAATGCTGGCTTACATGATAAAACCTAGCAGATCCTTGGACTGCGTGTGAATTTTAAACAGTTCTTTATGAGTACAGAGCATTGAACACTTACAGCAGCGGGTCTTTGTGCCTCAGTGTGACCATGCATGTCAATAAATTGCCATGCACTCAGGCAGAATTGCAGAATTGATCACTTGAGCTTGTTGGAAAGAATCCCATTAATTCTAACTTTGACTTTCATGACACTACTTGTTTGTTTGGCTGGGGCTTGGCTATGGTAGAAACAACAACAATATTAGGTAGATGGGTTTCAAAAGCAGTTTTTGGTTTTGCAACAGGATTCTGGGCTGGCAGATTAAACAGACAGGTCTGAAATCCAAGAAACTGCACGCGTCAGACTGGAAGCTTGAGTGTGGTTTGTGCTTGGGGGTGCACAAAACATGGTTACTGAAAATGTGTGGGTAGTCTGGGGGGAGGAAGGTGCCACCGAAAGGTTATTTTGTGCAAATTTGTCACTCTGCAAACACCTTCTCTGTTTTGTTTCATTACTTTTTTGCACATGTGATTATTCAGCCCTAGAGAGTCCTGACTCTGGATGTGTTTATATTGCATTCCTAAGACATTTTTGGTTACATCTGGTGGTTGCTTTCTGAGTGTCTATTTGTATTCCCGAGTGGGTTTATCCTAAGCTAAACAAAAGGTGAAGAGCTGCCCTTGGCTCCTTGCTCTGTTTGGGCTGGTCCCGAAGCGGCTTGAAGGTGTTCTTAGTCACAGAGCTGGCTGGGAGTGGAAGCGGGCTGTCATAAAGGCACACATAATTTGGTTCTGGGCGAGCAGTTTCTGCATGAGCTGGAAAAAAAAATAAATAGAAAGAAAAAGCCACGCTTTCTTGATATTCTGTCTCCACAGGTATCAACCCAGAGAATTTTTTATCCTGAAGCATGGGTCTACTTACCTCCGAGCACCTGGCAGAAAACTTCATTTTCCTTCTGTTTGTAGTCTCCTCTGCAAGCACAGGTAAGTCTTTCTGTTACAGGGGGGTTAAGGCGTGGTTTGTAACACTGCCTTTAAATAAAGACATTGCTGGACTAGATTGAGCAACTTTTCACTCTTTGATCCAGGTTCTTATAAAAAAGCCAAGGACAGGGTGGAAAGCTCAGGAGAAAAACAGTTTTCTGATGTCTCAATATTCCTGCACTTGGCCAGCTGGAGTGGCAAAGAGTGAAATTTCTGAGCAGGTGAAAGTATCCCCAGGGAGCCTTCAGCCCTTGCTACACATTCTTAAAACAAACCCCAACCCAACAAACTGCCACAAAGAAATAACAAAGGAAACCTCAAGTCCTAATAGCTGTGTCTGTGGGTGGTGAGCAGTTTGCTGCTTTGTCCAAGTGCAGATGTAGAGACCAAAAAGCTCTGGGGTGGCACATCCCTGCCCTTGATTTTGACTGTTATAAGCAGCCCTTATCCTAAGTGGTTTCAGAGAAAAGGGAAGCTGGAAATACATATTCTAAGTGGATTTATTTGGGGAAGTTGCCTTTTTTTAAAACAAAGAGGCCTTATGTCTTGCCTCAAATGCTGCATCTGCATGAAGCAACATTTCATTGCCATGTTTGGGGCCTTTTGGTCAAGAATTACACTGTTCAGTTAACTCCTTTGTTGGAAGATGCTTTCTTATCCCCCAAAAGCCCATGTGAGAAATAATACAGGCTGGAGGGTGCCTGATGGGCTGGCAGGAGTTGCTCAGCCCTCCGGTGGCCCTGGTGCAGCAGGTGCAGGTGCTGTGCTCTGCTCCTTCTCCCTGGTAGGAACAAGTTACCTTGAACAGCTGGTATTTAATGGGGCCATGGAGATGTCTAGGCCCTGGCTGGTCCAATTCTGTAGTTTTCTTAAGGCTTGAAGCTGGTGGAGGAGTCAGAGAGGGAACTGAAAGCAGACGGACAATTTTGTTTCTATTGCTGTGGAATTGCAGGCAGCCCTCAAGTTTCACAGTGAGAACACACAACAGCCCTCCACCAGCTGCACCAGCACCAGGACAGGTTTCCTTGCATGGGTCCACAGAGCTGTCCTTGCATTAGGATGCTGACTGACAGCACTAGCATCCATGGGGAAAAAAACCAAACAAACAAACAAAAAAACTTTACTAAGTGCAGAACCATAATCCTGCTGAAGTCAGGGGGTTCATCCCACTTCTATTGCCACTGATTTGTGGCTCCTGTAGTTTTGCTATGGTGTTTTTGTTTTAAAGGATACAAACTGGAGATCTGGTGAGAACTCCCAAGCCCTTGTGATGGCAGAGCTCATCGTTCAAACTTCCACTGACCTTAGCTTCCTAGGATTAGAAAGGTTTCTGCCCTCAGAAAATATGCATCCCCCATGGGACTCCTGCACTTGTGAAGTTGTGTTGATTAGAATAAGATGTGAAACTCACATATCAAGTGAGATTACATCAGGGAAATATTTTATCTTAAGTAAATATTTATGACATGAGACTTGGATTTGGTATGGGAGCAGTTTAGCTAACACGTCACAGCAGCCTGTAATCAAATATGTATGCAGAGATGAGTGATGTGTGTAATCAAAGAGAATGAGTCCTTATCTCTTCTGTCTGAAAAAGCTTATGAAGCCGGAGTCTCTCTCTTGTGGGATTTCTGTTTCTGGATCGATTGGTAATTTTTTGGTGTGTGGTGCTTTTGTGATAATTTGAGCACTATTACTTCCTGTCCCCACGAAAAACACAGTATGCAAACCTATCTCATTACTATTTTTTTAAACTTTAAACAAAGACTTTCAAACCTCACAAGTATTTTAGGGGCGTTAGGTAGCCTTTTTAAAGGTGTCTTCTGTTTTAAGCTTTTGTCAACATCTTCCCTGAGCTTGTGAAAGGCTTTTTGTCAGTACAGAGCTGAATGTCATTGCAGCAAGGGCTTTATTCCAGCCTTTTCTCTCATGGTTTTCTGGAAACTGCATCCTTCACATGGCTCCTTTGCATCCAGCAGTGGGATTTTCCATGCTTCCAGAAAACAGAAGATCATACAGCTTAAACTGTTGTTTGTTTTCTTTTGGTCATGACCCAGAGGGACACTGCTGCCCTGAGTTATTGCTGTGTTCCAGGGAGGCAGCCAAGGGGGGTACAAGACTGGTGCTTAAAGATGCCAAGATGTGGAGCTCTCTGTCTTGCACCAAACATGTGGCAACTCTTCACTCTCCACTTCTATTCAGCAGAAGCAGCTGTGATATGTCCTGATAAGGATCCTGAGCTACAAAATTGGAACCCAGGTCACAACGAAGAAAACCGCATTGAAATCCGTAACGGCAGGAAGCTTCTTCTCTCTTCTTCTGCAACTGTCCACTCAATCCACATCGCTGATGGAGGTAAAACTTGCTGCCTCCAAGGCGGCAAGGCTGGGCAAAGAGTGCTTTCCCCTTCGGCTATTTAGATCACCGTGTCTCATGCTGGGAGAGGTTCCTGTTGCTTGCCGAGAACTGGGTGGCTGCTGGACAAGCCCAGCTTTAATTTGGTACAAGGGTGGGTGGCAGCTGAGATGCTACCAGTCCTGTAGCCATTATAATTAACCTACTCATCATCTTTTCTGGAGAATTTGCAGAAGTACTTATACGTACTGGTTTTTATTCCACATTTTGCCTCAAAAACATGTTTTACTAAATTATTGTTCTTGTAACATAATGCAACTGTTGTGTTCTCAGGGTCTCAGGACAGGGCAGATATAGATGGGTTTCCCTGTCTCTAAGGATAGAGTCATAGCATTGCTGGTGACTTTTAGCACAAATAGCTTTTATTCATCTTGACTCTGAATTTCCATCTCAGTTTTGAATGAATCCTCTTCCAAGCAAATCTTAATTGCACTCTTCAAGAGTTGGACTGAGTAAAAAAATTTACTGTCTTTATGATTTCTATTGAGAATGGGCAGAATTTTTCAAAAATTTAGATGAGAACCCAGCACTGGTTTTTAGCACGATGATGTCACAATCTCTGACGAGCTTCTGTATGTTAAAGCAAATGTCATAACCTTTTCTACTTAGGAAAATTGGTCATTAAGGACGATGTGCAGCCTATCATTTTGCGTACTAGACATATACTCATCGAAAATGATGGAGAGTTACATATCGGCAGTGAGATGTGCCCTTACCAAGGCAATGTGCTTATCAGCTTGTATGGGCGGTATGTATGCATGATAAAATATTATCTTAGAATTTCCAATATCTCTCTTCCACAACAGAGAAAAAAATGTTCCTTAAAATTACATTTGCTCAGAAGTATTTATCATGCATGTTTTGTAAAAAGTTTACTGGCTTGTTAGACAATTTAAATGTCCTTTAATAATTGACACAGTTTTGGTTCTGGTTTCAAATCTCCTGGGGGATGTACATTGGGGTATTTAGGAATGCCAGAAAATCAGCTGTAGTCAAGTTGATTCATAGATTTTTCCAGAATAGGCTTAAAGCCTGAAGAATTATTTTATTTTGAAAATTCTCCTCCCTAAGCATCCTTTTGTTCTGCATGAGAGTGAGAAGTAGGTGAGCCAAAGGATAAGACATTTATGTCTTGCAGATTAGTACAGGATCGCTCAGCTTTTCAAGGATGCCAAACTCATTTTTAACAGCCACTAAGGCTTACCAAGTCCTGGTTACGATCCTAACTTCCTATGGAAATCAGAAACATAACTGTGTTGTGCAGTTTGGGCTTCAGGCCTCCTCAGGCCTGAATATAATGAAAATAACACATATAATTTGAGTTCCAGATTGTTCCTGGTCCATAGTTGCTAGTATTATTTCAAATAATTTATTTACTGTAGAGCATGAGCAATTGCCAATTCTTAAGGTCATTGAAAAAAAAAATGCTTTACAAGTCATGATGCTTCTTTCCTTGGGCTATAGCAGAACAAGGGCAGAGGTTTCTTGACCATCAGGTACAAAATCAAAATTGAATCTTTTCCTCCCTTCATGTTGCAGAGCGGATGATGGCAGCCAGCCGAATCCTTACTTTGGGCGGAAGTACATTGGAGTGAGTAAGGGTGGCACTCTCGAGATCCATGGAAAGAAAAAATTGTCCTGGACTTTCTTAAACAAGACTCTTCATCCTGGTGGCATGGAAGAAGGTGGATACTACTTTGAAAGGAGCTGGGGCCATCGGGGTGTCATTGTCCATGTCATTGACCCAAAGACAGGGGCAGTTTTCCATTCAGATAGGTGAGTGACTTTATAGCTGTCTAGATTTGAGGATCTTTGGGAACAAGTTGGGACAGCTTCTCAGCAAGCTCAGAAGCATGTGGTTTAGCATCTAGTTCAAATGGGTGTTACTGTCTCTATATGCAATTCTTTCTAGATTACTGATCTCCAAACCCAAATAGTAAAATAGCAAGTAGTGTTATTGTCTTACTATTGTGTTAGCTGGAGCTTAATCAATTTGCTTTAAAAGAAACCTGTAATGTCTCAGACAAATGCTTTTCCGATGCTATAATATTATTGTTGTAAACAATACAAAAAGGTCATTTCTTTATAGCACTTGCTTTTTAGTATGGTGGTGCTTGTTAGAGCTGCAATGATCACTTGAAGTAAATTTGTTTTTGTTTTTTAATAATTTTAGGTTTGATACCTACAGAGCAAAGGAGGAAAGCATACGTCTTGCCCAGTATTTGGGCAGAGTTGCAAATGGCATGATCCTGTCAGTTGCTGTGAACGATGAAGGATCTAGAAACTTGGACGATTTGGCCAGGAAAGCAATGACCAAACTGGGCAGCAAGCATTTCCTCCACCTTGGGTTTAGGTATGTGCCAGTCCTGCCAGTTCTCCCAGCACAGAGGCTTTATTATGTTCCTCAGATGTCCAAATAATTCCACTCTCTCAAAGGCACAAAGTTCTTTCACATGGAAAAAAAAAAAAAAAAAAAAAAAAAAAAAAAAGAGGGAAACCTTTCAACATGAAGTTTTAGCAGCTAGTAAGATAGTTTAAGATGCACTCAGTGTCTATATTGGGTATTTTTATTAGCAGATTGAGGAAAAGCATACGATTTGTATTAAAAATATATTTTTCCAAGATATTATTCCCTTACAAGTTACTCATTCCTATTTATTTTCATGTCATCCCCCGAAGATTTAAGAAGCATATCCATGTACCTACAATGGATTGAATGGCCTGAATGTTAAGCAGGTTAGGATAATAGGCCTGTAACCCTGGCTAAATACATTATAGACATGCATACAGCTTGCTCATCAGCTTGTCCAGTACATATTTAGAGACTTGTGCAGCATGGAAATTTAGCATGCATTTATTTGTGCTGCAAACTGTAAACCATTCTGTGGCCAATACATTGTCTGTGTTGGCGCACACACTGATGAGAATATTTGCTATTTATCCAACAGTAACCATTTTATAATTGTATGTGAGTATCTGAATTTATGTAGGCTTGTTTGTTTGTTTAAGAGGATGTCTGTCTCTCTGTGGACAATGGTCTGTACAGACACTGAGGGTCACTGCAGAACATGGAGAAAAAAAATATCTGCTTTGTAGGAAGAAGTGATTTAGAAGAGCAGCCTTTTGGAGCAGACAAGTGTCAGTTGGACAAGATTTGGAGTAGTTGGTGAACAGGTTGTGTAAAATACTACAGGGACTTCTGTGTGCCATGTAGAGCATTTCAAAGAAACAAGGCTGCAAAATAGTCTCCAGACACAGGCTATCTTCATCACTTCCTCTCAGATACCCAGAACCCATATTAAAGCCAGGAGCCTGCTGGGTTTCTTTTTAAAGACTAAAATTAGGGAAACAGAAAAAAGATTTTCAAACATTATACTTTTTTTCCAAGCCTGAAACAGGAAAAAAAAAAAAAGATGGTTTTCTCATATGTTTATAAAAGTAAATTGCTCTTGATGTTTTTAGACTTCTGTGGTGTTTTAATGCTAGTTTCTCACTTTGCTATAATTGCTTATAATGGAAATACCATAGAAATTCATGTGTTAAAGTGTGACTTTCTGCATCACTACAGAAAGCTAGTCCTTGTCATGTTGTTATCTCAAATACCACAATATTTCCCTATATAAATAATAGGGACATTGTGGGTACAATAATGTAGTAGTAGTTGGTCATCATTATCTCCCACCAGAGCATTGGTGTGTGCAAAAATACCCATATCATGGTGTGCTTTTTAAAAAATTGTATTTTTAGGGGTGTTCTTAACGTATAAGTTCAACAGCTTTGAAAAATTGTCCAAATGGCAGACAGGACCTGCTCACTGCCTGGCACCAGGGGGTTGCTGGCCGGTCCCACCTAACCCCCTGCCAATGGCTGGGGCTGGCCCTGGGCATCACTGAGACAATGATGGTGTAAGCAAGGTAGCAATTTGAGATAGGGACATTCTATTTCATGTTTTGGTAGGTGCCTTGTGAGTCAGGCTGTTGAGCCATAGGCTGGGTGGTTTTCTCATGGAGGCGTTGGAGGGAGTTACTTGGCCAAATTCCTGCCTATCTCCAGCTGCCCCATATTCAACCAGATTGTGAAGTTGTGCAAATTCCGGTTGCTGCAGAAGAGCCAATGAGCAATGCTAATTTTTCCAAAAAAATTCTGTGCTTCTGGCATCTCTTTCAGTTGCCTATTCTCTCTGAGCCCAGAACATTAGGAATGAAAGGAAAATCTTGCATTCTTCCTCTATTGTTGTCCTTTTGAAAAGTGAATTTGCTCTTTAAGCATGAGGTTTTTTTATTTTTTTCAAATAATAAATTAAAGAAAGCCTTTCAGCACTTGATGACAGAGTTGTTCTCTTTGGAATCCTACCCAAATATCACTGGTTTGGCTCCGGACTTACTGGTCCCTTCATTTCAAATAGCCAAAACAGATGCTTTTACATGTTAGGTGTTTACATGTTAGGTGTTTACATGTTAGGTGTTTACATGTTAGGTTTTACATGTTACGTGTTTTTACATGTTAGGGTTGAATGACTTTAGGACTGTTTTATGTGATAAACTGACTGGGATAAACAAGTACTGTAACATATGAAATGGGACCAAACCTTGAGTTGCAGAACTAGCTAGCTTCTTATTCTTTAGATTTTTATTTTTATTTTTTGTCACTTGTTTTGAATTTGGTGACAAAAAAAAAAAAAAAAAAAAAAAGACCTATCTTTCGTGCTGAGTGATAAAGTGTCCTTCCTCCCCCCATACCCTCCTCTCCCTGGATGGAGATCATAGCCCGGCAGTGCCGCTGGCAGTTGGCACACGGACAAGTTTTCCAGCAGGAGCATCTGGCTGGCTGGCAGGCTCCCGAGGCAGTTGTGTGTTGGCAGCTTCCCCCGAGCCTGTCCTGTGCTGAGGACACGCTGCTGGGACTGCCGTGCTTCGGGGAGCCACGGCCGCTGAATGGCCGTGAACCTCAGCAAAGCCCAGGGGTGATCTCTGCATGCTATCTGTCAATGTCTGTCTGTGTTTTCTTCCGAAGTCCCAGGGTGGTTTGTAACTTCACTTAAACCAGGCAGATGGTAAATGGAAGGTGACCTGCAAGATTCAAGGGTGAATCTTGATGCTATTGAAATCACCCTGTGTTTTTACCGATAGAGACATGATTTAATCTCTGGGCTGTTTGCTAAATCCAGGGTAAGGGTGACAGTCTCCCTACAACCCTAAAAGCATATTTGTTATTCTGTTAGTCATGAAGAGCAGATACGCCAGAATTTCTTCTACTTCAAAGACAAAACTCCCTCCTGACCCCCATTAATTGGGTTCACTTCCAGTGCTGGGAGGTACTTTAGTCTCTGTCTCCATTGCTTACTCGACCATGTGTTCATTTGCCAGTATTGCTGATAGATATTGAGCCTGCTGAACCAATAACAATCAGGCAGTAATGAACTTATTTCTGACACAGGATCAGATGGGAACAGACAATTCAGACTTATAAACCTTTGTGCTTGTTCAATGTTCAAAATGAGGAAACTAGACACCCAGAGACAATCTAGGTATTTTTTATTGCCCTTTGCCAGCCAGTCTGTCTATTAGAAATTCTCATGGGTCATTCCAAAGACAATTGTGATATACAAGGTTTCAGAATGAGCTAGATTTACTTAAGCAGAACTGGCTTTTTTCATGTTTTTTAGTGCATGCACACACACAAAAGAAAGATTTTCAGACTCCTTAGGGAGTTGCTGGTGTCCTATGTGTCTGTCACAAACAAGCCTCTTTGAGCACTCATTTAAAAGAGAAACATGCTTGTTGTATGACTGTATTAAGAAGGGATTTGTCTTTGAAATTCCTTATCTTGCAATACATTTACTGAAGAAATACGAAGTCTTAAGATATTTTTAATTTTAACCAAACTGCCTGTCACATCAATCAGACTGTTTTGAGTGAGGTGCCCCTGAGAAATTCAAGAATGTTATGCTGTGAAAAATATGCATCTTGTACATGACATAAATTGATCGCTTCTCATTTTGATTTTCTAGGCACCCATGGAGTTTTATTACTGTTAAAGGAAATCCCTCCTCTTCTGTTGAAGACCACATTGAATACCAAGGTAATTTATGCACAAATTGCTGGCTTGACATTATCTACGGAAGTTACTGGAGTTATGGCTGAGATTAATTTTGTCAATGGTGTTTTCAGTTGACATTGTATTACATGAAAGCTGTAAACAGTTGGTGGTTTGGAATATTTAATTAATGCTGTTTTGATATTTTACTACTTTCCATTAATACAGTTGAAGCAGCAGAGTGTGGGGTATAACCTGGGTTATCTGAACTGTGAGGTAACAGGCATGACCCTACCCCAGCGTAAATCCGTGTAACTCTGTTGAGCTCAGACTCTGCATCCTGTTTTGACACAAAGCTATGGAACAAGCCCACTTTGCATTGGCTGAAAATTTGATCAGTGTATCCTGCTTTGGTAGCCTCAAAAACTCCCACAAAACCATTTTGTTGCTAGCTGAAGTCTTCTGAGGCTTGCTGCGGCTTTTCATGACATTTTCAAGAGCAGCTAACAACATGGCTTAGTACAGTACCAAATAAAAATAGCAACATATTATAAATAATTGGGGTTTGTAGTTGCTTTTTTTTTAATACCCTCTTGAATCTTGAAGATTTTTCCCCCTGATTGTCCAGGCAGTTATGAGTGTCTGAAGCCTCATTCCAAGATCAGTAACTTTCTCTGGAAGCTTTGCAGGGCTAATTCTGGACAATATACCCAAAATACACAGATATACACACAGACAATTGCCTATTCAGTTCTGACATTTACTGAGTTCTGACATTTATTTATTTACCATTTTTTTTTTAAAAACAGGTCACAAAGGGTCAGCTGTCGCCAAAGTATTCAAACTATTCAAAGCTGAGAATGGAGAACTTTTTAATGTCTCTTCAACTAGTGAGTGGGTTCAAGGTAAGAGGTCTGTTTGCTGTTTAACCCAGTAGTAGAGTTGAAAAATGATGTGAACCATCCTTTTCGCTGCAATACTTTAACATTTGGGAAGAGTGGACTTGCTAGTTGCTATTTATGTTGCTGCTAATGCAAGTAAAGTATGTGCACAGATTCTTTCCCCAGTTGTCTCCAGGACTTGCTGGATAACTAGCATCTATTTTCCTCCGCTGCCCTGGGTATGAAATTCCATCTCATATGATCTAAGAGATCACACACAACCTCTTATTTCTTTTGAATGCATAGTCATCATGTCCATGTTTCAAACAACATACAGTAACTGACTGAAACTTGATCTGAAAATCCAAAAAGGCAGCTAAGGAGGACTCGGATCCAAAATCCATAACTATTAATAATGCTCATACTACATCCTCCAATTATGTAGCTTTTAATAATTCCTCTCTCCCTTGGCTGGTTGCACTTCCCAGAATCATAGAAGTGGCTGACAGACTGGCAGGAAAAGGCAGGAATCAGATCATCAGTGAAGAAACTTGTGAATTATATCTGAGATCAAAATATGCTTCATGCATTAAGCATGACTTTCAAATGACTTTTCTTGTTTGCACTTGTTTCCAGATGTAGAATGGACAATGTGGTTTGAGAAGCCTGATAAAGCAAGATCTAAGGACATGGAGAAGCTTTCTGACTTCAAAGCTGCTCATCCTGATAAAATCTGTAGGCAACCCATTGATATCCAGGTAGGCTAGCTTACTGCTTGCTTTGAAGAGACGGGGTGAGTCCTCTGAGGGGTGACACCGAAACCCCAAAATATTGTGCTTGTCAGTAAATTTTGTTTCTAAACAAAAGACATTGTTTATTTTGTTGCCGTAATACATAACTGACCAGATCTGGTATGCATTCTTGTATCATTTTGAGACAAAAGTTTATAGCATTAAGCTCCTTTCAGTACATTCTGGCTTCTGGCATGGAAAGGAGTACAGATGGGGTCACAGACAGCACAGATGCTATCATGAAATATGTGGTTCCCCGGTGGCAGATTACAGGAAAAAAATACGTGAAAATTTCAAAGTTTTTAAACGGTCCTGGAATGGACCCTCCCTAAAAAATTAATCACAGAGTGTAATGAGATGGTAAAACTACCAGCTGTAGTAGGTTGGAAAAAATGTCAGTGAGCTTGCAGCTATTTCTTGGAGTCAGTTGTTTTTTCTCTGTGGAAAGAAATTTGAATTCTGTTTGGGGCTAAACATTATAATTACACCATCTTGCCAGCATGCTGAGGAGAAATCATATACCTTTTCTGCAACTGCTAAACCCTCTTTAAGCTAAAAAAAAAAAAGGCTTTTTTTTTTTTTTTTTTTTGGCAAATGCTAGCAATATACTTTGCCTGTATACCTGCTACAACAGCTACCACAGAAGCATCGCCTAGCAAAAGACAATAAAATACTTCATATCTGTGGGAGGCTGAGGTTCCTGCATGCTCTGAACCACTGGATTTTCCTTACTCACAAGAATGCGGCTATTGAAGTAAATGGGAATGCTGACAGTATGAGTGAAAGTTTCCAGGCTAGATGTTATAAAGAATCTCCTCTGCACAGAAAGGAAAAAACTGCCCTACAACTTTCTGCCAGGTCTTAGCAAATCCACATTCGTTTCAACTTCCATATACATGTATTAGAAGTGACAACTTAGTTCAGAACAGAGGTCAGATGTTCAGTATGATAGGGCTCCTTTTAGCATGTGTATTAAAAAAGAAACAAGAAATACATTCTTCTGCTCCAGAATCAAACCTTTTTTTCCTGTTCTTTTCAACGCCAGTTACTTTTTATCCCCCCATGTATATTAAAAGTAAAACAACATTTTTTTAGCTTATCCTGCAGATTTTAGAACAAATCCTCAGGTAGTGCAACCTGGTGTTGCTCATTGCCTTCATAAAGTTACGCTGATTTATCCCAGCTGGCCTGCTCCAACTGCACTGCACACAAAAATGTGAAGATACGATGATAATAACAGAAACAGTGCAGCCAGAGGCACATTCCTCCAGATGATGGTGTTGATCCTATACATGGCAGCAGAGTGGCTGCATTAATGAGGAAAGTCTGCATGAGTGAAATAATCAGTATGAGGGTCTTCATTGAAAAATGGCTTATCTCCTGCTGCCTTGTTAAAATGCATGTTTTATTTGGATTGCCCGATGCAACAAATCACATTTTTGTGAAAAAAGCAAGAGAATTGCTAGCTATAGAGCTGGACTGTGAAATTTACCGTGACCCTGAGGGTGATGTGCCCCAGCAGAAGCACAGGAGAGGCTGCACATTCTACAGCCTCCTCCTCGAGCTGGTCCTGCAGGCTGGTACTTGTATATGAAAAAAAGGCCACTTCTTCTTCCTTCTAGAGCAAGGGTTTTGGAACTGTTTTGATTTTTGATCAGAGAGCAATTACCACTGATCTATGCAAGGACAAAAATGAGAACAGCCTCCCCCCACTGCATTCTTCTGCAAGGTTCAGGCATAGTCCAGCCACCAGCAATGAGAAGAGGCAGTGCAGTAAGAGCCTTGAAAGCATGGGTTCATTTGGGTACAAGCATCTGTGTTCAGTGTTGTCATCTGACCTCAAACGAATGGCCAGAGCAAATCTAGGGCACCAAGACCAGATGTGACTGAAGCTCAGAGTACTCCTCCCAAAAAAGGCACATGGTCTTAATATAGATATAAGAGAAACATACACCTAGCAATAATCTCTGCCGTCTGCACATAAAATAGCTGTGCTGGAGCACCAGCTGGGATGCCGGCTGGATAGCACACGCAACAGTCATCCTGTTTTGTTATGTAACTCTTGTGCATCACCCAAAAGAAAGCAAAAGCCTCTTATGATGGCACTGATATGCCAGTAAATTCCCTTTAACTTGGTGTATCACTACTTTTACATTTCTATTCTCATTCCAGGCCATGACACTTGATGGAGCTAATTTAACAACCGAGGTTTTCTACAAGAGTGGCCATGACTATCGGTTTCTGTGCCACGGCAAGGACCAGACAGGTGAAGGTTGCCGGAACTACAGAGTACGGTTCCTGTGTGGCAGCTCTGGTATGTGCCCCATGTCTGAAAGCCAGATTTCTTGTGCCCTTTGGAGGAGTAGATAAAGAAAGTCCATCTGAGGAACCTGAATTTTGTGTAGTGTTTTTGCCTCTGATATCTAAATCTATAAGGTCTTCCCCACTGAGCACTCCACTTGAGGTAGACAGTATAGGTATTATCCACAACAGGGAACAGCAGAAACACTGCCTTCTGATGACTGACTCTTGTTCAGTGTAAGAACTAGAGTAAGTTCCCAAGCTAAAATTTTGGCTGGGCTGTTGACATGAACACAGATATAACAGCTGAAGATTTATCTCAGGAAAAATTCCTGAGCCCTAACAGAGGTAGCAGGGTGGTGTCTCAAAAACCCAGCAGTGCCATGGCAAATACTTGGCAAGTGCCTTCCCCTAAATACCTTGACTTTTGCTAAAACATTTTAGGATGACGTAGGATTGGTCAATCAGCATGTGAAAAGACAACAGGTTTTGACAGAAATACTTTGTTTTGAAGTTATTAATTCCAACACCACTGTCCATAACCTAGCCATGGACAGGTCATTAGGAGACTTCAGTGCTCAGCTGTCAGGAAAAGGAGGTTCAGGCCAACAGTTATTTTGCTTGGAAACACAGTCATTATGTTAAAGACCACTTGGCTGCTGTAAATAACCATGCCCAGTGCCCACAGGAGCTACTGCTAAGTGGGTGTGGTGAAAATGAGCCACTCAGAGCTACTTTTAAATTTAGCCATGGGGTTAGTGGAAAATCCACCTGCCTACAACTAACAGAAAACACTTTCTTGTTTGCTTGCTTTCCAAGGCAAAGCTAGTAACGAGCATGATTTGAAGAGTTAACTATCTTGGAAATTATCATTTTTGGGGGTGTTCCAGGCTTAAGAAAAAAAAAAAAAAAAAGAAAAAAAAAAAAAAGAAAAAAAAAAGAAAAAAAAAAAAAAAAAGCAGGCAAGCAGGCACTTTCTGATAAGATTAACTGACTTCTCCACCCTTCCCTTCTGGCTTTTCAGTGAAACCAAAGCTTACGGTAACCATTGACACCAATGTGAACAGCACAGTCCTGAATCTGGTGGATGATGTGAGCTCATGGGAGCCGGGAGACAGGATTGTGGTTGCGAGCACTGACTACTCCATGTACCAGGCGGAGGAGTTTCAAGTGCTGCCATGCCCATCCTGCAGACCCACCCAGATCAAGGTAGAAGGTAAGGTGCTGCATCTTGTCACGTTGGCGTTGCATCACATAAATTCTGTCATTTGCACTGAGGGAACTCCATTAACAATCACCAAGATTTGAAAGAAACATGAATTTGATGGCTAGTTTAGATGATGCTTTTGGGAAACATATGCCTTTCTTGCTTGAAAGTTTTAATCTAATTTACTTCCGGTTGCTTTCTGCCTTCCCCTTTCATAGCTGATTCCATTGTTTGTCCCCAGGCATATTGCTGAACAGAGGTATTCATTTCAGGGATAGAAATACAGGCCGTGTATCTGAAATGTTCAGTTTTGCATTTCTGCATTTGAAAATGTATCAGTTCCTGGAAAGCAGGAAATCAGCACAGCTGATCCAAGCAGCGTGCTAGGGGAGGAGCAGACTGTGAGAGACTGTAGGGCTATGAAGTAATGGATCAGCTGGGTATTTTCCTAAGAAAGTTATATTTAACATGAAATTTAATCTCAGATTTTAGAGAGACTGTTTGGTACCACTGAAGCTACTGTTTCTCTTTTACTGCATCTCTAGACTACATTGCTATGAGGTGATGTATTAGCCAAACTTTTCTGGAGCCATGTGGCCAGTGTATTTTGCTGTGCCAGAGCACGTGGGGAAAGGGAGTCTGCAGAGTGCTGACCAAATTGCTCTGAGCAGAAGGAGCAGGAAGCTTTGCAGAGTCACAGCATTTTCCTCTTGAAGGTGACTAGCTCAAATCTGGAACAAATTGCTTTTGATGAAAAGACATCGCAGGCTAATGATTGTAAAGTCACCTTCAGACACATTTCCATGCTGAAGCACAGACTTTTACTGGTATGAGCATGAAAGTGAAATCCAGAGGGGGAGATTTGCATCTCCACTTGAGTCTGTGAAGTGGGCTTTTTCTTCCAGAATTAGATTTTGGCAGGCTAATGAGCAGAACATGGAAATATCACAAGAACTGCATCTTTTCTGGATAGGCAAATGATTTTTAATTGTCATGCTTTATAAAAGCAAAAGTAATTTTACACTATACGAGTATGTAACAGCTGAAGCCATTTTTAATGGCTGTATTTGTCTGGTGGTAAAATATGCATGTTACAGTATCTTTTTCTTACATGCTGGCAGTTGCTCTGTGTAGAGGTTTTGTCAGCATTTACAGTAAGATCTTTCTGAGAAACCGTCAGGGCACTTGGAACATCCAATGCACCAGGGAGTTTGGTTGGTTCTGTGAAATGAGCTACTTCCCCATTATCTCTGATGCAACATCTTCTGGAAGGTACAAATGCACTTCCTTTGGCAGCTGCCTCCCCACAGACCTCCAGCCATTCATTGTTGCACGGTCTGAAGGAGAGGTGCTTGTCAGGCCAAGAAAAATGTTATTCACATTCTGAATGTATCATAGTCTTATGACTTAAAATGACTAGTACTTTCAGAGAAGACACATCTCCAAGTTGGATATTTTTCTTGAGCAACTTTTTGAGCTATTGGAAAAATTGTACCAGACTGGTATGATACAAGTTACATCATGAAGATGATCTTGGAAGATCGTCAGTAAAAATAAAGATGACATATGAATATATCTCTTAAGCTTCCCATAATGTAATGGATCTGAAAAAATCAAGTAATTATATTCATCTTCTACAACAGTGGCAACTCAGTTAGCTTAAGGAAATTAATAAGGGGTTAAAAACTACAAAAAAGTTCATGCAATTTTCAAGTAAAAAAGCAGTGGAAACACTTGTTAAAGTAATTGTGCTCTTGGTCTCCAATTACTCTTTAGGAGAATTAGGACATTCCTTTTATTACCACAAATGACATGAGCACCGGGGCCAAAGTCTGCCTTTACTTATATCCAGGCAACTCCATTGACGTCAATGGGATCTTACTGATTATATAAATCAGGGCAAAATCTGATCCAGTAGTAAAAATTACATCCAACTTTCTTGTAACAAAAGCACATTCACACCAGCAAACAAAATCATCTGCCTGGTTCTAAGCTCAGTCCTGATGAAATGAAACCAGGGGAAGGCTGAGCTCTACCCTGAGCTGCTCCATGCCCAACCATCGCCTAACATCACCCATTGCCCCGTGCCATGACACGCAATTAGCCAGGATTAGGAGCACTAATGAGCCAGGAGGGGTGGGTGTCTCCATGCCACCACCCCTCCACTCTGCCTGCGGCTGCCTGCAGCCTGTACAACCCTGCCCACGGGGGTGTGGGATTTTGGCTGTGCCCTGGCACTGGGATTTGAAGTGCACTCACTGCTCAAGGAGGCAAATGCCAGCACGACGAGTGCTTGGCTGGCACTGCAACCAGGCTGTGCACGTGCATGCCTGCAGCTGCTGCCGCTTGGTTGGGTGCTGGCTTTGATGAAACTTGTTGACCCAGAGGCTCAGACAATGTGTGAAGGGAAAATGATGTAGGCAAGCAGGCACATAAAGTAGCTGGCAGGCAGGGGGAGCAGCCCACAGCCTCAGCCCAGGTGAGCATCCACCCCGGCACAGCCTGTGCTTGTGCAGCCATGTTGGGTTCTCAGCCAAACACGGGAGGTACCCGTCATAAATGTCTGCCTTCCTTTCCCGATGTGAAGTATTCAGAGTTGGTTTGCTCAGTCTGAGAAAAGGCTTCTGCACAGATATATTTATACATGTGGTCTCGGGGGATGTCATTTGTAATAAGTGGAGTGGCTTGATTTGCCTAAGAGACTTAGTTTAGCAGCCGAGAATTCTGTCCTTTGAAAGACAAATGATAAAACTGCTCCTTTCCATGATGTTTTGTATTCATTTTAATATCAATTTTTTTTCCTTTCAATTTCTTTTAAATAAACCTAAATGTCAGATCTGAACTACTTAAGAGTCCCTTTGTTTAAAAAAGGCAGAAAACTTCTCTGTGGAAAGACGATTTGGTGTGGCAGCCACTTGGCATACCAAGGTTTAATTATAATTGATGCTGTCATCGTTTAATAATATTTTAATAGACATGGTTTAGAGTATTATGCCAAATAAGTAAAACTTATTATTTAGCTCATGTCCTATTTATATTTGACACTTCCTGCTGAAAACTCATACTTGCTTTTCTTGCTAGAAATGGCCTGATTAGAGGCTGGTCTTTTCAAAACAGCTTACGAGAGTTAATACTCAATTCCCATCAGGATTTTTTTTAGTAGGATTTGGATGTCTAACTGTGGAAGTCTAAAAATCTCAGTGTAGGAAGCAAAGGAGGACACCCAGGAACTGATCTTGTGTACTCCTTTATTGGAGTAATTGTGTTAATGCCAAAAATGCCACAAGGGAGTGTGGCTTGAGTAAGGACTCAGCTCTGCAGGTCCCACTCTGCTCCTGGTCAGTCGGTCACTCAGTTAAATGGAACTTTTTTCTCCTTTGTTTGATTTTTTTTTTCTTGTCATTTTTGTGCCTAGATTATTTTCTCTGTGGGAACAGATTAAAACTGTTTGATCTTGCAACTTCACAAGGGGAGGGATGACGGCACAGGGCAGAGGCAGAGAGGAGGAAGGAAGGAAGGAAGGAAGGGTTGTGTTGTTGTGGCAGAACTGGATAGTAGGAAAGATCAAGCGTTTGGTCTAGTTTCCCTGGGAAACAAGTCTTATCTGCATCTTGGTTGCTCTGTATGAAGTTACTACCAATGCTGATAAGTTTCACCATGGAATAGAAATGCCCTTTTGTGTGTCTATATGCTCTTGATAAAACAAGAAAAAACTTTTTGTGCTTGGCATAATTGCTCCAATTATCCCACATACTAGTGAATCTATGATTACAAGCCCACATATCTTAAATCTAGCTTATTGGGCTGGGAATACTGTAGAGAGAAGGTGTTCACAGGGATCTTGTTAATGCAGAGAACTTTGAAATAAAAATGTAAATACATAGTCATCTAACAGCTTCACTGAAACTGCCTTTGTCAGCATTTATCTTGTGCTGTGAGGGTGGGAGAAGTTACTCCACAACCAAAATTAAGATACTTTTAGAGATTTAGAAGATTCTGCCTAGAAGTTGGCATCATTTTGGCTGGAACTTGCCAAAACTCTTATTTAAGGCATCTTTGGTTCTTGAGGGTTGGGCAGGAAGTGTTGTTTAACAGCCCTTTCTAGCAGCTTTTCAGAGCTCCTTCTTCTGCCTTTGGGCATTGCCTAGAAGCAGTGTTAAAAACTCTCAAGTTTAAATAACAGCTCAGAAGGGTTGTATTCAGGCCTGATTTAAGTAAGGATTTGCTCTGTTTGTCTGTCAGAACTCTGTAAGCTTCTCATGCCACCTGCTAGAACTTACTGGTGAGGATGAGAGAAAAAATAGAAGGTCAGAGAGAAAATCCAGCATTTACAGAAATAAGTCAGTAGTTTTCCAAGTGGTTGCTGCAGAAAGAGGCCATGAGGTGGGGCAGTAGTGGGCCTAGGGGTGAGTGTGATGCTGTCATTGGGATAAAACAGAGAGACCTGTGCACATCAGGCCTTGTGTCGCACCTACCTGCAGCGTTAAGCTCTGCTCATTTCAGCCAATAAACCAAACGGCTACTGGCAGAAGGTTCTGGTCCAGTGTAACGTTACAGCATATGCTTACTATTATCCATGTGAACTCATGGCTACGTACACCCCTACAGCTGAGGGTGTGCTTCTGAGCTTTGCAGTGTGCCCTGGGGGACCACAAAGGAGAAGCAGAACAAAGGACCATAAATAGGATGAGTTAACTAACCCAGTAGGAATATGTCCCAAGAAGGCTTAAGTTTGCTCTGATCTCCTTGTAAAGTTTCATCCTTTCTGCTATAAGGCTTTTCACTGGAAAACTGATTTCCCATGAATTGGAGGAATACGTCTTCATTAAGACGTCAGGCTGTAGTGCCTGACTCAAGAGGCTGGTCAGCTCTCCCAAACCATGCCCCGTTGTGTTACAGGCTTGTGGCTTAGGGATGCAATAGCAAATCCCATCGAGCTAATTCAGAACAATGAGGGTTTGACAGGATGCCTGTGTGAACATTTGTTGGTTATTAAATATAAGCAACAGAGGCATTACCACCAATGATGACAAATGGTTGGCAAAAATACTAAATCTGACGGAGGTCTGGGCTGGCATCTACAATGAGTTGCGCTGGTTTTAAAAGGGCCCTGAAGGATTTACTGTCACTGGGTTACTAGAGTTGAACAGACAGGTTTGTATTTAGCATTTCTTTTAAAAACTCTGGTTTAAGGTACACTAAAAGACCATGAGAGAGAAGGTCTAATCCACAGAGTTCAGAGGAGAACAAAAGAGCCATTAGAGAAAAAAATAGAATAAAAAAAATAACCCAGAAGCATCTTAGCTCCACTTTACTTCCACCAAACCCAGACCTTATCGTGTCTGATTCACTTCTGAAAGGGCGATGTAGTAGTTTATGGCACTGAGAGCCAACACAATTAGGAATGCATGAGTGTACCTGGGAGGGTTGTCAGAGACATATCTGCGTGTATGTTGCCAGAGCTGAGCACTCATCCACACCTGTAGCTGCTGAAATAGTTTTACAGTCCCACCCTTCTCAGGTATGATAAGCCTGAGACCCAGGTTTTATGGTTAGGTTCAAGTACGGCAGGTTTTCCTGGAGCTTTGTACAGTTTGGAGACACTCTACTTTGAATTGCTGTGTTGACATAAGTGTGTCTTTGATTAGTAGATCATCTATGTTTATCTTAATGCATACTTTCTTTTAATAATTACCTTCTCCTTACTAACTGCTCTGGTAACTTTAATAGTCACTGTCTTGAGTCATAAGCATGGAAACGGGCTCGTATTTTGCTGAATCAAGACCTCTGTCAGGCAAGCCTGCACATTAAAGGAGATTGATTTTCCATGCGAATTAACATTGTTACTGAAGGCACCAGTATGACAAATAGAGCAGCAAACCAAGGGCGGTCTTCTGAGCCCATCACGTGGGCCTGTTGTGGAGAGATGCAATCTGTGCGGCCACAAGGCTTTGTTTGGTTTAGATTACAGCACAACACAAGTCTGGCTCACCAGCGAGGCAACATCTCCCCATGAGGGATGCAGCAAGAGCGAGCCCAAAGAGGGAGATGGTGAATCAGTGACCCCAAGTTCGTTAACGCTTGGGCAATCCCAGGCATCAGCTCTGATGCTGGAGTAGCAGATGCATTCTTCCCACGTTCAAAGCACAGTGTTGCCTTTCTTCCTATCAAACCACTTCAGGGCTGGTCTGCACACCCCAGGCTTGGGTTTGCCCATGGTCAGCATCTCAGGAGCTCGGACATCACGGCTGTTCCCTGGGAAGATTTTCAGCTCTGCAGTGAGGCGCTCCCATCCCCTGGTGAACTCCCCAAGCTCAGCATGGAGCAGCTTCTTTTGTTTTATTTCTTCCTCATGCCACTCATGGCCGTGCCCTGCCAGCTCGCTGGAGGTGCCACGTGTCCATGGACGCACATAGTGGAGCTCCCAGCCCCGTGGGAAGTGCCTGGTGCCAGTTTGCAGCAGGAATTTGCAGCACCTGAGCACTCCCGTGCTGGGTCTGTCTCCTGTGAGCCGTTTTGGCAGGACAGCCCCACTGCCACAGGGAGCTTGAATTTCTGGCTGCTGCAAGGAGAGGATTGTTTTTCAAAACTCTGTTAAAGGAGTTATTATTCAAAATCCGCTTTTATGTTAGAAGTGCTTTCCATCTCTCCTTTTATCTCCAAACAAGCCAAGTCAGCAAAAGCACAGAGTGAAAAACATGCACCCAAGGAGATATATTTAGAAACTGGTTAGTGCGTATTTAAAATTCCTGTCAGTGCTTACACTATTTTGCATGTCTGGACTGGTGTTAAATTAAATTAAATACATGCAAGCATGACATTTATTATTCTAGAGCTCAGCACATTAAATAACAAAACTGCCTATCTAATTTCACTGCCACAAATCCTGGAGATGTGGCTTGAAATAGGATGTTCTTATGATTATCTGAACTTCTTCCTGCATCTCAGTAAATCAAGGAAAGGTCAACTCTGGGGGAAACTGAAAAATAACATCTTAAAAACAGCTTCATAACAAGTGGCTGTGCTTCTTAATGGAGCTGCTCTAGGGTCCAGCACATGGTATCTTCATGCAGAGGACACCCACTGGCATAATTTTTTTGGTAGAAGTGAATAAGGGAGATGAAGCTGTATTTTGGGTAAGTTGGGTCTGATTTTGACCACATACCTGAGGAGGCTTGCTGGTTTCAGGGCAACACTGCAGGGAAGCCCAGGACCTTTCTAAGAAGGTGACTGCAAACACAAGTGAGGTGCAAACCCACAGCCTCTTACAGCCCTTATTTTTGGGGCTGAGCATGGAGCTGGATGGAGCATCCTCTCCCCACCACTGCCCCCACAGGCTGCTTCCACCCATGTCAGATTCTTTCACCCAGGTGGGAGAAGAGGAGTCAGCATGATGCAGATTATATGAGGAAAACATAAAAGATGAAGTGAGTCTTTCTCCTCCCTAGCTAAGCTACTGCCAAACAATTAATCCCACAACATGCTCTTGTAGCCTTCCTGCCCCTCTTGCTTTACCAGGAGCTGAATGGATAAATGGGTTCACCAGTCCTGCCGTCACCACCACTCCAGTTAACAGAGGGTGTCTTTTACCACTGTCATGATATTTTGAAGGTGGGGAGCTGAGGCAGAGGCTCATGTAGGGGGTGAGCCCTGTCCTGCAGAGTGGCAATCTCAGGAGAAAGAGGAGCACTCACCCTTCTCAATTCCCACTGTTCCCATTGAACTACGCTGCTCCCAGCTCCAGGAGAAAGGGGGAGTTAATGGTGTTTGCTTATCTTTGTTATAGAGTCAAAGCAGTGTGTTTTGGTTAAAACAAGAATGTTTCAGTGTTCAAAATCCTCCCTGCAACTTGGCACCTCTGCTCCAGCACAAAGTGCTTCACAGGGATAGCCAGGCTTCAGGCTTGCCATTTGTTTCTAATTATTGCTTTGAACGATTCCACTGAAATTAAATACATGCAAGTGTAGCATTCCTTAAGGTTCGGTGTTTACTTAAAGAGTTTATTACTTATTTTTACTGGAATAATACAGAATGTAGTCCGTAAGATGAACCTTTTCCCAACTGCATTCTCTGCAGAAAGCCGAGGAAGGAAGGAAGGAAGGAGCATGAATACGTTTGAATGAAATTACAGCAAAGAGATTATTTTGCTTTCTAGACATCCATGCTGCCCGGACTTCACCCCTTTCTGTTCAGGCCAGGGAAGGCTCTCTGTGGTTTTAACCCTTCCATGGAGCCAGGTGTGTGTGCGGAGGCCAGCCACGAGCTGGGTGAGGGGTTGCAATGGTCCCAGGCCACAATTTCCACAAGGCTTTCTGCCCAGCCCTTAATGCTATGCAGCCGTGGTCAGGCTGATGCTCACCCGTTAGCAGTGCTGCAGGCTCTGAGCAGCTGCCAACGTCTCACTATAGAAAGTGCTATGATAATTTTGGGGCTTTTCTGTAGCTGCATCATCAATTTTCTTTGCACTGAATGTTCATACACTGCTGATTGCAAACCTAAGTAAAAATCTCTCGAATGATCACTGTCCCTTTTCAAGGCAGGAAATGTGTTTTGTCTGACAGGCTGTTGGTTTAACTACCTGTCTAAATGAAGCAACTTCAGACCAAAAAAATCCCACTTCCTCTGTTGAAAATATCTCAGCAGGACATGGTGTGACACCTGTGCTCCAGCCTTCTGCCTTTTGAGGAGTCAGCCAGCAGTTTTTTGCTGATTCAAGTGCTCCTTTCATTATCAACCAACCCACCACGGGAAATGCTGCAAACCAGCAGCGTTGGCAGGGTAACTCTGAAACTGGATCTTGTTCCCCCAGGGAAAGCAGCATACCTCCACGTTGGCCAAGTCATCGACGGTGTCGACATGCGGGCAGAAGTGGGGCTGCTGAGCCGCAACGTCGTGGTGATGGGCGAGATGGAGGGGCGCTGCTATGAGTACGGCAGCAAGCTGTGCTCCTTCTTCGATTTTGACACCTTTGGGGGACACATCAAGGTAGGGCTGCTGCCCTCTCCTTGTACTTTTCTCTGCCACACCTTGACATACTGAGAAAGCCAGGACACGGGAAGGGAAGCGAGCATTCCTTGCCTGGGTGCAGCAGCTCCTCCCCACTGCTGCTGCCTGGTATCTGGCTTTGAAGTGTACCTCACGCCCCTGCAGACCCTGCTCAGCCACAGGGGCTGGTGCTCAACCCCTCCAAGAGACAGCCTCCACATCCCCATCCCAGTTCTCCCTGAATTCTGGTGGTGCACAGCCCAGGGGGGTCAGTTTGAGCCCAGGTGAAAGACACTCATGGAAAACATAAAATTTGAACGTGTTTTTTTTCCGAAATGAAGTAAGATGTAGCCATGGCAGCAGTGGTGGGACCACAAAGCCACTATGGTTCCCTTGGCCATCATGAGCCTCTCTCTCTCACCCTGCAGCTGTACTCCCCTTGCACAAAGTAATTCTCTCTAGAAGATACCACCCACCCATTCCTATGCTGTATTCGCCCTCCTCCTTGCCCTCATCTTTCCTGACTGATGTTCTTTTGTTCTCCAGATTGGTCTTGATTTTAAGGCTACCCATATCGAAGGCCTAGAATTGAAATACATGGGACAGCAGACAATGGGACATTACCCAATTCATTTCCATATGGCTGGAGATGTGGATGAAAAAGGAGGCTACAACCCTCCAACGTACGTGAAGGATGTCTCCATCCACCACACCTTCTCCCGCTGTGTCACCATCCATGGATCCAATGGCTTACTGGTAAGAAACCCCAATGTCTACCTTACTGATCAAGACACCAAATTTTTTCCTCGTAGTGTGAATGCAGCTTAATTATTTCAGGGTCATTTGTTTTATTCTTAGAACTAGTGTGTCTCCTTCTCTTGTCCTGATTATGTAGATGTATGTTCCAGGAGTATTTCGACCCGCGTTAAGGAGGAGACCACAGTGGCACTGTAGGCTGTGTGTGATTCAGAGCAGGCAGAGCTTTTGTCTGTGTGCAGGGATGTCCGCCGACCAGCCCATCTCTAATGAGTGGTTGGGTCTATGTATAGGCAGAGAGCTTGCTATTTAAAGAGGATAATCAGAAGGTTTAAATGTGCTTCATCTTTCCTGTAATAAAGATTTGTGTTTGCAATGCCATTCACTACATTAAGCATTCCCAAAGTTCTGATTTGTCAGAGCTGCTCTCCAGGCAGGGAGTCCTTTAGGATAAATCTGTATAATGACGTATGCTTATCAGACAAGTTACAGCACACCAGAGATGATGAGAGCACATTCAGATTCTGCCTAGATGTAGGGATGTTTTCTTCTTATTGTAAGCATGCAGAGGTTAAAACACAACATTACTGAGCATCCTGGAGACTGGCACGTAACCCCAGAAGGCTTTCCTCACTGCTATCCCACATCTGATGGCTTCCTTAGAAAACACACTTGCTCCTTTGGCACTTCTGAGATAGGAATGGGTTGTGTTGGTCATGTCATTTGTTGCCCTTGTCAGCTTCCTGCCATTTTAAGGCAGTATCTTCCAAGCCAACCACACTATTAATAACAGATAGGGTCTCCTACCCAGCACCCACCTGGTTGCAGTAAAGAAACCAAGACCTAAAAAGTACAGTACAAATGCTATTACTGAAGCTATATATCCAGTCAGCTCCATTCACAAAAATGAACAGGAGAAAAGAGAGACCTTTACCTGCATTCAGGAAATACGAAGGAATCTATCCCAAAAGCAGAGCTGCAAAAGTTGTGAAATAATTATCAGGTTTGACTAGCCAACTTTTTCCCAAGTATCTATTCAAATACAAAGTCTTGAAATTCCAAGATTTCTGTAGGCTCATTCAGGGAGATGGCAGGGTATTCCTAAAGGATGAAAAAAATGTGTATGAGAGCCCTGGAGTATTTGTATAGTCAAGAGCCTTGCTATCATATATAACAGAGATATAAGAGAAGATGTGTCACCAGCAGACCATCACCTAGATGGCATTAGGGGCTCACATTCATGTTGTTTTTTAACTCTTTTAAAGCCACCATACCCTCTCACAGTAGGAGTCTACAAGACACTACACTCAGACTTACTTGGGGGATATCATTCACTTCCAATGCCTGATGAAGATATGTTTGTAATCCCTTGTTTACCGATGAGTGCTTCCTCCTTTGCTGACACTAGCGCATGATGGGCTTAGTCTTACAGTCTCTTTTAGGCACGGACTGCAGGCTACAGCCTCTAAAAGTGGCAGCAATAAAAAGGGACATCACAGGCATAATTAAAATGCACAGAAGTTAAAGGGCATTGAAATTGCAGCTCCAGAAGCAGAGCATCTTTTATCTGCTATTTACGAATATGAGGTTTTGCTTCTGACCTCTGTCCTTCTAAGTTTATAATGTGAAACCTGACGAGTAAACTTGGCTTCTGGAAAAAAAAAAAAAAGAAAAAAAAAGGAAGAAAAAAAAAAGCATTCTGCTATTTAAATTCTATAAGGCATTCAGGGTCATATGGGATCTTGCCAACTCAAAGTTGCCAACATGGGGGCTCAGCATGCAATTCATGTGCAGGGTGGAAGGGCAGTGCTGCAGGGCTCGTTTTTCACACGATCCCAAGGCTCTTACCAATGGCACCATGAACACACTGGCTACTCAGAGGTTGCACAGCTGTGGGTGAGCTGCAGGCCAGCTAAAGCCCTGCTTCTCAATGTGACGTGAGATCTTCGTTCTCTACTGATTAATACTTGCCAACCCAAATACCCAGTGCCTGGCATTTTTCGTATGGGTCAGACAGATGGATTTGTATAGGGCATTTGGAAATATTTCTGTCTCTTGTGCTTTCTCTGAGTGACAGCTGTCCCTTGGAGAATCCATGGCAGAGGGATCCGTGTGCTCAGGCTTTTCCAGACAAGATGACATGATGAAATTCAGACAGGCTGATGCAGCTGATGAAAGCAGCTTGTTTCTCTTGCCGTTACTCAACAGCCACCATTCCCTAGATGACTGTGGTTTGCCTTCATAAGGCACCCAAGAAAAATCTTAGAGTTTAGGACATAAAACCTAAACTGTTGGTCAAGAATTTAATCTCTGCAGATTATAATTTATTGAAATGTGTGAATGCTAATAATACTTAACACACATAATACTGAACCTATTTTTTATTTTAACCATACAATTACTGCCAATGGATTAATTGAAAGCCCCAATGAAATAAAGCAATCTAACTGTGTTTGTTCAGTTGCATCACAGAAGAGGTGCTCCAAAGGTTGCATCACCTAAATGGTGTCTCATTGCTCTGATAGACATCTGCATTCAGCAGCTCCAAGCCTTGATTCTTCAGGTGATTCCACTGCAATCTCCTCATCTGTTTTCCGACTCTATTTTCCTTCCTTTCCTCTTCCTTCTACCCCAGATAAATTCACAGACACCCACACAGGTCTCTGGTGACTACTAGGGTTATTCCGTACATTTCCTTGCTGCCTATTATCTTCTTACTTGGGCAATGCTACATGTTTCTACATGCACAAGCACCATTTGTGCAGACAGCAATGAGCTCCTTCTTCCCTCAGGTAACAGTCATTCCCTCTGAGGTCAGGTAGACCCAAAGAATACTTTTCTGAGGGAAAATTTGTCTTGATGATGTGCATGAACTGTACTTTGGAAACATGCAAAAGACATCTAGGTGGACTGTTAAACCTCAGCACAGTATATAGCATTTAAGGATGTACTTAACTTTAGGCCACTGATTTCCAAGGGGCTTCTCACAAGACTGTAGTTAAGTACCTGTGTAAATGCCTTGGAGAGTGTCTATTTATTCCCGATGGCAAGACTGTTTTATCTGTAAACAAATCTGTAGAAATTCTCCTCTCACCATAACTAATGTTTGAAATTGCCAATACTTACCCAATGTTTTCTTTAACACATTGGCCATAAAACCACCCAGTTACACCACTGCAATCCTGGGATGAAACTTTGCTCTGATTCCCACTCTCTCCACTGGATCCCAGTGAGCAAGCTAAAATAGAAACAGCCATCAGGGCAGGAAATTAAATGGAGGCCAATAAACACTACGACAGGAGCCAGGGGAGAGCTGTACTTCATGGAATAAGTGGCTGTGCTAACTACTTCAGTGGTATCTGCTTTTAGTAATCCAGCTATACTGCACAGTTTTGCCATGGAGGGCATTATCTGGCCATAAATTACTCATGGTTAAGGTAAGATTATGGACTATTAAGAAGGCTTTAATCAAATCAAAAATTAAATCCATTGGAAAAATGCTTTTGGAACCAGCAGCTCTTTTGCTATCCAAACATTTCAGCACTGGGCTTGTGTATGAAAACACACATAGGAAACTAAGTCAGAGCTGACCGAGAGATGAGATATGGGAAAAATAATTAATCAAATGAAAGGTGACAAGTGCATTAGGGAACAGGTCCCTGGATGATAACTGTGTTGTTTTGTGGCCTTTCAGGGATGAGTTAGGACAAAACCAGGCTTGCTGGCTCTCCCCCTGCCAGTGCACATTCCTTTCTCTGCCTCACTCCTCTCTGGACGTCCCGGGGGAGGTGTTCTTCTGCGATGTTTCTTCCCATGCAGAGAGGTGGGCTTTGCCTCAGCTCTAGTCTGGTCACCTCAGGTTTTCATACCCCGGTCCTGGTGGAGCAGTGTGCCTGCTGGCAAGATAAATAGCCACACCATGTGGCTAGTGTTTCTCTAAGGAAACCATTTCTGTCATCTAAATGTTGCAGCAGCATTTCTGATGTGTCTTTCCAATGGCACTGCTGTGTGAGAGAAAACTAGTTGGCTTCGGTGGCCGTGTGCAGTTCTGACATCTCTGTGATTGAAAGACTTCCTCTACATGTTGGAAAACTTCTGAAAAGAGATCACTCTCCTGACATATTCTCCTATCCCATAAAACTTTACAATTGCAAGGCTGGGACAGCTCACGTGTCCAGGGAGGGACAGTTCAGTGTAATATATACTTTTTCCATGTGGAAAAAAAAAAAAAAAAAAGCCTCAATTTTGCAAAAGCTGTCATCTAATTGAACGGGCAAAGTTAGCTGTAAATTTCAGTCAGGTAATTTAATGGAATACACAACTTTGCAGGTCATTTTTG
The DNA here is from genome assembly GCF_964211825.1 of Aythya ferina. Lineage (NCBI taxonomy): Eukaryota > Metazoa > Chordata > Aves > Anseriformes > Anatidae > Aythya > Aythya ferina. The sequence continues at coordinate 8,971,972 of NC_140307.1, forward strand.
ATGTGTTTAATTTACTGTGGTGACTTGTGTTCAGAGATTTGAGTATTTACAGTGGAGCATGGATAATACATAATAGATGTGGGTGCAGATGTAAGATCATGGTGTTTTTTCTCATGTGAAAACATATTTGTAATCATTTCAACACAAGTCTTGGGATTTGATTTGAAATCGGTGCTCTTTGCCTTGAGATGAGGCACATAGATGACAGAGGAATCTCAGTCCTGTTTACAAAAGTAATTCTGGTGCTTGGGAGTCTAGGTCTTCCAATGACACCATAAATAGGTTTTGTATCCAGTTTAATATCCTCTTTTGCCCTTTCACCATTGCTGTTTCACCAGAAGCATCTCTAGGAACACACTGGCGTCTAGCTAAACTTTGCCAGAAAGGTTTTCTAGGTCAAAGGTAGCTGATGGGTGAGGGCTGATGGAACAATTAAGGAGAGACCCAGGAGAGACAGCATTTCACCTGACCTGAAATTCATTTTCCATATTCGAGACATAAGCAATAACAACCTACTTGGTTGGACACAGCATGTTTGAGGATTGTTTTCTCCCAGCCAGTTCTAGCCTTAGGCTTCAAACTCACATATTTGCATTTATGCTCCTGTTTTTTTCAAATCTCCTAGTGGGTCGATGGCTGTTGTTCTGTCCTACACAATGGTGTCCTGATGTTAACATCATTCAAACCAGAAACAGAACGGCACTGATTAACACCAGCTGATTTGTCTCAGGGTCAAGTAAAGCTTCTGTCAACAACTTGGAAAAAAGGATCAGGTCAAACTTAAAACAAGCCAGCTTGTCTGGAAAACAACTTGCCACCTCTCTGATAGCCTGAAAAAATATTTTTTCAGCTCAGCTGCATTTTTCAGATGCATTTTATATAGCTGCTCATGTAACTCCATATGAAGATGAATGAGCCCAGATGTGATCTGAGCATCTAACATCCTTTGCTCATCTCCCCACCCGATGTTTTTTCCGGTCTCATGCTAAGATAGTCTCTGATTTTGCAGACAGACAAAAGAATGGAACTAACATTTCCTAGGTGATGACAAATTCTAGTTAAATTTAAATGTTGGAGTTATTGTTTATGCTATCAGCTCTTAATAGCAGGAAGTGATCTTGCTTTTGCTTTTGCATCTACACTTTGAGTTCAAGAGGGTACCAGGGTGCTATTACTGTAAAGTCTCTTCTCGTTATGTAATGGTTGAAGGATGAAGCCTTAACACAGACCTTTGTTTTCTTTATGCAGGTGAAGGATGTTGTGGGTTATGATGCACTGGGCCATTGTTTCTTTACGGAAGATGGACCAGAAGAGCGCAACACGTTTGATCACTGCCTTGGACTGCTTGTTAAACCTAGCACACTGCTCCCCTCTGACCGGGACAGCAGGATGTGCAAGCTGATCACAGAGGGAGCTTACCCAGGTTACATCCCCAAACCCAGGCAGGACTGTAGGTGAGTGGGAGCCTCCTTTTCTTCTGTCTGTTCTTTGCAGAACTGAGCCATAAAAGATAGCATTATGTGCATACGATTACGTAGTCCTCTTTTCAGATCTGGGCTTCATGCCCCAAAGTCTGGGAGAGCAGTCTCCGTGGTTCAACCAGAAGCTGCTGAGTTTAGAATGGGCTGGGCTCTGACATTTGTGCTCATATTGTATGATAGCTGATTTTGAAAATACTCCCATTAGCTCTAAAGCCATTATCTGCAGAGCACAGATATTGTTTAATGATACAGCATTAGTATTATGCATTCATTTGGCAGTTTACCCAAACTGTGAAGTGAAACTAAAATGGTATGATAAATGCAGTTTAGCACAGAATTAGAACTTGGCAATAAAAGATCAAAGGCTGTATATGTCTGCTGGATCTCTAATAGTCTGTCTACGTATGAGCTCATGAAAACGTTTCCATGAAAACTTCTTAAAACTTCTATTTGCCACAAACTCGGTATTAAACTTGAAAAATGCTCAATGCCTTTCATCTCCCTTTTGCAAGATCCTTTCCTCTAAGTGTCCTTTCAGACCTGCCAGCTGAGGTTTAGATGAGGATTATAGAAGCATTTGCAACAAGAAGGAATTTTACAAGTTCTTTTTGCAGTTCTGTTGCCTTGAAGAAAAAAAAAATAAAATAAAATAAATAAAATCAGGTGAAGTATAGAAGAAATATGACCAGCTTGGCCACACAGTTAAGCATTAGAATTTATTCTTAGAAGAATTAATGGGATCATTGTTGGTAGTAATTTTTAAACACAGGCTAGAGAAATGCCAGTCACGAATACTGTAGTGGTAGTTGACCTTGTCACGAGGCTCAAGTCACTGTGCTCCTGAAAGCCATTCTAGCACTCCTTTTCCTGATTTTCCAGCTGTTTCTTTTCTTTTTTTTTTTTTTTTTTTTTTTGCCCCTAAATCAAGACGCACAACCTGTGTGCTTAACAGCTAGGCAAGCAGACAGGGAGCATAGCAAACAGTCTGGAGCAAATCTGTGGATGTCAAGTTTGCCTTTGGAAGTTTTAAATTGATGATGATCATCAAAGCTTGAGAACAATACCCCCATGTAAGAGAAGGGAGATCCTTCCCAGTGAAGTCTTGTCTTGAGACCACAGGGCATTGATGCTGCACTGAAGCTGCTGGGAGAGAGGAACATTTCTGCCCCTAGCTCAGATTTTTCTCCAGGGTTTTATTTTGCTGTATTTGGATGGGGAAAAAGATCTACATTAGAAGAAGGTGAATTCTGACCAACAAGAAGTCGATGAGAAAGTCTCTGGAGCTAGACTTCCATTCTCAAAATGAGACAGCGAGAAGCTGATTGATGCCTAACAGCTAAAAATCTTTGGGGGTTTTCATTTATTTAGAAAAACTCTCAACCTGCTGAGACTCTGCCAGTATCACCCATCCTGTCCTCAGAACAGACTGGGGTTTTGGCCAAAGAAACATATTTTTAGCTTTTACTTTGGCAAAGGAAAGATTTGAAATACATGCAATGCTCTTTTTCACATCTGTGTTTGTTTATAAATTACACTCAATGTCTCCATTCATAAAATAAGGGTTAATCATCCATTGTGCTCATTTTCCACTGATAATTCATTTAATAATCAGAGGGACATATTTTGTGTCATATTTTGGAAGGTTATTGTATGAAAAAGCACTAGAAATGATATGCAGAGGTATAATGAAAAAACTCTACAGTACTACAATCTGCCACATCTTCCTTTATAACAGCATTTTATGACTGATCAGACAAAACCTTGGTTTTGCACGGGGTTGATCCAGCCTGCTGGTGCATGAGTACACCAGTGTTGTCCCACCCATCAACCTATGCCATCCCCTGGGGCAGCAGCCAAGGTGCCCAGCACAGGAACAAAGGATGAGCACCAGCTGTGGTTCTGCTGGCTTGGAAGAGGCAGGCAGGCAGCCGCTGCCAGCGGTGAAGATAATAGGATTGTGCCAGTAACCTCCCCAGCCCCCATGGCTCCGAGGGACAGGACAGGACTGGGATGACCGACATGTCACAGTGGAAATACTGTGGGTTCGAGGCCCTTGCCTATGCAGCAGGAGGCAGTCTATAAATAATTTCAAGTTGCATTTTTGTAGCTCAGCTCTGTGTTATGTTTTCATGATAAAGTCATGCAAGCCAAGCTTTGTCTCAGGCCAGCAAAATCCATTGGAATAAAGCCCCCATGAAGTCCTTCTTAAAACACACATAAGGGTTACATAGGTTCTTGAATCTCACCCAGCAAATTTAGGGAGCAAGCCACAAGTCTGCTGTTTGTAAGCACTGGAGGTTTTCTTCCAAAAGTTCATGTGCCCGTTGGTTAATGAATGCTGTATGTCACAGGAGGCATGGTGATGGATTGATCTTCCCTCCTTGATGGGAATCTTTCAATTAAAAGTCTTTTATGTGCATTAGGCAAATGGAGTCCTTTTGTCCCAGAAGAAATGCATAGGGGGGTGGGAGCAAATAAAGTTAATGAATCACAGCAGCTCGCAGAAAAAGGAGGTTCTGGGGTATACTTGGGAAGCCTTTAGAGGTAATTCATCGGGTCCCTTGATTAAAAGAACCTCTAATGAACCCGAGGCTTATTAGGAGGCAAAGTGCTTTTCTGTAGCTTGTGCAACAACATATTTACCTTATCATAAAACAGGACTGACACCTGACAGCTTCATAGAAGGCTTGGAATTGCAATAGAAATTCCTCATTTAATACTCGGGGGTTTTAAAAGATAAGGCCATGTTCTCTGTCAAACCACATAGGACAAATGTGGTATGAGAAGGGAAAGAAAAAAAAACAGCCCCTTTGCCCTAGGCAGGACCCCTTATCTGGGGCATTATCAGCCATACCTATACTGCGGGGAGCTGAGCTGTGATTCTGGCATGTGCTCAAAGTGTCATTTTCATCTTGTTCTTTGTTTTCCTCATCTGCAGCGCAGTATCCACCTTCTGGATAGCCAACCCACACAACAACCTTATAAACTGTGCAGCTGCAGGATCTGAAGTGAGTACAGAAGTTTCTGATTTGGTAACAATTCAGAACTTCGAGCCCTGCAAGGCTGAGGCTCTGCTTGGAACAAAACCTGCTTCTGTTACTCAGGCATTTTTGAAACTGCTAGATCGAGACATATATTAATCTGGTTAGTGCTGCCAGTAAAAAATAATGCTTTTCCTTTTGCTGCACACTTCTTGTTTCTCCACACTTGCTGTTTCTAGAGCTGGATGGATTTAACAAAAATTCCCACCCTCTGCACAGTGTGCAGCCTGAATAAATGAAATAAATCTGACTGCATAGTGCCAGTGAAGTCTTTGTCAATGATTCTGTTGATTGCGGTACAGTAATGTTCCTCTGAAATTTCAATCAGCCCTAATGTTAATTCCACAGGAATTCTTGGTCACAGCAGGAGCTCTTATTTTTCTACAAAGACAAATAAATAAATCCTTAAACAAAGAGATGCATCTCTTAAGCAAACGTATCTCTTTGTTTATGAGATGAGTCTTTCTGATTACCTGGATTCAGGTTCCTAAATACGTTTTTAGGCAGGTAAATAACATTGACCTGATTTTTAAGACTTGTACATATACTGACGGGAGGACACTGGTGAATTATGAAAGTCTTGCTTATATCTTCTATATAGATAAGCTCTATACAGAGCTTAACTTAAAGCACCCCAAAGATGCTAGGTAGGAGTGTGACTGTGAATATATGTGTGTGTGTGTATGTTCAACTTTCTGCTGAGTGTAGTAGAGAGGTCAGTGCTGCTAGCTGTGATTTGTCCTGAAAACTTCTGGCTTATGTCTTGTGGGTTTACTGATAAATCCTCGGGCTAATGGAGACCAGCGAAGAGGTTCAAGCGAAGGCTCAGCTGCTGTTTTTTTTTCTCAGGAAACAGGCTTTTGGTTTGTGCTGCACCACGTGCCAACGGGGCCCTCGGCGGGCATGTATTCCCCCGGCTACTCGGAGCACATGCCGATGGGGAAATTCTCCAACAACCGCGCGCATTCCAACTACCGGGTGAGTCTGCACGCAACTGGAATGCTGCCGTCCAAAAAACACCATTTTCTCGCTCCAGCTCTCCGGGTCTGCAAGCTATTAATGCCTGTGCTTTCTGTTTCACTAAAAGTTCATGCAAGCTTGTTTGTGTCTGCAGATAAAGCAGCTCGCATGCTGGCGTGGGAGCACTCGGAGTCAGCCAGCACCCGCTTCAACTTGGCTCTTGGGCATTGGGGCTCTTCTCTCCGCTCAGTTGCACTAGGCTCCGTGCTGCTGCTCTCCTAAAATAGCTCCTCAAGGAGCATCATCTATTGGCAGCTTGTCTAATTATAGACCCCAACTGCCAATGTTAGCAATTAACTGAACAGCTTCTAGAGGGATAAATACAGCCGCTGTGTCTGATCATTTTCTCTCGCTCTTGCCTTATTTACCCCCGTGCTGTGGGGCTGTGCGGTGAGGGATGCTCATCACCGAGGGCCTGGGACTGCGGCAGCGTGTTCATGGGTGAGGGGGTACATTCACAAGAATTGTCCTGTTTCTGTTAGCCTGCAGCAGTTTGGGGAGTGTATACAAGTCCTGATACTGTATGTTACTAACAGAAGCAGTTTTTAGGATCATGCGATAAGCTTTGGCTTAGGACAATTGGAGTCAGAGCCTGGAAATCGAAAGAACCATAGAATAAATATACTGTAATGTCGCATTTCCCTTTTCTTTTAGGCTGGAATGATCATCGATAATGGCGTTAAAACCACTCCAGCTTCAGCCAAGGACAAAAGACCTATCCTGACACTGATTTCTGGGAGGTAAAGTGTTCTGCACAGCTTGGTTTGGAAAAGCCTTAACGTAGCAGTGATTGAGAGCTATGATGTTGCTCCCAAAGAAGCTGATAAGAACAATTGTGATGTTTTGGGGGCTTCTTATTAAAGAAAGGTCTTCATTTAGATTTTCCACCTAACTTTGTCTTCCCCATTGCCTATCATAAAGGATGCACTGTGCATGTGCACTCTCCTTTCTTTTCAGTTCTGAGCTGAGCTGGTAGGGATATTACACGTGCACAAGGGTGTTTTATTATTTTTTTTGTAGATAGAACCTCTCTATAGATGTATCATATCAGCAGACCTGGTCTGCTGGGCTGGCAGCACCTGAGAGTTCCCACTCTTTCCCCAAAGCAGGCCACAGCAGGGAGCCTGAAGTAAGCAAAGGGCTTCTGCAGGCAAAGTGTAATAGTGTAAGGGCTGCGCTTGCACCCTTTTATCTTGTTAGAGGTTGGGTCTGGCTCTTAACATAGCTGCCAGCCCCAGAGACAGAAAAGGACTTAAATGCTCTCAAGTTGCACAGTTTTATTCCCTGACACCAGTGCCTCCAGTGGCACCCAACCTGTGTTTTCCCATGCCTGGGTTCCTCAACAGGAGAAACCATCTGAGGAAGAGCAACCTGCTGAACATCTCTGTTCAAGAAAGGAGAATGACTCTCTTTTTTTTTTTTTCCCCTTTCCATCTCCCAGGCACTGTAGTCATGCACTTGGCAAGGATTGCATGGGTGGGATCGGTTCTCTTGAGGGGACCCAGCCAGAACTGCAGTCATAACTGTGCCCTTAGTCCTATGTCTGCATACCCGCTGTGCCCTGCATTGCAGCTGATGCTAAACTAAGTTCCAAAGTGAACATTATTTACATCATTTTAATGCTAAATCAATTGAAATAATTACACTGAGATTAATTACATAATGAAAGCAACTGCTAAAAAATAATAAGAGGAGCCTTCCTTGCAAATACCTCCAAATTCTCCTGGGAGCTCGATGTTACTTTTCCAAATAGTTGAACGTGTGCCTTGGGAAAGTGCCTGTTGCCAGAGACACAGCAAGTGATTACAAAAGGCAATTTGTCCCTTGCCATACAAGGGCAGGAATGACCCCTGGAAGCCAAGAAATTCATAATGCAGTCATGTTTGTGCTTGGTGATTACCCACCAGCGTGGGCTGCAGCTCAAAATATTTCTACCGCTTTGTACTTTTCACGTGTCGAGGCTGAAAGCCTGAATAAGTGATTATAGCTGGACTGGCCAGGGCAGCCTTGGAGGTAGGCTGGACAGTTACGAAGCTGGAGAGATTAATCTGCATTCAGTTATGGCATTAAATATCTGGGCAGAACTCCTTACCCTGTAGCATTATTCCAGATACACATGGACGTGAATGAAACTGGAATCCATCTCGCAATATCTGTATTTAACAATGTCTAGGGAATTCACAAGGGCTGATACTAAATCTCTCTCTGAAAGCAAATTCATAGTGATGAGGCTGCCAAGGCAATATTCATTTACTGGAACCCCATCAGCCTGCCGCTCAGTTTTAGATTGATATGATGGCTTATTAAGCAAAGCAAAGCGCTATTGAATATCTGTTAGCGATTTGACAGCTTGGCCTCGCTACCCATTGGCGAGGCATGAATTTTAATCTCTGGACCATCCGCTGCTGGCACTGACTTGAATGCTCATCTGTCAGGGTTTCTAAGCCACACTGCACAGATGGGAGATGCTCCTTCGGTAGCAATAAGGAAAGCAACCCCTCAGGTGTGGGTAAATGCCAGCCGAGCTCAGCAGCACCGCAGCGAGCCAGATCCTCGCTCGGATGCTCTTGTCCAAGTGGAGGCAGACAGGCAGCAGCTGAGGGCACACTTTGCTGTAGCTTCCTCTTATGTTTCTTTTTTTTTTTTTTTTTTTTTTTTTCCTATGTCAGGCCAATATTTCATCATAGTTGAGGGTTTTGGAGCTAATAAATCTCTTGTGTGTGTCCTGGGCAATGGGTAGCGGAGGAGCTACTCTCAGCCCCTCTCCAAGATGTTTTAGTTCCTTTCTGCAGTGAGGAAAAATACTCATTGTCACAGTATGGCCAAGGGTAGGAGATAAGAATGCTCAAAAGGGGAAACAAAAGGACACTTATCTAAACAGGAATATGCTAAAGGATAACAGAAAGGAACTAAAAAACATCTCAGCCTTTTGGGAGCAATAATAAACTTTCCGTGCCTGCAGTAATATATCAGCAATACAATAATGGCAAGGTGAAAGGAAACTTGGAGCGGGTCTTTACAACTGCCTGGCCTGGACTGGCCGTCCCTTGGCAGTGGGGTCTGGCCACCGCAGCTCGCCGAGACACGCTGCTTGGCCGGACTGCTGTCCCAGGGCTGTTCTGAGCTAGCAGAAACCAGATGTCCTGCAGGGCCGCAGACCGAGTGAGGCCGCCTTCCCTCGCCAACGTTTCTTCTCTCCTTCTGGTTACAGATACAGCCCACACAAAGATGCTGATCCTTTGAAGCCCAGGGAACCTGCAATAATCGAGCGCTTTATTGCCTACAAGAATCAGGATCACGGGGCCTGGCTGCGGGGTGGAGATGTGTGGCTGGACAACTGCCAGTGAGTTTTGCCTTATTTCAACTCTCGGAGTTCAGCCTGGTGTTTATGGCGAGCATAGCTGTGGTTCAGACTATTTATATTGCTTTGCACCTTTTCATATGGCCAAGATTGAAATAAAGATGAAACATTAAGTAAACGCAGGCATTGTTTTATGCAAACAAAACCTGTTTTTTGTCTGCACTGAAGATCACTTAGATTGTTTTTGTGTGCGATTCTGACCAGCATGCAAAAATGATAACATGCAAACACATATACACACACGTGCACAGATGCAAATAACTGTACCTTCTCACACGAAAAACAAGGTGCTTTGGCAAGAAGTCAGCAAAATCCACCACCTCTCCTGGCTAGGTCTGGTCACAGATCAGCTTTATGTGGTTCAGTGTTATGCTGAATAAGCTAGTACTGATGAAGCTAGTACATGAAACTATGCATCATAGAAGCAAGGGAGAGAAACTGGGCAAACACGTCTTGTGCTCTTTGAAGGCTGTTTCCTGTGCTGGTCAGAACAGATATTTCTTTTGCACTTGAAAACAGATGATCTGCTACATTTCCTTCTGCTGAGCCAGGCTCTTGATATCAACCAGGAAGAAATGGGAGAAAAATGAAAAAGCTACTTTACAAGGCATTTTGTGATCACCCTGCCACAAATAGCTGTCTCTCCATTATCTGGTGCCCAGCTCCTGGCAGGGCTGCCTTACCCTAGAGTGACCCATGTCTCCTAAAGCCACCAGAGACTATAAACTGGCTCTAATGACCTGTCAGATTGGCAAGAAGGAGATAAGGGCAGAACGGTTGGAAACGTAACACTGAGTCGCCCTGTTTGTGCTTCTTGTGAACCAGAAATACCTCACACATGCCACGGCTGACAAGTGATGTCTTTGCAGATCACTCGCATGTCACTTTTTGTGCTGCTGAGTGCTATGTACGGAGGGTACCAAAATACTCAGCAGGTTACCCCGTTTGATGAGCTTCCAGTAGCAATCCTACGGTTATATCTGAATAAAAGGAAGCGGCTGTCAGACTGTAATTGCCTTTATAGCCACCCTAATTTCCGTTTGTGTTGCTACAATAAGACTTATGTAGTACATTAACGAAACAAATGTTAATGTGGTGTGCAGGGTATGTTTATGGGGCCGCAGAAACAGAAGGGAGGCGATAACGTGTAATGGGCTGCCACCTAGAGACAAAAGCGGGATAAGGCAGAGATGGGTCTTACTCAGCTGCTGGCTCTCCACTAACGGTTTTGATATGCAGGAAAGAACAGTGACAGAAGTGTACATTTACTTGTGTAAATATGCCATCAAGATATTGATTCAAACCATCATATTAACTGTAGCCTCCACATAAGCCGGAGGCATTGATCGACAGCTGTGATTTATCTCATCTAAAAGCGTTAGAATTTGAGCAAAATTGGAGGACATTGTAATTTTTATTTTTAATAAGGAAGATCAGATCTCTATCTGCCTGTTAGTGAAAAAGAAGCCAAGCTTCACAAAAAAAAAAAAAAAAAAAAAAAAAAAAAAAAATCTCTTCTGAAGCACCTCTCTTCTCCCGGCAGGTTTGCAGACAATGGCATTGGGCTGACCTTGGCGAGGTAAGTGTCACACAGGTTGTGCCGCAGCGTGAGGCACAGGCTGTGAGCAGCCCCTTCACCTCCAGCCCTTTCCCTCTAGTGGTGGGACCTTTCCTCATGATGACGGCTCAAAGCAAGAAATCAAGAACAGCCTGTTTGTCGGTGAGAGCGGAAACCTGGGCACGGAGACTATGGACAACGAGATCTGGGGACCTGGAGGCCTGGATCACAGAGGCAGGACCCTGCCCATAGGCCCGTAAGTCCAGCTCACCACATCAAAGCACTTGCTGTTCCCTTTCCTAGTACAAACTCCAAGCCGGTGTGGTTTCCTCAGCACTGTTTGGTTTAATAGCTTGCACACAAAGGATTTGGTTTCATGTCTCCCTGTCCCAAAGCCCTCACTGTGCAGCTGCTGCTGGCAGGTATGTACTTGCAGGCTGCCAAAACAGCATCAAGCTCCTCTCTCCTTTCACCTCCCCTTTGCAAACAGAGTTGAGGAGACAGCCAAAGGAGTGTGTGCTAGCTGGGTGCTTTTGTACACATAGTCAGCAGTGGTTGCACAAAGTGGCCATCTCCATCCCAGTCAGCTGCCAGGAAATCTCACAGAAGGCCTTCCGTGGGCTTGAGCTGGCCTAGATGTGGTCATAGATGGCCTCAGAGCTGCTGTTAGTATTGCTGCTGTGCTACGGGAATTTGATGCCTTCAGTAAATAACTTCAAAACATCTAGTGAACTTCATGTGTGGCCTCTTCCTGGACCTTCATCCTACAGATTTGTTTGCAAGTGAAGTAATGTTTTGCTGTTATTCCTGAAAATATAGCTATCCTAAGAGTAGCTCTGTAGAGAAAAACAGCTCAACTGATATTTTTCTGTCTTTCTATGTTTCTCAACTTTGCCTGTTGGTAGTGATGCAGCAGATTTATTATTAACCATAGTAATAATGAAAAGCCACTCTGCTAGGACCCTCCTTCTAATATCATTCACATATAAATACGTGGGCATATATTGTCATGTGTATTGTGTGCAAAAATTCACGGTGACAGAAGTGTGACCTTGCCACAGAAACAGGGAAACCATTCATATGAGAAAGAGATCAAATTCTGATTTATTATAAGTGAAATGTGAAATATGAAATATCATCTTAGCCTCTTAAGGAGTTTAAACACCACAATCAGTTAATCAGCATGAAAGCAGTGTCATCTTTACCATGCAGCTGGTATCAGAAAAGGCTTTTAAAGTTGCATTGGTTTGTGCCCTCTCAACTGTTTTCAACCTTATCGGTGAGATCTTTCCTTGATTTCAAATCCATTTTTATTGCAGTTAAGTTGCACTGTTTCTCTGAAAGATGTGATAGGACTTCTATCCCTGCTGTTACTCAGCCCAAGGAGTCTGTGTAGATCTGAGGAGTTTCAGGTTTCGCTGCTGCAGAACTCATTTGTGATAGCACACACGGATTTATTCAGTTTTAGTTCAATGCCTTGGCACGGCTCTAAGTTCCTTCCCTGGAGGAGTACAGACTAAATAAAGATGATCTGTCTCAGACATGAGAGAACTTGAGATGAACTTGCAAGGTTAAGAAGACTTCACAGACCTAAAAAGCAGGGAAATCCCTTCTCTTCCAAAACATTAACTCAGGAGTCATCCTAAGGGCTGTGGAAAATGATAGCAGCTGAGAATCAAGTGCTGTGGGACTGTCCATGTCTAGAATGCATTCTCAACCTCATGCTCATGTCATGATTATGTCTCTCTGTCTCCTCCAAATGTGTTTTAGGAACTTTCCCATTCGAGGGATCCAGTTCTACGATGGCCCGATCAACGTCCAGAACTGCACCTTCCGCAAATTTGCTGCCCTTGACGGCCGGCACACGAGTGCCTTGGCCTTCAGGCTCAATAACGCCTGGCAGAGCTGCCCCAACAACAACGTAACCGACATCCATTTTGAAGATGTCCCTGTGAGTTATCCTTCCCAGCAAGGCCTTTGCCAGTTGGCTTGGAAACAGGGTTGTGGGCAAAAAGGGTGGAACAGCCTTTTCGGGAAAAAAAAAATAATTTAAAAAACAAAACAAAAAAAAAAAAAAACACTAGATCTGCAGGTGGTGCCTGTTGTCTTTGCCATGAATTTCATAAAGACAATGGCACCTGAGAGAGAGGAAATTGGGTGGGTGAAATAACAAGCAAGTCCAGTTTTCAGCAAAACAGAAGTAGGCATCAGTATCAAAAATAAAAAATAGTGGCATCCAAGTGAAAATCACTTTCCTTTCTGTATGTCTCAGAAACTGGTGAATTAGGAAGACTTTGCCCCCTTATTTTCAACACGGGTATAATATTAAAGCAACAACAGAGGGAAGTCTGTTGCGGAAGGTCTAACCTGCCTAGAAGCAACAAATACTAATTTTGGGAAACAGCCAGTGAAACTGAGCAGATGCTGGATAATTGTGGAGCTCTGCACACAAGGGTAAATCCATGGACTCCGGTTCTGCAGACATAAATGAAAGCAGAATCCAGACAAAGAGTGGCTGCCAAATGTTGAATTACAACATTAACTTCTAGGTGCTGGTCTGAACCTGGTCTGGGGTCTGTGATTTAGTTATTTTTGTATTTGCTTGCACAAATATGTGCTAACTGGTTGGTGATGTTCACCTCTAGCAGCTGTTAAATCCAACTGCCAAACATGACTAACAAATAAATAAAGTGGTTGGGACTGAAATTATTTGGGTTGCTTAAGTTTCAAAAAGTTAGCAAACTTGCTCGCGTGTCAGGAAAAGTGCTGAGTAGTGATCTTTGTGCCAAATGGGGTGGGAAAGGCAAAATTTCCCTAAAAGTGTTGGTAGGTCACTGTCTCGCATTGCACTAAGCAGGCTGGTGACATGACATTTATTTATGCTGGATAAAAATATGTCAGAAGTTGCCCGAGCAGCCATTTCCCAGGGGAGGTCACTGATTGTTCCCAGCATAATTATGACTTTATGTGGCTTTGGAACCTTAAAATATATTAGTGGACAACAAGTGAAGTGGCTATAGTGAAATTGCCCTGTCTCCTGAAACTTCCTCCAGAATTTTAAAACAAATCTTCACTGCTGTGGCTGCAGTTCGGGTTATTTTAGCCTTTCCCCCAGGGTCAGCAGGAAAATCTATGTCTGCTCTGTCTGACAAATCAGACACACCTTTAAAGAGCACGACCCATCTCTATACTGACTTCAGACTTAATGAAGAGGCAATGTGCAGGTAAAGGGGGAAAATCCTAATGTTCCTGTTGCAAATGACACTGATGTTCCTGCCAACTAACAGGATCAAATGATTTTATTGTTTCCAGCTTGGATGCCCTATTTCAGAAGGTCATAGTTTTATTAGCACAGAACTGTTATCCCAAAACACCTGGAACTCCAAACTTCATCTGGAAGCATGGAGCTTCAGGGCCACTAAGTATCAGGCTTACAAAGTCTCAAGCTGAGCAGCCAAATATCTGTGGCTGTCTAAAGAATGATGGTATTAATGCATACACTGATTTCTTCATGCACAACTTGACCCCCAAACTCAACGATATTTCTTGTCCAAGCTGTTTTCTAAAACCAAATAAAGTCAGAAAATGGGTCCTTTGAGCCATGTCGGTGACCACAGCTGCCCTTAGCTTTGCAATTTCACTGATTAATTCCTTTTTGGTGACATAAATGTGTTTCACTGTTTTGTTTAGATTACCTCAAGGGTCTTCTTTGGAGAACCCGGACCCTGGTTCAATGATCTGGATATGGATGGTGATAAAACATCAGTTTTTCATGATGTAGATGGCTCTGTGTCTGAATATCCAGGCTCATACCTGATAAAAGAAGATAACTGGCTAATCAAACACCCTGACTGCATCGATGTGCCCGACTGGAGAGGTTCTATCTGCAGTGGACACTACGCACAGGTAAAGCTGCTAACTTTGCAGTTCTGCAATTACTTTATACTTATTTTAATTCTCTTGGCACTGTACATCTTGACCTTTAGAAACTGACTTTCTTCAGGGTGCTCAGGATTAACTGCATGTGTGAGCAGGTGGTTTTGAAGCTGAGGATATTGTGCTTTTGTTCAGATGCTTTGGCCTTCACTGTTAACTGAAACAAATTTTACCTGAAGTCCTGTGAAAACTCCACGAGCATTAACAGCTTAATATTCCCAAATGTACTGGTTTCCAGGTAGGGGAAGGTTATTTTCCCTTGTTTAATGGCGGGAAATGTTACCCACAGTGCTATGGGAAGTGTGCTGAGGAGTCAAAATTGGGCTTCAACTCTCATGATCTTTCATCCTGTTGTGTAACCACAAACCATTCTTCCTACCACACGAGCTCGTCACCCTACTGATGGGAGAGAGCCCTTACTTTCCTCTCATGAGCAGCACCTTTTTTTTTGTCTTAGGTGCTGCAAGTGTTGTTTTTTTCAGTGTAGGGCCACTAAAATCCATTCATAACCACTGAGCTGTTTTTCCTGCTTCTGAAATCCAGACAGAAGGGTCCTTGTTTAACAGAAGTCAGATGTCTGAGGTGGATGACACCCCACAGCCAAGGGTTACCATTAACACTGTGGAATACGATAGGCCTACCTGTGGCCTTAACTGGCACACACTCTTGAACTCGGATAAGGAAATTATCTTTCTTTTTTTCTTTTCTTCCTGAAAACTGTCTATTTTGTTGAAAAAGTGAAAAAGAAGCTGAAGAAACTGAATATACAGGTATAAGTGTATGTCATACAGGTCACTGCTGAAGTAACAGGCCTCGCACAAGTTTACAGCTATTAAGCAGCTGAGCCTTTAATGTTTTACTGTAGACCATTCTTTCTCTCATCTAGATCTACATCCAAGCCTACAAGCCAGCCAACCTCAAAATGAAAATAATAAAAAATGACTACCACAATCACCCACTCTACTTGGAAGGGGCTTTGAGCAAAAGCACTCATTACCAGCAATATCAGCCAGTTATAACTCTGAGGAAAGGCTACACCATCCACTGGGACAAGACAGCCCCTGAAGAGCTGGCCATATGGCTCATCAACTTCAACAAGTGAGTGATCCAACTGAATTCCAACATTCCTGCTCAATAATGTAACTGCATATTTTTAATGGGTGAGCTCATCGCCTCATGAACTCTTCCAGAATGAACATGCTTGTTCCAGGAAGTCCATTGACTTCACCATCTTTCCATCTGACATCTTAGATTCCTGTTTCCTCCCCAGGGAAGCCCTGGAAGATAACACCATTCATTTTTAGAAGCCTAGAACTAATTCATTCCCGGTGCATGGAAGTTGGAGGTGTAGGAGTCAGGAGCGGATCTGACCCCCACTGCTCAACTAACCCATGGATGTTGTGTCTAATTTACATGGCACTGATTCATCCCAAGTCATTAAAATTTTAACTGGCCATGAAAAAAATAAGTTACATTTCAGAGTGAATTATTTAAATTGGCTTTTAACATGCCCAGGAAAATAATAGTCATGTGTCGACTTGTTATAGTTTCGGTCTTTGCTATTTTAGGAACGACTGGATCCAAGTAGGGTTTTGTTATCCTAGAGGGACGACATTTTCCATTCTGTCAGACATTCACAATCGTCTCTTGAAGAAAACATACAAAACTGGAACCTTCTATAGAACCTCTCAGATGGAGAAACTGGAGTACAGATATCCTAGCAAGGGATACTACTACTGGGATGAGGACACTGGGTAAGGAAATGACCCTTACTTATTTGGACACAGTGATGAGAAAGCTGCTGAAATTGTGAGCCTTTTGGCTAATGCCATTAGCAGGGATCACAACAAAAACAGGAATTCTTTCTGGGAATGTGACCAGCATTTAATTTTCTTGGGACTCCCACAGCTGCCAGTCATTCATAGGCTGTGCTGCACTGCCAACTACTCTGGGAAATGTTTTGCCAAGTGAATACAAATTAGGAAAAAAAAAGAAAAAAAGAAGTAAAGTGCAGACCATAGCACTGAACTGGAGACACACCAAACCCTTTTTGTTTTGAACATCAACCATTTATAAGTACTAAGACAGGGATGCACAGGAACCAAGAGTGTGAAGTCTGTTGTTTTCTTTTAACAAATTTTTAAAAATGGGTAAGAAAGAAACATAAAATAAAAACCATTTAGCTCTCTGTGTAAATGAACATTATAAAATAGAGCTCTAAGGTATTTCAGGTGTCAGCTAATCTCTGTCTTAATTTCCCTGACCTCCCCAAACCATTTCTGAGATGCATCCATTTAATTGCATGCAATATGTTCAGCATTATAATTTGCAGACTGAGGGTTTGCAACATGCATTATTACAAAGCATTAGGAAAGAGCTCACTGAAAATGGGACTTTGTCATTTTTTGTACAGAATGCTGAAGTATGCTCTTCACTCTTCTCTTCTATCCACAGGCTGCTGTTTCTGAAACTTAAAGCTCAAAATGAGAAGGAGAGATTTGCTTTCTGCTCTGTCAAAGGCTGTGAACGAATAAGGATCAAAGCTGTGATTCCAAAGCACGCTGGTGTCAGTGACTGTGAAGCCATGGCCTATCCCAAGTACATTGAGACGCCCATAGTAGAAGTGCCAATGCCTAAGAAGCTATCAAGTACACAGCTGGTAAAGTAGCTGTTCTTACCACAGAATTATTGTCATTGTGAATCTGTAGCTATTGTTCCCATAGTCATGGAAAGACTTTGTACTGGATTCAGGATATCCCGAGCCTAATTTTCTGAAATGGACCAGGCATACAAAATTATATGAAACATATTCTTGCAAGCGCAGAGAGAAGAGGTCCTCAAAGGACAGAGCTGCTCACAACTTCAGCTGAAGCTGTGCTTAAGAGCACAGGGTAAAAAGTGATGTGATGTTGGAGAGAGGCAACTATGCTCACCTGGCCTCCAGCCCCTCCAGGCTGTAAGAACAGAGGGAACTGCTCAGCTGTGTCGCATTCATATAAATTATTTTGTACAACACTTTTGTCTCCTATATCCTGTCCAGTCTGGTTCTGAGGGAAGGACGGGGATATTTTTCTGGTTTATTTTGTTTTGTTTTCCACTCATCACCCTTGAAGCAGGAATGCATAGCAAAGCCTCACAGAATCACGTATCAGCTCTGCAAAGTGAGAATCACTTAAGCTCTGCTTTTTGGTGAAACAATTTAGATGCTGGCAGGGTGAGCAGAGAGGTTACCATTGTGCCCAGTCTCATTAGCAATGCAATTTGGCAAGTCACAGCTTATTATGTAGCATTCTTGCTGATTGAATTTTGAGGTTTAAAATGTTTTAAACATTCCGGTATTGTATATCCTCATCAGAAACTTTGTTTTTTTACTTTTTTAATAAACAGAAAACAAAGGACCACCTACTGGAAGTGAAGATAGAAACTTATAAGAAGCAGTACTTCCACCTAAAGGACGACTTTGCATACATTGAGGTGAGCAGGTCATCCCAGTGAACTTCAAGAGACAAAGATATCTAAGATATTTGTTTCGTTTTTATGGAAAACTTGCTTATGATGTGGCCATGAATAGTTAGATTTGGGTCACTTTTGCTTTGTATTTTGAAAAAAAAAAAAAAAAAAAGGCAGGACAGCTTGACCTCAGTGATCTGGAATTCTGCCCTCTGATACAATAAGCAGTCCACTGATTCAACACTATCAGTGCTTCTTAGAGATGATTGTTTTGCATTTTTGTTTCTTCAACAAACCAAGAATATCCTTACCCTCCACATAGGTTGATGGTGTAAGGTTTTTCCTCACCGATGAGGGTATTCAACTGATTGTGATTGATGGACATCACGGGAAAGTGGTTGACCGAGTAACGTTCAAGAATTCAATTCTACAAGGAATCCCAGCACAGATCGAAAACTATGTCAACAACATCAAAGATCAGTGAGTAATCTACTGTTACTAAGGCGTACTATACAAAAATGCTGTACAACACAGCTTTTTCATGGCTTTAGTCACCTAACACAGGCCAGACTGACTGGGCTAGCAATGTGTTTCTGTACCTGCTGACTCCAACAGAGTCCAAATGTGCGCAGGACATCCAGGCTGCAGAAAGATGCAGACTGTGATTTAGGAACAGATCAAGCCTCCGATAAGCTGCAGAGCTACATTTGATTAATAAACTGCAGATCCACATTTATGTGGTGGGTTACAGATTAACTGCAGGCTTAAATTCAAGAATAAACTCAGCGCTTATCGGTACAGATGTGCACAGTTTACATTTTTCTATTGCCTGCACACTCTCAAATAGCAGAAAATCCCACTAATAAAATGCATTCCTCTTTGCATATGTTCCCTGCCAATACTTAAGGTCTGTGTGCTTTTATTTTTAAAACATGGGCAGATAGAAATGCAGAGACTTGCGAGTGGGTGGTAAGTACCCAACGAATGCTCTTGCATCCTGTAGGACACTAGGTTTGTCTGTGGGAACAGTAAAGGAAATAACAGGGAAATAAGTTTATTTCCCTGTTATTAAACCTGTTTTGATTTGAAATTTGGTACCTAACATTTAATATAAATATGATTGCTTTGCTGCTGAGCCATTTGAAATAACTGTGGGCAGATCGACAGGATATTTTTCTAGGATTTATTCTAGAGCCTGGGGGGGGGGAAGTTTCAGTGGCGTGACATGTATGAGGATACAGAAGTGTTTCTACTGTCTTAAATAGTCCTAAAAGTTGCAAAAAAAAAAAAAAACACATAAAATAGTTACTGTAGAGAAGTATGGTAGTTGCTCACTCTTCTTTCATTTAAAATAAAATAAAATAGGACATTTCACAAAGACCATCATCCTCCTTTGCAAAAAGTCCAGTCTCTATCCCTGCGGAACCCTGCTGTCTGGATTCTTTCTTACTTTAGAGGATTGAATTGTAACTGGGCTTTAGATGCATTTGAGTCTATCTGAGCCTCTTGATTACTGTTGGAACTGGATTGGGATTAGTGTTAGGGTTAGGACTAGAACTGGGTCCAACCCAGTCAGCAGCTCTTGGGTCTCGCTCAGCTGTGTGTGCTTGCAAGGGCTGAACCCTCAAATTCTTCTCCTTTCACCAGAAGCTTTTCCAGCCTTTCCATTCTGATTAGACTTCACTCATAACCATGAAACATCGTTCATCCACTTATTGAGTGAGGGTATTGTTCAGTTGGATGCAGACACCATACAGAAGGAGGGACTGTACAGCCAGCAGCTTCTTGTCAGCTCTCCCCTCTGCACAGAGCACAAGCTGTACAGAGGAGTGGTGCTCACAGAGGGGAGGAGATTCCACCACCCAAAATACCTACGCAGCCTCTCATGAAGATACTCCTAGAACAACTTTTAAATAGATTTATAGAGCTGTGGATGTGAGAAGAGTTGTTTCTAGCAATGACATGCCTCTTGGTTCATTTAAGGAACTCTCTGCCAAATTACTTTTTTTTTTTTTTTTTTTTAAGAAAACAAAATATGTTAAATTTATTTTAAACTTCCATAGCAGAAAAGGCTTACTAGAAACTAAATATTTTACTAAATAAATAAATTAAAAAAAAAAAAAAAAAAAAGGGATTCAGCACGCACAAAGCAGTCAAAAAACAGCCTGAAGGCTCAATCCATTCTTGTAAGCACTGGTGGATTTTAACACCTTGGTTTTATTTTAGGAAAAGACCTGATGACTCTTAATTCCTCTGCTTCTCGTTTTCCTTTGCTGTTTTCCCCTGAAGAGTTTCAGTTCCAGCTGAGGTGTTAGGAGGTATCTACGGCACAGAGTAGCTCAGGGCTTGAGCTCTGCAGGAGCTGCTGCCTAATTAATTTTAGCGACTCGTGTCCACTGTGATGCAGGAAAGCAGACCCAGCAAGACTCTCAGCTGAGAGCCAGTTGAGTGAGGAAAGCTTCATTCATGGAAACCCTGCAAGGTGGAATTCAATTATTTAATCTGACCAAGAGTTTGCTCAATTATTCTGCTATGCAGCTTTAATTAAGAGCTGAGCAAGAATGGCACCCCAGCCCCACTGAACTTAATAGCAAACTTCCACCGAGCTCACTGATGTGTACTGCTCTTCCTTGATATGCTCTGAGATAACCCTTGGAGGTGTTTGTGCATCTTGTAAGGAAGCAATGAGTTAAATTCTTTGAGTGGCTTGTGCTACTCTCTGGAGAATTTTCACTGGGTGATTATCCCTTCATGTTTAATTCAAATATTAATTCTACACTTTTAGAATTAAGCCCAGTCGGTTACTGAGTTTTAACCAAGTGCTTGCAGATTTGCACTAGTTTAAAGTACTTAATAAGTCTTTTGTTTATCACTTTGCATTTGACCCCAAGAAATGTTGAGTTGAAAAACTCTATGCAAGCAGGACAATAATAACAAAAATGTTCTAAGATGAGAGATTATTTGAGACTTGCAATGAACATCCCAGGGAGAGCGTGTTCCTTTCCGAGCAAAGCAGGATGGGAGTGCTGGTTGGAAACATTTGAGCCATCCCAGAAGCCAGTGTGTTAAAAAATAATAATAATAATAAATTAAAAAAGGCAATTTCCATCTGTTTCCTAATGGGTTTTGCATGATTGGAAAAGTGAACATATGACTAAGATGTTAGCTTTGACAAAAGCCATTAAGGCAGAAACCACTGCAGTTCATGGATGTCTTTGTGTCACTCAGGCTCAAGCCAGACAAGTGAGGACTGTTTTCTAACTCTTCATCTGTTCCTAAATGGCTTTGTTTCCTTCAGCTCTATAGTGCTGGTGACGTCTAAAGGAAGATTCATTTCAAGAGGACCATGGACTAAAGTACTGGAGAAACTTGGAGCAGGAGAGGGCTTTAGGTTAAAAGGTAACTGCTTTTTAAAAATACAGATCTAACAACGCTTTGATCTATTCCCCTCCCATGGTTCCCATAAAGGCACTTTTTTTGTCTGCTTTTAAACTTTACCTTGCTTATTTCTATCAGCATGCGCTCAGACATCCTGGGAGTGGTCAGTTACTTATTCAGGAGGGTTGTATCCCCTGCAGGTTTGGATAACAGCATTTAGTTTAAAACTGTAGATGGAAAAGTGACCTGGCAGTTGCTGTTAAAGGAATTCCAGGGCTTCCAGATTTGTTTTAAATAAAGAGGTATTTTAACAATAGAAATATTGGACTTTTTCCCCCACTATATGTCCAAAACATTTTTTTTTGACTTGTCTGCAAATATTTTTATCTGGTTTTCTCTTGAAACGAAGTTCCAACTTGAAATCAAGCGTCTTGATTTCAAAGTATCGCATACTGCACTAGAATGTTGTTCTTTGTGCACAATGCTCTGATCAGCAATAACTGTGATCTTTTTTTCCCTGAGTATAACCACCATGCAAATGATGATAGCTTCAGTAGACAGCTCAAGCTGCCTGCTCTGACAGGGGGTTTCCTGCTCCCTTTCTCCTCTGCTATGTGTCACAAAGGGGCTATTGTTAACTAATGCAAGCATTCAACACATAAATGCAATTTTAATTAAACTTCATCAGGAAAGTATTCTTTAATATCTTGATAATGCATTATTGGCAAACTTTGCATGCACATTTGTGCTCTTGACCACCTGCATCCGTCCAGCCATGTGGGTGTAGCCACACACACTGGCTTCCCTGTTTTTTTCCAGCCCTGATGCACTCCTAATGTATTTGCTCTGTTTTGCAGAAAAAATGGCTTTTGTTGGATTCAAAGGCAGCTTCCGTCCTGTCTGGGTGAAGCTGGTCACTAATGAGGACTCAGCTAAAATCTACCAAGCACTGCCAATTCCTGTGGTGAAGAAAATGAAATTATGAGGACACAACACCTCGCCTTCTGGCTGCCAGCACTGCCCCCAGTCGGATGGACTACTGACTGCTCACGACAGGCACATCACCAGCGTGCTCCAGCAGTGTAGCATTTTCTTGTTGTTGTTGTTCAAAAAGAAATCTTACTGTAAGTAGCTAGAGTGGCCACATGTGACGGAAACGCATTCCTCTGCCATCAGCACATATCCCGCGATCATCAGCTCCTCACCAGTTGACTTGCTCACTGATGCCCTGTTGACGCTCGTGTCACTAAGCAAGGTTTGACCAGATTTACAAGGTGCTGGTTTTATCAGCACGCCCACAACAGACTAAGTTATTTGCTGTCTCTCAAAGGGAGAGCTAAAGGCCACTGAAGATTATTGTTTGTACCAGACTCTAAATTGTTCAAACACTTGTGTTTTCTTTTCATGGTGTACTTAGCCAATTTGAAAGCTGGTTGAAAATCAAAGACAGCAAGAGTGTATTTGAATGGTTACCTAGATGCTAGGATAACTGGACAGCAAAAATTTACCCTAACGTTCCTGTGACAACTGATCAAGCTCTTTGGGATCTGTATTGTAAACACTAACCCATGGCACATAGATAGGGAAGAGAGGAGAGAGGAGCAAATAAAGCAACACCAACAGAGATTGGTGCAACCACATCTTTCTGCTTGCTCAGAAAACTGTGATTCTCCTATATGAATTCAGGACTTTCAACCGTGATTACTCAAATAGAAGGTCTTCCTTCAACACGTAGCCATAGGATCAGAGGAAAGACCTGTCACTCAGCACATACACTTTCTTAGCCTCTCCCATCCAGTTCCTCCATCTAATAATGTTCAGGGCCAATCTGGAAGGTTTATGGTAGCCAGTCGAAGAGAGCATCCTGCTCACGGTTTCCCATTTTCAGCTGGGGATACTGGGATTTGGGTTGCTCAGCCACAGCTGGGTGAGCAGCCCTTATCTCTCCAGGGGTGTTGGAGGGAACAGGGTGGGCTGGTCTGCTGGGTGTTGCTTCCCCACCGCGTCCTTGGGCTTAAGGACAGGTGTGTCTTGACCTCCTGGAAGAGCTGCATGAAATCTAGGTGGAAGGTGGCAGAGGTAGAAGTCTTTGAGGTCTTACCAGGAAGTTGAAGATTTAGAGTGGGAATCCCCATACACTAGTTGAATATCTTGTGGCTCCTTCCCCCTCTTCTTCAAAGGACTAGCTGGGGAATGAAGGCATATGAGTGTGAGTCAGCACTCCTGGGGGACATCTCTTGAAGCTGGGAAATTAAAGATTGTCTTGTAAACTGTTGTAAGAACTTCCAGTCTTCAGTGATATCTCTGCCTGTTGCTCAGAAATGCCATGAAAGCATATGCAGAGTCTGTGGCTGTTACGAAGAGGAATTACAGAGAGGAGGAAGAGCTTTGAAAAGCACATATAATTGTCAATTTTGCCAGTAATATCTGGGTTTGTTCCCTAATTTGTCTTTCCCAGCCCACACGGCTACAGAAATTATTCTTGTTGCTGATAGTTACTTCCATTTGCTCTGGTTTAATTAGAGCTTCGATAACTAAAATACTTTTTTTTTTTTACTTTTTTTTTTTTTTTTTCTTTCCCCCCACAGTATCCAAAATACTGTCTTATAACTAGAACGAAGGAGCAATGATTTAGCGAGTCATTCCACAGCTGGGCTGATGCTGAATTCTGTAAGCCCTGACCCTACTTTTTAGATCAATTGCTCTGAAAGCAACCACGAACAAAATTCAGATAGTACTGTAGGTTACATTCCCCTCATGCCTCTCCTGGGTTTTGAAACTGGAAATGTTCCTTTCAGTCTTATTGTATAGATGTTTTGAAGTAGCTGAATGTCACGTATATGTAGAAATAACAAAAAAAAAAAATAATCCAAGCTGTCCCTCCCTTGCTTCTGAACAAGAGCCTGTTAATGAAGGAGCAGCACAGTCATTTTTGATTTTTAGGCATTTCTGCTGTTTCCAGAATAAACGGGCAACACTTTAAAAAGGCAAGTAAAGTGGTGGGTTTTGTTGTTGTTGTTTTTGTTTGTTTGTTTGTTTGTTTTTTGTTTTTTGTTTTTTTTTTTTTTCTCAGTGTCTTATGATGGTTTGGGGATTTCACCCTCAAATCACAAACTATTCCTTAAAAAAGTCAGTCTCACAGTTAAACCATGACGATCCAATTATCGCTTCTCTGACATTCTCTGGTAGCCAGAACAGAGCCAGATCCCTGAAGTTGAGCAAATACACTGAAAAAGAAAATCCCTTGAGTGTTTTAGGCTGGTTTATCTAAGCATCTTCACTATGCTGAGGCAGTTCTGATTGTATAATTGCACCTGTACTGGTGGAGCATACACACTTCGACGAGATGGACCAAACCACGAGCATTTCATGAGCATTTGACATGGGCAGGAAAGCGAGATTCAGAATGTACCTGGTTTGGGATCTGGTTTTCTATACCCACCCTGTGGAGCACTGTTCCCCTGGGTCACTGGAGGTTCCCATTCATGTGGAAACGCCTGGGAGGATCGTGCCACATGGGGCTGTCCTCTAGACTGGTTTCTTCAGCTACTACGAGCATGCTGCATTTGTGTGAAAGCTGTAGCTTCTGATTTTACAGTTTTTTGGAATTCTCAGGGTGAAATCATAAGACTTGGCTCTAGGACATTTTTTTTTTGCCTAAAAAAATCTTGTCTTATTAAGAGAAGAAAACTTTTAAGTAGCTTATTGTATCATGCAAAGCTTGTCACATGGGGCCTGTTGTGGAGCTAGCGCTGGGTCTCATGCTGTGAATACTTAGTACAGGATCACTGCAGTCTGTAAGCCTGAGGGATAAAAGAGCATCACAGCAGAGTGTAATGGGGCAGGCACTCCGTCAAATGCAAAGGGCTCCCATTGACGTGTATGGGATGAAGTCAGTGTGTTACTCTGAAGGCAGAGCTTAGCCTGATGCCATCACCAGTCAGCAATAGTTTTGTGCCATACGATTGCTTTTCAATCTTTGACTGTTGTAGAAATTACATGTGCACATTTTGACTAGTGAATTAACTGACTGCTTATACTTTGTACATCCTTTTAACAATCCCTGCACAAGCTGCAGTTATCCTCTTTATAAGGTTTTATTACTGCAAATGTTCTCAAGTTTGCCAACGCAGTTGCCATTGTCAGAATGATTTTTTTTTTTGATTGGATTTTGTTTGTTTGGATGTTTGCTTGTTTGGATGTTTGATTTTTTTTTGTTGTTTTGTTTTGTTTTTCGTTTCTTTCATTTCTTTTCTCTCTCTCTCTCCTTTTTTTTTTTTTTTTTCTTTCATCTGTTCAAATGCTTATTTTACCTGTTGCCGAAATAGCTGGTCCTTTTTCGGAGTTAGATGTACAGTGTTTTGTACATTTTCTTATAGACTTTCCAATAAAAAGATATATTTTCTATTTATTTATTACAATGGCACTAAGACAACTAAATTGCAGACATATGAAGCATTTTACTGGAGTTTAGCATTGCCTAGGTTGTTAAGGAGGTCGGCAATATGGCTTTTCTGATAATCTGCTTTGCACTTGAAAGCTCTCTATGTCCGCAGAATGTGGTAATGCATTGACTGTCTGTTTTATGGTGACAAGAGCTGTTGGGACATTGGTTCCAAAAGATTGTGGCTTACAACTGAAATAACATGTAGTTGTTTGGAGTACACAATGTTTATCAAAATAAATATTAAATGCAAATTTCTTATTTTATTTTTGCCTCTTGTCTCTTCAGTGTATCTCTCTAAGAGTGAACTGGTATTTGCTGGAATATCGCCTTCTTCATCCAACTCAGTTTGTTCAGACCATTGCACCTCGAATGTCTTAGCTTACCTCTTAGTAGCTTAGTATCCTAAGAAACGAAGGCTGATGAAATGCCACTAGGTCTAGAGTGGAGACTCCCCAGCACCACTACCCCCCCCCAGCCCCCAAACCCACCACCACCTATTGCATCCAGGTGCACAGATCCTTACTTATTTTAAAAGACAGAAAAAAGCTTCCTTAGTTTCCCTGTTCACAAAATATGTTATTTTAGTTAAATAGGGTGAACACATAATATGCATATACATGTAAATAATATATAAAACACAAAGTTTTTGTAGTGGGCAGCTGTTAAAGCTTATGACAATCTCACTATCAGATCAAATATGACCTTTAGATTGTAAATTTTCCACACTGGGGCACTGCCAGCTGAGCAGACTCTGATAGACATCTAGAGGGTTCAAAACTGGAATGGGATTTTTTTTTTTGGTGACAGAAATCAGCATTTCTAACATTCAAGCACATGTTTTAATCAGCCAAGTCCCACAGTGGTAGTTAGTGCATTAGAGAATATGGCCTCTGCTCCAGCCTACAGCATCACCTGCCTAACTCCTCCAGGCCAGGAGACTGAAAACACATGCTGCCCACTCACGTCAGATTGGAATTACTGACGCAATCATGTTTTGAAGATCAACTACATGGAAAAAAAGGGGGAGGGGGGGGGGGGAGAGGCTGAATGTAAAGGCAGAAATCTTGATTCACAACACCAGTTCTGGGGAAAAAAAAATGAAATATTCATTTAATAGTGTGATAACAATAAGGGCTGCGATGCTGAGAGCTACCAGGCTGCCCCAGGGGCACCAGCCCACATGCCCAAGCTCCCTTCCTCTGCTCCTCCATTTTGCACCAACAGCCCTTCCCTCAGCAGCAAAGCAGCACATATAGGATATGTGTGTGTGTATGTGTGTTTATATATGTCTATGTATAGGAGTCTTTAGGGAACTACAGGGAACTACTTACTGACCTCGGTGCCAGGAAAGGTGATGGCAGAGGTCATCTTGAATGCAATCACACAATGTATGTAGGACAGCTGGGGGATCAGGCCCAGTCAGCATGGGCTCATGAAAGCCAAGTCCTGCCTGACCGACCTCATCTCTTTCTATGACCAAATGACTGCCTGATGGATGAGGAAAAGGCTGTTGACACAATCTACCTAGATTTCAGCAAGGCCTTTGACACAGTCTCCCACAGCATTCTCCTGGAGAAGGTGGCAGCCCATGGCTCGGACAGGCACACTCTGCTGGGTTAAAAACTGGCTGGACAGCCAGGCCCAGAAAATGGCGGTGAACGGAGTGAAATCCAGCTGGTGACTGTGTTCCCCATGGCTCAGTGTTGGGGCCATCCTCTTTAATATCTTTATTGATGATTTGGATGAGGGAATTGAGTGCACCCTCACTGAGTTTGCAGATGACACCAAGCTGGGGGGAAGACTAGATCTGCTGGAGGGTAGGAAGGCACTACAGAGGGACCTGGACAGGATGGGTCAATGGGCTTACCAGGAATAGTGTACCCAGATCGTCCCCTTGTGCTCTGCTCTGGTGAGGCCACACCTTGAGTACTGTATTCAGTTTTGGGCCCCTCACTACATGAAGGACATTGGCAGGCCCTGGAACGTGTCCAGAGAAGGGTAACAAAGCTGGTGAAAAGCCTGGAACACAAGTCATAGGAGGAGCAGCTGAGGGAACTGGGGTTGTTGAGTCTGGGGAAGAGGATGCTCAGGGCAGTATTTACTGCTTTCTACAACTCCCTGAAAGGAAGGTGTGGGGAGCTGGGGGATAGGCCTCTTCTCACAGGTAACTAGTGACAGGACTAGAAAGAATGGCGTTAAGTTGTGCTAGGGTTTAGGTTGGAAATTCTGAGACAGTTCTTCTCAGAAAGAGCAGTCAGGCATTGGGACAGGTTGCCCAGGGAAGTGGTGGAGTCACCATCCCTGGGGGTGTTCAAGGAAAGGTTGGATCTGGTGCTTAGAGACATGATTTAGTGGGTGACATGGGTAGTGGATGATGGTTGGACCAGATGATCTTGAACATTTTTTCCAACCTTAATGATTCTATGATTCTGTGTGTATGTACCTGTATGTCATGTAAGCATATACTTGGGTAAGGTGTGTGTACATGTATTTGTGTGCAAGGCAGTGTTCATGGCTGTGTATGTCTATGATATATGCAGCCGTCAGAACTAACACCAAACTATACAGACAACTGTATCCAACTCTTTACGCCAGCTCTAAAGCAACCACGCCGCTCAGCTGGCTGTATATATTCGAACAGAGCCCAGTCACACCGAATACACGAAGGGCACGCCGCGCAGCGCCACCCGCAGGCCCGCAGGCCGCGCGTTGCCAGGGGTTACAAGGCACTGAGCCCCAACGGCGCCTGCGCGCCCACCTCACGCCCTCACCGCGCGGCCCCGCCCGCTGCCTGCCCGCGCCCGCCCCCTGCTGGCCGCGCGCGGGACGCGGGACGCCGGGCGGTGCCCGGGGCCTGCTCAGCCCAGCCCTGCCCTGCAGGGGGAGGGAAGGGCAGCAAGGGCCTTCGGGGCGGGTTTTTTGTTGTGTTTAATAATATTTTTTTATTATTTTATTTTATTTTATTTTATTTTATTTTATTTTATTTTATTTTATTTTATTTTATTTTATTTTATTTTATTTTATTTTATTTTATTTTATTTTAGCAAGGAGGGTGGGTTGAATCATAAACAAAATGAAAACAAAACAAAAAAGAGATTTTGGTTCTTAAATAAACCCTTTCTTAGCCCAGCATGACAGTAATATTCCCAGCAGAGCGTCACAAGCTTGTATTTAGTCTCTTCTGAGTGCCAAGCAAAGAACAGAGCTGCTTGCTACCGGTTCTTCTCAGCTAGGAGCTGCAGGGCTGGTCTCCTCTCAGCTTCACAGCCCAACAGAGAGCCAAAGCCTTGCTGCTCCCACACACAGACAGCAAGGACCAGCTCCTTTACACCACGCTTTTTGTGCAGCCCAGCCTGCCCCCACCTCCCACCAGCACACAAGGCCAGTGCATGAGTCCCGATGAGTCCTGGCATCACCAACGGGCCATGATCCCGTCCGCTGACTCAGAGACTGTTCTGTTCGGTCACATCACCTTCCTCCTGACCAAAGGATGGGGAGGGCTGTGGGGAAACCACCACAGCAACTACACCCTTCCTTCCTCTTGCAGGCCTTCCTCACAAACGGCATCTTCAGAAGCCCCTCCCTGCAGCCATCTCTTCACCTCAGAGCTGAGTCCAGGCAGCGTGTCCCCTTTGAAACAAAAGCCCAGGGGAGCTCCATCACTTCACAAATACGTGGAGATTTCTGAGCTGGGGTCCTAGCTGGCGTATCGCAGCAGCCAGCAGCTATTGTGGGACACAGGCAGTGGCCTGCAATGAGGAAACTGAGAGGGCTCACAGTGGGATTTGGTCTGGAGAAAGCCCTTTAGAAATAAACATTTCCTCCCTTGGCAAAGGGTGTAAAGTGAGGTTAGGGAGAGATCATCCCCAGTACAGTCGCAGCCTTGTCTTCTTTTGTGTGTGTGCAATGACCAGTACAGCTCGGAGATGTTTCCTGAAGTGCTAGTCTCTCACCTAAGGCACAAGGGTCTGTGTGTTGGTAGCAGCACCTTAGAGAACTGATACAGCTGATCTGGCTTTTATTTCTGCTGCACTGCATCTCCAATATTCAACTGCTGCTACTAAGTATTTGGGTATTTCTTGAGTGTCATTTTTGCTGTCATGAACCTGAGGTTGATTTCCCATCCCAGGAAGTAAGACTGTCCTGGCCTATCACTACTGCCACAAATACTAAGGTGACTGAAATATATTTCAGGCTCTGCACCACTAGGGTTATCTGAGACCCAGCAATATGGCTTATATGGTGATGAGATGAGGGAATAGGGTGGGAAGGAACAGAGACAGGATGGAAGGTGGAGGGAATGTGGCCTTTGGGTTGGGTTACACAGCTCATTAGATCACAACAAAATACCTGCCTCCCACATTAAACACTTACAGTTTTCAAAATCCTCTACTCACAGTATTAAGTGCTAAAACACCTCCATATCTGCGCTTCCACTAAGTTCCCTGGCAACTGCATCCTATTATAACTGCAATTATCTAAAGTTCACATGGCTATTAACGTGTTTTACAGCAGCAGAAAGACAACAGCTGACTATCAAGGATGGCAAGCCGGGCAGGTTGCACTGTGCTACGACAGGCAGGATAAATAATACAATGTTCATACAAAGGAATTCTGCAATTTGAAGTATGTATTGTTTTGGATACTTGTGAGATTTCATTTCAGATGACAGGATGAAAGACTCTATTTTGATGCACTCACCCCAGTGCTGCTGTTTAAGAGCTGAAATATCTGAAGGCACCCTAAATGGCATCAATTACAATACTTCACAAGACAGGAAGACTCTGTCATTATCACACAGTGCAGAGCTGTGTGGGATCAGCAGGCAAGGAGCAGTGCCTGACCCAAGACCATCCTTATCTTAACAGCAAGTTCATGTGCTCTGCCAATATGTATTTGCTGGCCTTTGCCAGTAAAACTGGAAGGAGGCTGCAGCTCCTTTAACTATCCCATTTCTCCCTCCCACAATAGCATCCAACATTTCAAAAAAACTTTTTTTTTTTTTAATTATTATCTTTTATTAGAATTTTTTATTGTTAATTTAGGTGATTAACAGACCTACTTTTCATATTAGAAAACTCCATCGTTACAATGCCACCGATAACTTATTCCCAAGTAAGAGCAGTACCAATAGTGAAACTACCAGCCTATTAAGTAGCATCACACTGGAAAGAAACAAAGCATTAACCAGTTGTCTTTGGATAAAATCTGGTACACTGTGTAATGTTTGATTGTAATGTGTTATATCAACCTTTTAAATAATAACCAGAATCCACAGTGCACAAACCTCTTCTGCTTGAGATGCATCGTGTGTCCAAGCAAATTGCATTGCCAGACTTTTTTTTTTAATTGGGAATTAAACAGTAGAGTGTTTTCCCCTCATGAATCCAAGCAGCTTTAACCTCCTGGCAATTTAATATAAACTGAATCCAGAGTCTTGCCCCTGTTAAAATGACAGTGCGAAAGACTGAAAACAGTGATATGCAGATAGAGTAAGAATTATCAAATGAAACTATAGCAACACACATAGTAGGATGGAAATCTTAAGAATCAGAAACATCACAGTACTAATGGAACAGGTATTTGCAAAAAGAGGCATCTCCATGCCTCTTATCCAGGCATGAGCTCTTTGCATTGCTGTAAACATGCAATGCAATCAAAGAAAACCCTGAAGAAGGCAAGCACTGTTGCTCCTTAAATAGAAAAGGAAATGAGCCACAGAAAAACTGGAAATACATGTAATTCCCAAGCCTTACCATAAAGCCCAAGAGAACAGTGGCCAAATATCAAACAAAAAATAGGCTGTTCCATATCTTAATGGAATGATATTTTAATTTATGATTTCCTTTTTGAAAGAAAATTGAAAGAGTTTAAAAGCAGTCACAGGAATGTGGGGGTCTTTTTGAAGCCAAAGCTGACCTGACTTTTCAGAGAAGAGAAATGCTTTGAGAAGTGAGTATCGGAAGTCCTGTTGGCTGGGAAACTTCTAAGTGTGTCATAACGGACTTGGAGATGGAATTTTAAAAATGTGTCCTTCACCTACAATCAAGTGCAAGAATGGTGTTAGAGACAAACTGAAAGCTGCAATGTGAACTACAAATCCTACGCATCTTTTGCTAGCAGGAAAAAAGACTGCAGCAGATAGAGATAAAAGACTGGTAATAGGCACGCTTTTATATTAAACTGATGGCACTGAACTTTATTACATTGTTTTGTGTAAACCTTAGCAATGTAGTCAGGTCTACACCTGGAATTCTCCTCTTTTTAAAATCAATGTTTACACTGCTTGCATCTCCTAAATAATACGATGTAGTCTTTGGTGTTCTGTTCTAAATTCAACCATCAGGATTCAACCGTTGCATATGCTTCTCTCAGGTCTTCCAGGTCCTTGTCCTGGTAATTTAAATGTCAGCTTCCTTCCTTACTTTGCTTGATGATGTTAAGCACCCAAGAATACAAATTGCCCTTATTCTCTTCTAGCTAGGAATTTTAATTGGAAAAAAAAAATAAAAAACAAAACAAAACACAAAGTGGAACACACAAGGCAAACAGTATACATTAGGATTATCTTGAAAAAGAAAACAGATATTCATTCCAATATTTTAACAGACAAAATATTGTCAACTGGAAATGTTTTACAAAATGCACATTGTGTGTGGTACCACTGTCAAACTTTTTTTTTTTTTTTTCTGAGAAGGGCAGCTGGATTAAAATATAACAATAACCTTGAAAATATAACAACACTAGAACAGAGAAATAACTAAATGGAGTAGAGAAAAACAGCAGAAGTTTAGCTGTCAGGACAGTAGATGTTTTTCCATGTACCTCTGTGTAGAACTTAATAAGAAGGCAAGCACAAGGAGATCTGTAATCACCAACCTACTTGTTGAACTTCATTGTAAAGGCTGTATCTTTTGCCGGCATATAGAGCCACAAAAAGCTGTTGTTGGAAGGCTGGTGAGACTTGAATGCACAACACTGTACAGTGAAAAACAGCATTTGCTGGATTACTTCTAGAACATTAACAACCTCAAATGACTTTTTGAGGATATTTTTATACTTATCTATAATACTGTCTTTGGGTCTCTTAAATGAATAGAAAATAACATTGATTATGTAGCACTGCACCAGTACAAGTGCTAGGATCCCAAAGAGTTTTGAAAGGGAACATTAAATGTTTTGGAGTAGAATTATGAACTGTGATATTGGAGAAAGACTGCATGGTGATTAAGTTACTTCCAGATGACCACATTACACTTAATAGCATATTTATTCATTTGTTGGCTATAAAGCATGGGTGGCAGAGGGCAGGGGGAGAAGAGAGAAGGAAAACGCAAGACAAAGTCTACTTGAAGACATTTTTTTTGTATTTTATATGAGAAAAAAAAAAAAAACACCGAGTCAAACACCAGAATACCTAGCAAAATCTTTAAAAAACCAAGAGAAACAAACAAACAAAAAAAATGAAGTGAGCTATGTGGTACAGAACATGCCTACATTTGGCAAATTCAAATTAATCACTCAAAAGCAAATGATGGGCCAATTGGCTGGTCGAATTTCAAAGCTGGTTTCTCCCAGTTCTTTTAACTTGAAGGGAAGAGACCCAGCCTACTGTAAACACTGATTTATGAATGATTAAAACAAGTGCCTGTTCTCAGAAGTTGGGCTAGAGTTGTAGGGTAGTATTTGTCCCCTCTCCTTAGCATATTTGATTCTATATTATCCATTATTTTGTATTGCTTAATTATTCAGCTCAGGAAAAAAAAAAACAAACACAGTTTGATCAAAAAGTAGTCATATGCTTATGCTTTGTAACATTAGGAAAACTACGGAACATTTCCACACATTTCTGATGGTAATCTGATTTGTCATCTCTATATTACAGATTTATGTTGTAAAAAGACAAAAACATGGTCAACGTCATATTTACAGTTTTGTTTGAATTATGTTCATCTTTTGAGAAGCAATATTCTTTAAAAAAAGGGAGGTACAAAACCAGAAAAAAAAAATGATCAGTTAATTATGAACAAGAAACAGATTACACATCTCTCCCCAGTGCAATATCCAAGTATCTACAGAGACTTATCTCAACTCTGCCACGTTTTTGGATTAACAGTAGTATATAAAAGTTAAACCTGAAGAAGTACATGATTTTCAGTTTTCCAACAATTCTTTAGTGAAGTGTGGTAGGAAAGGTTTATTTAATACTCAATACAAATGCCATTGAAAGTAAATAAAAATGATCACCTGGAACTTCCATCGACATCATTCAGTCCTTACAAGTAACTACAGAAACCAAAGATGGGTTAGTTTCTCCCCAGGTATCTATCTAAATGTATTGTTATTTAAAAGGTTTTACTACTCAGTGAAACAGTAAGTTTAGCCACATAATTTATTTTGGAACAAGCACTCAGTAAGTCACAGTTTCGCACTTTTGATGTTGGAAGT
Organism: Aythya ferina; assembly: GCF_964211825.1. NCBI lineage: Eukaryota > Metazoa > Chordata > Aves > Anseriformes > Anatidae > Aythya > Aythya ferina. The sequence continues at coordinate 9,006,092 of NC_140307.1, forward strand.
ATTCCACAAAATCAACCATTATGGTTCAATTAGGACCTTTCATCCAAAACACTTGGATATTAGCACCTTAAAAAAAAGTCAAAGCAACATTATCTCAGTACTACTGAATGAAGACAATTAATACTGTGCTAATACTCTGGAAAACAATAAACAATGTGGAAAAAAAAACTCGGTGCGTTTAGTCCTTAACACATAGTAAGGGATAAAGGAAATGCAACTCTAAGCCATGCATTCAACGGAATACAGTTTGCATTATCATTAAACCTTCCTAATTACATAAAGTCTTTCAAGAAGAAATCAGACTTGCTCCCAAATATCAATCTTCATAGCATTTAAATCAATGTTCATTTACAGTCAACCATGTCACTCAGGAATCTACCAAAAAAAATTAAAAAAAAATCACCATGATCTGGTTATTAGACATCATTAATTGGTACGTCTATTTCATGTGTACCTCTCTATTGAAACTAGTGTTTTTTCAAAGATTTAAGCAAACCCTTAGCAAAACAAATTAATTTGAGTTAAGGTTGTATCTGCTCATTCACTGTCAAGATAATGGGGCATACGTAGCATTTGCATTGGTGGGCACAGTTCTTTGGCAGCAGTAGCAACGTGAATGCCATGAATCTGACTTTTCCTTTCACCCTGACACCATTCCTGTTGTTGGTGTTGTAATTCCATTAACATCAACAGCATCAATTCTGATGGGTACGGAATCTCTTTTGTACTGATTTGGAGTGCATTAGTTGAGGATGTACCTAGCTTCTATTACTTCTAAGCGCTCCTGTGCATTCTTGGTAATGGACAGAAGAGTTTTTGTTTATTGTAAAGAAAGGCAGTCCACTCAGACATGTCCTAAACCCTGTAATTTCAGGCACCTTTGGCCACTGTAACACTGTTCTCTGCAATTTCAGCCAGTTTTGCAAACTAAGCCTGGCAAACTGGCTTCCCAAAGTATCTTTTAGAAATGAACTCTGCTACCTAAGAGCAACAATGAATGAATGACCAACTTGCATACCCATGACAGACAGCAGCTACTACAGGTAAACACGGGTGTATTCCGAGACAGTATTTCTTCCCTTTCACTTAAGTTTGTAATGTTAGACACAGATTTTCATGTTAACTTTGAACAACAACAAAAGCATGAAGAATTACAAACCAGTCAGTCGCCGGTATTAAACATTACCTTTCCCGTAACTAAACAAATGGCCAACATTAATAAGTAAACCGTTGTATTTCAACATAGAAGTCTTTTAACCTCAGTAATGTCTGCTTCCTTCCTTCCCCCCAGTAAAGCCAGAAATTGTACAGAAACTCGCTTCCCTTCAAGGAACAGCAGAGCAGTATTCAGTCTGGTTAATGCGACTGTCATAGATCATCTCTCTGCTTGGTTGCTCGGTTGTCCTCTTTGCTGCTTTTAGATTTCTTGTCTGCATCTTTTTTCTTCTTTGCTTTTTCAGGTTTTGTTTTGTTTTTTCCTTTCTCACTTTCATCTGCTCCTTTGCCAGGATAAACCTGGCCTTCCAAAGTAACATCTGCACACCTTTCTTGACTTATCAGAAAGTCTTTGATCTCCCAGGCATAACCACCATCACGCAGCATAAAGATTGCACGATTTGAGCCAACAATGAACCTAGAGGAAAGATACATATTTTTTCCAGTTAGCTCTGTGCCTTTCCAGTGCTAAAATATTTTGTTTAATTCAGAGCATTCCAAGATAGACATCAATTTAAAAGCAAGAAATTGGTCTTGTTTTTGTTGTTGCTTGGGTATGAGGATGAGAACATTTTACTAGCACACACATGAATAAAAAGTATTAAGCTTACAAACAACTAAGTAGGAGACTATGTAGAAAACTTTAGAACTAATTTGACACTATATAGAGTCTACTAATGGACATTAAATCTGTTTCATGGTCTTACTGCAACCCTTCTCAGTCTCAATTCAAGAGTGCAACATTCCTCTGCTTCAAAATCATCCTCTTTCTCAGATAAAAATCTCATTTTTAGCCAGGGCAACAAAAAGCCTTTTGTGGTTACAAGTTTTCCAAGTGTGATGTTTTCCATCAACACATAAAGGCAAACTAATGCACCTAAAACTGATAAATAGCTGAACCATAATGAGATAAAAAGAAGCTAGGCTATATACACATCGTGAGTAAGTGTTAAAAAGATCTGTGCGCCACACTAGAATTTTTCCAGGGTGACTTAGAAGAAAAACAAAATTGTATGTAAACTGATGCAGAAATAAAGCAAGAGTGAGGATCGATGGAGCTAGCGAAGAGCACAGGATGAACAACCAAAAATATTTTCAGGAATAAAGAAATAAGAGCTCTGTAAAAGCAAAAACCTCATCCTTGTGTACAACAGCTTACCTTTGTACATCATAGTTTGCATTGAAGAGACTGCCCTGCCACAAGCTGGTAATTTCTTCTGTCTCCTTTTCTGTGGGATTTCCTGACACAGTGACAAACATCATCAGAGTCTTCCCCTTTTTCGTCAGTTTCAGGATACTTTCAGGCTTGCCTGGATCAATTTTTGAGAAATCTATTGGTGCTGGAGGCCTCTTGTGTTCAGGAAGATCCCCCTCTTCAATGTCGTCATCTTTCTGTTTTGAAAAGGAAAAGGATAATTTAAAATTACCTGTTCCACAGAACTGTTCTTTTTCAAAAGTCTCCATTGCTTACAAAGTAACTCTGCTTTGATAGAGACAGTAGTTTAAAAAATGGAGACTCTTGAATAAAAAGAAACATCGAGTTTTGTCTCAGGGTATGTCACTAAGAGTACTCTTCCCATTTGTAAGCCTCCCCTTGCGATGATGCACATTTTCATACCAACAGGCAGAATCTTATTTTACCATGTACTGAGAAATATTTCAGCCTTATGGCCAATTCAACGCAACTCCATCTTGGTACTTCAAAAATAACCTCTTTTTTCTTCTTTGGAGTTTCATAGGAGTTTACTAAGCAAACAAGATGATCTGAGAAAAAGCTGCACTGAAGAGCCTCACAGACATATAAATAATAATAAAAGCAACGTACAACCAAGGTCAATGCTCAGTTCTGGGAACTTTGCCATTAATGAGAATTTCATTTTCCTCACTATAGTCTTTAAACAAATAAAAGAATTCAGAATTTCAATGCTCAAGTCACAAGAAAACTTTTATTAAAGGTTTCATGATTTTTCTAACGCACAGATGAAGAGAATTTTACTTTCTGACAACACAATCACCAAGACATTGTTAGATAAAAGAAAAAAAGAAATTATTAATGCTTCCGCTGACGTTGACAGGCATTTAAATATTTGGAAAGGCAGAATTCAAACTACTGCCCCTCGAAAAAGCTCCCAATACAGATGAGTGAGTACAGTGACAACTTACATTAAGCCACAATTTGATTCTTAACAGTATTTATACTACAGAAATAAAAAAAAAAGGAAAAAAAAGAAATCAGAAATCTTATACTGGCATTCACCCAAGCACTAGTAAATCTGTGGGAATTAAGGTAGATATTTTAGGTGTTGTTTTGACTTCAAACATTTAGCAAAAATATCCATTGCTCCATTAGGTATGTGAACTGCAGAAGTATCTAGAGATATTCCCCCTTCGGAAGCCTCTGAGGTCAGGAGCCCAGCTTAATTTTTAGAGCTCCATATGCATTACTTTCTCATTTCTGTCTGTGCGTATAAACTCCCACAACACCCTCACACTACAGGGAGTGTCCCCTACCCTTTAAAGGTTAAGGTTTCATACAAGCGACCTACACTCTTTTCCCATCTCCATTACATACAATGTGCTGTCTTTCTGGCAGGGGACTTCAAAATTTAATTACTATAGAAGGAGATTTGTAAATTACTTACATTTCATCCCTCCTTTCCTTACTAATTACATATCTGTTTCAATTTTTCAAGTCTGAAGCAGACATTTAAGTAGTTTGCATGCCTTTGACATTTCCACATTAAGTGAACTGGGAGCAAAGGAGAGGCCTAGGAAAGTCCCGCTGCTGTCACTAAGCGGGACAAGGCTTATTGTAGAGGAAGCCAGAAATCACTTGTATTTGTAAAGTATTTTTGAAGTACAAGATCTTACATGATTGAATGAAAAATGTTCTTCAGAAGTAAGAGCAAATTAAACCTTACTTCATACCAGTTTGACTAGTGCAAAACCAACTTATTTCATAGTTTTGAAAGGGAAAGGCAGAAACAAGTGTTTGCAAATACTCCTTATACAATACAGAAATTGACTTCAGCTTTAGTGACAGCCCAACCTAGGAATATATATTACCTGTTTTTTTCCCTTAACAATTCAACTGAATGTTCATAAAACACTATTATTGCAGTTTCAGTAGAAACATTATAAGAAGCAGTCAAAAGTTCCCCTACATGCTACTTCTTTTCTTGGTGATCTTGTACAGAACATCGCACAATTTTGTATTTATAAAGCCATCTACAAAGTAAAGACAGAAAAGTGTAAGCTTTTGATTTGAAATGTCCAACAGATTTATTAATGTATACCCTAACATGAGGTGTCAGACGGAAAGCTTTGCATAGATACAGTCACAACTATATATTCCTTCTTTCTTTGTCCTCCCTTCAGTTCACATTCTTGTACCTTTCTCATCAACTTCCTGTATCTTTATTTTTAAAAATATCAGCAACAAATGCCACCTAATTCCATAGCCTATTAAATACTCATAGCTCAGAGTCAAACCTTAGAAACCCTGAAGCTTATAGCAACAGTGGACTGTTTGGAAGAATGACATTTTAGCAACAGAAGAACCTCCAGACAAGATTTCTCAGTTCTGTTTCCAGCTCCTCTGGACTCAAGGCTGTGGGAGAGTCCCTTACCACACGGGAAATCCCTGGGTGGCACACACCAAGCCCATTTTTCCTACCCTATTTCTTCTCTACCAAAAACAATGGCTAAGTACACCAAATGCTGACAAATCTTAGTTCATTCACTGATCCCTGTGGGGGTAGAAAGGCACCAAAATTAAAATCTGCAAGCTGTCAAAATTAAAACCCTTTAACTTTTCAAACTTTGGCAAGCCTGCTTTATTTCAACCCATTGACCTTAAAAGTTTGAAAAGATCTTAGTAGTAACTTTGCCCCCTCAGGCTTTAGTGGTATCAAAACAAGCTTCAAAAATGCTGAAGATTACAATGAAATCTCTAATGAATGTTCGTAAGGAAATATTACTTATCTATCTGCAGTTAATATAAGCAGAAATTTTTAAAACGGTCTCACAAGTAAGAAAGCAGGATGCAAGAAGACAGAGCTCATACTTTTAAGCTCTAGTTGACATTCTGCAGCTGAGCTGCTGAAGCAAAATCCTTTTCTTCTCTCCCCATGCTCATTCCCCACCAGATCGTGCTATGTTCACTAGGCAGCCACACACATTGTGCCAGTACCTTGCCAGGCTTGTGGCTGACCCCAGGGATGCTGAGACCACCACCCTCCAGTGATTCTGTGCTGACTGCCATGGGAATATAGAATATTAAGAATCATCTCACTCAGCTGAAACTAAGGAAACTTGATTCTGTACAGCTCTGCGCCCTGTGCCCCCTCATTCCCGAGCATAATTCTTGCTCTTATCCACATTCATAATGGCTTCTTTGTTTCTCTCATCCCCACCCCATCAAGCCCATTCTCGGCCTTTCTTCTTTATTTGCCACCCCACTCTCAAGTCTTTCATGTTCCCCACATCTGCCCTAACTTCTCTCGGGGGAAATGCCATACAGCTGACCATCCAGCAGACCACATAATCAGTAATTGTTGAGCCCCTGCTTCAGTAAGATTTTTTTCTTCTATGGCCCTGGCTGTACACGCATCTCCTCAGCGGCAACGCCAACCTGAGCTGCAAACTCTCCAGCTGCTCAGCCACATCTGCATGCAGCATGGCTGCAAGCATTCGTGCAGCACATGGTGAACTGGATCAGAGTCCTGCTCTAGCAAAAGAGATAAAACCAGATCAGCTTCCTGACCCTGCTTACCACACAGCTGGAACAGAACACAAAGCCAAAGAGTCCCAAAGGCAGTAACTTGCGTCTCCCTTTCACCAAACTACTAATTCACAAACTCAGCCATGCTTATTGTTTATGATTTTTCCTACTATGCCGAACTTGCTTGAATTTGACCACTACTATCATTTAAGATGATATTTTAGCACCTGGGACTATCTGGTCCTTGAATGATAACACTAACAGAAAGTGAACTTTGGGCTTTTGACGTCATTTAATTTAAATTTTAACTCAATTTTCTAAGAAACTGCCTTTCTGAAGGCGGAGAGACACAGTAACATTTCATGGGAACAAGGAGTCCCCAACCAGCCAAGTGGTTCCAAGGCAGGCACCCCTACTTCTCAGAGAAGTAACTGCATCCGGATTACGAATACAAACCCTACTTCTTCATTTTGACTTGCAGCCGTCACTGGCATTGCATGAGACAGAAGCTCTCCTGCAGTTTTTGTGCAGAATGTTCTGGAGAACAGCCTCACGAGTAAAAACAAGGCACGAGTGCTCTGGCATTTATCAGAAGATGACAGAACACAAAAATAAACAGAGAAGTGAGCAGTAGCACGACAACCACATGGAGAAATGAGTGGTGAGGAACTGTCCAAAGCGACCTGTCAAAGAAAGTTCAGGTGGCGGGCTGCTGGGGATGGAGGGCAGAGAGATGAAATTAGAAAACACCATTATAATGAGGGGTGGCAGGGAAGGGAAAACACAACCCACAAAAGACAAACAGACAAAAACCAACGACATAACCACTCTGTAGAGGTGGAATGGACATCCCTCTTGCTATTCAACCTTCACTCACGAAATCCTTATCGCTCAACGTTGCCAATCGCTGGCACCGCACCGCCTGCGAGCCTCTGCTGCCGAGGTCGTTCCCCAGCCGCGTGTCGGGGCTGGTGGCGCTGGGCAGAGGGCGGCTGGAGGTGCCCGGGCTGAGGGCAGCACCCAAGGGACCCGCTCAGCCCGGCGGTGCCCCCTCATGGGACACAAACCAACCCCAACCGCCCGAAAGCCACCGAGCATCCATCCCTCCCTTCTCCCTTCCTCCCGCACGCTCCGGGCGCCCAACCCCTCGCCGCACCTCCCACTGCTCCAGCAGCCGGGCCATATCCGCATCGTTGTAATCCCGAATGTCCTTCTTCTTAGCCGGCCCCGCCCGACGCTTCCCCTCCGCCTCGCCGGCCCGGGCGGCCGCACAGAGCCACAGCGCCAGGCCCAGCAGGGCCCAGCGAGCGGCCGCCGCCATCTTGTGCCGGAGCTCGCAGCCGCGGGAGGGCGGCCCCGGCTGCTGGCAGGGGCGGGGGCCGGGGAGGGGAAGGAGGAGAAGGAGGAGCTGGAACGGGAGACCGGAGCGAGAGGCACCGGGGGACACCGGGGGTGGGCTGAAGGGCGAGCGGCAGCCCCGCCGCGACATGTCGGCAGCCGGGATAGAGCCCCAGGGGACGCGGACCTGCAAGTGGAAGCTCGACCGTGGTTTTACAAACGTAGGGCTGGGCAGCGCCCGAGGTCCTCCCGCTTCATCCTTCTTTAAAGCAGGACGAGGAGGATCTGTGTCCGCTGGTCTGTGGGATAGGAACCGGACCCACTGCACTGAGTCTCTAAACTAGTGAATTAATATCACAGCGATATCAGTTTTTTCTAATAGACGTCTAAAAATAAAGCTGCTTTGTTACTAAAATAATATCCCACAGCATATGACCACCACCAAAAAGAAAGCGGTAGGCTTTTTCTTTGTAACTCCACTTTTCCATTATCCAAAACAAAATGAATTATACAAATGAATGTCTGTATAGGCATACTTAACTCTTCGTTCTTCATTTTTTTCCTCATACAGGTGATTTTAATCATAAATAGCACCATCTTCTATTTAATTATTTATTTTATGTGGACTCCAGTAAGTTTAAACTTGGGAATATGAGGAAACATCAGAGCAGCTGTTACTGGCGATATTTGGGCCAGGCTGATTAGCTACTGGGATGCTCTTCCATTCACACACAGGGCAATGGAACCAGTTTGGAGCAAACACCCCAGCCCTAATTCTGTCACTGCATATAGTCCTGCAACAAACAGGAGCCCGTTGTGCTAATGGGCACAGCATGCAGAACAGAAGCAGTCAGTAGGCATCTGGGGCATGGGTTCAGGAGGCTTTCCGAATCCAGGACTAACTCCTGACCTGATACAAATCCATAAAAATCCTGTAGCTTGTGAACTTCTGGCAGACGTGCCACACGAAGCAGCAGCAGCTTGCCAAGCACACACGCAGTATGAGAAACTGGAGTCTCCAGGACTTAGCAGGCAGCAGAGGATGTGGGATCCAGGATTGCAGTGCCCTGATAAGCAACCAGCCTGGTCTGCAACCTCCATCCTGAGGGTTATTGTTTTATAAAATTTCAGAAATACTACCGAGTATGCCTGAGAAACAGGAAGCTGTTAGACCGTAGCTATTCATGGGGCTTGTTAAATGTACAGTAACTGGAGCAGGGTTTTAGTCAAGTACCTCTCACAAAGCTGTCCAGTAAGTCACTAATGAGCACATTTGCTTGGTGATTTCTCATAGTTTCCTGATATTCGTTATATTTAATATCAGATTGCCCTGATTAATGAGGTTTTACTAAAGTATGTTCCTGCTTACTTTGTTATTACTGGATCAGACCTACATTCACTGAGGGAAAAAAAAAAAAAGACTACAGATTCAAATTTGGAATGTTAGACTTGCAGCATAAAATGTATTTTTACTTAATTTCTACTGGGAAATATTTTCTTCAACTGTTTTTTCTTACTGGAACAACCCAGCCAACTTTGACTTTCTTTAATATCTGGTGCTACGTTCACACGTGGATCTCAAAAGCAATGCAATTTCCTTTGCTGAGTGAGCAATAAGTTCAGTATATCAAGCATTGCACCAAACAACCCTATGCATTTTCTTTTTTAAATGAATGCTTTTATATGCATGGCAGGGAGATACTTTTCGTGCTTGTCTTTGAACTTGCAACTATCAGGCAGAATTCTGTGTCCAGGAAGAACTTTCTCAAAGCATGTACGTTCCATGGAGTCACCTGCAGGACAAACACCTATTCATACTCTTTGTACTCCGCTGTTCTTTCCCATACATGAAACAAAAGCCATGCAGCTATACATTCATATCACTGACAGAAAAAAAAATAAATGGCTTTTTTTTTTTTTTTTTTTTTTAGTGAAACAGGTTGTGTTTGGTTCAGGGTAGCTATAGAGTCATACAAATAGGCTTTTCATAGTTTAAGCACTCTCATATTCCTTAACAACTTTTATAGTCCTAGAGGCTAACGCTACTATAATTACAATACAAAGCATATCTGATAATAAATAGCTACTGCTATTATAGATTGCAAATGCAAGGTGCTTAATGACTTATCTGGTAGCTTAAAGTCTCATCTAGTCATGCCACGGGAAGTCTCAAGCTGTGAATATCATTTCAACTTCCGCAAAACACAAATTTTATTACTAGTGTTTTCAATTACAAAGTTATACTTCATCAAAAATGCAAATCTACTTCCCCCTCTTGATTTAAAATGTTTTCATTATTAAGTAGGGTTAGGTCAAGTTATAATTTGAGATGATTCAGGATGTCCTAAATTTCTGTTAATGAAGTTTGGGATTCTCTGTCCACACGTTTTTTTTTTTTAAATCTAGGCTTCATTTTTTGGAACTATACTTGTGCATAAGGTACTTCCCAATACTGTTATTTCATGTGAGTTAGGAGAACATGCATATATTTTGAATTGCCAAAAGCTCTCAAGTCTTTGATGGTGGTGGGTTTCCATGTGCAGTTTTCTATCTAAGCATGGATTCTCATTCATCATATTTTACTTTTATTTGCAAATACAGTACAACAGAGATAACACATTGGATCTTACAGCTTTTCCATTGACAGTCACCTTGGAAAAAACAAAGAACTTGAAATCACCAAGAAAAAGGCAGATCCTTCTTGGAAGGACATGCAGACATCTCAGAGCTGAAAAGAAACTAACAACATCAGAAGATCAACCCTAAGCACGTAGAAGGATGAAAGAAGATGCAAGAGCTACCTGCTAAACTCTACTAATACAAGAGGATGTTTAGTAGTGGCTCAGGTGAATGAGGTGTTGCAAAAGGCAGCCTTTAAGTGATTGCTTGGAATAGCTAAAATGATTAAGGTCTCACGGACAGATACGCTCTTTATACAGTCAGATAGAAATTACACCTACTTTTGCACCTACATGGTTAGTAAAGGACAGGCCCAATACTGTGTTAAGTAATACAGAAGACTTGGTCAGTTGCAGATGAAAGAAAATTTGAAGCAACTTTTGAGATGACCCAGCATTCACAGTACTCTTACTCTATTTAAAAGCATTGTCCTACGTTTTACAGAATGCCAGGGTATTCTGAGTTAATTCCAGTAAAACATTCAAAATTAGTGTTTTCATAGTTCGAATTAGCTTAAGTGCTCTAAATTTTCCCCTGCAGAGACAATCTAATGCATGAGCTCTCATGCAAAGACTGTGCGTTTGTTAATTCAGACTTCTAAATACAGTCACAATCACGGAAAAACTTGAAGAATGAGACACGATTAACATGTTCTTGTTAAAAGCAACAAAATATTTCTAAATCTCAAGAAAGAAAAGAAAATGTTTCTTAACACTGTTACTAGCAGCATAGCAAGCAAAGCATCCAGAAATGCAAAATAATATTTTGCATCCAGAGCAAAATATGAATGATTTAGAATAATTCCAGTCCTCAGATTAATTTCATTAATAAATCAAACACTCACCATCCATTCAGAGAATGCATATTTTTGATCTGGAGCTAATCAGACCTTTAACTTTTGGGTCCAAGTTGAAAAATTCTCCCAAATCAGGGGTCAATTACTATGATTTGAACATAAATTTCTGATTCAGTTATAACCTTGAAATTCAGATTCTGAATTCAGTTTTGACCATATATTTACCACAAAGTTATGTTATTATGTGCATGCGTATTTTATGAAATAAAACTTAAGAGACTGAATGGAGATGTTTGACAAACAGTATGTTAATTTCATAGCATCACCCATCTGATCAGGTTTGGGGAGGGGGGGGTGATGTCTGTCATAGCCAACTGCAATAAAGTTAGACACTGAAATCCTTAAATTCAGGAACACCACAGAACGTTCTTGTCAATACTTGTTTTACCGCAAAGTTTGCTTGAAATCTGTGCTGGTTAAAACTAAGTATTGGTTATGCAATTTAAAGTTACCCTCTTAAGAAACGAATTACATTGAATCAATGTCAAAGAGGAATTTTATACTGTTCCCATAAGAATTCCATTTATGGCCTATTTTCCACACTCTAAGTCAAATTAATTTTGTAGTCCCAATTTAATTTTAGGTTTACAGGTCAGTTTTGGCACCTACATCCAGTGTAAGTAATACATTACACGAACTTCTGATGAATTAAAGGTGTTAGACTCAAACTGGTAACGATCAGCAGCTCCCCTCACAGATTACTCAGGCACAATATAAGAGAAGCGTAGGATCAGAGACTCCTTGCAGTTAGCCTACAAAAACATCTATTAAATCCTCTCATGATATATATTAAAAAGGAGAGGGGGTTAAAAAAGAAAACAAAAACTTCTGTTGAGTATTACAGCTGCAGGACTGAACATATAACCAAAAATGCAATTCAGGAAGGGTGGGCCCTTGCACATTTTGTTCAAAATACGAAGTTCTCCTTTGATCTCAAAAAAAAAAAAAAACAAAAAAAACAGAGCTAAAGGCCTCAAAGGACGGTCTGGGATTCCTGTTTATGCTTAGACCACTCTTACCAATGGCATTTACTACTCTTCCATTACGTGCTTCTGAGTTTCAAGCCAACTGATCTACAAACCTGTACCTGTACATGAGACCATGACGCAGAAAGCCATGACTGGCTCTGTCAGCATAAAACATGGCACAACCTTCCATTCTGCAAAAACCAAGTTTTGCAGCTGCATTTTCCTTTTACATAAAAACCTGTCTCTTTACCACGTCAATGTATTAAAAATCCATATTTACAGCAGGGGACAAGCAATCAATTATATATGATAAGTGGTGAAAACAACAGTGAGATAAACAGTGAATAAAGAGAGGAAAAAATAATACCCGTATTATCTTTCTGTTGCAGCAGCAGGAGCTAAGCAGTATTTCAGACATGAATTAGATACTTATATTACCCTATTTAATTTTTTTCCTTACCTCAGATACTGTGTTTTTAACTATGCCATACAAAGGAAAAAGAAGCATCAAAACACCAAGTTTAAGTCTGTTTGTGAAAATCTACCTATTATTCTAAAAGTTACTTATTTATATACAAAATCATTTTCAAAGAGGATCAAACAAAACTTGTGTGCCTGCAATTTGAGGTCGCAAGTGATCAGTTAACTACTCCTCCAGATCTCAGACTGTCTTTTTTTGCTCCACGCAGACCAGGTCTCAGGTTGCATCCCTGGTGTAACAACCATGATTACCTCTGCAGATCTGAGACAGACCCAGACATTGCAGGTTTAATCTCTCACAAAGCAGCAACAGTAAGTTCTGACCACAAAACACTTACTTAGCACCAAACCATTTAAGACAAAAGAGATCTTAAAAACAATAAACCAGTCAACGCGCTTGCCTTTCCTTCTGTCTGTCTTACTGTTCCATTGCTGGCAATAAAGGAAGGCCCAGCTCCTTTTGCAAAGTCGTGCTCTGTGTTAAATTATTTCCTTTGTCAGCCTCTGCCAACGCTATCCTCCTCTCATTTCTAGTTCTCAGCCTGACAAGACAGCTGCATCCCTCGGAATTGGAGCTATCATCTTGTAATTACCACCTCATGGGTTTAGTCACATACAGCTGACACAGGGGAACCGCTGAATTACCTCTTATTCCTTCATCAGCTAGCTCCCCATTACGTTAGATCAATACATCCATACAGGACAGTAATATAAAGTAGTGAAACCCATTCTATAGTAACTTCCTCTCACCAGCCAGGCCACATACAGCGTTCATAAAATTATTACAACTTGGTATTTTTCTTCAGCTATTACTCAACATTGGCTACTGCAGCAAAAAATCGATTTCTCCATCACAAAAAAAAAAAAAAAAAGAAAAAAAAAAAAAGATTTTACTAAGCAATAAAAGCACCAAGTCGTTGTCAGATGATTCAAGAAAGCAGACTTTGACCTCCAGTTTTTGTTGTATGAAGCACAATGCGAAATAAGGATCAATGTGATGAAAGAGTTCTCACAAGTAAGCCAATCTTCTGTACACTATTAAGCCACACTAAAAAGCCTTTTAATCTCTTGTATCTGACAATGCCTGCTGTTTTCAGCCCCACAGTGTTATTTCATTCAGGGTCTGTCAGTGGAATCTTTTTAAAGCCAAGCATGGCTACCTGATTATCATGTCTCCTAAGACTGCACACTAATTCACAGAGCTGCCAAAGTCCTGCAGGATGCTTTTGGACTCAGCAGCCATGAAATCAAGCAGGTATGTACAAATCCTCGAAAGAGATGTGCCAAGGACTTGGTATATAAGCACCCCAAAAATCACCCAGTAAAATTTACAGCCTAAACGATACAGATACATCTACTGGACTTTTAAAGCATGTAGCTAGCTGATCCACAATCCTTCTCAAATTACTGGACCCAAGAGAATCTGTCCTCAAAGCTCCCTTTTACAGTAAGACTATGTGTTTACAGTCAAATAATGGCCTGCAAATTGTACAAAAATAATGGAAGGAAGTACCCTTTCACTGGTGTTGCTATATGGGGAGCGGGAGAGAAGCAGTTAGTTTATGTACTGAAGACAAAGCCTGCATGGTTCCTAACCCTGTTCTTCCCTGTTCCTTTGAGCATATACAGAAACTTTTTTATTTTTTCCTTAAATGATGTGCACCCTGTTCACCGACACCTTTCAGAGTTATGTTCACCCAGCCACATACTCAGGTGCCAAAATAGTCAAGGATTTATTCCACTGAATAATAACAAACCTAAAAACAAACAAACAAAAATAAAACCAAAACAGACTACCTGTGATCTTGAACCTAGCTGGGCGAGGCATACTCATGAAGCAACAATGACATCTGTAGGAAGGATTCAACAGGTAGCCAAAAGGAATAGCTGGGTGTCTCTTCATTACACATTTCATATGCAAAAGAGCTGAATACCCAAGGCTTCTACTGGAGGAAAATGACATTTGGTAAGAGACTTGGAGACAAGCAAGTGACCAACAAAAACAATCACCACTTTTGAACCTTGCTAATGCTGTGGATGGTTAGCAGTACCTCAGTCTTGTGGACAAATTAAAGGAGCTCAGAGAATACTTGCTTTATATTAAAGGAGTTATGAACTGCTTTGGTGGCCCTTTCATCTTCTAGAATTGCCATGGGTGGAGGCCTCACTGTATTTCTGATGGGGGCAGCAGGGACAAAGGCTACGGATGAGCTGCAACAGAAAGTGTCCACACCAAGGATGTCTCCTCTTCGTCCTGGGGGAATGGCACCATGTGGAGAATCATAGTGGCACTATCTAAAAATGGAAGAGATTATTAGGTCATTTAACAACTTTTCTAGCCAGGGGTAAGAACTAAGGTTTCTAAAATGAAATTTTCAAATCCTCATTAAATGTAGTCACTACTCATTAAAACAAAAATAGGTTAATATTTGTATGAAAGGCATTCCTCGTGCTACGTAATATCCCACTGCCTCACTTAAGGACATATCTGGAAATATTTTGAAATACAATTCAGCTGGCTTCTGCTGCCCATTGATTTTTATTTGTCAGAGTATTCTGAAATCATTCCTATTTATAGTTTTGAAAATGAGTTGTTGGCCATAAACCAAAATTGTTTAGGCCCAAATCATGACCTCCCTTTAAACTGCTATAATGTGACCTAAGTAAACAGAACTTCCCTCACACTGCTGCTGTGAGGGGTGGGTGGAGAACTGCCGAATTTTGGACACACCCAAAACTGCCTATCTGCCCCTTCCCTCAAGCCTGGCTCTACAGCAAGGGTTCCCCTCCACCCCCCAAAAAGCACACATCCTGTTAACCCTACCACTTCCAGAACTGGAGGCATCCTGCTCACGTCCCTCCCTGCCAGTGAGCAGAGAAGGCCAAGGGTTCCTCCAGGTAACGGGTGAGAAGATGTACAAATAAACTTGCCCGGAGAACGGATGCAATCCATTAGATGGGCTCTGTTTGTGCCAGGACATGACTGGATTTGGCCTGCAAGGGCATTGGCTGTTCCAATTTTCACTTGCATCAAGGTCACTTATACCCCTGCAGAAGTATGAATGTAGCAGGACTTCATCGTAGCTGTGTAAAGTATTTCTGGATTTGTGTTGCCTGCTAAATGTGTTGTAAGTGCCTAGAATTACGAGCCTGAGTTAAAAAGTTAAATCTGATTGAAAGGAACAAAATAATGTTATTATTTAACTGCAGCAAGATGTGGAACAAATGTAAAATGTGGTTCCAACATGGGCTCTGATTTCTTTTGGGTTACTTTGATAGAGATGTTGCACGACAGCAGAGAATCTCACGTGTGGGACATCACTATTCTCATCATCATTTACCAAATGACATATTCCCCTTGGAAGCATCCCAGGGAACATTAAACCCGTCTTCTTAAAACTTGTTCCAGCACAATTAGTAATCTTCCTCTTATTAATAGTTAACAGCATTTACTCAACTGCCTCAGATTTACCGAGCATAGCACCTTGCTTTTGACAGAACCAGAGCTACTGGGGCAGTCCTGAACAGAAACATACAGAGGAGAGAGTCCTGTTTTCAAACACTTTCCATACACAAAGTTAGCATTAGTGGGATTATGCTTTCCCACTACATTCTAACCGATGGTATCTTCGAACACCGTGACAGCGACACACCGAATTCACTTCCACTGCTTCAAAAAAAAAGAAAGGGGGGGGGTGTCAAAACTTGTCTCCAGACCACCGCAAGCTATCGAGGGATGCGTTTACCTGTAAATAAAAAGCTCACGACCCCTTCCACCACGCTTTAGCACCAATTAGCGCTTTATAAACGCTCTCACTCAGCGAGAGCCTCCCCCCGGCTCCGCCACCTTCCCCCGCCACCCTCCCTCAGGGACGAGCCCGCGCCCCTCACCTCAGGGCGGCGGCGGCGGCTCCTCCGCCTCCCCTCAGCCCCCCTTGGGCCGATCCCGGCCGCCGGCCCCGCTCCGTCCCTTCCTCCCCCGGCCCTCCTTCGCCCCCCGCAGCCCTTCCGAGCCAACACCAGGCTCTCCTCACGCCTTAACGCCGCGGGGGCCGCTGCCGTGGCGGCGGTGCGGGCGGTGCCGGCCGCGGCACGGCGCTGCTGCGGCCCCCGGCGGCGGGGAGGAGCGGCGGGGCGGCGGGCGTGGAGCGGGGCGCCGGGGGAAGGGCAGGATTTAAACGAAGGGCGGTGACACCGCACAAAAGATTGCGATAGGCTTAAGTGAGGTTACAGCAAAGGCAACGGGGAGGGTATGTGGGGGGGGAGAGCCTCCCTCAGAGCCATGCAGCGTCTGGCTGGCAGAGCCGCGGCAGCCGCCTCTTCCCAATAGTTTGTCTCAGAGCCTGAGAAAGGGAATTTAAAAGAAGATCTTCCCCTCCCTTCTCCGCTTTTTTTTTTTTTTTTTTTTTTTTTTTTCTTCTCCTTCTTCCTCGGGAGTTGGCGACTCGGCTACAGAACATGGCAGGAGCAGCGCCAGGCCGGGCGGGTTGCGGCATCCGCGGCTGTAGCCCGGAGCCCCCGCCCTTGTTTGCGGGAAGAGCCTAACTCGGGGCGGCGGCGCCCAGTCGGCGGGGCCCGGGCACGAAGCGGGCATGGACCGCGGCGGGGAGCGAGCTGGCGGCGGCCGCGTGAACGCTCGAGGCAGGAAGGAGTGAGGCAGCCGCAGGAGGAAGGCGAACGGATCCCGCCCTCCGCTCCCCCCCAGCACCCGGATCCGGTGGCTTTTTTTTTTTTTTTCCTTTTTTTTTTTTTTTTTTTTCTCAATTCAATTCCCCTCTCCTCCCATCCCTTCCCGCGGTCTTAACCCCTCCGGTTCCCTCTCCCCTCCTCTCTCCCCCTCCCTCTCCCTTTTCCCTTTCCCTTCTCCCTTCCCCTCCCCGGCAGCCACACCCTCCGCGCCGCTTCCTGCGAGCCGGCGGCGCGGGGCCGCCGGGGGCGGCACATGGTGCGCAGCCGCCGCCCCTCCGGCCCTTGCGAGCCGCTCCCGGCTGCCGCTCGCCCACCTCGGGAGCCCGGGCACGGCGGCGACCCGAGGGGCTGCTCCCTCGCCGCGACTCCCCTCGGCTCCCCCGCTGCTCCGAGGTGCTCCTGAACGAGGGAACTTCGCGCCGGGATCCCCCCTACCACCCCCTCCTCCTCCGTGGTGGAAGGCGAGGGAAGTGCAAGCAGGAGGGGTGAAATAATAACGGCGCTAATAAATTAGCCGCGCCATGCCCGAGCGGGGCCCCGGGGGTCCCGGCGAGCTCCGAGCCGCCGCTGGAGCCTCGTAGGAGCGGAGGCTGGCGCCGGAGCGGTGCGGGAGCCCCGGCGGAGCTCGCCCCCCGCAGCAGCCTGCCCTCGCCTCCCGGCGATTAATGGAATGATGTTGCGGAAAAGGCAGAGCGATCCTGCCGGGCTCAGTCGGGACTGCTCGGGCGGCGGAGGCAGAGGCGGTGGCAGCGGGGTAGCGAGCGGCATGCGAGTGCCCCCCCGGCGCTATGGCTAGCGGCGGCTCTGGCAAGTCCAGCAGCGAGGTGTCCGGCGGCGGCGGCGGCGTCCCCAGCAGCGGCTCCGTGCAGAGGAAGAAGCTCGTCTCTATCTGCGACCACTGCAAGATCAAGATGCAACTGGTGGCCGATCTGCTGCTGCTGTCGAGCGAGACCAGGCCGGTGAACACCGAGAGCTTGTCTGTCTTCGGTGAGTCCTTCGAGAAGTGCAGGGACACGATCATTGCCAGGACCAAAGGACTTTCCATCTTGACCCACGACGTCCAGAGCCAGCTCAATATGGGACGCTTCGGGGAGGTGGGGGAAAGCCTGATGGAGATGGGGGAGCTGGTGGTCTCCCTGACCGAATGCTCAGCCCACGCTGCCTACCTGGCTGCAGTGGAGACTCCGGGGGCCCAGCCTGCCATGCCTGGCTTGGTGGATCGCTACAAGGTGACCCGATGTAGGCATGAGGTGGAGCACGGCTGTGGGGTCTTGAAGACCACCCCTCTGGCAGATATGAGCCCTCAGCTCCTGCTGGAGGTTTCCCAGAACATGTCCAAGAACTTGAAATTCCTGACAGACGCCTGCGTGCTGGCCAGTGAGAAATCCAAGGACAAATTTGCGAAGGAGCAGTTCAAACTCAGTGTCAAATGTATGAGCACCAGCGCCTCCGCCCTCTTGGCGTGTGTCAAGGAGGTCAAGACTTCACCCAGTGAGCTGACCAGGAACCGCTGCGTCTTGTTCAGTGGACCTTTGGTGCAG
This sequence comes from Aythya ferina, assembly GCF_964211825.1. Classification (NCBI taxonomy): domain Eukaryota; kingdom Metazoa; phylum Chordata; class Aves; order Anseriformes; family Anatidae; genus Aythya; species Aythya ferina. The sequence continues at coordinate 9,024,581 of NC_140307.1, forward strand.
TCTGTCTATGCTCTGGTGGGCTTTGCCACTGAGCCCCAGTTTTTGGGTAAAGCGGCCACCATTAATCCAGAGGGCAAAGCTGTGCAAACTGCTATCCTAGGAGGAGCCATGAGCGTGGTATCTGCTTGTGTGCTCCTGACCCAATGCCTCAGGGATATAGCCCAACACCCCGAAAGTAGCACCAAAATGAGCGATTACAGGGAAAGGTTGAGGAACTCAGCTTGCGCCGTCTCGGATGGTTGCAACCTGTTATCTCAGGCACTAAGAGAAAGATCTTCACCCAGGACTTTACCGCCAGTGAACTCCAATTCTGTGAATTAACCCCCACACCTTCTGTTTAGATCCCAGTCATTGCTAAAGGAAAATAATAGCCCACCTCCTCGCCCCTTTTTTTGTATACCAAAGAATTTGCTTGGATGAGCCCAATCCTTTGATTTCATGTGGTGAAGAAGCAGAACAGCATATTCAAACTATACGTACTAACAAAGGTAGCCACTTCTGGCTTCTTTTATTTTACTTTGAAGTCAAGGAAGTATCTGCAGATAAATGTTCCTTTATTCAACATGGTCTTCACACAAATGGTAACAGCAACTGTTTAAAAGTTTTATATTTGGGGAGGTGGGGGTATCTTAAAAAAAAAAAAAAAAAAAAAAAAGAGAGGAAAAAAATAGCTTTAATCGCGCTGGGTGCGGTTTTTAAAGTTTGTCTTGTCTTGTCTTCCGAAATTTCCCTTCTAAATTTTACTGTTCGGTTGTTCAGGAAAAAGGTTACCTCAGTTCTCACTCATTTAAAAAATGAAAAAAAAAAAAACACCACCACATAGATGATGGATGTAGCTACTATTTTGTTTGTTTTTGTTTTGTATGACTTTTTTTTATTTTGCATCAAGTGTTAGGTTAGAAGTGCATTTGGTGTGTAGGAGTGGAAGGACTGGAGGTTGTGATTTTGTTTTCCATGTGTTGATTTCCAAACTGGGGGAAAAGCTACTGTGAGTGTTTAAACAAACAAACAAAAAATTACACTATAACAAAAGTGATTTTTAATTTTTTTTTCCAATGTCAGTTTTTATCTTGCATGTACTGGAGTATTTATTTCATCTATTAAAATGTTATGTTTCTCAGATGTCTTTCTGTGAATCTCTTAATACTTGAATAATTGAACAACCAGGCCTGTTTGCATTGTATGTCATTTTCCCCAGGGAATGGGTGGTACAAATGTAACTGTAGTTCTAGACAGCAGCATACAGGCTTCAATGCAGTTCTTTTATTTTCGTAACTACTGTCCCTCCCCTGGTACCACCCCTCCTCCTTGGGACGGATGTCTCTGATAGAGATACTCTTTAATTGTATTTGTGGAAAGCTGGACAGTGCTGGATGCGCCGGGGTTTCTGTATCTGAATTTGCTGTGGCATGGCATAGGCTGGCTTTGTTTGTCATTATCAGCATTCTGTGTAATCTTTGAGCAGTTTGTGTATTTTAACTTTTGCAAATGTCGTGGGCCACGTGCATTAAGCTTGTGAGTTTTCATTTTAATTTATTAAGGACTCCTTGAAAAACTTTACCCTGTTGGATAGCCCGGCGTATTCTGTGTCTGTGTGAAGGTGTGCTGGGCTGGGCACTGATTTACTCAGAGGTTTGTGTTGGAGCTCCTCGATACAGGTTTCTGTCAAAGCACATCAAGTTTGATGTTGCAGATACTGTGAGAAGTTAGCTAGCTTTGAGGCCCAGTCCAGCTCCAGTCGAATTCCTTGGGAGCTGTGAGGGGACCTCAGGGAACCTTGAGGTCCCCCCCTTGAGGGGACCTTGGGAGCTGTGAGGGGACCTCAGGGAACACCACAGAAGTTCCCATAACTGCAGGGATTTTTTTCAGCCTGATCTTGGTGGGCTTGTGGGGTCCATTGCCTTCTATATGTTCCATGAAAGGTAAATAAGAAAAGCAAGTCTTTTGGCAAGGAGGCCCTGTTTGTCTGCACAGCTCCATTGCATAACTGGATTTTTTCTTACAGGTCTGCAAATCGAACACTATTGGAAAATGTACCTAAAAATGTTGTTGCTGTGTTTTAAACCTTTACCGTACAGTCATTGTCCTATCTGTTTCTTTGAAGAAGTGCGTCTTTTGGTTATGGATATGGAACAGTCCCAGAGTAGTAAAAGGCCTTCCTTTTATAGCATTATTGTTTCTCTTGCATATGGTGCTTTTACTTAATTTCGAACATGAGTAAAACATGACTGTGTAGTGGACAAATACATCCTGTCAAAGGAGGTTCAATCTAAGCTTGTATGTCCATATCTTAAGGGTCAGAAAAGAAAATCAGTATAGTAGACCCCACTATTAGGTCTTGTTTATTCTTAAATGTAATTTTTTGCTTCAGTGAATTGTACAATTAGCACTTTTCTTTGTGAAAAATCCCTCCAAGCTACATTCCTCTGGGTATGGTTTTCTCACTACATCGCTGCTGCAATGTAACGCTATCACTACGTGCTGCAGAGGCCGCAGTAGGGTATAAAAGTTCTCTCACTTTTATGTATAGATATAGACAGATGCATAAGTATTTTTATGTGTGTGTGTACCCACGCAGGTACAGACAGATACTGATCTAACTTTGACTTAGATAAAGTTTGCTGGACTATTCAGTGGAAGAAACCTCCACAGGTATTTCCTCAGAGACTCGTGTGTGCATGCACTCACGTTTTCCCAGCTGGATGGCAGGAACAGCTGTAGGGCTCCCAAGGGACTTGCAGGAAGCCAAGGCCATCTACAGGGAGGTCCTGCATCTCTTACGTGCTTGCAGCTCTCTGCTCAGCTCTCCTTTGTATCTCTTTAACATGTCTCCATGGAAGCTGAGATGCTGCCCCAGTCCGCCCTTCCTTCTTTTCCGCAGTTGCACTGAGGGGAAGGAGGAAAAAAGGGGTTGTAGAAAACATAATGCTTTCAGGATGTGCTATCTTCTGCGGCTGCGGAAAGGAGGTGAGGAACTGGCTCCACCCTTCCTCTGCATAGATCCTAGGTGGTGCAGGAGTTCGTGCGGGACGTGGGGAGACGGTGCTGCCCGTCGCCCGGCTCCAGCCCCTTGGAGTCACCACGACCTACATTTGGGAGGCCTGCTTCCAGATACAAACCAGAAGCTTCCAAAGGGCAGCACTGCAGCGTGTCTGACAAAAAAAAAAAAAAAAAAAAAAGCCCCACCGGCTCTTTTGATGTTTCTACTTGATAATTTTTGGCACTGCTGAACTAATTAGATTCTTTTTGATTCATTTATACATTATTAATGAGGTTATATGGATCACAGTGCAGCCTCCTTATTACCTCTGTGTACGAAGGGCAATATATTATTAATGATAGCGCCAATTTTGTTGTGGTTCAGTACAATTTCATTTTTTAACAAGGATACTGCAGATTCCCTTTCTGATAATATTTTGAAGTGTACAAGTACCTACCTTCATTGTTTCTTCCCATAGTAGAACTTCCACTGATAGCAAAGGTAGCCATGCACTCCTCTGGCCTCAGCTCAAGGGATTATCTGTCAAAATCTGTACTATATGTATTATGAACCTAGCAAAGTTCAAAAAAAGGGCTTTTGATACAAACAACTGTTTATATGCATTCTGAGTAAATGGTTAACAGGACAATAATTATTTATAAAGACTATGTATATTGTGATAATTGTTCTGGAATGTATTCCTATAGAATGTTAATTGTGATACAAGGTTATTTCACTGGGTATATTTATATTGTTCTTTTTCTTTGTATTTCCTGGGACAGAAAAAAATACCTAATGGACGGACTTGTTTTCAGGTTGCGGTTTCAGGCTGCATAATGGTCACCGAATTATCACTTGGCTTCATACTTGAGGTCCATGTTGCCCAAATGCTTACACCATTTGGGTAAACAGGTCATGTCACTATTTCAACATAGGGTTAGACAAGCATTAGACCTGTTTTTTGAACTGGAACCTTCCAGAGAGAACCTTGGTTCCAAAGTTGCTCTCATGGATAAGAGAAAACTTAGTACTTCTGGCTGCTTATATCGCACATCATGGATTTGTTCTAATAGTGTACTTAATAAAAGGGTTAACTTATTTCTAAATACATTATGCAATGCATATTTGTAGCCAAAAATAACACTATCCCCACCAAAAGAGAATTAAGCTCCTTTTTTGAATGTGAGAATTTTTTAACAGGGTAGAAGCTGCCACTTCTGCATTGCTTGTGGATTTGATACTACCTTTTGGTTGCTTCTTCACCATAATGAAGTTCTGTATTGATTAAATACAGCAGTTGATTGCAGAATTTTGAAAGAGCAATGTGTTTTCTGATTTAAAAAAAAAAAAAGTTAAAAGCTCTGTAAGACAACCAATAAACTAGCAGCAAAACGCTATTGAAAAGCAAGTATGCTATTTAAGGGAACTTGCAAATGTAAATCCTTGTTATTTTTCAAAACTAAGAAAAAAAAGACCATGGGTCAGATAATTCCCTTCGCTTTTTTACCACAGGAAATGATCAAAGTAGCAGAAAATCTGCTCTTTTTGGCCAAACTTCTGTCAGAGACAGAAGGGGTCGAGCCAACACATGGTGTATGCAGACTTGCAGCAAGAGGGGATGTGGCTGATGGGAAAGGAGGTGGAACCAGAGAAAATCTGTAGGGTAATACCTCCTATTAAACCCACAGGAATTTTCCTATTCTAGATAGAACAGAGGCTGATCCAGTAAAGCAGATCTCAAACAACGCAACCTTTCTTTTGGGGCTGTTAGATGTTTGTGAATGGAGATGTTGGGCTGGCAGCGTTTGGGATGCTCTGTGTCAAGCAGCTGTACTGCTGTAGGGCAACAAACGCCTCTAGGGCTGCCTTGAGAAGTACAGGCAAAAATAGGTACTTGCCAGAGCAGTTCAGTGGGAGATGAAGGTGGCTTTTTTTTGTTTCCTCTCCCTATCAGGCTCCTTGTAGACTTTATGAGCAGAAGCAGATGGTAGGGACCAGAACATTTAACTCCAACTCTTTGTTCTTGCTGCCTGCGAGAGGTGCCAGATGGGCAGTGATAAAGATAGAAATTCCCTTCCTGGAACCCAGGAGAGCTTCAGGAAACGCTCAGCTTCAAGGCTGCCCCATCCTCACAGGATCAGCATAACATGGGGATTTTTTTGGGCCCACTGGTGTCGTTCTTTGGCTCTTGTCCAGGACACTGACAGAAAATCCCAGTGGCAGCTTGAAAGTGGCATCCTGACCGTTAATAGCTTGTGTAAGACACCAAAACACCACCAGGCTTGGAGCATTCACACACAGGGCAAAAACCAGGCAGGCTAGGTATGAAGTGGAAGGCCAGTTCCTTCCTATGGATAACCTGGGAAATTAAATATGGGGAGGTGTTTATTTACTTGGAAATTACAAATTATCAAAATTTAATATAAAAAGTTAGTGGCATTATGAACTATTAATGAAGAAGGATGGCTGTGGAAATGGGGCCTCATCCATGACTCAGTTAAGTCTGTAATTAAATATTAATATTTTCCACGATGTTAAAACATCAGGGGTCTTCTCGTGTTGCAAAGCGAGGAATTACATGTATTGATTTTAACGAATCTGGATCTTTTCTTGGAACTGTTTTTATTGTAATACAGTCCTCTGAATCTAAGGGTTTTTATTTTGCTTTGTTTATTTGTTTTTTAAACTACACAGTGTATGGTGCTATGTGCCGACAAAGGCAAAAGCAGCATTTCAAGATTAATTCAGAGATTCCTGGGGTCTTTTGTCAGTTTGCCAGACTCTTGTTCCTGTTCTAACTTAATTTTTTATAATTTCCTTTTATGTTAATAAAGGCTTTTTGTGCCTGTAAAAGTCGAAGTTGTCTTACTATAGACAGCCTGGTTCTTATGTAGATACTATTTAGATTATTTAGAAATCCTGCTGGTTGCCAGATGGAGCTCTTTTGGGTTTTATGTTAAATAGTTGGAAGGCTAAATAGCTTGATTTTTTTTTTCTCCCTTCGTTCCTTCCCCAACAAAATAAAGAAATATATGTAAAGTGATTACTAATAACTTGCTTAACTTAAGTTTTAAAATCAAATTAGTTTGAGATGAGGTGACTGCAAGTACAGGATACCTCAGCAATCAGGTTTTGGTGGTGTTTGACTTACCTCCAGTACTTAGCAGTAGTTTTTACTTCAGGCTTGTTTGGGTGGCAGGGATCTGAACTTGAGTGTAAAGATAGAGAATCCTGAAAAGTGTAGAGCATGGCCCCAAATCCTGCAGTAGCGTTTCTTGTAGGATCTGGACTTCTGATGGAAACTCCAAGACGGTCTTTGACTGCAGTGGCTGTTAGGATTGCTGGAAATAACTTGAAGGGTGTGGTTCAGTGGTATGCTCGGCTGCTGTAAGCAGCTTGTATCCCTGGATGTGTTTAACCAGCCTTTGGATGACCGAAAGTGTCTGTACTAGCTGCTGCGTCTCTCGCCTTCCTGCTCTGAGCATTCAGGTGAGCAGGAGACTTCACATCAAATTCTCCATCACCAGTGTGAAGTCTCGAGGCTGTGTGTAAATCGTACCATTGGCACCAGAAGCCGGTACAGATGCCAGAGTGGACTCACAAGGTGGTTTGAAATCACTGTTACTCCCCAACCCTTCACTCTTCGTTCAGCCCATTCAGTCAGTTGAGTTCAGAGGGTCTCCAATACCGCATAGAGCAGTAGCAGCAGAACCAGGTTTGGGCTTTGTCTGGATTTTAGTTGTGAGGCTTTCTTTTTTTGAAATTCAGGCAGGAATGTTTCTCCAAAGTGGTGCCTGTTGTGCACAGTGGCTGCGGCACTGATGAATGGAGGGACCGTGTTTCCTACTCTGTCTGTACACAGTGTTCCTCTGGTGCACACAGAAAGAGCTTGGAGGACGCTGGGTCAACATGCTGCTGATTATAGTTCTGTTGTCATTAACTGCCAAACATGATTGAAACAAATTTTGGCCCTCAGTGTTATGTTTTTAATGTACAGAGTAAAAACAATGCAGTTTTCTGGTCACTCTTTTCACAACATGTTGGTTCTGTCTGGTTCACGTTCAATTTAGGAAGTCCCATGACTTGGTAGGCATGCTGATCAGGTGTACTTCGGCCCTTGTTTGCATTCTAGATGTGCACTCTATGGAGAAAAAAAAAAAAGGTGAAAAAAGCCAGGTAGATCTGTAGGTGCAGCATGACGAATTATAGGCCCTGTAGCACTTCTGAGTTGTCATGTAGTTAATGCTATGGTCTTATTTAAATGCTTTACATTTAGTCTATGTTTAAAAAATTACTGTTTAAAAATTTACTATGGAATCAATGCATTCTGTCAATGTTAGATTCATAGTTCAAAAATTTTCCTCCTTTCACTATCTTAAGGTAGCCCTTAGTCTGAAAATTTTTAATCTCTGTGTCTGGCCTAAAAAAATAAAAAGAAAATTGAGCCCTATATTTCAATTTTAATCTTCTTGAAAGCTTTAAAGCTAATTAGTTGACCTATTTTTGAATTATAGAACATGGAAAAATAGTGGGTGTATTCTTTTTCATGTTGAAGTAAGCTATTGTTTCTCTGCTCATAATTAAAAACTTGCTTTTTGGAAAACTAAGATTGGTCGTAGGGATTGCAAGAGAATCTGTGCGCAAAAATGACTGCATAAAATTTCCTTAATACTGAATTTAGGCAGGAACTCATTCCGAATCTGTAATCTTGTCTACTCCTCTGACTGTTATGTCAGGGAAGTTTGTCCCAACAACCTGTAAGTGGGGTTGGTAGCATCCGAGCAGGCTGAAGAGCAGTTGTTGAAGTGAGGGGTACGAGCTCCAGAGACACATGAGCACTATCTTTGAAACTTCAGAGATATGTGCTGCTGCCTGGGGCACTGCAGGCTGTGGTACTCGTGGAGAGCTACAGTGAAATACAGGTCTGAAAAAAGCCACGAGCAAAAGACATCTGTTTCAAAGTGAGGGCACAATCTGTAGTTTTTAAGAAGGAAAAAGAAAAATATAACACCTTTAAATATTTGGTCATAACAGTAGGAGTATTTAGGGGCTTAACCCCCAGTGAATTTAATGGGACCTTTATGTCTAGATGTTTTGTGGACGTGGTCATTTGTGCTGAAGTTTGATTGCATGTATTTTAAACATTAATTATGAAATGTTGTGGTAGAATTTTACTGAAACTCTAAAGCACCGAAATTTGCAGTCGAAGTACAATGTGCCATAATTCTGTTCCTACCATCCTGACCTCTAGGTACGGGTTAAAAGCTCTTGTTATCCTTGCACACACCCTTGCTGGCAAGCAGCCAGAGGCTCGACTCTACCTCATTTGCCTCTTATGGCTGCCAGATGCCCGTATCTTGCATCTTACCTTCACATCAGCATCGCAGATTTCGCCTCCCTCCCTCCACCCTCTGCTCCTGGTACAACACCCAGATGTGGAACAGAGATCCCTTTGTGCTCCTTGCATGTTATCCTCCTACAGGCCATGCACTTAAAGACAGTTCATGCCAATTGAGGTCCAGATCGCATTAGAAATATACCTGTTCTTTCTGTATGCAAATTCCAACTACCTCAATACCACATATGTGCTTTCAAAATACATCTTGAAGAGCTGTCTGTAATCCATATTCCCAGGAACTGTGTTTCACACGCAGTTTGTCAAAGAGCTGTAATGCTATTCAGAAGAAAGGGTAATCTGGCTTCATGTATTTACGAGGTGTTCTGTACTTGGGGTACTGGTGAGTTAGCTGGATACCGTGAGATGTAAGTTAGTGGCTAACAAAGTTGGTGTAGCAGCCCTGGGCACTGATTTCTCAACAGAGTAGTATTTAGGCTTTTTGGAGCATTTTCTGGCTCTCTTTGAATTAACTATACTGTTCTGCTAACATTGTGTATTGAGTTAATCAGCAACTTGAGTTCAATAACAGAGAAGGAGCATCTGGATTTACATTGTACTGCAAAATCTATTTATTACTGAATCTTCTATGAGTTTCCTATATTGGGCCCCGGTTCTTTTTAAAAAATTTTATATATTAATGGTGATCCTTACCTCATGCTCAGTTTGTATTACCAAAGTTGTGTCTGTTTCTTTGTTTGTTTGTGGGTTTTTTGGTAGTTTGTTATTGTTGGGTTTTGTTTTTTAAACAAAATTGCCTTAATTTTCTCTCCAACTGGAAAAGAAAAAAAAAAACTATTTGTTGGTTTTATCAGGTTCCCTGCCTATCTGCCTTTTATGGGCAGTTTCATAGAATCATAAAGGTTGGAAAAGACCTCCAAGATCATCTGGTCCAACTGTCCCCCTACCACCAATATCACACACGAGATTTTAAGATTATATTTCTTATTTCAAGACACTATGTATATTATATATATACTTATTTAAAGATAATAAGATGAAAATCACTTTCTTAGAAAAATTTTATTTCTAAATTTCAGAGGTACATTGTGGAACTTGTGAGCTTTTTGGTTTGTGTGTGTTTTTAAAAACACACCTGTTCATTTGGGTAGAACAGAGGAAAAGGTATGCCAGACCAAAGATTTTCTGTTTTGGTATGTAAGATGACAAAAGGCCAAATGTTCTTCTTTGGTTCACTTATGTGACATCTGTACTGTAGTACGCAAAAATCCCTGTTTCCTTCGATATTGCTGTTTTAGATACTGAGTGTCCCTTTGATTACAGACCCAGCACTTTGTGGTCACTTGATTGAAAAAAAAATACATTGAGTGATCCCATCAGGGCATTATTATTACATTCCATATTAAGTTTAGTTTTGTTTAAGACAAGGAAGCTTGAATCTGAGTTGTGTGCCAAGTCTTTACAAGATCCCACTCATTTGGCAAAGGAACTGCTTTAATTAGATCTTGTTTTCTGTACTGTGTCACTACAGAAGAGAGAGCACATGTTGCACTTGTAAGTGGATGAAATAATTCACTCACATTTTTTGAAGCCTTTGCTATGTTTTCCCTTTCCCTTTGAAAATGACAGTAGGCTGTTGAAGATTCTCCCTGGGATGACAACTATGCTTTGCAAATGTAGAGTGGTGTTCAAAAGTTCAAGTAAAACAGACTCTAAAAATTAGCAATGCTCTCTGATAGAAACATGATGAAAAAAAATCATAATGACTTTGTCAAAGCTTTTCCCAGAAGTATTGTTTTAGCCAAAGTTATACTTGTTTTTGTTGTTACACTCATTTAACATTACTGTTAGATATTTCCTCCCTTATGAGATGATTTTATAAGATGGAGTAGTTTTACTTACAGAAGATGTGGTTGTTGACTGGTCTTGGATCCTTTCTAAAGCTGTGAACTGTTGCATATCCTTCCTCTGTTGCATGTCTTTCCCTGTAAAGCTGCACTTTGCTGAAGTGATCTGGAGTTCACCTGCATCGCGTATATCAAGGAAAAAATCAGTCCTATCCAGAGAATAAAGCATAAAGAAAGTGTAGAGCACATCTAGACAACTCTCAATAGCTGTCTGAACTAGCCCCCTTCCTTCCTTTTAAGAATATTAATTTAAAATTAAAAATATGTAAAGAACTTCAGCTACAAAAAAAAAAAAAAAACAACACCTACATGATGCAAAGCCTTCTTTCACATTTTTCTTCTGTTCATAATCTATTTTAAAATAATAGTTTAAGTGTATTTTTATGTGAAAAAATGTTTTTTCCTTTATTTATTTTTAATAATCATTTTAGTAATTTTAAAGTAAATTCTAGTAATTTTAAAGGCTGTTGTATTTGTAGTAGCATGTTTGAGGACTCTTGCAAGCCTGAAGCGTGCTGTTTTCAAGCTGTTGCCACTCAAGAGAGTGCAAGAATTGTCTCCTCCAGACCAGTCCATTTGGGAATTAAAGCTTTTTAGAACGTACTTAGGAAAGATGATGCTAGTTAGATCTGGTTTGCAAGGCTAGTCCTACCTGCAGATGTTAAACTGGGATGTACAGGTTTAGCATGGTTTGAGGTATTTTGTTGTAATGCCAATATAGAACTTCATTGCTCGAGACTCTGATGATATCTAAGATTTTTCAAAGAAAAATCCACTCTTTCTTTTTTCTAAGTTGCTAGTTTTGTTTTTGTGGGTGAAAATCTCAGAAGCATTTTTTTTTCCTCCTCAAATGCTTCTATTGCATCTTTTCTATATTTTCTAAATACACAGCAAGTGCTCTGTACGAGTATGGCAAATCATCTGTTTTCAGTGCGGATCTCGTATCATGATTCTCTTACTGTATAAACACTTTATCTCCAGCCTCCTACCTGTGCTGTTAATCTTGATGGATGAACTCTTGAGAACAATGAACTTTGCCTGTGGTCCCCAAATAGGATGTAGCAATCAGGGTTTTCTCAGACAGATAAGGATATAGCAGGTGTGTTAGATGCAGGTATGAGGTATGCAGGCATAAACACGCACACAAAGGAAACTCCTTCTGAAGTCTGTGGCTTGGCCTTCCTTTCCCATACACTTCTCTACAAAACAGTAGGTTTCTTGCATTCAAAGATTACTAGATTAGGAAGACCGAGTCTGCCAGAAAGGCAGACAGCCAGTAAACAAGGGCATGGGGTAGACAGCAGAACTATCAAATTATACAGCAAAAATACTAATGCCTAAACACTAACTTCTTATTACATTGCTAAAGCTCTGGGTCAGAATTAGCAGCTAGCTGAGAACTTCTGCTTGGAGGCAGCAACCTCCATGGAAATGTGTTTGGTAGTAAGGTGAATGCTTGTTGGCGATACTGGGTCTCTGCGTGTTAGGACTAAGGAATAATGTAGAAACTTGTTTGATCAAAAAGAATATACCAGTTTTCAAGAAAGAAAGCCCTTCCAGAGTAAGCTTGGATTTAGCCAGTACATCAGGAGATGCCACTCTCAGATAATTAAGGGATTTGTAGAGCACTGTGAGTCACAGAACCTGTTAAGGGCACTTGGGCCACGTCAAACTCATACAGCAACCCTTTCTTCTTCAGCAAAATGAAAGCTTTATTTTTTTACCCCTAGGCTGTTAAAGCTCTTCACCTTTCCATATGCACGGGGCTGTGGCTGTTCTAAAAGCAGAGATAAAAATAATGCACCTCTTTCCCAAGAAGCATATCCCAAAGTCATCACTTTCTCGTTGCTGTCTTGATTCTGAGCGTGGTGCTACGTAATGCTGTCTAGTGAGGCTTTGCTTTTGCCTTGCCTTTTGCATTGTCACTCAGATATTCCTTAGTGTACATCATCAGACTAGGAGCCATTCCTCACCTCTGTTTATTTCTTTTTCTCCTATAACGCTTCCAAGAATCTCTTGTTCTGACTTACAAAACCAGCTGGAACTGCAACGTCGCTCCATTTTAAGCTCTGAATTGTGTTAGCCATTACATTGGTTCCACATGCTGCCTGGGTGGAGACTTCAGTTCAAATTCCCAACACGGTCAGTCAGGCCAGGAATTGCAGCGCTGTGTAAGTGGTGGTGACTTTCTAGTTCTTGATTACATTATGCTAGAAGAGAGGATTGTTCCCAGAGCAATTTACCAAGAGGGGAAGAATGGAAATAGAGTTCAAGGATGACCTTCCACCCCAGTGATCTATTTGGCTGGCGGCTGTTATTGCTCAGCTTCTCTGTCATGGGTTTTGCAGTAGTCGAGTGCTTTGTCATCGCTACTAAGTGGAAAACTCCTGAGCTCACTAAACAGTTTATCTGAGGGTTTGGGGTAAAGGGAGGTGGACTTATGAACGCAAAAAACAAAGTCTTCTTGAAGGTCACCTAAACAAAACATGGGTCCTATCTGAGCAGACTTCAGATTGAAGTTTTACACTCAACACATTTCAAGTGCTGTTTCTGAGCCCGAGATCCTGAGATAGATGGAGAAAAGGAGAGAGGAAAAAGGGAATTACTTTGCAGCATTCCAGCACGGCAGCAGGAAAACAGTGTTGTTGAGATCGTCTCCAAGAGAGAGGCAGTGCTGTAATCCTGTTTCATTTTCGTACACAGAACTTGAAAAGATTTTTCCTAGAAATGTGTAATGGGACTGTCAGAAAACAGACCACTCCCCTTCCCAGTAGTTTCCTGCTGAAGTCATTTAAGGCCTCTCACGGCTTTCATCTGTGTAGGCAGTGAGAACTCATCTCATGGGCCAAGTTTTTTTTTTTTTCTTTTAATGGAATACAAGCAAAAATGAAGTGCTTTAAAAAAAATCATTAGGAAAGAAAGTTGGAAGTTTCTCTGCAAGAGAAGCTGGCTCACCACTCAATCAGTTTCTCATTTCCGTTCTGTTTCCGTCAGTCCCAGCGAAGTGGATCTAGGTGTTTTTCTTGTTTTAGGTACTGCTAAAAGCATGTATGCGAGCTGCCCAAAGGGGCGGGGAGAGAAGTTGTTCCTTACTTCACTTCTGGGACTGTCTGTTCAGGGCTTTACACAGGAGGTGACTTGGAAAGGCTTGTGAATTCCATTTACTACGCACTCAGACCTGATGATCACAGTAGACTGAACATATAAAATCTGCTCTGCAGGCAACAGTCCTTGCTCAGTAGCTGTTTAAAAAAAATAAAAAATCCTTTTGTGGAGCTGGCAGATAGCCTGCATTCACAGAGATGGGGATTTTTGTTGGTATATATGCCATGTTTAACACAAATGATCAAGGCAATGTGCTTTTAAAAGAAGCCATTACTAGCCTGAATAAATGGATGCTACTCAGCATGCATTTTATGGTTGGATTGAATTCAAGCCTCCCATTCTGAAATGGATAGCTTTTTTGGACTGCATTCACTTGTCTCTCAGACAAATCTGTAGTGTAGATTTGTTCCTTAGATGAATGATGCACAATTCATCCGGTTTCTTTCAAGTTGAACTCTGCCTGGCAAAGGAATGATAAATGTTTTTTTTTCTCCTCTCTCCTTCTGTCTAGAAGACCATGTTGTACTGTGAAAGATGAACTTCATTCTCCAGACAGATGAACTGCATTCAAAGGTGGATTTACTGATACTTGTTTGTAAAGCTACAGCTGTGCCCTAGGCACCTCATCAGCCAGACGTATTTTGTGGCACTACCTAGCCTTAGTCTCCTATCAGCCCTTTTGTAAGCCTTTAATTGGAAGTTGTATGTCCTTAAAGCCAGAGGGGAGTCTTCTCTATAGGGAGGGAATTTTCCTATTTTCTTTTACCATTATTCTTTGGGGGTTGTGATGTATATCACATACAAGTGTCTCAGCCTGAAAGCATGAAGAACTTGATGAGGTTAGCAGGCCATTATGAATTACGTATGCATTTAAGAAAAGCAAATGATGATATTTAACGTAGGCCTCTGGCATGCTATGAATGCGATCCACAATATTTATAAGACATTTAAAGTACGTATTTGCATTTGGTATGAAATCGTGCATACCTGGTGTGTAATCTTCTGCAGTTTCTTTGATCCAGTGGATAGGGAAGCTCAGTGAGATGAGCATGGCCTACTTCATGACTGCTTTAAATTAAAATCCCCATCAGGCCCCTGGAGCAAATTTGGGACTTACTGTCAGTTTGGGACAAACTGACATACTCAGAGAACACTCAAGTTTGCTTCTGGGGTCTAATCTTTATCCTGCAGTGCTAACAGGCTCTGAGCACGACTCGACCCAGTCCCTTCCCTATGTCCCATCTGCCTGCATGATGAGAACATACATTAGAGGCTAGCCAGATGAGACGTCCTGCAGCCTTTTAGATAAGGCTGACATGATGTGAGGACACATGGCACTTTTAGACAACGTGGATCCAGGTTGTCTGCAAGGGCAACCTGGACAGAAGTTGGGTTATGTCACAGAACCTGCTTTGAGAAGCAGCCACCTCAGGTACAATTTAACCGCATGTCCAGTGCTATAGCTATGTGCCTGTTAATGCTGAGAAATTAACCAAACTTTCCCAAGGTTTCAGGATCCAGAACCTTGCCTACTTGCTACAGTATTTTTGTTTATCTGTCTGTTATTGGTATGCATCTTGTTGCTCAACTACAGCGTTGACAAAAGTTCCTGTCACACTGAAAACAAGATTTGAACTGAATCCAGAGAGCGTGGAGCCAGTGCAGCTGTGTGATGGGGAGTAGCTGGTACATGCTTTCAAAGACTTGAAGCTATTAAGCACATATTCAAGGAAATGACATCTAAAATGCTTTTATTTCTGGTGCTAACTGATGATTTTTACTAAGTACAGCCTTGATCTGTTTCAAGCCTATAAAGCTATCAAACCCTACTTTAATGAGTTAGGTTTGGTAATTAGAGATGCCTTGTCTGTTTTTTGTGATACGCATGTACACTGGTCTATGTTAATACTAGGAAGCATGTAATTCTGAAACTATTCTTCCAAAATCTGTCTGCTGTTTGGTCCTTTTTGCAAAGGATAGCACCAGTCACTCCAAGTGACTAGCCTCAGCTACTCAACCTGCTGTGTGCTGCTGATTCACGAGTGACTGGTGATGACCTAATGACCAGTCACCGCTAGTTACCACACAGTCTTAATGCAGAAGCATCCTGATACAGAATCCCTTTCTGTGTGCGTCAGCCCCTTGAAGAATCAGCAGCACACAGCTGGTTGAGTATCTGAGGCATGCAATTGTACAGAAGTGGCAAAATCCTGTAGAAGCAGCGCAAGCCTTCCTTCCTAACAATAAAAGAGAGTTGCTGGCAGAAGGTGATAGCGTCAGTGGCTGTTTAGATTTGGGAAGGATTGGGTGTGTTCAGCAAGGGGATAGCATTTGTTTAGATTTTTCTCTCCTGGGAACAGTTTAGTATTTTGAGCATGTTTGGGAACTCCTTTTTTTCCCCAGCGGGCTAAGATGCGAGCTGTACAGTCTGTATCTGACAGAGTAAGACTTAACAATGCTTCAGAACAAGTAGTTTGATATCCTATAATGCTATTTTTTTTCCTCCTGGATTCCTATATAGACAATATTTGTTCACTGACTTTTCTTTTAGCTTAAAATACACAAGAAGATGCCTGTTTCAGCCTGTTGGGGCTGACAAAATACTAAAAATGGACAAAACCATAGAGTAAAATGCAGCTGAGACCAGTCCTGTACAGGGAATCCCTCTGTGTGCTATATCCAAGGGAACAGCTGGGATCTGCTACTGACAACACTCCTAAAAACATTTTTTTTTTTTTTTTCCATCTCACTGTATGCTTAGTGTGCATGCCCTGTCCAGCAAAATGGAGAGCTGAGACTTGTCTCTTTTTCATTCACTGGCTACGGGAAGGTTATTTACAGCAGCATTGTTTGAGTCATTTTGTCACAAGCTAGTTCAAAAGGCATATGCTGTATGTAAAACTTGCTCTAAGAAGATCAAAAGCAGTCCCAAAGAGACATACTCATGCAAATCACCATTCAGAGATCATGAAACAAAAACACATAGCTCTGAAAGTAAATGCTGAGACCCGCAAAATAATTGGCAAGGGTAATGGAAATTATTGAAAGAATGGATGGGAGCAGCCACAACTATTGCCAAAATCATTATGGTCATCAAGCTGAAAAATGAGCCTGGCAGCGGCCATACATCCAGATGGCCAAACAACATGACTTATTGGTAATCCATCTATTTGCCTGATTTGAATCTCCTCCACCCACCAGCTCAGGGAGAGACTCCAAGCGGTCTCAAAGGGGCTCCTGAAATGAGAGGCACCGAGCTCCTGCAGGGAATGAGCCTCCCCCAGCAGGTAGCCAGTGGCCACTGAGGCTGCAGGTTCAGTGGAGCCCTATGTTCAAATATCACATCATGATGTTAAAAAAAGATGATTTCTGAACCCCGTAGACCCTGTATTCCATGTGGTTGGGGTGAGGTGCTGTGTTTGCTGTCAGTATGGCTAAACAGCAATTAAGGACTCCAGGAGGGCTCGCTGAGAATTTATGTATGGGCCTGCACAGCTCGCCTTGCAACACCCCTTTTCCCAACAGAATATGATTGCTGTAATATGGAAGGGAGCTTTGCTCTATACACGCTAAGTACTCTTATCTCTCAAGTGGCCTGACTAACACAATTAGATTAAACTAAGAAGAATTGGGCCTATCCTTGTCTCTAGCTTAGATCTTGCCACTCCTTTTCAGACCCAGGGAAGAGATTTCAAGCCTGCCTGTTCTTTCCAACAATAATAATTCCCCATAAAAATTACATATGTGTTTGTTTCCAAGAAAGTCTGCTTCCCTTGGTACAATACAATCATCAGTTCAATCCTTAAGCTATGATTGGCTTGTACATAAATCAGAATAGAGGGATCTGATCTAAACTGTTAACTACATTAAATATAAATATATATATTTATATGCCAAAGCTACTGTGCATTAGTGCAAGATGACTCCTCCAGATGACTCCTCAACATCTGAGCATTAGGTTTGGGAGCCTGAGGTCACTGTCACACAGAAGATACAGGAGCATGCAGAGCACGCGTCCCTTCTCATAAATCAGCCCCTGTGGCCGTAACTGTAATGGAACTTGCCGCTTTTTGTGACCAGATCTGCTCCTCAGACCAGCCTCAGGAACAGTGCCAGACATGTACAGCAGGGAAGCAAATCTGAGCAAGGAGTCTTTCCAGCTGGCGTGGAAACAACCAACTTTCCAGGTGGAACTCAAGGAGACTGAAAGGGGTCCTGAGACTTAATACAGAAATCACTAAGAAGCAGCTATTTGCTCTGGGATCCCAGTTTATCGCTAGTTCACACTGACAAACCAAGTTAATGTAGGAAGTTCAGAGCAAGAAGTAGGTGAAGGAAATGCAATACACATAGAAAAATAAAGCTTCTACTTCTCAACATGTCTTTTAAGGAGGAGATTACGAGGCAGAATTAAGCTTAGAGATGCAGCAGAGAAATGAATAGCTAACATTTTTTCTGGTATTTCTTTTCACATTTGTAGGAGCTACAACTTTTGAGTTCTTTTTCTGAAAGTTGTCCTTAATTTGGCACTATTTAATAACGTAGATAAAATCAAATCCCAGTGGTTACTATAATATTAAGTTGTCCTCTCCACATTGTATCAGTCGTCTTCAAGAGACATCCTTCACCATATAGCATTTGCTTTGTTTTTTAAACAAAACTATTTAACATCCAGATCATTGAAAAGCTACGGGCAAGGTAGAACCAATAGACATTACAGCAAAACCCATCACCTTTCTCTATTTGTAACCTTCTCTGACACTCATATCTCAATATTAATACTTGTTCACACTGCCAAAAATCATGGGAACCAGTGGCAAAAGCTTGATGTAGTAACAATAAAACCGGAATAGCTGAAACTATCCTAGATGTCCTTTAGCAATACATCAGCAGTATGAAGTGAGACATGCATCAGCTGCATTAGCAAAGTAAAAGTGCCAGGGGCTTGTTCTTGCTTCCTCTCCTGTTTAAGTAAGCCTTTAAAGGACAAACAAACCTCCCCTTCAGAATGAAACTGAAACATACTGCAGAATGATTCACGCCAAACAAATACATGCTTTTCAGTTCCAATCATTCCCTATTGAGTTGAAGTAGTAGTATGCTGTTTTCATCACATCACTTCCAGAAAGCATGCACAAACGAAAGAGGTGATTTTAACACTCACACAGAGCATCTAGCCAAAGGAACAGGAACAATTTTATAATGACTGAGCTTAAACCTATGCCAGTTTACAACTTTCTCTACAATTAATTTCTCCACTTCATTCCTGAAAAACTGACCCTGCGCGAGAATTCCCATGCATTTCATCTATCAGCAGGTTCCATGGCATTTGACACTGAAGAACTCAGAACACATATAACCCTTCTGCAGTTTAATCTTATTGCCACTGGGATACCCACCCACCTTCACAGGGGCATTCAACTCTGAACTCCCATCTGCAACACCAATCCATCTTAAAGGGTATCAATGAGCATGCAACAAAACTTAATGGTCATTTTGAGAAGAAATGCGGGCACAGGAGTACTCCCCACCTAGTGCTCAAACACAACTGCCTCTTTGATGATCAGTGGAAGTAATTTGACAGCTTTGTAGCAGCACTAAATAGTCATCTACTTAGCCTAGAGAAAAAAAAAAAAAAAACAAAAAAAAAACCAAAGCAGTGGGAATACGCAACATTTGAATCAGCATTTGTTAGCAAAATATTTCTCTTGTGACATGGATACCTTACTGACCGCAAATATTTGGATCTTTGATAATGCTTTACTTAAAGCTGGTAAGTTCTGCAAAAAGCAATTTAATGCTGTGATTAGGACATGGATTTTGTTAAAAGTGGGAGGGAGCTGTCTTCGTGTGAATGACCAGTATCAACAGTACCTGTGCCGTTCTGTGAAGGTTTCTTCTTATAAACACCAGGTGACTTCTTTGATTTTTTTTTCATATGTACAACAGGAAGCTCCAATCCTGCAAAACATGTATATTCTGATGAGACTGTAGTCTGAGATGGTGCAACAGTCATGACACTTGTTTGTCACATACAGTTTCCATGTTCTGTGAATGAAACACCCTCTCTTCAAACTCAGTTCCATAGCAAAAACACTTTGCTTGAGGTCTGAGTTTGCTTTTTCCTTTCATTCTTTCATAGTCCTTGAGACAAGAGAGTTGATACTCATATTCATATGGAATAGCATGGAATTTCACAGAACATCCTATTAATTACAACGGGATCATTTGATACAACATATATGCTATAGTTAGCATTTCTGAGGTTTGTCTGTGTTGGCTAACAACTCTGCCACAAAGTTATAAAGCAGTGGTGAAAAGCAAACCTAGGTGAGACCTGAATGCATTTAAATTAAGTTTTTCAGTATGTTTAAAAAATCAAAACAATATGTAGGAGATTTTCCCGTATTACCGTTAGTAACATAAAGGTGTATTTTTAGCAGTATTTAAAGTTCAATTTTTCATTAGGTTTGGGATCTATGGTAAGTCTTTCCTTAGTAAAAAGAAACAGCAAAGTCTCTATTTTCCCAGTGGTGCTCATTACTGATGCAGACTTGCTGTCAAATTGACACCTCACTGCAGAAATGCATACAAATCAAAAGCCTTCATATACAGGAAATTTAGCAATTTAGCAAACAGGATATATAATTCATATAGCTAAAAATGACAGTAGGCTCAAAAAAATATATCTTGTCAGCTTGAGTTTATTTTTAATATAAGAAATTTAAGCACATCACCTGGAAATATTATTCTTATGTATTGCCAGATTGTCTGAATTCAGTTCTACTATCATAGCTTCCTTCTGGTTGAAAAAAAAAATAAGCCATGTGAAGCCATTTTAATTGTCTATATCAATATTTTTGTTTAATTGGAAAACTGCACAGAATTAATTGCAATTATAAAATTACAGATCAGACTGCTTTAAATTTAGCTCTCTAATATATGTGTGTGTGTGTCTAACATCAGCAATGTTGAAAAGTCTAAACATCAGTTTTCACAGTAGCCAGCTGTTCAATAGTAAACATGCTGCACCTTTCTACTAGGAAGAAGCAGATGAATTCTTTCATTGTCTTTGTAATTCTGATACAAATCCTTCTGAAGCCAGTGAAAAGATTTCTTGTAAGACAGCTCATTGGGACTTCATTGTACATGCGTTTGTCTCACTGAGGTGAGTGCTTATTTCATCTTGTTTTTTCAGGACTTCCAATCTCAACACTACAATCTGTAAAGCATTTTTTTTTCCTTGAAACTGAGATAGTATATTAAAAAGCGAGCTATTGGATAACAACAGACTTTTGTTACTGCTCCATGGCAAGATTTCAAATTGTATAATTTATAAGTTTATACTTTCAATACTTTTTGAGATAAAAAATCATACCAACCATGAAAAATGTCCTTAGGTGACACCACTAATGAAGGAGATTCACTTTGGACAGGCAACAGGCTAACTGCAATTCTTGCTCTTGCAGGTGTGCTCTTACAAGGCTGGGAAAGTCTTTATTTTTGGGGGTTTCCATGGAAATGTTGGCAGGCCTAAATGGAAACAAAAATATTTAAAAGGATATGTTAAAAGAAAGTGTGATTCAAATATGACTGAAGTTTGTATTTTTCTAAGAGTAGAAAGCAGAAATGTTGTACATGGATTTTAAAATTCCATCTAAATTAAATCCAAAGAGAAATTCAGGCACAGTGTTACAAGCTATTATGGGTTTGGCATCATAAAAAACACTTCTCTGAAGGCCTTTCAGGAGTAGGAAAACACCAATTGACTCTTTTCACGTTTTGTTTTCAGTAGTAGGCGGCCGTTTTCTACAACTTAAATTTCCATACAATCAAAACTATCCTTGCAGTGAGAGTGGTTGCTACCAAGAGCATGTAACACAAAATTCTATGTTAAAAATGACTCAGACAGCAATGTGAGGGCAGCCTGGGTGCTGTGTTAGCAGGCTCATGAAGGTGAACAGATCCCCAGCGGCCTCAGGAAAAGCCAAGGGGAAGCCACTGCCTTTCTGCTCTCGCAGTGGGCCGGGAAGAAGGTCTGAGGTAGGAAAACATCACACATGCCCCTTCCCCTTGCCTGCTTTTGCTTCAAATGGAAGGCAAGCAGTTGGAGGGCCCGATGCTAAGGCGGCTTCAGGGACCTGATGGCAGTGCTATTTATACAGCAGGGTTGAAAAATAGCACTTGGAAGTGCCTCTGTTATACGGTCCCGCTTGAAAAAAGTCCCACATCTGTGAAAACTTCCAAAAATTGCTTTCCTCAGTGTAGAAGCCGGATATATATTTGTTGAATCAGGCTCTTAATTAGGTAGGATACAAAGGGCTTTCTCCCCCCATGATACTTCCTGTGCAACAACAGCATCCCCTGTTTTCTGCTAGCCCTGCTAAACCTTGATGAGGATTTTTTTTTTTTTTTGTTATTAGTTACTTCTACGACGAGACCCTAGCAATTGACAACTGATCCCTTTCTTCCCTCCTTCCCCCTTGAATTTGTGTTTTTTTTTTTTTTTTTTTTTTTTCTTCCAGAGTAAATTTCTTCCCACTTTCTTGGGCTGGTCTTTTCATTAAAATAAGTTCTTCAGCTGACCCCCAATCATTTGCCCTTCCTGTCCATTCTTGGTTATGCCAAAACTGTTAGTTCACAACAGGAAACCAATAGCTTGTGCTATCAGGAGACATTTCCTTCACAGCACAAAACGTCTGAATAATAATTTCAAGCAAGGCTTCACCCATTTCCTGTAAAAGGAGGGAAGTTTGCCTATCCTAGTCCCTCAGAGCTCTTTGTTTCCATCCCTTCATGACGTAATGCTTTCTGCATAGGGAAGATGGATCATTTTCCCTTAGCAGCACTAAATTCAACATCCCGTGTAAAGACTTGATGCTGCTCTTCAGCAGTGAAACATACAACGTCTACAAATAATAAACAGCTTTGCTACAGTTTATACTTGTGGTGTCTCTTTTAAAAAATAAATTAAACTTTCGGTGTCTGGAAAATAGCTGCAATGACAACATGAAGGCTAAAGACAACCTAAAATAACCTAAATGGTTATTTAATAAATAACCATTTATTAAATGTTTTACTTGCAGAGCAGAGCATTAACACCACAGCTGTTAACTACTGCATATCCTCCCAGCAGATATGCCAGCCCAGTCGGCATCAGCTCTTGGTGAGCACTGAAATGCCCCAGGCTGAAATGCCCATTACATGGCGCTGCATTTTACAGGAACACTGCAGATAAACTGTCTCAGGCACTAAGTCAACACATCAATTAAGCACATGCTTAACTTCATGGATATCTAGCAATAAATAAATAAATAAATAAATAATCACTTAAATTCTGAGGAGTGAAGAACCTTCTTAAGTATTATGCTACATCAAAGCCTTAATATAAAGACAATGCTGGATTGTTAAAAAGAGTATTATCGATGTTCAGGATGCTTAATTTTAGGTAAAGCTGTGTTAAAGTAGCCTTTGAATAAAGAAAACATAGAAATCGCTACATAGGGAAAACTTTCCACTGAATTCTACTATGATGTTTCTTAACCTGTTTTTGTTAAAAGATGCAACCTGGAATGAGGATATGTGTTTTATTTAATTTCCTACTTTTTTTTTTTTTTAACAAGCTTAAAAAAAAGGCTTGTGAATGACTCTTTTTATCAGCTGTTGCAGCAATCAAGAAGGCTTAAAAGGAGAATTTGTCAAAAAGTGTAAGTTCCTTAAAATAGCTATCATCACAATTGTTATAGTGCAGTCTTAATCACATCATTTGTTGTCACACAAACATAATAAATTTCTCTCTCATTTATTCCAAAGACAATACAATTTTTATTACATTTGTGTTTTCTGTGTGGTTGTCATTTGAGATGTTGGAGCCAACATGAAATACTGCATCTGTCTAATTCTAATTCACTCGCCCCAGTCAGGAGCCTCAGCACTGTGAACTTATCATTTTCTTCCCTCCTTTAATAAGCGCCCCATGCATTTCCTACTGCCTGCCTCATCAGCTGGGAAGCCACAGGTAGAAAGCACCTTCCTTCACACAGAGTCTAGTCACGTTTTTATTAGCTAAATAAACCGTTTTAACATCTCTCTGTGCTTAAGAACAGCAGCTTTGCATTTCAATGTCTCTTGTTTGAAAGGCAAGAATGTGGTTTTCTTGCTGACAGCAGGCAGGACTCTGCATTTCATGGTATCCAGAAGTACATTTCTCAGTTACGGACCAAAGCAGCAGGGAGTCTGCACTGGGGAAATTTCACCCATCCTTACAACCTTCAGTCATCACTTTCTCCACCAGTGACTGTGAGAGGTGAGACATCAGTCCCTCTATATTTGCTTCAGAGGCCCTGTGTAAATGGATTCTGATTCACTTCAGCTGGGGAAAAGGCCAACATTTCCCCATCACTGTCTTTCACAGATCACAAAACTGTTTTCTAAAGGAAAAAAAAATCTGTAAAATATTGTTCAAACTTTTCTAATAGCAAAGTACAATATTAAATTGGGACACCTTTTCAAAAGCCTTCTTTGAAGGTGATACCCCAACATTATTATTGCCATTTTTTTTAAATTATTTTTTTTTTCTCCTTTTAAATCTCAGTTTTGAATCCCCTTCCATCCGGGCATCTGAGTATAACTAAGTCACTCTTAATTGTCTAACGAGACTCCAATTTGTTTTCTTGGTAAGGCCAGTTAGCTTTGTCCATCCATCACCAAAGCAGAACAACAGGTGAGCCAGAGGATGTTCTGAGAAAAGCGATACAAATGACTGATGCCCAAAGAAATCAACTACTCTAAGACTGAGCAGGCTGAATACATCTACTTGTGCCTAATGGCAAAAAAAGCTAATGACAGTGTTATTCTACTGACCATTAGGAAAATATAAATGCCAAGGTATAAAAATGAGTATTTAAGAAAAAAATCAGGCCAATCATCAGCGAAAGCTTCCTGTCAATCCTGTATTTTAATATCACAGAATGATCTTTTATAGCAGCTGTGGGAACACAGTGTCCTTTTCAGCTTGCAAAACTACATTTGCAAAGTGCTCTGGAAAGGTCGGTGGGTAATACCACAGACTGGCAAGAAGTGACATCTAAGTCCTTCTCTTCTTCCTATTATTAACTTGTATCATTCTGTATAGGCTTCAGTAAACTTCACTAAAAATCCCAGGAGAATAACAGTTTGTGCGGGGTATTTATATTTCGCTGTGGAATAGACAACAGCACTCTGTCCGTCTGTCAAACACACAAGTAAATCGTGCTTAAACCTAATTCTCTTGTTGGTGAACTGAGATTCATAAAAATTAGGAGACTTGACGAAGGCCAGACAGAAATAAACGAGAAAGTAGAGGCTAATGGAGCAGAGTCTGTTAACCATTACAGAGGCTGTAACTGCGTGTTAGCTTCTCTGACAGACCACACAGTGCTGGCATGCAGATAGTCCTAGATTTCTCTGTTATACCTACCAAAACTGGTGGAGAAGGTCGCTCACTGGTATAGCTGGAGGGGAAAGAAGGTGGTACAGACACCATCCTAATAGACCAGGCAGTGTCAGTAGCTAGGAATGATCACATGTCCCTACTAAACTCACAGAGGCACAAAAGGAGCTAATAACTGACATCTTTAACACTGGAATTTTCAAGCAAGTCAAACCCTAATTTTATCAGAATAGTGATATAAACAGCGTATCATATATAACTCCTGGCTTAAAGTCCTGCTAGGCAACAGAGCAGTCTTGGAAACTAGATGCCTTTATAATCTGTGTCCCTTAAGTAGGTTAAATCCCTCTAACACCTTTCATGCCAACATTTCTGCTGCATAGTGCTCAGGCTCTCATTATGTTTGACATTTTATTTCCACTATTGAATTGTCTTTTCCTTGTTTTGCTCATTCACAGCACATACTGGCCAACCTACAAAAATGTAATTTGAATGTTTTAAACTAGACTAATATATTTTGACTGTATCCTCATTGACACAGAGGGCTGTAACACAGCCAGCTGTTCATTGTTACTATGTTAAATAAAGTAAAATTCCCTTGTGATATGCTATATACTAGCAAATGATGTAATGAAATCCTGGCCATGTGAAAATTCTGTCATTATACCACCCAGCATCCCTACGAGCAGGCATAGGCCAAGTCACTCATCTGAGAAGCCCCGTTAACACATCATCCGTACTACTCAGAGCTGTAATTGGTTTAACCTGACATGCTGCTCATTTTCTGTCCTGCATGCTCCAGTAGTACAAGTACACTTTTCTTTCCACTCTACTGGAGAAAAGGTGTGCGAGACAAAGCCAATTTAACACATTTCTCTGCCCTCTTCTTTCCCCTATACCCAGCTGGATAGCTGTTGTATCACATCAGTGCTTCTGCTTCTGGTGTGAGCCCCCACAGCAGTTGTAGGATTGCAGCTAAGGAAACAAATGCAGAGTTGGGGTGAGACTGTTTAAGTCTACTTCAACACTGAAACTGGCTTCTCACAATGCTGTACCTGAAGCAAGTGTGAAAATAAAAGAAAAAGAGAGAGAAATGAAGGGAAAAAAAGAGTGGGTGAGCTTTATGTTGGACACACTCTGACTACAAACAGAAATGTTAACCTTAACTCAGGTGGCTGTAGGTCAGCCCTGAAATTTAGCCAGGGTGGCAAAGATACAATGCAAATGTATGGGGGAAAGCTGGGAGCAATGTATGACCCATGTGGCCCCGTTACATTTGGGGAAGCAAGAAAGAAGCTGAGAGCAGGCACTGTTTTTAGCAGGGGAATTTTCAGGCAAGAGAAACCAAATCATAAATAGTGAACAATTTAAACTTTCAGAACTTACAGACAGGTGCCCAGCCCTTCAAGGAAAAATTCAAAGGTAGGGGGGCCTTCCAGCCAGTCACACGCTGCACAGGAGACCTGGTTATGGAATCAAGACACTTACGTGAGCCAACTGGGAATGGGGAAATTAGGCACTGCAATACAACTCTAGCTGAATTCATGGAAGGTTTACAAAAAAATAGACCTTTTGTGATTTTTCTAGTAGATTTGAAGCATTTATCGCTTGTTGTTTTTAGAGCTCGTGCAACATACTACTTGGTGGAGGGTTTATGCTGTTTGGAAAATGTTAGGATGGAAAGGAGAAAGTTCTGGGTCAGTCAGGGTATGTGAGGAGAAGACAACGGAGGGCAGCCTTTCCTGATAAACACAGGGCAATCCTGCATGGCTTTCAGAATAGGGCCTCTAGAGCAAGAACATGAGTATTGCATCATACCTTGGTGTAGGATGTTAGTCGCCTTTATCAGAAACTGATTTGGAGATCTCCAGCTCTTCCAACTGCGTGGCAGGAGTTCAGCACAGCTAGCAACAGCGGGGGCTGATTTCTGTGATGGGTTCATCTCCTGTTGAAACAAAAGATAGCAATTAGCTAAAGCAATTGCAGAAACTGAAGTTAGGAGAAATCCTTAGAGTGTGTGAGAAGAGCAAATCTTTGTGCTGCAAAAGGCAGAGCTGTACGAGAGTTATCCCCATTTGCCTGAACAAGGCGGTAGAGCTGTGCAGCCTGGAGCACAGCCATGCAGATATACCAGCACTACAATTAGCCCTATGCAAAGCACCACAGTGACACAGCTGTGCTGCTCCTGCCTCTGGAGAAAACTTGCCTGGAGCCGGAGCTGGTATCTCCACTATGCAACGCAGACATACCCAGGAGCCACTGGAAACAGGTTAAAGCAGCCTGGATGCACCTGAAATGATTGAGATGACTTTCGTACCATGGTTCATGCCAGACAGGCAGAAACAGAGTCCACAGACACCAGTCCCTGAATCACTTTGTGTGATTAAGCATTTCAGACAAGGGGTAAGCTCTCATCTGAGCTTCAGCCTTGTTCTGCTGCAGTTTTGTCTTGGTGCTATCTGTTCTTTCCTAGAGGGTTCATTGCAAAAATATCAGCGGCCTTTCACTAGCAAGGATGGGGAGGAGGAAGAACACCATATGGCATTTCCCAAGTGTGTTCATACCACATGCCTTTTACGTGTTTACATTTCTTGGCCATGGTCTGAGCCCAACCTCAGGCTAACCTTGAACCTTGCAAACTAAACACAACTCTGCAAGCGCAGCTGGAACAGGTGGGAGAGCGAGATAACAGAAAGAGCCCTCTGCAGTGTTTTCAGAAACAAAAGAAAAAAAAAATCCCAGCCCACCCCCTTCCTCAAAAATAAAAAAATATCTGTGCTGTTAGAGCTAGCCTTGCTACACTGACAATGTTTAATTCTGGAAATGGCAGTGATGTTCACCCTCACATATCATGAAGCTGAGTGCAAACAGCTTAGCTTTATTTTTGGCCAAATAGTGTAGAGGATACCAGCACCTGCAGGACAGAGGCAGATTGCTGATTTACCTGTCCGTTCTTCCAGCTGATCAACAACCCTGGGGAACTGTGGAGCAGGAAAGCCATTATACAGAGCTGTTCCTTCTCCATAGTCTGCCTGGAGATAATAAATGTACGTTCCTTTCATGTTCCCTGGATGGCATCTGCTGTGAGCAGTGCTAAAGCTGTCTGACTCCCACGGAGCTGTGTCTATGCTTGGGCTCCCAGGAGAGCTGTTGACCCGATTGTAGCACCTGGGGGAATATCGTGTTAAAATTCCCGCGAGCAGAAATGACTGTGAAGCTGCAGGCTGGGATCCAGGATCTGAGCCTTCATGAAGCAGTTTTATTTCTGCAAGATAATTAGTGGCGCAAATGAATTGGTAAGAACCATTTGCATGGAAGTCCAATAAAAAACATTTTTAATTCTGAACATGGCCTCTGAGATTGTCTAATCCTGAAATACATGTTCTATATAATCTCTTTCTTTTAATTCACTTAATTTTTAAACTAAAAGATCTCCCCTCCCCAGCCCCCTGGAAGACAGATAACACTTTATGAAGTATTTTGGCAGAAGACACAGCTTATTGTATTTATTGGCGCCATCATAATATGTTAGAGTAAAAGGGAAAAAATTAAAGCTATTAGAAAGAGGTCGAATTCCAGCCATTTCTCTAGAGTGAGCTTCAGTTTTGAAGTCATTTTTCAAAGGAGGTTTTACATTTACAAAATTTAATGAGGTTAATTTGAAATTGAATGAGCTAATCATTGGTTTGATACTCTGGACATTGTACATTTATTGCTTCCTTCAGAATGATAACATTATTTATCAGCTTTCTTCTGCTACCCTGTCAAAAGAATAATTTCTATTTCAGAGAGAGGCTCTGGCTTCCATGTTCCTGAAAGCTTGCGCTATTCCATTGTCTTAACGCTGGAAAAACCATCTCCGGGAGGCTGATTCCCTTCATGTGGATTGACACACCCTGTTAGCAAAAGTACTGGGTCTCAACCACTTTCTCTGCTAGTGCAGGGCAGGAGGCATCAACCACAGGCCCTGGTCCAAGCAAATATCTGACACAAGACATGAACAAGTTGTAACTGAGGCCACCAATGCATCAGTCCAGGTGGTAAGCAAGGAAAATGGGATGCTGCCTGCTGATCATTACCTCTTCAGGATTACTGTGCTTAAGCTGAGAGTAATTTTTTTCAGAGAATTGAGCATGAATCCTACCTCAAGCGAGTTTATTTTTCTGTGGCCTTTCCGGCATCCTTTATAGAATAACTCCCAGGAGGTGCTGAGTATGAGTGCTTCCAAAATTTGCAGGTTTCACACTGTGGCTTTGAAGCACATATACATCCTGCAAGGCAGAAAAGGAGAAAATAACTTGCCTTCCACCTCTGTGTCACAGAGCTGAATCACATTCCCATGGAAGAGTTGCTCAGTGCCATACCCGGATGGGGCTCACTGTTTCTATATCTCCCAATGAACATACCCAAACTCCCTTCCTACACAACCAAAGCCCATCAGCAGAGCTTACGCGGGGTGAGAACAGAGAAGGGCTGCAGCCCTGACACTGATGTTTATTATACAATTAATTAACTCTAGCTTGGTGTTAATCACTTGTATAGTCAACATAGACAGCAGAATCATACAGGAAGAGGACAACATAAAAGGAAAATATTCACAGTGATTATTTGCATTTCCATATTAATTGGAGGGAAAGAAAAAAAAAAAAAAAAGGAACATTTCAATCCCAAGCCCATGTGCTCTGCCCATGACTCAAAACTGCCAGAAGCTCTCTGCAATATTTCTGGTTTCCCCCTTGCTACTGAAAGCCAACACACACATAGATAGGCATTACGGTGGAGCAAGTCCTGTGAAGACCCGAGGTAAGCAGTCCTCCTACCCCACTTGTTTCACCCAGCTCACGTTCCCTATCACATGGCTTCACCACTGCAGTTTCTCCCTTTCCCCATTCCCATTTCTGCCCCACGCACGGGGCACTCGTGAGCTTGCCAGCATCCCCTTTCCACCCACCTCTTTTCAGAGGCCTGGTGAGACACGTGGGCCTTCGAGAGGGAACTGCTTCTTTGTTGGGTATTTTGCTGTCTGGACCACACTGTTTTGAGCTGCTGCTGCTTAAACTGTGAGAAAATAGCTAATGTAATACAATGGCTATCTCCACCCTGGAGCTTGTGGCTTTCCAAAACCACAAACTATGACTACATGACAACCAAGTTCCCTACTTTTATACATATATGTACGCATATATATATTACAGTATATTCATGCTTCTGAAATAGATAATGAACAAATCTACTAATTATACCTTTCCCAGAGATGATGCTGGTATAGGCTACAGAGCTGCAAGAACTCTGAGAGGAAAAACCATGAGAAAAGATCTCAGTTACATGGTTAAACACGCTATGAAACTCTGCCTACCCGGCTAACTGCACATTGGCTTGAAACTACAGCTGCAAACTGTACAAAGGAAATGACGACAGGATATAAAGGACTAGGGGAATATTCAGTATTTACTAAACAAAGATCTTTGAGCGTGTATCCAGTCATACCATAAGTATTTGACAGAAAAGGCTCCCTGAGCGTGGACAGGTCACGGAGTCACACTGCTGTCATTTTGCAGTGCACATGCAATGAATCGCCTTGCATTAATATACTTGCAATAGCAGATTTTTTCCTCCCATTTTTAAGTTGCTATTTCAAGCAAGAAAGGCATTAGCAAGGCGAAAGGCACCAATAAATATGGGAATAAAACCTGAAACCCTGAAAGACCCACAATCATTTTAAGAAAGTACATTTCACACCTTCATTTTTCAAAGGAACTCTCTTTAGAAGAAATATTTTCAAGCTCAGGCCTAGACCTGTGTTAAAATCACACCAATTTGCTGGGATTTTACAACTTCTGACTTCTGTAGTGACTAAAGTGCAGTTCAGAGCATCATTAACATTACCAGGTGAGAGCTGTTTCTTGAATAGTGTGTTGTGTCCTTTTCTTGGGAGCTGAAGAAAAGGGCTATTGTAAAACATTGTTATTTATGAGCAGTGTTATAATATTTTTCAAATGACAGTGTGCAAGGGGCCCCATCTCTAATCAGGCTGCATGGAGCTTTGGTGCGGCAGTATAAGACTGCCAACTTTTAGGAGACTCTAGTCTGAAGAGACAACAGCAGCAAAAGGGCAGAGATGGGCAAAAGAGATTAGATGACTTTCCCAGCTTCAGAGAGTGAAGTCTGTGTTACAGCAGGAAACTAAACTCAGATCTCCCAAAGTCCATAGGTTGCAACCCAATGTGCTGTGCCTTACAATTAACTCATGGTCAATTACTGACAGTTTAGGTAATATGTGGTAATTGAAATCTATCTCTTCTTGCCTTTGCGTTAACTTTCTAGGACCATTCAAGTGATCACATTTTACTAAAGCACTCATTCATAGAAATTAATTTTAAGGTCCCGATGCCTAAGCATCTGCAGAAGTCTTGGTGCACAAAAGATAAAGGGTATAGGAGAAGGGCTGTTATTCCATGCCATTCGTCTGACTCAGTTGTACACAAGCAACTCCCAGTTCTCATGAGCTACCTTTGATTTACCAGCTGTATATCTAAGAGGAACTGTGAAGTTTTTGCAGTTAGTCCTTACCAAGAATAAGAGCTATAGTCTTCAAATAAATAACAAATAACTACATTCTGCTAACACCTTCGAAATAGACTCTATTTGAAGGGGGAGCCCAGGTGCTTCCACATAAATGATGGGCTTGCTTCTGTTTGCAGTTTTTTCTGCTCTCATTTTACCAGGGCCCTCTGTCGTCATTGCATTTCCTGAACTTTTCCATCATTGGTATATTTTTTTTTTGTTCAGAAGTGTCTCTACTTCTTTCCCCAGCTGTTGCTTATGCAGCAATTTGAACAAACTGATAAGCAAACATTTACTGGATTGGTGTAAAAAATAAAATAAAATCGCTTGATTCCCAACTGTGGTGGACTGAAGAGACAACAAATAGTTGCGAGTCAAGCTTTTTGTACCTTTTAAATATCTTTGAAATGCAACTTGCTTTTTACCTTCATAGTTCAACTAGTATGGAACTCCAAACCAGGTTTGTTCTTCTTCAAGGAAAGCCTGGTTCCTAAGACACCAGTTGCTGCACAGGTCTTTCACCTCTGCACTTAACATTCATCCCTGAACTGCTACAAGCTTCTCTAAGCTTGCTGCAGATTTATTTTTCCACTATTGGGTTCTGTAAGAATAAGAAATTGTAATGCTTAGTTTCCCTTCGAGTTTCTTAGTGCTGCTTTTGTCTACAAAGGAGTTTGATATTTTTCTACTGTGATTAGAAGAGGACACAGACGGGGAAGTAGTGTTATTTGTGCCATTTGCAGCACTGGTAATTTTCTCAAGTTGACAGCCCAGGACTAGGTGCGAATTTGTTGTAGGTGATTTTTATTTATTTATTTATTTTTGTAGTGCCTGTACAAGGTTATAGAAAGCAACAGAAATATCTGGCTAGCAAAACTTAAAGCTGTTTACTTCAGATGTGCTTGATGTTGCTGTACAGAGACCCCAATCATTATTTGGTAGTTAACTTTGTATTTTATGATCTCATTTTTCCTTGTAACTACAGAAATGTCAGAGTTTCACTCAATCCTACCAGTTTGTTCCAAAGTCAGGGGAAATTACATGCAGTATTGAACAACACAACAATGTGTCAGGAAAATAAATGGGAATGGCTTTGTGGTGTCAGTTTGTGCAGAAAAGAGATGAAATATTTTTTCCATGTGCTGAATGAGCCCAGACAAAATCTGTCTAGATACTAGACTCACTACAACCTGCTTGTATCATTTTTGGAGGGGTGAACAGTCTGTTTTATGGCAGACACTCAACCATGCTACACACTCAGAAAAATACTCCCTTTTCTCAGAATAAAATTCTTCATGGATAAGATGGAGTGGAAGTTATTTGGTAGAGTCTTCTGGAATAGCAAAGCACATTGGCTGTGATTTTATACAACACTAAAACTTTTTCTTAGGCTCTAACTCCTCTCGAATCAGAACGAAATGAATAAACCCCAATAAAAGGAGAATTCAAAAAACTAAGTGCCTGTTCCAGGTGACCTCATATGTTGGAGAGTGAGTTCTGGGTGATTGTGGGTTACTGGAAGTCTGTTCTGGGTGGATCTATATGTGATTTTTTTTCCAGGCTTAGGATGCCTCTAGCTTCCACTACGTTGATTTCAGGTAAATACATACTACTTAAACCTTAAAATTTTGGTTCATGGAAAATTTAGTTCATCACTTTTAATTCAATCAAATAATAATAATAATAAAATAATAATAATGAAAGTTTCCTGATATTGCAAGGACGACTATCCATGTGTAAAATGTACTTTTTTCTGTCTCTGACCTACCCACATTCCTGTGAACTTCATTCACTACCAAACCACTGTCAAATGGGAAAAGGCTTTTTTTTTTTTTTTTTTTTTAAATGATAGCTTGTAAGTCTCATCTAAAATGCTGAAAATATCCCAGCATCCAGTTTAATTTACAGTGAATTAAGCATGAAGAAGAAGCTTTCAGAATAAGCTTTATGTGAAGAGCCTCACAGTCTCTTTGGGGGAAAAGAAAAGCAGTCCAAAAAAGGTAACTATTTTTTTCCCTTTAAAATATGCAGGCAACAATTCTCAAGTTTTCATTCACAACTCTCAAACATTAAGTACATTAACACCCCTAAAAAAGCTTATTGCATGGCCATATGCCAAGTACTAAGCAGGACACTCTATTCATTGTAATGACTGCAAGCACCACCCGTTCTCCCTATATCTCTCAGGCCACAATCACTGGTGTCAGATGTGTTTTTGCTAACAAGACTGTGGAACTTGTAAGCAGAGAGCTTTCCCACCCTTCCCTTCTCCCAAGCATCCGACAAGCCACGTTTTCAGAGAGGCCACACCCTGCTTGTTATTGTTGAATTCAAATATTAAAGGTGGGTTCTTTTTCTATTTTCCTTAGCCTTTCACCTTTATTTAAAATAGAGTGCATTCAAGGGACATCTGTGTTACTGGCAACAACATCACGTGAAGGAGCTTTCTATAAATAACATCACTATTAAATAAACTGCTGGAGCACAGCTTTACAACCACGATGAATTCAGTATTGTAGTATTTATTCTTGCTAGAACTGACTCTTAGCGAAGTAAATTATGCTTTTATTTTCATTTTGAAACAATACTTTCAATGTGCAAATAAAACTGAAAAGCAAGATTCAAAAGATGCGTTGCCAAAACTGCTAAATTTCCAAAGTGACACTGGTAGAATGACTAACATCCAAATCCAAAACATTGTTCCTTTTTTTTTTTTTTTTTTTTTTTCATTTTTTGTTTTTTTAATAGACCATTTTTGAAAATGGAGTTTCTCGTCTCTTTTATCTGTGCTTTTCAGCTGGAAAAATACAAAGGTGGGGAGGGGGTTAATAACACTTAGCCAGTTCACAAAAGTATTATGATGGTTAAAACATTTGTGTGAGTAAAGGACATTAAGTTTCTCTAACTGAATGAGTCATTACAATACCGAAATTATTTAAGATGCTTGGCATGTGAAGGAGTAAGGTAAATACTAGCTCATTTTCTTCCATTTTCACAACAGAAGAAATGCAAAGACTAGAAAACAGAGGCCAGACTTTCAAAGAGCTACAGAAAATCCATCCAAGTATACATTCATAGCAGCTTTCACAGAATAACGAGATGTACCCGAAACCAGTTCTAAACTGTCTGGTTCGAGGTTTGTCAAGCTCTAGTCAAAGCTGTGATTTACTGTGGAAACTGAGCAAATTAGCCTGCCAAACTCCTTACTGTTTCTCTAAACTATTACTATTAAAAAAGCTATCTAGGTAAACCTAACTTGAATGTTTCTGCTCTAAAAATGACTGCAGTGAGGACAATATAATTTAAGCAAACAATGTGATAAAAAAGAGTATTTTATGAGAGAAACAGGTGCAAGAAAAAATAATATAACACTACAAAAGAAGTGGAAATAGACATAATTTCAACAAGAGGGCACAGCAGCAAAGAGATTACGAAAGAAAACCTATAGAATTGATTAGAATAATTTATTGTTTTCCTATTCCTAAACATCCTGTGGAATTTAATGCACATGTTGAAAGATTTGTTTTTCCTATTACATCAGGGAGCTAAAGGACAGCTACATAAGCCACACATTAGCCAATATTAAGTACACAAATATTCCAAGCAAAACGTCTACAGTCCACATAATTTTTTATGTAATGCTACAAGTTTAAATGCGTACAGCATTTCTTGAAGGGAGAATTCAGCTGAGAGGTAATAGTATTTTATTAAGAGATTTATAAAGATTATTTATAAATCTCTTAATATTTATAAAATCTCTTTTATTAAGAGATTTATTTAGAAACACATACAACTCGAGATGCCTGTTCAAAAATTGGACTTGTGATTCTAAGGAAATTATATACTCCAGAAGGAAAGGTATGCAATTTCTGAAGAATACATGGAATAAGGATACCTAAGTTGTTTTAAAATCTGACCTTTTCACAGTAGGGCCAACATTATTATTATTATATTAATATATTATATAATAATATATATATTAAAACCAGTTTTCCGACTTTATTTTTTGGAAAACTCACAATACATCTCTTAGAATAAAGTCACATAGAAAGGCCTAAGAAAGAGGAATCAGGAGTGAATAGAAAACAAAACAGGCAATATCTTCTTGCCACCATATAAATCCATGGCTCACCCACACTCTAAATGCTGTGTGCAGTTCTGGTGCCCTCAGCTTGAGAAGGTATGTTAGAAAAGGCCAATATTCTGAGAAAAGTAACAAGGCTGAATAAAGGTTCAGAAGAGCTTTCAAACAAACAAACAAAAAAAGGTAGGTAGGCTGGGAATCTTCACATAGAATAAAGAGTGGAAGGCTGCAAAATCATTAATGGCATAAAAGGGTTAGATAATGAATGACTGCTGTTTCTTTCAACATAAGAACCAAGCACAAACACATGAAAGCCAGATTCAAAGCAAAAGTGTAGATTTTCTTCATGCAAGAGGTAACAGTGTAATTCAAAAATGGATACCAGGGATGCAAGAAATGTATGCAATTTTTATATGAGTCTGAACAAATACCTGGAAAAGAAATCCTCAGAGGTTCCTATATAGAGAAATCACAACAAGTTCAGGAAATTCCCTTAACTAAATACAGTTGGAACACAGGAGAGTACATGACAGAAATATCATATTTTCTTGCTCTGTTCTTACTCTTCCCTGACACTTCTGTTTTTTCCAACAGGTCTCTGCTGCCGACACTAGACACATTGACATTCAGGCGTATAGCTCCTGAAGTAGTAATATTCTCAACACGCCTGGATTTTCTCCATCTGCTTCAAGTCTTCATGCAATTTATCATCTACCCCACTGGCCATGATCTGTTGTTTCTGCCATCCTTGCCATCCTTCTACCTGATGAGGCACAAACTAGGAATCCTATACTAACAGGAGTTCTGCCTACTGGTGAAAATATTCTCCTCCTCATCTTCTGTCAGCATCCCTTCTCTGCTGGTAAAGTCAATCTTTGTTACTCAGTACCATGTGTCTAACATTGGCCCAGAACACTGGATGGCAAAATGATTTTATGCCAGCTTTTGATATTGCTGTTTTGCACATTCAGGAATCATGACAGATTTGTCTGCACTGCTCCACTTTTGGAGACAGGCTGTTGGACCAGATAAACCCATGGGTTGTGAGGCTGTTCTTATTTTCTAGAGAAAACCAAACCATGCATCACTTTACTCCCTAAAAGCACAAACACAAAAATGCTGTATTAGCACAAGTTAATTTATCAATGGATTCCAAATCAAGAATGAAGGTTATGGTTGTAGCAGTTAGCTATGACTGATATTTAGTACATTTTTTCATCTATCTATTGTGGAGACATGAAATGGGTTCTTCATGGGTAAAATATGTTGTAAGGGAACCTTTTCCTCTAGGCCAGTCCCTGGAAATTATGCTACATGTCACCAGGAGAAGTGATGTTTATATTATTTTGCAGGACTGATTGACCGTGCTCTTATAATATACCTTATATTGAGATGCAGGATTAAACATACTGAATGCTGAAAAACAATAAGGTCGGAGGAATACAATTGCCAAGTAAAACAAAACAGAATTAAACCTAAATTTCCACCATAGAACTCCCACGTGTTGGTATTTGAGACTTAGGAGAGGAATAGGCAGGTTAGGCCTAACAGAGATTTGTTTTCTTTGGCCAGTAAACAGCTAATCATTTTTTAAACTTGGCTCTTGTTTCAGATATCACATTCTATATGACTGCCCCTTTGTTCCCCTCTTTTAAGTCTTTTGAATTTCTTTAATATATGACAAGGTCTTTTAATTCATTATATTTTGCTTGTTTGTTTAGAATGAGAAGGTAATCTACTGTGTAGCACATTAAAGGGAAGGTAAATATTTTTGGTGACAACTCGACACCTACAGAGTTCAAATCCACCCTAGACTAATGTTGGTTACCCTCTCATGTCTCCCCAAAGCCACATGGATTTTTGATTACAGTACAACCGCAGACTTGCACAGTAAATCAGTCACTACAGTCAAACAGCAGTAATGACACATTCAGAAGTGTAACTTGTGGCATTCAGCCACCAGCTAGGGGTCTATGGGGAGCTGCAGTACCCCAGGGAGGGAAAGCTGGACCAGACACCACGTCTTCCAGAGCAGCCTCACAGCACTGAAGACAGTGAAGCTTGTGCTCTCTGTTTTAAGTTAAGCTGACTGTCAACTTGTGAACTGACGTGACTGCAAAAACAGATTTAGAGGCACTCAACAAAATGACTGTTCAGGAGCAAACTTTTATGATTTACCTCAGGCTGAGCGTACAAGCTCTGGCTGTCGCAGACGCTTGCAAGGTGCGGGGCTGTGGTGAGAAGCCAGCCTCCAAACCCGCTCCGGAGGTGTAATTTTCCAGAACGCTGCTCTTCTGGGGGTCTTGCCTGTGATAAGTCTCCAGGGCCACCTACGAAAAGAAGGTGCCGGTCATTTTATGATTTGCCTTTCAAATGACAATTACCCTTTGATTCTTTTGAGCTCCTGGTTTGCTGAGTCCTGGCACCTGCACAGCTTCAGGCTGGAGGAAAGCCACTGTGCTATAATGGTACAGCCCTGCTGGGGGATCATTTGTCCGGACCCACTATACTGTTTTTCCAATTTCATTTCTAAATAAAAATCAATACATCCGTACAAAAATACCCAATACATTTGTGTAATACCACTGTCACTCTATCCAGGTTCCATATGGTATTCTAATGACTGCTCTGGATTCATAGGCTATTACCTAATTGCTTCACACCTACCACACCTATAAAAAAAAGAGTAGCAAAGTAATTGTAACTAATCATGTCATACAAGCACATTGATTAACTCAGACAAAGCACTATGGATGTATAAAACAACCAAAATACCGTCTTTCATTTACAGCTACACGTCTGTTATAAGGGCAGATGCTGAAATGCTTTAGCTGTGTCATTGCTGAATATGTTAATGCTACTGGCCTGTTGTATAACAGTAGGTCAAGGGATGGCACAAGGTTTCTTGAGACACATCATTAAGTGGTATGGCTATAGTCAATCATACCACACAGAAAGGAATATGAATGTTAAGAACACTTGAAAAGGAAAAAAACAAACAAACAAAAAAAGCATTGCAGTTTTAGGACCAATCCACTAAATTACACATTTTGTCTGGAGAACTGTTGTGATTTACAAGTGTACAGTAGAAACTAAGATACATAAGAGTTAAAAGAGCAATTCAAACCTCTCAAACTATATTTAGTGTTCATAAAACTTGCTACAGTTCGTGGACCTGTTTCTTCCATCAGTTAAATTCATACTCCTTTCAAAGAATGACTCCCTTTTCTTAGTTTTAATAACGCTGGGTTTCTACTAACTGAACTTCCATTGAAACAGAGCAGTCTCTAAATACTAGACTGGCACAGACACTTATTTGCATTAAAATTTTCATTTTCCCACTTTGCTTCTTTACACACAGGCTTCTCTTGATTCATTTTTTATTCCACTCTTTCACTCTTACTTGGCTCTGCCTGAATTTTCATTGAATTTTTTTTTTTTTTTT
This sequence comes from Aythya ferina, assembly GCF_964211825.1. Classification (NCBI taxonomy): domain Eukaryota; kingdom Metazoa; phylum Chordata; class Aves; order Anseriformes; family Anatidae; genus Aythya; species Aythya ferina. The sequence goes on from NC_140307.1 coordinate 9,063,453, forward strand.
TTTTTTTTTTTACTTTCCCTTTTTTGCCATCTCTCTGGAATGAAATGAAAACATGTAGCATTAAGGCAGACTTGGAAATAACATAGCAGGATTGCTCATCCCAAATATAAACACATTAATTTTTCTATAGTTATCTGACACCTCCTCCTTATAAAAAAAAATCCTTAAAAAATACAACAAGCATACACATGGAAACAGAGTGTCTGTCACTGTGGTCCAGTAGCTTTACTGTAAATTGCAATGTCTAGCAACTTAGCTGCAGAATTAGTTTTGTATGTATATACAGAATACCCATTTCATGTTATTCATATGCACACAAACCCATATACATGTATATTAGGGGCTACCTGTTAACCAAATATAACTGCTGTTACAATCCCATGCTAACAGAAATCATTGCTAAAAGAAGTTGACAAGCCCAGAGTCTTCACACGGATTTCTTTAGCACAAAATACAGGTGCCAGCAACAAAGTCTGCAGACCAAGTGAATCCTGATGATAGGAATTACATTTTAAATGCAATGTTCAGGAAGTTGACTACACATCTTGCATTCATAAAGCATGGTATTAGGAAGAGTATTTTAATAGCATTTTCAGTGCTTATTATGTAAAGTATGAAAACCAGCCTTTTCTGTGGAGAAAGAACAAACTATTACATTCTACATATATTCTTATTTTTTCAATTAAGAGAAAAAAAAATTAACATTTGATTATTGTTTCTATACAATAATCAGAGAATTTAAAAGTGAGCTTGCTCAGTCTCTTTCTCACAGGACTGCTTCCACATGGAAAAGACAGATGCTGCAAAAGGGATCAGGTAGACAAGGCAGGCAGGTTGGGATACCAGGCAAAAATGCAGCAGGAGAATTTTGGTTTCCACAGCCATCTTATATCATCCTAGCTGAAAACACACTTATCATAAGAAGAAAAGTACACCAGTGACAATATTATGCTCTGGGCAAATTTTCCTAACCTATTTATACCAGGTTTGAATTTGACAACCAGTGTTCTAGGGGAGAGCATTTCATTGTCATGTGTATCTGACACCATTATTGGAGACTCTCAAATGACATCCATCAGCAGTGCATCAAGTACATTTATTTTATAGCTCAATACAACTTGGAACACAGCAAACTGGCTTTGCTGGTGTTATACAGCTATTTCTGCACTCTAACTTTTGGACAAAACTCAAAAATTCCTCAGATTGAATCCCAGCATACTTACATTCAAGGACTAGCTCATCTTGGAACTACTGAAAAACATTCTTCCAAGTACAGGCACACAGAGCTCGGCTAATGTTTGTCAATCTATTGAAAATGAGATAAAAAATGTTCTGCAGAATGACAAAACGTTAACGATAGCTTGTAATCTGAAAAGAAAATACTGAACACCAGTGTATGTTCTTGCTACATCTTCTGTTTCTACCACAAGAAAAGGCAAAAACCACACTGCCATAACTACAAAGACTGTTTTCTCTCCCACCTAAATCCAACTCTGGCAGAAGGCGAGTGGGTTTTTTGGACCATGTCAGAGATGAGTAGGGAGGAAGTGAAAATAGCCACTCTGGCTCACTCACTGAACTTGCTATAAGGAGTGGACAAGAGCCACTTTTTCTCAAACAAGGTGATCCCCTCAAAAATTCTGGCATCTAGTAGCTAATCTGTAACCAGCCAAGTTAAACACCTGTATGCCAGGCAGAACCAGCTGTCTGTGTGGCTCTGCCAATCCATCTGCCCAATATACCTCCTACTGGTGGTTTGAGGCCTTTCAGTAAATACACAGCTCAAATACAAGTTGTTGTTGTTGGTTTTTCTTTTCTGTTCACCAATCTTCCTTAGGACCTCAATTTTCAAAGCACCCATTGATCAACCACAATGACAGCACTAATTGTATTATCGCCATCAGCTGGACATCAGCTCAATTTTTAGTGGCTACTTTAGAGATAAGGAATGCACGCTAAAGTTGCCATAAAAATGCTGATGCCTTCATCACCCATTGACACACGAACACCATGTTGCTTGAACTTCTGTCAAAATAGTTATACATTTAGGATAGGGTTATGTTTTCAAAAAGTTAATCTTCTAAGGGATTCAAGATGGGATTCTATAAGGGACATGATAAAAACTTCTTTTGGCTGTGTCCAGCCTTAAGTCATCCAATATCTTCCAAAATGAAAATAAAACTAGGTTAGCCACTATTGTAGCACACACGTTTCAGAAGGGATTGTATAACTGCTGGCCTTCAGGAAGGAAGAAAGAAGAGAAAAGGAAAAAATATTAAGGTTTATTTTCATTTCATCTATGGCAGCTCCACAGTTACATGTGCAGATGTTACTAACCACCTCAGGAGCTGAATTTGTATCAAGGGAAGAAATGCCACCTCACGCTCCCTCTTCAGAGAGGTTTTTAAGTTCATCCTCACAAACAAACTACTTCCAACTAAGAAGAAATAAGTGTCTTTGTTGCTCACAGTAGCGAAACAGAAACTGCAGAAAAGCCCCAGCAAAGTCCCCAAGAAGCCCCCATTATCTGGCCTGACTGAGCACGGCACACCATCTGCTCTAAACACATAACAGCATTTATTTTCCCTTCCTTGCCCAACGACCTGCTTTCTCCTTAGTTCCCAGGTCAGTTTACCCATCTGGTTTGGGAAGTATGTCAAGTTTTGTCTGGCTGAAGGGGATCATTTTAAAATACTCTTTACAGTAATTTTCACCTCTTCTCTCTCTCATTCTGCTCCCTAGTGTAGCCTTTTCGAGGAGGCGGTGTTACATTTCTCCCGGAAGAGCAGTGACCCACATTTGTGCCTGAGCACCCACCTTTAAATGGTCCTGACAGCTTTGCTCTGTTTGCTGGCTGCAGAGAAGTTTTCCTCCACAACGAGCTCTTGGTTTGCTCTTTGCTCAGACAGACTATCTGTCTATTTTCAAACTGGTAAAGCTTAACTAGTGCTACACAGGATGTGTCTGACCAAGGAAGCTAACACAAACCAGCAGGACACTTTCGGCATTGTGTACATTCCCTTTATATGATGTCACTATAGCTGCTGGCTCGGGGGAAATGCATTTATATGATTTACTTTTCTAGAATGTATAGGCAAAGTATAGAAACTGAAAGTTTTTAATTTTGAAACATTTCATCATCATTTATGGTGCAAAATAAATTAGAAGAGGTAAAGTAGAATTAGATCCTCAGTCCTTTCCCAGCTAGGAAATGTTTTCCGTGAAGTTTATGGCTATCCATAAACTGCAACATAAATATGAAACTCCAACTTTACAAAAGCTGATGCCAAGAAGATTTTGGAAATGCATTGATGTATTACTTAATTTTACAGTACCTTTGTAAGCGTGCACATTTCACTTGGATAAAGTGTAAACTCTGTATGATAGTGTTTTTCTTTGGGTGGGATACAGCCTGGAATAATAAGCATATTATCACCAATTTGTTACAGCCAACTCTCCTAATGATATGGATTCACATGTATTTCAGCCTTCCTGAAACTGCTTCTCTAAATAAATGATGGGGCATGGGGAAGGAATTTGCACACTTCTGAAGGAAGAATTTATACATTATTTTTATTTTTTTTATATATTATTTCATCATTACTTCTTCTTAGCAGAGAATGGGATTCATGTCCCATAGAGGTATACTATATTTCAGGACTACTGAGAGGTTCTGGATCTTTCCAGAGGAAGAGGATGAAGAGGAAGAACATTACAATTGCTTGTATAGCTTGTCTTCATAGAATAACTCATGGCAAAGTGAACAAGGATTCCCTGAGCTCTGTCCTGAGCAGAAAGATATAAAAATATAGGTATGAGGCTGAGTGAGGGGATTGAGGTTCTTATCCAAAGAGCTAGGGCTTTTTTTTGATTTGATTTTTTTTTTTATATATATTCATTTTAGAGCATGGATTCATGAAAGCTGCTGGCTTATTTAGGATAGCTGTTTCTTCCTCTGGGCTCCCCTCTCTCCAAGTTTCCCTTGCTAAATAGGAGGAGCTCAGGTCCTGGAAGAAACGATGCTGCATGGCTATTTACAAACAACTATGCCTAGGTAAAATAGCACCAATTTCCTGTTCAGTCTGGCTCTAAGTGCTGATGTTTCAGCAGCTGCTGCATAAGCAGATGACCCACATGCCAACATGGAGGGACAGCAGCCATTTGAATGTGAGCTGTGCTCCTCACTTATTAAAATGCATGATGATTTTTATATTCCTTTTATGGACGTCTAGTTCTGGATATGTAACTATTTCCTTTGCTGCTGTTTTTAATTACAAATATTTGGAATTAAAATATGTAAATGAATTTTATAGGAAGTAACATTATTGATGCTAGCAGTACAGTGTCGGATTACTTTGTTAACAATGGACTGTTCCCATTAAACTTAAACTGGCAGAACTCTTACGAGCAAGGCACTTTGGGGAAGTTCTGTTGCCTTTGACTACAAACAAACCAGGGGGTTAAAAAAAATCAATTCAATTCAGATTCAACTTAGAAGCAAGCTATATTCTTGAATTCAAATCCAGAGAGGTGATTCTAACCTGCTCCAAACCATAATCAAAAATATGGGATGGAAAGGTTCTGAGTAGGAAGATACATCTCAAGCCTCTATTTTTAGGTAATGTTTGCCCTACTTGCTACTGTGAGAGTGGCAAGAACTTGAGCAGTATATCCGCATCGAGGTCAGAGTTTACCCCACTTTAACTACTGATTTGTGTGAGGGAACGTGAAGAATTTAATACAGACTGCAAATTATTCCAATTCCCTTAATTATTTTCACTGTGTCAGAGATAGGTCTTTGGTGGGTGTTTGTTTTTGCAGCCATAGTGATGGGATATATTTGTTGGCTGCAGTCAAAATAATTCCAAGCAGTTATCTACTGGCATTTTTTTTTTTTTTTAATTCAGTAAATCCAGACATTTGCCTGCTTTACAACCAGAGGATAAGAATTTCGAAACTGTAGTCTCAAAATAGCTCTAAAATTATTTTTCTAAATCAGACTCATAATTCACCATTTTGTTTCCCACAAAAAATCAAGACGGGTACTCACGCTAACCCAGAACTGACTCCATTCAGAATTTTCTTACTATTCCATTCCTAGGGGCAGGAGGGAGGAAAGATGATCTCATTTAAAACATAAACTTAAATATTCTTCAGAGCAACATCCTTTATAACATGCACGCAATAAATCACATGCTTTTCTCACAGTGCTGCTCTGCTACTATTCCTTTTGGTGTGAAAAACTGCCAGGATATGATTTGAACAAACTGTTGACGCTCGCTTGATTTTTAAAAGCATATAGGAATCAAACATTCACTGAAGTTCATATGTCTGGCAGCAGTGTATTTAAAAGCATGTGGATATGTATATAAATACACATTGGCTACTTGACTTTACTGACCTTGGACATAAGCAATGTTTTTCATAGATCTGCACTGCTCACAGCTTCACAGAACAGAGTTAACCCCGTGTGATTAGCCTGGAGACTCTGACAACAGTTTTTGTTGCAACTAGGAGTGACAGTAGGAACGTAACCTTTTAAGCTGCTGAAGTTAAAATCCATCAGGGACTGAATCAAAGCCCTCACAGATTGCAGCTCACAGGAAAGTAAGCTGAACTTTATGGGAGCTTGATCTGCTACAGGCTGTGGCTTCTCAAGACAGGAACAGTGCCTAGCTAGCCACCCCTGCCACTGGCTTGATAGCATCTTGCAGGAAAACAGGCTGAGAGCTGGAAGCAGCAATCTCTTTAGTCATGCCAGCATGAATTGGTGGTGCTTGGGATTCAAAGCACGTATTCACATGAGCAGGCCCTATTCTCAGAGCTGGAATAGCCCCATTGATTCAGTGTATCCAAAGTAATTGGATTATGAAACAAAAGTAAATTCTATCCTTGTGCTTTCTCTACATCACTTCCTATTGATGCAGGGTGCTCTTGATTCTATTTTCAAAAAGAGGATGCACTAGAATTGGACTTAGAGTGTAACCAGGCAGTTAATAGTCCTGGGAAGCCTCTGCACTAAGAGCTCAGTATGCTGGTACAAGAGGTACTTGGTCTGGGGAGCCACCAGTGGTTAATATTGTTTCAAGTAATGCTGGGCAAGTTCCCAGCTACTCTGAACTCCAGAACTGTTACAGAGCAAGCATTTATTTGCTAGCACTTCTTTCCACCCCCAGGAGCTGCTCTAAGCCATTATTGGAAATGGCAGAGCACTACAGGCTTGAATTTTTCAGTCAAATTACAAAATGAGATTCAGTGATGAAAGGAAGCTAAGGTATAATCTTGCTTACATAAACCGGAATCAGCAAAACACTTTTTGTCTCTGGTATGCAGTTTGAATCCGATCTAAGCACAGAGACGATTTCAGGAGACTCACCCTGTTTGCTGCTTGACAGCTTTCTAACATATTTGCTTTCCATCATGAAAAATGTATTGTCACAACAACTGTAAGGAGCCCTTTGTGCAGGACAGAGTTTAACAATACAGCATTGTGGGAGCAATTTGTTTGCCTTTCATTAATGAAGATGTATAGGACAATAAGTACTAGCCATAGCCTTTTCATCATTTCTGCTAGGAGAGAGGGCATTTGCTGTTCCTAATTTAAGCAGGAGTCGGGATGGCTGTCAGAGCAGTCCATGTCCTCCAGGATGGGTGTTGCTAGTGAGTATTATTGTTTAAAAGTAAAAATAGTTTCTAAACAAAATGTTGTGGGAGGATAAAAGTTCAGTTAAAGTTGGGCAGTGGCCAGCCTGGGTTTTATGGAGTAATTGCTAATTGTGTAAGCTCTGCCCAATGCTCTGTTTACCAAGGATGTTTTGCCCATTTTAGCTGAGGTGGGGCTCGTTTCCTTAACAGACACAGAACAGAGCTGCAGTCTGCTCTGTATCCTGCTTCGACAGAGCATGCTCAGATCCTCAGGCATTCACAAAAAGTAAAAGTAACTTCCCCCCCTTCCTGCTATATAGTGGGCTTAGATAAAAGAATCAGGATGTCCTTCATGTTCAATATTTACCTTCTCTTACCAGTATATTTCAGAAACATCCAAGGTCAAGTGCAATTCAGTGCTTGTCCCAGTTAATCCTTCCTGCCGGGCTCTGTTGAAATGCAGCATTCCCAGTATTCCATTTTGATCAGTAGTGCATGTGAGCAGTATACGACACTGAATGCACCGTCCCTGTTACCGCTGTTTAGTAGCTCCTGCTCACAATTAATAACAGCAACACATGTGGTGTGTTAATACTAGCAAATCTCAGCCCTGACTACAGTGCAGGATGCAAGCTAAAATGTATTTATTGAAGTCATTGTGGGTTACAAACTGTACAATGCATATTAGCACACTGATGTAAGTGATCTACCTCTCATAACAGCCACGGGCTAGAAAACCACAGAATATTGCTTTGTTAATTAGCTCTTCTCTCCTTCATTGTAAAATAACCTGAAACTGAATCAAGTAAAGCAGTCTTTTAGATAACCTAAAACTTAGAGCTTGTGGTATCTGATGGAGAAACAGTTTTTAGGCACCACAGAAATCTCTGTTAAGAAGAACCATCAGCAACACTACTTCTGCAAATCAGTGCTAGGTCAGAGGATAATAATCATTTTACTATGATTATTCTTCTCATGCCACATTACGCAACATTAGGTTAGCTCCTTCTTAGTTAGCTCCCAGTTCTGCTTTGCTATCACGTAATAGCCACATTCTTAGAAACTGTTCACATGGTTGAGGTATTTATATAGTCCCCTGCTAAATAAGAACGCCTGAACTAGTATTTTGAACCCTGTACATGGAACTGGCCAGGCACCGAATGGCCCATATGGAACTCTGTAGCTCTATTACATGTAATGGCACTGGAGTTAATTACATCTGCAACAGCAGCCTTAACTCGGAATTCCTCAGCCTTTGCCAAGTTACTTCTAGAATATGGAAAACCTTGTATGACTGTGTTTGTTTAACAGGAGTATGATCCACATACCTCGCCCTTAAAAACAAGGAGAAAAGGATTGAGCACATCAGTCTTTCACTTTTAACAATGACACCGCACTTGAGAAGGCAACGGATACCAAATAAAGCAGTTCCTTGCACCCTGTCCCAAACCTGAGTCATAGCCCTGGGGACCTCAAAGCCTCCACATTATATTTCCTTTGCCTGTTGTCTTTAGCTCGTTAGCACACCCATCTGACTGAAGGAGACTGCCACCGATTATGTACCACCTTCAACAATAAGAGAGGGTGGGACCTGGGTGGAAGGATGTGTGAAGTGCCATGGAATAGAAACTCTGCACAGCAAAATCTTTAAGATATGCCTTGAACTGCATACTAGTGCTTGAGAACATGTTGCACCTGCTGAAAAGAAGCGACATGCAAAGTGGACAGAATTTGTGGAAAGGCAGAAAATACCCTACCTTCCAGGAAAAGCTGCTTTATGTTGATGTTCACAGTCTTCAACATACCCCTGGAGAGTTCTGCTTAAAAACGTGGTGTGTTTTATGTTTTGTGCATTGGCCAGGCTCACTGCACATACTGATACTACCAGTTTTGTTTCCACTCTTTCCTATCCCTGGCATGCCACACTCCCACAATTCTCTCTACAGCATGGTTTGGCTGTCAAATTTTGAAAGATTTCATGGAGTGAAAGATTCATGCTTACTATAAAATATGTAGCCCCAGTGTTTCTGGATCATGTTGGAATTACCAAGAAAACCCATATTAGCTCCACAGAAGGCTTCTGTGATGAAGCCCAAAAACCCATCTGACTCTACAAACATGCTATGCATTTGTTGTGAACACAACATAAACGTATCTGGAATCTCCAAGCTGTGCAGTGTCTCTGCCTAATCTACTGAACATCCATAAATCCTGAACAGACAAAGAAAAGACTCAAATTCTTCCTACAAACAAATTTCCAGATGGAAAAAGATGACATATGCAGAGAAATCTGACCAACCAGAACCCAGCTCAGAAATTCCCTGCAATCCCAGTTTTCTCCCTTGTCAAGAAGGATGTGGGCACACTTTCTCCCCATTTTCTATGCCAGACTTCTGATCCTTTGATAAGGAAGGCAGTGATTCAAAGGTATCATGTCACACACAGATATGCCATTGAGTTGAATAAAAGACTTTGCTTAGCTTGGCACCAATTTAAAAAGAATGTTTATCATACACAGGACAATCAAGAGGCACATATACCAACCCAAAGCTACCTTTTGTTTTCTTTTTTACAAACAGTGTTTTCCAGCTATCTGAATTATTTTCCTCCTCAATAAAAACAAATGAACAAAACCAAATCAAAACCACCAAATTAAAACAAAAACAAAGAAATAGGAGCTGTATCTTACAACGCAGTTCTACAAGAATTTGAGCAAAACTAGCAAAAAAGGGAATGAATTGCTTCCATTTTCTCCTGTGCCAAACCTCCCTTCTCTGTCCCTTCCTAGCTCCTTGCACCAAAGACGACACTAATCAAATATTTGCACAGAACAGCTCAGTATAGTAACTCAAGAAAATCCAGCCCTTTTCATGCTGGCTGAACATGTTGAAGTGGCTCACAGAGCAGTCTGTCAAGGTAAGTGCTGGGTGCGGTTAGCTGGGAGAAAAGGAACAAGATCAGCCCCTTCCAGCAGCAGGGAACTACCAGATCAGCTCACCTTGTGCCTCATAGAACCACATGCTTAGAGGTTTAGCTCCAGACTCTTGTAGCCATATAGATAATACATTAAACAGGGTCTCTACAGGGACTATAGGAAAACAAAAACATGGTTAGCCAACCTGACTGGACAACAATTCAGAATTCCCTGCTCTGGCCCTGGAGAACACTATCTTGATAGCATCTCTTGTCCGAATCTCAAGACATGGCTGCATTTACATCCCAAACACCACAGGGGACTGCTCTTTTGGTAGATAGCTAAAAGGAGGAGGAGGAGAAAGAACAAAATGAGAAACTAAGCTCATTTACTTTTCTATGCTTTCTCTTTTTGTTCGTCTTTAACTCACATTTCAGCATTGTAAGCGGTAACAATGCAGTGAATTTATTTTAAATAAACTGCAGAGGGATTACTTCAGGGTTTCACTTCTCAGTAGCAAGAACAGAGCACAAAATAGCCCTATTTAGTAAAACAAGGACAGTTTAAGTAGTACATCACTGAGCAGCTATTCTCTGGTTCTTCTCCTACTTTGTTCAGCTGTCTCTCCCCCAAAACAAGCAACAACTAAAATGCAGAGATGGCCAATGAGGAATTATTGCTAATTCATGATATTTGGAAGTGAAAGACAGATACAATTTTAATAATAATGATGATGATAATAATAATAATAGTAATAATAATAATAATGAAATAGATGTTCTGACATCTGAATAAACCAGTGCCTGACCAAGAACACCACAGCACATAATTGCCGCTCTGTACAGCTTGTACTGGTCTCTTTTGTGTCTCACTCTATACCATATAACCCATAACAGTTCCAGTGAGCCATTTTCTGATAAAGTCATATTATTCTTATTAATGTTACAGAAGGACTTATTTGCAAGCAGCAGTGCTTTTAGAAAGTATTAAAGGAGAACAGGTTCCCAGAAAAGAGAGTAATGTCTTCTGCATGCTATCAAAATATAACTTCAGGTTGTTGACTGATTCCTCCTCCTCCCTCCCCCTCCCTCCCCCATTTTTTTTTTTTTTGGACATAAACTAACATTTCTCAGGAAATCCTTCCAAATGCCAGAAATTCATCTATTTTAGTTATAGAGAAAGCAAACTGTCTCCCCACAGAACTTTACTGATATCAAAATGGATGTAAGTAGATTACCTTTCAGAAGAATTTAGGGGGAAACGCTGTTCCTGGCCATAGCCATGCAATATATTAGCACAAAGTAAGAGTATATTATGAAATACTGACCAAGTCTTTATGTTTCTAATGTTATTTTTGCTACTTGTGGCTTCTACAGAATAACAGCAGTTAGAGTTCAGTATACATTGCTAACTGCCTTATTCCTATAACTTATAATTTCTGAAATTATGTCCCATAATTAAACAAAACAATACTATAATATAAGAGCATTAGTTTTAATGAAAACCAGTCATGTATCAGTCTTCAGCTTAATTTGCTCTTCACAGACCCCAGAAATTAAAGGATTAACTATTGCAAATCACCCTGGTACTTTACATTTAATCACAAGCAATTTATGATAATTTATTCCACATGTCTGATACCACTGAAAAAAATTTGCAAATAAAGCTTGGCGATGCCTCCAGGAAGTGAGCTGCTCATTCTGTTCTAATATTAGAAGCAGACTACAGCAATGCAACACGTAACATTTATTCCATACCCCCAAATGCTGTGAGCCATCATTTTATGCACGTACAAAACAAATACGAGTGCCTGACAGCGACTGGGCTGAGAATTTCTGTCACATGAATACTGAATGACTTATAAACATGAAGAACTGAAAAAGAAACTTTGCTGATGTCTCAATCCAAGAGTACAGGAGTATCAGAATTAATTTGCTTCTTTTTTGTACTTGAGGGATGTCTCAAAGTGAGAAAGTACTTTTGGCTATGGCATACATGTACCCTTCTTAGTGTTACACCCACCCACAGCATTACTGCTTTTTAAATCAGCTAGATTTCAGAAAAGCAAAACTTTCTATGTAAACCGAGATGCTGCAACAGAAGTTTGACTTCTGGAATACGCTGACCAAAGAGCGGCTGACACATTCCTCGTATGGCACCCAGGGGTTCAGGGCTCCTGCTGAGCTGGTGGCACTGAGATACTACGGGCTTACTGATATCTCTCTGGCTCTGGAGGAAGGCAGGGCACCTGGCTCTCCCTCAATTTACAGTACAGAATTAACCAGGAAACCTTCTACTGGCACACTCAACTACTAATTTGGGAAAGGAAAATACTGCCTGGCAAGCTTGCAAGGCTGCTGACCCTGGTCTACTGGAACCACGCAAACCTTAGTGCTCTGCACCACACCCTGGGCTAATCAGTCTTTCCTTGGCTTGCTCAAATCCTCTGAAACAGATCTGTGTGAACAGGAACCCCTGTAATGGAACTACTGGGTCTGCTCATCTTTCTGTGCCCAGCTTTAGGTGTATAGGTTGGACATCATCATGATGTGATTTTTACCGAGCAGGTTTTTTTGCTTCCACATGGAAGCACATCACGAAAGCGAGGGTGGCGTTTTTGGTAGCTTTCAAGGTCCATTCGGCAAACTGTCTCCAGTTCCTGTCAGCACACAAAATATGGGAAAGTGAGTTTTTAGACTGTAGATAGAGGTCAGGTTAGCATTTATATTTAGATATTAATTAAGCTCATAATTTAATAGTTATTTTTCCTGTGTCCACATTTTTGAAAGAGTTTCAAGGTTGTTTTTTTCCCCTCCTTCTTCTAGAAACACTTCTCTATTTTCTTACCATAGCTCTTCCCTGAAGGCTGCAAACCTAATTATGAGAGGACTAAAAGAACTAATTATTTTCCCAGTAGCATCACGTCTTCCATCACCATGCATACATCATTACACAATGGTTAGGCTTCTTAGATTTCTTTTTAAAGAAATCTCAAATCTTTTTAAACTTGCATTCTGGCTTGGTGGGACCAGCAGTGCCAAGGAACAACAGGTGCCTAGGAAGAAAAAAAACTAATGGCCTTGAAATTCAAATTATAATTTACTTCCATTCCATACTTGTTACAAGCATCATGCTGTATGATGTGTTAGGGTCCAAGATGGCAAAACTCAAAGAAATCCTGCTTTATAAAAGTCTTTAATCAATAAGTAAATTGGTTTCTTGTTGAAATTAACCTAAAACCACAAAGAAGCAGGTTTTAAAGGCTATGAGTATTTGTGTCACCGGGTAATGAAATATGTATTCAGAAAAAAAAAAAAAAAAAAAAGATAAGTTCAATTTCACTTTCTACAAAGATGGAAAATAGAAAAACAGATGGTTCTGGAGGCCATTGCTTTTCCATGGCAATCCTCATTAACATAAATTTATTACAATATATGTATGAAAACTGAACTAAAAATAAATAAATAAAAATATCCCGAGTAAAACTCAACTGCAGCAGAGTTTCAGACCTTCTGTTGTCCCATTATGTGTTTTTGGCTCAGGTGTGATTCTGGGCAATCTGTTGATTTCCCCAGTCCAGGGCATTCATTTCAGACATTCCCTTTTCTTCATGTTGCTGTTGTCTGTCACCCAGAGGGGTTTGGCCAGTTCGGTTTTCTTCTGCAGTAGCCAGATAAAAAGGTAAAATCTCAATAGATGTATAACACTGTTAGAAAATAGCTGTGAGACATGAGTTCAAGGATGTACTAGAAGAATATAGCAGATGGCAAATAGCATGTGTTTTCAGACTTGTTTCCGCAACTATTTTCATTACAACTAGTTATGTTTCATTATATTTCACTAAAACTAGAAATGAAAACTAGTTTTGATGACAATAGACAGCATATTCTCAAGTATTTCAATTAGTAATCTCAGAAGGAAATAAAATTTAAATTAGAACTTCTGCTCACACCAGTGTTGTTCTGATGCAAACAGATCCTACACCCAGATTAATTTTGTAAGATTAGAAATTGCTCATTTTCTTTGAAATAGAAAAAAAAAGAAAGAAAGAAAGTCATCCTCTTGAGACCCAGTTGTTATGCCCTCCCTTTATGATTTATTTGGCCTTGAAAAGCAGAAGCAATGTTACACATCTGACTGGGGAATGTTACAGTTTAACAGACATGAATGCAGTGGGTAGAAATAGAAGCTGCCCCTGCAATCAGATTAGGTACCACTTTATAAAAGTTTTAAAAATAAAATTCCTGCTATTTTTGTCACTGGGGAAAATTCTCAGACATGCAAATCATTACAACTGCCCCACAGGTTTCGGTACAATTTATGCCATGCTTACAAGCACATATAAAATAGGGAAATCCTTCCCAGATACAAAAGCTCTAACTGACTGCTGCTTTTCCCAGATTTAAGCATTATTTCCTGTTATATACACCAAAGTTTTAAAGGTTCAAATGATGGCATAGTGACTGTTTTAGTAAGTGCTAGATCCTGAACAACTCCTGTTTTCTCTGAACTCTGAAATCTCCATCAGAAATGACGTGTACACACACCACTCTGTCACACGAACAATCATCTTTGAGCACATTTCAGGAAAAAGCATGTGCTATTCGAAACGCAGCTTTAAAAATAGCTCCTGTGTGGACAGATTGATTTCTGCCTAGCAGTATTTTGTTCCCTTAAATGTGACAGAAAATGGAATGATGAGCATGGGAATGAGTGATATGTATGGGAATTGCGAGGATGACATGGTTCCATTGTGTCTTTGCGCTGTTAATCTTTCCGAGAGTGAAATTTCCAAACACTTAAGTCTGGGAACTTAGGGCAGGTTTGGTGTGTCCTTTCCCGATCTATGGTTGGGTGGAGGACTCAAATCTTTCTGCTGGAGACTTCCTGCTAAAGAGAAAGTGGGTGGTTAATCTGGTCTGCAGAAACAGATGTAGCTGTTGCTTTGCTACCAGAAAGCACTAAAACAGAGGTTTGGAGTAATTCTTAGAATAAAACATAAAAATAGAATTGAAGAATTGCCAGTTTGTCAACAGATGTTATGTCCACATTAGCAAGTAATACAAGCATAATAGGAATGCATCAGTAGAGCAAAACAATTTGTTCTCAGGCCCTTATGCCTTCACAACCTGTTTTTCTAGGGTTTCACTTTGGATTAGATTTGGTCTGGTCCCCAGATTAAATATCTCCCACACATGTGGTTTTACATCAGCCAAAGGACCAGTCAATGGTACAGGCTGCAATGTCCTCATCGGGGCTTGAAGCAAACACAGGGCAAACCCATTGTGAAGCCTCTTTAGTTTTCTCCAGGAACAGCCTAGCTCACATATGCCAAAACTATTCTGCAAATCAATCCAATGCACTGGGATTTGCTTCAAAACCATGTTATGACTTCAAGCCAAAACACTATTGCAGATAACTTTCTAAAACCCTGTTGTTTTCTGACTCTGTATCATCACCTATCGTCACTTCCCAAATACTTGATCACGATTCCAAAACCTGTACCATGTCAATTCCTCTCCCACATGGCTCTCTTGCAGCTGCACAGTACAATTTGCTGGCCCTATCGCTCCTCCACCTGTGTCAGCTGGACTTTGTACAATTACAGACACCAGCAGGATAACTGTCTAGATCATAAATTAGTTAGTCCAGAGTAATATTATTCCAGAATCTGGAAGTAAAATAAAGAAGGTACATGCAGGAGTGGTACTAGTTGATAGATATCACACAACTAGTGGATAAACTACAGTTCAATCCCTTACATGAAAAACAAAAACAAACAAACAAACAAACAAAAACCAACAAAAAAGCAATTAACAAAATATCTACATTAGTATACCTGAAGTATTTTAACAGGAGATATTGCTTGCACTAGACTTCATTTATTGTTACTAAAAGCAGTTTAGGATGTTGAACAATCCTGGAGTAAAACGATCTGCAAAATGGAGAGGCCTGTTAGTGAATTACTCCAGGGACAGCTCAGCAACTGACAGGAGTTTTACCAAGAATTAATGAGATTGTGGGTTTTCAAATTGTTAGTTTGTTCGGCGTGCATACTAATCATTGTATGACATTGATAACAACATTTTTAAACAACCTTTAAAAAAGCTAATTACATTATTTATATTCCCTTCTTCTGCAACTTTGAGAATATTTGATTTTGACATAAAAGTGAAAATTTAAATAGAAAAACAGAAAGAAAACCAATACGATTCAGAGTCTGCATGTCTTCTGTTTTTATTCTTACTTTTCAGAATGGCAAGGTCTCACAAAATGACTCCTTAAGAATGATTTTATTTTTTCAGAAGAAGAAAAGACAGACGATGTACTCATAAGTACTAGAAACCAAACTCTACATAAAAATTGACTTAATGTAAAAGTAACGTAGGAATTCAGTGTCAACAGATCTACAGATAAATGAATGAACTGAAAAGTACACACAGAAATTGCACGAATGCCCTCAGTTCTGCTTTTTGGACACGTGAATCAAACATTTATTCTATAACCTTGCAAGGTGAAAAGCTTTAAAGATATTTATGTTCACTTCTCATTTGGCTAGGATAACTTCGCTGCATGAGCTCACCAACTTGGTCAGTCCAGCCTCAGACTCCAGGTGCTTTCACAGAATATAACATCACATTTAAAGCAATAAGCACAACAAAGAAAATGCAACATGCTGCTCATACGTTGCTGCAGTTTCTAAGAATCATTGAGTGCAATGAGTGAGTCATCACTTTGAGGGACAACAGCTTAGAGGGATGCAGCATTAGTAAACAGGCTTATTTTTTAGGTCTAAAGATGATGTGCCCACATCAGACTGATGTGAGACATGCAACAAAAATTTCCATATAGCACAGCCCTTTTATGTTACCACCTCAGACATTTCCATGAATACAAAGCTTGTGCAAACTGACATAAGGCTGTACAACTGCTTGTGCTTCACTACCTTAGAGCAGGTCTAAAAGAGTAAATATATTCAGTTGGAGAAGGTTTCGCTACAGTGGAGCCCCTTCCCTTCCCTTCCCTTCCCTTCCCTTCCCTTCCCTTCCCTTCCCTTCCCTTCCCTTCCCTTCCCTTCCCTTCCCTTCCCTTCCCTTCCCTTCCCTTCCCTTCCCTTCCCTTCCCTTCCCTTCCCTTCCCTTCCCTTCCCTTCCCTTCCCTTCCCTTCCCTTCCCTTCCCTTCCCTTCCCTTCTTTTTTGAGTCAAGTTTAATATATATTCTATTCCCTTTGTCACAATATTGAAGGAGGAGTTATTGTTAACATAATTTAACTGTTCTCAGCATTCACTGAGAAAGCAGGCATCCCTCCTAAATTCCTTTCAATGACTAAGGCATGATGACACATTTGGCATTAATTACATGGTGGTGCTATAACACTTATTTGCAGGACTGACTGGCGCTAAAAAATATTTTCCTACTCCTGCCTCAGCAAATCTCTAGGAATAATCAGCACAACCTACAGCACAAACCAATTTCCAAGGGCCAGACTGCTTTGGAATATAGGCTGCTATAAAAAAAATCATTAAGGCATTAATTGCTCTCCACCACATTGGCAAAAATTATTCCATCTCACTGCCTCCTCTTCCTGAAATCCTTGTCTTGCTCTCCAGTGTATCCATGAAGTTTCTGGAACTATCGTTTGCTTTGCCTGACAGTCATCATATTCCATCTCCTCTTTGAATTTTGCTTATACGTTTCACCTCTGTTTTCTGAACTTTCTGTCTTTACCCTTTTGATTTTTGTTATTGTTATTTTGGGTGGTCCTTTGGTTACCAAGGATTTGGACTCGATGATCCTTGTGGGTTCCTTCCAACTCAGATATTCTATGATTCCATGGCCATACATCTCTGCCTCCACCTCCAACGCCCACTTCATCTCTAGACCTTTGCTCTGCTTAGACAGTCAAAAATGCACGTATTTTTTTTCCAGAAAATATACTAATATCTAGGATATACTATCACGTCAGAGCCTGAGCATTAGGACAGAACAAGAAGACATGAGAGTAACATGTGGCTGAGAAGAATGGTAAAACCATTACAAGATTCCCCCTGTTACCAGCAAGCTTCTTCTAGCCACAGGTATGAAAACATTATGTAACCAGACTGGACTACAAACATGACTCTAACAATTAAGATGCCTTTTTTTTTTTTTTTTTTTTTTAAATTCCAGTGTTTTGAATTGCCTGCTTTCTATATTTATTTTATTTATTTTTTGCTACTGACAGGTATAAGCATATAAAGCAGCATTGCTGCAGCTGTAACAAAAAATTCTGGACAGCTCCAGGTGCCACCTAGCCATCCTATACTGAAATGCGTATCTTAAACCACTGAATGACTGTGAAGTATACTGGAAGAAAACTGAGCTGGAAATATTTTTTTCTCACAAGCTTGCTGCTTCTTCCTAGCCTGCAAGTAATCCTAAGAATGAAAACGCTAACACATGGAAGTTAGCTTCAAGTATTGTGTCTGGCCAAAAAATGCAAAATTTATCAACCTGTCTCACCAATCATAGTAATACCAATTCTCCAGCATTTCCCGCTACCATTCTGAAAACAGTCAGAGACTCACTATTACCTTGAGAGTCTTCAAACTCTACCGAGGTTTCTCTATTCTTCATAGAAATTCAAAATTCACTATCAATTTCTGTAAGGTAGTTGCTCACCTTACGTCAGTTTATTTACCTTTAAAACACAGAGACAATTAGCTGTCTTTCAGAGCTGCTGAGGTTCCTCTAGGTAAACTTCAGCATGTCTGGAAGTAAACACAGCTATGCACTACAAGCAGATCATTACATTTAGTAGTCTTTTAGGTGAAAAAGGTTTCATAAAGTTGTTCTTTACTACTTCATGACGACAAATGTAGTTTATTTTTTGGCCCACTTGATAGCTTTTGCTAGGATTACAAATTCACTAACTGGACATGGTACAACAGATGAATAAATTAGACAAGTGCCTGGTCCTCCAGCCAGGGTAATGAAACAATGAGAACAATGAACCTTAGTAGTAAATTAGCATGCTAAGCTGCTTTGTAAATATAAACATTTGCAAATACATGCAAGGAATCACGGGTTTTTAATATAACTTTTAGAATAGATTAAGGCACTGTTCTCACTCATATTTACTGTGGTCTAAATTTTAGAAAGGGTATAACTAAGGCATAAGAAGAGAAGAAAAAAAAAAGAAGTTACAAAACATAATGGATAAAATAACAAAAGCATGCATCGTACTCAGTAAGTACCTGAAGGAACTTGTATCAGCAAAAATACAATGTAAACAGTAGAGGCTCATCAGAAATGCCTATCAAGGCTCTAGGGACTAAGCAGCCTTGACAGACTGTATGAAATATGGGATTAGGAAAAGAAGTAAATGAATGAAGAAAACAATTTCAGAGGTAGCAAAAGTAAATAAAGTGGTATTTGAGAAGAGAACAATGGAAGAAAAGGGAAGGGGAGTGGAAAAAAGGAATGTTTATTCTAAAGCTTCCTTCTGTCTTGATAACTATTGCATTCCTTATCAACCAGAACCACATGGTCAGATTTGATTCTCTCTTCATGCCGAGTCTAAAAGAATCAGAAGAATGCCACTTATTCCTCCTTCCAGCCACTAAGAGGCAAGCTTTTCACTCTCCTCTGCCAGTGTTCAGATCCAACTGGTCTCCCAAGGCTAAATCATCCTCCTCCTTTCTGAATTTATTTGCAGTTTCCCAACGTCATCTCATACACAAGTGGCCAAGATCACCACTTAAAATCTCTTCAACAGTTCTTTGATGTTTCTTGTTTTGTGTGTTCACTAATACGTTGACACAAAAACCTGCAGTGCTGCTCTAATTGCATGTGTGTATTCTTAAGACTTGGAAGTTGCATTCCTGCATGGCTATCTCTATTTAGAAATTCTTTATCTCAAATTTTACCCAACTGAATCATTTTCTTACCCTGCTACATCATAAGAAATCACACTAATCTTCTCTAAGACGCCGCTGTTGCTTTAAGTTTTGCCAAAGACTGCTGCCAGAATCAACATAGATTAAAAAGTAGTTTGTGGATTTGGTGATTGTTCTTCATAGAGAACTCCATCCTTACACAACCTCTGTAAGAGGCAGAACAGTTCATAATGTCAAAAGAGTACATAAAATGGAGCTAAATACAAATATCTTCCCTCTTTGATTATCATTATATGCAAATATAAGTTCTTTTACATTAGTGGTGCATCTTGCAAGAAGAAAATCTACTAGCTCTTTTTCTTATTCAATACAGCCCATTGGTTTTTACATCACTAAATTCATTCTTTCATTTGTTTCCTACAGCTATTATCACTTTAGGTTGCTCAAAGATAATCAGGCTTTCACTTTCCATGTGAAAGTTAATAAGCCAAAAAAAAAAAAAAAAAAAAGCCTTGCAACTGCTGCCGTTATTTGATATTACATACTTCTCAGGAATTCCTACCAAGACGAAACAAAAAATTTTCTTAGGGACCCTTCCAGTGTGAACCTTAGCCAAGGGTTCTGTATAAATAATGGACAGAAATGCAATTTTGGGCTCCCTTTACTAAGAAGGGCGTTCAGACACCCCCTTGTGGAAGCTGCCCACTTGTCTACGTGAACAGTACACACACACACCAGTAGATGTGCTCATCAGAGCACAAAGTTCTTTTCTTGCTTACAGGTACCTTGTCTCCTTTCTAAAGAGCTCCAACCCTTGCTTTTACACTTTTTCTTTTTCTTTTTTTTTTTTTTCCCAGCTGTAAAACTTGGAGAAAAATGGCTGATTCCATACCATTCCTTTCCACTGAAAAGAACAAACAGGAGGACACTTATCAACACTTAGAAGTGATTTCTGTGAAAATGTTATTCCTCCCCAAAACAGGTATTCAAGGAATGAATGATCTAGCTTTTCATTTTGGACTAGCAAATGCATTACATGTTGCAATGACTGTTTTAGTAACTGAGCGTAGCTCAGTCATTACATTATTTGGGCTGTCTGTTCCTTGAGTTCCCAACATTATATTGACATACCATCCCTCCCACATCTCAAAGAAAAACAACCAAGTGCTAATTTATAGATGATGACCTATAGCAACAAAGAAATACCAAAATGTCCAGTCTCTCGAATTAGAACAGTTGCCAGAGTCTTCAGACATATAAAATATTTTCTGTAGGCTGTGATGTCTGACATAAATACACTGCCAGAGTAAGGTCATCCAAATCAAAACCATAAATAGTGGAATGGTGGCAGAAAATGTTAAAAACAATCACAATACACATGTTCTGTTCCCCTTAGGACAAGAGATTCTCATCATGTTCCTTTTTGTTATGCCAGAAATATTTAACTGATTCATTGTTTGTGGTGTAAATACATAGGCCAGTTTCTGTTCCTGTTTTTTTAATAGTGCATTTTATGTAACATACAGATTCATTTGAACCAAAACAGAAGTATTCTGATCACTAGCATTTCTTTATCTCTAAACCTTGCCTAACACAAACTTCTCATGTGAGCCCAGTGGGACGTAGTTTCCAACAAGCAAATTTAGCAAAGGTTTCAAGATGGACTGATGTGTACCTCTAGTGTCATTTGTCAACATCATTACTTTCCTTTAAGAGATTGAAGCAGGTATTTCTACTAAAGAAAAGGAAGGGAACAGAGTGTCTTCTGTCTTAACTTTATCACCATAGGGAAGTGAAATCCAAAAGGAGAGGAGTGAAACAGGGGCAATGATTGATGCACAGAGGTGATTCACCATAGAAGATAAGGATTATGCTGCTGGCAAGGCTAAAAAGGGAAGCAGAGGCAACACTTAGCACTACCTATAGATAGCCCTAAAGTGGGAAGAAACAGAATCAGCTGGGTTCACAAGGGGTCATGTAAAAATGTCACTTTTCAGTTTCAAGAACAGTTGGTTCAGAGTGGCAGGACTACCAGCTCGAACAACCCCAAAAGTCAAAGTCAGCTAAAGTCACAGAGTTTAGACTAAAAGACATAGAGCATAGAGTTTAGAGTGGTTTTTTTTTTTTTTTTTTTTTTTTTTTTTTTTTTCCCCATCAGACAAGCATGAAAAAAAAAAATGCTAACAAAAAGCAAATTTCAAAATCTCAAGCATGAGTCTTCATGGAAACCAAAGTTTAAACAGATCAGTAAACAAGAGAGACAATGACCTGATTTCCACCCTTTATAAATAGGACCACGCCTCACCCACAGTGATTTTGTGTCAGTGACTGTGGGTGATGACAGAACTTTGTAGTTAGTGAGTGTAATGCACTCAATATATTGGAAGTAGGGTGGAACATCACTTAACAGAAGTCTCTTCAAATATATCCCTGGTAAAAAGTACTTAAAGGGAGCCAGCTGAGATCATACCATGTATGTTAAGAGCTGCAAATTTAACATAAACCTTTCACCTAGCCCATGACATGGCCAGTCTCAGTGTTCTGGTCGTGATACCTTGGACAAGACTCCATATATTGGAAAATTATTAATTTTTTTTTAATTGCCTGAGGATATACATACAAGTGCATAGCTCTGTGCAGAGATACGTATAAGAGCACAAGAAGTGATAATAGCTTTGCTTGTGGTCTTTCTGTCTGGGCTGATAAACACAGCTTAGTTGTGACTTACACTACAACTAAGCTATTGCTTGCTGACAAAAGTATTCCAGCTTCTTCAGAGTTAATATGCATCTCTGCAAAATAATGTTATTTCTTGGAGGCATACTTTAATATTTCTGTATTCTTTTCATAATTCACTATTCCTGAAATGACAACGTTTTCCTCAGTGGTTCAGAGCTCTAGTGGTTTTCAAGACCACCTCCTAAGATTCAGCCAGTCAGGGGAGAAAATCTTCAAATATCCAGGATGACAAGTCATGATAAAACAGCTCAATTTAAAGATAAAATTATCTCAATTTGAAGATAAAATCACTTTTATAACCACTTCTCAAAAGAGTATGCTCTGCACAACCTAAATTAAAGACCTCTTAGAATGAAAATACCATGGGGACATGGATAACTCAATCCAAACCTTAACTGGCAAGTGTTTGACAGTGTTAGATATATTCTTGTCTCTCTAACTGTATTTTTTGGTTATAAAGCCCCAAGGGAGCTATTGTAGCAATTTTAGATGTCTTCAGCCAGATCAGATCTAATACTGGGAAAATTTCCCCTTGTATAGCCATATCAGCATACCTACTGCCAGAACAACACACAAGCATCCCGCACCTCTTCCTTGCAGGAGGTAGACTGAGAGGCCTGCTTAATGCACTACTACATTTCAGAAATTACTACAAGAACAGGTTGGTTGCTCCTCAGCAACAAGCGTGACAGGAAAACTCCACGTGGAAATTCACTGCCAGAATGGGAGACATCAGTACAAGCATCTGGCACAACAACAATCCCTAAATCTTAGCGTATAAAATACTTAATTCTTTTTGTGCTGCGAACAGATGAGTGTTTGGGGAATAGGCTAGAATAAGAAACTGTGGTTATATTAATAACAAGCAGATTAATCATTTTAATAGCCAAAAAACAAGTAACAGGAAAGAAAAAAAAGAAAAAAGATAGCTATGGTCTGATTTATTGCATGTGTCACAATAATGCTAGTGTGAAGTAATAAAATGAAAGGAGACACAGTCCTGAAGAACGTGATTTACTCCTATGTAGTACTATTTATTCTGTATTGGTAATCAAATTTGGCACACTCATAATTTTCAACAGAAAAAGCAACAACAAAAAAGAAAGCAAAACAGGAAAAAAACAGACACTCTCCCAAGGCAGAAAAGGCAGGTATTAAAAATATTCTCATCCAACCTGCATATGTTTAAACATTGTTTTAGAACTTTTTTTAGTATGAAAATAATTTCAGAAGTTGTGAAACATCAGCAGTGCAATAAAAAATCATGTTTTCCACCACAAAATAGGGAGGTATGTGAGTGCAAGAGTTTACAGATTTACTTAATGTTCTGTCAATTCCTCTAAATACAGATGACCTGCATCATTCTTGGATTTAATTTATGTTCACATCCATAGCCCTTGCTCTTTCTGCCAAAGGAGACTGAACTACTTTAATTTGCACTATTGACATATGTCAATGCATTTTATGTTCTGAAGTATTTATAACACAACCTATCCTGATTTACTGACAACCTTAAAGCAATTAAAACTTTAACCAGCCTAGCATTTTACATAAATGAATGGCCTAGACAGCTCTATATGACATTTCAGGTCTTCTCAACCATACAGTTTTCAGAAAAGGAAAAAGGAAAATTGGGGGAAAAAACTATGACTAGAACAGTAGGGGTCAGGTTGTCACTTCTTTACCATGATGCAGTTTCATCTATCTCCTCAACTACATCAAAAGCACGCTGGCTATATTTTTATTTAATACAGACTTGAAGAAAAAAAGGAAAGTATTTGTTTCCAATAATTAATAAACACCTTTAAGCTTTTGTATGCTGACATAAATTAAGACACAAAACATGGAACAATTCCTTCACAAATGCAGCTTTTATACACAGAATTTCTTGCAGGAAAGATAAAAGATGTTCAACTTAAAAATATATAGAAGCATCCTTTTTTTTAAAAAAAAAAAAAAAAAGTTAGAGTTAGATTAGAGTTATTTTTTTTTATTTTTTTTTTCCCATAAAGTATTATGCAATCAGAACTGAAATCCTTCCTGGTGACAAGGATAGTCACTACATAATGCTTCTAAGGGATGCATGAAGAAATTTCTGTACACAATTACATTTTGAGTACAAACACTTCTGTAACATTCGCATCAAATTTTGTAGGTAACTAAGTACAGACTGATCCACAAGATCATAGAATCATTAAGGTTGGAAAAGACCTTCAAGACCATCTGGTCCAACCATCCCCCTACCACCCATGTCACCCACTAACCCATGCCCCTAAGCACCATGTCCAACCTTTCCTTGAACACCCCCAGGGACAGTGACTCCACCACCTCCCTGGGCAACCCGTCCCAACGCCTGACTGCTCTTTCTGAGAAGAAATGTCTCATTACTCCAACCTAAATCTCCCCCGGCGCAACTTGAGGCCATTCCCTCTAGTTCTATCACTAATTATCTGTGAGAAGAGGCCTACCCCAGCTCCCCACAACCTCCTTTCAGGTAGTTGTAGAGAGCAATAAAAGTCTCCCCTGAGCCTCCTCTTCTCTAGACTAAACAACCCCAGCTCCCTCAGCCGCTCCTCACAGGACTTGTGCTCCAGGCCCTTCACCAGCTTTGTTGCCCTTCTCTAGACATGTTCCAGGGCCTCCATGTCCTTCTTGTAGTGAGGGCCCAAAACTGAACACAATACTCGAGGTGCGGCCACACCAGAGCAGAGTACAGGGGGACGATCACCTCCCTGGTCCTGCTGGCTACACTATTCCTGATAGAAGCCAGGATGCCGTTGGCCTTCTTGACCACCTGGGCACACTGCCCGCTCAGGTTCAGGTGAGAATCTATCAGCACCCCCAGATCCTTTTCCTCTGCAGAGCTTTCCAGCCACTCTCCCCCAGGCCTGTTGCACTCCATGAGCTTGTTGTGGCCAACGTGCAGGACCTGGCACTTAGCCATGTTGAACCTCATCCCATGGGCCTCTGTTCATTGACCCATCCTGTCCAGGTCCCTCTGCAGGGCCTTCCTATCCTCCAGCAGACCGACACTTCCCCCAGCTTGGTGTCATCTCCAAACTCACTGAGGGTGCACTCAATTCCCTCATCCAAATCATCAATAAAGGTATTAAAGAGGATGGGCCCCAACACCAGCTCCAGGGAACACCACTGGTGACAGTCACCAGCTGGATTTCACTCCGTTCACCACCATTTTCTGGGCCTGGTCATCCAGCCAGTATTTAACCCAGCAGAGTGTGCCTGTCCGAGCCATGGGCTGCCAGCTTCTCCAGGAGAGTATTGTGGGAGACCGTGTCAAAGGCCTTGCTGAAGTCTAAGCAGACTACATCAACAGGCTTTCCCTCATCCACCACGTGGGTCACCCGGTCATAGAAGGAGGTGAGATTGGCCAGGCAGGACTTGCCTTTCATGAGCCCATGCTGACGGGGCCTGATCCCCCATCTGTCCCATATACATTGCATGATTGTATTCCAGGTGACCTCTGCCATCACCTTTCCTGGCACTGAGGTCAGGCTGACAGGCCTGTAGCTCCCGAGTTCCTCCTTACAACCCTTCTTATAGATAGGGGTCACATTAGCAAGTCTCCAGTCATCCGGGATCTCTCCAGATGACCATGACCACTGACAGATGATGGAAAGCGGCTTGGAAATCACATCCGCCAACTCCCTCAGCACCTCAGGTGGCTCTAAAAACCCTATGATTTTGCAATTTTGAACTAAAGGTTGTTAAGTCCCTATTTGTATACCAATATAACTAACTGGTGACCTTCAGCAAAACCTTAGCTCTGTGAAGAGCACGAATGTCAGTTTAAGAGGTAAGTAGAAATTACTAATAACGTGGGAAATTAGCTAAAATAAATCTTTTCTCTCTCTTTTTTTTTTTTTTTCTTCTGATAAAACTTCGGATTTCTAATCACTTCCTAGGCTTCCAAAATTTGTTGACTTTTGATATTAGGCCAAGATGAACGAAGTTTCCTCCCTGTTTCAACGAAGTAGTTTCAGCATCGCTTCATGTAGGGAAACTTCGCTTACCACAACTGACCACAGAGTGGTGCTATTTGAACAAATACAGATTTATTTCGTCCTTGAAGACTCTGAGATATGCTGAATAACTTTTGGAGCCAGAACAAAACGAAAACAAAACAAAAAAAAAAAGGGCTATAATGTGAACTGTTGACCAAGATGGCTGATGATAGCATGTAGCCCCGCTTTCCATTAGAACAGACAACAACAACCACCATTTTCTCTTAAGCTTTTTAAGTTCCCCAGCTTTGAAACCTGCTTACAACAGTCAGCTCACAAGAAAACCAAGACTAAGGAAGCTAAGACTACTATGGGGATTAAACGTCCTGTGAGAGGATCTACACCATGACTGAAAATTGTTGGCTTAAGTTGTCTGGAAAGCAAACCTTCAGTATGTTCACACAGCCTGTTTTGCCACAGTTGTCTTCAGAAGTAAAATAATCACAGAACCAAAGCATTCGCAAACAAAGTGTTCACCACATTCAGCAACACTATAGTGCTAGTTTTGTGCTTGTCAGGTAGGTGAAGATGAAACAACTCTTTGGCCAGTAAGACTGGTGGGTTCTAAATAATGCTCACTCCAAGACTGTATGTTGGGCTCGCTGTTCTCTGAGGAACGGATAAATTGTGCCTCAAGTCAGCGGGTGCTGGTCTAGTGTCCCACACACATGCAGCCACCCCAGCAGCATGCTTGCCCTTGGCCTGGCCACGGAGACCCAAGCACCAAGGCAGGTGCCCCGAAACCCCTCAGCACAAAGCCCAGGGGCTCAGCCTCGCGGCCTCCTCACGCCTTCAGACTTGGACAAATCACAAGGGACCCCACACTGCCATACATATTTTTATTTCTCTATTCAGTGGCAGTGGCCTGCCCCTGCTAGATTTGGGGTCTGCAAGGCACTCCTTAAGAGGGAGCGAGTTCAACGGGCTCGCTCCGCAGCTGCCCCCACGCTGGGCACGGCCACAGAGGGCCAGGGGCCGAGCCCCTCTCCTGACGCCATTTCTCCCGGAGCTCTTTCGCCTCAGTACACCCCGGTAACGCCCTGCCCCGGCGGGAAAAAAGAGCCCGCCCCCTCCCCTCACGAACGCTCCGCTCATTGGCGGCCTCCGCCCCGCCAGCGCCCAATCGGCTGCTAGCGCGGTCGCCATGGCGACGGTGGACGCGGCGCGGCCTAGGCCGCCATGGCCGCCTACAGCCCCGGGGTGCTGGTGGGCAACTGGAACGAGGCGGCGTGCCTGGAGGAGGTAACCGCGGAGCTGGGCCCTTCGCTCCCCCGCCCCAGCTCCCCGGAGCCGTCCTGCCTCTTCGCCTTCTCGCAAAACCTCAGGTTGTTTGCGCTAGGTAACGTTTGCCCCCCTCTCTCCTTTGCAAACAGGACGGCATGAGGGATTTCATACGTAAAAGAGACCGAGGGGAGCTGTTAATGCAAAAAATAGGCAGACTGGAAGAGAATCTTTTAAAGAAGGTAATTTTTAAAGCAGGTTTTGTCAGTTCTCTGTGACTCCGCATAGAACGACATAGCTGCTTATTAACGTGCTTTAAACATGAAGAATGCTATGGGCTAGCATTTCATAGGTTAAAATACTGCTGATACTAAGTTTATACAGATAATTCTGTATAAAAGTATGTGTATTTTGATTTAGATAAAGCTGTCAGTGTCTAAGGATGGATTTATTTGCTTTGGAGACACCGTGATGCTTTTGAGCCCGGACAGCAAATCCTCAGTGGACAATTACACTGGAGCGTGCGGCAACCTAACGCTGGCAATTAATCTGGAGGAAATATCCATATATTCGGCTGTGTCACTGCAAGCCCCTTGTGGAGTTAGTGCTGTCAAAACCATAGACCCCATGGGTCGAAACACATTTTGTCTTTTAAGGTTTGGTACATTCCTCTACATTGTTTTCAATTATTCCATTAGCTTTCAGTATCTTACTTTGAGAAATATGCAATTAATTTTGCTAAAATACAAATGAACTTGAGTAAAATATATTTAAGAAACACTCTAACTTGGGTCATACATTAAGCTTGCTTCTGGTGTGCATATTACTGTGAATGATTCCAAGTCAGCATAGAACTGGTGTGAAAACAGAATCAAGTCCACTGTGTCATTTGGTAAGTTCTGCAGCTGTTTTTAATGTGGTCATATTTGAGCTCTAGAATACAAAACATGTCCAAATTATTCATTCTCCTGCAAATAAAGTCTCTGAAGTGGAAATTTGTATCAATGCTTTTGCTGTCTATAAAATGCACTGCTACTCCTGTTGTCCTAAAAAAAAACCTCAATCAAACAGCATACTCACTCTCACAGACATGCTTGATTCCAGCTGCTCGCAGGAGAAAAAATAAAACAGGCCCCTGCTCAACAGTGGAAGGCTCTGCCTGAGAGCAGGTGTTTAAGAAAAATAACATTGTGTAAGAGTACAAACTAACCTATGTAATTCTGATTGAGCAAAACACTTTCAGTTAGACATAAACAATTTTGATGCCAAAATCCCAATTTAGGCCTTCTAGAAATGCAACCAAAGTACTTTTGCTCAGCAGCTGTCTGATACTAGTCATTGGCACTGCATGCTTTCAGATCCCTCATTAGCTAGCTACAAAGTTCATCAGCTGCAGAAGTTTCTACTCTAAATATACCTAGAACAGCCTAGCACTTAATTTGGAGATTCTTCCATGTAAGATACAGAAACCATTTTGAAAATATGGATATACCAGCACGTACATTGATGTAATAAACCCAATTACTAAATATCAATTATGTGTATAATTAGCAACAGGTGTTAGAGACAAACACTGTTCTGCTTTAAGTCTGATTTTTAAGATGCTTGTATTAAGTATATTTGGAAGGTGGCCTCGGTGCTTAATTACCATCAGTTTTTAGTTGGATATTATCTTTCTACTATGCGTGTTAGTGAATGCATCATAAAAAGTAATCAATAAAGTTTGAATTTCTATTCTGTTAAATATTTTAACCAGTAAATAATTTATGATATATCTTTTCAGTTAACACAGACTTTAAACACCAAAAACTAATAGTAAAGCTGATATACTTGACTTTCTCTTTGTTCTTTTTACAATTTTAATAGTGTTGATGGAAGTTCAGTGGGTGAACCCATTAGATTTGGGCAAAAGTTTGGTCTCGGCACAACAGGAGGGTTTTCTGATCCAATGGTAAGGGAATAAAGTTGCAAATGACAGTGACAGCATATACTGATATTATGCTTTTAGTTACTGTATATATATATATATATACACCAAGCTGTATAATGGTTCAACATCTTACAGAACAGATTAAGAACCATACACAGATCAAGACAAACAATACTTAATTAGAAAGTTCATGCAACTTGTCTGAACTCAGGTGTGCAGTCAGTCCAAGGGGACTGAACCTGAATGATAGATAAAGGAGTTTTGTTTTTCTTTAAAGTCCAAGATGAAAAGCTTTCATTTGATTTCATTTCTTATGAAGAGAAAGCTATAGTCTGTATAGGAAATAGCATACTATTCTATCATTCAGAGGCAGATTTCTATTAAATGTTAACATTGGCTTCCTTTACAAGTTAAAGGCAAAATAGACATTTCATGTTATGTACGTACTCAGAATAAATCACCACAACTACAAGAAAATTTTCCCTCTCAGCTATCACTTGATTCAGAGAAAATCTTTGAAATGTAAATTCAATTTTAAGTTAATATTCACTGGTTTAAGTATAGCATGGCTACTTTATGAGTTTATCAACACTATAGATTATTTTGTAGGTTTTAATTGTGTAGCTTCAATTTGACAGATGTTGTTCAGAAGCAAAGAGATATTTTTTGTGCTGATTTTATTTGAATTACATATATTTTAATTTTATATTGTCGTTAATATGTATTTTTGTTTACAGTTATATCTAGCAAGTGACCATAAATCATTCATCAGATTTGCTAAAAAATCTCACCTTCAGCAAGTATTTTTGACAGATGAGCTTTCTTATTTGACTTGCTGGCAAGCTGCCTTCTTGGATCCACAGCTGCGTCTTGAATATGAAGGATCTCCAGTTCCTGTAAGAAATTAAAAATGTTTTAAAAAAAAAAAAAGTTAAGTATTTAATTGAAAGAGTAAATCGACTATTTAAAAGAAAGTTGCATCCATTTTATTCATTAATTTTAATGAATTTTCATTTTAAGAAAGAGAAGAAGGAAGATTTTTATTAATTTATTTTTTTAAACCAGGGAATCTGGTGCTCATTTGAGGTTGACTTGCTCAGTTTTTCAAAAACTGTCAAAGGTGGGCACTGTTTGGAGGATGCAGTACTCGGAATCTGCATTTCAGGTCTTCTGAGCACTAAATTCCATTTTCAATATTGGAAGCTTTGATTGCTTAAGAACATTAAATTCAAAAAGTAACAACAGTAAACCGCAAGGCATGTGGAAAAGTGGATGCTTTTCCAAATTTGTTGTTGTAAAAACATTAAGTGGATACAATATTTTCCTGTTCCACATAACTTCTTGGCTTCCTGAAGTGCTGGGTGTATAGCAAACTATCACAAATATAACAGTTCCACTACAGCCTTGATTTGTGACTCATTTCCATGAATCAGCTCACTAATAAACACAGTCAGAGTTACGTAATTGTCAAAGAATATTCTTGCACAGTGGTAGTAAATGAGGGTGACTAAAGATTCTTTTACCAAAAAAAAAAAAAAAAAAAAAAGTAAAATGTAAGGGTCCAGATCTAGTCTGTATCCCCAAAACACCTGGATCTCTCATCTGACAAATATCCACTGTAAGCAGTATTACCCTGATTACTGGCATAACTCTCCATTATTTGCTTATTATTATTTTTATTATTATTATTTAAGTGCCCAACATAAGGGAGTGGAGGAGAATGCATTGGACAGTAGACTGTGTCTTATCTGAGGGCTAAGTGTTTGGTTAGTCTGAACTGTTAAGATGGTTGTGTTGAGAACGGATGGCTTAAAATACCTCACTATCGATCTATAGCATGATACACAGCCATGCAGACTTGCATTAAGCAGTAAAGTAAATCATTTAATTTGAATAAGAGTTATTAAAATCAGTCTAAAAGTATCTATCATCCCTCTTTTGTTTTTGGTTTTGTTATTTTTCCAGGCAAACTCTAAAGTGATTATTACTCATTGCCATACTAATCGGAGCTTAGCCGTTCCAAGGAACTTTTGGACAAGGTAAGAATAATTTATAACTGGCTGCGATATCCATTATGATACACCAGCTGAGTACATCAAGAATTACTGTAAGAAGCAAGATAGTTGCGTTAGGAGTACACCAAAGAAACAGAAAAAAATGCAGAATACACGTTCTCCTTTTCCCCAGTTTTATTTCTTGGCTGTGATGTGTGCTACTGTGATCCTGTAGACAATCAACTGTCTTATTCATATTTGTTTTACCTTTTTATTTCGTACCACATAATGCTTCTAGCCTTCTTTAGTGTCTTGGTGGTTCTCCCTTTGAATATCTTGAGCAATTAATTTTATTTTTTTTCTAAGAAAAAATGGTATGCTAAGAAGTATAAGGAGTAACAGAAAATAAATACCACAGCATACAATTCTATACTTCTTATATATCCACATGACTCACAATAAATGAAAATTAATCCAACAATTCATGTTCATATGCATGTATTGAATTAATATTGATGAAATGTTAAGGAGTATAAAAATTGTTTCTCATTAAATCAAGGAAAAATTTGACTGAGAATTTGTTTCAGTTTTTTGAGTATGAAACAAGATCTGTAGGGCTGAGACTGAAATGATTAAGTAGCCAGATTCATCTTCAGTCAAAAAGAACGGCAATATAAAAGGCTGCAGAGAACCTAACCTGCTTCCACATACTCAATATCAGTGCTGTATACTGTTGGGGCTGCTTTAGTTCTGAAACTAGAAAGGTGGCATTTCCCTTTAATTTCACATTCCTAGGTTATTAATGACTAACAAAGCGATATATACATGTGTTTCTATTAAGAGTCCAATCTTTGTAAGTACACGCTAATATTTCTGAATAAACCAAGAAAAACATGAGAAAACGTTGAATGTCTTACAGCTAATTCAGACTTGCTGAATGTGTATATATTAATTCTATGCCCCTTTTCTTTGGCTTTGCAGGTCTTATTTTGGAAGGGAATATGAAGTAATTTGTCACACTTACCTGGACTCCCATAGAGTTGAAGAAGATAAGAATTATTGGGTAATAGTTACAGCAAATCCCGGTGACGATGGTACTATGATTGATAGACCTGACCCTCAGCCAGGGGGAATCGGAAAGAAAGAATTTTGTCAAGAGACAGAGAATATAAAAATCCCAGATTACAAATGACAAAGATTGATGAGATTCTGGTTCTTATTGTTTTCTGCTCAGATTTTAGTATTAGAGATGTTTAATTAAAAACAGAAATGAAAGTCTATCATTAATAATTTTATGTAATCTTATCAACTCATCAGGGTTATGTGGATGGCAAAAATTGACTAATAAAGTTTGATGAACAATGCATGACATAAAAAATTTGTCAATCAACAAGGGTTCATTTTCGTACTTTCACATTCAATGATGGAAAAGAAGTCAGATCAGTAAATAAAGTGTATTTGCACTAAATTACTGGCCTTTCAAGTGTATGTAACCAATGCTTCCAAAAACAAACCAGTGTCAGCCTTTTGAAAAGAATGAGCATAGAGTTTCCAAAACACTAAAAACCAAACTCATGCAAGCTATTATGGGACACTTTGACATTTAAAGATCATCCAAGAGAAATTTGTTGGTTGAGTTTGTTCCACACAATGTAATGTTGCCAATTATTAAAAAATCTCAAGTACAATCTCTATATCTAAAGCTTGGCTTCAAATTTATGGGAATGGAATTAATTAAAAAGTATGAATTTTTACTTTCATCTGTCTGCTCTAAAAATTTAAGTTCCAAGTACACAGCGATGAGGACTAGAAACTGTGCACACAGTGCACAGCGATGAGGACTAGAAACTTCCTAGAGCCGTTTTTCATGCATCACCACGTTCCATTTGCTTCCTAATGGCAGAATTTTTCAATCCATAATCATTTCAATCAAGTTTGACAGCAAGATAAAATTCTCAAAGAAAAGTAAGCTCATACATGTCAAGATAGGAAAAGAATGAGAGACCCTGTAAATTTGCCCAATAAGACTACAGTTTATGTTTATACCTAATCAGACACCAAAGAATCCACATGAAAGTGTATGGGCCCAAGAATGGTTAAAAGATGGAACTCACATTTTCTTAAACATCAAAATCAACAAATCATGAGACACAACTATGAGCTGAAACTACCACAGAGAATCTTCTTAATATTTGGCATTCCATTATATCCATTTAGTACAGTTACCTGTATACATATTTCATTTCTTATTTTACTGCAATGGCAGGCGCTTTCTGCACAAACTAAATAATTGAAGTTCTGAGAGAATGGACTTTTTGAGAATGGACTTTTTAAGTCCATTCTCACAAAGCATTCCAAAGATCTTCAATGTTCATAAAGGTTAAACTAAACTTGTTAAGTTTAACCGAAACAAAAATATGAAACTTTCACAAAAGAAGGGATCAATCCAAACATTTATGACTTCAAACTCTGTCCCAGATAGATGAGCTGTTTCAAGCCAACTGGGAAAACTTTAGAAGTTCTTGCTTTTATTCAATATAAATTTAATAGCAGGATAGGCTAACTGGCACTTGTCATACAGTGTCTCAGAGCAGGTGAAAGACTACAGTTCTGTGACATGCAGATTTGCTCTGGGGGAGCATATCACAGAGGACAATTTTTGAATCACATTCTATGCGTGCAAGCCTTAACCTGTCTGCTATAGATAAAGCTATTTCAAATCTGGAAAAACTTCTTTTCATTGAGTTAAGTGTAATAAACAAGAGGCCTTAAAACAAAACTATTATTGAAACAAAACTTCATGTGAACTCATGCAGAAATGAGAGCTGTGTGGGCAGAGAGCCTCGGCTGGCCAATGTTATGGACAGGAGTGTTTGGGTGAGTTTGTGCGCATTTGTGTGGGAGAGAAGCAATGCAGGTTGCACAAAAACAAGTTTTGTATGGTCTTAGAGGAAAACCAGAGATAAACAGAAATGAGTGCAGAAGTAGACAATGTTGTAATTAGGTGCTGATTAAAAGTGGCTTGAAGTCTTTCACATGTTTTGATCAGACCTTATGGGAAAGTGCTGTGCAAACTGTTGGAAAATAAACAGGATTGAATCAATTCCTGATTATCTTATCAGTTTTTCTTCTGACCTAGTACAGTTTTAAGACCAGAGATTGTGCAAAGTTTCTTATACCATAAGATATCTATTTATAGTATAGCTGATTCTTGATGTCAAATGCAGATATTTGTGTTACTCATTTTTTAACTGTTCTTTTTACACTTCTTAATATTGTCCACACGATGGCACCACGTTGTCTAAAAAGGCTGATTATCGCCAGCAGGATTATTGCTACCTATGTAAAAATAGCTTGAAACGTTCACATTCAAATAAGTTCTTGATACAATGCCAGAAAAAACTAACTAGATGAAATCAGGCTTGAATTTTGTGCTAGGAAATGTGATCAATGTTTTATCATCTTTTTAGAAAATAAAATCAAGCAACAAAGGCAGATAGAAGAAAGTACAACATACATGCTTTGCAGGGAATTAATTTCTTAAAATTAATTGGAATATTAATTTCTAACAAAAAACATACAGAAAAAGTATGTTTCTAAAGAAAGAGTAATACTTTCTACATAAAGATATGAAAGCTGATGTGCAGCAAATGATGCATATTTTTATAGGGACACTGCTGTTACTTACACCAATCTACAGAGACTAAAATTCTGCACATTTTCAAAATAGATTGACATAATTCTGCTTTGATGTTGTGGGTAATAAACTAGAAAAAAATCAGGCTGCATGGATGCACTGCAGTGTTTCTAATTCGACCAGTGTGGACATTTATTGGTAAACACAGGATTTAATATAAAGCTTTATGGGACTGAATATTAGCACAGAATCTGAACAGTCCCGTGACAGCCACAGTGTGGCGTAATTGATGGAGTAATGGAGATCTGAACCACGCTCTAGACCTGACCATTGAGCAACTAAGGGCATGCACTGTATTTTGGTTGTGCTGGTTTTGCAACCCATGAAATATGGACAGTGATTCATATTGCTTCATTTGCAAAGCACTTTGACATATAACAATGAAAAGCAAAATGTCTTAAGAAAGCTCTTAATGCTTCTTCCAAATTACACCCAGTAAGGAAAGGTCTACAAAGTACATTGTGGGCAGATAAAATTCACTTCCAGGCAGCTCAAAAGCTGTTAGCATGAAGCTAATCCTGAGCTATTAGTCCCCACTAAGAGACAGGGTGCATTAGTTCAGATTCAGTGCTGTGCTGATATAGCTTTTTGGAGGCCTGAGGTATAGAAAGAACTTGCATCTGTGTACGTTTTGCTGTGTGATGTATGTTAACAGCACAATATTGAAGTAAAGAAGAAGTATGGAATTCAAGAAAGCCCTCATCCTCCTAGTTAACTGACACAGAAGTAACACTGGAAAAATGAAAATCCAGTTATACATCTGCCTTTTCACTTTCCCTGCTCTTTTGCATGATCCCCCATCTCATATTTCACATCACTTCTCCTCTGCCATGTCATCTAGCCCAAACCTACAGATTTGCAAGGGTTATAAAGTCCTCTTCTAGCACTCAGTCCAAGTTCCTCGTCCCTCACTCTAATCACACCAGTACCTAGGCTGCTTTCTATTTTTGATTGTCAGGAGGTATTATTTTAGCTCAGTCAGCTGGTCAGAGGAGGAAGCCATATGCAGACTTCATAACTGGATATCTGAAAAAAAAAAAAAAAAGGAAAAGAAAAAAAAAGAAAAGCACAGAGAACATTACAATAAGAAATTCCACACAGCAGTGGAAGAATATATCCAAGCACTGGAAACTTTGGTGGAGTTGGCAGGTATGAGGGTGATTTTGATAACATCTGTGCCCACTCACCCTAAATTAATATTGCATAAATGCTGTAACTTGGGATGGAAGGGAGTGTCCTTCTAAAACATTTTTTAGGAACACTTAGATATTTTAAGCATGAAAACTAAACTAAGGGGGCCACAGATGAGGAATACATAAGACATAAAGTGCAGAAGGCATCAAATACAAGTGGAAATTAAGAAGTCTCTATGTTGTTTTGTCACCTACACCTCTCTTCTGTTCTGGTGTTGCCTCCATTCCCTGCCTAACCTGCTCTCCCTTAGATTCCTTGCCTGTATGCAGTATAAAGAGGGAAAAGCACTGTATTTCATGCTGTCTTGGCTTCATCCTGGAAGTAGTAAAAAGGAATCTAATCCTAATTCCAATACTGTATTCCCCTGGGTAAGAGTAAAGGTTGGAAAGACCTGTCACCTTGCTGTGATGTGTGCTATTTCAGCCAGGAGATGTGCAGCCGTAATAATGCCAACTACAAGACTTGCATGATAGGTATAGCAGTGCTTATAATGAGAGGGACAACTTGTTATAAAGACAAAGGGAGAGACACACATATTTTTAATTTTTTGTTGTTGTTTTTAAGGAGGATATATGATGAATCGTGGGCTTGTACAAGGCAATGCCTTTCATGTGAGAGAACAGAATCATCAGTGCTGTGCTAGAAAGCATTGCCATGACAGAGTCACTTCACCTTTCTTTCAATAAGTTTCTATATTTTCTGGCTAGGAGGCCTCAGAGTGCAACAGGATAGGCGCAAGCATTAGAAAATGCTTGATGACATTAATATCCACATTCACTTATGAAATTAATTCATACACATGCATCTCTGCTGTATGTTTATATGAGAAGCTCAGAGAGCTCATTTTCCAACATCTGTTAAATGCTGCTTCATACAGTACGTCAAAACAAAACTAAACAGACCATCCAGTTACAGGCCAGCTAGTATATACGTTTCTATAATGCTGGTCTTGTTTTAATTATAGGCTCCTTGGGGCAGGGACCATACCTTTATCTATTTCCCAAATAGGAACAACTGTAGCAGAGATGCTCAGTAAGCAATAGCCTAAAGTTGTTATTAAATGTAGTTGAAAGATGACAGGAAATTGAAGTAGACCTGGTGCAAATAACCAGAGATAGAGGCATATGAATTCTACACATAAACCAGCACCAACTAGTAAATTCTCAGTGTGGGGTATAAAGATGCAGCTGCCCAAGTAATTCTGACGTTAATAGGAGTTGCTAGGAGAAGAGCCCACAAACCACAGTACTGTCTCTGTGGGTCTGACAAGCCCACAGAAGGGAATAAGAATTATACATGCCAGCATTTATTTATATATATATATATAGTTATTTAATTATATGGCACACCAGTTAAAAATACCTAACCAGCTTTTAGCATAAATCCCATTTCCAAAAATGGCACCAGTCCTGAAGAGCCAAGGAGTTGTTTCTGCAGCTTGTTCATGTTAAAACTTTCAGGAGTTAGGTGATCTAGGCCTTGGAAGATCTCAGTTTATGAAAAACACCTTCAAAAGTTGCATTTAGCTGTTTCTGAAAATGTTGCATGTAGAATTTATAAAAAATATTATATCCTGAAACAGCATGAAAGCAAGAATCTACTGAATAAACAAAGATCTGAATTAAAGCATGAGTTATCTGTCCTTTATAGGCAATATTTAATAAAACTCCTGAAACACTATTTAGCATGGATTATTGTTATAGGGCCTCTTAAAAAATTAAACACAGCAGTTTGTGAAATCCACATCAGACAGCAATTTCTATCCTTCCTCCCTGGTTTCCTACCACTCCTCTCTTGCTTGGGCTTTGTGCCTCTTCTATATCCTGAAGAAACAACTGAGCAGTTGTTTGGGGAAAAGTTTAAGGTTCATCAGCTTTTCCGGTCTTTTTGCTGACAATTTTGGCAGCATCAGTTCAGCCAGAACACCCAAGATGTATTATAGTCTTGCAAGTAACCAGTGAATTTAATTGACCATGAAAAGTTATATTTTGCCAGATAAATGTATATCTATGCATGCATGTATGTGTACATATATGTGTATACATACATAGGTATGTACATATAATAAAAATGAACTATACATACATACACATACTAGGTACTTTAATGTTGGCACAGCAATAACATGTGTGTGAAGAACAATCTTTCCTCATCTAAAAATATTAACTGTTCTTTTTTTTTGAAAATACCTGAATTAATCTGTTCTTTCAGTGTAATCTTGTGTGGTCCTGAACATACGCATACTCAAGCCTGATTACAAATGACTTCATGTCACATAGTAATCCAGAATAACACTCTATTTTATGCTTCATCACGTCCCCTTTTTTCTTGTCCATCATCTTTCCCCCTTCTGCTTGATGCACAATTCTGTCCACAAATCCAGTTGACCTCAGGTTCTACTTGTGGCTGAGAAGTCACTCAGAGACAGCCCAATTTATGAGGCTGTGCTCTTTGATCCTCCTAAGGCAGTCAGTGTGATAACTCCCCCGAGGACATGTTGAGCAGATGACCATGTTGAGTGCCTCCCACCTTGCCTTCCTACAGAGGGGAAGCCAACCAAGATAAAGGGGAAGATCAAAGTATGAAACTGCAAACAACAGTAAACTCCAGCCTAACAAGTTCCTGAAGAAAGTGGTCAGCTATGATATCCTTGGTAATCCCAGAAACAAGCTTTGGAGGATGAGGAAGTCACCCAGTGATCAGACAGTCACAAAGCTGAATGGCATAACAAGTTCATGCTCATACCTCTTACGAAACAAAATCACAACTCATAATAAAATACTAAACCATAATTCTTACAAAAATGGGAATGGACTAGTTTTCTATGTGCATGGTAAATGGATGAAGCCCAGGTGAAGGACTGTAACTATGTCTTTTGCTTTTATGGCACCATCTTTGACTAGTGATCATGTTAGACAGAGGTAATAAAAAGAGATTACCATGGCCAAAAATCCCCTAGGTTTGATCTTTGTATTTCTGGTCACTGTTTTAAAGAAAGTGAAAACTCCTTCAGTTTCCCTAGCTAACATGGGTAACAGTAGTCTATTTCACACTTTGTCATACATGTATCAGGTGCATTTTCATCCTTTGTTTACGATACCTATGAGTTAGCATCCTTGCCTGATAAACAGGCATAACTGCTTTGTAAAGAATACAGTAAGAACTACTTTTTGGATGTTTCCTAGGTGCTGACCAAAGCACCATACAGATATTACCAAGAAATTATTATTGTTCATAAATGTTCTGGCATTCTAAAATGTACCACAAAATCTTTCTGCATATATTTGGTGTCAAATCACACCAAAATTCACAGGTTTAATTAATAACAACATTGATAACTCCATCATGACAAAAATACTCGGTATCTGTTCTCTTTTATGCACATTCTTTTTTTCAGGAACAATTGAAAATTTGTTTAAAAGGCATCCACACAACTATCTCAATAATTGCAGTGCATGACCTTTGATAGAACATAACTTATTGTTCTTACTGCTCATTGAAAATGTTGATGCTTCCAGCAGTGCTTGTATTTCAACATTTTCCTCTATCCCATGCTAATTAATATCTAACTGCATATATCAACTGATTATGCCATGTTAGGCGGTTATGGAATTTTGTCCTGAAGTGCTAAGTGATTTTAAATAGTGTCACGCTCTGGGACTTGTGAATGGTTTCTACTGAACACTAGGCTTAATACAGAATTCAGAAACACCAACACAAATTCCTGCTTCCTATGAAATTAGCTTAACAAGGATTTGGGGAGTAACCATTTGCACTATATGGTTGATGTGAGCAACCATTTCATCAAAGCGATTATGTCTGAGAACAGAACATTCATTCATCACAAAAAGAATTGAAACAAAGTTGATTTATACCACACATTTGACCTGTTACACAACAGAACCGTTAGCTGTTTGATTTTAGAAGTTAAATGTTACATGTAAGTGATGCAGCTTATTTGATTGGTCCATGTAACCTATAGCAATTTTAGGTTTTCTGCAACAACACAAGGTTCATATTGTAAAGAAAGATGTCAGAGTCAGTATAAATGCACAATAATGATTCTTCAAACATATTTCAAGTTATTCTACAACGAGAATACATGTATATTAATATATTGGGGTAGGGCAATTTTTCTAAAGGAACAGTGTAATTAACTGAGGACAATTCTCCTGTGTAACTGCCATGAAGAGAGTATTCATCAGCTGGAGACCTTGTGCCTGCAACATAACAGCACTGTTGGCTAAGACATGCTTCCTGAGGGTGGGACAGTGAAGTTGAAACTGAACTGATAGGCAAGGAAAGAGTTCTTAAAGAGCCTGGAAAACATACCCATGAAATCAAAACTATAGAGAAAAAGAAGAACATAAACTAAAGCTGTTCAAAATATTTTAAAATTTGTATGGCTATCTGTGCCTGGGGAGAATCTAACATAACATGAAGCATTTGAATATGAGCAAAGATTTTCCCCACAGAAATAAACAATAAATCATCTTTTCAGTTTAGTAGTCAGATATAGCTCTAATTATATTTTTTCAGTAACAGTCTATGAAGTTTTTTGCTGATACTTTTCTCCCCTGTTGAACCAAAATTAAAAATGTTCACTTGAAAGAGTATTTTAGAGATTAAAAAATAAATAGATCTTTGCAAAAGTTAAAAATAGTTTGTTGCATATCGTTCCTGTTACTGTGCAAAGATCCTCGTATGCCTCAAGTTATGGAATAAAAAGTGTATTGCATTTACAGCCCTGAATTCATTGTCTATGTACCATTTTCGTGTTGAGTACAATCAGGACAGCACCAGGGGAGGTATAATTAATAGCTTCACTTAGATTCACCTCACTAATGGTTTGTTTTCTTTACCTATTTTACCCAATTTTGCCAAATTACTGTGTTACATTCTTCCAATCCAGAAGAACATTAATGCAAAGTGTGAATAGATGGGCAGGCTTTTGTAAAAACAACAACCAAATAGCTCTTCAAATTGGTTACAAGAGTAACAGCTGTTGAAGATCAGCTGTTATACCCCAAGCCCATTGCTGCTGTAGTAAATTGCACAGAGCAGAATAAACATGCCAGAATGCTTTAATTACCTTAAATTATGAACATTTTTTAAAATCGTATTTCTGATTCAAAGAAGTCTGTCTTTCCATCCCAAGCCTCTGAATTCTGTCTCATGAAGGTATGTAGACAGACAGCAAAGAAATCATCTTGCAACAATCTGCCGGAAGAAAATAAAACAGATTCTTTAGTCTCTTCCTGCAATGAACACTCCTCAAACTTTTTGTATAATTTTTTTCTGAACTCTTTCCACCTTGTTAATATCTGTTCTAATAAGAGTGGATGCCCTACCTGGGCAGAGTGGCTCATGTAGTGCTTTATTCAGTGGTAAGGACACTGTTTCCCCTTAACACTTGGCACACACACATTTCCAAGACTGCATCCACAGTGAGGGTGGGTGGGTGGATTGGGGCTAGCCAGTGAAAATGGTTCCAGTCCTCCAGTCTCCTCATTTCCATTTGCTAGAGTAGTCTGAGACATGCTGCTTCCCCAGCGTCAAGAAAGCAGGAAGGAGAAGGGAGATTGGATACATGGGATAACACATGGGTTCAATAGATAGGCTCAAAGCACCTAGGAGCTGCTTTACTGAATTCAGATGTTACTGAATTATTCCACAGTGCTCTTGGGAGACTAGAAGGGACTGCTCTTGCACAGTAGGATTACAATTTTCTCACTCCCAAACAGTTTGCTGCTCTAGGTAAATGCTAGTTTTGCCTATATCTAGGCTGGCTGTATTTGTCCATACACAGTTTCAACAGACACTTTCCATTAAATTCTTTATTAAAGACATTACAAAAGGAGATGGAGTTATAATTTTAAAGGTATCATTAGTTATATATTCTAAATAGTGTAAAGTGTTTGACTTATGGTCAGTAGTCAAGACCAAATAAAAAACACAAGTTAACGGCTATTTTCAGCTAGGAAGCATATTAACAAGGAGATATCCAAAAATCTACACCCAAACTGGGATTAATATAGTGTATTTACTACTCATCTGGAAAGCAAGCATGCAACACCAGAGGTGGTGTAACTGTGAAATTATACGTGATTGTTTAGAAAAACCATAACTTAAAGAAATTATAACTTAAAATTATAACTTAAAGTTATAATTAAAATTATAACTTAAAATTATAACTTAAAGAAAAACAAAAGCTAAAGGAAGGGTCTGGGCAACAAGATGGCAGCTGAAATTTAGCATAGGTAAGTGTAAGGTAATGTGCATTGAAAGGAACAATTCAAACGATTCATATACACTGATGGTTTGCAAAATCACTCAAGAAAAAGATTTAGGCGTTACTGTGGACAGCTTAATGGAAATTTCTACTCAGTGCACAGCAGTGGTCAAAAAAAGCAAACAAGATGTCAGGCTATATTAAAGATGGATTGGAAAATAATACTGGAAATAATAACAATACCATCAAATACATCAAATAATGTATTCTCTGTTTTAAGAATAGCTTATTTTGTTTTCATTCTTTGAAAATCACCTAAAATAGGGAATTAAAGTGGATTTAAAGGCATAGACAAACTTCTGTAAAGTGAAAGATATTTTAAAGGGTGTCAGAATCATGACATCCTTGAAATTAATTTTCTTTTCCTCTAAACAACTTATCTGCTCAGTTTATAAGTTTGTAAACAAGGATAGTGGAGGGACTTACCTTCACTATATCTATAGATGAATGGCTTAAAAACGACATACAGCCTATTGATGGGCCTCTTTCCAGCACAAATGCGTCATTTCCCTGTTACTGCAGAGAAAAATGGAAAGGGGCAGTTCCTCACCAAGCCTCCTCTGTGCTCTCCCCTCACCCTAGTCTGCAGGACCCAATCCAGTACCACTTCCTATTTGGTTTACACTCAGTTGGTGGCTGTACCCATCACCTTCTATTCAAATTTCACCTGCTTCCCCAGGTCCAGTCAAGCACCTTAACCTGAGATCTTCCTTCCTTTAATCCCTTCTATTCCCCCACGCCCCACACTTGCACATCTCAGAGCTGATCAACCCTTTGCAGTCCCACACCCATTATCCCAGTGCTCCCCCACATGACTTTATGACCCACTTTTCCCCCACTGCAGGCACAGCTCGCCAGCTTAGTTCCTTCAGCTTTGCTGTCAGGATTGTTGATGCTGTTGGACACCCACTATTTGCCTTCCCTACAGTA
This sequence comes from Aythya ferina, assembly GCF_964211825.1. Taxonomy (NCBI): domain Eukaryota; kingdom Metazoa; phylum Chordata; class Aves; order Anseriformes; family Anatidae; genus Aythya; species Aythya ferina. The sequence goes on from NC_140307.1 coordinate 9,106,910, forward strand.
TTTACGCAGAAGGTCGCTTTCCCATATTCTGCAGACCACTGTCAGACATGCATGATGCTGTTGACATTATCACTTACACAGTAAAGTAGAAAGACTAAAACCAGAGGTTAATTTATGGCAGAGGAACCCCCCACGTACACACCCATCCAGTTTAGGGCTATAGCATACCTCAGTGCATATATCGCCTAGATATAATTTAAGGCAGAGGTTTCTCTCCTGAATACTTGACATTCCAGATTGAAGGCTGTCCTATGAACTATGGACAGTGATATACACCAACCTTTGTGGTTCCTAGGTTCCTAGTGCTTGCTGTAATTAGATGTCAAATTTGTAAATTCAACATTGTTTAGTCTGAGGATAAGTGAGCAAAATAGGAAACTCATTTACCCAGCAGTGGGAGGGTGTGGAGAGAAACAGTGTTGTTTTCTGTGGAGGATTTTTATTTTTATTACTAGACTCTTGAGAGGCTAAAGATGTCACTAGGTCCTTATGCTGTTCTGGGCTGTGAAACCAGCAAGGGAAAATATGAACTGATGCAGTTTTATATAACTTACAAATGTGTTTAGCATTTTCTGTGACAGAGTGAAGGCAGTCAAAAATTTAACTGTTTCCTTTATGAACTTTATTTTGTTTATCTGTAACCTTGCTCTATACCAGCAGAACTGGCAGTAGTCTTGTCCAGAGCAGGGGCAGGGCATTTTCCCACATAACCAAAATAAATTCTTATTCCAATAAAAAGAGGAGAAGAAAAAAAAAAAAAAAAAAGAAGAAGAAGAAAAGAAAGTTATGCTGTGAAATGGCATTATTACCTCTAACAAAAAGCATATGGAATAGTAGCTTGCACATAGGTCTGAGAGCCAGGAATAAATCAGTGCTAGTCTAGACATGCTGATTCCAGCTGTGGTCCTGAAACAAGCTGTTAGTGCTAGAATTTGATTAAGCCTAATGCCCATCTGGAGAAGATGATGAATGAAGGCAGAATACCACTGTCCCATCAGAGTTGTGCTTAGAGGTATTTGTATTATGGCTGGAAAACAGGCAGGAGAACAAGGGTTACTCATTGTATTCCTGTTTCTCCCAGTAAGTGACTGGTTCCACAGCCAGTTTCAGAAGACAGTGTGGTACATTCTATGGAATTGTGACTTACCACATAGCCCTTTTCTTCGCCTCAGTATAGGCAAAGAAGCAGCAGAAATGACTTTACTTGGTCGTGGTTTCCACTTATTTAGTATGGCCCTCAGTCATTACGTCTCATTTGCTTTCTCCACAGTGGCTGTAACATTTAATTAATTAATATTTATAAGCACACAGAAGATGGAAAGCCTTATATATTATATGTTTAAGGTGAGTAATTACCTCACAAAAAGACATAAACGAACTCTGACCAGTGATGTAATTTCAGAATGCAGAGTGCTGGCAGGGACATAGAAAACCCTCACAAACATACCTCTTTCCCTCCTGCCTCCTTTCCCTTCCCCAAAAGGATGAATCCCTCTCAAAAGTGACCAGATATGAATAACGTTTGCACCTCCTTTACTATTATCTTCTTTTCATGCAGCAGAAGGGTCCTGGTTTATCTGTTTGCTTTAGTTTAAATTCTGCCATCCACAGACAAAACTTCTTGCTCCACTACACAGACTTTATTCACCAAAGAACAACCTCCCCAAGCCCTTGCAGAGCTTATGAAAAGCGTTTTCACTCGCTTGGGTTAAATGAGCACTGTGTGTGTTTTCTTTCTTCTTCCTCTTTTTCTTTTTTTTTTTTTTTTTAGGTTAAGAGTAATAAATGAATCATTTCAACTTTGGGCAAGGAGTTTAGGTGTTGTATTTGTACCATGCAACTACATAAACACAGAATGAGCCAGTTAACCAATGAATTGCAGGGATTAGAAGCAATGAGATGATCTAAAGCATTTTAACACATTTTCCATATATTAGTCCTTGGACTAGTTGTGTTTTGCTTTCTTACAACAGACACAAGTCAGTAAAAGTCCAAAAGGAAAGTTTGAGGTTTTACATTTCTGTTTGTGGTACAGGAAAAGGGTTACGATCTCAGTGGTTGATTCAGTGAAATAACATCTCTTTTATACACATCTGCCTAGCAAGTAGGGCGGTAGTTGGAAATACCCAATCTAAAGCATTAAAGATTTGCTGGCAAATAGCAAGGCATTTTCTGCTGAGGAAAAATTGTTATATTGAGTAGTCACTTTGAATGCTTAGGAGTTACAGTCAAATACCCAAACATTGTGGAGTTGCACTGCACTTATTATTTTCTCAAGTATTTAACACACTGGGAACTGACTCTGCTGTATACATCATGTCCAAGAAGGAATGATAATAGTGAACTTAAATAAGAAGAACCTTGGCAATGGTAAGTAATATTTTTATATCAAATTATTTGGGCATCATACAGTCAACTGCTTTTATATGTCAGTATGTATCATTTTCAATTGTTTTTATTTGACAATTTAAATGAGAAGAGTAAACAGGTAAGACATAAAATCAGAGGTATTTCACAAACTATATATATTTTGCCTTTCTATTCTCTGTTTTGTTTTTAAGTTGTATGAGAAATTTGAAGTAAGTTAGTGTTGTTGAATTATCAGTCTTATGATTTAAAACAGAGATGTTGTACATGAAAGTACCTTAACTTTGGTCACTTTTGCTTTGCTGTATATTTCTCCTATTTCTCCTGACACATATGAAAGTCAGCAGACTGTACCAGAGAATTTTGTGAGCCTGTAGCTTTCTTCAGTTTTGAAGGCCTCTTAAAACCTGCAATATCGGGAGGCAGAAAAGAAACAAAAACATAATCAAATGATTCATTGCTCAAATGCATTTAAATTTACAAGTTCTCTCTCAAGAGTAATTCATCTTCCTAAAAAAGAGAAGGGAATTAATTTCAAAACAGGATATAAAGGAAAGGCTATGGGATATTTTTTAGCTTTTGCTAAGTACATTTTTTTCCAGAATTGTTTCTAACCTTTTGCTCACTTCAAATGTTGCGTAGCTGCAAGCTTCACTCTTTAAATGTTTTATTTTTCTTTAAAGAAGAAATGCAGAAAGATGCATGTCTCCATGAGAATTGGATAGGAGTACTATCTAATCCTCTGAAAACACATGCGCATTTCCAATCCATTTTACAATTAAATATTAATATGATTATTATGTTTCAGAACATACTTCCAGGCAAGACATCCAAATGCACTATTTACTTGAATCTCCGTATGAACTAGCCTATACAGGAAATCAGTAAATTGGTCCAGAGTCTCAGACTCAAAGGGGATGCATATTTGTTTAGTCATATACTATAAATAACATCTGTAGTCTTGGAACTGTGACAACATTATTAATGCAATGCTCACTTAATAGTTCCCTCTGTTACGAGCCTCATTAGTAACTGATTCATACAGTATGAGCCTACAGAAAAAACATGCAGGCTAGTACAACACACACATTGATGATATATTGTCCATACTGCCAGCGTAACCTCATTTGTTGTGCAGCTGGTAAGCTGTGAGCCAAGGGCACACCTCCTGGCCAGCAGCCCCCTGGGAGACACAGTCAGTGCAGAGGCTCTCTGCAGGGGGATTGCTGTCAGGGTGCAAGTGGGGGCCAAAACACTCCCCTCTTCCCCCACCATACCATCCTGTGGCTGGGAACAGATGACATAATGCTCTGTGGCTGTCAAATTGCTTCAATCTATGCTGGGGGACAGACCCTAAGGACCATGGCCTCTTCAACACGGTTTTGCTATCAGAGAGCACCGAGGATGTGACCTGCCCCTTTTATTTTTCTAGTACTGTTATAACATTTGTCTTGCCTGTATTACAGTATGACACATACTGTACACTGCAAAATAACTTGCATATTTTTTCTGCTTTGATATTTCTGGAATTACCATACAGAATAAACTTTGTATGAAAACTATTCTGCATAATGAGATGAGAGTTGGTATAGGATATCATTACTTGCCACCAGCAAATACTTACTGTTTTCTAAGGGTAGTTAATTGCTTTGTCTAATTAAAAGAATTTCACTGAATTCTCTTTTAGTACTTTTTATCAGAGAAATCCCTGCCCATCTGAGAAAGAAAGGAACAACTACAACTCATTTGCACTGATGAGGACAGGGATTCAGAAAAGTGGGGAAGTAAACTTGTCTGATGTTAAAGCATCAGGTCACTATCAGAGCTGGAAGGAGATATCCAGACTCACAGTACAGTGCTCTGTTGAAAAATGGGCTGGGGCATATTGTTACTGGTTTTTGGAGTGAGTGGTGTGTATTAGATATGGTAGATAAGGTTCAAGTATAGGTACGTGAAGTCATTGCCCAAGATTAATGGTCAGCCTATACTGATATTGACAAAAACTTAACATATTATACATAGAGATCCTTTGTTTTGGCCAGAAACAGGAAAAACAAAAACAAAAACCAAACCACCACCAACTTTTAAACTCCTGTTCTTGTATGCTACCCCCAGAATTCTGGGTATTCTTACCTCTTGAATGTTTGAATTAAGTCTTTTAAGATTCATGTCACAAACTAAAAGACAATATTTATAATCAGAATTATGTTGAAGAAAAAGGAAAGAAAACCAGACTGGAAGTCTTGGGTTACAATATTGGTTGTATGGCTGTCTTAGAACATGATGTTGGACACTCAAATTCCAGAAAAGACTGCTTTCTTTTGGGAAACTCGAGCTGAGACAAAGGATTTAGTATTATTTCTTATGGAGATAACACTAGATATTTTCTTGATAGCTACTCAAAAATGGGCCCATGTGAGGGAAAAGACTGAAAATTGGACCTTCCAGAGCTCGTTTCTGCTCCAGTGTCAGAGTCATTCAGTGGCTGCCCTGAGTCCTAAGCCTGCTTTACCACATGGCAATCTGTAAGCCTGACCACGCTGTTTTACACATTCATAGACATACCAGGTTTTTGCACATACCCAGACAGCCTTCCAGAGAGCCTTTCCTATTCACAAGACAGACATGCAGTCAGGAGGTAGACAAACTGTTGCATAATCTGATCTCACAGCTGCTCTTGTCCCCTACTTCAGCTGCAAAATAAATATAGTAGCTGTGATCTGAGTTATAACTACTTCTTATGGAATAAGGTATCCCTTCCACTCCTTAATGCCATGGATGCTCAATTACCCACTCTCTGGGAGCCCTGGACTACAGACTGTGTGGAACCAACAGTTATTTTTTGGTGTTAAAACTGATGTCATCACAAAATTAAAAAACAAAAACAAAACCACAATAAAATATTAGGACACGCAATAACGTTTCATGACACCTCCCAACCACCACCTTCATGAAAAAATGCTAGGGAAGTGATCATGGCTTTTAATGTGCAATAACAATACTATTCAAGCTCTTTTGGACAAATAGGTAAATAAATGCAAATGAGTATCTGAATACAGAGATGTTTAAAAGAAATAGTAGCTAACAATTTATATATGGATAGAACAAGTTTTCAAGATTGGAGGGATAATGTCTTCACATTCAGATTTGATGCTTATTTTAAAAGATATGCTTTACCTGGAGCATATTGTTGCCGTCAAGACAGGAATGACAGGTTAAAATTTTCTTTGTCAGGTCAATTAGACTAATTAATATGAACAACTTCTTCTGAACCCAAAATCTGTAGGAAAGAAAACCAAAAATCTCAGGTCAAGAATCCTCATCTGAGGCCTCTTGGTCACTAACTCCAAGCTATTTAACATTAGATACTGCTCTGAAGGTGTAGACTGATCTCAAAATATGTGAGAAGAGCTGTCTCCCAAAGACACTAGATTGTAGACTGTTTAGAACGCTACATTTGGCTCCAGTATCAATCACACACTCAGGCAAGGTATCATTGGATCTCATGAAGCACCAAGAGCATTATGTTTTGTGTCTTACCAGGGAGCTATTTTTTCTGACAGACTATATTATTTCACCCACAAGAAACGTGTAAGGTAATTTAGTCTCATCTTGCTGTCAACAATGATGCTAGTGAGCAATGCGCGCAGTCAAGAGTGAGACAGCTGCCATTGGAGCTTTATACTGTTATCTTCTATACCACAAATAAAACACATCCATTCAGACTCATTCTGATTGTGACAGCCTTAGAGACACAGTAAAACAGAAGAAATGTGCGCCAAGATATTGTTAGTGCAGAGAAGCGGCTGTATTAAGTAGCTGTGCCTCTTTGAGGCACCAGGAATGACAAATACTCAGAAGTAGCTTCAGCTAAAGCCTTGCAACTGAAATGATTACTGTACTTATAAATGCAGTAAAGTCATCTTATTCAGGCATAGATATCTACAGGAAAGAGATTGCATAATTTCTCATCAGCCACTGACAATGCTAAATTAAAAACAAAAAAAACTAGTAAACCCAGCAACCAAGACAGGACCATGCATACTACCTGTGAGGTGCTAAGTGATAAAAAGCCCCAGACTTCAGTGACACTGAGGCTACAGAAAGTGGTGCCTGTGCCAGAAAGTAAAATATGGAGCAAATTCTGCCACTAGTACTCAAATGGATTGAATATATTCATCTTTCACTACTTCCATTCATTCCTATCTCTCTGTTCAAGGCAGAAAGGAAAAGGTAGTAGCAACAAATATGCAAAATGCAGAGACAATAAAAATGCAGCATCAGACAGGTCTAAATACACCTTTTATACTGAACTAATGAAAAATACAGAGAAAATTTTCTTGTGATTTTTATATGTGGAATAAGTTCATTTTTCTTCTGCCCTTTACTTTTTTTGCTTGATAAATCATAGTTTTGGCAATTGATAATTCCCCTTTCATTCAACCTAAAGGGCCCCTTATTTCAGACTACAGTTTAGGGGAATATAAATCAAAAGGAATGCAAAGTCAGATGAAAAAGGAACATTATGTGACTGGAAATGTGGAATGAGGAGGTAAAGTCATAACTTTTAAAATATTTGTTTTAAATTAGAATGACACCATACAGGGGAGCTCACATACTGTTTTTACTACTCTTGTGCTGCAGTAACTTATAAACTCTGTATTGGTCAATGACTTTAAAGAAATTGATGGTGCTTTTTTTCAGTACCAGCTATTTAGTAATTTCATAGTTCAGACACAAACATCCTGTAGTATCTCTCTAAGCCCAACATAATCATTTATGCAGTCTATAAACTCAATACAAAAATATTGAAATAATAAACACAACTCAAAACCTCATGTTTAAAGACCCATGATGTTTAAAAAGTACCATTCTTGCTATGCTTGATACATCATATCATGGCTAAAGTCAATGCACTACCCACTGACACTGCTGTTTTTGTTCAATTAGACATGCTTTTAATGCAGTATTTATATCACGTTACTTTTCTGTAAACAAAGCATTGTATGCATAGAACAACAGAGTTTGGGAAATGAAGGAAAAATTACCTTTTGATGAGTGTATGCTTAGTATTAAATTTTTGTCCATGGACCTACATAAGCACTATTTTACAGGTTCTCTCTAAGGCATTACAACAACCAAAAACACCTGAATAAGGTTAGTGATCATACACTGTGAAAGTGCACGTCATGCAACATAAAGTATTTGGGAATACCAGGTCTAGGAACTTTAATTAACTCACAGGGTGGCACTCCATTGGAAAAGAGTCTAGGAGGCTGCAGAACTGGATATCATTATGAAAGAGTCGGGTAATAAAGCTCACACAAGGAAGTTGATTTTTAAAAAAGGATCTGAAGAAAAAGGAGGAGATCCAAATATATGAGAGCAGCATGAAGCTTAGAGAAAAGAGGGGCAGAGGAAGGAAAGATAAAAGTATGCAGAGAATAGAGGATGACATCAGTACAGAGATAAATGAGAAAAGAATTCTACAAAGACTTGAAGAGCAGGGTATTTTTCCTAGTACAAGAACTGAACCAATTATAGAGGCAACAAATTTGAAACAATTACAAGGAAGTACATTTTTATGTAGCACATGAAACTCATTGCCTCTTGGTAATCAAAACTTAATGGGAGCCAGAAATGCATAGGTTATAGTTACACTACACAAGATTCATTTCATCTGTAGAAGAAAAATTCTTTATGCTTCCTGGCAAAAGCAGGTACTAAGTGACGAAAAGAATTAGAAAGAGATTTACCTAATTTGACATACTGCAATACTTATCCATTATGGCCTCATGTAGCTTCTGTTAAAACAATACTATCCAACCATAATGTAAAAAGCTCCAACAGTTTTGGAATTCATACAAAACCTCAGAGTGCCAGCCTACTCTTATCAACAAGGCACTCAGAAGAAACTCTTCCTGAAAGCAAGTTACCTCTTGAGTACTTTTTTTGCAAGGTAATTCTATTGAAGCAATTGCTATTAGCCATTGCTGGAGAAAGATACTGGATTAACTGTGCTAACAGGGTGATGCAATGTGCCAGTTCTCATGTTGCTCTTGTTTTGACGGATGGAAGGGCAGTGTGAAAGCTGCAAAATCCAAGGCAGAGATGACTAATCCAGTCCTGGCTTAGCAGCAATGAGGGAAAAGACTGTCTTGTGCAACGTAACTGTTGTCTGGAACGTGGAAATGTGTGAAAACTGTGACTGTGCTCAAGGCAAAACTAATTCATCCGTTTTCTGAGCAATGTAAGGACAGGACAAAAACTAGAACACCTCAAACTATTGGCTTTCTCTCCTATTAACACAAGAACTGCTTGGACTTGGATGGGGATCAGGACAGAGGCTAAGTTCCATCATTACTTAGACTTGCTTTGCCCAGTGCAAATGTTCTGTTTAAATTTGTACGTTGCTTTTTGGAGAAAGGTTATCACCAGTAGCAACGGGCAAAATATTTGGTACTGAATAGTCTGTAAATTTATCCTCTACAATCCAAATCTTTGGATTTGGAAAATAATTTGAAGGGAAGGAAGGATCAGCTCCTGTATCTGCTGTGGTTCCAGATGCATCTTGATTTTAGGCAAAAGAGAAGAACTCTCATAAAAAAATAAATTCAACGGCCTTCTCAGAAAAGTGTCTCCACTTTGTGGTAACTAGGACACTACCCCAGGGCAGAAGTATCACTCTACCTATGAATGGTACTGTTTGACTTTTATTCTGAAGCAACAGTCGCTGCCCCTTCTACATGCTATTCCCTTTAACTGAAGGTATTATTTTTTATCTACTCACCTCTTGAGGTGAAATCTCTGTCCCACTGAAATCAAAGGCAAAACAGCTAACTTCAAAGACCTAATAATTTCTGCTACCTTCTCGTTCTTCATATTAATTATGCTTTAGATTTCAAGTATTTCCTTTTGTTTATTTGAACTCTTAATTTTATTGCATTCTTCCTTTCCTGTCCCTCACATGAGAAGAGAGTAAAGAAACCCAGCTGATTTTCCTTATACTATTATTTCATAAACCTTTAATGATTCAGCTCCTTTCTGTAGAGAGAGTTCACATCACTTCAATCTTTTCAAACAAAATCCCAGCCTCTGATCAGTGTTCATTGGCCTTTTCCTAGTACGATAACTTTGAGCTATGTAATGAAGATTGACCACAGGATCCAATATCAAAGCATACCATCAGTGCGACACGGCAGGCGCAGCAGAGTTTCTCTCTCCCTCTCTCCTTTTCCTTATGGCTTCTTAAAATGTGCTTTTCTGTTCACCACTGGGCAATGAACAATTACTGTACAGAGAAGATGGAAAAAATTGCAAAAGGTTACAGTGAAACATCAAGAAAAAACAGCCCCTCCTTGTGATATTTATGTTTCTGCTGCTGGCCCTGGCAGAAGTCCAGATTCTGAATGAACAAAACTCCCAGTGGCTTAGGAACTACAGAATTCAGCCCATAGTCAGGAAATGCAATAGCATATGACAATGGGAATTAAAAAAGAAAAAAGAAAAAAACAGCTTCCCAATCCTTTTGAGCTTCCAGCTCAATCAGTTTGGATCAAAATACAGGGACTGTTGAGATTTTGCGTGAATGAGTTCTCTATTGCTAAACAAAAACATGTGTGTGTTACAGTGTAAGACAGTTAAATGGTAAACAGTACGTGGCTCTGCTTCCTCAATGATGTTTCATTTTCACAGTACTAGAACTTATAAAATTCCATTTTATATAGAAGTCCAATATCCTCTCTATTCAAACACAGTGAGGAACTGTTTTCTAAAACAGAAAGTCATATCCCTATTTCTGACCTTTCTAGGAAAGCTACTTGATATCCACTGTTCACTACTCAGCGTCAAATCATAATTTTTCTAAAGATTAGTACTTAAAATACTGTGGTAATGTTTATTGTCATTTAGTGATTCGAGTTAAAACTGTGTCCTTTACAACATATTTTCTTAGGGGTAACTAATACCTGAAAACCCATTAGCTGGGAAAAAAATGCCAAATTTTCTTCTTTTTGTAAATACTTAAAATACAAGTTAACCACTATGATATTAGCAGGAGCAGAGTGTTTCAGGGCTACTGTAGGTGCTGTACAAAGCAGAAATTTCAGCTTCGCTTTTCGTCCCAGTATGTCATTCTCCTGGAGCAGATACTTGTCTTCACAGTCCACATTTTATCTAGAAGTCACAGGAGACCACTAAACATGAGACCATGTCAGCAAAATTTTTACAACCCCTTTTAAACTCTCTCTCTTTTGAGAGTATAGTGAGAGACCGATAAAACCAGGATCTTCAAGCCACATAATACAAAGGACAGCAGGTGTTTAAACACTCTTGTTGGCCATTTCCATGACCAGACAGGGCTGCATGTAAAATTCTGTTTTCTGTTTATGCTTTCCAGAAAAGTAGAGGATCCGTGGTTTGTGAGAACATTCCAAAGAGGTCTCACTATTTCAATAAATTAGCATTAGCTGTCTCAGAGATTTTTATTTTTTTAATATACAAACTCTCTATGCAACTTGTTCCTACTTTCCCCTGAAAGCAGTCACATCTCCGAGAGAAAGTAGATTTCTGAAGCAAGATTGATAACCATCAATGTGTGAGTAGAGCTAGGGATCGACAGGCAGAGAAGAGCAGACCGATGAATGAAAAACAGCTGAGCACACCTATGGACATGGCAAAAAGGTGGCTGCCTGCTCCCACCACTGACAGTGGATGCAACTCAAGCAGCATTTTGGTGAGAGGAGCTGCCATAATAATAGACGGGACTATGAACCATTTATTTCACAGCATACTAAAGGTGCAATTGAGAAAATGAGCAATCTGTGGCATAGTTCTCATTTCACACACACTCCATGGAAGGAGCAACAATTTTCTGAGTCCTTGATAAGGCTGGATCACAAAGGTGCAGTCTAGCCCATGAAGGGGAAAGTATTTAAAAAAGAGCAGGTTAAAGGGACCATGCCACTTTCTGATGAAAACCACAAGGAACTGGCATTCAAAAGTAGCTCCTATTATTATTATTATTATTATTATTATTATTAATTTATTTATTTATTTTGCTCCTAGAGCAGAAGCTGCCTATGAAATTATTAGCAGTTTCATGTTTAAAATATCTGAAAAAAAAGTGTGAAACATGCTTGCCATCTCAGCCCCCAGCAGCAAATCCTGCCCTCGATTAATACAGATTCCCCCGTGCTTCCCTGTAGGTTCAACATGTTTGAACCCCATCAATCCTAGGACCAGAGAGCAACACGTAAAAACAAATTACACAAACCCCTTAAATGGAGTAGCGCCTTTGGGTAGCTGGAAGTTTGCTGGAAAGTTTCCCCCAATACAGCATCCCATTGCTTTTGTTTATCTATCCTTGCTGACATTTTCTTCAATTAGGAAACAATAGCTCCGTTCCAATGTACTGAGCAGAATTACTGAAACCAAGTCACGTGACGCCACAAGAGTGTGTTTTCAATTATTCACTCTGTCTTTTTTGCCAGGCCTATGAAGAGGAACAGCCTTCTGCAGGAGTCAGGTTTGTCTGCCTCGCTGTTGTAAGTTCGTCCTTTTGAATTTTTATTTTACAATTAGGGATTTTTTTTTTTTTTAAACTGTAAATTCAACTCTCAGAGAGTTTCTTGCTCTTTTATTAGAGAATTTCCAAATCTCTTGCTCTTCCTACTGCCTGGAAATCCTTCACATCTGCAACAGTTCAGTTCTAATAGTACTGCTCAGTAATGAATTTGATGAAGATCACAAGATCTAGATTAAAAAGGCATGCAAGATATCACGCTATTAGCACTTGGTAATGTAAAACTCATCTTGCTCTTGCTAGTAAAGAAGCTTTAGCTTTCCTATTGTCTGGTTAACAGTAGTGCATTCCCATTCAATCTGGGAGCTACACCAAATTATTTACATCTTGTAAATGCTTGGTTTAATATCAACCAAAAATTTGAACCAAATGAGCGCAGCTCAAATCATGTACTTTGTTTGCAGAAGGCAGACTGAGTTAGGACTTTTTAGATTTAAAGCTGGAAAAATAAAGCTTGGGGAAAAAAAAAAGAAACAGAAGGAACATTTGGTTTGCATTACAAACCACAGACAACTTCCATCAGGCATGCTGAAGGTATAAGAATGGCAAGAGAAAATGACAAGCAGTGAGTGCACTGGAGGTAAAGATGAATGGGCTGGAGAATTGACTTTGAAGTAATTGTCCATGCCCACGATACCTTGAAATCAGTTTGCTGTAATACGGTAATTAATCATGAAGCTTTTCCAGCACTTGTGATACTGTTTTCTGTGTAACATAATGTTTCTGGATATTTTTATTGGAAAACATATAGAATATATTTTTGGTTGCTCCTATATTTCTGTCGCTCATGCAACCCTGATTCAGCAGCTCTGGAAAGGATGTCGCCTTAGTTAAAGACCTGGGCTGTAATCTAATCCCTAGAGGCAGAGCAAGCATTTAACTGAAAATCTTCAGGTCTAATGGGCTTATTTTCACTGCAGCCACTGTGTTGAGATACTAGGTATGTCATTCAGGATTAAATTTGGTCTTTGAGTTAATAAAGCTCAAAGGAGGAGGAGGAGGAAGTAACTGATGTAGCAGAGGTAAAGAGAAATTCTCTCTGTATAATGTAAAATTTCTCAGGAGAATTGCAGAGGGGTGGGATGGAAGAGTACACCGAAAGCAATGTTTCCTTCCCTGTTTCAACAGGTGCTTCTGTTTTCCATGCATCTCAGATGCTTAGCACTAGTCAGAAGAACCTTTTGAACCATTTACTATTGATGGCAGTGCTCAATACTGATGTTCTTCAGCTCAGCAGCTTCAGGCAGTGAGAAAGGCCTCCCATGTCTCTTCCCATCTTTTATTCTATCTTGCCAGTCTCCAGAGAGCTGTATTTTGACCATTAAGCTATTAAGTCCTCTGCTTACCCATGTGCTTAATGGCTGTGATTTTTTTTTTTGTTGTTAATTCTTTCTCTTCACAGAAGTAAGAGTGCAGTTAGTATTTGCACAACATAGTATTTCATTCAAGGATTTCTATTTCTCCTAATTTTCCCCCACAGGCAAGATTGTTTAGATATGAATGTGCAACTTGGGCTCATTTCCGACACTGTTATTGCTAATATCTAATAGTGATTGCCAGAATCACAAAAGGAGCAACAATCCCTTCTCTAGACTTTCAAGTGAGCACAATCCACAGACCTTCAAGCAAGTTAGTTCTGTTGCTCTCTACCCAGGTGATGAGGTAGAAACTTGCAGAAGTTACCTTAATACATCAGCAGCAAAGCATGAAGTTCCCCTCATCCTTACTATCCTATTGCTTTTTCAAGTCCACATTCTGGTCTAATGGGCCAGATCACATTTTTTCCTTCCTCTGAAATACCTTCAGACATACAGGAAAAGCAATATCAAGCTTTACAAGATAAAACTCTTACACTTGTGACTAACAGAGATTTTCCAACCCCATCGTTGAAACTAAGTTCATACCTATTATGGTATACTAAAGCTTAGTGCTAACCAAAACACTAAAAAGGGTTCTTTAAAAGAAATAGTAATCACCAAACCTTGAAAGTCTTTATATATTAGTAGTATCAGTCATCTTTTAACTAATGTAATCAGTGAAAAAGCATACAAAAATTGCTAACATGATGCTGAATTACACCAACAGTTACTTATTGCAGTTCTCAAAATCATTGTTCTAATGTAATTCTTTGCACTTTTCATCTCTGTACTTCAAAATAAATTCTGAGAAGTAGCTTCTCTCAACAGTGTAGAAGGGGAGATTAACCCCAGAGAAATAAGATCACAAGTCAACCACAAAGTCCATCTGTGAAAGCTGAATTCCATGTCAACCCCTTCTCCATCCCCTCAGTATCCTTACATACAAGCTCAGATGTCCTGTATTCAGCATGAGCTGTACATCACAGGAAGGGAGCGTGGCTGTGCTGTTGGGTTGTCTTCCACTGACACTTGTGGTTGCAAGCCTTCATAAGAAGAGAGGGAATTCTGAAAAAAAAAGAAAAAAGAACATTCAATGCACTAAAGAAAATACGCTAACTTAGTTTTACCCTGAAAGATTTCCTCACGACAGTGTGGGGAAGGCTGGGAGCCCGGTAATTTTGGTACCAATATTCCTGTAAAGTCAGGTCAGACTTTTCCACATCAATAGGGAGCCTACCAAAGACACACAGGAGAGAGCCAGAAAATAATGGTTTTGTTCAACTTGACATATTCTCCAGAAACTTTAAAATTTCAACTTTGCCATGGTATCATTTCTTGCTGGGAATCCTGAGGAGTTTCTGAAGTGCTGGGGATTTTATTTTGGAAGAGAGACATCAGACAGCAGATCAATGTTATGACTGGTATGACAGAAATAAGTTATAATTGAGGGTTACAGGAGCATTACCTATCAAAAACACCAGAAAAGACTGCACTCCCTGGGAGAAAAAGGGACCTCTTTTCTCCTCCTGGAAAAGCTGTATCCAAGGTTTTTCTTTTATAAATCGAAATTCAGATTCACATTGAATTGTATATACTTCTCCAGGAATGCCATAGAGCTCAATCACATAGTGCTTATCTTTTTTTTTTTTTTTTTTCCTTGTTATTTGTATGAGAAAAAAAAAGTAATCCTTAGGATATGGCTGTATTGTATTTATTATAGATATTGGTCTGGTTTGGCTAGAATTTGAAGGCCTACGTTTCTTGTCAGGGCTGTAAGGAGCCTTTAGAAAATCTGCCTTCTCCTATTTCCATATCACCATTTTCGGCAAAAAGTGCATATGTGTCCACCTAATTCCGCACTGAACCCAAGCCAGACAGTTTATAGCACATTGTACAACCGTTTTCTCTCAGTGGTATGCTTGAGAATGTCTTTTGTAATAAATATGATAATGAAAATTAAGCAAGTCAAAGCAATTCATTAAGACTTGCTCACGTTGATTTTTTTTTTTCTAGCACCAATACATTCCTAACAAAATAGTTCTACAAAATTTCTGAGAGAAAAAGAAAACTGCTTTAACAAAGCTCTCCTTTGCTATCTTAACATGCTCATTACTTTTTTTTTTCTTTCCATTTTACAAAAGCTCCAGCTTGTCACATTTTGATTGTATAGCATTTCTTCCATTTTCTCTTAATTTGGTGTGCTGTATCATACACCGAAGCAAACCCTTTCTGTAATGGGACACTTTTTGATTGATGTATTGGAGCTGTAATCCTTTATAGAGTTCAATCCTTAATCAGATATTCATATCTAAAGTGCTTCACTGGATCTCTGTTACTGTTAAATGCAAAGTCTTAAGTGAGTTCTGGTCTGCGAAGGTAGGAGCTTTATAGCAGCCTGACATTTCTTACTCTCTCACGGCTAAGATCTGCTTTTGCTAAACCACTTACAAATCAGATGTGCCAGGCAGAGAACTTAACCTCAACAATTTGATTAATCTTCTTTGAATTATAGTGGTTTCATGAATCAAACTTCAGAAGGAGCTTCCTCTTTTCAAGTAATGTTAGCAGGATAGAATAATGCTTTTAAAGTATCTTCCTTTTCAATTTAGGATTTCAACATGCAAATTCAGCAGAAGCCAAAAAGCAGTAGCACAATGGAAGCATCAAAAACATTTATTAAAAGCACTCCATTGTGCTTGGGGAGCATGGGAAGAGAATGAAAAGGTGAAGGAGAATTTAGTAGAGCACTGCACAGAAACAGAATTAGCAAGTCATGAGATATCACGTGGCTGTTAGCAGACTGAAAGGCTCTGTTGATTCAATTTATTCATTAGGGCTTTTCAGTAGTGTAGGTTATTGAGTAGGGGTATATTACAACTTACTTTTTATATTTCCTTTCCTGGAGGATATTTAGCACCAGAGAAGCGGAGAAAGTTATTGAAGGTATCATGCCACATAAGTGGGAGAATGATAGGAAAAAGAGCAGTACCACCAGCTCTCTGAAGATGGATCGAAAGAGCAATGCTGGGAACAGGAAGTCAAGAAAGTTTCGCTCCATTTCAAGATCACTTATATTGTGCAACGCCAAAAACAGTGATGATGGGTCAAGTCCCGATGAGAAATGCCCTGATCCCTTTGAGATTTCTGCTAGCTGGGGTCAAGAGGATTTTGACTGCTGCCCTAGAACACAACTGCCATTCACAACAGAGACAGAAGACAGCCCACCTGATCCTCCACGTGTGATCACCAGCATAGTCCAGTCCAAGGCTGCAGCAAATGAGAACTGCAACAACATGAGAAGAAAGTTACTCATCAAGGTAGGCAACCGTGTGTTATATTGTAATGCTTCCTATTGCAGTCATTCCTAAATGGGTTAATTCATATTTCTCAGGAACACAGGATTCCATCTGTCTCTTTCAGAGCTTATGAGCTTGCAGTGTTCCTGCTCTGTATAAACTGCATGAAAATGTATTAGATTCCCAGCTGTGCTGTTACACTCTGCTGATTAATGTTCTACTGAAATCAGTGACTGATTGGTCACTCCTCAGCGTATTCATACTAGCACAGCTGATGCTTCCTACTTGCAATATGTACTCAGCTCAAAATACAAAACTGTTTCTACAGGAAAATGAATGTGAGCATAAATTATATTAACACTGTTAAAGATGCAGGAGATTCAGCAGGCAGATTCTATCTGATTCAGGAAGGAGCTAGTGGTGGATCTAAACCAAAGAGGTCACTTTTTAAAGAAAACATTTACATCTTTTTAGAGATGTAAGTGTTCCATTTTCCTTCAATCAGGAAGAAACTATTTTAACCCCCAAACCATTTTTCAGTCTAGGCAATGTAGTTCAGATGTCTTTAGAAAGTTCCTACTCTGTGACATATCCTATTTGTTCACTTTATATCTACCTGTTGGTGTGAAGGGGAAGGGGGATGTCACCACAGCTATGATATGATTTTTAATACAGTCTGTGTCCTCCCAGCTTCTAATATTCGAATACCCAGTATTTATGCTTTTTACCTGTGGAAATAGTGGCTTATGTGAAAAAAAAAAAGTTTCTTTCACCTATAATATTTCTCTTACATATTCTATTGTACTTACCTTCTGTAAAAATCGACTAAAACCAGACCTCTACATCTAAAGACAGAGTGGCACTTAAAATCTGAATCTCCCCTTACTCCTTGAGTTTCTTGCTGATGATCACAGCACACAGCCCAATGTTACAAAGACTGCAGCAGGACAGAATTCAGGTGAGGAGGTATCTTAGCCCCTTGGCAAAACCACAGAATGAGGACAAAAACAAGCCAACTTCCTATTGCATTCTGACAGAAAACATAAATAGGTGGAACTGACCAAAGTCCCAAAATACACACAGTCACCTGCAAAACCATACCACCTCCTCCCATTTGGAAGCAGTTTGCATGCACTCTGCTGATTTCTATGTGTGAGTAAAGAAGGAGCTGGCCTCTGTGGATTCTCCCCTTTTCTCTTTATCACAGCCTGAAACACTTTCTTAGGTGTGTGTCAACTGCTGCAGTCTGATTGCTTGCATACCTCCAAAATATGCCAGGCTCCAATAACTGTCATGATCCATATGCTTGTGAAACTACTCAATATCTTACTGCAGACTGTAAGTGTAGATCATTTGCTTTTATAGCTGGCAAGCAGCTCAAATAGGGATCTGGGGAACAGAGTAAGTCTCATAACTAATGCTGTTGCACAGATAAAATACAACTGCTGAGGGTATAAATCCTCTCTTAGGTTGGAATGTTAGTGTCACTGAACAGGATGGGTCAGGAGCCTGGATGGAGGGTGACATAAATCAATCAGTAACCCAGGCCTTTCTGGCAGTATTTGGGTTGCTTACTGCCACTATAGACAAAAGGCACAGTAAATTCTTTCTCCAGAGCTCTGACAGCAATATAAACTTCTTCAGGTGCCACTTGCTAATATTCCTACCTTTCAGAGTCACAGATCAGCAGCTCTAAAAAGTCTTATCTCAGCATGCTAAATTTGATAACTCCTACACGAACCTTACCCTGTACCACTGCTGCTGAGGCTTTGCCCTATATTATGAAAGCAGTGATCTTTTTTTCCCCATACGGCATAAGCCTGGCATAACAACCTTTCTATAGCACGTGTGTTAACTTAAGCTTAAAACCTCTCTGTTTAAGAAAGGACTCAACAACTATTTTTCAACTTCTAATGTACCACACTCTCTTCAGTCCATGTGACAATTCAGAAATTCATGATGCGTGACTCAGAGCTAAAGGGTCCTAGTCTTTGTTCAAGAAAATTGATTCCATTCTTCCTGTGGTGTTGCTGAGATTATTGCATTATTCGTTCGCTTTCCAGTGCCTGCAGCCTTAAGCATGACTCTGAAGGTGCTAATAACTCCCACAGAACTGAATAACTTAATTTTTTCTGTTACACTGGAAGAAGAGAAGAATGTTTAAAAGTGCAGCATGATTTAACACTCCCTGTGACTCTCTTCTGCAGAGCTAAGGGGGAACCTGGAGCATCAGTCTTCCTGATACTAATTCTTCTCTACTGCTCAAAGACTTAAGTATCTCTGAATCCATACCCTGTCAATTGCATGAGATTCACTGTTACAGAAACTGTACCACACTGGCTGAGATAGGACTGCAAAGTGATGTCACTGCTCCTCCGCCAGCTGATCCCACAGCACAGTGCTAGGACTGACTTGTACTAACACACACATTTTTGTTTTCAACCAGGGCATTCATAGCCCACATTTATGCTGCTAAAAGTTGTGACACTGGCTACCATTTTCATTGTGGTGATGTGTGGCAGTATTAGATGACAGGGGTTCAGTTCATAATTGCATCTTCTAAGCAACTTCCTTCCAAAAGTATATGGCATGGTGGCACAGTCCCCATGTAAAGGACAGACAACTTTAACTGTTGTCATTGACACCTCCTCTGTAGTGAGGTTATATATAACCTCTTTGGTGGAAGGGGAGAAGTTTGAAACAAGAATTAAGTAGGAGCCTATCAACATCTATTCAGTGGTTCATTACATTCAAGGCAAAAACCTCAGTGGGTGCTACATCCATGTAAACTATGCAGTTACCTGAGACATTTGGACATTCAGATCCTGGCAAAACATGGCCATTATATTTTGCATAGGGCCCTGTGTAGCAGATCTTAGCGGTTATGCCATTCCATGACTTTAGCCTACACTGATAAAAATGACATAGATATGTCATTTTCCTGCTGAAGTCCTACCTTCCAGTCACTTTTTTTTTTTTTTTTTTTTTTTTTATCACAGAAAATCTGTTATGACATGCAGAGAACAGAGAAGACAGGAGACAATCTGGGAAAAGGGAAATGGAGAAGGGAAAAGAAAAAAATTATGAAGACAGGAAAAGAGGAAACAGAGAATGTGTACTTGACTATAAAATACTTCAAAGCAAGTGAAGCAAGAGGAGGAAAAAACAATAGCCAGGAGCAGTGAAGGAATCAGACTTGCAGCAAAGTGCATTTGTTAACGACTCCACATTTCCTATCAAATACCACATTCTTCCTTTTTTCCCTTCTCTGCCTCCCCAGTGCATTTTGTGCACTGCAACAGCAGACTTATTCACCTACATGTTGCTCTGCAGAAAGGCAAGTAGAGATGCCACACTTAAGGGCCATTAGTTCACAGACTTTCCAACAATTTCTTTCTGTCTGACCAATTGTACAAAAATAATAAAAGCAAATAACACATCACCATGCACACTCAGGCAAAGAACAGCTGGATCAAAATCTTATAGCACATAACTCACACACTCTAAAATGGTACCTGACAAAGAATATCTCAGTGTGATCCATTAACCTCATATCCTTTTCAATGCATCTCCTCTACTTTCATTATATATTCTAAATAGCAATGATTTCTCCCCCTTCTCTAAATGTACTGCTAACAATGATGAGAACAGTCTTTTAATTCATTTGGTTTCTTTGTTCCAAGATTCACTCATATTGACTCTTGCTCACTGTGCCTACAGCACCCGGCATTACCTGGGCATCATCCATTCAGCCAGCTCCTGGACCACTTAGTTTCTAAAGTGAGGCATATTTACTCTGGCACTGACAGAGCTGGAAAACCAGCTTGTCAATATATAAATAAGCAGATCTGCTTTATAGTTTGCTTCTCACAAACTCAGCAGTTTCAGTTGGCCTGAAAAGGAAAAAAAAAAAAGAAAAAAATTATCTGATACCTGATGCACTGACAAAGCAAACACTTTTGAAGACAGCCTTGCCTGCTCATGTCATTACAAACTCTGAGGCTTTGTCAGTTGTAGGAAGGATGGACAGGAGTAGACAATATTGACTTGTTCTTCAGAGAACAGCAGTCTATGCTGGGTATGAGAGACGCTCCCAGAAGCATTACATTACAGTCAATGGGCTCTCCTCCCTGCACTGTGGACAGTCTGGGAAGCACTGAGGTATGAGCCACAGAGGATGGTGGTAGGGGTGAAAAAACATTTAGAATAAACTGTAAACTGGAAGGGATGGCTCTTTACACAAACGTTGGATCCAAACTAATCGGACTGTGTGATTCCTCTAGGTTCTAGAAACTTCTCTGTCCTTGCTCCCCTAGGTCCCTGACTGTCTGCTTGAAGAAGGAAAAAAGCAAAAGGTCATTTTCTCTCTTGGTCGTCACAAGAATTATTTTTATTAACTCGCCTTTGTGCAAAAGCCAGTTAGTTGGCTGCTTGGTACCAGGACAAGCGTTATGGCAACAGACTGTAATGTCTTGAACATGAGCCTATGGGAAGGATGGAAAAACAAAGCAAGTAAGGGAGACTATTTATTTAGACATTTATGTTTTCTCCTCCCTTTTTCTATTTGCTCTGTCTTTCCAGCCTTCCTGTTTTGTGACATCAGGGCCATGCTATCCCCAGAGCAAGTTGGAAAAGAGGCTGTTTTATTAAGATAGTGCATGCTGCAAAATGTGGTCCAAGGCACAGGCTCCCAGAAAAAAACATACCAACGAAGGGCGGAAAGGTCTGTCTGTAACATCTAATATTCTGATTGTCTATGGAGGGCAGAACCCGAATCCTATGCCCTGATTCTTGCATCATCTAAAGGCATTCTGGCTTCTACCATTTTATTAATTGCAAAGGGAATATGCTGCTGGGAAAATGAATCACATCTACTATAAATGTTTTGGAAGGACCAAGACATTGGCTAGGGCATGTCAGAATCAGTGGAGTCACATTCACGTCAGTTTGTACCAGAGATATGCTGAAACTTGTTAGAAATTATACAGAAAAAAATGGTTCTTGAAGAAAATCCCCAAAGGCTGTATTCTCTTAAACTTCCACTTGGAAATCCCAGCCATTTCACAGTCAGAAGGCCAGAAAAGCCAAATATTTAAATTCACTATTGTACTGTTGTAAGAATTTTTGTTTTATTTTTTATTTTGTTGGCCTTTTTAAAACAACAATCAACTCATTGTCATATGGTTAGTTAACTGAGTCAAAGACCTTACTTGAACTAGCCTTGTATAACACTTTACTTCATTTCAGACAATCTAACTACTGTGTCTTATGTTAAGAGTGCACAAAAGTTTTTTAGTTTTTCACAGATGCCATGGTTACCCTTATTTCAAAACAACATCTGGAATGAGATGTTTTGAGACAGGACTCTGGGCTAGAAATGTTTAATGAGAACATGAAGGGAAAAGAAATCTCTTAAATGTCAGATAAAAAAACATCCTCAAACTTTTCATTTGGCATGACAAAAGAAGAGGATAAGGAGAGAGTTGGCCTGGACTTGCAAATGACTTTTCCAGAACAAAACATATGAAAAATTAATCTACTCTCACCTGCAACACAAATGAATTTAAGAAGACTCTTGAAATCTACCTTTGATTTTAATGTTTCAGTAAAGTAGATTCAACTTAAAGACTAATTTTGTTTATAATGCACTTTCAAAGTGTTGGGTTGCAAAGGCCCTTATAAGCAGAGAAAGATTTTATTCACTGGCCGCAAATACACATTTAAACATATGTTCTAATAATGAGAAGGCAAAGTTGACGTAGAATCCACCTGCTCACACACCAAACCTGTCAACATTATTTTAGCAAATTTTCAGCATTTGCTACATTCAGAGCTATAAATCACCTTGCAAAAACAGCAGGACACATTAAAAGGGAGGAGGATACAAAACAAATACTGCCTTTACTTTTGGAACCATCAGCAGTATTTCTATGCATAAAATAACAAGTGAGACAGGAAATAAAAGACATTAAAGAACAAAACCCAAAGCAAATTGAATGCTGGAACGTGAATTGGTCAAGTGCTTATTTTTCTAAAGAACAGCTTTTATTAATTTTCTGTCATGTTGCAACAACTTGGATCTGAATATAGTGATCTATATCCAAGATCCCCAAAAGTGCAAATGCTGACAACGTACAGATATTTGCCACATGTGTCTGCAGCCCAGTAATCTTTTTTAATTTTTAAGTAATTCACATAAATGAATTTTGAAAAGTATCGACACACACAGCCTATTTGAAATGTAGCCCAACCTGGTAAGATGACTACAGATTTAAACAAATTTTTTTCCCAAGATTTTTCTGCAGTTCATTTAACATTTCTTCCAACTGAGTAAGTGTATGCAACTGATCGCTCTTAGAAAGAACGTTCATATAAGTTCTCATTGCTGTCATTTCACATGTATGTCCCCAAATTACCACCCTAGCACTTGTCCCATTGTACAAAACACATCTTTCCCAAAGGACTTAAACAGTGCTAAAACAAGCAAACAAACAACAACAACAAAAAACCTTCAGAGCCAAACCAATTGCACCTTTGTGAAGTCCTGAGAAACTGATGAGAGCCAAATGCCTTTCTGACAATTAGATTACAAAGGTTTTTATAAATACTATCAACGCAGCAGCTGAGCACTATGAGCAAGTTACTGGAAGAGTAGGAGCGTAACTGATGATGTTCTTAACAGAGACAAGTTAGGGACAGTCTGAAAAGACCCACTCTTAAGTTAAATCCAGACTGAAATGGAGAAAGATGAACAACTATGCAAAGTTCTCCATGTGTGTACCTAACCAATACTAGTGAGAGCATGTCAACATATTCCAGGGGAGCAGTACAAAAGACTAAAGGATTCTACCTTTAATATCTATCTTACATCTTTCTATGCTTTAGAATTAGCACATTGCCCTTCTGAAAACCTTAAAAATTTAATGAATGCTTCATGTTTGCAGAATGTAGCCTGTAATTTCTTACTAATACATAAAGCAAATAAAAAACATTCATAAAGTTAGCTAACAATTTTTGCTACTCAAGATCTGACTTTTAAGACATTAGAATTCTAATCTTTGTTTTCTCACCATACTAAAGATTTTAAAGAAAAAAAGAACATCACATAGTCCCGATTTCAAGCAGGTATTTCCCAATGGTATTTACTTTAGGTAAAAAGTAAATACAGAAGCTCCAAAACTAATACTAGAGTTCAAACAAACTGGTTTAATATAGAATTTTGTCCATACTCATGCATTTACCTATCACTCACTAGAAGTACTCTTCTTGAACAAAAGAGGCTTCGTAAAATTCAGACACTCCTCAGTAATGGCAGACAATCTGGAATGCAAGCAAACCCACAGAGTTAACAAGTCGGTCAATACAAGTATAGCCCTTATCCATTACCTACTGAATTCAGTCTGTAGTGAGCATAGGGCTCAAACTCAAATACTTCTTTCATTCACAGCCTTAGATTTACTCTGGCAGGTCTCAGAATGGGAACCAGGCTTCAACATCCAGGATGTCAATGACCTTTATTGAAATTGCTGTAAATCCAAAGTTTGCCTTTGTTGTCAGTCAGATTCTATGATTCTAAGGTATATTGTGATCCCTATTGATCTGTGGTGAAAGGGCATAATGGTTCTAACCTTCATGGCTAGATGAACTCTGCTTAGAGCAGAAATGAAACCCTAGTGATGCTGAAGAAGATGATTACACAGCTTTCCTTGTGCTGTCAGAAGACTTTAAATCACTGGAAATAGTTCGTGGCACTCGGACCAGGGGATCCTGGAGCAATACCGACCGTCAATTCCCATATATTGTGAATGAGACAGCACTCCTGACAATGGCCTGTCCTAACATACGAAATGTGCTTCCCCTTCAGAAATCTATACCCCAGTCATACAGATCTCCTGGGAACAAGCCTGGATCCAGGATACACTAAGGACCCTCTTCATTTTGTGGAGTATGGAGAGGCTGGTGGGGGCAGGGAAAGTGGATTTAGCCGGGAGGAGAATGAGTGAATACTTGAATTAGGATATGTAACTGAGCAAATGGAGAAGAAATGGTGTGCTAACTTCCCAGTTTCCTTTGTTTCTTTGGAATTTGTAAGTGTTTAAGTATTTGTGCTACAGGAGTGTATTTCCTAGACAAATGTGTTGTCCTTTGTATGCTTAGTCAATTCATTCCTTGCTTTATTTACTCATATGACTTAAGACTATTTCTCTTTCTGTATGCCCACATGTTAATGATTCATAACTGTGTTACAAATGTGCTTACAATTAGTCCTCCAGATGCAACACACAGACTACAGCAACCTCAGTCTGGAGCAGACAAAATCTTCCACTGTTGCAGTCATCTTTGCTCCCTACCCCCTCCTTAAAAAGTCAGCAGCTGGGGTGGAGTTTCCAATGTTTTGTATACACTTATTTTTCATTCAGACATCTTGTGTTTCTGGAGTATTTCCTTTTCTGGTGTATGTTTACTTTTCCTCCCTGTCTTTTCTTATAATAGTTAGCATAGGCAGAATTTATCTAGTTACTATGAGAAGTGTATTATCAGTTCTCTTCCCCTCTGTGCAAAGAGGCACTCTGCTGTAGTACTTCACTCTTTTAGACTGAAGCCACTAATGTCCTAAGGAAAACAACTTTTTCTAAACACTGACTCTATAACACAATTATTCATTCACAATTGCACAGTGTTATAAAGGTCTTTTCATCTTAAAGGCAGTCTGGTTCTAAGGACATTTTCTGCATTTCTTAAAAAGGCTCAAGATAAGTAACTTTTAACATCCTTGGTATGTTTTCTTTCAATGCAATCTTTCATCTTCCTGAATCAGGACAGCTGCATCTGCAGATTGTGTACAACCACAGGGAACAGCAGCTCAGGAATCAAGCTCTCTAGGAATCCAAACTGTGCACCTCTCTGGAAAGGGTTCATGGGCTGCAAGGTACCTGCTGGAAGCACAGCAAACAGGTACAGTATGTATGGAGTTAGTAAGCTTATTAAGGAGCTATTTGTCTGCATGGATTTTGCATGACCATGCCAAACATGGGTTATTTTCTGCTGTCATAGGAGCCTGGTTGCAAGCTATTCAAAGTCCTTGAGCATGTGTACATACAACAAGCTGGCCAGCATGGGAGCTTCCAGGCAGGGAAATGCAGGAAAAGGGAGGGAATGGCTCACACTTGAGCTCTGCCCCCATAGGTAGTACAGATAGATACTAGTGGCTTGAACCATTTGGCACTGAGAACTTAAGGCAAAACAAGAGCCCTGATAGTAAAGGCAGAGTAGTTAGAGCCCAGGAAAGCTTGCAAGTAACAGTATTCATGGTCAGGACAGTGCAACCAGCCACATCAGGGTGTCCCTGGGTGTCTGGAGCAGGACAGCAGCCATACAGCAAGAACAGTACTTACCATGGCTTTATTCTAAGGTACACTTGAAGTCTAAGCTATTGATGGATGCAGCTGTATATGGAAAGGTAGTTGTTGATCACCAGGACTGAGCAGAAGGGAGTAGCGACGGGAAGAAGTCCTAGCAAGGGATGGGGTGCATCATACATCAAAACATGCCATGGCAGCTGTGTTCAAGGCAAGGGGAAAATTGCAGTTCACTCCTTAGTAAGGCATGTAACACACTAGTGCCATATTGTTCATCTATAAAATGATATGCATGCATGTTCCTATTTTCTTTTTTTTTTTTTTTTTTTTTTTTTTTTAAGGGATGGTTGTCTGAGCCCAAGGGATGAACTGTTAGCACTAAATGGACAATCACTTAAAGATCTGTCTGGCAAAGAGGCTGAAACTCTCATTCAATCATCAACACGGCTGGTGAACATAGTGATGGCTAGCAAAGTAAGCATGAAAGTTGTGTTTTCCCCTCCAACTGTGGGGTGATTTGACAACATTTACTTGATAGAGAAGGGGAATTTGTGCAGCAGACATTTGAAGAACATGTTTTTGCTCTTCCTGACAAAACCCCAAACCTCTTGTGGTCAGACTCTGGTAGCTTTCAGCATAGCTTTTTCCCAGATAAACAGAGGCTATGGGGAAGCCAAGTCCCTGGGAAGTTCTAGCAAAGGCTGTACAATCCCTCCTTTTAGAAACCAATTGCTTGCCAATTTTCATTTGCCATTTGGAAGTTGAGCAAAGACAGAGGTGGATTAAAGGAAGATCTATGAATCCAGAAAGCAGGCCATGTACTGAAGTAGTGAGTTTGTTCTTTTGCTTGTTTGTTTTTGTTTTGTTTTGTTTTTTTAATGTACGGTCTACAGCTAGGAGGTTCTTGGGATGAATGCTACCGGAGTCTGCTACAGAGACAAGTCATCTTCTGCTTTTAAATCTACAGTAGAATAACATAAAAAGTTCTGGTATAATCCTGGAATGAGAAAACTATCCTGACTGAAGCTGCTATCAGGTCTGGTACAAAGTACCTCTTTCTAAGATTGTAGTGTTGTGAACTGTCTCACACAGATGTCTACTGGATTCTGCCAAATTTTTTGTTTATTTTCACTCCTTTAAATGCCTAAGTGGCCAGAGATGGACTATATTAAACTATTGTAGTATAGTACCACCCAAGATGCAGCCAGGGGAACTGCACATTTAAAGACAAATCTACTACAAAATACTTAAGGTTGACAGAAAAGGCTTTTCATGCAAGCTGGCTCGTGAGAGAAACACTGCCAAAAGCAGTTGCATAATGTCTCTTTAAGGATCTGCCTTTTTTTTTTTTTTTTTTTTTTTTTTTTAAATTATGAAAAGCTCCCTAGAGAAAGGGACCAGAAAGCCCTAGTAGGATTTAGCTACTTAGCAGATGTCTCCACCTGCTGTCGAAGGAGAAAATTACCATTGCTTAGTTCTTGAGAAACAAACAGCACTATTGTTTGGCTTCTGGAAGAAAGGATTTGTCTTGGTTGACCCCAGGCAAGGTAGAACATATGGATCCTGCTCTGATGGTGCTCTATGACTTTCTTAAGCCCTTCAGAATATTTCTGACCAAAACCCTTATATATTTGGAATTTTATTATACTTCAATCAGTTTCTCTATGCGGTCTGCATTCAATTATGTTATTCCTTTAACTGTGGTTCCTTCATCAGTGGCATTCCTTGTGTTATGACAGAAATAGGGCTATCAAAAACCATATACACCCAGTAGTTATTCCTTACATCAAACTGTTATTCAGTTGTTATCATTTATTTATTTTCAAACTATTTTAAAAACTTGTATTTAAAATCCTGAAAGTGTTACCTACACGTTTTTAAATGCTAGAACTAGTGGCCATAGTTTGAAGTACAACATTCCAATTAGAAGGGGTTGAGTTTTTGGAAAGCACTAAAGCCTAGGCCACAAAGGTTTTTAAACACCCAGATCATATTTGGTCATCCTTTTAAGATCAGCAGGAGTCACCTATTCACCTTTGCAAAGCTGGGTCTAAACACCTTCTTTTTGAAAATAATGACCTTCTAAGACAAGGAAAGCTTAGTTCCCAAAAGTGCCAGTCACCTCCAAAAGTTAGACTGGTATGGCTACCATTTACTGTACATCGAGACATTAGTCTCTCTGAATTGACTGGGGATGACCATTAATTTTCTGTCCATTCTGACTAAAGACCAGAATCTATTTCTGTTACTCCTTTGGCAAGTTATAATGATGTTTCTAGCAAAACTTTGAGCTGTGTTCTCTTT
Organism: Aythya ferina; assembly: GCF_964211825.1. Classification (NCBI taxonomy): domain Eukaryota; kingdom Metazoa; phylum Chordata; class Aves; order Anseriformes; family Anatidae; genus Aythya; species Aythya ferina. The sequence goes on from NC_140307.1 coordinate 9,135,177, forward strand.
TATCATCCTTTTTAAATAATTAACTTTGCTCCATGTTTTGCATTCAGATTGCAATTTCTGCAAGCCAAATTAGTAGAAAATTTATTTTTAAATTGAGATCACTTTCCAGAATTTCTTGTGGTCTTCTTATAAAAAATCAACAGGTGGAAGAATTTCTGCTTAAAATGTCCCTGATCTTTTTGTTTGTTTGTCTTAAGGAAATGTCAACCTGTAAGGAAAGACCCCTGGAAATACAAAATGGTTGTTTTTTGCACAATAAAGCCACATGTCAACGGACTCGCAGTAACTCAACCAGTAAGTTGCAAAGGAGTTATCTTTCTTCTTGTAATATTCAGAGAGCAAACAGCACAACACTCCATCATGTGATGGTACTGCAGCGTTCAAAGAAATTGCACCTGTTGTCCAGACTTAGGCTGAGATCCTCAGCTATGAACTACTGACCAAAAATCATCACTGTTTATATTCACAATATCCTACAATCAAGGGTGTTGTGCATAAACATTCAATTTTAAGTTTTGGTTTGTTTGGTTTCTGAAGGTTCTAAATAAACCAATGCTCTTTTGGTAGGGAATGTTTGCTTTTGCTATACTTAACATTATGGCTACTCATACAGTTAACATTAAAAAAGATCACTCCCTTCACAGAAATTTACATCTGGAAAAACATTTCTAAGTAAAATTTACCATATTAGATGAACATGCAGAAATGCCAAAAACTAGGAGAAGTAACTGAGACCTTTCCCCATGTCTGGCAGGCATAAACCCGTACTGGACAGGGGAGACAGACTGCACAACACCCCGGAAATCTGTGCCCTTCAGAGATCGGCAGCCCCACGCTCTCCACACCAGTCGGAAATCACTTTCCCAGCAGCTGGACTGCTCTGGAGGGAGAACCCCAGTAAGTACTACAGGAAATCACCTGAAAAACATACAAAATACACTCAGATGAGAATCTTGGAATGACGCTGGCAGCCACGCTTTCCACCAAAAGTGCCTTCCTCACAAGCCCTGTCAGGGAAGATGGCGCCAGAGACGCCTCCTGTCAGGGAAGATGGCGCTGGAGACGCCTCCAGTCTCTGCCTGCTACCTCTGTTTAAAACCCCACACCTCCTCCATGGGGAGCAGGAGAGCAGGCAAAGTACTGTGCCAGCAAAACCCCTTTTCTTCAGCAGCTTCTCCCTCCCCTTGCCCCGGCAGGTTTTACAGTGTGTGTAAATCGCCCCGTGTGGTTTGCACCACCTTGGTAGCCACCCGGAGCCACCTCAGAGCTCACCGCTGAAGAGGCCCTTTCCTGGGTGTCTCCCCGCCGCTGGCCGTGGAGATGCTCTGTGCACGTGGCTGATAAAACCCCGGCCTGAGCTTCGGGCCCTGCCGCCGTGAGCCTCCCGAGTCACCTCCATTGGCCCAGACATGGCCATAAGCAGGTATGGACTCGCCTCGTGGCTGGTAGTCACTGCCCCTAGTTGTGTGAGGTGTCCCACTTTCTACTCCACTGTGAGTCAGACGTATTTCAACAACCTCATTAACATATGCCCCTTTGCTATCCAGGTGGATGCTAAGCAATCCACTTCAGGCCAGAAGAGCAGAGGCAGGTTAGAGGGCACATGGGTATATTTGTGGCTGAAGTCCCCAGATTCAAGCCTGGAGTGGGGTGATGAAGACAAAACTCGTCACAGTTGGCTGCCACCTTCTGAAGCCTGGGTGGGGGTCTCGTTGCTGCTGCCCTACCTTTTCCTGGGCAGTCCTTTACTCTGAGGGCACCAGAGCCTGGATGAGGGCTTTAAAGGGCTGAGGAGGTGGCAAACCAGAGCACAAATCCCAACCAAACAATGCCCGTGCAGACAAACCCTCAGGGACTTGCAGGACTTCATCTTGCTTGGAGGTCGCACATGGCAGGTGCTGCCCATCCAGAGGTTCTTTGGTGGCATCCCAGTTCTGGGTACTGTTCTGTGTACATCACACACAGATATACAAAGCACATCTTGCACAGACAGAAATAGCTCCTTTCACAAACAGAAGCAGAGGAAATTTGAAGATTTCCACTTTCAGATTCAGGAGACCTGAAAAAGGGGAATAAACAATCACCTTGATGTGGCACTGTACACTTACTAGAGTATATTTTTGGTCTTTCATAGCACCTCCCTTTTCTTACTTATATTCCCAATACCATGTTGAATAAATAAGCTTGTATTCAGGTCAAATTGAGCCTTATTTTTTGCATATATAGAAGCCTAATTTTTCACTGATATTCCACGCACTTTCACACCTGCTAGTTTCATTTTACTGCATAAAAAAAAAAAAGTGTTAAATTTGCTTGGACTTGTAAATGAGTTCTGTTAACTCTGGCCCTTCTGAACCTTGTTCTTTGTGTTAGCTTTAGGTAATGACTTTTGTCAGTGCTTAAATTAGTTTCTAATTCCCAATTCTATGTTCAGTTAGGAGGTTTTCATTAAATATTTCATTAAAGGTTCATTAAAATGGGTCAGATCTCAGGGGTTGGAATACATCTACTAGCTGCGGAATGGAAGAGAAAGCACTGAGAAATTCCTTGTTTTGGTTATCAAGCAAAAAGAATGTACTTCACCTGTTTCAGATGTAGAAAGAAATCTACATGTATTTGGTTGCTTATGGAAACAGTGAAGAGTAGTTTGTAGTATGAAGGGCTTTTGTAAGCACTAATTAGTGCACATTTTTGGGAAATGCAGAAAAGGGGCTCTGTATGTCCCATTATATTCTGTGGCAAAAATGAGGGAAGAAGTTAGAACTTCTTGTTTCTTATTTAAGTTCTTAGAGATAAATAAGATAATACTTGCCTATGACCCATAATAGCCATAAACAAGATTTTGGCATGGAGAGTCAAGTAAGACCACAAAAATGTGTCTCTCTACACCACCACACAACCTCAAGGGCCAGTTGTTTTAGTTTTGCTCTAGTTTAGTCACTACAGGGCAATTTCAATAAGCAAGACCTCAAAGTTCAAGTCATGTGCATTTAAAGATAGCAAAAGACAGACCACCAACTGCTGAATGTACCACAAAAGAAGGCCTGTTTTAGCATAAAAAGCCCTTACTACTCAGTGTGGTCTTCAGTTCCATGCAAACTGATCAGCTGAAGAAACAACCAACTTCAGAAAATGAGAAAGATTTTTTAAAAGCACTTAGTAGCATCAGTTATAAAGAAGAACATTTAAAATAAACAAGTTACTCTAATCTAAATCAAAAAAAAAAAATAAATGGTTCTGCATTAAGAGTATATCTTTTTTAATTATTATTATTTTTATTTTTATGTCCACAGGCAATTTCAAGGCCGTCTAGATCACTAAGTACAGCACAACTAGTGCACACATCTTGTGGCTCACAGGCTTCAGTAATCTCAAACATCGTACTGATGAAAGGACAAGGGAAGGTGAGGTTGGTTCTGTTAATATAACATAAATGGAGTTTTAATTTATTTCCCAAATGTGATCTGCAAAGTTCAAGGAAATTACTTCAGGGTATTTAAGTTGCTACTTCTGGATTACCAACTAATATCCAGGCTTTATTAGGAGTGATTAGTTATCATAATTACCTTGTTAACCTACTGAAATATCTGTGAAATTATATCTAAAAAACTATTGTCATTGAAGATGCAGAAAACAGAGAGTACAGAATACAGAGAGAATACAGAAGCTATGAACTTAAAAATATAACTTTTGAACTTGTCGAATAAGGTTCTAAAGTTATTAATAACTATTTAAGTATTTAATATTTTAATTATAAGTATTTAAGCTGTGAGATGACTCTCAGAAGTTATTCCATGAAGCATGATAACCATCATTTACAAAATCATAATTTATCGTCTCTGTTTTGGGATGATATAAGGACATCATCAGCATAGTATTTTAATTTTTCATTTGAGAGATGTTAAATGGCTTCAAAGGTACAAATTAGTCTTATAACATCCTTCTGAGGGTAGCAGATAGCATTTGACTTTTTATATAAGAAAGAAGGGAAAAAAAAAATCAAAGAGTGGTGTCTACGTACGAAGAGCTATCAGCATTGCTTAAGCTTACAAGATGCATTATCTCTGTTTGGTAGAGGGTAAGAGACAGACATCTCCACAAGACCTTCCTCTGAATGTCTCCAGTTAGTTGAGAGATCAAGATTTTATATGGTGGTTTTATTACTCTCGCTTATGGGAAAGTAAATCAAGGAAAACAACAGATAAATGAATCTCTCAAGGTTGCATACTGGTCCAAGGTGGGAGGAGGAGGGATTTAGAAGCCTTCCTGTGTGTTTATAATTGGAAAGTAATCATTTGCAACTGAAACAAAATGCAAATCACGAGAGTATTCAACTGAAATTTTCATTTGCTTTTACTACTGGCATAAAGTTTTTTGTTTGTTTGATTTTTTGTTTGTTTGATTTCATGGATTATACTATTCTGTTAGTTAGTACTTCCTATATAGCTAATACAGAAAACACTGCAAATAAGGTATTATGAAAACTGAATTTAGGCTCACACACATAATTTTTTGTTCCAAAAATTAGGGTCTGGGCTTCAGCATTGTTGGAGGGAAAGACAGCATTTATGGGCCAATAGGCATCTATGTCAAAACCATCTTTCCTGGTGGAGCTGCTGCTGCTGATGGAAGGCTGCAAGAAGGTGGGATATCCTTCCCAAAGAATGATATCTAACAGCAGATTAAAGTAAAGCTAAAATGCGCCATAAGTGACTTTTACATCTGCATCCATTATTGCATTTCCAAGTCTCCTTTTGACTACATTTATAATGCAACTTACTGCACAGTATAGTAACAGTCTGACTTTCTATTTTAAAAACAGGTGATGAAATCCTAGAACTGAATGGAGAATCAATGCATGGATTAACACATTATGATGCTCTACAAAAATTCAAGGTTATGTACTCTCCTTCCAGCACAATTTCAGTCTTTATATGCAACATGCATGTTAAGTCAACCCATTCGATCATCTTTTCTTTCCAACAGGCCAAAAAGGGTCTTCTGACACTTACAGTCAGGACAAGCTTCAGCACACCACATTCTGCTTCCAGCTACTTGTCACCCCACTTGTGCCAGTCACTGAGCTCTAGTATATGCATAACCAAAGAAAACAGCTCTTTCAGTTCAGAAAGCACAACATTCTCATTAAATGCTACAAAGCCCAATGACAGGGTAATAATGGAAGTTAGCCTCAACAAAGGTAAGTTCCAAAATTAATTTAGCACTTGCAACCAAGGCACTGATTCACAAAACACTATTAATTTGATATCTGAATTTTTCCTCACTAACCTAGTTCTTTTCTTAAGTTTTTCTTTCCAGACGTACTAAAGTAGATCTTGGTACCTGCCAGTGCTAACAACTATCCTTCAACAGCAGGTTTTTGAATACCATCTGTCCTCAAGAGCCAATCCTTATTATTTACTTATTTATTTTTTAAAACTCAAGCATTTGATTGTCACATTCATGTCCATCACATGAAAAAGTAAATCTCTTAGCAACAACTACTAGCTATTAAGCAGATTATGCAACTTTTATCCTTTATTATTCAAGGATATTTTATGATTTATCTTTTTATTATTCAAGCAGCTTGTTTCATTCTTGAAAAGGCTTAAAAAGAAATAAAATATATACCTATCTTCTTGTATTTCTATCATCTATTTTTAAACAACAACAGACAGGATGAAATACACTTTTAAACATGGGAACATCAAAATAACAAACAAAGAAAAGTCTATGTGAGGTAACAGTATGACTTATCAAACAGTATGGGATCTGGCATTAGTGTACAAATAATGAATTTGCAAAAATCTTAAGCAGCATTATAGAATGCAGAAAGAGGATTATGATGATACATCAAACAAAGGCCGCACATCACACTTACTCCTTAATTTTTTAATTCTGTTTCCTTGTGAAGATGTTTGAATTCCACTGTCATGAAAGGTTTTTTTGTAAAATAAACTTGCATCGCACCATGTTTGTGATGTACCAGTAATGAAATATGAACCGGATCTTGGATGGATAAAAAAAGCAGTAGGAGCAACAGCTAATATTGGATATGTAAAATTAATAAGCACAAGAGTAGGTGTCTGGTTCATTCAGAATAAGTTATTTAAACTGAAGACAGTTGGATGGTTTTAAAAAATACATTATCTCCAATTGTTTTTTAACTGTTTCTTATGCTTCTTTAAAATTATTACTTCTTTCAGAGCCAGGTGTTGGCCTTGGAATTGGGTTATGTAGCATCCCCTACTTCCAGTGTATTTCAGGGATTTTTATTCACACCCTTTCACCAGGTTCTGTGGCGCATATGGATGGGAGACTCAGGTAGGATGAAAAAGAGTGTCTTATGACAAAAGTTTTCCATTGCTCTGATATGTTTTATAGTTTTATATCTGACCTGATTGGGCAGGAAGTCATAGTGCTTTCTGGAAGTTTTGGGTTTACAGCACATGTGCTATTCTGAGTGTTTGGACATGTATAGTTGTAATATCTGGGATTTCTAGAAACATAGCAACCCAGTGGCACTATTGTCTTTTGTCTACACTTGGCAAGCTTTAGAGGACATAGACAAGCATAAAGAATTCTTTATGGAGAAGATTTCTAAGTGAAGCAATAAAAACATATCTGGGGGAAAAATAAATAAATAAATAGATGGCATATTCTGGCTTGCATGGGCACTAATTTTTCCTTATGAAAGCTCTTCAAATTCTATCCCTTCTCACCAATAAAAATAAAATATACAAAAAGATATTTAGTAGAAATTCACCTCATAAGATTTATGAACAAGTAGTCATGTTGAACATATTTAGAGTTAAATAGAACACAGCATTTTCAGTGAGGCTTTTTTTGATATAACTTTGTGTGCTCTGTAATCCTCCTCTCTCTATATGCCCAAGAACTTAGCTGAAAAAACTGTTCTTCACTATTTGAAAGTTTGTATGATATGAATCAATGGCTTCAGTAGGCCTCTTAATGCATGTGGGTATTTTCAGTAATGCAGAGAAGAGTGTTCTCAGTTTCTATGTGGGCAAAATAAGGATTTAATCTGGAAAGGTTCAGTCTAGCAGCCACCAGGATTACAACAGTTTGTCATTAGAATTTTTGTATTAGCAAGTTATTCATATGTAGCAGAAGTATGAACATCCTTTCTGATCTTAAGAGACCATTACACTAGCAGAACACTAACAGACCATAAAAATATGAAAAGTGAAGTGTTAACTGGATAGGAAGGAAGGAAGATGTAGGTGGAAACTGCAGCTGAGCTGCATACAGCAGAAAGATAACAGACACAAAGCATGCATAGCTGAGCATGAAGTTCATAAATTGCATGCAACAAGTCCATAAATTGAAGAAAACTTGACATCCAGCTCATTCCAATTCCATTTTATGTAAAGGGAACAATGAGACATGGTGATTAATCTGTGATCAAATTAGAGGTCAACCACGTGGAATCTGTTTCTTGCATATTTTTACATGGGTGAGACAAGGTTGGGAGGAAAACAAAACATCTGTTTTATTCACATCTTTTTTTTTTTTTTTTTTTATATATATCTCTGTAGGTGTGGAGATGAAATTATTGAAATTAATGAAACATCAGTACAAAATATGACTCTTAATGAAGTTTATGCCATGCTGAGTCACTGTGATCCTGGTGCAGTGCAAATTATTATCAGCAGACACCCTGAACCACAGGTATCATTGTATTCTTTCTGATTTTCAAAAAAATAAAACAAAAACAACAAAAAAAACACACCAAACTGATGAACTAAGATTAAGTAAGAAGACAGGTGCTAATCTACAAGCAAGTGAAAGAATGTTGATAGGAAAGATTGTGATCCCTCTATAAGCATCACTGCAAGTATGAGACAGATTACGGTACAAACCTGAGATATGATCTTACATATCATCAAGTAAGATTTGAAGATTGATGGAGACAGTCTTACATAAGTTTCTGTGCTGTGAATAAGAAAACTACAGAAATAACATTTAAGGGATAAAACAAAATATATTTCTTAGAACAATAAACTGTATTCAAGAAAGGATTCTTAATAAGAAGAAATAATTTTTCCCTTGGAAGAGGGAACATACCCCTCCACCCCGAAAGATGGAGAAGGGGGGAAGAAAGATTTATACAGCCATCATCTTCCATACCATAATGAAAATTTAGGGCTTGCTCAACCAATGTTTGTTATTAAAATATTTTTTCTTAAAATAATTTTCTACAAAATGCTTCGTAACACAAGTGCAGTATAAATGATAATGTTTAATTCATTGCATTAAATTATCATAAAAACTCAGTATTAAATCATCTTACACTGGTAAGTCTATAATTAAATTTCTAGTGAAATATGCAAAAGGACATTTATCTTTGACAGATCGCATTTTACCAAAACAACCACTATAAAAACCATGTGTATAGAGAAATTTCAATTATATTGGAATATATGCCAATATGATGGTGTGTATTTGCTTAGCTTTAAAATTCTCTGATACATGATATAACTAGGTCTATTTATTTCAATTAGAGAACTTAGAAAAATTAGAAAACTTTGCAAAAGGAATCAAGATTTAAATGTTACTCATCACACAACAATCTTGTAAGAGTATAACAGCATGATATTTCCTAGGTATCTGAGCAACAGCTAAAAGAAGCTGTTGCACAAGCTGTGGAAAGCAACAGATCTGGAAGAGATAGACACCAATGGAGTACTGAAGGTAAGAGTATGACTGCATTCATTGACATGCAGTAATTTTGACTTTAGAAGATATATAGGATGAGTATGTGCTGTAGTAGAATCCTTGGTAAGACTCAAGTTGCCTGGAGTCAGAAAGAAGAGGAGAAGAGCTCACAGTACATGACTCCTAACACGCCTCCTAAGATACGTTACTAAAGAATGATGAGAAAAGACATTTCTTTGATCCACAGCAAGAAAAAAAAAATGCATTGTGCAAACAACTTCTTGCTCTTGCTTATCCTTTCCAGTGCAAAATCGCTGCTTAAAGCTTTTTAGACTGTCAGTAGGTGACAAGACCATGACAACAAAGAACTGAATTTAACCATTGACACACCTTTAACGGTGTGATGCATAAATCACAACTTTGCATCAACTGATGAAGGCATTTAGCCACAAATTTAATCAGCTGAATATTAGAAGCAAGCCCTTTGCATGTATCTGAATAGCCATTTTGATCGTGTTCCTGATACAGGTGTTAAAAAACTAGACACAAGCTGGCATGGAAGACACCCATGTGAAAAACACATTGAAAAGAATGCTGCTTATTGCAATCGCAGGGCACAGAAGCTAATGACCCGCTCCAGCAGTGACAGCAGCTACAACCCTCGGTCCTTGTGTAATAATGGAGCTGCATACCAACTGTGTGACTTGAAAGAAAGGGTACATAGCATTGATGTACCAATTACAAGACAGCCTGGACTGCTGTACTCATTGTCTGGAAATAATTTGGAAAGAAATTCCCCTCCTACTTGTAGTGAAGGAGGTCGACCCTTGCAAAATGCTAAGAAACCAACAGAGATTCTTGTTAGAAAACCTAAATCATCAAAGCCCAAACCTCCACCAAGGAAATATTTTAAGCAGGACTGCACAGGAAACGACCAGTGTAATGCAGACAGAAACGAAAAGCTTGTCTCCGAAGTGGCTATATCATCTTCTGCAAACCTTCAGGTAAAGCAAAATTTGCAAAATTTAAGTGTGTGCATTTGTGAGTGAGGCAGGGGAAGGAGTAAAGCAGAGAGAGTGACTTCAATGATAGCAGAAAAACAGGGAACAAAGAGTGTGTTTATATTTGTGAGGACTGGGGGAAGGGTATGAGGTGGTTCTGTTTTGAAAATAATGGAGAATGTATCTGAGTGAAGCCACCTGAGTTCTAAACATGATGTTCAAAACTGGTCAGAGTGCAGGGAAGTGTCTGAAGGAAATTTGAGACTGCGAGTTTGAATCCTAGTTAGAACAGCCTCAAGAAAAATTCCTTATTGACATTCCCTTGGAACATGTGCCACTGGCAGTATTGAGCATTCTGTGTCCTAATGGGACTGCAACAGTGAGGTTCTGTGGGCTGGGACTGGAGGAGTTTGGACGGCTTCTGATATCAGCTTGCTATGGTTCTTCCTAACTTCAAAATTCACAGTCATATAAGCAGAGAAGTCATGAAACAATTGCTTTGTTTCACCACTGGACTTCTTCGGAAGAAAGCACTAACAATATGCAGCAGGTAATCTTGGGCCCTTTTTTTTTTTTTTTTTTTTGAGATGAAGAGATGAGGTATTAAATAAACCCATATAAGTTATCAGGTACACATGTGTTGATGAGTATTTGAAAAATTAAGTGCATATTTGTACATTACTAAATATTAGTTCCTTCTCTCATCTAAGATAAAATCGTAAGACACAGTGTTTCATATTTGCAGGAGCGTGCAGGATTGTGAGATACGCATGCTGAAACAAAGTTGTGGTTTGTTTAAAAATGGAACCTCTTTCCCCTGAATTTAGTAATGTCAGTAGAAACGAACAGATCTCAATGCAAAGCAAAACATTTCCCAACCTGCACAAGTCAAAATAAACTGATACAGCTTAGACTGAAGATGAGGTATAATGTTAACATCCAAGAAAGTTTCAATTCAGCACCTCATGAAAGGTGGTTTTCCCGTCCCCCTAAGAAGAGAGCAGTAGAAACATTCTCATCAACAGCTACTAGAATCACCTACCAGAAGTAAAATTCAGGGAAGTTAAGTAGTTATTGAACTTATCACTGCACACAATTTATTATCCTTTACCCTTCAGTTATTCCAAATGATAGGGAGAAAAAATCCATCTTAAGATCAATAAAATCTGTGAAAAATCAAGTTTTTCTGTTAATGAAAATAATTTCCTCTAGAAAGAAGGTTTGTATATCTCAGGCAAATAGTCCTCTGTCCCAGGGAAACAGAGTTTCATGTCAGAAAGTATTTCAGATCGTTAAGACGTTTTATTGCTGCCTTCTTTTTTTTTTTTTTTTTTTTTTAAATTTCTTTTATTATTATTATTTTTTTTTCTCCAACCTTTTAATACCAGCCTGTTTGAGGCTGCATACCATAGGTTTTGTATGGGGATTCTGCAGACTGTAAGGTTGCTTTTTCATAACCAAGAATGGTTATTGATTAATTGATGTTTTTGACCATGCTTTAAACTGCATCAATACAGTAGCTATAATCCCTATCAGTAGAGAATAAGATCAAACTGTACGTTTGGGTACAAAACAAAATGGTGCTTCACTTACTGAAAGTACAATGTCCATATATAATAGCAACAGAATACAAGCACAACTTTCAAGTAGGCCCCTAGTGAGAGTGGAGAAAGGTTTTCCTAGAACAAGAAAGCTGCACAACCACCACTACCACACTAGAGAAAACTTAAAAAAATCTTCAATTACTTTATTTTTATTTTATTTTATTTATTTTTTTTCAGGACACACAGTCCCTGCTTGTTTTTGCTTCCTATTTGTAATCCTGTAGTTTAACTACAGAGGGAATTTCCAGCATCACAATAGAGCAGATGGCAATCTAGTGTCATTGCTAACAAAGGAATCAAGAGCATCTGTTAATGGTGCTGACAATAGCATTCATTGTAACCTCAAATTAATCCTCTCACCGTGTTACCAGCCAAGAATATGAAAAGGAGAGTTCTGAAGGTGCAGTAGTGACTTAGCTTGTCCTTAAGGGCAAAAGGTCTTCAAGAGAAAAAAAATGGTTTATGGTGTTTTTGCTGTTGACTAAATTTTTGGGAAGTTAACTGCATTTTTTTTTCAGCCTGTTTACCAGTGTGCCATAAAATATCAGGCTGGGTCTCTTGAAATACAGAAACATTTAAACCATATGAGGAATACAACTCAAGCAGAAGTGAAAACTTGATTCCTACTCAGTATTTCTTTTCAGATTACAAGTAAATGAAAATATGTTTTTCTTCAGATTCATGTAGTGTGGTTTGCATAATTACATTCTGACATGCTTCAATTTCCTGTTTGTTCAGCAGGAAGTTAGAGAACCAATGCTAGAGGGACATCAAACAGACGTAACTCACAGTGTCTTCGCCACTTCTCCTACAGCATATCATACTGAACACACAGCTGCTGTTCCGGCAGGCAGAGATCAAGAAAGAAAATCAAATTTAGGTATGTTTAATGTGACGCTTGCAGATGAAACTAGCATTTAGTTTGGGCTGACTTCACCTCCATCTTTAAATGTAGACTTCACCCATGTTTGTAATTTTTTGGGTGAACAGATGAAATTTTAATCCATTGATCAGGCCTTGACAAAGGCATTAAAGGAAGGACACTAGATGATTTCCTGTCCATTTAAACTTTTACAAGTATACTATTACTGTATTTTTTCAGATGATGCTTTGCTTATTTATATTGAAAAAAATAATATTAAAGTTTTGTTTTAGTATTTCTAAAATACAATTTTATGTATAGATTCAAGACAATCATTGTAATGGTACAAACCATGTATAATAAATTACTATCTTAAAAAATTAAAGGAAGTAGTGTTAAGGGAACTAAACAACCTCAGGAGGTCCCCTTCCAACCTAAACCTTTACAGAAATTTGTACCTTCTGTCTCAGATCATTAAAAGAATATTTCCTTAAACATTATATCTTTCTTTATTCTGCGGGAGATAAAAGTAACTGTGCAAACGTACAAAGAAAAATTTGCTTCCATTCATCTCTACTGTATCTAACCTATAAGACGTTAAGATACTTTATTAGCCTGTGATGTATGAAATATTCTTACAAGAGAATTCAGTTACTAATTACTAGAAAAATATAAGTGGAAAAGTTTGCACAAATTTCAGCTAGCATAAACATTAATCTAAGATCTTCATGGGAGAGTCTATTTACACCAGGATATACTTAAAAATGTAGGAAACAAAAATGAGCTTTTAAAAGAATTTACTATAACAACAGCTTTTTCACTGCACTGCAGGAGACATTGCAATTTTATCCATCTAGTTTAACTGCTATAGTTTGTATTATGACTTCAGCGTCTCAAAATTTCAGGTTACCTTTAGAAGTTACAGCTCCTTTGGAAAAAAGAGCCTGTGCCTAAGCAAGCCTGGTTTTTCAGTTAATTTCAGTGTCAGGAAACAGAACTTGTAGATCAAGAGCTGTGAATTTAAAACATTTAAGTTTTCTAGAAAATGTTAAAAAAAAAATAGAGAAAATACTTATAGAGATGAATGAAATTCAAATTTAGTGAAGTAATAGGATGCATAAATAACGGATGGATAAGGAGAAGGAGAAGGCACCTTGCTAATAATCAATCTTTCTCTAATATAGGAAGTCTACTTTCATCAATACAAAGGCCTGTACTTAAGAGGCAAGCACGGGTAGATTATACTCTTGATACAACAACAGAAGACCCTTGGGTTAAGATTTCTGACTGCATAAAAAGTTTATTTAATCCTACAATGAGTGAAGATAACAGCCACTTAGATTTGCAACCTGGCATCAACACAAATGAAGAAAATCAAAACCGAAGCAGCTCAGAGGCAGTTCTGCAGAAATCAGAATCAGAAATAGTCAGTTCAAAAGTGCTAAAATCAGATGAAAATGACATTGTGAAAAAGGGTCCTCCTGTTGCACCTAAGCCAGCCTGGTTTCGCCAAAGTCTGAAAGGACTAAGGAAAGCAAATTCAGACCTGAAAACACAGGCAGATCAAAGTCCTCCTGGCCTTCAGAGTATTTCTACCAAAGAACTGCAGTCCAGTTTATCCTGTCTCTCTTCCAGAGGATCATCAATAAAACAAAGAATAAGCTCATTTGAATCTTTGAGTGCTCCGCAGTCACCTGAAAAAGTACACCGAAGGCTTAGCCTGAAAACATCTGTCCAGAAAGAGCACCCTCCCAGCCCAAAAGGGTCAGAGGGGTCTCCAACCCATATAAACCAAGCCTTTCTCCAATGCTCTGAAAACAGCCAACAACAGTCAAAGTCATCTGTGGTCATTGGTACAAAAAGCCTAGACAGAACTTCCCCTCCCAAGGAGGTCCTACCAGCTAGCTCAGAGGAAAGCAACAATGCCAACCCTGAAAATTCCTCAGGCCTTTTAACTACAGAAGCTATTCCAACTTCCCGTGCATTATCAGTAACAAAAACACATAACCTAAGATCACGAAGCTTTCCACTTACCACTACCCAGTCCTGTGAGATGATGAAGACATACGATGAAAAATACAGCAAAATCTATTCCATCAGTAGCCAGGTGTCATCTGCTTTAATGAAATCTTTGCTTTGCCTTCCTCAGTCCCCAGTCCCTTCTGGAAACAGTGCATGGGAAGCTCTGGAAACCTTGTCTCAGTCCTCTGTGGAGGAGGATGGGACTTCTCTCTTACCTGCAAGTGAGAATCATCACATGGACACTGGATTTTCTCTAAAGTAAGATACCATATTTAAAATCAGATTTGCAGATCAGTATTGCTGAGTCTGTGTTCTGATTAGCTGACAGATTAACACTCTACGTTAGGAGCACACAATAGTAAAACACAAATTGAGTTAAGGAACTTTTAAGAGCACAAAAGTTTGAATGACTTGTGTGATTATTACTTTTATTTTTTATTTGTTTTATATAAACGTGGACATATTTCAAAGTTCCTCCTAGTTAAAGATACTGAAGGTAAAAACATCATTACTAATGATGAAAAGTATTCATTTGCCAGTGAGGAAACAGAGGACTTTGAGTACGTTATTTCTAAATTATGTGAAAACCTTATGATTAGGCTTCCCCAAAATCAAATGCTGTAGCTAGTTAAAATGATGAGATGATGTAAAAATCCTGGCACTCCTAATGTTTGACTTGAGTGTCACCAACTCTCTGGGTAATTTATGCAGTTATACTGTGTATCACTGCAATAATACTTCTGTCTTAAGCAGAAGCAATTCTGGCTCAAGTACATGAAAGTGATGTAGCGGAGTGAAGCCTAGGCACTCCCCATAACACAACAGTATCACCCTGATCAGTATTGCTTCCTATGATTCGTATACATTTTCTGTTAACAGCTAGTAAGGGATTTCAGGAAAGAACAAAGTGAATAAAGATAACACTTGGCAAAATATTTCAAAAGTACATTTGAACCTTGCAAAAATTCTTTCAAAATTCTATTGCATGGGTTAAAAAATAATAATAATAAAAAAAAAAATCTACTATTTGTCTTCTCAGATACAATTTTATTAACAAAACTTATTACCTTTTGCCGGAGAGTTATAGTCTGTGATGGCTACACATCAAGATATATACATGGTGATACAGATAAACCCTGGATTTCAAGTGTGCATCTGAATCTCTTAAATCTGCACAACTTGAGTAGTATTTTCTAGCTCTAATTAAAAATACTGTGAAAATTGCCTCTTAGAAAACCAACCTTACATGATTACCTACAAGAATTTCTTGATAAAAAATGAAATAGCCCCAAATCACAACTCTCCTCTTTATCTAATTCCAGGCTTATCTGGAAAACACAAAATCACATGAAAGTGAGAAGTTGAAAAACAAAATAAACAGCAACAAAACCACAGATATTTATTCAGGTCTGTTTTAGCCTGGAGCCGAGAGATTATTCCTGTTCTCCTATATGATGGTTCCTGCTTCTGTTAGGCTATGATATATGTATTTATAAGACTTATTTTGCAAGAGAGCTGCCTCCCCAAAAATGGTAATCAAAATATGACTGCTCTAGAATTGTCTGTTCTATGCTTGTGTATATTCTTTCATAACTCAACGTTTACTTTTTATTCTTTTCACAATGGGACACAGCCTTTCTGAGTTGAGAGAATACACTGTGAGCTTAGCAGACAGTGAGAAAGAGGAAGAGAAACAGGAACACGGCTCACCTCAAGCATCCGGTGTGTCAGGGCAGTCCGTCATCTCTCTGCTTTCCCCTGAGGAGTTAGCAAAGCTTATAGAGGAAGTAAAATCACTAGATGAAGCAACCTTAAAGGTAAATCAACTTTTTTTTTCTGTGTGATTTTCAGAAAGCTGTGGAGTGGATGTGCCTACTTAATCTTTGTGACCTTACATTTTTCAGAAATGAAATTAATATGTGTCAGTAGCAATACTTAGTTCTTTTGGTCTGAAATCTTAAAGAAGTCTACCAAGATAACTAAGCAAGACTAACACCCATTTAAGTAACTGATAGCAGCTACAGAGCAGGTGAGGTCAGTGTGTGCAGAAGTAGACACTGATATTTGGGACACCTTTCATTTTTCTGTGGTTCCCAGTCTGAGATTCCTAATGCATACTCTTGGGGATTGAACATCCTTTAGTCCTAGTGGCTTCATCTAGAATTTTGATAATGTTCAATATGAGCCAAAATCAAGGCTAAACGTGTGTATTCCAAAACTATAAAGACTTTAATATAATCCAATATATAGTCCAGCCCTAATAGATAACCTATTTACAGAACATAACAGTTTTAGACACAAAAACGTTTTATAAAATAGGTAATTGATTTGTGAATTTGATCAGTACTATAAACATGTCTCAGCATTATATCCATGTCCTTAGGACTCATTACAAAATTCCCATAGACAAAAAGAAAAGGTATGGATTCCAGTTATTCTGATTTATATATTAAGATGTTCTTAACACAATTCCCTTCTCTGCCTAGGAATTTGATGATATTCATGTTACAATTTTGCATAAAGAGGAAGACACTGGGCTTGGATTCAGCCTGGCAGGTGGCGTTGATCTAGAAAACAAAGTGATAACAGTAAGTAGCATCTTTCAAAAAATGCTCTGAAAACAACTACTCTATCTAAAAAGAAATGTGTAACTTGATGGTTTTCTGCTACAGAGGTTTTCTTTTGGCATAATCAAAATAGGCAGCTGGGCTGATAGATCAGAAAAATCAGTCTTAAGTGTGCAAGAACGAGATTCTTCTGCACAGTGCTGCCCTCTCCAGGTGACTGGTCGTGGCGTCCTGTTTCCTCGGGCACCATCCTAAACAGCTCTGAAATCGAACAACCTACACCCCTCATGCTTACAGAAGACCCCAGCGCTTACAGAACACCATACAGGGTGGTCAGTGCTACCAGGAGTGAGGTGTGTGTATAGACAGGCAAGGGGTCTGAAAGCTAGAGACTAGCTTCATACCTTCTGACTGGCAGAGTAGCAAGAGGGTCAAGAAGTACAGGCACGGTACGTACTGTGGGCAGCAGGGTATTTGGCCATCTGATATCAGGGCTAGACAGATTGCCTTGCTGCCTGATGAGTCCTGTGTCCCGGAGAGCTTCTCTGTACAAATACTTTCAGCCTTCAGCCCTGAAATGTGCTAGAAACAATTTCTTCCTGTCGTAGAATGAAAAATGCACATAGTAAAAACTACTAACCATAGTGATTTATCTTGTTTTTCCCCCCTCTCCTTTCTTGTGTGTCTGCATGGTGACTGGGATTTTCAATAGGTTCATAAAGTGTT
Organism: Aythya ferina; assembly: GCF_964211825.1. NCBI lineage: Eukaryota > Metazoa > Chordata > Aves > Anseriformes > Anatidae > Aythya > Aythya ferina. The sequence goes on from NC_140307.1 coordinate 9,152,638, forward strand.
TCCCAACGGACTAGCATCTCAGGAAGGAACCATTCAGAAAGGAGATGAAGTACTGTCCATTAATGGAAAGTCCCTTAAAGGTGCAACTCACAATGATGCATCAGCAATCATGCGACAGGCTCGCCAACCCAGACAAGCTGTTGTTGTCACTAGAAAAGCTAAAGATGGAGAAAAAAACAGCATTTCAATTGATTCTAGTACATCTTCAGTAGCAAGTGATGCCTCACAAGACTCTGGTAAGTTCAGTGCAATTACCTTGCTGCCCCCACCTGCTACATGTTTAATCATCAACCTGAAATCCTTGCTGTTCATAAAACAGCTCAGTAAGGCTTGGTAAATTTGAGAACCATGATTATGGACAGAACAGTTAATAAGCAATCCTGAAATAGGTATTTGGAATAACTTTGTTAGAGAGGAAAGGAATTGATGGAATTCTAAAATAAATGAACATTCTGGAGATCTGGAGCTTTAGTTATGTCCTGCAAATAAAAATTAGCAGCTTCATGGTTAATAAAAATTTCAAAATTAACATCAAGTATGTTTATCATAAATTTTGTTCATTGAACATATTTTTATAATTCTAGTAAATATCACCAACTTTCATTTTTATATTTCTATTCTGCCATGAGTTCAAATACAACTTACTCCAGCTTCCCAGAGGGCCTTACAATCACAAAAAGAGGAATTAAAAGCTATCACTTCCGTTTGCATTTGGCAGTTTATAGTGCCTTTGCAAACAAAAGGGTTCATTTTTTGTAACAGATCCAGATTTCATAACGTTTCCAGATATGTGGTGCCCATCTGATAACTTTCCATTTATTTTCAGCAACTGAAGATACAATCTGCACTGTAACTCTAGAAAAAACACCTGCTGGTTTGGGATTCAGTCTGGAAGGAGGAAAGGGCTCTATTCATGGAGATAAACCCATTGTCATCAACAGAATATTTAAAGGTAACACTCTTGAACGTGTATACGCAGGTTCTTAGCTGATGCAAATGTGCACTTTATAACTGACTGCTAATTTATGCCCATGAAAATTTATTTATTTATTTATTTAAATGCAGCATTATCCCATGCAGTGCAAGTAGTTTTTGCCTGCTGAGACCAGGTGGTTTATACCAAACATGATTGTGATTCTTAACAAGTGAAAGAATCATTAAAAATGCCTCCATAGAAATAATTATTATTTTTCTTTTTACCCCCCTCTAGGGACTGCGCTAGAACAAAGCAGCACTGTTCAGCCTGGTGATGAGCTATTACAAGTGCACACAACTGCCATGCAAGGACTCACTCGTTTTGAAGCATGGAATATAATCAAGGCATTACCTGATGGGCCCATCACAGCTATCATCAAAAGAAGAAATCCAAGCTCTGTTACCACCAAGGCATCTGAAACTTTGTAAGAGGAGTAATTAGACTACTGCCAATATTACAAAAAAAAAAAAAAAGGGGGGGGGGGGCATAGGAAGCTCTCATTTGGCTAGCAGAGACAGATATTCAGAAAGCATACATGAAAAGTACATAATTTTACTGGCAGTTACAGAGAAAACTGTTTGGGATAAAATGCAAAGATGTGCATAAAACATGCAGTATTATTTCAACATTCAGAAATGGTTGTTACAAATTGTAGAATGATAAAAATGACTTTATTAATAATATACTGGTTGTAATAAAATATGACAGCTATAGTAAGCACTCTCCTATTTTAAGCCATTAACTGAACTATCAGAAGCACATTCTGTGGTTAATTATTCAGTTCTGTTCTGCTACTTTTGCTTCCTGCCTTACCTCCACAGGAGGAAAAGCCAACAACTAAACACTGCAACACTGGATGCATAAAAGGCAGAGAAAGTGGGATGCATCTTAGGGTAGCAAAACTAAAACGTGCCCTGAGAAACTCCAGCTTCTCTATTCAAACTGCAGAGCAGCCAAAAGCTAAATAGAGTAACTCTACTAGCAGTTGAAAGAGATATGTTGACTCCAGAAGGCAAACACAGGGGAGTGTCTCACCGTATTGCAAGGGTGAGGCAGGAAGCTGAGGGTAATACAGTGGAGTTTCTCCCAACCTTCCTCCAGCCAAAAGTCTCGGAGTACTAGAGTAGGAGAGCAACAAGGGCATTTAGAACCAAGACTTACCTTCTGACCACAGATGTATTTTGAAATATCTTTTTGCTAATTTTGTAAGGAAAAATGCCAGTGAGTGTTTCTGAATGCAAATATTTATTCTAAAGCACTAAATAATTTGGACACAAAAGTATACTTCAAATACTGCTATCAGTATTCTGGGCCTGCTCTCCAAACACTGTACAGAATGGTACAAGCAGCACATGCATCTATGGGAAGGGGCTCTTGTGCACCCTTTGGTCCTCTCTGACCCATTTCTCTAAAGGGAGACAAACAATGCCAGGGTAGAAGTATTCATTCACTAGTTGAAAGCCATATGGTTACGTTGGTTATTGTCTTTGGCTGTTCACCTTCCCCATACTCTGGGAATTTGCCGCATCCTTCTTAGGTTACACAGGGGATTCCTCCAAGATCTTACAGGATGATCTTCACTGGGACATTTGCATCTCCAGTTTGGCATAGCAGAAGACTGAATGTTAAGCGCTCTTAATTCTTTCTGAATAGAAAACACTGAGCACTCAGAGAAAGGATCCTCAAGTTATTTCAATTAAGAGATTCACCTATCCTTTATTGTTCAGAGTAATATAAAATACAACAAATATACAATAAATACTAATAAAAGGCCCCCACTGCCTGCAAAATGTTTACTTGCAGGAATAATCAGTGGTGATTTGAACTCTGCTCATTGAGCTTTTTACTAATTAATCATAACCCTGCAAAGATCTGCCCAGATATCCAATTTCATGCCCAACTGAAAACTGTAGTATGTTTACTTAAATACGTATGAACCTCTGTAGTATCAGGCCCCCAATCTCTCCTCAGTGAATGCATTACCCTTCTTTAAGCACAGAAAGCAGCCATCTGAAACGGAAATACAGACAAAGAAGTTGAGAGGGTGAGTGCTCTCACCACAACACCTAGTGGGGAGTACAAACTGGAGTGAAAGCTCTTCTCTGCCATATTGCATTGAATTCAGAGATGCTGGAGGTCTGAGTGTCTCTTTAAGTTTCTCTGTGCATGGGAATGTGGAGCAATTTTAGAGAATCTTTAGAGAATCATTCAGAAAAACAGCAAGACATAGCAAAAAATATTTATTTCATCACACTTGTACAGGTTTTTACATATTTCTTTGCAAAAGAGACTAGGTTAAAAATTGGTTCCTTTAAAAATCTATTCCACAGGGTTAGAATTACAGTGGAAAACTTTGTATGCAAATCTATACCCCATACTAAACATAAATACAGAAAAGCAGAGCATAATAACCTTGTTAAATAACCAAGTTACAGCATTAAAATCACAACCTACATTTGAATTTCTAATACAGCAATTTATTTTCCTTTTGTAATTATATGTAACCCATAATAATGTCTGACACTCCTGCAGTAACCACAAGCATAAATATTTTCAAAAGCTGCACACATCACTACACACTAGATCAGGAGCTGATTTCCTAAGATAGTGCTGTGAGGTAAACCAGTCTTAAACAGAAAGAAACGTTTTTATGGCCTGTCAAGTCACTACTGAGCTGCAGAAAAATTATTTACCCGTTAAGACCTCTCACCACAAAAACTGGTAAAGTGTTTAAAATACATGATCATTACAAGTGCAGTTAAAAAATAGCAAGTAAAGTGCTTAATGCTCATTATTTATTGCCACTATGTCAGTGCAGTTTGGTTCATGACACTGTGGAAATCACTGGTTTTGGTAGAGGGAAGGAAAGAAGAGTGTTTATGTGCCAACCAACAGACCTATGAATTGATTTGCACTGCTAGATCTTAATTTAGGAAAAGAAGCACCTAAGATACATTTACCATGAGGACTACCTGTTATCTGCGGGAACAAAAAAGTAGATCCCACAAAAAAATCCAATCAATTCTGACTTTTAAATCTTACTGTCCTGGTCTCAATGAAACATCTTAGCAGCTCTGTGAGGGCTGACAGCAGAAGAGCTACCTCTCCATTTGCGGAAGGAACATTATTCCGCAGGAGTCTACAAGGAGCTTCAGAGACAAAACAGGGTGACTTGCACCTGACTAATACTGGTAATGCTAAGTGGATTTTAGTGATGCTCCTCCTCTTAGGCAGTGAGAGAGTTCTAGTACACTCATCTTCTCCCTTCAGCCAGCCAGCAGTGCTGCCTCCAGGATTCTTCCAGCCTCTGGTATGACATTCTTCTAATTATGAAAATGAAGGAGAGCTCATTAGAAAAGTATGCATTGCTTTGAATAGAGACAGGCAGAAATTGCAGTTTTAAAAATGTACTTAATCCATTCTTCCCATTTCACTTTTCCCAAGTATCTTTGCTGGTTAAAATAATGGCTATAGGTCAGCTTCATATTTCCCATGATTTCTACCCTCAGGCTACCAGCTCTTTTCCTACCCTCAGCTGCTGATGTCAGCATTTGGTCTTGTCATGCTTTTAATGCCTTAACGGCTTTGGTCAGATTGCTGTAAAATCCAGCTATGCTAGCTGGAAAGAAGGAATCCACCACCGTCTGGGGAAGATAGCCACCAAGATCTGTCTGAAAGAAACTGAGGAGCTGAGTCTTATCCGGTTCCCTGCAACAACAATGGAAGTGATTTTAGAGCCAGAGGTTTGGAAACATTTAGGACTTCACAATTACTCTTACATGCATTATCCGACGATGGATATTTCTAAGTTCTTTTTTTTAGGAAGTAAGAAAACAGCAGACATCATCTCTATGAATGTGGCTATCCCCACAAATCAAATTACAGTTAAGCTAGGCCCTCATTAGGTACACAATTCTGTTTATGAACTATGACAATGTAATAAACAACAGGATACTCATTTCCCCCAAATTAAGACCATACTTGTATGTTCTGCTGAATCTCTGTTTAAGAGGTCAGCAAGAATCCTACCACAATGATAGTTCCTATAACACTGAAGACCCACGTCCAAGAGAAACTAATTCATCACACAGAATAGAACAAAGCAAGTACTCAGTCATAATGACTACAAGTCACAGGAAGATGGGAATGTGTTATTGTTGAGGTGCTACAGATCAGGTGTAGCCACATACACAAAAGTACACTGCACAATGGATAAGTAGGGCTTCAGAATACAGTGGTCAAATAGATCTCTACTTACCCTGGAAGAGGTATACAGAAACAGCCACAGGGATAATTCAGCCCTCTCACAAAATTTGGTTGAGGAGGACACTGTGGGTGTTCCACATTGGTGGCTACAAGAAAAAAGCAATTATGAAGAGATGTAATTTTCACAGGAGATGGGAAAGGGTCCTTTGTACTCAAAGCACCAGCTGAGAAGCAAACTCACTGTAAGAGAATGCATGTATATTTAAGAATGGCTGCATAACATTTTTTATGTTGGACTGCGCCATGCATGCAGTAAGAAAAAAAAATATTAAAAAGGAACCGCTCTGGCCAGAGAACTGAAAAAATCAAAGTTTTAAATTCAGAAGCAACTGTTACTGAGCTCTAAATATTAAGACGTTCTAAGGGAGTTTTATTGAACCTGTACTGTGTGAGTGCATTGCTTTTCTTGAGAGGTCATTCAAGTTGCTTCCAAGTAATCCATGCCACATAGGTACAGGTACCTTGACTGCTGAGAAGTTGCACTCCAGCATGTATATAAATTGCAGGCAAATCATTCCTAAACAGAATGGGAAAATTGGGCAGCTGGACAGAGGGGCAATAAAGGTACTGCCTTGCAACAAGCAAACAATAGGACAAAAAGGAAAACAAACAAAGAAGCATCCTTCCATGAAGCAGTTTCTTAAAAAATCAGCACTATTTGGTTTCATAGGAGCCACAGGCTAGCAGTATATTCTGAATGTTAACGTGGCTTTATATACATGTATATACTCTGCCTAAGAAAGAACAGTGAATAGAGACCACTAATATTTTACCTTTTGATCAAAATCAGATCAATAGCTAAAAAACAGCACATAACTCACTTTGTATTTTATATTTATTTCTGGTAGCTACCAATTAACTCCCAACACAACATGAGCACAAGCATCTTACCAGCAGATAGCATTGTCCCATCCTCATATTGCTTCATTAGGACCACATCCACAAATTCTCTTGGTGAAATAATCCTCATGAAAGCCGAAGGGGTTGTGGTTCTGCATACAGAGACAGCCTAGAAATTACAAAGCCCTTATGTCAGTTGATGCTCTCACAAGAACAGAATAAAAATCCCTGTGCTTTCTGGTACTCTTTTAGTTACGCTTAAAAAACTTATCATGAGTTCTATGACACCATTTGCAAAAAATGCAAATCAACACAGGCAAAAGGATCCAAGGTATGTTGACGAAGGACAGATTAATGAGGAAAAACACAACGCTGCATTGTTCCCAGGTCACTTAAGGTCAGATACCACAAGGGTTAAAGAAAAGCAGATCTGGCACATGTATGCTCATGAGACAGTTAAAACACTTCTCTTTTCCAGGAATTCCGTGAAGGTATCTTCTTTGTAGCGTATCACATAGTAAGGCAACTTGATACCCAGACTTGTTACCCTGAAGAAACCTTAACACTTTCATCCTCTTCTATGGAGGTTGTATGGCGGATGGACACCCCAAAAAAGAAGTTTCTACTATATTAGTAAATGCTAGCAAGTCTAGCAATGTCTGTGAACCTCAAATGGCAAGTTGTACCACTTCTAAAGTTGAGGATTATAACACTGATCACCTGTAAAGTTCCAACAAGAAAAACTTTCACAGGACTTCCACAAACACCGCTGGGAGTGGTTGTGGTTGCATCCTGGATATCCCCAAGCACGAATATCCCCTTTTGATTTGGGGTTCTAAATAGAATGTTTTTAAAATTCTAACACACAAAGAAAAAAAAAAAGGAAATCAGACCGTACAGTCGTATGGTTACAGGAACAGCAGCAGCCACTGCTCAACCACAGCCCTTTTCATCTGTAGTGCTCCAAGTGCAGCATCTGTGTTTTGAAGAGGGAGACACTGAGGGCAAAGCGCCGAGCCAGCCAAAACCAGTGGCACAGAGCACTGGGTGCTGCCATGGTGCAAGACAGGGCCTGAATTAATGGTTGATGATGTGAACCTTCACTACTTACTTCAGCCTATATGCTCTCTAAACCTCCTCTTTCCTCACAGATAGCTCATTCAAAATAATCACACTTACCTTGATTTGCAGCATTAACAACAATGTTTTGCTGGAATATTTATAGTTTAAAAAGATCACAGAATCACAGAATTTTCACAGAATTTTCTAGGTTGGAAGAGACCTCAAGGATGTAAGTTTACCACATTATTTAGCCAAGAATGTACCTTTCACAAAGATAATCCACTGATAAGATAATACATACATGTACAATTGAGTACAATTTTGAGTAAAAAGAATAGATTGCTAATCCCAGTACTGTCACACTGATCCAGACAGAGGCTGCACAACTTCTAGAGGCTCTTTTTACCTGCACGTGACGTAGGCTGTTTTGGAAGGCAGAGCCCAATTCCTCTGAAACCCCGCTCACTAACCCCACCGCCACAGCCCTTAAGGAACTCACATCACTGACGGCCTCCACAACCTCGAAGTCCTTCACGTTCTGGTCCCACTTGGTCCTCAGCCCGCCGGCCACCGGCTTTATGCACTCCCACACATCCTCCGGGCGGGCGGCCACGGTCCCCTCCGCCCTGTACCTGCGGCAGGGCGAAACGAAAGCAAACCCCGCAGCTCCACCCCGCATCGCCCCCAGCACAGCCCCGGTCGCTCCGCGAAACGCCCCGGCTGTACTCACACGTTGCCGCTGAACTCAGCCGAGGGTCTCCAGGACACCACAACCTCGCTCTGCGGGGATGGGTGAGAGCTGTGAGCGGGCACCAAACTGACCCCCGCCCCGATCCCACCCCACACGTCCCTCCCAGGGCTCACCGTGCTTCGGCAGCCCCGCCAGCCGCCGGGGTCCTGCCGGTACTGCCCGATTTTGGCCGCCGCCGCCTCAGCGAGCCCCGCGTAGTCCATGGCCGGGCAGGGCGGAGCTGCCGCTCGGCCGCCGCCTGTGAGGAGCCCGCGCCCTGTGGGCCGATGGCGGCGCCTCCCCCTCACCTGAGGGGCAGCGGCCTCACGCCGCCCGCCCCGGGTCGGCTCCCGAGACGGGCAGCGGAGAGGGGACGGCGCTCGGGTCGCCTCCGGCCTCCAAGGAGCGCCGGGAGCCAGGGTTTTG